>NC_082670.1:95409161-97846036 GCF_025265405.1 Mesoplodon densirostris
TATCATCTTAAGAGAAAAGATTTAAGACAAAAGCCAGTACCATATTTCTACGATGAGCTAGATGTATTCTGCCTTCTGGGGATTGTAGTTTTCATTTTGCTTTTATATTTCATAGCATTTTAAATTCTAATATCTCCTTTTACCATTAGGTACTCTTCATAACCTCTAGTATCATAGCAGTTCTTGAGAGCCTAACAATCTTCCAAACCAATGTTAGGTTCCTCAGTTTATTTTTGTCTTCCTCCTATGTTTTCCTAAATAGTTAAATTGATAATTGTTTGGAAAAGTTTCAGATTTCATAAGTTTATTTTGCTTGCCAGCCTTCTGAGCCTCCATTTCCTCATCTTCAATATGGAGAACTGTAGAGAAAGTTAAATCAGTACTTGATATTAAAAAAACCAAAAAAATAAGCATGTGCATATGAATGTATGCTAATTATAGATTCTTTAGATAAATCTAATTCTGCTGGTTAAGACTCATTCCCCACTTTTGGCTTATCATGTAGTAAGGTGAGAGTTCACTTAATTGGAAGGATTTTCAGTGATGTGACCTTCCCTAATCAGTTTACCTAAAGTAGCAGAATGACTCCCCATCTCATTACACCTCAGGTCACTAATTATTCTATTTATTTATTTCTTCATACTTATCACAATCTTTATTTATTATGGCTCTGTCTATTTTCCTATTGTCTCTGGCACCACCACCTTTAGAATAAAAGCTCCAGGAGGGCACAGACCATTTTTGCCTTGTTCAACTTTTTATCACTGACACAAAGAGCTCTTAGTAGGTCATCAATCAATGTTTGTTAAATAAGATTTTTTTGGTTGCAGACACCACATTTTATGGAATGAAAGCAATGTCCTGGGTCAAGCCAGAAGAGAGGAGAAAGGCTTTCAAAAAGAATGCATAATCTTTATATTTAGAGCTTCTTCCTGTGTCTCTTCCACATGACTCTTCTTCCCATCACCAACTGGGAACTCCCCACATGACCAGAGGAAGGATAGAGGGAAAGTCATCTGGAGAGTCAGCACCTTTCCCATTGGTTCTGGATCCTCTTATCTATTAATTATCTGATATGTCATCACCACATCACTGGTGCTCTAAGTACCTTAAATTATACATATATACATATATACATACATACATACATATATATAATATATAAATTGTATAGAAGTATATACATTTCATGTATTTTGTATGTATTATATATAGTTTACACATACTTTTGTAAAAGTATTTAACTGTTTTCAATTAAAGTGGAAAAGTTAAAAATGCCTATTTTTGTCTACTAAGTGATATGGAAACACTTTTGCTTAAAGGACATATCCTAGCACAGTTCTAAAATAACCATACAACAACCAGAAAAAAGGAAAATTAATTTCTCTTGATATTACAACTTTATATAAATGTTTCTATTATATTCTAACAATATTATTATATAATGAACACAAGAAGGAAAATTTCATAAGACTGATACTTTGTGTTTTGTAAGCCAAATCCATTTTTGATTACATAAATTCTTTGAGTTCAGATTATGCATCAAGTTTATCTGTATTAATATCTACTGTCAGATATATATGTAAGCACATAAACCTCTCTAAATGACTATATTTTATTCCCCTATAACTATGAGATTTAATTAGGGCTATGGCTAGGTAACACTAACCAATAATATGATTTGGCTGACACAACCAGAGGAAATCTGTAAAGTCAATGAACTACTTTGATATCTTGTATAGAAAAACAATAAGTTGATTGAATTTTCACTTTTTAATCTGTTACTTTGATATCAAGTATTCTCAGCATTAAATATATTTTGTTGATTGAATTCTTGTCAACTAGGAAAAGACAGTCTAACATATAACTAGGGGGTCTTATCTATGTTTCCGGAATTTTTTAGGGTCTTCTGCTAGGCTAAAGCAATGGTTAAAGTGATATTTTCAATATGTAAAACTTCAATATTTGATGCAGCCATTCAATTTTGTGTTGGTGTGTATATATATATATATATATATATATATATATATATATATATATATGTATATATAAAACATAGATTGCTCAAAAAAAAAAAACAAAAAACATGAGCAATAGAAAGCAAAGGATATGTCTCTGAAATTGAGTGAGCACCCACTGCAGGGCCTAGAGGTTCAAAAGTTTTGTAGCAGGGAATGGCTGTCTACAAGAAATATTCTAAATTAAGCACGTACCAACCAGATTTACATAATTGGCTTCTCTTTAGCTACTTTTAGAGTCTACCTTGAGTTGGTTTAACCTGTTTATTGGTTGAATTATAGAGACAACCTATCTGAATCAATCAACTTATTCTTTAGAAATTATGTTTCTTTTATCTCAGAATATAATTTTTCATACCACTACTTTCAACATTACTTGTACATAGTAAGTGTTTTTGACATTTTGTTACATAATGATTACTTTGTTGCATTCATTCCCATATGATGACACCCTAAAGTGACCAGATTGACATGTGAGGCCAAGATACAGAGTGGGCACCACCCCTATCCTGTGCATCTCCATTAATTTAGGATCAACTGTAATGTTCCTTGTCATCAGGTCAAGTTCTATAATTCATTCTCTGGATAATTTGGAAATCATCTGGTCCAACTGCCTCCCCACTCCACAATTTGTCAGATAAAAACATTCAAACAAGCAGAGTACTTTCCGAACGTCACACAGAAAATTAGAGACAGTGCCTACACCAAAACTCAGGTATGTGGATAGATTAATGATTGATTGCCCTGGAGAAACCCGCAGGGATGGAATCAATGCGTTGAGAATTGAGGAATTTAGTTGTGCTTGTTTCAGGGAAATAAAGTCACTAGCTATTCACCTAATTAGTTTTAGTTATAAAATTCAACAGCCTCCTACAGATACACGTATTTCTACAGAACAACATGCTTGAGGGAGCTGTTTGTTTCTATAGTTTTTGATCAAACAAATGACAACATTAGAACTTCTGATTTTCCCTTTAGCAGCCCAAATATATTCAACTTACAAGCTGAAAGATATTGGACTTTTAATAATTCAAGTATTCTGAGTACTATTAAGTTCCATAAAGCTATTCTAGGTAGGCAGTTTTTTCATTTTTTATCTCATCTAATCTTCATTTCAATATTGGAACAACTAGGCATATACCTTCTTTTATTTGTATGGTTTTCCTTTTAGGATTTATGTAAATGAATATAAGTGAAAAATGAGTAAACTATATTCCAGGAAGGGATTAGAATACTAATGTAGCTAATGCTATTCTTGGGAGCCACTTATGAAAAAGTGGATTCATTTAAAAAAGCAAGTTATAGAATATTATCAATATTAAGAGATCAGCTGTATGTTATTAAAGAACTATAACTTTAGAGAACAACTACAGAGCAGTATAAGTACCAAAGACTTCAGCATATGCTTCTAAAACTATGTGCATATTTTAAGTGCCAGGCAGAAGGCCCAATTTTCCCTGTTTGTCTGGGATGGCCCTGATAATAGAACTCAAAGTATTGCATCCCAGGAACCTTCAATTCCCAGGCAACTCAAGAAATTTGGTCCTATTGGTCTGACCAAAAGTTCCAAGTGAAATAGTAGCTGGAATTGTATTGTCTTCATGCATGTAGGCACAAGGTGGTAAAAAGGTTTGGGATGATTTTTGGTTTCAACTTTTCCTAGTTTTGTGACCTATAGCAAATCACCTGACTTTTTGCACTGTCACTTTCCATTTTTATAAAATGTGAATAATACTTTTCTCACATATATTTATGAAGTTTAAGTAAAAATATGAATGTGAGGTGCATTTTTATATTCAAAATGCTATATTTTCTTAACTCCAGCAAGTTTATAGGATCAATGCTAGAACATAAAACACTTTCTAAGTGACAAGTGTTTGAGGTATATGTACTGTAACTTAAACATTTAAGTGTACATGAATTAGTTTTAGATATGAGTTTCTAGGTAATTTTCAACAGTTACTGATTTAAACTCCCAGGTCATGCTTTTGAAAACTATCTACATCAGGCAGTGTTCATTTATATAGAATACATTTTGTTTTCTTTCTTTAATTTTTTATTGTTACTTTAAATATTAAATCCCTTTGAAAAAAAGCATGCTTCCTTAATATGGAGTTTAAAAATTGGTTTGAAAGGCCAAACCTTAATTTTAGTGTGACTTACCTATAAAATGTTCTGTCTTCTCTCCTCTTTACTTAATGAAAAAGCCAATTGCAAAACAAGAAGATTGATGGGTGGCAATAATCCTGGTGTTCTAGTAATAAAAACCTTTGCTGAAATCCAGTTTTTATAAAAGGCACTGATTCTATTTCAAGGCTAATGTACAACCCAATGTCTAATAAATGGCAGAGATTTACTAATTATAGCAGATGTTGTCCATGCTCTCAGTGAATCTCCCACGCCCATACCCATCATCAGGATTCATAACTACAACTCTGATGACTGTGAAAACCTGACTATCTCTGTTTCCAGCCTGAGAAACATGCTTTTCTCCATGGAGGCCAAACTAGCATTGCCTGAGAGTTAATGTTCCCAGAACCAACTCTCAATCAATTATGCATGAGAAATTGATAAATAAATACTCATCTTCTGTGCCCCTCATTTGGGACAACTGAACATTGTTCTGCATCCAGTACTCCCCAGAGAGACTGAGATCCAGTTGACCAAACTGACAACTGGCCTGATAATAAACTTTTACTGGCTCCATTCTGTGTCTGAGTAAGCCACTTCCCTTCCCATGTTTCTTAGGATAACTTCCCAACCAACCTTTTTGCATTAAAAAAGTCCTTGACTCACAGTCTACTTTTGGGGGAACTCAGAAAAAGAAAATACTGTTTGATAAATAAATTAGTTCACCCTTATGAAAAGATACACACATACACAGAAAAACTTCTGCCTCTCTGTGTCAACATATAAATCATCTCATCTTTCTCTAAGCTGGTTTATAAGAGCTGTTGTAAATGGAACTCAGCTTAGAGTTGGGGGGAGTGAACCCTTTCTTAATTAACTTATTATTAAACTAATTATTGAAACATACTATTTTACTTTATCTCAAGAGATTCTTTGAATGTAAATAATAAATTTAAAGTCATATAATATAAAGAATAGCAAAAGAACTGAGAACTCTATTTTTTTTCAGCTGGGAGGTTGATCCATTAACATTAGAGGCAGACCCTGGAGATATTCCATAAAGCTAACTTCTGCTAAAGTCTGTTCTGACATCTCCTGTGTGATAAAAGTTCCTGACACTTAGCAGGAGTTGATGTCTTTGTATTCTACCTGCAAATGGTAGGTCTGCAGGGAAGATGGAGCACTATAATATGCATCCTAGAAATTTAGCACTTGAGCTCAGAAGTAGGTAGAGTGTGAATTATCTGCTGCTGCTGCTGGTCATGTCTCATACCCAATTCTGCCCTGGGGTATGGGGTACACAAAGGGAGGTTCTTGTTGATACTGGTGGATGCTGTGTGCAAGCTTCCAAAGGAACAATTAATCCTTTGAGTCTAATCAAAGGCTGCTAAGGGGGTTGTTCTCCTTGAATTAATGGCAGTTTGAGTGTTCAATGAGGGAGATTAGCCCCAGAAGACAGGGAAGCAAATTAAACCTTTATTTTGATTTGAATTGGGAGTGAGTAAAGTGTTGTCTGCTCACTTAACTCAAGTGAAGTTAACATGAGAGAATGAACGGAGACTAGCTTCTCTGTGTGGCAAAGGAGACCTCAGGGCACTTTGTACCCAGAAACCTCCTGAGACAGAGCTGAGATGGAGGTGGCCATTCATCATGCTCTGGGGTGATGGAGATTTTCAGTAAATGCTGTATCAATGTAGTTAAATCTTCCCAGAACCAATAAAAATGCCCTTTGCCTTTTCCACCCTCTATTACAAGTAATTGCTATCCATCTAATTATGGATAACTTGGAAGTAGTTACAGAGTACTTGGAGTGCCTGGGGGATGAAAAGTTCGAAGAAAAAATGTAACCGTGTATCATTGGCATTCATGAGAAAATTCACATTAGATGTTTGAAAGGCAGGTCCCCAGGAGGCAACAGAGAAGTCAGGAACAATATTGTGCCAAAAATACCATTCTGGCTGGGGACATGAGGGAGTTTATGTCAGGTAGAGTGAAGGAAAGCTATTTGGAAAGAAAAGATATATGTGCTTTTCTATATGCATTTAGTTTATTTATATATGTACATCCCCTGAAAAACTAGTATGTTCTGGGAACTGACAAGCAAATTGGGACTGAAATTTCTGAAATATGCAGCTGTGCTTATATTTCTTTTACTGTAAAATCTCCAAATAATATCTTGCAACATGATCAATATGTTTTCAAACTCATATCGTTTTAAAATCTGTTTGCAACCAATAAGCCAAAAATGTGTTGCACCCAGGTACCACTTTACACTTGGGAGGCCAAGTTTAAGCCATTGGAGATTCAGATGCAGAATCCAAAGTCACTGCCCTTTCAGAAGATATACCTCTTCTGGAAGCCTAAAGACCGGTTGTCCCATTGATGACATACCAGATATATAGGTTGGAAAAAGATGTTAAGAGGAGGATAGGTGATATCATCCTTGCCTGGAATCACTTTAGTGCAAAAATAATTCTTCTTTCACTTATTTCCTCATTCTAGACTGTTTGGGTAATAGTCACTTGAAGACAGGCAAGGGTAAGCCTACTTACTTCTCTTCATTACCCTTATTTAAAAGGTCTGGGCTTCCCTGGTGGCGCAGTGGTTGAGAGTCAGCCTGCCGATGCAGGGGACGCGGGTTTGTGCCCCGGTCCGGGAGGATCCCACATGCCGCGGAGCGGCTGGGCCTGTGAGCCATGGCCGCTGGGCCTGCGTGTCCGGAGCCTGTGCTCCGCGACGGGAGAGGCCACAGCAGTGAGAGGCCCGCGTACCGCAAAAACAAAAACAAAAAAAACAAAAAAAGGTCTAGTGTATCACCTTTCAAGGAGACTGTACTGAATTCTATAAGGTAACAAAGAGAATAACTCTAAAAATTATTATTGCTTCTGAATGCTTTTTCCATAACACCCCTGGAATACATTTAAGTCATAAGTAGCAACCATTCACGCTCAGTGAATTAGTGTAACTTGATCCTTCCTGTGTACAAGGACACACACACTCACACACACAATCCTGAAAAATAGACCAGCAAAATATATTATGGAAAAGCAGTCATACCCTTCATTAAAGATAAATTGATTAGAAGTTGAAAGTGAAAGCATTTCTAAATGAAGGTATAATAAAAATCTTCATGGGATAAAGGTCATTGAATCTTGGCAGAATTCTAATATTGGAGAATTCTAGGAAGATGGACCAACATAATCAAAGAGAGAGGCATCCTGATCTTTTAAATTTGGTTGTTTTGTACTTACTAATAATAACAATAATGATGACAATAATAATAGCAGCTATTATTTAGTGAGCTCTGGTTTCATATGAAATACTCTTCAAAGCAGTTTATATGAATTAACTTATCCTCACCTCAGACTTGGGAAGTAGCTACTATTATTATTCCCATTTTACTGATGAGGAAACGAAGGCACAGAAGAGTTAGGTAACCTGTACCAAATTCCTTACAGAATGAGAGGCAGAGGCTGGATTGAAAGGAGGTAGTGTGGCTACAGAGCACAGACCTTCAGCTACCACTGTCTCCTCTTGAAAAGCTCAAAGCCAATGAGTCAATGACTGTCATCCTTTCCATGTCCCTTCAGACATGGTGGCCTAACAGAACCAATGCCCTCTTGCACATAGGAGTTCAGAGCAGTAGTGGGCATCTACCTATATGCAAAATGGACTGCTGGATTGGGTTGGGAGCTATTCCCCAGAATCATGGCCTTTTGTTTACATTATGCAGAGAAAGGAAACTACTGTAGTGGAAACGTGGCTGTTTTCTGGTGTTCTCTTTCCTTCCACAGATCTGCTTAGTCTAGTAAGCGGCCACAGGGACTGAACAAAGGCAGTTTTAAGAGCACCACTCTGCCCTTAGTCTCACTATAGCCTGTCCCACTTCAGATATTTTCCTAAAACTACCTTTACATTCAAGTTGCCTACTGTTCTGGAAACCAATCAATGTCTTTTTCAGAATAATTCCAAGTACATATGTCCAGATCACTGACATCAATCCTGTGCTTCCTATATATAATATGGAAAGGGCCTTAGTCTTAAAATCAAAAGACCTAGGTCCAAGGTCCAGCTCGGCCACATACTACCTATATGCTTTTGGCCCAATAGTTGAAGTAGCATTACATTATTTGGAAGCCTGCCTCCTACTTGTTTCTGTTGAATTGCCTGCTCTCCCATCTCAGCATAGAATTCTGAGAACAGAAATGTTGCTGGATTTACTAAGATTATGTAACTGGTTACTGGCAGTGGTGGACTGTCTCTGAGCCCTTTGGATTCCTGGTCCAGTGATGTTTTCACTGGGCCAGTCTGCCCATGGGGAACCTCTGCAGAAGGTACTGCTCCTTTCCTCTAAGAGTGCTTTTCACATCCTCCTGTTATTGCCTCCCCACTGTTCACAGCTCACAATACCCTTACCTAGATCTGGATATAAATTAGAATACAGTTTTGTCCCAAGTCACCAAATTTTAGAGGGTGGAAAAGTTAAAACAATACTTTTAAAAGAGTATGCATACTTTATCCTGGCTGACTCCAGAAAAGTTAAGTTAATCTCTCGGAGCCTCACATTTTGTTTTTCTTGGTAACTAAAAAAAAAAAATCAAAATGAGACATTTTATTTGAGAAAGCACTTTCCACACTATAAATCAATTTTAAAAAGTGGGGTACTATTTATATAAACATGAGATCCAGGTATTAGAAGGCAGTTTAGGTCCTATTAGTAAGAAGGCAGGAAGCAGGCATGAACTGGGGGGAATCTGAGATAACATCTTAATACCCTGCCTTTGGGGAAGTGTATCGTCAGGTCAGCAGATGACTTTTTTTTCCCTTACCTACAAAAGCCATCTCCAAAGGTGAAAGAATGAGCAAAGGGCTGGGGAATGAGGTCTGTCCCCCATGCCCCAGGCCACAGCATCTTTCCTCTTGGGGACCAAGTATTTAGCGAGAGTAACACACTCAACAGAAAGCCTGATCCACATTTCTGCAAATTCAAAAGGCCAAGGAATGGGGCACTTAAGAGACCAAGGTTCAGTGCCATTCCCTGTTGCCAAATGAGTTATTTTTTCCTCTCTCTCCTTTTTATTTTTCTTATTTTAGAAATTCTAGCCTCTCAATAGCAGAGGAATTTCCCGGTTTTACAGCGACAGTGTTGACAGGCAACTGCATTTTCCTCCGGAGATGACTCCTATTTCTGTGAGGTCAGGACTGCCAACGGGAGCACATATCAGGGGGCAGGTTGATGGAAGAGAAGGCAAAAGGTCCAATTGTCCAGGGGCTGGGGACCATGAACCTTCGCCAAAGGGAAGAGAATGGAATCAGTGTACATCCTGCTATGAGTACTCACTATTTCTTTCCTCTTTCCTTCCTTAATGGATAGCCTTGGAAGAAAGTGTGTTCTTTCTCAGCAGAGACCTTACAATTGCATAGCTTTAATGTACTCATGACAATATGAATATACAGATAATATTTTGATAATTCTTTCCAGGTAGATCAGAAAATGCACACATTCATGCATTTTAAAAAGATACAACATTATGTGTGGTCAGAAAATCGCTGATTGGCATGAAAGTGATTAAAATCTAGCCCATTTCCCTGATCAGTTATGTGGGAGAGAGAAACATTAGTCATTTAATCCCTTATGCATATCTTGGGCTTTTTTCAATTTAGAGAGCTCTTTTAAATCCTCTTTTAGTTGATCCCTATAAAAATTTGGAGCGGTCAGTAGGACAGATATTACTGTCCCAACATAAGAACAGAGGTTACAAGACTTAGATCACATAGCTAGCTGTTGGCAGAGTTGGAACTTTGATACCATTGCATTTCTGGTCCAGGGCTCTTTTCTCTCTATTAGGTTTGTGTTCTATGGAGCATTCATTCACTCTAGGGTAAACACAGAAGAAAACAGAGTCCCAGGATCACGGAAGTCTAAGAAATAGTACATACCCTTCTCCTCAGATTCTATAATGTGCATTAGAAGAGTAGAGACACTGAGAAATCCTGCAGGAAAGAACTTGTTCACCTTATTTAACCTTGCATTTTGCATAGTATTTGACTACATGCTACTTTTTTTTAAGTCCAAAAAGCACACTGTGGGAAACCTTGCACTGTGCCATACAGATTCATAAAAGTTCAGGTTATTCACAATGAAGGAGGAATCTTCCCTTTGCAACTCTGATAGGAAGAGATCTTTCCTATCAGAAATATGTTTGCTCAGCAATTAGAACTGAATCTCCCAGGACTGGCTTTAGGCAAAATTGTAAAGTTTGTAAGATTGGCCATTGTGGAGGAAAGCAAAGGTTCAGGATTGGAACAGATACTGGTCAGATGAGAGACTTTTCTGCCATTTATTAGCTGGGCACACCTTTGCGCAAGTATTTACCCCTCCAAGCTTTAGTACCCTCACCCATAAAAGGAAAGCAATCATTTTACACACCTTATAGGACTGCTGTAAAGATTAAATGAGACAATGTACATACAGTCCTTGACATAGAGCCTGGTGACTGGTCAGTATTCAAAAACTAATATTATTAATACTTTTGTTGTTAATCTTTCCTTTCAGACAGCCTGCCGGTATCCCGTTCATTCTCTTCCTCCTCCTATTTTTCTATCCTGTCCAAAAGGACTGCAGTCCAGAAGGACTGCTTCCAGCTATCTCACCTAGCTAATATAGGACAGAAATGGCAATACACTGCCTTCAGAGATCAGGCAGGTGACATGAGACTAAGGTGGGCTGGATCTTAGACGAACTGGGTCTATTGTCTAAACTAAGGCAAATGATGTTAAAGGGCCAAGCACTGCTGATGCTTGTTGTTGTTAATGCCTTTTAAAGGTGTTGTTACTGATACCAAGCAGGGCCCTGTGAGGCTCCTATGCACAAAAACCTTTCTGTGTCCCCCATTTCTTTGATTATAAGAAATAGGCTTTATTCAGCCTCCACGACCTTCCCTGAGTTCCAACGGGCAGATTCAAGCAGTTGTTATTAGGGAAGGGAGGGGACATGAGACAGGCGAGAAACAAACAATAGTGCCACCTTGGGGCAAGGTCCTGTTCCCCATCAAAGGATACACAAAACAATATCTTTAAGCTGTTTTGCAGATACTGAAACCCCCATCAGGTGAGTGAAGGTAACAGTTAACGAAGGTATGCTGCCCACAAGCATGTAGACCCCAGACCAGTTGGAACCAGAAGGTTGATGATGCTGACTCCCTCTTACCTCACCACCAACCAGTCAGAAGAACGTCCATGAGTTGATCACACCCTCTTTGAACCGTTACTATAGAACTTCTCACTACCCTCTCCAAGTGGGGACACAGCTTTGTGGGCATTAGCCTGCTGTGGCCCCTTTTGCCTGGCAAAGCAATAAAGCTATTCTTTTCTACTTCACCCAAAACTCTGTCTCCAAGATTTAATTCAGTGTTGGGGTACAGAGGCTGGATTCGGCTTCTTAACCATGTAGAAATGTGTGAACCATTGATACCAAGTCTTCAGATACTTAAAGAGAAGCCAGAATGTTACTTTTTATTCTGGTTTCCCAATTTTCAAGTGTTCTTCTAGGGGAATCCAGCTTTTGGACCACCACCTAATGATCCCTGGTACAGAGGATTTTCAACTTTCTGCTCCTATATAGAAATAAAAAGATACAAGTTTAGAAGGGCTTAAGAGGTCATCTAGTTTGACCTTCTACTTGGTACAGAAATGCCCTCTATAATATTCCAGAGAAGTTGTCATCTAGCTGCTCCTTCTATATGCCTAGTCATGAAGAACTTGGTATCTCATGGAGAAACCACTTTTCTCTTTGTATGCACAATCTCACTGAATCCTTATACAAACCCATGCAGTAGATAGTACTTTTTCCATTGTCATTATCATAAAACTAAGGCTCAGAGACGGTATTTTACTTCCTCTAAAGTCACAAAGCTATTAAGTGACTGTAAGTTTTGAGATACAAACCTAGAAAGTCTAGGTTTCAAAGCCAGTGCACTTAACCACTGGCTAAACAATTCTACTTGTTAAAATGCTCTGGGCTGATATTAAGCTGAAATTTGCTGCCCTGAAAGGTCTACTCTTTGGTCCCAGTTCTGCTCTCCTGAGACACAAATAATAAGTCTAATCCTTCTTCCACAACACAGCCCTTCAAATATTTGAAGATGGTTCTCCTCTGCCTGCTAAATCCTCTCTTCCCCAGGCTAAGCATACTCATTTTTTTCCAGTGACCTTCATAAGCTCCCAGCCACTTCATCATCCTCACCCTGCTCTCTAGGAGAGGCTTTCAATTTGTCAAAATTTCTCTTAAGCCTTGATGTTGAGAAGAGAATACAATCCCCCTATGTGGTTACTTAAGCGCATGTTAAGGTAGAAATAGCACCTCCCTTGTTTTGGACACTATGCTTTTATTAATGCAACCTCAGTTACATCTGATTTTCAGCAACTATGTCAAAAGATGAGCAAATATCGAATGTTGGCCTAGAATCACCCCATATTGTGTTTGTTTTTCTAACTGGAAATTATGTAAAGTCTCTTTTCCCCACGTTGCTCCTATGCTGAATAAGTAGATCAATGTTTTAAACCTAAAACTTAATATGTACTCTTATTAAATACCATCTTATTAGATTTAGATATTGTTTTGGCCTATACCAATCTGTTTTGCTTCGTTTTTCTTTAATTTGACAAATTTAGCAAGGCAGAAAAAAAGCAAAATTTCCCCCAGTCTGACTGCTTTTTCTTTTTTTTTTTTTTTTTTTTGCTGTACGCGGGCCTCTCACTGCTGTGGCCTCTCCCGTTGCGGAGCACAGGCTCCGGACACACAGGCCCCGCGGCCATGGCTCGCGGGCCCAGCCGCTCCGCAGCATGTGGGATCTTCCGGGATCGGGGCACGAACCCGTGTCCCCTGCATCGGCAGGCGGACTCTCAACCACTGCGCCACCAGGGAAGCCCTGACTGCTTTTTCTTAAGCACATAAAGAAGTAAAATTTTTTTCTCTGATGCTCTAATACTGCTCCCAAATAAGCTTATTTATATTCCCCCAAACAAAACAAATGAACAAAATGCTTCGTATGTATAGTTGCTTCAGTAGGATCTTGCTATAAATATTCTGTTTTGTTTAGTCCTTTTTTTTAAATTTGGAATACATGAAGAAGCAAAAAGAGTGAAAAGAAAAATAATCTGCTTCTTACTGTTAAACTTATCTATGTATGATATATGTATATCATATACATTATAATATATATCATATATGTAACATAGATATCAGTAGCAAAATTCAGAAATATTTAGATCAAAAAGAATGGGGCAGGGCTTCCCTGGTGGCGCAGTGGTTGAGAGTCCGCCTGACGATGCAGGGGACACGGGTTCGTGCCCCGGTCTGGGAGGATCCCACATGCCGCGGAGCGGCTGGGCCCGTGAGCCATGGCCGCTGAGCCTGCGCGTCCAGAGCCTGTGCTCCGCAACGGGGGAGGCCACAGTGGTGAGAGGCCCGTGTACCACAAAAAAAAAAAAGAATGGGGCAAATGACTATACCCCACTTGTTTTAATCAAGATATTTCTGAATTATATTTCTGAATATATCTGGTATCTGATATACTCACTCTCTCTCCCAGCTTCTTGTCATTCCAGAGGTTACTCAAATATTCAGTAGGCTTGGGCTGATAACTCCCCACTAGAAACTGCTCTCCATGCCATTCTTTAGACAGGGGTTGGCAAATTGTGGCCTTGGATTAAATGTTACCCTTGATCACTTTTTTGTAAATAAAGTTTTATTAGAACACAGCCACTCCCATTTGTTAATGTCTTGTCTATGGCTGCTTTTTTGCGACAACAGTCCTGTTTAGTAGTGGCAACAGAGGCCAAATGATCTGTAAAAGCGAAAGTTATTTCCTATCTGATTCTTACAGAAAAATTTCCCAACTCCTTTCTGCTTTGGTGCTTGGTTAGCAGTCTGTCCTTCTTACTATTCAACCCATTACTGAGAACTGAAACTGGCATAATTCCCTATCTCTGTGTTAAATGATACTGAAAGCAAAGTAATTTTAGTTATTTGCTTTAGAAAGTATTCGCTTCTATAGGATAAAACTTTCATTTCAAGAACAACATCAAGACCTAGATCAACAGTCTAACCACATGGCGCCCATCAACCTAAAGCTATTACACCATGAACTCTGCCTATTTCTAGTCAGTTCTTCATCTTGCAAGATCAACCTTAAAATCACTCAGCTCAGGCCATAAAATCCTATAAAAATCATCCATAACTTCCCCTTCTGAGATAATACTAAGACTATTTATAGTCTCTCTTTCTGTAGTAAGTCTAATAAAGCTAGGTTTGCCTGAATAGCAAATATTTCTTGTCACCATTTTCAGAGATGAGAGTTGACATTACAAATCCTCCAAATTACATTATCACCCACTCTGATTCTCTCAGTCTGATTAATAGAGATACCGAGAGCATTTCTATGAGATATAATTACCTGCATTTTTCAGTTGGGAAAATAGGCTCACAGAGGCTGAAGCTATACTTAGGTGACATGTCCAGTGTCACAGATCAAAAGAGGCATGTAGTAGGGAGGACTCTCTATCAGGGATCTGCCCTCAGGTCTCACTCTAGGTCATGAACTGAATAGGGATAATTATTTACTCCTTTGAGGCCTCAGTTTCCTCCCCTATGAAAGCAATATTATCTCTACACAGACGGACCCCAATGTACGATGTTTCAAATTCAACTTTACTTTGAACTTTGAACCCTGATCTTCTTCCAGGCTAGCAATATGCCGTAGGCTCCTATCTCATGATGCTGGACAGCTACGGCTCCCAGTCAGTCCCCCAATCACATGGGTAAACAACAATTCTGTTTTTCACTTTCAATACAATATTCAACGTATTACAAGAGATATTCAAAGCTTTATTATAAAAGAGGCTTTGGGTTAGATGATTTTGCCCAGCTGTAGGCTAATGTAAGTGTTCTGAACATGTTTAAGGTAGGCTAGATTAAGCTATGCTGCTCAGTAGGTTAGGTGTATTAAATGCATTGTTGACTTACGATATTTTCAACTTACATTGGGGTTATTGGTGCATAACCCCATTGTAAATCGAGGAAGATCTGTACTTTCTTTCAATTCTGAAATTCATTGAAAGGATGATTTCTTATCACTTAGAAGACTAATTTCTTCACGTTGGTCTCTTTCAGCAAGACTCCACTGCCTCAAGCAAAAGCCATATGAGATAGACTGTACTGATGACTAGGTTAAGTTGTACAGCTTGGTTTCGCTAATAAGAAAAAATGTAGAAATGATTCTATCTATTTTCATAACAAACATATTTGCATTTATTTCATGCTGTTAACAACTTAACATGTAATCATGTCTCATCGAAGAAAAGAAGGAATGTTTCTTCTATGATTGCATTAAACATGCTGTGTTATATCTTTCTGCTAATCTATCATCTATTATGACTGCCTATTTTGAGAGCTGGCATAACAATTATCATAAGTGATTGCATTATATTCTGAAAACAAAGACTGTGATGGCATGATTTATCTTGCTACTTTGCTTGACTTAAAGGCAGTTGGGGTTTCCTAGTCTAAATCAGATTTTTCAGATCATAAATATTTCATTTTTTAATTTATTATTGATTTAGTTTGATAGTAAATAACTCCATGAATGCTGAGGTTGGAAATCTGTTGTACAATTATTAAGCATCTTCCCTTCTATCTGGCCACAGATTTTTATCATACTGAAATAAAACAGTGGGGCTACCTGAAGAAAATGGATTTGAGATTTTTAATTTATCTAGTGCAGTTAATTAAGTGGTCATTAAAAACAAAAGGGCAATTAGTGCTGAGCACATTTGTTCTGATGATGAACATGCCATCTGAAAATGGATCTTAATCTCTGCTATGAAATTCTTCAATGTCAAAGCAATGTTGCTATAAGTAGAGGAAGAATAAGCCCATTAGGAGCAATGCACTTGCAACAATGATTTCCTTTCATGTTAAAGCAGCACAGTTAATACACATAGAGAGAAGTTGGCAATATTTTAAGTAATATTCCTCCATTGGTCATTTTATTACCCTGTATTTATAGTGACCACCAAAGCCAATGAGAGTTGCTTCTTTTTCCTACTACCGAAGTGAGAAAACCATTTCAGATAATGCAAAAAGGGCAAGAAACAGGTACAATATGTAATAGACCTGAGGATTTTTATACACTGTATGTACCGATTAACAAAATTGTCACCCAAATTGGTATCACATAGATGTATCTACAGATATTAAAGAGCATCAAGTTGAGATAGTTAGACAAGAATAACTCCCCATGTTTTTCTTCTGTCATTCAATATGATGTTTTAGGTTATCTTAGGCATTCTCTGTAGTTTGTAAGTGTAGTTATTGAGTACCAAGTAGAATCCTTCATGAGCCCCTTTCAAAGGCTTGTTACAAAGCTGTACATGCACATCCACCCACTGTTTTGTTTAAGCAAATGTTGCTAGTTCTCAGTGTAAAGAGAAGTTGGAAGGTACTTTTGTAAAAGCTAAACAGCAGAGATGCATTCCATCTCTCTTTTGGTAACACCCATTGTCTCCCATGTCTGCTGGGCACACCACAACTTAACATGGCAACAACCTCCCAGAATTACTCTATTACCTAAAGTCGAGCCAATACTTAACACTTCTAATCATTCCTGGTTTACAAGCATTTGTAGCACATTCATAGACTGATGAATGGTTTTATGGCCAAGAAATAGATTGAGTGATGGCTTTCTATTTGAAAAAAAAATGGGTTATTCTGAACCAAACGAAGGAAATCTTTGTGTTGTGTGGGTTAAGAACAATCAGTCTTAGGTACAAACTCACAGTCACAGCAATCATCTCTAAACTCTTCTCTCCTGTGCCATCTGGGGTCAGATGCTGATTGGGGGCACGTGGTAAGAAGATATCCTATTAAGGTACGATACTGTCCGAAGCTACTTCAAAATCAAGACCCATTTATTTTTTCTGCTAAACATGTGCAATTCTTGCTGAGTATGTATACATGGGGTTAGAGAAATAGAGTTCCACATTCCTTTACCTGAAATCTTCACAGCCAAATGTTTTTAGACTTTAGAATATATTAGACCAGAGATCAGCAACAGAACTTCCAGAAGCCCTAAGGTTATAAAGGGCCAGATAGTAAATATTTTCAGTTTTGAGGGCCATATGGTCTCTGGCACAACTACTCAATTGTGTTTGTAGCACAAAAGCAACCATAGACAGTACATAAATAAATAGGTATGCTGGGTTCCAGTGAAACTTTATTTACAAAAACAGGCAGAAGAATGAATTTGGTCAGAAGACTTCAGTTTGCTGATCCCTACTTTGGTCTTTAGAAAGGCAATGTGGTTCAAATTTACATGTATTTAGACAATACCTTCAGTGGGCTGAACAGCTCTATCATCAACCAACACTTTCTGCTCAACAGCAAAACCTAAATATTCATGCTAAATTGGATGAAACACTCTAAACAACCTCACATTAATTTGGTACAGATTTTACCACCAAATTAATTTTGCCACTCAACTTACAAGGGTATTTCAACTTTCAGAGATTTAAAAAAAATGGGGGTGATTACGAGAAAGAGGTTGTTTACCTACACATATTCTTGTGTTGAAGTGTTTGAAATTGTTACTTTTGCACTGAGAAATTCCATGAGAGGAAAAACAAACACATATGGTCTGGAGGGGACAAGCTTGTCCAGTAATAATAGAACGATAACCTCAGCAGCTGGGTTATGAACCAAGACACCCACTTCTTCAGGCCAAAATGATATTTAAAGATTGCATGGTTTATAAACCTCATCTAAAACAAAGTGCTGGTGATGCATTTTTGAAACTTTTTTAGAGCTTCGGGAAGTTCTTTTAAGTTAAGTTTATATACTGGCCTCCTTTATTTTGCCTCAAGCAATCTTTAGGATTCTAGGAACCTAGAAATAATTCCTGTGGCTATTTTGTGTGTCAGTGCCCAGCATAAATTTTAGCTACTGAATATTTCTATCCCTTTTTCCTGTGAGTAAATAACCGGACTCTTCTTATCTGGATTGTTCTCATTGAGCCAGTGTATTCTCCTTCCTCAGGCAATTTAAACTTTTACAAATGGAACTTTTACAAATGGCAACTGATGCATAAATATTAGCTATTTAGGCTATCTTTATAGAGCATTGCAAAATAAAATATCTCTTGGACTTTGCCCTCATTAGAGGATGTTGATAAGCAATCAGATGATAAAGGGAAATATGTGCTATGAAGTTAGATACCTGGTTGAATCAAACAATCTTAGATTATCAGAGTTGGAAGAAATTTAAGGGTGATCTCTAGGTCAAACCCTTCCTTTTTCATAGGAGGAAGCTGATAATCACTGTGATTATAAATGAAACACCCAATATTAATAAGCGGGTTAAGAGAAAGTAGTAGAAGCAAAGTCTCTAGATTCCCAGTTTAGTCTTTTTCTTCATAATACTAGATTGTTTGGTTGTCAAATACAAACCAGACACCTACTTACTGAATACCTATGAGCTCTGCATTACATACCATACCATGTATTAGGAGCAAGCATTACATACAGCTTTATCTTCAAGATAACGTATGAAAATGCTGGCAATATAATGGAGTCTTTGATAAATACAAGGCTCAAGGGGTATATATCATGTCAGTTTGCACTGGAGTCTTTAAGAAAAACTTTATATAAATTCAGGCTGAAAAATGAATATACTAGTCAGATGATTTTGTTTGCAAGAGACAAAAAAAATTACAACCCAAACTGGATTGGGCAAAAATTTTGTCTTATTCATTCACATCTGGGAATTCCAGATTTTAAGCATGGTATTTCATAATTTCATGATATCAGTTATGACTACAGGTTCTTTAGATGGAGGAACACAACATAATAACACTCAGATATGTGAAACTGGGATATATGAAGCAAAACTCTTGTTTCCTACAGATCCAAATGAGAGAAGGGGTATTCACGGAAGTATACCCAGGGACAGGATAATAGCAAGCTCGGACTTATGTATGACAAGTATGTATGGACAGGATAAGAGCAGCTAATGTATGGCAAGTCAGGTAGTGTTAGCTAAGTTTCGAGAGCATCCTTGAGATTGAGTATTTTGAATAATTCTGTCAGCCCTAGGAAGAAGGGCCATTCCTGGTTGTTAGGTAACTGGAGCCTCTGGAAATTGGTTTGTGTGCATTATAACCCAGAAGTGTCAGGGCCTGATAAGGGAAGAAGTTGGGTGGGGACTCAGCAAACTGTCTGCTAAGGGGAACTGAGAGTTTTTAGCCATGCTTTCAAAATTGAGTCAAAACAGGACTTGCAAAATTTTGTATTACACTGGATCAACAGATTATATCTTAACAACTTAACTGTCTTAATATTATTGACAAAGGTCTTGGCTTTGTTGTCACTGGTTTGGCTTAGGCTACATGCCCATCCTTTTACAAAACACTGTAGCCAGGGGAATGGATTCCTGATTGACATAGCCCTGGTCACATCCTCATCCCTGGAGCTAGGAGGTGAAGGAAATCTCACTCTCATTATAGGGACTGAGGGTGTGTAGGGAGGTGGTCCCTAAAAAAACAAAAACAAAGACAAAAACAAAAAACCACAGAGCTTTTATCAGAAGAAGGGGGAAGAATTGTTTGGTTGGAAAAAATAATGAATGCCCATCAGATAAATTGGTAATTATAAATTTTTACTTTTTACTCCACCCCTTCCATTTTCCACATCAGCCAGTGATGTTTGTACAATGTATATTGAATTGAGTCTGTCCTGCTTAAAAATCCTCATTATAATGTGGAAGTACAACATCCATACTCGTTAACATGGCCCATAGTTTAACCTCTTTTTCCTTCTCCAACCTTGTCTCATGTCACTGTCCTTCTGAATAGCAAACTGGATCTTTGTCAGGTCTTTGAAAATGCAAACTCAGGCCTGGTTCAGGACCTTGTCACGCTCTCTCCCTTGTGCTTAGACAGCTAGTAGTCTCCTTCCACATCTTACCTATCTTAATCCCTGCTCTCCTATGCTCCCTACCTCATGTACATGTACTCTTTGCCTGGCTAAAGCATACTCATTTTTCAAGCCTCCGTTCAAAAATACTACTTGAACCCCACCTCATAGATCTCATAGATTGCACTTGTTTTCTTCAAAGTACTACCATATTTACCACACCTAACTATTTATCAGTGTGTGTGTGTGTGTGTGTGTGTGTGTTTGATTTTGCTGTTTTTCTTAAAAGTCTGTGTCTCTTAAAAGATGGCAAGACCTCGAGGATAGAAATGAAGGGTTTTAGATTCACTGCTAACACCAAAGTACCTAATGTCTGGCAGAGAAAAAATATAAATAAATATTTCTTGAAAAAACTATAAATTAATGAATGGATATAGTGCATAATTTCACTTAAATATAAGGGGTTAAGAGCTTAGAACCCGTGGTGTCAAAGAGAATGGAAAGATGATGTAAGATATGAGAGAATTTCTGGAAGGACATTGTCAACTCAGCATAGCATATTGACCTGAATATTGCTTATTTTCTTTTTGATTTTTATTCCTAGATTAAATATGAAAGCATTTAACTTGGATTTTATAAAGACTTAAAGTTGAATATGGTCACTGTTTGGGGTTTAAGGTGAAGTAACTAGTAACAGAAAGAAATTAAAGATTTTTACAAGTTAAAAATATATCAGGAAATGATCAAAAAAAATTTTTTTTACTAGACTTACACTTAAAATCCACATGCTTCCAAGAGATATTTGAAGTTGCAAGAAAATATATTTGCACTAAGTTAGAAGTTTCCAAAGGGTCTTATCATTTGATATATAATAACTTTATCAAATGTGACCTACGTGAGTTTATTCTATACTTTTTTGAGATTATGAACTTTATGAGCTGCTTACTAGATTTCACTTTTGGAGTAAAGTCTGAACAAACACTTTATCTTGATTTCATTTATCACTGGAAAGCTTAAATGTCAAAATAAATTAGAGAAAATTGTGATGTGATCACAAAGGAAAAGTATGTCTCACACTTGAAAGATAATACTTCCAGAAATTGAGTTCAGGCAGAAATTTTGTAGCACAATATTAATTTTAGTTCTAGTAACAATAGGAAAATAATGTTTCCCAATGAATATATTCTCAATATATTGAGAATAATACTGATAAAAAAAACACTTAAAATCCATGAAATGTATAAAATCAGTTAATATATTTAAGATAAAGTAATATTTTACCTTATTCCTAATGGTGTAAAATCAAAAATAAAGTCACCAACAGAATTGTGGGAGTTGATTTAACATGTTTTTAAACCTCTCTAGCATTTCAAAAAGAACCGAATTTAAAATTATACTCATGAAAGTTTTAATCCACATAGAATACATTCAATTGAACTGTACTCCAGCCCATAAACTACTACAGCAAATTTTATAGCAAATGACATGTATTTCTAAGGTATGAATTGAAATTATGGAAACATGAGCTGAAATTATGTAAATTTACAAACTACACATATATATATAAAGTAGACTTTAGGTTGCTTTATTTAGGTTAATATTTTAATATCAACTTGAATGAATATGCAACATAGTTTACAATATGCATGTTTGTATATTTGTCATTTCATGACAATTTTTTTTTCTTTCAGACTGGAAGATAGACATTTTCTTTCTGGCTGATTGTATGGGAGAAATTTTGACCTCAGAAAGTGGAAATGAGGTTGCTTTGGAAATTGGTAATTCTGCTGACACTCATAAATACTTATGCAGGTAAAGTGTTCTATTATTATGAGTTTTGTTTGATAATCTATTGGCATTTTATTTTTTTCTGCAGGGGAAGCAATTTTCAAATACAAAATACTTATGTTATTTAAATGACTAAAATGATAAAATTTTGAAGGTAATCTCTATGGCTAATATAGAGAGTTTAATTCTTAAAAAATAAATCAAGTGCCATTTTTAAACAGAACTAAGATTATTTCAATTATAAATTGTCACATGAAATTTTTATAGTAAAAAATGTGATTAAGTAATTTTCTCATCAATAAACAATGAAGAATATTTCTTTTTTATTTCCTTTAAAGTGGTCTTTAAAAATTAAAATAGAAATGTATATTTTCCCTCAAATTTAGAATCTGGTATGGTTAAAAAGCTATATTGGTATAGAAGAAAAAGTAATATAGAATTTCACATCAGAAGTAGAATAATTTTAGAAATATTTTTTCTTTCCATTTCAATGATATATCCTTTCACTCAACTAAAATATATTAAGTCTGTGTATCAGTTAGCTTTTGCCATGTAATAAACCATCCTACATCTGAATGGATTAAAATAACAAATTACCATGTATTTAGTTAAGTCTGTAGGTTGGCAATTTTAAATGGGATCAACTGAGCTATTCTTTTGATTTTGCCTGAGTACTTTACATCTGTGGTTAGCTACTGGGTCATCTGGGATCTGGCTAGTCTAGGATATTCTCAGCTGAGACCACTGGGCTGTCTCTGCCCTGGGCCAAGGGTTCTTTCATCCTCTGTGAGTCTGGGTTCCTTCACATAGTGCCTGCTCAGAGTTCCAAGAGAAATCAGAAGTATGCAAGTTTTTTTAATGTCAAGGCTTGTAACTGACACACGTCACTTCTGCTGCATTCTTTTAACAATTCCAAGTCACACAATCAGTCCAGATGCAAGAGATATGAAAATATACTGCATCTCTTGATAGAAAAGCCACAAAGTTACACTTAAAGGGGCATGGAAACAGTAAAGGGGATAGTAGTAGCTGTTTTTGTACATAATCAACCATAGTCTATTAAGAACACAGAATTCTGTTCTGAATTTTCAAGCTTACCTATGTGAGTTGCCACAGAGCATGGATATTGTCCGGGTCATTTGATTGTCAGAGCAGCTCTTCTATTACAACATACTGCTTCTCATCAACTGTGGTAGTGGGTACTATTGAAGTTTCCAATGTTCATGACAAAGCCCTAATATATTGGGAGAAACACAGGAACAAACATAGTAACTTACAAGCCAGAAACACAGTAATTGTAAGAGACAAATATTTAATGACAATTCTAAGAAGTGGAAAGATTTCTAATCTTAAAAGCTATCAGAGACGAGGGGAAGATGGGGGAAGAGTAAGACGCGGAGATCACCTTCCTCCCCACAGATACACCAGAAACACATCTACACGTGGAACAACTCCTACAGAACACCTACTGAACGCTGGCAGAAGACCTCAGACCTCCCCAAAGGCAAGAAAGTCCCCACGTACCTGGGTAGGGCAAAAGAAAAAAGAAAAAACAGAGACAAAAGGATAGGGACGGGACCTGCACCAGTAGGAGGGAGCTGTGAAGGAGGAAAGGTTTCCACACAGTAGGAAGCCCCTTCGCGGGCGGAGACTGCGGGTGGCGGAGAGGGAAAGCTTTGGAGCCGCGGAGGAGAGCGCAGCAACAGGGGTGCGGAGGGCAAAGTGGAGAGATTTCCACACAGAGGATCGGTGCCGACCGGTACTCACCAGCCCTAGAGGCTTGTCTGCTCACCCGCCGGGGCGGGCGGGGCTGGGAGCTGAGGCTCGGGCTTTGGTCGGAGCGCAGGGAGAGGACTGGGGTTGGCGGCGTGAACACAGGCCTGCAGGGGGCTAGTGCACCATGGCTAGCTGGGAGGGAGTCCGGGAAGAGTCTGGACCTGCCCAAGAGGCAAGAGAATTTTTCCTCCCTCTTTGTTTCCTGGTGCGCGAGGAGAAGGGATTAAGGGCGCTGCTTAAAGGAGCTCCAGAGACGGGCTTGAGCTGCGGCTAAAAGCGTGGACCCCAGAGACGGGCATGAGATGCTAAGGCTGCTGCTGCCGCCGCCAAGAAGCCTGTGTGCAAGCACAGGTCACTATACACACACCCCTTCCAGGGAGCCTGTGCAGCCTGCCACTGCCAGGGTCCCGGGATCCAGGGACAACTTCCCCGGGAGAATGCACGGCGCGCCTCAGGCTGGTGCAATGTCATGCCGGCCTCTGCAGCTGCAGGTTCGCCCTGCATCCGTACCCCTCCCTCCCCGCGCCCTGAGTGAGCCAGAGTCCCCGAAGCAGCTGCTCCTTAAACCCCGTCCTGTCTGAGTGAAGAAAGCCCTCCAGGACCTACACGCAGAGGGGGGGGCAAATCCAAAGCTGAGCCACGGGAGCTGTGAGAACAAAGAAGAGAAAGGGAAATCTCTCCCAGCAGCCTCAGAAGCAGCAGATTAAAGCTCCACAATCAACCTGATGTACCCTGCATCTGTGGAATAAATGAATATACAACGAATCATCCCAAACTGAGGAGGTGGACTTCAAGAGCAAGATTTATGATTTTTTCCCCTTTTCCTCTTTTTGTGAGTGTGTATGTGTATGCTTCTGTCTGAGATTTTGTCTGTATAGCTTTGCTTCCACCATTTGTCCTAGGGTTCTATCCGTCCGTTTTTTTGGTTTGTTTGATTTTTTTGTTTGTTCTTTCTTAAAAAAATTTTTTTTCTTAATAATTATCTTTATTTTAATAACCTTCTCTTATATTATCTTACTTTATTTTACGTTATCTTTTCTTTCTTTCTTTCCTTAATTCCTCCCTCCCTCCCTCCCTCCTTTCTATTTCCTTCCTTCCTTCCTCCCTCCCTCCCTCTCTCTCTCTCTCTTTCTTTCTTTTCTCCCTTTTATTCTGAGCCGTGTAGATGAAAGGCTCTTGGTGCTGCAGCCAGGAGTCAGTGCTGTGCTTCTGAGGTGGGAGAGCCAACTTCAGGACACTGGTCCACAAAAGACCTCCCAGCTCCACATAATATCAAACGGCGAAAATCTCCCAGAGATCTCCATCTCAACACCAAGACCCAGCTCCACTCAACAACCAGCGAGCTACACTCTTGGACACCCAATGCCAAACAACTAGCAAGACAGGAACAAAACCCCACCCATTAGCAGAGAGGCTGCTTAAAATCATAATAAGTCCACAGACACCCCAAAACATACCACCAGACGTGAACCTGCCCAACAGATAGACAAGATCCAGCCTCATCCACCAGAACACAGACACTAGTCCCCTCCACCAGGAAGTACAGCCCACTGAACCAACTTTAGCCACTGGGGACAGACACGAAAAACAATGGGAACTACGAACCTGCAGCCTGCAAAAAGGAGACCCCAAACACAGTAAGATAAGCAAAATGAGAAGACAGAAAAACACACAGCAGATGAAGGAGCAAGATAAAAACCCACCGGACCTAACAAATGAAGATGAAATAGGAAGTCTACCTGAAAAAGAATTCAGAATAATGATAGTAAACATGATCCAAAATCTTGGAACTAGAATAGACAAAATGAAAGAAACATTTAACAAGGACCTAGAAGAACTAAAGATGAAACAAGCAACGATGAACAACACAATATATGAAATTTAAAATTCCCTAGAAGGGATCAGAAGAACTGATAAGTGAACTGGAAGATAAAATAGTGGAAATAAGTACTGCAGAGCAGAATAAAGAAAGAGAATGAAAAGAACTGAGGACAGTCTTAGAGACCTCTGGGACAAAATTAAATGCACCAACATTTGAATTATAGGGGTTGCAGAAGAAGAAGAGAAAAAGAAAGGGAATGAGAAAATATTTGAAGAAATTATAGTTGAAAACTTCCCTAATATGGGAAAGGAAATAGTTAATCAAGTCCAGGAAGCACAGAGAGTCCCATACGGGAAATATCCAAGGAGAAATACACCAAGACACATATTAATAAAACTGTCAAAAATTAAATACAAAGAAAACATATTAAAAGCAGCCAGGGGAAAACAACAAATAACAAACAAGGGAATCCCCATAAGGTTAACAGCTGATCTTAAGAAGAAACTCTGCAAGCCAGAAGGGCCTGGCAGAACATATTTAAAGTGATGAAGGAGAAAAACCTGCAACAAAGATTACTCTACCCAGCAAGGATCTCATTCAGATTTGATGGAGAAATTAAAACCTTTACAGACAAGCAAAAGCTGAGAGAGTTCAGCACCACCAAACCAGCTTTACAACAAATGCTAAAGGAACTTCTCTAGGCAAGAAACACAACAGAAGGAAAAGACCTACAATAACGAACCCAAAACAATTAAGAAAATGGGAATAGGAACATACATATCGATAATTACCTTCAATGTAAATGGACTAAATGCTCCCACCAAAAGACACAGATTGGCTGAATGGATACAAAAACAAGACCCATATATATGCTGTCTACAAGAGACTCACTTCAGAACTAGAGACATACAGACTGAAAGTAAGGGGATGGAAAAAGATATTCCACGCAAATGGAAACCAAAAGAAAGATGGAGTAGCAATTCTCATATCAGACAAAATAGACTTTAAAATAAAGACTATTAGAAGAGACAAAGAAGGACACTACATAATGATCAAGGTATCGATCCAAGAAGAAGATATGACAATTGTAAATATTTATGCACCCAACATAGGAGCATCTCAATACACAAGGCAAATACTAACAGCCATAAAAGGGGAAATCTACAGTAACACATTCATAGTAGGGGACTTTAACACCCCACTTTCACCAATGGACAGATAATCCAAAATGAAAATAAATAAGGAAACCCAAGCTTTAAATGGTACATTAAACAAGATGGACTTAATTGATATTTATAGGACATTCCATCCAAAAAAAACAGAATACACATTTTTCTCAAGTGCTCATGGAACATTCTCCAGGATAGATCATATCTTGGGTCACAAATCAAGCCTTTGTAAATTTAAGAAAATTGACATTGTATCAAGTATCTTTTCTGACCACAATGCTATGAGATTAGATATCAATTACAGAAAAAGTTCTGTAAAAAATACAAACACATTGAGGCTAAACAGTACACTACTTAATAATGAAGTGATCACTGAAGAAATCAAAGAGGAAATAAAAAAATACCTAGAAACAAATGACAATGGAGACACAACAACCCAAAACCTATGGGATGCTGAAGAAGCAGTTCTAAGAGGGAAGTTTTTTTTTTTTTTTTTTTTTGCGGTACGCGGGCCTCTCACTGTTGTGGCTTCTCCCATTGCGGAGCACAGGCTCTGGATGCGCAGGCTCAGCGGCCATGGCTCACGGGCCCAGCCGCTCCGCGGCACGTGGGATCGTCCCAGACCAGGGCACAAACCCGTGTTCCCTGCATCGGCAGGCAGACTCTCAACCACTGCGCCACCAGGGAAGCCCCTAAGAGGGAAGTTTATAGCAATACAATCCTACCTTATGAAACAGGAAACATCTCGAATAAACAACCTAACCTTGCAACTAAAGCAATTAGAGAAAGAAGAACAAAAAACCCCAAAGTTAGCAGAAGGAAAGAAATCATAAAAATCAGATCAGAAATAAATGAAAAAGAAATGAAGGAAACGATAGCAAACATCAATAAAACTAAATGCTGGTTCTTTGAGAAGATAAACAAAATTGATTAGCCATTAGCCAGACTCATCAAGAAAAAAAAGGGAGAAGACTGAAATCAATAGAATTAGAAATGAAAAAGGAGAAGTAACAACTGACACTGCAGAAATACAAAAGATCATGAGAGATTACTACAAGCAACTCTATGCCAATAAAATGGACGACCTGGAAGAAATGGACAAATTCTTAGAAATGCACAAACTGCCAAGACTGAACCAGGAAGAAATAGAAAATATGAAAAGACCAATCACAAGCACTGAAATTGAAACTGTGATTAAAAATCTTCCAACAAACAAAAGCCCAGGACTAGATGGCTTCACGGGCGAATTCTATCAAACATTTAGAGAAGAGCTAACACCTATCCTTCTCAAACTCTTCCAAAATATCACAGAGGGAGGAACACTCCCAAACTCATTCTACAAGGCCACCATCACCTTGATACCAAAATCAGACAAAGATGTCACAAAGAAAGAAAACTACAGGCCAATATCACTGATGAATATAGATGCCAAAATCCTCAACAAAATACTAGCAAACAGAATCCAACAGCACATTAAAAGGATCATACACCATGATCAAGTGGGGTTTATTCCAGGAATGCAAGGATTCTTCAATATACGCAAATCAATCAACGTAACACACCATATTAACAAATTGAAGGAAAAAAACCATACGATCATCTCAATAGATGCAGAGAAAGCTTTCGACAAAATTCAACACCAATTTATGATAAAAACCCAGCAGAAAGTAGGCATAGAGGGAACTTTCCTCAACATAATGAAGGCCATATATGACAAACCCACAGTCAACATTGTCCTCAATGGTGAAAAACTGAAAGCATTTCCACTAAGATCAGGAACAAGACAAGGTTGCCCACTCTCACCACTCTTATTCAACATAGTTTTGGAAGTTTTAGCCACAGCAATCAGAGAAGAAAAGGAAATAAAAGGAATCCTAATCGGAAAAGAAGAAGTAAAGTTGTCAGTGTTTGCAGATGACATGATACTATACATAGAGAATCCTAAAAATGCTACCAGAAAACTACTAGAGATAATCAATGAATTTGGTAAAGTAGCAGGATACAAAATTAATGCACAGAAATCTCTGGCATTCCTGTACACTAATGATGAAAAATCTGAAAGTGAAATTAAGAAAAAACTCCCATTTACCATTGCAACAAAAAGAATAAAATATCTAGGAATAAACCTACCTAAGGAGACAAAAGACCTGTATGCAGAAAATTATAAGACACTAATGAAAGAAATTAAAGGTGATACAAATAGAAGGAGAGATATACCATGTTCTTGGATTGGAAGAATCAACATTGTGAAAATGACTCTACTACCCAAAGCAATCTACAGATTCCATGCAATCCCTATCAAACTACCACTGGCATTTTTTTTTTTTTTTTTTTTTTTTTTTTTGCTATACGCGCGCCTCTCACTGTTGTGGCCTCTCCCATTGTGGAGCACAGGCTCCGGACACGCATGCTCAGCAGCCATGGCTCACGGTCCCAGCCGCTCTGCGGCATGTGGGATCTTCCCGGACCGGGGCACGAACCCGTGTCCCCTGCATCGGCAGGCGGACTCTCAACCACTGCGCCACCAGGGAAGCCCACCACTGGCATTTTTCACAGAACTAGAACAAAAAATTTCACAATTTATATGGAAACACAAAAGACCCCAAATAGCCAAAGCAATCATGAGAATGAAAAATGGAGGTGGAGGAATCAGGCTCCCTGACTTCAGACTATACTACAAATCTACAGTAATCAAGACAGTATGGTACTGGCACAAAAACAGAAAGATAGATCAATGGAACAGGATAGAAAGCCCAGAGATAAACCCACGCACATATTGTCACCTTATCTTTGATAAAGGAGGCAAGAATGTACAGTGGAGAAAGGACAGCCTCTTCAAAAGTGGATCTGGGAAAACTGGACAGGTACATGTAAAAGTATGAGATTAGATCACTCCCTAACACCATACACAAAAATAGACTCAAAACGGATTAAAGACCTGAATGTAAGGCCAGACACTATCAAACTCTTGGACGAAAACATAGGCAGAACACTCTATGATATAAATCACAGCAAGATCCTTTTTGACCCACCTCCTAGAGAAATGGAAATAAAAACAAAAATAAACAAATGAGACCTAATGAAACTTCAAAGCTTTTGCACAGCAAAGGAAACCATAAACAAGACCAAAAGACAACCCCCAGAATGGGAGAAAATATTTGCAAATGAAGGAACTGACAAAGGATTAATCACCAAAATTTACAAGCAGCTCATGCAGCTCAATAACAAAAAAACAAACAACCCAACATAAAAATGGGCAGAAGACCTAAATAGACATTTCTCCAAAGAAGATATACATACTGCCTACAAACACATGAAAGAATGCTCAACATTATTAATCATTAAAGAAATGCAAATCAAAACTACAATGAGATATCATTTCACACCGGTCAGAATGGCCATCATCAAAAAATCTAGAAACAATAAGTGCTGGAGAGGGTGTGGAGAAAAGGGAACACTCTTGCACTGCTGGTGGGAATGTGAATTGGTACAGCCACTATGGAGAACAGTATGGAGGTTCCTTAAAAAACTACAAATAGAACTAACATATGACCCAGCAATCCCACTACTGGGCATATACCCTAAGAAAACCATAATTCAAGAAGAGTCATGTACCAAAATGTTCATTGCAGCTCTATTTACAATAGCCCGAAGACGGAAACAACCTAAGTGTCCATCATCGGATGAATGGATAAAGAAGATGTGGCACGTATATACAATAAAATATTACTCAGCCATAAAAAGAAATGAAATTGAGCTATTTGTAATGAGGTGGATGGACCTAGAGTCTGTCATACAGAGTGAAGTAAGTCAGAAAGAGAAATACAAATACCGTATGCTAACATATATATATGGAATTTAAGAAAAAAAAATGTCATGAAGAACCTAGGGGTAAGAAAGGAATAAAGACGCTAGACCTACTAGCAAATAGACTTGAGGATATGGGGAGGGGGAAGGGTAAGCTGTGAGAAAGCAAGAGAGTAGCATGGACATATATACACTACCAAATGTAAAATAGATAGCTAGTGGGAAGCAGCCGCGTAGCACAGGGAGATCAGCTCAGTGCTATGTGACCACCTAGAGGGGTGGGATAGGGAGGGAGACGCTAGAGGGAAGAGATATGGGAACTATGTATATGTATAACTGATTCACTTTGTTATAAAGCAGAAACTAACACACCATAGTAAAGCAATTATACTCCAATAAAGATGTTAAAAAAAAAGCTACGAGAAGGCTAAAATATGCAGAAAACAACTATTAGAATCAGAAAACCATTTAAATAAAAATATTTTTACTACTAAAGAATCTAGTGGCTAGAAGTGCTATAGCCATACCATGATTATTCAAAGTTATAACATTATTTTGATTCATGTCACTTCTAACTCTCTGTAACAAAGAATCAGAGTTAAATAACAATATATTTTTTGTAATAGATGAAAAAAAAAGCTGCATCAAGGTGCCCCAAAATTATACATATGTGAATAAAAATTATATTTCTACCCTCAGGTTTCAGCTTCCCGTCAAAATTTAACATTAACATTTTGCCCTTTAAATATCTATATTGAATAAACACAGCATCTCTAGAAGAACTTTTATGGTAAAAAAAATAAATTATTATTTGCACAGCACATATCAGATCTGAAAAATCCTCCAGTTCTTCTTTTAACTTTTATTTATCGAAACTGTATGTGATTCAACATGTCTTTCTGCTTTATCCTAAAGGGGAAAATAATCACATATCCTTGGTGTACAATTTTCTTGTGAAAGAAGAGATTGGTTCTTTTTTTTTAAGCCATAGCTATTTAAATAAGATAATCTGAGCTAAACATTGCCCCAGAGGTAAGGATGCCGATAATGATATACACAAGAGAGTATTGCTTTAAATCTGCTTGTTTTTTTTAGAGGTTTCATGGTGTGTCTCCCTACTTGCACATACTATGCTAGTTTAGAAATTTAGATTCTCTAATGATATACTACTCTTTCTATGCGTATATGTAATATCTTCTTTGTTTTTCCAAAACTTGCCTTTGATTCATTCTGAAAGGCAAGCAAATCTTTCACAATTATGTGCTTTTTCCTTCCTATTTTTACGGTTACAGTCTTTTCAAAATGTTGACATTTTAAATCTCTCCATGCTCTAAATTAAAATTAAAAATTTTGCCCCCAATCTCTTCTCCTGTTTTTTTTTTTTTTAATTAACTTTACTTTGTCTAACTCCCCTACTATGAACATTGGCCTTTAAGCTTTTACAATGAACCATAATCTACCCAGACACACTTTATGGTTCTGGAACATTTTTGAAGTTATGGGTATTTAAAAGTTCTATTGTTCTATTTTAATATTTTTTAAATATTATGTGAAAACCATTTAATTAAGAAACATGATTGCTAATTATATACTTTTTAATTATTTCATTAATGTGTGTAATAAGCTAAATAATTGCCCCCAAGGATATCTAGGACCTAACGTCTGGATCTTGTGACTTTTACGTTAAGTAGAAAAATGGATTTTGCAGATGTGACTAAGTTAAAGATATTGAGATGGATAGATTATCCTGGAATTACTGAGTGGGAAATCACAAACGCCCTTGTAAGAAGGTGGCAAAGGGGGATTTGTCACAGGGCAGAAGGCAATGTGATAAAAGAGGAGAGAGACATTTGAAGATGATATGCTGCTGACCTTAAGTATACAGGAAGGGACCACAAGCCAAGAAATGAGAGAAATGAAGCTCTAGAAGCTGGAAAAGGCAAGGAAACAGATGTTTTCTCTTTTGGAGGGAGTATGGTCCTGTGGATACATTGGTTTCCACCCTGTGAAAACCCATTTTGGACTTCGGACTTCCAGAACTGTGAGAAAATAAATGCGTGTTGTTCTAAGCCACCAAGTTGTAATTTTTAGAGAAGCCATAGGAAACTAATGCAACGTGTTTTTTCCTCACTAACCTTTAAGTTCCAGGAGAGCTGGGACTCTATCTTCCTGGCATTTGGTAGGGATTCAGTAAATACTTGTTGAATGAACAAATGAATGAATTAGATCCAATGCATTGGTCCTATTTGGATTATCATCAAGTAGAAAAAGTTTAGCCATATAATTTCCTCTGAGGAATAATTGTTCCAGTGTATCCCTATACGATTGTCCCTATGTTATGTTATTATCATAGAATTTTAGAGATGAAACTCTAGTAACATTTGAAAGTTTCGAACTATGCCCTATTTGAAAGTAAATTTCAGGAGAGCAGAGATTTCCATCTGTTTTATTCTCTGCTGTTTCTCCATTGCCTAGCATATGGTTTGTAGATATTTATCAAATTAATTAAATAAAGCCGTTCCATTCAATTCAACAGATAGTTTTAGTACCTTAGATGTGCCGAGCACTGAGCTAGATGTTGACCTTCACCAATAAGAGGGCCATGGTCCCTGTCCTCTTCAGCCTACAGCCTAAAAATGGAAACAAGCAAGTAAGTCAGCAATTGCAATAGAGAAAGTACAACTTGCTATTTGAAAAACATAGTAGGGAGCATATAACATGGAAATGTTCTAAGAGGACATCTGGTGTTTTTGTCAACCCTCAATCCATTTCTGCTTCCTCTGATAAAGAATATTTGATTTTTATTGGGAAACCAATCTTTCCTATCAGTCTTTGTAGTTTGAGTGAGATTGGTATAACTTCATGATCAGCCAACTGGCATATTCCATCCTCCCTCACCATACTATTTGGTTCAGGATATATTATATCCAAACAAATCCCTGGGCTTTTGCTAAATTAAAATGACAGAAAGACATTGCATCTGTGCTGTTCTAGTTAGTATAAAGATGTACCAAGGACTGCTATGAAGGAAGAGTTGGCCTGGAAATGAAATTCACACAGAAGCAGAACAATCCAAGGGAAGAAAGGCACAATTTCTTAACTTTATCTTTTGAACTTTAAGTAATATAAACCAATAAGGTGCCCTTTTCCTATTTTAGGCTAATTTCCATTGAAATTCTGTCCCTTGTGATGGAAAGAATCTTGTCTAATACAGGTTAAAAACTGTTTTTAACGTATGTTAGTGAACATTAGTGAAGGAGTTAGATTAGAAATAGAATTCCACTTGAGAAAAATACCTACTCCCTGCTGGGAATGAGGAATAGAGAAAATAAAGGAATGGAGAAAAGGCACAATATTTCCTGGAAGGATAAAAAGCATCAAGAGGTTTAATATAGACTCAGAAGGCTGATTTTTAGCCCCCAAATTACTGAACCATCTATGTCTCAGGGTTGGAAAAAGCATAACATTAATGGGGTAATTGGAGACCACATTGATCAATGGAGGAAAACCTACAACTCTGTTTTCTTGTAGCCAAGAAAGTTTTCATGAAAAAATATTTTATGCTTAAATAAATAGTAAATGAAGTGGCTGGAACAAATCTGTAGGGTATAGCAGAAGCTGAAAAATCATGTAGAACCAGACTTTGTTGGTGTTAGAATGTCACATGTGTAAGAAACCCAAGGTTTACTGATGTGGTTAAGTGTTAAATTTTCCAATGGTGAAAAAAAGGCTCAGAATGTACTATATGTTATTATTCATTTAAGTCTTTCATCTCACTATGATTTTCATATACAATTTGATAAATTATAGACAGATTTCACAATTTAAGTCCAAATCTTTAAAAATTTGATATTTTAAAAAATAATAAATACTTGATAAGTAGGGCAAAAGTGATACTCAGCTAAATCTTGTGCTATATATGTTATGAGTTATCCAGGCTTAGAGATAGCACAAGTTTAAACCCAGAACCTCATAAAAACTTTGCTGTCTTTAAGAGTAGTGTCAATGAAGGTCAAATGGCTGGTATTTTAGACTCAAACCTAATAGGAAATAGCAAACATCACTAGTTATAAGGGATTTACTAATATCATCTTAAGAATGTCTGCCTAGTAAATTCTCTTTTAACTTTGTTACTTTAAGAAAATATTATATCTTAAATGGTAGTTTTTTAAACAATACATTTGGTTCATAAATGTATGTGGCTCATTTGTGTGCCATTTGTATTTCTTTTCCTACAGCCACTTTTGTCCATATCTTGTAAAACTATGACTGAACATCTCTTTGGTTAGTCCTGAAGAAGTACTGCTTATGCAGTATGAGACTCAGTTTTTCCAGAGAGAAACTGAATAATTCAAGGACATGAACAGGAAGCTAGTCACATTTATTGGCAAAGCAGGATTAAAGGCCTCCTGTAGGCATGTAACTATTGTATTATGTCATGAGGGCCTAATGAGCCACTTTCTCTCACTGTATTAATTACTCTTGAGGAATAAACTGAGACTAAAATTATAAGATGTTGTTCCTGCCACTATTTTTATGTAATATCCACTGATAAATGTAGTTATATTATTTTCAAAACTACTCCCAGAGTAAATGATTCTTAAAACTTGAATCAATTTGTTTCTAGGGATTATACCAATGAAGAAAAAAAAAAACTGTTTTGTCAGTGTTTTTGCACAGCATGCCATTTTACAAATGGAGTAGCCTTAATGTGAATCTGGAGAAAATATACCTTCTTCTAAATACTCACAATCAGGGGTCTGTGATAAGGGGACATTGAAAAGTATGTATGATGGCTTGAACTTTACTCTATTTCAAACATAGTTTCTATTGAACTGAGAACCAGAGTAATTGAACTAGCTGACAAAGAAAGCCACAAGAATGGAAATATGCACTGTGACCAAGATTTCTTCAAAAAAGACAATGTATCACACAGCAAATCCATGAAAATTGGCAAGTAAAATAAACCTGCTTTGCTCAAGGATCCCAGAAGCACATAATGGATATACCTTTGGGTCAGAGTGTGATGAATATTGAGTACATCACAACCCACACTCTGCCTACAGTCTTGTTCAGATTTATTGTTAGCATAATAGCGCTTTTAGGAATGGAACACCAGGCTATATTCTTAAGTCAAGTGACGTCTTTGCAATTTCTACCAGAGATGGTCCAATTAAGAAATGCTGAAAACCCATTTTTATGCAATGCCTACTAATAAAGGTAGCTGTATGATTATCAAATCTTTTTCAAAAGTAATTGATTCTTTTTAAAAATTTTTTTTAAACATCTTCATTGCAATATAATTGCTTTGCAATGGTGTGTTAGTTTCTGCTTTATAACAAAGTGAAACAGTTATACATATACATATGTCCCCATATCTCTTCCCTCTTGCATCTCCCTGCCTCCCACCCTCCTTATCCCACCCCTCTAGGTGGTCACAAAGCACCGAGCTGATCTCCCTGTGCTATGAGGCTGCTTCCCACTAGCTATCTATTTTACATTTGGTAGTGTATATATGTCCAGGCCACTCTCTCACTTTCTCCCAGTTTATCCTTCCCCCTCCCCGTATCCTCAACTCCATTCTCTAGTAGGTCTGTGTCTTTATTCCTGTCTTGCCCCTAAGTTCTTCATGACCGTTTTCCTTTTTCTCTTTTTTTTTTTGGTTCCATATATATGTGTTAGCATACAGTATTTGTTTTTCTCTTCCTGACTTAACTCCACCCTGTATGACAGACTCTAGGTCCATCCACCTCACTACAAATAACTGAATTTTGTTTCTTTTTATGGCTGAGTAATATTCCATTGTATGTATGTGCCACAGCTTCTTTATCCATTCATCTGTTGATGGACACTTAGGTTGCTTCCATGTGCTGGCTATTGTACATAGAGCTGCAATGAACATTTTGGTACATGACTCTTTTTGAATTACGGTTTTCTCAGGGTATATGCCCAGGAGTGGGATTGCTGGGTCGTATGGTAGTTCTATTTTTAGTTTTTTAAGGAACCTCCATACTGTTCTCCATAGTGGCTGTACCAACTTACATTCCCACCAACAGTGCAAGAGGTTTCCCTTTTCTCCACACCCTCTCCAGCATTTATTGTTGTAGATTTTTTGATGATAGCCATTGTGACCGGTGTGAGAGGATATCTCATTGTAGTTTTGATTTGCACTTCTCTAATGATTAATGATGCTGAGCATTCTTTCATACATTTGTTGGCAATCTGTGTATCTTCTTTGGGGAAAGTTCTATTTAGGACTTCTGCCCATTTTTGGATTGGGTTGTTTGCTTTTTGATATTGATCTGCATGAGCTGCTTGTAAATTTTGGAGATTAATCCTTTGTTGGTTGCTTCATTTGCAAATATTTTCTCCCATTCTGAGGGATGTCTTTTCATCTTGTTTATGGTTTCCATTGCTGTGCAAAAGCTTTTAAGTTTCAATAGGTCCCATTTATTTTTGGTTTTATTTCCAATCCTCTAGGAGGTGGGTCAAAAAGGATCTTGCTGTGATATATGTCATACAGTGTTCTGCCTATGTTTTCCTCTAAGAGATTGATAGTGTCTGGCCTTACATTTAGGTCTTTAATCCATTTTGAGTTTATTTTTGTGGTTGGTGTTAGGGAGTGTTCTAATTTCATTCTTTTACATGTAGCTGTCCAGTTTTCCCAGCACCACTTATTGAAGAGGATGTCTTTTCCCACTATAGATTCTTGCCTCATTTATCAAAGATAAGCTGGCCATATGTGCATGGGTTTATCTCTGGGCTTTCTATCCTGTTCCATTGATCTATATTTCTGTTTTTCTGCCAGTACCATACTGTCTTGATTACTGTAGCTTTGGAGTATAGTCTGAAGTCAGGGAACCTGATTCCTCCAGGTCCGTTTTTCTTTCTCAAGAATGCTTTGGGGTTTCCCTGGTGGCACAGTGGTTGAGATTCTGCCTGCTAATGCCGGGAACACAGGTTCAAGCCCTGGTCTGGGAAAATCCTACATAATGCGGAGCAACAAGGCCCGTGAACCACAACTACTGAGTCTGCGCGTCTGGAGCCTGTGCTCTGCAACAAGACAGCCCATGATAGTGAGACGCCCGCGCACCACAATAAAGAGTGGCCCCTGCTTGTCACAACTAGAGAAAGCCCTTGCACAGAAATGAGGACTCAACACAGCAATCAATCAATCAATCAATCAATCAATAAGCCAGCCAGCCAGCCAGCCAGCCAAGCATTTGAAGCCCTTTAAAAAAAAAAAATGCGGGCCTCCCTGGTGGCGCAAGTGGTTGAGAGTCCGCCTGCCGATGCAGGGGATACGGGTTCGTGCCCCGGTCTGGGAGGATCCCATATGCCGCGGAGCGGCTGGGCCCGTGAGCCATGGCCGCTGGGCCTGCGCGTCCGGAGCCTGCGCATCCGGAGCCTGTGCTCCGCAACGGGGGAGGCCACAACAGTGAGAGGCCCGCATGCCGCAAAAAAAAAAAAAAAAAAAAAAAAAAAAAAAAAAAATGCTTTGGCTATTTTGTGTTTCCATACAAATTATGAAATTTTTTGTTCTAGTTCTGTGAAAAATGCCAGTGGTAGTTTGATAGGGATGGCATTGAATCTGTAGATTGCTTTGGGTAGTAGAGTCATTTTCACAATGTTGATTCTTCCAATCCAAGAACATGGTATATCTCTCCTTCTATTTGTATCACCTTTAATTTCTTTCATCAGTGTCTTATAATTTTCTGCATACAGGTCTTTTGTCTCCTTAGGTAGGTTTATTCCTAGATATTTTATTCTTTTTGTTGCAATGGTAAATGGGAGTGTTTTCTTAATTTCACTTTCAGATTTTTCATCATTAGTGTACAGGAATGCCAGAGATTTCTGTGCATTAATTTTGTATCCTGCTACTTTACCAAATTCATTGATTATCTCTAGTAGTTTTCTGGTAGCATCTTTAGGATTCTTTATGTATAGTATCATGTCATCTGCAAACACTGACAGCTTTACTTCTTCTTTTTCAATTTGGATTCCTTTTATTTCTTTTTCTTCTCTGACTGCTGTGGGTAAACCTTCCAAGACTATGTTGAATAATAGTGGTGAGAGTGGATAACCTTGTCTTGTTCCTGATTTTCGTGGAAATGGTTTCAGTTTTTCACCATTGAGGACAATGTTGACTGTGGGTTTGTCATATATGGCCTTTATTATGTTGAGGAAAGTTCCCTCTATGCCTACTTTCTTCAGGGTTTTTATCATAAATTGGTGTTGAATTTTGTCAAAAACTTTCTCTGCATCTATTGAGATGATCATATGGTTTTTATCCTTCAATTTGTTATTATGGTGTATCACATTGATTGGTGTATAATGAAGAAGCCTTGCATTCCTGGGATGAACCCCACTTAATCATGCTGTATGATCCTTTTAATGTACTGTTGGATTCTGTTTGCTAGTATATTGTTGAGGATTTTTAAATCTATGTTCATCAGTAATCTTGGCCTGTAGTTTTCTGTCTTTGTGACATCTTTGTCTGGTTTTGGTATCAGGGTGATGGTGGCCCCGTAGAATGAGTTTGGGAGTGCTCCTCCCTCTGCTATATTTTGGAAGAGTTGGAGAAGGATAGGTGTTAGCTCTTCTCTAAATGTTAGAATTCGCCTGTGAAGCCATCTGGTCCTGGGCTTTTCTTTGTTGGAAGACTTTTTTTTTTTTTTTCTTTTTTTGTGGTACGCAGGCCTCCCACTGCTGTGGCCTCTCCTGTTGCAGAGCACAGGCTCCGGACACACAGGCTCAGCGGCCATGGCTCACGGGCCCAGCCGCTCAGCGGTATGTGGGATCTTCCCGGACCAGGGCAAGAACCCGTGTCCCCTGCATCGGCAGGCGGACTCCCAACCACTGTGCCACCTGGGAAGCCCCTGTTGGAAGACTTTTAATCACAGTTTAAATTTCAGTGCTTGTGACTGGTTTGTTCATATTTTCTGTTTCTTCCTGGTTCAGTCTCAGAAGGCTGTGCATTTCTAAGAATTTGTCCATTTCTTCCAGGTTGTCCATTTTATTGGCATAGAGTTGCTTGTAGTAATCTCTCATGATCCTTTGTATTTCTGCAGTGTCAGTTGTTACTTCTCCTTTTTCATTTCTAATTCTATTGAGTCTTCTCTCTTTTATTCTTGATGAGTCTGGCTAATGGTTTATCAATTTTGTTTATCTTCTCAAAGAACCAGCTTTTAGTTTTATTGATGTTTGCTATCATTTCCTTCATTTCTTTTTCATTTTTTTCTGATCTGATCTTTATAATTTATTTCATTATGCTAACTTTGGGGTTTTTTTGTTCTTCTTTCTCTAATTGCTTTAGGTGCAAGGTTAGGTTGTTTATTTTAGATGTTTCTTGTTTCTTAAGGTAGGACTGCATTGCTATAACCTTCCCTCTTAGAACTGCTTTTCATGCATCCCATAGGTTTTGGGTCATCATGTTTTTATTTTCATTTGTTTCTAGGTATTTTTTAATTTCCTATTTGATTTCTTCAGTGATCACTTCGTTATTAAGTAGTGTACTGTTTAACCTCCATGTGTTTGTATTTTTTACAGATCTTTTCGTGTAATTTACATCTAGTCTCATAGCCTTGTGGTCGGAAAAGATACTTGATACAATTTCAGTTTTCTTAAATTTACCAAGACTTGATTTGTGACCCAAGATATGGTCTATCCTGGAGAATGTTCCATGAGCACTTTAGAAGAAAGTGTATTCTGTTGTTTTTGGATGGAATGTCCTATAAATATCAATTAAGTCCATCTTGTTTAATGTATCATTTAAAGCTTGTGCTTCCTTATTTATTTTCATGTTGGATGATCTGTCCATTGATGAAAGTGGGGTGTTAATGTCCCCAACTATGATTGTGCTACTGTTGATTTCCCCTTTTATGGCTGTTAGTATTTGTCTTATGTATTGAGTAGCTCCTATGTTGGGTTTACAAATATTTACAATTGTTATATCTTCTTCTTGGATTGATCCCTTGATCATTGTCGTGTCCTTCTTTGTCTCTTGTAATAGTATTTGTTTTAAAGTCTATTTTGTCTGATATGAGAATTGCTACTCCAGCTTTCTTTTGATTTCCATTTGCAAGGAATATCTGTTTCCATCCCCTCATTTTCAGTTTGTACGTATCCCTAGTCTGCAGTGGGTCTCTTGTGGACAGCATATATACGGGTCTTGTTTTTGTATCCATTCAGCCAGTCTATGTCTTTTGGTTGGAGCATTTAATCCATCTACATTTAAGATAATTATCGATATGTATGTTCCTATTACCATTTTCTTAATTGTTTTGGGTTTGTTATTGTAGTCCTTTTCCTTCTCTTGTGTTTCCTGCCTAGAGAAGTTCCTTTAGCATTTGTTGTAAAGCTGGTTTGGTGGTGTTGAATTCTCTTAGGTTTTGCTTGTCTGTAAAGGTTTTAATTTCCCTATCGAATCTGAATGAGATCCTGCTGGGTAGAGTAAACTTGGTTGTAGGGTTTTCTCCTTCATCACTTTAAATATGTCCTGCCAATCCCTTCTGGCTTGCAGAGTTTCTTCTGAAAGATCAGCTGTTAACCTTATGGGGATTCCCTTGCTGCTTTTAATATGTTTTCTTTGTATTTAGTTTTTGATAGTTTGATTAATATGTGTCTTGGTGTGTTTCTCCTTGGATTTATCCTGTATGGGACTCTTTGTGCTTCCTGGATTTGAGTAATTATTTCCTTTCCCGTATTAAGGAAGTTTTCAACTATAATCTCTTCAAATATTTTCTCAGTCCCTTTCTTTTTCTCTTCTTCTTCTGGGACCCCAATAATTCTAATGTTGGTGCATTTAGTGTTGTCCCAGAGGTCTCTGAGACTGTCCTCAGTTCTTTCCATTCTTTTTTCTTTATTCTGCTCTGCAGTACTTATTTCCACTATTTTATCTTCCAGGTCACTTATCCGTTCTTCTGACTCAGTTATTCTGCTAATGATCCCTTCTAGAGAATTTTTAATTTCATTTATTGTGTTGTTCATCACCGTTTATTTGCTCTTTAGTTCATCTAGGTCCTTGTTAAATGTTTCTTGTATTTTCTCCATTCTGTTTCCAAGATTTTGGATCATCTTTACTATCATTATTCTGAATTATTTTTCAGGTAGACTGCCTATTTCTTCTTCATTTGTTAGGTCTGGTGGGTTTTTCCTTGCTCCTTCATCTGCTGTGTGTTTTTCTGTCATCTCATTTTGCTTAACTTACTAGTGTTTGGGGTCTCCTTTTCGTAGGCTGCAGGTTCGTAGTTTCCATTGGTTTTGGTGTCTGTCCCCAGTGGTTAAAGTTGGTTCAGTGGGTTGTGTAGGCTTCCTGGTGGAGGGGAGTAGTGCCTGTGTTCTGGTGGATGAGGCCGGATCTTGTCTTTCTGGTGGGCAGGTGCATGTCTGGTGGTGTGTTTTGGTGTGCCTGTGGACTTATTATGATTTTAGGCAGCCTCTCTGCTAATCGATGCGGTTGTGTTCCTGTCTTGCTAGTTGTTTTGCATAGGGTGTCCAAGAGTGTAGCTTGCTGGTCGTTGAGTGGAGCTGGGTCTTGGCGTTGAGATGGAGATCTTGGGGGATTTTCGCCATTTGATATTACATGGAATTGGGAGGTCTCTAGTGGACCAGTGTCCTGAACTTGGCTCTCCCACCTCAGAGGCACAGCCCTGACACCTGGCTGGAGCCCCAAGAGCCTGTCATCCACGTGGCTCAGGGAGGGAAAACAAAAACAAAGAATGAAAGAAGGAGATAAAATAAATAACAAAATAAATAAAGTTATTAAAATAAAAAATAATGATTAAAAAAATTTTAAGTTATAAAAAAAAAGAAAGGAAGAAAGAAGAGAGCAACAATACCAAAAAACAAATCCACAAATGATAAGTGCTAAAAACTATACAAAAAAAAAAAAAAAAAAACCGACAGAGGGAACCCTAGGACAAATGGTAAAAGCAAAGCTATAATGACAAAATCACACACAGCATACACATACACCCTCACAAAAAGCAAAAAAGGGGGAAAAATATATATATCGTTGCTCCCAAAGTATATCTCCTCAATTTGGGATGAATCAATGTCTATTCAGGTATTCCACAGACGCAGGGTACATCAAGTTGATTGTGGAGATTTAATCCGCTGCTCCTGAGGCTGCTGGGAAAGATTTCCCTTCTATTATTTGTTCACACAGCTCCTGGGGTTCAGCTTTGGATTTGGCCCCACCTGTGCGTGTAGGCTGCCTGAGGGCGTCCGTTCTTTGCTCAGACAGGACAGGGTTAAAGGAACAGCTGATTCGTGGGCTCTGGCTCACTCAGGCTGGGGGGAGGGAGGTGTACAGAGTGCGGGGCGAGCCTGCAGCGGAAAAGGCCGGTGTGATGTTGCACCAGCCGGAGGCGCGCTCTGCGTTCTCCCGGGGAAGTTGTCCCTGGATCACAGGACCCTGGCCGTGGCAGGCTGCACAGGCTCCCGGGAGCGGAGGTGTGGATAGTGACCTGTGCTCGCACACAGGCTTCTTGGTGGCAGCAGCAGCAGCCTTAGCATCTCATGACCGTCTCTGGTGTCTGCGCTGATAGCCGCGGCTCACGCCTGTCTTTGGAGCTCCTTTAAGTGGCGCTCTGAATCCCCTCTCCTCGCGCACCAGGAAACAAAGAGGCAAGAAAAAGTGTCCGGTCCAGACTTTTTCCCAGACTCCCTCCTGGCCAGCTGTGGCGCACTAGCCCCCTTCAGGCTGTGTTCATGCAGCCAACCCCAGTCCTCTCCCTGGGATCCGACCTCCGAAGCCTGAGCCTCAGCTTCCAGTCCCCGTCCGTACCGGCGGTGAGCAGACAAGCCTCTTGGGCTGGTGAGTGCTGGTTGGCACCGATTCTCCATGTGGGAATCTGTCCGCTTTGCCCTCTGCACCCCTGTTGCTGTGCTCTCCTCCGTGGCCCCAAAGCTTCCCTCCTCTGCCACCTGCAGTCTCTGCCCACGAAGGGGCTTCCTAGTGTGTGGAAACCTTTCCTCCTTCACAGCTCCCTCCCATTGGTACAGGTCCCGTCCCTATTCTTTGTCTCAGTTTTTCCTTTTTTCTTTTGCCCTACCCAGGTACGTGGGGAGTTTCTTGCCTTTTGGGAGGTCTGAGGTCTTCTGCCAGCGTTCAGTAGGTGTTCTGTAGGAGTTGTTCCACATGTGGATGTATTTCTGATGTATTTGTGGGGAGGAAGGTGATCTGTGTGTCTTACTCTTCAGCCATCTTGAAGCTCCTGCAAAAGTAATTGATTCTTAAACCCTAAATGAAATTGCTTTTTAAGACTTATAACAATGTAGAAAAAAATACTGTTTTGTCAGCATTGGAAGGAAATGATTGTTATGTAGACAAGATATTGTATAGGGAATGTAGACCCCTTAGTAGAAAGGAATGTGGGGAATTACGTTTTTAACCTGAAGTCTTTGAAGAAGAGGGTCAAGGTTTCTATGGAGGTAATAACATCAGGTAACTTTTTTAATTTTAGGGGTACCATAAATAGTTATTCCACAAACTGAAAGTAACATGGGGGATTGATAGGTTTTTTTTTTTTCCACTTAAATCTCTCCTGAGATTTAAAATCAAACTCATTACCACGACACTAGACAATATGACTTTTGTCAACCACTTCCATCTCAACTTATACTAAACTCCCCTTTTTCCATTATATTAGAGCCATTATTCTTTCTTAGGCTCCCAGAAATTTCAAAATTGTTCCTTAGGGTCTCTGCAGTTGCTGTTCAGTTGCCCAAAACACTCTTCTCCAAATCTTTCTATGGCTGCCTCTTTCCATTACACCCACCTCAGATCAATCACCTCCATAGAACGACCTTCCCTTAGAACACTATGGAGGAAGTCAGCACGTAGTCCCATCACTGGCCCTACTCTCATCAATCTTATTTTACTGTCTTCAGTGTGCTTTTTACTGTCTGAAATTAGCTTATTTATTACTTGTCCATTTTCTTTCTACATCTTGTGGAATATAAGCTCTGCGTAGATAAAACTATTTCCAGTTGTATATATGACTGCATCTTTCATAACTAGAACACTGTCTGACACATAGTAAGCAATCAGTAAATATTTTGAAATAAATGAATAAATGACTGACGTCTCAAAGTAAGCCCCTGTGACTACTTAGATGTAATCCAATATTCCCAAACACTCCTAGAATTTTATTGGATATTATTAGAATCCACTCTTAGGCATAAGTGTTTTAATTGCAACATGTAATTTGGTCCCAGATAGGTACTTTTTTGCTTTTAAAACAAATCATGATATACAATGAGCACATGGGCCTACCCCTAATTTGTAAAGCTAATACAGTTCGCTCAGACACACTTGACCTACTCAGGAATAATGTTAGTGTTGTTTGTTCAGGAAGTAGCATATTGAACACACAGCCAATACTATTTTAATATTATTGGGTAGCAGATGCCCATTGATTTTATGTCATAAATAATATAAACGTTTAAAACCTTTGTGCTATATTTTACCTCAGGATACATTTGTTCGTTCCTTTTCCAGTTTGAGGGTCATCAGTCAAGCCAAGCCCCCATTACTCTGCCCAAGACTTTTATAGTGGTCTCCTAAGATTTCTCCCTATTTCAAGACCTCCTCTACATCCTTTCCAAGATATAGCTTATTGACACAGAATCCTGTGCAGACAAATCATAAAGCACACCTGATTTTGTCATTACTCTGTGTCAAGACCTTCACAGATCCCATTTCCTATGAAGTTCAAACTGTCTAATCAAGCATTCAAATGCAATTTCCTTCAACAAATATTGAAAGTTCTCCAGTTAATTCAATTCCACCTGTGTCATGAGCCATGTCTTCCTTTACTCTCCTTCATGTATCCTTCATTTAAGTCAGACTGTACTACTAGTACGATCTCTGCAGTTTTCTTTTTAATTCCCAAGTCTCTCCTCATATGATTGTCTCCACCTGCATTGTCTTTCTTCAGATCGATTTTCCCCTAACTGAAGGCAAATCCAACCTTTCTCAGCCAAGTTCAAATGTGACCTCCACTCTGAATAATCCTCCAAGGAACCAATAATTTCCCTTTCTCCTTAACTCTTAAGAGGAATTTTATCATTTCCACACACTTTGCTTAAAAGATGTCATTTTTCTCAAATATATACTCATTCTGAGATATATATATTATTTTGCTCTTGTTGAAAATAAGTTAATAATCATGGAATGTCCAGTTCTAAAGGGAAAAGAAAGACTAACCTTTGATATTTGATTAGTTGTATCTTTTACTTAGTGCTTTATAGTTTATAAAGTGTTTTACATGGAGTGTTTCATCTGTGCTTAAAAGTAGGCAGAGGGGGCCTCCCTGGTGGCGCAAGTGGTTGAGAGTCCGCCTGCCGATGCAGGGGATACGGGTTCGTGCCCCGGTCTGGGAGGATCCCATATGCCGCGGAGCGGCTGGGCCCGTGAGCCATGGCCGCTGAGCCTGCGCGTCCGGAGCCTGCGCGTCCGGAGCCTGTGCTCCGCAACGGGGGAGGCCACAACAGTGAGAGGCCCGCATACCGCAAAAAAAAAAAAAAAAAAAAAAAAAAAAAAAAAAAAGTAGGCAGAGGAAGTATTATTATCTTTCTTCTATAGCTGGAGAAACTGAAATTCAGAGGTACAAGGCTCATTACGGACCACAGGACTAGAAAATAGCAGAGTTTATGATAAGAATCCAATACTCAGATGAAAATTTTGTTCAGTATTTATTCAAGACTTTGCTTCTCAACATAAATTCAAATGTATGTAACAGTTGGCTTTTTCAGGTTGGTGTTCATTGTGTAGAGAAGCTAGCTTCTGTTCAAACTATAGTATGATTTAAAGAGATAGTCACCAAAATTCTATGACCAGAAAACAAAGTAGTAGTTATAAACATATAAACCCAACAAATATGTATTTATATTATATACATTATAAAACACACAAAAATAAAAGTTAAGGAAAGTATTAGATAAAATAGGTATAGAATGCCTAACATTTTCTTCCCTCACCATCAATAGTTCATTTTGTACACTCTATAGGTACAAACCACCTCACTTTGGAGACTATGTATTTTAAAGATAAGAAAGGATGTGTCCTAAGTGGAGAGGTTGAGAGGGAAAGAGAAAACCATCTGTGTTTACAGAAATTCTCCTCAACTCACCAGAATAAAAGAGAAATGCTGTCACATTTTTAAAACCATGGTTAATGCAAAAGTAGGTAAAATTGGGAAAAATAGATTTAATGTACCTCCTTTCATTAAAATATATGCAAACCTTAAGAACACCTTTGCAATCCTACAGATATTGTTTAAAACTGTAGGTATATGTATCAGTCGCCTATAGCTGTCTATATACCTACCCCAAAATTAGTGCTTTAAAACAACAATTCACTATTTTTTGTTGTGATTCTGCAGTTGTCTGGATATTTTCTCTGCTGGTTTCACTCCTTTTGGCTTATGTGGCTTCACTGAATTCGAATCAGAGAAAACTAGAAGGCTGGACAGAGAGAGAGAGAGAGATAGGCTAAACTACGCAGGGCCTCCTAAGTCATGATAGGGAGCTAGATTTTGTTCAAAATATCTCCTAATTATATGATTTTTTTGCAACTATATTATCTTTTATATAACCTTTTTCATTTTTTTAAGTGAACACATTAGTATATTTTAAACTACTGTGAGTTGACAGATCATTTAAACTATGTGGAAAAATTCTGGTTCTCAAACTTCACACTGGAATCACGTGAGGACCTTTCAGAATACTATGCCAAAGTCCCACCCTTAGCAATTCAGATTTAATCGTGCTCAGTTTGGTTATTGAGATTGAGTATGAATATCAGCTCAATGAATTTTCATAAATTGAACCCACCTAGCGTAATCAGTACTCAAGTCAGGATGCAGACCTAGGCTGTCATCCTAGAAGACCCACCAATCACAGCTGAGATAGAAAAGGATAACCACTATCTGACTTCTAATCACATAGATTAGGTTTACATTTTATATGTAAATTATATGTAATACAAAACTTATCTATATCATATATATTTATTAATAATTTATTTACCCAGGGATGTACAGGAAGTGACTTGTGGCAGCTCTTGAGAGCTTAGTGCTACTTTCTGGAATTTTGTAAGCAAGTTATTAAACATAGCCATTATTCAAAGTTAAATTATGTCATCTTAAAAGTAAAATAATTATATTAAAAAGTAATAAATATTCAAAACTCACTACTTCCTAATTGCTTTACTGCATTTTATTATTATTTATGGTCTTGAAGTGGTTTATATGTATAGTACCTGTATGGTGGAAATACTGTATCATGAAGAACTACTGTATCTCTCTTCCCAAATCCTCATTCACTGTGATGTCATGTTAGCTTGAAATCAGCCACAGGAGTATTTATACCATAGAAGTTGGCAAATGCTACAAATCAGGGCTTGATTAAGTGCTGATGCTGAAAGAGTTTTCAGTAATGAAATAATTTGTAAAAGGGTGATAAACTGTTTAAGATTATGTAACATATCAGATTTAATGACAATAACCTGGAATAAACTTAGTGGATTGGAACGCAACTCAAACTGTCAAGTCATTGCTGAATTTCAACAAGTGATTAGCTAGGAGTATATGCATTCAGTAAAACTTAACAAAAGACTTCTGTGAGAATAAATTGACTTTATGGAATTTATAACAAAGAGTATTGTACATTTTATTATTATATTTAAATTGCTAACATTCATTGTATTAATATTATTGATAATAAACATATATGTACATACATGCACACATATATATAGGTATACAAACAAATATATACGTGTACACAACTTTTTTTCAGAGAGGTGGTTGTTAAACATCTGCTAGTGTGCTGCTTCATTTAACCATTATAAAAATTTTTAGCCTTTTAGTGGAAGTATGTCATGTTTATAGATTTATTAGAGACCCAGATCATGGTGACTTTAGGAATATATATAATATATCCAGAATATATATATATATATATATATTAATCAATATATTAAATATCAACTTTCTACAGAGAGGGAGAGTGTTGATATTATAATTGTTTTTGTTTCTTTTAGCATTAATTTAGATTTTGATATTTTGTTTACTCTATAGAATTAGTGCTAATTTCAGGAACAAAGATAATAGATTTTGACTCTGTTAAAAAAAAACTATACCTATTAGGTTACCAGAAAAACAGATGAAGAGAGTTTCTTTCCCTCCCTGTAATTAAAAAAAATCAAACGTGCATTTCCTAAAACTTGCAGCTAACAATAGGTGTTGTCTGCTCACTTTGCCAGAAACTCACAATGAAGAAATTTGGTATATACAGAATTCAGTCAACATTTGAATAAAAACAAACTCTCCCTGAATGCTCTGACCAGCTTTATAATCAGTTTTCAACCCTGAGCCCGGAAACAATGTCAATTTATTTCAAAAAAGAGCAGGAAGCTTTGCTTGTTTGTTTGTGTGGTTTACCTGTATTTGCATGCATGTAAATTAATAGAAAGCACTTATATCAAAGAACACAGAAGTGCTACATTTGTGATAAGAGCTTTACAGAGCCACAGTGGTACAGCTGGAAAGGGGAGAGGTGCAACCCCTCATCCTCTACACAGACGTCTTATTCAAAATCACCAATAATTGAGGGAAGAGTGTTTTCTGGGAGCAAATTATCGAAATCTACTGGGTGGTCACAGCATCTCTTAATAACTGTCAATTGTCCTTTTACTTTGTACTCTTTATGTAGCACTGCTAAACTGAATCCAAGGCCACAGGTATAATTTAATATATCTAAATTCATGGCGATACACTTATCTTGCTTACCCAGATTCAGAGTCTCTCTTAAGTAGAAGTTGACAATTTGCCAAATGATTTGTTGTTGTGTGATAAAATATTTGTGGAAGCTGGATCATGCTTTGTATTTGAGAACACATTTCCAGAGTCCAAAGCATGTGAGGATTGATGATGCAGATGGGCTGTTCAGAGAACTGGTTCCAGAAAAATCATCTTCTATTCAACTGCCAGGTTTTTCTGTTTACTTCCTGGCTGGACATTCTGCCCCTTTGCACCTGCCCATTGTCTATATTTTTACTACATCAAAATCACTCCAAATGAGGGTGTAGGAATAGAAAAGAAATGAGATGCTGAAGAAAAATGAGACCAGGGACAATAATCTATGCCTGGGGACTAGCCTCTCAGCTTATTTCTGATTTGGCCCTTGAAAATATTAGAGTTTATAATCTCTGTACCAGCAGACCTTTCCAGCTCTGATATTCAATGATTTTAAGATGAAAAGTATTACACAATTTTACTCTTTTTTGACATATCAAACAACGACAGCATCACTTCTTTTAGCTAAAAGGCACTTGGGAACTCATCTCTGAATTGTATTTATCCATCTTATGCTATAGAGTGAATTGCTCTGTGCTGTTCTGTCATCAAACATTTTCTGACTGTTATTTTGAAATTATTTTCAAGAGCATCACTGATGGAATTTAGTCACAGATGGGTAATGGTTTTTAAACTCTACTGTTGTTGTCAAGTTGTTGAATGCTACAATTCCATGGCTAACGTTGTGCTATACCCAAGTTCCAGCTTTGAAAGCTCATTGATTAGCCTACCTGTCTGTCAGTGTGGTCAAATTGGTTAATTCAGTGAGACACTCAGACACTCCAGACAAACTATTAATGTAAAGAGATAGCGTGAAACACATGTTTAGCAGCTGATGTGTTAAGAAGGTAAACATTTTGCCAATATATGGTCATTGAATTCTTGCTTATTTTCATTAGAAAACTGAGTGATGATCAGGGGAAATCTGAATCCAGAGATAAGAAGGACCAACAAACTTGGCTTAGCTAAAACTAAATTTCCCAAATTTCCTTTCCCTGTATGGTTCTGGGTTGGAGTTGATTAAAAAGGAAATTGAGCGAAATTCGGAAGGTGGAAATGACAAGTTTCTCCGAAAGCCACATGTAAGTAACTGTGGTGAGAGAGAGAGATGTTGATAAGCTGAAGAGTGTGTCCCTGTCTCCTTCCTCATATCCAGCTTTTGTCCCAACTGCTAGCACTGCTGACCAACAGCGACCCCAGGGCCACTCCCAGTTTCAGAGATGACAGTCTATACCAAGGTCTCCTCATGTCCACTCTGTCAGCTGGACTTGCAACACTTCCAGATCCACCTGTAAGATCTGACTTATCCACCTGCTCCAGTGCCCAGGAGAGCTTGTTGAAAACATTACTGCGATCCTTCAGCTTCCACTTTTGGACCCTTAGTACTCCAGTTTCCCTTATAAGTGTACAAGATCTTCATCCTGAAATAAATCCCCTATACTCTATTATTCATAGTGAGTTTGCTTTCCTGACTGAACCCCTGACTAAGACAGTTCAAATTTGTCATGCTTGATGGGGGAACAATATCCAAATCACTATAATGTGGTTTCCCCTGTGATGTCTGCTGAGTGTTGAGGTTCTCAGGGAACTTAAATTTTCCATGTACAGTGTGACTGGTATAGTGAATAAATCCTTTGCAAATAGTATGAAAGCATAATACTCATAGTATTGATATTTTTATCTCAGCTTCTTTGTATAGAAGCCTATTATTCTCCCATACCATTTATTTCTCAGGTAGCAGTCCCTACTTAACTGCCCTAACCTCTTTTAAACCTTTCTGTATTGCAGAAGCCAGCCTTGGCCCTATTTCCCCAAGTTCCATGCTTTAGAATGAGAGTATGCTGTTTCACACTCAGGAACAAAGGGCTGAGAGTACTTTAAATCACTGTGCCTCTGGGTTGCCTTACTGTTGATTTGACCATGATTTTTAGTGCTTTCACCCAAAGAAAGAAAAATGCAAAATAGCGTGGGAGGGTATCAAGATGTAATTGGGTTACAGGGATGTCACTTTTTAATGGCAACATATATAGTGCTATACAGAATATAGGATATTTTCACACATCACCATCTTTACTGCTTATGATTCCTCCTAAGGTTATTGGAAGGGCAGAGGTACATGCTCGCCCATGATTGTCTGTGACATGAAGGAACTGAACACAAACAGGTACTCATACTCTAGTGTTGCACTGAAACATGCTGCTACTCTAATGAGATGAGGTCATTGGTTCCCCCGTTTCCAATCTTGTTACTCTGTTTTACGTTCTCTTTACCTCTCACCTTGGCTGCTGCAGGAGTCTCTGCAATCACCTTGTCTTCACTGCCAACCACACCCTGCTCCTCCTATGCCAATAAGAGATGGTTCACAATAGTTTCATGTTTTCCATTTTGAAATAGAGTTCCAATAGTCCATCTGCTCTGATCAGACCTCACGTGCTGTCCCTTTGCTGCAGAACCAAGTAGATTCTTCTTAACTTCATATTGAAGCCTCTTCAAGACCCCAGTAAACCTCTTAGAACATTTTTCCCTACTTTTCTTCTTTAAGGATGCTTTGTGCTGGTCAAATTGAGCTCAAGTCTCACAAACACTCACTTCTGCAAGGACACACTAATAATAATACTTGTAAACGGTATTTGTATTGAGCATTTGTAAGATGCCAAATAACCTACTAGTTCTTTACCTATGACCCATACAATAAGGTATGTATTGTTATTATTCCCATTTTGGAGATGAGGAAATAAAAATTGCAGAAGCTAAATGATTTGCTCAAGGAAACATGGCAGATAAGTAAAAGAAGTTATATTTTAGCATAGATTGAATTTAGAAATCACACTCTCAACTCACTGTTTTCTGTCCACGTCCAGCTTTAATCCTTAGTGCTTATGTGATGATCCAGATTTTGACTGGATATTTAGCTCTTCAGGGATGCTGCAGATAATGATGAGAATTATTCATATTTCTTTAGCATAGACCATATTTAACAAGAGGCTAAAAATAATATAAAGAAACTGTATGGTCAAGTTTCAGAGCTGAAATGGAAGAGTAATTCTGAGTAGTAGGATTTCAGTGAGTTTTATTTCCTCTTTGTACTTTTCTAAATTTTTAAGTGGGTTTATATTATTTTTGAAATAAAATATTAATAGATTTTAAAAGTTTTGCTAGTTAAATAGATGACTTGAGAAGCTGAGGTATTTTCCCCACTGAACTAATCAGACAATTGACCCAAACTTTCCACTTTGATAAACCTTGATAAAATTTGATAAACCTTGACCATTCTAAATTTCCAAACACCACCAAGGATTTTGACTTTGATAAATAATCAAATACTTAACTCTTTGGTGTATTTTCTTAGAACTCTTGGGTTACATATATGACATAGGTTATAGTCATCGTAAGTTTTATTAGAAAAGAGTACTTGTAATATTCACATATACTGCTCAAAGTTCTTTAATTTTACTATCATAATTAATCATTAAAAATTATGAGGTAGAAAGGAATGGATATTCTCTCCATTATATAGACAAAAAAAGGGTAAAGCAGTCTTAACACCAGAAATATCAAAAGTAGCAAAACTGTCTCTAAAACCCAGAATGTCTATTTAAATCGCAAACTTCTTTGGGAGTGGAAACACTTGATCTCTAGAGCCCTTTGATTTCAAGAATTTGATATCCCAGGAAGATACAAATTGAGATCTTAGCACAGATCATAATAACCAAAGTGAAACTTAAAACATTTTTATAAAGCTCAAAATATTTCCTTTCTATATTACTTGTGTTATCCAAGTCTTAGCTCAAGGAACACAGAGAATCAAAGTGTCAAAACTTACATACCTTAGGACTTTTCCAATGCTTTTCTCCTTACCTTAGTCCTTCCTCAGGTACATTGCCATGTTCTTAACATCTAACAACATGGGCTTTGGAGAAGGACATACCTGTGTACCAACCCTATCTCTGCCCTTTAGGTAGATGAGTTACTCCTGGCAAGTTTCATACTTTTCTCAGCTCTCTCTTCACTTTACAATAGGTTTAACACCTAGTTCATCAGTGAGTTTTACATTTCACTATTCACTTGTATAGATATGCAGAAATGCAAAGTGACTAGCACAGTGCTCAACAAATGATAGCTAGTGGGATCAAGGTAAGAACAGTGTTAAGAGCTGGGTTAATACTAACAGCTGAAGTAGCATCAATAGCCAACACCGCTCACTGCTACATTGTATTTGTAACTCTAAGGATCAGATTTTAAAACTCAGTCACCTGGGAAATGTACTTTGTCTTTCTTTGATCCCTGGGCTTTGGATGGCTACTTCCTACTGCTCTGAATCAAATATCCAAAGTTAAAATGAACAGGGGGTCATGCTCCATCTAAATTACCCTAAGTGAATAACTGGGTTATTATGGCCACAGATTAAACCCTAAATTTAAATGAAGGAACAATTATAGGTGCCAGAAAGACATGGGAGGAACTGTGAAAATACAGATAAAATAACCTAAAATTTTTCTTCCAAATTTTGGCTACAAAATCACTTAATTTCCTATTTGGGAACTTTGCAAACCAGTGTTTTGCATCTTCAACCTATTGACCTGCTAATTAATCAGATTTGGGGCCAGATAATTCTTTGCTGTACAGAACTGTCCTGTGCAATGTAGAATGTTTACTGGCATCCTTGTCCTCTATCCGCTAGATGTCAGCAACAACACCCACCCAAGTCATGGCAATCGAGAAATGTCTCCAGACTCAAAAAGCCCACTGGGGAGGAAAAGTGCCCCCAATTGGGAATGACTTCTGTATACTCTTAAGAATGCTCCTAAAGTTAAGCAACAATTAGTTATACTCTGCCTTCCAATAAAGCGTCAACCTCTGATTTCACACCAAACCTACTACAGCTGTTGAGTCTTCTGACATGGAGACTCTTACCATCTCCTACTAGACCATCTCTCCATGGAGGTTGACAGCTGCTTCAGGATTCCTCTCATGAAACCCACTTCCCTCATGTGCTCTGTGAAGAGTAACTACACAAACTTCATACTTCTCTCTCTTCCAACTATGTAACTACTTTCTCAGAGGTGCCTAAAAAGATATTATTTTTCACTATTCTGAACCCAAATTCACTCTTCCATCAGTTTCTGAGGGTCTCCCAAAACAGCAGGACTATATTGGCTTCTTCAGATACTACTGGTTATAAAAAATTAAAAACCAAAAGAGGCTTTTAACATAAAAACAATGTGTTAGGAAGGAAGAAGATAAGAAAGAAGGGAAATAACGATGATTAAGCTACCATGTGTCAGCTTCTAGATTATTTAGTATCTCATTTAATCCTTACAGTAAAAGTTTTAGATGAAGAAACTGAGACTTAGGTAGTTTCCAACATTGTACTGTAAGTAAATGGTCACTCCAGATTGTTGTGCCTGACTCAGTACCCTGTGCCCACTTTAGTGTACCATTTCTAACAGTATTCAGGAATTCTTGTGAAAAGTGGGGACAGCCTGTGATGCTCATATTTATGTGTGTATATGTGTGTGTGTGCTATGTGTATCTCACAACTCAACCCATACTTTTGAAATATTAAGCATCTCACTAAAACCCAGAATCAACTATGTCTCAGAGGATCGAAGAGAACAGTCAGATTTCTCGAAAAGCAACCCTTACACGTTGGAGAGAAGGCAAGTTTCTATCTACAGATCTCTCAGGAGGCAAGCTGTCTCTTTTTTTAAAATGATTTAGAGGCATCTGGCCTCCAGTCTGCTAGTCCCTTAGTGTCTCACTTGGCTGTTCACCATCAGAGGCAGGAATCTCTGCCCATTTCACATAAGGTACATGTCTTCCTACTGGAGGATCTTTCTCCAGAAGCGGATGGGTTCAGGCCAAGGTCTCTGCTTACAAAACTGAGACAGAACTGAGCACTATTTATATCACACTTGAGCTGACTCAGTGCCATTGCTCATTTAACCTACTTGTCTTCCTATCTGGAGATGTTGTTTTCCTTCTGGCCTTCCTGCCAGCTGTGACATCTCCCAGGCAAACCTTAAAGAGAGGACATTTTAAAGGATTACTCTGTTTCATTCTGGAAACAGAGGATGCTTAACATCCTAACTATACTTACAGACTGTGGTTATATATATTATCATCTTACTTCTTTTCAGTAGGAGTTAATTAGTCCAGTTCTGTTTACTACTGTCTCATTTCTGGCTTCTTCATTTGGAAATCCATCCCTTATGCTAAATGCTCTTAAATCATCTGGCAGTTTGCATAGACTTCAGTGTGAATGCTCCAGTAAAAATAACTCCCTTTATTAAGCTTGCCAACATGTGCCCAATATTGTGCTAAGTGCTTTACATGAATGATTTCATTTAATTCTCAGAAAACTCTAAAGGGAAATAGGTATTATTATCCCCATTTTAGATAAAGGAAACTAATGGAGAGAAGGTAAATAGCTGTCCAATTTCACATAGCTAGTATATGACAGAGTTGGGATTTGAACCCAGATCTATCCAATCCCCAAACCCAACGTTGTTTATTTTATCACACCATCTTCATGTTTCTGTTGAGATTATCTTTTATTGCTTGACCTATATGTTATTTTCACTTTCATTTTACTTTGTAGTTGATAAAAATAATGCATTTGTAGAATCTGAAAAGACATGGAAATTGGATTACAAGCAAAAAAGTCTCCAGAAGTGCCAATTTCCTAATACTTTCCTTGTAGAAGGAACCTAGAATAACAGATAAGATCAGTATTCTAATCTCAGATATGCCACTAATGGCCAACACCAGAAAAATCATATTACTTCTCTAGACTTCAGTTTCTTTATTTGTAAATTGATGGAATTAGACTGGTGAGTTCTTAGTTCCTTTCTATGATATTCTATGATTTTCTGATGCATAGGATATTTCTGCCTCACAAAGGGCTTACAAAGTTCACTGGAGAAAACACCAGTAATAGGAAATTCTACATTCACTGCTACTTAACTTTGTGCGCATTCAAATATCTCCATAGTGCCTCTCCCCAGAGATTCCAAGCACTTATTTAATTTAATATAGCCCTTTATAAAATGGGTCTTCTCTGCAAATCTAAGCTTGAGGCATTTCTCTGTTACCCACACAATGCATCCATTTTCGCAAAGGCTTTATTTTTTCCTCTAAGATTTTCCTGTTCATTTAGCTACAGCCAGAGGTAAAACTAACAAATCTGTACATCTCTTCAGAGGCACCCAATTTACTAAATGTCTCTTAATTGGCATGGGAGCCTGCAGAACGCCCTCTGAGAGGCAATGAGAAGAATTATTACTTTATTTTCTTTCCTATTTATTTATTTATTTATTTCTTATACAGTTGGTTCTTATTAGTTATCTATTTTATACATATTAGTGTATATATGTCAATCCCAATCTCCCAATTCATCCCACCACCACCACCACCCCCGTCACTTTCTCCCCTTGGTGTCTGTACGTTTGTTCTCTACGTCTGGGCCTCTATTTCTGCCTTGCAAACCGGTTCATCTCTAACGTTTTTCTAGATTCCACATATATGCGTTAATATACAATATTTGTTTTTCTCTTTCTGACTTACTTCCCTCTGTATGACAGTCTCTAGGTCCATCCACGTCTCTACAAATGACCCAATTTTGCTCTTTTTTACGTCTGAGTAATATTCCATTGTATATATGTACCACATCTTCTTTATCCATTTGTCTGTCGATGGGCATTTAGGTTGCTTCCATGACCTGGCTATTGTAAATAGTGCTGCAATGAACATTGGGGTGCACGTGTCTTTTTGAATTATGGTTTTCTCTGGGTATATGCTCAGCAGTGGGATGGCTGGGTCATATGGTAATTCTATTTTTAGGTTTCTTCTTTTTTTTTTTTTGCAATACATGGGCATCTCACTGTTGTGGCCTCTCCCATTGCGGAGCACAGGCTCTGGATGCACAGGCTCAGCGGCCATGGCTCACGGGCCCAGCCGCTCTGTGGCATGTGGGATCTTCCCGGACCGGGGCATGAACCCGTGTCCCCTGCATCGGCAGGCGGACTCTCAACCACTGCGCCACCAGGGAAGCCCCTATTTTTAGTTTTTTAAGGAACCTCTATACTGTTCTCCATAGTGGCTGTATCAATTTACATTCCCACCAACAGTGCAAGAGGGTTCCCTTTACTCCACACCCTCTCCAGCATTTATTGTTTGTAGATTTTCTTATGATGCCCATTCTAACTGGCATGAGGTGATACCTCATTGTAGTTTTGATTTGCATTTCTCTAATAATTAGTGATGCTGAGCAGCTGTTCATGTGCTTCTTGGCCATCTGTATGTCTTCTTTGGAGAAATGTCTATTTAGGTCTTCTGCCCATTTTTGGATTGGGTTGTTTGTTTTTTTATATTAAGCTGCATGAGCTGTTTATATATTTTGGAGATTAATCCTTTGTCCGTTGATTCATTTGCAAATTTTTCTCCCATTCTGAGGTTTGTCTTTTGGTCTTGTTTATGGTTTCCTTTGCGGTGCAAAAGCTTTTAAGTTTCATTAGGTCCCATTTGTTTATTTTTGTTTTTATTTCCATTACTATAGGAGGTGGGTCAAGAAAGATCTTGCCGTTATTATGTCAAAGAGTGTTCTATGTTTTCCTCTAAGAGTTTTATAGTGTCCGGTCTTACATTTAGGTCTTTAATACATTTTGAATTTACTTTTATATATGGTGTTACGGAGTGCTCTAACTTCATTGTTTTACAAGTAGCTGTCCAGTTTTTCCAGCACCACTTATTGAAGAGACTGTCTTTTCCCCATTGTACATCCTTGCCTCCTTTGTCATACATTAGCTGACCATAGGTGCGTGGGTTTATCTCTGGCTTTCTATCCTGTTCCACTGATCTATATTTCTGTTTTTGTGCCAGTACCATATTGTCTTGATTACTGTAGCTTGTAGTATAGTCTGAAGTCTGGGAGCGTGATTACTCCAGCTCCATTTTTCTTTCTCAAGATTGCTTTTGCTATTCAGGATCTTTTGTGTTTCCATATAAATTGTGCAATTTTTTGTTTTAATTCTGTGAAAAATGCCATTGGTGTTTGATAGGGTTTGCACTGAATCTGTAGGTTGCTTTGGGTAGTAGAGTCATTTTCACAATGTTGATTCTTCCAATCCAAGAACACAGTATATCTCTCCATCTGTTTTTATCATCTTTCATTTCTTTCATCAGTGTCTTATAGTTTTCTACATACAGGTCTTTTGTCTCCTTAGGTAGGTTTATTCCTAGGTATTTTATTCTTTTTGTTGCAATGGTAAATGGGAGTGTTTCTTTAATTTCTCTTTCAGATTTTTCATCATAAGTATATAGGTATGCAAGAGATTTCTGTGCATTAATTTTGTATCCTGCTACTTTACCAAATTCATTGATTAGCTCTAGTAGTTTCCTGGTAGCATCTTTAGGATTCTCTATGTATAGTATCATGTCATCTGCAAACACTAGACAGTTTTACTTGTTCTTTTCTGATTTGGATTCCTTTTATTTCTTTTTCTTCTCTGATTGCTGTGGCTAAAACTTCCAAAACTATGTTGAATAGTAGTGGTGAGATTGGACAACCTTGTCTTGTTCCTGATCTTAGAGGAAATGGTTTCAGTTTTTCACCATTGGGAATGATGTTGGCTGTGGTTTTGTCATATATGGCCTTTATTATGTTGAGGTAAGTTTCCTCTGTGCCTACATTCTGGAGGGTTTTTATCATAAATGGGCGTTGAATTTTGTCAAAAGCTTTGTCTGCACCTACTGAGATGATCATATGGGTTTTCTCCTTCAGTTTGTTAATAAGGTTTGTCACATTGATTGATTTGCGTGTATTGAAGAGTCCTTGCATTCCTGGGGTAAACCTCACTTTGTCTTAAAGTTTTCTGAGTACAGGTGTTTTACCTCTTTAGGTAGGTTTATTCCTAGGTATTTTATTCTTTTTGTTGCAATGCTGAATGGGATTGTTTCCTTAATTTCTCTTTCTGATCTTTCGTCCTTAGTGTATAGGAATGCAAGAGATTTCTGTGCAGTAATGTTGTATCCTGCAACTTTTTATTTCTTTAAATACAAAGATATAGAGGACACATTTTTCAGACTGAATCTTTTCACATGCAGTAGAATGGACTGTACCCCAAACTAAATTATTTAGCTGTATCCCGTGAACTTTCCAGATTGCCCATCACAAACGTTTTTCTGTCAGGTTTTCTGTCATAATTGTGACCTGTGGTAATGACAGACACTAAATCCTTCTCTCTTTTTTCTTTCCAGATTGTAATTGTGGTAGGAAGTATAATTAGAAACTATCTGTGTTGATTTTGGAGTCCACAGTAATCTCATAAAATCGCAGTCAACCATTTAACAACTATTAGTCACATGTCTTCTACTCTTCACTTCTATATCCTCAAAGCCTAAATCAGTGAGGAACATATAGGAGGAACCCAATGAATAAAATTGAGTTAAGATACTAAGCTCTGTGCTGTAGGTAAAGTACTGAGCAAAACTGACATGGATCAATCCTTATAAAGCTTGTAGTCCAATGACTGTTTATTCTTACACACACACACAAACACACATCTGTGATTAGTGCCCTAAAAGACAAATGACTTTAAGAGCCTGTAACAGGAAATCTCACTTGGTTTGGGGAATTCAAAAAAGACTACCTTCAGGGGCCCCCACAGGACCTCATGGTGTAATGGTAGCACATCTGACTCCAAAGACTACCTTGAGGAACTGACTTTCTAAAATATGAATAATAATTGACCATTAGTTATATACAGTGGAGAAGAGGCATTTGTGACATAAGCAAAAATAAACTCCAAAGAAAACTAGGTGGTAGGAAACACAAGTAGTTCAAGGCCAATAGAAGGGTAGAGCAGATAGTAAAAACGGGAAGAGCAGATGAGGCAACAGGGAGAGGCAGGACCAAACCAAATAGGAATTTGTAGGTCTTTTTGTAAATTATTAAGGGTTTTCCCTTTGTCCCAAAAGAATGTAGTCATTTAAGATTTTCTAGCTGGAAGGAGGAGGTAGGATAGGGAAGAGGAACAAGAAAGAAATGATCAAATGAAACTGAAAAGATTACATTGGCTCCTCAATGGTGAATATATTGAAAGAATAAAAAGAGTAAGAGTTAAAAGGCAATCATCGTAATCAAGGCTAAAAAACACAATGGTTTGGTGTAAGGATCTGGGTGTAGCAGTAGAACTATTTAAGTAGAATTAGGACTGAATTGAAGGGTCAACAATTGGACTTGGAATTGTGTTACGTAGAGAGGTGAGAGGAAGATGTTAAGGAGGACTCCCAGGTATCTAATGAACATTTGGTTCAATCATGATGCCATTTCTGAAGTAAAGAGGGAAGATAACCAGATCTGGGTTTTGACCAGGAGTTCCTTCTTCTATGTAAGTTTATTATTCCTGTAGAAGTGTTGAGTACAAAAATAAATATCCGTGGAACAAAAAGAAAAAGGATGAGTTACAGCCAGGGTGAATTTGGCAATCATCATGCCATAAGTATGAATAAAATATGGTAAGCATAGATGAGAGCAGAGGCACCATGACCAAACTAGAGACAACTTTATTCAAGCTGGTTATCAAAACAGTGGCTGATAGAGAATATCTACCATGCAAAGGTGAAGAAGTAGTAGTAACCACAAATATATGAAGCAAACTAGAGAGTGTGTTATCACAAAAAGCAAAGAAAAAGAGTGCTTTCAGGGGAGACAACCACATATGACCATTGAGTGGTCAAGTAAATGGATAATTTAAAAAAATATAAATCTATAGATGTGATGACAAGTATGTCATGTGATACATTAATTGAGCTAACCTGTTTATTTACGAGATAAAGAGTAAAACTGAATTCAGTGAATGAGGAGTGTGGAAATAGAAGCAATGAGTATAGAAGCAAATTTATAGATGTTCAGCTTTGATGGGAGTTAGAATGTTTATAATTTATTAGGGAATAAAATGTACTATGCATGATCTCAAATTATCAGTACACAGATTACTTCTTCATTACAGAGGAAGAGACTTCCACAGTGGCAAGATGTGCACAATCCACTCTGGCCAAGTGATCAAACAGCGTCACTAATAAAGAGACTGATATAATATGCTCCCTGATACAATAGGAAGTGAAGAACATCACACATGTGATAGTCTTGCCAAGAATGGTTTACCTGAATCTAATCTTGTGGAAACCACCATACAGTTCAGATTGGGAAACTGTCTCCACAGCCCAGGATCTTCAAAAACATCAATGTGATAAAAGTAAACTTTGGAAAACTGTTCCAGATTAAAAAACTAAAGAGATTATATTGAAAATGCAGTCTTGCTTTGATCCTGAGAAACAAAAGCAGATACAAAGGATATATGTTTTTGGCCAGTTAGATAAATTTTAATATAGGCTATAATGAAATGTTGTATCTATATTAAATTTCTCAATTGTGCTAATATTATCATGATTATTGAAGGATAATATCCTTTCTTCCGAAATAAATGCTGAGGTGTTTAGAGATGAAATGTGATATTTTGCAACTTACTGTCAAAACAATTTTTAAAAATTGAATTGTATATTTACCTTTGTTTATTCTATTTTTAGCACACAATTTTACTCTCTAGATTCTGTCTAGCATCACATTCCTTCTGCCTGAAGAGCTTTCTTTAATATATCTTTTACTGCAGGTCTGCTGACAATATACTCTGTATTTTGTTTGTCTAAAGAAAATCTTAACATCTTCATTTGTGAAAGATATTTTCACTGGGTATAGAATTATGGGCAGACAGATTTTTTTTCAGTGCTTTAAAGATATCACTCCATTTTCTTCTCATCTGCATGACTTCTGAAGGAACGTTTCTGTAATTTTTGTATTTGTTTTCCTGTGTCCTTTCTCTTTGTCTTTCAGATTTTCTGTTTGTCTTGATTTTCTGTTTGATTATAACTTATCTGCATATTTTTAATCTTGATTGGTGTTCCTTCTGCCCTGGTCTCATGTTCTTCTTCCGGAATTCCAATTACACATGTGTTAGACAGTTTGATATTGTATGACAGCTCCTGGAGCCTCTGTTCTGCTTTGTTCACTCATTTTTCTCTCTGTGTTTTAGTTTAAAGATTCCTATTGACTTATCTTCAATTCCACTGGACTTTGAATGCCATGGACAATGTCTCTAAACATATATCACATCTACTTAGCTCACACCCTTTTTCCTGCCACAATTGGAGCCTTTCTAATGGGTTTATTAACTTCAGTTTCTCTGAGGCTGCATATTTTCCTCAGTGTGACTGAGGAGACCCCAATCCAAAGACATAGAGATGAAAACAATTATAAGGTCTATTCAGCCACCTCTTATTTTAGTCTATGCTTCTCTTGCTTTCCAGCTAACATTTTACTCACTTGGGTCTGTGGACTCTCTGGTTTATTAAATTCAAAAAAAAAAAAAAAGTTCTTCAGTGGAATTCAGATACACCTACTTTGGGTGCGTGATCCCCAAGATTTCTCTGCAGAGTCGACCAATAAATGTTATGGACTCGTCCACAGGGGTAAACTTTGGTATTGGAATATGAGTGGACTGGTACATACAGACTGGTACATACTTTGCCAGTCTTGAATCTTTGTTTAGGAGTTTTTACACTCTTGTTCCACACTGTAATTTATAATACGAGACACTTCTTCCTGCCAAATCTTCAGACAGTAAATGTTGACATAGTCCTGAATGTATTCAAAAGAATGATGGAACCCATCCATGGTAGTTCCCAGCTCTTTCAGCTTTCTTTCTTCAGGTGTGTCGAGTCTGCCAATGAGACTGTTGAAGGCTTTCTTCATCACTGCTGCTATATTTTCCATTGCTAACATATCCAATTGATTTTCTCCATCCATCTGTAGAAAGCACCCTGCTGATGTTGCATATAATGTTTCCATTAGAGCTTTAATATATTAATCATAGTTATTTTAAGTTCTCTTTGTGATAGTTTCAATATCTGTGTCATATCTTATCCTGGTTCTGCTGACTGCCTTGTCCCTTGGTTGTACACGTAACCCCCACTTCTAGGAAGTTCGCTTTATGCCACTTGAATTTTACAAAAAACCTACATTAGTGCCTGTTTTTGCTAACTGAAAGCAATCAGAACAGGATTTTTGCTTTTATAAAAAAAAAAAAAAAGGTGAAAAGCAAAAACAGAGTTCAGCTTTATAGAGGCAGGGTGCACCCCAAGCAGTGAGAGTGGCACCATCAACCTCCTCTCCTGGGGACTACACTCAGAATCTCAGCATCAAGCCACCATAGAGTTGAACTGTGTCGGTGAACATCTCTGCTCTATATCAATTTATTTCATGCATGTGTTAGCAAGATGTGTTCTAAGGTAATTGCTTCTTCACTTTATACCATTTTAGCTTATGAAAGGTTTCATAAGAACACTCTGCTTCTGCATAGAGGGGGAAGCCTATATTGTTTTGTGTGTTTTCTCACATACTTTATAATTTTTTTTGTTGAAAGCTGGACATCTTAGGTAGAAAAACAGAAACTATATAGTATCTATATCTGGAAGCAGCGTGTTTTTACTTCTGGTAGGTCATTAGTGTGGGAATTTGAGTCAATCTAGGTAGGAGTAGCGCTGGTTTAGATTTGCTGTGATGACCATCAGTGTACCACTGGCTTCAACTCCTTTTGGGGATAACTGTGTTTAGGGTGAAGATTGGTTTGCCAGAGGGTTTTTCTCAATGTCTGTTCCATCCTCATCTTTGGAGTCTTCTCTTTGCACTGTACCTCAGAGAGTCTCTACGCACATGTTTTTTTGAAACTCCCGAAGTTGAATCCCACTGTTAGACTTCACTCAACTCCTTGCAGCTTTGGGGATACAGTGGTTGGAGGGTCATTCCTGTTCTGATTAAGTCTCAGTTTTAGGCAAACACTATGTCCCTGGATTTCAGGGATGTGGCTGTCTCACTCTTCCTGCCCTCCTCCGAGCTACAACTCTGGGAAAGGTATAGAGGTTTGGTTTTCTTTGTTTCCTATCCCCAGCTGCAATGGGTTTTCATCCCTTCCAGAAGGCACTTCTCCCTACAGTTTAAAGCTTTGCTTCTATAGCAGAGATAGGGGAAGGGAATGTGAGTGTGTGAGTGAGATTTCTTGCCTTTGCTATGGTGGCTGCTGTTCCCTTGTACCTCTGTCCTCAGGTTTCTACAACAAGGCCCTGAAAGCGAGAGAATTTCTATTCTATCTGCAGCCACCAGGTCCACGCTCTTCCTTACCAATCTGTTACCAAGCAAACAAATGCTAGCTTATCCTATCTCCTTATAGGTACGTCTTTCTTTAGATTTTAGGCTAGGTGGTATTCCTGCAATCTCAGCTTTCTGGTTCAAGAAAAGTTGTGAATTTGTAATTTCTCTAGCTATTTTTTGTTGAGTTGGCATAATACTTTCCAGCTTTGTACATCCTGTGCACAAACTGGAGGTCCCAAACTTGATTTCAAATGGTTTAGCAAAAAAAAAAAAAAAAAAAAAAAAAAAAAAAAAAAAGGAAATAAAGACACAGAGAGAACATGCAAAAAAGAGAGCAAGAAAGCACAAATGTGGCAAAACATTAATATTTGGTACAACTAGGAGAAGTGACTATGGATATGTATAATACATATCTTTCCATTTCTCTGTGTCAACTCATAAGAAGTGCTCAAATCTTTTACATGTAATTAAGACATAATCTGTTGAGTGATAGTATTATGGTATTTTTATTAGTCCCAGTCAAAATAGGTGAATCCTCAATGAGAAGCCTGTGCACCACAACGAAGAGTAGCCCCCGCTTGCCACAACTAGAGAAAGCCCGCACGCAGCAACAAAGACCCAACACAGCCAAAAAAAAACAAAAACAAAAACAAACCAAAAAAAAAATAGGTGAATCGATTTTTTTCCATCCTGGTTTGACACCGTCATCCTAAGATACCACTCCTGTTTATTCTATTTTAAAAAGACTCCTCATAAATATTTCATTTACTTCTCTCTCTCTGCAATGTTTCAAATAAAATAGAAATGGTTTTGCATAAATTCATCACTTATTAAGGAAGTCAGCTGATTGGAAAGAACATTAGATTTGGAATTAGGAAAAATAGGCTTAAATGCAAGCTTATTCATTTAACAAATATTTATGGAGATTTTACAGTGTTCTATTGGTTGTTTTTAGAGACATGGAAGAAAACAGTAGTCTGCTGCCTACTAGTTCTTTGAACTTGCACAAATTTATAACTATCTTCAACTTCATCTCCATCTCAGTGAAGTATGGGTAACAATACTTACCTCACTTGTGAGGGTTAAATTACCTGGTATACACTAAAGCATTTTGTGAATCATACATAAATTACCGAAAAGCATATTATTATAATTCTCATCTAGTTGTTTATTTTTTCCACTTGTTAGAAGTATTTTTTTGATGCTTTCCTCCATGTTTCTGTAATGTTCTTGGCCTTTGTTTCCTACTTTATTTTATTACAACTGCTTACCATGTTATAGCCATTTACAACTTCATGTTAATCAAAATCATGAATTTCAGCAAAGGCAACAATCCCTGACTAGTCTGTGACCTTTTCCCCTTTGATCCTGGCATCTGAAAGCTTTTTATACATTTTAATTCTCTTCCATTTTAATAGCTCTGTGAAGCAGTCCTATTTTCTTTGACTGATAAGATCATTGAAGGTGACCTGATTTTCTCCAGAGATGCACAATGAATAAAACACATTCCCACACGCACTCACTTACCCATATCCTACAAAAGGGGAGAAAAACTTGGAGTTGCTATTTCTATATGGAGGTCATATTAAGAGGAACTGACTTCTCAAATACCGTGATTATATGTGCATCATCAAATCATGCAAGCTGCTTTATTAATCATTCCAAATCTTTGCTTTTTTGAGATTTCATCTTGTACAAAAAAAAATCAATGTATTGATTTTTATTTTTGTTTTGTGGGTTTTTTAAAGTGCTCTGTTAATACAAACATCTAAACTTTTGGGCTATATCTTTTTGAGACACAAAGTTATACATGCAGTTTTAAGCATCTGTGTATATGTGTGTCTCCAGGTATTATGTTTATGCAGTTTTGAGTTTACAAGGTGACATTTCTTGCTAGGTGTGTGCCTTGCACATAGGGTGCTCTATCCTTGTGATTTGTTTGTGTCATGTTAATGCCTCATGACTTAAACAGCTAGGCTATTCATGGGTGTGGAAAATTGATATTTGACAGCATTTTATTCTGCTCAGTCAGGCTTATACTGTATAAAGAATCCAAACAATCATAACATTTACAAAAGACTACTGAATAGATTATTTGATGTGTACGTATTCCACACATTTGTGCCCTTCCAAACACTCCAGAGCAAAACACCCTTTCTGCCCACCATCAGCCGTCACCCTGACAATACTACCAACATCAGTCCTATCACCATGGCTGTCTCTCCAGAAGATCTTTTCCTTCTGATTTTCAAAGCTTTAAACTTTTGACACACTCAGTATACAGTGTATTATTTCAAGACATTTTAATATTCATCCTTTCTACTAATATCTCATCAACCATTTCCAGCTACTCTTCTAAGACCCTTGTTCAGGAGTGGTAGAAGAACTAACTCATTGTTTTATCCCAATATCCCAGAGAGAAAAAACTAACTTAGCATTCCTATGTATGAAATTTTAGTAATTATATTTCCCCTATCAGGGTTAAAGTCTGACAATGATCATCTTCCTTCTCCAGTTTTCAGAGAGGTACTTCAGTTAATGGACTTTCCCTATAGTTTGTTTCCACAGTCCTAGATCAGTCAGTCATGGAAGACAGGGTGTTCTGTTTTCTGAAGTCACTACAGAATCATAGTTACCTGGTAGTTCATTTTGAGCAAGTCTTGATAATGTTTTTCGAATTCAAAATAGTATCATCAGCCTGAGCAAGGATGGCAAATATGTAGTTATAATGAATATTCTCTTAGTTTAAAACACAGCATTAAGATAAAGGCAAGCATCTTCTATTGACATTTTCTCTGGCTTTTTTTGTTTTTGCCTTCAAAAATGTAACTCCTATACAAAGTGTGTGTATATTTATATCATATATCACACATTTCATATGGGTAAAAGAACAGAAAATTGATAAAATGTGCCTGAATGCTTGTGACATAAAATTATATTTCAGTTCTAGCTATAAAAGTGTAATCCAATTAAAATGTTTATCATGCATCTATGAATATTTTTTCTTGCATACATAATGGTGTTGCATGGACAATTTAATTTCTTCCTTTAAAAGTAATCCTGGAGGAATTCATTCTATAGCTTTTCATAAGATACACCTAAAGATCAGCTCTGTAGGAGTCCAAGTTTAATGCATAAAATGTATTGTCTCAAATAATTATTTTATTTTATTTTAATTCTATCATTGACTTATTGTGCTGAAAAGCATTGGTATAATTTTCATGGGCATGGTCTCTCTTTTTCCTTCATGTGTGAGCTAAAGTAGTGATCTTTTAAAAGGCCAAGATGAAATACTCTATATACATAGGCATAGAATTTAAAAGGCAACATATAATGCTGCTAACTTCATACTGAAACTTACAGTTCCCAGAAAAATATAAGCATTCTAACATCAAGATTATCATCAGAAAAAAAGTAACAGTGAAATAAAAATCAGCATAGAGAAAGTAAAGGTAGCTGTGAATCTGAAGGTAAAATGTGATAAATTCTTCTATTAAGACAATTCAACTTATTCGAAGAGAAACCATGGATTAATATTTTTTATTGGTCAATTGGAAACTTTAAATGTATGAAAAATATGTAAGTGAATATTTAAATTAAAAAAGAAGTGGGTTCATAAGAGGCTGGTATAACCAGGCTCTTGGTCATGACCATAAATATTTTTTCTTTCAGCATTAGTTAAGTACAGAACTGTTTTGCAAGGGCCAGTATTCTACTTATTGTACAGTATACAACTGGATTTCATATTTTTGTAATCTTCAGTGCCACTTATTTTCTCGGCATTCTAGGTTCATTCCCATATTTTCATATAATTTAGTTATTTTTTCACTTTTAAGAAGAGGAGCACCTCTTGGAATCAAAGCCCTAATTCTGTTTCTGGCTTCAAAGAGAACAGCTGCCTGAGTTACTATATTAATTTTCTGATGCTGTATTATAACACTGGTATAATAATATTATGGTACAATAATACCATTAAATTAGAGGCTTAAAACAGCACCCATCTATTATGTCACAGTTTCTGTGGGTCAGTAGTCTGGCTACAGCTCATCTGGGTTCTTTGCTTTGAGGTCTCATCTGAAAGTGGCAAACAAGGTGCCGGCCATGACTGGTTTTTATCTGAAAACCCAACTGGGAAAGGATCTGCTTTCATAGTCATATGCTTGTTGACAGAATTCAGTTTATTGAATATTGTTAGATTGAGAGCTTCAGCCACTTGCTGGCTATTGGCCAAAGGATGCCCTCAATTCATTATCACATGGGTATCTACACACAGCTGCTTGATTTGTTAAACTGTGCAAATTGACTATGCGATTGAGACAATTTTCTAGCAAAAGGGAAGTTATAATCTTATGTACCTAATCATGGAAATGACGTTTCATCCCCTCTGCTGTGTTCTACTGGTTAGAAGCAAGTCACAGGTCAAACCTACACTCAAGGGCAGGGGATTACATAAAGATGCCCAATACCAGGAGGCAGGGTCATTGGGGGTCATTTTTAGAGTCTTCCCACCACACTTTTTCTATTCTGTAACTGGCAGATAATTTTGCCTAAGGAATATTAAAGAAGTGTAATAGAAGAGATAGTATATGTCAATGAATCTAGGTCTAACCCAGAAATTTCAAGGAAGGTGATGCTTACATAGTAGATTAAAAAGTTTTATTATTACTTGCTTTGACTGTTATCAAAAATTCTAATGATGTTTAATTGAGAAGAATATGCTTTGAGATTAGTATATATCATAAAGATGCCACCCTTTAACTTAATGGTGGATATATGTCTACAAAGTCTGATGTTTATGTGTAGGATAGCTACATATACTACATGTAACAGTAATACCATATTTGAAGGACACAAACTTATTCATGTTAAAAATAAAAAAACAGAGCCCAGATTTGGAACTAGTTGTAAGATAACTAATATACTGATTTCAATAGAATATAATGATGCCTCTCTGTATGAATATCTTAAAATAAGTAATGACTTTTATACTGGTCCTAGGAAACGATTAAACAGCTAACTGCAGACTGAATGAAACTTACATAGCCTAGGAATTAAGCATTTGTGTGAACGGCAAGGCTTATGGAATTATGTATTTTTTATTAGAACATTTTCATTCCTGGTATTTCTCACTAGAAGTTCAATTAGGGAATCACATGGGGATGTAAAATTAATATATAAGAATTTGTTGGTTGTCTTTATAGAATTAGGAACAACTAGTGCTTATTTTAGCATTACCTTAACATAACTTTGGTATGGATTAGAGGAAAGAGCAGCTTTACTGGAAATGGTAAAAAATAAAATGTACATACACTGAAAGTATTGGCATCCCATTAACAGAAGTTAGAGAGTAAAGAATCATTCTTAAAATTTATGGAATAATCATTGCTTTTACATCTTTAATAAGGAATTTAAGATGGTTCAGTAGTTAATAGATCCAGTTCAGTGGGATATGGGTGACATCAAAACCCATTCTCCTTAAAATTAATGGATTTAAGGAGCAGATGCATGATTTCTTTTCTTAATTAGCTATCTAGTTTACATATTAGTAAAATAGACACATATACATGTTGGTGTATAGAAGATGTCAATCCTAATCTCCCAATTCATCCCACCACTCCCCACCCACCGCTTTCCCCCTTTGGTATCCATATGTTTGTTCTCTACATCTGTGTCTCTATTTCTGCCTTGCAAACCACTTCATCTGTACCAATTTTCTAGACTCCACATATATGTGTTGATATATGGTATTTCTTTTTCTCTTTGTGACTTACTTCACTCTGTATGACAGTTCCTAAGCCCATCCATATCTCTACAAATGACCCAATTTTGTTCCTTTTTATGGCTGAGTAATATTCCATTGTATATATGTACCACTTCTTCTTTATCCATTCCTCTATTGATGGGCATTTAGGTTGCTTCCATGATCTGGCTATTGTAAATAGTGCTGCAATGAACATAGGGGTGCATGTGTCTTTCTGAACTATGGTTTTCTCTGGGTATATGTCCATTAGTGGGATTGCTGGGTCATATGATAATCCTATTTTTAGTTTTTTAAGAAATCTCCATACTGTTCTCCATAGTGGCTGTATCAATTTACATTCCCACCAACAGTGCAAGAGGGTTCCCTTTTCTCCACATCCTCTCCAGCATTTGTTGTTTGTAGATTTTCTGATGATGCCCATTCTAACTGGTGTGAGGTGATAACTCAATGTAGTTTTGACTTGCATTTCTCTAATAATTAGTGATGTTGAGCAGCTTTTCATGTGCCTCTTGGCCATCTGAATGTCTTCTTTGGACAAATGTCTATTTAGGTCTTCTGCCCATTTTTGGATTGGGTTGTTTTTTTAATAGTGACCTGCATGAGCTGTTTAGATATTTTGGAGATTAATCCTTTGTCAGTTGCTTCATTTGCAAATATTTTCTCCCATTCTGAGGGTTGTCTTTTCATCTTGTTTACAGTTTCCTTTGCTGGGCAAAAGCTTTGAAGTTTCATTAGGCCCCATTTCTTTATTTTTGTTTTTATTTCCATTATTCTAGGAGGTGGGTCAAAAGGATATTACTGTGATTTATGTAAAAGAATGTTCTTCCTATGTTTTCCTCTAAGAGTTTTATGGTGTCTGTTCTTACATTTAGGTCTTTAATCCATTTTGAGTTTATTTTTGTGTATGGTGTTAGGGAGTGTTCTAATTTTATTCTTTTACATGTAGCTGTCCAGTTTTCCCAGCACCACTTACTGAAGAGATGTCTTTTCTCCATTCCATATTGTGCCTCCTTTGTCATAGATTACTTGATCGTAAGTGCATGGGTTTATCTCTACACTTTCAATCCCGTTCCATTGATCTATATTTCTGTTTTTGTACCAGTACCATATTGTCTTGATTACTGTAGCTTTGTAGTATAGTCTAAAGTCAGGGAGTCGGATTCCTCCAGCTCCGATTTTTTCCCTCAAGATTGCTTTGGCTATTCGGCGTCTCTTGTGTCTCCATACAAATTTTAAGATTTTTTGCTCTAGTTCTGTAAAAAATGTCATTGGTAATTTGATAGGGATTGCACTGAATCTGTAGATTGCTTTGGGTGGTAGAGTCATTTTCACAATATTGATTCCTCCCATCCAAGAACTTGTATACATCTCCATTGGTTTGTGTCATCGTTGATTTCTTTCATCAGTGTCTTTTAGTTTTCTGAGTACAGGTCTTTTACCTCCTTAGGCAGGTTTATTCCTAGGTATTTTATTCTTTTTGTTGCAATGGTGATTGGTACTGTTGCCTTAATTTATCTTTCTGATCTTTCACTGTTAGTCTATAGGAATGCAAGAGATTTCTGTGCATTAATTTTGTATCCTGCTACTTTACCAAATTCATTGATTAGCTCTAGTAGTTTTCTGGTGGCATCTTTAAGATTATCTATAGTATCATGTCATCTGCAAACAGTGGCAGTTTTACCTCTTCTTTTCCTTCTATTTCTTTTTATTCTCTGATTGCTGTGGCAAGAGTGGACATCCTTGTCTTGTTCCTCATCTTAGAGGAAATGCTTTCAGTTTTTCACCATTGAGAATGATGTTTGCTGTGGGTTTGTCATATATGGCCTTTTTTATGTTGAGGTGGCTTCCCTCTATGTCCATTTCCTGGAGAGTTTTTTTTTTTATCATAAATGGGTGTTGAATTTTGTCAAAAGCTTTTTCTGCATCTACTGAGATGATCGTATTTGTTCATATGGTGTATCACACTGATTGATCTGCGTATATTGAAGAATCCTTACATCCCTGGGATAAATCCCACTTGATCATAGTGTATGGTCCTTTTAATATGTTGTTGGATTCTGTTTTCTAGTATTTTGTTGAGGATTTTTGCATCTATATTAATCAGTGATATAGGTATGTAATTTTCTTTTTTCTAGGTTCTATGTCTGGTTTTGGTATCAGGGTGATGGTGGCCTCATAGAATGAGTTTGGGAGTGTGACTTCCTCTGCAAGTTTTTGGAAGAGTTTTAGAAGGCTGGTTGTTAGCTCTTCTCTAAATGTTGACAGCATTCACCTGTGAAGCCATGTGGGCATAGAGTTTTGTTTGTTGGAAGATTTTTAATCACAGTTTGAATTTCATTACTTGTGATTGGTTTGTTCATATTTTCTATTTCTTCCTGGTTCAGTCTTGGAGGCTTATACCATTCTAAGAATTTGTCCTTTTCTTCCAGGTTGTCCATTTTATTGGCATAGAGTTTCTTGAAGTAGTCTCTTATCATGCTTTCTATTTCTGCAGTGTCTGTTGTAACTTCTCATTTTTCATTTCTAATTTTATTGATTTGAGTGTTTGCCCTCATTTTCTTGATGTGTCTGGCTGAAGGTTTATCAATTTTGTTATCTTCTCAAAGAACCAGCTTTAGTTTTATTGATCTTTGCTATCGTTTTGTTTCTATTTCATTTATTTCTGCTCTGATCTTTACGATTTCTTTCCTTCTACTAACTTTGGGTTTTGTTTGTTCTTCTTTCTCTAGTTCCTTTCAGTTTAAGGTTAGAGTGTTTATTGGAGATTTTTCCTGATTCTTGAGGTAGGCTTGTATAGCTATAAACTTCCCTCTTAGAACTGCTTTTGCTGCATCCCATAGGTTTTGGAGCATTGTGTTTTCACTGTCATTTGTCCCTAGGTATTTTTTTATTTCCTCTTTGATTTCTTCATTGATCTCTTAGTTAGCCTCCATGTGTTTGTGTTTTTTATATTTTCTTCCCTGTAATTGATTTCTAATGTTATAGTGTTGTGGTCGGAAGATGCTTGATATTTCAATTTTCTTCAATTTACCGAGGCTTGATTGGTGACCCAAGATGTGATCTATCCTGGGGAATGTTCTGTTTGCACTTGAGAAGAAAGTATAATCTGCTGTTTTTGGATGGAATGTCCTATAAATATCAATTAAATCTATCTGGTCTATTGTGTCATTTAAAGCTTGTGTTTCCTTATTAATTTTCTGTCTGGATGATCTGTCCATTGGTGTAAGTCAGGTGTCAAAGTCCCCCTCTATTATTGTGTTACTGTCGATTTCCTCTCGTATAGGTGTTAGCATTTGCCTTATGTACGGAGGTGTTCCTATGTTGGGTACATATATATTTATAATTGTTATATCTTCTTCTCGGACTGATCTCTTGATCATTATGTAGCATCCTTCCTTGTCTCTTGTAACATTCTTTATTTTAAAGTCTATTTTATCTGATATAAGTATTGCTACTCCAGCTTTCTTTTGATTTCCATTTGCATGGTACATCATTTTCCATCCCCTCACTTTCAGTCTGTATGTTACCCTAGGTCTGAAGTGGGTCTCTTGTAGACAGCATATATACGGGTCTTGTTTTTGTATCCACTCTGTGAGCTTGTGTCTTTTGGTTGGAGCATTTAATCCATTCACATTTAAGGTAATTATCAATATGTATGTTCCTATTACCATTTCTTAATTGTTTTGGGTTTGTTTTTGTAGGTCTTTTTTTCTCTTGTGTTTCCCACTTAGAGAAGTCCTTTAGCATTTGTTGTAGAGCTGGTTTGGTGGTGCTGAATTCTCTTAGCTTTCGCTTGTCTGTAAAGGTTTTGATTTCTTCATCGAATCTGAATGAGATCCTTGCTGGGTGGAGTAATCTTGGTTGTAGGTTCTTCCCTTTCATCATTTTATGACAATCGTTCCACTCCCTTCTGGCTTGTAGAGTTTCTGCTGAGAAATCAGCTGTTAACCTTATGGGAGTTCCGTTGTATGTTATTTGTTGTTCTTCTTTTGTTGCTTTTAATAATTTTTCTTTATCTTTAATTTTCCTCAATTTGATTACTATGTATCTTGGCGTGTTTCACCTTGGGTTTATCCAGCCTGGGACTCTCTGCTCTTCCTGGAGTTTGGTGGCTATTTCCTTTCCCATATTAGGGAGGTTTTCAAATATAATCTCTTCAAATATTTTCTTGGGTCCTTTCTCTCTTCTCCTTCTTGGACCCCTATAATGCGGATGTTGGTGCATTTAATGTTGTGCCAGAGGTCTTTAAGGCTGTCTTCATTTCTTTTTTTTTTTTTTTTCTGTTCTTTGGCAGTGAATTCCACCGTTCTGTCTTCCAGGTCACTTATCCGTTCTTCTGCCTCAGTCATTCTGCTATTGATTCCTTCTCATGTATTTTTCATTTCAGTTATTGTATTGTTCACCTCTGTTTGTTTGTTCTTTAATTCTTCTAGGTGCTTGTTCTTTAATTCTTCTAGGTCTTTGTTAAACATTTCTTGCATCTTCTCGATCTTTGCATGCATTATTTTTCTGAGGTCCTGGATCATCTTCACTATCATGATTCTGAATTCTTTTTCTGGCATGTTGCCTATCTCCACTTCATTTAGTTGTTTTTCTGGGGTTTTATCTTTTTTCCCTCATCTGGTACATAGTCCTCTGACTTTGCATTTTGTCTCTCTGTGAATGTGTTTTTCATTCCACAGGCTGCAGAATTGTAGTTCTTTTTTCTTCTGCTCTCTGCCCTCTGGTGGATGAGGCTATCTCAGAGCCTTGTGCAAGCTTCCTGATGGGAGGGATTGGTGGTGGGTAGAGCTGGGTGTTGCTCTGGTGGGCAGAGCTCAGTAAAACTTTAATCTGCTTGTCTGTTGATGGGTGGGGCTGAGTTCCCTCCCTGTTGGTTGTTTGGCCTGAGGCGACCCAGAACTGGAGACTACTGGCTCTTTGGTGGGGCTAATGGTGGATTCTGGGAGGTTCAGGCCAAGGAGTTCTTCCCAGAACTTCTGCTGCCAGTGTCCTTGTCCCTGCAGTGAGCCCCAGGCATGCCCCACCTCTGCAGGAGACCCTCCAAGACTAGCAGGTAGGTCTGGTTCAGTCTCCCCTGGGGTCACTGCTCCTTCTCCTGGGTCCCGATGCACACATTACTTTGTGTGTGCCCTCCAAGAGTGGAGTCTCTGTTTCCCCCAGTCCTGTAGAAGTCCTGCAATCAAATCCCACTACCCTTCAAAGTCTGATTCTTTGGGAATTCCTCCTCCCGTTGCTGGTCTCCGAGGTTGGGAAACCTGACGTGGGGCTCAGAACCTTTACTCCAGTGGGTGTACTTCTGTGTTATAACTGTTCTCCAGCTTGTGAGTCGCCCATCCAGCCATTATCGGATTTGATTTTATTGTGATTGCGCCCCTCGTACCGTTTAATTGTGGCTTCTCCTTTGTCTTTGGATGTGGGGTATCTTTTTTGGTGAGTTCCAGTGTCTTCCTGTTGATGACTGTTCAGCAGTTAGTTGTGATTCCGGTGGTCTCAAAAGAGGGAGTGAGCGCACGTCCTTCTACTCTGCCATCATGAACCAATCCCAAGTCCATGATTTCTTTTTTAATTTTGCATTTATTTGCTGTAGTTTTTACACTCAGGGTTTCTAATCTCTTCCACAATGAATATCATGTGTTTAAAAAATTTTATAAAATATGTGAAGAGAAAAAGAACAAAAAAATTACGAAACACTTTCTTTGGTATCTAGAAGAGCTTTGACTATGCAAATGGATGAGCTAAAAGGATGCTGGGGACCCCTGGTTTTCCAATCCACTTTTTTTTTTTTTTTTTGCGTTATGCGGGCCTCCTACTGCTGTGGCCTCTCCCGTTGCCTGGACACGCAGGCTCAGCGGCCATGGCTCACGGGCCCAGCCGCTCCGTGGCATGTGGGATCTTCCCGGACCGGGGCATGAACCCGTGTCCCCTGCATCGGCAGGTAGACTCTCAACCACTGCGCCACTAGGGAAGCCCCAATCCACATTTTTATAACCATTGCATTAGAATAAAACAACACAAGTATGAAATCCTCACCCTATGTTTGGTATTGTTAAAGGCCAATGAAAGTGCTAATATAACCCATCATGGCTTACAGCCAGCTTCTGTAAATAGAATTCATGGTACGAATGAATTAGTGCATGTAAAGCACTTACAACAGACATAATAAATATAGTCTGTCAGGAAAGCTATATATAGCATAGTAATTAAGAGCACAGCCTGAAGGCTGCATTGGTTCAAATCCTTGCTCTGCCACTGTCAACTTGAATACATTACATCTCTGCATCTCACTGTTCTTATCTGTAACACTGAGATATTAATAATGACATCTCATGAAGTTTTATGAGGATTATATAAATTAATAAAACAGCATCTTGTATAGATTATGAACTATGAAATGTTTATTCTTAATTATTGCTATTTTTTAGTTCCTAGAGACAGATGTAATGTTTTCAATAAATTTTAGGGCTTTGTTACTTTCATTCATTTAATAAATATTCATTGATTCATGTACCAACTTCAAGACACTGCCCAAATAATAAGAGGACTATAAAAGGAAACAGGATGTGACTTTTGTGATGGAAATGTTAATTGTGTAATATAAAAGATAAGATTTTGCATATAGTTAGTAGTATATTTAAGAAAATGAAAGCTAGTACAAGATAGTAAAATCTCAAAATAAAAGAGTTATTTCTATGAATTTTTGAAAGATGTCATTTTGAGCCATACCCAGAAGGGTGTCAGCATTGAACCACAGAGATAGCTGATGTTACTAAAGGGTTACCTATCCTTTGAAAAGAGATTTGTAGATCTATGTTTGTATATGAGAACATCACATACCTGCAGACATTCATGCGAATGTAAACGCGATTTTCACACATGGCTTCACAAATTCCAACCAGTCTCCCAAAATTACCTAGGAGAGAAAAAGACCTGTTTCATTTTAACCATTTTGGGAAATTTTCACAAAAATATGTTTAATTTAGAATGAATTTAGAATGAACAAAATATTGAGTCCTGTGGACTGACCAGCAAAATAAAATCCAAATGCAAGTCATTTAGCTACTCTGCTTTCCACCTAGGTGTTTTTCTTTCTTTAATATTTCCTGTGAGTTAGGGCTCTTTCATCTTTTATTTGCAGCATAAAAGCCTACATGGGCATCTCTTAACTCCTAATTTAGCTGTCTGTTTGGAAAAGACAATCTGAACATGGCTGTGGTGAGAAGTGCTGCTCCATCTAGTTGGCTGGAGACCCTTTACAGCTGGAGCCATTTTTACAGTGGTGAAGTGTCTGCCACACTCAGCAGAAGTCCCTCAGTTGTACTCTTATTTTTTTAATAAACAGGGGGAAAAAAGAGGTATGATAAGTTGCCCTTTTCCGTATGATTTCTCCCCATTCTCCCTGTCCAAATACAAATATAAAAGAAATCTTGTCATGTATAAAGTTCTATTTCACATTGCCTAAGAGGAAAAGAGAAGCTGAGGAGTGAAGCCAGTTAGGGGAAATGGGAGGTAAAGAGGTAAGGCCAGTGGGTCCTCATAAATGCCCCCAATGTGAGGATTTTTACCTATTTTATCCACATAGAATGACTTGCAAAAGCCTTTGTTGTTTTTTTTTACAATTCATAGGCTTCCCACTGATCAATACCTATGGTCAATTTCACTACAGTGAAAACTTCCATCGGGAACTAAGCAAGCTCAAAAAACTGCCTGATATGTAATAAAGCACTTTTTTTGCTAACATCAGTTCCATCTATACATACCACTTTTTTTCTTTCCTACACCTTCACCCCCTTCCTTACATTCCTTTGAGCTGTATAGAAGCCAATGAGAATGAAATAATTATAATGTGTGTCTGCTGCACAAAAGTCCTTCTCCATGGGCACAGTTTTCACCTGATCTTTCATAGAAAGCATAGTGTGTTTACATACACATCCATAGGCCGGTACTAGATATACAGAATTTGCCATCCCACTGTACATTTAGTTTTTCTATAGTCTCTGAGGACTTGATTTTGGTTAAAAAAACAAATTATTAGAAGTTTTTAAAATGCTTTTTATTTCAAAAAAACCAAAAATACAAAATGAGAAATGACTATACAATATAACCTCAAAAATGAATATTGTCAAGGACCAAGATAAATAATAGCCCAAAATATAGTGAAAAAATTCTCAATTGAAATATAGAAAAAGGGAATATTCAATTACCTCCTGGAGAACAGTGGGTTTCCTCCCAAGCCTCCACTGAAAAATATGATGTGAAACTGTTTCCACTGTTTTTCTATTAAAAATCTTCCAATGGACTTCTGTGGTGGCACAGTGGTTAAGAATCCTCCTGCCAATGCAGGGGACATGAGTTCAAGCCCTAGTGTGGGAAGATCCCACATGCCGTGGAGCAACTAAGCCCGTGAGCCACAACTACTGAGCCTGTGCTCTACAGACTGCGAGTCACAACTACTGAGCTCGTGTGCCACAACTACCGAAGCCCACGTGCCTAGAGCCCGTGCCTCACAACAAAAGAAGCCACTGCAATGAGAAGCCTGTACAATGCAACGAAGAGTACCCCTTGCTCACCGCAACTAGAGAAAGCCTGCATGAAGCAACAAAGACCCAACGCAGCCAAAAATAAATAAATAAATAAATTTATATTAAAAAAAAAACCTTCCAGTTCAGTTTTCCTGTATTGACCCAATTCCCTGGTACTTAGGGCAAGGCTGTCTTTTGGTTTGGGCTTTTTTTTTTTTTTTTCTTCTGTATGTGTGTGATTGCTTATCTGTCTAGAATAGTCTTATTTGCATCCCAAATAACTCTTCAATCTACAACCTCCTTTTGATACTTTCAGATTAGGCCCCCATTAGCATTTTTTTTAATCTCATATTTTCATAATGGACAAACTCATCTAAAAGATCCTTATAGGATAATATCCAAAATCCGTGCATGGCCAAAGTGCCTTCCGTGATTCATTCCCCTAGGGTACTACAAATTCCCACTTTTACCAAACTATTTATGCTTTAAGAAGACACCGTGTTTTTTGATTTCTCTATACGTGTTCTAGTTGCTAGTGCCTCTTCCTAAAATATTTATACTTATCTTGTCTTCCTGGAAAACTACTACTATCTTTCAAAACCTAAAATAAATATTTTTTGCCCAGGAAGCTTTTCTCTGTCCAGCATTCTGGCTGTAGGAAACTCTTGCCTACGTGGATCATAATACATGTAATTTGCAACACTGGAGGCAAATGTCCCTGGTTTGCTGCATATTCATTTCAGAATAGGTTTTACTCTTCTGGAGGTAGAAAGATTTGGCTTAAGTCCAAAAGGATTCCTTTTTGTCACAGATCCACACATGCTGTTGAGTTTTATGTGTGCATCAGTAACAACGACATCAATTATATATATATATATATATATATATATATATATATACATATATACATACATACACACACACACAAATATTCACACACCCAACACACAACCACTGTAAAGGAAGCTTCAAAACTTCCCTCAAATAATATATATATATATTTTTTCTATCTCTACCCTTACTTAGACAGCTTGGAACCTTCTCTTTTCAATGTGTTCATTGGAATCTTCTCTTTTCAATGTGTTCATTATTGCTTCCTCTGCTTAGCTCACCTATAATGCAATTAAATTAGCACAGGTATGCGAACTACTCACAAATTATGAATACCCAACAAGCCAAGTGCATAAAAATCTAGGATCAAGATCACAAGAATGACTCAGTAAACCCAATCAGCTCCTCCAGTCTTTTTTGCAGCTCTGTATTTTATATGTATATTAATTTGCCTGAAGTTGCTGTACTGACTTAATGGAATCCTGCTGGCCATACTGAGACATTAAAATTCTGCCATTTAACTGAATTAAAGAGATTAAAATAATCAGGTTTGGCTGTGCTATTGTTATAGCACATATTTATACTTTTACATATTTAAAAGTAGAGTGGCCAATGTGATTCAAGTTGCCATTTAATGGCTCATCATGCATAATTAAACTAGCCTAAGCTAACTTACAATGACTGAATGGAAGTAATATGCCTTGGTTGTCAAGAGTACAGACGTTGACATCAGAAATAGAGCCTCAAGATTTAGCTTTACCATTTTTAGCTTTGTAACCTTGCGTAGGTCACTTAACCTGTCATTGTTCAAAAGGTAAAAATGGATTTTTAGCAGCAACTTCTTCATAGGGTTGGTATAAACAATCAATGAAATAAGAAATTTGAAATGCCAATGCAGTACCTAGCATGCGGTAAGCAATCCGTGCATGTTCTTGGATACTTTTCCCTCTAGTGCTGCTCTTCGTCCAGTTGAAATATTTGTAAAGTCAGTTTTATTTCTGGGCCTCCATTTTCTCATGAACTCTTCAATTTATAAATAAGTCATTTTCCAATGCAGTTTCATCTGTTATATAAAGTACAATAAGCTTATGCTTAGTGCTCTATTTGTTCAACCTTAGTTATATATAAGGCAGTCAACCCTGCAAACCCGAGTTAAATCATTGTTTCAGTCTTCTCACAGCACTCATTTAAAAAATTAAAGCACGTTTAATATTCAATAAAATACAATGATCTTGTGTTCAGTTTAATGAGTTTTTATAGTTGTAGTCACTCAAAACAAGATATAAAACATTTCCATTATCCCAGGTAGTTTCTCATGTCTTTTTTTTTTTTTTTTTTTTTGCTGTACGCGGGCCTCTCACTGCTGTGGCCTCTCCCGTTGCGGAGCACAGGCTCCGGACACACAGGCTCCGCGGCCATGGCTCGCGGGCCCAGCCGCTCCGCGGCATGTGGGATCTTCCGGGATAGGGGCACGAACCCGTGTCCCCTGCATCGGCAGGCGGACTCTCAACCACTGCGCCACCAGGGAAGCCCCTCTCATGTCTTTTTTCAATAAAAAAAGAAGAAAAAATGGAATGTCTCAAAAACATTTGTGTCATCCTTATGCAAGTTCTATGCTAATCTTCTTTGTATCAGGCCAATTTTACTTCATTTTGCCAAAGTGGGCACTACCCATTGCATTTCTGATTACCTCCCTTATTCTCTCAGATGCAGCAGAAATTATAAAAAAGAGAAAGAACAATTAACCCAGAAATACTCTTGAGCCAATCTAAGATCAGCAAACTCTTGGTCAATATAGAGCTGCTCCTCCACCCCCAGCCACTTAAAAGCACAAATCTCTATTTTACAAGATGTCTTTATAACATTAATGATATTTTAGAGGGAGAAGATAGGAAATCTTTTAGAGAAATGGTGGTGCCCAAGCAGAGAATAGTGGAGTTTCACTCATCACCCTTCAGAGTCTGATTCTCAGTTCTGTGGTGTTGGAGACTAGGTTTTCTTAGCACAGAGTTGATCAGGTCTTATGGACAAACACTTGCTGAGCAAATTTATATGACTTTATATATAAATCAGAAAAAAGTTTATATTAATTAATATATTAGTACATTAATAATATATTATTATAATGGATTGTTTTTCACTTAACAGAATATTTACATTCATTATCTAGGATACTTTATTCCAGTTTTTCTCAACTTTTATTTTATTTTCACTCTCCTTTTGCCACAAAGGGGCCCACTCAGTCTCCCACCCATTAAGTTAACACCATATATATTCTGTATATTTATTTATATACGTAGTCCTGTGCTTTATACATAAAAAGTAACATTTTTTTCACCATCCTCTCCACTCCTTGGAACTAATTTTCACCTCCTTGGGGGTGATATTGACCCACTGTGTGTGTATACCCTATTTCTTGTTTCCTGCTACCTGGCAGTATGGATTATTGAATAATCATGTCATCTCATTTTCTGTATTTCTCTTACTTTGCCATCTGGGGCCTTGCTGACCCTGAAGGGTCTGCCCCTCCCAGAGTTAGCCAATTTCTAGAGACACCATTGAGCTGTCTTTCACAGGCAAACCAACCTATCAGTGTCCATAGACAAAGCACCTCCTTTATTGGGATCTTACACTCTGGGCCACTATTCCCCAGCCCTAATCACCTCAGGGGCAGTTACCAGATAACTAGAGACAGACCCTACACCCCAGAGGCTGCTGAAAGTATTCAAACTAGTCAATCCTAAACTTTCTTAGCCTGCCTTCCCTGTTTCTTCCTATGGAAATCACAATACAAGCTCTCGCCTCCACTTCCTCTGCCTCCTGACACACTGGTGTTTCCCTTTGTAGCCTTGCATGGCATGGAATCTCCCCTGCTTTGGGGAACTATAACAAACTATCTTTTTTTTTTTTTTTTTAACATCTTTATTGGAGTATAAATGCTTTACAATGTCGTGTTAGTTGCTGCTGTATAACAAAGTGAATCAGCTATACATATACATATATCCCCATACCCCCTCCCTCTTGCGTCTCCCTCCCACTCTCCCTATCCCACCCCTCTAGGTGGTCACAAAGCACGGAGCTGATCTCCCTGTGCTATGCGGCTGCTTCCCATTAGCTATCTATTTTACATTTGGTAGTGTATATATGTCCATGCCACTCTCTCACTTCGTCCCAGCTTACCCTTCCCACTCCCTGTGTCCTCAAGCCCATTCTCTACATCTGTGTCTTTATTCCTGCCCTGCCCCTAGGTTCTTCAGAACCATTTTTGTTTTTAGATTCCATATATATGTTAGCATATGGTATTGCGGTGGATGGACCTAGAGTCTGTCATACAGGGTGAAGTAATTCAGAAGGAGAAAAACAAATACCAAACTATCTTTTTAATGGCAGTCATCTCCTAAATCTGTTTTCCTTACTATACCTGAATAATAATAAAACCTACATTTTAAAACAATTAGATGTCAAGAAGTTGGTTGGCCAGCATAAAAAATGGATAGTCTTGAGACTATGTGTTAGAGTTACGGTGAAGTCGTATAAATCTTCCCTGTCCCTTACAAAGTACCATCCTTAGTGATTTCTACACTAGTGTGAGAACTGAAAAGTGATTAATGTATGACTTTAGCAGTCAGCCTTTTGGGTTTCAAACCTTAAATTGGCAACTTCTTAGCTATGTAATCTTTTTCTCTTTTTCTTTTTAAATTGAAGTGTAGTTGATTTACAATGTTGTGTTAACTTCAGGTGTACAGCAAAGTGTTTCACATATATATGTATATACATTGTTTTTCAGATTATTTTCCATTATAGGTTATTATAAGGTATCAAATATAGTTCCTTATGCTATACACTAAATCCTTATTGCTTATCTATTTTATATATAGTAGTATATACCTGCAAGTCCCATACTCCTGATATAACCCTCCCCCCACCTTTCCCCTTTGGTTACCATAATATTGTTTTCTAAGTCTGTAAGTCTGGTTCTGTTTTGTATATAGCTTCGTTTGTATTATTTTTTAGATTCCACATGTGTTATATAATATTTGTCTTTCTCTGTCTGATGTACTTCACTTAGTATGATAATCTCTAGGTCCATCCATATTGCTGCAAATGGCAATATTTCATTCTTTTTTATGCCTGAGTTATATTCCATTATATATATATATATATATATATATAGCACATCTTCTTTATCCATTCATCTGTGGATGGACACTTAGGTTGCTTCCATGTCTTGGCTATTGTAAACAGTGCTGCAATGAACATTAGGGTGCATGTATCCTTTTGTTTTTCTTTTTTTGTTGTTGTTGCAGTACACGGGCCTCTCACTGTTGTGGCCTCTCCCGTTGCGGAGCACAGGCTCCGGACGCACAGGCTCAGCGGCCATGGCCCACGGGCCCAGCCACTCCGCGGCATGTGGGACCCTCCCGGACCTGGGCACGAACCCACGTCCCCTGCATAGGCAGGCGGACTCTCAACCACTGTGCCACCAGGGAAGCCCCTTTTGTTTTTTTTTAATATAAATTTATTTATTTTATTTATTTTATTTTTGGCTGAGTTGGGTCTTCGTTGCCACACACGGGCTTTCTCCAGTTGTGATGAGCAGGGGCTACTCTTCATTGCAGTGTGTGGGCTTCTCATTGCAGTGGCTTCTCCTGTTGCAGAGCATGGGCCCTAGGCATGTGGGCTTCAGTTGTGGCACATGGGCTCAGTAATTGTGGCTTGTGGGCTCTAGAGCACAGGCTCAGTAGTTGTGGCGCATGGGCTTTGTTGCTCCACGGCACGTGGGATCTTCCCGGACCAGAGATTGAACCAGTGTCCCTGCATTGGCAGGCGGATTCTTAACCACTGCTCCACCAGGAAAGCCCAAGGGTGCACTTATCCTTTCGAGTTAGAGTTTTTATTTTTTCCGGATATATGCTCAGGAGTGGGATTGCTGGGTCATATGGTAACAATATTTTTACTTTTTTAAAAGAATCTCCATACTGTTTTTCATAGTGGCTGCACCAGTTTACATTCACACCAACAGCTTAGGAGGGTTCCTTTTTCTCCATACCCTCTCCAGCATTTATTATTTGTAGACTTTTTGATGATGGACATTCTGACTGGTGTGGGGAGGTACCTCGTTGTAGTTTCAATTTGCATTTCTCTAATAATTAGTGACACTGAGCATCTTTCATGTGCCTGATAACCATCTGGATGTCTTCTTTGGAGAAATGTCTATTTAGGTCTTCTGCCCATTTTTTGATTGATTTTTTGATATTGAGTTGTATGTGCTGTTTGTATATTTTGGAAATTAAGCCCTTCTTGGTCACATCATTTGCTAATACATTCTCCCAGTCCATAGGTCATCTTTTGATTTTGTTACAGTTTTCTTTGCTGTGCAAAAGCTTGTAAGTTTGATTAAGTCTCATTTGTTTATTTTCGCTGGTATGTCTTCTGCCTTTGGAAACTGATCTAAGAAAATACTGTTATGATTTATGTCAGAGAATATTTTGTTTACGTTCTCTTCTCAGCCATGTGATCTTAAACCTCATTAGTTTGCTATGAGGATTAAATAATACATCTGCAAAGTTCTGGAGTTGCTAAGATCACCCTCACTTCTGGTACTAACTGCAAATTCAGGAGGTCCCAAGATCACCTCATGGGAATTCCCTGGCAGTCCAGTGGTTAGGAATCCTGACTCTACGCTTCCACTGCAGGGGGCCCAGTTTCGATCCCTGGTTGGGGAACTAGCATCCCACAAGTTGCATGGCGTGGCCAAAAAGAAAAGTAAAAGCTCAATCCAAGATCACTCTCAAGCTTGATAATTCCCTTAAAGGACTCACAGAAATCTGCAAAGCCACTATACTGACTGGTACAGTTTATTACAATGAAAACATACTGATTCAAATTAGCCCAGGGGAGAGACACAGAGGGCAGAGTCCAGAAGAGTTCCATGTGCACAGCCTTCAGTTGTGCTCTCCTAGTGGAACCGTGCAAAGAGTGCTTATTTCTAGGAAAGATGCATGACTATATGCAGGGAAGCACGCTCAGTCTTGATGTGGAGTCTTTACTGGGGCTCAGTCATGTAGACTAGTTGACTGCCCACGTGCCTTACCTTAGGCTAAAGCCCTTCCAGAGGTCAAGCTGATGTTGCAGGGCCCAGTCTTTCTTTACCTCCCACCCTCTGCACCACCAATCACATTGTTAGCCTAGACTATCCAGCATGGCCTAGGCCTTAAGTAAACAGACATTCTTACTAGGTCTGACAGCCCAAGGGCTTAGAGTTTACCTCTAGGGCAAAGAGCTGAACATCCCTTTGGGCAAGTCTAATCTTTATTGAATGTACACAAGTTGATACACTCATTAAATGCACATAACCATTAATATTTTATTGTTTTAGTGGCCATGCTAGAGTCTCTCCTGCCGAAAGGGTACTATAAAAACACTTCCAAATTCTTACTCCTTTTGTTCTTCTTTTCTGGGTCTAAGCAGACACTTCTGTGTTGTTAAGAGGCTTTTTAGTTATTCATAGTAACATGTACCAGATTAAAACTCATAGCTTTGGTTAGACCCACCCTAGTTTTGTCTTGTTACTTTACCCCTTGAATGACCTGGGTGTTACCAGACCTTTTCAGGTATATATTTATAGACAACCCATGGGGCTATTTTGATGGTTGATCTGATGGTTGATCTCATTCATTATATATTGGATCTTACTAATCTCACCTTTAGTGTAATCTTATTTCCATGTTGCTTAGGGATTTATCACTTTAACTTCTTATATTCCCCACAAGAACCTATACCCACTATTTCAGCAGCCAAAGATTTTCTTCATGAGCAGCACTAAAAGCTCACACAAAACTCAGCAGCAAATAATTCCTTTTTAGGCAGCTTGAAAAGGTGCTCTCTTTGTCATAAAGCAAAAAGACACAATGAAAGGTTAGGTTCTTACTGCCCCATCTCATTATTGTTGATGAAAAACTCCAAATTAATTTGCTTCTGCTTATGGAAATATCTCCCTTAACCTTGGTGATTTAATGAGAAAGAATTTGTTTTAGAGATAGGCATTGCTTAACAGCATTTGGCATTTGCTCAGGTTGAACAATCATCCAGAGAGCATGTATCTTCTTTCTTTCTTTAGTGTAGTGATCACCGCAAAAATAGTACATGGAGTATGGTACAGAAAACCTTTAGCATGGTGGTTGGTGTAGAGGCTTTTATTAGGAGTAGGGGCTCTGTAGTTAAGTACCTGGGTTTACCCTGGAACAAGTCTACTTCTGACTTCAGACAAATAGTAATATCACTTTCTTCTTTTCAGATCCAAAAGAAAAAAGGGTTTCTTTGTTTATCTGTTTTGTTTTCTGTTTGCTGTACCTCTAAAAGTGACTGGCCCAGAGGAAGCACAAAATAAATATGTGTTGTTGAATGAACAAACGGTTGTGATGAGGATAAACTGCTATCATGTATGCAAAGCCCTTAGACCAGGGCCTGGCACATAGTAAGCTCTCAGTAGATATTCATTTAAAAAACATACAGTTAAGACAAAAACAGATTAAACCCTTTATACTTAATAAAGAGTTCAGTGATGAGTTTATAGGAAATCAATTAATTATAATATTAGATTCCTATTTGTATTGTCCATTTATTTATTTATTCACCAAGTAAGTATCCAGCAATGATCATATGCACTATTACAGGTCCTGAGGATTCAGAGGTAAACAAAAATAGCCAAAAATAAAGCACATCCATGAAACATTCTGCCTAGCCCAGGGCAGTTCCTATATGTCTATCAATAACCAATCCCTGAGGAAGAAGAAACCTATAGGACAGTGATAAAAACAAGGTATTCAAATTATTAACTTTATTATTAATCTTTTGGCATTTCTGTATCCATCAGATTCTCTAAAACTCTTGAGATACAAAAGCATTTTCTCTGAGACAAGAGATAATTCAGAGACTCGGCTCTTTACTGCCAACGTTTGCCCTAGGGAATTTCTCAACTAGTTCTTTCAGGTTATAGACATAATTGGCTATTAGTTATTTTAGTGCCATTGTTCTTGATATACATCTAAGCATCATCTCTGGGCCCTCTGAAAAGCAAGGTTTCTGTTTCTGATTAATCTGTGGCTGGTCACTGAGGATACTGAAGCAGCTCCTGGTTAATTAGACCATTTTATCTCTAACCTCATCTATTTTCTGAATGTAATAGTGATAGAGGTGCCAGCAGTTCCAAGCACAGCCCTGAAACCTTGCTAATCAGCATCTGTGGTTTGCTAGTGGTACCACTGTTTGAATTGTTAAAGCCAAATTGTTATGAGAGGTTATGCATAAGTGGACATTTTTATCTCCAAGTCAATTATATATTTAATGAAACTTAAGGAGCTTATAAAGTTAATTAATAAATAAAAAGCAGCACCTATAGCACTTAGTGATGCAACTCAGGTGCACCCTCCCCCACCCCCACCCATCCCCACTCCCAGGACACACGCACAACATGATAAAATAGAGAAATGTGTACTTACATGGAAAGGAAGCACACACAGTGACAAAGAGTGTGGGCTCCTTATTTTATCAGCTGTGTGAACATGGGCAAGTCACAGTCCTCTGAATGTCATCCTTCTTACCTGTCAAATGGACATAATATTAATACCTACAGGGTTGTTATAAGGATTAAAGTGCATTAAATACTATTTTATAAAATATCCTTCTTATCTGTCAAATGGACATAATATTAATAACTACAGGGTTGTTATAGGGTTGTTATAAGGATTAAAATGCATTAAATATTATTTTATAAAATATTTCATACAGTGTCTGCTCTGTAATGTGTGCTGATTATATGTTAGTTTTTATTATTCTAGGAAATGATTCCATCCTCCCAACTCATGCAAAGAAACAGTTAACTAATGTTGAAAAGCAATTATTTCACTTCTCCAGGGATTGCAGAAAATCAGAGGAAAAGGCAAAGACAGACAAGTTTTGCTGCTTCCACTGGGCTTCTTTTTTTTTTAATTTTTTTAATTTTTTAATTTTTATTTTTTATTTATTTTTTTTATTAGTTTCTGCTTTATAACAAAGTGAATCAGTCATACATATACATCTGTTCCCACATCCCTTCCCTCATGCATCTCCCTCCCTCCCACCCTCCCCATCCCACCCCTCCAGGCTGATCTCCCTGTGCTCTGCAGCTGCTTCCCACTATCTATCTACCTTACGTTTGGTAGTGTATATATGTCCATGCCTCTCTTTCGCTTTGTCACAGCTTACCCTTCCCCCTCCCCTCCACTGGGCTTCTTGAGATGTGTAGCCTATGTATACTAAAGTTTAGGCCAGAATACAAAGAGAAACTGAAAGGCAGAGAAAGAAATAAGTTTTATATGAAGTATTTGAAGCTCGTCTTCCCCAACATTTCCAAAAAACTGTCCATAAAAAACAAACAAAGAAACAAACTTATATCATAAGTTGCTATTTAAAAAGAAAAATCTGCCTTCAAGTAAGTTTGGGAAACACAGAATATTAGATTGCCTCTTGCACCTTAAAGAATAACAAGTCTTATTTTAGTGTTGAAGTGTCTGAGAAATCTGGAACAGCTTTAATAAAAGAAATAATTCAAAAAAAATGCTGAGTTAAGTGTTGTGGGTTCAACAGTGTCCTCCACAACATTTATGTCCACCTACAAACTAAGAATGAGATTATATTTGGCAATAGGGTCTTCAAAAATGTAATTAATTAAGGATATTGAGATAAAATCTTAACAGATTTTGATTGGGTCCTAAATCCAATAACTGGAGTCCTTTTAGAAGAAAACACACAGAGAAACAGAAGGTGGTGATGTGAAGATGGACGCAGAGATTGAAGTGATGTATCTATGAGCCAAGGAAAACCAAGGATGGCCAACAACCACTAAACCCTAGGATGGAGGCATGGGAAGATTTCTGGAAGCCTCAGACCCTCCAGAATGAATCAATCCTGACGACAGCTTCATTTTAGACTTTAAGCCTTTTGGAACTGTGAGAGAACACATTTGTTGGTTTGAGCCTCTCAGTTATCGGTCATTTGTTACAGCGGCCTTTGGAAACGTATATGGTATTACAAAACGGCCATTTGAAATGTGGAAAATGCCACTAAATATAGCTCAATAAAAGCTTTTTCTCTCTTCTGCCCATTTGTTTTTGTTCCAATTTTTGGTGATGGGGGGTGACAAATTGTACAAAGTGGGTGGAGAAAACACTGCAAAACATTGTGATTGAGTTAAATTATGACTCAAAAGTGAGCTCTCCATTATTTTTTCTGTTATCACTTGTGCTCTTGTCAACAAAAGTCCTTGGCATTTGTGAATTATTGGTGTTTGTGAAAAGTTTACAAAGCAGTCAGCTTCTTCTATGCTACCTCTAGAAGAAACAAATAAAAGAAAGGATAAAATAGGTAATAGCCAATATACCATAGCAATGTTTGCTAAATGTCAGTTAGTGTCTCTGCTAGAATTCTGTTTTTATTTCTTTGTCTAGAAAATAAAGCACATATATATATTTTGTTTGTTTGTTTGTTTGCAGTACACGGGCCTCTCACTGTTGTGGCCTCTCCCGTTGCGGAGCACAGGCTCCAGATGCACAGGCCCAGCGGCCATGGCTCACGGGCCTAGCCGCTCCGCAGCATGTGGGATCTTCCCAGACCGGGGCACGAACCCGTGTCACCTGCATTGGCAGGCGGACTGTCAACCACTGTGCCACCAGGGAAGCCCTAAAACACATATTTTTAATCCAGTCATTTCTGGAGCAGCATCTAGTCATTACTATGTGAACTGAGTCTAACAGTATATGTGACACTTGCTCGGTCACTGAACAGCAAAGATACCTCCAAAGAAGCAAAAGAGACAGCCAAGATCATGGTATCAGAAGAAGCCAGAGACATTTGGACCCTTTGGGGATAGATAGGCAAATAAAGAAAACAGTAGATTTGCCCTAAGTCTAGTTCCTTCTTGTAAATGAAAAATGTTGCCTACCATATCAGTAAACAAAGGATGTTGCAGCAGCCATTAAGCCACTACAGCCGCCCTGACGGTGAGCCCTGAAGGAACTCAGGATGGAGACAAATGGGCTGCCCACCAAGCCCTCAGCCACTGCAGCCAGCAGTGCACCCTGAGGGGACTCTGGATGGGAAAGAACAGGATACTGGCCCTAGGTAGTTACGGTGCATATCAAAGGAATGATTTCAATGCGTCCAAACTTTTTCATGTTCCCATACATAGAAAAGTGCTTAATTCATTAACAATAATCTTTTGATGTTCTGACTACCTGGTCTTTGTTGCAAAAACTCCTATGTATCCTGGCTCTTCCCTTACTTCTTTGGAGCAGTCCCTCAGAGCGATCTGAGAATCTGTCTCCTGTACTTGAAGTCCTCAGAAAATCTGATGAATAAAACATAACTCTCAACTTTTAGGTTGTGCATTTTTTTTTCAGTAGACATTCTTATCTGGAGAGCACTTCAGATCTGGGCTCTCTGTTAAGCTCCTTAAATACAAGCATGGCAGCTACTGCTTCCTGGCAAATTTGCATGAGAATTTGGACATGTTTTTCAACTGAAAAAATGTAATCACAAACTTAAATCATGTTTATGGCTCCCCAAAGACCTCAGGATTAATTTCTTATTCTTTAAGGTGACTAAAATGACCTTCTTTTTTTTTTTTTTTTTTTTTTTTTTGCGGTACGCGGGCGTCTCACTGTTGTGGCCTCTCCCACTGCGGAGCACAGGCTCCGGACGCGCAGGATCAGCGGCCATGGCTCACGGGCCCAGCCGCTCCGCGGCATGTGGGATCTTCCTGGATCGGGGCATGAACCCGTGTCCCCTGCATCGGCAGGCGGACTCTCAACCACTGCGCCACCAGGGAAGCCCTAAAATGACCTTCTTGATGTTACTTTGAATATCTATCTCTCTAGCCTCATCTCTTGTCAACTCTTTCCTTAGCAAGGATTATGTGAGTTCTCCAAATTCTCCTTAATTTCTCTCAGCTCAGGGCATTTGCATTTACTTACTCTTTCTCCTTTCTAAATAATCTCTCTATTCCTAATTCCTGTATCTTCATGAGTTGTTAAGATCATGGCTTCTGATGTGAGACAGACTAGTGTCAAAATTCTACCCTGTGTAAAATGCGGGAGAGTTAGCGTTTTCCTCACAGAGTTGTGTTAAGAATAAGATAATGAATGCTAAGCTAGTACACCTAACAGTAAGTAAATTGTCGAAAATGTCATCATCCTCATCATCTTTCAAACCCAAGCTGAGACAGAATTTGTACTAGCAAGTGTTCTCTGATTTTATAACATTAAAATAGATGAAAATTATCAATAATTATCAGAACAATCCAAACATTAATTCTCTTATATTCACTAATTCCAATTCTAGAAAATTATACTAATAATCATAAATATAGAAAAGGCATTCATTATTTCATTGTTTTGGTAATAGAAAACCAAAATATGGAACAATGTAAATATTTTCATTTAGATGTACCAGTCATATGATGGATTATTATGAAACTTTCAAAATGTATAGTTCCATTAAAAATAAATTTTCAGGGGCCTCCCTGGTGGCGCAAGTGGTTGAGAGTCCGCCTGCCGATGCAGGGGATACGGGTTCGTGCCCCGGTCTGGGAGGATCCCATATGCCGCGGAGCGGCTGGGCCCGTGAGCCATGGCCGCTGAGCCTGCGCGTCCGGAGCCTGCGCGTCCGGAGCCTGTGCTCCGCAACAGGGGAGGCCACAACAGTGAGAGGCCCGCATACTGCAAAAAAAATAAATAAATAAATAAAAAATAAAAAAAATAAATTTTCACAAGTGCTAATTAAGAGCAGGGAAATGCTTATCTCATATTTTGAGTAATAGCAGAGATTAAAAATTAACAGCATAGTATATAGTAAAAAATCCTGGAATTATCGGTACCAATATCCTAATAGTAGTTATTTTTCAAAAACACAATTGGGTATTTTTTCTCTTCATGTTTGAGTCTTGCAAATATTCCATAATGAACATCTATTGTTTATATAATGGCATAAAATTAAAACTTTAAACTTAAAACAACACTGGTTGAGTAAATAAAACTTTTTCCTACATGTCCATACCAGTCCCTGCCAATGAGATATGTGACATATTTCTCGTCTAAATTTTCACCTATCGCAAAGAACATGGAAACGGGTTGATAAAGAACATGAAGGGGAAAAAATCAATAGGAAAGAGAAGAAAAAGCCTGATGCATATTCATCTTTGTAAAATGTTTACAAAGTCAATGTAGCATCACAGGATAAACTGTTTATGTTCAAACACTGAAGTGAAAAAAAAAAAAGCCAAAATTCAGAACTAGCTGAACCTTGAAAGAATAAACAGAAAATGTCAAGTGCTTCTCTCACATAGGGAATCAGCCAGTTTCCCTACTCATAAAAGAAAAGAAAAAATCTTTTGTTGATTATGAGTCTGAAAAAATTGAACTCGTGTTTCTCATTTCTGTAAACTATCCCTGTCATTTAATCTTTATATTGGGAGGAAGACAATATAGCATAATGAATTAGGGGATGCTATTTCATTTTCTTATTTCACATTCAAGTTTGGTCTAGTGTAATTATGGTGTTTATGAAGTTTAAACCGATGTAGCAAGAGAGAAATAAAGAGAATAAGTGTTCATCCACTCTAAGGAGCATTTCTTGATAAGAAAGATCACATTGGCAAGTACAGGAAATGCATGAGAGGTTTTTATCAACCAATAATTTTACATTTATAAGAAATTTTCATTGTGATAAATTGGAAAAATATAAATCTATTTCTAAATAAATAAATTTTTAACCAAAATGAGGAAATCTTAACAAAAATGTTTCACAGTTACAGGGAGATAAAGGCAAAATGAAATGACAAATACCTCACCCCAGCCTGTGAGAAAAGAGCTGAAAAAGAACCAGAAAATTATAAATGAGCAGATCTGCCCTTGGCTGTAGGCAAGATCTCTAAGACAGTAATGAGTGAGGTTACCAAACATCCAGAGACAGATGAGCTGATAAAACTTAATCAGGCTAGTTTCACAAAGGGCAAACCTATTCTGACAAATTTGGTGGCATTTTTGCTTGGCACAGAGGGCAGGAAAAGTACATGACTAGAATGAGAGATAGAATTGTACGTGAGGAAATAGACAGGCATAGATGACATACATGGGAGTGAGGTACTGTTTTAACTTTCCAAAGGAGGCCACTTGGGTGACATTTAACCCCCAAAACACTGATTTCGTTAAGATATTCATGCTGGCAATAAGTACAAGCAGGAGTGATAGATCAGCATGCTTTGCTGTGACACTGTGTAACCAAAATTAAGTCTGTCATCATCAAATAATATACATTGGGGTACTATGTCTGGCATTCATAGATTTTTAGAGTGCTTTTCTCAGTTATTTATTTTTCTTTATTCCAAATTTTCTTTCTTCAGTTTGTTACTGGTATATACACGGAATCAATGCCATTTCAGGCAGACACAATCTTATCTCAGAGAGCAACCAAAGAGGGCCCTGTAATATCTCAATGATAATAATAGGTTTCCAGGGGTTTTCTAACATCTTCACTCTGGGACATTTTAGCAAAGTGCTTTTTGGTGCTTTGTGTTCCTGACAGCATGCTGTTATTTTTCAAAGGTTAATGCTGAAATGCTCTAAATTGGGCAAGTTATAGGGTCAAAGACCCAGAAGTTCAAAAGACAGAATCTAAGTTTGCCTCTCAGTCAGCCCCTCAGCCTACAAATAAGCTTGTCCCTTTTTTCCTAAAAATATAAATAATCAGAACTGAAGCTCACATATACCAACAGCTCTAGGCCCTGCTGTTATTTCTGTTCATCTCTCTCTTTCTCTCTGCCATCAGATTTCTTTGTAGAGTACTTTATATACAACACCATAGTTTTCTCTGTCTTGAATTTATTTAAAATTTGGCCTTTATGTCTCAATCCATCTTGACTTTGAAAATGAAATTTCTCCTAAAGAAGAAACAAGAGATTTTCTGATGACCAACACTAGTGCTTTGCTGTTGTTTTTGTTTTTCATTATTACTAACATGTGACAATCTTAACTATGTCCTTTATTAAAAGCTCTCCTTTCTTGGTCTCCCATGTGATGGGTGTGCTGGGCAGAATAATGGCTCCAAAGATGTCCATACGCTAATCCCTGGATGGTGTGAATATGTTAGATTACATGGGGAAGGAGAATTAAAGTAGCAGATAAAATTAAGGTTGCTAATCAGCTGATCTTAATAGGGAGATTATCTTGGATGATCTGGATGAGCCCAGTGTAATCATAAGGGTCCTTAAAACTAGAAGAGAGACAAGTGAATCAGGAAAAATGTGACTATGGAAGAATAGCCAGAGTAATTTGATATCAGAAGGATTCAATGTGCTGTTGCTGTCTTTGAAGTTGGAGAAAGGGGGTCCACAAACCAAGGAATGCAGGCAGCTTCTAGAAGCTGGAAAAGGCAAAGAAAAGGACTCTACTCTGGAGCCTTGAGAAGGGGATACAGTTCTACCAATATTGATTTTAGCTCAGTGAGACCCATTTTGGAATTCCGACCTACAGAATTATAAGATAATAAATATGTGTAAGTTTCTGCACTAAATTTCAGGTAATTTGTTATGGTAGCAATAGAAAACTCATACAATGATCCTGGTAAAATAGTCTCAACTTCTCATATAGATCTTCCTCAGAATTTTTTGGCTGTTTTCTCTCTTTTGTCAATTCTATAGATGTTGATGATCATTGGCCTTCCATCTTCAGTTTTTCTTTTTATTTAAATTCCATGTTGTGACTACCTTTTACAAAGCAATGCCATCCAACTCTGCCTCTGTCCCCAGCCCCCTCCAACTTTGAGTCCCTCTGGCAATTCAAATTTAACATGTCTTAATGATAGTCTTTAAATGACAAAAATCACGAATCTCTAACAAATATAAATAAGCCCATCTGAAAAATTTTGCTTAAACAAATCAATTAATGTGGAAACCAGTAAAATGTTGCAACTTGTTCAAAACAGAATGCAAAGAACCACACAGGTGATAAGAAATGGTAATATTAATTCATAAATAGATGCAATATGGGTTTATCATGGCTAAATCATATGGCATGTGAATTATATTTCAAGAAAGCTGTTACAAAACAAAACAAAAGGCTGGTTTCTCCATAAGGGAAAAAGGGAAAAAACCAATGGCATTCCACTGGACAAAATTCATTTGCATTTTAATGGTCAGAATCATTTGCCTTCTTAATAGTTTTCCACCTCCTTACACTGCTGTAAAATAGATAAAAGACATTGAAAGGCAAAATTTCTCCTTCCTAAGAAAGTAAGGGGAAAAAAATCTGAATATTATTTTAACAGGTTTTCAATCCCACTTGTATCAGTACGTTTTCTATCTGCCTCTACTCTGCCTTCCTCCTGTTATTGTGAAAGAACCTTTCTAGGGCCAGTTACTACACAATGAACTAGATCCCTCCTCTGTCACCCCAAGGGCATCATTCAATTGTCAAGGAGGAACAGCTTAAGGTGTAAGATTCTAAAACGTGAACCTAAATACTTGCAGAATTTCTTGAATAATTTTATTCTCTAAACCCAGTTTGCCTTGTAAAATGATTCTCTGCAGTGAATGGATGTTTATCTAATCATTCAAACTTCCATTCACATCTGCGTGATTACAGAAAACATGGGGTGTGTAGGCTAGTAACTCATAAGGAAACTGTGTCTGAATGAATGTTTAAAAAATGAATGAAGGGGCTTCCCTGGTGGCGCAGTGGTTGAGAGTCCGCCTGCCAATGCAGGGGACATGGGTTCGTGTCCCGGTCCGGGAAGATCCCACATGCCGTGAAGCGGCTGAGCCCGTGAGACATAGCCACTGAGCCTGCACGTCCGGAGCCTGTGCTCTGGAATGGGAGAGGCCACAGCAGTGAGAGGCTCGTGTACAAAAAAAAAAAAAAAAAAAAAAACAAAAAAAAAAAAAAAAAAAAAAAAAAAAAAAAAAAAAAAAAATGAATGAAAAATGAATTAAACTTATATCTACTTTCTCATCTCCTTTCGTCCTCACTGCCCTTAGTCTTTCTTCTTCTCCTTTTCCCTTTAACAGTTAAGGACTTCAACATACATGCATTCTTGCATTCATCCACAATAGCTAGCTCAGAGTAATCTTAAATGTTCTCTTTCCTTCATCTTTCACATCAAATCAGTTATACCAGTCTGTTGGTATTGCCTCTAAACACTTCAAAATGGTTCACTTCGTCCTCATTCTTTTCATTGTTACTGACAATGCCCCAGTTATCTCAGTGTTTTCAAATGTTTGATAAATAATCTTCCTGATCTGTGGTTTTTCTTCCCCTATCCTCCCCCAGTTAGTCATAGATCTAAGTTTGTCATATGTCTGCTTAAAATTGAAAACACTCCCATGTTTTCTAACTTTTACACATCAGGTTGAAACCTCTGTCATATCACTGAAAGTCCTTCAAAACTCTTCTAAACCTACAATTCCATCCTTATATTTCATTACTCTCCTTCGTTCCAGACCAGTTACATTTTTTGAATGACAGGTATTTTCATATCACTATTCTTAAAGTTTCCTTACTATTCCCTTTTCTTTCAAAGGCATTCTCACTCTCATTCTTTTACACTTAGTTCAAATATTGCATCTTTTGTCACTCGTCCATAACCTCTAAGTAGAATTAATTACTTCCTTCTCTGGACTTCCTTAAAATTAAATTTTTGCTTTTGTTAGAACACTTATCCTGTAATAATGCAATTAGTTAATTGTTTTTGTCAGCCTCCCTTTCTGGAGTATATATCAGAGTGATGCAGAGTATGGGTTCTGGAGTCAGACTGCCTAAATTCAAAACTGGATTCCAACACTCTCTAGCTGTTTGTTATTGACTAAGTTACTTAAGTTCCTCAAACATCAATTTCTTCACTCTTATAATGGGAATACGGGAATCTATGTGACAGAATTTATGTAAGGATAAAATAATTCCTATAAAAGTTCAACTTTGTTCCTGGCTCTTACTATACGCCAAAATTGCTCTTATTTGATTATAAGCATCTTGAGTGCAATTCATTTATTTATTTTTGCATTGTCAGTGCATAAAGGTTTAACACATAATCAAAGCTAATTAAATGTGGTTGAATTTACTTATGTTGGCCTTTATCACTGTGTGCTGGCAATATCAAAATAAGCAACGATGGAGAATTTTATTTTGGTTTGGCTTTAGACTGAAAAGATCAACAGATGTGAAATATATGGTAAGGCACACTTATTATGATTTACTTTATTATCTGTGTGCCACTTCCAATATGTCATATACTTTCCAGGCAGGTTTAAGGCTTAACTTCCAAATCAGTAGGTCACCACAGTTGTCTGAGTAGACTGAAATACTGCAGGTCTCCAATGCTATACCATGTGTATACCATTAGTTCATTCTGCTAGAGTAACTTATAAAAAAATAACCAAAATGATTCCATTATGTTCAGAGTAGATTCTCAGTTAAGAATTGTCTTCTCAAATGTCTGTTGCATGAAAGAAATATCAAGCATGGCCACTCTCTGGTAACTATTAACTTCCTCCTCTACAGACTTTTGATGTTTACTTAAATAAGAAGTCATTGATTATCCAGGTGTAAAAAAAATGCCAAAGTCAAAATATAGCTTGAATCTAATTAATGCTTAAAGTTAATGCTAATTTGACCCTATATTTTCCCCCCAGCTTTACTGAGATATAATTGACATTGTATAAGTCAATTGAGATATAACAGCATTGTGTATGTTTAAGGTGTACAATGTAATGATGCACTATATGTATTTATTGTGAAATGATTACACCATAAGGTTAGTTAATACATTCATCACCTCATGTAGTAACAATTTTTTGTGTGTTTCTTTTAAGAGCTTACTGCTTAGCAAATTTCAAATATACAATACACTCTTGTTAACTATAATCACCATGCTGTACATCTTTATATACCCCAAACTTACTCATACTAGATGTTTGTACCTTTGACAACCTTCACCTATTCCCACCTCCCCCATTCTTCCTCACCCCTACTCCTGGCAACCACCAATCTGTTCTGTTTCTATGAGTTCCAGTTCTCTAGAATCCACTTATAAGTGAGAATGAGTTATTTCACTCAACATAATGTCCTCAAAGTTCATCCATGTTGTGACAAACACGAGTACTTCCTTCTTCTTCATGACTGAATAAGTCCATATATATATATGTGTGTGTGTGTGTGTATACACACACACACACACATATATATATATATATATATATATATACATACACATATATGTATATACCACATTTTCTTTATCTATTCATCCACTGATGGATATTTAGGTTGTTTCCTGTCTTGGCTATTGTAAAAAATGCTGCAATAAACATGGGAACCTACTTTTTTGAAACAATTTCAAATATATCTGTAGAATGTATTGCCATCAAACCATCAGTAGAATAAAATTCTCTTTTCATTAAAATTTAAAGACCAATGAGTCCAAAAAAATCAGTCTCTCCACCCCAGCCCTCATTACCAAGCCATATCAGTATATACAACTATTTCTTGGACAGCTAAACCTATGAGCCCCAAGGAGCCGTGAAAATCAACATCTGCAAATCTGAACTAATTTCTTTTATTTTTCCCCTATTTTGAAAAACAGTAAATCTCTGAGCAATTTTTAATGTTTTCTTTCCACTTAAGCATCCTCCAAATTCAATTAGTTGACAAATCACCTTTTCATTTTTCCTTTCTATTCTTACTCTCGCTGCATTACTTTAGGATGTATCTCTCCGCTTGGACTATTGCAATAATCTCATAACTATGTTTTAAACTCTAGTTATCTTCTTTATTCTCTGATATAGCTGATGATTTTTCTCTCTCTTGTTTTTCCACTAAAAATTAATCTTAACATGTCTTCCCTGTATAAAACCTACCACAAGCTAAGCATCAAGATATACTGGGAATTCCAGTGCAGAGCTCTAGAGTCAGATTTAAGACTCATGTCTGCCTCTAATTCTTAAATAAGGTACTTGACCTCCCTGGAGTTACTTCTCCTCCCCTGTAAATTAGGTGGAATATCTCTGATACACCTTCTTTTTTGTCTATTTTAAAATTCTGTGACTTGCTTAGAATAACAAGGGAAATTGGTGAGAGAGAGAGAGAGAGAGAGAATGAGAGAAAGATAGAAAGAATGAGAGAAGAGAGAGAGAGAGATTTTCTCTTTATAAAACCTTAATTTCAGGGAAGACACAACTGACCTTAGTCTAGGGTAGGTTTGACAGGCTAAAGAAATTGGTTTGGAAACTAAGGCAGAGGCTTAGTAAGAGAAAATAAATAAATAAAGCAGACAGAATAGAGCTCTTTTAGTCCTGGAAATAAACAGAACTCTGGTGGATATGCTGTAGGGTGTACAACCTTGGACTTGGAGTCAAACCTCTGAGTACCCGTTCTGGAATATCACTAGCAGTGTGACCTTGATCAAATCATTTAAATTCTGTAAACTTTAGTCATGTTATCTCTCTTGATCTGGTATGATGTTTTTTATTTGCTATTTAAAGTCACTTTCCCTTGGGCACAGGGATACTTGTTGAATAAGGTAGACCCTTAGAGGCCCTGAGGGCCTCTCACCACTACTTTGTGCAAACATGGCCCAACTACTGCTGCTGGCCACTGGATTCTGCCCCTCACCAGCTGCCTGACCAACATGTTGTGCCCTGGACCATTCCCCCAACTCACAGCAGATGGACAATGCTCAAGGCACTGCAGTCTCTGTGCCAGGATAGCCCAGGTACCAAGAGCAGGAATGGACAAAAGCCTCACTCTTAACAAGCAGCCCAACACTATGTACTATGTACTAATGTACTATGGTGCTGCCAGGTGGGGGCAGGAATGACCACCTCCATGCCCTGCTCTGAGACACAACGGCACACTCACAGCAGATCCTGACGCTGTGTGAGCTCTACCTGGGCTCCATCCTGGAGCTGGGGCTGGAGGTGTCGCTAGGCAGAGGGCATGAGGGGAAGCCAGGAGAGGCCTGAGGCATCAGGAGATGAGGAGCAAAAGGAGAAGAACCTGTCCAAGGGGGCAGGCTTGGAGGTGGCTGGAGGAGGCATCACCCATTAGCCAAGGCTCCAAGCACTCAGGGCTTATCAGACTCATTGGACTTGACTTAACAAAGCATAAAATTACAGGTAATAGTATCAAGAATGTTAAGATGGTGACTTCAGAGCATTAAACTAGAATTGCTAGGCCCTTCTAAGCGCCTAGCCCTGTGCGGTCGCATTGGTTACACACCCTGGCTTTAGTTTCTTCTTTGGTAAAAACAAGCACAGATATCAACAACAAAAAAAAAAAAAAGGTTTTTTTTTGCTTGTTTTGTTTTGCCCTGTTTTTAATGAATTGGAAAATAATTTAAAAATTGAACTTCTGTAACAGAAGATGTTTTGGGGGGGGCAGGAGCCTGGGTGGGGAAATTTATTGGGAGGGATAGGACTGTAGCACAAAGAGAGATGCCAGCAATTTTCTCTCTGGGTGTGACATTGGAGAGTTCAAGTCTTAACCCTCTGTGAAACCTGAAATTGCCTAAGCCCAAACAATGAAATTCAAGTAAAACCACGGATAATATGCCTTTTAGTTCTGTCCTCCTTTAGATGCAGGTCTTCTCATGTGCTTAACTTTGACCCTAATAATTTCCCCTGAAAACAAATTGTTGTCTGTCCAGGTTATCTGCACTTTGGTATTTCTGGAGAGGAGAAAAGCAGCAGAACACTGGTCATTCTATACTGTTTATTTGAATCAGTCTTTCCCAACATTCTGTCCATTGCGAAAAACAGAAACTGTATAGTCAATGACTCATGGAACCCAGAGGCAGGTCTCACTAGAAACTGGAACCAAGGATTAATAAGCTTAGGGAATAAAGTCCCGCTTTACTATTTATTCTTTCTCTCCATCATTCTACTGACTGCCTGTCTGTCTCAATCTTTGTCTCTATATAGACTAGCATTCTCTTTTTCTTTTTTCATATTTACACAATTTTATTTTATTTACATCATATACAGAATTCTTTTTCATCGTTTATATACTGTATTTGTGTGTACCCAACACTGTTCTTATATTTTTTTAACATCTTTATTGGAGTGTAATTGCTTTACAATGTTGTGTTAGTTGCTGCTGTATAACAAAGTGAATCTCCTATACGCATACGTATATCACCATATCCCCTCCCTCTTGCACCTCCCTCCCTCCCTCCCTATCCCACCCCTCTAGGTGGTCACAAAGCACCAAGCTGATCTCCCTGTGCTATGTGGCTGCTTCGGTAGGTTGCTTTGGGTAGTAGAGTCGTTTTCACAATGTTATTTCTTCCAATCCAAGAACATGGTATATCTCTCCATCTGTTTGTAACATCTTTAATTTCTTTCATCAGTGTCTTATAGTTTTCTACATACAGGTCTTTTGTCTCCTTAGGTAGGGTTATTCCTAGGTATTTTATTCTTTTTGCTGCAATGGTAAATGGGAGTGTTTCCTTAATTTCTCTTTCAGATTTTTAATCATTATTGTATAGGAATGCAAGAGATTTCTGTGCATTAATTTTGTATCCTGCGACTTTACCAAATTCGTTGATTAGCTCTAGTAGTTTTCTGGTAGCATCTTTAGGATTCTCTAAGTCCTCTGTATCATGTCATCTGCAAACAGTGACAGTTTTACTTCTTTTCTGATTTGGATTCCTTTTATTTCTTCTTCTTCTCTGATTGTTATGGCTAAAACTTCCACAACTACGTTAATAATAGTTGTGAGAGTGGGCAACCTTGTCTTGTTCCTGATCTTAGTGGAAATGGTTCCAGTTTTTCACCACTGAGAACGATGTTGGCTGGGGTTTGTCATATATGGCCTTTATTACGTTGAGGTAAGTTCCCACTATGCCTCCCTTCTGGAGAGTTTTTATCATAAACGGGTGCTGAATTTTGTTGAAAGCTTTTTCTGCATCTATTGAGATGATCATACGGTTCTCCTCCTTCAATCTGTTAAAATGGTTTATCACATTGTTTCATTTGCGTATACTGAAGAATCCTTGCATTCCTGGGATGAACCCCACTTGATCATGGTGTATGATCCTTTTAATATGCTGCTAGATTCTGTTTGCTAGAATTTTGTTGAGGAGTTTTGCATCTATGTTCATCAGTGATATTGGCCTGTAGTTTTCTTTTTTTGTGGCATCTTTGCCTGGTTTTGGTATTATGGTGATAGTGGCCTCATAGAATGAGTTTGCGAGTGTTCCTCCCTCTGCTATATTTTGGAAGAGTTTGAGAAGGACAGGTGTTACCTCTTCTCTAAATGTTTGATAGCATTTGCCTGTGAAGCCATCTGGTCCCGTTCTTTTGTTTGTTGGAAGATTTTTAATCAGTTTCCATTCCAGTGCTTGTGATTAGGTCTGATTATATTTTCTATTTTATTTCTTCCTGGTTCAGTCTCAGACGATTGTGCTTTTCTAAGAATTTGTCCATTTCTTCCTTGTTGGCCATTTTATTGGCATATACTTGCTTGAAGTAATCTCTCATGATCCTTTGTATTTCTGCAGTGTCAGTTGTTACTTCTTTTTCATTTATAATTCTGTTGATCTGAGTCTTCTCCCTTTTTTTCTTGATGAGTCTGGCTAATGGTTTACCAATTTTGTTTATCTTCTCAAAGAACCAGTTTTTACTTTTATTGATCTTTGCTATTGTTTCCTTCATTTCTTTTTCATTTATTTCTTATCTGATCTTTATGATTTCTTTCCTTCTGCTAACTTTTGGGGGTTTTTTGATCTTTTTCTATTTGTTTTAGGTGTTAGGTTAGGTTCTTTATTTGAGATTTTTCTTGTTTCTTGAGGTAGGATTGTATTGCCATAAACTTCCCTCTTAGAACTGCTTTTGCTACATCCCGTAGGTTTTGGGTCATCATGTTTTCATTGTCATTTGTTTCTAGGTATTTTTTTAATTTCCTCTTTGATGTCTTCAGTGATCTCTTGGTTATTTAGTAGCATATTGTTTAGCCTCCATGTGTATGTATTTTTTGTAGTGTTTTTCCTGTAGTTGATGTCTAATCTCATAGTGTTATGGTCAGAAAAGATACTTGATACGATTTCAGTTTACTTAAATTTACCTAGCCTTGATTTGTGACCCAAGATATGATCTATCCTGGAGAATGTTCCATGAGCACTTGAGAAGAAAGTGTATTCTGGGTTTTTTTGAATGGAATGTCCTATAAATATTAATTAACTCCATCTTTCTCCATTGCTACTCCAGCTTTCTTCTGATTTCCATATGCATGGAATATCTTTTTCCATCCCTTCATTTTCAGTCTGTATGTGTCCCTAGGTCTGAAATAGGGCTCTTGTAGACAGCATATGTACAGGTCTTATTTTTGTATCCATTTGGCCAGTGTATGTCTTTTGGTTGGAGCACTTAATCCATTTACATTTAAGGTAATTATCAATCTGTATGTTCCTATTACCATTTTCTTAATTCTTTGGGTTTGTTATTGTAGGTCTTTTCCTTCTCTTATACTTCCTGTCTAGAGAAGTTCCTTTAGCATGTGTTGTAAAGCTGGTTTCGTGGTGCTGAATTCTCTTAGCTTTTGCTAGTCTGTAAAGTTTTTAATTTCCCTGTCAAATCTGAATGAGATCCTTGCTGGGTAGAGTAATCTTGGTTGTAGGCTTTTTCCCTTTTAAAACTTTAAATATATCCTGCCACTCCCTTCTGGCTTGCAGAGTTTCTGCTGAAAGATAGCTGTTAACCTTATGGGGATTCCGTTGTATGTTATTTGTTGCTTTCCCCTTGTTGCTTTCAGTATTTTTTCTTTGTATTTAATTTTTGATAGTTTGATTAATATGTGTCTTGGTGTGTTTATCCTTGAATTTATCCTGTATGGGACTCTCTGCACTTCCTGGACTTCAATGAATATTTCCTTTCTCATATTAGGGAAGTTTTCAACTATAATATCTTCAAATATTTTCTCAGTCCCTTTCTTTTTCTCTTCTTCTTCTGGGACCCCTATAATTCAAATGTTGGTGCATTTAATGTTTTCACAGAGGTCTCTGAGACAGTCCTCAATTCTTTTTTTTTTTTTTTTTTTTTTTTTTTTTTTTTTTGCTGTACGCGGGCCTCTCACTGCTGTGGCCTCTCCCGTTGCGGAGCACAGGCTCCGGACACACAGGCTCCGCGGCCATGGCTCGCGGGCCCAGCCGCTCCGCGGCATGTGGGTTCCTCCGGGATCGGGGCACGAACCCGTGTCCCCTGCATCGGCAGGCGGACTCTCAACCACTGCGCCACCAGGGAGGCCCAGTCCTCAATTCTTTTCATTCTTTTTTTCTTTATTCTGCTCTGCGGTAGTTTTTTCCACTATCTATCTTCCAGGTCACTTATCCGTTCTTCTGTCTCAGTTATTCTGCTATTGATTCCTTCTAGAAAAATTTTCATTTCATTTATTGTGTTGTTCATCATTGTTTGTTTGCTCTTTAGTTCTTCTCGGTCCTTCTTAAACATTTCTTGTATTTTCTCTATTCTATTTCCAAGATTTTAGATCATGTGTTCTATCATTACTCTGAATTCTTTTTCAGGTAGACTGCCTATTTCCTCTTCATTTGTTTGGTCTGGTGGGCTTTTCCCTTGCTCCTTCATCTGCTGCATATTACTCTGTCTTCTCATTTTGCTTAACTCAGTGTGTTTAGGGTCTCCTTTTCACAGGCTGCAGGTTTGTAGTTCCGATTGTTTTTGATGTCTGCCCCCAGTGGCTAAGATTGGTTCAGTGGGCTGCGTAGGCTTCCTGGTGGAGGGGACTGGTGCCTGTGTTCTGTGGATGAGGCTGGATATTGTCTTTCTGATGGGCAAGACCACGTCCAGTGGTGTTTTGGGGTGCTTGTGAATGTAGTGTGATTTTAGGCAGCTTCTCTGCTGATGGGTGGGGTTGTGTTCCTTTCTTGCTAGTTGTTTGGTATGCGGTGTCCTGCAGTGGAGATTGCTGGTCGTTGAGTGGAGCTGGGTCTTAGCATTGAGATAGAGATCTCTGGGAGAGCTCTTGCTATTTGATATTAAGTGGGGCCAGGAGTTCTCTGGTAGTCCAATGTCCTGAACTCGGCTGTCCCTCCTAAGAGGCTAAGGCCTGACACCAGGCCAGAGCACCAAGGCCCTGTCAGCCACACAGCTCAGAAGAAAAGGGAGAAAAAAAGAAAGAAAAATAAATAAATAAATAAGTTATTAAAATTAAAAATATTTAAATATCATTAAAATAAAAAATAAAATAAAATAGAAATAAAATAATAATAAAAAAAAGAAGAGAGCAACCAAACCAATAAAGAAATCCACGAGTGATAACAAGCACTAAAAATTAAACTAAGATAACCATATAAATTAGAAACTCATCAGTAGCGTACAGGAAACCGCAAGTGTACAGTTTCTCCCAAAGTCCACCGCCTCAATTTTGGGATGATTTGTTGTCTATTCAGGTATTCCACAGATGCAGGGTACATCAAGTTGATTGTGGAAATTTAATCTGCTGCTTCTGAGGCTGCATGGAGCAACTTCCCTTTTTCTTCTTTGTTTGCACAGCTCCTGGGGTTCAGCTTTGGATTTGGCCCCACCACTGCAGGTAGGTCATTCTCTGGTGTCTGATCTTCACCCTGACAGGAGGGGGTTAAAGGAGCGGCTGATTAGGGGGCTCTGGCTCAGTCAGGCCGGGGGAGAGGGAGGGGTACGGAATGTGGGACGAGCCTGCAGCGGCAGAGGCCGGCATGATATTGCAACAGCCTGAGCTGTGCCCTGTGTCCTCCCAGGGAAGTTGTCCCTGGATCATGGGACCCTGGCAGTGTTGGGCTGCACAGGCTCCCAGGAAAGGAGGTGTGGATAATGACCTGTGTTTGCACTCAGGCTTCTTGGTGGCTGCAACAGCAGCCTTAGCGTCTCATGACTGTCTCTTGTGTCTGTGTTTAATGCTGTGGCTCGAGCCCGTCTCTGAAGCTCATTTAGGCGGTGGTCTGAATCCCCTTTCCTTGCGCACCCTGAAACAATCGTCTCTTGCCTCTTAGGCAGCTCCAGACTTTTTCCCGGACTCCCTGCAGGCTAACTGTGGTGCACTAGCCCCCTTCAGTCTGTGTTCACGCAGCCAACCCCAGTCCTCTTCCTGGGATCTGACCTCCAAAGTCAGAGCCTCAGCTCCCAGCACCCACCCACACTGGCGGGTGAGCAGACAAGTCTCTCAGGCTGGTGAGTGCTGGTCGGCACCGATCCTCTGTGCGGGAATCTCTCTGCTTTGCCCTCTGCACCCCTGTTGCTGCGCTCTCCTCCATGGCTTCCCCCCACCACTCACCCCCCTTCTCTGCAAGCGAAGGGGTTTCCTAGTGTGTGAAAACTTTTCCTCCTTCACAGCTCCCTCCCCTAGGTGCAGGTCCCGTCCCTATTCTTTTGTCTCTCTTTTTTCTTTTTCTTTTGTGGTATGCGGGCCTCTCACTGTTGTGGCCTCTCCCGCTGCGGAGCACAGGCTCCGGATGTGCAGGCTTAGCGGCCATGGCCCACGGGCCCAGCTGCTCCACGGCATGTGGGATCCTCCCGGACCGGGGCATGAACCCGCGTCCCCTGCATCGGCAGGTGGACTCCCAACCACTGCGCCACCAGGGAAGCCCTCTTTTTTCTTTTGCCCTACCCAGGTACGCTGGGAGTTTCTTGCCTTTTGGGAAGTCTGAGGTCTTATGCCACATTCAGTAGGTGTTCTGTAGGAGTTGTTCCACATGTAGATGTATTTTTTAAGTAGCTGTGGGGAGGAAAGTGATCTCCACGTCTTACTCCTCTGGCATCTTGAGGGTCCTTCTAGACTAGCATTCTCTTAACTCTTAACAAGTTTTATGGAAGACAGAGGCTCTAATAATCCTGAAGAAACTCCTCTCTATTCAAGTAACAATCAGAAACTAAGAACCTCTTCATTTCATTTCCTAATTCCCAGGAGAGAGAAGTACAGCAGCCGAGCAGGACATATTCACCTTTTGTCCAGTCATTCATGGCCATAAGAATGAGGTGAATTAAAAAAATACGAATTTAAGGGCCTATTCCTATCAGTTAAGAGATGATTCTCCATAAAGATGTTCATGAACTGTTCAGAAATGACAAAATGTGACTGCCGTCGATATAATTAAAAGTTTTTTGCATTCAGGGGGATGACAATGAACTTTAGATTCTGGTAGTTTGATCCAGTATTGGAGTCAGCTCATATGACTAATTTTTTTTTAACTCCATGGAAGATAAAAAGGAAGAAAAATGGGGCAGAACCCTACATGAATTTTCAATAACACTGTATAATTTGCTTTTAATTGTCATTTAAAATTATTTACTTTTCAACATTCCTCTATTGCAAAGTTCTTCCTTTATTGCCAAGTAAAACATTTCTTATTGTGTAGCATTATATTGTAGGTGATTTTATAGCAGTAGGTGTTGTCAATACAATTATTTAATCACTTATTGCTCAAAATACCGACACTTTTCCTAAGGTCTAGTGCACTTTTAAAGAAAAGGTACTTAAAAAGCATTTTTGATTTCTTGCTTTTGATATTATATTGTCACATGGTTTCAGCTCTTCTTGTACAGAAAGCTCATGTTGTCCTTGCTTTCTGACACTGTAGGCAAAGCAACAAAAGTCTGCTATTATTTAATCATTTCATTGCAGTATGAAAAAAATCTAAGGATTTACCACAAGAGACTAAACAATTAGTTGACAAAAGCTAGACGTTTTACTCGTATGAATTCAAGCTCTTAAAAATTTGATAACAACAAATATAAATGACTAAATAAGATATGGACTGTTGATAATTCACCAAGACCAAGCTTTTCTGTCTTTCAAAATGAACCAAAGTTTGTTAGAAAATGCCTGATTCTATTCGTCTCAAGTTCTTCATCTGTCAAATGGGAATGGAGATGTATGTCTCATAAAACGTGTCACAGGAACTTAATTTGTTACTTGGTGCATGTAAAACTCCTTGGAAAACTACAAATTACTCTTCCAAATATAAAATATTATTAAGTCAAGTTATACCCTTAATTTAAATTATACGAAGATTGAACAGAGCTTTTCTCTGAGTGAAGGTAAAGGAAGATAAATTAACATTTGTTGTCTATTTTGTGCATAGCACGGTGCTTAATATTTCAGCCAGGTTTTCTTTTTAGGGGGCGAGGAAGGTGGTTGAAAATGTTTAAATTATAAAGATCTATGAAAAAAACAAACAAAAAAACCCCCCTCATATTCCACTTGAATTTTTGCTATGAAAGAAGATAATATTAGCACTCACATTTCAAACTATATTCTTTTACCCATCCCTCATTTTTCTGTTTATACTGTTATTTTTATATTATCCAAGTTTATGGCATTCATATTCTATTCTATAACTAAAACCAACATGTTCTTAAGTGGTAGGTTTTTTTTGTTTTTTGTGTTTTCTTTGCGGTATGCGGGCCTCTCACTGTTGTGGTCTCTCCCGTTGCGGAGCACAGGCTCTGGACACACAGGCTCAGCGGCCATGGCTCACGGGCCCAGCTGCTCCACAGCATGTGGGATCCTCCCAGACCGGGGCATGAACCTGCGTCCCCTGCATCGACAGGTGGACTCTCAACCACTGCGCCACCAGGGAGGCCCTTAAGTGGTAGTTTTATATTTAAATGTATTCATTGTGCATCCTATTCCTCCTTCTTTCTTGAGATCTGTATATTGGTTCATTTTTACCTCGATAGATTTCATTGTTAAGTCATTTCTTTAAGAGTGGTCATTTATGTTATATTCCCTGAGGGTTTTTTGTTTGTTTTTTGATGTTAAAGAATGTTGAATGCCATTAGATTCGAAAGCTATATCAGTGGGTAATAACAGTCAAGTCACCCTTTTATTCAGAATACTGTAGACTTTCCCTCACTGTCTTCTGGTATAGAATGCTAATGCTACTATTATAAAGTCTGAAATTAATCTGATTTTATCTTTCACTCTTTTAAGTAATTTTCTGTTTCAACCTGGTCTTCTTGCAAAGTCTTTCTTTAAGTTTGAACATCAGTCACTTAACTAACATGTGCGTTGGTGTTAAGTCCTCTCTCTAAATTAAAATGTCTCTGGAATGTGGTGTATTCTTTCAATTCACAGGAAATTTTCTTGCTGATATATTTCAATACATTTGTTTGTCTCAGTGACATCAAGGATCTTTACGTTGGATCATCTTTTATCTATCTTTCTTATCCATTACCTTCTCTTTCCTCTTATCTGTGTTTTTTTAATTGCATTCATCACAGTTATCTCTAATCTTCTCTTTATGTCAGTAATTTGACTTTTAGTAGGTATCTGTTTTGTTTCTTGCTTATTTTAGTTGATTTATTAATTCTTTAATGATGCTCTTTTGGTTGCAATTTTTATGTTTAAGTTACATCCTAATTTATCTGATTCTATAGTTTGTCTTTTTCATCTTGCCACTGAGTTACATTTTTTGAATTCAGGTTCTTACTCTACTGTGTGAAAAATTTTGAGAAATTTCCTAGGATTCCTTGAGTTATATTTTCCTCTAGATTGGATATTTTGTCTATCGTTGGCATGCTATGTTTTTCACTTTTATTGTTGCAATACATTTCCATACTTACTATTCCACTTCTTTTCATTTGCTCATACTTGAGGAACTGTGTGCAGACAACTCAGTCATTCCTTTATAGAAAGGGATAATTTTAAACGTTCTTCTCATCATATCAGGGAACTGTTTGATTTCTTCCTTTTAGCTCCATTTTGGAGGCTGAATACCCACATATCATGAGTACCCCCATTTTGTAGCCTGAAGGAATACTGGGATTGTGGGAAGTTCAGCCTTTAGCAGAATATCTGGGTGCTTCTATTTTAAGGTCTTTTTTTTTTTTTTTTTTTTAGTGGTTTGTAGCAAGATTATTGGTGGAAGAGTCATAGGTATACTTTATTGGGGAAATGCATCATTTTTAGGTTGGGCTTTAGAGATTTTACCAAGTGAATATATAGGCGTGAAACTATTAGTTTGTGAAACAGAGTCAGCTTTACTATTCATGCTTCTCTGCTTCACTCTTTTTTCTCCAGGAGCCCTGTCTACTCCTCTCTTCAGCCAGAAGAGAAAACAGATTAAAACACAGTATGCAAGTATATACAAATCTGCTTAACTCCAGAATTGGAGGTTGCTATGAGAATTCTCAGAATTTTGTCATTTCACCAGTAAATCTCACAGAGGTTAGGGATGAGGTTAAGACATCAAGAACTCTTTCGCCCCTCTGAGGCTGGACAAACTCTTCTTATGCACAAATGTTTTTTTCTGTTGTTTCTTTGTTTCTTTTGATTATTTTTAAGCCAAAGGCATTGTAATTTGTCCCTTTTCTTATTCAGACTGTTAATTTGTTTGTTGTTTATTTATATTTATAATTCCTTGTGCATTTCATTAGGTACTAGAGTAAGGAAAGTCTGTATTACATGTTTAACTCACTCTTTCTCAATCAGCCTTTACAAAAAAACAAAGATGTAAGATGTATTGCTACTTTATAGTTAACAGTTATAACTTGTCCAGCATTATACAGCTAATAACTGTCTGTACTTCTAGGTAAATAATGGAGTATACTAAAATTACAATTTAAGATAAAATTACTAAATTAATATTTTACCTGGGTGCAAATATTCTGGAAGAAAGAAATAGATCTGAGTGGATGGTGAAAACAGTGAGAGAATCAAGATGCCTAAGTTTAACTTCCTCCCTATCTCTCAAAGCAGATGGTGAATTTGGAAAAGATGATTCAACTTCCTGGGTTTTAGTTTCCCTGTGTGTAATAATAATAAGGATGATGATGATGATGACAATAGTGATGGTAATTTTCACAATTTGATGATTATACATTTACATGTACCAGGCACAATGTGATATACTTTATAGTAATATGTTATTAAATCTCAAAATAACCATCTGATATACAGAGTCTATCTATTTTGTCAACGAAGATACTGCAAATTTCACAAATCCACTGAAGCCCATTTGATTCAAGGGCACATGCTATTGACCACTAGCTCTATTGTCTTTCCAGACCAAGAAGTCTGGCCTGAATGGTCTACAAAAGACCTACCAACTTTGAGATTCTCTAGAGCTGTGATTGGTATCAGAGGAAATGACATGCTCCTACATGACCCTCAGGTACAACTACTAGAGTTCTGGACTGGGTGTCCTAAAATTAAATCCTAACATGATGAGATTTTAGCTTTATGTATTCATTTGCACATTTAAAAAACACAGAATTTCACCTAAAACGTAAGTACTGAACTCTTCCTCCTCCTTTCCTCCAAATCTTTCTTTCTTAGCAATTCAGTCCAAATGCCATGAAGTGGGGCTCAGTAAGGTAGGCATCCACATGAATGTGGAAGATGAGCACCACAGTAGCCCAGCATGAGTTGTTGGAACCTAAGAGTGGTGAGAAAGGCATGCAGGACAAGGGGTAAGGCAGCGGTGGCCCAGTGGAGTGGCAGAGCCCGAGGAAGGTGAGAAGGGCATGCCCTTACTGAGGTGGCCTGGCACAGGCTACCAGAGTCTAAGAAGCCTGAGGAGGGTTCCATTGCCAGGAGAGGGTGGTGAAGGTAGAAACCTGGAAGCTAAGCGAGTGAGGACAGAGTCTCCACAGGGAAAGGGCATTCCAGGGTGAGGTGTTAGATCCTCAAGGATGTGAGAAAGTTATCCAATTTGGAATATAACCATGCACAGAGTGTCAGAGGTCAAGAGGAAAGACAGCATCCACACAGGAGGGAGACCGTGCACAGGGTCAGAACATGAGTGAGGTGAGGAGGTAGGAGACAGCTTGCAAGTGGTGTCAAGGAAGGTATGGGAGTAAAACTTGCAGCAGGTATCAGAATCTGTACAGGGTGAAGAGGAGCTTCACAAAGGGGAGAAGGTGGTGACAGTAACTGGAGGTTAGTTACATACAAGGAGATTGAACAAATTCATAAATACACTGAGAATAGTGGAAACCAGGGTTCTCACAGCTGGAATAGGGAGTTAAAAATATAGACAGAGGACTTCCCTGGTGGCTCAGTGGATAAGAATCCACCTATCAATGCAGGGGACACGGGTTCAATCCCTGGTCTGGGAAGATCCCACATGTCGTGGAGCAACTAAGTCCATGAGCCACAACTACTGAGCCTGTGCTCTACAGCCCGCAAGCCACAACTACTGAGCCTGCATGCTGCAACTACTGAAGCCAGCGTGCCTACAGCCTGCGCTCTGCAACAAGGGAAGCCACCACAAGGAGAAGCCCGCACACTGCAACGAAGAGTAGCCCCCACTCGTCACAACTAGAGAAAGCCCGAATGCAGCAACGAAGACCCAACACAGCCAAAAATAAATAAAATTTTAAAAAAATATATAGACAGAAAAAACCTGTAATAAACCCACTATAAATCACCATAGATAGATAGAAGTATGGAATAAGAATATATACACACACACACATATATATATATTTACATAAATATGTCTGTATATAAAATTATACATATGCATACTTATATGTATTCATATGTGTTTATAAATTCATATAAGTATCTATATGTATGTATTCATACATATAATCTATAAAACCTACACACACACACACACATGCACACACTGAAAATCCTCAGAGCAAGAACACCTCAATAACAATAAGTACACTTTGTTCCAGATCATGGTTTCTACATACCATTCTCTAATAAAAGGAACAATGTTTTCTTAGGGAAACAAAAGACTACTTTGATGGCTGGAATAGGAGAAATGCAAGGTGATTCTGGAACACTTTCTTGTACCAGAAAGTAAAGAATAGTATAAAGAATGATAGGCACATGTCAAAAAGATGAAGAAACCAGCTTGAATGGCTCATGCTGGCCAAATCACTGACAATTTGGGCATCAAAATAAATAGTAATGGATTATAACTTTAATAAAATAAGAAACGATGGATTCACAGTGATAGAGTAGATCATACAGATAGAAATATATAAATAAAACATTTAAATGTTCAGTAAGGAACAGTATATTTACATTGTCTCAAAGTCCCTAACCACAACATGTTTACCAATTATAAAGGGGGGGAAAAAAGCAATTTTATAGTGGAGAAGTCTGGCAGGCAGCACATTAACCAAGTAATCAAAGTTAACTTCAGCAGAAATGGGACAAATAGAAGTCCTGCAGTATCTGGTAGGATACAATCTGAAGCACACAGCATTCCTGAATCTAACTGTAATGAAACAGCAGACAAAGTGGTGCACCCAGTGGGCGAGGGGAATGGAGGGACAAGATGGCAAGACAATGTGATCAATACACTCTGGCTGGTGGGGACCAGTCTTTTTCATGGTGATAATTTTTAAAATAAGAGCCAGTTTTCTCATTGGTTTTATTACTGTTTTTTAAAATCTTTATAGACCCTTTTTATTACCCATACCCTCAGCACACAGCTCCTACCAGGACCCCTACCCTGTCGTCACTCAGATAAGCCCAAATTGAGTGAAACTTTACCAGATCAGTGCCTGGTAATTTTCGAAGGTACCAAGGTGAGGAAAACCAAGGAAAGACTGGGAAATTGCTCTGCATTGAAGGAGACTAAGAGGAGAAAACAACTAAATGAAATCTGTGATTCTCTACTGGATCTTTTTGCTATAAAGGATTTTATTAGGGAAAATGGAGAAATGGGATCTGAAGATTAGATGCTAGTATTGAATCAATGTTAATTCCTTGATTTTGATCATTTTATTGTATCCTTTGTAGGAAATATAAACTAATTTATTTGGGATGATGTGGCATAAATTTGCAAAATTACTTTAAATGGCATAGAAAGAATTTTTTGTACAATTTCTGAAACATTTTCTATAAGTTTGCGATTGTTTCAAGATAAAATGTTTTTAAAACTATGTATTGACTTGATGTCTAATTTAGACTTGCATTCAAAACAGGGTCAGGTTTTTTCATGTGGTGTAATTCTTTTCTTTTTCCAGGTGATGGTCGTTTGAGCCGTCCTATTTTTACCCAGGAACCACAAGATGTTATTTTTCCTTTGGATTTGTCAAAATCTGAAATCATCCTGAATTGTGCTGCTAATGGTTACCCTTCACCCCATTATAGGTAAAGTTCTACTTCTGAGTACCACACTGCTTGTTTTTTTTTTTCTTTGTCTTCGGGGTAAAATATACACACAATAAAGTGACTTAATTTGAAGTGTACAGCTCAAAGAATTTTTACATAGGTATACAGCTGCATGCCCACCACTCAAATGAAGATATGGACATTTCTGGTATGGCAAACTGTTCCCTCATGGCACTTGCCAAGTGATGACTACCCCACCCCCACCCGCAGCAACCACTATTATGACTTATTGATTAGGTCTGCTTAGAACAGTTATTCTTGAGATTGGTGCCATGCAGTGCCATGTTATGGAGAGAATTGACAGAGGAAAAGAAAGAAAGAAAACGGAAGGAAAGAAGAAAGGAAGGAACACAGGAGAAAAGAAGAAAAAATAAAGGGAAAGGACAGGAAAAGGTTTGTTTCCCCAATTTGAAAGACTATAAAGCACAAGTTCATTTTGTACTCCCTTCCCCACAATTTGGAGCCACTGCCTCAGTTGCCCCATATACAACGACTGTGAAAATGTTTCCCTAAAAGGAATTAATCCAGATGGAAATTTTATTTTATCAGACTAATTTCTGTGGCTCCACTGACATGTCCCATCACCCAAAAAGCACTGGTTTTAGAAAAACATGTTGAAGACAGCTATGTACCATCTAATGCAGAAAAGGAATTTTCATTCTGGGCAAGTAGAAAAATATATATTTCCTCCTCACATATTACCTCTGAAATAATAAGGCAGAAAGTTCTGTAGTGTTTCAGTTTTTAGAATATTGCAGTAAAGGCAGAATCTGATCCACCTTGTGGGTAGACTTCACAAATTAAAAAATATATGCATGTATATATTATGCTTATATAAATCATAAAGATATTTTGTTGGTAAGAACTGCATATGCAGTGTAAATATAGGAAAAATTGAATAAATATTAAAATCACTATTGTGGCTTTGGGATTTTAAAAGCATTTTTTTAAAGTCTGAATTTTTAGTAGTTAAGTTAAATCATCACACACAAAAAGCAACAATCTCAGTCCATTTTGGCAAAATAAGCTGGCTTGGTGTGATTTTTATGTTCCATTAAAAATACCAAATTTCTATGTATAATTACTTTGATCTTAAGATTGTCTAGATTAACTAGCTAAATGACTTATATGCACAAAGTTAAAGACAACTCTCCTTTACATTGTATTTTGTCAAAAGAACTTCAGAATTTGTTTTTTAAAAGAAAAGAGCTGAAAAACTGTGTCTTACTACACTTTATTAAAGCTTTCCTATCTTTAGGACACCCAAACCAATAAAGTCCATCTGGTTGATGAAGATTACTTAGTTTATAAATTGGTTCACTCAGTTCATGGTTGGTGGTTTGTTTTCCTTAAATAAAGAGTTATCTTACTTAACTTAAAATTTGCTTAAATATACAAAAATGTGATTAACACATTTTTAAGGATCACCTTACAGTTTAAGTTGGAATTTTATTTTTGAAAGCCAATTTGATTGATCCTAAAGATTGACAGAATTTGTTAGAGAAAGGAGAAAAAAAGTATGAATCCCTATAAAATAAGAAACATTTGCTAAGTATAAATAAGATAAATCATCAGTCAATCATGTACTTATATAAAAATGTCTACTGGCTTATAACAGGCTGAAAGATATAAAACAGTGGTTCTCACAACAATTTGCTAATATTATCTATGAAGAAATACACTGAATGAAGAGACTGCAAATTCCACTGTTGTGAAATGGCTTCTGTTTCTAACATACTTAAAAATTAGGAGGCTAAAGACAAGTAATTTAGCTTCTTATTTCCAATCCCCATAACCAGGTTTAGCGTGGCTCTGATATCATGGTATAAAATACTCATAGGCAAGAGGCTTTGAAAAAAGAGTGAGAACAAAACCAAGTTTTTAATGCTTAAATGTCAGACTAAGACCCAATTTTCTTGATAATAAAGCAAAGGGCAGAGGTATTTCAGACAATGCACATTAACAACAAAATAAAAATTTAGTTTTAATATGATCCTAACTTAAAATTTATTTTTGAAAAACATCGTTAACTGTATTCATCTTAGATTGTGTGTGTGTGTGTGTATGAAATAGGGGACAATCTTTATGATTCAGAGTCTAACATTATTTGAGGTTATTTGGATATAGTGTGAAGCCGTATTAAAGAGCCTTTGACTTAGATCCATTCCATATGTGACCTTGGAATAATCATTTCTTTCTCCTGGCATTGGATTCCTTATCCACAAAGTGAGGGTGTAGTTGACTTTAAGGTGTGTGTTTTATTCCTTTTAGTAAATTCCTTTAGCAAATGAAATCTCACAGGAGAAAATAAGCAATATTTAAAGCAGAACTTTGGAAACAGTTTAAAAGTAACTTCTCTAAAGTCACTTACAGTTGGAGTCAACACCTTCACAGACAGGATTTCAGTAGAAAACAAGAAGATACAGATGTCAGGCAAGTTGGCACAGAAGTTTTCCCATGGAAAGGATCACTCTTTATTCTTTAAAAGACCAGGCAACACATGGCAATTAACATCTAACCAGGAAGCTTTGTAAAGGGAAGGAAAATGGGTTATGCAAAAATGTACTTGGGTAGGATTGCTTATACTTTAAAAAGTTTAGGAAAATCAGATAGTAATGAGCTTAGTTCCAGCTCAGAATATATCTTTTATTTGGGAAAATGAAGCAACACACACATAAATCATTTTTACACTGGATACACTCTCTATCAGGTACACTATCTTTGAATGTCATAGAGGATTTCTAACACATGTTCTCTGGACCTGGTCACAAGAGGAGGTTCCTTTCTGTAATTTAATCTACTCCAGTCATAAAGACATTCTTAAGTCTGGAGAAGCTCTAGGTCTCTGAGTAAAAATCATGAAAGTAGTTACTCTGCCCTTCTATTCTTTTTATTCATTTCCTCACTCGATCTTCTTAACAACCTCATGTGATAAAGCAGGATATTTTTATTGTGCAAATTTTATAATTGATGGATATGACTTTTGGAGAATTCATTACTTGCACAAGCATACACAGCAAAGGAATGTCAAAGCTAGGCCTAGGAGTCTTTCCACAGGGTCAATGGAGCCAAATTTAGCACACATTACAATCACCCAGAGAGACTACTAAAAAAATTTTTATTTTGGAGTTCTTCAAAGGTCTAGGGATGGGCCCAGAAATAGTGCTCCATGTAATTCTAAAGCAAGGCTCAGTTTTGAAAAACACTCACATGCACACACACACACACACACACACACACACACACACTCGTGCATTATCACAGGTCAGCAAACAAATATAGCCCCCAGCCATTATATTCTTAACTACTCAATAGGGAAGGATGTTCACCAGTAAAAGTTCAAGATTTTAGTTCAAATCCATATGTTTCATGGAATTAATGATATTAAGGCAGATGCTTAAAATAATCATCTATAGCATATTTCCTAGTTTGCATCATGGGATAATTCTCCTGGGCATGCAATTCTATCCGTAACGTTTGTATGACAATCACCTGAATTCATTAATACTATTTCTCCATTGATTTAAACATATTAATTAGGACAAAGCCCATACCACGACTTGAACCCTTGATCTATATGCACAGTTTAATAATCATTGTACCATAGTGATTAGGATTATGGGGATACTGTGAAATATTCATTTGCTGCAGCTAAGCCAACAACTTTGAATTTGTGTTGAAAAACAATTACTGAGATTAATTAGGAGCATATAATGATGACAGCAGTTATTTCAGTGATTGATTCCAAAATTAAAGAGAACTGGCAAACTAAGTGCTGTATAGCCTTTGCATTGAAAATGAAAGGGAACACAAAGGTTAAAAGACCATGTAAGACAGTATTACAGTGCTGGCAAGGAGAATATTTGAGGCTTCAGATAGGCCTAAAAAATAGTTTTCTCCATTTTCTTCTTCTGAAATTGAGAACGAGAGGCCGAACAAATTTCTCTAGAAAAAAATTTGGCAGATAGTTCAGGCAAATGAAATATACTATTTTTGACTGTTGTCTTTCAACTACCTTTATTAAAATGAAGTTGAGGTGCACAAAAATTGGCTAAATAATTTAAAAGTGACAGAGTTTGTTCAAAACCTCTGGATGATTTGATATCTCGTCAATCACTTCTCATCTTTAATAGGGTAGAAGATTACCTAAATCCGTATTTCTTTTCTACTGTTGTAGATATTTGCCAGACTTTTTCCACGGGACATTTCAGAATACTCCTAAGAAAGTCAATGACATTTGGAATAATGCTATAAAATGTCATTCCTTTCTTACAGTTAGCTACCTCTACCAAAATAAGGGAAGAAACTGCAAAGCTGGCATAGACCCTAAAAAAATATGATTTGGAAATTGGCTATATTACATAGGAAGAGGCCACTCACTTGTTTTTCTGACTGATTATCTTAATTCAATAGTTTAAATATCTCTGTTCTTAAATGCTTTATATGACTACACACAGCTTGTGCCCTAGAAATGTATCTGTTTAAGTATGTAATATTCTTATTTCAAAATGTCTGAATATTTTGATGCAAGTTAGGGGTTGCAAGGTGGGGGAAGTGAATCCAGTTAAAGATAATTACTGGCTATTCATTCATCTTAAAATGACCAAATGCAATTTCTAAAACATCTTATGGTTCTTTGAAAATAAATGTAACTGTTAGGCCTTTCTGATACTTAATTCATCTATAAAAAGATTGTTGACTAATAGGTAAGCCAAGAAACTTTCTGCAGCCTAAAATAAAAACTTCTCAAACTGCATTTGTTTTTGTTAAGGTAAAATTTTAGTTTGGCATTTCTAAATACTGTTGAAATATCTCTAAATACTGTAGAAATACTGAAAAATATTCAGTATTTCTAAATACTACTGAAATTAATTTTCTTAGTAAGAGACTAACAGAGACAATCGTGTTCTAAAGTAGTCTGGTTATTTTTGTTTTGTTATCAGCCTCAAATTGGCATTGTAAAATCTTTGCTGGCTTTCTTTGTGCCATTTCTAATATATTTTTCTTGGATTTCTATGTCTAAATCTTTTTTTTTTTTGTGTGTGTGTGTGTGTGTGTGGTACGCGGGCCTCTCACTGTTGTGGCCTCTCCCGTTGCGGAGCACAGGCTCTGGACGCGCAGGCCCTGCGGCCATGGCCCACGGGCCCAGCTGCTCCGCGGCATGTGGGATCCCTCCGGACCGGGGAACGAACCCGCGTCCCCTGCATCGGCAGGCGGACTCTCAACCACTGCACCACCAGAGAAGCCCTGTCTAAATCATTTTTTTTTTTTTTTTTTTTTTTCTTTTTGCGGTATGCGGGCCTCTCACTGTTGTGGTCTCTCCCGTTGCGGAGCACAGGCTCCGGATGCGCAGGCCCAGCGGCCATGGCTCACGGGCCCAGCCGCTCCGTGGCATATGGGATCCTCCCAGACCGGGGCACGAACCCGTATCCCCTGCATCGGCAGGCGGACTCTTAACCACTGCGCCACCAGGGAGGCCCTAAATCATTTTTGACATTCAATTTTGCAGTATCAGTTGTGCGTGTTCAGGTATGGCACATGTTATTTGAAAAGCTGCTATAGGAATAGGGCGGCCAGGTTTATTGACTGAATGTCTACTTTTTATTTCTCATGTCAAGAGTTCTATTGCCTCTTTGTACATATTTGGGTGAATGTTCATAATTTGTAAAGAGTAGAAGATCTTCAAAATAACATAGTTATTGATATCACAGAGCTCATGAAGACAATTATCTTAGATGAAACTGGTGGGATGTATCCACATATAACCATGTTTTGTTTCATTTTAACAGTCTCAGGAATTACAGGTGCATGTTGTTTAACACAAGAGTGGTCAACTCTGTATATTAGAAACATGATTTGATTTTTTTTTCCTTGAAGGTGGAAGCAAAATGGCACAGATATTGATTTTACCATGAGCTATCACTACAGGTTGGATGGAGGCAGTTTGGCAATCAGTAGCCCCCGCACAGATCAAGATATTGGCACGTACCAGTGCCTGGCCACCAACCCTCTGGGAACAATTCTGAGCCAGAAGGCGAAGCTCCAATTTGCATGTGAGTTTGTGGGAAAAATCTATAATCTTTATGTTTCTAAAAATATATTTTTATTATAATCATAGTAGGAAAAATCCAGCTTTGCCAATCATATGCTCTTTGAGAGCAAATATGAATTTATAGAGGCAAAAAGTTTTCACAGTGTGCATTTTGTGAATTCAGACTCCTGGGGATAGCTGAAATCTGTTTCAAAAAAGGAAGGAAGTATCAGTGTTATTGTATTTTGTGAATAATATTTAGAAACATCTCTGAAAGTTCCAGATATACATATTAAGATAAAGATTATATACATTACTCTTTTTCTTTTGCATTGGGTATTAGTATGCAGAGCACATGAAGCAAAAGCTGAGGGCAGAGATGTCTTTTGGGGGAGGCAAGTATTCTCCCAGGAAAAGTGATCATGCATCCACAGTTTGATGTAGGTGGAAATAAAGTGGCTGCCAAAGGCAGACTTTATATTAACTGTAACAATGTCCAGCTGCGTCACAAAAATGTCAACCAAATAATTACCTTGGTGATATTTGGGGACATTTGGGGACATCAGCAGATGAACAATAGACATAATGCTCCTTATATAGTTTTTATGTAGTGCTTCCAGGGGCTGAAATGTTTCATATTGGATCCAGGGAAAGCCTTGTTTGAAAGTAATTACATCTGTTGATATGGATGAAGTAGAAGCCTTAAATGTCTCCTTTTGTACTCCCTCCCTAACCCAATCCTACCCATGTCCACCTCAGAGGATATATCAGGGGCCAAAGTGTGAGAAGCTACTCTTTGCAGCCCTCATGAAAAGGTCTATGCTTCTATTACTTTGAAAAAGTAATTATTTTGAAATTTAAAAAACAAAATATATGTCCAAAGCCCACCTTGTAGAACTACTTTAGTCACCACTAGATATATAAATTAACAATTGGGTCTGTTTCCCATTGCAAGTCTTGTGTTCCAAATATGCCGTGTTCTACACATAGTTCCCCTATGTTGAGCATTCTAGGGATGGCACTGTTTCTGAATATGTATATAAACATATTCAGAAAAAAATACACACACACATATGTATATATGTATATGTATGCATGTGGTCATAAATATACACACATTATACATATGTACATATATGTATGTGGTCCTATATATACATACATACACATGTATACATACACACAAGTGTTACTAAGTGTATCTGAATGTATTTATATCTGCAGAAATCAAAGGATAATGCAAAAGTTTATAGAGCTAAATGGAATCTGAACAAAGGCTGATGGCTGCTTGGACCTTATGGTAAAGATAAACACAATACTTGATTTCTGCATTTCAGCTAAGACCAGCACTTGGAAAAATAATAGCAAGCAAAACACTAATAAGAAACTTATTTTACAGAAGTAAACAATTGCTCCATAGACTTTCAATGATCCTGCCAAAATAATTATATCTCTTACTAGGATAGGTGATAACCCTAGAAGATACACATGATTTGGATCAGATTGCATAAGAATAAATTTCACTTTCTGGCAAAGGAAAACACATACAGCACATTTATTTGCTATACCCTGGAAATAACTGAATAACTGAATACCTATGATGAAAATTAATGCACTATGCTTTACATGGCCATCTATTTCCTCCTCTTTGTTCCCCTTCTTAAACAAAAAATATATATTTTTAATCCCCTACATTATTTTTTCTCACCTTTTTTCTGCTTTTAAAAATATGTGTAACTAGAATTTTTTCAAAGTTAAATCATATTTTCTCTTTGCTGAAAAAAGAGGAAAGGTTTAAATTAAGAAGAAATTGTATGCTTTCATTTGGATGAACGGGAAAATCAATTCTTCTGTCCTTGCTGACTTTCTTGTCTCTTCACAAAATTTTCCTTTTTTTGAGTTGAAGGTGTGTGACTGTTGATCCCTAAAATCGTTTCTATTACTATTCATGCAGAAAGAAGAATGGCCTATATCCATTAGCTGATCTTTCTCTTGCAGACTTAAAGGATCTTATGTTCCAAGTCTTAAACTTGAAAACAAGAACAAAAACAAAAAAAGAACCACATTATTCTGCCTTTTGTGTCCAGTACCTGTAGTGGTCCCACGCCTGAAACATTTCCTGCTAGGTCCATGGAGAGATTTGGTTGAGTGTAATTATCTCTTGAATCAACTCTGAACATAACCAACACATTTTAATCACCTATAAAGTATCTCCCTTCATTTCCTGTATTTCATAAGTACTCTCACCACCTTACTTAAGTCAGTTGTTCATTCCAAGTAGTAAATAACTTCTTTTCAAAAGGTGAAAATACCAGGTCTAGCTTTGCCACTGCTATTATGCAACTCTGAGTGGTTTACTTTTTGTACAAATGAGCACAAAGATCTTAAAGATGAATCGAAAAGTGTTGATGGGGACTTCCCTGGTGGCACAGTCATTAAGAATCCGCCTGCCAATGCAGGGAACATGGGTTCGAGCTCTGGTCTGGGAAGAACCCACATGCCATGGAGCAACTAAGCCCACGAGCCACAACTACTAAGCCCACGTGCCACAACTACTGAAGCCCACACGCCTAGAGCCTGTGCTCCGCAACAAGAGAAGCCACTGCAATGAGAAGCCCATGCACCACAGTGAAGAGTAGCCCCAGCTCACTGCAACTAGAGAAAGCCCGCACGCAGCAAGGAAGACCCAATGCAGCCAAAAATAAATAAATAAATTAAAACATCCTTTAAAAAAGAAAAAAACAAAAAACAAAAAAACACCATAAGTCAAGACATACACCATGGAAAAAAGTAGAACGCTTTCTATTAAAAAAAAAAAAAAAAAGTGTTGATGACTTACAGCCCAGAAGACTCCACTTACAAATTCTTTCATCTAATCTCATTTAAGAGATACAGGATATTAATTTTGCAAAATAGGTTTTCTGAAATTTCATTCAAAGAAATTACATTTGTATCCATATGCAAATCTATGCATAATCTCATTAATAAGGTTACTCTTCCAAAAAGAGAGGAAGGAAAAGAGAGAGGCAGAGAAATAGAGAGACAGAGAGAAGAGAGGCAGAAAGAAAAAGAGAGAACATAATAGAAGAGAAATATCCAATTGGGAATTTGTTTCTCTATGAAAACATCCTGAACATCACTAATCAATACAGAAATACAAATCAGAGCCAGAAAATGCTGCTTCACACTCATTAGGATGGCTATTATTTTAAACACACACACACACATACACACACATGCAGAAAATAACAAGAATTGGCAAGGATGTGAGAACATTGGAATCCTTGTGCATTACTGGTGCGAATGTAAAATGGTACAGCTACTGTGGAAGACAGCATGGCAGTTCCTTAAAAACTTGAACATAGAATTACCACGACACAGCAATTCCACCTCTAGGTAAATGCCCCAAAGGATGGAAGGGACTCAGGCAGATGTTTGTATACCCAATAATAGTGGCATTATATATAACTGGTAAAAGGCAGAAAGGACCCAAATGCCCATCAACAGATAAATGCATTAACAAAATGTGGTATAGACATACAACAGAATATTATTCCACTTTAAAAAGGAAATTTTAAAATTCTATTACATGCTACAGCATGTAGGAACCTTGAAAACATTTTGCTAAGTGAAATAAGACACACACAAAAGGATACTTATTGTAGGATTCCATTTATATGAGGTAAGTAGACTAGGTAAATTCCTAGACAGAAAGTAGAATGGTGGCTTCCATGGATTAGGTGAAGGAAAATGGGGAGTTATTGTTTAATGAGTACAGAGATTTAGTTTGGCTTGATTAAAAAATTCTGGAGATGGATGGGGATTATATAACAATGCAAATGTACTTAATACTAAAGAATTGTACACTTAAAATGGTTTAAATGGTAAAGTTTATGTTATACATATTTTACCACAAGTTTTTAAAAAGGGATATCATCAGAATTCAGTGGAATGAAAGTAATCATTTCAGTTGGCTTTTTTCCTCCCATAATTATCAAAAAAAAGAGTAAGTTTTCCTTATTAAGTATCTGTTCTGTTTCTTTGCACAGAAAAAGTAGAATCCAAATGCAAGTCTCCAACCAAATGGAAAGTTTCTAAAGTGCAAGAGCCGCACCTTCAACTTAATTTGAGTTCTCACCACTACTTTCATAAATTTTCAACATTGTCTATTTTGCTAGAAAGGCTTTTGTACCTTTCTGAACATCGAAACAATGGCGGTCAAATGCTAATATTTTCAATACAAACAGATCTGAGTTCAAATACTATCTCTGTAAAACAACCAGTAGTATGATATTAGGTCACCTCTTAACAATATTAAGCCTCTTTTATGAAATGTATACAATGAGAATTACAGCAGCATCCATAGGACAGTGAAATGGATTAACTGAGGTAATGAATGTGAAACCCCTGGTCCCTTATAGGCACTCAGGAAATGGTAAATCTAATTCTTCTTTTTGTATTTTCATTTCCTCTCTCAAGTTGGCCAAACATCTACATATTTCAGACTGTTACAGTTACTCATAAAAAAATCTAGTTTACATTTTAAAACTTTCTCCAGACCAGCTGTTCCCTTGTTTTCAAGACTTTTAGGTATTTGACATATATTACCTTTCCTGAACTGTGGAACAACCATAAGAGGAAGATGCTATTGTTGTCCCCATTTTACAGATTAGAAGCCTGAGGCTCACTGAGATTGGGACTTTTAAAAAAGTATATTGTTAGAGAACCAGTTGTAACTTGAGTATAAAAGTTCAGATTCTAAAACTTATGGCTTTTGTGTTAAGGTATTCAGTCCTTTTCAAACACTGCCCACACAAATTATGTGGACCTTCTTTCTTTATTTCATTTGCTATTGGTATAATCATTGCTGAAACAATAAGTCATATCTGTAGGACAGTAACCTTCACAATAAGCCTGGTGGTAGATGCTGTTGGTGCCGGGTCCAGATCCCTTTTAACGGGCATTGGGCCCAGCTGTTAATGCCCACAGCTGCCCCTGTTATTCAATGCATGCCCTAGAGCTCCCCATGGGGTCAGGATGGAGCTAGACAACAGCTGAGACACCTTCTTGCTTAGCCCCTTCCCTTGCTCTATCCAGTTTCCATCCCTCCATTTCTCCTGGGAGTGCTTCCTCAATAAATCAACACCCTGAATCTCTGCATCAGACTCTGCTTCTAAGGAACCCAAAGTAAGACAGACACTAAACATTCAATATAAGATATTTGATCTTATTGACAGAGAAATTGGGTCCAGAAGCCCTAATATGAATTTCCATAGGTAAGAACAAAGCTATACATCAAAATAAAATTGTGTCAACAACTCTGCTTCCTACCAGTTGGCAGTCAATTGTATAGTGCCACTTTGACCTTCAGAACAAATGAACCATGAACAGCCTTTCAGTAACTAACTTGTCCATGGGAGAGACTCTGTAGGTAAATACATCTAGATAATTGATGACTTTTGTTTGCAACTTCTGTCCTGATGTTCAGAAATTCAAAAGAACCCTTGGAGTTTATATTAGACTCAGCCTGTTAGAGTCTGCCTCACCTTGAATCATCCCACCATGAAACCATCCTGAAATGCAGCCCAAATATAAAAAAACTCTGTTATGAAAAATCCTCCTAAATCAAATTTGTCTTTAACCAGCTATGTTACTCAGACAAGTCAGTCATCTCTGTGGACTTATCAAAAGTATGTTTTGAACTATTTAATTGCAAAAGTCTCCTTCAGTTCTTCCACATAAGATTCTGTCATTCCAAATTCTCAGATAGATTCTAATTTAAGCTCTTCTCTTCTTCCTCTACCCAACCTCAACCCTAAATCAAATTTAGCAAGTGTCTAGTCATCAAAAGCTCCTGTTATCACCCTGGTATTCTTGAATGATAACACCAGCTTGACTTTTTACAAGCTACACTCGTAGCTGCTTTGAATTTATTTTATTTCTCAAGGACTTTGGTGGTAAAGGTTGAATGTAGACTTCTTCCTTTCATATGTATGTTAATGAATTACTCTGTACTTGTGTGAGAGAACATTGCATCTGTCATTGCTGTTTAAAATGTTATCCTTGAGTAAAAAAGATAGGCATTTTGAAAGAAATCCATGATTTCACTGAGCTGTATTTTTTTTAGACACTCATAATATACAACTCTACCAATGAATAGATCAACATTGGGATAATAGTCACTTATGAATAGCGCTTTTTTGGTCCTGCACTATTTAAAATTTAATCACAGACACCATTTCACATAAGTTTGTTCCATTATTGCTGGAGCCTCCTAGCCTAGCTAGACCGAAGCTAGACTAGTTGAATAAATGAATGGTCATTTATTTATTCATTCACCAAGCAACCAGAAAACACCTTATTGGGGCTTCCCTGGTGGCGCAGTGGTTGAGAGTCCGCCTGCTGATGCAGGGGGCGGGTGTTCGTGTCCCGGTCTGGGAGGATCCCACGTGCCACGGAGCGGCTGGGCCCGTGAGCTGTGGCCGCTGGGCCTGCGCATCCGGAGCCTGTGCTCCGCAACGGGAGAGGCCACAGCAGTGAGAGGTCCGCGTACCACACACAAATAAAAAAAAAAGAAAAGAAAACACCTTATTTATATGCATCAAGCACTGTGCTAGGGACTAAAGATTAAATGATAGATAAGAAATAGCTGCTCCCTGTCTTCACAGAGCAGGCAGGTGAAATTTTGAGTGCAAGAAGAAAAGGAAAGAAATTGCTAGCATTTGCATAGTACATATTATATAGCAGGCACCTTTCCAAGCTTTTTATGTAAATTAACTTCAATGAGCCTTACACAACAACCCTATGAAGTTACTATAATCCCATTTTCAGATGAGCAGATTGAGGCCACAGAAGAATTAACTAACTTGCCCAAAATCACACACATAATAAGTAGCAGAGTCAGTATTCAAACCCAGGCAGTCAGAACCTGGAGTCCAAGTTCTTACTGCCCACTGTACCTCCTCAAAAAAAGCATCAGGTGATGTGAGATGTAACCTATAAGGGAGACCAGAGAAGGAAGTAGTAAAGTTTGTCTGGATTGGACAAAGGGCAAAGGAAGCCTTCCAAAGGCAATTGGGCTTGAACTGAGCCTTGGAATATTAGTTTGTGTTCCAAACACAGAAAGTAGGTGAAGGAGAACATTCAGGTTGACAGGAGAGTGAGAGGAAATGCAAATGCAAACAAGTCTCAAGCATTAGAGAAAATGACAGGGCAATGGCAAAACCCAGGCCAGGGTACCTGGAATGTGAAAGGCCATGATTTAGAAATAACTGGTTTTCTAGGACAAGGCTGAAACATAATTTGGAGCCAGGTATATCCAAATTTTGGAGACCCTTTATTTCCAAGCTTAATCTACACATAATGGAATGATTGGGTGATATTAGGAGATGCCAGAGAAACCTGCAGAACTCCCTCATATCATGAAGCTTTTAGGCAGAGGTACCAGGCATGAACTGCCTATGTTTGAAAAATATTCCCCACTCAATGTGACATTGTGCACAGGTGTGAATTTACGTGTAAAATGGAGGTGTCAGTAGTACACACTTTTCGTAGGTTTACTGTAAGGCCCAAATACTTATGGTTACATGTAGAGCAGTGGGTAAGGGCACCTGATATATTGTTGTGAGTTGTTGATGGAGAGCTTGGCAGAGGTCTGCCCATGCAACTATTAATAGCCCAAGTTTGGGACTTCAGTACTTATCCTATGAACAATGGAAATACTTTGATGTTAAGAATTTCGAAGTTATTTATAGAACATTGTTTGAAAATGCCACATACTTTTCCCCTTAAAAATATCAGTCTGATAAATTAATGATATTACGAATGTTATTAAAACCATGGTACACATATTTAGGGATGTTCCAAACCTCATTTCTAACACTTGTAGGATGGGGTTAAGGGATTCTTGCTCCGTGTCACAGGGTTGATTTTAGGTGGCTCAAGGGTAAAATGCAATAATATTTCATTTTAAAGGGCTATAAACATGCAGGCATTTACAATCACCATAATTTTTTTTTCCAGAGAAATGCCAAGGGTTTTATATCTGCAATGCTGTTCATCTTTATTCTATACCTGTAAGCTCTCCTAAACCATGTTTTACAGATGAAGAAATAAAAGAAATTCAAAGTGGGGCAACTATGTTACTTGCCCAAGGTCACCAACCTACCACAGACCTAGAATTTCTCACATCTCCATCTGAAAATAATTTTTAAATATACATTTATTTGTAGATAGAGGAAGTAAAACAGAATCCACATGAATCCAAAAACCACAGTCAGAGAACAACAGAAAAGGTCTCCAGGTAAAAGTAATGATATAAAGGCCTTTGGCTCTTTCGAGAAGGATTTCTAAGATATCTGTGTATTTGTAGGTGATGCGTATTTTTATTTCTGTCTCTTGCCCAGGGTCTGTACAAGCATGAAAAACAACAACAAAAACCCTCTCACATTTAGAAATAAATTTTAAAATCTTTATTGGGTACTGATGAATTCAGAATGTCTTTAATATTTTTTCATATATAAGAAATATAAAAAGTTATACATGATCCTGAAGATATAGTGACAAAGTGCATTCATATCTGAAAAGCAAATTAAAACCCAAGAGAAGGGGTTTTAAAAATAACACTTAAAAACGCATTTGGAAATTGTAAAGGCTCTGATAATTGTGAAGTGTGTGTTAAGTGGGTAATGCGTATCTAATTATAAATGTAAATGCTAGATGGTTTTTAACCTTTTTTTTTTGTACATCAGAAAAGTACCTAAACAAAGTGGGTAAAGAAATATTTTTCTTTAATTTATTAAATAAAAGAAATCCAATAAAAGAGTATTGATTTTTAATGATCATTTTGGAAACAGCACTAAACAATGTAGCAATGGATTTAATATTCTGAATTTATCTTAATGTAATAACCATCAGTGGGTATCATAAAAAGGAGAAGAGGGCCTCCCTGGTGGCGCAGTGGTTGGGAGTCCGCCTGCCGATGCAGGGGATACGGGTTCGTGCCCCGGTCTGGGAGGATCCCATATGCCGCGGAGCGGCTGGGCCCGTGAGCCATGGCCGCTGGGCCTGCGCATCCGGAGCCTGTGCTCCGCAACGGGAGAGGCCGCAGCAGTGAGAGGCCCGCATACCACAAAAAAAAAAAAAAAAAAAAAAAAAAAAAGGAGAAGAGTTTGTCTTCGCTTTTAAAAATAATTTAAGCCTTAAACAAATGGACTCAGAGCAGCTGCATGGTTGAATTACAGCAAGCCACTGTTATTTTTATATTTTTTGAATCAACAGGAGAGTGGATTATCCAATGTTTTAGCCTCATTTTCTTTTCATCATCACTGCTGGACATCTATTTATGTATCTTATCAGAAATGATACTTTTTAAAAATGCAGGCCTTCTCTTACCCCTCACCTCTACTCATATTCAGCAGGACCTAGTCTTTTTGGTCCATTTGAATAAAGTTGTACATTCAAGCTACAGAGGCAAAGAGTTGGGGTGGGAGAAGACAATGTTAGAAAGTAAGGTATTCATCCAATCAAAACTGAGATTTTCTGATTTATAAAACTGAGAAAGAAACCCAAAGCTGAAGTGCTTATTTATTACTCTTATGCTGTCTGACAAATGATTCTGAGGAAGTTTGACCATAGCCTGTAGAGATTTTGCTTTTGAGATTTATAAATTTGGTCAGGAATCACAGCAAAATTTTTATTTGTACTAAAGAATCAGATGAACTATTTTCTGGTGTTTATTATTAATGTGTTACCAAAATATCAGACTAGAATTAAATGTTTAAAAAGTAAATTCAAAAAAAAAATTCAAAAAAAAAAAGTAAATTCAAATGATAAAGAGGATTTGGTGGCAACCTCTGGAAATGTTCATCATGTTTTAACATATTAATTTATATACAATCTTTTCCAAGAAGCAAAACACATACAAGAAAATTACAAAACATACATAGATCAGTGAAGCAGTACTAAACCAGATTCAGAAACAGAAAACTGGGCACACTCCAGAAGGCCCTCTCTTGGTCTACCCCTTCCTGTTACTACTCTCTCTCTCTCTTCTCCACTATCTTGACTTGTAAATATATAATTAAATATTGTCTTTTAAAATTTTATATGAATAAAACCATACAATATATATTCCTTTGAGTCTGGCTTTGTAGCCGACAGTTATTTGTGAGATTCATCCATGTTGTTGTGGGTAGCCATAGATCATTAATTTCCATTGATATATAGTATTTTTTTTTTTGCGGTACGTGGGCCTCTCACTGTTGTGGCCTCTCCCGTTGCGGAGCACAGGCTCCGGACGTGCAGGCTCAGTGGCCATGGCTCACGGACCCAGCCGCTCCGCGGCATGTGGGACCTTCCCGGACCGGGGCACGAACCCGTGTCCCATGCATTGGCAGGCGGACTCTCAACCACTGCGCCACCAGGGAAGTCCCACTGATATATAATATTTTATTGTACGAATATACTACAATTTATGAATGACTTCTACTCTTAATGGAAATGTGGATTGTTTGGCAAAGGTGAATAATCCTTTATGAATTATCATGTATCTATCTTCGGTACATTTGTGTATACATGTCTCTGTTGTATATACCATAGTGTAGAATTAATTATAAGGCATTTGGGTATGCATATTTACAACTTTAAAAGATAATGCCAACTATTGTCTACAGTGGTTTTATTAATTTGTCCTCTTACCAGCAATGTTTTTTTGACAACACTTGGTATTTTGAGTCTTTTTAAAATTTTAGCTTTTGGGGAGGATATGTAAGGGTATCTCATTTGGGTTTAATTTACATTTCCTGATAACTAATGAACTTGAGCACCTTTTACATGTGTATTGGCTACATGCAAAGCCTCCCCCGCTTTAAAAATATTTTAAATCATTTTTCTATTGAGCTTTCTTTTTCTTAGTGATTGATTCTAGATATGAGCACAGTGTTGGTTTTATGTAGGGAAATAGCTTTTCCTACCTTGTGGCTTGCCTTTTTATACTCTCTTAATCATGTCTCTGATAAACAGAAATTTTCAAATTTAATATAGTCCAATTTATCGTTTCCTATATGTAATGATGCTTTCTGTAAAAAGTTTTAGAAATGTTTTCCTGCCCTGATTAAATGAAGATACTCTCCTATATTATCTTCTACAGTTTATTGTCTTGTCTTTCATATTTAAAATTGCAATGCACCTGGAAGTTATTTATTTATTTATTGGCATGGTGTAAGGTAGGTTCAAAAAATATATATATATATATCTTACATATATATATATATATATATATATATATATATCTTCATAGGGATCCAATCAAGCCAACCAAGATATTAAAAATGCAGCCCTTGCCTCACAGTTCTATAGTGCCATCTCTGAAGGTAATCAAGGTAATCTGAAGGTAATCAAGCATGCATACCCACTGCTTGGGACTGCATTTAGGCTCTCTCTTTTCTCTTCCATTGTTATATTTGTCTATCTTTGTGCAAATGCCACACTCAATTACAGCAGTCTTATAATTAGTCTTGATATCTGGGAGTTATTAAAATAGATGATATGGATTAAAAATGAGGCTCAACTTATAAGCTAAACTCAAGGGGAAAAATATCTCAAATAAAATAAAAAGGGAATAAAAATTCATATCATAAAGTCATATCCAATTACTAAACTCGAGCTTTTCAGTGGCCAAGGCAAAAAAGGGTTCATATCTTTCAGGGGATAAAAACATGCTAATTGTTCCTATAAGCGTAATCACTCTGACTCTAGAACCTGAGAGAAGCTTCTCTTGTGAATCCTCAAGAGCAAAGTGGGTGATTCAGTGGATCACATTCCCCTCACAAACCTGCTCAAATGCTTACAACATTGGATTTCTTACGGTGGCTTCTTATATCATATCTTAAAAATAATAGCTCACATTCATTAGATACTCCTTAAGCCTCTTCCATAGCGTTAGTTAAGAGGCTTCCCGAACTATGTGCCTAGTTTACTATCACTGTAGCCAATGTCACTATTTGCAAATCTCACCAACCTCTGGCTATAGCTGTAATACCACCACAATAGGTCCTCTGAACAGGCAATAGAAATGAGTTGCTAAATTTTTCAAACTTCAGGTGAATCCAGTGCTTGCTTTATTCACATATTATGTGGCTTTTCTTGGTGGAAGGCTCACAAAGCATAACTCAGTCCAGAGGTCTTGCCTACCTATTTCAGAAAACTAGGTTAGAATATTTTTCCTGGACATTTCTTGGTGTGCTTCCATGAGCCTGTGCCTTTTTCTACACTTCCGAGATTGATGGTTTGGGAAGTTGTTCTGCTTCCTGAACTGGTGGTGTTACATTTATGTTACCCCCTTCTCCATTCTTGTAGGAGCCAGGGAATGATGGGAATTTATAAAAATAAGGCACATAAGCATTTCAAGTTTTATGATACTGAGTACATCCTCTATGATGGATGCTTACATATATGTTCCTAAAAGGAGGTCACAACCTTCTCAACAGTTCTTTCTAGCTCAAGAGGATAATTTAGTTTAATCCTTCAAACTACCATGTAACACAGAAGCTACCATTATAAACCCAGTTTTATAGACGAGCAAAATTAACTTCAGAGAAGTGGAGTAACATGCCTAGGGTCATTAGAAAATAGTGTAGGTGAGATGTAACACCAGAGATTCTTGATGTTATAACCCACTTCCCTAATCATTCAACTAGTGCTTGTCAAATGTTAATTTAATATGCATACAAATCACTTGGGGACCTTATTAAACGTTAAGTTCTGTTTCTAGAGGCCAAAGGTGGGTGCCAATAGTTTAAGTTTCTAGCAAGCTTCCAGGTGACACATACGTTGCTGGCCTCAATACCATATTGAGTAGGAAATACAGTCTCAAAATAAGACTTATGTTAGTGCCTAAAGACAATCTAATAGCAGCATATAGAGGATAATCCAAGGTGATATAAAAAGGCAGCTATTATATGGTCTACATAAATCCAGGGGAAAAGCAAATGTTAATCTATATTTCCAAACTCTAAGGTGGCCATTAACATATTTATTTCCACATTCAAATAATGCATATTTATTGAGCACCTACTATGTGACAAACACAGGTGGAAACAGTGAGCAAAGTAAACTCTATTTTCAGTGTTTGTGCACCTGCTCAAATATAACTATAGACTTACTTAAAAAAATATCAATGCCTTTAGAATATAGAACAAGAAAAAAATGTGTTTGACCATCAACCAAAACAATAGGTTTTCAAACTATAATCCCGTCAGAAATTTCTACTCATGACATCAGAAAATGCAAATGAGAAAGTCTAGATCTACAGGCATGACTTAAGGAGTCAACTGCAGGGTGTTTCCCCGCCTATTTGAGAATACTTAAGTTGACAGATCTACTTTCACATGCATATTAATGAGTTGGTTTGCATAAGTTAATTCTATTTTATGAATGGGGATTATATAACCCTCATTTAGTTCTTCCAGAAATCCCATCCATAAGAGCTACTAGAGTTTATCTTACTAGGGTTCTATCCCTTGAGCACAAAGGATTTATTTTAATTATTTCATCAGTTTTAAGCAAAAGTAATCAAATGTAAACAACTGTGCTAGGGGGCTGTTCCCCCCACCAGTTGCCTCTCAGCTTTCTGTTTTTGTCTCTGTACTGTTCTCAGGATTCATTTAGAAAGCAATCCTAGTGTTTTCATTTAAAAAGGAACAAAATCTGGCTGAGTCAAACATCGAAGTCTATGACATTTCTTTTTGGCACGTCTAGCAGGTTTAGGGCCTTGACTATGGTTATTAACATAAATATTAATATTAATAAAAGTTAATATGTATCCAGTAAGCCAAGCCCTGGGAAAAGCAGTTCCCGGGCTTGCTTAAATTCCCACAGCAAGTGTGCGGCAGAACCAGGATTTTAAACCTGGCTCTGACTGACAGCAGAAGTCAGGCTTTCAACACAAGCATCCCCAGTGGCAAGTGTCCTAAAGAAACATCTTACTGCCTGTGGTCCCGGTTATCTCATCTCTGCCCTCCACCTCTCTTTCTGCGGTTAACAAAAGGAAACGTCAGTCTGTGATGCTCCGAATAAGTGTCCCGTCCCCTTAACTCCACGCTCTCCCAGCAGAAGTGGAGAGGGTGTTTCGAGAAGACCCTCCACCACGCATCCCCAAGCACGTATCCCTGCCCCCGTATTTGCCTTGACATTACCATCTCTGATATGCTGGGCCTCCACTGTGCTGTACATAGGGCACTGTAATAAGCCTAGAGTTCCAAGGTCACCCCTTACTGCCCAAACCCTCATCTACACGTAACTCTGCTTGTTCCCATTTCTAACCCCATTTGCCAACCCTCCCCCAGCTGCTACAGTTCTTCCCTGGACTTCATGAAACCAAGTCAGTCATCAGCCGAATCCTTATACCCTTAACCTTTGCTGACTTCCTCCTCACTGGGCTGCATCAACTGAAATTTGGCTTTCATCAACTGAAATTTGGCTTTCATCTGAGGATGGTGCTTCTCTTGTATTCCACCAAACTTGTGACTATTTCCTCCCAGGTCCTCTTTTTCTTAATATTTTTATTTTATATTGGAGTATACCTGATTAACAATGTTGTGTTAGTTTCGCATGTACAGCAAAGTGATTCAGTGATACATATACATGTAACTATTCTTTTTCAAATTCTTTTCCCATTTAGGTTATTACAGAGTATTGAGCAGAGTTCCATGTGCTATATAGTAGGTCCTTGTTGGTTATCTATGTTAAATATAGCAGTGTGTACCATGTCCTCTTACTACCCAGTCTGTGAGTGAGGATAGAGTCCCCCTTCTTCCTCAGTGCCACTTCTATATGACCTTCCTCTCATATGTAATGCCCCAGTTACTAGGATCATGGCCATTAGACTATGCTACTCATGTTGTCTTCATGTTCTCACTCCAGATCATCCCATCATTCCTTGGAGACTTTACCTCCTAGCTTATTGTTAATTTCACCAAAATACTCTTGTCATGTTCTTGGCCATTTCCTCTTTCACTATATTCAGGATTCAGTATTCAATAACCTGATTTCTCATTTCCTTGATTTTTTATGTTCCATTGACCTTGTTCATCTCTCTACCTTAGCCAAACGCCACCCAGTCAAGCTGACTCCAAAACCTTGTCACTATCTAAAATGCCAAGCTTCACCCATATCTAATTTTCAACCTTCCCAACTCTGGAACACCACTTCTTAACTATCTAGCTCACTGCCCCTATTATAGTCCATGGACTCCAACCACACTTCAACTCATTGGATCCTATATTAATCCTAACAACTACCCTCTGTCCCTCTCCCACCCCTTGTCATCATTCTGTTTTTAACCAGACTATATTCCCTGATTTACCTTTGAAACCATTTTTTTTCCAGTTACCCTTGACTCAACTGCTCATTTCTTCCTTCATTATATTCATCTGGTGAAAACCTAACCACGGTAAAATCCAAAACAGAATTTTCACCCAGAGAAAAGTCCAACCATGACAGCTGGTCTCACTTTTAATTCATAAACACTGACATCAAGTGGGACCTATTGTCACTTAACATTAAGATTAGGAAGGGAAGTAATCATGAAATTCGAAGATGTTACTGTGTTGGGTTTATCTTCCCCCACAAAGTCTTCAAAGTCTTGGCTGTTTTTTTTTTTTTTTAATCTCAAAACCTATTCCCACTTTTTAGACATCACCCAGCTTGCCTTTCTCTTTAAATACATGTCATCACCCTCTTTCTGTACTGAAATTCACTTTTCCTGAGCCTGTGTGCTGTCCTCCAAGGATAAGCATACAGGTGTGTGGTTTTCTTTTTGTGTGCCTTTTCCCTCATTAGTAGTAATCAATAACAGAATGGCCCAACTACTTTCTTTCTGTAAAATGTCTGGATTTCAGAATTCTTAAAGTTTGATAGTAATGATCTTTCTTTTAAAATTCAAGTTTCCTGACTAAGATGCTCATTTTACTTCTGGGGAATAAGACTTTGGAAATGCCAAACTACATGTAAAACTGCATGCAAAGAGGGCTCCTTCTTGTCAAGATGACTTGAGGAGACTCACAGAGACTGGTAAGATGCATCTCTGAGAACCTCCAAGTTGGGCCATTCTAAATCCTGTTGGTGTTTGGCTCAGTCCAGGGCATAAATAATCTTCTCAGGGCATCTCCTGAACAAAGATTCCCTGTTGGAAGAAGGCATTGCTTGGATAAATCTGGAAAGTCAGATGCTTAATTGCTGTATTTTCTCCACTGGACCGCTAAAGTTTATTTAGAGACAGGTATAGAAATGGATAAAATGTGGATGGCCTAATCTAATTAATCTATTTCAAGCATTCTCTTTTGTCAGCTGACAAAACCCCTTCAGCATGAGTTCTCACACCACCTCACCTAACCCAGCCCAGCATCGTGATGCCATACCCTTTACTCTTATATTTTTGAAAGCAAGAAAAGTAATGTTTATATTTTTATTTATTCTCTTAAATCAGTAGTGTTGGTCTGCACAAAATTGAGATCTTAATAAATACTGAAGTAGGTTTTCACTCTTTTTCTTTATATAAATAGAATTATTGATGTTTATATTCTCCTCATAATTATTATATTTTGAAGTGTGGCTTTGTGTTTTTATTCCTTTTGTTTTAAATCTTGGTATAAATGATATCAGAGTGCAATTCCTTTTGCAACTTTTTTTTCCCCCCTCTACACTAAGTTTTAAAATTTAGTCATATTTCTACATGCTGGTTTCCTTCTTTCCTTTTAACTGTTGTATAGTATTTCATCACATGAATAAAATAAAGTTTATTCTATTTCTATGCAAGGATGGAAATAAAAATTTAATCTTATTTTTCAGGAACAATATATTACAAAGATATTTTCATATATTTATGAATTCATTTAACTTGTTTTTATTGAGCTACTATCATGTGTCAGACACCCTATGATATTTTGAAGGTACAGTGCTTGATAAAACAAACATGTCCTTGGCCATGATGAGTCTGTGTATGTAGTGGGAAAGGGATCATCTAAATATATACATAGCATAAAAACCTTAATAAATAGTTGAAGAAACTATGAGAGACTAAAATGTAGGGGTTATTTATTGGGGGTGCAGGAAAGTAGGACTCAAGATGGATGAAATCTCTGATGGATGAAAACTAGAGTTTATCCAATACCAGTGATACATTGTATTTTTTATACCTAATGCTATAATAATGCTGTTAAGCAAACAAGGAGAAAACCCCTGTGGTATATAGCAGTAAACCTTTATTTTTGGTCACAAGTCTTTGGGTTACTAGGTGGTTTTTCTGGTCTCATCTGTGCTCACTTATATATTGGGGATGAAATAAGCAGCTCTACTGATTTTGCTGGGTCCTTTCAGTCCAGGCTGGGGCAATTGGACTGACTCAGGTCTTCTGCACAGAGTCTCTCATGCTCCAGCAGGTTAGTCTCAGCTTTTATCATAGTGGATGGGTGGGGTTCCAAGAGAAAGAGAGTGAGCAAAAGATTACAAAGCTATTTTGAAGCAGAGGCTCACAATTGGCAGATTGTCACTTCTGCTGCATTTTGGTTGTAAGGCCAGGCCAGATTCAGCAGTGGTAAAGTAGACTATGCTTGTGATGAAAGGTCCTCCAAAGTCATATTGCAAAGAATGTGGATATAGTGAGAGGTGAGGAATTGGGGCTAATTTGCAAACACTCTCCTATAAATGATACAAGGGATGGCACTGAAGAAAATTCCATGTAGGGGGAACAACATATTTAAAGACTTAGAGGCTGAAAGGAACTAAGACATTCCAAACCTAGAAAAAAAAGGACATTGTGGAGTTTTTTGAAGAAAATGAATGGTATGAGAGAAAGCTGAAGTGGTTGGCAGGGACCAGGTCATGCTGGCCTCACTGCCCATGTTTTGGATTTTGAATTGTGTTCCAAGAACAATAGGACCCCACACAACTTTAAGAAATTGATTGCATGATCCCATTTTGATTGATTTTATTATCTAATTTAATCTTTTCATGATTTAATAGATTATATAATCTAATTTTTAATTAAATTTCTTTGGCTAATATGTGTGATAACATATAAAAGACTGTAATTATGCAAGTGATGAAACAGTTTGGGAAGCTATATAGTTGTTCAGATGTTATTGAATAGATGAGGAAACCGTGGGTGAGAGGGTAGCAAAGGAGAAGGAAAAGTGGAGATACTGTGGAGGAATTTGTGATGTTAATAATGTTTGCTGCTGGAGGGATATCAATTTTGAGGGAGAAGATGATATCAAAGATGGTCAAATGGATAATTGTGTTTTTTACGAGTAAGACTGAAGAACTACTTTGAGGAAGGAATTAAGAGTTCCATTTTAGGGATGTCATATAGTTAGATGTGAAGGTCTGTATTGCATATAAATATTGCATATAAATATTACCTGAAGCCGTAAGAGTGGTTGAAGTCACCAAGAGTGAAATTTTCAAAAGAAGAGGTCCTCAAAATAAATCCAAAATAATTCCAATTATTAGGCATCAAGGAATATAGATAGATATACACACACTTTTAAATGGCTACCTAGTATCTGATTATATGAACTTTACCATATTATTTTAAGTAACTCACTGTTAATGGGCTTAGTTAGACTTCATTAGACAGTGATATAATGACCATGTATTATATATTCCTTTACTCATTTGACCAATTATATCCTTAGAGTAGATACTAGAAAGTTGAATTGCTGGGGAATGTAAGTTTTACATTTCAAATGTGAATACATCTTGATTAACAACCCTTAAAAAACAGTTATACCAAATTATACTTGCAGCATCACTGAGTATGCGGTTTCCTCAGTCCCTCTCAAGTGTATATATCGCTTAATTTTTCATTTACCAGCTGATAAGTTACAAATTTTTGTGGCTTTCATTTGGATGTCCTGGTTTTTAATAAAATTGAACTTTTCATGTGCATATTAGAAATTCAAAATTCTTTTGCAAATTTCCTACACATGGTCTTTGCCTAGTTTTGTATGGAGGGGTTCAGATTTTTCTTATTAATTTCCAGAAATTATTTATTCTAAGTGTATTAATATTTCTCTATTACAAGTTATTTAAAATATTTCAACTTTTATTTTAATTTTGCTTGTGGTATTTTTATCTTATAGAAATTTTAGCATGTAAAATGGATATTTTTGTAATTCAAACTATCTCTGATTTCCTTTAAATTTTTTTGTTTTGTGACACATGCAAAAACATTTTCTAAAGCCCAGGATTATAAAATTATTCCCCTTTAGTATCCTTGTAATTTCACTTATTACATCTAGATCTGTGATTCATCTAGAATTTATTTTTGTAAGGAGCTTGAGGTAAACACCTAGCTTTGCTTTCTCATTTCTGTCCTGTGACATTTTCTCATTTTCATTTATTAAATAGTCCAGTGTTGACAGAGCCCATTTTCCACTTAAAATCCAAGTAGTTATTTGCTGTGGAGGCAGTACAATGTAGTAATTAAGAGTAAAGACTCCAATTACCCTAAATAATTCCCTTCTGCCCTCATCCTGCCCCTCCTGGTAGAATGTAACACTGGCTGGTGACACAGTAAAATGTTCTACAAAGCTCAAGACTGTACCACAGGGCGATATTTCTCCTCTGGAGAAAGCCTGTTTATCAACTAAAGACAAACTTTTAAAAAGGCAGCACTGCCTAGATCTTAGTAGTTATCGGTGCTTTATTATTCCTATGAATAGGTCAGATACAAAGGTTTCAAAGGCAGCCATTAAGACCAAACGCAGCATCAAAACTGGAGAGGGCCTCCCTGGTGGCGCAAGTGGTTGAGAGTCCGCCTGCCGATGCAGGGGATACGGGTTCGTGCCCCGGTCTGGGAGGATCCCATATGCCGCGGAGCGGCTGGGCCCGTGAGCCATGGCCGCTGAGCCTGCGCGTCCGGAGCCTGTGCTCCGCAACGGGGGAGGCCACAACAGTGAGAGGCCCGCATGCAAAAAAAAAAAAAACTGGAGAAAGTGAGTGAAGAGTTGCCTTTGAGTCCATTCCATCAATTTCATTTTAACCTGATTTATTTGGCTATATGTCTGTCCCCCTCCGCATTTCCTATATCAGCTTTATCACAAATCAGTCCCCTGAAAGTTGTATTGGCAAGGCAATATGTGTGATTGAGATATTGTTAACAACAAAGCATGCTTTGGTCCCAGAGCTGTTAGATTCTGATTGATAAAATTTAATATTTTTGAAGAGAGAAAGAGAAAAAAAAACACTATTATTCCAATTCCTTTATTTGTTGTATGGGTAAAGTTCTTTTTATCTCCTCTACTTTCACTGTAGCAGTACGACTGAGATTCCAATAAATTATTGAATGCAATATCCAGATGTCCAGATTATTTTTTGGTGCTGCTGCTATTTCTTAGTGGGTGAGAGAAAAGATAGTTGACGTTCTGGAAAAAGTGTCAAAGCTCAGCAATAAAATAAGGATTTCATTGAACAGAGAGTAATGAAATCACCGAATTTATTTCCTTTTCATTGTTGTAATGCAGGTAAATCTTACTTCATATGCGTCACAAAGCTTGAACGTGCAGTGGCCTGGCTCAGGTGGTGCATGGTTTATGTGTGTGGGACTGGAAGAGTACTCATAAATACCTTTAATAAAAAACTGTGGGTTGAAGCAGCTTAGTTTTTCAAATAAAAGAAGTTTCCTTTGTGTCTGGGGATCATAACTGTTAAAAGTCAACTTTCTTAACTTTTCCCCCTAGTACCACTCTTCTAATATCACTGGATGCCTGAGGATTTATATCTCTAGTTCATATTGACGCTCTTAGGTTTGGCTTTTATCTGCTCCATGGTGCAGTTACCTTTGTCTGGGGTACTTTCAATTTCCTTTCTCAGATCCTCTTCTTGGCTGTGTCACATAAAGATCAGCCAGGCTTAATAGAGATATTAGTCTGAAGGAGTGTTGGTGAAGGGGTAGACCAGGGGTGTAAAGAGCCACACGGTAAATACCTTTGATTTGCAGGCCAAGCTCTCTGCTGTTACAGCGTGAAAGCAACCATATATAAACAAATGTGTGTTGCTGTGTTCCAATAAAACTTTATTTACAGAAACAGGCAGTAGACTGGATTTAGCTTGTGGGTCATCATAGTTTCCTGAGTCCTTGAAGAGACAGAATATTTTTTTAGATGCATTCTGCCAATGGGGATAGCTAACATTTATTGAGCATCTACTCAAAATCTCGTATCATTTAGCAAAACTAAGAGGCAGGAACTATTATAAACCCATTTTACAGATAAATAAGCAGAAGCTGACAAAGATCAAGTAATTTTCTAGGACATGGTACAGGGATGTTTGAAGTCAGGCTCATCCTGGGACCCAAGCTTTCTAACCATTTATTCCATAATGCTTTTCTAATTAATCAATAGGAATGAAGATCCCACAAAAATCCATTTCGGTGAGATGTTTCCATGTGTGAATAAGTTTTTTTTCCTTTAATTAAAAAAAATGAAGTATGACATAATGCTCTAGCTTATTATTCACAGGATCTTAGTTTGCTATTATTGTTTAAATTTAAGTGTTTACATTTTTATCTGGAGAAAATTAATTATGAATTTACTGGTAGGGGAAAAGTACAGAAGACTAAATACAAGACATGTAAAGTCAGCATGAAATGTTGGAAAGTGTCAGAAATTTGGAGTTAAATGAACTGGCTCTATCACTTACAAGATGTGTGAGTTTGGGCAAGTTGCATTTTGAGTCCTGATTGTCTCATTTTTAAAATTAGAGCAGCACTGGCTCTATAGCTACATTATTTTCAGGATCTACTGAATTACTAAATAGAGACATGCTTGTACAGATATATTAATATACAAAATCATGAAGAGCATAATATATAAAATACATAGTATATAATTAAATATATATATATATGCAAACATACACACACATGAAAGTATATAATGTATGTGAAAGTGTATGTTAAAAAGTTATGTCTTCTTCAGATGAGTAAAGAGAGTCTAAGTTTCAATGATCTAAACCAAAAATGCTTTGAATGTGAACTAAAATTTTAGAAGAAATTTTCACAGATTCTGAGGCATAAAGAGCTGTTAGCGGGTCATCTAGGCCATTCCTCTGTCTTTAGGCAGATATATCCTTAAGCCAATGCAGATGAGAGCCCGACTACTTCTTTTAGAGAAGCAATTTAGTGAAAGTGCCTATAAACCCTTTCCTGATAGAAAGAGAACCTCTTGAATACAAAACTGACTCCCTGATTGTAAGTGACTCTGTGATGACAAGCAAGAGAACTTTTCAAAAACAGAATATCAAAAACATTTTTTGTTTTGGCGAGCCAACTGCCTTGCCTGCCTGTGGCTTCCAGATGGGGGTTCAGACTCAAAGCATCCAGAGGCTCCATCTGCACTTACTATGCAGCACAGCACCTCTTACGGTCCAGAGGTGAGTCTTAATATTTTATACAATTAACTATGTAGTACCAAAGATGGATTCAGGGCAGATGTTTGATGTTGCAGCATGTTTGGGCTGCTGAATACCATCATGAGTTTCTCTGCCTCTCGTCAACATTTTTTTTTTTTTTTCCCGGTACACGGGCCTCTCACTGTCGTGGCCTCTCCCTTTGCGGAGCACAGGCTCCGGACGCGCAGGCTCAGCGGCCATGGCTCACGGGCCCAGCTGCTCCGCGGCATGTGGGATATTCCCGGACCGGGGCACGAACCCGTGTCCCCTGCATCGGCAGGAGGACTCTCAACCACTGTGCCACCAGTGAAGCCCTCGTCAACATTTTAATAGTGGTAACAACAGCAATAAATTCCCCTTATTTGGTGTTTTAGGTAATAATTCACTGAAAGAAAAACAAAAATTGATTTGCTTCTATAAGGCATCATATTCTCTGCTTTATGAAGAAATAAGGAAACTGGCTGTTCAAACTTAATGTGAAGCTTCAGAAAACTCCATGTGTGCCATGAAAAAGAAAAAAAATGAGAGAAACATGGAATTCCTACAAGAGACAAATCTCTTTGGCTATTTAGTTCATTGCTGCATTTTCAGCTTCTGGAGCAATGCTTGGCAAAGAGTAGCTGATTAATAAACTGGCAGATAAGACTTGTTTTAAATGTCTGTGGTATATACTCTTTCTGTTGCTTGACTTTCTTCAAAACCAGACTTCATGACAAGGATTTGGATGAGGTAGTATATTTGGAAGGTAATTTCAGGAAGCATGGTGAAGGACAAGGAAAGTATAAAGACAGAAAACCCACGAAAAGGAAGCTCAGGAGTAGGTTATCACAGTGGGCAACTATTGCTCTGTACAGTGGGCCCCTCTGAGAAGCTGTACAGAACACACCACATGATTGCCCCACCACAGGGCAAGGAAACTAGGGTTCTTACCTACCACTCCCTTACCTCCTGGTTTGAGGGTCACTCCTGAGGACATTAAATCCCCAGCAGGCATACAGGGGATGTAAGTCATACTATGCTCATGGAATAAAGAAGTCCATGGAGCAGTTTCAGGCAGAGAGACCCAAGTGCTGAAGGTAGCAAATTCTCAACTATAACTGCCCCCCAAAGTGTCAGGTGACTTCCTAGATGGGCTGAGCTACAATGGCTGCTACAATCATACCTTCAAAGAATCACACTACTTTTGGTTTTCTAAGTGACAGTCATAATGTGAGAAAATTCAAGAAATCTGTTGGTATTTACATCTATTACACAGTTTTAATTAAAAAGGTCACAGAGACTTGTCTAATAAGGTAAGAGGGTATGTAAAAGCTCAAAGATAGCAGTTCAGGAATGTTATGTTTTCCATATACTTGGCCCTAGTATTTCTATGAGCAAATAGGTTATTTTTCAGTTGTTTCTGATTACTGAATAAGTGATTGGACTGTACTTATTCTACCCTTAAAATAAATGAAACACCTAATTGAGGCAATTGGACAGTGATCTCCTTGATTAATCATTATGCTGAAGATGATAATTACAGTTTCTGCTTGTCTTGTAAAAGAGGAAACCTAGGTTGCTGGATGGATAACCTCTTTTCTATAGTCACAGATGTCTGGCATTAAACATCTCAAAAATCTCAAATAAGAGACACAAGCAAACTTCATGGTAGGTTCAAGAGCTGAGAAGTGTATAGAGCGGTTAGGATAAGCCAAAACAATATGCAGTCTGAGATTTTAAGGGTGCATGAACTGTAAGTAAATACAAGGAGACTGATCTGCAGAGAAGAGAATGGAGCAGACGCTCAAAGAAAAGCAGAGATGACGAAGACCATGACAACTGGAAAAAGACAAAGGAGACGGAGAGAGGGAACAGCCGTCCTTTGGCCTTCCTGTTCTCAGACACGTTTCTGTACTTTCTTGGCATGATTTCTCTTGATAACTTTATACCTGCCCCCTCCTTTAGTTTAGAATGCTTTAAGTAAATTTCTGTGCCTGCCATGCAAAGAGACTCAGATCAAACTGGGTCTAATGATTCGTAATCAAATGATTACGACTGTAGCAGAAATTAGAATGTGTTAGATCAAGTGGGTCATCATTTAGGCATTATGGCATTGTGGTAAAAACTGTAGCTCCTTGGAATTTGAAACTTAGCTCCAACAATTAATTACTAGTTCAGTGACCTTTTGGCAAGTTTTCTTAAGCTTTTGGAGTTCAGCATTTCATGTGCAAACTATGCATAATAATGGTACATACTTATTAGGTAACCATATAACTTACTGAGGACTATTTGACATAGTATTTAAACAGGTTACTTATAGCATTTCATTTGATTCTCACAATAATCCAATAACATAATTATTATAACATATGTTTATAGATTAGATTCACCCATCCATTCTTCTTTTCAGCAAACGTTTGTTGAATATCCTCTAGGTATCAGATAATAAGTATATTAACACTTAAAAGAGCTGAGAAGTAAACTTTTCAGTGTCTCACAGTTTATAAATCCAAGAGTTGAATTCAAACACAGGCTTATTTAAATCCAAAGCCCAAACATTATCTTTCAACTATGTGAACACTCTTTCCTTTTATATAAAAGAAACAAACGTCCCCTCTGCTCATGGGTTTGTCTCTCTCTCCTCGGCCATGATCTTTTATAACCAAACTTCAGAAGTGATGTGCCATAATTTCTGCCATACTGTTGGTCACACAGACCGATTCTAGTAAAATGTGGTGGGAAGGGACTAGAGGAGGAAGTGGATACCATGAGCAGGTTTACTGCGGGCCATTTTGGAGTCTGGCTACAACATCATTTTTCTGAATACATCCTAGCCTCTGCTCTCTGCAATCTTCTATGATCCAAGAAAAAATGTTCTTATCCTCTCAATTCCTGAAGAAAATATGCTGGACTCCATATGTAGTATTTTGCATTCACACATTTGTTTTAGTTATAATTATTTGTTAATTCATTAAACATGTTCAATACCTACTTTTTGTGAGCACTGACCTAGTTACTGAGGGAGGACAAGGTCCCCCTTCTCTTGAAGCTTACAGTTTATTTTGCAAAAATTGAAATAAATTAAACCAATCATCATTTCTGACAGTGAACAGACCTTTGGGGGGAAAATGGAGAGTGATGGGGAGCTGCTACTTTAGACTGTTTGGCCAAGAGAGGCTTCCCTAAGAAGGTAGCATGTAGGCGGAGATTTGAATGTTAGAAAGAATCCAGCGATGCAGGGATCTGGGAGGAATTTTTCAAGCAGAAGAAAGAAAAAGGCCAAGGACCATAAAGGGAAGGAAACCTATTGTGTTCTGAGAAACATGAAAATAAAATGTTCATTGTATATGGAGTTTCCTGAACAACAGATGAAAAGAAGTGGTAAGAAGGACCATATCATACGGAGCCTTAAATAATTTAGTCAGTGATTTAAAGTCATTTTTTATTTATCTGAGTTCATGAATCATTAATCAAACATTTATTGAGTACCTACTGTGTGCCAGCACTGTGTTATGTACTGGGAATACAAAAACAAGCCCATATACTCATTTTGTACAAGGAAGTCATACATGCAATTGCAGTTGAGTAGGGTTAAAAATAATTTCATGAATACATGAACTAATGAACAAACTCTACATTTAAGAGATTCTTATAATAAATTATAATGAAATGCAAGCAAATCACTTATCTTTTCAGTGTATTAAATCAACCAATACTTCTCGAGCACCTGTCTATGAGATGCAGCTATTTAAAGGGATCCTGAGAGATTCGGCAAAATGAGGCTGAGACTGAAAGAACCAATTTCAACTTTGTCAAAAACAAGTACTATGACTCAGACCAATTTCATTTATACAAAACTCCTGTCAGCTGGCCCTTTCTGCCTCTTAAAGTCTAGATAAAATCTACTCACTGCTCTGTAGGAAAATCAGTGTCCAGATTCCTGCATACCCCACTGGACAGATATTCCTTCTGACCATCGCTTCCAGCTCCAGCTTTGTCTCTGCACTACCTCTTACAGTTTTCCCTCTTTTCTTCACCCTGGTTTTGACCCAAGAGTGGATGGTACCTTTAGTTCTGTCCCCCACATAAAGCACTGCTAAATATATTCACATTGTTTTTGGTTTGTATCAAAACATTTGTGGAAGTTTGGGGGAGGAAAGGTATATTGACACAAGAACACAAACCCTTTTAAGTTGAATTGTCTATTTCTGAAAGTCCTTCAGCATTCTGTAAGTTGATTTTCCTTTTGTTTCTATTTCTTCCCCCACCCCTACCTCCCAACCACATCCCTGCTCATTCCTAACACAGACCACCCTGGTTCTCTCAAAAGTGTCCTGTCTCCTGATCCACAATATCCTTTGGAGCTCAAACAGCCATTTTCTTAAATCATTCCCAAACTTTAGGCATCTATACATTAATTTTGTGGGGTCTGAAATATCCACGTACCACATACACTATTATTTATTTTTCCCAATCAAATTGCTTTGACTTTTTAGTAAGTACATTTGTTTAAAAGGACATATTTATCACCACTGTATCTAGAAAATTGGTGTCATTCATCATAAATAGAAGGAAATTTTAAAAAGCAATGCACAGCAATTAAAATTTAAAAGTATTTATTTGTATAACACTTAAGTGCACTGCCCATAGAACCAAGTATACCTATCCTGTACATTGGTAGTATCTTTCCTGTTCAACTGTCAAGGTTACTATAAGTAGTTACAAAGATGACAGAAGTGAAAGTGCTTGGAAAAAGAACGGGTTTTATTTAAAATAGGTGCACATTCTTGCTTGCTCTGGCTTCTGCTCTCTCTCTCTCTCTCTCTCTCTCTCTCTCTCTGTCTCTCCCTCTCTGACTCTAAATGACAATGCATGCAAAAGTCCTTATCACTGACCCTCAATTCCCCTGAGGGCTGAGCTGCTGAAAGCTGCAAAGAAAATGCAGATTGTAGCTGTGACTCCAGAGACCTTGCTCAGAGTAAAACAATTTGATAGAAACAAACAAACAAACAAACAAAAACCCCCAGTATTTAGCAACAATCATGAAGTCAATCTCCTTAATTCCAGTTGTGCAAGTTCTTGCAAATTGAAGTCGGTAGGATAAAAACTCTGGTAAACTCAGAGCTTAAGTGTGTGCGAGGTGTTTGAAAAAGTGCTCTCATTTCACATTCTTTGTATAAACAGGAGTAGTGACACATTTAGCCAGGGGCTCAGCTCCATTACCTTGAACACTCCACCTTTTATATTCTACATAGGTTGCAAATTTTGAAATCGAACATTCTGATTAAACCATCACAATGAATAAAACGGCTTTTTATGTGCTCTATCAGAAAGGACTCTGGTTGCTGTAAATGTTCACATTAATCCTTCTTATCAAGAATCCTGGAGACTTACTTCAAGGAAATCATTCCCTTTTACTCTAATGAGCATCACAAAAGTGGGTCAAAAGGGAGTTAAGAGTGGGATTGTTTCTGAAAGGACACAGATTCACCTTATTTCCACCAAAACTAATACTCCAGCCCCCTTTGCTGATGATCTGGGACAGGAGGTAATTACAGCTGAGGCTCTGGCCAAACTCCCTTAGACCTCTGGGGGGGCCAGCGGTCAGTTTGGCTTTTTTGCTACAACGTGCAAAGACTTTTGTACCAGGCTAGGACTTTCTTCCCAAAAGGCAGGAAGACTGTTGGATAAAAAGAAATTCTGCTTTGCCTTCTTCTTTTCCCCTTCTCCCTTTCCTCTGCTTTTTCCCTCTCCCTTCATGGAATGACCAGAGTGGTATCCTGAAGAGCTGAAAATGGTTCCAGAGTCAGAGCTAGGTAGGAGTCCCTTTCTGGCCCTCTTCTAGCTGTGTAGCCTTGGGCAAATTACTTAACCTTTCTGAATTTTGGTATGTTTATTTATAAAATAGTGTCATAGTAGCTACATCTCAGGGTCACTGTGAAGATTAAATGTTATGATGTTTATAAAGTTCCAGTAACTGGGAAGTATGTCAGTAAATAAGAATTCCCTTCCCCTGTGCTAGAAACCCCTTTCACTGCAACCCTCCAAGCTCTTAACTGATGCATTCAAATGTTTAACTGAAATTTATTTAAACCTCAGTGTCCTTTGGATTAGCTACTTTGGTGTTCACGATGGAATGTATTTTCTCTGTCACTCATGGCTCCTCAGCAAAATCCTCAAATGTTTATTCTGGAGAAAAAACTACCTTGATCTCTCTCTCTCCCTCTCTCTCTCTCTCTCTCTCTCTCTCTCTCTCTCTCTCTCACACACACACACACACACACACACACAGAGCTGAGTCCACAACTTCCCACATGCTGCAGTGCATCCTTTATTCACCTGAGGACTTGACCTACTCCAGATACTCCTCTTTTTGCACTTGAGCAATATTTGTATCATTCATTAATCTCAAGGAGCACAAATAGCCCTAAGAAATAATCTCTTTAGAGATAATTGACTAAAAAGGTACTGGCACTATCCTCCCTGTAGAACAAGAGATGGGAAAATTAGTAGGTGCCAAAAGGCACAATCCAAGACCAAGAAGAAGCAGGGCAGCCTAGGATTTTTCTGGCTACTCACACCCCAGGCCAAGAGGTTACTTCTGCCTCCAGCTGGGCTGTGTAGCTTTCTGGGCAGAGAGGTTCAATGACCCTCCATGTAATAATAACTCCTGTCAAGTTGGCGAAACATTCTCCGTAGTAAAACGAAATGTGATGTGGCAGTGTTTGGAATAAAATTCATATACTTTGACTTTAGGCCTTTTTTTTCATTTATTCACTGAGCATTTGAGCTGGCCACTGGGTAAGCAGAAAAGGGAGTTCCATACTCAGACTTCAAGAAAATATGTTTTGTTACATCATCAGACTGAGATGAAAACAGAAAATGAAACATTTAAAAATTCTAAACAACCTCCTTTTGGTGATGTGTAGGTAGATCATTAATAATACAAAGTCCCCAACATTATTATTTAGTACTTAACATCTTCTAAACAGTTAAAAGACATTATATCATTATTCCTCTAAGACAGGTGCTCTTGGTAGCTTCATTTTAATTAATTAACTAATTAGGCCTCGAGGCTTGCGGGATCTTAGTTCCCCGACCAGGGATTGAACCCAGCCTATGGTAGTGAAAGCGTGGAGTCCTAACCACTGGACCACCAAGGAATTCCCTGTAGCTTCATTTTAAAGAGCCAAAAACTGAGACAGACAATATTTAATCTGCCCTGTATCAACAGCTAGCATGGTGAGGCTAACATTTGAACCTACACAGTCTGATCCTAAACCTGTGTTCTTAATCGTTCTGATCATTGGTCACAGTCTGATCATTCTGTTCCATCACTAATAACCTCGTACAGAATTCATTAGTGGGTTGCTTAATCTTTGCATGCCTACTTAAACTGCTTCTTTTCTTTCCAGAAACACTGAATATCTGAACTCTTCAGTCATCTCACATCCAGTCTATCTTATGCTATCAAAGTTGCATCACTCCATCCTTCACTTCTGCTTCTCTCACTTAGTTTTAACTATAGGGAATATGCAAACTTAATAAGCAAGACAGAGGACAGGTCATGCCTAAAACTTGTATCTTTTTTTAAAGTCATAGCTGACACTGTTCTTACCACCATTAATCAGACAAATGAGTCCATTTATAGAATTTCAAATCCAGTCTTACATGTATATTATAATAGACCAATTATTTCATATTTGTTTACTTGTGTTTATTAAACACTTTTCTCTCTGAAAACCTTGATGCTGGGCTGATAGAAAAAACCTATCACCCCCCTCCTGACTATTATCCTATATATTTTTTCTTAAACACCGTAAGAAAATGGTTCTCACTGGATTCATTATTCTCAGGAAACCAAGAAACGACTCACTTCTCTCCATTTATTTATGAATTTTTATAAAAATACTTTTACACCACAAAAGGAGGAATTTTAACTTGGATTGTAAATGGATTTGACACCAGAATCTCTTAAAATATCTCTTTACTTCCTGCTTGCATATTACCATTCCAAATTTATGTCCAATATCAAGACTTAGCTATTGCCTCTTTTACAGAATTTGACAATATCACTGTGCTTTATTAAGTTATGTCATGTTATGTTACTGAGTTGTGCTAGGAAACACAGTAATATCACAAACTCTGTAACTGAGTATATCGCATCTTGAAAATGATGGTGGAAAATGAAACTGGTCTAAGTAGAGATATTTTTTATGCCACTTAATAAAGATCTGGGAAAATTAATTACAGTACCAAGAACTTCAGCTTATTCAAAACTACCAGGAAACAGGAAATAGTAACATGAACAATTTTGGTATTCTCCATGAGTGGTCCTCTTCCAAGGGGAAAATTAATGGAGATATGAAATCAGAATTACCTTACCTTGTCTTAAGATTCAAAAAGAGTACTTTGATTGCAAAAGTTGCATATATGATATCTGGGAATTCTGCAAGACTAATGCAGAACTAGAGAACTATTATTGGTATCTTTCACCATTTCCCTTTCACTGGGCAGAGTATCAGCTTCTCCTCCTCCAACAAGATATTTTTGCCATAGGTGAAAATAAAACACGTACCTCCAATGTGAGAACTGCATCACAAAAGTGAACACAGGCTCCTCGGTCTTGTTTACTCCAGCACCAGATCTCAATGCTGAGACTTCTTCAGAAGGATCTGCAAAGGGGGGAAATAAAATTTGATTGGTGGAAAGCCAGGAGCAGGGTAAAAGAAATCTTAGAGCTGAAAATCAGATTTAATGTCCTCAAAGTAACGCATAATTGAAGTTGCTTTTGAGGTGTGGAAAGAGAGAAAACGAGCACTGTCTCTGGTCTGAGGGCAGATCATATGGCCTGTGTCTAGGGTCAGACTCTAGTTAGAGAGGCAGTTAAACCTTAGGTGAAGCTCTAGCTAGAGAGGCAGTTAAGCCTGGTGGTTAAGCAAATGTCCTCTAGACAGATGATATATGGAATTGAATTTTATTTCCTTTTCTTATAAGCAGTGTGAACTAGGGCAGATCCATCAATTTCTGAGTTGGTAGTAGGAGCTGGAGGGAGGTGAACTTTTTTGCAGAGGAAAATGGGAAGATCTTGATTTCCCTTGGTCTTCAAAGAGAGGGCTGTAGTGGGAAAACTGGAGAAGAGAGAGAGAACAGACGTAAGCAACAGAAAGGAGGAGCAAAAGAACTTTTAAGAATCAAATACTTAATATTTGATTTTAAGGTGTTTGGGTCACATCTTACTAAATCAATAAGCTTGACAACAGCGGCACAAAGTATGATAATGGTGGTGATTCAAGTGTGTGTGTGTGTGTGTGTGTGTGTGTGTGTGTGTGTGTGTGTGTGTGTTTGTGTTGAGGGGGTATATCTATGTATGAAGGTCAAGATAAGGGGCTAAGTTCCTTGTCTGCAGGGACACAAGAGTGGAGGTAAATCAAGAAACACATCTGAAGGGTAAAAAATCCAGGGATTCAGAGGAGTAAGGATATTAGAAAGGGAGCTATTTCTAAAACCTAGCAATACAGCACTCCCCACCCCAACCCAGCAATTTGCAGAACCCTTTGGAAAGGCATTGAGGTTTTGTGTTTGTTTGTTTGAAAATGGAATGGCAGTTTATGCCATTTTATATGCTGTAAGTGGCAGGGAGACCTCAGTTAACATCTGGAAAGCAGAATAACCTGGTGTTTGAGAATGTGAGCCCTGGAACCAGACTATCTCCTTTTCAGTTCTGTCTTGATGAATAGAAACCATATGGTCTTCAGTAAGTTGCTAATCCTATTTGAACCTCAGTATCCTCCTTTGTGAAATGAATGTGACGTTGGCACCTATATTCCAGGATCATCATGAAGATTCAATGAAACTGCTTCACTGAGTGTCTGGCACTTAGTAGTTATTCTTGATATATGAAAGAAAGAAAGAAAAATAAAGAAGATTTAAAACACTAAAATAAAATAATTCATGCATAGCAATTAGAGAAAGATCCAATTAATAGTATTATTTTTACTTTGGCTAACTAAACTACACTATGTCCTGCTTGAAGCATGGACCTTTTCCTGGTGAATATTTTTTCCTATCCCTATCTTTTCAGGTGCTGTTCTCTTGGTCGGGATCAATAAACTCTGGGTACCCACAGCCTTCCTCCAAGTTTATGAGAGTTGGCAAACCACTAGCCTCCTTCTGTGACAGGGGCTGGCACCGCCAAGCACATCCTCTGGTTGTGATCCTCAGGTCTTGGCAGCAAATACACAGTTTTCTCGCTTTAATTGGGCTGAGATTCATTCCTACAAGTGGCAGCTGCAAAGATGTATTCTCTTTACAATTAGGCGTTGCAATACTTAGCATTGCTTGGACTTAATTTTAAATACATTTTGGTGGCCCTTTTCCCTCCACTGCACCTTGGTTGCTCCAGGAGAGAGCAAATGGCCCAGTAATTCTTTAAAGCTCATTTTATGGGCCATTCTCAGGCACTTCCTGCTAGCCTTTGGAACAGAGCCTTGTTTGTGAATGCATTTTTGCTTATGCTCCTGCCAAATGCTTCCTCCAAAACCAGCAATAAAACCACAGGATCCAATAAGCCCTGGTCATCAGAATGGCTTAATGAGAGCAACCTTGACAATTGGGGTCTTTAATAGCAACCAGCACGGCAGGACTTGTACCTTGAGCACAAGGACATCCTGGGCAGGTCACCTTTCTGGTTTATGAGAATTTCTCCAAATATTATAGAATTTGAGACTCAGGGAACGACTCATACTAAGCTATTTTTCTCTTAAGCAAAAAATGGATAGGACAAAAATAGAAAAAGGTGGTTCTCTCTGGCCTCTCCTTAAAGAAGAATCTGGAGTTTTTAAAGGTCTTACAGAGCAAAGAAAATTTCACTGAATGCATGTGTGGCTACCTTCAGTGAACCTTGCTTCAAAATAATCTGAATTATGTTTCTGGTTAGCAGAAAGGTACTTGAAATACAGGTTGGATACTTAAAACAGATCTTGTTCAAAGTACATTCAAGTGAAATGGTACTTAAATTCACTTAATTTAGATAAAGCAAAATTAGATCATATCTATGATCTGTGTGCTATTAAACAGTTTTAAAATCTGAATTATTAATTAAAACCTGTGAACTAGTACTACTTTCAAATGACTGTGTTTTGATTGCTAACAGAGCTTGGGTGACTTTTGAAAGAGGCTGATTTCCTTTCATGTCAGCTAATAGAAACCCCATTGTAATCATAAGGCATGGAGAAATTATGTTACAAGTGGATACTATTTAAGTGGAAGTGAACACAGAATATATTAAAGTACCCATAGTCTTATCAACAGTGTGTTATAATGGCTTCTGATTAACACTGAAAACATGATTGATGTTACTGTGAGCATGGAACACTGACAATGTGACACAGGGAATTTAATCAAAAGCTTGTTAATTTCATAGAATCATTCAATTTCTCACTAAGCCTTTGTGACAGTTTTTGTTTTCGTGACCATTAAAATGTCATGACAATTTAATGGGAACTTTCAATGATAATAGTAAGGAAAAAAAAAACCTTAAAATCCTCACCTGTTATTACTGCTCAAAATAGAAACAATCAATATATTGATTTTTGGTTTTAAATTCAGTTTGTTAGCCTGATTCTTAATGAGTCACATGTAAAATGATGCAAACCCAAGTCAAGGCAATAATTCACATCAATGGTACCAACCTATGTAGGTTGATTTAGTCTTTCTATGGCCAAAGAAGAAAGAGGGAATATTTGTTTAAAAATCCTCTAGAAGAAATGTAATGTACAAGGCACTCCAGGTCCTAATCAGATGTAAGGCTAATGACTGCTGAAGAGGAAGGGGAAGAGATTTAGTTGGGAAGAAGCAGAGCCCATCTTGGGCAAATATTTTCATTATTAAAGGTAGAGCATATATAAGAGTTATTAAACTTATAATACTCCTGTCCCCCAAAACGCCTCAAACAAAATAGAAATTTACTAATATCTAATGTAATAATGCAAAGTAGGTGGTCAAGATCAGCTGTGCTATTGCTCCATGCAGTCACTCAAGCACCCAGGCTAGTGGTCTTTTACCTTCAATATTTTCATGTCATTGGCTATCTAGATGGTAGTGATATTGGGTGGGTAGGTGGAGAACATTAAATTTTTTGGATATTTCCTCTCAAACGTAATAGGTGGAAGTTTCACAATATGTGAGAAGTTTCTGCTTACTCTATTTGCTGCAAAGGTGTTTGGGAAATGTATCTTTTGGTTAGAAAAGTGTAGTATTTGTTCTATAAATCTATTACTATGGAAGAAGGGAGAGTAGATTTTGGTAGACAACTAGCAGCCTCTACCCCATGACACTTATCACAATGTGTATATTTTATACACACACACATTTTTTAATTGACCTTCTACTTTTCCTCTTAGTAAGCACAATAAGGGCAAGGTACAAGTCTGCTTTATTTACCATTATATCTTCTGACCTTAAATACCCTTCCTATCTTTTAGTAGGGGTTTAATACAAAATTTTTAAATCACTGAATGACTGATTGAATGAATGAATAAAAGGGATTTTACAGGTGAAGAAACCAAGGTTCAGACATTAGCCTTTCCTGGAGGCTGGGTGACCATTTCTAGGAATGTTGAACGATTTACAGCTCAGATGGATAGGTTATCAAGATAGCTAGTAAGCTGTCTTCCAGCACTGAATATCTATGATTCTTTGGTGTTGTAGGAAACTACAACACTTCATAAAAGACCGTGAAGCTGCTTTGTGAAGGAGTAGATCAACAGAAATAAGAAAATATACCTTTCTTCTCATTGGTTCAGTCACATAAAACTCTGTCCCTCACAACATTCCATGCTAATTTCTCACAGACTTCATCCCCACATCAAAACGGTTACCATTAAGCTTAGATGCTAGAAGACTACAGCACACTTGCCACATACATTTTTTAAATCACACCTTCCTTGGGAAGGAAAAGTAAATATGTGCTGGGTTTAAAAGATTTCCTATCGAGCTACAGGCTGCCTGGGAGAATAAAAGTAAACAAAAAGTGAGTTTTGTTAACAAATGTATTTATCATATACTCTGTTTAACTGCATTAAAATAAAAGAAGGAAAGACGAAATTCTGAGAAATATAACCAGGGTACAGCAATTGACCATCAACTAAAACTTCTGGTCAGACAAGTGTGAGTGTTCATTACTGTTAACAATAAGTTTTTCTTCTAAAAATTTTTCTCGGTAAAATAACGAGTTCTAAACCTGATTTTCTTTGTTTTTCAAGATATTGAAGACTTTGAAACCAAAACAAGAAGCACAGTGTCCGTCCGAGAAGGTCAAGGTGTGGTGCTTCTCTGTGGTCCACCGCCACACTTTGGAGGTACGGTGGGGCTATTTTGGGTCACACCATTCAGGCGGTCACTCAGGGAATAAAATAGGCACTTCACTTCTTAGAGCCAATGGTAGCCCTTCATCAAGTCTAAGGGACCAGGAATGTTCAGGCTCATCTTGCTGCATCCAAACCGTCCTAATCCAAATCTTTTCTTTTAAAAATATTTATTCAATCAGCCACTCAACAGATATGCCCTTAAGGAGACGCAGGATGGCTCTGTACACATGTGTGAGAAATGGGGCTTTGCAGTGAAACAACCACAGCTGTAATCTAATGCCTGTCATCCTGCATGACAAAGGGCAATTTGTTTAACCTTTTTAGGCTTAGTTTCCTCACCTGTAAAGTGGAGACTAACTAATACCTATATTATAGTACTGTTGTGAATGTTAAATGAGTTAATGAATGTAAATCAATTAGTTTAATGGCTAGTGTTTTATTTTAAAAAGAAAGCTAAGATTGTAATTTTATTTCTATTATCCGGCTCTATGGAGAAGCGAATGCCAACACTCATTCTGGCGACCTCACCTTAATTATTGGAAGAGGAGAGTTACCCCTAATTGGAAGCAAATGTTGGATGGCTCTGAATCAGAATATCTCCTAGCAATGGTGAAAATCAAGCAATAAATGCCATTCTTTACTTTGGAAGAATCTGGATTAGCCAGTGAATTAACCTGTTGCCAGGGATCTAAACCACCCACTGATCTGCAAGCCCTTGGGGCTGCATTTTCTCAAATTCTGTATGGTTTGGTACAATTTGGTAGATTCTCAACCAACTGTGATCCTGGAGGATTCAGTGTAAAAATATCCATAAAGTCATTTCATTTAGTACAATCCAATATCATACTGACTATATTGTAGTTAGCTTAATAAAAATAGCGAGTGCTTACATAGTACACACCTAAATAGTTTACATGTATTAACTTTTTAACTCTGTACAACAACTACTACTCGAGGGAGATACTACAATGATTATTATTTTACAGATGAGAACACTAAGGTACAGAGAGGTTAAGTACTTGGTCCAATGTCATGCAGCTGGTAGGCAGTGAAGCCAAGCTTCAAATCCAGGCAAACTGGGTCCCAGACCCTGGGCAGCTCTTAACCACCACTGCCTCTGTTATAGTTGATTTCCACTTTGGAATGGGAAGATTTTTGGAAACACATAGACAAATATTTAAAAATAAAATGAAAGCAACTTTTCTTCTAATATTAAACCAAATCTTTTTTATGATCCTTTAAAAAGTTGAAAATATTTTTGCCATTACTTACATTTTTATACAACCTTGTGAAATGCTGACACAAAAAGAAAGAAAAAAAAATGAATGGAAGTTAACAATACTTTTATTCAATATTATTACAGACTGGTATGCCACTATGCTCACCTGAAATATTAGGGAAGAGTTACAAAACTTTCAAGGCTGAGATAAAATAAGAACACACAAAAATGTGATGATGTTTGTTTTTTAATAATAGGAAAATTATTTTCCAGTACCATAATCTAAGATGACAAGACATGCAAATTATATTCGTTTGTGCTGTCAGTCTGTGTCATTTTATACTCTGACATTGGTCAAAGAGACTTGACAGAATCGAAGATTATTTTTAAATTTGTTTACTCTAAATAAGAATAACAGGAGCGGGCTTCCCTGGTGGCGCAGTGGTTGAGAGTCTGCCTGCCGATGCAGGGGACACGGGTTCGTGCCCTGGTCTGGGAAGATCCCACATGCCGCGGAGCGGCTGGGCCTGTGAGCCATGGCCGCTGAGCCTGCGCGTCCGGAGCCTGTGCTCCACAATGGGAGAGGCCACAACAGTGAGAGGCCCACATACCGCAAAAAAAAAAAAAAAAAAAAAAAAAAAAAGAATAACAGGAGCTTCTCTGGTGGCGCAGTGTTTGGGGGTCCGCCTGCCGATGCAGAGGACGTGGGTTCGTGCCGCGGTCCGGGAGGATCCCGCGTGCGGCGGAGAGGCGGGGCTGGTGAGCCATGGCCGCTGAGCCTGCATGTCCAGAGCCTGTGCTCCGCAGCGGGAGGGGCCACAGCGGTGAGAAGCCCCTGTACCGCAAAAAAAAAAAAAAAAAAAAAAAAGAATAATAGACATGTAGAATACTTCTAAGTGAGTGTCATATATTTTAAAAAGGCCATCAACTAGGAGAAGCTTTCCCTTGTCACCTTGCCACCTACCAATAAAGAAGTATATGTTGATCTTTTAAAGTGTATAAGTCCTTCATTATAGCAGTGTCTTTCTGCTTAATGCCATAAGACTAAATAACAGATATACAAAACCTGCCTTAAATTAAGATCGTCATAACTGAATAATGCATCCCTGTTGCATGCAAATTATGACAAACTTGCCTGATAACAAATTCGATTATGTAATATGAAATATTTTAGCAGGACTCCAAAGGTATTTGTCAATATTGACTTCATCCAGGTATTACAAGAATTTTCTTCCTGAGAGTCATGGCTTCCTCATCTCTACAAAGGAAGGAATGCTGGAATACTGTTCTTTTGTCCTTTATTGCTCTCTCAGATCAAAACTGAGGGGAATATTAACAGATACCTTTTGCTCCAATTATACAAATAGTCATTCATTCATTAAAGTATTAATAAAGTAATTAATTCATTAAATTAATGCAATAAAGTATTAATAACAGTAATAAAAGCTACCAGTTGTTGAATTGTTACCATCAGCAAGCGCTATAAGACTTTCTATTTATTTTCCCATTCCCACTATTCTAATAATTTTTTAAAAAATTTATTTTATTTATTTATTTAACCTCCTTATTGGAGTATAATTGCTTTACAATGGTGTGTTAGTTTCTGCTTTATAACAAAGTGAATCAGCTATACATATACATTAATAATAATAATAATTTTAAAATGAGGAAATTGAGACTCAGACTAAGTAAATTGGTTTTCAGTTAGTAAATAAAGGCAAGATTCCAACCCAGGACTTTCTGACTTCAAAAAAATGCCTACAGATAGAAAACTCTATAGTTAATTCTTAAACCTCAAGTTGTTTATTAGTTTCAAGAATCTTACACCTTCAGGTCTGCTAAGAGCCCTGAGAGTGTCTTTAACCAGTTCATTAAAACAATTCTTTATTCTTCTTTTTCCTGCCTCACCTTCTTGTGAAGGTGAATTGTGCCAGGAAAGACCTCAAGAAAGAAGAGAAATATATTGGTCAGATAACCTTTAAATTGGATTAATGGACAGCTGGTTTAAAGTGGGTTGCCTCTAGAGACAGACATTGTCTATCTTTGTCTGTCTTTGTAATTTGTCCTTAGATTTTGTGTATATCTATGGTCAATGTCATCACCAGATGACTTTTCTGGAGAGTCTGAGGAAGAATCCACTTCTAAGCTCATTCAGGCAATTGCCTGACTTCAGCTCCGTATGTTGTAGTTCTGAGGTCCCCGTTTCCTTTTCGGCCAGCTGTCGAGAGCACTCTCATCTTCTAGAAGCTGCCCACACTTCTTGCCACATGCCTCTCTGTTTTCAGAACCTCCTTTGCATCAGTTCCCTCTAATACTTCAAATCTCTCTAGCCAAGAAGCATCCCAGCCCAGGAAGGGCTCACCTGAACAGGTCAGCTCCACTAAAGATAAAGTCACTTTTTCCAAGTCAACTGTGCCATCTAATCTAACGTAATCATGAAAGTGATATCTCACCATATTCATTAATCCCATCATACTCAGATGGTGGGCAGGGGTCAATGGCAGTTATTTTAGAATTTTGTTAACCATAATACACTTTCCAAAAATTTTGCCTTCATTTATTTCCAACTCTCTAAAGGCTCCATATTTGCTTGCACACTTGGCAGTCACAAAAACATGCCTTTGAAATATACTAATTTGGGCAGATGAGGTTAGCAGGGCAGGATGGAGCAAATGTTGGCATGGCCAAATTACTTTTATATCCGGTGTGTGAAAAGCAAAGATACACTGTAAATATCAATAAAGCTTCTCATAAAGAAAAGTGCTACAGATTCCATAGTGATAGAAGACCATTAGGGCTGAAATTTTTACATCATTTTTTGGACAATTTGGTTATGTTGCCTTTCTCTGTGTACCTGGTCAGCAGCAGTGAATCCCTCAAGTTGCTCAGTAACAAGGGAGAAATCATATTAAATGTTATATTATCAGAACATCCTGAATTCTTTGTGCTTTCTCTCTAGTGTATTCACAAAAAACTTGCAAATTCTTTTCTTAACAAGGCCTATCAAATACATTTCAGTGTGTTTTATAATATTAAAAAAAAACCTACAGGAGAGGAGGAAAAATTATCAACTAGGCTGAATCCTATAAATTTACCCAGCAAAGACTAGCTCCAGGACCAAAACAAAAGAAAAAATGTGTGTAAACAGATTTCCCACAGAAATGATTAGTCACAACTCAATGAAATAGAGTAACTAGCATAAACCAAACTGAACAGGTGCTGTTACATGGACATCCTTTCTTTCAAATAAACCAAAGGAGATCTGAATCCAGAGTAGGCATTCTTGTGGATGCTTCCTACACAATTTTTAGGGCAACCACAACTGCCGATGTGCTACTCATCTAGGAAGGGATGATTTACAGATAAAGGTTATTCTAGGAGAAACGTACCCACAGTGGAAAAGAAAAGGAACATACGCAATAATGCCAGAACACAAAACTGGCACATTCTGCTGTACCTCTTAGAAATATGAGATTTGGAAACAAAACAGTAACCATTCCCTATACTCTGAGGAGAGAAGTGTATTTTCTTCCTTAATCCTACTTCCTAACTAGAGATAAGCTCCATGAATGTGACTGAATCCATGCTGGCAGAGGCAGACTCATCCCTCCTTTCTACCCTCCTAAAATACATGTAACTCCAAAATATTTCAGAGAAATGTAAGTTGTACTGAAGATTTGGTGGAAAGAACACATGGGATTGAGACATTTCACTTCCCATTAGACCTCACTTTCTTTTCTCCTAAACTCTATTGGTCGTCCATGACTTCCCTTATCTTGACACAATATCTAACAGTTCCTTCCATTATCTGTTATAGTTCTTATCCTTAATTTGGATAACTGTCTCAGAAAAATACAATTCTCCTACTTAGCTTCTTGGTGCTTGGCAGAACTAAAATTTGGAGAGTCAGCTAAATAAAACCCTTTTCTTTCCTCCACTGGAGGGTTCTAAGGTCATTCTTCTAAACACAGATTCATGTGGCGGAAAGAACCAATAGAACATTTATTTTATTAATTCATGTGGGGGAGGGATCACAGCCTTGAGGTGGACTTTGAACTGTTATGCAGAGAGGTCGTTGCACCTTGAGTTCTCACTCACCTCAAGAGTGAGCTTTTAAGAGCCTCAGTCACTTGTAACAATGATTTTGCATAAGTCATCTGTAAAAGGACTGAAAGCAGAGTTTCCTCTAAGTTTTTGAAATGAACGTAGAATGCATGAAGCCAAAGCTATTGGATGAATATGAAAATAAGCAGTCAATAGATCTTCATGAGTACAGTGAATGAGCCTGGCCTCACGTGAAATTTTGTTTAAAAATGACAGTGTAGAAATGATACGTGTTGTCTAAAACAATTAAAATCACCTTCACTGTGAAATAATAGTTTCACCATATTGAAAGTAAAGCACATTCTTTCCCTTTATTGTCTGGATATAAAACTCAATCCTGGTCTCATAAATATCATAGGTTTAAAATTTGTGTTAGAGGAAATGTTCCATTCTCTCCTCAGATACAACTTTTAGGTTTGTAGAACAATTGAATTTATGCCAGTAGTTTGGAGCATCTATGTCTGTAGTAGAAAGATAGTACTATTGTTGGAGCCCAGCATTTGTATTTGAGTCAATAAAAATGTTGACGATTCAACTTAAATTGACAATCGTTCCCAGCAAGGCTCAAAATTGTGTTAGAGAATAAAGAGGATAACTATTGAGAAAACATGCTAAACTTTCATATCCCCTTCCTCCCAATTAGTTTGTTGTTTTTTTTCCTGTTTCTGGAGTAAATTACACTGGTGTTGTCTTAGTGGGTAGGTCAAATTGGCAGTGACAATATTACTTTTGAATGTTGCTTGAATGTGTAAAATATTTAGGCACATAGGCCCAACAGCTGCTCGTTAGTATAATAATAATAATAGTGATGATACCCATCATTATTGACCTTCTATTATATATTCCTCAGCAAATATTTATTGTGTACCTACTAAGTGCCACTCATTTTACTGAGTTTTAGGGATATGGTGGAGAACAAAGCAACTAAGTTCTTCACTCCATGAATCTTAACCATAAACAAATATAATAAAAAATATAAGTATGGCAGATGGTGATAAAAGCTAGGGAGAAAAATAAAGGGGATAGGGAATGATGGGTGTGGCTGTTGTCTACTCAGAGGTCAAAGAAGCCTTCATTGACATTTGCGAAGAGAACTAAAGGAGTGAGTGGGACACTGAGAAAAGGCAGTTTGGGGAGTAAGAGCAGCATGTGCAAAGGACCTGTGGTAGGACTGTGTCTGGCATGTTGGACGAACAGTAGTGAGGCCCGTGTGGATGAAGAAGGGTGAGCAAACAGGAGAGTAGATGAGGGTGGAAGCACTACTTTCAAGATATTTTACAGCCTTTGGAGTTTCCTGTGAGTGAGATTAGAACGCATTGCATGACAGTGAGCAGAAGAAAGACATGCTTTCTCTGACTTTCAGTTTTAATAGTTTTTTCTGGAGAACAGACCATCAAGGGGCAACAATATAAGCAGTTAAAAGGTGATTACAGTGATTTAGGTTAGAGTTAATGGTGGCTTAAACCAGGATGATAGCAGTGGACAGGTGGATAAGTTGCCATATTCAGGATATATTTAGAGGGTATAGCTGGAATAACTTCCTGAAAGATTAAATGTAGATTGTAAGAAAAAGAGAGGAGTAAAAGATAACTCCAAGGTCTTTAGGCTGAGCAGCTGGAAGAATGCAGTTCCACGTACAGGGATGAGGCCAATAAAGGGGGAGCAGGTTTTGGGATGGGGGAAATCAGGAATTGATTATAAGACACGCTGATTTTCAAATATCTAACTTCAGAGCGAAAACTTCAAGTATGCAACTGAATTGATGTATCTAGGAAGAAAGGTTTGAGGAACCAAATTTGGAAGTTATCATATGTAAATAGTATTTAACACCATATGATTGGAAAGATAATGAGTGCCTACTATACACTGGGTGTTCAGCTCAGCATCTGGCATACCTCGACTCATGTAACACTTTCAAGAAAAATTTCTCCAATTTACATATTGAGTAACTGTGTTAAAGAGGTTACTGTTAACTTGGAGAAGATCATGCATCTGGAGTTCAAGGGATCCTATGTAAAAACCACTACATCTATTCTACCGCCTAATTTTGTCAGGTATAACCTGGCCACAGCAGACACTTAATAATTACCGCACAAAGTATACAAAGAGACAGCAAGTGTTCTGAACTCTATTGGAGAATATGTAAACACCATCCAGAGAGGTGGATTGATTTTCCTAAAATTAGTGTACAGCATGAGAACCACAAAGATTATGGCTCTCCCACTGCAAGTAGGACCAAAAACCCAGAGTTTATTCTTCTAGGTCCCATGCTCCACACTCCCTCTCTCCACATTCAGAATCTCATTCATTCCCAGGAAGAATGTTTTCCTTACTTTTCAGCACATTGAACAGAACTCATGTTACAGCCTGTTACCATCTGAATAGCCCAGGGTTTTTCAATATCAGTACTACTGACAATTTAGGATGAGATAATTCTGTGTTATAGGGTTCGTCCTGTGCATTGTTAACATGTTTAGCAGCATCTTTGGCCTGTATCCACTTGATGCCAGTACCACCCCCTCTCCCAATTGTGAGCATAAAAAGTGGCTCTAGACATTGACAAATATCCCCAGGTGGGCAAAATCACCCTTGGTTGAGAAGCACTGGTTTAGCCCATCTCTTACATTCACTCTATTAAGCTCCCATGGAGGATGGAAATTGAGCAGGTAAGAGGAAGTCTAATCCTTGTGTATTATCCCCCCATGACTTGCCCGGGCTTCCTTAGAATTGGAGGGTTCCCTGAAGTTTATTCAGAAGCTGGCTAGGTTTTAATTCCTTCTTCAGAAAGGATTTGCCAGTACAAATGCTGTCATAGAATTCATTGGAACCTAGGAATCATAAGAACTCTGAGGGCCTTTACTTAGTGATTGTCTGTAGGCCACAAAGCCAGCGATCTCCATGATTCCAAACAGGACGTGCTGTAAATCTAAAGGTATTGAATAAAATCTAGGTGGTCAAGAAGTAATTATGGAACAAATGGGAGCTCAAATAGGAGTGATTATAAAGGTGTTGGGGCAGTTTTCTGGCTTGCATCATAAACTTGCTCAGCACCAGTATCAGTGACCTCAACCCAGAATAGGAATTATTCTTCTTAGATTAGGTCTTTACCATGGAGCTGGCATAACCATGATTTACCACCTAAGAGCCAGTCACATTTTACCCTGTAGCACTACACAATGTTTGCAGTAAGTTACACTCATACTGGAATATTCCAAAGGGGGGATTTAGCCACTAAATCTGAGAACTCTGCTTCAAATTCTTTTTTCTCCTCATTTATTTTCTGCCTCAAGAAACATGCTACCAATTTTGAGATCCTTTCTACAGGGTCAACAGACGTTCTCAGTGTCAGTGTTTATTTTTACTGGTCTCTTTCACATGAGATGCTTCCCCTCTAATAAAAATTACATCCCATATAATGGGTATACTTGCATATAACTTTTGTGTTTGTATTTTAAATATCACAGTACAAGATATAGGACTGTAAAAGATGTTATAACATATTCATGCTCTGGGGAAAACAGGATTTCTTGTATGCTTGACAGAGCAGCAGATAGTCTTCAATTGCTTACTGCAGATCTTCCGTTTCTAATAATAATTGTAGACGATGGTGTCAATGTGAAACTACAGAGAGTGGTTCAGGGAGGACCTATTATCATTCAGTTCTAGTGTTCCTGCTGAATCATCATAGGGAGAATACATCACAATCATCAATAACAGATAAATGCCATAGATGGTGGAGAAAATATTTAAAAATTCAATGGTTTCAACTTAAGTGGCTCATGAATTATACATTTAATTAAGAAAAGCCAAATGGGAAGGATTTTAAGCTTCTAATTTGCAAGGTATTTTTCTTCTTTCCCCATTAAAAAATATACAAATTAAGCATGGCAGTGGCTGATAACGGAACAAAATAGATAAAAGCCCCCACTGCAGGCTGGCTGCTTGGATGAATTAGAAGAGTCAGCCTATGGGGAGGAGGGAGCAGGGCAGGATGAAAAATAAGTGACAGGAAGGGCTTGCAGCTTTACATCTTCACCAGTTCACAGAGGGGCACAAAAGACACCTGGATTCTAGTCTCAGAGCTACTGCAATCTTCCTTTCTGCTTATTCGCCTGTAAAATGAGGAGGTTGGGCTGGAAGAAATCTCAAGTCCCTCCCATCCCAGACATTCCATGAATCTATGAACTGATGTACATCCTTTTCTCCAGCCTCCTACACACCACCCAAAGGCAAATATACAAGGTGACCACCGTTCTATCAAATCCTTCGTAGTGGGCTTCCCAGGTGGCGCAGTGGTTGGGAGTCCGCCTGCCGATGCAGGGGACACGGGTTCGTGCCCCGGTTTGGGAGGATCCCACATGCCGCGGAGCAGCTGGGTCCGTGCGCCATGGCCGCTGAGCCTGCGCGTCCGGAGCCTGTGCTCCGCAACGGGAGAGGCCACAGCAGTGAGAAGCCCGCGTACCACAAAAAAAAAAAAAAAAAAAAAAAAATCCTTCGTAGTGTGATCACACAGAGGACACTGAGATCTACCATTCATAGCAGTTATTTTCAAAGCAGACTTTGCCCAGTGTCAGCACCCCCTGGGAATTTGTTAGCAATGCAAATTCTCTGGCTCCACCCCAGACACACTGAATGAGAAACTCGTAGAGTGGAGCCCAGCAGCTGGCATTTTACCAAGTCCTCAGGTGATTCTGATGCTCACGGAAGTTTTAAAAACTCTTCTCTAGAGAGGACTTTTGCAGAGAAGAATTACTTATTACAGGTTTTGCAAATGTGTTCTATCCCTGCTAATAGCAGCTATAAGTACACTGGAGTAATTTAGAATAGCGGGTTAATCATTTATTCTACAACATTCTGAGGAAACTGAATCCAGGACAGGCAGTACTGATATGGGAGGGAATGTGTGGTGAGGAACAATTGTCCTAGATGTGAGTAGGTTCAGGTATGCAGGGAGCTGGGGTTTTGGAAGTCTGAAGGCAAGGAAGAATAGACAGGAAGAGCATACTGACATAGAAAAAGAGGATCAGTTGTAGATACACAGAAAAGAACAAAGGTGGTATTAGGGAAAGAACAAAGGGTTTGACATTAGAAGGATGTAGGTTCAAGTTCTACCCCTTTCTACACGTTAACAGTATGATTTTGGGGAATTACTTTTTTTTTTAAAAATATATTTATTTATTTATTTATTTTTGCGGTGCGCGGGCCTCTCACTGTTGTGGCCTCTCCCGTTGCAGAGCACAGGCTCCGGACGTGCAGCCTCAGCGGCCATGGCTCACGGGCCCAGCCGCTCCGCAGCATGTGGGGTCTTCCTGGACCGGGGCACGAACCCGTGTCCCCTGCATCGGCAGGTGGACTCTCAACCACTGCGCCACCAGGGAAGCCCTGGGGAATTACTTTTATACCCCTAGCTCCAGTACCCTCCCCTATATATATGACAGGCATATTAGCAATAGCCAATTAGCCTCACAAAACAAATTGTGGGAATGATGAAACAGGTATGAAATAAAAGCGCTTCTTAGCTTTTTTAAAAAAATTATTCCTTAGGTAATCCTCCTAATTTCTGAACCACATTCTTTGAGCAGCTTCTAAATATTCCACAATTGAAGAAGGATACACCACATGTAGGAACAGATCGAAAAGTTTTAGCAGCTAAGGTAAAAATGAATTCAGCAAGGGAGAGATGAAAATTACAGTCTCTGGCCCCAAGATTATAGGGTAAAGAATACAAAGATTTCTTGGGCACTAGCGGCAATCTGTAATTTCTGTAAAGTGAAAGGGGTTACCTTGGATTTCGGAGAGCTAAAGCTCATTTTTCTCCCCACAGAGGTATTGATGAAAGATCCCTAAGCTGAACACAGCCCTGGGAATTTGCTCAAGATTTGTCTTTATTTCATAGAAGGTTCGCAAGATGAGGAGTCACTGACAACAGGGAAATCTGAATTACATTTTTTTCCTCCTCTTTATACCGAAGAAAATTTTGCTATCTAGATGGCTCTCCAGTTTCAAACAAAACCCTTTCATCATCTCTTTGGTAAAGATAAAGCAACAGGCTCAGAAGTGAGACAACAAAGGACATCAGTAAAGAAACTCAGAAGCAAGAGACCACATGAAATGATAGAAGACTCCAGTAGGGACTTGAAAAAGAAAACAAAGATTCAATACCCGGAAACAGGACAAGAATGTCAAAGTATATTTTAAAAAATAAAAAGCGAATTGTATTTATGCATAGTTGATCTAAAAGCATGGAGTATTAAAAAATTGAAGGGATGTTGAGGGTGGAGTAGACCATTCATAGAAACACAGGTTTAACCTCCCATCCACTGCAAAAATAAATCTTTTTTGCAACACCTCAAGCAATGCTCATCCATTCTCTGCTTGGTCACCTCTCATGATAGAAAACTTGTTATCTCATATATCTTCTGCTGGTATAGCTCTAAAGTTTAGACAGGTCTTCACTGTATCTTAATACAGTCAAACAGCATTCTGTAACCTTCAACAGCCGCAGGTCCTACTTTTTGCCTTCTGGATATCAATGGAGAGGGCTTCATTTCACCCTTTATGAACACGACAGCAATTCGACCTATGAAGACAATTCAATTATTCTTCCCATTTTCCCCCTCTTCCCATTTCTCCCCTTATTGATATAAGGGTCAATATCTAAGTTCTTATCATTTTCTTTGGTGTCCTAACTTCAGGCCTTTGCTATGTTTTGCTTCTTTCTCTCTCGATATATTTGAGATTTTTAATTCCCTCTCAATAACAGGTGCTCTGAACATAATATTACAGTTCAACCACGAGACATTTGTAGGGTGTTGAAAACAGATTCCATGGTATTTTACTCAGATATTAATAAATCAAATTGCTAGGAGTAGGATTAGCTATCTGTACATTAACAAGCTTCCTAATGTGCTCTGAATAAAACATAATACTCCAGTCTTAACGGTTCAGAGTAAGAATAAAAAATATTATCCATCATATTTTTTATAAGTCATAAAAACTTATAAGTTGTAAAAACACTGCTTCATTCTAGTGTTTAGCTTTCCTGATACTATTTTCATCCCGTTGCTTCTTTTTCCCATTTACACAAATATTACATAGTAATTAAAAACTCTAATATGGCAAAACACATTATGCAGAGAGTGAAAACCTATGGTATTCCTTCTCCTTACCCAGAGAAAACCACTATATACATTCTTAGGTTTCTTAATTTAATAATTTATATGAACACACACATACATACATATACACACAAGTTCTCACACACAGATACATAATTCTTAATGGGATCATACTAAACATCTTGATTTACAACATGCTTTTCACATAATGATGCGTCTTGAATTTTTTTCTTCGTGAACACTACTTTTATAGGTTAAATGCCACTTTGCATTTGCACATTTCATGCTTTAGTGGCATTTTTGTTGCTGTTCTTCCCCCTTGTCATATATTTCCCTTATATCTTCTTCACTCCTGAGAATGATATCAGAGTTCTGGCTGTATAGATGAATTTATTTTTGTTGAAATCACTTATGAATTGTTGTCAGAATTTAATATACTATTATATAGAATATATATAATTTAACATATAATAGATGATTTGATTTGATTTAGTTCCTCCTCACTATTAGTCTGTTTTCTTGTTACCCACTCTTTTCTTCTTTCTCCTTCCTATCCTCCTTTCTTATATTCTTTTAATAATCTGGTTCCCTAAGTGTATTGTTAATGCTTTATGTTTTTTTTTTCTTGGTGAAAGGGATGATAAAGATGGCAAAATTCCCACACTCCCACTTTCTCAAAAGTTTTTCTATATGGATCACGTTTAAGGTCAGAATAGCTGTCAATCTGTATTGCTTCCTCATCCTTTAGACAATTTTAAATCAGTATGACTAGTGAAGAATGTTTCAGGTGGTCTGCTTCTATCTGGAGAAGACTGCTAGATCACACCACAAATAATTAGCCTTTTTTTTTTTGGTATCTACCATGTCTTGCTTCTGCACCAGTTTTAATATAAGTGCAGATGACAGATATGACCTGCAACTTCTGTCTGGACAAGAGGCCCCTAGTTGCTTCATGTGCTCTCCTATGAGCTGTGATTTCTAAGTGTGTGATGTCCAAATTCATCTACAGCTGAAGATATTTTAACCATAACTAGTATATCCTCCTTTTCACCCCCAGCGCCTATACCTTCCACTTATTAGGGGGGAGGGGTCATTTCTGAACCATTTATATTCTTCCACTTTCCTAGACATAAGTTCAGTTCTACCTAGTTTCCACAATACATATAATTTTTAACCTTCATATAGTACCACACTTACAAAACCTTAATCCATGAGAATATTTTCCTTTGCTCAAAGATATCTGGCTAAAATAAAAAATGACAACACATAATTTTTGCAAAGATTTAGAACTCTAACTTTCATATATTGCTGATGGAGATATCAACCGGTACAACTTTGGAAAGTTCTGTAGTTTTTTATAAAGTAAAACATGCATCTATCCTATGGCTCATTCCTAAGAACTTAACGAAGAAAAATGAAAAGTCCACAGATAGTTTTAGAAAAGAATGTTTCAACCTAATGTATAATGGTTCCGAGATGGAAATAATTCATATGTTTTTCAAGAAGAAAGCAGCCAAACACACTTTGGTATATTCATAGAATGGAATCCCACTCAGTAATAAAAAGGAAAGAAGTACTGGTAGTCTCAACTACATAGGGGAACATTAAAATATGTTCAAGAAACCAGACGCAAAACAGGACATTGGGAGTTTGGGATTGAGATGTACACACTGCTATGTTTAAAATTGATAACCAACAAGGACCTACTGTATAGCACAGGGAGCTCTGCTCAATACTCTGTAATAACCTAAATGAGAAAAGAATTTGAAAAAGAATAGCTACATGTATATGCATAACTGAATCACTTTGCTGCACACCTGAAACTAACATGACATTGTTAATCAACTATACTCCAATATAAAATAAAAATTGAAAAAAAAATGTACATTCTCTTTGATTACATTTTTATGAAATTCCAATACTGGCAGAAATAATCTATGATGATAGAAATCAGGTAGTTGTTACAATGGTAAAGATTGACCAGAAGGGACATAAGAAAATTTCTGAAGAGATGAAAATGTTCCATATTTTATTTTGGGTTGATGGTTTCATAGGGTTTAGATTGTTACAACTAATTGGACTGAACACTTAGGATCTGTGCATTTTTTTTTTTTTTTTGCTGTACGCGGGCCTCTCACTGCTGCGGCCCCTCCCGTTGCGGAGCACAGGCTCCGGACACACAGGCTCCGCGGCCATGGCTCGCGGGCCCAGCCGCTCCGCGGCATGTGGGATCCTCCGGGACCGGGGCACGAACCCGTGTCCCCTGCATCGGCAGGCGGACTCCCAACCACTGCGCCACCAGGGAAGCCCAATCTGTGCATTTTATAGTATGTTCATTATATCAATTATATATGTCTCTGTATATTTATATTCATATTTATATATAAGATTTCCAGAGATTGATTGATGTTCAGCAAAACTGATATGTTCTTTTTCATCTTCATTCTCTGAGCAATGTCTGGCTGCTCATCTGCTGCTTGGATAGCTCCCAATCATCCTTCTGTTTTTTGTTTTGTCTTTTTTTTTTGCGGTATGCGGGCCTCTCACTGTTGTGGCCTCGCCTGTCGCGGAGCCCAGGCTCCGGACGCGCAGGCTCAGCGGCCATGGCTCACGGGGCTAGCCGCTCTGTGGCATGTGGGATCTTCCCAGACCGGGGCACGAACCCGTGTCCCCTGCACCGGCAGGCGGACTCCCAACCACTGCGCCACCAGGGAAGCCCCCAATCATCCTTCTGGTTTGAACATGGAAAAAAATTTTTTTAAGATATTTTTAATGTGCACCATTTTTTTAAACATCTTTATTGGAGTATAATTGTTGTACAATGGTGTGTTAGTTTCTGCTGTATAACAAAGTGAATCAGCTATACATATACATTTATCCCCATTTCTCCTCCCCCTTGCGTCTCCCTCCCACCCTCCCTATCCCACTCCTCTAGGTGGACACTGAGCTGATATCCTTGTGCCATTCATCGACAGATGAATGGACCATTTTAAAAGTCTTTATTGAACCTGTTACAAGACTGCTTCTGCTTTTATGTTTTGGTCCTTTGACCACAAGGCATGTGGGATCTTAGCTTCCTGACCAGGGATCGAACCCGCACCCCCTGCATTGGAAGACAATGTCCTAACCACTGGACCGCCAGGGAAGTCCCTAACATGGAATTCTTTTCAGAAGACTTTTCTGACCACAGATCATTCTAACTTCCTTCTATGGGCTCCCCACAGTGCTTCTGTCAAGCACATATCATCCCACATTGACATTATCCACACTAGTTGTAACTAGTTTAACTGGTTAAGCTTTATACGGCATAGGTTTTGCTTTGCTGTATTCTAAGTCCGAAAATGGTCACAAAATAGGTGTTCAGAAATTATGTAATGATTGAAAGATGGAATGAATGAATTCCAAGATCAGTGGTAGAGTCCTTGAACTTACATCTTGAAGTTAAATTTTTAGCAAGTACACCTAAACATGATTAATGCGGGCATCGTTCTGACTGCAAATTGAGAAACACTGCTTCAACACAAGAATTGCCGGAGAAATTCAGTGTGTATTTTGAGTCCTTAGTATTTTATATCTTATAACTTTTCTTAATAAGTTCATTCACTTATTCCCTTGACATCCTATCATCACATCCTTAATTATACAAAGCTAGTGATGGATAGGGAGACTGTATCATCCAAATTGGGATATATTTAACTATAAGGGAATATGACAATTACAGCAGGACAACACGCATAAACTGGACAAACAGGGGTATAATTGTATTCTACTTATGGAGAAGTAGGGCACAGAACTTTCAGGTAAGAATGAATACAGTAAGAATAATACTTATTTTTTCTGTTTTCTAGGTTTATCTTATGCGTGGACTTTCAATGATAACCCCTTATATGTCCAAGAGGACAACAGGCGGTTTGTCTCACAAGAGACAGGAAACTTGTACATTGCCAAAGTGGAGCCATCAGATGTTGGCAATTACACTTGCTACATAACAAACAAAGAAGCCCAGCGAAGTGTTCAGGGACCACCCACTCCATTAGTGCAGCGTACTGATGGTAAGATGATGAGTTATCTTAGGGATATACTTTATCTGTGGATCTTGAAACCTGGGGAGATCTGTAGAGCTTTCTGCTTCCCTCTGGTTCAGTGTAGCCATATCATCTATGAGGCGAGGTTTAATTCACAATATGATGAAAATCACAAAAAATAATAGAAAACTATATAATTTATCCACATAGCATAGTATAGATGATTCTGGGTATACTGTGCTATTTCTTCTCTGGCATTGGAACAGATCATCTTTTCTTTGCTTAAGAAGTATTTTGTTTAAAAAAACAATGTTTGGGAGAGTAGGCAGGTGTGTGGACATGTGTGGGTGCTGCCAAACTTATTGATTGAATTAATATATTTTCAATGGACATATGACACAGCTTCTCTTTAATGCCTCCTTCTTTTCCATATTTGTATCTTTTGTTCACCCTTTATTTTCCTGGTTGGCAAGGCAGGTAAATGATTCAGATCCAAGGAAAGTAAATCAAGTCAACATTAATTACAAGCATTCCAAAGAAAAATGAAACACAAGATTCATACTAATTATATTCCTCCAAGGAACATAATTCAGATTGGTCTCTGATGAGTTTTGTAGTTTAGTCAAGCCACAGCTGGTACAAGATTTAGAGAGTTAGAAAACCTAAGGAAGTCACTGAAGTAGAAAAATCCTCTAGTTGATTCTTTAATTACATATTCACAGTGGGAAATGTAAAGATGGAAAATCTGTTGATGCATTTTGTGATCAGATTCTGGACTTGAAATGTAACACTGTGTAGAGTTTTTCTCCTCTCTAAGGAGCTTAAGAAAAGCAGGAATACAATGTTAATGATGGCAAAAGAATCATGGAACTAGCTCCTTACAGGGAGTACTTATGACAGAGCTTTTATAATCACTAACCATTCAAATATATTTTCACAGTCTTAATTCAGAATTCAGCAACCACTAGATTTATTCATAAGTCCAATTTCTCCCCTTCAGTGAGTACCCTCTTCAAGATTGCAAGAACTCATGAGCCAATAATATGCATAGAAACGCTACCATATGTTCCTTTCTTCCCCCATCAACTCTTAGTTTCCTCTTTTCCTCTTCTTAATTCCTTCATTCTCCTCTATTCCTCTCCTCTATTCATCTCCTCTATTCTTTTCAACACATTTATGGTAAAAAATGACCAGAAGCATCTTACATAATATTAAAAAAACAAACAAACAAAAAACTCTTCTAAAAGTAGTCACTCAAGAAATATCAGATGTCAAAGAAATAGAAAACATAAAGTTTACCAGTTTAGTTGAATGAAGCAATACTCTTGACCTCCTCAACCATAGCCTCTTTGAATGTTTGGAATGATTAAGGTCTTAAAAATGAGGTATTTTCATTTTATATGTATTTCGTAAATTTTACTTTTTTTGTGTACTTGCACTGGCCACAATAAATCACTTATGTTAGGAAGGTATTATTCTGGTGTTTGGTAATATAAGTAAAAATAAAAGAAATTCAACATTTTTAAAGATGTTTTAAAGAAATTTAAACATTTTAAACAACAGTTTGTTGATGATTAAATTAATCAAGTTAATGAGGATAGCCTGGAGATAGAGATACATTTCTACTTTTTCCAACTCTTCTCGTAGATAGCATATTTACAATACCTTAGACTATTGTCTTAGTCTTATCTTAGCCCATATCCACAATTCCTTTTGAAAATTTTTAAATTATTAAAATAAATTTTTATAAGGGTACAGTAAACTCAATTAGCGGTAAAACCTTAATAAACCGACGTAAGAATATTTATGTCTTTATTTGTCCCAACTACTTACTTCAAAGGTTTTGCTGCAAAAGTACTGATATTTTGGACTGAGGTGCTGTATCAGATCTATTACACAGTGTTAGCTAAAAACTTCTTTATTCCTAAGCAGATCTGGCCCATGAATTCTGTGAATGGGTGAAAGATCCAAGAAATCTCTAGAGAAGAAACTTGCTCGATAACTCAGAAGCATTTTAAAGTTGGGTATATTCAGTTCTTAATTGGAAATACTAATTCTTTTTAAGATGCTGTTGTGGAATATAGGGAAATTTATAGGGAATGCCTCTATTCTGATACTTTGATATACCTTAAGTATTTCTTTTTTAGGGGAGAGAGGAACAAACTAATTCCTTAAATAGAATCATGAGGTTTCCTTGCCCTCTGTCACTCATTATAGTATAGAAAAATATTGTTAATTGAATGACAGAATAATCAGATTTTGGTAAATAAAGCATTTGCTTCATAGAAAACTTCTATTCTCTAGAAATGCTGCTAGCTCTTTTGGTATTTAACAGGTGTGATGGGGGAATATGAACCAAAGATTGAAGTGCATTTTCCTGAAACTATTCAAGCTGCAAAGGATTCATCTATAAAACTGGAATGCTTTGCCCTTGGAAAGTAAGGTTTTGTTTTTGTTTTTTTTTCCTGGTTGTTTTAATTAAAACAAACGAGTATTTTGGTATTCAAACGCTGCTCTAAGGTAAATTAGCAAATAGACTTTAAATGCTGGGCAGAAGTGGAACTTTCTGATTGGACTTTAAATAAACATGCCTAATACTCTGAAAGTGATTGGGGCAGCAATTTCCTCAAATGAGCCGATATTTACTTGAGTTTGAGCACAATGAAACCCGTTTAGGCAGCACATTGCAAAGGAATAAGTGAGCTTGTAAAAGACGGTGAGCAGCTCACTAAACTTTTGATGTATCCTTCACTCCATCTCATCCTACATCCAGAAATAAATTGCCTGGAGTGTCTCCTTGCTTAATTAATCAGCGACTCTTGTAAATGAAAAACCTGCACTGCTAGTGTCCAAAATAAGACTAATTAAAAGCCATTGTTCATAGTGGATAATTAGAATTGAGCCAACCCTGTCCTGGCAGTGGAGGTATTTTATTTTACTCAGATAGTGTTTATCAGCAGTAGGTTTGGAAAGCTTTGAAGCCAGCCAAATATCTGCATTTTTGCATGGAACATTGAGAACATTTCTTTGCTTTTTGGCAATATTCAAATTTTATTTTTATGCCCATAAACACCAGAATGAAGTAACAAAGTGATAGATAGATCAGATTTGCCATTTTAAAACATTGATGTACATATGAATTATCTGGGGGCACAGTTAAATTGAAATTCTGTAGATATGGGGTGACGTCTGATTGCCCCATATCTAACAGGCTCCGAGGTAATAGTGATTCTTCTTGTCTACAGAACATACTTTGAAGAGTAAAGGACTTGACTCTCACTACTACATTTAAGGGCTTACTTATAAATCCAGAGTCTATTTGTAATGTGGGCCTCACATTCAGAAATAGTGACTTACATTCCAAACTATGGAAAACATCCTTAAAAGTCTCCATCTTGTTATTAAGTAATATACTGAGAAATCCAAATAATGCTGGTTACTAAATCTTCTAGGTTCCTTTCTATGTATGAAATCTTGTAGCTCTTTAAATTAAATTTCTCAGGTTATACATTTTTCATATATTTAAGAGACCATATGTAATTTTTATACAATACTGGTCCCACAGTATTTGTCCAATAAATAATTGATTGATTAAATTATTCTTTAAAAAGTGACAAATTGAGGCTTTGTCCATTTTTGTTTGCCTGCCTTTTAAGACATGATGAACTTTCACCATTTTCAAGGTTTCTCAGAAAATAAAGTATACAAAAAACATAAAATGTCAGCAAAATACTTTGACAATTAGTTGATTTATTTTAAAAGAAAACCAATGAAAGATAGTATCTGAAAATAATATTAATAGTTTATTCTATCATGTTTGGCATCAGGAAATATGGATTCCTGTAACTTAAAAAATACTCATATAATAAATAACTGAAAAGGATTGAGGCTGGTTCTCAAGAATCTCATGTAAATAAATTTCATTTGTTAATCATTTATAACTAAGAATTTATATGACATACATAATCCTCATAATTATGCAGGGTACATAATATTTTTATTATGTATGAGTAAAATGAGGCTCAGATTGTATTAGTAACCTGTTCAATTTTATGCTTCTGATAAGAAAGAAAGGGCGATTCAGATTTAGACCCACCTGATTTGAAGTTCTGAACTTAGAAACTTTTGAGTAAATAGTTAAGATAACTGCTTTCCAAGTCAGAGGAAGCAGATTGAATTCCCAATTTTCTCAAGAGTTGTCTGACCATCAGCAAACATGTTGCTTAAGCTTTATGAATTTCCATATTCTCATCCAAAAAATGTTATAATGATACCTGTCTCCTGTGTTTGTTTTGAAGATGAGAGTGGATAATACATGTAAAAACATGGCAAGTCCAATGTGTATGTACAAAAAAAAAACCCTGAATGATAAAGTATACATTCATTGTTAAGTTTATACCTAAAGGAACTACTGCACATGAAATAAAATTAAGGAAGAATGGGAAAATGATGAGAATTACTTAATTGTACCTCATAGAAAATTGTCAAGGAAATATTTGATTTAATGGAGTATGCTTAAAAACACTTTACCTGACAAAATTAATGTTGAAATTATATTTATTAAATTATTAATATGGAATTGAAATGCCTAGGGGTTAAGATGGAAAGTCCAAAGCATCCACAGGGTCAAAGAGATAGTGTTAAAATGCCATGTATAAGAAACATATATTCTGTGTAACTGAAGTGCAGATCTAGTTCTCATTTCTTCAAATGAACAGAATGTGTATGAAAATGCTTTGTATACTTTGGAAAATATTATACAAATTTTAGCTACTAACAAAAAGAGTTTTTATATATGTTCGCCAATAGTTTTCAGAAAACAAGTTGCACTGTAGTTGAAACATTGCAAACATACTGAAGAAGCTTTCTAGTCCATTATAAAATTTGACATTTACCAAATACTTTACTGACTTTTTAAAATTTGCAACATTAACAAACATAAAAACAATGCACTCCCTAGACAATTAATTACATGATAGGCATAAATAACAATGTGAAAAGAACAAAATCAAACCACTTTTTAAATTATAAATCTCTATTTGCAGGTTTATTGCCAAGTATTTTACAAACTATTGAATGATAATTATAATCATGTTCTCTGACAGCTCTTTATAAAAATATTGCTGTTCAGCACTTGGTTTTGTTATTTTTTTTTCCAAATGTTGGGACTGCTTCGTATAAATCCTTTTAAATCTACTTGTTCACTTTCTGAGGTACTGCACTTCTCTGTAATAAGTTGGATAAACCCCAAACTGAAATAAGCTAATTGGTTCAGTGAGGAATAGAATCAAAGTTCTTTTTCTTATTAACAATGTTCCTAAACACTTTTGCTAACTACTGACTACTATTTATGCTATAAACTACACATTCATGAAACTAAGGTTTATATATTTTAGTTAATAAGAAAAAGGAGGGAAAGTAGGGAGGGAGGGAGTAAGGAAATCAGTAGGTGGATAGGTGAATAGGAAAGAGGAACAAAAAAAGAAAAAATAACACAGGTCAATGCCACATCTTATTTAGTTTTTTATTTTTAGGACCTACGACAGTTTCTGAAATACTGACTAGTTTTCATTAAATATTTGTGGAAGTACTTCCTAAGTAATTAGGAAATAATTCCCTTTATATTCTTTCTCTTGAATGGGTAGATTATTTTGGAATTTATCTTGCATGTTGTTCTCTGAGCTTCCTGGGTCTATGGTTTGGTGGCTGTCATTAATTTTGGAAGATTTCCAGTCATTGTTATTTCAGATATTTATTCTGTTCATTTCTCTCTTTGTTCTCCTTCTGGTATTCCCATTAGACATCTGTTGCACTGTTTGTAATTGCCCCCAGTTCTTGGATATTCCATTCTTTTGTTGTTGTTGTTTGTTTCTTTTTTTTTTTTTCCTCTTCATATTTTAGTTTGGGAAGTTTCTATTGATATTTCTTCTAGTTCGCTTACTCTTTCCTTCACATTCAGCCCACTGGTGAGCCTATCAAAGGCATTTTCATTTGTATTATAGTATTTTTATGTCTATAATTTTATTCTTGAATTTTAGAATTTTATTTTTTTTATACAGCAGGTTCTTATTAGTTATCCATTTTATACATATTAGTGTATATATGTCAATCCCAATCTCCCAGTTCATCACACCACCATGCCCCAGACCCTTTCTTAGAATCTCCTTTTTTTCTGCTACATTAATCATCTGTTCTTGCATGTTGTCTGCTTTTTCCATTAGAGCCCTTAACATATTAATCTTAGAAATTTTAAATTCCCAGTCTGATACTTTAAAAATATTTGCCATATTTGAGTCTGGTTCCAATGCTTGCTTTGTCTCTGCATTTGTACTTGTCAATGGGCCTTTTATACATTTTTTGTTGTTGCTGAAACCTAGATATGATGTAACAGGTAAAAAGAAGTGATTTTACACTAGATTTTGGTGTATATTTTTATGTTTATTTGGCAGGGAGTTAGGCTGTGTTTACTGTTTGCTGTAGTTGTGGTGTCAGAGGCTAAAATTTCTTCCATTGTTTTTGTTTTTCCTCTTGTCTTTGGGTTTCCCTAGAGACTCTTTCTTAAAGACTGAGGTTTGCAGTTTCTTTACCTGTAACCCCCAGCTATTATTCAGGAGCCCTATTGATGGTATGAATGTCCTTGTTAGCTAATTCTATAATCTCTGTAATTTATGGATCTGTTTCTGTTGACTGCTTTTTCTTCTTATCATGATTCCTATTTTTTATGCTTTTTAGTTTATCTAGTAATTTAGATTGAATTAGAGACATGATAAATGTTGTTATTGAATGCTGCATTGTGGTATATTTATTTCAAGTATTGGATTTTATTGATAGAAGTTAAGTTATGATGAATCTCATCTTTCTATAGCTTATTATTAAGCTTCCTTGGGTAGATACAGAGTAGTTGTTAGTCTAAGGCTTGTTTACTACTAAGATGCATCTCCCAATTGAATGCTCTAAGTTTGCTAAGTCTCTCTTCTCAGGCTTGGTGGAACTCTAACATCTTCTAGCCCTGTTTGAGATCTAAAATTTGTTCTTTGCCCAGCCTCATGTGACACTCTTATGTAGATTTTTGGAGCACTTTCTTTTTCTAGTCTCATCCTCTCTGATACCTTGCTTTGCAATCCCAGCCACTTCAGTCACCTGTGTCTCCTCAACTCAGGGATGCAGCCTTGTCCTATTTATGTTTTCTTCCTGATTCCATGTTCTCGAAAGTGCCTATAGGTCGAAAATCAGGGATGCCAATGGCTTACTTCATACATTTCCCCTCCTTTAGGGATCACAGTTTTGTGCTACCCATTGTTACATCTCTGGAATCAGGTTTGTTTCCCATTATATTTGTCCAGTTTTCTAATTGTTCCCAGCAGGGTAAATATAGTTCCAGTTAATCCAACATCTCCAAAACCCAGGTATTTTTTAAGGCTAATTGTGAAGGTAAATAAGGTGAAGTTTAGAGAAATGAAATGACGATAAACGTAAGTTGTAAATCTGGGATTCAAATCTAAATACCACTGATTCTGACTTCAAAACTCATGCTCATAGCCGTTTGACATTTACATCAAATTATCCTTTTAATATACAAATTAATTCCCCATGTGCAGATGTAGTTAGCCCTCAGTTCTGTAAATGTTTTCCTTAAAAAAGGCTTGAAACATTTCAGCAAAATGGTAAAAAGATGTTATTTGGGGAATGAAATTATGGATGTATTTCCCATTTAGATTCTCTGTAATTACTAATAATTCAGCAAAAAAGTAAGTTCAATTTTATACATTAATTTTTTAAAAATAATTCAAAAGATAACCTTTTCAAAATCCAAGTTGCTTTTGAATGAGAAGAAAGAAGTGTTTCTAAAAGTCAATCAGGGCCATTGTGGAGCGTACACCCCTCTGGTTTGTATGTGATGATGGTAATATCTACCATTTATAAAAATCTGGGGTAGATGATTAGGGAGAGCACAGAAAACATGCCAATCAACCTAGGAGTCTGCTGCAATCATGCAGGCAGGGAGTATAGAGAGTGAGGTCTATAGAAGGCTGGCTAGAGTGTTTACTCATAGACCTTAACCATCTCAAACCACCACAGGCTAATGTGAGTATAGAATAATTAAGACAAAACTTCAGATACCTGCTTGAACTTTAATTACTATGACTTTGGGGACATGTAACTCACTTTCTATGTTAGAGTTTCACAGCTGACATGATCACAGCTTTCAACTCTCAGTTTTGTCTCATTTGTTTAACGTGGCAGACTCTTAATTATCTAAGCTGCAAATTAATTGTATTGCGAAATACCCGAGAAACTCCTTGGATAGGTGCTATGCAAATGTAGTATGACTGACTTATAGATCTGTGTGTCTCCTCTCAAGAAAATATAGGCCTTTGCTCTTAGTAAAGAAGTTAAACTGATATCCCTCATAACTCTCCTACCACTCTTGTAAACAACCAAACACATTTACTTTTCTTTTCTTTTTTGTGTGTGAATCTTAATTTAGTAACTTTGCTGTCAGTGCTCTGGAATGTAAATAAAATTAGTCGCTGCACTAAATGTTCCTATGTGTTCTGGAGCCTTCACACAGAGGACTATATTTCTGTATACATGTATATCTTATTTATTTTGTTCTAATTTATGAAGAAAAAGATACTCAGCTTGGCTATTAATGTCAAGCAATAAATTTGAAGTCTCACCAAGATGCTTTGATCTATTCCAGAACTTTCAGATGACAGAGCAGCTATTTGATTTTGCTGTTCTTTTTACACATATGGACATCATTGCATGTCATACCACAGAAAGGCTGCTCAAGACACTCAAGATGACAGTAGTATTTTAAAATCAAACGAGGTACATTCAAATTTTTCAGACTTTTAACACTTGGTTTAAAAAAAAAGCCAGAGAGATATCTTAAAATTGTCCCATTTGAATGTCTAATAAGCAGTTTAGCTTTTTATTTTCCTCATTGAGTTGAATGGATAGAGGGCAGACTATTTTCCTAACAGCTTGTCCCGTTTGCCCCACAATGTATACTGAAGCCTACTCATTAGGTTCTCACTAACTGCTTTGCTTTTTTATCATGATCTTATATTGCTTGGCATAAAATAGTATGGTAAGGTCCATGCAAATCTGAGAACTGACAAATGTTCAAGCCAATCTTTGAAAAATTGAAAGACAGTAACCCCTCAACAAAAACACAGTCACACACACACTCACCCTGGGGCTGAAAGATTTATCAGCAGATTTACTAACATTTCAAGGCAGCATTGTGTTCTGGAAAGAGTACAGACTTTGAATTCAAAGAGATCAGGGTTTAAATTCTCAGATACCCTGTCAATAGCTGGGCCGCTATGATCAGTTTTCTTATCTGTAAAACAAAGCTAAAAACTACATAGAGAGATGGACAGATAGATAGACGACAGAGAGAATAGGATTGATGTAAGGACTGGAAATACTATTAAACTTCCCTACCAGAGTCCCTGGCTTACAACAGGCAATCAATAAATTATAACAATTTTATTAATTGTGGTCATTGTCAGTGCTGCTTTGGCTGAGGAGGTAAAAAGGAATACACAGGAGGGAGAGAAGGAGTTTCTGCATTCTTTTTCTGTGCTAACATAATCCTCAAGGACTTGCTCAGAACAATGGATTTACCATTTCTAAATAACGTGTTTAATCTTTATAGGGATTATTGACATTCCCTCATTTATTTATTTGGCAAATTAAGCTCCAGTATCTATTAACTTAGCAAATATGCATTAAATACCTCATTCAATAATTAATTCCTTTATTCCTTCACTTAGTCAGAAGGAATTCTCCTGGCAGCAGATGCTAGGCTAGGCCCTGGGGAAATAAAGATGATATAAAGGCCCCAGGGAGTTTGCAGGCTACTGAAAATAGGATTGGTGTAACAATATGTGATCATACATTTTTCCTGGGATCTGCTCTTTCCTTACAAACTTTCAATGAAGGAAGATTCAAGGATAGTCACTCTGGGAGCTTTCCCGATTATCCTTTCCCCAGGTTACTCCTTGTTAAATTGAGACTGGAGACAGTCTCAATTCCTTTGGTAGAACTAATGTTAGACTGTTATTGAAGGGGTCCTTCGTATCTCTTAGAAATAGAAGATTCTTGCTTCTTTTTCTCCCATTTCATCAATACTTTTTTTTTCAAAATTAATACTTTTGAAATAACAGTTTTAGAACAGAAAAATTGAGCAGGTGGTATAGTGAGATCCCATATAATGCCACACACAGTTTCCCCTATTATTAACATCTTACACTAAGATGGTGCATTTGTTACAATTAATGAACCAACATGAATACATTTTAATTAACTGAAGTCCATAATTTACTCAAATTTCCTTGGTTTTTACCTGATGTCCTTTTTTTATTCCAAGATTCCATCCAACATACCACATTGAGTTTTCTTGTCTCCCTAGGCTCTTCTTGGCTGTAACAGTGACTCAGACTTTTGTTTTTGATAACCCTGACAGTTTTGAGGAGTGGTGGTCAGTTTTATTGTGGGATGGCCCTCTATTAGAATTTGTCTACTATTTTTCTTATAATTAGTCTGAGATTATGGGTCTTGGGTAAGAAGACTACAAAGGTAAGGTGCCATTTTCGCACATCATATTAAGGTTACTCTCTATCACAATGATCTATGGCTACTGATGCTGCCCTTCATCACCTGGCAGAAGCAGTTTTGTCAGGATTCTCCACCATAAATGTACTCATTTTTCTCTCTTTACATTTGAGTCTTTGGAAGGAGGTTAATATGTGCTGTCCACACCTAATGAGCAGGGAGTCATGCTACACCTCCTCTAATCTATGTAATTTATTTGGAATTCTTCCTCATGGGAGATTTTTCACTTCTCCCTCCTCATTTATTAATTTATCCAATCCTTTATTTATATCAGTATTGATTAGTAGATATTTATTTCATACTTTGGGTCATAACCCAATATTGCTTTATTTTGCTGCTCAAATTGTTTCAGCATATTCCTCTGTAAAATGCTTTAAAAATTTTTTTAAATGTACACTATGAATGTATCTCTGGGTCATTAAACAGTTTTCTGTACCCTCAATTGTAATGACAGTGGAGTATTCAGATGTATGTTTTCAGCCAGCCTCCTAATGGTGGACATTAGGTTTCCTTTAGTTTTGTTTTCATTTTTTGTTGTCATGAATAATGATGTAATGCATATTCTTGTGGCTATATTTTGCCCATCACCATGTGAACTTCCTCAGTATATTTTTTTAAAATTAGAATTTTTGGATAACAGGAATATAAAAGCTAAGGTTTCTGATACGCGTTGCCAAATTCTCCTGAAGAACCACTGCAGAGGATCCACTTTCAAAGACCAGGACCCTAGGTTACAAGTTGGGTCTCTTTTGATCTTACACACATGCTGAATTCAATGTCAAACATTCCTTTCATTTTTTTCATTTCAAAAACCAAAATTGGATTTTTACACTGCTGTTTCCAAAACTAAATTAATTTAAAGGTTCTAAAAATCATCCAAGAAGAATATATATACTTCTGCAAGTGACTGTTCATCCTTTCCATTCCAGTCTATCACCACTTTTCTCAGGAGACCTACAGTTCTTACTTTTTAAGTAACTGGCAATTGCAGGAGAGAAAGATTTCAAATCCAAGTTGGAACTGAGCTGAAGGAAAAGAAGTTACTTCCTTTTTTCCAGCTGACCTTGGAACCCATCTCTAGAACCTTTATTGGAATTTGGAGGCATCTCAATATGTTAAAAAAAACTCTATGATTTCATCTTCTGGCCCTTGGACAAAGGAACTCTACCCACTGATTATAAAACATGTTAGCTCATTAGGTGAAGAATATATTTCTAAGAACACATTATACAGACTAAAAAGGTGATTCTCGTGTTGTAGCTGGTTAGCTCATGCAGTAGCAGAAAAACATGGTGGTTTAGAGCTCACTATGGAAAGACAGACTTTAGCTCAAAACTTTTCTTTGAAAACTTACTGTGTGATATTGGGCATGTTACTCAACCTATTCTAGTCCCAATCTCCTCATCTACAAAATGTTAATAGCAATAGTACTGTGTCTCATGGTATTATTATATGGTTTCAATGAAGCACTTAGCACAGTGCCTGGCATATAATGTGCTCAATAAATGTTAAATATATTAATAATAGAATGATTAAATATAACAAACCATATACAATGTCTCCTTTATATGAAAGTTTATGATTATGAGCAGAGCTAAGGTCAAGCCCTATAATTCTTAAGGAGTTATAATTCTGAACATAATTCTGAAGGAACATGTGCCTCGAGAACCTACCTCAACCAAATTATCATTTTCTCTGCTGTAGTGCAACATAGCACTCATATGATTGGTGAAGTATTTATTTAGGGTTAATATTATGTATTAATAAAACATTATGGAGAAGCTGTCAATTAACTGCTAAGTGCAGTATCATTTTCGGCTCTACCACACCTTGAATTATAGGCTCCAGTTTTATGTTTCATGTGCAAATTATTACTGACATTGTGGAGTAGAAAATAGCAATAAAGTCTTAGGGACTCTTTGGATGATAGAACCTTCCTGTCCCTATGTGATGATCATGGTAATAAGGCAACTTGGTAAGCTTTATTATTGGTTCAAACTTTATATTTCAGAATGTATTCTCATAGTATATCCTCATTTTATCCTTTCAAGAAGACTTACGTACCCATTGTTACCTCTAGTTATAAAGAGAAAGCTGAGGCTCAGAGATGTTAGGTAATTTGCACTCATTTACACAAAACTCACCTGTGTCCTTTTACTCTACATGTAAGTACTATTCTGCTACCACTGCTCTTACGTCCAAACTGTCTGTGGCTTTTCAATTGGCTTCAGCTACTGTAGTGCCAAGTGTCAAATACCAGATAAATACATGCACATGATAACATTTTTCCCCCAAGGGAAACCTGGTATACACACTGACCAGTAGAACAGGATCATGACTACGTTTAGATCACTCAGAAAAAAAAAAAAAAAAAAGATTTTCCTTTTTACATAACAGTAAGATTGCTTTTCTACAGAACTCATGAATTTATCCATATTGTATCCCCATAGGACAATCTTACATTCCAAGTTCTTTGTATGAATATTTCAAGTTGAGGAAATGAAAGGAGCTAGCTGAACAGTCTGAAAATTTAACAAAGGCACTCCTTGCTGGTTTTGTTATTCTGCTTCCCTCTCTTCGATTAAAAATGGCCACTGACGGGATTTTCTGAAATGAGGTTCAAGTTAAGAATAATCCCAAATATAAGCATCTTAGGAAACAGGTTCTCTGTACCAGTTTCTAGTTAAAAACTTGGTATGGCCTGGATTTAAGCTGTGGATAATGAGATTTAAGAAATCCAGGGAAGAAATATAAGCTTTCTCAAATAGCACTAGTAATGAAAATTCTATTTATGGGCTAAAAGTATAGAACTGAAGCAGAGTTCGTACAAGAGTGTGAATAGCTTTAATTTAACTTCCAGTTCAGGTTGAACTAGGCCAGAGGGTTAACAAATGTATTCTCTGCCTCCAGATAAAATTAATGGGATGCTCACTCTGTAAAAGCATAATGACAAGAGAGTAAGGAATGAAAGTCCTTATTTATGGCAATGCTTATTTAAGAAGCACAATACCAGAGGGAGGGGCAAGAAAGAAAGAAAGAGAGAGAGAAAGAGAGAAAGAAAGGAAGGAAGGAAGGAAGGAAGGAAGGAAGGAAGGAAGGAAGGAAGGAAGGGAGAAAGGGGGGAGAGAAAGAAAGAGACAAAAAGAGGGAAAGAGTAAGCAGGAGGGAGGGAAGGAGGAAGAAAGAAACTTTGCTTTTATGATCTAGTAGTATTTTAGAACTGTGAGGACTCACATTTCAGGAAAATATAGAAACAAAATAAGAAAAGGCTTTTGCAAAGTTTTTTGAAATACACGGTTCATGAATGCCTCATCTATGGTCTGAGGAAACTTTGGATGAGAGAGTTGCTTCAAATTGATTTTCTTTATTGAGATTTGTATCCAAGCTGGATTTTGACACCATATTTGTGAAGATTAAAAAAAAAAAAAAAAAAGGAGTGGGGAGGAACTGGAACTGAAAGGGAAATGTTGCCAGAAATGGCTGATACCTGTAGTTAGGATGATGATGGCACCATGTATTTTAACTTAACCTTTAAACGACAGAGTTCCAAGACATTTAATAATAATCTCCATTCTGAAGACCCTTCAAAGATCTCCCTTGCTGCATGGCATTCTTCATATATTAACTTTGCTCTTTAAATAGATCACTTATTTTAAATTAAAATGAACTGCCAGAGAATATTACATCACTAATATCATCATCATGGACAAACTAGGTAGATTCTAAATAGAATGCTAAAGCCACAGAAGGAGAAGGAGTCTACTAGTGCTAATAACTGAATGGGTGGCAACTCAGAGAATTGGAAGGTGGATCACAGTAAATTAGCCTGTACTGGAACTCTAAGTGGAAGAGAATTGGCAGGTAATAATTTAGCAGAAATTACCTGTCTAAACGTGAGTACCATTCCAAAAAGGTAATTAGGATTGTTAACAACTTCCAGCTGAGTATTTAACTCGACATAAGGACACCATCTGTCACAATCCTGGTATACAGTAAGCACTCAATTAATGGTTATTAATATTCATAAATAAACATTCAGCTTTCTTACAACGCATTTTTTTTCTCTTTGGAGAATGTTGTCTAATTCCTTTCCTCTCTACCGTAATGGCCCTAGATGATAAGCCAGGCTGAAAAAAAAAAAGTATTTTACAGCAAAGCATGTTATATCTCATCTGAGAGATCCCTGCGCTCATGAGGAGGAAATGAACATGACTGCTATGATCAGAGGCATTATCTCTTTACCAGCCAGTGTATTAAACAGGAGGAAAAAGGAAATTTACTTCTAGAGACATATGTGCATGCTTGTGTACCCATTTTGTTCACAGTATGGAGATTTGATTTTAGTTTATGTATGATTCATAAATCAATTTATGTCAAATGCCTAGTCATATGGAGTTCTTAAAGGAGAATAGAAAACATATAAATATAAGCTAGGAATCTGGCTTTTGAAATGATAACAGTAACATAATAATCTTAAATTATTTTTTAACTTGTCATTAACACAAAAAATATATTGTTTAAAGTGTTCTAGACAGTTTGTTAAACACATGAAATGTATTATATCATTTAATCTTCACTCTAATCCTGTGACTTACATACTAGTGTTAAGCCCTATCCTATAAATGAGAATATTTATGTTATAAACATGCAATAACATATAGCTGGTAAGTGTAAAAACTGCACTCTTCTCTGTACTGTATAAATAGTATTCTATTATAATAGCTTTGTTATTAATATTAGCACTAGTATTACTATTATCATTTATACAGAATGGTATCTCTTGGAAAAATTAACTTGCATTTAAAACTAAAGCTCATTACTAAAATAATTTCATCTTTTGTTGATTTTAGTTCTTTCTACCCACTGTCCATTTGGCATGTCTTCAGAAAAGAGAGATGGTGTGAAATCTAAAGCAATTCATTTAGTGTCTTCATAAAAAGTGCCCAGACTAGGGCCTCCCTGGTGGCGCAGTGGTTAAGAGTCCGCCTGCCGATGCAGGGGATACGGGTTCGTGCCCCGGTCTGGGAGGATCCCATATGCCACGGAGCGGCTGGGCCCGTGAGCCATGGCCACTGGGCCTGCGCATCCGGAGCCTGTGCTCCGCAACGGGAGAGGCCACAACAGTGAGAGGCCCGCATACCGCAAAAAGAAAAAAAAAAAAAAAAAAGTGCCCAGACTAAATGGGAACTTTTCATTAAAATACACATTTTACATTTATTCTCCCTGATCCTATATCTCACATTACCAGTGGTAATCAAGAGGCTCATGACATTCATATTTTGTACTGACATAATAAATCTGAAAACAAAATCTCAATGCTTAATTAGTAACTGTAAAATCATATAAAACTGCTTGATTTTTCTCTCATTAGAAATTTTGTTAACATGAAATATAGCCACGAAACGCACTTGATAAGACTTTTGATTAAAAAGTTTAAATGTTTGAGTGACTATTTTTTGATAGTTTAGTTGCTCTGAGAATTCTAAAATATCTAGAGTATAAAATATAATATCCTGAAGGAATCTACCATATCATACAATTCGATCACACAGATAGAAAATAACATAGCTAGGATTTGAACCCAGGCATTCAGACACTATTTGTAAAGTCTTTTTTTGGACGAAAGCAGCAGGAAAATTACTCAAAAAGGCATAAGACAAAAAGAGACTGTATTGACTAATGGAAATGTCCAAGGAGATTTTTTTTTTTGGAGGGGGGCCATCAAGCGTGACTTAATCTAGACCTGTAAAGAATTCCAAGTTTCCTTCTTCTGTGTTAGCTTTGACTTTCAAAGACACTTTCTCCATGTGGTGGAAAAGTGTTGCCTAAAAGCTCCAAGCTATATCCCACTGTCTGAGGAAACCCTAGTGACAAAAGATCCTCTCTTTAATAACTCCTCCAAAAGCAGTCCCAGAACTGAGTCTAGTTGTCTCTGATTGGGTTGTCTTAATTTCCAGAGTTGACCAACCATGGTGGCCACGGTACACCAGCTTCTAATGGCAAGACCTGAATCTTGTACTCAGTCCTGCAGCCAGAGGTATAGTCCTCCCAATTCAAATCAGATGGACTAAAGATAGTAAGCATTGGGTTTTCTAAGGAAAATCAAAATGCACACACAAAAACCAACACATGTCCACTGCAGACTGAGAATACAGAGGTCTAATTCTTATACCCTTCTTCAAAATTGAAAGTTATGTTAGAAGCCAGTTCACTGAATCTTATAAGCTTCTCAATAGTTGAGTGGTTTATGAGAGAAGATATATCACTCCAAACATAATTGAGGTAAGAAAAACAAGATCTAGAGGATGTTCTTTAAGTGAGAAACTTATGTCTCTCTTCAGCCTCATGACTCTTTCACATTTCTTGCTTTCTAATGTAATTTTGACCCTACAGAGCATTGTTCTGAAAATATAAACCACACTCATGGTTTTTCACAAGGATTCTACTGCTCAGTTTTTGGTCTTATAAGCCATTAATGTTCACTTCCACAGAATATCATTTTTATGTGTCTAGTGGCTATACAGAAGTACCATATTGAGAAGTACATACAGTTGGTATTGTAATCAAAGTGGAACATGATTAGAGCATATTGGGGGTTCTAATAAACTGGTTTTCCAAGAAGTAGATCTTGAAAGGATATTTTTTTTAAAGTGACTTTTTAGAAGAGTTCTTATGAAGAATGCATCAGAGAATGGACAAGCACACCTGGGAAAAAGAGTAGCCAGGCAGAGTATAATATCATGCAAAGTTCCACAGAAGATAAATTTGCCTCAGTCTTGTACAGGAGTTCTAGAAAGAGTACAGGTCACACCTAGAGGTATTCCACCATCAGGGGCAGGGGAGCTGGAGTATTTATGCCTCATTTAGTCAGTTATTGGTTGAGAGTTGCCCCAGGGAGTATGTAAATTCCTAACTGTTTTCAGCTCTTTTTTTGTGAAGGAAAAGTTAGCTACAGCAGCTTAAGGGTAGTTGACAGCAAAATGATGCATGTACTAACTGTTGAGGGTGAAAGCACATCAGGATTTGGGGTGCTAAGGGATAAGAAAGAAAACGGGTGAAGCACTGACATTACCTGCTACACTACTTCTATTGGAAAGGTGTGTCTATATAGGATACGTCATTTTATCCTTCAAGGGAAAAATGCTTGTCCAGAGACTCCAGTGTCCTCACTGAGTTCTTTTGGAGGGAAAGGTCAGAATAATTGGGATTGGTGGGACTTGTTCTTTTTACCCCCACTTAATTGGGCCACTTAAGATGGTGATTCACTTTTACAAAAACACAAAAACTGAAAGCTATCAGAGGATGATTTTACAGTAGCTGTGATGTCTGTTTTGTCTTGTAAGCACATAGATTCTGAGACAAAGAAACCTGGAAATAAATCCCAGCTGTGCCACTTTCACTTATAAAAAGAGAAAATGAAATTATATTTACACATTATACACATAGTGCTTGGCACACAGTTTGTGGTTAATAAACCGTAGCTCTTCATTGTGATATTATTATAGTTATTATTATTAAATGTCAAACCATTCAATTTCTGGTTCAGAGATTTAGATATTTAGTTAGGTTAAAAACTGACTTCTGTCTTCATAGTTAAAATAAAGAACAATGATATAACAATGGGAAAATAGCCTTCACTGAAATTTTTTTTTTGTCTGAATGTTTTAGGTTAAAATGTTTTTTAGTTGAATATTTTGCATGTATTTGTCATAAACCTCAGAGATACACTATCATAAAAAGACAACAAAGGATCATGAATTCAGATAAATATCAGAACATCTATTTATAATATTTTTCTCTTTGTAAATAAATTTTCTTAGAATTTTTCTATTACACGGGTAATACATGCTCATTGTAGGAAAATAATGGAAAAATTGAGATAAGTAGAAAAAAGGAGAATAAAAGGCATTCATATTCTCACCACCTATAGCTACTAACTTTTCATGTTCACATACACGTTACATGTATTTTTAAGAATTGGATAATACTGCCCCAGACTTGATGAAGATCTTTCTCTGTGAGTAAACTTTCTTCTAGAACTTTATTTTTATTCTTAGTTTGGTATTTCATAAAATGAATGAATAAGAAAACCAGTTATCTGGGTTAATTGTTGGCAAGAATATGCCATTTTACTAAAATATCAACCTAAAGTTGTGGCAAGTGGCAAAGCTTTTTAAAAGGACAAAAACAAAACTTATCATAATACATAATGATGTTGTGTTTAACAAAATTCAAGTTGTATTTGTCACTATATGCTAATTCTGAGAAAAACAGATGAATCAAACATTGATTGGGGAGTATGTTTCCTGTGAAATATGTGTGAGCACATGTATGACTTTCTGCATGATGTATATCTTTGATTTGCACAGCAGGATCATCACTGTTTGCAATAAAAAATTCCTGAGCCTTCATCAGTTTTCCTGCTTTAATTGAAGTCTCTACTCAGTCATCACCACCAATTTTCTGCAGTTGTTACTGCTCAGACTCAGTAGATCTTCATTTGTCAACCACTTTGTATGTGACTGAATGGTTCCCCTACATCAGTTTCATGGACTTGAAAAAAATTCTGCATCTTCTACAAAGTTTATAATTTGGCTTTGCAAAATGATTTACTAGTATTATTATTATTATTTGAAATATGTTTAGAACAGAAATATTTAAAGCCCTGAAAATCCATAAGGGAATGAAGAATTACTTGAAAGTAAGAAAGGAAAGATGATAGTGCGAATAGATTGGGGATTGATTTAACAAATGATTGATTTATTAGGTAAGAATTTCTGGTTATAACTTTATTTATAACCTACATTTCTTCATATTCTATCTGTACAAGTGAGGCCTTCCTCATCATGTTATTTTTGCTGTTTTAAAAGATAACCGTATTAGACTAAACATATTAGATTTAAGACCTTTAGCTAAATTCCTATAAATAAAGGAATTCTTTACAAATTCTTTCTGAAAACAGACAGAGTACAATGTAAAGTTATCTCTTATGTCATTTTGTTTTAAGTTTGGGTATAAATAAGTACATTCTTTTGAGGATCATAGATTCTGTGCTCCCAATTCATCTGGGTCTGTTATATAATACTGATCCCCTTTGATAATTTAGCTCACCCATCACATATGTCTTCAGTTACATATTAGTACCAATTTAGCTATAGAGGAATCTGTATTTTTGTCTTAGAATCTGTAAATAGAGAGAGCTTGCCTCCTCTTAAAAGTCACATCCTGAAGAAGAATTTCCTGACCACTGTATTTAAACTGATATAATCTTGCTATTATCTTTGCACCTTATTTCCTTTGCTTCAGTTATTGCAATTTACAAATATATTTGTTTTTCATAATTTGTTTATTGCCTGTTTCCCCACTAGTCTGTGAGCAACATGAGGGCAGAAAACATGTTTAGTTCAGTCATCAGTTTATTCCCTGATCCTAGTACTGTGACTTGCACACGACAGGCTCTTAATAAAGTGTTATAAATCACTGGATGAGTGAATGGCAAATGACTGCATGATCTGAAAGCTAGTCACAATATAATATATTGATTGATTTTTTTTCCTTGAGAGTTATGCTTAAGGAATTCTTATTTTATCCTGCTGTCATAAAGACTGAACCATCTTCTATTCTAATGAGGTATAACTGTTTAGTCCAGTCCCTGACATTAGTTGGAGGAGGTTGGATGGAAGCCCGTTGCCTGGGAAAGTCAAGTACAGCAAATCCCAAGCTATCCTTGAAATCCCAAACTTTCAACAGGAAGATGAAGGCGTCTATGAGTGCATTGCAAGTAACCTTCGAGGAAGAAATCTTGCAAAAGGTCAACTCATTTTCTATGGTGAGCTAATGAATTTCAAAAAGCATATGAAATAATTGGTCATATCCTTTATAGTAAATAGTGAAGGTCTTTAGCATGTTGTGGAAAAGTGTCATAGGAGAAATAGAGAAGACACATTTCCAGGAAAGGATGCTTACTGATACAATGATTAGCAGATGGGAATGACCATTTTTAAAATATGGCTTTAATTTCAGCATAGTATGCTAATAAATAATAGCATGCTATTGTTTATTATAATTGCCTTGGAAATATCAGCAATGTCATGTAAAAGCCATAGATATTTATAACACAAAGTAGAATGGAATGCAATATATTTCCCTTAAAACATTCAGCAACAACCTATGAAAACCTTAATTATAATCCCAAGTAGAACTTACAAAAGAAGGAGAAAATGACAGGAGAAACATAATACTTAATGGTAGTTTTCAGTATTTGTTTATATTTCCCATAATTGTCTACTCATATGTAGGTAATAGAAAAAAAACCTCATTACTTCATTTAAAAAATATATTTGCCTCAATTATCAGAATCTCTCATGGACTTAAGAGAGATGGGAAAAGCATATATTTTATAAAAGTTGTCTTTATGTCTTCTTTTCATCCAGGCCAAAATACACACTTGCATGAAATTCACTTTTTCTTTCTGATGCCAAAAAACCATAAAATATACCTCATAATTATCAAAATGTTTGTTGCTTTTAAAATATTCTTAACTTCTTTGCTAAATTTTATACATCTGTACTAGGGGACTTTTTAAAACTGTATTTATACATGGCCAAAAGTCATTTTCTATGTGACAGGTTTCTATGTGACACATTTATAATCAGTAATAAAGTAACTGGAGGAAAAATATCCATCTATATTGTGTCCTTATAACCTCCAAAATAAGTTTATAAAAGATTATTTTCATTATAAAAAATGGAACACATTTAGAGGAGTTAAGTGAGTTACACAACCATTGATGGGGGAAAAAATAAATCTAAAACCCAAGCCCATATGGTAGACATGAAATCCTAAGCTTTTTTTTTTTAATGTAGTTCCTACTTAGTTGAAGATTTAAAACTTTGTTCTTCAGAATCCTAAGCATCCAAAGAATGTACACATTAAATAAATAAATATGGTTTAAAGTTACAGTTATTGCACTAAGCAACAAACCATATATATCTCAAACTCCTGTAAGCTATGTGGATTTTATATGACCATGCATTTCTTCTTCCAGGTCAAACATATGTTAGGACAATTTCTGAACAATTACCTACAAATTATATATTTTAAAAATAATAAATAGAAACATGAATCAATTTCACCCATACACTCAGTTCTTCTAAGGGTTGCCTTCATTTATCCCTCAAGGTTGTGAAAATCATGTTCTGTAACTGGAAGCTGCCCTGATTTCCACAGGAGGTAATCTAGGCTTACTTTTCACCACAGTGGGACATCATGATTTCTTCCTCTCCTCCCTGAAGGACCTTCCATCTTTGTGGAAGCAGAAGTTACAGTGGAAACACCCTGATAGTCAGATATACTTGTGCATCATTTCAAAGACTCTCAGTTCCACTTTCTCCAACTACTGCTGCAGTGACCAGCTCAGCACCGTGGTTTGCAGGTGTAGCCTGACAGAGTCTTACCGCAGGTGCCACAGAAGGCCATCTTGTTTTGTGCTCCAGTTTTCTTTGGCCCCTTCAAGAACCTACTCAGCACTTAAGCACACACAACCTGGATGTCCTAATAGTTAACACCTGCACTGCCCTTGAATAACTGTGAAAAAGAGCCAATGAATAAATGCTTCCTCCTCCTTTCCTGGGTAGGCAGTTATAGACACTCCTTATACATTCACAGAGGATGGAGTAACAGTCGTCCGTGCTGGTGGTCAACTCAATAACTCATCCTTGCATTAACTCTTTCCTTCCCTGTTGACTCTCCCTTTTCCTGACACCTTACACTTGGCCAGCACTCCCAAATCAACAAACTGAACAAAAGCCCTTGACTTCGGCTCTGCTCTCAGAGTAAAAAGATAGGTTTCTCTTTTCTAACTATGTCTTCTTGAGCAGACGTGGGTGTTGTAACACCCATACAACAAAATCCTCTATAAAAGTTTGGAGGGAGAATTGAGTACAACACATATAAAACACCTAGATTGTAATAGATTGAGATTCCAAAGGAAGGCTCCTCCACTCCAACATATCTAGAATAGATCTAAACAAAGGAGAGGGATTAAATTGCAAATCCAGAAATTTTCCTATCATCATTATAGAAGAAATATTAATTTTAAAGCATTTAACTTATACACCCCTGTTTCCATGAATGTTAGAAAGGATAATACTACCTTACACTTAAATAACATTTCAACATCAATTATACCAGATGCTTTTTGCTTCAGAACTATGTAGAACTTTCTCAGATTAGAAAATAAGGTTTGGAAAATTCATGCCTAGGATCAAAGTTAGATGCTTAACCTATATACAGCTCCAAAAGTTCTCATTCCCTGTCAAGAATTTTATGTAGGAAAAAAAATGGGATTATAACTGTACTAAAATGTGATGAGGCTGATATTTGATTTATGCTTCAAACTACTGAATTGTAATTATATCGGGTATAGATACAATTATTTTACTTAGTTTAATCCAAATGTAATCAATAGCCTTTTGTCCACAGAGGGTTCAGATTTGATATACATTTTCTAACTTGACCTATATACTAATAGTTAACATGGAATTATTCTCTAGCCTTGTTCCCACAACTCTCAAGTTGTTATATAGGTGCAGCAAAACGACAAAAGGCAAACATCAATCTTATGCAAAAGGTCCACTGATATTTACAACAGGGTTTCTCTTATCCTACTTTGGGGGTCTTGCATTTCTCTTCCCTCAAATCATGTGTGTACAGTACTACCAGACCCAGTTAGCCTTGTCCTTCTGATTTCTACAGTCCTTGGAATGTAAAATAATGTCTTGGATAACTGACTTGCTAAATAGCTGCTGTTGTTTCTTTTTGAAACAGCCCCTCCAGAATGGGAACAAAAAATCCAAAATACATACCTGTCCATCTATGACAGCTTGCTTTGGGAATGCAAAGCTAGTGGAAAGCCAAACCCTTGGTACACGTGGTTAAAGAATGGTGAACGCCTCAATCCAGAGGTAAGCAACTGTGCTGATATTAAACATTCACCTACTCTGCTAGGGAAATTTTGTTACTAACAGAAACTATGTTTCTGGAGTGTTTAGTAGGTGCCAGGAAATACAGTATAATCTTTATATACCCTAATTTATTTAATCCTTAAATTTATTTAATCCTCACATAGCTATTAATATCGCCATTTTTCAAATGAGAAAACTAAGGGTAGAGAACACAACTTGTACAAGGTCACACATTACTCAGTGATGGATCTGTATTCAGATGATATCATTGTCATCATCATCATCATCATCATCATCATCAACATCCACTGAACTCTCATATGAGCCAGGCCCTGTGTTAAATATTTTCCATGCATTATCTTATTGTATCCTCATGACAATTTTATGAGAGAGATATGATTATTATTTCTATAAATGAAAAAATATTGGTTTCAGAGGGCTTAAGTCCATTTGTCCAAGGTCACACCGCAGCTAGTAAATGTTAGAATTAATATTCTAAGCATAATCTGATTCCAGAACCCAAGCTCTTAATCATTATCCAGTATGTTGGTTTTATGAAAGCTAATGGCTGTCTCTAAACTTAGGGAAGTAGAGAACTGAGGCAGTTATCCACATTTTTCAGTCTAAAGCACACCTTATTCTACAATATACAGAAAATGAGACAAGGTTATTTTTCCCATCAAATTATCCAAATAATTGTGTTAATTCTCCACTCTACTTTGCACTTATAGGCACAGTTAGAGATAAAAGGAACATCTGTTGTTTAGAATCTGAATGGAACACCGTTCTTTGTTTTGGCTTTACTGAAATTTAATTCCTGAATCCCTTTGCATGTAACATTCCCTGTTTCCTCCAGCCTACTTTTGTTATCTTTAGAGGATGGTAATAGGTACCCTGAAATATTTAAAGTTATATTTGCACTATTAAATTATTTCATTCTATACACTCAAAATTATATTTCTGTACTCCAAATGGGACTCTGTAACAGATTTTGGCTATTTAAACATACTTTACAGTCAACTTCAGAAAAGAAGAATTTAGCTCCTTCAACTTATGTACTGAATTAGAAAATTATCAAGTCATCATATTTTAAGTCTTTTTGAGACATTATGATGGAAATCCAAGGAAATTTGCTCATCACTCTATCCATGTCTAACATTATTGTCAACCATGTTTTCTGGAAAATTGGAATGGTAGATAGAGTATTCCAAATTATTTTATATACTGTATAACAGAAAGGTAACACAACATACCTTCTATGCAAAGAATGCCAATATTCAAAGAAATAAGGTAACATAAAATATACTAACCACTAAAATTATACTAAGAACATTTCCATTTTCTTAAACTCCAGAAAGCTTCTCAGGATCTTGAAGTATACTAACCTCATTTTCATAAGCAACAGTTCTCATACACCAAAATATCATAGCTCATCGATATGCATAAATGATAAGAGAATACCTATGTTAACACACTAGCATCTTTATGTGACTTTTCTTTTATTAGGAAAGAATTCAAATAGAAAATGGGACACTTATCATAACTATGCTGAATGTGTCAGATTCTGGTATCTACCAATGTGCTGCAGAAAACAAATATCAGATAATTTATGCAAATGCAGAATTGAGAGTATTAGGTAAGTCATTCATTTATAGCCAAAAAATTCAAACTGACATTTTAGCAAGCTATGATTATATGTAATATGAATCCAATTTTTCCGTAAATTAGAAATTGCTTTTCCTTGAAATAATGAAAAATGTCTAAATTAGCTTCTAAAAAAATACGAAGTGAGGGGCTTCCCTGGTGGCGCAGTGGTTGAGAGTCCGCCTGCCGATGTAGGGGACACGGGTTCGTGCCCCGGTCCGGGAATATCCCACATGCCGCGGAGCGGCTGGGCCCATGAGCCATGGCCGCTGATCCTGCCTGTCCGGAGCCTGTGCTCCGCAATGGGAGAGGCCACAACAGTGAGAGACCCGCATACCGCAAAAAAAAAAAAAAAAAAAAAAAAAAAAAAAATGCTAAGTGAGAATTATTATTCTGCTAGGGCAACATATTAGGGCTTGGAGGAGCCCACTATTGGGTTCATCCAAACCAGAAGTGGCTCCTCCAAAGCTGATCCCAGCATGAGGTTTTGAATACAATCCCAAAAGCATCTATTAGGAATGTTTTCAGCTGAAAATAAGAAAATAAGAAATGAAAACCTCAATTTATAGAGACTTAAACAACGATTTATTTTATCTCAATAATAACTTCAGGGGTGGTAGCTGAGCAATGGCACTGTAACTTGATGACATTATTCTTTAAACTCTTTCCTCATGCTTGTAGCCTCCTGGTTCCAGGATGACTGCTGTAGCTACAGAAATCAAGTCCATACTCAAAGCAGAAGAAGACAGAGTGGACAGTCCTTTTCATTAGAAAAGCAAAAATTTCTGAGCCCTTTCAGCAGACTCCTTTTATGTCATTAGCTAGAACCCTGTCATGTGACCACTGAGACCTCAAGAGAAGCTGGGGAAATCAGCCCCTATAGTGGAAAATGTTGAGATAGAAGTGGTTTGCAGATGATATTCTGGGACAGTCAACCAGTGGTGTCTGTCAGGATAAATGACTCATTGATATCTTTCATCCTAAGGCTTTCTTAATGGTATGAAGACAGGAGATAAAAGAGAGGAGGAATTAAGCAAAAAGACAGTTTCATGAGCATATGGGTGATGGACATTGATTCATTTGTTTATTCATTCAGTCAGTATTTATTGAATATTTATTGTGTACTAAGCACCTAAAACAGAATTATCAAAATTAGAGTGATCTTTACCTTCATAGAACCTGTAGTTTCACAGAGAAAAAAGGCTAAATTTTAAAATATCATGATTATTACAGTGAAGAATTGAATAGGTGTTATCAGTTGAACATAACCTAAATTGAGAACATTCTCTTTAAGCTGAGATAAGAAGAAAAAGCATGCACAAGTCAGTGGAAGGACAGAGAAGCCATACTCGAAACGCCCAGAAGAGAACATGGCATATCTGAAAGAACTTCAGTTCACGTAGACTTTAGGCTAAGAATGGGGATTGGACACACAGGTTCCCACAAGAATGGAGCTGGGAAGACTTGGATGCACCCAGGCAGTCTAATTATTTATCACTCTCATGAACTGGTATTTGTTGAAACTGACAAAGATTAGTTTTTTTTTTTTTTTTTTAAGTTTCTACTCAGCCTGCCTGCTTCAACAGAAGGCAGACTATTTCCATTTTTCTAGTTAAAGGCATGCCTGAAGAAATCTAAAATAATGATGATGTACTTCTGATTTACTTCAAAGGTATTTCATTGTCATATATGTATATTCACATTTAGGATTATTATCTTGGCTAGAACAGATTTAGTAATTTCCCTAATCAGGGTTAAAATTCTGTCTTCTGTTCTTGTGGAACCATCTTCACCCTCTTCATTATAAATATTATTAAGAATGTGACTTTTTGTAACTTGCTTCCTCCCTCACTTTTGTTATCACAATGCTTTTGTTATCACAATGACCAGCACCAAAACAAAAATAAATTACGTTTACTGAGCCCATACTTTGTGCCAGGCACTATTTACCCTTCTTTATTGAATGTTATCTCATTCAAGACCTAGACTAACTTTCTGAGGTAATATCTATTGTCATCTTCATTTTACAAATGGAAGCGGACTCCAAAATGCCAAATCCATAACTAGCCCAAAAAAACCTTGAGCAAAGTAGCTTGAAAAAAGTTTTGTTTACAGATATTAGTAATTTAACAATTTTGTAATTTTGTTTTTAGCCTCAGCTCCTGATTTCTCCAAAAATCCCATTAAAAAAAATTCAGTTGTTCAAGTTGGTGGGGATATTGTGATCGAATGCAAACCGAATGCTTTCCCTAGGGCCGCCATCTCCTGGAAAAGAGGAATGGAGATCCTGAGACAAAGCAAAAGGTAAACAAATCTCTTTTGTTTTAATATTTTAAATATTTTGTAATATAACATCTTCCAGATTTTTAGGGTTTACTAGGTCTTCCAAAATTCCCTCCCTTATTACTCCCTCCCAACTTACAACTACATATGCAGAGATACTAAACATTTTCACATGATGGTAAAAACAAAAGGATCTTACAAGGCTATGAGCTGTTTGTATAATTTGACTGCAATATTTTCAGTGCATGCACTTGTAACAGATATATTTTAAAAAATCCTTTAACAGCTTTCTCTATATTCAGTTTGAAGGCTTTTTCCTGACCCAGCCTGCTGAGTAATCATTGAGAAGAGCATTATACAAAGGAGGCACTCATACTCACACACCTGGCATTGCGGTTTTTAAATAGTCACACAGGTGTTCACCCCAGGACAAAAATGAATTCACCACATGAAAAAAATGTAGAGAGGTTCTTGTAGAGAAAGAAGAGAGGTTTCCTTCTACATGGATGTGGTTGAGAAATCCCTGATCAGCACTGGCATGTTTTCTGGGAGAGTTTTGACAGCCCCAAAACAGGTGTTTTTCTCTACTCATAATACATTTCAGTCCATTGTGCTGTAGAACCTTGTATACCCAGAGTTGACTTGACTACAGTTGTAGCTCTAATTTAATGACCCATGTGTGTTTCTATGTGATCAAATACACAATGGGGTACTACTATGAATTAGCTGTTGTGCTGAAAATATGAAAATGGTTCAATGGGCACTTCTTCAGCATCATACGTGTCACAAACTCAAATACATACCAGGCAAGTAACATAAGTAATGAAACAGGCCAAGTGAAAGAAAAGACAACTGAAGTGTGATGAAAAAATGGCTATCTGTTAATCTTGGAAGACTGTGAAGGACTGGAGAGAGAGTTCTACACCTAAAAGAGGCAGTCATAAACTCCGAATTCAGTCAAATGTTGTTTTATGGGAAGAACCTCTAACATTTCAGGAAAAGCTAGAAATCTGATTTTTGGCACCTCTGAGCCAGAAAAAAAAAAAATGTCCACCATTTTGTCATTTCTGATCTCAGATTGCATTTGTGGTCAGGAAGAGAGAAAAGGAAGTTAAAACAAGCAAATAAACAGTGTTAATTGTGTAGAGTGTTCTCACCGTTATATCTGCTGCCTTGCAGACCGTCTCCTGACATGGTGAGATATAAAGAAAAAGCCCCTTCAAAGGCACTCTTTCTTTTCTTACTGTTTTCTGTCTCCAGGGGTCTCTACAGCCCCGGACTGAAGCTTTTCCCAGGAGAGGGATTCTGTCAAATGTATCCTTGTACGTCCTGTGCCTTGGCACAGAACCCAAACTCAATAAATGTCTGCAGAATGAATGAATATGTCCAAAAGGATGAATATGTAAGGCATTACCAGCTTTAGAGAAAGGCTATTCTGGGAGGAAATGCCTCAAGACATAAGAACAGATAATTTGAAACTAAGGTGAAGAGAAAGGTGAAAGGAAAACTGGTGCCCTGCCCCAGCTGGGCTCCTTCCTCATGTAGACTACCTGGGAAACTGCTGCAAGCACTCCCAACAGATCTGGATGTGGATCTTCTTTAAATGTTTTCTCTTTCATTCCTAAATCCTAATCAAGGTTTAAATATACTGCTGTAGAACAGGAAAACTCAAGAGATCCCATAGGCTCAAACACAGGCTCTGTACTGAGGGTTCAGAAAGATCGATTAGCTCTGCTTCCTTTACTAAAGTGACTGTAAGTTTTCACCTAAAGAGCCAGAATGACTACTGTTTACCTTCTATAGCCTTTAAAGACCCAAATGCAAGGCATGTTGGGAAGAGAAAGAAAAGGAAAAAGATTTAGATGGAGGTAAGAAAATGAGAGAGAGAGAGAGAGAGAGAGAGAGAAAAGAAAAGCTTTGTAGGGTACAAGGGAAACTGCTTTTTTTTTTTTTTTTTTTTTTTTTGCGGTACGCGGGCCTCTCACTGCTGTGGCCTCTCCCGTTGCGGAGCACAGGCTCCGGATGCGCAGGCTCAGCGGCCATGGCTCACGGGCCCAGCCGCTCCACGGCATGTGGGATCCTCCCAGACCGGGGCACGAACCCGCGTCCCCTGCATCGGCAGGCGGACTCGCAACCACTGCGCCACCAGGGAAGCCCGAAACTGCTTTTTAAAAGAGCTTTTCAGATTTTTGTTTTATTTGTTTTGCCCCATATAGGATGAATTTGGGATCTTTTTAGCCTCTAAACAGTCACTAATAGTTATATCAGATTCAGCATCGTCTCACTGGGGTTAAAGGAATGGCCCACATGATTTTTATTTACAAATTCTTCTTTCATAATTCCATTCACTCATTGCTTTAGAATTTCATTACAGCTTTCAGCAAAAGAAAACAAATAAAATTATCTCCTGAATATGCATCCTAAAAAGCTGGGAAAAAAAGTCGAGCCCCAGCAGAGTACAGTAATTACAGATGTATATCTCTGCCAGGTATAGCTGACCTTAAGCAGTAATTTGCAAAGGTCACACACAGCCAGCTCTGTGAGACTTTGTGTTTCTGCATGTTTCCTATCCTGCCCCCTCTTCTATTGTTTTCTGAGATGACTGGTTTCATTAAGAGTTGACTCCATGCAGCTTATTGGGAAATGCAGCACCCATGCTTCTATTTGTGTTGACTTGATGGCTTTTTTGTAGTCTTATCATGGTGATTTCCAAACAGGCTGAAGGTAAAAATTAGAGCAGTGATTAAAAAAAAGGAAAGAAGGAAGGAAGGAAAGAAGAAAGGAAGGAAGGAATGGAGGAAGGGAGGAAGGGAAGGAGGAGGGAAGGAGGGAAAGGGCATAACGGTTAACTGTGGAGGTTGTATGGTACAATGAAGACATAGCCCAGCCTCTATTCTATCATAATTACACTGTAACTTAAGAGTAAGTCACGTCTTTGATAGGCTTCTATATCAAAGATGGATTAGAAGCATCTCATCTTCCTAAAAGAGAACAGAGAGCCAAGTAGTCTCTCCAAGCCCATTCAAGCCTAAGGTTGATTATTTCTTCTATAGCTTTGATATGAGCCATTAGAAGGGAACTGACTCTTTTCTCCACGATCTTTTCTCCTTCTCAAGTCAGTGTTGCCAGGACAGATCCCAAATTCTAGCAAAGTAACTGCATTCAGCTTGCAAATAGCTACCACACTGGAAGAACATTTTGGGGAGGAGAATATTAAAAGAGTACCTAATGCCACAAAATAGTTCTTCTAACATTTGCAATATATGAATAAAAGTTATTTGACTTAGAGTCTGTGTATACATTTTTACACTGTGTGTGCACACACTTGTGTGTGTGTGTACCATAGGGGTAGCCATAATTTCTGAAACTAATGAAATTAATTACCCTAGGAGACAGAGACCTAGTCCACTGTCCACATTTTATAGAGCTAGATCCTTAACTCAAACACAGAACACTGAGTCTTAGTACACAGATTTTAATGCCACATCAGCCTGAATATTTTATCTAAATAGCAAAATAAATGTAATTCCTATCCTTTCATACTCTGTTAAAGCACGATACAACTGTATACACAGGAAGATTAAAAGAATCAGGTACAGAAAACAGTTTAAATGATTCCAAGTAGGAACAGTTTTTAGCTCTTGACCTTGGAAATATCTACATGGGGAAATGTCCTTTTTAGTCTGTTATAAAACTTCTATACCATCCTGTCTACTTTGAAATTTCATTGTTGCTACACTTGCTTCCAATAAAGTGTAACTATCTAGAGATGGTTGAAAGGACTCTAAAGAAGCCTATTCAAAGTAATCTTACTGTATGCCCTACTTATAAAAATGGTGGCAATATATATTTTTTGACAATTTCTTCCAGTCTTACAAGAATCAGACAGCATTTATCACATAGCTAATGCAAAGCTTAGAATTGATGCCAAATCTGCCATCTCTGTTTCCAGATCTTTTCCTCTCTGCAAATAATGGAGAACATACTCAAACTCTTTATTTTCTGAAAGCTATTGTCACGTGATTTTACCAAATTTCATGTGTTGATAATTCAGATCAAGCAACATTTCTGAATATGGTGTTTCTTATTGGCCTGTGTGTCACAAAGTTTTGACTATTTTAAGAGTTCCATCTTTACAAGTGTCTATATTCGTGGCTGGCTGTCAGAAGAGAAAAGTTTTACTCTAACTAAAAATAGGCAGATGGCATTACAGAGCCCTAAGGCTGCCTGGTTTCCTGCCAGGAATCTATAGTCATACTCCATCTACCTCTTTCTTTTTGGAGCTACCAGTCATTTAGAAACAGCACCTAAACTGAAGAGAAGCAATGGTATGTTCCTGTGGAAGAAACTGGGATGTATTATCAAGAGTCCCTTGCTGGGAATCAGAAAACCAGGATTCTGGTCTCAGTTCTGTCATTGACGAGTGGCCTGAGCTTGGGTAAAATCACTAGCCTACTGTTTTTTTCATTGAGGTCACTGTTTCCTGGACCTATTTAAGATGAAATAATTTGAAAACAACTTTCAGAAATACTAAGCATGCTACCCATGCAATGACTGCCAGAACAGAGATTATATGTTAGAAATCAAGGCAAAACGTTAGCCTGGCAGGTTGAAATTGCAGATTCTATCATACTCCTACTCATAGTTTTATACATGTTTTACCGATTTGTTCAGGTGACCAAGTGATTGAGCCAAACATGGTGATTGCTGTGAATTGTCAAAACAGCTAAAATGATCTGTTTAGATGGATTCAGAGGTTACAGAGGGCCCTGTCATCCAGATTTAAGCATCCCGAGAGTACTAGGCACTGCTCACTAACTCACCATTATGGGCCCAGCACCCAGAACAAACCTGGAACATAACAGATGTCCAATGCATATTTTCTACTTTGCTAAATCAATGAAAGTTAAAATTTACTTTGTTTTGTGTCTACCTGAATTAAGAGATTTTGCAGTTAAACCAAAAACGTATTTAGTAATTAATAGACCAATGATGTGTTCATTCATGCATTCTGTAAAGATCTGATGAGCAAAAATTATACCCCCAATACTTTACTAGGTTCTGTAGATAATTTTTAAGTAGCCAACTACATGATACATAATATGCCTTCATAAGAAAGTGTTTTGTTTTTAAGTTATTTGGAGTCAAAGATCTGAGTCCTGGTATGAACTCTATTTCTCATTAAGTTGATAACTTCTAGCAAGTCCTTTAACTTCAATGGTTCTCAGTTGATTTGTTTGAAAAATAGAGAAAATAGTACTTGTCTCACCCTTGGAGTTGTATGAGACTCAAATGACATAGCATGTGTGAAAAGGATGGGTATACACTCTTACCATTGGGTACATTTACTGCTGTTATCCTAACCTTTATGCAAATCCAAGTTACACATTCTTACTTCCACCAGCCAAGGGAAATACCACAGACTTCACCACAGGAAGTCAAGATGAATACAGATTAAGCTTATCTGTGCAAGGCATTCTGAGGCAACTGAAGGAATCAATTCCACATCTGCTAAGTTAGATTAATCGCTTCTTTTTTGCCTTGTGGATCCACTTAGCAAGTGAACTGACAGAAATCAAAGGCCTAGATTTATCTCCTTATACCCAGTGGCTGCTGGCTACCTGTTCAGGGGTCACCTCATGAATTTAATAGAAAACGCAGGAAATGTGAACCTGCTGGGAAGACAGCTCAAAACATCCTCTGAAGGGCAGCATTCAGTAAGACGCCTACATCACCTGAGATCTTGTCCGAGTGGGAACACAAGCTCTGAACAACAAAAACAAAGAGATGGACAGATTTTTTTACCTATTATTGAAAGAATAATAATTGAATTAATAGGTAACCCATCACATTGCTTCTTCACTTTCCTAAAAAAATCCACCACATTTCTCCATCATTTCATAAAATGAAGTAAACTAAAATCCAGCTATATGTTAGACTAATTGTCATTAATAATTAAAATAACCATTTTAAGCACCTCCATATGACAGGCAGTACACCAGGCTTTTCATATATCTCAAAAAACTAAAGCACACTTTTTTCATATTCAGATACATTTCTGAAGGACATAGTTGCCACAGAGCATACGGTTATGTCTGTACCACTTTTACCCTGGTAATCTCAAAGAGCTGAATACAAACGGCACTTTGAAATTCACAGAGAATCGAACTCATTCAGTCATAGAGATTCTGCCCCTGCCCCTGAGCAGTTGGTTTCAGGATGTGATCATATTCCACAGACTTGAAATAAGAGGACTGTTGGATTTTTTGGAACCGATTGCATTACCTCTTTCCACCCAGATACATATGTGTGTATATATATATATATATATATATATATATATATATATATATATATATATATATATACACACACTTCTAAACAGATCTTATCAAATCCTGGATTTTGTGCTTTATCCTACAATAATGACACCATTAAAACCTGAGTGGCCCTGGGCACTTCATAAAATGGTGTACCCTGTGGGAACATAATGAACCCATTAGGTGGCATGGAATCTAGTAGTGATGCTTATTCAATAGTTTCGCCTTCAATCCCCCAATTTAGTGGGCCCACTCCATTTCCATCTGCATGGCACTTCAACTCCCAAGACCTCCCTCTTAGACACAATAGTACCTTGTAGGAAAGGGCCAGGGGAAGAAGAGTAGAGAGGGGAAGCAGAAATGAGAGAGAAGGAGATGAGGAGAAACAAGGATGAGATGTCATTCTCTGTGCCAAGAGATAATTGATCGTTATTGAGCAAGTCACTTGATCTTTCTTTTCTTCATGGGTAAAAAGGTACACTTGGGAGAACCTATTTGAAAGCCCTTAGCACAGTGACACAGAAAAGGAACAGAATTAAAAAAAAAAAAAAGAGTCTGTCTTCATTCTTCTCCTTGCTAAGCTACCTGGACAAAGTAGTTCCTTTAGTTACAGAGCCTGTTGCCCAACACTTAGCTATCATTCCACTTTCTCCCTGGATCCTTTTCACAGCCATCTTACCCTGTGGGGCATCAGCTAATGGGAGTCTGGCTGCCCGGTTGCAAGGAAGCCGATTGTATGATGCTCCCTCCCTGTTTGACACTTCTCTATGCATTTTTCAATAACTGCTTTCCAAATCACCACTATTCCTTCTTTTTTAAAACCTTTACCCCTCAAGCGCTCAATCTTAATAAAATATCCCCTCCACACATGTTTTTTTTTAATGCAACTTTAGCCAGAATGTAGCAACTGGTAAGCAGGATTTCTTAGCCCTTACTCCTTGCAGAGCTTCCTAATGGAACAAGCAAATAAACCTAATTTTATTTTGTATCACCAACTACTTAATATAATAGTGCTTAGTACATTAGGTAGCATGAGTATCAAATAGGCAAATGAACCATATGTTCCCATGTTTAAGGAAGAATGACAGTCTGCATAATGCCAGGCTTATTACAATCTCCCTTCTGTGCTGCTTCTTTGTAATAAAATTTTAAATCGTTCATACTCAACTCCTGAAAGCCTTGTTAAGGTGAGCCTTTCCAAGGGAATACATGCTGAAGATGTCAAGAGCCATCTGATACTCTTGCCTGTGTCACGCAAAGATGTAACAAGCTAAAATCCTATGTGTGCCCCTGTCAGTCTTGCCCTATTTTTTCCTCTTGCCATCCAATCTTCCTTTCTTTCTTTATCCCCACTGGCCTCCACTGGCCTGAAGCACTGACCCTTTAGCACAATGCCTGCAGAGCCACCTACCTGACATGGTCTGAAAAAGCTCCAGTTCATTAAAGATGTAAAGCCTGTCTTTAAACCCAGCCTGCCCAGCTGGGTGTGTGCTGTTTTACACTGCTTCCTTAGTTAGACTATCATTGCTTTAGTTCTCTATTTAAAATGTTTTAATGATGGGTAATAACATCCTGTGGTTATAAGCCAAGGACAAATATGGCAAAGCAAATAAGTTCCACAAATAAATAGCATCTTATAAATTCTTGTACTATAAGCTATCACTGAAAATGAATAAGATTCATCATAGAGTTGCTATGAATTCACTGGCTAGATTGGTAGATTTCATTATCATGCATAAGATTTTCATGCATAAGATTTCAAGATCATGCATGATTATGCATAAGAACCTTGTGAAAAATGCAGATCCCAGAGCTGCATTCAAGATTTTGAGTTAGTGGGTAAGAAGAAGGGCTGAGAAATCTGCATTTTTACAAATTGACTCTCTCTGCTCCCAAGTAAAGCTGAGACTGTTCAGTACCACCTAGAGAAACACTGATTTGGTGCAAATGTACCATTTAAAAAATAGAAACTTTGTTTCATCTTCTTTCCCCTAAGAACTCTGCTTCCTGTACTAACATGCTCAGCTCCTCATCTTATATCATTGCTGAGGAGATGTAAGTCCTCAGTTCAGTTACTTTTTGAAAATATGAATACAATTGGCCTTCGAATGGTGTCAACTTACTTAAGTGCTTGCTTCTAATTTCTGAGTGACATTTATATCTTCCACAGTTTACGTAAGTATTCAACAGCAATAATTTTATAGACAGAAAAGGTCAGTTATTAGTGCAATTAATACAAATGACCTTTCATGCTTGGTTTGGCTTTGGCAGAAAAAAAGTGATCACTTGATATGCTTAAAGTATAATGTTCCTCACTCGGAAAGAAAATGGTTACTTGACAAGTGTTTGTTATGCCCACCCGTTTTTAGAGATACTGGTGGGCATACAGAAAGTAAATAAATAGAAATAGATAGAAATAGAATTTTTGTCTTGGTAGAAATTATGATCCAGTTGAAGAAATAAAAGCCAGACCAATTATGTGACAGTGAGTCTTGTTAATATTTTCCAAATGAAGAGTGAGGCTGTCAGAGCATTTTTTTTAAGTCACTGGCTATTATTTCCCTATATCTTTTTTTTTCTTTTTTTCAATAGTAGAATTAAAAAGCATTTCCAAATGAAATTTATGCAAGAGCTCATTTCATAAAACAAGTAAAATGAACTAATCTGGCTGATGTCCTGGAGGGAGAATCAGAGCCCCTCTCTAAACCCTCATCACTTTTCAGCCACAAGCAGCCCGTGGAGTGCCCCAAGAATCCCCTGGATCTCCTGAGAGCATAGCTGGAGAAGTACTGAGTTAGAGTGACAAATCTGATACTCAAGTGTAACTTGTCAAACCATTCACTTATTTATAAGCACAACTGCAAACCAATTTGACAGTCCATGTAGAAGATTCTAGGTTTATAAATTTGAATGAGCCCAGAATCCTGCGGGGGAAGCAGGCAGGTCAACAGCTCCAGTGCAGTGGGGCATGTGTCACCACAGACAGAAGATGGTGTAGAGACTCAAGAACGCAGCTTACAGGAGGACAGAAAGGCCTCAGCAGGTTGGAGGTAACTGACCTGGCGCTTGAAGGGTAGGCAGGAAAATTTCCTACATGAGGAATGTAGGAGGAGCAGGTTTACTGTGTGGCAGCTTTAACCCATAGTTAGCTTCATAATTGATGCCACTTCGAAGATTTAGATTTAGACTTCCCTTCCTCAATACAGGATATATTTCATCCATGATTTCTCTAAGTAGAGAATCAAATTATTTTATGAGCAATCCAACCATTGACTCTTTGAGTACTCAAGGGATGTTTAGATATACTTAATTACATACAGTTTTCATTCTATTTCAGATTAAATTAACCAATATAGCCAGAAATCTACCCTTCTCATAGTTGACCCTGACCTTCATCATATATAATAACAATAACAATAATAATATCCACTAATATCCTACCTACAATAGGCAGTATATTAAAATGTTAGATACAACAATTCACTTAATTTTTACAAGATACCTATGGAGGTTATCATTTATTTATACTTTTTAGATGGGTTAAAACTAAGACTTAGAGAAGTTAGGCATCATGTCCACAGTCACACAGCTAGTAAATGATAGAAAAGCATTCAATTCCAGGAAGCTCTGATTTCAAAGCCATGTGTAATATTAAACACTACATTGTAGGTTTTTAATTAGCTTTTTGAAGTAGTATAGTGTCCATCTGTGGATCTAAATGCGACTGTCATACTGTACACATTATTTGTTCCTCATTTTTTCCGGTTAGACAAAAATTCTTCTGAAAACTGTGATATATACACTCAAATTCTATTTTTATATTAATAAAAGATATAGGATAAGTCTGTAAGTTGTCAGTGTACTGAAAGATGGAGTCAATTCACATCAATAAAATAAAATAATTCAGTCCTCTTAGTGGCTTAGCATCCTGCATCCAGAACTTCGAATGACTGACTGGATTTTCAATGTAACATACAATATAATTTTTGGTGACATATAAGACACAGATATGCAAATTCAACAAACAGGGATAAACTCCCTAAGCTCCATAAAGGACTTGATCTGATATGAAATTATGTGTTATAATTAAGAAGAAAGAATTAGCAGACTAGGAGGCACATCCAAGTTGTCCTCCCATTCTCAGCCAGTTTGTTAGTTTTGTAAAGATTCTGAGGAGTACAATAATTCAGTAGCCAAAGGGGATCTAGAATGGGAAATCCCACTAGCATCCATCACTTTCAAAACTACCCACGTTCAAGATAGCAAGGGGAGGCATTTCTGAGATACACATATTCTGAAATCACTGAATTACAAAGCTGGAGTGAAAGGGGTAATAATCATGAATGTTCCAGCCCAATTCCCACACTTTTTATATCTGAGGGAAAACAAAGACCTCAGGGATAAAGTTACTAGTTTAAGTTCACCTGGCTGTGTTTGAATCTCATCCATCTATCTCAAAGTAAGCTGCAGATACAGCTTTACATTTGCAAAATTTCAAAGCCTTGAGGAAAATCACACAATAGGCTCATCATCATAAACATAATGAAAGTGTAGCCAAAATGTCCTTGCAATGTTCAAACTTCTCCATTCTGTTTTGCACAACTCTTTCTCCCATTGTGTTTTCAATCGGTTTGCCTCCAGTTATTTTGGGAGCATACTTTTTAAGATATTTCTTTTAAGTCCTATTTTCACAACTTTTTTGTCATTTGCTAACTTTATAATTTCCTATCTTTTCTTTTGATTTGCTTGGGCTGTTAGCATATGAATCTGTTTTAATTCCCTTTTGTGTTTTCTCAGGCATCCTAAAATACTGCAGCAAATGCAGACACTTTTCTTTATCTTTCTCTTCTTCTACTGAACAGCTAAATATTCCTCTTAGGGCTCTTTCACTGGATTAATTTAGCTAAACTCCCCATCTGATGCAGTTTTGTTAATGTTAAATAACACTTCCTTCACATTTTATGGGAATCAGCCTAGCAGCACACTCTTTGGCATGCCATCAAAGTAAAGACACATCATGACACCAAATAATTATGTTATTTAGCAAAGGTTCTTATCTGGCATCTCCTAATTTATGTCACAATTCAGTCACCCTGAAACTGTTTTTGCATTGTATGTCAGCCACTACAAAGCCGTTGCTTAAATTATTTGTGTATATTAAAGAAGGAGTCACATTTTGATGAATTCTAAGGTCTGAATATCTGATGCTTGATTTCTGCTTTGGAGTTTAGAACGGTTGAACCAAAGGCTTAACTCTGAAACATTTGGCTGTTCACACCAGTAATTATGCATTAGGCATAAAATGCAACCATAGAAACCAGGAATTTTTAAAAAATTAGACACTGGCAGCAGTGATTTTTTATTTCTATGCAAATTAAAATGTGTTTGAGTCCATTTTTAATCTCCAGGTAATACTTCTAAACAATCCTTTGCTAGTTAAATCCTCTCAGTTAACTGTATAATGACCCTCAAATCATCTTTGATTAATCAGTTCATGACAAACATATCTTTAGCTATTTAATCTGATTAATATTCCTTTAGTCCATTACAAGTAGTAAGAAAAAAGGGCATGCAGCCATGCATGCCGTGTTTTTCCCCTAGGCACCTGAGAAAAACGTATTTTCTGACAAAACATAGCAAAACTGAATTTATTTGTGCTACCGATTGGTGATGCCACACCATGTAGGTTTTTAGTTTGTTTACTTTTCCTACTCCACTCACATCCCATTATACATATAAATTTAAACACACTGTGCCTGATGTTACTCAATACAAGAGACCAAAGGAACACTGTTACTTCTTTGGAGCTAGGGAAGAGGCTAAGAAAATACAAAGGATATAATAACTGTATTTTCTGTAAATTAACTAAATAATTAGGAACCCCCAAACAGGGTCCATATTACCATAATAATTTAAAAATTTTTTATTAAGTACTTTATTAAAACTTTAGTTTCATGATTGGAACTATATAAAAGAATGATTAAAATTTGCTCTATATCCTCTTAGCAAAGGATAAGCAAGCCTTGTCCTTGCTAAGACTGATTTGAATGTATTTCTTTACCTCAACTCTTGTCCTACTTTATATGGCATCAGCAAACGAACTGAAAGTCACTTAGCTAAATAAGCATCATGTTTATATTTTTAACTAGCTTTTACTTTTTTAAAAAATAAATTTATTTATTTTATTTATTATATTTTTGGCTGCATTGGGTCTTCGTTGCTGTGCTCGGGCTTTCTCTAGTTGCGGCGAGCAGGGGCTACTCTGCGGTGCGCGGGCTTCTCATTGCGGTGGCTTCTTTTGTTGCGGAGCACAGGCTCTAGGCACGCAGGCTTCAGTAGGTGTGGCACACAGGCTCAGTAGTTGTAGCTCATGGGCTCTAGAGCGCAGGCTCAGTAGTTGTGGCGCACGGGCTTAGTTGCTCCATGGCATGTGGGATCTTCCCGGACCAGGGCTACAACCCGTGTCCCCTGAACTGGCAGGCGATTCTTAACCACTGCACCACCAGGGAAGCCCTAGCTTTTACTTTTAAACAAAGAAATTATTTGCCTGAGTGACTTTCGGTAAGTTTACTGAATTTATTGGTAATGGTAATAAATATACATCTGCACCTAGAAAGAGAAGACTAAAGGTTTTGTGGTATACACAAACAGAGAACATGTATTTCTTTAGTACCTATGAATTATAGGTATTGTTGAAAAATACAAAACACATAAAGAAGAACAGCTACCATTTGGGATTACTCATTATCCTCTAGGCTTATCTCAGCAATTTTTTTTTTTTTTTTTTTTTTGCGGTACGTGGGCCTCTTACTGTTGTGGCCTCTCCCATTGTGGAGCACAGGCTCAGTAGCCATGGCTCACGGGCCCAGCCGCTCTGCAGCATGTGGGATCTTCCAGACCGGGGCACGAACCCACATCCCCTGCATCGGCAGGTGGACTCTCAACCACTGCGCCACCAGGGAAGCCCCTCAGAATTTTTAATACATTTAAAAAAACTGATTCTCAAAACAAACTGATGTTATTACTACTGTTATCTCCATTTACATGGAAATTTTTATAGAAAGCAAGCAAGTGCCTCCAAAGGAACAGAGCCAACAAGAGAGAGCCAGAACACAAAGCAAAAGCAAGCTGACTTTAGAGTTCATGGTCTTAAAACCCCTATATCACTTGACCCCTATATCACTTAAGCAAAAAAAACTTAGCTTTTACAGTCTATTTAGAGAGTGAAAACTTGTCTAAAAAGAAAATTATGACAAAGGAGCAAAGGCAATACAATGAAGCAAAGATAGTCTTTTCAACAAATGGTGCTGAAGCAACTGGACAGCCACATGCAAAAAAAAAAGAAAAAAAAAGAATTTAGACACAGATCTTACACCCTTCACACACACACAAAAGAAAAATAACTCAGAATGGATCACAGACCTAAATGTAGAACAAAAAACTGTAAAACTCCTAGAAGATAACATAGGAGAAAATCTAGATGAACTTGGGTAAGGCCATGACTTTATAGATACAATATCAAAGGCAGATCTCTGAAGGAAAGACATAATAACCTGGACTTCCTTAAAATAAAAAAAACAAAAAACTTCTGCTCTGCGAAACACAATGTCAACAGAACGAGAAGTCAAGCCACAGAATGGGAAAAAATATTTGCAAAATACACATCTGATAAAAGATTGTGATAAAAAATAAATGCCAAGAACTCTTTAAACTCAAGAATAAGAAAACCAACAACTCCATTAAAAAATGGGCAAAAGACCTTAACATACACCTCACCAAACAAGATATACAGATGGCAAATACACATTTGAAAAGATGTTCCACAGCATATGTCATCAGGAAAATGTAAATTAAAATGAGATACCACTACACACCTATTAGAATGGCCAAAATCTGGAAGACTAACACCAAATGCTGGCAAGGATATGGAGCAACGAGAACTCTCATTCATTGCTGATGGGAATGCAAAATGGTACAGCCACTTTGGAAGACAGTTTGGCAGTTTCTTACAAAACTAAACATACTCTCATCATACAATACAGATATTGTACTCTTTAATGTTCACCCAAAGGACTTGAAAACTTATGTCCACACAAAAACCTTCACACTGTATAGTTTATAGCACCTTTATTCATAATTGCCCCAAATTGGAAGCAACCAAGTGATTCCTCAGTAGGCAAATGGATAAATAAACTGGTATATCCAGGCAATGGAATATTATTCAGTGCTAAAAAGAAATGAGATAACAGACCATGAAAAGACATGGAAGAATCTTAAATACATATTACTAATTAAAAGAAGCCAATCTGAAAGGTTACATACTGTGTGATTGCAACTATATGACATTCTGGAAAAGGCAAAACTCTGGAGACAATAAAAAGATCAGTAGTTGCCAAGGGCTGGAGGAGATAAAAATGAACAGGTGGAACATAGAGAATTCTTAGTTCAGTGGAAATATTCTGTATGATATTATAATAATAGATACATGTTATTATATATGTTCCCAAACCCAAAGAATGCACAACACCAAGGGTGAACTCTAAAGTAAACTATGGTCTTTGACTATGACTCGTCAGTGTATGTTCATCAGTTGTAACAAATGTACCATTCAGGTGGGGAATGTTGACAACAAGGGAGCCTATGCATATGTGCGGGTACATAGGAAATCTACCTTTCTCTCAATTTTTCGGTGAACCTAAAACTGCTGTAAAAAAAAAATCTTAAAATAAAGGAAAATTCAAAATATAAGGAAACATAATGATTCAGTAGAAATCAGGATCAGAAGACCTGCATCATTGCTGTAGCTAAGTAAGTTATTAAACCTCCCTGATATGAGTTAATTTATTTTTTATTTTTTTAAAATAAAATATCTTATTTCCCTGACCAGGGATCGAACCTATGGCCCCCTTCAGTGGAAGTGCAGAATCCTAACCACTGGATCACCAAGGAATTCCCCATATAAGTTTATTAATGTGGGACAAAACTGCTAATTCTTAATATTTGGGGAGACAGAGCGAGTACTGTGAACTGTAGTGTTTGAGAGGACAGGTGTGATAGAGAAAGCTACATATCTTACTCCAGTTTCCCTAGGACACAAAACTAAGAGTGAAGCAGGTAAATGCAGGCAGCAATGTAGGATCATATCTTATTACACTGGCCACTGACTCACTTTAAGCCAAGGGACACACAACAGGTAGGCTGGCATCAGTTAGTCATATAGACTGTCTCCAGACAGAAACTACTTGGGAATAAAAAGACTTTGGAAGGAAAGAAATAGGATTTATCTGCTGGTTGCCCCTTTGCCAGTGGGGTTGTATTATCTGGACCTTTGGCAGCCAATGGAACTAAGAGAAGCTGAGGAGACACATAAGGTGTGTCTGAAATGGTGAAAATCAAAGTAGGCTTGGGAGGATGGATGGAATTCAGACAAGTGGATTGGAGTGCAAATCTTCTGCTAGATACTTGGGGAAGAGACTCTAGGCTTTCATCTGGCAAGTCTCTGAAGGATGTACTCTAACAAATATTTGCAAATTATGAACATTTGTTTTCTCTTTGGGAGTTACACAACTCTTTACTGAAAAGAATATTTGTGCTCTTTCCTAACAGGCAGACAAAATAAAAGAGAGAACATATTTAAGAATTCCTTCCATAAATTTTGTTGAATATTCTGTTATGTGTTTCCCCTTGTTTAGAACTGATTAAAGATAAAAAGTGTATTGTTCTTTGCAGAAGATGATCTACACCATTTAGTAGAGAGACTAGATTTTATTTTCTGTGCCCATTCAGTCATCTCTGTCTTGAGATAGCACTTCATTTTTATTCTGTCTCTATGTTTTTATCTTTTTTGTTATCTCTTTTTTTGGGTTATCTGTTGAGTTTTTTACTACGCTGATGATCTTATAAGGAATAATAAAATACATTTTAATAATCCAGTGATTAAACCTTTAAATTTTCCCTGTACAGAGGTGTGAGATATTTTCTGTATATAACTGCCATTAGAGCTGCTTAAAATTATTGACATAAAAAGACAGAATAGGAACCTTTACTTTGATTTAAATGAGGAAGCTTATGTATCTACTTGTTTGTAGATCACTTTTTGTAACTTGTTAAAATAAGGAATTTTTAAAAGATAGCTTATTAAATGACAGTGAGATAAGCATAGATATTACACCTTAACTATGCTAATCAGGTGCTAAAATTATTAAAATGTAATGTCAATATTTGATCTAAAATGGATTCCAGGAATGTAAATTGATACAACCACTATGGAGAACAGTATGGAGGTTCCTTAAAAAACTAAAAATAGAGGCCTCCCTGGTGGCGCAGTGGTTGAGAGTCCGCCTGCCGATGCAGGGGATACGGGTTCGTGCCCCGGTCTGGGAGGATCCCATATGCCGCGGAGCGGCTGGGCCCGTGAGCCATGGCCGCTGAGCCTGTGCATCCGGAGCCTGTGCTCCGCAACGGGAGAGGCCACAACAGTGAGAGGCCCGCGTACCGCAAAAAAAAAAAAAAAAAAAAGAAACTAAAAATAGAACTACCATACAATCCCACTACTGGGCATATACCCTGAGAAAACCATAATTCAAAAAGAGTCATGTACCAAAATGTTCATTGCAGCTCTATTTACAATAGCCAGCACATGGAAGCAACCTAAGTGTCCATCAAAAGATGAATGGATAAACAAGATGTGGCACATATATACAATGGAATATTACTCAGCCATAAAAAGAAATGAAATTGAGTTATTTGTAGTGAGGTGGATGGACCTAGAGTCTGTCATACAGAGTGAAGTAAGTCAGAAAGAGAAAAACAAATACCGTATACTAACACATACATATGGAATCTAAGAAAAAAAGACGGTCATGAAGAACCTAGGGGCAAGACGGGAATAAAGACACAGACCTACTAGAGAATGGACTTGAGGATATGGGGAGGGGGAAGGGTAAGCTGGGATAAAGTGACAGAGTGGCATGGACATATATACACTACCAAACGTAAAATAGATAGGTGGTGGGAAATAGCCACATAGCACAGGGAGATCAGCTTGGTGCTTTGTGACCACCTAGAGAGGGGGGATAGGGAAAGTAGGAGGGAGGGAGATGCAAGAGGGAAGAGATATGGGAACATACGTATATGTATAACTGATTCACTTTGTTATAAAGCAGAAACTAACACACCATTGTAAGGCAATTATACTCCAATAAAGATGTTAAATTTTTTTTTAAAGTAATAAAATAGAAAATGAATTCCAGTGGGACATTTTACCTAAAACCTAAATTGTGCAGAGCCAAAATTTATACATACTTTCCTCCTTCTTATCTAACTCATTTTAATCCAATCTATTTTACATTTTCTAGATATCAGTAAAATTAAACTGTCAATTAAAATTTCATGGTCTACAGTATTATCTTTAGACAGAAGTGGAAGCAATACTCCAGTTAATAATCTAACTATAAAAATAGAAGTATTGCTCTAGTTTCAGCAATATGAAATTGTAGTTGTCCAATGTCCTAATTTCTCTGAGTTTAAGAAATTTAGCTATTGCTAATCTACTATGTCCTCAAATTTTGTGATAGGCTATGGTCAATAACTAAACAAAAAAAAACCAGAGCCTTCCTCATTTGCTATTCATATGGGGTCCACATAATATAGATCTGTTTTTTCTATATATATGTAGGTAAATCAAAATTTGGACATACATTAGATTAGTTGTAGTGATAAACTAGATGTGAATGCTAATACCTATTGTATTTATGAAGCTTGTAATGAATTGGTATCATGTACAACTTAGGAAAGCAAGGGTAAAAATATTTGACATTAGTCTTTAGACTAATTCCTTAGAATGACACAAAATTTGACACACATGTTCCAGATAAAAGACTCCTATGAGTTCACTTGATGTCGTAGTCTATCTTCCTGATGTTTTATTCACAATAGCTCATCAAGTAGAAGGCAAAGGGTATGAAAGTAGAAGGCAACTAGTTAAGACATTCATTACTTTTGTTTTCGCTTTATGCTACTAACGTTCCCTGACAGTGGGAAGATTGAAACGTTGGATGTTCAATCACACCACATAGTCTGCCTTCAACTTATCAGTTAACCTTGAAATGTTTACATATGTTGGTGGCTCAGTTTTCTACATTTTCTGTTTTCTAATGTGACTATAAAATCTCCCAATGTCACTTGACTGTCAGACACAGCTTGTAGTTCTGAATTTCTACCTTTTTAATGCCCAAATGCAATTAGAAGAATAGCATGATAAATTACAAATGCTAACTATTAGTTTTTCTATTGTTGAATGGTCATAATATATCTATACATGTAAATGTCTTTAAATTCTAATTATTGTGTAACATTTTAAATGCAATCCCTTAGTTTGTGATTTAATCATCTGAATAGAATACTAAGCTTTGGTAATTTGGGGAAAATTTTTCTATTTGATTGTGTGAACAGGTGACATATTCTAATTAAGTGGATATTTGAGAATAGACACCAGAGAGGAACAGTGTTATCACTGAACTGTGAAATGATTATAGAGGAAGAGTTAAAGGGCAAACATACATACACCGTAAGTCAAGTATTAGAACTTGGTGACACCAAGGACTGATAACCATATTGTAGTTAAAGCCACAAAACATACTGCTGAGTCCAGTCAGATGAAAGTGTTTTTTAAGACATCAGGCAGGAGTAAGAATCACAGCGAGAATTGAAAATGCTGGTCCGAGTCACGGAGAAGAGCAAAGACCAAAAACTAGTATCAGCAAAGAATACAAATAAGATTAATAGCTAGCATTTAATTAATTCAATTCTTATGACAACCTATTTCCATTTCTAAAATAAAAATGAGAGCAATGCGGATCGGAAAGATTGACTCCACAAGTACAGACACGAAGTGGCATGAATTCAACGAAGGGTCTTAGGCAGTGAAATGAAACACTGGGAAAAATCTTCTGGCATTAGGCTCCTTTCAAAAAGCCTGGCATATACCTCTCAGGTCCCTTTGTTCAAACTGAATTGTGACAAAACACTTCCTTCTTTCCTTGTTGTGACTGCTCATGGAGTTACAGAAGTGCTTACATTCTTTGGCAGGATGAGAAAATGTTTCATTAAAAACCTACTTATTGATGCTAACCAGGAGTAGGGCATAGACAGGGCTGAGCATTTTAAACAGTTTATATCATTTACTCCTCATGACTCAGTGACACAGGTAATATTAATATCCCCATGTTACAGATGAGAAAGCTGAAGACTCTTGCACAGTTGAGTAACTTGGACCCAGTAATACAGATATTAAATATTAAGGCTCAGATTCAGTCACAAGCAATTGACTCCAAACTCCATGTTTGCTAATAACTGTACTACATTATTGCATAGGACAGTGTAACAGAAGAAGAAAAATAATCCTTAGTATTAATATTGCCATCATTATTACCTCATGTTTATGGTTAAAACTCTCCTATAGTAGGGTAGATCAAACTCGCCTTTAAGATTTCACAAACGCTTAGAACTCTGAGGAAATGTGCATATATGCACACACACAAATGTTCCATCACATTTTGGGGAGTTATTGGATTCCCTGAAGGTCAGATTATAAACCTCCATATTAAAGATCATTCTATGCAAATACAATTTTATATATATGTTTATATGTGCTCAAATTTGTGCTCTAAGTAACTATATTATTAGTAAATTATACTTTGTAAACTTGAAGTGAAAGAGCCCTTCTTAAAATAAGTGCTTCCTGGTGTAAAGAGAAAGGCATGGTTGGAATCTTGGTGCTACACTACCGAGTGTGTACCTTAAGGTACCCACTTCTTTCCATGCCTCACTTTCCTGACTTGTAAAATGGGAATGATAACAATAGTAAGCCCAGAGGTTTACTTAATAAGTCAGTGAATTGACATTTATTATACACTTAGTAGAGGACTTGTGCAGAGTCAGCTTACAATAACAGTTCACAACCTGCTTGTGTTTTGACCAATGAGTTTAGTTGTGAAAAAGAATATCCTCGATACTAACATTCTCTATTTCTTACATACCTATTATAATATCTAACATAGTGCCTGGAACACAATAGGTATTTAATAAATATTTGCTAAATAAATTTAGAAGGAAAAAAAGTTTAGCATTGTTCTATTTCCAATCAGGCATTTAAATTGCTATTAAATTTTTAGAAGCCTTACCATATTCCATAGTACCAGATATTTTCCTATATGCTTTTATGATCTATTGTCTATTAGCAGTGTAATCTCAGCATTAAGTGCTAATTTAAATAAATATCTGTATTATATGTAATCAATCACTTCACTGTCTTTTGCTTTCTTCTCTGTAACTTATATTCTGTTTGCTAATTATTTATGCAAATTTCCATTTTTATCACCAGAGTGTTTTCTCAGTTTTTCAGTTAGCCGAGCATATCTATACTTGTGGTTGTAATTTGTTTTTAAATACCAGAGAGTCTTGTATGAATAAAGACAATACTTTAATGTACTTTATTAATATATCCTTTCGAACCCTCCAGGTGCTATTTTAAATATCTTTTAGAATATTTCAAAAGAAGGATAGAAAGTCAGTCTTTATCTTTCTCTATGAATGTTACCAAAACTATCAATTAAAATGTTCCAGTAAATTTTTACATGTGCATCCTTCCCTATCTGAAACTGTCAATTGCTCAGTTTTCTTAATACAATTTGATGTTAATTGGGTGTTATTTCTTTTTTTTAAAAATAATTTCTACTAAGCCGTGTTTTGATATGTGAGAGAACTGGAAATTCTCACTTTTCTTTAATAGTTTTTGTTTAATTATTCTGCATAAATTTAGGGTTATGATTAGATAGTTTGAGAACATCTACACTGTTAAAGATTAAGTTTTCTTACTATATTTTAACATCTCTTATTAATGAAAAAATAGTAAGTTGAAATATTCATACCATTTACTATGTTATAAAATCTCTAATTATAGTTAAATGTCTAGCTTTCTATATCCTAGGGCACTAGGGATAATTACTTTTTTAATCATCTAGTTTTAATAAATGATACATTGGTTTGGTTACTAGTTTGGTTATATTCATAAAACATTTAAATCTAAGATTTTTTATTCTTTTGCACATTTTTGCATATTTATCTATGAAAACAAAATGGATTCTTGCTTAGACATAAAGATAATCTCTACAGAATAAAGTTTGATTTATAATGAACTGAGCAATGTTCTCAAACTTTATTGTGCATACTAATTACTGAAAATCATGTTAAAATGCAAAGTTTGATTCAGTAGGTCTGGGATGAGACCACATTTTGAGGAGCAAACACCTAAGACCATCTTAAGGGCCTCTAATGATGACTCAGCAGATATTTCTTGAACATCATAGTCAACATGCAGAATTATTTATTACAAGTGACACAAAGTGATGGTTCTGGAAAGAGCACGAGCACTAGAGATACTCAGTTATAATTTTCAATTCATTCTTTGATGCTTACTAGCCGCTTAATCTTGAGCAGATTTTAACTTTTCCTAGTCTTAGTCTGTCTTCTTCTTATCTGAAGCTTGAGAAATGTTAATTGATTGACTAAGATTTCAAAAGAAATAAACACTTTCAATGATGACAATTTCAGTTCAATTTAACAAACATTACTGAACATACACAATGAGCCTGAAAAGGGTGGTGGACTTAGGGTAATATTAAACCACAGTTTGTATGAATTGTCCTTTTTGGAAAGCTAAGTGAAAAATTATGACATATAAACATTGGCATTACTAGCTGGGAAGTTTGTCTGATGGTCTTTAGCTATCAGCAGATACATATTTCTTTAACATTTAAAATGTTTTTTTGCCAAAATTTAATGTTTCTGTGTTGCTTAAAATTCTTAGTTATTCCTAAATTCTAGAGGTAAGTGATGTACCCAAATGTCTCTCACATCGACCTCTTCTAATTGAATCAGGTGAAGAATTGTTTCTGGCCATAAGTTTGCTGCATACTGGAATAGCTTTGTTACTGTGTCAATAGCGGTATGATTCGATTGTTAGTATAAACTGGGATCAAGAAATCTAGACGTTTCAGAAATTAAATGTCAAATGTTCACTGTTGGGGAATACTCCAAGAAAATGACTTAAAAGAAATCTGATTATGTGCCATGGAACATTCTAAACCCAGATGTGGCCCCTTCCACTCACTTGACAAAAGAATATGGAACTTGTCACTGATAATAAACCCAACATCATAAGCTGGTTTCATACAAACTGTAGTTGGCTGATGTTCTCTGTGTTTCAAATTGGGTAATTAATTATATTAGCTACATTTATTGTAATACACATATTAGAAACAATGATATGTTTGCAATGAGAGAAATACTGTTTTGTTACTGTTAATGGATGTGACATGCATGCCAACTCTCTTTCCTTTCATTCCTTTAAAGCCATTGTCATTACAAATGAGTTTTCACTGCTTATTTTTCTGCAACTCTGACTACCCACTAGTGTTTTTAGAGCTGTGTTTTTAAAAGGTCGTTAATTAAATTTATAAGACATAATATCGGGCACATGGTTTTGTTTTGTTTTTCATTTTTTGTCTCCTTACTAAAACATTTGATGATGATTTTGCCAAGAAACCAATCTTAGGGGTTCCCTTGATTACGACAGTGTTCTGACATTTGCTTTTGACTATTTCTGAGTTTCAGAGAAAATTTCATACGAATCATTTTTTGAAAGATTAGAACTTCTTAAATAGCTCTCTCTCCATTGCGTACTATATGAATACATGTATTTTAGGAATATTTAATTCAGTCTGATTCTTGAAGCCTTCATTCTTTTTACTTCTCTCTTCCTCTTTTTAATGGGACAGGCCACATAACAAGATGGCCTGAGCCCTCTGGCTATGGAACCCCATGGATGGTTCCTTCAACTCACTAGCACAAGCAAGTATTGTCATGGTTGAAAACCCTGTTGTTTGGTAGCTGAAAGTACTAAGTAAAAACTGGTCTATAAAGCCACAGAGTAAACAATGTGAAAATTGGCTTGCGTTTCTCTAACGCCAAGTTCGGTTTTCACCAGAGTTGATTTTTCAAAATGCATAGTAACTAGTTGTATTTGTTATTAATCAAGCAAATGGGCATTGTAGCACCAAGCACTCATTTGATTTTTAATGTGCATTGAAATCAGCAATGATAATTCAAGTTATAGCAAAATAAGTATCAGTACTGTGTCAGAATAAAAGCAAATGTCATTTATTCTAATATGTGGATTCACAGATTGCTCACAATTAAAAGCAGGATAATAGGAAAGGAATACATTCATATTAATAAATGCACCCATGGTTTCAGTAATGCTTTAAAATGAAAATAGGTCGTTAAGACTTACCAGTTTTAAAGAGCCTTACTTATGCTAATTACACATTTTCTTTTTAGAGTGTTTATCCTGAAGGATGGCAGCCTCAAGATACATAACGTTACCAGGTCGGATGCCGGATCATACACTTGCATAGCTACAAATCAGTTTGGTGTTGCCAAGAACACTGGCAGCCTAGCTGTAAAAGGTATTTTACTATCTTCATTTGTGCTTGATGAACATTGGAGATATGTATGCATATCATGACCTCTATCACAGTGTCAACCCTGTATCATATTGTATATGTGAAATGTTTGATTTCACATTTTATTTAAGAGTTGTGTTCCCATATTCATTAATAGCATGCTCACTTTGCCAGTGGAATAACACGGTAGATGTGAATACCTTGGCAGTTGAAAAGCTGTCCAGCGGGTAATTAGACAAAACTAAAACTTGAACTAAAAATTTTGGATTTCCACACATGCCTCAGTGTGGGGAAGCCATGGACATTCTGTTGACGTCAGTGGGTAATATTTTTTTTGTGAAGTTTCCTTCAGAAACTCATTTTGTGTAAAATTTTTACCTGGATGTAAGGCTGCCAAGTGCATAATCAGTTCGCTTATTTCTATAACTCTAAGTACATAACTAGTGAAATGCAGACTCTCTTACATTCACCTTAATAAGCAGTTCTTTGCAAAGAAAAAAAATTAAAACATTAGTGTCCATTTGAGTTATTATTAGATTCCCATCACAGTAAACACATATGCTCACACAACTTCAGATGGCAAAAGTGAATACCTTAGTCTTGAGACTTTTAAACTAGTATCAATCCAAATGTAACTACTATCACCAAGGGATATAATTAGCATTAGATGCATCTATTCCCCATCTTTGCTACTTTACTTTATTGAACCTCAGCTCATAAAACTAGTCTGTTTAGGGGGAGCCAGGTCACTTTTATCATTTTATTGCCTCCTGGATGACAAAAATGACTGTCTTGAAAGACGAGTTTGAGCAGCTACTTAAGCACAAATGATTAAATTCAGCAATTGATACTTTATCATAATTTCTATTAAAAATGAATAAATACAATAAAAAGTAGTTAGCTGCTATACTTCAACTATCCTTTAAAATGTCTCAAGGAAAATAAACACTCATCTTTATCCTTGGAAGATATTTCTTCCAACTTTATCTCAAGCCTATTACATTATGCCAACAATTGTCTGAAACACTCAGGGGAAATGTAAATGATAGAACTTGTATCAAAATTCAACCAGTGTTGCATATTTTGAAAAACTTCACTTCTTTAAGATTGTATTGTCATCAGGTTTTTAAGACAGGTATGGACTTAATGTTTCAAGGAACGTGCTGTAGCTATATTTAATAATAGGGAATTTCTCCAGCAAAGTTTTGGCAATACTCATGTACTGAAGAGTGGAAATGCTTTATGTGTGAAGAACTAACATGTCCATTAAGGAAAAAAAACAGAGGAGATTACCTTATTTCAAATTAAGAAACTACAGGTGGTATGCACTCATTTTTATTACAGCAGAAGATTAAAATATGGTAGAAGATAAAAAGGCATTGCAGTTAATTCTTACAGGTATGGAGAAATCCAGGAGGAGTTAAAATATGAAATTTTAAGGATGAAGACATCAGTAGTGGAAACGTAGTTTCTCAAAGAAAGTTTTGGTAGAATACTGGTGATGGGTGAGTAGGACCAATAATTTTCCTGCTAAAATACAATGATGGGGATGCTTTCACCCCAGAGACTAAGAAAAAAAGTTAATAGATTGAGCTAAATGGATAGTTTCTTTTCCTCAAATGTTTCTTTAGGCTAAATGCTGTCTTAATGCTGTCAATTACTAATTAATGGAAGAAAAGTAAAAGGAGAAGACTCACATAAATGTGAGAAACTCAGGAGCAGCTACTAACTTAGTTCTAATTATGGAATTTGGATATTGTAGAGGTGAAACATAGCCATGTTTCTTACTAAATAGGTTCCTAATTCTTAAGGTACAATCAAGTTGATATGTATTTTGGGATATTCCACAAAACACACCATAATCCTCAGGCACTCCACTCTGTCTATGAGTAAGAAAATAACTAAGATTGCTTAGTTAAAAAACTGATACATTTTTGTTTATTTCTAGTGTTTTTTTGCTGGAGCTATTGAAACAAAATTATCTCAATCTACATTCCTGGTCAACTTTATCTTTTCTACTCTTTCTTCTTCTGTGGCACATTTCATCTTCTTACAAAGGATATAATTCACTTATTTACATGTATTTTTTTTCCCCTATATTTCCCTTCCTCTAGAAAAGAAGCATAAAGAAGGCAGGGACATTACAAATTCTAGTACAGTCCTGGGAACTGTATGTGTTCAATAAATCTATTGACTGAGTGAAAGGATCTCACCTCATTCCCCTTAGTTCTCAGAGATAATTTCCATCCTGACTTCCTTACTCTAAAATCTGAAAGTTTTCAATTTTTCAGGGTTTATGCTTGTTAGAATGCTTCACAATAAAGAACATGAAAGGCAAATAACAAACTTGTAAACGTTTTCACTTTCCCAATTTTACGGTTTGTAGTTACATAATTCTAATACATAGAGAACCCCACACTCTGAAAGGGGGGACAGATATGAAAATACATGAAAATCTGGAAGACTTCATGCAGAGAACTCACTGTTCTGGTATTTTCAGCATAATACCAGAGGATGATTTACATATGCAAAAAGGGCTTATGTCAATATGCATGAATATCAAGTTATTTTCACTCATTTATATCTAATAATGGGAAGGAAATTGTGTTTGTTATTTTTAATCTTCATGAAATATCCACGTCCCATTTTAAAGGGATTTGGGGATTTCTTGCTTCTTTGCCATTGACAGTAACCACCATATGCAATATAAATAAACACATACATACATAGTAACACATACATTAAAAAAAACTACATAAACACAAAATGTGTACAGTATGGATAAAAGCATCTTTAGAAACTTTGCTTTATTACTGATCTGTAATGTATAATCTTTATTAAACTGTGGGATTTTTACACAAATACAGTTCTAAGATAAGTCTATCATTAGCATAGCTTCTTAACTAGACTGCTATCTCTAATTCCCTTTCATGTGGGAATGTTGAAGGTATCACTGCCAAAATTATTATTTTACAACCTACAAATTTTAAGCTTTAATGTGAGAAGGAATCATAATCCTATGCATTGATTCAAACATTTTCTTGACTATTAAGAGTGTAGCCATTTGGCTGTTTGTTAAGACGATTTAATACTTCTCTGTGTATGTATGTATATGTGTGTGTGCACCTGTGTGTGTGTGTGTATGTTTGCATTTTCTTGTCTATAATGTTCATCTGATTGTCATACAGTCAAATATAATTTTATTTCTCAAATCAAAATCTTACAGTGACTTTTCTGGTAATAGGGTGGTAAGGAGCAAATAAGAAATTTCAGTAAAGCTGATAAAACAATCATCTTTCTTTGAATTTACTTATCTGCCTCAGTCATGCAAAAAATGTTATTGTTAGATAACATGCAAAAAGATAATAGTTACAGGACTAAGATATTCTCCAGCTTAGTTTTTAGCTGATATGGCTTATCTGTGTCAAGAGGATTCAGAAGTTATCTGCACTGTATGTTGGAAATTTCTATTCCACTATGCAACAGGATAAAGCAATTTGTTATTCAACATAGGGAGTGCAATTAGCACCAGCCTTACCAGAGCCCCGGCAGATGCCCAGTGTAATTTGAGGACATGTTCCACAGGCACAGACAGAGAATGGAAAGGAAAGAGAGTTTAAATGTTTTCATTTTGGGGGACTTAGTACAATTACAGTGTGTACATACACTAAGAGGTGTATGAAAATCACATAAAAGGGGAAATTATTTGATCTGGCATTTGGAAAATTATTAAAAAGCAGAGTAACAGCAGGCTATAAAATTGATCTTGTTTGCAGGCAACATTTGTTTTCGTTTCCCCACTGGAGAAGTTTTGGATGTCCAATTATAGGCCTCATTGCTTCAGCATTATTTTCAACTGAAATGTCGGAATTTGGAAAAGCATATCTAATGTGCAAATTAAGTTTATTGCTGCTCATTTAGTTGTTTATTCTTTGTGATAGAAGTCTTTATTTTATCAGCATGGAGAGTGGCCTATCCATTTTCTCCAGTAGAATGAGAGTGTTCACTAATATGGTTCTACATTTACTAAGAGAAATATTGAGATAGGTAGATAATTGGAGGCTTTGTGGCTTTACACTACAGTTTAAAAGATTTGAGGTGTTGAGCCCAGCTGTATCCAGAAGCCTAGCTTCACTGAGTAAACCAAAAATACAATTTCACAGAAATGACAAGACACAATGGAATACATCCATCCTTTTGTAGTGATTGAAGTCTCCCAGTACTGCTAATATCTTTCCCCAAATATTTAATTCTACATTCCAATTTTCTACAAGAATGAATTAAAACATTTAATAGAAAGAAGACATTGATTTAAAAATTATTAATGGAAGTATTCTTTTTTTTTTTTTTTTTTCTTTTTGCGGTATGCGGGCCTCTCACTGTTGTGGCCTCTCCCGTTGCGGAGCACAGGCTCCGGATGTGCAGGCCCAGCGGCCATGGCTCACGGGCCCAGCCGCTCCGCGGCATATGGGATCCTCCCAGACCGGGGCACGAACCCGTATCCCCTGCATCGGCAGGCGGACTCTTAACCACTGCGCCACCAGGGAGGCCCGGAAGTATTCTTAAGGTGAAAAAATATATAGTGAATTTTTATACTGTCTAGAAATGAAATTTTCTTCCCCCCTCCAGTACTGAAAATAACGCTGAGTTCTTGAGACCTGAATTCCATAATCTCTTCAAGTATAAAGGAGAAAACAAACAAAAAGCTTTCATGTAAGCAAACACAATAATATCAATATTATTTTAGTCTTCATAACAATTTAGTTCATAGTCTTTTAAAAATATAGCACATATCACTCAGATGAAATTTCCAGGCATGTTAATAAGCAGCCTTTTTTCTTTTAAATATATATTATACAATATATAACGTAAAGGATGTTATATATTAATTATAATTAATGAATTATAAGTCTGCACTTTTTTATTATGCAAGAAAATTTTCACTGAACCTATTATTGGTTAAAATTTTGCTTTGTTTTATCTATTCTTAATAAAAATAGGGGGTGTATAGCTTGTGCTTTATACCAAATAAAGAGGCCAGACAGATGAGTACATACTACTTCTTAAAGAGATGAAAAGCAGAAACTTTGAAATTAGATTAACTAGTTCAATTACTAACTAGCATGAAATCCTAAAGAGTTTGTTTTTGCTGTTTGCTGTTGTATTCTTTATTATTATCATTAATTACACTCTATTAAATATACATACTCTGCTCCAGGCACTGTTATAGCTGCTTTATGTATATCATCTCACTGAACCCTCCGAACAACACTTTTAAGCAGATGATCATTAGAGATTAAGGCATAGACGTCTGAAAGTACTTGCCGAGGTCCCTTGTTATTAAGTGGCAGACCTCTTTTTTCCCTTCTTTCTTACCTTCTAGTAAATTTATGTAATAATACTTACATGAGACACTTTTACATGACATTGTTTGAAGTTCAAAGAAAATAAAACTATAGTAACTTGCAGATATTAGTACTTCCCCCTAAATATTTCAGTTTTCCTTTGTTAAATAGAGTTCAATATTTGTTTATATCTTTATCATTTGAGGTAAACTTTACATATATAATGAAATACATGTCTTAAGTGTACATTTGCTGAATTTTGGCAAATGCGTACACCTGCGTAACCCCTAACTCTACCAAGATACATTACCATCATCCTATAGAATTTCCCTCATGCCCCTTCTTAATCAATCCCTACCCCCACCCCAGTCCTAAAAGCAAGTACTGTTACGATTTTTTTCTGCCGTAGATTTCATACGAACGTAATCATACAGAATATACTCTTTGGCATCTGGCTTCTCTCACTCAGCTTTAATCACTAGCTGTCAACCTTCTGTTTTTATTAAAAATGAACAAAACTAAACAAAACTTTACCAACAGTAGGTTTAATCTGTGTAGTAAAAAAAAAAAAAATCTTGAATTATAAATATCTTTGTGTCCAGTTTCCTTCCCAAACTTGTACACACTTGTGCCCTGAGTATTGGGTTAGGAATTGGAAGTTCAGTAATTTTTTTCTTGATTCCAGTCTGAAGCTAAAAGAAGTGATTAGACTCCTCTGTTACTTGGGCATTCTATTTCTAAACCAGCACAGTGGTCACTCAAGCTCTAGTGACATTTTTTTAGGAAAAATGTGTGTCATTACAACATTAAGAAAATAAACCCCTCAGATGCAAGCTCTATTTTAGGTCTGTGGATCCTGAACACTCAAGGAAACAGTTATTAGCAAATTCTTTCAAGCCAAAAAAAGGAATGGGGTAGGAGTGGGGCAAGGGGGTGTAGAGGGGGAAAATAATCAAATGAATTGATTGACTCTGATTCTCCTCTTCTGGATTTTATTTTCTCATTTCATCTACCTTTATCCCAACATAAATGTTCAGAAGAAAACATTTTCTATTAGGTCCTGTAGCCAGGTAAAGTAAAATTTCCTCATTCCATCCCTTTTAAAACTACAGAACACTTCAACCTGATATTTTACTACAACCCAGCATAAAGTTACAGTTGGAGGACTGAGTGAATGCTATCTATTTATAGGAAATATAAATATGATCCCATAAATAGTCATTGCCTATTATGTATTACTGCTTTGAAAGTGAGTAGTTGGCATATTTAATTCATTAAGCAGAATCTACAGTGCATGCTCTTTTTAAATAGATGTCAGGCTCTGTTTTGATTACTTGTTAATATAGAAGATCTGTGTTTACATTTTACATTATTACTTGCTAGGGAAGTTTTCGGTGTTACCTTGCATGATACTTAGACTTGTTTTCTCATTTAGACAACTTAAATTTTAGACAATTACTTTCTCCAGACAATTCTTCATTTGTTTCTTTTACTCTGGGGTTCAGGGTAGTCTTTTAATATTTGTTCTAAATCATTTAAATATTGAAGTGGAAGATAAATGGGTAATGGTAACTGCAGAGAAACTGTAATATACTGACCATGGTTACTTTGTACATTGGAATTAAATCATACTCTGCATATGGTGGAATATAATATAAATACCAAGTACTGCATGTAGATTTTAGTGGATATAAAACAAAACAACCTAGCCTACTGCAAGTATATGTATAAAGAGGAAAAATGTATTAATAAAGATTAAAAACTCCTCCATTTCTTGCTTGCTAGAGGTGGGGAATTAAAGACTCTATCACACTGCTTTCCTTCTTTGTTTGTTTTCTCTACAGGGTTTATTTCAGAGTACTAGCTTTGATTTTCCTGTGCTTGCTTTTCTTAGAGTTAGCAATTTTCTTGTTTGTTTGCTTAGTTTTCTATGGACTTGGCAACAATTCATCCCTCAGTTCTATCTCAACTTTCTTCCTTTAATATCAATCTACCTTTGTGTTGGGGAGCCTGGTTTCCTAAGCACCCTACCTTTCTCTTGACATACTTCCTCATTTGGGTAGACTGCATCTTCCTATGGATTTCTGAGAAACAATTTAAGAAAAATGCAATGTTTTTGAGATCTTTCATGTTTGAAAATGTCTTTACACTATGATTATATTTGATTGATGGTTTAGTTGGAAACAGAATTCTGGATTGGAAATCAGGATTCTTCATAAATTTGGAGATGTTACTCTGCTCTAAAAGCTGAAGCCATTTTTATTTCTGACCTGTTGTTTGTTGACATCTTTTTTCGCTCTCTCTCTAGAAGTCTGTTTTTCCCAGTGTCCCACAATTACATGATGATGTATCATAGTGTAAATTTATTTTCAACCTTTTTACAGGGCATTTGGTGTACTTTGTCATCCTGGAAACTCGTAGTTCTTGGTCCTGGAATATCTTACCAAATAATTTAATAATTTACTCCATTTCTTTTTCTGAAATCCCTATTATTTAATAGATTTCCTAAACTGGTATTCGAGTTTATGCATGTGTGTATGTATGTATGTATGTATGTAACTATTTACCTATCTATGTATATAATATTGTATTTTATATAATTATATATATATATTTAGATACATATAATTTATATACATGCTCATGTTATATATATATATATACACACACACATACACACTTTTGTTTGTTTCTCTCTCCTCATATCCATTTTATAGCTTTGTTGCTCTATCTTCTAGGAGATTTTCTCAACGTTATCTTCCAGACTTTCTATTGTATTTTTGTTTTTGCTATTTTGAAAAAATTTCTAAGTGTCCTTTTATTTTCTGGCCTTGCTCTTTTTCTCCCCCTTCCTCTGAAAATATTGCTTGTAGTTTTTCTCTTTTCTAGTTTATTTTTTATGCATGGTCTCTGCTGTCCCAAACTACTTTCTTCTCTTTCTTTGTTTTAATCCCTATCCTTTATTAAGAGGTGTACAAAGATACTTTGTACATCTGTTGTCTGCTCATATTTAAGAGTGGGTCACTAAAAGTCTTACAGAAAGCTCTGATCAAGCGTGGGGATTTTTGAATGACTGGACTTCACATTTAGATGATCTGGCCAAGATATTTCCTTGGAAAACTCTAAGGTCACTATATTTGGATCTTTTCTTGTAGGCTCATCAGATCCCTAGGAAAATGTCCCTCACCTCCCACCCAGGTTTCCTGCCTGGAGAGCAAAGGCCCAGCAGACAGCACCCTCAGAACTGCATAAGGTTACAGCACATGGATCTCAGCCCTCACCCTGTACATGTTTCCTTAATTCTGCTATTTTCAGTAGAAGCCCCCCACCCTTAACTGCTTGGTGACCAGAAGTTCAGACACCCTCTGTTGCATATCCTCTCAGGAAAGTAATTTGCTGGTCTTCTTCTGAGATGGGAAAACATTCTTGAGACCAAATAGCATCCTATTCATAAATTCCAAAATGAATTAATTTATAAAGACATGCTAAATAAGTTTTCTCCTCAGCCTTCCCACTGCCAGCCTATGACTGACCTTTACAGTAAGTCAGTTAGAAGTCATTCAACTTCATTCCAGTTCCTCAAATTTTGTCTCCCCTTTTCATCTCTGTTTTGGTGGATTAATGTCTTAGAAAAAAAATTTCTTTTGGCATCATTTTTTAGATGTTTATAAAGAACTTGAAGTTAATACTATGTAATCAATTATCATCGCCAGGATGTTGTACATCCTATTTTTTATTGTGATACTATTTTTCTCTGCTAATATTTAGAAGAAGTCAAGCTTTAGCTATTTTTTGCTTAAACAAAATTTGTCAAGTAATCTAGAAAGCACAGTTTGGGAGATTATGGGTCATGGACTCAAATCTTCCACTTGTACACTAGATATGATTCCCTCTCACATTCAGGGACATTCTCTCTCTCTCTCTCTCTCTCTCTCTCTCTCCTTACCCCCTCCCTCTCCCTCACTTGTCTTTTTCGTCTCTATTATCCCCTCTAATGCATCACTCCCACAACCGTACTTGCATATTGTTACTCCCATCATTAAAAAGCTGTCATTTTCTGACCTTACTTCCCCTCCGGCTACTGCCATATTTGAATTTTCTCCTTTATATCAAAACTCTTTTAAAACGTTGTCTGTACGTGCTTGCTTTTTTCAATCTTTCTGGTCAATTCTGTTTTGAATCCATGCAACCAGGCTTTTTTCCTACCATTTCATCAATACTGTTCTTAACAAGGTGACTAGTAGCCTCCACACTGTTTTATCCAGCAGTCAGTTCTCAGACATCTTACTTAACATATCAGACTACTGATCACACACTTCTTGATACACATTTCTCACTTGGCTACCAGGACATAGTATTTTTCAGATTTTCCTTTAACATCTTGAGTCACTCCTTTTCAATTTCCTTTTCTAGTTCCTCTGAATCTTACCAATTTCCTAAATTTGGAATATCACAGGGAACTGTCCTCGAATTAAAATCTACAAGCTAATTCCCAAAATGATAACCCAGCTTAATTATCTATCTTAATCCCAAATCCAACTGCCAATTTATCTTCACTTACCAATTTACTATATCATAACACTAACCTCCTAATTCTCACTCCCAGAACTTGCTCCTGCCACAGTAAATCCCCACTATATTAATGACAGCTTACACCGACACTTGCTCAAGCCAAATCCTTGTAGTCATTTTCATTCTTTTCCTTCTTTCAAACCCCATATCCCATTGTCCAACAAATGGCCTCAGCATCAAGATATGTAAAGAATCTAACCAGGTCCCATAACTTCAATGACCAAACATTAGTTTAAACCATACTGTCACTTTCCCAAAGTGTGTCTCTAGCACAGAGATACCCAACTAAGTTTATTTTGCCTCCTAGGGGACACAGGGCAATGTGTAGGGATATTTCTCGTTGTCACAACTGAAGGATCTACTAACATCTAGTAGGTAGAGGCCAAAGATGCTGCTAAATATCCTATAATGCACAAAACAGCCTCCCCACCTCACTCTGAATCCACTTACACATACATGTGACAAAATATAATCTGGCCCAAAATGATAACAATATTGAAATTAAGAGACTCACCCACAGCCTCAAAAGTATGGGTCTCAATTCCATCTCTGTCTCCCTTCTAGAAGCTTGAATGTTCCTATTAAACTGTAGATGAGTTTTTTGCCTCTGTTATGGAAATCCTCTAAAGGCTCCTCAGTTTGGTGTTGTTTCATTTGCTCAGTGTTCACACTGATGTACACCTGGAAGAAAGTAAGGGTTCAATACTAATTAAGTGGTTTTGAATAAAGTATTGAATAAACAATTAGTATATTTTTATGTTAAGGGTTTCTACATCTGTCCAAAGTAGTGCTCACTTCTTTTTCCAAATGACATTAAGCATCATACTTTCAAGCTATTATCTAAAAAGCTACTGATAAATGGCCTAAATATTTCCAATCCTACATGTAATCTATTACAAAAAGTTAATAATATTGGTGAAACTTCTGTCCTGACTAGTTGAAGTAGATTTATCACACAAACATCATACCAATATCAATCACAAATAATATTTTAAAAATAAAAATCTCAAGCAGAAATTTTGGTGGTCTCACAGTGCCAGAAAGAAAAAAAGTGGGGCTCATAATCAACCAAATACAATGAGGCCAGCTAAACAATTCTATCTTGAATCAAGACACCTCAGGGACTATGCCCTAGTAATAAAAGCAGAGCAAAATTGACCAGGACTTAAAATCACTGACTTCAGACTCAATTTGTATCAATTCCTGACTAGATTCTGCTCTTTTTCAATTGCCTGCTTAAAAAGTAAATATTCTTGGGAAAAATACAACAAAATGAAAATATTTACATTTTGAGCCACAGTGCCTGACATTTAATAAAATGTTACCAAGAATAGCTGGAGCCAGGACCAAATGACCAAAACCCAGGGAAATATCAGATAACAGCAACAAGTCACAGGTGATAGAAATACAGAAGCTATCACACAAGGTTTTTAAAATAATTGTGATTAGTATGTTTTTTTAAAAGATGACAAGATGGAGAATTTCAGAAGAGAAATGGCATGTATTAAACATCAGTTGAAAGTCCTAGAAGTGAAAAATACAAAGGCTAAAATTAAGAACAAAATAGACTTAACAGCAGATTAGATATGGTAGAGAAGAAGATTAGTAAAGAGGAAGATATGTGAATATAAGATATCCAATATGGAGAGGAAATGCAATAGGAAAGACAAAAAAGAACACAAAGAATATATTGTTGATGGTGAATAGCTCTAACATACATGAAATTGTGGTTCCCAAAGGGGCAGAGAAGGGATGAGGGATGACCAGTTTGAAGAAAGATTTTACAGAGAGTTAAAAAAAAACTGAAAATGACATCAGCCATCTATTCAGGAAATCATATGAGCCTTAATTAGGATAAACACAAAGGAAAGTTTAAATAAGCACATAGTAGCGAAAACAAAGGAAAGAAAAATCATCCCAATTAAAAAAAGAAAAAACATTATCTTCAAAAGAATAACAATGACAATGACAGTTGACATAACAACAGAATTAAGGGAATCAAGAAGACAGTGGAATGACATTTTTAATGGTCTGAAAGACAATACCAATAAAATTCTATTCCTAGCAAAATATCTTCTCAAATGAGGACAAAATAGAGATGCTTTCAGCAAACAAAACCTCGGAGAACCTATCACTCAAATCTGCACTAAAAGAAATGTTAATGAAACTCCTATAAACAGAAGGAATGTGGTCACAGATTGAAGAAGAAATTAAGAGCAATAGGAAGAGTTAATATGTCGATACGAGACTAATTTGAGATTCTGAGGAATTAGGAAGAGGACCAAATTTTAGAAGTTTTTATTTCTAGTCTTCACAAGTTAACTAATGAGAGAAAATATCAGAGACTTTCATCACCTGTTTTAAGTGCTATTTATACACTAGTTTCCTTTATATCAGTATCTTAATAACATTTCCAATAATGTCATAGACAAATGAAGGCAGAATCACATGATGTACAGAGGGAGAAAGATTTGATGATTTTTCTTAACATTCATCAATCTTTTGAGAGGAGTTGATAATTCAGAACCACCTGAGCAGTTATTATTCTGAACAATGACCCTGGAAGATTATCACTCACAGATGGAGATTTCAACTGAGTTAAAAGTACAAAAGAAACAAACAAAAAGTGACCAAAAGTAGTATTTTCTGGATGCTCAGGAAAGACTAATTACATGATGGATTGCCATCCCTGGCTTGTAAAAATGTAGCTGGGGATCATGATATGTAATAGAGTGTTTGGCCATTGATACAGGGAACAAGCCACACTTACGTTTAAAGAACTCATGCTTAACAGTTCTGAGAGAAATTTTGTTACTAGTTTTCATGTCTCCTGAGGGGCTCTTAACTAAAGATGGGTTCTGGAAATATCACTGTCTATTTTGACAATGTGAATTTGAGTAAGGCTATTCATCAAAAGCATTATATATTTTATTAAGCCTTTCCTTGTACTTCTTAAGGATAGGATTGTTAGATCAAGCTGTTTTCGTATGATCTGAATCTCACTGAAACAGATTGAAAAGATTAAATATTAAAATTCTGTAACTTTATGAACTCTCCATTAACGCATGTCATTCATACTTAGAATAACCTTCAAAAGGTGGTCGCGGGCTTCCCTGGTGGCGCAGTGGTTGAGAGTCCGCCTGACGATGCAGGGGACACGGGTTCGTGCCCCGGTCCGCGAGGATCCCACGTGCCGCGGAGCGGCCAGGCCCATGAGCCATGGCCGCTGAGCCTGCGCGTCCGGAGCCTGTGCTCCGCAACGGGAGAGGCCACAACAGTGAGAGGCCCGCGTACCGCAAAAAAAAAAAAAAAAAAAAAAAAAAATTAACGATTACTCCTAAGTTTTTCGGAGTTCAAATGTATGTGATTATCTCTTAAATATATAGTTATATATGTATTATGCATGTTAAATACACACATGTGTGTATATATTTGTGTATGCTAACCCTCTTCAACCATGAAAGTCATATTTCCAAACACTGTTTCTTAGAATTCTTTATATCCCAAAACGTATTAAGATGTGTTAAATGAATTAAAAATGTTCCATATCTAGTAAGTGCAGAAAACTAGAATTGAGGAAACTTCTTTAATACAGGAATTTTCAAAGCTTTTAATATGCTAAAAGGTACTATGAAACTCTAAAAGCAAACATAGTAAGTATACAGAATTAATTAAAGTTGAATAACCTGGGAAATCCACCTTTATTTATTTTTGGAGCATCACTAATAAATAACATTTTACTGGATATGACTTTTTCCTGGATCCAAAGCATTGGTGGCTTTCTGGCAACATATTTCACATAGCTTGGATTTTCCTTAAATAGAAATTTCAGGTTCAAATTTCAAAACCTAAAGCAATTATTTCTCAAAGCATGGGCCTGGACTGACCATATTAAAATCAACTGAAGAAGCAACCTGTTAAAAAAATCCATTTCTAGGTTCTCTCTGCAGACCTGCCGAATCAGTATTTCTGGTGGAAGCAGAGAAATGCACATTTTGAACACATTCTCCAGGAAATTCATGCTAAATTTTTAAACTACTAGAGTAGAATTTCTACAAATATCAATACTTAAGGAATAGGCAACAAAAATATAATTATAGGAAATGAAAAGGAATAACTATCGCTCTATTTTGTTTCAGAGAAAGAGCCTTAAAGAATTTCAAAGTTTTACAAATGATAAGAGTCTAGCAGAGTCAACGTCCCTCCTTTTTAATTTGTTATAATTCAGGCCCTAATTATCTCACTTATCCATAAATACCAAGAAGGGTTTCAGTGTTAACAATGAGCCTCATGTTACTGCACCTACTCCACTGGTATGTATGCGCTCCTAGGAAAGTAGTACACTAGATGTGTGTATATACATCCCTCCACTCCTTGAGAGTGATTCGAATGGCTTTTTTTTTTTTTTTTTTTTTTTTTTCCTTTTTGCGGTACGCGGGCCTCTCACTGTTGTGGCCTCTCCCGTTGCGGAGCACAGGCTCCGGATGCGCAGGCCCAGCGGCCATGGCTCACGGGCCCAGCCGCTCCGCGGCATATGGGATCCTCCCAGACCGGGGCACGAACACGTATCCCCTGCATCGGCAGGCGGACTCTTAACCACTTGCGCCACCAGGGAGGCCCGATTCGAATGGCTTTTAAAAAAATTTCTCTAGTGTTAGTTTCTTAAGAAGTTAAAGTGTATGCAAAGGAGGAATCAGAACTTGTTAATGAACTAAAGCTACTCCTTGTTCTTTCCCTAAAATAGCATCAAAAATTGTGTATGTTTCTCCTGCTCAAGAACCACTCTCCCATTCTCTGCAACTGTGATTTTGTCTCTGTGGGGTATTCACTTCCAGTTCTGAGTTAGAGCTCTGTGCAGTTGCAGAAGGGAACTCTTCAGGGCAGCAATCAGTGGCCTTGTGGGTGTTGCAGAACCACCTACACAGGATTAGGACAGGTCTGCATGTGGTGTGAGAGGATACAGTAGTTATAAGCGTTCTTGTCCATGTACCCCCTCACCCTCACAGGAGGGTATTCACATGGGGACTATGTTCAGATAACCATGCATTCCCTGTTTTTGAATAACAAGTCTGCCCACATAGAAGACTCTTCTTTTAAATATAATCCTTTTTTTTTTTATCCTACAAATACTGCTATGTCTTTATGCCTTTCCCCCCTCTGCTTCATACTTCCAAGGCTTCCCTTTTTTTTTTTGGCATTTTTTTAACATGGCATCCAGGGCTGGTTTCATCAGTTTGTAACCCCGTCACACACGATCCCGTGCTGAGATATGCCTCACGTTTGGTCTAATGCTCCACTGTCGCTATCTCAAAATTCTTGGTCACTTTGTCTCTGAACTTGTGCTTTGTAAGTGAAAGCTAGTGGGACAATGGAGCATGACCATGAGCAGAGGAGATATCCTAGGTGGAAGCACACACAAGTGTTTATGGTTTAGCTGCCGCAGCTTGTGCACAAATGGGCTCAGGTCCATGCACCAAGCAGGCAGGTGGTACTGTACATACCCACATGCCTGATGGCAGTCAGGAGTGCTGAGGCCCAGAGGAAGGGGAGCAAATCAGGACCCGGGACCAAACTGATGGAGGTGATGATGGTAGCAGCTGTAGAAACTTCAGGGGATGACAGCAAGGGCTTCAGGGGAACAAGGAACTCAGAAAGCAGTCAGTGTCAGGATCCACTGTGAGAAGTCAGCTTGCTCATCTGTTCCCAGACAATGTCCGGGTGACATCTGTACAAATATTAACTCTTCAGCCTGAGCACCAGGACAGGAACTGTCAGTGCCCAGGCAGTAAATTTTGTCAGTAAAGTATTACGAAATAAAAGCCTACATATATTGCAATAAGGCATATCATAGAGTTATGTGAATTCTTAGAAGAGTTTGGCATACATGATTTTGAAAATGTGTGCAACACTAGAAAGCTAATTTCCAGAGGCTTAGAAATAGAAATTTAAATTTAAAGATTATTCTACTCAATGGGAAAAATACTATTTCTATACAAATCTCCAGGTAAACCAATTATTAATGAGTGTTTCCTTAGAATTAAAGATATAGCAGTAGGGCTTCCCTGGTGGCACAGTGGTTGAGAGTCCACCTGCCGATGCAGGGGACACGGGTTCGTGCTCCGGTCCAGGAAGATCCCACATGCCGCGGAGCTGCTGGGCCTGTGAGCCATGGCCGCTGAGCCTGCGCGTCCGGAGCCTGTGCGCCGCAACGGGAGAGGCCACAACAGTGAGAGGCCTGCGTACCGCAAAAAAAAAAAAAGGTACAGCAGTAGAATGCATAAAGATGCGTTTTGGATTATACACAAACCATTAAGCCACTTTCAGTTTCTCGTGAAACCTCCACAAGTTACAGGATATGTCCGAAGAATGTAACAGTTCCATTGTTTAAATTTACATCTAAAATTCAATTCAGACTTAAACAGAATGGATTTGTATGAAGAGATAAATCTTTCTAGAAAAGATTGTTCCTTGAGAATCATCAGCTCTAGATGATCTAAGATTCACATTTCAAAATAATTTATCAGAAATTTATTCCAATGTTGTCACAACCTATAAAATACTCTCAATGGTTCCATAACAATTGCATCAACAGAAAGATCTTTGCAAAAATAAAAAATTATCGAAAAGCATCTGCGATTTTACATTTGCCATGCACAACCGATGTCACTTAAAAATAAAATTGCTAAAACATAAATTCTGATGACCTAATAAATAAATTTATAGAAAAGTGAGAAAACTCTTATGATCAATCAAGATATAACTTTAATAAAGTATTATTATTTAATGTATATATAAAATTGAATCAAAAATATATTTTTGCAATTTGTATGTTTATGTTGTTACTCATGTATCATTATTACCGTTACAGTTTGTAGGTAATATATTATTTTTAAAGCAAAGTAATTTCAAAGAAAAACACCCCACATTTTTATCTCATACTGCGACCCAAAAATTATGTAGCTGGCCCTAAAAACATCTAAAGCTTACATTCTGACTACGACCATCACCAAGCTTCATTTTCTCCACTTTCACTCCTGTTTTACTCTTCAACACTTCTCTCCAGCAAAATGGCTGCCTTACCTCAGCAAACCATTCTTCTTCTTTGCACAGATTCTTTGTAAATGCTCTTGCCTGCATAGTGAATAAAGTTACTTCTCCCTGCCTATTATGTTTACTTAGCTAACTCCTATTTGCCTTTTACTGTCAGCTAAAGCAACCCTTTCCCAATAAACTGATCCCTCAGGATTCACTATTTTAATAGAATCATTTACTTCTAATACCTGGCACTTACCACAGTTGTAACTATGTATTTCTGAGTATGATTTGATTAACATCAGCCTCTCGTTTTATTCTTAAATCTCTGTGAAGGCAAGCACTACATCATTTTTTTTGGTGCTATATTTTTTCTTCTCCTTCCATTGTATTTCCAATACTTAGCAGACAGCTGGAATTTGGTAGGCGCTCAATAAATATTAGTTAATAAATGAATTAACTAGTGAGAACATGTAAACATTATAATGAATTATAATATAAATGCTTCTTTTTTTTTTTTTTTTTTTTTTTTGCGGTACGTGGGCCTCTCACTGTTGTGGCCTCTTCCGTTGCGGAGCACAGGCTCCGGACGCGCAGCCTCAGCGGCCATGGATCACGGGCCCAGCCGCTCCGCGGCATGTGGGATCCTCCCGGACCGGGGCACGAACCCATGTCCCCTGCATAGGCAGGCGGACTCTCAACCACTGCACCACCAGGGAAGCCTAAATGCTTCTTATTCATGAAGTTTTAGTCATTATTACTATACTACTGACAAACTATGTATATAGGGAATGATTTGTCTAATTTTGCCACTTTGTGGTGCCATAAATGGAAGGAGAGCTTTCATTATTAATGTTTGAAAATTACTTTAACTGCATGATCCAAAACTTTAAATCAGAGCAATTTTGCTCTACCAGCACAACCAGTTAGCCAACTCATCCTCCCATAAGTGTAAATAAGATATTAGCAATATATTTTTTTCAAAGATACTACAAGAAGGAAAATATTCTCTAGTCTTAAAATGTGTTATTGAAACCCTGGTTAGTATTTATCCTTTCTTTGTGGGAGACGTCTGAAGAAGGCTTGGAATTAAGAATGGACTTAGTCCACAAAATCATTCTTTAAACTTTTCCCCAGAAATAATTAGAATAAAAAGTACACGTGTTTAATATAATAAGGTAAAGAGTATCTTTAAAATATGAAAATATGAAGATACAGATACAACCTGATGTAGATTGGGTTCGATTTTCTTCATTATATTCAGAAATAAAATATGTGCTTTTATTTTTCCATGACTCTTTTATCAATATGTACCTTAAAGCCCAAGATTATTACTTCCTACTTTTTGTTTATTAAGGAAACAATCACAATTTTTAAAATGTTGGAATAATACTTAAACATTCTATTGATAAAATACAGTGGCACACTCATCCATATGAACATATAAATTCAACCTCAATGCTACTTTGATTTCTTGAGCAGCACAAAGAAGCCAGAAGGAAAGTAAAGCTTTTAGCCTATCTCCTAGAGGGCAAAACTTTATGAGTGATCTTTAGAGAAAGAGATTTTCCAGGGTCCTCATTTCATTTTGTTCTGAAACTTCTTTATGTATGATACTTGCTTTCACTATAATTTGCCAAAATCCCTAATTATTAAATGTAAATCCCTTAAAACATACTTTAATTTGGTAAGATAGTGCATATCTAAATCCAAATGTATGTCCAGGGTTTTTGTGTGTGTGTGTGCTTACTGAGTTGCCATCTTAGTCAATTCCTGGTCCTCTAAAATCAAAACTATGTATTTTGTTCTAAAAAATGTAGTCAAAAATGATATCACTATAAGTTTCTTTTAACCACAGAAATATAGGACTCACAAGTCCAGCTGGAACATTGTTTGGAATTATCCTTTGAAACGGGTCAATGACATGATATGACTTGTAGAGCAAGGGCTGATATTGTGACTCATATTTCTAGAGAGAAATTTTTTTATGATAGATGTGTAATTCTAAAATTGTGAAATCTTGATGAAAAAGAAAAAAGTTACCTCTTTTCTATTCGTGTTGCATCTTTATCTAAAATAGAAATTTTTTATCACAGCTATGTCAGAAATAGAATAAATATGTTGTATTCACATTTGCAAATATAAGCTTATGATTATAAATCTTGATATAATATAATGTAGTTATGATCTTAGGGATGCAATTTGTCTCATAGTATATGAAATTAACATAGAATATTTAGAGCTGTAACCATTGTATGGATTGTAATATTGCGGCTAGAATTTCAGAATAAAATAATAATAAAAATGGTGTGCTGCACTCTCTACATAAGGATTGCTGTCTTTTGAGGTCCACAGTTTTCTATGAACTACTTATTTTTATATTAAGTATAAATGGAAGTATGTCTTGAATTTTCTTACAAGTAACATGCTATGTTGATTAATGTCAAAATATTTGAAAAGTGGGAATATAATTTTTCATATTGAGTATAGTAGAGCTTCATGTTGTATTTATATAATTTCAAACAATGGTAAAACCATTCAAAAATATATTTTATAGCCATATGCTAGCATTTGATAAGCTTTTATAATAATAATATTTTTTCTCAACAGAGAGGACTGTTATTACCGTGCCACCTTCCAAAATGGATGTTACAGTTGGCGAGAGTATAGTCCTACCCTGCCAGGTGTCCCATGACTCCTCCATTGAAGTTGTATTTCTATGGTCTTTCAATGGAGATGTCATAGACTTAAAAAAAGGAGTGGCTCATTTTGAGAGGATTGGAGGAGTAAGTTGCTGAAATTTTTAAATGCTTAATAAAATGAATCAAGTCTTTTACATGAATCAACATCTTTCATAATTATTCTCCCCATATTGATTTGCATGGATAGTCACTGTCTATGAAGTTGCATCTGTTTTTGTTTTGTGTTATTTTGTTTTATGTCTTTCATAGAAATGCTTGTGTTCTGGATGCAATTACAATAAAGGGGATAATAAAAGGGATCAAATATGAGAAACTATAATGATACTAGTATATCTCCTAATTTCAGAGCTGCCTCATATTTAGTATTTATCCAGCTGTAAAAAAAAAAAAAAAAAAAGGGACCTGCTGGGTATGATTATGTTTTTATCCCTTTTTCCCTATCTATCTGCAGGAATCTGTTGGGGATTTGATGATAAGGAATATTCAGTTAAATCATTCAGGAGAATATCTATGCACAGTAAAAACAACTCTCGAAAGTTTATCTGCTGAAGCTGATATCATTGTGAGGGGTAAGCATAAATGGTGAAAATGAATGACCACACAGTTTATTCACAATCAAAAATGTTAATATGTATTGATACATGGTAGATCTTTGAGTAACCACATTATGATAAAAAAGTGAGATAAATAGTACAGATTTTTTATTTTTTAATCTCTAAGACTCCAGGGTACGGGCATAGATATGGATATTGAAATGAGTGGGTTTTGTCTCTTTATAAGGAATGGTCAGACTTAGCAAGCAGTGTCGGTCCCTAAAATTTAGACATGCTTTCTATTCATAATAAACCATTCTTGTCAGAACAGGGTCAAAGTCACATGTTCCTGAAGGTCTCCATATCAGATGCATTTGTTTGAGTTAGCTTTCAAGAGAGAATGGACAAGAATGGTTCTCAATTTTTGAAGTTAACTCCCTATCGGATGATATTCAACCATCCCATGACTGGCATTTTCTAATCTTCAAGGGAAGCATTTCTAAATTAATCTCTCACCATGTAAGTTGAATTAATAGGGCTTTATCTCAAATAATGTGCTAAAATACATTATGTTCAATATTTTATTTTCTAAGCATAACAGATAGACTATCCCTGTCCCAAATCCATGAATTTAATAATTTCCAATATAGTCATCATAAAACATATTTTTCAAGGTCCCCCAGGTCCCCCAGAAGATGTAAGAGTGGAACACATTTCCAGTACTACTTCTCAACTAAGCTGGAGACCGGGCTCAGATAATAACAGTCCCATTCAAATATTTAGTATTCAGGCTCGGACACCATTTTCTGTGGGTTGGCAGGCTGTTTCTACAGGTAAGTGACACAAGTAGTTTTGAATAATTTTCAAAAATAGATGGTGTGTTTGTTTAATTGAATAACTGATTGTTTTTACCTAGTGCCAATTTAGGGGCCTGAAGCATCCCCTTCTTTTCAGTTCCAGAAATTCTCAATGGTAAGACATACAATGCAACAGTGGTTGGTTTGAGTCCTTGGGTGGAATATGAGTTTCGTGTTGTTGCCGGGAATAGCATTGGGATTGGAGAACCAAGTAAACCATCAGAAGTGTTAAGAACCAAAGCATCAGGTAAGAAATCAATGTCTTCTAAAGATGTGGAAGACCTTTTAAAGTATAGTTCCTAAAGAAAATAAGTGAGAAGTGTAGTATTTTTGGTCCAAAATCAGAGGCAGTAAACCAGTGGCTCTTATTTTCCATTTGTATGTGCACAGAGCAAGGTGTATTTTCTCCCAAAAAGTGAATTCAAAAAGAGATGATTATAGTTAAGCAGGCATGTCAAAAATTAGAATTTTTCAAAAGCTGTCCTCTCATCTCATCTATTTTCTAGCCAAAATCCAATCTGTAGATTTGTAAATGCAAATGAGTTACTGCTTATTTCATTAAATGTTGTAGCCAAGAATTAACTGAGACTCTGATGGTGCAGCCAGCCACACATTTCCATCTATTTCTCAACTCTGACCTAGCTGCAGGTTCATTGAGCGATAGTATAAATTTTTCCACAGGCAAATGAGGTAAATTTTAAACTCATTTAACAGAAGTGCTAATTGAGCATCAATTGGTTCACTGAACAGCAGAATACAAGTGGAACCTGCCTCAGAAATCACACCTTCTTAAGCTCTTTTCAATGGATCCTTTGTTCTACTCTTAAACTTTCACATCCAAGGTGACATTTGATCTGCGCAATGCATGTAGCCAACAAAGTTCACATTCTTATCCAGTCACCTATGAAGGATCACTGATGCTGCTGGCTTAGTTTAACAAGCACAAACTATTTCAACAAAGTGTGTGCAACTGTCAGATGTCAATAAATTATTATTTTTTAAACTAAAGGTAATGCTAATCATTTTATTATAGGATTAGGGCTGGAAAACAGCATATTTGGTAGTGATATCTTAAATCATTCTAAGAGTTTAGAGCTAAGAGGAGGGTCCTTACTTTGACAGAGAAAGAAAAGGAAGACCAGGATATTAGCTGATTGTTTTGGACAAAGTCAGGATTTGAACCCAAACATCCAGACTTAGGCACCATCATTCACCATAACGGTGGGCCTTAACCTAAATGAGATAAAGATTGACATAAGGAAATGTCTAAATATAGAAATTCCCAGGCCCTACCACAAACCAACTGGATAAGAATCTACAAGTGTGGTCCATGACTCTGGATATTAGCTTCAATTTCAGATTGTTTGTTTACAGCTGATTTATATTATGATAGTTTTGGGCAGGGTTGATGCTAATTCTAAAGTTTTTACAGTAAAGTTTTTATGTCACCTTCTGTTAACCACTGATGCTCTCATTTCAGTAGCATAATGAGACTTGGTATTCATAATGATTTCCCTGAGGCTCCAAATCATACTGAAGTGAGAGGTTGTGAGATTTTGTTTGTTTGTTTGCTGGTATCATCAAAGACAGTTCTTCTCAATATGGCTTTAGGATGAGTATGGTTCATTTGAAAACTGAAGAAAACAGGGAGCTTTATTACCCAGAATATTGGAAACTTTTGCAAAGAGTTAATTAAAGTATAATTTAAAATAATTTCCTTATGTATCTAAACTATTCAATTGTCCTGAAATATGTTACTGTAAGCTGTCAAGTACTAGAAACCCTGCAACTGTAGAAGCTATTCCAATTCACGCTGCTTTTGGCCAAAGGCATTGGAAGGCTTAGAAGACAGGGTATAGGTTCAAGGCAACCTTTTAAATAAATTATGAAGATCAAAGCAGACAAAGTTAGGGTCAATCTGAATATGAAAGTGGGTAACGTCTGGTGTTATTACTTAAAAGAACAATGAGATTATTATATCACTGTATCATTTATAGAGTTAAATATGTATGAAATGGGAATAAAATAAGTAGACTAGATTTATCTGAATGGTATAAATGGTGGGAGAAAATTTTGGAATGAGTAATTAAACATTACATATTTTAATTCAAAAATGATTGATATAATTTTATCTATATATAAAGTATACCCTGCAGATTTACCCATAATCACAGATTTAGCATACTTCTGCTATTATTTCAGGGAAAAGAATACTTTTTAACACTTCAACATGTATAAAGTTTCATTCTGATTATACACTATGATACTCTACTCATGCTCACAATTGGCATCGATTTTACAATTTGCCTTGAACTATTTATGTCTCATTATACTAGTCCTCACAAGGGTATAGTTGAAGGACATATTTTTTTCCTAATTTGTAAAAATTATCAGTATCTGGAATGTTCTACCACTGAGCCTTAGGGTCCTAGAGTTAAACCCAGGGAATCCTCTCAATCACATCCTTGATCAGAGAAATCTTACTTTGATTGTGAAAAATTAGAGGAAAAGTCCTGTTCTGTACTGAGAGATTTGAGATTCAAACAAAGAGTTATAAAAGAAGATTTTTTAAAATTTATATATCTTTAAGGATTCATTTTTAAATGCTAAAATATCCTGATGGCTAACAAAAAGAAAAATTATTTTAATTTATTGAAAAAAATTAATTAATAGACTGCCTAAGTAACTTGTTTACAGCACAACTGTATAATTAGGCACTAAATCAGCAAAATCGCAGTTACCATCTGAATGGAACATCATTTTGCCAATTAGTAGATGATGCATAATAATGTCAAATACACGATGTTAGTCGATTTTTAATTAATTTAGGAGCCAGGGTGCTCTTGTATCAAACACAACTGTGTCCTCTCTCTTAGAAATTTGGATATGTGTAAACATAATTTATGTTCATTAAAAATGCAAGACTCTCTCATAATGTGTCTGCGTGAGATTTTGAAAGGTGAAATCCAAAAACAAAATTCTTCCCAATGAAGAGGTACTTTAGTAATTGCCATCCTATGTTTCTCCTGGTTGCTTTAGTCCCTGCTGTGGCACCAACAAACATCAATGGAGGTGGAGGAAGTCGGTCTGAACTCGTCATTACGTGGGAGGTAATTTTCTATCCAACTGAGTTACTTTGAAGGAAAAAGACTTAGCTGGCTAAGAGGAATATTGAAAAACAAAAAAGAAGATTTATTTGATCACTATTGAGTATATAAAAATACGTGGTGTGAGAGACTCCTGATGATGCATTATTTAAAAGAGGTATTGGAAACTTTTTGTATTTCTACTAAAGTAAGAGAATGTGACTAACTCAACACAATTTGCTTCCAAATATAAGAAACAGAAGTTCAAGATCTATTGAAGGTGGGTCAGTAGCATTTTTGTTATTAGTTGATGAACTAGAAATTATTTTATTTATTACCTCTACAACTATTCATGAGTTAGACTCAGCAGAGCACAGGTAGAAAATAATTTCCCTATCATTGTTCTTTAAATCCTTCCTTTGTTCTTCCCTGCATCTAGATGAAAGCTTAGGCATATGGGATAGCTTTTGTAGTCATTATTATTAAGTATCAACAGGTAGGTTCATTTTTATACTTAAAAATTTTTTCAACCTGGTTTATTATCATAAACTTCAGACTTTCAACCAATCTAAAGTTTCTCATTTCTAGACGCTCAGGTCTGCCTCAGCGGAGAAATGCTAGTGTGAAAGGGAATGCATAGTCAGTTCTGCACCTTTTCTCCACTCTGCTATTCAATTTCTCCTTTCCCAAACTAGTTCCTCCAGAGTCGTAGTAAACTGGGGTTGGGAGGAGAGGAAAGGGACAGAAAAAGTCCTGACTGCTGGTACATTTGTAATTTGATTTTAGTATACTCTAGGAATGGTAAATGACCAGACGTTGACATTTCATAGAGCTGTTTTTTGTTTTGCTTTGTTTTTTTGGTGGTTTTTGGTGGTGGGGGAAAGGGGGAAGTGTCCAAAGAAGTGCCCAAACTTTTGGTTGTCATTCCTTGGTGCAAGCTGCCGGAAGGTCTCCTCAGTTCCTGGAATCTGGTGGTCCATGGCCAGACTGTTCTGGTAGAGGTTATGTCTCTCCTCTAGATGCTCTTTGTGGATACAGCATCATAAGGTTGCAACCCTATGATGATAGAGCAACCATAACGTTGCTCATGGATAGCTCCCTACATGGTTTTCACATTTGCCTTCAGCAAACATGCACCTTTGCTCTATGCTCCATGGAAGTGCAGTGTGTCCCCACTTAGTCTCTCTTCACTCTGCCACAATACACTGTCCAGGTCTCTCTCCCCTTTGGAAGTTTCTCAGGCATTTGTCAGTTAAAAGAACCTGCATCCCCTAAATTACAGAGAACACATATCATGTGTTTCTTTCTGAAGCCTCTTCACTTGGTTAGGCAAGGGATAAGAAGTAGCCCCTTTGCATTCCCCTGGGTGGAGGGGTAGGAATGCACAGCTTTTTCTACAATTGTCTCAAAAGAAATATCTTCCTACTAATCTCTCCCTAAACAAACCAACACTCCCTTTCTGTACATTTCTCTTGGGTTATAGGCTAAGTTTTGCCAGGTAGACTTATATATAAATGGTTTGACGTCTCTCTTTAGAATGCATGGCACTTCATACCTTTGTTATCAGCTTTGAGCCCCAGCTATAACTGATAAAAGAGCCTTCCCCTATTTCACTGCCCTGTGTACATGTTTTTGACACTGTGGTGATAATTTTCATAGCCAAAATATCCACTTCCTTGGACATTTTAATATCACACCTAAGAACATGATGGCTATGATGTTTTAGTTAAAAATCATGATGTCTGATATGTTAGAGGGGCTCTCACTGGGAGGCAGGGGTGGTTTCATCCCTCAGGAGATATTTACAATGTCTGAGGGCATGTCTGGTTGGTTACAACTAAGGGGAGAGGTTCATCTGGATAGAGGCTAGGATGCAGCTAAACATCCTACAATGCCCAGGACAGCTCCCCCATGAGAAGAAATTATCTGCCCCCAGATGTCAAGAGTGCTAAGGTTGAGAAACCCTGTTGCAGAATAATAGGAATTCATTGCATCTGTAAATGATTTTACAGTAGTATAAGACCTTCTATATATATGGTCCAATCCTCACAAAATCTACAAACAATAAATGTTGGAGAGGGTGTGGAAAAAAGGGAACCCTCTTGCACTGTTGTGGGAATGTAAATTGATACAGCCACTATGGAGAACAGTATGGAGGTTCCTTAAAAAAACTAAAAATAGAACTACCATGTGACCCAGCAATCCCACTACTGGGCATATACCCAAAGAAAACCATAATTCAAAAGACACATGCACCCCAATGTTCACTGCAGCACTATTTACAATAGCCAGGACATGGACACAACCTAAATGTCCATCAACAGAGGAATGGATAAAGAAGATGTGGTACATATATACAATGGAATATTACTCAGCCATAAAAAGGAACGAAATTGGTCATTTGTAGAGACATGGATGGACCTGGAGACTATCATACAGAGTGAAGTAAGTCATAAAGAGAAAAATGAATACCGTATGTTAATGCATGTATGTGGAATCTGAGAAAATTGCTACAGACAATCTTATTTACAAAGCAGAAATAGAGACACAGATATAGACGTTTGTATGGATACCAAGAGGGAAGCGGGGGTGGGATGAATTGGGAGATTGGGATTGACATATATACACTGCTGATGCTGTGTATGAAATAGATAACTAATGAGAACCTACCATGTAGCACAGGGAATTCTACTCAATGCTCTGTGGTGATCTAAATGGGAAGGAAATCCCAAAAAGAGGGGATGTATGTATACATATAGCTGATTCACTTTGCTGTACAGTAGAAACTAACACAACATTGTGAAGCAAATATACTCCAATAGAAAATTTTAAAAAAGAAACAAACAAACAAAATTCTATTACAGATAGAGAAAAAGTAGTATTATTAAACCCTCTTCATATGAGAGAACACTGAGACACAGAGATGTTTTCTAAAGGCTGTAAACAACAGAGCCAGGAACCAGGTGCAGCTGCTATAAAAGTTGTCCTTTCTTCTGGACGTCTAGTTTCACATATGCGCTATGGGCCTAGCACAGTGCCTGGTATGTGGTGTGACCTCCTGAAGTACCTGTTGGATGAATGGATGTGCACAGAGAGAGATGTGGCTCACTTGTGGAGCACTTACAGGATTTTCAGTGCTGTGCTGGACATTTCATGTCATTTACTCCTCATGACAATGCTAGCCAGTGGCAATGCCATGTTCAGAAAAGAAAATAGGCTTAGAAATGCAATATAGGTGGGCAGAGAAGCATCTGACTACACGACTCTCCATGCTTTTTTACTTTGTCCTAAATTAGAATTCCAATGGTCCGTATGCAAAGTCATGGTTTAGAGAGGCCAAGAGTTTTCCTATATCTGCCTTGAGTAGTAAGTTAATCAAGTTATTCTTGTTTACCAAACACATTTCCCACAGAAACACTGACTCTCAAGTAGTCTAGAACAGGATTGGTTTTGTGGGATGGTGAGTAGGTTATTTAGGTTTCAATATTCTTTGAAGGACATATAAGCATTTCATCATTTGCCTAACTTCACCCCTTGTTTTTTCTCCTCCACGGTCAGAAATTACTAAAGGTTGGTGAATCACAGCTTTTACTCAGTCTATATGTGAGGAGAATGGGAAATCCTATGCATACTATTCTTAAATAGAGATGATGTGAATTACCAAAAAAAAAAAAAATCTTTCCACGATTTATAATGTTCTTTTTAAAGCCAGGTTCCAGAGACCATCACCTACAGGCCAAATCTGGCCTGCTCCCTGTTTTCCTAAACAAGTTCACCCACAACCATACCCATTCTCTTATGTGTTATGTATCACTGCTTTCATGACGTTGCAAGAGACCCTAGATCCCCCAATGCTCAAAATATTTAAGCATCTGACCCTCTACAGACAACTTTTTCTGACCTATATTTTTAAAAAATTAAGTTAAAATCATTCCCTCTGTGTATTTCTTCTTGGGATATCAGATATGAGGATACTAACAGAAACTATTACATAAATGGATGCAAGTTCCCATTTATCATTCACATTTGGCATCATGTACATGCAGTTACTGAGCCAAATTCTTCTGGTGCCCAAACTTCTTTAAGGAATCAGTTCTGTGTACTTAGAAGGAGATGCATACATTAATTCGAGCCACCAGAAGGCACATAGTAACACTTTCAATTCAGTGAACACTAATGAGTAGTGCAGTGGGGGTACAAAGAAGAATTTCTTTAAAAAAAGTCTTTATGTTCAGAAACTGACAGGACAGTCTTAACTCAGCCTGAAAGGAGGTCAGGTAAGGTACCATCATAGCATATCTGAACTATGCTGTGAAAAAGAACTCGGGGATAAAGAGACCATTGCAGGCCAAAGTCACTGCACTGTGGATGAAGTACCCACTGAGCTTTCAACACTAATCCAGGTCCAACCACTGTTCTAAACTCAGTCTGACTCCACCATTATGGTTTATAAGTATACTGTGGTATAATCGACCTGTGTTTTCTCCTGTGCCAAAGTAATGTGTATTTTGTGTATGGTTATTTGTTTTGGTTTGTTATCTTTCCACTAACCTAGACATGATATCTAACTTTAGGGATGTAATAACTGCTAACCTTTTTTAAAGGTATCTTTACTCATATGTTATTTTAACTTATACCCAAAATACCTGCAAGTTTGAGGTGCTTATGATAAATGTCTCATAAAAAATATGACTATAAAATTAGGTATATAGGATAAAAAACTGTAGAGTAAGAAATAAACACCCTAACTGTCCATTGATACACTTTTTACCTAGAGGGTCAGCCAGTAAAACTATTCAGCCTTGCAAGCTACATGGCCTCTTTCACAACTTCTCATCCCTGCCATTGTCATTCAAAAGCCATATATCATACAAATTAACATGTGTGACTGTGTTTCCAAAAACCTTTATTTTCAAAACCAGACTACAGGCCAGATTTGGTTCAAAGGCCATAGTTTGATGACTCTTGGTCTATACAAAAACTGTAGTTCTTACAGACACTGTGGTGGAGAATTATATTGTTAATCTTAATCAGCTTTAAGAGATTTCATTACCAGAGGAATTTTTGAATTTCTGTATTCTGCTGAATACTTTCTCTGCTTAAAGGAGAAAACTCTCTTTCTGGCCACCTTAAATAGCTATATATATTTCTCCATCATTTGGCTCTCAGCCCATATGAGAAGAATAAAAGGAAGGGCCTAAATAAGCCTTTTTTTCTCCTCTAAACTGAGCATGTTGGACTCAGATCTTTCTTGAGGGAACACCATGTGAAACATTCACTGCACTTCACTACCAAAAACAAAAGTCCTCCACTTTCTCCAATGAACTAAACATCTTGATTAAATCTAAGATCAGAGAAGCATCCAAAAAGAAATCAAATTCTCTAGCAAGTAGCTTAAATTCTCATAAATCTCTTCCATACTACTCAAAGTTAACCATTTTAATTCTGATCTACCTGTGAAAGGGAAGTGTCAACACAAGGAAGCATTTTCTTTCCTAAAATTTCAGGACATGTAATTTTTCTTCTGCTTTTCACAGTCCGTATTCCTTAGACTGTTCCACATGGCAAGAAGCAGAGAGCAGCTCAGGTCTTCTTGGTTAATGGGGATTTATTTTAAAGCTACGTGGGAAGCAATGAGGATGGGAAAAAGTCTCAGTAACCAAGCAGACAGGGCAAAAGAAGAACCGGAATATCATTCATCAGTGTTCTGAGAACCGTAGCCCTACCCTGCTGTCATCTGTTCTGGTAACCCAGCCCCAGTTCTAATAGTCCCTCCTGCTCGTCCTTCAGTTCTTCATATTTACTTTACTGACAGTTTTCTACTTGGCTAACGGCTAAATTTTATCTCTTCTCTGTATAATTTACAGCTTAGATTTTCTCCTAGCTTCCACTGCCTCAGTGTCCCTGCTACTGTATGTTTTCTACTTATTGCTTGCTCTAAGTTTATCTATTATTACCCCAACACACCTATGTTTCATATTCAAATTCCATAAGGGAGAGGAATTAATTGGGTTTGCTAGTCACTATAGAATTCAGAGATTCTGATGGATAAATAAGTTGTGATACAAATATACAATGGAATACTACCCAACCATAAAAAAGAATAAAATAATGCCATTTGCAGCAACATGGATGAGATTATCATACTAAGTGAAGTAAGTCAGAAAGAGAGAGACAAATACCACATGATATCACTTATATGTGGAATCTAAAATATGGCACAAATGAACCTATCTACAAAACAGAAACAGACTCACAGACACAGAGATCAGGCTTGTGGTTACCTGGGGGAAAGGAGTAGGGAGGGGGATGGATTGGGAATTGGGGGTTGGCAGATGCAAACTATTACATTTAAAATGGATAAACAATAAGGTTCTAGTGTATGGGGAACTGTATCCAATCTCCTGGGATAAACCACAATGGAAAAGAATATTTAAAAAAGAATGTATATATGTGTAAAAAAAAAAAAAAAGAATTCAGAGATGCCGTACCAGAACACCTCAAAGATTCTGACCAAGAGGGTGCCTTTTGTTCTGGTGCCCACTGCTGGATAACCAGATGTGGTCCAAGTCACAGGATAATGTGATACAATAAATGGATACCTTTGGTAAGGAAAACCTCAGGAATAAAGCTGTGTGCATGGGAGACTCAAGCATTATGCCCTATCAGGTATACCTTTATTAGTCTACATGAAAATGTTCAGAAATAAAAAGCATCTTCCTTTAGAGAAACTAAATAAATTCTATCATTTTTAAATATAACTTTCTTATAAATAGCTGGAATATTTGTCTAAATTCAAGGACTAATTCATTTTCACTTCTTGATGTGATTATTTATAATGTTTTAATTATTTATAATGGGGAACTTGTATCTATTTTTGTTTTGTAATTTTAATAAATTTAAGTTTTAAATGACTCAAAGAATTTTGTCTCTTTGGGACTTAGCAAACTTTTTGTTGTTTGTTTATTAATGTTAAGAAAAGTGCACACTGATACTACGACTAATGAAGATGTATGTTTCAAAAAATACTGGATGGTCTCATATGTTTGTGTTTGAGTAATAGTCTATATGTTTTAAAGCAAATATTATTACACATTGATTATATTACCTGTATTTTACAAAAATTTGTTGAAAATGTGAAAGGAAAACATGGCTAGCCTTGAAATAGTTAACAAGTTAATTTTGTGCTGAGTTTAAAGTTTTATATCAAAATTATGTTTTAGCTTATAAAATCTTGTAATCTTATAAACCATTTTATTATTACAATTTAGGAATAATCAGGAAGGATATATAAACATGTAAAACCTGTTTTACATTTCCATTTAAATTTTTCATTTATTTATCTGAGTATCTTAACTTGGGATCATTTTTCTAATTGGCATTCCAAATAGAAGTATTTTTTTTTCAATACTTAATTAAACAGGGTAAATATCCATGCTATCTCTACAAAAGATATGCCAAACAATCAATAAACATTATAATAGCTGTACAATACATTTTTCTAAATACTCAGTGATTGATCACTTCTGCCCAAGTCAATTCCAGAAGAACTACAGAATGGAGAGGAATTTGGATACATCATCATGCTGCGGCCAGTTGGCTCAACAACATGGACCAAGGAAAGAGTACCATTTGTAGAATCGTCAAGGTTTGTTTACAGAAATGAAAGCATCACCCCCCTCTCTCCCTTTGAAGTCAAAGTGGGTGTATATAATAAGAAAGGAGAAGGAGCCCTGAGTACCACGTCCATTGTCTACTCTGGGGAAGATGGTAAGTTGTGGTCAGCACTGGAATGCTCCTCCTTGAGACTGTATGTATATTTTGCATTTGTTTTCATGAACAACTCTGCTGAAGATGGTTGTGTCTTTCTCTGGATGGTAGAACCTCAACTGGCCCCAAGGGGAACTTCTGTTCAAAGTTTTTCTGCTTCGGAAATGGAGGTTTCATGGAATGGTATTGCCTGGAATAGAAACACTGGAAGAGTTCTGGGCTATGAGGTAATCCACATTAATTTCACTTTCTACTATGAATATGCCAGCTAGCAATAGCTCTGTTCAACAGTCCTGTACTACTAACCTAGTTCTTAGTATATGATAGTATATGTCTAAAGCTATAGAGAGGAATTAATGGAGGGGATCTTTCCAGGTTATCTTAAGCAAGCAAAGTAACAAATGGTAGCATTTAAACAGTAATCAGGTGATTATCTTATTTAATTATCCAAATTGCAGTCTTTTTTTTTTTTTTTTTTTTTTTTTTTTGCGGTACGCAGGCCTCTCACTGTTGTGGCCTCTCCCGGTGCAGAGCACAGGCTCTGGACGCGCAGGCTCAGCGGCCATGGCTCACAGGCCCAGCCGCTCCGTGGCATGTGGGATCCTCCTGGACCGGGGCACGAACCCGTGTCCCCTGCATCGGCAGGCGGACTCTCAACCACTGCGCCACCAGGGAAGCCCAGTCATGTTTGTTTTTTGGGGAGAAATAAACATTTAATCTTCAGTGATCTTAATCCATAGAAGAGTCTCAGTGGGAAACCTGCTCTAAGAACTGGAGCATAACTTGAAAAAAGTTAGTCATCTCGGAAAAAGCAGTTAAGCGATAAGAAAAAGCCTACGTTCTCCTAATCTGTCATTTATAGTCTGTCTAGAATGAAGCAAATCACTTTGAATTTATGGGCCTTCATTTTCACAAAGTTAAGGGATGAGACTTATTAATCACTTATTGTTCCTTTGACTTGTAAATCTAATGATTCACAAAATGAGTTACAAGGTTTACTTTATTTTGGAGTTAGAATAAAATTATGATTTTGCCTTGTACTGTTCTTTTTTTCTTTTCTTTTTATCTGAACCCTCTTGTCCAAACAGAAAGTTCTACTCATACGGTAACAGATAGATGCCTCTGCCACTCCAATTCTAGAATGCCTTACTTCTTATCTGAACCCTATTTATTTCTCAAAGCTCATCTCTAGTCTCCCCTGCTCTTTGAACCCTTCTCTGATCACTCCCTGATACTATCTTTCTTCAAATTCTTTTAGCATTTATTTCCATATCACTTTCTTGGGATGCAGTCTCTGCCTTCTTTTTACATATGTACTCTAATATCTTAACTAGATTATAAGAAGTTCAAAGGCAGGCACTATGCTTTATTCTCTCTTGCCTTTTCCAATGTGCCTAAAACAGTGCTAATGCACAGGAAGCCCTCAGTAGTTGAATTATTAATTCATCTGTGATTTAAAAAACTCTCCAGGAAATGTCAATAGTAAAACATAATGTAAGTCTTTGATTGATAGTATGAATCTTGTTTTTTTCTGACATATTGTATACCCTTTGTTAAAGCTGTCAACCTTTAGATATTTCATGAAATATTTTATTGTGGTAATCTAAAAAAAACTAGGTTCTCTAATTTCCATTGTGAATTTGTATTCTTTTTTTTTATTTCTTCCCTATAAATTTTGGACTTTATTTTGTTATTATTGTATAACCATTTTAATTGGAAAATATTCTCTCATTTATGTTTCTGACTTCTTCCCATATGCCACTGTGGTTGACAGTTGTTAGGAAACAATAAATTTTTTTGTTGTTTGTTTTTAATGATCAGGTCTTATACTGGACAGATGACTCCAAAGAATCCGTGATTGGTAAAATTAGGGTCAGTGGAAATGTCACAACCAAAAACATCACAGGGCTGAAAGCTAACACCGTCTACTTTGCTTCTGTGAGAGCTTACAACACTGCTGGGACAGGGCCCTCAAGCCCCCCAGTCAATGGTACCACCAAGAAGTCTCGTAAGTATATATCACATTGCAGGGACCAAGATTCACCTACAGTTGGAAACATTCCTTTGCTCAATGTCCATTTCATTCTTACCACCTCATCATTTTACTGATCACTTTATTTAGTCAAGTGGGTTTGTCCCTTAAATCTGGATAATTGTTGAAACTTTCTGGTAACAATCAAAATGAACTGTTCTGATCTTTTTGGAATTGCAAAAGAGAAAATATTTTCAGTATAAATGAAAGACAGAGAATATAATGGCTCCAATGCCCTCTTCCAACTTGAGTTCATAACCTGACCTCCCATCCTTGGAATGTTAAGTGGTTACTTAATCTTTCAGTCTCAAGATCCTCATCTGTAAAATGAAGGAAAAATAGTACCTATTTTCTCACTGGGTTTTGTTCAAGATTAAAAGTGATAATTAATAGGAAGTGTCCAGTACATACTTTAGTAAATGCTTAGTCAATGATTTTTTGTTTGTTTTTGTTGGTTTGGTTTACCATTTGAGTCTTGATGTGATCCTTGCACTGTCAGATACCTAGATCTTTCCTTCTATGATATTTTATCACTGCAAATTACTTGGTAGCCCCTGAAATCCAAGAATTAACTCTTGTGCTTCTTTTTATCTCCCTTAACAATAAGCTAAATATCTTTCACACAGACAGGACCTACTAAATAAAGGATGAAGAGTTGATTGTTGCTGCATTTGTCCTGTGAGTGAGTCTGGTATTGCACAAATATTCCATAATATGAAGCAAAGTAGTAAATAGCAAACTGATCAGATGTGACTTAGTAAGAGCTGCAATTTGTAATTTTTTATAATTGTAAAATATTTACATATTTCTTGTATATTGTAGATGAACATAAATTGTGTTAACAGGCTTTTTAAAACACATTCTTTGGTCTCTAAATCCCAATGAAAAAGAGTAACAAATATAGTTGCTGAATTCTGAGAATGACTAAGACATGAATTCACTGCTACTAACCGACAGGAAAAAATAGAGCTTGTCTTTAAATACTGCATTCGTTTTTTCCTGTGTATTGGGAAAGAATAGGTGGTTTAAAAAAGTTTGAAAATCAAGTGATACAAAGTTTTTTTTCTATATACATACTTTTCATGTCCAAAAAGAACTTAGGGATCATCTCAGTTAATAGGTCTTTGATTACAGAGTGCATTATCCACTTGTATTCATATCACCAGCCAGTAGCCAGAGATTTGTGTTCTAATTCTGGGTATGTCAGCGACTCATGACCTGATACAGAACAAGACATTCCATTTTTCTGCCTTAATTTTCTTAACTGTCAAATGGAAATTTTCTCTGCCCTCACTATTTTCTCAAATTATTAATGAGACACAAACGAGGTTCTGATTATAGGAGCACATTGGAAAATACAAAGTACTGTGGAACTGCTAAGCAGGAAACAGATGAACAAAAACTCTAGTGCCAGTCCATTTTAAGGGAAGAGTACATGTGGATCAAAAACTCTTAAACCAGCTCTCCTTCAATCCCCTAGTTTGATAAAGATGACGTCATGAGTGATCTTCTAGAACTGACTAGCTAGAGACATGGTTCTATTCCTCTTCCTGTTTTACTCCATTTTGACTAAGTTGATGAAGTCATTGTCATATACCTGTATGAACGATTTGCTTCCATGGTCCTTCTGGAGTCTAGCCTCTCTCACTTAATCTGAAAATCTGACTGAAATCTCCAATCAATCAGTGGTTTTAAATTTGCCCAGACATTTCCTTCTAGCTGATTGAGAGATGCCAAACTCACAGAAACTCTTGTATGTAATTTAGTTTCTATCTCAGGCAAAATCAAGGGTGATTAGAAATGCGTAAAGATAGTATGAAAAAAACCTCACAGATCTGACAGATCTGTGACAAACTGACAGACATTTTAGTGTAGTTGTTGATGTAACACTCAAGCTGACTCATATTACATGCGATTCCATTAACCAGTTTAAGGTGGGCTGAGACCTGAACAATAAACTTAATTATCAAAAAGATATAGAGATATAGGGCTTCCCTGGTGGCGCAGTGGTTGAGAGTCCGCCTGCCGATGCAGGGGACACGGGTTCGTGCCCCGGTCTGGGAGGATCCCGCATGCCGCGGAGCGGCTGGGCCCGTGAGCCACGGCCGCTGAGCCTGTGCGTCCGGAGCCTGTGCTCCGCAAGGGGAGAGGCCACAACAGTGAGAGGCCCGCGTAACAAAAAAAAAAAAAAAAAGATATAGAGATATAGATATATGCATGATATACATAGGAGACCATGTATATACATCTATATATACACACACACATATACAATTGTCCTTCAGTAGCCTAGAGGGATTGGTTCCAGGAACATCCACAGATGCCCAAGTCCCTTATGTAAAATGGCACAGGGTTTGCATACACCCTACATACATCCTCCATATAATTTAAATCATCTCTAGATTACTTATCATACCTAAAACAATAAATGTTATGTAACTAGTTGCAAATACAATGTAAATGCTATGTAAATAGTTGTTAGCAAATTCAAGTTTTTGGAACTTTCTGGAATTTTTTTCAAATATTTTCAGTCCTAACTTGGTTGAATCTGCCAGTGTGGAACCCAGAGATACGCAGATACAGAGGGACACCTGTAAAAACATACATACATACATATATACATATAACCTTACAAATAATTTTTTTCCATTAACTTGAATTTGCTAGTTTGATTTTCCATGCAACCTAAATTAACCATGTGATAGTTTGTGCTAACCTACCCTATGTGTTTAAGCAGAAAACTTGTTTTAGACAGAGTAGCATCAGGTTTGCTCAGTTGACCCACTTGGTCCTACAAATGGGCTTGACTGAAATTTAGATTAAATGCCAAGAACATTGTTGGTGGTTTGTCTGAGTGTTCACATGAGATCAGCCTTATCAAAGAGTAGGAGACATATCCTTTGAAAACACTTTAATTAACAGGGAGTAATTTTATCAAGATACAGTGCTAGAATGTATCTGCTGAGAGAAGAGTGAGATGAGAGTCAAGTATAAAGTGAAGTTTAGTGTTTCTTTAGCATCCGCCTTCTTTTTTGATTCAATCAAACACACAAAAACCCTTGTAATTCCTAATCTCTTTCATGAAAACCTTGTTTCAATATTTCTTAAATTTGGCTTTCACCAGCCTGTGTGCATCAGCATTTTTTAAAAAATATCCAACAAGGACTTGAGAATAAGGTTCTACAAGACTCCATCTCGTATTTGGATACCAATAAAACCTCTAATTTTATTCTTTCAACATTTTTTATCACTAACATTATGAAAATAGAATAGAAACTACTTTAGTCTCCTATTGTTGCTATTCAAATTACCACAACTTAGTGGTTTAAAACAATATAAATTTGTTCTCATACACTTCTAGAGGTCAAAAGTCAGAAATGAGTTTCACTGGCTGGAAAACAAGACATGGGCAAGGGCTGTGTTCCTTTTGGAACCTCTAGAAGAGCATTTGTTTCCATGCATTTTCTGTCTTTTAGAGAGCCTTCTCCCCTTGGCTTGTGGCCCCTGCCTCTATCTTCAATACCAGCCTCATGGTATCCTCAAGTCTTCCTCTGACTCTGACTTCCTCTTCTATCTTCACATATCCTCTGACTCTGGCTCTCTTGCCTCCTTTTTTCCTTCATCAGCATCCTTGTAATTACACTGAACCCACCCAGAGAATCCAGGATTATTTATCCACGTCAAGATCCTTAACATAATCACATGTGCAACAAGTAACATATCCACAGGTTTTGGGGATTAGAATCTGGACATGTTTGGGAGGCCCTTATTCTGCCTATGACAGTTACAAAATACTGAGCACTCATGTCCCAAGCCCAGCGTTAACGTTCTACATACTTATCTCAATTATTACAACATATCAAGGAGTATGTTATTTTAATTCCTAGATACAAGAAAACAGGGCTTCCCTGGTGACGGAGTGGTTGGGAGTCCGCCTGCCGATGCAGGGGACGTGGGTTTGTGCCCTGGTCTGGGAGGATCCCACATGCCGCGGAGCGGCTGGGCCCGTGAGCCGTGGCCTCTGGGCCTGCGCGTCCGGAGCCTGTGTCCGCAATGGGAGAGGCCACGATGGTGAGAGGCCCGCGTACCGCCGAAAAAAAAAAAAAAGGTTCTGCTGTGGCATCTGTTGGACTGGCATACTATGAACATGGACTCTCTGAATCTCTGGATCCCATGGACATTGTACTAGTTTGCAATCTTCATCTAACCATCTAAATAGTCCCTCTCCCTCCAGACTCTCAAATCTTCAGTCCAGACCTCAAACTGGCTTGAGATTTTTATCCCTAAAATGGAATCATACTCTCTTCTAATTCCAAAATTTCACTGTCTCCTCTATTCCAGAGAACAAAGAGTAGAGAAAGGTGTACAAGATCTTTCACAGTCTGTCCCCAAATTTCTTTTCATCCCATTCCTCATCTAGCCCTCGCAGCACCAGACTTACTGATCTTCTAAAGTTTAACATTCACTTATCTAATTTCACGCATTCTCCCAGTTTGTAGTGGTCCCACCATGCCTATAAACAGACAAATATCTTTTCTACTGATCTATAAGTTTCCCTTTTAATATATTTGCATTTTAATGGGTGATTCTATAACTTTGGCCCATTGTGTAATATTATTGGAAATAGCTAGAAAAGAACTTCAGAGTGAAATAAAGTTGGGTATGAATCCCAGCCCAGCCATGAACTGTGTGGTAAGTCTAATTACTTAATAACTCAGAACCCATTTTCTCAACTGAAAAACAGAGATGACTGTACTTTCTTCTAGAGTTTGCTCTGAGAACTAAAGGATATAATATACACCAAGGTGACCCAGAGGCAGCCATATAGTGAGAGCTCAGTGTGTAGTAACATATATTATTATATTTCTTCTTTAGAGGTGATTTTACTTTCTTTGCATTTCTTAAAGTAGGAAAGCCCATCTACTTTCTACTTTCTTTCTTTTCATAAATTTGTTGCAGAAATTTTCTTCAAGGGTGAAGGAAGGACAGGCAAAGCAAAGATGAGAAATGGCTTTAATGAAACATTGAAGATAGCTCTGATTCTAAGTGCTATCCCTGGATCTAACTTTGATTTTCCATGTCCTTGAGATGACACCAACATTACCTCTGAATAGTGGTGACAGCAAAAAATTCTGCACCCATCACACATTCATACTGTCACTGTCTAGATTTTCCATTTGATATTTGATCATCCATTGTAAATTCTGAGAAAGCAAAGCTCACATTTACCAAAATCTCTGCCTATTCTGATTGGGTACGCTAAACAGAAGACAGAGCCTTTTTTTTTGAAACATGATGAATTAGTTAATCACTCAAGAAAATAGTGCCTGCCATGAGCCATGCACAGGGTTCAGTGCCTAATGGAGATTAAAACAGGAATGATACCTGCCTTTGGGCAATTGCTATTTTAGTGGGGAGGCAACTTAAAACAAGAAAAAAAATGAAATGAAATAATCAAAAATTATGGAAAGTAATATGAAGAAAATAAGAGGCTGAGATATACATAAGGAACACCTATATGGGGAGGGCTACATATTTTGATATGACGTAAAAGATAAAAAGGAGCTAGTGGACAAAGAGACCTCCAAACAGAAGGAACAGCATATGCAAAGCTTCTGAAGTCTTTGTTATTATTGTTGCTGGTGATGTTGATAGCCTTACAGGTTTTTTTGAAGTAAATATCAGTGGTTTAACATTAAGTATTGTAGCTTACTAAAAACTATATCTTTCCAAAAGACAACTGAGGAGCACTGCAAGTACAAATATATTGTGATCCACACAGACTTCGCTTAAATGGAATTTAGATTTACAACCAAAGGGAGAAAAATATTTACATCAATTCCAAGAGGAAAAAGCACTGCTTATGTAGACAGAAGTATTCAGAGCCAGTAACAGAAAGTGTTTGCAAATTTTGGTTCAATTTGGCCCCGGACGTCGACTGACTAGCACTCTGTACTGGATTTTTCTTGCTGTAAATAATGCAATCAATCCATATTTAGACATAAAGGAAGCATTAAGCTTTTATTTCATCTTGCACTTATGTTCTTTCTCTCCTTCCCAAATGTCAACCCCATGCTGTTACTTAGAAGTGTAACATAAGAAGTTGTTTTTGAATTGAATTCACAGTGTGAATTACAGTGGAATATAAATGCCATCTACAGAAAAATTGATCACAGGGAAGCCATTAGAGCTGCAGAGGGCTAGTTTAATGTTGCTCTGTCATTTGATTAATAGAAAATTATTTAGTCTTTGGAAATTGCCTGCAAAATTCTTCCAGTAAACTAGAAAAGTACTTGTTTGTTGAGTAGGTACTTGGTACTTGTACCAAGTAGGTACAAACATCCATGGCATGTGTTTTACATTGTCCACATGACAGTGTTTTGTTTTTCCTAGGTAATACAAATTTCAATTTCATCATAGATACTTGCAATCCAGTTTAAGCAAATACATCAAATTCATGAAACCAGAGCTGTTAAAGGTGTTCATAATAAGATGAAGGCCTTTTGAAGCACATTTTAGAAACTTAAAAAAAAAATACTAGACACAAGGCATTGGCATTGGAGTCACGCTCATGGACAAAGATAAGAAAAGCTACAGACTATGAGAACTTCCCAGAAAATTAGCTGAGACTTCACCACTTTATCTGCCTTTCAAAAAGCACATAAAGAACCCAAGTAAGAGCAAAATTATTAAGGGAAAATCTTGAGTATACCTTAATTATATTTAAGAAGTGAATCTTTTGCAAACTTTGGAATTCTGTTATTAGTAGCAAACCACATTGAACACAACGGAAAAACTGATTATGTCATAATGCCACAGTGAAGAACTGCTACTCCCACGAAGAGAATTAACAGTTACTGAGCTATTTAGTTTGCACCACTAACCAAGATAGCAATATTTCCTATTTTATTTCATGGAAGCTAAAACTCTTGTAACTAGAATATTTTAGTCTCATTCCAAAGATTGGAAAACCAGGCCTCTTGGAAGAGACTGGATACAGATTCAGGTCTCTCTGACTTCAAAGCCCAACTCTTCACACATCCCAGATAGCATGAGAGGTAAAGCATTCCAAATAATCCATACGATTGGCCATTCATACCGTGAGTTCATTCCTGACAGAATGTTTCTCATTTTATGTCCATGGAAAGCCTTACTTCTGCTTTGGTAGATGCGGAAATAAATGCAAATGTTCCAGTATCAGAGACACAATCACTACCATATAGTTAGGAGAAGTCAGTTCTTCTGTCTCTCAGTCTGGCACTTCATCAACGGATTCATAGTGTTAAAAGTAGTACTTTTTATCTAAACATGCAAACAAACAGAAAGGGCACAGCAATAGATGAAACCTTCAGAATTCATCACTGCCAGTGACATCAAAGGATTGAATTTATATTTTTGTTGAATTGATTGTATGATGTTGTTAATGTTAGCACTTTGTTTTAAAGAACAAAGTAAAAGAAATGAGTCACAAGAGTATATTAGATATTAAAACTGTGGTATCTTATGAGAATTTTTATATTATCTCTTTTATAGCTGAGAAAGAAAAGGCACTTTGGGATAAGTTGAGGGAAAATAGTTACAAAATTATAATCATTGCCATCAGTCTTTCAGAAATAAACATATTGACAATCATTCACTGAGTTCTTACCAAGCGCAAAACTCTGTCTTTTTATTATGATTGGGTTTCTATTGCCAAGAAATGTACTAGGGCATGGTTGATCCAATTGGCATGTTCGTCTTATAAATTCAGGTGGATTGTTATAGGTTTGGCCATGTCAATTGGCCTTGATTATAGGACAGCATAATGAATGGACTGGCCACACTGTGTCACCTATGGATCTTCCCACAGCCCAGTACATAATTAATATGACCCAAGAAAATCACACAGGACGCCAAGTAGTTTTTCTTTAGCCATCTATTACAGTCATTTATTCAACATATATGAAATATATGCCTCCTCCTACATGCCAAGCACCATGCTAGATGATGGAATACAGAGTTGAACAAGGCATATGTCCTCAGTAAATTTAAATAAACACAGAGCACGAACAGCTATAATTCAATGTGATAAATTCATAATAAAATATGAACTGAGTCCCATGAGAGCATAGGGGAAACATTTATCTCTCCACTACATCCCAAATGAGGTGTAAGTGACTGGGTGAATGATATCCCAGGGCTTGGCGAAGGCAAGTAGATGTATCATAATGCAATGTTGGACACCCTGTGATTCTTCCAGTGGCACATAAGACATTAAATAGCAGTTGAGTCAAAACTCCAAAAGAAATCATTTCTATTTCCATCAGTGTTATAATGAGTTAAATATTATGCTCATTCAGCCTCACAAATTCAAATAAGGTGCCAAAAACATCTTGATGGGTAGTTTAATCTTTGCCTCTGCCACCCAGCTGAATTATTTTTAATGTCTCCAGTTTCTTAAATCTCAAAAATAATCATGTGGACTCAAATCTTTGAGAAGCAGTATGCTGCCATGGAGAAAAATTAGATTAAAAATCAAGAGACCAGGATTCTGACTGGGATCAGCCACTCATTAGCTGCATGCTTTTGAAGATGTAGATTTCCAACCTGGACTCTAGTTTGCTTGCATGTAAAATTTTTCAGTTGGACAAGATCCATTAATTTAGAAGGCTGATTCTAAATACGTCTTCCCTTACTTCTCACTACCTTTCTCCCAGAAAACATTAATTTCAGGGAACTAAAAGCACAGTTTGGATTTAGAGTAGACACCTTTTGGGACGATCATCCAGTTTGTAATTTTCCCTCTTCAGGGTTCCTACCAGCTCTATCTATATTAAGTGACATGTATCTTTCTCACTGTCTAGCAACAATTGATTGGGCTAAGATAGAATATGGCCAAATTAAGCCAATCATCAGCTTTTACTTGGAAATTCTAGCTTGGACTAGCTCTGAACAGAGGAAATTTCAAACCTCAGGTGTAGGTGAGCAGTCATGATTTCTGCCACACACACTGAGAAGAACAAAGAGATGGTCTATGGCAAGATGAGAATGCAGCAAAAACTACCGTGAGAGGTACAGAGAGGAACTTCTTGGCTTTTGGACATTTTTTGTACCTTCTGAGGCTCTGCTGCATTCTACCATGAATTCTAAGACAGTCCCCTATATCCTTCACAGTATATTCCTAATATTTTGTTTTAAAACACCTTGAGTTGGTGTTTTAAAACACCAACTAGTGAAAAGTCCTAACTAGTACACGATTATTAAGTAAAGGACTACTAGGAATGAATACCTTTGTGTTGATATATGTAAAAAGTTTGCCGCCTGAGTTTGTCTGAGATGCTTATTGATTGATGGACAAATTAAACACTAGATAAAGGAGCCCTCCCTCTATTCATATATAGTAAAGTAAACAAATTCAACAGCAGTGATTAATAGATTAATACTGGACATCCAGCACGCCATTATTAATTCATAAGTTTGTCACAGAGATATTTCCAAATGACCGGAATTTGAATGAATTTGCTTACTCTGATTAGAATTAATATGATATTTCAAAAGACACTGAAAACATTTTAGCTCCTTCTATGCTAATTATCCACGATTTATTTTCCCTTTTCATGTCAAAGGGTCATACAGTAACCATGAGCTAATTTACATTCATTTGGATCTTTGATTATCTTTTTAAAGCTCCAAGCCAACCACCAGCTAACATCGCCTGGAAGCTGACAAACTCTAAATTATGCCTAAATTGGGAGCATGTAAAAACCATGGAAAATGAGTCTGAAGTATTGGGCTACAAGGTGAGTATTCTGTTTTTCTTTTAACCATATCAATTAACTTACTAAGTAACCAGAAATGTCAGAACCAAATTAGAAACAAATTTTATGCACATGGAAATATAGGAATCTTTTTTTTCCAATGTTCTGAAAATACTTGGCATTGCTGCTTTTAAATTCTTCATGGAAAATTTTATATTGTGAGGTCAGAATGTGTCATGGAGCATTAAGAAATAAAACTTCATAGTATGCAACATTCTTTTTTCAAGTGACTCCCCTTGCCATCAAAAAATGATGGTGTATGTAGATAGTAACTGTGAGATGAGTATGAGGTCAAAAAGTATATTCAAATAGAATTTCTAGAACTTAGGCTACAGTAGGATATCATCTTTTAACAACATAAAAGGACTCCGACAAGAGTATAGTCAAATACCCAGAGCAAACCATTTCCATCAGTGGTAATGAACATCCTCTCCTGGCAAATGCATATAGTATTCAGACAACTGAAATGGGTCCAAACTAACCAGTAACTTTTCACGGCAAGCTCCAAAGATAATGGCCTCAAGCTATTTAATTAATAGAGATAAATCTATTCTCATTTCAGAAGCACTGGCCAAAAAGGAAATCTTTCTCTTAACAACTAAATTTAAAGAAAAGGCACAGACCAGATATTTCCATCCAAGGATTACAGCATGTATAATGCTCGCAGTGTTATAGTGTTCTATAAGAGTTTCTGAACCTTAGATAAGCAACATGTCCATTTAACTTGATTCACCATTTTATCCAGATTCTGTACCGGCAAAACAGACAGAGTAAAACTCATATTTTGGAAACAAACAACACATCTGCTGAGCTTCTGGTTCCATTTGAAGAGGACTACTTGATTGAAATAAGAACAGTTAGTGATGGTGGGGATGGAAGCAGCAGTGAGGAAATTAGGATTCCAAAAATGTCAAGTAAGTTGAATCACCATTCCTATTGTAGATTTTGAATCCAGACAGATGCCAGCATGAAATCTGGGCTCTATGAATCTTTCCAATTCTTGTTTAAATGTTGGGTGAAAAAATAAAAGGTCTACGGTTCCATTTTTCAATTGTGAGCAAGAGGTGATAAGTCAACTTTCTTTAATCCCTCAGATTTACAACGTGCTTATATATCACAAACAGTTTTATATTTCCTCATTTGAATCTAAAAAAAAAACAAACCCTCACAACTGTGTGTCATTGGTATATGCTTCATTCTATTGGCACAAAAATGAGAAAGTTTTTCCATGGGTACTTACTTGGAGGCTTCTGAGAGCAAGGATAGCAAATATGAAGCACATGTACATAACAACTCTCTTCCCATTTTCATGGCGGACATCACTAATCGATTACGACATTCATACTGAGCTGAGTCAGCACTTTCAAATCCTCTCAATATGATGTCCTAAGCAGGTAACACCAATCAGTCATATTTAGCATGTAATAATAATTTATTATTTCTGCTTTAGAAGAATCGCTCACACATCTACCTGAAGCTGTGACTGAGTATAAGTCATCAGCCGCCACGTTAGCCAATCCTACTCTGCCCTGTAGTCAGACTTGGCCAATTTTAGGCATTTTTCTTTTTTACTTTTATATTTAAAACAGATATCCTAAGACAGAGAGTTAAATACACTTCCTAAAATTAAATCCAATATAAGTGAAACAAGGGTACTAAAATGTGTTATTAAAAGAGAAATAACAGTATGCATTTTAGTTCATGAAGAATTAATCTAACAAGTAATTTTACTTTTTCTCAAGATATTTTGTTTCATTTTTATATTTTGCAGGTTTGAGTTCCAGAGGAGTTTCAGTCATAGAACCTAGCATCCATTTCCTGTCAATTGTCATCATGATTTTTTACTGTTTTGCTATTCAGCCTCTTATATGATGAAGAAAACAATAAATCTTTGAGTTTTTTTGAAAGCAAATCATTCTGTAAATAAGCTCTCCAGCCCCTGTTACAAGATACATTCTTAAAACTGACTTGTTTGGAAAGAAAAAATGTATATTATGAAAATCTTGTAAATATCTATGGTACATTAATAAAACAATTTTAAACACTTTGGAATTTTAAAGTCCACACATGATTACACACATTCAGAAGGTGCCAAATTAATGCATGAAGTTGTCACTACTGTGGCTTTTAAGTGACTTAAATGGAGAGTATAATTAATTCTCTTGATGACGATGGTCAATATGAAAGAAATTGTAGTTTCCATAGCTAAGATGTCCATTTTTTATATGCTCCAGGCAATTTAATTCAGTAAATTAAGATTTCACCCTTGTTGGAAATAAAATAAAATCATTTGTTTATCCTCAGGGTTCTTTAAAAATGTAAGCTATTGTAAAGCATGCTGCGTTTTATCTCTGAATCAAGTTGGGACAAGAAATATTTGTACCCAGTAATATATCCATGTACTTGATGTTCTTCTCAACTCACTTTTCTATCAGTTCGGTAATAAAAATGGCAAAAAAAGTGCTTTCTGGCAAAGAAAAAGAAAAGAAGGGAAAAAGGAACCAGCAAAAACATCTAATGAATCTTGTATACAGTAAGCCGTTTCTTAGAGCAAAGTTTAACTTTAAAATCAATTCTGAATTCTCCCAAGGAAGAGGTTTCATGAACAATTCTCAGGTAATTATTACAAAGTATTAGCAATGTGTGTGGCCTTTATTTTTGTACGACAAATAAATCTGGGAATGGAATTACTTCACAAAGTTTTTTTTGACATTTTGGTCAAAAAAAAAAATCTTTTTGCCAATCTTCTCTGCAACTATTAAAAATAATTCTATACCATCCAAGGCTTAGAAAGATTTTTGTGGGTTGACTCTTCTCTAGGATGTACCTGATAAAGTCAGCAGTCTCACTTCTTGGTACTGCACAGTCTGGACAAAGCAGCCTGGGAAGAGGAAAGGTTAATGAGGGAGCCCATGCCCTTCTAAGTAATCATCTATCCTTCACAAACAGCCTTGAGGGGGTTGTCCTGCTGTCAGCCTGCTCTAGCTCCCAGCCAATCAGGTTTGATGTCCTGCGAAGCTGGGAGTGAGGAATGGTCACACTAGTATTGCCTTCTTAACATGGCACAACCTCTTAATTAAATTATGCTGAAAATATTTGAACTCTCCTCCCAACTCTCAAATCACACAATCCTCCAACCTGGATTTTGTCATTTTCACTTCTAAAATATTTTAGAGCTGTTTAAAATACTCGACATAGTCAACAGCAGATGGACAATGACTTTCCATAGTTCAGAACTTGCTCCTTGCTGAAGAGTGTGTCAAGCATGCAGTACAAATCAATGACCCTTATTATCCGTGCACATTAAGATCTGACTGTGCTTTGATGGAGCAAAATAAACAAACAACAGAAAATACTGTTTGGCACACTCACATTAACAGCTGCCTGAACAACACATATTTGTATTGATCAGATATACCTGTGTTGGCACATGGTCTTAATGGTTTTCTCAAATTGGTAAGAGATAAGATTTGTGTCCTGGTTCCCAAAGTGGAGATTGAGCATGAAATATACTATGAGATTTTTGTTTCTTCCTTTAAGAGAATTAGATACATAGTCATTTGAGTAAGAATCCAAAAGCTAAGTCAATTCTTATCAACAACACATTTATTTGCAGGTGTGTTTTAATTGATAATCACTGGAGTATAAAATGTCTGTATTATTCAATATCTAATATATTATTTATATTTTCACCCATCCATGCTAAATTTTTCAGAATATAATTTGGCATTAATATTAAAAAGTGTGAGATTTAACTCTCAATTGATTTGAATCTCTACTCTTAGTGAGGCCTTGGGCACATCTTTTAACGTCCCCATGTCACTTTTATGAGCATTAAAGGACATAATGTACACAAGTATTGAGCATGTTGCAAGCAACACTGTAAGCTGTCAACAGAGCTGCTGTCATCCGCTGCTATGAACTAAACCCCTAATGAAATAAGTTACTTAAGTGTTCAACAGACTATGAAAACATATTCAACCTGTATTTATATCAAATTCCAAAACAGCTTCAAGAAAAATGAGTAGTCCACCTACTCAACACTAAATGGCACTAAAGAATGGAACCAATCGTGGTTCCACCAATGCATTTCAGGAAAATATTCTTTGTGATGTATACACTCCTTTGACATTTAGGAAGGATTGCCAGTGAATCCCTTTATTGATTGAGTATACTGCTGTTATATACTGTTATGAACATGATAACTCATTTCCATACTTCTTACAGGAAAAGGAAAAAAAAAGTGACTGTACCTGGAAATTGCCAGAAAATGAAAGTGAATAAGAGTTAGGACACTTGACACAGCGGAAATATAACACCGTAAAGCTATGGGCTGCCCAGATAATGTTAACTTCAAATTCAACTCCATTTTCTTTCTTCTCTTACTATTCACATTATAATCCTTCCAGGTCAGTGTCCCTTTTCTGACTATACACCAGAAGACGGCTTATAGAAGGGCACACCTGCTCTCTAGAACACCAAATGCAAACAGTGAGATATGACCTGGAATCAATTTAGATTCCAAATGCAATAACATAATCATGACTTCCCTTAAGTAAATCTACTATTTTTAAGCCTCTATATGTTATCAGTTTGTACTCCATCTTGAGATGTCACATTTTGTACACCCACTGTATGCCATAATTATTACCTTATTGTCTACAGAACTACATATTTAATTCAACAACATATTTAATTTGTTTCTGTTCCAGAATTCAAGAATTTATTTCAACATCTCTATTGAACACAGTACTTGAATTAGTCAAGTTCTCCTGGGAAATAGAACCAATAGAATGTGTGTGTGTGTACGTGTGTGCATGTATGTGTATACAGAGAGACAGAGAGACAGAGAAAGACAGAGACAGAGATAAAGAGACAGAGACACAGAGAAAAACAGAGAGAGACAGAGAGAGAGAGACAGAGAGTGATATATTATAAGGAATTAGGATGTAATTTTGGAGCCTAAGAATTCCACACCCAAGACAGCCAATGGTATAGTTCCAGTTTGAGTCTGGAAACCAGGAGATCCAATGGTGTAATTTTCATTCTGAGTCTGAATGCAAAGGCAGGAGAAAACCAATATCGCAGTTGGAAGATTTTCAGGCAAAGAGAAAGAATTCTTTCCTACTGAGCCTTTTATTTATTCAGGCTTTTAATGAATTGGATGAGACTCATCCAAATTGAAAAGGCTAACCTGATTCACTCAGTCTACTGATTCAAATGCAGAAACACCCTCACAGACACACCCAGAACATTTGGGCACCTTCTGGCCCAGTCAAGTTGACTCATAAAATTAACCATCACAGCACTCTTTTTAATTATTTTAAATAATTCAGTTCTAATCCCCAAAACTTTTGAAATGAAGTTATGGAGACACTCTCCTCAGTTTATTCATCCGTAAAATGAGATGTTGGGATTACATGATCTCCAAGTTCCTTTAAAATCCTGTAATTCTATATCAAGCTGCACAGTGGCATTATTTTTAGTGCAAAACAGGTTTTAATAACCTTTCGCCACACACACAACACCCTGCAAGGCTTTTCTAGCTTTTTTTCCTATATTTTCATTAGCCTAAATAATTGTGTTGAGCTTTCTTAATTGGACTTTACTAAAACAATAGATAAAATTGAGTATGTTTTCCAAACGGCAAAGAACCCTTAGAAGTTCTAGCCCATCTTGACCTAATCAAACTTACAAGCTTTTGCACAGCAAAGGACACCATAAACAAAATGAAAAGACAATCTAGAGGATGGGAAAAAAATATTTGCAAACTATGCAACTGACAAGGGCTTAATTTCCAAAATATACAAACAGCTCATACAACTCAATAACAAAAAAAAACAAACAACCCAATCGAAAAATGGGCAGAAGACCTCAATAGATATTTCTCCAAAGAAGAAATACAGATGGCCAAGAGGCACATGAAAAGATCCTCAACATTGCTAATTATTAGAGAAATGCAAATCAAAACTACAATGAGGTACCACCTCACACTGGTCAGAACGGCCATCATTAAAAAGTCTACAAAAACAAATGCTGGAGAGGGTGTGGAGAAAAGGGAACCCTCCTACACTGTTGGTGGGAATGTAAGTTGGTGCACCCACTGTGAAAAACAGTATGAAGGTTCCTCAGAAAACTAAAAATAGAATTACCATATGATCCAGCAATCCTACTCCTGGGCATATATCCAACAAAACTATAATTCAAAACGATACATGCACTCCTATGCTCATAGCAGCACTATTCACAATGCCAAGACATGGAAACAGCCTAAATGTCCATCGACAGATGAATGGATAAAGAAGATGTGGTACATATATACAATGGAATATTACTCAGCCATAAAAAAGAATGAAATAATGCCATTTGCAGCAGCATGGATGCCACTAGAGATTATCACATTGTCTAAAGTAAGACAGAAAGACCATATGATATCACTTATATGTGAAATCTAAAACATGACACAAATGAACCATCTATGAAACAGAAACAGAATCACAGACATAGAGAACAGGTGGTTGCCAAGGAGGTGGGGAGTGGGGGAGGGATGGAGTAGAAGATTCAGGTTAGCAGATGTAAACTTTTATATATAGAATGGATACACAAGGTCCTACAGTATAGCACAGAAAACTATATTCAATACCCTATGATAAACCATAATGGAAAAGAATATTTTAAAAATGAATGTATATATATATGTATAACTGAATCACTTTGCTGTACAGCTGAAACTAACACAACATTGTAAGGCAACTATACATCAATTAAAAAAAATAAATGACAGGGCTTCCTTGGTGGCGCAGTGGTTGAGAATCCGCCTGCTAATGCAGGGGACACCGGTTCAAGCCCTGGTCCAGGAAGATCCCACATGCTGCAAAGCAAGTAATCCCATGCGCCACAACTACTAAGCCTGCACTCTAGAGCCCGTGAGCCACAACTACTGAAGCCCATGCGCCTAGAGACTGTGCTCTGCAACAAAAGAAACCACTGCAATGAGAAGCCCTCGCACCGTAACGAAGAGTAGCCTCAGAGTAGCCCCGCTCGCTGCAACTAGAGAAAAGCCTGCGCACAGCAACCAAAAATAAATAAATGTATTAAAAAAATAATAAACATTAAAAAAAAGTTCTGGCCCATCTTCATACTCTACTGAGAACTGCTGGAGTATTTCAGTGGTTCCCAAGGGCAAGGCTGTGATAAAGTTTCATTGTTCAGTGAAAAAATGAGAAAAACTCACACAATGTAGTGAGATTTTAATAATGAATAATTTATGAATTATTTGGGAGATGATGACTTTTTTTGTCTTTTTGTGGTGAAATGTTCACTCTTTGATGAAATGAAGTTGTATACGAATACTAGCTTGCTTTATGTGTTCGGTTTAAAAATATCTTACTTGGTAAAAGAGTAGGTTACTTTCTATAAATCAAATCAATTTTTATTATTATTTAAGACTTACCTTCTGAGAAAATCAGAAGTCTGAAAATCACTGGTGTTCATGATATCTTTTAAAAATACTTTTATTTCTTTTATCTCATTACCATCAAACTAGTAAGTTTGACTTGGTCCATCGACTAAAGTTTGTGTGCCAAGATCTTTATCTGTATCCCTTGAACACCAATGTTCTGAGTTCTATGTAATTAATTATTGTTTATGTACATAAACGCACTTACAGGTCTAGGAAATCTGGTCTACCTTTTAAAACAAGCTATTAAAATAATTAACAACAAAAAGAATATAAAAATCCTGTATTGTTTTATTATCTTAAAATGTGAAGACCATTTGCTTTCTACTTTTCCATACTAAAATTTCTTTTCTTTTATGAAATTACAAATAGTTATTAAGCCTTCTTTCATGTCTTGACAAAGTAAAATAATTTTTACAAAAAGGCAAATTTGTCTCCCTCATTATTTTTAAAAGTTCTGTACTTCATAGTTCTTGGTACTGTCCTGGACAGAGAGAATGATGCTTGAAACACATATTTTGCTTTCTGGACTGACTTATACAGCCAACTATTGGGTCAATTTGTTTTTCCTTAGTTTCCTCAGGAAAATAAGTATTTTTCTTTTATAAGCCTTGCTAAAATAATAAGCTAAACTGAATTCCAGATTTTGATGGGTAAATAATATATTCTTGAAAGGAATAAAATGAAGTAAAATTATTGGAATACAGTAGTTTTTGAGAACATATCAGAAATGCCAAATTATTTTCCTCTTTTTGAAAACATATACTTTATAGTCTGTTAAGGCATATGTGAGGAGATGCTTTTCTTGTCCAAGGTAAACTCAGGAGAGAAACAAACATGGCGACTCTTTAAATAAAGGTAGTAAGTTGCAGCTCAATGAGAGAGAAAATAAATCCTGATGTAATAAAATATTTTGCTCCCATCCCCATCAAACACTAGGAAGTATGCTAGGCTGAAATCTTTGCAGGTTTCTCATGTTACTCCTGGAACTGAACGCTGTATTGGGTAGGTACCTGTTCTTGGACAGTGACCAATTAATGTTCATAAATCACTTTGAAGATGGAACAGCACTTCATAAGTTCTAATGATTTTTTTAGAATTTTTTCTCCAGAAGTATATTGACTTTTTGCAATGGCACTTTGAAAAAGCATGCATTAGTGATCGAGGCCAGGTCCACGCTTGGGGGAAAGCAGTAACTGGGAAGTATGAAAGGTAAACATTTTGAGACACCAACATTTTAGGTGAATTCATAATATCCTGCATCAACTAAATAATTTTAATTCAAACATGAGGTAATCTACATCAATTCATGACTGAGTTACAGGCTTGTGAAGTAAATGTCATAACATGAAAATTTGTTCCTGATATTTACTCATAACAAACCTCAAGTTTTCTCAAGGGCTTCAGATAGTAACAATAATGGGATGTAGGCAACTTTTATTACCTTTAAGTGCAGTAGTTATAAAATCTCCCAAACCAACTTTGAGCAGATACATTTCAGCCTATTTTTTTTTTTTTTTTGCGGTACGCGGGCCTCTCACTGTTGTGGACTCTCCCGTTGTGGAGCACAGGCTCCGGATGCGCAGGCCCAGCGGCCATGGCTCACGGGCCCAGCCGCTCCGCGGCATATGGGATCCTCCCAGACCGGGGCACGGACCCGTATCCCCTGCATCGGCAGGCGGACTCTCAACCACTGCGCCACCAGGGAGGCCCTCAGCCTATTTTTGTTGACAGCAAAAAGTAACTGAATATATTACTGTCTTTCTAAATCAGATCATTTTCCTTATCTATTTAAAAGTGAAAGTGTTGTCATCCTAAATTATTGTTATCTTTAGATTTGCAAACTCATACAGAGCTATATTCATCCCTTTACATTCTTAGGGAGCAGAGCCTTTAGAAGTTTCTAAAAAAAGTCTCTTAAATAAAAGGACATGGCTCAAGTTATTTTCAGCAATATTTGGAATCATTTAATATTTCAAGCTAGACGTTTGCATAAGTATGAGTTTTAACTGAAGGCAATTTGAAGAACCTACAAGCAGTTGTCAACAGACAGACAGGAGAGAAATTAATATTCACTTCATAAGTTGATAAGAATTAAGATACTGAATTTGTGTATCTGAAATTGATATGCTTCATCAGAAAACTTCTAATTCTTTATATCACATTACCTTATGTTGGGTTATGTTGGGTTATGTTGTTATGTTATGTTATGTTTTATGTTACATTACAGTACAGTCATCTTTCAGTATTAACGGGGGATTGATCGGTTCTAGGATATCCTTCAGATGCCAAAATCCACGAATACTCAAGTTCCTTATAATAGGCCTTCCATATCTGAGGATGCAGAACCTGGAGATAGGGAGGGCCGACTGTGACATCATAATTATATAATATCATAATTATATAATATAATTATATATTATATCACATTATATTATTTCTTGCCTCATTCTTCTAGAAAATGAGTCGCGGAAGAGCTGGACGTTATCTTGTTATTCCTCCTTGCATCCATCACACCAAGAGAAATGTATAAAATCCAGTAGTTACTAAAAAAATATATTCTGAATGAATAAACAACCAAAAAGAAGCATACATCTCTGTGCATAAATTGTGTACATAAATTGTTCAGTAGACTCTCATTACCACTTTTCCAAAGTAGCGAAGTTTACCTTTCAGTAAGCCTTCCGTGTTAAAGTACTATGATTTGGCAAGATGTATAACTAATGTAGCTCTGTCTGCATATAAAATATTTTAGTTTTTTAACAAATATTCTAAAATAAAATTTTAAGGGCAAAACTTTCATAGAAAATACCATGGCATTGTACAAAAGCTTCTCCTTCCACTGTAAGATTTTTAATAGACAAAAGAATCAAACGTTTGTATAAACACGACTCTCAGAACTGTAGAATCAAGCTGAGGAATAACACCCATGTGAGAAAAAGCCTATGGACCATTCCAAGGTCTAAGTTGTAACTATATTCCCTTCAGTCAAATTAACTAAAGTCCATACACTTGATCAGACACTATAATGAAACGTAATCATCTTGTCATGCTGCAATATTAAATCCATATATTCAGCCAGGAGAGTATTTTTAGTTTGCAGATAACAACAAAGTTATGACATCCTCTTCTGAGGTGCTACTTCCTTAGTCCACATTGTAAGATTCAGACAGTTTTGTTTCCAAAATCTCTGAATACCTGATGATTTACTGAAGTTTTCAGAAAAAAAAAAATTCCCTTGACATTAAAGAGGTTGCAAACATTCAGCCGAAGGTCAAACCCAGCCATAAACAGCTTAGATGTCACGAGTGTCTGTTTGTTCAAAGATTGAAATAGTTATCAGTGTTTAGAAGTCAGAAGACGTCATGTTAATTCAGCTTTCCATAGGTAATCCTGGACCTAACTTCCTGCATGATGCCAACTTAGTGAGCCACTGAATAGGGCCGTTCCTTTGAGAAACACTGCTCTTCCCTTCACCATACTCTCCTCCCAGCTTCCATAATACATATACTCACTGCTCCATCTTTAGGCATTTGAGTTTGACTCCTGTTATATGTGACAAAATGTACTTAGAAAATAATATTTTTTGATGAAAGACCTTTGGACTAGCTATCCCTAGTTGGATACCCTTAAGCAAGATTCTTATTTGTTCTGAACTTCAGTTTCTACATCTGTTAAATGAAAATATCTTCTCCATATACATAATGGGGTTGTTCAAAGGAATACACAAAATAAAGGCTGGAAAGGGGTCTATACATTTTGAAGAGTTAAACAATTTTAAGGGGCACTGATTGGCTAAGACTCTTTGAACTTACTGTTTTCGATGAAGTACAGGTGGTACCAGAAAACGCCCATCATGGCTTTCAAATTAGGTTGCAAAAATAGCCTTTCTGTTTTATTTATGTTTATGTTATCTTAATTACATTAATTCCTAATTTTTACTCTATGTTTTTGAAAGCTTAGTAATAAATATCAATTTTATAGCATATTATCTTATTTAAATGAGCACTTCATTTTAGCTCTCATGTTAACTATGAGCATTTAATGTAAGAAAAATGAACATTTATATAAAATGAAAAGAAAAAGTTATAATTATGTCATCAATTTTTAAAAATATATATCTTCCTGTTCACACTGATGTCAGAAACACTGTTGCTACTCATTGACTAGATCTACATTTATAATCCATCAAATCATTTGAAAGACATTCGTTGTTTATCATGTTCTATACATTGTGCTTGGCTCTGCGAAAAAATAGTGAAGAGGAGAAATGTGCTACCAAGGTCGGGAGCAGGTATAAACCAACCAATTTCCCCGTACCTCACCCCACCCCAGCAAATCATAATAATAATGATAATAATAATAATTACAAGTTAAGGTGAATGCTAAGAGGAAATAAGGAAGGGGCTGTGATAGAGAATAAAACAAGGTCCAACAACTTATAAAAAGTTCCATTTACACTGAAACCTGAAAAAGAAATTTGCAAATGCCTTAAGGAGGGAAAGAGCTCAGTGTGTTATAGTGGCTCAAGGAAGGCCACTGAGGATGGAGCCGGACGGGTGCAGTGCATGAATTTGCAGAGGTAAGATGGAATACCATTATCCTGGACTTTTCACATCATGAGAAAGAATTTGGTTTTAAGTTTTAAATAGTATGCATGTTTTAAGAAGATTACTCTGGCTACTGTGTGGTAAATGGATCGTCAAGGGTAGAACCAGAGGTTCTAACAGTAGCCTCGGTGATGGATAATAGTGGTGCAGACTGAGTTGGTAGTTGGGGATGGACTTGCCAAGAACTATCAGTTGGCAGGCTATAACCAGGTAAGAGATTTGGGTTTTGCTGCTGGTATTTTATCAGATGGAGAAGACTAGGGAAGGAACACACCTAGGAATACAGAGGTTAGGGAGAAATCAAGATCTCGTTTTTGGGCTTGGTAAGTTAGAGATACCTGTGACACATCTGGGTGGAAATGTCAATGGAACACATCACTGAAATTAGGGTCAAGGAGATCTGGGTTTCCCCAGGGTTCCAGCTCTTCCATTAACAGGCAGTAGTGAGCCTTGACCTCTGAGGTTACTTTTGAAGTGGGCTACTTCGCTTTTTGAGTCTCACATTTTCCTTCTTTATAATGTACTGCTGTGTCTAAGGAAATTCTTAAATCATTTAGTATCTTAAATCAAGTAGTATAAATGATACATAATTGCTGTTTTGTAACAAGAACCCTAAACCTTGAAAAGTGCTGAGTCAACCATTCAAACAGGTATATTCAGATTACCACCTTGACTTTACTAAGCTTAAATTTCTTTTTTACCCCTAAAATGCTGAGAAGAAATGTTAACTGTAATTCAAAATTAACCAGAGAACTACATTTGCAGAATACTTTGAGATTGATTACTGACTGAAACCTAAAAGATTCTTTGGGTTTAACCAAATTCCAAAATGAGAAATCAACAGATCTTCTAGTGTTTTTTCTTTTTTTTCCTATGACTTCATTCCATAAAAGAGTTATCAAACTCTGAATTACTAAGTTTAGGGTAACAAAATGATTTGCTATTCTGTGACACTTTTCTTTTTTTCCTTTAGATCTTTAGTTATGCTCCATTCTCTGAATGGAATACCTTCCTCCCTTTGACTGCCTGGGGAAGAGTAACTAACCCCATTGCCAGAAACTGCCACCTTGGAGAGTTCCCAGCCTATTCCACCCTCCTCCTCAGACTGTGCATGTCCTTCTTCAGTCCCTTGAGCTCCTTGCATACATCTCTATCACAACATTTGGCACTTGATTTTTCAACTGTTGGTTTACTTGAGGACTATGAATTCTCCTGTACTTAACTATTATGCTGAGCACAAGGAAGACAAGAGGTAGGGAAGAAATGAAGGAAGTATTGCTTTTTTTAAAAAAAGAAAGTCTGAATGTATTTTGCCAGCTATATATTTTAGAACAAAAAGAATCTAAATGCAAGAATATGGAATGATAATAATAAACACTCTAGTTTGCCAGCAAAAGTTTTTTTTCTAATATTTATAAAAGGAGTATCTTGAAATAGGAAGGAAAAAAAGCCTATTATCAACATGAATCTTTTATTAGTTCATCTCAGACATGCTGAAGAACAAACATTTTAAAGATATCATGACAAGTAACTCTACATGAATTATTTTCTGGAATTTGAATTTAAGACCATTATGTTAGATTTATGACAATTAGACAAGCAGGCCTTTTCTGTAAACTTACATTTTAAGGAAAACAAAATCCCAACACTATTGCCTCTTTTGTCCAGAAGACAGGTTAACATCCAAAGGTAAAATGATTTGGACATGTTCATTGCCAAGATCAATGTTTAATTTATTCTTTAAATTGATTCCTCTTTACTCTTTAAACCCACCTACAGTCTTGGCAGCCAGCATCCCCAGAATCATAGAGTTAGGTGAGTTCCTAGTGGAAGAAAATTCTCGCCATTCCCAAACTGTAGTCTCCCGACAGGATGAAGTATGACGCTTTCAAGGTACAGACATTCACTAGTTGATGAATAAATTGTATTGTTCTAGGAAATCTGTCATTTGGTTGTTTAGACATGCGTTCACTTTTCTTCATAGAAATATTGCTGAAGATGGTCCCCTCTACAGCCCACAAAAGCCTATTACTGGGCTTCCCTAGTGGCGCAGTGGTTGGGAGTCCGCCTGCCGATGAAGGGGACATGGGTTCGTGCCTCGGTCCGGTAGGATCCCACATGCCACGCAGAGGCTGGGCCCGTGAGCCATGGCTGCTAAGCCTGTGCGTCCAGAGCCTGTGCTCCGCAACAGAGGCAACAACAGTGAGAGGCCCGCGTACCACAAAAAAAAAAAAAAAAAGCCTATTACTTCATGATGGGTTGACAGTCTAACATTTGGTGGTACTCAAAAACCCAATCTTAAAATGAAACCATGATTTTCTGAGAAAGCACGTTTAGAATTCTGATGTGGCTTATGGGAAACATGTCTTCCTCCTCCCATATTTGCAACTTCATGGTGGGAAGAGGGGCTTCAGGACCACCACATGACATGGTATCTCTCACGGTGTAAGCAGAAGCCCCAGTAAAACAAGAGGGGAAGAGTAGAAACAGAAGATCCTATTGCAGGAATTTAAATGACTGTAGGTAAACAGCTTTCTCTCAGTGAAATCCCCTTCATCACATAAACACTTTTCTACCATATACTGTTTTTCCACTCTGTCAGACATTTTCTTTCCTTATTTCCTTCTGCTATTTATCTCCACTTTTAATAACCTCTTTAAACTCATCTGTTACTATTTTAGCCTTTCATTTTTAGTGTTCTAGCAGAAGAGACCTTCGTTTCCCCTTCACCCATGAGCGTACCTCCATCTCACCACAGGACCTTTGCATATGCTATTATCTCTTCCTGGAGTTTCCTTTTGCCCTTGCTCATCTACCCTTGCTCCTTTCATCTGGTTAATTTCTATTAACTCTGAGTAGGCAAACCCACCCTCTTATTTTCTTCCATTGTAGCAATGTCATTCATTCCTAACACTCATCATAGCTACAGTTTTGTGGGGTTTTTTTACATTTATTTGTGTTATTTTCAATAAATTCCTATACTTTCCAATAAACTGCAAGATCCATGAGGATAGGGACCTTGTTTTTGGTTGATCAACACATCGCCAGTACCTGACACAGTGCTGGCACTTGGGAAGCTCTCAATAAATGGGATTTATTTAGAAACAAATAAGCAACAAATAATAAATTTGAATAAATAGCTAATAAAATAAGCACACATTATTTAATCACAAAAGATGGAATTAATCATTGAGTTAATGACCATTACTTATATCTTTCCTGAAAGACTGTTCTGTTCTTAGAACCCAACTTAGACCTTCTGCTAGGCTACTTATTCCTCAAAACAAGTAGACAGTTCTCAGATTTCATCATCTTTTTTATGGAACAGAAAATAATGTGAAATTACAGAAGCTTTTATTAAATTATTTGTAATGCCTATTTTATCTCACATCTACCTACAATAAAAAAAATCAACCTAGTGGAAAAAAGGTGACAATATGTGACATGCATAATTCTACCATCCCATAACCAAGAAAATCCTTCCTGCTGACCTTCAGAATTCTTTTAAATACAATGCCACTATGACTAGGCATTGTCATAGTTGCCACTAAGGTTAACTATGAATAATTTTTTTTTTGGCATCATGAGATGAAATTGACTTGCAATTTCTCAAAACAGTAAAGAAAAAAGTCTCTTTCTTTCCATGACCAGCAAGATAAACTTTTTTGGGAAACTACAATAAGAAGAACACACTTCCTAATTACCCACATTGCTTTGGCTCCAACCATATATTAAGAACAGCTTTACATTTTTTCTATAAATTTGTCATAAAGGGTTTTTACAAAATATATATTCAGTTTAATCTCTTTCTTCTCACAATGTATACCAGACATTTTCTCAGTTATCTCAGATCTCTTAAACATGAACCCTGAAATGTGGGCTCCATCATTTAGATGATAGGATATCTCAGAATGGTCAGTATGGTAGGGAGAATAATGCTTCCTCCCTCCGAGGATGTCTGAGTCCTAATCCCCAGAACCTGTGAAATGTACCAAACGTGGCAAAAGGGGCTTTAAAGATGTGATTAAATTAAGGACCTTACGGCATGGGGAGATTAATTTGGATTATCTAGATGGGCTCAATATAATCAAAAGGATCCTTACAGGTGGAAGCTAGAGGCAGAAGGAGAATCAGATTCGAAGTGAGTTGATGTAAGAAAAACTAGACGGACATGTCTGGCTTTGACGATGGAAACGGCCACAATCTAACAGATGCAGGCAGCCTCTAGAAGCTGGTAAGGCAAGAAAACAGATTTTCCTCCAGGGTCTCCAGAAGGAATGCAGCTCTACCAAAACCTTGATTTTAGTCCACTGAGATCTATTTTGTGTTTTTGTAAGTCACTAAGTTTGTGGTACAGCAGTAATAGGAAGCAAATACAGTGAGTTTAAGAAACTTGTCAAGTTCATACAGTGATTGGAGAGACAGAAATAAAACCCACACAGCCTGACAAGAAAACCCATTTTAGGACTTCCCTGGTGGCGCAGTAGTTAAGACTCCGCCTGCCAATGTAGGGAACATGGGTTTGATCCCTGGTCTGGGAAGATCTCACATGCTTTGGAGTAACTAAGTCCGTGCACCACAACTACTGAGCCTGCGTGCCATAACTACTGAAACCCGCGTGCCTAAAGCCCATGCTCCTCAACAAGAGAAGCCACTGCACACTGCAACGAAGAGTAGCCCCCGCTCGCTGCAACTAGGGAAAGCCCGCACGTGCAGCAACGAAGACCCAACGTAGCCAAAACTTAATTAATTTATTAATTAATTTTTTAAAAAAGAAAGAAAACCCATTTTGTGTACCTGCTAATTTAAAAACAACTCAAAACTGCACACACAGATGAATATACAGACATGGCACGAATATAAATGATTATATAACTATATATGTTTTAGACACAAACACACCAATGCAGTACTGCCTCATTCATTTTGATTACCTGAAAATAGCATATCTTTATGATAATGAAAGTGCAGAGAAAAACTTGGTTTCAACGTGCTACTAAATACTATTTATACAGCTTGTTTCATGGGATGCTGAAGATACACAGCACACAGTAATACTCTAAAGAAATTACAGTTCTATCAGCATTATCCTCAGCTTATGAACTGATTGTGGATTATGGACTTTACTGTGTGTGTGTGTGTGTGTGTGTGCGTGTGAGCGCGCACGTGCATGCGCGCACATGTATGTATCTACTTTCTTTTAAAGCTTTGGGAATGTTTATAACTGTAATTGTTACTAATGATTGCTTATCAATTCTTCATGATTTAGACATGAGGAATCCTGAAAGCAAAACTAACCACAATGGACAAGAAGTTATAACCAGGTACTTAGGAATGTGTAGAGAAATAAGAGAAGGGTGCATCAGTACAAGAATGAGCTTCAATAGCAAGCGTAATTGGAGAGATGCGTAAGCTCTCCTGAAAATCAGGCTTTGAAATAATTTGCAAGAAACTTTAAAAATGTTTGGAGAGGATCAGAGTGGCTCTCCACTTCCTAGAGCCAGGAAGAAGAAAGATCAATTTGCAACTCCATAATTTTCCAGCTGGCTGATATTGAACCATACACTTAACCTCTCTGAACCTGATTCTCATCTCATAGAAAGACACACTAATATCTGCTACACAAGCCTGTCATAATGATTAAATGAGCCAACGCATGTAAATCACTTAGGAGAGGGTAGTTGTTCAGCAGATATTATTTCCTTTCTTCCTCTCTGCAGTCACACTGATACTTTCCTGTTGCTTTCAAATGATACACAACTTAGGGTTCTATGTCTATTTTAAAATACGCAGTGTTGGGACTTCCCTGGTGATGCAGTGGTTAAGAATCCGCCTGCCAATGCAGGGGACGCGAGTTCGAGTCCTGGTCCAGGGAGATCCCACATGCTGTGGAGCATCTAATCCCATGCACCACAACTACTGAGCATGCGCTCTAGAGCTTGCGAGCCACTACTGAGTTCCCATGCCACAACTACTGAAGCTCGCGCACCTAGAGCCCGTGCTCCACAAGAGAAGCCACTGCAATGAGAAGCCCGCGCACCACAACGAAGAGAAGCCCCGGCTCACCGCAAGTAGAGAAAGCCCACACGCAGCAACGAAGACCCAACGCAGCCATAAATAAATAAATAAATAAATAAAATTTTTAAAATGAATTAAAAAAAATAAAAGCTAACCAGCAATAGACCTCATGTGCAGACTCTGTCAACTTGGTAATCTCTGGATTTCCACTCTATGAAAGGTTTTTTGAAGATATAATTTCTTCTCCCAGAGAATAAAAGATGAAGGTTACAATAGTGGAAGCATACTTCGACATCATCAAGTGAATGTAACTTATTTGGCCTTCAAGAGTCATTGTTATAGCTGGATAATGAGCCACAGCCTAGAGTTTATACAGCTTCCCAGCAAATCTGCTTTAGAAATCCATCTTGTTGGACCCCCAGGGATAAAAACAGATGCATACAAATAGAAAGGGAAGTAATCTGTGGTCCTTGCTTGCTTTACTTTATATACTTAACATTAGGTTCCTTTTAAGGGTCTCCTGAGATAGGAAATTTATGTTCACATAGGTCCCAGAGGGAATACACCATCTAAAATGACTTTAGCAGGCTCCTGAAGTACAACAGCAACAATACCAACTAAAGGATTTGTGCTAAGTAGGCGGGAGCCCACAGGAGATGAAATTACATTTTTGTGTCGGAGAATGGACCACATTGTTAAAGGCCAGTTGATAGAGGCTAGAATAATAATATCAGCTCAGTTTTAGGAAAAGCAGCATGAATACAGCACAGCACAAGAACATGTGGGCCCCGGGGTGACATCGGTTTAGGTTTAGGCATTAGCCATGTTGTCTTCTCATTGTGTGGATCTGGGAAAATTACTTAGAATCTCTAAATCTCACTTTAATTCACTATGAATAAAAAGGATAACAATGACACCTACCTCATACATGGTACATACTAATGGTTAAATAATACTGATTTTTGAAAGTCACTGGTGTGCCTATTCCAGTGCTATACGTGTATTATACCTTCAGTACTCCCTCATCTCTCCAAGATAAATATACTGTCCTTTTTTTTTTTTTTTGAAAATTTAAAACTGAGGCTATTTACCTATCCAAGGCCTTGCTGCCAGTATATGTGAAAACTGGGACTTAATCTAACTCCTTCTGACTGTACAAAGTCGAAATGTTTTTCTCCATGTTATTGTTCCTCTGAATCATCATGCCTCTCCCAGAGGGAGGTGTGTGTATATGTGTGTGTGTGTGTGTGTTGTATGTATATGTGTAAGAGAGAGAGCATTTATGTGTGTGCTCAACCTCTTCCAAAGGAACAACACAGCCAACATGCCATGCACTTGGGGGTGCTCTTTCAACAGTGGGCATGCATATGTCGTAACCTAGGAATGCTCTCTTAGCTTTAGTGACCCCCTGCACATTATAGTAAAGCAGCTGCTGAAGGAATCTGGTTACATTCATAGTTGCAGAACAGAAGGCAGATAATTAGGCTATGGAGGGAGCAAGCCCATGACCTTGGCCTCATTAGCAACATGCTTTAATCATCAGAGCCAAGCAACCGCAAGTGGCTGTGCCCTGTGCAAATGTTCTGCATCTCATTTCCTGAAAATGTCAGTGTTTGAGATTATAAATATTACTTATAATCCTGGGATGATTGTACAGGTACTAATGGAACAGTTTTATGGTATTGATTTTCAATAGCTCATTTGCTGTAATCAGCTTAACTTCATCTGCTAGAAAACAGACTTCTAATTCCAGTCTGAAACATTACAAGAAAATGATTTTAGCCTAGCCTGCCGCCACCTTGAATCCTTTATGGAAGTAGACTGGGTATAAATCTTAAATAAATAAATCAACTTTAGACTCTCCCAGATTTTCATGATCTCACAAGATTGATTTCCTTTCCTTTAATATGTTTCTAATAAAAGGGATATTTTCCTTTGAGACATGGTCCATAATCTTTTCCATATTTGTTATCATTCTCACAGACTTTCTCTTTTCAATTTCAAGAGAAGCAAGGTTTCTGAGAGGAAGGCAGCTTTAATGAACCATTAAATCTGCACAGAATTGGAGGAATTCTAGGGAGAAGGAATGGTCTTTTGAGAGGACTGGGAAGAACAATACATGAAAGTATCAATAACACACCCCCTCCTCCTTGAGAAGTATGATACCACAGTTGTCTCTCTTACTCCAAGTTTTCTCTTATTTATATATCTAAAGAATTGAGAAGCCATTTGTCTATGAGAAGGAAAATGAACAAGAAATGAGGAAGGTGAACTGGGGTAGCAATAGATAGAACTAATAATAAAAGGCATTATTCAGAACGCAGTATGCACTTTACTAAAAGTTTTACCTATATTATGGTGTTGAATCACTCTAAGACCCCAAGATTAAGACTATTATGATAGTCCTATCTTACAGATGTTTAGAGAAGCAGATAAACTTTCTGAAAGTCATTCAGCTAATATAATAGTGTCAGGACTCAAACCAAGGTAGTCCCACCCCAGAGCTCACATGTCTAACCATTGGACTTCACTGCTTGTGAGGAAGCAGGATGGAGCACAGGTTTGGGGGTTAGTTTTCGTTTCCAATTTTGTCTCTGGATCTTTGGGCAAAGCACATCACAACTGTGAGCCTCAGATCCTCTAGCTTTAAACTGTAGATAATGCCTGTCTCCTACCGTTGAGATAATACATGTAAAACACTAAGGCTGCTGCCCAGCTCATGGTAAAAACTCAATGAGTGGTAACTAAATTTGCTATTATTCTGTTATTAGCTCTGTGACTCTAGACAACTTATTAAACCACTTGAGCCTGGGGACTTTATTATTTAAATAAACATAAGCTTATTGCCTTTTTCTCTTCATCTTGCTGGTGGTTGTGAGGCTCCAAAGAAATAAGCAAAACACCTTACAAGAGTTGGAAGGTATTTAAAACTAAAAATAAATATTTTACAGAGTTGGAAGGCATTTAAGAGTAAAAATAAAGTGCATCTCTATTTGCAATAAATGAAACAACTGATTCCTGTTAATCAAACATCTCTACTCAGTAGGCCTAGACTCAATGGGTTGAGAATGGATTACTTTCAGTGGGGGACAGACATTGAGGGGGGTGTACCAGGCTGCCTTTGGAGGTACACTATACACTAGAAGATAAATTCCTTAAGTGTAGTGATGTTATTCTTCTTTATATCATAGCACAGAAGGGGTGTGTGTGTGTGCATGTGTGTGTATATGCGTGCCTTTAAGAGAGAGACACACACACACAAAGAAAAGTTGAAATTGATCCAGTCAGCTGATTATTGGATGAGTCAGAATGAGGATTCAATTTCCTATTTGTCAAATTCCAAAGCCCATAATAATCATTTCTGAAATGATTATTATGTGCTGAGCCCTCTGCAAAGGGTTCATTCACACACACGCAACACATACACACACACACGTGTGCACACACACAGACTTTTTTTGTTCAACATACTGTTGTTCCTATCCTCATTTTCTAGATGTGGAAACAGACACCCAAAGTGGTTCACTTGCTCAAGGATTAACAAAAGCATATGGCAGAGTCAAGATTCAAATCTAAGTCTATCTGACCACCAAAGCTGTGCCCTTCCTTACCTCTGGAGCCCACATGAGCCTTGTTGGTGCCTAATCACTAAAAGCACTGGGTGAAGGATCTCTGAGAGGGGGTGGGGAAATGCTGGGAGATCACTAAGCAGGCCACAGGGCTTGGAGGTGAGGTGGGTGGGGCAGTGGATGAATTGCTGGCTTCTTAATTTTGATTGTGATAACACGGTTGTGGACTCATTTCAGGAGAGTATCAATTCCCTCTCCCAAAATTTCTACTGGAAGAGTGAGAGCGAGGTAAATAATTCAAATGCATGTTCCTGAAGATCAGTACAGTAATTAGAGCTTATAATGACTTCTCAGAAGCTCTCGTAATATTAGTACTCCGTGGTTAATGTGTACTTGAAGGGAATGTGCTTTGATCCATGTGATGAACTCAGTCCAGTAAAGGAAACAGATATTTAAACACATGACTTGGACTCCAGCAGGGTAACTGTTACAGCCAGAGATGAGATCACAGATAGAGGAAGTGACCATCTCAGTCTCGGAAATTTAAGGATTCTCACAGGAGGAAACATTTGATTCAGGACTTGAAAATTGTGTAAGAGTTTTACAGAAAAAGAAGGTGTTGAACAAAGGAAAGTGAAGAAGGAAAGAGGTATACTGCTGATCAATCACTTAAATATGCATGTTTAAAAACTATAGAGAACCTTGTAAATAAAAGGCACAGTAAGAAAGTGCTTTATATTTATTAAAACTATATATGGTGGGTGTAATACCCTAATTTTCAAAGTTATTTCATTTATAATATACCATCTGATTCACACAACCCTATGAATAGAAGGAAATGGTGCTCTGTAAGTGTTCTAGTCCATTTGGGCTGCTATAAAAAATATCTTAGTTTGGGTAGCTTATAAACAACAGAAATTTATTTCTCACAGTTTTGGAGGCTGGGAAGTTCAAAGTCCAGGCACCAGTAGATCTGATGTCTGTTGAGGACCCTCTTCCTCATAGTCTTCTCACTGTGTCCTCACGTGGGGGGGGGGGCAGGGAAGGGAGCTCTCTGGGTTTTCTTTTATAAAGACATGAATCTCATTAATAAGGCCCCATCCTCATGATCTAAGCACCTCCCAAAGGCCCCACCTCCTAAAACTGTCACACTGGGTGTTAGGTTTCAACATACGAATTTGGGGGACACAAACACTCATTCCATAGCACCAAGGGAATTGAAAAACTATTTAAATGACTGCATCATAAAACCACCAAGTAGTAAAGCTGAACTAGAATACAGAATCCTTAAACTTTGATCCACTGCTCTGAGTAGATTTAATATAAACAACCTAGTTATATTTTAATACTAGGAAAGAAAGCATTATCATCCTTCTGGAAAAAAAGTGAGAAACAAATAATGCATTTTCAGTTCTTTAACAACAAAGGAAAGAATTTCTTATGGCATTAAATTGAGTACTTTTAAAAGCAAGGGGATTAAAAGTGAGAACTCTATTTCAGAAGCATCACATAATGATGTTCATAGTCAAGAGATGAATAAATTATTCACTCTTCTCTTTGAGAGAAAATCAAAGAACTGATTTTGAAATATTAGACATTTCATAGCAGTAGACTTTTGTATCTAGTGTCCACTATAATAATTTATCTAATTTGTCTGCAGCTCTACACTCAGACTCTTGATTACTCGTAACATCAAGATTTCTTTAGTTACTGCAAAGTCCTGTGTTGCATTGTTGACTTTTAGATTTGTAAGTTAGTCTGAAGTTTTTTCTAACATGAATTGCATTGTATGTTTTTTTGTAAAAAGTTTTTGTGAAGTTATTGAACTTACATTAGATGTAATCACTTTCTATTGCTTTTAATGATCTTAACCCAACTGTTTTACTCCTCTGTTGTTTATTTGTCACTGATAATAATGAGCTAGCATTAATTGAGCACTTACTATGTAACATGTCCCGGGTTAAGAATTGATTGTAACATTATCTAATAAAATCATCATAACACTTGGTTACTTTGTTGTATTTTACATCTTGCTATCAAAAAAGAATGCCAAGAAAGAGGTAGCTGTTTAGAAGCAGGAAAATTTCTGCCCTTAATTGTGGAGATATGAATTCGAATACCAACTCTGCTGCTTACCAGCTATACAGCATTAGGAAGAACATATACTATAAACACAATAAAATCAATTTTTCTAACTATAAAATTCATATAATAGTCTCTGATGAGTATGTGAAATAGTGTGTGAAAACGCCTAAAATAATAGGGCAAAGCAGATAGCTCTGTGTCTAGTATTCATCTGGGGCCCAATATTTTCAGTTGGGTTTATTTACCAGTACTTTAATCCACATGAATACTTAGTGTACATAATCCTGAATATATAAATGAGGATTTCATTCTCTGCCTAATTAACAGAGTTGACGTTGTACATCTAATGAAATAATGCATATGAAATGGTTTGTATATTGCAAAGTACTGTGCAGTACTGTACAAAATGTAGCTGTTATTACTTTCCCTTGAGCCTAACAGAAGACAGGTAGAAGCTACTTCCTACTTCAAAAATGCATTGTTAGGGAAAAAGTAATGCAAAGGACCCAGGAATGTGTCCTATGCATTCAAAACAGGAGAGGACAGTTGTAAGTTAGCCCAGAGAAGATACTATTAAGATGCAACAACTTGGGTATGTGAGCAATGTTCCCGAGAAGGGCACAGAACATTTTCTGGTTTTTGTTCACTGAAAACCCACCTAGAGAAAAACAGGCTACAAAAGAGATTTCTGTGGGATATAAAAACGAACTTCTAGACACTGTCAAGGTGATAAAACCCTGGCAAGGATTATTAAATTAAGTTGTTGAGGCTCTGTCCCTGGAGAACTCCGAGAAGAGAACAGACATCTATCTGTTCTAGAAGGCTGAGACATTTAACTGCTAGGGGGCAAATTAAAGACTTCCAGCTGGACCAGACAATTTTTCAAGGTCCCTTCCAGCTCAGTCATTTTCTTACTTATCAATTATATTGCCTCTGACATCTTTTCACTTTTTAAAAGGGACTCACTATATTTCTTAAAGTATAGCTCATTTCTAAACTTTAAAATTATTGCCCCGATTATATTTTTCATTTACTTTAAACACAAAATAGATATAATGCTCTATAGCCAAATTTAACCTAGAGCTCACATTTAGCATTCACTGCTATTTAATGAGTAGAGATAGTCAAACAGGGGACTCCACCTGATAATTCAGTATATGTAAGAATTCCACAATATAACACCTGAAATGATAGAATTATTGCAATCCTATGATAATAGTTTATTTGGGATACATCTAGCGGTTCAACTTCCAAGTCATATATGATTACGCTTTAGCAAGGATTTATGTTTCCTTGGGATATTTTGTTTGTTGGCTTTTCTTACTTGAAGAACTTGAGTGTGACTTGCTCTGAATTTTACTCTACAATGAATCTTGGGAGATCCATCTGTGTCTCCGACAGCATTTCCTCTAAAAGACACTTCAATGTACGAATCAATGAATCAAAATGCCACAACCCTAAGAAATTAACTCAAAGTTGTTCATCTTTATAATCCATGTCTTTGGTGGTTTCCATGGTGATTCCCTGGCCAGCAGCATCTTTGCTTACCGATGACTCATTGTTCAAATGCTCAACTGTCTTAGGAGTTTAAAGTTTGAAAACTAAAGTCCAAGTATAACATTTTTTTCTAAATATCACACAGAAAGAAAAAAAGACAGTAAAATTCATATACTACTATAAAATGTGAGTGAGATGGAACAGAGAAATTGTCCTGTCACAGTCCAAATCACTGCATGAGAAATGATTCAGATTTGCATTGTGTTCTGAGATCATTGTGTTCTGATATGTTATAGTAATGAAAGGAGATTTAATTATACTGGAAACAGAACTCTTACCTACTTGACAAACTTTATCTCCCTGTTGGCTCTATGATGTATAATATGATAAGTTCACATGGTAAGCCACTTATTCTTACCAAGTGCTGATTGTCACAAGTTCACCTGAAAGCTGATATTTGAAAGAAGCTTCAATTCAGAGGAGTCTTTTTGATGAGAGTACATGACTGCCAAAGAGATACTACTACTTAAATATTGGCTTCCATGTGTAAAGTTCAGACGATATCCTGCAACATAATCACTTACCCTGTAAAATTTCAACTCAGTACCAGTTACCACTGACCTTGCCTCAACTTTGTGCTGCAGAATGAGAAAACAAAGAGCAGCGATACTAGCCAGTGAGGTTGGAAGCAGTGTAGGATCAGGTGTGAAGATGTGGAGAAAGGTTTAAAAACATAGCATGATACCTGGACTCCCATTCAGTGCAGTGCCTAGTGGTTTGTGAAGGCAGGGAGTACAGGAGGAGCTATGCTAGGCTGGACTCACTTGTTCACATTTCTCATCTAACAGCAGAGGAAACTTAGTGACGTAAGTAAATTCTTCAAGGTGAGAAAAAAGTAGTGGTAGGACTAAAACTAGACTTAAGAATCTATTCTTTTCCAGCCCATGTAGGAGGAAATCGGTAATAGGGATTAAGAGTTTTGTACAACATAACCCAGATCTCTAGCATTTGTTTTTTAAAATCATGTCGTTACACTCTACTTTTATTTTGGTAATTATCACTGATTATCACTAGGAAGCCTCTCCTCACGACATCCCACCTCAAGTTCCTAAGTTGTCTGTTCCTTGTCCTCGGACTGAATGCTGGGGAATAAGGGAAAGCTGACTTGGAAAATCCACTGCTCTCACGCTAAACCAAATATGAAATATGTGAAAGGTATTAACTTCATTGACTTTCTGATCAATGCTAACTTCTAAATCAACTGTACAAGAGCTATTTGCCAATCATACACAGGGAGAGCACTGCACCAAAGTGTCGGGAAGCTGACACTCTGGGTGGTGGAAAAAGGAATCCTCCCATAAAAGGACAGAATAACATGCTATTCTCATACGACAGCCACAGACAGACAACACAATTTGTTAGGAGTCAGCCATAGGAGGTCAGAAAAAAGAGAGATACATTTCAGCCGGACTGAGAAGAGACTCTGTGGGGGATATGAGGCCTGAGAGAGGAATTGCATTTGGGAGGGAGTGGAGCATGCAGAATATTCATATATGTAAACTTGGGATTCCCACCTCCCAGAGTTATTAGGAAGATAAATTTAGGGATTCATATAAACCATTCAGCACATTGCCTGTCATGTTAAAAACATTCAGTAGGGACTTCCCTGGTGGTCCAGTGGTTAAGACTCCTTGCTCCCAATGCAGGAGGCCCGGGTTCGATCCCTGGTCCAGGAACTAGATCCCACATGCGGCAACAGAGTTCCCGTGTGCCACAACTATGACTCGGCACAGCCAAATAAATAAATAAATATTTTAAAAAGTTATAAAAACGTTCAAACGTTCAAAATAAATGTTATTTTCATTAATTAATGACCCATACAGAGGTGGAGTAGAAAGAATATTATAGAGAGAATCTAAAGCTCTTGGTTCTCAACCCAGTAGCTAACTGGGTAAAATGGAAAAATCATTTAATATTTTAGTAACTGTTTTCTCACTGATGATATGAGAGGTTTAATCTAGAATGATCACTAGGATCCACTTTCACTCATAAATTCTATGATTCTGGGAAACTGAACCATTGCTTTATTCATCAGTGTTTGCCCACAGCAAGCATTTTATCTCAGCTAGAGAGAATTTCCTCTGAATCCTGGACTGAGGACTAGTTCAGTCTATGACTTCTGTAACATCTGAACTTTAAACAATTACATTCAAACATCAGAACACTATTTGCTGACATCACCAGCTGCCTTTCTCATTACCATTAAAGTTTTTTTATTCATCATACAAGGGCCATTAATTTGTATTTCATATAAAGCTGAACAACCCAAATTGTTTAAGAAAATAAATATCTCTATTCTATTTCTTGGCGGAAAAGTTACAATTCTAGAGAGAAAGAATTAAGAAAGAGAGTTAAAAATTCCATTTAGTGTGTAAGATTTTTTTAAAGATTAGCATCAATGCATGTTGTGAAAATTAAGTATCTTAAATAATGTGGGAGGTTCTCCTTAACCTCCCACAGGAGAGGTTGTCAGGAGATTTTTTTTTTCCTTTTTTTTTTTTTTGTTTTTTGTTTCTACTGAGTAACTATCTTTATGCTTTCCTTGTACCTCATACTGTGAAACAGAAGATTAGTGTTCGGTGTCATTGCATTAATGAAGATTATTATTTACAACAATGGCCAGAAAATGATTGGAGGATTAACTCCAGTAACTTGAGCAATTAAAATGCTTGTAGGTTCCTTTGAGATTAAAAAATAATAATACTACAGGTTGTTAAGAGGAATTTATCTATTGAAGATGTATAGGTATTGCCAGTGTGCCTTCCTCAGAGACCCAAAACTGACTCTCATCAAAAACTGCTTTTGGAAAAGACCATGGTATTATTATAATTAACACCTTAGATTTAAGAAAATGAATCCCCTCTCCAAACAACAACTGGACTTCCACCCTCCTTTCAGATTCTATAATCATAAAATCTAAACATCTTAATAAGAGAATTCCAGGGCAAAGTGACATAGAATTTTTAAAAATGAATGGAAATTTATTTTGAGATTTGAGATCGCCCATGACTTTCTGCAACGAAGACATTAATTTTGACCTCCTAAACTTCTTTGGTTACCATCTCTCCTGGAGCTTTGGTTGCTTATTTTTCTCTTCTTTTTTTCTGTGAGTCCAGATGACTCCATGGGTGAATTCATCAAATACTTACAGAAGACATACAAATTGTAACTACATTCAGACAACAGAGAAAAAGTGAAAATCTCGCACTCATTTTATAAGGGCATTATACCTAATAATAAAGGATTAAAGGAGATATATATAAAATAATCAATTTATATTTATTATATAATTGATGTAATAATATATATATCTAATGTTTATAAATATATGTAAATATTTTGCATACTATAATAAGATATAATACAGATATTAAAAGAAAAATCTATAAACCAATACAACGCATGAACATAGGCACAAAAATCCTTTAAAATATAAGCATATCGGGCCTCCCTGGTGGCGCAGTGGTTGAGAGTCCGCCTGCCGATGCAGGGGATACGGGTTCGTGCCCCGGTCTGGGAGGATCCCATATGCCGCGGAGCGGCTGGGCCCGTGAGCCATGGCCGCTGGGCCTGCGCATCCGGAGCCTGTGCTCCGCAACGGGAGAGGCCACAACAGTGAGAGGCCCACATACCGCAAAAAGAAAAAAAAAAAAAAAAAAAAATAAGCATATCAAGTCTAGTGTTATATACATTGGATAATACACTATAACCAACTGAGAAATGCAAAATTGAATTAATATTGAAAAAAAATCATTCAACAGAAATCACCCCATTAACAGAGTAAAGGAGAAAAAAAACATCATTACAGTGGATGCAGAAAGGCAATTGACAAAATTCAACACCTATTCATACTGAATAAAAGCGTTCAGCGAACAAAAAATAGAACATCTTTGAGATGTAGTGCATTGCAACTATTCTAAAGCTAACATCATATGCAATTGATAAATCAAATTCTGTTCTCAAAAAGATGAGGAAAAAACAAAGATGTTTTCCCAGACTACTTCTATTCAACATTGTGCTGGAGGGCCTGGTTAATATAATAAAAAGGATAAAGAAATAAAAAACATAAAATAATGGAAAGAAGATAACATGATTGTGTACATTAAAAAATCCAGGGGCCTCCCTGGTGCGCAGTGGTTGAGAGTCCGCCTGCCGATGCAGGGGATACGGGTTCGTGCCCCGGTCTGGGAGGATCCCATATGCCGCGGAGCGGCTGGGCCCGTGAGCCATGGCCGCTGAGCCTGCGCGTCTGGAGCCTGTGCTCCGCAACGGGAGGGGCCACAGCAGTGGGAGGCCCGCGTACCGCAAAAAAAAAAAAAAAAAAAAAATCCAAAGGAGGGCTTCCCTGGTGGTGCAGTGGTTGAGAGTCCGCCTGCCGATGAAGGGGACATGGGTTCGTGCCCCGGTCCGGGAAGATCCCACATGCCGCAAAGCGGCTAGGCCTGTGAGCCATGGCCACTGAGCCTGCGTGTCCGGAGCCTGTGCTCCACAACGGGAGAGGCCACAACAGTGAGAAGCCCACATACCACACACACAGAAAAAAAAATCCAAAGGAATTTACAGAGAAGCTAACTGAGCTAATAAGTGACTTTGGCCTAGGCACAGAATACAAAGTCAATGAAATACACACACACACACACACACACACACACACAGAGTCAACAATTGGAAAGTAAAATTTTTGAAATACCATTTACAGCAGCATCAAAAAAGAAACGAAAATACTGGGACTAAATGTAATGAAATGTGTGCAAGAAGACAATTATACTGAAAATGTTATATGAAAATATATAAAATATCACTGATAAACAAAACAAATACAGATTTTAGAACTGTCCGAGACATGATTTAGAAGATTCAATATTAAGATACTGATTCTTCTCAAGTTGATTTACAGTATCAATATAGCCCAATAAAAATCCCAAAAGGCTTTAGAAATGAATGAGCTTATTATAACAATTATATGAAAATCCAAAGAACCTAGAATGTTTGAGGCAATCTTGAAGAAATATTACAACCTTAAAGGACTTATAACTGATTTCATGACTCACTTTGAATCTATAATAATTAGAGAGTGTGGTGTTCATATCAGGGTACACAAATAAATCAAGGATACATCATTTAGAGTACTGAAATAGACAAATATGAATGGTAAATTGATTTTAACATGTCACTCCAATTCTGTGGATAAATAAAAAGTTTTTCAACAGTTGATGCCAAAGCTGAATCTTGCTTTACACCATGCAGAAAAATTAATTTTAGATTTATCAGAGACCTAAACATAAAAGCTAAATCTATAAATCTTCTAGAAGAAAATATGGAAGAATATCTTTATAACTGTAGTGCAGGCAAAGATTATTTAGAGAATTCTTTAAACAGTAACTATGCAAAGAGTTGATAAATCAGACTATCTTAAAATGAAAATCTTTGCTCATGTCACAGATAAGAAAACAAGAGAGTAAACTCTAAACTGTGGGAAATGTTTGTAATAGATATCTGACAAAGGACTATTATCCACGATACAAACCAATTATAATAAGAAAATAATCCAATTTAAAAAGTGGGCAAAACACTTGTGAATAAATATTTTACAGAACATTATGAGCAGTCAATGAGATTTTATATGGTGCTTGGCATTACTAGTTATAATGCAGAAACAAATTAAAACCAAGAGGAAATGCTGCTTCACATCCACTACAATGATTAATAGTAAAAAGTTTGACAAATACAAGAGCCGGCGTGGATGTGGAAAATCAAACCTCTTCTATAAGGAAGGAAGGTGGAATGTAAAATGATACAACCAAATTAGAAAACCATTTGACAGTTTCTAATACAGTTAAAAACACAATACCTTATGATCCAATAATACTCAAGAAAATTGAAAGTATTGGGTTGGCCAAAAAGTTCATTCGGGTTTTCTGTAACCTCTTACAAAAAACCCAAATGAACTTTTTGGCCAACCCAATATATGTATAAGAATGTTGATAGGAGATTATTTATAATAGCCCATACTTGAAATATCCCAAATATCCATGAACATAATAGATTAGTGTTGTTCTATATTCGTATAATCGAATGCCACTCAGGAATAAAAGGAACAAATTCCTTAGTCACAGTCTTGCAATATGGATTAATTTTTTAAATATTATATTAAGAAAAAGTAGCCAGACACAAATTTGTACATACACTATGATTCCACATATATGAACTTTAAGAACAAGCTAGGGCTTCCCTTGTGGCACAGTGGTTAAGAATCCGCCTGCCAATGCAGGGGACACAGGTTCAAGCCTTGGTCTGGGAAGATCCCACATGCCATGGAGCAACTAAGCCCATGTGCCACAACTACTGAGCCTGTGCTCTAGAGCCTGTGAGCCACAACTACTGAGCCTGCCACAACTGTGGCGCAACTAAGCCCGTGCACCATAGTTACTGAAGCCCGCGCACCTAAAGCCTGTGTTCCACTACAAGAGAAGCCACTGCAATGAGAAGCCCGCGCACCTCAACGAAGAGTAGCCCCCACTCGCCACAACCAGAGAAAGCCCGCGCGCAGCAAGAAAGACCCAATGCAACCAAAAATAAAATAATAAATAAATTAATTTAAAATTTTTTAAAAAGAACAAGCTAAATTAATCTACAGTAATAGAATTAAGGTTATAGGTTGACTCAGCAGGTGGCTGGACTGACCAATAAGGATCACGAGAAAACTTTGTAGCATAATGAAAATGTTCTATATCTTGATTTCAGTAATGGTAAAGCCACATATATCCATTTATCAAAACTCAGTGAAATATACTCTTAACATCTGTGTGTCTTTCTGTATGGCAAATAACCATGCTAGACAAAAAACAGCAGATATACAAAGAGAGATACATAAAAGTATATTTGTAGGTCATGAAATCATTTTCGTTAAAGCCATAAACAATGAAAACACTCTCTTGATAAATGCCTTTGTTAAAGAGATGAAGTAAAACAGAGGGTACAAAGTTTTAGTTAGAAGAACCTTATTAGTAATAATAAACAGCTGGTATTTCTGTACATCACTTTTGAAGAACCGACTTCTCTGGATTATGCCATGTTTATAAATGTTCTCAGAATAGATTTTCAAAAAAATAATATTTCTATTTTACAGAAACTAAGATTTAGTCCTCTGGGTAACTAAGATGCTATATTAGAATTAAAATGATTAGTTAATTTATAGAAGTGGATATCAGTTATTATTAGTATCATTGTGTTATTATTAAAAGAATCATTCCTTGAAAATAATGATGCATATGCTGTATAGAAAAAATGCAATTTAATAAGTGGAAAACTTAAACACTTTATCAATGCAATATTAAGTGCACTCCCTAGAAAATCAATATAGACCGAAGGTAAGGTTCTGACGAAAATGTTTTCCCCCCAATATCTGGAATGCTAATAAATAGCAGTAAGATCCAAGTTAATTTTTTCCCCATCTCAATATCCTGGTAACTCAAGCAAAGCAAATTGTGGATAATTTGTTTTTGAAATCCAAGTTTATACACTCTGGGTATAAAGATAGTAATCTCTCTTTTTTTATAAGATGAAATATATTTCTCCTTCAGTTTGTCAGATAATTTCCCCCACTGTCCCCACTGCTTAGAATGACAAGGCTGAGTACTTCACAATATGAAAAATAGTTGTACTCAGAACACAGACAATCACATACACACAAATGCAACTGCTTATATACATATCCAGACTGTTTTGGGGGAGCACCAAAATCATAATAAAAATAGCATTTTGGAACTTAGAATCTTGAAACTCTTTTGTATTTATGATTCAGTTACTATTCTATTTACATATTCATGTAATGATTTTTTTCTCTCTTTTAAAAGTCTGAAAAGGTTTCCTTGAAATCCAGGGCTCTGATATTACTTCATGTATCATTATACTATGTATGCCTAGAATTATTTTCTCAACTTTAAATAAGGAGAGCTCTCAAAGTTGGTGTATTTCTATGAATATTATAACAAAAGTGGAAATTCATACAAGTGTAGAACTGTTGGTTTGCTATGTATCTGGTGGTTCTGTTTATCTGGTGACCCCAGGAGAAGAACCTTCTGAGAAAATTCAGAAAGTAGCATGGATCCTTGTACTAAAGTTGAGCTCCAAAGTCAGACCAAAGGAAATAAGAGACAGAACACTTCAGGAAATAGATAATAACCCCTATTGGGTGAAATGTAAAGATTTCATTTAGCGCTGAAAATGTGCTATGTCATCTGCACCCATAGTGAATGTTTTGTTAGTTCACTGTTGAAGCTGCCTCTTTCTCTCTGACTTGATTTCACAGCTTTGGTCACTGCTGTCCACAATCAGACAAACACGAGAGGAAGCATTTAGCTGTTCTTCAGCATTGGAAATTTTTCTCCAGACTGAAAAAGGCAGCAGGGAATGCCATTTGTCCTTCACTTTATTCTGAGCTATGGTAACTATGGTGGAGGGTTCCCTGGTTTCCACTGATCTGTGCAATACAGAATAGCAAAATTGGCTACTGACAGCCAGCTGGGGCAATCAGCACCAAGACGTTGAGAGGGCTTCATTTTTCTTGCATTTTTACTTGGTCTGAAAGCTTCCTGTGTTGCAACGGCACAAGGGCAGAAGGCAGAACTGTTGTTCACCATTGTAATCCCCAACAAAAGAATCATATTAAGGCACACAATACAACTTTGCAAATGATTGAGGAAATTAGTCCACTATATTATTTTATAGTTGTTAATCTTTACAATTATGACTCTGAGTTCAGAGCTGGTCACTAAAGAGTTGAGAATATTTTCAACCCCTGGCTTAAAATGAAATGTGTTTGGTATTCTTCCCATTGCCCTTACATAAAGCCACGCCTCCTTAGAATGACATACAAAACCCCATCCCAATTTATTTTCTAACCTAGTCAGCCAATATCCAAGGTCCAGACATAACGAACAATGTGTTTCATGAAGGTGCTATGTTCTCTCTGGAGTCTGAATCTTGTGCTGTCTTTTCCCTCTCCTGTAACAGTCCCACTCAATTCCACTGGGAAACTTAGACTCAGCCTCTGAATCTCAGATTCAACATCTCTTTTTCTGGTGAGACAAATACCCCCAGCCTGGGTTGGCTTTCCCTTCTAAGTGCTCCCACTGAGCTGTGTGTGCCCCTTATCATCTTTCTTAACACAGTGCCCTGTTCTTGCATGTCTCAACCACTAGGTCCTGTGTGTGAAGATGCCAGCACCTTTGCTGGACCTTGTTACTGCTGCTAACACTGTGCTCTCAGAACACCTCTGTTGAAAGGAAGAATGAACAAGTGAGTAGATAGACAGAAGATGGCACTTTTGAGGGTTAATTGGAGGCAATTAAGCTCTGGAATTTGCTGGTGGAGGTGGAGAATGGCCAAAAAAATTATGTGCTTTGAGACTCCAAGTAGATGTTTATGAATGAAGAAATGACAAAATTGAGTCACAAAAAATAAACTGTATTTTAAAGGTCTGCCTTTGACATATTAACATACATTTAATTGACAAAATGTTGGGAGGAAATCTCAAAATCTAAAAAAAAGATACTTGAAAATTTTCTGACCCAAGCCGCTTCTGGCCCCAGCCCCTTAATGGAAGTGATTTTCCATTATGCAGATGCAGAAAAACACACCCCCTCCAGGCGACATTGAGCCCAAAGAGCCTCTGAGAGCACACAAGTACTCAGCAGCAGCTTAACCTTTCCCTTTCCATAGCCCAGGCCCAAACAGGCAATAAGGAATAGTTACCCTTTCTTCTAACTGCCCTCCTCTCCACACAGAGTCTTCTGGAGGCAGCAGGAGGCCTCCAGCAGTAATTCCACTTGGTAACAAGCTAGAGAATTTTGCTGCCCTACCTATGGCACCTCACCTGGGGTGAATCTACCCGGGGCTTGTCCAGGAAGAGAGTGCCTTGGGGCGGGAGATGCTGGGGGACTAGAGGGAGCCTGGGAGCCCAAAGACTGAGGGAATTTTTCAGGTCTTCAGGGATCTTGGCATAACCTGTGGGGAGCTGAGGGCCTATGAGGGAGGCTATAGGGGCCTGGAGGGTTTTGAATGTGTCTTAGGGAACTCGAGGGAATCTGTGGGGAAGATACTGGGGTCTGGAAGTCCTGAAAGTACTGCAGGAGCGTTGGGTCATTGGAGGGAGAGTCCTGGGAGAGTATGAAGGAAACTGATGGGGTCTGAGCATACTGAAACCATTAGGGGCGCATGAAGGGGCATGACTCCACTCAGCAGACAATACACTGTTCAACATTATTCATTTTCAAAATCTCTACTGATGTAACTTCAAGGCTGCCATATTTGTGGTGCTGCACCCAGTGATAGCACAATCCAACTTGTAGAAGTCCAATGTAAGCAGAGCATCACATAGATTAGTTCTGGCAAGGAAATACTTGTTTCTGTTTTTATTGTCTTTCCACCTCCAGGTGCCATCTGTTCCACCACTGTGTAAGGCCTAGCAGTGTGGAAACCTGAGTGAACTGGCATTTTTAAATTATTCTGGAGATAATTTAGTGCTCTTTGTATTCAGCTGTATAATTTGTGGAGCCCAGTGCAAACTGAAAATGTGAGGCCCCCTGTTCAAAAATAATAATAATTTCAATATGGCTACAGCAGGACATTAAAGTAAGGGCAGGGCCCTTCTAAGTGCGGGTCCCGTACAACTGTACATGTCACACATTCATGAAGCTGGCCTTGTAGATGTTCCTGGCAGGTCTCTGGCTAACTTGTGGTCTGGGACTGTGGGAAATGCAGCCGAGGTGGACCTACAGGTTCACTTGCATACTCCCAGAAACCCTGTTCCTCTTTTATCCTTAGGGAATTAGTCAGGCTTTCAGTTACTCATCCATCACTCGATTGTGGGATTCACCCATTACCTTTCTCTCCTCTCAACAGCCACTAGTCATTCCCAGAAAAAAGTTTGGGACACTCAGCAGAACTCTATGGCAGAAGGTGTATAATGTAGTGGTGGAGAATCCCTATTCTCAAGGTCAGAATATTTCAACAGGTAGCATAATTGAGGTTTTGTTTTAAGTAGCTGAAAAACAACTTTGATTCATGTCTCGGCCATGATTTCCCAGAACTGAGCCCCCCGGCCAAGGCTGAATGAAGCAAAGGACCAGATGTTAAGTGAATGCCTGCTAAGTAGGACGGCCTGAAATCCATGTCGAAGATGAAAGTAGCTAATGGCAGGAAAGAAAAGCAGTAGACTAAGCCAAATGTGAAAATTTGCTGGCACATTCCTAGTTACCATACCTTTCTTCCTCTCTACATTGCCATGGAGCTGGTGAATAAACAGGTGCATAAATTAAAATCAGGCAATTAGGTGCCATGCTGACTACCACTGCTGCCTTACAGCTGAGGTAATGTTAATGCTAGTTAAACAGCAGGAGAAACTATCACTGGCTAAATGTGTTCACTTCTGGAATCTCTCTCTCTTTTTTAAGTGTTTTAATAGATGGATGGCAGAGATTTGCTGTGGGTTTTATAACAGAAGTCAGTTAATCACGTTGAAGACCAAATTGACTGGAAAAGGTGTACTTTAAAAGGTACAAAGAACACTGAAGGACACTAGGGTGGACAGCCAAAAGCTAAAATTGCTCAGGGTTTTGGAAAAGGCCATTTACATTGTAACACCCTAGCAAAACAGTATGGTTTTTCTTTAATCACAGAAATTGCACAGAAACTGGAACTTTCAAAGTATTTCAAAACCGCTAACATTTCAGGATAAAGAATGAGATTCTTCTCTAGTGCTCTTTTAGGGTGAAAAATTAGCATTGGAGGTGCACTTTTGTTGGTTCACATCAGTCCTCTAGAATTCCTCTCAATTTGTCATTAGGCTAAAAAAATTACTTTGAGATGGAAACTCTAATTCAAAAAGATACATGCACCCCATGGTGCTGTGATGACCTAGATGGGTGGGAGGGAGGTCCAAGATGGAGGGGATATATGTATACATATAGCTGATTCACTTCGTTGTACAGCAGAAACTAACACAACATTGTAAAGCAATTATACTGCAGCAAAATTAATTTAATTTTAAATAAAAAAGAAAAAAATACATGTACCCCAATATTCATAGCAGCACTATTTACAACAGCCAAGACATGGAAACCCCCAAGTGCTCATCAACAGATGAGAGGTTTAAGAAGATACACACACACACACACACACACACACTGAATATTACTCAGCCATAAAAATAATGAAATTTTGCCATTTACAGCAACATGGATGGACCTAGAGAATATCATACTAAGTTAAGTCAGACAGAGAAAGACAAATATTATATGATATCACTTATATGTGGAATCTAAATAATAACACAAATGAATCTATTTACAAAACAGAAACAGACTCACAGGCATAGAAAACAAACTATGGTTACCAAAAGGGAAAGGAAGGGGTAGGGGTAAATTAGGAGAATGCGATTAACAAACTACTGTACATAAAATAGATAAGCAATGAGGATTTACTGTATAGCACATGGAGAAATGTTCAATATCTTGTAATAAGCTAAATAAGCTATAATGGAAAATAATCTGAAAAATATACATATATGTAACTGAATTATTTTGCTGTACTCCTGAAACTAACACAACGTTGGAAATCAGCTATACTTCAATAAAAATTCCTTTGACATTGTGCAATGTTTATATTTTAAACCCTGTTTTTCAGCAAAGTCTAAAGAAAGTATTTAATGTATAGGGTTGGGGAGAAGGAAGACAATAAAATCATTAGTGATGTGAACTAACTGTAAAATGACACAAACTCAGTACCATTACGTTATTGAAATGTCACTTGAGCAGACTTCATTTTTCATCCAGAATCTCTGGGTACTGACCAATTTTACAGTGATATATGAAGGCTTTTCATAAGACACACTGAATTTCAGGAAAAATTGAGATCTCAGAAGTATTCATGATCTAAATGCATGACTATAATAGTTACAATGTGAAGACAGAGGTATCATGCTCATTTAGAGAAGCACCAAGGGAGATCAAGATGATTATCATAGTCAACCTCCAGTTTGTTGTTTGAAATCAATGGCCCCCATGAACTATGGAGAGATGGTATGTAGTATTGAGAGACAAAACCAGGGTTCTTACCCCAGGTCATACTAAATGTGTAGACTTAGATGGATTCTTTAACTTTTTCCAGTCTCTGTTTTGTAATCTCTTAAAATGGAGATAATAAGAAATATTTATCTTACAGTCTTCTTTTGAAGGATTAAACAATTCATGTAAAGTGCTTAGCACAGTGTCTAACACTGTCATTATGTACGTGACCTAATAGTTGATACAATGTTACCTCCTTTTACCAATGCCTCTCCTCTACTGCATATTGAAATGCTCTGGAGAGGTTTTAAAAGCACTGATGCCTGGGGTCCACACTCAGAGATTCTGATTTCCTAAGTCTTGGGTGAGGCTTGAGCATCATGTACTTTAAAATCTCCCCATGTGATTCAGCTCTTCAGGCAAGATTGAGAACCAATGCTTTAGACAATAAATTTTTCATGAATAATCACATTTATTTGTATTATGCAAGAAACTGAGCAGCCAGGCATATTCGAAGAATACTGAGTTGATCACTTCTCTCTAATGCTCATTTTTCTCTTTTTTGCCCTTTTGGAGTTAAAAGAGCAAATGAAAAGTCAACAAGACCTAGTGATTTCAGCTTAGAACCTAAGGCTCCTTTTAGTGTTCTACTTAATAGTAAATAGCAGAAGAATTCTTTGAAAACTATCTTTAGTGTAGATGCTAAAACCATAAAATGCAGAACTGAGTACCCATCCTTTAATGAGATCAAATATATAATTCTTCCCCACCTCACTCCTTTTAATCACATCTGAGTCTTTCTGAAAGAGTTTGGGCTAATCCTTGGATCTTTTGGTAATCCTGGGCAATCAGGAAGCAATACACATTCCTCAAGGAAAAGGACAAGCATATTTCCTCTCTCTCTCTCTCTCTTTTTCTCTCTCCTCTCCTCTTTCTCTCTTTTATAAAAATTTTCTTTTCCTTTAAAATTGTTTTCTCTTTTTTAAGATGACTTCCCTTCCAGGTGAGAAAAAAAGAATTTCCAAGTGCCAATTAAAGTTGCCCAGATGACTCAAAGTCCCCATGGATCAATCAGAATGCCTACATAGATGAGAAAGTAGGAGCATGTCCTTTCTTTCTCCTTGTTAGAGTTTAGTTTCTGCCCTAAGGAATATTAGTTATTTATTTTCCATCATAGAAAATAATAAGCACTCCACAGAGCTTAACTCTTTCCTAGTTGATAAAGATAAAAATACCCATTTTAAAAATGAAAATATAAAATTCTCACTTTAACCTTGTGCACTTTCTCTACTTAATTATACAGAACCCCTCATTCATTCAGATTCTGCTTACAATTGCACTGTAAATGATGTGAAAGAGATTTACTAGCTGCCTGTTTAAACCAGGAGATTAGATTTATGGATATTCCCAGATTGTGTACTAGGGAACATTAGTGTTCACCAAGATATTAATAAAAAGTTTTGTGGTAAAATTAATTTGGGAAATGATGATTAATAGATAACCATTTCCTTCACACCCCTCTGAACCTTGTTGCTCAGAATGTACCTCCCACACATTGGAGGGGCATAACCTGGTTACCTGTTAGAAATGCAGGAAATGAAGAAATATCAGGCCCTGCCCCATACTAGTGAATTAAAACGTTCCCTTTAACAGAAACCTGACGTGATTCCTATGTACATTACAGTTTCATAAGCAGTGCCTTAGAGGATCCCAAATCATATTAGCATGTTAGCAAAAAACAAATTAATAATTTAAATATCATTTTTAATTGTGTTTATCTCATAGTTTAATGAAATTATTTGACCACAGAAACGTAGCTATTTTGTTTTTGAAACAGCTGGTAATATCTCATAGCCCAAAACTTTTTCTCATAAGATAGTCAGGAAAAATCTAAGTCAAATTTCCAAAGTTTCTTTTAATTCTCATATCTTTTTACCTTAAGAAGATAGTAAAGGATATGCTTACTTCTTAGACTAGAAATAGTATTTAAGAGCATTGAACATCCTTTGTTGATGAATTGTCAACATGGAAACTCTAGTCAGTGATAAAGAGGCTTTTTTTCTAGTTTGGTCTGCTTTCATCTAAAATAGTAGATTCTGCAGATACTGTATGTATGTATGTATGTATGTATGTATGTATGTATGTATGTATGTATGTATGTATGTGTGTGTGTGTGTGTGTGTGTTTTGGAAGGCAGTGTTCAGCTTCTCCTGGCTCCATCCACCATAGAGGATGTCCTGAAAGGAGTAGCTATATCTCCCTTCAGCCTCAACAATATTACTTTATCCCTGCCCTTCTGAGTTGGGGTGGAACTTGGCCCAAGTTCCACCAGGGTGGTACCTGGATCTTGCCCCTCATCTAACTTTGATGGAATCACTGGAGTCACTGAGGTATTACTTCCATACCTTCCAAAGACCACCAAGATTTGGGATTTGGTGGGTCTTATTCCCTTTCCATTCCCAGGCACATAGAGGCTTTTCATATTATGCTGACAAGAACTACTCCAGAATTCTTCTTGCTTTCATGAATCTCTTAACCAAGAGCAGACACCAGTCTCTGTTCTCAGGTGTTGTCTCCTGAATTCAGGGACCTATTTCGAGCAGCACTAGAACTCTTTCTCAACAATTTGCTCCAACAAATCAAGAGTGGGCCTATGGGTTCTCATCTAATGGGGGAACAAAATATCTTTGTCCCCTCTTGAAAGATAGGGAACAAAATGTCCTTGTTCTTTTTTGAAAGAATGATTCCTATGTCTATCTATTATAAAAAAACAAAGCCAAGTGTGCTTCTCAACAATCCATAATTTGATAAGTCAATAGAAAACAACTTTATATTTTGTATGAATACATCCAACATATTTTGACTCTCATCTTATTCTTCTGCCTTACCAAGGAACAAAAAAACATATATTTCTGAAAAAAAAAGTGGATTTGAGAATTTAGAGTGTTTTCTTCAATTTTCTTCCATGAAAATAATCTATTTTGGATTTCTTTTGAAGGCAAGTAGACATTTGGCATTTACAACTATGTAGAATTTTAAAGTTATGTCTCTAGCAACAAAGCACAGTACTGTATTTCTGAATACATGAATGTATTCTTCCTTGAAATAAAATCACTTACAAAGAATCTGTAATAAGTTGATCTTAGTCTTTAGGTTCACTAAGTCATACTATCTCAATCATGGTTTTAAATACAGAGATCATTTCAAGGCAGCATTTTATAATATGTCTGATTCCTATCTGTACTCATCAGTTTTGAGAAAAATTACATCAATCAGAGAAGACAAAATAACTACTTTCTGGCTCCTTATCAAAATTTTCCAGTGTTCAGATCAAAAATATAATGTTTTTCTCTGAAATTCTAATTTTTAAGAGGTGAAGGTTAGACATGTTTATTTATGGCACATTCATTCCAAAGAGTATTCTTAAGAATGCCCTTGCTGGGGCCTCCCTGGTGGCGCAGTGGTTAAGAGTCCGCCTGCCGATGCAGGGGATACGGGTTCGTGCCCCGGTCTGGGAGGATCCCATATGCCGCGGAGCGGCTGGGCCCGTGAGCCATGGCCGCTGGGCCTGCGCATCCGGAGCCTGTGCTCCGCAACGGGAGAGGCCACAACAGTGAGAGGCCCACATACCGCAAAAAAAAAAAAAAAAAAAAAAAAAAGAATGCCCTTGCTGGAAAGATGTTAGGTCTGAGAAATGAAGAAGAACTTGAAATCTCACAAGAAAGCATTTTTTGAGCTAGCAGTGAAAGAGCTTTCTATGTTTCAAGGTCATTTCACTGTGGAAGGAAATTGATAGAGTCTAATTAGAGTAGAAATGCTATAAAGTCTGCTCAGTAGAGACTCACTTGGCTAGCACAGATAGCAGGGAGGAGTCGGAGGAAGTACGTAAAAATTTCTCTTATTGATTTGCATTTTGTATGGCCCAATGTGTTAAATGCATGTTCATATCACTTACAATGTTTTACCCTTGTCAGTGATTAATCTATGAACTTAGGGAATTTTCTTCTGCTTACTCATTATGAGTATTCAAACAAACATGGAATTGTAGATTTAACTCCATATGAACTGGCTCCACTTAACAAAATCCCAAAACATTTACTCAGAAGTTGTTATACAAAAGCGCAATTGGCCCCAACGATGTATAGGACCTGCACCTCTGGCTTGAAGGGTCTACAATTATAATTATATATCCATATTACTTCTTTTCTTGGAAAGAAAAATTTTAATTTAGTGTGTTTGTACCTGTGTTCTAAGTGGGATCGTGTATAATTCATGTCAGTGTTTATAGGTATAATATAAATAACTGATGGGAATAGGGGAAAATAATTATAATTTTAATGCCTCTGCAAATTTTATTTATGTCACTAAATAGTGAGAACCTGAGAAGATACCTGTTGTTTAACTGTTGTTAAGGCATCTTAATATCTGTTTCTGAATGTCCAAAAGTATAGCATGCATAATGGATGACACATTTCCAAACCTATTCTTGTTAAGTAATTAATATTTTGATCTTGTGGATTTTGCTAATAAGTAATACTTTGTTCTTAGAAGAATAGTATAGAGTTGAATTCCCTGCTCTAAACCTGTGATGTCTGGTACATATCTCTCATTCCATTTAATGATGCAGCTATCTTTAACTGAGGGAGAACAGAAGAAAATTTACACAGGTCTTTAAGGTACTCTGTCTCTACCCCTAAAAGAACACCAATGAAACTACTTCTTTGTAAAACCAGAGGATCACCATAGCCATAGACAATTTGGGGTCATTCATGGAGCAAGCAATTCTTTCTATTCTTGTCACATACTGTTTGCTTTCTCTTCCCCCTAAGAAAAAAGCAACAAAAATTTTCCTATAAAGTGTTCTGATTGTCCCTTTTACAGAGAGGAGGAGAATCAACTTCATTTAACATCAGTATAATTTATCAGAGGGACTCTGGTACTATGCAGGCAAATTCTAAATTACATTAAATCCAAATTCTCCTCACTCAAGATCTGTCAGATTTACTGCCCATCCATTAATCCCACTAGACTTCATAGTGCTGTTTTATCTTCTAATAATGTTTTTATGAGATTGCCATTGCACACTAGCTTTTTCTGAGATAAGTGTGCATGGGAGGCAGATTTACTGTTCTTTACCCATTCCTGTTAATATTGGTTTAGACTCTGATTCCATGACCCTTTAAAGTGAGAGGCAGCCTTCCAGGAAGAGGAAATAGGTTACTTTGTAAAATGATCTGAAATCTTGTCATGTCAGGAGCCTGCGTGTGTTGGGACACTTCATGAGGCACTTGTTGCCTGCAGTAACATTTCACTTCAAAAGCATGTTCTCTTAATACCATTTCCCAGTTCAAATGGACTTCAGCTGATGCAGCATGTAAGTGGCAGCAAAAGATTTAAAAATATAGTGTGGTGGTTAAAAGTGAGCATTCTTGAGACAGATCGCCTGGCTTCAAAACGTTCACTTACAGGCTGTGTGATCTTGGGTAAGTTAATACTTGACCTATTTCCTATGTTTAAAACGGAGACAATAATAACTCCAAGCTTATAAGTTGTTGGAGACTTATGCAAGTTTATACATGCTTCACACTTTCAATAATATTGTATACACCGAGCAGTCGATACTTGCTTACTTCTGTTGTAAATATGGAAGAGGTCATGTAAAAAAGCTTCACCACTGTACAAATGAGCAAACAGGCTCAAACGTAAAATAACTGACCTAAGTGTTCTGGCCATTAGAATCCAGCTTTAGGGGATATAAACTGGTGCAGTCACTATGGAAAACAGCATGGAGGTTTCTTAAATAACTAAAAATAGAGTTGCCATATAATCTAGTGATCCTACTCCTGGGCATATATCTGGAGAAAACTCTAATTTGAAAAGATACATGCACCCCAATATTCATAACAGCACTGTTTACAATAGCCAAGAAATGGAAGCAGCCTAAATGTCCATCGACAGATGAAACGATAAAGAAGATGTTTATATATATATATATATAATATATATAATACATAATTATATATTATATATAATTATTATATTATAATCTATATTATATATATATAAACATTACTTAGCCATGAAAAAGTATGAAATAATGCCATTTTCAGCAACATGGATGGATCCAGAGATTATCATACTTAGTGAAGTAAGTCAGACAAAGACAAATATCATGATATCACTTATATGTGGAATCTAAAATATGATGCAAATGAACTTATTTACAAAACAGAAACAGACTCACAGACGTAGAAAACAAACTTATGGTTACCAAAGGGGAAGAGGGTGGGGGGAGGGATAAATTAGGAATTTGGTGTTAGCAGATACACACTACTATATATAAAATAGATAAACAACAGGGTCTTACTGTATAGCACAGGAAACTATATTCAATCCTGTAATAAACCATGATGGGAAAGAATTTAAAAAAATAATCCAGCTTTACTTTCTCCTTCTCTGAAGAAAGTGTGAGTATAGAGGCATTTTTGGCAGACCTGAGCTCAAGCTGCACCTCCACCTTGCATTTGTTGTATGACCTTGGGCAAGTCCCTATATCTTTCTGTGAGACACAAAAAGGTTGAGTAATCTATCCAAGCCCATAGAACTAGTAAGCAGAGGAATTTGAATTCAACTTCAGTAGGTTTTATTCCAAAATCTGTGTTTTGTTCTCCAACACCATCAAGAAGTCATTGTATGTGGCATGTCTGTACATATTACTTTTGGACAATGAAGAAACATGTTAAAAGTCTCATGCATGGTTATAGCAAATCTAGACGGAGCCCAGACTAGAAATGAAGTCACTGAGCGATCAGTTAAATGTTCTTCCCATCAGATCAGTCATTCTCAACCCTAGCTGCACATTAAGTTTACCAGGGGAGCCCACCTTAAGAATACACTTACCTGGGACCCCACCTCAGATTGTTTCTTCAAAAGCTCACCTGAGACTATTTTTTCTTCATTCTAACATGCCAATGATAAGAACCACTGATCTTGACCCAAACAGTACAAACAGGATCATTTCACCAAAACAGCCACACAACCAAGTTGCTCTGAAATTAAACTCAGATCTATCTTAACACACAGGTGGCAGTGGTTCTAGCCCCACCTCTTCACTCTACACTCCTTAATATTTTTGGCATACTCTGTCTCACATACATGAGTAGCTGTGAAAAAAGTACTAAGAACAATCCTCTCAGGCCCTCAGGAACACTTTCCTGATTTCTTATTTCTTTTCTAATTTTTCTCCTTCTCTAACCTATTATACTCCACCTTTAGATGTCTTACTGACAGCTCTAATCATCCTCAGTGACTGGAGAGCCTCAGTGATTGGAGAGCCTCAGTGATTGGAGGAGCTTCAGTGATTCCTCCCTGCCTACAGACTAAGTTTAAGTTCCCCTTATCCAAAGCTACTAAGATCTATATAATTTAGTCTTAAGTGACCTTTCCAAGCTTACCTCTAAGCCACCTTCATTTTACATGCTTTAGTGAGAGTTGTGATTTCATGGTTTTCTGAAAGTTCACTGTCCTGTCACCTTTTGTGCTTTTTTTCCTGCTGTTCCCTCTGCCTGGAATGCCTTGCCTTACACTTCTGTATATGGTATTGCACTTATTCCATGATTAAGCCCAAGCTGTTTTCTGCTTTTCCCATCTTCGCTATTTATTCTTGAATGTAAAAATCCATCCAAGGCTATTAAAAGGCTATACTCTTGAATCTTGATCCCATTGATCCATTTTCCTATAAACACCCCCTTTCCGAGTCTCCGTAGCATATTTTCTTAATCTATTTGATGAAATTCACCTATTTGTAATTTATGTAATATTTAAAGGTAGAGATTCTTTTTTTTTTTTTTTGCGGTACGCAGGCCTCTCACTGTTGTGGCCTCTCCCGTTGCGGAGCACAGGCTCCGGACGCGCAGGCTCAGCGGCCATGTATCACAGGCCCAGCCGCACCGCAGCATGTGGGATCCTCCCGTATCGGGGCACGAACCCGTGTCCCCTGCATCGGCAGGCGGACTCTCAACCACTGCGCCACCAGGGAAGCCCCAAAAGGTAGAGATTCTTTTGAATTCATCTTTACAACCCAGACTTATCAAAACTTAGTAAATAATGAAGGTTTATGAAGGTTTCTAGTTTATATTCTCCCATCTTTACCCAATTTCAATGCACATCAGTTTACCAGGGCTTAAACCCTAAGGATGGAGCATATGACTCTGGCGTAAGTCCCATCCTCTAAGCCATGTTGATTACTTCCATGCTAGTGTATGACCTGAGCTGGACATAGAATAAGTATCAGGCATTTTCTTGGGATTTAAATCTGTAAGTGTATAGGTGTAGCAAGCTTCTGGTAATTACCTAGCAACAAAGAGGGAATAAACTATTTCAAGCAAGATTAAGAGATAATCTTAATTAAGAATGTTGTACACTAAGGACATATCTGGGACCTCACTGTCCAGATGGACCTAAAGCTAACCTACCTCTAGAACCTCCAGTTATATAACACAAGCCAATTCAAGTTAGGTCTTTTGTACCTGGAAACCAATGAAGTAACTAATATGAGACATTTATTCAGTAACTGTTAAATAACCCATCATCAGAATGTATTATCCATTCAACACCATTTCAACAGGGTTGAAGGAGTATACTCAACCATCTCCTCCGGTCTAATGTGACTCAATATTTATTTTTTCAATTTTTGCTTCTTATCTCAGCCTAAAAGCTATAGTCCCCTAAAATTTCCCTGACATAATGCTACAGAACACACAAAAGGGTAGAAAAGACACTTATGTCCCTCTGTTCTTCTATCAACCCCGTGCAGAAGGGGTCTGTGCTCATCATTTAGTTTGACTTTGCGATGTAGTATTTTCTACAATCTCCTCCAATCCACTTAATTGTAAATCAGGATATTCAGTAAGGCTCAAAAAAAGATCAAAGATAAAAGAAGGAAAAAGAGAAAGCTTCATGTCCAGATCATGTTCCTTATCTTGAAAACAACTTGAATTCCTTTCAGGTATTTGAAAAAGCAAGAGAAAAATCGATGAGACTGAAGGTCAGAGGAAAGGACTAATCGGACTATTACAGGTTTATCATGTTTTGGGTACAAAGTGACTGTTGCTTACCCTGAGTCCATTATCTGTCTGGGGATGACAGCAAGTACTGTTTTTTTACTTTCAAATTCAGGACTAAGGTGGAGATAATGCTGTTAACATCGTGAGGCAATGTGAAGGGCTTAACGGCACAAGGAACACAGTATTGCTTATGGAATTGTGGAGGGCAGGAAAAATACATGGGTGGAAAGATGCTATAGGATCACAAGAGGGAGACGGAGGGGTTCTACAGAACCATCAGGGAGGTACCAAGCTCTAGATATATTTAACACAAAGCAAAAAAAAAAAAAGGTTAGGGAAAAAAAAGAAGATGAAGCTTATAAGAGGTAAGGAGGATGAAGAAATGTAGACTGCCTTAAACAGCATATTTTCTGATTTGAATAGATAGCCTCATTTCAATCAGTGATAGAATAAGCCTCAATGAACTGTATGAAATTTCTCTTTATGAATTAACAATGGTCATGCTGAAGCTATTGTAACACTCACACATTTATCCACTCAACAAGCACCTTTTGATCCCATACTATCCATGTATTTGTGGTGGAGACAGAAATTTTTGGAACATGTTAAAAAGAAAGCTACTATCGCATAGAACTTGAAATGCCACTTCAATTACTGTGCGAATTCTAATGATGCCAAGAAACCCACTCTCAGCTAAAGGGTCCTATGTGTGATCGATCTAAAATGTGGTAATATATACACTACCAAACGTAAAAGAGATAGCTAGTGGGAAGCAGCCTCATAGCACAGGGAGATCAGCTCAGTGCTTTGTGACCACCTAGAGGGGTGGGATAGGGAGGGTGGGAAGGAGATGCAAGAGGGAGGAGATATGGGGATATATGTATATGCATAGCCGATTGACTACGTTATAAAGCAGAAACTAACACACCATTGTAAAGCAATTATACTCCAATAAAGATGTTAAAAAAATGTGGTCTTTTGAAGTTGCCAGTGAAGCAACAAATAGGTTGTGAATGCCTAGGGTCTCATGTACCACTCATCGGCAACTTCTAAGACAAAACATTTGCAGGCCCAGAGAGAAATGTCATAGAATTGCCAAAAGGACATGAAATCCACTACATAAATGGTGAAATATAACTCATCATTGTACTTGTTTCTCGCCAGGGTTAGAAATTGTTAAATTTTCATCCATATAGAAAAGTGAAGAAAATCTGTGAGTGACATCTACAATGATAGTCCTCTAACATGTCCAAAAAAATGTGTTTCCTTTAAACAATTTAGATCATCATCCGTAGGAAAAAGAAAAAGTGTATACCTCTTATGGCAAACAAGAAAGAAATGAAGAAGGAGGTAAACCCGAAAACATACTAGGGTTTTGACCTGGGAGAGTAATTATTTCAGGAAATTTAGTGAGGAATTGCCTGAGATTTATCTGGGTGTTTGATAACTATTATAGAAGCAGCACTCACACTAATGCAACTGCTTTGTTACATACAAGCTCTTTGCTTCTTTCATTTTCTTCCTTAGTATTTAATTTAAAAAAAAACCCAACTCTGTGTGTTTGTCTAGACAGCCAGATAAAATAGAAAAATAGATAGATACATAAATACATGTGAATAGATATAGGTATAGATACAAATATAGACAGATTAAAATGTCAGCCTATCTCAGAAAATAGGAAGAAGCAGGGGTTGCTTAGGACTAGACCAGAATTTAAAAGGGTAAGTAGCATGTCTATTTGGAGTAAGTAGTGGCAGTAACCAGGAATTGAGTAACCAGGAGCTGAGAACCCTTAGGAGGAGATGCCTCCAAAAAGAAGTAGACTGATAGCTGTCTCTCACTCTTCAAAGTGATTGTGATTTGCCCTCTAGTGTTCAGTTACAAGTTATTTTCCCCAGAGATAAATAACTGCTGCATTATTCTAACATGTCTACAGGTAACCCTTATTCCTCTCTGCACCCACATGCCTGGAAGTCCCCCTTCCAGGGGTGGTCTCAAGGATCTGGGCTTGGTTTAACACAAAAGCCCCCCACATTTAATAACATGGATGTCCACGGTGCTGCCACAGTACTCTTCAGCCTGGACTAGGCCAGGCAATTTTGCCATTGACTTACCTAAGTTGCAAGGCTTAGCTTCTTCTTGAACTAGAATGAAACTTCCAATTCCAAATACATGTTGAAACACTTAAAAACTATAAGACACATGGGTTATGTCTATACGATGTTCACTGTGAAATTCAACTTAACTAAAATTTGAAATTTATCATAATAAAATATTGGGAAAAAATAACAAGATGTTTTTTTAAAAATTAATTCTTATGTCACTCTTTGCCTGGAATGGGGCAAGGAAAATGGCAAATTCTGAGCCACGTCATAAAGAAATGGATATTATAAAACCCCTGCCAAAATGAAATATTTAACATTTTTTATAAAAACTGTGTGCATGATTTATTATGATAATAATAATTATTATTAACTTCCATCTATTAAGCTGTACTATGTGCCAGTCATCTGCATGCATTATCTAATTTAAGTCTGCAATCACTCTACGAAGTAGGTATTGTAATTCTAACCCACTTACAAATGAGCTAGGGGAGGCTTAGGGAGGTTAAAAAACTTGCCCAGTGTGCTCAGACTAACCAGAGGAGCCAGGTTTCAAGCCCATGTCCTATGCCCAATTAGGTACAGCATTATTAAAAAAAATTACTTTCGTATGATGCAGCAAATAGACATTTTTCGTATATAATTGTGAATAAGAGACATTGCGGTAATACCACTGGGACTTGCCAAGTAATGACAGAGAGGTGACTCTACCAAGTATTAGAAACTTTGATTGTATTTGAAACCTGCCAACCACTAAATAAACATCAAAGGCAGCTGCAGCAACCAGATGTGTTCTTTGTTTCTTCACCTGCGAGCCTGTTCCCTGCCCAGGAAGAATGGAACAATGTCTGGACTAAAAGGCTATCTTTGTGGCCCATTCACTCATTGGCCTTTGTACAAACACTGCCAGCAGTACATCACTTAGAAAGGAGTGTTGCCGAGATTTCTATAACGGAAACATCAATCAATCAAATCCGGGAGTAAGCCAGCAAACACATTTCACTGAGATCGCCAGCCAGCAATCATCACATAGATCATCAGATAATAATGGTCCTTGACAAAAAGAAAAAGAAAACTAGACCAGCTGTGAGCTGCTGACTGAAGGGGCAAGGTCTTTATTTTTGTCCACCTGTTACCTACTGGTATACTAGAATCTTCTCTTGCTTTCGATTCCATTAGTCATATTATAACTGCAACACAGAGAATGAATCTTTAAATTCATTACTGAATGAATGGTGTGACTTTTATCCTTTTAGCTTCTTTTGCTTTAAGGCAGGAATTTTCTTCCTTATTTTTAACTCAATAGATACCTTATTTCATCATTTGAACTGGAATTATTAGCCCTATACCTGTTATCTCCCAAAGTAGTCAAATAAAACTATCCCTATGGGCCTCCCTGGTGGCGCAAGTGGTTAAGAGTCCGCCTGCCGATGCAGGGGATACGGGTTCGTGCCCCGGTCTGGGAGGATCCCATATGCCGCGGAGCGGCTGGGCCCGTGAGCCATGGCCGCTGGGCCTGCGCATCCGGAGCCTGTGCTCCGCAACGGGAGAGGCCACAACAGTGAGAGGCCCACATACCGCAAAAAGAAAAAAAAAGAAAAAAAAAAAAAAAAAAAAAAAAAAAAACTATCCCTATGTTTCTAACTTGCATAGTGATAAAAACCCATATGTAGTTGGCAAGCCCCTATAATATACCTAGTACTGTAAGAACTAGCATTTCTTGAGAATTTTCTATCTGTCAGGCACTATTCAAAACAACTTATTTAACATATATTCACAGAGTGGTTAAGTAATCTGCCCATGATCACACAGAAAGTGGTGGACCTAAAATGTGAATCTAGGCAATAGTGCTCCTGATCCTACCCTCTGAACACATTAATGAGTGATAACATAGTGACAGTTGTAATTTTTAAATATCACCATATGTGAAACATGTATTCAGCCATTTAATAACTGTTAAAATTTGTTAACAATTTTGAAAGCATGAGTAGAACCCTTTTAATACTAAGACAATAACAATACTGATGTTTGAAAGAAATTATTTATTCAGGTCTAAGCTTCGTACTTGAAAAAGTCACCCTATGACCAAATGAGCCTTTTGAGAAATAGAAGAGAGGAAGGAATAAGAGATTTCACATTAGTCATTGTCCTCTTCAGAATGACAGAAAAACTTGAATTTCATTACAATGGAGAATTACCTGCTACCAATTGCAAATGCCTCAATTACTGAGCAATTCTTGGTGAGATAGACATACTCAAAAATTTCTCCATGGGCATCTAATCCTGATCAACAGTAATGACATCTCTAATTGCTCCCCAAATGTCCTACACCAAGTAGAAACAGGGAAAATATCAGGAAACACCTTTTTGTGCCCAAAGCATAATTTCTTGCATTGATGGCAGCAGGGGCAGCAAAACAGTCACTGCCAGTTGCTTCTGGTCCAGAACTCAGGATTATTTCATTTACAAGGATCACAAACCCAACGCAGAAGACTATCTAACCAAAAAACAAAACTATTGAGTCATATAACTAAAGATTCTAGAACCATCTGAGTTTAGGCAACACTAGATCCAGATACAAAAAAAACCCATGTCATTAGAAATCTCCCTCAGCCCTACTTCTTATCTGAGTTAGCTTTATTTTCAGAACATTCTTGATGGAATCAAGAAAAAACATCACTTCCGGTAAAATAATATTTTGACCAAAAGAAGGCAGAGATGCAGGTCAGGATGTAAGAGCAGATGAGAGTGTGCCATGATTTCTTGATCAGTAACAGTCTTATTTTGAGGGATCAGTGGTTATCAGACTTGGAGACTCTTCCCAACAAGCTGGGTGTTATAAATGACTTTTTCTCATCTTACAACTCTCACCTTGGTGTTCTTTATACCATTAGCACTAGTACACATGTGGTCACACAATCCAGAACCTTCATGCCATTCCTGATTCTCACCAAGCCCTTTATTTCTTAAATATTATTCAAATCAATCCATTTATCCCTATTACTGGTTCTCTCAGTTGGATAACAACAGTGGTGTTTAATTAGTCTCTGTGACTCATGACTTAACACATTAAACCCATTCTCTATGCGGCTGACAATGAAATCTGTTTAAAACATAAATTCTGCCATGCCACTTCCCTGTTTTAAAATCATCAAGGAAATAAAATAAAATAAAATAAAATAAAACAATCAAGGGCTTTCAAATGTTGTCAGAATAATATCCAAGGGCCTTAGCCTACTGTACATGGATAGCATGCACTTCTATAATTTTGCTACACTAAATGATAGCCACTAGCTGCACGTAACAATTTAAATGGAAATTAATTAAAATCAAATAAAATTAAAAATTAATTACTTCAGCTCACTAAACATGTTTCAAGTGCTCAAAAGCCACATGTGGCTAGTGGTTATGTATCTATGTATCAGACAATACAAATATAGAACATTTCCATCATTAGAGAAAGTTCTAATAAAAGATAAAACATTGCTGTTTTGTGGCCTCATATCTGTTCACCACCCAACTGTTTTCTAAAAATAATGCTGAACCACTGGTAGGATCTGACCAATTCATACACATTCATGTCTCTGTAGCTTTGCTCATTCTACATCTTCTTGGAATGCTTTTCATGTATCCCTACATAGTAATCAATATATATTCTTGAAGACCCAGCTAAGATGTCACCTTCTTTAGGAAGGAAAACCTGAACTCTGGGGTTCAGCGCTAAGTGCTTCGAAGACACCCTGTGCCTATTTGTACCTTACCCATGCAGTGGTGAAATTAACAGTTTGTACCTGACTTCCCATGTGACAGTAAACCTTGAAGTCAAGAGGTTTGGTTCTTTGTTGTTCTTTCAGCACCAAGCACAATGAGAGGCATGTAGGAAGAAATCTAATACAGTACACATTTGTTAAAATGTAATAAATGGAAATAGTAAAGGCAATCATTTCGATTTGTTAAACAAAATATCCACTTCAATTTTTCAAATTAATGAAATTAATAGATAATCCCTGACCTTTTCTGGCTTGTCTTCTCTGGTCCTGACATAACCTCAGCTCACCTCTAACATCATACTTTGTCCTCAGTTCACTTCCACTTTAGAATTGATTCCCGAATCTACCTACTCAAAATAGGGCACATCTACAGAAGGGGTTGAGGTTCAAGGATGATCTAAAATGAACATCTTTTCCAGGAATAACAAGAAAGAAAGTTTAAGAATTGCTGAAGGCTTCCTTAGAGCGTCATAAATTCTACAGAATAATTTTACCTACATTAGAGATAATGTCTCTGTTGTGTGAATCTCTGATGGATACAGTATTAACAAAAAGAAAAAAGCAAAAAAAAAGACCCCACACTTCCAGAGATGTAGCCATTTTTCATTTAAAACATGATGAGAAAATAGAAAACCCAGAATTTAAACTTGGAATTTTTTTGTCCCTTTGGTGCTGAGATTTTGCACCTGCCTTAATGCAGATAGGTGCCCTTCCAGGTGGCTGTTTCTCCTTGCTCTTCCCTTCTAGGAGAACCTGGGAAGGAGGTAGTATTCCAAATTGACTTTGCAGAGCTGTTGGATAAGCTTAGGTCAGTTTTACATGATTTGGAACCTAATAACCCAGCAATACAGTTAAACATTTTGCATGTCAGCCTTTAAATTGCATCTAAATCTTTTGTTCTTTGACATTTAGCAACATTCTGTTTCAGTAAAGGTTGTTGCCTTTTTTTTGCAATGACTTTCTGAATTGTCTTTAAAGTTAGCAGTCCAATCAGTCTCCACTGACAGAGAAGAGTGACATATTGACTTTTACAAGAGATAAATCAAAAGGTGACAGAACATGAATAGATGGAACCTTAGCACTGAATTTTCCATATAAATGCAAGTGTCAACTAAAGAAAGAAAAAGGCTCCTCTTTACATAGTCAATGCAGGTGCTCTATCCACATAATATCTGAGTTATTACTGCATAGGCCTGGTGATCCCATGGAATTGTGGGTATTCATTTTTTTAATATAAAATTGAATTTTACTCCCAACACTGGCTTATCTTAACTAACAACATAGTTGGAAAAGTTGATTTTTAAAATCTGTCTCCCCATTTCTAATTTTAGCTGTGAAATGAAAAATTATTGAGACCTCAGAAATTTCTAATAAATTGCAAAATAGAGACAATTTAAGTTACTTTGTCTTTGGAACTTTCTTTCTTCCTGCTTTTTCTTTGGTGTTCTAACATTCTCACTATATCTCTGCTAATTCTTCAGTGCACATACCTCTAGAAAGCATGAGACACTCATCTGGTGTCAAATTCTATTCCATGTTTTACTCTCAGAACACTTTGACTGCTTTAGGCTTTCTCTCAGTAATCCAGGAGACTTGCATTAATCAATAACTCATTAATATTACTCATAACTTTAATATTAGCAAAATTTATTGGGCATTTATGTATGTCAGTCACTGAGCTCTAGGGTATACCTAAATTATCTCAGATAATTCACAATATAGTTCTATGAAGTAAATATGTTACTGCATTTATCCCCATTATAGAGATAAGAAAACTGGGACAAACAAAGGATATTTAAGCATCATGTCCAAGATCATGCATCTTGCAAAGCCTTCAAGTCCAGGATTGTCTAACACCAAAATTCATGCTTCTGACCAGATTATTCCCATTTATTTTTTGAAACATGAATATATGTTTTCATGTTTTAATATTTAAGAACATAACAACAATGTATATGATGTCAATCTTATCTTTAGAAAATTGTGTGGTAAAATACCACACAAATATTGGCTAATATAAAACATATTTACTTTTCATTTCATGCCTTTAGTATAGTCATAAATTCTTATACCTATAAAAATATTCATATAACTAATAAATATCAAGTATATTACAAGTCAAACATTATATCGCAGTAGATAACTTATTTTTATGTTTTCTATTTTTATTTTATTTTTTTATACAGCAGGTTCCTATTAGTCAACCATTTTATACATATCAGTGTATACATGTCAATCCCAATCTCCCAATTCATCACGCCGCCCCTCTACCCCCCATTGCTTTCCCCGCTTGGTGTCCATACGTTGTTCTCTACATCTGTGTCTATTTCTGCCCTGCAAACCGGTTCATCTGTACCATTTTTCTAGGTTCCACATATATGCGTTAATATATGATATTTGTTTTTCTCTTTCGGACTTACTTCACTCTGTAGAGCAGTCTCTAGATTCATCCATGTATCTACAAATGACCCAAATTTGCTCCTTTTTATGGCTGAGTAATATTCCATTGGATATATGTACCACATCTTTATCCATTCGTCCGTCAATGGGCATTTAGGTTGCTTCCGTGACCTGGCTATTGTAAAAAGCGCAGCAATGACCATTGGGATATATGTATCTTTTTCAATTATGGTTTTCTATGGATATCTGCCCAGTAGTGGGATTGCTGGGTCATATGGTAATTCTATTTTTAGTTTTTTAACGAAACTCCATACTGTTCTCCATAGTGGCTATATCAACTTACATTCCTACCAACAGTGCAAGAGGGTTCCCTTTTCTCCACACCCTCTCCAGCATTTGTTGTTTGTAGATTTTCTGATGATGCCCATTCTAACTCAGGTGAGGTAATACCTCATTGTACTTTTGATTTGCATTTCTCTAATAATTAGTGATGTTGAGCAGCTTTTCATGTGCTTCTTGGTCATCTGTATGTCCTCTTTGGAGAAATGTCTATTTAGGTCTTCTGCCCATTTTTGGATTGGGTTATTTTTTTAATATTGAGCTGCATGAGCTGTTTATATATTTTGGAGATTAATCCTTTGTCTGTTGATTTATTTGCAAATATTTTCTCCCACTCTGAGGGTTGTCTTTTCATCTTGTTTGTAGTTTCCTTTGCTTTGAAAAAGATTTTAAGTTTCATTAGGTCCCATTTGTTTATTTTTGTTCTTATTTCCATTACTCTAGGAGGTGGATCAAAAAAGATCTTGCTGTGATTTATGTCAAAGAGTGTTCTTCCTAAGTTTTCCTCTAAGAGTTTTATAGTGTCCAGTCTTACATTTAGATCTCTAATCCATTTTGAGTTTATTTTTGTGTATGGTGTTAGGAAGTGTTCTAATTTCATTCATTTACATGTAGCTGTCCAGTTTTCCCAGCACCACTTTTTATTGAAGAGACTGTCTTTTCTCCATTGTATATCCTTGCCTCCTTTGTCAAAGATTAGTTGACCATAGGTGTGTGGGTTTATCTCTGGGCTTTCTATCCTGTTCCATTGATCTATATTTCTGTTTTTGCGCCAGTACCATATTGTCTTGATTACTGTAGCTTTGTAGTATAGTCTGAAGTCAGGGAGTCTGATTCCTCTAGCTCCGTTTTTTTCCCTCAAGACGGCTTTGGCTATTCAGGGTCTTTTGTGTCTCCATATAAATTTTAAGAATTTTTGTTCTAGTTCTGTAAAAAATGCCATTGGCAATTTGATAGGGATTGCATTGAATCTGTAGATTGCTTTGGGTAGTAGAGTCATTTTCACAATATTGATTCTTCCAATCCAAGAACATGGAATATCTCTCCATCTGTTGTATCATCTTTAATTACTTTCAACAGTGGTTTATAGTTTTCTGCATACAGGTCTTTTGTCTCCCTAGGCAGGTTTATTCCTGGTTTATTCTTTTTTTTGCAATGGTCAATGGGAGCGTTTCCTTAATTTCTCTTTCAGATTTTTCATTATTAGTGTGTAGGAATGCAAGAGATTTCTGTGCATTAATTTTGTACTCTGCAACTTTACCAAATTCATTGATTAGCTCTAGTAGTTTTCTGTTAGCATCTTTAGGATTCTCTATGTATAGTATCAAGTCATCTGCAAAGAGTGACAGTTTTACTTCTTCTTTTCCAATTTCTATTCACTTTATTTCTTTTTCTTCTCTGATTGCTGTGGCTAGGACTTCCAAAATTATGTTGAATAACAGTGGCAAGAGTGGACATCCTTGTCTTGTTCCTGATCTTAGAGGAAATGGTTCCAGTTTTTCACCATTGAGAATGATGTTTGCTGTGGGTTTGTCATATATGGCCTTTATTATGTTGAGGTAGGTTCCCTCTATGCCCACTTTCTGGAGAGTTTTTATCATAAATTGGTGTTGAATTTTGTCAAAAGCTTGTTCTGCATCTATTCATATTTTCTATTTCTTCCTGTTTCAGTCTTGAAAGGTTACACCTTTCTAAGAATTTCTCCATTTCTTCCAGGCTGTCCATTTTATTGGCATAGAGCTGTTTGTAGTTATCTCTTATAATCCTTTGTATTTCTGCACTATCTGTTGTAACCTCTCCTTTTTCATTTCTAATTTTATTGATTTGAGTCCTCTCCCTCTTTTTCTTCATCAGTCTTGCTAATGGTTTATCAATTTTGTTTATCTTCTCAAAGAGGCATCTTTTAGTTTTATTGATCTTTGCTGTTGTTTTGTTTCTATTTCATTTATTTCTGCTCTGATTTTTATGATTTCTTTCCTTCTGCTAACTTTGGGTTTTGTTTGTTCTTCTTTCTCTAGTTCCTTTAGGTGTAACATTAGATTGTTTATTTGAGATTTTTCTTGTTTCTTGAGGTAGGCTTGTATAGCTATAAACTTCCCTCTTAGAACTACTTTTGCTGCATCCCATAGGTCTTGGATCATCGTGTTTTCATTGCCATTTGTCTATAGGTATTTTTTAATTTCCTCTTTGATTTCTTCGGTGATCTCCTGGTTATTTAGTAACGTATTGTTCACCCTCCATGTGTTTGTGTTTTTTACATTTTTTTTCCTGTAACTGATTTCTAATCTCACAGCGTTGTCATCAGAAAAGATGTCTGATATGATTTCAATTTTCTTAAATTTACTGAGGCTTGATTTGTGACCCAAGATGTGATCTATTCTGGAGAATGTTCTGTGCGCACTTGAGAAGAAAGTGTATCTGCTGTTTTTGGATGGAATGTGCTATAAATATCAATTAAATCTCTCTGGTCTATGTGTCATTTTAAGCTTGTGTTTCCTTATTAATTTTCTGTTTGGATAATCTGTGCATTGGTGTAAGTGAGGTGTTAAAGTCCCTCACTATTATTGTGTTACTGTCAATTTCCTCTTTTACAGCTGTTAACAGTTGTCTTATGTATTGAGGTGCTCCTATGTTGGGTGCATATATATTTATAATTGTTATATCTTCTTCTTGGATTGATCCCTTGATCATTATGTAGTGTCCTTCCCTGTCTCTTGTAACATTCTTTATTTTAAAGTCTATTTCATCTGATATTAGTATTGCTACTCCAGCTTTCTTTTGATTTCCATTTGCATGGAATATCTTTTTCCATTCCCTCACTTTCAGTCTGAATGTGTCCCTAGGTCTGAAGTGGGTCTCTTGTAGACAGCATATACATGGGTCTTGTTTTTGTATCCATTCAGCAAGCCTGTGTCTTTTGGTTGGAGCATTTAATCCCTTCACGTTTAAGGTAATTATCTATATGTATTTCCTATGACCATTTTCTTAATTGTTTTGGGTTTGCTTTTGTAGGTCCTTTTCTTCTCTCATGTTTCCCACTTAGAGAGTTTCCTTTAGCATTTGTTGTAGAGCTGGTTTGGTGGTGCTGAATTCTCTTAGCTTTTGCTTGTCTGTAAAGCTTTTGGTTTCTCCGTAGAATCTCAATGAGATCCTTGCCAGGTAGAGTAATCTTGGTTGTAGGTTCTTCCCTTTCATCACTTTAAGTATATCATGCCACTCCCTTCTGGCTTGTAGAGTTTCTGCTGAGAAATCAGCTGTTAACCTTATGGGAGTTCCCTTGCATGTTATTTGTCGTTTTTCCCTTGCTGCTTTCAATAATTTTTCTTTGTCTTTAATTTTTGCCCATTTGATTACTATGTGTCATGGCGTGCTTCTCCTTGGGTTTATCCTGTATGGGTCTCTCTGCACTTCCTGGACTTGGGTGTTTCCCATGTTAGGGAAGTTTTCGACTATAATCTCTTCAAATATTTTCTCGGGTGCTTTCTCTCTCTCTTCTCCTTCTGGGACCCCTATGTTGCGCATGTTGTTGTGTTTATTGTTGTCCCAGAGGTCTCTTAGGCTGTCTTCATTTCTTTTCATTCTTTTTCTTTATTCTGTTCTGCAGTAGTGAATTCCAGCATTCTGTCTTCCAGGTTACTTATCCATTCTTCTGCCTCAGTTATTCTGTTATTGATTCCTTCTAGTGTATTTTTCATTTCAGTTACTGTGCTGTTCATCTCTGTTTGTTTGCTCCTTAATTCTTCTAGATCTTTGTTAAACATTTCTTGCATCTTCTCGATCTTTGCCTCCATTCTTTTTCCGACGTCCTGGATCATCTTCACTATCATTATTCTGAATTCTTTTTCTGCAAGGTTGCCTATGTCCACGTCATTTAGTTGTTCTTCTGGGGTTTTATCTTGTTCCTTCATCTGGTACATAACCCTCTGCCTTTTCATTTTGTCTACCTTTCTGTGAATGTGGTTTTTGTTCCATAGGCTGCAGGATTGTAGTTCTTCTTGCTTCTGCTATCTGTCCTGTGTGGATGAGGCTATCTAAGAGGCTTGTGCATGTTTCCTGATGGGAGGGACTGGTGGTGGGTAGAGCTGGCTGTTGCTTTTGTGGGCAGAGCTCAGTTGATAACTTTTTCTTAAGATTGTCAATGGCTCAGTGAAAAGGAAGGAGCAAGTGTGATACCAAGGAGTTTAAATTAATGAGTTATCAATATACTGAGAAGTTATATTGCTGCCACAGATAGAGGATTGCTGTATGATAGGTTCTTTATAAACCACTGAATTATTGATTGATTGATTGACTGATTGGCTGCATCGGGTCTTTGTTGCTGTGCACGAGCTTTCTCTAACTTTGGCAAGCAGGTCTACTCTTCGTTGAGGTGTGCAGCCTTCTCATTGTGGTGGCTTCTCTTGTTGCAGAGCATGGGCTCTAGGCATGAGGGCTTCAGTAGTTGTGTCAGGTGGTCTCAGTAGTTGTGGCGCATGGGCTTAGTTGCTCCGCGGCATGTGGGATCTTCCCGGACCAGGGATAGAACCTGTGTCCCCTGCACTGACAAGAGGATTCTTAACCACTGCACCACCAGGAAGTCCAAAATCATTATTTCTAACAGTACATTTTCAGATATTACACACAATGAAAATGTCTTCATTTATGGTCACTAAAGAAAACTCATTCAAAAGGACTGCAATCTATATATGTACTTTGTGACAAGCAAAAGTACAAAAAGGATGGGAAAAGGAGAAAACAATGGATAAGAAATGTAAATACATTTGTGAAAGAAAGAAAATAAATGGAAGAGTGGCAACAGAATTAGCAAGGTGGAATACTTAAGAACGCAAAGCCTACAGGATATTGAGGTAAGACTTGGTGCTAAAAAAGGGGAGAATTGGTTTTAGGAGTGTTCACAAGGAAGGGACCATGTGATCCTCACCTCACACTGTGCAGCAAGGTGACGATGACCCATCCTATCTCCATGAAGCAGGAGACAGGAGGTATACTTTCCAGAGATACTAAAAGAGATTTCTGGTCTGGGGACACCATGTACAGTAGAAGTCCAGAGTGAAGGATGGTTCAAAAAAGGGAGGAAGGCAGATTACAAAAGAATCTCAATGCCAAGCCATAGAACCTTGTTCCTAGGACACCAGAGAAAGGTTTTCAGAACCACTTCCATCAGCCCTCCTATAGATACAGTCATCCAAGTGACTGAAAATTAGAAAATATTTCTCTGGAAGAACTGCATAGCCTTAGAGAAACAACCTTTCTGTGTTGTCGTTGGGGATGGAGCTGATCATGCAATAATTCAATTGTGAAGTCTAACAAACAAGAAACCCACCTATGCATATTAACTTCCAACCTTTTAAACATGTTTTCATTTTTAAATTACACACAGGCATACAATAATGACCAGGTGATGGAAGCCTCTAATTATAAAAAATAGAGATAAGGACAAACTACCAACAAAGGGAAGGCAAAAAAGAAACATAATTATGTGAAATTAAAAGTTTACAGAAACTAAAATTAACATCCTTAACTACGAGAGAGTGAGACAGAGAAAGATAGATTGAGAGAAAGGGAACAAAAGATAACTCATAAATACTGGATAATCAAGTAAAAATTAAGGAGAAACGTTGAATACTAGTATAATATTGTGGTTGAGGAATGTCCTAGTAAGTAGAGTAAAAAGATCAATAAATGAAAGATAGTGGAACAATATGAGGAAGTTGAAAGATGAGTTCAAGAACTGCAACATTTGAGGGATAGTAATCATAGTAAAGGAAATTATATGTATTTTAAAAGTGGAAATGTTCCAGACATGAAGGAATGATTGGATTAACCAAAGATTAGCCCATTCCACGAAATTTCAGAAATCCAGGGATAAAGGAAAGATTCTAAATATTTTTTTTTTTTTTTTTTTTTTGTGGTAGGCGGGCTTCTCACTGCTGTGGCCTCTCCCGTTGCGGAGCACAGACTCCGGATGCGCAGGCTCAGCGGCCATGGCGCACGGACCCAGCCGCTCCGCGGCATGTGGGATCTTCCCAAACCGGGGCACGAACCCGTGTCCCCTGCATCGGCAGGCGGACTCTCAACCACTGCGCCACCAGGGAAGCCCAAGATTCTAAATATTTTATGCTATGGTCTGAATTGTGTCTCCCCAAAATTTATCTGCTAAATTCCTAACCCCCATTGTAACATCTTTGGAGTAAGGCAATGATTAAGATTAAATGAGGTCTTAAAAGTGGGATTCTGATCTAATGAGATTAGAATCCTCATGGGAAGAGTCTTCAGAAAGCGATATCTCTCTCTCTCTCTCTTTCTCTCCCTCCCTCCCTCCCTGTTATGGCACAGCAAGAAGGGCTGTCTGTAAGCCATGAAGAGCATTCTCACCAGAAACTGAATTGGCTAAAACCCTGATCTTAGACTTTCCAGTTTCCAGAACTGTAAGAAATACATTTCTGTTGTTTAAGCCACTCATTCAGTCTACAGTATTTTGTTTTGGCAGCCCAGCTAGTTTAATACACTTTCGTGCGGGAAAAGTCATATACATCAGCTTAGGACCAGACTAGCATATGACTTTCCAACAGTAACAGTGGATACTACAATACAGTAGATCAACATCCTCAAATTTTTAGAGATAAACGACTTTGAATCTAGAATCACAACCAGCTAAATTATTAATTGTTAAAATACATTATATACATTTTGCAGAAATGCAAGGAGAAGAAACCAGGAAAATCTCATACTCCAAGTTCCCCTTTTAGAAAACAAGTGCAAAGTGAGTGTTAGGGGAAAAAAATAAATAAATAAACCAACAGAGGGAAGGACATGCAAGATGCAGGAAACTTGTAATCCATTATCAGAGAGCAACAAAGAGAATTCCCAAAGTAACAGTGCAAAATTTGCCCCAGTGTGAAAACTGTTCAAACTGGAGCATCTCTCAGTGGATTTTCAAGAAAAAAATCTCCAAAAAAGAAATAAAAATAATGAAAACATTATTAGATTAGTTTGAATATCTGGAAATAATTATTTATAATCATGTAACATATCTGTTAGAGAATCTGAGGAGAAATCAACACAATACATATTACACTAAGCAAGTTAAAAAAATCACCTAAAAAAGAGGTGATTATTTACTCCAGGCTAAAAAAAAAGATATCAAATAGAAAATAAACATAATAGGTCACTTCTTCATCCAACAGTGAATGGTAATTTTATAGATACAAAAATGCACTAACTGTTCTGTAGACAATTGTGATAACTGGGAAGAATGAGGAGAAAAAGTGAACAGGTTGGTTTAAAAGTGATAAACCTCTGCCCAGGAAGTAGAAGGTAAATGCATGGTATTTAAGATTGATAAATCAATAAATAACAGAATGAACATTTTATTAAGATGTTCATTATTTTAAAATGTGGAGATAGGGACTTCCCTGGCGGCGCACTGGTTAAGAATCCTCCTGCTAATGCAGGGGACACGGGTTCAAGCCCTGGTCCGGGAAGATCCCACATGCTGCGGAGCAACTAAGCCTGTGTGCCACAAGTACTGGGCCTGCGCTCTAGAGCCCGTGTGCCACAACTACTGAAGCCCGCACGCCTACAGCCCGTGCTCTGCAACAAGAGAAGCCACCGCAAGGAGAAGCCTGCGTACTGCAAGGAAGAGTAGCCCCTGCGCGCCACAACTTGACAAGGGCTACGCACAGCAACAAAGACCCAATGCAGCCAAAAATAAAGTTAAAAATAATTAAAAAAATAAATGTTTAAAAAGAAAATGTGGAGATAAGCATATACATAGGCATTTATTAAAATAAGCGAATGAAAAGTATAAGCTATTCACGTCTGAGGAAAGACTCACGTGAAGGAAAGATTGGGCAGGGAACACTTGTTTTTTGTTTTTGTTTTATTTTTACCATTAAAAATCTTTCAGAACATTGTTTTTTTAAAAAGTACATGTATGCCTTAGTTTCATGACAAAAATTTTAATTAGAAAAATGACTCTGTAAGAGGAAACTAGTGGAAGGCTGTGTTAGAAACTATTAGTATTTACAAATATTTGCTTCTACTCCCTGTCCTATTGGCTACAAATTTGAGCATGTGACTTGCTTTGACCAATGAATATTTCAGAACCAACAAATGGATCCATTCTGTCTTTCTCCTCTATCACGACATGTAACATTGTGTCCAGACTGAGCTTATTTTATTAGCTTGGGTCCCAGAGTGAGCAGATGTGTAGCAAGTAATTGACTTCTGTCATTTTAGGTTTAGTGTTTTGTTGCCATAGGAAAAACTACTCTATGCTGACCAGTGTAGAGATGAAATGGAAATTCATCATGTATCAACCAAAGCACTGACTGGGGTATGTTGTGAAGGTAAGCAAGTCATTAATTAATAGTTGAGAATTTATATCATATAATGTTACATTCTTTCTAGACATTATAATATTTACATTTCTGGTATAAGGTATACCACTTGCTCCCTATTTGTAACAAATTCACACCACTGTCACATAAAGACATTATCTGAAGAAGCAAGTTTTAAATTGAATTAGGTACTTTCTTTTCAGGCCCTATGAGAGATTTATGATCCTAATACCTGAACAACTCCAATCATTTCTCAAGTTTCCTCAGATTTTCAGTTAGTTGCTTAACTTTTCACTGTATCACACAGTATTCCCTTTTGGATAATGACAGAATGATTCCTATCTCCTTTTTTATACTTTATTTTACACCTTCATTAAGAAACTTAAACTTACTGTCCAGCTTATCAATTCAATTATTACTTAATTAACTATAGTTTCCGGTTTGAAAGAGATGATATTTTGACATTTGAAGTGCTCCCAACTAACTTTTAAGTTTGCTTAAGGTAGAGAATCTAAATTTTAATTCCTGTTTTGGGTCTTGCAGTTTCAAACACAATTGGTGGGCACAAAATAAGCACTTAATAAATATTTGCTTAATAGATTATGCCTAAGTTCCCACTAAGCACATGGGAATTTATGTTTATTTACCCATAAAATGCCATTTCTAACTCGTGTATTACCTATCTTGTGAATTATTCCTAGGCTATTTCACCCTTCTTCCCAGCATGAATCTGAGTCATCTGACTTCACCATCATGTGATGTGACCTGGGAATGAAACTAGTTTTAACACCAGCCCATAAAAAACATAAATATGAAAGTAAAAAAATCCCAAGGCTAAATGTCAATGACTTCTTCTTTTCTAGGTTCATGCATTATCTCAGCCCCATTTCCCTTTATTAATTTACAGATTGTAAAATTATAGCATGAAAAGGAGAAAGGGAGAGTATTTAATCCAGCACCTCATTTTGTGGATGAGGTGACATGACTTGTCTGGAGTCACATAACCTAATAATGGTAGCAGAAGTACCAGTACCAGTATCATTAGACTCCATTACATGAATATTCCACCTTGAGAGTACAGTCTCTTGAGAGTTGGATGTCATTTTTCTTATTGACATTTCTTGCATGTCATGGCCCAGCCTAATGTTTATCATGAAACATATGATCTCATGTTTGTTGGGTTTACCTAATATAATGTTTAATTTTAGGAAAATTTATCTGTAGTAATTTAGCAAGATAGCTGAATGTTCATGTATATATGAAATGCTGGATACTGGGCAGCAAATCAAATTTTATTTCTAAATCTAGTTCTACCAAATTTTCCTTATATTTCTCCTTCTTATTTTCTATAAGAACAGACTAAAACAAGAAGGTATAATATCCTGATCAAAATCACTTGTTCAGGAGGATGGGGGACCCCTAGAATCATTCAAACCAGCAATTGGGATGAGATAGTCTATATTATTAAATTAATTTTAAGACATTAATTAAGGTATTTGAATATTTAAATTGCATGGTAACATGTCCAAAGGTGATAAACTATTGAACTTTATTAGCTAATTGTTTGATGTAGTATTTATGGAATGCTGTTACTTATCCAGAAATTCAGTATTTATTGCATTTATTTTTCCTTACCTACTGTTGGTTTTTTTTTTTTTTTTTTTTTCTTTTTGCGGTATGCGGGCCTCTCACTGCTGTGGCCTCTCCCGTTGCGGAGCACAGGCTCCGGATGCGCAGGCCCAGCGGCCATGGCTCACGGGCCCAGCCACTCCGCGGCATGTGGGATCCTCCCAAACCGAGGCACGAACCCGTATCCCCTGCATCGGCAGGCGGACTCTCAACCACTGCGCCACCAGGGAGGCCCCCTTACTGTTGGTTTTTAATGAATCTTACATCCTATTGTTAGACTTGCTCATGTTTGAAAAAGGGTAGGAGTAGGAGCTACCTTTTTATTCCTTTAATTAGTCTCTTTCCTGAGGTTCATTAGCTGGCAATTCTTCCCTGTTAGATCAATGGCAAAACAATAATCTGTAGCTATTTTGCCTTGAGCAATAATCTGAACATCCCTCTTGGAAATGATCTATTGTGCCCACTGGAACATTTGAGCAGTAGTTTTAATTGCGTTTTCATCAGATTCTGGTGTTGCTGAGCCCTGTTTTGATGGTCAAGACAGTACAGAAACAATTTAGCATATGTGACATTGCAGTCTGTGAAACTGGTAAAAGACTGCACGTTAGTTTCAATGCTCTTTCCATACAGGTTTAATAATCAGAAAAAGAATGTTAACTCTTTAATAATTGAACATGTGTTTAATATTTAAACAGCCAGATCCTTCCAGTTGTTAAGCTAATATTAAAGTAGGATGGAAGCAGGCTACTTACTGGCAACTGTCCATCTTACAAATGTCTTTTGAAGTTCAGTGAGGTGATGGTATAGACTGCCAGGCTCAGGTTGGAGGGTGTTACTTCTAATAACGAGAACCAAAGACAATGCAGACACTTTCTTTTTGTAATTATAGACATGTAATAAAACCTATATGTGTTAAAACTATAGTATAACTCATGATTTTTTTAATCTCACATTTTATGTTTTTTCATTCTTTATAACTATTGAATGCAGGAATAATTTTCCTGAAAATGAAAAAGAAAATAGGCAATGTTTACAGCAGATTATGTGGTGGGAATTATTTCACTTGTAATTTATGTTCAAAATACAAGGAAGATCAGCGTTTACTTCAATATTTGTTATCCCGAAGTCTCCCTTTATTGTCCATAGTAATTTAACAATTATATTGAAGGGTGAGGGAAAGGAGTTATACACTGGTGGGCATTGGTAATGCTCATATCCTGTGACTTCACTTTAGTGACCCCAGCCTACCTTCCAAATGACCTCTGGTGCACCAGAGACCCTCAGTTTACTCAGTCACAAGGCATTTTGTAATGTAACAGTTAATTTTACATATTTTATAAAGATATTTGACTACCTATGCTAAAGCCTACTCTTAATTGAATATAAATCATAGGGTTAAAAAATCTTATATTTTTTCCTAAAACATCTGTTCTTGACATTTCTGTTCTAAAGTCTTTTTTTTTTTTAAAGACCAAGGTGACTTTCAATTTCATTTTGTTGAATTCAGGCCCTATCTCTTCCACTAATGATTTTAGATGACCATCGTGTAGCTTAAAAGTTCCACATGGACTTCAGTTTTCTTGGTGTAGTTTGTTTAGTTTTGCATAAGGAAATTTAAATGACTGTTTTATTCTTGATAGGAATTTCAAGTCAATCTTTGAGAAAATATATATCATTTTAAACTAAAGTAAAGATAGATGCTCCACACTCAGGAAATCTGATTCTGTAAGCTCTGGGTAAGGCACCATTGTAATACTTTTATTTTCAAGTCATTCTACTATCTACCATTGTTTGAGAACCACTGTTACAGACTAATTGTTGGAGATGAATTTCATCTTTATTTTTCTGTTCTCCTAATCATGTGAATAGGAAAATATAAAATCATAAATCAAATATTTCATGTAAAGAATGGGACAGTAGAATTGTAAGAACCTTAACCTATCATTAAAGTTAGATAAGATAGATAAGATTTATTATGTGCTAGGGCCATGTGACCCATGACCATTCTCTTCTTACTTCTACCTTTATTTAGGACACAGTGCTCTAAAGACGATAGTGTTGAACTTTGTTTCTTGGTAATCCTTTTTATTTATTTATTTTTTAAAGGCGATAATAACTTTTTAAAATTTTTATTTATTTTTGGCTGCATTTTGGGTCTTCGTTGCTGCGTGCAAGCTTTCCCTAGTTACGGCAAGCAGGGGCTACTCTTTGTTGTGATGTGCAGGCTTCTCATTGCGGTGGCTTCTCTTGTTGTGGAGCATGGGCTCTAGGGGTGCAGGCTTCAGTAGTTGTGGCACATGGGCTCAGCAGTTGTGACTCACAGGCTCTAGAGCACAGGCTCAGTAGTTGTGGCACGCAGGCTTAGTTGCTCTGTATCATGTGGGATCTTCCCAGACCAGGGATCGAACCCATGTTCCCTGCATTGACAAGTGGATTCTTAATCACTGTGCCACCAGGGAAGTCCCTTGGTAATCCTTTTCAACACTGCAGTATTTTAGGACTGCCTTATCAGGAAAGGCTTTCTTATAGTTTTTCCAAATCACTTGTCATGATATATGCCCCTTACTACCTTTGCCATCATTGGAGTAGGGGAAAAGCTATTCTTCACTCCTGGATTTTATTTTTATGAAGTTACATCTCAAACTTCCCTCCTAGAGAAGACATACAATTTATTTGAGGACAAAAGAATCCATAACTGAGATTTAATTTTTTCTGCAAACCTGAAAATATATTTATGCTTTGGTACTGCTCTTAGGTAATCGGAATGAAAATTTCCTAGCAAAAGATCATCATTTAAGTGGCTGTAGGAGAAAAATACTTCATGTCTGTGCAAACAGTAGTAAGTAGCATTTGATAAAATACATTTTCACCTTTCTAAGCTATTTTTCCCCCGTTATGTGCTTAAAATAGCAAACCATTGGTGTTCAGTTTTTTCAACTTACCAAGTGATCCTGAAGGTCCACAACTTATGAATATTCTTCCTTTCTTCTGGTGCATGAATTTGAATCCTGGGTGCTCTGGCGTGGGTAAGTGCAGAGTGAGTCACTTAGAAGGTGACTAGTCAGCACAAGGAACAAGCCCACGTGAAGACATAATTTCAAACATGTATTTGCTTCTTCTTTGCATTTTTAATATGGGTCTTCTCTGAATTCATTCTGGATTATCCATTGCCTAAGTGGAAAGAGAGGATGGTAAGAGCACAAATGAAAAAGAAAGATTCAGTGTTTAGCTTCTGAGTTCCAAAATAGGCCTTTCAAGCTCATTTTGGGGACAATCTTTGCACAAAAACTTTTAATTTGCCAAACCCTGGCTCTCTGAAAAGAATGAACGAATATATATCTATATTGATATACACTGGAGTTTCTTCTATAATAAGAGAAAACTCGTGTTCTACAAAATCACATACTAAAATAACTGTATATTTTTAGAAAATAACTGAAGGCAGAGCACTAAAACCTATGTAACTTTGTAGCCAAAGTACTAATAAAAACAATAATAATCTTAATATAAATATTATCAGAGTTAAATCTCAACTGGCCTTGACACCTAAGGTGAGAATCCATCAGTTTTTTTCCAAGGTTCATGCCTCTTTCCCCAAGATGAACTTACTTAGAGGGATGTACTCCCAATTGAGACAGTTTTATCAAAATTAAAAATGTCACAGTGTGGACTTCCACCTCAGTTTTTTCTAAACACACAGGAAATATCTTTGCAGATTCATTTGCATTTGCAGTTTTAGCAGAGACATTTATGGAAAGCTTAGCAGTTCTTAAAGCCACTAAACCAGCTAGTATTTGCACTAATAGAAAGCACTTATGTAGTATTTCCTACTTCCTGAAGGCTTCTCTTTTAATTCTAGGAAAGCATGTCCCAGACGGCTTCAAAATATTGGCATGTTGGGAAAATCAAGCACAGACTAATGCAACTTCCACATTTTATTAGTATTTTTCTGCTACACGCGAATTGTATGTGATCTAGTTTAGTTTACATTATAGAAATACACATTGTAACAGAAAAGGACACACAAACACACATACATATAAATATATACACACAACCCTCCACATACATTATACATATATGTAAGTCACATATGCATTGCGAGAAGCAGATGCCTCACTGAAGAGATTTAGTGGAAGAAACATCTGTGTTGGAGAAAGGGAGAAAGCATAGGAGGAGGCAAAATCTTCAGACCACAAGGCAGGTATGAATCCTATGAAAGGAGAACGTGGAGGAAGGATTCGGTAGGAAGAGCCTCAGACCACAGCTCGGGTCTGAAAAATTTTCTGCCAGAATAATGGGGAGTCCTTAAGCAAGTTGCCTGTTAGCAGAATCCTTCACTGAGTAGGAATCCAACTGGCACTAGAAGCCCACCCTCCTTTGTCACTGTGGGGAGGCAACCCTTGGTACGCGAGGCTTCTGAGTTCTCTGGATTGGCAGCTTGAGACTCTCAGTCAGCTGCTCCCCACATCAAGTTCTCTTCAAAGAGATCTGAGTAGCACAACTCCATGGCTTCCTCAACACTTACATACTCTCTGTCCCTCAGCCTCCCACACTTTTTATCCAGATTGGAAAACTCTGATATAGCAGGACACAAAGGTTACCCATAACCACTACACTGAAAAGCAGATAGAAGAAAACATTTCTTGTTGGACAAAGTACAAGAAGAAGGAACATGAAGAGGATGCTTTTAAAACCTCCTTGGATTCAGAAAAACTGAGTTGAAACCACCCAATTTTTGCTCAAGAGAGCAACTGATTTCACAGCTAGTGTCAGGGATGACAGCAGGACCTGAGCCTTGCTACAAAAACCCATCCATCATGATTTTAATGGATTCTACACATTGCCCCCAAGAGAGGAGCTACACTCTCCTGGCTTCTGAGAAGAGAATCCCTGCAACAGCAGCTTGAATTTTGATCTTTTAGTAGAAATGCTGCCCCCATACTGTCTTTACAAAGTCTACCAACAGCTAAATATTAGGCAACCTCCTTACTCAAATGGCCCAGGAGACTTGCTATGGTAGGCTTTAGACTCATGGGTCTCATGGGGTTGGAAGGAGCATTGGTATGGAAGGAAAACACCCCCCACCAAATAAACTCTTTACGTTGGTTCAACTGAACAAGAATACCTTGACATTCTTCTCTGTAACCCTCTGTTTCTTCTCAGAGTTGGCCACGAATTGAAGTGGCAGAGGGGGCTTTCGGCCCCATCGAATGGGACACACACACCTGAGCTGACCCATTACACTCATTTATGTTACCTGTCTTGTCCTTCTAGACATCTGTGTCTATGAAATAATCAAAAAGTATGTAATCCAAATGGAGCTGCATTTTTCTTTCCTTTTTCCATAAGTTTGTCCTTTATAATTATATTTGGATTGAGTTAAATATTAAAGATCACATTCCCAGAGCACACATCCTTGAAAAAACTGATCACAGACATGCTGTTTAGTGGGGCTAGACTAATATTTAAATTTTCTGCACAATGAAGATAACTTACACATATCTAATTGAGAATTTGTGGAATTTGACATCCTAAAAAAAGTTCTTAGTTTAGTGGATGAATAAAAACCTAATATGCTATTAAAATTTTTTTCTACCTTATTTTGGTATTATACAGAGAGAAGCAAACCTAAAAACTACCTTGTTTTCAGAAAGAGAAGGTTGATATTTGTTGTATATGTTGTTGTTGTCATCAATAACCAATGAAAACTATGCTGGAAGTTTTAAGACACTGAGATAGCCAAAAGTTAGTTAATACACAACTGCCTTTCCAATCCTCAATTTAATTTTACCTTCATCCCCATTTTAGCATCAAATCCTGGGAATCTTCAGTTCAGACACCTTTGCAGGTGCTACACATAACTAACCTTTCAATAAGATTAACTGCCAGACTGTGACATTTGATGCGTGATAATGCAAGGCTTTGTGAATTTTAAATGAGTCTGCAGATGAAGTGGGATACAAGAAAGCCTTCTTAAAATATAATTTGAGGACCAGCCACTAGCAAACATTAATTGTAGGAACTTTTAAAGATATAAGCATAAAAGAGTTAATTTGTGGAGAAGAGTCAAATATTTGGACATATTTCATGTAAAAGGATTTCTACAGATGGGGTAACTTTAACTGCTGTCATTATTATGCCACACTTCATACTGAACATTTACTGGGGGAGAGAAAATGGTGCAATAATCTTCCTTTACACACTGAAAAAGTAATAGTAACAACAACAGAAGTAGCAAGGACTGATTGAAAAGAGTTTTTCCAGGTACTGTCTTAAGGACTTCATGTATATTAATTCCATCCCCATAATTACCCAATCATCCAGCTTCTTTTGAGTTTTCATTTCAGAGATGAAGAAACTAAAACCCAGAAAGATTAAAAAACTGGATCAAAGGGGTGCAACAGAAAGTCTCATTCAGTCTGTTCCTCTGGTTCCAGGACTGATCTTTTTAATCCCTGAACAAGGTGTTCCCCAAATTTTCCTGATGTAAGGAAAGAATCTTCCCTACAGATTCTGATTTAGTAATTGCTTGGGAATGCGAATTAGTTCAGGCAACCTGGAAGGCAGTGGCCAACTTTATAGGGCCACGTAGCTAAGAAGTTTACCTCCAGAAAGATAATCCTAACACTCACTTCAAATCAGGGCAAAAGATAACCATTTCAATATATAAATACAGAAATCATTTCTGACTGAGGTTTGAGGGATGTTTACTTCATTAGGGACTAGCCAAGTTTATAACAGAAAAAATTTAAGAATATCTTTTCAGATTTACATAATTTTTATTTTCTATTTCTATTCTATATGCCAAGAAATTATAGATGTGTCTCTCAAATATATATTATCTGATAAAATCCTCACATAAGTCCTGGGTTGATGTCTTTTAATTCCCGTTTTATAGGTGAGGAGGAAGGTATATTTGATTAATTTCAAGTAGGAATAAGAAATAATTCACCTGAGTGCTCCCTTGTTTTAATTTATTCAATGTTAAGGAAAAGTCAAACAGTGCACCTCTAGGTGGCAATTTTGAAAATGCATTGTCACAGTCCACTATAATCCATGCTTGGACCTTCCCACATCCAGCTACTCCTACACTATCGACCTCCACTCACCATGCTTAGCAGAGCCTCAACCAACCAGCCAATTAAGAGTCCACTAATAAAATGGACAGGTACTGCCCAATTGTTTCATGCAAAGCAAAAGAAATCTGTGTTTAAAATAAAAAAACAATAACCATAGTTGAGAACTCTGACTCTAAACTAGCACTCTACAGAGAAGGATTAGCAGTCATGTAAAGAATAAAAATTTTTTGGATGTCCCTGGTAGTGCAGTGGATAAGAATCTGCCTGCCAATGCAGGGGACACGGGTTCAAGTCCTGGTCTGGGAAGATCCCACATGCCTCAGAGCAACTAAGCCCATTCACCACAATTACCGAGCCTGCGCTCTAGAGCCCACGAGCCACAACTACTGAGCCCATGTGCCACAACTACTAAAGCAAGTGTGCCTAGAGCCCGTACTTCGCAACAAGGAAAGCCACCTCAATGAGAAGCCTGCACACCGCAACAAACAGTCCTCACTCACCACAACTAGAGAAAGCCTGCACGTAGCAACAAAGACCCAACACAGCCAAAAATAAATAATTTTTTAAAAAAAGAATAAAAAATTTTGAATTATATTTTATATTTAATAATCAGGACAATGCTCAACATGGAAAAATTGGAAGGTTTGTTTAAGTAGAATATAAAAATGAAAATAATTTATGGGTGAAGATACAAACAGGTAGCCATTGTTTAATACTTAGTATACTTCATTACTTCATGGATAAGATATGTTCTGTGCACAAAAATACATGGGAAATTGTGTTGATATTGTTTAATTTAAATTTTACAAGTGAAGAGAAGGATATATTTGTCATGCAGGTATGGAAAAGAAATCCTTTCACCAATTGGCCCCTTGTTTTAATTTGTGCCAAAGAAGAATGAATATTTTTAATAAAAAATTGATTCACATACCATAAAAGGCACCCTTTGGAAGTGTAAAATTCAGTGAAAATATTTTTAAACACCAAAAGTAACTTGTTTGTTTATCAACACCTTTTCATGTTGCTCACTGTGTTCTACTTGTCAGTGCTTTTAAAAAATGTTTTCATACTATTCCATTGATGGCATTCCAATATTTTATTTAGTTAATTCCACTTTTCAAGACATTTAGTATGTATCATGTTTTTGCTTTTAGATACAATATTTAAATGAATATCTGTGTAGCATAATCTTTTTTTAAAATAACCATCCTTATTACTTTATTATGCATTCTTATGTATGAATCACTGTCCCAAAGGTTTACACATTTTTAACCTAAGGGGAAAAATGTTATATTCTTAGATTCCATTTTCAGAATTGTCAGAAACTTCTGGCAAAAATGAGAAAATACACATTTATAAAATAGATGAAGTGATGTTAGAAATATGAATTTATGTTGATTATTTTATAATATGTAGAGAATAGGTACCTTGTAATATCCAATAATACTTTAGAGCCCAGAATTTAATAGTAAAGGTTATGTATGGTGTTAGGAAAGTTAGGATGAATCTAAATTTTGGCTCTGCCACTAACTAATTGGCTGATCTTGAGCAAGATCCTTGTTTGACTAAGTTCTACTTTTCTCATGTATAATATGAATAGAAAACAAAGCCATTTCTGGAACATAACAAGCACTCTAAAACTTGTAGGTTTTTTTTGTTAAATCTTAGTAATAATAATCATTAGCATATAGTTAATATTGAAATACATGCTTTCCAAAGATAAAGTTATATTCTGTAAGCCTTCTTTTTATATTATGTTTAACACTAAGGATCTCTTGGAACAAATCCAACCACGATTTTACATTCTTTTTTCATGAGCCAGTTCTCCAAGTGATGAATGCAACTTTTGTGAGTGAACTATTAGGAGTTAATATAGCAAAAAGGAAAGAAAAATTTTAAATATGGCCTGATAACTTTAAGATGCGTGTAAAGACATGCTTTCTAATACAGAAGCAGAAAACCAAACGAAGATAACAGATTGATATGAAAATATTACTGCATGAGATGAAAGGATGATGAATGTAAAAAGAAACACTTGCAAGGAAACCAAAAACATACTAGATGACTTAGAACACCATCGGAGGAAGGACTGAAAAGAAATATCAGTGCTGTAAACTCAGTCAATGACATAGGGACATATGTTGGCCACTCCTGTATTTAATTTTTTTAAACCCATGTTTATAATGTAATTGGCTTTTTTTTTTTTTTTTTGTGGTACGCAGGCCTCCCACTGTTGTGGCCTCTCCCGTTGCGGAGCACAGGCTCCGGACGTACAGGCTCAGCGGCCATGGCTCACGGGCCCAGCCGCTCCACGGCATGTGGGATCTTCCTGGACCAGGGCACGAACCTGTATCCCCTGCATCGGCAGGTGGACTCTCAACCACTGCGCCACCAGGGAAGCCCTGCAATTGGCTTTTAATTCAGTTATTTTAGATTATCCTTACCTCAGTTTGACATTAGAACTATGTGACTTCATAAAATGAATTTATAAATGTCCCATTTTCCTGTAAATTCTGGAACAACTCATATAAGATAGACTCTGAAATTTTGGTAGAACTCACTTCTGAAGCCACCTGAGGGTGATGATTTTTCAAGAGGGAAATTTTAGAACATCACTTCAGTGTCTTTTTTTTTTTTTTTTTTTTTTTTTTTTTTTGGCTATTTTGGGTCTCCATTGCTGTGCACAGGCTTTCTCTAGCTGCGGTGAGCAGGGCTACTCTTCATTGCACTGTGCAGTCTTCTCACTACGGTGGCTTCTCTTGTTGTGGAGCATGGGCTCTAGGCGCACAGGCTCAATAGTTGTGGCACGCAGGCTCTAGAACGCAGTTCTAGTAGTTCTGGTAGTTGTGGTGAACGGGCTTAGCTGCTTCATGGAATGTGGGATCTTCCAGGACCAGGACTCGAACCTGTGCCCCCTGCATTGGCAGATGGATTCTTAACCACTGCACCACCAGGGAAGCCCACTTCAGTGTCTTTTATAGGTTTTTATTTGTTAAACATTCTATTTATTTGGAGGTTAAATGTGGTAATTCACAATTTTCTAGAAGGTTATCTATGTATTCTATGTGTTAAAATTTATTGGTGTAACTAACTAATCAAATATTTAAATTTTTAATATATACTGATTTTCTTTCCTTTCTGCACTCTGCAAAATATTCACATCTGCTTTTTCTTTTCACTTGCTGAGTCATGTCCAAGGTTTGTCTATAATACAATATTCATAATCATCTCTTTTGCTTTGTGTCATTGCAAGCTATGATATTAATTTTTGCATTTGTTGATTTTTAATATTTTATATAACTTTAATATTAGCTTTTTTGATATTTGTTTTGTTTGTTTCTTTCCCTGTTCTTTTCTCTCTCAGTTTTAATTTAAAAGTTTAATGCAAGGGGCGCCTTCAAGATGGCGGAGGAGTAAGACATGGAGATAACCTTCCTCCCAACAAATACATCAAAACTATACCTACATGTGGAACAACTCCTACAGAACACCTACGGAATGCCAGCAGAAGAAATCAGACTTCCCAAAAGGCAAGAAAATCCCCACATACCTGGGTAGGGCAGAAGAAAAAGCGAAAAACAGAGACAAAAGAATAGGGACAGGACCTGCACCAGTGGGAGGGAGCTGTGAAGGAGGAAAACTTTCCACACACTAGGAAGCCCCTTCACTGGTGGAGACAGGAGTGGGCAGGGGGGAAGATCCGGAGCCATGGAGGAAAGCACAGCAACAGGGGTACAGAGGGCAAAGCAGAGAGATTCCCTCACAGAGGATTGGTGCCAACCAGAACTCAACAGCCTGAGAGGCTTGTCTGCTCACCTGCCGCAGTGGGTGGGGCCTGGGAGCTGAGGCTCAGGCTCAGAGGTCAGATCCCAGGGAGAGGACTGGGGTTGGCTGTGTGAACACAGCCTGAAGGGGGCTACTGCACCACAGTTAGCCAGGAAGGGGTCCGGAAAAAAGCCCTGAACTGCCTAAGAGTCAAGAGACCATTGTTTCGGGATGCACGAGGAGAGGGGATTCAGAGCACTGCCTAAATGAGCTCCAGACATGGGCGTGAGCCACAGCTATCAGCGCAGACCACAGAGATGGGCATGAAATGCTAAGGCTGCTGCTACAGCCACCAAGAAGCCTCTGTGCAAACACAGGTCACTACCCACACCTCCCCTCCCGGGAGCCGGTGCAGCCCGCCACTGCCAGGGTCCTGTGATCCAGGAACAACTTCCCCGGGAGAACACACGGCGCACCTCAGGCTTCTGCAATGTCACATTGGCCTCTGCCGCCGCAGGCTTGCTCCGCATTCTGTACCCCTCCCTCCCCCCGGCCTGAGTGAGCCAGAGCTCCCTAATCCGCCCCCAACCTCTCTGGGTAGGGAACAAACACCCTCAGGTGACCTACACACAGAGGCGGGGCCAAATCCAAAGCTGAACCCTGGGAGCTGTGCGAACAAAGAGGAGAAGGGGGCCTCCCTGGTGGCGCAAGTGGTTGAGAGTCCGCCTGCCGATGCAGGGGATACGGGTTCGTGCCCCGGTCTGGGAGGATCCCATATGCCGCGGAGCGGCTGGGCCCGTGAGCCATGGCCGCTGAGCCTGCGCGTCCGGAGCCTGTGCTCCGCAACGGGGGAGGCCACAACAGTGAGAGGCCCGCATACCGCAAAAAAAAAAAAAAAAAAAAAAAAAGAGGAGAAGGAAATTTCTCTATGCAGCCTCAGGAGCAGTGGATTAAATCTCCACAATGAACTTGATGCACTCTGCATCTGTGGAACACCTGAAGAGACAACGAATCATCCCCAAACTGAGGCAGTGGACTTCGGGAGCAACTGCAGACTTCTGGTTTGCTTCTGCATCTAATTTCTTTCTAGTTTTATGTTTCTATTAGTTTATTATTTAGAACTTATTAACGCTGGTAGATTTGTTTATTGATTTGGTTGCTCTCTTTCGTTTTTTATTTTATTTATATATATATGTTTTTTTTTGCTTTTTCTCTTTATGTGAGTGTGTATGTGTATGTTTCTTTGTGTGGTTTTGTCTGTATAGCTTTTTTTCTTGCTATTTGTCCTAGGGTTCTGTCTGTCTGGTTTTTGTTTGTTTGTTTGTTTGTTTGCTTAGAATAGTTTTTAGCTATTGTAATCATTCGTGGATTTGTTTTTTGGTTTCGTTGCTTTCTTCTTTCCATCTCTCTTTTTTTAAATTACTTTTTATTTTTTCATTTTTAATAATTCTTTCCATTTTAAGAATTTTTTGATTTTATTTATTTGTTTGTTTATTTATTTATTTACTTACTTATTTTTCTCTCTTTTCTTCTGAGCCATGTGGCTGACAGGGTCTTGGTGCTCTGGCTGGCTGTCCGGCCTGAGTCTCTGTGGTGGGAGAGCCTAGTTGAGGACATCAGTCCACCAGGGACATCCAGCCCCACGTAATATCAAACAGCAAAACATCTCCCAGAAAACACCATCTTAATGCTAAGACCCAGCTCCACTCAACAACCAACAAGCTACAGTGCTGGAAACCCTAGGCCAAACAACTAGCAAGACAGGAACACAAACCCACGCATTACCAGAGAGATTGCCTAAAATCATAATAAGTTCACTGACACCACAAAACACACCACTGGACGTAGTCCTGCCCACCAGAAAGACAAGATCCAGACTCAGCCACCAGAACACAGGCACCCGTCCCCTCCACCAGGAAGCCTACAGAACCTACTGAACGAACCTTACCCACTGGGAGCAGACACCAAAACAATGGGAACTACAAACCTGCATCCTATGAAATGGAGACCCCAAACACAGTAAGTTAAGCAAAATGAGAAGACAGAAATACACAGCAGATGAAGGAGCAAGGTATAAACCCACCAGACCAAACAAATGAAGAGGAAACAGGCAGTCTACCTGAAACAGAATTCAAAGTAATGATAGTAAAGATGATCCAAAATCTTGGAAATACAACAGAGAAAATACAAGAAATGTTTAACAAGGACCTGGAAGAACTAAAGAGCAAACAAACAATGATGAACAACACAATAAATGAAATTAAAAATTCTCTAGAAGGAATCAATAGAGTAACTGAGGCAGAAGAACGGATAAGTGATCTGGAAGATAAAATAGTGGAAATAACTACCACAGAGCAGAATAAAGAAAAACAATGAAAAGAATTGAGGACAATCTCAGAGACCTCTGGGACAACATTTAATGCACCAACATTCGAATTACAGGGGTCCAAGAAGAATAAGAGAAGACAAAAGGGACTGAGAAAATATTTGAAGAGATTATAATTGAAAACTTCCCTAATATGGGAAAGGAAATAGTCAATCAAGACCAGGAAGCACAGAGAGTCCCATACAGAATAAATCCAAGGAGAAACATGCCAAGACACATATTAATCAAACTATCAAAAATTAAATACAAAGAAAAATATTAAAAGCAACAAGGGAAAAGCAACAATTAACATACAAGGGAATCCCCATGAGGTTAACAGCTGATCTTTCAGCAGAAACTCTGCAAGCCAGAAGGGAGTGGAAGGACATATTTAAAGTCATGAAATGGAAAAAAAAACTACAACCAAGATTACTCTACCCAGCAAGGATATCATTCAGATTTGATGGAGAAATCAAAAGCTTTACAGACAAGTGAAAGCAAGAGAATTCAGCACCACTAAACCAGCTCTACAACAAATGCTAAAGGAGCTCCCCTAGGCAGGAAACACAAGAGAAGGAAAAGACTTACAATAACAAACCCTAAAACAATTTATAAAATGGTAATAGGAACATAAATGTCGATAACTACCTTAAATGTAAATGGATTAAATGCTCCAACCAAGATATAGACTGCCTGAATGGATACAGAAACAAGACCTGTACATATGCTGTCTACAACAGACCCACTTCAGACTTAGGGACACATACAGACTGAAAGTGAAGGGATGGAAAAAGATATTCCATGCAAATGGAAATCAAAAGAAAGCTGGAGTAGCAAGTCGCATATTAGACAAAAATGGACTGTAAAATAAAGACTATTACAAGAGACAAAGAAGGACACTACATAATGACCAAGGGATGAATCCAATAAGAACATATAACAATTGTAAATATTTATGCACCCAACATAGGAGCACCTCAATACATAAGGCAAATGCTAACAGCCATAAAAGAGGAAATCGACAGTAACACAATCATAGTAGGGGAATTTAACACCCGACTTTCACCAATGGACAGATCATCCAAAATGAAAATAAATAAGGAAACACAAGTTTTAAATGATACATTAAACAAGATGGACTTAACTGACATTTATAGGACATTGTATCCATAAACAACAGAATACACTTTCTTCCCAAGTGCTCATGGAACATTCTCCAGAGGAGATCATACCTTGGGTCACAAATCAAGCCTTGGAAAATTTAAGAAAATTGAAATCGCATCAAGTATCTTTTCTGACCACAATGCTATGAAACTAGATATCAATTACAGGAAGAAATCTGTAAAGAATACAAACACTTGGAGGCTAAACAATACACTACTAAATAACCAAGAGATCACTGCAGAAATCAAAGAGGAAATCAAAAAATACCTAGAAACAAAGGACAATGAAAACATGACAACTCAAAACCTATGTGATGCAGCAAAAGCAGTTCTAAGATGGAAGTTTATAGCAATACAATCTTACCTCAATAAAAAAGAAACATCTCAAATAAAAAGCCTAACCTTATACCTAAAGCAATTAGAGAAAGAAGAACAAAAAACCCGCAAACTTAGCAGAAGGAAAGGAATCATAAATATCAGATCAGAAATAAGTGAAAAAGAAATGAAGGAAACGATAGCAAAGATCAATTAAACTAAAAGCTGGTTCATTGAGAAGATAAACAAAATTGATAAACCATTAGCCAGACTCATCAAGAATAAAAGGGAGAATACTCAAATCAATAGAATTAGAAACGAAAAAGAAGTAACAACTGACACTGCAAAACTACAATGGATCGTGAGAGATTACTATAAGCAACTATATGCCAGTAAAATGGACAACCTGGAAGAAATGAAGGAATTCTTAGAAAAGCACAAGCTTCTGAGACTGAACCAGGAAGAAATAGAAAATATAAACAGACCAATCACAAGTGCTGAAATTGAAACTGTGATTAAAAATCTTCCAACAAACAAAAGCCCAGGACCAGATGGCTTCACGGGTGAATTCTAACAAACATTTAGAGAAGAGATAACACCTGTCCTTCTCAAACTCTTCCAAAATATAGCAGAGGGAGGAACACTTCCAAACTCATTCTACGAGGCCACCATCACCCTGATACCAAAACCAAGCAAAGATGCCCCCCAAAAAGAAAATTACTGGCCAATATCACTGATGAACATACATGCAAAAATCCTCAACAAAATACTAGCAAAGAGAATCCAACAGCACATTAAAAGGATCATACACCATGAACAAGTGGGGTTTGCCCCAGGAATGCAAGGATTCTTCAATATATGCAAATCAATCAATGTGATACACCATATTAACAAATTGAAGGAGAAAAACCATATGATCATCTCAATAGATGCAGAAAAAGCTTTTGACAAAAATTCAACACCCATTTATGATAAAAACCCTCCAGAAAGTAGGCATAGAGGGAACTTACCTCAACATAAGGCCATTTATGACAAACCCACAGCCAACATCGTTCTCAATGGTAAAAAACAGAAACCATTTCCACTAAGATCAGGAACAAGACAAGGTTGCCCACTCTCACCACTATTATTCAACATAGTTTGGGAAGTTTTAGCCACAGCAATCAGAGAAGAAAAAGAAATAAAAGGAATCTAAATAGGAAAAGAACAAGTAAAACTGTCACTGTCTGCAGATGACATAATAGTATACATAGAGAATCCTAGAGATGCTACCAGAAAACTACTAGAGCTAATTAACGAATTTGGTAAAGAAGCAGGGTACAAAATTAATGCACAGAAATCTCTTGCATTACTATACACTAATGAAAAAAAGTCTGAAAGAGAAATTAAGGAAACACTCCCATTTACCACTTCAACAAAAAGAATAAAATACCTAGGATAAACCTACCTAAGGAGACAAAAGACCTGTATGCAGAAAACTATAAGATGCTGATGAAAGAAATTATGGATGATACAAACAGATGGAGAGATATACCATGTTCTTGTATTGGAAGAATCAACATTGTGAAAATGACTATAACACCCAAAGCAACTTACAAATTAAATTCAATCCCTATCAAACTACCAATGGCATTTTTCACAGAACTAGAACAAAAAAATTCACAATTTTTGTGGAAACACCAAAGACCCCGAAGAACCAAAGCAATCTTGAGAACGAAAAACAGAGCTGGATGAACCAGGCTCCCTGACTTCAGACTACACTACAAAGTTACAGTAATCAAGACAGTATGGTACTGGCACAAAAACAGAAATATTGATCAATGGAACAGGAGAGAAAGCCTATTGTCACCTTAACTTTGATAAAGGAGGCAAGAGTATACAATGGAGAAAAGACAGCCTCTTCAATAAGTGGTGCTGGGAAAACTGGACAGCTACATGTAAAAGAATGAAATTAGAACACTCCCTAACACCATACACAAAAATAAACTCAGAATGGATTAAAGACCTAAATGTAAGGCCAGACATTATAAAACTCTTAGAGCAAAACATAGGCAGAATACTCTATATCATAAATCACAGCAAGATCCTTTTTGACCCACCTCCTAGAGAAATGGAAATAACAACAAAAATAAACAAATGGGACCTAATGAAACTGCAAAGCTTTTGCACAGCAAAGGAAACCTTAAAAAAGATGGAAGGACAATCCTCAGAATGGGAGAAAATATTTGCAAATAAAGCAACTGACAAAGGATTAATCTCCAAAATTTACAAGCAGCTCAATATCAAAAAAACAAACAACCCAATTCAAAAATGGGCAGAAGACCTAAATAGACATTTCTCCAAAGAAGATATACAGATTGCCAACAAACACATGAAAGGATGCTCAACATCACTGATCATTAGAGAAATGCAAATAAAAACTACAATGAGGTATCACCTCACACCAGTCAGAATGGCCATCATCAAAAAACCTACAACCAGTAAATGCTGGAGAGGGTGTGGAGAAATGGGAACCCTCTTGCACTGTTGGTGGGAATGTAAACTGATACAGCCACTATGGAAAACAGTATGGACATTCCTTAAAAAACTAAAAATAGCAGTACCATACGACCCAGCAATCCCACTACTGGGCATATACCCTGAGAAAACCATAATTCGAAAAGAGTCATGTACCACAGTGTTCACTGCAGCTCTATTGACAATGGCCCGGACATGGAAGCAATGTAAGTGTCCATTGACAGATGAATGGATAAAGAAAACATGGCACATATATACAATGGAATATTACTCAGCCATAAAAAGAAATGATATTGAATTATTTGTAGTGAGGTGGATAGACCTAGAGTCTGTCATATGGAGTGACGTAAGTCAGAAAGTGAAAAACAAATACCGTACGCTAATGCATATATATGGAATTTTAAAAAGCTGTACTGATGAATCTAGTCGCAGAGCAAGAATAAAGACGCAGAAGTACAGAATGGACTTGAGGGCATGGGGTGGGGAAGGAGAAGCTGGGATGAAGTGAGAGAGTAGCAATGACATATATACAGTACCAAATGTAAAACAGATAGCTAGTAGGAAGCAGCCGCATAGCACACGGGGATTAGCATGGTGCTTTGTATCCACCTACAAGGGTGGGATAGGGAGGGTAGGAGGGAGATGTAAGGGGGAGGAGATATTGGGATGCATGTATATGTATAGCTGATTCACTTTGTTATAAAGCAGAAACTAACACACCATTGTAAAGCAATTATACTCCAATAAAGATGTTAAAAAGGTAAAAAAATAAAAATAAAAAGGGTACATTAAAAAAAGAATTTAAGATAAAAAATACAAGTTTAATGCATTTCATAACTGAAAATCAAGTTTCAGGTTTTTTTCTTTAGTATATTCAAAGTTATTTTTGTCAGTGATAAGTACTAAATTAATTGCATCTGTCATTTCTCTACTCTGTGTCTTCACTGTCATTCAGCCTGAAATAGTTTGTGTTTTCTCTCTTACCCCAGAAATTATTTTTAAAAATTTATATCTAATTTTATCTATTATTTTGCTATTTGTCTCTAATTTTACTGCAGTGTGGTAAAAGCACCATAATCAGTAGTGGAACAGCTTTTGTTGTTGTTTTGTTTTATTTTGAGTCTTTGGAATTCACCAAGGCTTTCTTTGTTGTCTAGCAAATGCCTGACTTTTCTGTGAATGGGCCATGCGTGTGCAAAACATAGTAAGTTTTCACTGTTGTACACAATGATCTCTCTCTGTGTCTTTCTGTCTATATATCTACCAACCAAGAGTGATACACACAGACTAGATGACACAATTAATCATGTTATTTGTACTTTGTATCTGTGCATATTTCTATTTGATCATATCAGGTTCCAAGCAGGATTCACTATTATAACTACTGAACTATAATTATTGATTTTGTCTCTCTCATATATATATATATATATATATATATATATATATATATATATATATATAATTTTAGCATATAATTTGATAGTTTATCTATTTGGGACTATATTGAGATAGGCACAGTAGTGTGCTAGAGACAGTTCATACCATCTCATGAGAGCCAGTTGTTAATTATCAGGAATCTTGTAAGCCAGTGGTCAAACCTAACCATTATTAAATATTAAACTATATTAACTTATAATTAAATGTATTGTAGTAAAAAAAGATAAACATTCAAAATTCATACTTCCTAACTATTCTCCTACATTTATAAGAGAAATAATACTTTTGTGATGCATTGATCCAGCAGACCCCAATGTATTCAAATGGTCAAATTTAGCATCACTAACAACAGAACAAACTAACAGTAGGTACCTCTGCGGTGATACAATAGAAAGTAATCAACAATACCTACGTGAAAGTATCTATGTCTTTATGCTGAATCTAATCTTGAGAAAACAATCAGACAAATGCAAACTGTTAGACTACAAAACAACTAGCCTAGATTTTGAAAACATCAACCTAATGGAAAAAGGAAAGAAAATTGAGACAAAACTGTTCTCAGGTGAAGAGATTAAAAAGGCATGATAAACAGCAGAAAAAACGATGTGATTTTTTGATTATCTGAAAAGAGAAGAGAAGAGAAGAGAAGAGAAGAGAGGAGAAGAGAAAAAAAGAAAAGAAAAGAAGGGCAAAGGAGCAAGCCTGAAGGCTCACACTAACCAAACTTTACATAGGTATAGTAATAACTGATTCAGGTCAAGAACACTTTTGAATACTAAAATCAATGGGTGTAAAGTTTTTGAGAAACAAAATATTTACAGGGTTGCAAAGATCAACCCATACACTACTAATTAATTACAATTTGCTATAATCTATGCTCTTGAAGTTATTTCTATCTATTACGTCAGTATGATGGAAATGCTAAGTATTGGTGGGTTATTGCACATCCCTTCCCAGCTCTACGTTCAGTGACATCATGATGATAGCTTAAAATCATCCATAATGGAAGTTTTTACATCATCAAATTAACAACTGCTACAAATCAGGGCTTGAGTTATTGTTTTGTTGATTATCTAGCCTTACATGTAAATTGCAGATAATATTTTATGAATGTTAAATTTCTTGGATGTGACAATAATATTGTGGTTATGTACGACAATGTCCTTCTTTTGGGAAAGATAAATGCTGAATTATTTTCTGGTGAAGAGGCGTGATGCTTGCAATTTTCAAGTGAGTCAGTAAAACACACACACTTTTATCTTTTGTGTAAAATCCCCCCCGCCATCACACACACAGACACATACACACACACAATCTTTGAGCTTCAGTATAGGAAACTACCCTATAGCTATGCTTCATCTCTCTCTTCAGCTGTGTGGCAACTTTTCCTTAAGGGAGAGCACTACCAGCCCATGACCATTTGACATCTTTTTCAGATATAAAGTTTGCACCACTCTTATATTCAAACAATCAGCATATAGTAAGTGATTCATACCATATGGTCTCAATTGTGAGAGAAGAGCATAGTACACCAGGATGAAATGTATAAGCTAAAATATATTAATTATAGTTATTTTAATTTTGAGATATAAATTATACTCAGTAAATTACATACATAGTAAGTGTACAGTGTGATGAGTTTTGACAGTTGTATATACCAGCTCAAACAAGATAAAGAATATTTCTATCATTCCAGAAAGTTCTCTAGTTTTGTTCTCAGTCAATCCTCGTCTTCCCCAGCCCTCTGTAGCCATCTGTCCTAGGAGGTGACTTCCACCAGTAAAGATTATTTTACCTGTTCTTGGATGTCATGTAAATGGAACCACATAGCCTGTATTTGTTTGTGTCTGTTGCTTTCAATTAACATAGCATTTCTGAGATTCACCCATGTCAGTTGTATGTATCAATGTATTGCTCCTGTTTACTGTTGTGTAGCATTCTATTATGTCAATGTAACATAATTTTTAATACATTATCCTATTGCTAGACATACGTATTTATTCTAATTTGTAATTACTGTAAATAAGCTGTCATGAACATTCCTATACATACAAGTCCTTTTGCTGGCAAAAATATTTCTCTTGGTGAATACCTCAGAGTCAAATTTCTGGGGTCATAGGATAGCATATATGCATGCTTAACATTTTAAGAAACTGTCAAACAATGGTTTATTCCTGCAATGTACGAGAGTCCAATTCACCAAAAAGTCCTCAAATCTAATATTGTAAGTTTTTAAAAATTATTTTAGCTATTTTAATAGATATGAGGTAGTAACTCTTTATGGTTTTATTTTCCATGTCCCTATTCATGATGTTGAGCTCCTTTTTTTTTTTTTTGGAACCTACTGGCCATATATATACACCTACTTTTTTGAACTGTTCAAGTTTTTTTCACATTTTTAAAAAATTGGTTTGTTCCTCTTTTTATTGTTGATTTGAAGGAGTTTCTTAGTCAGATATATGTATATTCCCTTGTCAGAGAGACTGACTAGACTGGAGTCCTTTGTCAGAAAACATTAAGAAATTTTTTCCCTCCGTTTGTGGCTTTCCTATTCATTTTTGTAACAGTGGCTTTTAAAGAGAACTTAGGTCCTCAGAACATGTCCCTAATGGTCCTTGATTCAGATTCAGCTTGTAATTTCTGTGTCCAAGACCCAAAACCAACATTTTCTTTAAAAAATTTGGTTTAACCTCCCCTTCCCTCTTCCTACCCCTGCCACAGGTAATGACATTGTAAGTCAAGTTCTGGAAACTAGACATCCTTATTGTTACTGCACTTTCATTTTGTCTAGAGCTAAGAAATGTTTATATTTTCTAATATATATTTAACAAATTTATGTTATCATTGTCAATTCAATTCCAACAGCACAGAGTTTTTCCTCCCATTCCCTAATATTGAAAGTACTGGTTCCAAAGCACAACTGTGTATTTATTCATTTGCTCTATCACTTAATTCATATAAAATACTTTCAAATTTAATAAATTCATACTCTCTAATGACAACAAACCTCCTAAAGTTCAGAATTTCTTTTCAAAGAACCTAAAACTGTACTCTGATCAAATATAACTTGAAATACTTTTTTCCTGTGTGTTTACATTATACATATACATTAATTTGCTTCTGTTTGTATTCAATTTTAGGAGGTTACTTTTTTGCATGTCTTGATTTTATTTTATTTTTGACTATGTTCTAAAGTCATCACAGTATAAAAAGATAAACTCCTGAAGGCCTCATATCCATCCCTATCCCTTCTACATTGTTCTCACTGAACCAGCTACAGGTACCTATTTTAGTTTGTTTTTGTGTTATCATTTCTTTGTTTCTTTATAAAATAAGCAATATGTATGTATAGCTACACACCCAATTAATCTGATTTTATATATGTATATACGCAGCATATACATATATGTATATATGTATGTATGTAGGTATATATACGTGTGTATAGGTATATACACACACACACACACAAACACATATATATATATAGCCTTCTTATTCTCCTTTATTTTTTTCCACAGATGGTGGATTACTCTACATACTTTTTTTCACCTTACTCTTGTTTTGCTATTTGATATTATATACTGAAAATCACTCCTTATAAGATCATAGAGGTCATGCTCACTCATTTTTTTATGACTGCACAGTGCTCTACTATGTGGATATACCATAGTTTACTCAACCACTCTCCAGTGGAAGGGCATTTAGATTTTTCCAGTATTCTATTATCAAAAATAATGCTACAATGAATAAACTTGGAGGAATGTGGTCTTGTATTTTTGAATTTATTCTTTTATACTGACAAAAATCTTTATTTTAAAAAGTGGTATTTTAATTTAAAAACTATTTTCAAGAGCCCATAATATCTTGGAAATTAACCCATCACTATACATGCAGTCAACATCACGCGTTAGGAAGAAATAATTGGCTTGCCCTTTTTAAGTGTGTTTAAAACAAATAAAAATATACAATTTGGGTAAAACCAGTCATAAAACTAGAAATCAATTTGCTGTTTACTATGTTTCATATACACAGACACATATATTCAACTATCCAACAAGTAAACATGTTTCTTACCTAGTCCACTAAGAAATTTTAAATTATGCTACTCAACCCTAAGTCTAAATTTCTGGCAAGATTAAACTTGATCCCATACCTATTTTTTCATGTAATAATTTAAATGATATGAATTATTCCAAAGTAGTACAAGACCATGCTGTGACTGGTTAGGGTACAACAAATTGAAAAGAAAAAAGAACATCTAAGGGGAATTCAGGGAAGCAGCAGCAGCAGTAGTTGCAATTGACATGGTCATTACCCTGGAGGATAAAATTACTTTCCTTGTGTGTTTTGATTTACATTTTTTAAAGACTGATTAAACATTGTGTGTTTTTTTTTTTTTTTTTTTTTGCTGTACGCGGGCCTCTCACCGCTGCGGCCTCTCCCGTTGCGGAGCACAGGCTCCGGACACACAGGCTCCGCGGCCATGGCTCGCGGGCCCAGCCGCTCCACGGCACGTGGGATCCTCCGGGACCGGGGCACGAACCCTAGTCCCCTGCATCGGCAGGCGGACTCTCAACCACTGCGCCACCAGGGAAGCCCAACATTGTGTGTTTTACCTGCAACAATTTGATGTTTGTCATTGCATCTACAACTAGGAAAAAAAAAAAAAACTTTGTGTAACTGCAACCCTAAAAATATCACTTTAACTTGGAGAGTTAAGGGATAAAAATTCCCCTTCTTACAGGCACTCAGCAAATGGGAGACATGAGTGAGGTGGTAATGGTAAAATTAATATTATCAGAATCCTATTATTTTCCTTAATTCCAATAATGTGAAATTATCACGTGAGAATGTTATTCCGGCCACACGTAATTCCTGTTTTTTAAATGATTTATCTGGAGAAAAATATGGCCCAAATTCCAATAATTTCCTTAAGAAAAGAACTTTGGACATGACTTATGTAAATTTGCAATTACTCACATATTATTTATTACCAGTGGTTCTCAAATATGGCTGTATATAAAAATACAACAAATGATATTTTTAAATAATATAAATTCCTGAGTCTCATTCCAGACAAACAGAGATGGATTATCTGGAATTGTAGGCTAAGTAATTTGGTTATACCACAGTTGATGAATTCTATATGGTAAGTATATGGAGAGGGTATAGGAAATTAAATAAATTATCATAGGCAGAAGTGGTCATGAAACCTTCCTGGAGAAAGTGGGCCGTGGGCCTTTAGTTGAATCTTAAAAGCAAAGAGAAGGAGGAGAACATGGTAGTTTTATATTATGTTTCCAAATTCTTTGACCCTTCTTCCATCAAAAGGTGGAGCTTAATTCATGACCCACCCTTAAGTGGAGTTCTACCTAATGACTTGCTCTTAATAAGTAAAATATGGCAGAACTGATGGCATGAAACTTCCAGAACTAGACTGTAGAATGGACTGCATCTCTTTTGAATTCCCCCCTGTAGGAGAAGTTGGCTGCCATGTTATAAGGACCCTCCAGCAGCCCTATGGAGAAGTCTATATGGTGAAGAACTGAGGTCTCCTATCACAGTCAGGTGGAACTAAGACCTTCTTATGACAGATACATTGGTGATCCTTGTAGGAGGTGGATCCTCCAATTCCAGCCAAGCCTTCAAATAACTAAAGACCCAACTGATATCTTGACTGCAACCTCGTGAGAGATCTTGAACCAGAGCTGCTGTCACTTTATTAGCCCACAAAGAAGACCTGAATAGACATTTTTCCAAAGAGGACATGCAGATAGGCAAGAGAACATGAAAAGTTGTTTAACACTGCTAATCATCAGAGAAATGGAAATCAAAACCTCAATGAGATATCATCTCATGCCTGTCAGAATGGCTATCATCAAAAAGAACACAAATAACAAATGTTGGCAAGGACATGGAGAAAAGGGAACCCTCATACACTGTTGGTAGGAAAGTAATTTGGTACCACTGTGGAACACAGTATGGAGGTTCTCAAAAAACTAAAAACAGAACTACCATGTGGTCCAACAATTCCACTCCTGGGTATATATCTAAAAGAAAAAAAAAAAAACACTAATTCGAAAGGATACACGCAGCCCAATGTACATAGCAGCCTTATTTATAATTGTGAAGATATGGAAGCAACCTAAGTGTCCATCAGCAAATGAATGGATAAATAAGATGTGGTATGTACATGCTATGGGATACTAGTCATCCATTAAAAAAAAGAAGGAAATTTTACCATTTGCAACAACGTAGATAGACTTGGAGCATATTATGCTAAGTGAAATAAGTCAGACAGAGAAAGACAAATATTGTATGATATCAGTCATATGTGGAATCTAAAAAAATACAACAAACTAGGGAATATAACAAAAAAGAAACAGACTCACAGATATAGAGAACAAACCAGGGTTACCACTGGGGAGAGGGAAGAGGGAAGAGGCAAGACAGGGGTAGGGGATTAAACAGTGCAAACTCTTATGTATAAAATAAGCTACAAGGATATATTGTAGAACACAGGGAATATACCCAATATTCTATAATAACCATAAATATAGTATAACCTTTAAAACCTGTGAATCACTGTATTATATACCTATAACTTATGTAATATTGAACATCAACTCTATTTCAATAAAAATAAATACGCAAATAAAGTTACTGGCCCTCAAAAAATAAGATTAAAACAGTGTAATGTTTTAAGCTGCTAAGTGTTGGGGTAATTTTTATGCAGCAATAGAAAAATAATACAGTTAACAAGGTTTAGAGTATGTGGGGAGAGTAAAACACTGGACATTATCTAGAGTAAAGGAAGAATATGTTATATACATCTAAGCTTAAAATTTTAGCAAATGAGAATATAGGATAATATTAAATTATAAATTATATTAAATGATGCTTTGGGGCTGAATGTTTTATTGACGCTAAATACATGAGAAAGTTCTCTTATTATCAATTATTTTTCCTTTTTGTAAGCTACTTTAGAGTTTACAAAAATATCTTGATATATTTTGTCATATTTAATCCTCACTATAGACCAGTGAGGTGTATGTTACCATTTTCAGTCCATACAACAGGAGATAGAAGTTTCCTTTATACTATAATGAGATAATTATGCTAATTGTCTGAAGTGGCTCTGGCTAGTCAGGGCTAGAGTTTGATCTCAGGCCTTGTTATGAGTGATTTATTGATCATTTCTTTACACTGGTTTTTACCAACCTCTACACTACTACTCTTTGCTGTGGGGTCTGTCCTGTACATTTTAGGATGTTGGGCACCCACTAGATGCCAGTAGCAACCTCACCCCAGTTTTGACAATCATCCAAAACTGTCTTCAGACACGGTTAAATGTCCTCTAGGAGGAAAAATCACCCCCAGTTGAGAACCATGGGTTAATAGTTTTCTAATCAGGGGGTTATTAAATATGTTGAACTTATGAACGAGCAAAAAATAATTTACCAAACCTAATATAATCTGATTTTTGAAAGCTAATTGAAGGGAAACTTTTATTATAATGACTATAAGCAACAAAAGCATTGTGCAATGCTTATAATGATTTGTTCAAGAAAAGGCACTCCATAGAAACGGAAAATAATACTATTTCAAGGTATAGAAGCAAGTAGGGTCAATATGATTAAAGGAAGACCTACACTGAATGGAAGAGGGTTTGAAATTTTTATTCTTTTTAGGGCAGTACATAAAGGGCATTAAATCTTTATGGTACAAACTTCCAGTTATAAAATAAATGTCATGGGGATGTAATGTATAGAATGGCAACTATAGTTAATAATACTGTACTGTATATTTGAAAGTTGCTAAACTTAAAAGATCTTAAAAGTTTTCATTACAAGGAAAAAAAACTGTTAACTATGTATGATGACTGATGTTAACTAGACTCACTGTTGTGATCATTCCATAATATATACAAATATTGAATCATTATGTTTTACACCTGAAACTAATATGTTATATGCCAATTATATCTCAATAAAAAACTTTGTTTTATTCACTTAATTTGTACTTCCAAATGAAAATCTCAATATTTATGATTAATGTGCAGAAATGGTTATATAAGTAGTTTGAAAACTGAATTTGTGGTTTTACTGAGATTATATACTGTCATAAACCTAAGATTAAATTATTTTTATCAAGTTTTAAGTAGAAGTCTTACTAAACCAAAATCTGCAACACCAAACATCTTAATTGTTCTCTAAATAAGATTACGTAAGCATTTTCCCAATTCATTTTAGTTTTTTTGTTGTTATTGTTCTGTATTTCAACAAGGAGAACTGTTTTTCTGGATAAAGTGCTTTTGCAGAACATGATGAGCAAAGTGCTGTCCTTCATCTTGTTAGAAATCTCATGAGAGATTTAGGAAAATTTATCAGGAATACCACCTGGGGCAACTTGAATTGAATCTTAGTTAGCTGAGACTTTTGACTAATTTATTCTCCCATTCCACTTGCATGATGGATACAGTTTTTACAGTATGTTAACATTTTGCAAAGCAGTGCCAGATTGAGGAATAATTGCTATTGGATAAAAACCCACGGTTGTACTGTAATAAGATATTTGTTATGAATATCATACAAATGCATGTTGACTATAAAACTATTTTAAATGGTCATTTTATAAGAAAGACAGATTCATTTAATTTGAGCCCTGCTTGGGGAAAGTCAATACAGAGATTGCCAATATAAGCAATTACATATTAAATGGAATTTGTACAGTACATTTGAGTGTAGATCTTGCTTTTCAATTTTTTTGCATAATTGCAAATGATTAGATTCCAGTGAGGCAATCCATGCCGCAAGTCATGGGAAACAACGGTGCATCTCATTATTAATCTGTCGGAGTGAACACTTTAAGTTGAAAGTATTGGATGGTAATGATAGAACCAAAGGATAAAGAGGACAGTGAGAGACAATGGTCTTGTTTCTAGGCTGACACAGAATTACTTTTTTTTTTTTTTTTTCCGAAACGCAGGCCTCTCACTGTTGTGGCCTCTCCCGTTGTGGAGCACAGGCTCCGGACGCGCAGGCTCAGCGGCCATGGCTCACGGGCCCAGCCGCTCCACGGCATGTGGGATCCCCCCGGACCGGGGCACGAACCCGTGTCCCCTGTATCGGCAGGCAGACTCTCAACCACTGCGCCACCAGGGAAGCCCCCAGAATTACTTTTAATGACTGAATGAATATCCCTATTAAAGAAGGTTCTGATCTCAATAACTTATAATTCTAAATTTTTCCTATCCGGAAATTCTCCTATTCCTTGAGTCACTCATGTCACATTTTCTTCTTCCTCTGTTCCTCTTGATAAAAATGGGAATTCTTATAGTATAGTTCTCATGTTAGAGGGGTACTGGAATGCTAATGTACCCTTTAATGTCTAGAATAAGTTATTTAAATCCCATAATGTTTCATTCATTGAGGGGCATAAGTTAGTACTCAATAATTGTTGGCCTGAATTCTAATTTCATTCATTCAGTGTTAATGAGTACTCACTATGTACCAACTGCTAACCTAGGTTCTAATATGGAAACTATACAAAAATATCTGAACAGCAAGATCTGAGGTTAAAGGTATTGAACTATAAAAATATGAATAAAGTACCCTCCGCATTTGCAGAGTTCCTTACAGCCTGAGAGAGAAAACAAATACACAAGAAACTACTTGTAACTTTGTGTAACAATATTGGAGGAGGTCATGGAGAGAATGGGATTCTGTTGACACGTGAGCTGGGCCCACACAACTGGAGGCTCCTCACCAATCCCCTGTCCTTGGAATGTGCATCCCACTTGCCTTCCCTGCACTAGAAGGTGCCCCAAGAACTCAGCCTGGAGATAGTGATGTGTTCTTGAGACCGAGCTGGATGGTACACACGAATGAACCCAGTTAAGGCCTCTGTATAAACTTTCAAGAGTCTGGCAGGTGGGTGAGAGATCTACTCATCTTGCTACCACCCAAGACAAACCCTGTGTGTAAGTCCCTTGCTTATTAAAACTGCCCCCTACCAATCTGGAATGTTCTGCCACTTTCTTTGGTCTCTCCTTGCCTTCCGTGTATGGGGGCCAGTTTCAGATTTCACAGAAGCTCCTGAGGTTTTAAACCAACAAACCAGTACTCTAACGGAAACGACAGCCGTACTTCTAATTCTACTTTTAATCTATATGCTCAGTCCCAGGTCCAGAAAATGACTCAGGAAAAACTCAAACTGGGACTTCCCTGGTGGTCCAGTGGGTGAGATTCCGCGCTCCCAATGCAGGGGGCCCGGGTTCAATCCCTGGTCAGGGAACTGGATCCCTCCAGCCGCAAGGAAGATCCCACATGCTGAACTAAAACCCGGCAGAGCAAAAAAAAAAAAAAAAAAACCCTCAAACTCACCTCCTCCCCTGGACACCCGGAATCTACACCTATCTATGGAATAATGTCTTCTGAAAAGAGCCTAAAACAGGTGGAGTGACCTGTTCACACCGGGCCGAGAGGGAAGCCACATCTAAGCTGCGACCCAAAATCAGGAGAGAGCTCCATACCTGAAGCGTTTTTTTTTTTTTTTTTTTTTTCTGACGAAAAGTTGGGGTGTCTAACACAGGGCATCTCAACTATTAAGACCTGCACTTGGGAGACAAGGCCCCCAAACCCCTGGCTTTGAAGACGGACGGAGTCCACACGGACAAGACCCGAGGGGCTGAGAGGAACTGAGAAACTCCTCGCACAGACTCACCCGCTGCTCCAGCGCCCGGCGCAGAATCAGCCCTTTAAAAGGTGCCCAGACTCGATGTGAAAGAGACTCATTTGCTAATTTTAAGTGTGGGTTTGAAGGGCAGGAACCTGCTGGGATACTCTCTGCGGACCAGGCTGGTGGGCGCCATCTTCCCGCTTTTCCTGTGTGGTGCTGAAGCCCGCGGGCACCATCTTTTTTTTTTTTTTTTTTTTTTTTTTTCTTTTCTTCCTTACTCAGAGGGTGCCTCCTTGTGCTCTTCTATGCCGCGCAAAGTGTGCCAGAATCTCCTGGAAGGCAGCTTCTCCACACGTCTGGCGCCAAGCTTTTTTAGCTGCTGCCGAGGACACGCCCCTTGAATCTCGGGCTTCAGGATGGGGGTGGGGTCGGGGGGTTGCTGAGTCCCGTGCAGCTGCGATATAACCAACCATGGAAGGCGCAGTTCTCCACAGGCCGCCCCCGCCAGAGCTCGGTGCACACAGCTGACTAAAATCTGCCCCCATCTTTCTGAGGAAGGCCTATTTGCCTGTGAGGAGCTCCCGCCTGAGGGGAGCGCAGGTGTGATGCGAGCAGAGGCTGCCGACGCCCCTCAGAGCGCTGTGCCGCCATCTTGGCGGCCCCTCTGCCCCCATAGTTCGCCCGTGTCCCGCACACGAGAGCTTCCACTCTCCTTTGGAACTCTGGTATTTGCCGCTGCCGCACAGAGGACACCTGCAGACGGCCTGGCTCTGGCGGCTTCTGCGCGCGGCCCCACAGGACTGCGTATGTGCGCTTCTTTAAGAGCTGCCGTCTGAGGCTGGGCTTCCAGTCAGCCGAGTCGGTGCGGGCTGAGACCTCCCCTCCCTTCAGGACGCTGACAGGGCTGCTGGGCAGAGCCTCACCCACTGGGAGCCGCGAAAAATAAAATAGGCCCCTGGACGGTCACAAAGCCTGAGAGACAACCAAGAGCCGGGGCAGGGCTGCAGGATAAAGTCCGTCTACACGAGGCCTCTCCTTCCAGACCAGGAAGGTGGCTGCTTCACTTAATGCACGGAAACCGGCACCGAGAGTCGAGGAACATGAAGAAACAGGAATATATTCCAAGTGAAAGAACAAGATAAAACCTCAGGGGGGAAAGTTAATGAAACAGATAATTTACCTGATAAAAAGTTCAAAACTAACCTATATTGTCAGATGAGAAGGCAGAGGCTGAGTCAAAAAGTGAAGATTCACTCTCTTCCGTAGCGCTGACAGTTTTATTCGAAATATTGAAGGTATGTTTTTCAAAACTTTTCTTCTTCTGTCGTGGTCTTATTCACAAGTGGCAAAATATCACTGTATTTGGTTGCCATATGTAAATAAAAACAGGATAACTGTGTGGAAGAGTACCTCATTAATGCAGAATCTGGAAGTTTATGAATGTTATGAGAGTTCAAGGAAACAACTAAACTAAGCTTAGAGTTCTTTAAATGATAACAGATGTCTAAGAATTTCAACTCCTCTAATCATAACTGTTTGTTGACTTCTGTCTATACATCTCCAACTGGTATTTGCAAAGCATTCAGTTCAGTAGGTCAAAGAAACTTGAAGAGTTTCCTTTTTCATCTCGAACATAAATTACTAAAGAGGTCTGAAGAGGCACTGATTTACATTATCACCATAGTAACTACAGTTGGTATTTTTACATTTAGGTTTGTAGATGTATTGCCTACAATAAATTTAAAACCAAAATATTTTAAATAGAAAAACAAATAAAATATCTATGCATAAAATCTCTAGTTTGTTGCCTGGTTTGAAGTTTATGGAACAGGGCTAGAAAGAATGAACAGGTTTTATCTGACCTACCTTCTAGCAATCCTTCTAAAATCCAAAAACATGGATTTTAAGTCAATAATTCTGAAAATAATACAAATAGTTGTTCCCAGAGGAGAGAAATATGTGGTTGACCTAGAGCATCATCCTGGTTAGTTTGGCCCTTTTCCAGCTGTCAGAGGTGATAATGCAATTGGCACCCACCAGTCAACATGTTCTTACACCTGGTTCATCCCTAGTTTAAATGAAGTTGTAGTTTCTTCTAGTATCTGGTTTATATAAGAAAACAATTTTTTTCTGGTAATTCCTATATCTGCTGGTTTTTCAGAGTAATATAAAAATATTTTCTTCGGTATATACAGTAAATTAAAATTTAAATCTTATAAAAAGAGGCAATAATTTGGCTGCACATTCCCCTCATTAATGTGGTCACAGTTAAGAAAATAGCTCCTAAGAGCATTTGAGAAGGAACTCCCAAATTTCCTACTTCTAAACAGTGTCAAGTCTGGTATGTAGCAGAATTAAAGGTGCCACTTTTGATCTGCATCTCCTGACAAGTTTTATAAGCCCACTTAGATGATAAAATATTTAGAACTCCCTAGTTGCTAAGTAAGTTTCTAACTGCAAAATAGTTGCTTTAAAGAAATGTACACTGATGCATAATGATTACATTTTTTACTAAATGAAAACTATGAAAGCACTTTGATTTTGTCTCTGTGCCTTAGGTCTCCTGAACTCTTCCCTGTTCAAGTGAAGGCTTGACCTTTTCCACACAGTACTGAACCAAATTAATGCCTTATAATATGCTAATTATGTCTTACGGAGACTCTCAATTATTCCTTTTAAAAAAAACATTTTTGTATTGTGTCATTAGAAGAACTATAGCTCACATTTTATGATAAAGAAAGACAACTAAAAGACAATATTCGGGCCTTAGGTACTGAGATTCAATTATGTGTCAAGATTCTAGAAATTTCTTGACTTCTGGTGGCATATAATAAGAAAAAAAAGAACCAAACAGACATAGAAACTATAGTCAACTGAAGGGCCTGTGAAAGAAATAGATGTTTTAAAGTGTTAACTGAAATGCTATTTGCAAATGTTTTTATTTGATGATCTCAAGTAAAAGGTTAACAAGAAGGGAAGAAAATGGGGAGGGGAGCTATGTGGAGGCAAGTCTTGAAAATCTGTCACATTTGTCTCTGGGTTTGTTTGTTTTTTTTTTTTACATCCCCCTTGCTTTTGTGCCAGGCATCTTCCGTATCCTGGGCCCAATACTCTAAAATGAAAAAGAGAAGATATATAGACACCAAAGAAATTCATATCAATAACAAGACACTAATGCCATTAAATCTGAAGTTTTTCATGTCTCGATGGCATGGATGCAGTTGACATTTTATTAATAAAGTGCAAAATTTTCTTGATAAAAATATGTAAGTGGAATGTCAATGTGGTGACATTTTTGACTGAGGTAAACAACAGTAAAGTGGAATTTGAGAATGGATAAGAAAAGCTATGGTAAATGTCACATCCCTAGGTCACCCCGTATACTCTTTAATCTACATGTTCTTTTTTTGCCAATGTTTAATTATAATGATATCGTACAAGGTGTTTGAAGGGAATATTTTCATAGTGGCTTTGACAGTTCCTCAGCCAGCAGAGAACTTTGTGGTGCTTGAATTTTGCAAAATTAATCATTCAACACAATTAGCATAGGGTCTCTTGGGATATAAGCAAGGTCTTTATTTTATAATTCAAGGTAGATCTTAATAAGAAATGTTATTTTTGTACTGTTTATGATGATTATGTTTATGATTCTAGATGCATACAAGAATATTTTGTTGTATGGGACAATAAGACAGTACATTAAGGATGTTTTTGTTCTGTATTAATCTATTTTAAAAATTTATTTTAAGTATAATACAAAATGTCTATGTAAGAATCATATCAAGTCAACCTATGGTTATAAGTACTCATAAGTAATTCCACAGATCATTCGAAAACTCTTTTCCAAAGTCATTGTGCTATTATTTGACAGGATGAATTCGTTGTCCTAAGCTATATTTAAACATGAGATTTTCTACCCCAGTACTTATCAATCAATTCTAGTGAGGTTAGGGAAAAGGCAAGTCTGATATTAAATATTTTTAAAGGATAATCTAATTATGGGCAATAAAGAGTTGGATGTTCTTATGTATCCTGAGTGTATGGAGAAACAATATGATCAAGAAAAGTGGAAGGAGCTTTTTCTTCTTACATGCAGTGTCTCAGGTGTTTATGGAGAAAACAACAGTCTGTAAAATCATGTTTTGTTAAAAATGGTATTGCACAGTGAAATCCTGGGTGATACATCTATGAGGAATCTTGGAGATCACCCAGTCTAAATCTTCCATTAAAAATAACAAGCTTTTATTGCTAATTATTAGAGATGATAATTGGCATATTTAAGATGAGGAAATTAGAACTCAAATCTCCTGGCTCTAATTGCAAAACACTTTCCATTTTACCATACTCCCTGTTTTGATTTAAATTTAAAACAAGCATTTGAGTCAAGTGATGGAAGCATAGACAGGGCTGAAGATATTTCCCCCTGTTTTATTGCCTTCCCTTTGACACCTCCAGCTGAAATGCAGTTGACATATACTGAGTTTCTGTAAGTTTCCAGGATTACATCATTATCACAATTTATTATTCACTAGTCAACTTCCCCTGTATGGTAGGGCTACTCCAGTTTCTAAACTAATCATAGCTGGACAGAAAGCTTTAGCACCTCCAAAAAGTAAGGATTATAATTATAGCCTATGAGCTTCTACCTTGATTCCCTGTCTAGCACTATAGTAATACTCTGTAAACATTACAGCTCTCTCTTTGAAATCACTCTACCCCAATCCACAAACTTGCTGCTTTTTATTTTAGCGTTGCATTTGAACAATTTAATAGCCTTTTATTTTCATGGATGCTTGTCTTACTAATGCAGTGCATTAAGCAGTTCCTTCTTCCCTCAAGTCCCTCAAATCACAGGATTGACTTGTTGAATTAGAAATGCTTCATTTCCCTTGTGACTTGCAAAGTAGCTTCCCCGATGACATTTGGTAAACAAAATGAGTAAATCGACATTTTGGTGGTGTTCTTGAATTTCATTCATTCTGGAATTAGCAAAACAAATCACTGTTTTGGAATATATTGTAAATAACATATTTCTATAGATGGGGAGCAGAGGGTGGCTGGCATTAAGGTACAATATGACATCAACAATCCTAAGAAATATTGATCCAAAGAAGTCTGTTGAAGAGAGAGTTCAGTTCTAACTAATGATTGAAATCACTATCCAAGGTCTCTTTAAAAACGGAACTTAAGGGCTTCCCTGGTGGCGCAGTGGTTGAGAGTCCGCCTGCCGATGCAAGGGACACGGGTTCGTGCCCCGGTCCGGGAAGATCCCATATGCCACGGACTGGCTGGGCCCGTGAGCCATGGCCGCTGAGCCTGCACGTCTGGAACCTGTTCTCCGCAACGGGAGAGGCCACAACAGGGAGAGGCCCGCGTACCGCAAAAAAACAAAACAAAACAAAAAACAAAAACAAAAAAAACTGAACTTAAGTTCTCCTTTATCAGAGAAATAAAAAGTGCTTTAATTAGGGACAAAGCCCACTTATCTGAAATCTTACTTGTATTAAGTGTTACTAGTTCTAAGTAGAAATAGGACATAGTCTGAATTCCCAGATATCATAGTGAGCTCCCTATGTTTTTCACCTTCTTCAATGAAGGGACTCATCCCTATCCAACAAAGTAGAAACCACAGTTTGTTCTTCAAAAACGGTTAGGTACCAATTTATGTCTGGAGACAGGAGAGCTTAGGGGTTTAGAAAAATGTGGTCTCTGGAATTAGACCTCCTGTGCATGTCTCCTGAGTCTAATTCATTCTATCTTTATCTTGGGCAAAATAGCTCAACTTCTCTGGGTCTTCCACTTTGGGTTGTTGATAGAATTAAAAGAAACAATGAATGTAAATTTCTTAGAACAGTGCCTGGCCACTGGAAAGCATTCAATCATTAATAGCTATTGTTATTCTAGAATTGAAATCCTGTAATTTTTTTTTTTAACAAAGAGCAAGTCAGAAGTAATAGGCAAAGCACAATTATAATGCTTTGAGGGCTTTGTTTCCTCATGTTGCAAATTCTAGGATATAATTTACTGCAACTTCAGTTTTTACTAGAAGATCAAAGGTTACTAGTCTATAACAGCTATTAACTGAATATGGCTCACGGAACATATCTTGCCCACTGTTTGTTCTCTTAAATAAAGTTTTATTGGAGCTCAGTGACACCCATTCATTTACGTATGATCTGTGTCTGCTTTTGCTCTGCAGTAGCAGAGTTGAATAGTTTCATTAGAGACAGTCTTGTCCATAAAGCATAAAATATTTATTATCTGTCCCTTTACAGAAAGAGTTTGCTTAACCCTAGTTATAGCAGTAGTTAGATATAGTTTTGGAAGATAAGTGAGTTCTAAGAATAGGTTTTGCTGGGAAGAACTTCTGCGAATTTAATGCTAAAAAAAGACAGATTTATGTTGAAAACGGTTCATAAAAAGTAAATTATCCAAGAGTCCACACTTTATTAAAGCTTTATTGAAGCATAATTTACATACCATAACACTCACCATTTTAAGCATATGATTCAATAATATATTCCCACAATTATATATGGAGTTGCACAACCATTGGCACAAATCCAGTTTTCAAGCATTTTCATTACTCTGAAAAATTCCCTGTACCTGTCTGCTTTCAATCCCTACTCTCACTCACAGCCTCAAGCAACTATTAATCTCCTTTCCATCTCTATAAATTTGCCTTTTATGGACATTTCCTATAAATGGAATCATATATATCATGTTCACATCGGGCTTATTTCACTTAGGATACTGTTTTTAAGGTCCACTCATGTAGACGCAGGATCAGTTTTTGTTCCTTTTGATTACTAAACAGTGTTTCATCATATGGGTGTACGATGTTTTGTTTATTCACCAGTGATGGACACATGGGTTGTTTTCAGTTTGGGGCTTTTATTAATAATGCTGCTGCTGTGAACATTCACTGTGAAGTCCTTATGTTAACAACGTATATTTTCATTTATCTTTTGTAGATTCCTAGGAGTGGAATTACTTATCATCTGGTAAGTTTGTGCTTAAATTCTTAAGAAATTACCGAACTGTTTTCCAAAGCGGTCATACCATGTTACATTCTCACAAGTGGATGTGGTTCCAGTTTTTCACATCCCCACCAACAGTTATTTTCTTTCTATTGCAACCATCCTACTGGATGTAAAATAGTATCTCGTTTTAATTTGTATTTTCTAATAACAACGAATAGTGTTTCATATGCTTAAGAGCTGCTTATGTGTTATCTTTGGTGAAATGTTTATTCAAATCCTTTGCTCATTTTTAACTGGATTTTTCAGTCTTTTTATTATAGAATTGTTAGAGTTCTATAAATTCTAGATACAAATCTTCTATCAGATATCTAGTCTTATTTTTAACAACTCATTACTTCAAATCAGAGGCAGACCAAAGTAGTATTAATCCTCTGATAAGTTGTAATGCCTTGTAGTAAATAAAGTGTAGACTTTGGAGTCAGGCGGTCCTGGGTTCATGTTTTATCCCTGCTGTTACCAGCTGTATAGACCCTGACTGGGTTGAGGCTCAAAGTTTTAATTTTCTTCTCTTTAAAGTAGGATTTATAATACAAACTTCATGTGAGAAATGAATGAGTGAGTTCAGATCAGCAACTTTCTTTGAAGTGAAGTGAATACGTAAAACCCAATTCCTGCCCTCTAATAGTTATATTCTCTTTGGGAGAGAGGTATTTAAATAGAGAATGTCATTCTGTGGTGGCTGCTATTTTAAGGTATTGACAGGGTCCAGCTGATACTGGGAAGCAAGAAATTTGACTGAGTGAGGCAGAATGGTCAGGAAATCCTTTTTGGAGGATCTGATACTAGGAAGTGTTAAACACAAGATAGAAGTAAGCCACGAGGACTGAGCATTCAAGGCTGGAACCAGTGTAGTTTTAAAAATATTCCCTTTGTGTTTGATTACTAAGTAAATCTTTTAGAAAACATTTATAGGTGAATTTTCTTAGAGAATATTTGTTTTCCATCTACTGACAAAAATGTGTTATTCATGTTAATGCCATCACGGCAAAGGAGAGCTAAATTCATGAGGCTTGTTGGTCAGTTGCAATAAGACTCCTGAAATATCTGATAATAAGGTTCAGAATCATTTCCAAAGGATTTAAAAATACATGGTGGAAGTGTTAGGTTGTAACTATGTATAAAAAAGAATCCAGAGTAATCCAGTTCCCCTTTTTTCTATTTCATTGCAATGATATAGTGCTACCAAAAAAAAATCAGCAAAGAAGGGAAAACGTGTTACTTTTGTCTAGTTGAAAGCTGGGAGACTATGTAAGGTATATTAACTTTTTTCATGCCACCTGACAACCACCAAACATTATTAATGAAGCTCAGAACAGTCTAGTTGTGCATGAGTTTTGTATTAAATTGATAGCAAAATGAAAGTGTGATATTTAAGATGCTGAGGGATACGCCTGATGTCATTCAATGCCCTTTTCTTATTATGTACATTTATTAGGAGCTTGTCTTCAAAGTATCTTTAAGTTGGGCTTAATGTCAAGAAGATGAGGACTAATATTACATGAAATAAGAATAAAAGGATAGAGGGAATTCAAGGCCTTGGAGAGGCTGAGAAAAAGGAGGGTGTAAAAAGTCAAAGTATAGACAAAAGGTCATCCAGGTAATGGAATGTTTGCACTGTTTTTCTACAAATTGTGATCTTTCAGAAAGTCCCAGAAGCAATTCATATCCTGATCTGCCTTGCTTCCCTTCAGGGTAATCTGAAACTTATGTATAAAAAATAATATCATTAATGGAAGCCACAGGCAGTGTAAAATGTATAGTTATGTTCAAGGGGCATTTATTATTAATCACTAACAAACAAAACAGCAACAACAACAAAAAGACTGTAATGCTTATGTTTGGAAAGGCAAAAACTGTCAGATGTGGAATTGAAAAAGAGTTCCAAATAAGTTTCATTCAGGAGCTCGTCACTCCCTTCTTAGCACTAAGTAATTTTGTAGAAGAACAGAAGCAGCACTACCTACATGAAGCAGTTTTCAAATAAGCCATGATTGTTAGCATGAACTGAGAAAAGAGATGGAAAAGAGAATAAGAATCAAAAATAAGGCAAAGAAAAACTATAGTTAGTAGGGGAAAATGGGAAAAAAAAGGAATTGGCTGGGGGTAAATATCTGTAAAGTTCTGTAGGGAATTGAGATTTCAACTTCCTGTATAAAATAAAGCACAGCTTTGACAATTATCAGTTTAATTTGGTCTTGAATCAAAGTACGTTTTCCTTTCACTTGTTTCCAGGGATCAAATGAACTGGATATTTTCTAGAGTTTCCATTTGGGGTATTCAGATACAGCATTTAGATTCAAGTGCATGGGCCATGTTAGAAAAAAAAAATTGGTAGAAAAACCTGTATTTGAACCATAAAGGATAAATGAGTTTATGAGATAAATCAAAGCAGCTACATAAGAGGTGATTTGCATAGACAAGGGAGGCATAATAAACAGACTATTTGTCTTTCAAAGTCCAGTTCAAAGACCTTCTCCTGATATCCTGATGGGAATTAATCATCCTTTTTCTTCACTCTCATTGTCCTCTATTATAGCAATTATTTCATGTTCGTTTTATTATTATTTACATGCTATGTTTATGACATTTTAATTTTAATGTCCTTGAGGATATGACCTAGGTCTGACTGAGTTTTGTTTCTTCCCTCCTCTGATTTCTATACAAACAGGCACATATCCATTTTCCACCCAGAGTACAGGGCATAATACCATGCAGGTATTAGTAAATTGGACTCTAAGCAGAGAAGGACCCAAAATTCAGAACTTGGCTCACTACATGAAGTCTGACCTTAGTCCATGACTCAGGCTTTTTACTTCTGCTTCTTGTTCTGTGAAATGGGATTATAATTCCAATTTAACCAGTTACTGTAGGGTGAAATGAAAATTTTTTCCTGACTCTGTTGATTGGGATAGATATACAACTTGAACTCCCTTAAGCAAGAATAAGTAGAGATGGAGAGGGTAAGCTTTGATGAGGGAACTGTACCTGGGGGAGCTCACAGATCAAAGAGAGAATTCTAGGATCAGGGGAACCTCCTGAGTCTTCAGGTATTTCTGAACTCATTTTCAACGAGACTGCATTGATGCACTCCTAATTTCTTCATTTTTAAAAAAATGTTAACTTTATTTCTTCAGTCTTTGTATGTGTCACAGAAAGTTTCCCCAAAGGAGAAAGAATTTACCTTCCTTTCAAGGTCTAGCAGAAAAATCCCAGGGAAGGACTTTGGTGGTCTCACTCTCTGTCATGTGCTCACTTTTGACTAGAATCAGAGAATTACCAGAAAGAGATTCTTGACGGAAAAAAAGACAATAACTACCAAATGCACTCCACACCAAGTGCTTAGCACAATGCTTTGCACATAACAAATGCTTACAAAATATCTCATTTTTATATATAATTTTAAGGAAGAACCAGTGAATTCTAGAGAAAGAATGATTCTCTGTACAATAGGTTGTTCAATAAGAATCTGTTACATGAGTAAGTGTCTGTGGCCATAAGGTAAAAAAATAATCATCTGGATTATTATAACATCCATCTTCCCTGTATCAGTAAATTGCACTATCCACCCAAACCCTAGGAGGTTTGCAGTTGATTTCTCTCCAGAATAGATAATGACCCTGTGCATGTATCTCCATTTCCATGGATACAATCCTTGACTAAGCCACTGTCATCGTTCAATGGATTGCTGAAATCGGCTTCCAAAAAATTCTCTGCTTCCACTTTCGTCCTCTTAGTGGCTATTTTCTCCAAAGTAACCAAGATAATTTTTTATGAGTAAATCTACCCAATCAATCTTCTGTTTAAAATGAGTGTCTTCTTATGGCAATAAGAATATAGTCTACACCCTTAACCACGTATAAAATCCCTTCTCCATCTGGCTTTTCCCTCCCACTGTACCTTCATCAAATACTACTCTTATGTCCCTGCACCACCAACCTCATTTAGGTCAATCAGGAATCAAACTTCATCCTAGCTCAGGTTTGTTAAAACTGTTTTTCTTCTCCAGAATGTTCTTATTCCAGACCTTTGTATGGCTGCCTCCTTTGCAGTGGATCTATAACGAAATGCATTATCATAACCAAGAGCCTTCTTTAACATCCTTAGCTAATGTAGTGCACCTTCACCTCATTGCTCTTTTCTCCCAAGTAGAATATAAACTCCAAGCATTCCTTAAATGCAAAACAAGTGTTTCCAGAGCCTTGGAGGCCTTCCTTAAAATCTGTAAGGAGAGGATACCAAGAAAAAGTGTATCAATTGCCAAGGCAGCCTCTCCAAGGTACAAACTAGGATAGATGTCATAGTAACCACTATGGGACTGTCCTACTCATTTTGTCAGCTCAGGAGGGGATAAACGAGGAATGTTGAGATGAAGCTAGTATGCGTGTGTGTGTGCCTGTGTCTTTGTGCCTATGTAGTTTTCCATCTTTTATTATACTGATATATCCTCCTCTAAAAATTAACAAAAAGTAAAGTCAATTTTATTTATTAAGTATCACTGATACAGGTCCCAAGAATCTCAGTTGGGACTGGAGCTGCAAAATCTTTGTCTTGGTTGTAGCAGGTATTACAACCTTAATGTGGGTTATGGATTCTACCTCAGGGCTACAAAAAGACAACAAAGTGAAAGAACTTACATGCTTGGCTCATTTCTTTCCTGTGATACACTCTGAGTACACCAAAGTGGTGACTAATTTTCCGACTAAACTCTGATATGCCTTAGCATTTAGAACAGGATTTATTCATCAAGGATTTCGGGTTAGATTCCAATAGACAGTGGCTGAGTCTGACAAGCAAAATCAGGGATTGCCTCTTTGAGGGAGAAATCCACAGAAGGAAGGATTCTATCGCATTTATTGTGGGATGAAATGAAGCTTGCTATTGGAAACAGGTCCTATGAAGAGTACTGACAGCAAAGTTTTTTACGATATTAGAAATGGGCACTGTAAAATTCCATCTTTATTGAAAATATTTCCTCTTTGCCATCTACAAAATGTAACTGAACTAGGAAAAGGCAGGGAAAAATAGCTTGATCCTAATACAATATGCAAACCTCCCTCTGCTTTCAGTCCTCTGTGTCCATTTCCCAAAACGAGTTCAGGAAAGTAGATATGTAATGTTTCTTTCTGTGTGCAAAAAGGTGGAAGTTGAAAAATAAAAACAACCTGTGTTTGCTATTCATTATATAAAGAGATCCCTAATTTTCTTTGCACTTAGACTGTGTTTTACAGAGCTGTATAAAATTTTTAATCTTCTCTGAAAACAATAGAGCGCACACACACACACATACACACAATGTATCTGATCAAAGAAAAATAGTACCAAAGGAATGCAAGGAGGCTTAAAGGAATACTAAATGTTACAAGCATAAGAAGAAAATAAATTCATTCTGGTTCAAATGATCTAGAAACACTTTTGGAATAATTTGAATTTGAGCAGAGACTTAAAGTAGGAGTAAACCTTTAATGCATGGACATTAGGTTGTAAGCAAATGGGAAAGGTAGGAAACTGCAGAACACTTTGAAAGAAAGCAAGCAGTCTCATGAGATAGAGGTATGCATATGTGAAATTGTGGTTCCCGTTTAAGAACACAGCAAGTTATGGGCAGACATGGGATTATGAATTTGACTTCATGAGAGTATAAACCCTTTGTTGCAGCATTCAGTACATAACAAACTCAAGGAACAATTCAAGTTCTATACCTTTAATAAAGCCTTTCTAGTTATTGTGACCCTTAAGGATATCTCTGCACTATGACACTTTTATTATCCAACATAGATTTTCATCTTAATTGCAATCTGTCTTGTCTCAATTTCTGTTTCATCTGTGTTTATAGTGTAACTCTCAAGAAACTCAAAACAACTTGAGTCCTAATATTATGTCAAAAAATAGAGCCTGACACAGTTTTAGATACAAAGTTAGCACTTAATGAGCACATTATTGATTACATACGGTAAAGGAAAAAAAAACATACTCCCAAATTGAAACAATGGCAGTCACAACCTCACGTGTTTTGCTTAACCTGTAGGACAGATATTGATCCCATCTGACCACAAGAAAAGAACTTGCATAAAGGGTTTACTTTCTGAACACTTCAGTCATATTCACTCTGCTGTGTGGTCAAAAATCCATTAGTGGAGTGCCAGCAATGCATCAAATGTGCTATTAATTTCACTCGCAGCAGAGGTTCTGCACTTTTGATGAGGACCACTTAAATTTAATAGAGAAGCAAGCTGCCCCGTGCCTGTTCTAAAACAGGAAAGTGACCCAAAATCGAGGAGACAGATTTATGTGACATGCCTAGAATGTGATGCATGCCTTTTGGCCAGAACCCTGTGAGGTGAAATGGCAGTTCTGGGGACAGGAACCCCAGGGTGATATGCAAGAGCAGACAGGCTTGCTTCTTTCACCAGGGCTCAGAAAAAGGATGACCCTCATATTAGAGAGCCCGTAAATGTGTAAAACATTATTTCATCCAAGACGGCAGCCCTCTGGACACTGAGGCTGTGAGGAGAACTGGAGGGAACGTGCAGGCTGCCAAGGCAATTGTCAGAAACGGCTGCCAGAGAATCGGATGCTGTGGCTGCAAAGATATTATCTCTGGCTTGGCATTTGGAGCCTACCCTAGAAGTTCAAAGAGGAGCAGCAATAACTGAACCAACTCTCAGGGGAACACAAGAGCTATATTATCTATAATTTATAGGACTTTAAAGACAAACTTTGATTTTGAGGGGATACACCAGGAATGATGTTTCCTCTGTAAGGGAAATTGCCTTAGAGCATGTGTGCTGCAGATTTCTCTGAAGACGAGCATGCAAATTAAAATGACAGAGAAAGCTTTTCATGAACTGTCTTGATTAGGTAACTTCTGGTCATATTTGAGTCAAGCCATGGCAGTATAAGCATAACTCTAAAGGTGAAAAGCCTAATCAGTGCAGCGGAATTCTAACAACTGTAGAAAGATTCCCAGCCACCATTGCTAATGACTTGAACAATAGAACTGCCCAAAAAATAATGGGGAAGCTTAGAAAGTATTCAGTCAGAGTCCACACAGCAGCTGTTGAAATGTTTGTCTCCAAAGTGCAGCCAGAGTAAGGATGGGGTTAGATAAGTGATGACGACTAGAATTTTGTCTCACGTGAAAATGTAGGACTATACTCACCTAGCTAGTATCCTCCAGCATTGTATTAGGGCTTATTATTACTTCTAATGTATTATGACTCATCCATTATATATAATGGATGAATTGATTCATTTATTAATTCACTCATTTATTCAGTAAGTAATTATATTCAGTAGGTAGTTATTGAGTGCATACTATGTATCAGGACTGGATCTAGTTGTTGGGGATACAGAAGTGAATATAACAGGTTTCTCCTGTCTTTACCTTCTAGCGGAAGTAGGCAAAAAATAAACTAAATTTTAAGAAAACATATACTGCGAGTCTTTTAGATGGAAAGAAAAAAACAAAATAGGGAAGAAGCAAGGCACTAATGGAAATGCGATTTTAAATAGGGTGTCCGTGGAATACCTCAATAAGATGGTAACGTTTGAGGCAAGAAGTGAAGAAGTGAGTCATGTGGGTATCTGAGGAAAGAACAAGTGTAGAAAAGAGCAAGTAAAGAAGTCCTGATGCTGCTGTGTGTTAGGGAGTTCATGGAGTAGCAAAAAGTCTGTGTATGGCTGGAATGGAATAGATGAGGGGATGAGAAGCAGAAGGGAGCAGGGGACCTAGTTAGAGGCCATGGAGGCCATTGTGAGAATCTTGGTTGTTACTCCAAGTGGATGGGAAACCAGTGGAGAGTTTTGAGCAAAGGAAGGAAATGATTAATCTTATGATTAAAACATCACTCTGGCTGCTGTGATTAAAACCCAATGGTGCAAGGACAGAACAAAGGGTCCAGTTAGGAAGCACTTGGAATAATTCAGACAGGGGAGAATAACAGCTTTGGAGCCTAGACACGTTGGCGATGAGTTCAACGAGGTGTTAGTGAGCCTTCTTTAAAATCCATAGGGAGTATACAAAATGAAATCATAGTTATACTACAAAACTGATTTTTTAAAATGTTGTCATTGAGAGACCAAATGCTACGTAGTGCAGAGAAAAGAAATGATTTAAGCAGGGGCAGGTGAGAAGCAAGTAAGCAAATAATCAGAAATGACTTTCTGAGGGAGGTGGTGTAGATTTGAACCTGGACAAATAGACATTTAAACACAACCTGTTTCTCCCTGCTTGGCAGCTGTAGGGAACAGCTGAAGAGAGATGTTGAAAAAGGCTGAGGAGGAGATGGCAAATATATTTTAAGTACAAACATTGAAAGTAGCTGCATAGAATTATTCTAATACTGTATCTGAGATCAAGCAGGGGGAAAATGAAGATGGTTACTAATACTTTCTAGGAGCACAGAAAAGGGTAGGTTAGGGAACTCCAGAGTGTGAAGGTGACAGTGAGCAAAAATATAGCAGCAGGAATGTGTGAACCTTATTCAAGAAAGAATAGATTCTCTATCGTGCCTGGAACATAGGACATGTGGAGGAAACAATGAGAAATGATAAATCAAATTTCAGCTACTCATTTTATTTTTATTTTTTTAATAAATTTATTTATTTTTATTTATTTATCTTTGTCTGCGTTGGGTTTTCATTGCTGCGCACAGGCTTTCTCTAGTTGCGGTGAGCGGGGGCTACTCTTCCTTGCGGTGCGTGGGCTTCTCATTGTGGTGGCTTCTCTTGCTGCGGAGCATGGGCTCTAGGCGCATGGGCTTCAGTAGTTGTGGCTTGTGGGCTTTAGAGCGCAGGCTCAATAGTTGTGGCGTGTGGGCTCAGTAGTTGCGATGCACGGGCTTAGTTGCTTCGCGGCATGTGGGATCTTCCCGGACCAGGACTCAAACCCGTGTCCCCTGCATTGGCAGGCAGATCCTTAACCACGGTGCCACCAGGGAAGCCCTCAGCTACTCATTTTAAACAGAGAAAACTCAGCTCTTTGAGTAGATAAACCAACCAGTGTGTTGAATAAACTGGTTTTGTTTGAAACAGTCATTTAACCTATAAATTACACATGTTCTTCACTTTAAGAAGAAACAAGGTATTTGAAAGTTAATGTGGAATCTCAATAGTGATACATAATCATGTAGCAAAGATATTGAAACACATGTATCTAAATGTTTTAGAAAGTCTAAAGTAACTGCATTCAAAATCCTTAAAAAATGAATATAACCACTTAATTTTATTTTATCCCTAAATCTAGATTTTTCACAATTTGTCTGTAAATAAAGTATATACCATTTATATATATTAAAATATTAAGGACTTTTCAGAAGCTCTAGTAACATGTTTAACATATTGCAATAAAATTAAATGATAAATAATCTGGTTCTTATATCTTGCTTTCTTCCTCACCAGTTATGTGACTTAAGCAAATTACTTAATACCTCTGTGCATTAGTTTCTTCATCTGTAAAAAAGAGTTATTTTAAGGACAATCGAATTATCGATGTGAATGCAATTTGGAAGTGCTGTGATCTTTATTCATGTCTTGCAAAGTATGTGTATGTGTGCTGAGAGTGTAATTATTGCAGTAAGCAGTATAGCACCCAAACATCTTGATGTTTAGCAAATGTGTAGAACCTGTCAGCCTATATAGCAGTTGGATAGTCTAGTACCTGTCTAACAGGATACCTAGACTATAGGAGATGAGGTGGGAATGGTTATAGGCACAACCTGCCTGTGACAACATTGGTTGCTATGATCAAGACTATCCTTAAAAGAATGAGCTCATACAAAAAATTAACCTTGATACCTTCTATGCTAGGAATGCAAATATGGTGGAAGGTACATCAAACATGAGATCATTAATGTATTTTAACAGTGATCAGTTACCAACCAGCAAGACTATAGCACAAAATTATGATAACTACCAATTATTTTGGGGGGTTACTCTGTGATCATAGGATATTATTTTTAGTCAGTTCAGCAACTATATATGATCATATTTTCTCATGATTCATACACAAGGAAATTAAGGTGCAGAGAGGTTAAATAATTAACCCAATAAGATGCTATTTTAGACAGTATCTCTGTGTGGTATACAATGCTCTATGTGATGTCCTACTCCTTTGTTCCCCATTAATCTCTTACTGACATGAGAAGGAGGATGTATTTTGTAGAAAAGAAGAAATGTATGCTAAGGGGGAATGTGACAAAGATACCAATGATTAGATGTATCTATGTCAAGATTCTTTCTAATAACGTAACTAAATTATACACACACACACACAAGATTCTTTCTAATAACATAAGTAAATTACACATGCACACACACACACACACGGTTTGCAATAGGTTTCAAATATATTTCCTTATACAATGACCCTGTAAATTGCTCTATTTTGCATTTTACAAATGTTGAAATTGCATAGCTCACAGAGGTTACGTGACTTGCCTGAGGTCAAACGGTATAGTATGTAGCAGATCTGGGTCATAAGCCCACGATGTCTGAGTCAAAATCTATTTCTTTCCATTACACCACTTATCAATCATCAGAGCATAGCTGTCCCCTTAATGTTGGCCTTGGATATCTGGTATCAAATCATTTCAGATGCCACCTTTAGATTATTACAAAAGTATTACCTACATAAATAATGTATCCGTTATCTTATTATTTATTGTTATTTCTTGGCGTACATGACGGGATATATAGGCATTTGGATTCAGAAATGCTGATAACTTCTTTCCAAAGAGGTTGTAATTGATTTTTTTCCTGTGTCTTGTTATCAATGTACAGTTAATAATATATGTCACTCCACTGTAACATCTAAATTTACTAACATCTAAATTTAGCTCAATGGGATGTTCCTGTATCATCAAGCTGAAATCCTGGTATTGCAGTGAGGAGAATACTGTATTGCAAGCAAGTGAAATGCTTTGTAAAGTTCATGCTTACATTATTGTAGGAACTTTATTAGTTCCAACTACATTGTGATTGACATGCCCTTTACTGTCTCAGGCCTAATCTTGTCACTTTTTTTCCAAGACACAATACATTTTAACCAGGATTTAGACCCAGCAATGCTGTAGAATGAGATTTTTTGACAATACAATAGTTTAAACACTATTTAGGGACGCATTACATCATGAATGCAGTTATTTATATTCAATGTTCATTATCGTTAATGGACAGATTTGCTTGTGATTCCAGTGTGGAATCTATAAAGAATACAAATTTAATAGCAAACAATGGCATTGATCCATGTTCAACCAATAAATAACTGAGAAACAAGGGTGTGAGAGGTGGGTTTTCCATTTCAAGATGCCTGTATTCAGCATTCTAAAATACTGATAGTATGTACCTAGCAGAATTTATGTGGGTGCACTCTTAAGTTTTGTGTAGTTGCTCACTCTGGTATATTCTACAATTTGGGGTATGTAACTTTATCCTTTTCTGGTGTCATTTTATCCCTTTATGGTGTGCCTACCAATACTACCTACTACTCAAAAGAGTAGTTCTGACTTAAATAAACTATGGAATATAATCAGGTATAACCAATGTAAAAAATATTTCTAGTGCTGAGCCTTTTTCATAGAAATGTGAAAACGTCATCCGTACCAAAAAAAAAAAGAAAAATCCTAAGTAGAATGGTAGCATTTTTCTCAGTCCCAACATTACTGTAAATAGAAAGATGGACAGAGCTCTTATGATTTCCATTCAGATTGACTATACAACTGGATAAGGATTAAGATACTATGTAAAAAAGAAAGAAAAGATACTTATTTTGGTTATGGATTTTTGCTTTGACTAATTCGTATTTTAGCTATGCTTAGATATATTTGGAAAGCTGAAAGTTATTAAAAACACAATACTACTATGTACAATCAAAACTTTATTACTAAATAAAAATATGCCATTTACTTTCCTCTGTTTTTTTAAACTTTCAAAAGAAAAAAAAAGCAAATAAATTGAAAGAGAAGAACAGTCTACAGTGAAAGCCATCACTGAGCTACTTTAATGATGTACAATCTGTTAGCTATATGAAGACTGTAAACAGACTAATATTTCGAGAAGTGTAGGATGAATCACCCATTTAGAAGCATTGAAGAGAAAATGAAGAAGCTATGAGTGAGTTGTGAAGCAATGAATAAGAACGTATTATACCACAGGAAGCCATCAATATTTGTTTATTATGTCAGTATGAGGAATAAATCTGTTAGCTAATTTGTATTCTCCACAGTTAATTTCAGTGTTCCTGCCTGAGCGTTTTTGTTCCAGAATGAGTGTTGCACAGCTGTTTAATGATACCATCAAAAATTCAGAAAGTCATGGTCCCTTGGAGTTAGAAAGGCATTACAAAGTATGATATCAAACCAGAAATGATATAACATTACCTTCAGACATTATATACTTCTTTCTTGCTCTCTCCTGTAACTCTGTCTCTCTCTGTCATATTTTACATCTTTTAATATTCTCTCCAGTTTTAAAAATATCTGCTCAGACAAAAAAGCAAAATAATTACTAGGTTAAATGGTTAAAGCACTATTTTCTTTTTACACTTTAAATTGTTTTTGGGTTTACTTTACTTTAGCAATGACTTACTCAATATAATTAAACTCAGAAATTAAACAATTAAACAATTTCATGTTTAGAAAGAGCTATACTGGGCCTCCCTGGTGGCGCAGTGGTTGAGAGTCCGCCTGCCGATGCAGGGGATACGGGTTCGTGCCCCGGTCTGGGAGGATCCCATATGCCGCGGAGCGGCTGGGCCCGTGAGCCATGGCCGCTGGGCCTGCGCGTCCGGAGCCTGCGCTCCGCAACGGGAGGGGCCACAGCAGTGAGAGGCCCGCATACCGCAAAAAAAAAAAAAAAAAAAAAAGAAAGAGCTATACTTACAAATTGCTCATAGGCATATCACAATATAGAGATTATAGCTTATATTTACACATATACCTGTATTAAAGTAGTAGTTTTAAAAAATAATATTAATCCCTTTTAAATAATATTGTAAACAAAAAGACAACCTACTTAATGGGAAAAATATTTGCAAATGATATGACTGATAATGTGTTAATATCCCCCCAAAATGTAAAAAAGTATACAAGTCAATATCAAAAAGACAAAAAGCCCAATTAAAAAATGGGCAGAGGGCCTCCCTGGTGGCGCAGTGGTTGAGAGTCTGCCTGCTGATGCAGGGGATACGGGTTCGTGCCCCGGTCTGGGAGGATCCCATATGCCGCGGAGCGGCTGGGCCCGTGAGCCATGGCCGCTGAGCCTGCGCGTCCGGAGCCTGTGCTCCGCAACGGGAGAGGCCACAGCAGTGAGAGGCCCGCATACCGCAAAAAAAAAAGAAAAAAAAAAAACTGGGCAGAAAAACTGAATAGACATTTTTCCAAAGAAGATATACGGATGACCAATAGGCCAATGTAAAAAAGATGCTCAGCATCGCTAATCATCAGAGAAATGCAAATGAAAACCACAAGATATCACTTCACACCTGTCAAAATGACTATCATCAAAAAGTCTAGAAATAACAAATGTTGGCAAGGATATATAGAAAAAAGACCCTTAGTACCTGGTTGGTGGGATTGTAAATTGTTGCAGCCACTGTGGAAAACAGTATGGAGGTTCTCAAAAAACTAAAAATAGAACTACCATATGATCTAGCAATTCCACTGCTGGGTATATATCTAAAGAAAACAAAAACACTAATTTGAAAAGATTCATGAACCCCAGTGTTCGTAGTAGCATTATTTACAATTGCCAAGATATGGAAGTGCCCATCAATAGATGAATAGATAAAGAAGTTATGCTATATATCTACAATGGAATATTACTCAGCCCTAAAAAAGAATGATGTTCTGCCATTTGGATGGACCTAGAGAGTATTATGGTTAGTGAAATAAGTTAGAGAAAGACAGATACTCTATCTTATCACTTATATGTGGAATCTAAAAACATAATAAATATATATAACAAAACAAAAACAGACTCACAGATATAGAGAAGGAACTAGTGGTTACCAGTGGGGAGAGGAAAGGCGGGAGGGGTGGGATAGAGGTATGGAATTAAGAGACACAGAGTACTATGTATAAAATAAATAAACAACGAGGATATATTGTACAGGACATGGAAATATAGCCATTATTTTGTAATAACTTTAAATGGAGTATAATCTATAAAAATACTGAATCACTATGTTATGCACCTGAAACTAGTATAATATTGTAAATCAACTATACTGAAATTAAGAACAAATAAATAGTATTTTAGATAATACTTATTACTTTGTAGATTTTATAAAGCATTTTTTGTGTTCTGTAATGCCACGTTCCTTCCCTTCTTTTCTGATTTTGTTTTCCTGCAAACATGATTAAACTTGATGCCTTCTCTTACTTCAGAGGAAAGTTAAATTCTTAATCTCAGCCTGAAATTATGACAGGAAAGTGACAAACTAGACTTGTACTTCTGCACTCTCCTTAAATAAGTTTGAAATTTGCTCAATTCAGTGTCACAGAAGGTTCCAGATGAGAATCTTACTTTAGTGATCATAATATCTTACATGCACTCATAGATTTAAAGCCTGAGATACTACAGCCTTGTTTGTGTTAATTCCTTTTTTTTTTTTGCTGATAAACTAATGAATAAATTAGTGTCCATCTACCAATGGTTTTTACCAATGGATTCAAAGTCTTTGAAAGTTGGGGAATAAATAATCTATGGAATAATAGAATACAAAATCAAATATTCTTCCCCACACCAAAAAATTCTTGTTAACTAAATCTAATATATGCAATTTCAAAATTAACATAGTCATATTCTGTTTGCAAACCCAGTCATCAAGAGCTTGTCTTGTCTTTAAACACATGAAGTTCAATGTATGATAATATATTTTTCTTCTCCTTAATAGTAGTAATGAAATTTCTTCCATTCCGATTGCCTTTATGTTCTTGCTTCTTATATTAAATTCAAAAAATATTAAATTGCTTTCTCTCTGTAAGAAAAAAATATTTTTCTTTAAATTGTATTTGACCTAAATACAAGAATTCATTTCGTTGTGCATATATGTATATAGTGTATCTATAGCAAGCATAAGATCATGTATAGTTGTATTTATGAAGTATCAAACATTGATTACAAATACAAATTTAATCAGTCATATTGATATTTTCCTGCTTGATCCAAAATGTTTGGTCATCTGATAAGAGCCAGATGATGGATGGGATACATTTTAAAATTTTTGTGAGTATATACATGACTAGTTCCACTTTTAGAATGAGGAAAATATAACAACATATAATAAAGTATATAGACTCTCTGGGTGTTAAATATTGTTAATTAAAGATGTAGATGAAAGGGTTATATTTTTCAGGACAGATTTTTCCCAGCTGTAATTTACTAAAAATATTTACCTCCTCTTTCTGGGGTTTCTTTGGAGGGGAGATAGTAAAAGGAACATTTTTATGAATTGCTCAGTTGGGAAAACAGACTACACATTTCACTCCATAAGTCTCTAAAATGTGCCAGCAATCAAGTGAAAATCTCAATTGTTTGTTCACTAGAGATTTATAAAGGTTTTCAGAGTAGAACTCATTTCAGAATCATTCCTCTGAATATAAGGAAGGTCCTAAAGGTTTTCTGTTGACTTTCACTACGTGCTTTTCATTAATCATCTGGTTCAATAATTTCTAGTTTGCAGCATTATGAAGTTAAATCCTGATTTACTTTGAGGGACTGAAGTTATATGTATTAGAAAATTGCATATGTGAGGCAAATGATTAAATGTGTAATTAAAAGTGAAATAACATACTTTGCAGCATACATTACATGTTGTAAATTTGTTTGTTACACAAGAGATTTAAACAACTTTCTTTCCTCCAAAAAGATTAATATTAGAATTTTCCATTCGAACCACACAGGCTTAAAGAAAGGTTTATGAGCTGCCTTTGATTCTGAAAAAAAGTCATTCTCTTCTGTCAGCCAACTGTACACCTCAGAGAGCTCATGGCTTACTAATGTAATTTGCTCATGCAATAGCATTAGAGTTGACACAGTTGCACAATTTGCTTTATATTTGCTTCCCTAGAGCTACTCAGGCATGGATTCTTTCCAAGCTTCACTTATGTACTGGGCAGAAGGTATACCAAAACTCAGAGGGTAGCAAGAGTCAGATGCATGATAAAGACACACCATTTAACCTGTGCCTGTAGCAGCAACTCTCTATCAGGATCCAATGTTCTGAGAGTCAACATAACTATTTTTCCTATGATCTTTGGCACCGGCTTAAGATCTAGGAAGTAGAGGGATAATTGTTCATTTGTAGCTTTTGAGGGAAGGAGTCTGCAGTTCTCTTAGCTCTGACTTTCCCAGTGCAATTCAACAGTGCATACCCACTAAGCCAGCAGGTGGGAAGAAGAGCAAAGCATGAGAAACAAATTAATTGTATCAAGAGAAATAGAGACAACCACTTAATGGATTATTACTAAGGATATGTTGTGAGAGCTACCACAGTGGTTATGAAGTGAAAGAGAGGATGATTAGAAAAAGTAGTGGACTAGAGGTTAAGAACCTTATATAATTGTTCTTAACATATTATTTACACTCACATATAATTCTAAGGATTATAAATAGCCAGATGGTGGTAATTAGCGAAGCTGACTTCCATCTGTGTTACTTAATGAAAGAATAATGAAAATTTTAAAGTAGTTCTACTAGAAATTTAATATTTGTACACTATATTATTCTTGATATTTCACATTCAATAATTGACAACTATTCATTGAACACCTACTTCATACTTCTTGGCACTATACTAGGAACTGGAGATACAATAGTTGTACTTGTGGTCCAGCAAAAGAGGTAAAATTAAATATGATTCCATGTGGTATGATAAATGAGAGAGATGTGGAATACTGTTCAAGCTTTTATTATGGAAGCTTTCAAATGAACACAAAATCACATGTTAAACCCCTAGGAACCCATCATCCGACTCCATCAGTTATCGATGTATGGCAAACTCTTGTTTTATTTTTTACCTCTATTCTTCCCTCAACTTTTGCTTCCTATTTCAAAGAAAATCCTGGAAACAATAGCACTTCACCCATTAAAAAATTTCAATATCTTTGTCTAAAATATGAGTCCTTTAAAAAAAATCACAATACCTATTAAACTATCATGCTTTAAAAAGTTAATAGCACTATTTACTTAATATCAGCTAATATCACTTCAGTGTTCATATTTCCCTGTTTTATCTAAAACAATATTGTTATTGTTCAGATCAAGTCAAAATACATTCCCTAAATGACATTTACTTGTTTGATGGCATGTTTCCCAGCATTTCATAAGAAAAATTTCAAACTTACAAAGCTGATTAAAAAAATACAACAAATGTATATTTACCAACTAGATTCAACAGTTAGCATCTTATTATATGTATATGTATATTATATTATATGAATACATATATGTATTCTAGCAAATATCTATCCATCTATCTATTTTTGCATTCAAACCATATTATTTTTTGAAGCTGTCCAACAATATGTGACCAGAGTGGACAATGTAAGAAAGCCTTTAAGGATAGATATAGCTGGAGGAGTAGACTGAGAACACATTACAGAGAGCCTATTTTTTCGGTTAAGAAGTATGGACTTTATCTTATATTCTTGCGCGGAAGAGAGAAAATAGGCCTGGTAAACAAATGAAAGGGATAATATGTTATATAGTAATAAGTGTTAAGGAGAAACTTTAAAAAGGAAGGTGGAAGTAAGAACAGTTGGCAGGTAGCGAGATTTGTAATTGTAAAAAAGGTGGCCAGGGTAGGCCCCACTAGGAAGATGACATTTAAAGATCTGAAAAAAATGAACGAGAAAGCCAAGTGGGTATCTGGAGGATGAGGAGTCCAAGAGAGAAAATAGTGAGCAAAGGCCCTGAAACTAGAATAGATTGGCATTGTTTTATCATTTTAATAAACTATAATTATACCAACATTGTAAGGATACAGTAGGAGGAATAATAGGCAATCATTGAATGAAAAGTCACCCATAATTCTGGTACTCTTGGAAGTCAAATTATTTTCACATTTTATCCTTAGTCTTTTTGTTTTTATGCACTGTGTTCACCTAAAATTTATGTGTGTATATATATAAGTACATATATATGCATACATACATAAATACAGTTAATTTTGCCTGTTAATTTATTGTAAACATTTTCCATGTTACTGTATAGTCTAAATAGTTATTTTAATAGCTACCTCTTATTCCATGAAGTGAAACATCATGAAATTTTTTTTACCAAGCAATTCTATGGTAGTTATATGTCTATTTATTCTTACAAATATAGTGACAAGTATTTTATATATTTAATTGCTTTTTATTTTCAAAATATTTATTTTGGAAAAAATTAAAAATAGAATTATGGTATTGAAGGTATAAATATTTGAATGATTTTGCTTTCTCAAAATGTTGTATTAAACTGCACTTCCAATCAACAGTATGTAGCTTTACAAGCGTCACAAATAGGATAGTCAAGGTAAAAATTAGAGGATGCATTTTGATCGTTTAAGCTCTAAAATGGAATTTTCTTGTTTTACTTTGCATTTTTTACTATTATCAAGTTCTAATATTGTATCATGTGTTTATTTAGCAGCTGTTTCTATCAATATATAGATTACATGGCCTTATATTTTTGCATAGCTTTCATTTTTTATTTGAAATATTTTACAAATGTTATTTTTCAGGAAAAACTGTTAGAAGACCGTACCCACTGTTTGTCCTTTGCTTTACTTCTGGAAATAAGAACAAATATCTGTGAAATATACATGAAATTTTAAATAATCATTATTAAAATATTCAAATATATTTTCTGATTATCAAAGAAGTATATTTTAATTTTTTTAACTTTGTATTGAAACTTAAAAAGTAAGACAATAAAAATCAGCTCTCTTTAGATGAAGTGGGAGGTTGGGGTTAGCAGATGTAAGCTAGTATATATAGAATGGATAAACAAGGTCCTACTGTAGAGCACAGGGAACTACATACGATATCCTGTGATAAACCATAATGGAAAAGAATATGAAAAAAGAAAGTATATATATATGTATAAAATATAACTGAATCACTTTGCTGTACAGCAGAAATTAACACAACATTGTAAAACAACTATACTTCAATTTTTTTTAAAGTGACCTTCCTTAAAAACAACAACAAAAATCAGCTCTTTGTGTATCAGAGGGTAAATGGGACCTGTAATCTCTCTCTCCCCCCAGTCCCTTCCCTCCCCCACTCTCCATTTAAGGAGCATTAATACCTGCTGACTGGGCAGGGGTGGTAGAGGGTATGAAGTTTTTATTAACATATGGAAAACCAAAAGAATAATTTCAAACAAAAAGAATGGGATTCTGATAGACAAAAGAGAACAGAGAGAATCTCTGCAGATCAGGCTTGGGAGAGCACTGCAGTGAAAATGGGGACAATGTTACATGGACTAACACACTAAAAATTTCCAAGTTAAGAATCAGTGATTACTGAACCAATTGGGTTCTGGAGCAATATTTAGGGAATTAAATGACTCTCACTGGAACAGCTATATCTGCTCCTTTTGTTTTATGTTTCCACAAAGCACTGACACAAGATCAATCTATTCATTTCCTGACACCCTTCACCAGAATGCAAGCTCTCTCAAAACAGGGACATCACCTGTTCTATTCCAGTGCCTAGGAAGTGCCTGGCACATAGTAGGTCTCAATATGCATTGCATAAGTGAGCCAATGTATTATGTAAATGAGCCAGATCCAAAAATTTTCCCCACAACTTTCAAATGATCAAAGTTCCTCTGCTTCTGGATATATATTTCAGAGGTCTCACCTTTGATATTTTTCTGTTAAATTTCATAGGTCATAGGTCTGAGTTCTTTCTGGGAATTCTTTCTAGGGAGCCTGTCATACCTTTATTTCCAAGATGCTTTTGTGTTCATCTTTTCTAGAACCTTCAAAGGCATTTTGGTGGAAAGTAGGAGGAAGGTTCATCAGGACCTCTAGCCAACTGTAATGGTGGTCCATATGTGTTTTGTTTTAATAATTTAAAATTGTATCCTTGGCCTTTATGACTACAGTACAAGGTGTCCTGTTTAATTGCTTATGTCTTTTGCTTCAGTAGAGTGGAGCCAAGAGGACCTCTATAAAATTATTCAATTACACAGATTTTCCCAGCTACTTTAATGGGATGCACCTTTGTGTCCTCCTACACTTATTTTTTAATCAACAACAAAGTGGCAGTTTTGCTTGTGGCCGCACTCTAACCATCCCTGAACACTGATCTAACTTCAAAAGCATAAAAAAGTATATGCTGCGTTTTGAAGTCTGGCTGAGAATGCACACAAACATGCCCTAAGAGAGTACCATTTCTAAAAAGCCATTTGCTATTAAGCAGTTTCAATTTTTCTTTTATTTCTGTTTTCCTTTTTAAAAAATGTGTTTTTGTCGTTCACTATTCTCTTTTGGTTTTGCTTGTACCTTGTTTATTATAAGGGGAGCTTTTGATCTTAAAGTTTTGTTTTTCTACATTTATTCCAACATTGTTTTTGTTCTATGCCATGTAGCCAAAGCATTTCTGCTGTTGTGTTCCTAAGAGTGGTTTTAAATGTGAAGCTCTCAATAATGTTTATTTAACTGTTCAGTCTTCATTTAGACACTGGATAGCAGCCCTACTGAAGGCCTAGTGTAGAGCAATAGGGAATCAAGCATGTGATTTAAAATTTTTAAGAGAAAGTGAAAGTTAAAAGTAATTGGCAAACAAGGGAGAGTAGCAAAGAAAAGAGCAACCCAATGAAATTCCTGTGTTAGGGTGAACCGAGACCTATGAGGATGAAAAGGCATGAAGGGAGCAGTATATCTGACATCACAATCAGTACACTAGAGACAGACACCCACAAGAGGAATAAGAGAATACAGTACATTACACCTTCACAACAGACCCTAGGGTTTCAATATGAAAAGCTTTCCAACAGTTTGATAACTGGAAACAGCCAACTAGACGAAGTTCACCATCTTTTACAAAGAGTTATTTAGTTTGGATATTGGTCAGTGGGTATTTATTAAATATCATCTGTCTGAAAAAGGCTTTTTTTTCTTCCACATACTTTATGTCAGAGAATTCTAACAATAATAATAGGGCGTAGAGTGTTACCATTTCATATAAGAGGAACTGAAGTTCAGATATTGTAAGTAACTTACAAAAATTACCCAGCTAGTAATTGTTCCATTTGGAACTTTATTTCCAGATGGTCTGATTCTAAAACCAGTGGTTTTTTTCTTCCGTTTTATGCAACTTTCCCTGTTGGACCTCCGTGGCCAAAATGAATGAAAAATAGCTGGATGTCCATTGTGTGCTTCATAGAAATACTCTTGTAGATAAGAATCAGGGTAAGCAGTGGTCATGAAACAAGATAAGGGAAGTCAACAAAACATTTTCTGATTTCAGAAAGGAAAAGTGTATCTGAAAACAGAGTTTACAAATGCTACATATATTTCTTATCTACCCAGTCCTGTTTGGTTGTTCCTGATTTAAACTTTTTGCTCATCGTCCTGGTCTCAGGTAAGAAAACAACTAGAATCAACAGTAAATGAGAGTAAGCTCTTTTTATTGTAATAAGATTCTTTATAACACATATGACATATATCATATACATATATACATATAGATACACATTAAAAGCATAAAAATACATATTTCTGAATACAAATATGGACACAGATTTTTTAAACAATTTTGCTGTTCAAACTCTTTCAAATATTTCATCCAAATCAAAAGTGGAAATATACCAGAAAACAGTAGGCTAGAAAGGTACCTGTCTCATACCATTCCCACTGTAAGTTACATTGTGATTACTTTTATTAAGTATGTGAATAGAATAGATTGATCAGTGTATACAAAACATAAATCATGGAAATAGGTACTTCTGAAGCCTTTGAGTAATATTTTTAAACTTTATTTTACTGAGACGTCTGCATTTAGATCAACCCACTGCAATGAAGTGTAAATCTATTTTTTAATATTTATTTATTTTCTGGCTGTGTTGGGTCTTTGTTGTGGCTCATGGGCTTCTCTCTAGTTGTGGCGGCACTCACAGGCTCAGTAGTTGCGGCACGTGGACGCTTAGTTCCCGACTGGATGGAACCCGCATCCCCTACATTGCAAGATGGATTCTTAACCACTGGACCACCAGGGAAGTCCCTCTGAAGTGTAAATATATTCTTTACTAAACAACAACAATTTGGTTTTCTGTTTATTCTACAGTCTCCTTAACTTGCATTCTTTTTCTTCCTCCCTCCCTCCCTCCCACTTTCATGTTTTTGAAAGGCCATTATGGGTCAAGGATAGAAGTAAATTCTTTTTTGGTACCCTGGTTTACTTTTCATGTGCTTTGTGGATTACATCGTTATCATTGACCCCATCAGTAGGAAGTAAGGCCTCCTCATCTGCTGTCAAAATTTCACACATCCAAAATGCATTTAATCTAAAACTTTTTTTCTTCTAATGTAGTTTACTCCCCGTTCAATGTCCTAACCAAATAGTTTTCTGTCTGTTTCACAAAATCCAGTGTATACTGAAAAATGCATCTCTGAATCTCATCCTTGCTCTCACAGCATCTCTCTCTTTTGTACAGTTGCTAATGTTCTCAATGATTATCTGCACAACAATTGAAATTTGTAATAGATTATGAGTAACTATGGGCATATGTTCTTTGTCATATTTGAGGATGGTAACTATCATTGAAATCACTAGTAGATGCAGACTATCTAGAAAGATAATGTAAGAGCGAATGAGAACACAAATCCCAGAAGCAGACTATTTGGGTCTGAATTGTGGTTCCATCACTTACCAGCTCTGGGAAAAGCAGTGAAGGTCTCTGTGCCTTGATTTCATCACCGTGAAATGGACATGTGATTTATGCCCATGTGACACATAACTTGTGTCAAGTTTGATCATTTGGTCATACGAGCAAATCTGAGTACATGTAAATCACAATGAAGAGTACCTGACATAAAAGTGCTCAATAATATTAATTATTTTATATTATTGTTTTTAAATTGATATACTGATGATATTCCTTGGGATTTATGCATTCTCAAATATTATGCTGAATTTATCGGGTTCATGGATTTTGGAGGTGGCTTGCTAGAGTTAAACATAATCTGTTGCCTCCTGGGATCTAATCATAAGAGAGTAGCCTTGATCTCATTCATAAAATAAGCTAGGTTTAAGTCAGTTGGTGACTGTTCTTATTAGAGTAGTTATTCTATATGATTCTGAGCTTATCTTTGGTCTAAGAGGATAAAACATTGGTATTTGTTTAACACCAGCACAGTATCATGCTACAATTCAAATTTAAAAGATACCGATTGATTATAATTATTCTTTGGAACTTAATATATTTAGTTTCTTGTACACCACTCATGTTATTTATCAAACGAAATTTGACACCCTTTGTGTAAGTGGGAAAAACAACTCCATTTTTGTGAATGGAGAAATGAAAGAATTAATATTAGAGGCATTCTCCTTCTGTGTTCAAACAGTATGAGCAGTCGTTTGTTTCCTGCATGTGTTGTTAACTGGACACCTTTTTGTTAGTGTTTTTAGTAATTGGGAGTAAAGGATATGCTAATACACTGTATGTTATTGAAGACAGTCCCCTGCATATCCAACTGTGAACTGTTGATAAGTCATGATACTGGCAGAAAGAAGGAGGTATGACTGCACAGGTACAATTTATACATCTATTTCTGTGTTTTCTCCTGCCATCTGTACAGTAGCAGGGAAGCTGAACCACATGCCTCAATTTATTTAATGACAATGTTTATGTTTAACTCCCACACTGTTCCCAGGATGCAGTAAAAGTATATTAATGATTACAAGGAAAATATTAATAAGGAAACAAATCAGAGAGCTCATGGGTTCAGCCAAAATGAACTTCTGTGTCCATGCCTGCCCATGTAAATACAGATCTGATTCAGGCTGAATTTTCATTACCTTATTTCTCCATTGCAAGGCTGCATGAATACTAATGAAAGAAAGAGGTGTCAAGATAGGTAAACATGCAGAATCTAATACTGAGAGGTTTTCAGTTCCACCTGGAATCATAATATTTCCAGTCAACACAGTAGTTGGATATTAATAATAAGTATGTAAATTATTTACTCTTGAAAATAGCTATTATTCAAAGGTGAGGAGCATTTATTTAATTATTTTTGCTGAGTGAGTGATTTGGAGAAATGCTGATTTCATTGTTTATGTGATCCTTGGGATTGAGGCAGCCTGGTTAAAATAAAAACAATACAAATAAACAGTGCAACTATGTAGGTTATTGAAAGTTATTTGTTTGCTTGCATGCCGATTTACAAATCTGAGCCAAATAAAAAAAGCTGAGGGTTCAGATCCATTAGAACAGAGCCTCATTTTGCAAATAGGCCATGATTTGTAATATATAGTGATGTGGTGTTGGATATAGATTCTCTGAAATGAAATTAAGTCTCTTCGGGCTCATTCTCATTACTGAATTTTATGGAAGGAAGTGAATTCTCTAGTTGGACTGTTAAGGCCTGTATTCTAAGGAAATAAATGAATATTTAATGAGTTCCAACCATGTGTGAGGCCTCGTGTTAGGCACTCCAGAAAGTAAAAAGTAAAAGACATGGTGCTGATGCTCAAGGTACTGAAACAGTTAGAGATATAAACCTGTAATATGAAGTCTTAAAAACAATGGGATCTTTGAAGTTGGGCTTGTATTTAAATCCTGGATCCCTTAACATCTCAGTGAACTAAGCAATTTATTGAAACACTTTGAGTAGTTTAACTTTCCTGTCTATATAATAAGAATATGAAACCTAACTTGCAGGATTGATATGAATATAATCAATTATTTGCATGATGCCATAAGCCAAAAAATGTACTTGCATTTTGCACATCACCTGTCAATTTCTCCAGATCTGTAGGTTCATTATATTATAGGTGAGCTTTTGAAAATTTGAGTAAGCAGTAAACTGCTGTGATCAAAAGACCTAAAAATGCAATGACTCCAACAGGATAAAAGTTTATTTCTCTAAAGTGGTGGGTAGTATCTGGCAGGTAAGCAGACTGTGTCCCCAAAAGTCATCCAGGGACAAGTGGGTCTGCTCTAGTTCTCATTGTACCTAGTTTCAGCCACTTTGAATGAGAAGGATAAACAAGTTCAGGCCAAGCATTATGAAAAAACCCTAGAAGTTGGCTCCATCAATTCTGTAACATTCTGTTGGTGAGGATTTACTCACATGGCTACATTTAGATAGAAGAGGGTCTGTAAAGTGTAATCACTAGCTGCATGACCATATGCCCAGCAATAAGGAAAAAATAGATTTGGAAGAGCCTTAGTTTGCTACATTTGTCCACTGTTCACAGTAATAATAGAGCTGAATTGTGATGTTTTATTTCTGCTTGTAGTTAACTCCCAAATTTATCTCTCTAGGCTAAAACCCTCTTCTGAGCTCCATACTGATAATTCCCTCTGCCTTACTTAAAATCTCCTCTTGTAGGTTTTAAAGGCACATTTAACAAGCACATGTCTTATCTCTTAATCTTCTTTATAAGCCTGATTGTTTTTTGTTGGTTTGCTACAGCAGTGCAATATTCAGTTAGGCAAACCAGACAGATCAGTCTCCACTACCTCATATCCCATAGCCAACTGAACACCAAGCCCTGGAGTTTTTACCTTCTAAATATGAAATAAACCTACCCACATCCCTCTCTTACCACTGTTTCCGCTCGTGGTACCCTCATCTCTTACCAGATTTAAGGTGCTAGTTTCCTAAATAGTTTACTCAGGTCCATCTTTGCACCCTATCAGTGTATTCTCTACACCCCAGCCAGAGATGATGTGAGTTTTCTTTTCTTTTTCTTTTCTTTTCCACTCTGAAAATATGCCATTAGACCTGTACTTAAAATTCCTCAATGGCTTCCTAATATCCTTAGTTTAAGACCAAAACAGGAGTCTTCAATGTCTTCCACAAAGCACTCCATATACTGGCTCCTGCCTACATACACAGACTCATTTCATATCTTACATCCCTTGCTCTTTCACTTCTCCTTTACCAATGTCTTGTCTATTCCCCCTAAGTCCCAGGCCATCTCCTGTTACAGGGTCTTTTCATATGTCATTTTCTGTGCAGTTGTTCTTTCCTCCCATTTTCAACCAATTCACTTCTCTTTATCAAGTAGATTTCAGCTCAATACTTAATTCCTAAGGGAAACTTTCACTGACCTTTTTGATATTGTCAAATTTCCTTCTTATGTAGACTCAAGGTACCAAGAACATGTCATTCTAATAACACAATAGAAATACTATATTTATTTACCTGGTTATTGTTTAATTGTCTTTTATCTGTACTTTGTGTATGTGCCACAACATTTGCCCCCTCACTCTAGTATTCTAAGACCTAATATAAGTATGTGGTCCATAATTATCATCCTATAGGTATTTTAGAATTATTATTAAAATACATCTTCTTTCAAAATCAAAATACTTTGTTTCAAATGAGTAATAAAAATAATGAATATCATGAAAATTCAGAGGATTAAGAAATAATATCAAATGGGTAAAGATTGGCTTCATCAAAAATGCAGTTTTTAAGGTACATAATAAATGAAAAAAAGTTTCCTAAAAGGAGAGAAGAATATATAGAGATTTCAGATAACAGGAAGGGCTAGAGCCAGTGTGTAAAGGTAGTAAATTATTGGTGTGCACAGTGATGGTGTCTGGACCAGATGATCAGAAGAGAGAATTTTTGTAGGAGAATTATGACTGTGAAGATTTGGATCAGAATCCAAAAGATCATTTAAGTCAAGCTAATAAGTTGGAAAACTTAATTCACTTGAGGACCCAGTGAAGAATTTGTTGGGACATATAGAGAGAGGAGAAAGAATGTGGGATGAAAAGATCTTTGGGCTGTTTACTGTGGCATTTGGTACCAGTGGAAACAGAACAGACAGCTGAGAGGACTTGTTAAAATGATTTCATTTTCAGAATGGGATCAAATTGAAGTTGTCTACAATACAACTAAGATATGGAAGTAGAGCCCAAGAAAGTGGTCAGACATAGATTATGAGTTATCTTTGTGGCAGATTGAAACCCAAGAAATATAAGACACCTTCAAAGAAGAAAATAGAGAATGAAAGAAGTAGAATACATAGAAGGAACAGTTGAAACACCTGTGTCAAGGATGTCAGAGAAAGCACAAGATGTAACAAACTTATATAACAGGTGTATTTTGGAGATGTGGCTCTCAAATCCTCCTTAAAGGAAGGATTGTGGGGAAGTAGTCAGCAGACATATTCTTCAAGATGTCAGCTTCTTCAAGATGTCAGCTTCTTCAAGATCTGCTTCAGTATCAGAAAGCTTGGTCTACCCAAGGTCACACCATTCCGAATACAGGCCAAACACAGTGACTGAGCAAGGCAGGCATATAAATATCTGCCAGCTTGACCAGACAGGGGGCAATTCTAACAGATAATACTCCTTCCAGAGCTCCCTGTACCCACACCTGGTGGGCCAAAGCTATGTCAGTCAGGCCTGTATTGCAACTTGATTTCTTCTGCTCAATCCTGCTTCTTCCTCCTTCCCTTCCCAGCTTTTAGTTTAAAGTAATAATAATAATAATAATAATAAATAAAATCTTGCACCCCAAACTCCATCTCAGCATGTGTTTCCTAAGAACCCAGTCTGTAATGAGAGTTGAGAGAAAGAGGTTGTGTAGCCTCAAGAAAGTATTTCATAATAATCATGTAGCTAGAAACAGAACTTTACAATTCTCAGATGACATTTACATGTGTCCTTCTAGATACCTGGTTCAGCTTTGTAAAATTGCCAAGTCACTTGAGGAAATTGAGGTTCAGGAAGATAGTTTCTTGCCTGAAGTTATCCAGCTAATTGGAAATATGAATCTGGAGTTCAAAAAAGGAATAATAGATTGGGAGCCTTCCAGTTACACTTCCTGAAAATTATACTGCTAGGAAGTGGCAGAAACAGGGCCACAAGCTAAACCTTCTGTCTCTAAGAAAGGGCTCTTTTCATTGTACCCTAGTGCCAGCCTCAGCTGTGTCGGATGCTGGAATGGTTAGAGAATGACAACTGGTATAACTGATATATTTCAGAAAATTCCTAGAGAATGACTGAATGTTAAATTGAAAGGTTGTGTGGGAACTGATATGCTCCAAGATTCCTGCAATGTGCCAACAGTGAGAGTCATTTCTATGTGTCAATAGATAGTCCATTATATGGCATAGAGGCAATAAGATCCAGGAGATACATTTTTTTCAGTAATTATTTTCTCTCTATAACTTTGGCTATTTAAGTGTAATAGGTAAACATTCAAGTAAAGTTTTTGTTCAGTCAAAATACATGAAAGAAAGAGTGGTGATGGTTAGCTCCCAGTAGATGTGACAACAAGGTCTTCTAGTGTCTAGGGTGTCCTAGACAAAGTTCAGGAGAACTTGATTATTTTTAAATAAGTTCCATGACCATCTCAAAACATCTGAGCAGTAGATTTCGCAATGTTTACCGGTGGGCTTTAAAGAATCAGCCCAAAGTAAATCAAGATAATTAAAGAACGTTATACAATTGAAAAAAAAGGCGTTGAAAAAAATTGTTTCTCAAATTTAAGATGGTTTTTAATCAGTCTCTCTGCGGCTCTATCTGTCTCTCATATATATATATATATATATATATATATATATATATATATATATATATGAGAAGTTGAAACACCTGTGTGTTTCAGTATTTTTGCTGCAGGAAAGAGATTTATTTTATCACTTAAAATTCTTTCTACTATAAATAATGACAACAACAAAAAAAGTACAAACTCAGATTATCTTAAAGAATAAGGAAAGTTAGGACTTCCCTGGTGGCACAATTGTTAAGAATCCACCTGCCAATGCAGGGGACATGGGTTCGAGCCCTGGTCTGGGAAGATCCCACATACCGCAGAGCAGCTAATCCTGTGCGCCACAGCTACTGAGCCTGCGTGCCACAACTGTTAAAGCCCGGGCACCTAGAGCCCATGCTCCACAACAAGAGAAGCCACCACAATGAGAAGCCCACACACCGCAATGAAGAGTAGCCCCTGCTTGCCACAACTAGAGAAAGCCCGCCGACAGCAACGAAGACCCACCACAGCCAAAAATAAATAGATAAATAAAGAAAGAATAAGGAAAGTTATCTTACATTACAGGAAATCGAAAAGTAGGGAAAGCCTCAGTGGCTAATGATACTTTCTTTGTGAATGCTCTGCCATGGTTATTCTTGGCTGCATCCTGAGGCAAGTGTCTTTTGGTCACTTCCTTTTTAATTTATTTTTTTACATTTGGAAACATTCATCTTGGTTTGTCACTAGTTCATTTAAATATTGGCCATTTATATCATTTATCTTAATTCACCCTGCTGGTCTCAGTAACAACCCTTGAACATTATTTATCTTGGTTTGATTCACATTTGCTCAGCAGTTGCCTTCTGACATGGCTCTTCCTCATTCACTTCTCATTTATTAAGCATCAGATATATGACACTGCTTGGTTTAGTTCTTTCCAATTCAATTCAACAGTGTTTGCCTCAAATCATACTTCTTCACTGAGGCATCTTTGTCCTATAGTATTCTCTTCCTCTCACTTGTGTACTTTAGCAATGATCATATAATGAGATTCAATTTCTCTTATCTCCCATGCATTGAGGTCATCTGACATCATTTGCTTCCATCCTCTTTGGGTCCATTCAGAGATTATTTATCTTTATTATTTTTCTCTCACTGAGAAATTATGGTGTTAATGCCACATGCTAGCCTTTTCTGTAGAACACTATTTCTGATCAAGAAATTAGGCATTTATTCATGAACACTGTTGAGACTTATCAGCTTCAGTTGAGCCAGAGATGCATTTTCATCACATCCGACAAATTCTACAAAAAATACTTTAATGTTAAAAAATGGAAATGAAATGAAGTGACCAAAACATCCTTGGAGTACATGACTTAAACTATATTATTAAAATATGTTTTCTGGATAATTCTCTACATAGGATTGCAGCAGTATTTCAGAATCTGCTTCTTAATCTTCTACCTCCAAAAAGAAAACAAAGTTGAATATCTTATGAGGTTCTACAAATTGTTTATACCTCAGTGATGGCTTTTGCCTTCAGTTTAAAACATCCACAAGTACAAGGTGTAGATTTGCCCTCCACACAAGCATTGAAATGTGCCTTCCCGCAAGACATCCTACAACACCTTCTCTCCAATTTCACGTAGTTTAATGCTGAAAAGAGTATAGGCAGAATGAGTGATAGCTTTATTATTACAAGATGGAAAAATTATATTGATTTAACAATGAATGTACATAGTCCTTTTTCAGTTTTTACCAAAACCAGTCACACATCTAGTTCATCACTGCATTCAGAGAGTAATGTTTCAGATTCTGTTTGATACCATTTCAAAGGGTTTATGTACTTCTGACAAAAACAAAAAACAACAAACATATTTGCTCAGATCTTTTTCTCTCCTGCAGTTTTACTCAAAATTCAGTTACGTATTTAAATAATCTGTGTAGCTAAATGTTATCCAATAATAATTCCCAGTTAGAATTTAGAATGTTGCAGGAGAATCTACCAAGCAACCTAGGTTTTCTGAAATAGATACATACATCCATATCAACTCTAAGACTAGGTTTTCAAATTAAGTAAACTATTTGGTTTTAGATATAAGAATGTTGGCAGTTCTATTTCAGACTATTTTTGATGCCATCAAGACCCCTCTCCCTTAGTAATATAATGACATGTTGTGATGCTTACCTGGCTAGATATGCAAATAGTGGTCATTACTGATTGTAGATAATTTCTTCTAGCCCTCATCAGAGTCTTTAGACAACTAGCATAGCACTGAGGTGATAAAACCTTTCTTGGTTCACAGAATCTTTGATAATTCCCTGATGTCATAACACATGAGAGCACATCATGAGCACAGAATGTATCGCTTTCATAGAGTGATACAAAAGATATAAAAGAAATATTTGAATATTGCAACTGCAAAATATCTTGGATAGTCTCCTCCCAGTTTTATTTCTCTTGTTTCTCCATCACAACATTTGTCCCACTGTGTCCTTTAACCAAAAAAAAAAAAAAAAAAAAGGGTTGGGGGTGGAGACAATAGGAATATTTCTGGTACTTCTAGGGCAATGTATCATTTTTTAACAATTCATAGTCTACTACACTGCCAATTAAGTGATATTGTCTAGATTCCAGCGTGCCCTCTATTTTAAGGGGACAAATCAAGTTGTCCAGATTCAGAATTATCATTCACACTGTATTCTCCATGCTCCCTGGGGGAGGGGGATATGTTCCCATAGAATACAATATGAACGTGGCTTCTAGAGTTGTTTCCTTTAGTGATGCTGATTTTAAGGTCTAGGTGCATTCTCACATTGTCTGACATTCATAAATACCTGGTTAATTGTGTGTCATATAGTAACACACATAGTAACAAGCCTATTCCTCATCAAGATGGAAATAAAATGTGGACTACTGGAGAAAGAACTTTTAAGCAGTAGAATCCCTAAATCCAGACCCAGTGGAGTCAGAGATTGGTGGCAAAAAGAAAACTAAGGACACTTTAGTGAAAGTTTACCCATAGAGTTAAATTTGTTGAATTTAAAGAAAGTGCCTTTAATTTTCAGATTATGTCTTTACTTAATTTTTTTTCTTTTTACGTGCAGTAGACCCTGTCTTAGTCAGTTTGGGCTGTCTTAGTTCAGCCTGCTATAACAGAGTAACATAGAGTAGGTGGCTTATGAACAACAAACATTTATTTCTCACAGTCCTCTGGTCTGGGAAGTCCAAGGTCAAGCTGCAAGCAAATTTAACTACCAATGAAGGCCTGCTTCCTCATTCATAAAGGTGTGTGCTCGTGCTGTGTCCTCACATGGAGGAAGGGGTAAGGTGTTCCCCAGGGTTTCTTTTATAAGGACATTACTCTCATTTGTGAAGGCTCCACCTGCCAAAGACCCAACCTCCAAATATCATCACATAGGTAGTAAGTTTCAACATATGACTACATTCAGTCTACAGAAGACCCACTTTAAAATATTTTGTTAGCTTATGAAATACAGTTTTGGAAACTGCTGTGGTAAGACATTAAGATTTAAAAACAAAATGATTATCATCCCTCATGTAAATACCAACCCACTCAATTTCATATTGATTCCTATTTTGACCATGGAGAAGAGACCAGCGAGGAGAGTTTTCACATAGTCTAGTGGTCACTATAGTTCTTTATAATTCTCTTTTCCCATTAGATCCTCACATGGTTGCTACTAGACTTTTAATGACAGATAGTAACAATGGTCATTAGTGATGATGATTTAATGTATTTCATTCAAATATATCAAAGCACATTATAGCCATAGTAGCTACTGCGGATGCTAAGTCAGTTGTAATGGCTTCATAAAATAATGTTTTGTGGATGTGAATGCCCATTAGTCTAATCCTGAAATTCACATTAGTATAATTTTTTCCTTGTTTTTTATTGAGTGACATATGAAGTGAAGAAAATATAATCATAATGTTATTTTCAGTGTTATGTTACTAATGCTCATTTATGTGTCTTATTGTTTTATATATGTACATCTAGGTGTCTTAGCAAGATTTTGAGTTCCTCAAAGATGGAATTGTTTATTTTTCTTTGGTGTCAACTAAAAAATCCATTTCAGGGATAGTGCATAAATGGGGTATTTTGTTTAATAATAAGGTTAACTTTGAGAGCTACTTATATTTTCAAAAGATGGGGAAGCTTTAACCTATATATAAACAAATAAAAATAAAGGTTTGATAAGTGTGCATTTCTATCCCAAAGACTGAAATAGAGTGGAAGAAGGTCATAAATAGAGAAATCAGTTTTAGGAGTATAATTTTGTAATTGTCTGTGGTGTGTTGAGCATATATATATTACAGTTTTACGTCTAAATTTTAAATTAATAAACTGCACTATTATTAATGCATTTCAACATTGGGTCAATAATGTTATAATAATTTTATAGTTTAATAAATACAAGCAAGCCCTACTTTCACAGTATGTAATAACTAGCACAGTATCTAAAAACAGGTTTATAGTATTTCCAGCTGTAATATGACTAAGAAAATGTATTTTTTACTGTCTTAATTTCTTTTTCAAATTCTTTCATACAAGCCAGCCTATGCACAGAATAATGGTTTTTTTTTTCATATTATGAGACTCTTACTCTTTAACTACCTCAGAATTTTCCCTTCAACCATCTGGAAACGTTAAAATCCAAGCTCTGGAAAGAAATCAGTGATAGTGATGAGATTTTTCTATAAATTTATTTCTTCAATGCATTTCTTTCTTTGCTCTATCCTTTAAATTACTTTAAGAACTTTTTAAAGCATTCCTTATATTAAATTTTATATCTAATTTTGAAAAGACAAGATGTATTTCCATAAGTGTATTGATGCTATTCCTCTGAATGACTTCCTCACATTTGGGAATAATTACTAAAATAATCCCAATGGCTGTTTTATATAGTCTATGGGCTTATATAGTTATGTGGTGTACATTTTATCAATTATTTCTATATAGGTACAAAATGTGTTGTTAACACACAGAAGTCCATTTGTTCTAAAGCCCCTATAGAAAATAGCCATATGGTGAGTCTGTAAGTATCGTGAAAGTTATTATCTTTTCTTTCTTTTTATAAGTTTTCTAAAGTCATCTTCTCTGAGAACAGAAAACCAGTTAGCTCAACCAATTTTTGTCTTCAGTATTTATGAGATGAGTTTTTCCCCCTTCCTTCAAGGTCTCCCAAATTTGTCACTGACCCCAGTCTGCTGGAAAGTAATACTTAATCCCTCAGAGTTTCCTGAGGGGCCCTTTAAGCATTCTTTCCACACATGAAGTACAGCCCAGGTTTCTTAATGGTGAACTTGTCACACCAGATTAGTTGAGTTTTATATTAAAATGTGACATTTCTGGTTGTGTTCACTTGTTACAAATTCAGTTTGTCCAATTATATCCTGGTAAGAGAATGTGTATTATTGAACCTTAGAAATCACTGCATTGCCATAAAAATTAAAGACACCAAATGAATGCACCTTGTATAAATCTTAGCCAACATACTCAGGAATCTTATGGACAGAGACAATTAATATCTGCCATTTTATGCAGATAAGCCTTCTCAATGCTTATTTACTTTTTATCAGCAAAGAAACTGTACTTTCAAAACAGAAGTTATGGAAACCTTTTTAATTTACATCTCTATCACCTTTATCACTCCTAAATCAGCATTTTTCATTCTATGATTTATTAAAACCTGAAAGCATATAACCTTTTACTAATGAAACACATTTTTCCATAGACTTTTATGTGTGTTATTTTTCTTTTCTATTGTGAATTACATTTGGTAAAAAATTACTGTTGACTTTACTTACAAATTTTGGTTCACTGATAATTTGAAGTATTTCTTAATATGAGAGTTGTCAATTTACTTCTTGAAGCATAAATATTATATCTGTTGCTTCTTATTGAACTAGAATGTGACAGTCAATTTTAGCTAGCTATTAAGCCTGTTGTCTAAGTAGGTTTGCTTCCCTGGGTGTTAAGTTATTCATCTTATTGTAATACTTTATAATTTTTTTAAACACTTCCAGCTTGAGCAGGTGTGGGAAACTATTGTCATACTTTACATTAAGGAAATCCATTGGGGAAAACTTGAATGTATAAAATAAGAAGATCCATTAGAGAAAATTGGAAATAAGCTATAATTTTTTAGTAGGAAAAATTAATTTCTCTGTAAATATAACAGTACATAATGGAATTTCTTGGTTGATTTGTTATTTACAAGTCATAAATTCAGTGGAAGAGATATCAGGCAATAGAGAAACTGCAAGCTAGAATGACAGATCCTCTGTCAGCTAAAATTTAATCAAAAGTAAATGTAAAGCACTCCAAAAGTCATAATATATAAAAATAAACTATGAATTAAATTTTAGAAATTACAGTATTTTAAAGAACATTATTCTGTTTAGCAAGCTGTCCTTTGTAATTCTTTCTGTAAAATAAGTGAAATTGTAGTGACCCCAAATAATTATTTTTCCTTGGAAAAGTTATTTCTTTAGTTTTAGGAAATAATTTTAGTATTTAGTTTTTTAAAAAAATTTTAATACAGGTTTATTAAATTTGTGGGGCAGCCTTAAATTAGAACTAGACCTGCTTTGCTTTGTGACCGCCTAGAGGGGTGGGATAGGGAGGTCGGGAGGGAGACGCAATATCAATAACCTATCACGTGCCATACACTGTATAAGGATACGTTGATGAATAAGGTAGATGGGATTCCTTCCCTCACAGAGCATATTATCTAGAGTAAGGTAAGGGTGCTCCATGAACTTATGCCAGTGCTTGAACTGCCTAACTGCTTAACTGATTACCCCCAAAATATAGCAGCCTAAAACAACAAATATTCATTATCTCTCAGTTTCTATAGGAATCTAGGCATAGATTAGCTGGGTCTCCTGTCTCAGAGTCTCTCTCAGGCTGCAATCAAAATGTCAGCCAGGGTTGTAGTCTCATCTGAAGGCTCAAATAGGGGAGATCTGCTTCTTGTCTCATTCTCATGGTTTTAAGCAAGATTCAGTTCCTTGTGGGTTGTTGGACTAAGAACCTCAGTTCATCACTGGCTGTGGGATAGAGGCTACCATCAGTTTCTTGCCAGATGGACCTTTCTATAGGTAACACCATAGCATGATATCTGGCTTCCATCATAGTGGCAAGCAAGAGAAGAAGAAAATCAAAATGGAAACCAGAGTCTATATGTTACCTAATCTTGAAAGTCACAGTCTATCCCTTTCAACATATTCTGATCATAAGAAGAAAATCAGAGCATCTCACCCACACTTAGGAAGATTACAGAAAGGCATTAAAAGCAGAAGTTAGGTATTATTGGAAGTTACCTTAGAAGCTACTTACCACAGGTTTATATTTTATAAATATATCAGTATGTGACCAAATGGAAATTTTTAAGTAAAAACCAATATTATGTCAAAAATTGTGAAGGGAATCCCTCTTGCGAGAGCACTGGAATCATAACTAGCTGCTGAACAATCATCAATAGGAAGACACTGGAACTCACCAAAAAAGATAACCCACATCCAAAGACAAAGGAGAAACCACAATGAGATGGTAGGAGGGGCGTGATCAGAATAAAATCAAATCCCATAACTGCTGGGTGGGTGACTCACAAACTAGAGAACACTTATACCACAGAAGTCCACTCACTGGAGTGAAGGTCCTGAGCCCCACGTCAGGCTTCCCAACCTGGGGATCTGGCAGTGGGAGGAGGAATTCCTAGAGAATCAGACTTTGAAGGCTAGTGGGATTTGATTGCAAACTTTGACGGGACTGGGGGAAACAGAGACTACAGTCTTGGAGGGCACATACAAAGTAATGTGTGCATCGGGACCGAGGGGAAGGAACAGTGACCCCATAGGAGACTGAACCAGACCTACCTGCTGGTGTTGGAGGGTCTCCTGCAGAGGCAGGGGGTGGCTGTGGCTCACCTTGAGGACAAGGGCACTGGCAGTAGAAGTTCTGGGAAGTACTCCTTGGCGTGAGCCCTCCCAGAGTCTGCCATTAGCCCCACCAAACAGCCCAGGTAGGCTCCAGTGTTGGGTCGCCTCAGGCCAAACAACCAACAGGAAGGGAACTTGGCTCCACCCATCAACAGACAAGCAGATTAAACTTTTACTGAGCTCTGCCCACCAGAACAACAGCCAGCTCTACCCACCACCAGTCCCTCCCACCAGGAAAATTCCACAAGCCTTTTAGATAGCCTCATCCACCAGAGGGCAGGCAGCTGAAGCAAGAAGAACTACAGTCCTGCAGCCTGTGGAACAAAAACCACATTCACAGAAAGATAGACAAGATGAAAAGGCAGAGGGCTATGTAGCAGATGAAGGAACAAGATAAAATCCCAGAAAAACAACTACATGAAGTGGAGATAGGCAACTTTCCAGAAAAAGAATTCAGAATAATGATAGTGAAGATGATCCAGGACGTCGGAAAAAGAATGGAGGCAAAGATCAAGAACATGCAAGAAATGTTTAACAAAGACCTAGAAGAATTAAAGAACAAACAGAGATGAACCATACAATAACTGAAATGAAAAATACACTACAAGGAATCTATAGCAGAATAATTGAGGCAGAACAGATAAGTGATCTGGATGACAGAATGGTGGAATTCACTACCGCAGAACAGAATAATGAAAAAGAATGAAAAGAAATGAAGACAGCCTAAGAGACCTCTGGGACAACACTAAACGCAACAACGTGCGCATCATAGGGGTCCCAGAAGGAGAAGAGAGAAAGAAAGCAACTGAGAAAATATTTGAAGAGATTATAGTCAAAAACTTCCCTAACATGGGAAGGGAAATAGCCAACCAAGTCCAGGAAGCGCAGAGTCCCAGGCAGGATAAACCCAAGGAGAAACACACTGAGACACATAGTATTCAAATTGACAAAAATTAAAGACAAAGAAAAATTATTGAAAGCAACAAGGGAAAACAACAAATAACATGCAAGAGAACTCCCATAAGGTTAACAGCTGATTTCTCAGCAGAAACTCTACAAGCCAGAAGGGAGTGGCATGACATATTTAAAGTGATGAAAGGGAAGAACCTACAACCAAGATTACTCTACCCGGCAAGGATCTCATTCAGATTCGATGGAGAAATCAAAAGCTTTACAGACAAGCAAAGCTAAGAGAATTCAGCACCACCAAACCAGCTCTACAGCAAATGCTAAAGGAACTTCTCAAAGTGGGAAACAAAATAGAAGAAAAGGACCTACAAGAACAAACCCATTACAATAAAGAAAATGGTAACAGGAACATACATATCAATAATTACCTTAAACGTGAATGGATTAAATGCTCCAACCAAAAGACACAGCCTCACTGAACGGATACAAAAACAGAATCCATATATATGCTATCTACAAGAGACCCACTTCAGACCTAGGGACATATACAGACTGAAAGTAAGGGGATGGAAAAAGATATTCCATGCAAATGGAAATCAAAAGAAAGCTGGAGTAGCAATTCTCATATCAGGTAAAGTAGACTTTAAAATAAAGAATGTTACAAGAGACAAGGAAGGACACTACATAATGATCAAGGGATCAATCCCAAGAAGAAGATATAACAAGATGTGGTACCTATATACAATGGAGTCTTACTCAGCCATAAAAAGGGAATGAAATTGGGTCGTTTGTAGAGACGTAGATGGATCTAGAGGTTGTCATATAGAGTGATGTAAGTCAGAAAGAGAAAAACAAATATTGTATATTAACGCATATATGTGGAACCTAGAAAATGGTACAGCTGAACCAGTTTGCAGGGCAGAAATAGAGACACAGATGTAGAGAGCAAACATATGGACACCGAAGAGGGAAAGCGGCCGGGGGGTGGGGATGGTGGTGTGATGAACTGGGAGATTGGGATTGACATGTATACACTGATGTGTATAAAATGGATGACTAATAAGAACCTGCAGTATAAAAAAAGAAAACTTGTGAAGGGATTTTCATTTTATTCTGTTTTGTATGCCATTTAACAAGTTAGCCTGCCACAGTTTCATGGATCTCTGGTAGGAAGACAAGAAACTATGGGTTCAGAGACTAAGGACCTTTTATCACTTGAAATAATGAGAAGCCAGAACATCAGCATTTGTTAATATTGTTTCATCAATCCAATTCTTGCCAAATGAAACAGAGTGCCAGATTACTCTTTCACAAGCAGTGGATTGCATTACAAACCTAAATATTTTGTAATCAACAGTAAGCATATCTGCTCTTTGCCCCCAAAGCAGATGCTATCTCTACGTTCCAGGTTGTAAGCAAATTTGTGCTTTGCTCCAGAGGAAAACTCTACCTTTATCCTCCAAAGCTGTTCACAATACAAACATCCTTGAAAAGATAATTGAGAATAAAAGGCAGTGAGTATCTCTTTCACTCAAAAGACATGCAAACATATGACAATCCCATAGATAATTGTTTCTCAACATAGTGGTTCTTTCACCGCAGGTACTTTGAGAAGCACTGATCTAGATGTTTGTTTGCTCACAAAAGTTATAATCTGGAGGTTTTTAACCTCTATTCTATATGATTCCAAGGGCCAGTGGTGGTACCTCTGAAATCATTTTAGGGATTGGTAATTCTAAAATAAAAGAAACCTTTGTTTCAGTTATGCGTCATTCTTTTTTAAGAATGAGATCCTGGGACTTCCCTGGTGGTGCAGTGGTTAGGAATCCACCTGCCAATGCAGGAGCCACAGGTTCAGTCTCTGGTCCAGGAAGATCCCACATGCCATGGAGCAACTTAAGCCCATGCACCACAACTACTGAGCCTGCCCGCCTAGAGCCCATGTTCCTCAGCAAGTGCAGCCACCACAACGAGAAGCCCACACACCACAGCAAAGTAGCCCCTGCTCACCGCAACTAGAGAAATCCTGCACACAGTAACAAAGACGCAACGCAGCCAAAAAAAAAAAAAGTGTTTAAAAAAAAAAAAAAGAGATCCTGCTGAACTGTAAAAAAAATAACTAGAGTAACCTAAATTGAAAGGGATAAAGATGAGCCCTGGTTATGAGAAGTAACCCCAATTTCTTGAGAATTTCTTCAAGAGAAATACAGATTAGAAAAGAACAAGAGCCCTTGAGGGCATTCTCTGGAGGATTTGCAGGATGGTATATATTTACACCTTGGAAGAACCAGGAAATTTCACTTCTTAATTTTATAGCTCATTTCATAGAAGAGGCTATTTTTGCAATGCTAAGTGTGAAATACTGATTAGAAAGGTAAGACATGGAAAAGCCTGCTGTGTAAGAGGAGGAAAAGACATTGTGGTTAACTTCTAGAAGTAAGAGAAATTAAATCAGTTAATTCCAGAGAAAACATATAGGCCAAAAGAAACTTATGGAGAAGTGAACAATACAATAAGAAAACAAGGAAGGTACTTCCCTGGCAGTCCAGTGATTAAGACTGTGGACTTCCCTGGTGGCGCAGTGGATAAGACTCTGCGCTCCCAGTGCAGGGGGCCGGGGTTGATCCCTGGTCAGGGAACTAGATTCCACATGCGTGCCACAACTAAGGAGCCCAATTGCTGTAACTAAGACCCTGCGCAACCAAATAAATAAATATTAAAAAAAAAAAAAGAGTCCTCACTTCCAACGCATGGGATGTGGGTTTCATCCCTGGTCAGGGAACTAAGATCCCACAAGCCATGTGGTGTGGCAAAAAAAAAAAGGAAAAAAAGAAAACAAGCCTAAGTGTGGAATAGTTCACATATTTTAATCACAAAAGTGAGAAAGACCAAGAATATAGCAGACATCTGACCAAGTAGAGTTAAATCAAAGTTAAGGCTACACTCTGCAGACTCTAACTCATAAGAATGGAAGTATATTGAGGAAAATGTCGTGCAAATGAAATACACAGTAATTAGAAGCACTGCTGCATTATCATCTAGATAGCTCCATCTTGAGTGAAAGTCTGGAAAGGAGTTTGAAAGGGAGTTATGCTCCAGAGAAGCAATGACATCTCAAAGGAGAATAAGTTGAGTTAGATGCTCAGGGATGAGTTTATGTCTATGCACTCAGGAGAGGTTTTGGCCATTCTATACCTGTTGCTTTCCCCCTTCACACTATCAAATCAGAGTAGGTAATAAAGGAGGAAGTTGAACTTTCACATAGTTTCTACTCTGCTTTTTGGTGCTGTAGGAGGCCCCATATACGAGGAAAAGCTGAAAATCTTGTTTAACGCTCTAAAGTGGACTGGGACTCGTACAGGAGTCCAGGCAGCTTGCTACTTAGAATGCTCTCCTTGTTTGTATCATCTCCAAGAGTGTTGAATGTTGATCCCTCTCATGTGTGCGTATGTGTGTAAAATATATGTAAAAATTTTAAATATTATAGATAAAGCAATAACTCCTTAACTACCACATCCCCATTCCAATATCATTTCTGTCCCAGATACACATACTATCAGTTTGGTATTTCTCCAGACCTATGCATAGATATTTATGTTATCATATATGTATGTATAAAATGGGGTTATATACAAAAGGGATCAGAAAACTATAGCCTGGGGGTCAAATCTTTTTGGCCACCTGTTCGTTTACTACCTGTGAGCTAAGGTTGGTTTTTACATTTTTTAATTGTTACTTTTAAATAGTTATATGAGAACTCATATGACAACTTCAGTTTTGTCTCTTGGTCTTGGTCTGCGAAACCTTAAATATTTGCTATCTGACCCTTTAAGAAGTGGTTTTTCAATCCCGGATATAGAATGAACAGTTTTCCAAAATATCTTAATGTATATGAAAAAGCATGTCTTTCCAAGTTCTTTCCGTGAATCTGTCTTATTCATTTTAGCTGAAAGATGATATTGCATAGTACGGATTATTGCTGTGTAGACCATATACGTCTTGATAGATATTAAGGTATTGTCCCATTTTTAGTGTCACAAATTATGCTGAAATGCACACACTTTTTGTGCACATGGGCAAGTATTAGTTTTATAAACATGATTAACTTAGTCCCTTGGTGACTTGGATAAATGTTAACATTTTAATTTTTTTAATAACACACATTATAATTTTTCCTATCGTGGAACAACTCAAATAGAGAAATGATATAATCAAGTAATTTAGACCTCAGCTTCATTTTTATATTAATATATGTGTTTTTTCAAAAACTGCCAAGAATGCATACAGTTCTGCCTAAAAGAGTCTTTAGTGTATGATACATGTTTGCAAACTTAACAAGGAGAGAGAAGAGAAAGGATTTCTAGCACCTAAAATGTTGTTAGTGAATTATATCATCCTTATCATTAATCATCATCTGTTATGTCATGTTTGCTCTCCATCTGGTTGGATATCAGGTGTGATGCTGAAGAGTTTCAGTACATTGATTCCCAACTAGTTACTACTGGTGGCAGGCAGATTAGGTTACTCTGTGACTATTTATTAACTCTGTTAATTGTTGGACAAATTATTACTGAGTACAATTCACACAATGACAGATGGCCAATAAGATGTTAAATAGCATTTACTGTACTTTTTTGAATTCTTGTTAGATCTTACATTTTAAAATTTAAAATTAACATTCTTCCTTTAAGGGGATGAATGAGTTATGTTATAAAATTAAGGTATGAATAATTTTGGTATTGGAAATGAAACCTCATTTAAAATAGAGTAATGAAGACCAAATTAACCTTAAATGCTCACACAATTAAGGGTTGTTGTCAAAATCTTTCGTGCTTCTCTGATAATGAGTGTATTAGAAGAAGGTTCTAGTAATCAATATTATAACAGTAGGAGAGCAAACCTGGGACAGAATACAAAGTTAGTGGAATAGTCCATGATACAAATGCTTTCTGAATGGAGTAATGAAAGGGAGACAAATGCGAATTCATGTTCTTTTCCAGCACTTTTATGCATATGAAATTTCAGTAAGGCCTGAGCAAGAAAAAATAATGAAACATGTTTTATTATTTACACCTTTAAAACTTGAAACAAGGAGTTTAAACTTCAAAAATTTGCTTATTTGAAAATTGTTTTTAAATTTAGAAAATATAACGTGAATTGGCCTGAATACTGGAAACTAATTCTAAGCAATGAGGATGAATATTGTATAAGAAATCAACAACGAAACTTATTTCTGACTTTCCTTCAACTCAGCTTATATCTATCTTATTCATCGGTGCTTTCCTATATTAACTAGAGTAATGCAAGCTAATGTGACAAATAAACCTCAAAATTGTATTGACTTAACATAATTGAAGCTAATTTCTTGTTTGGATAACAGTTCTGATGCAGGTGTTCCCAGTCAGAATGTGGCTCTACTTAACCTGAAGATTTAGGAATTCGGATTTTTCCATCATGGAACTGCCTCTCTTATTCCCTAGCATTCTACAGTCAACTGTGCTCAGGTAGAATAAAAGGAAAAAAGAAGGTGGAGAAGCCCTAACACTTCTTAACCTTGTCACAACAAAAGTGACATATGCCACTTTTATATTCCATTAGCAAGAAATAGTCTTATGACTTCACTTAAATGCAAGGGAGGCTGGGAAATGTACTTTCTGTCTGGGCATCCAGTTCCCAGCCACTACCTATTCTGTGGAGGAGCAGCATAAATTTTGGTGCATGGTTAACTGTTTGATATAACTGTTTCAGAGAAGATGTTACATTTATATTTATGGAATAAATGAATGAGGTTTCTATTTGTTTGGACTGCTTTCTGGGAGGGAAAATGATCATCAAGGTGAAGGGTCATCCACGAGAATCATGAAGTTTTCTCTCTTTTGTAAATGGCAACAGGTAGAAGCAATGTGCCAGCCACCTTCCAGCTTCATCACACCATAAGACTCCTCTTATGCTCTGCTTCCTTGGTCTACACATTCTTTCTGAAATCTAACAACAGGACTGCAAAGTTCATATGACATGCAACAACTGTATGGAATACGTCCTATTTCAAAACCCCCAAATTCTCATCCATTCCATGAAGTTTTCCTAAACTAACTGAAACTATCACTCTTCTGTTACTGTATATTTTCTTAACTATCTCATTCAAAATGGCCTCTTCTTAATTTCACATTGATTTATAATTAGCAGTGGCTCTGTCTGAATTACACTTACAATGTTTATTTCTGTTCTAATTCCTTCCCTACCTCGCTCTGTTCATCAGATATATTTATAAGCATACCAACAAATATCTACACATTGCAGGGAAATGGCTTCTTAAAGAGATCTTTCAGTGAATTAAGCCCATGATTGAAAGATTGGCTATGTTAAAATATATCAAATACTTATTGGTCCAAATAATAATACTGGAATCAACAGGTGGGGATTGGAGAGAGGTAGATTTTAGCGCAATATGAGCAGACACTTTTAGAGAGGCAATGGGGGGTAGTAGAAAGAACACTGTACTTGGAATCTAAACACCTTGGTTTGCACCTACAATACCACTTAATGGCTTTGTGATTTCAGACAGGTTGCTTACTCTCTCTAAATCTTAATTTCCTGATGCACAAAATGAAAATTATTAACAACTTTGTCCTTCTCCATACAATTTGTATGAATATGAAAAATAATATCAATGAAAGTCTCATCTAAATTTCAATGTTCTGCTCAAATACATCATTGTCACTTACTGGAACTGTCTCTTCATGGAACAAGGCATAGCACCCAGTAATAGGTTCTCTTTAACTTGAGCCATGATGCTTAGGAACAGTAGGTCTTCAATATTAGTTTCAAGTTCGGTTGAGTGTCCGCAAGGGTCTCCTCATACTGTGAGATAATCTCATTTTATTCAACTGAACCTCCTCATTTTGCAGATGAGGAAAGGAGAGGTGAAGTCACTTACACAAGTGTAATTGCATGACCACAGCACATTTACCCTAATGGCAGTGTACTCTGGAATCATGTGGGCTTTGGCCTTTGCTCTGTCTGGGCTTCAGCCTTTGCTCTGTCTGGGCTTCCTTTAGCCCTTTCAGTCAGCTTATTTTGGTTGCTGTTTTCTTGCGTGCTGTGGCCAGCAAATGCTCTTGACTTCATATAAGATAATTCATCCACACTCCAAAGAGGTTTAAGTGATTCATCTATGAATATCTTGATGACTCAACTGGCTTTTAAAGAGGGAGAAATCATTCAAATGACTGTTTTACTTGGTACCCAAGTTCAATATGTTTTCTAGTTTAAGTTGAACCTGATGTGGTCATCAAATAATTGAATTATCTTTGGTTCAGTATGACTTAATACATAAACTAGCTCTATGAAAGGGTAGAATATTAGAGAACGATTTTATAATAATTCAGAATGTATGACTATATAATTTGAAACCAAGAAAAACATATCCTTACCACTGTGGCATCTATAACATAAGTATATTTAGAAGTCTAAAAGCTGATATTTCCTAGTATCTAAGGAAATATTTTCCAATTAAGCTTTCAGCAGATATTTTTATTCTTTGGTTGGTTTACACTGCATGAAATAGTTCAAGATGAGATGGATTTCTTGCTCAAATTAAGCAGTTTGATATGATGGTGTGGTGACAGAGGGGGTGAATAACTATAGATTCATTCAATTACTGATGACTTGGCCTCTCAGTTTATCTCTGTCAATATGTACCTTAGCATGGGTCAAGTTAATTTGTTTAAAATATCTGTTTTGGGGACATGGAATTACATGATTTTCTCTGGTATTTTTTTGGTTATCTTAACTGAGGTTACCGAGTCTGTTAAATTGTAAATACCCCCCTTTCTCTACATTCTTACCATTAAAATATTCTGGTCATAAAATCCCTGATTTAGAGAAATTAATTGTGTCGTATTATTCTAAATATAGAGAGGATAACCTTATGTAATTATAATGGAACAAAAACATCACAGTGAAGATATAAAGTGAAATTATAACATATTGATCTGTTTTACCAACAAACCGTAGTTGCTAGTATTGAAAAACAATATAGTTAGAATGTGCTATAACTTGCATATTGGAAAAAATATTTCATTTCTGTAAGCTTTTTAATATTGTTTCTATTCCATTGAAAACTTCTTCTAAGCCTTGAAAAACACAGGAAAGACTGTTGATAGAGTCTCATGATATATAAAAACCAGGCAGCATTTTAAACTGGTTTATTACACCTTTCACACATGTCATTAACAGGTATATAAAAGATAGTGCTGTCTAAAAATTTTATAACTGGAAGTGTTTCTTAGAGTTGCAGTTTGAGTATATAATCACAAGCTTGCATATTGCTTTATGAAATCTAAGCATTTTCTTCATCCATTGAAAGTGTTCAGCATAACCCCTGGCATATAGTGTGGCCCTTGGATGTTAGTTGTCCTTATTATTATCTATGAAATAGAGGAGCTGAACTAGATCTACATAACATGCCCCAAAGAGCTAAGTTTATTCTTCTTTTCTAAAGTCTTTCTTAATGTACTTCAAGCTGTGTATCTGATTCTAGATAAGATGTGATGTTCTCACAGGGAAATATTAATTTTTCTAAGATTCTCTTTTTTTAATTCTTGAAAATGCAAACAATGATTGTCACAAAACAAACCAGTGTATCAATTTTCCTCAGAGAAGATATGTTTGTGCATGTGCATACCTGTGAAATTAGTGACCAGCACTTTTGAGTTTTGCCCATTTGAGCTCTCTCATGCCCATAGCAGCATTCTTTCACCCAATATGTAGACAATTCCAATCCTACTACAGAACATCAAAACTAGAATTTTAATCTGATTTTTGCTTTCTGTACAAAATATTTTAAAATTAATTTTTGGAATTTATATTTCCAGTAGGATGCTAGGCTTTAGAGATACAAATAAAATATCATCCTTAATTTTAAGGCAACAAAAATTGGGAAGAGATACAGACACATAACTATTTATTTCTATTATTTAGTATAGTATCATATTATATTATCTAATAATCTGGTAAGTCCAATGGGAGGTGTACATGGTGATACACATGTAGGGCATCGTATCATAAAATAGGTGAACAGGAAATTACTTGGGGCTTTCTTTAAATTTAAAGAAAGTGGTTGAATTTGAAGATGGAGAGAATAGAGAGAAAGTGAAAAGGATGAGATGAGATGGGAAGGACATCTTAATCTATATAGATAGGAGCAAAGGCAGGAAAATAATAATTAAAATGGATTTGTGGGACACTGGCTAGCAAACTAAAGCAGGTCAGTATAGCAGGAGAATGAATTAAGGAATATCTGGAAATTTTTCTTATTGGCTTCAGACATATGCAGCCAGAGCTTGCAACCTACTTGAAAGCATTCAAACATCTCACCACCCAGTCTACAGGGGCATTCTCCTTTTCTGAACTTTTGCAGTCACTGCTACATATTTGATTAATTTGTCAATTATACATGAACTTCCCTGATATATTTCTAAAGTTCTTTTGATTTTCTTAAACTACAAATTCTTATTGCTTTACTTTTCACATAAATTCTTTAAAGGCAAAGTTTAAATGTAATATATCATGTATGCCCTACATTGCATACATGCTTCATATACAGTTGATATTTGGTAGTATTTTGTCATTAACCTATATACTTTGTGTTAATATTTGTTTTGATTTATTATTCCCAAGTCATCACCTCTGTTATAGGTTGACTTGTGTCCCTCCAATGAAGATATAGTGCTTCTGAATGTGATCTTATTTGGGAATAGGGTCTTTAAAGGGGTAATCACATTAAAATGAGGTCATTTAGAATGGGTCCTAATCCAATATGACTGGTGTCCTTATAAAAAGAGGGCATTTGTAAACAGAGGGAAATACATAGAGGAAGACAGTGTAAGGAGGCATAAGGAGAAGGTGGCCATCTGCACACCAAGGAGGGAATGACAAAAGAGTCTTCCTCATAGACCTCAGAAGGAACCAACCCTGCCAACACCTTGATTTCAGAATGTCTAGCCTCCTCCAGAACTGTAAGATAATACATTTCTGTTCTTTAAGGCACCCAGTTTGTGGTACTTTATTACAGCAGCCCTAGTAAACTAATAGAACCTCTAAAATGACTTTACAGTCCTGCTGAAATGTTTTCACCACACAAAACAAAATTAAGTCTTATAAGGTTTAAAGTCTGTTGAATACCCTAGATTCCTGAGCACACAGAAAATTACTCAGTCTCTGCTTCAGTCATTGTTGGAAGACCTGGACCATGGGTGTGACAGTTGATTTTATGGTGTCAACTTGACTGGCTGCAAGATGCCCAGATTAACCATTATTTCTGGGTGTGTCTATGAAGGTGTTTCCAGAAAATATTTGCAAATGAAGCAACTGACAAAGGATTAATCTCCAAAATTTACAAGCAGCTCATGTAGCTCAATATCAAAAAAACAAACAACCCTATCCAAAAATGGGCAGAAGACCTAAATAGACATTTCTCCAAAGAAGATATACAGAGTGCCAACAAACACATGAAAAAAATGCTCAACATCATTAATCATTAGAGAAATGCAAATCAAAACTACAATGAGATATCATCTCACACCGGTCAGAATGGCCATCATCAAAAAATCTACACACAATAAATGCTGGAGAGGGTGTGGAGAAAAGGGAACACTCTTGCACTGTTGGTGGGAATGTACATTGATACAGCCACTATGGAGAACAGTATGGAGGTTCCTTAAAAAACTAAAAATAGAGCTACTATACGACCCAGCAATCCCACTACTGGGCATATACCCTGAGAAAACCATAATTCAAAAAGAGTCATGTACCACAATGTTCATTGCAGCTCTATTGACAATAGCCAGGACATGGAAGCAACGTAAGTGTCCATCAACAGATGAATGGATAAAGAAGATGTGGCACATATATACAATGGAATATTACTCAGCCATAAAAAGAAACGAAATTGAGTTATTTGTAGTGAGGTGGATAGATCTAGAGTCTGTCATACAGAGTGAAGTAAGTCAGAAAGAGAAAAACAGATACCATATGCTAACACATATATATGGAATTAAAAAAAAAAGTCATGAAGAACCTAGGGGCAAGATGGGAATAAAGACAGACCTACTAGAGAATGGACTTGAGGACATGGGGAGGGGGAAGGGTAAGCTGGGACAAAGTGAGAGAGTGGCATGGACATATATACACTACCAAATGTAAAATAGCTAGTGGGAAGCAGCCGCATAGCACAGGGAGATCAGCTTGGTGCTTTGTGACCACCTAGAGGGGTGAGCTAGGGAGTGTGGGAGGGAGGGAGACCAAGGGGGAAGAGATATGGGGACATATGTATATGTATAACTGATTCACTTTGTTATAAAGCAGAAACTAACACACCATTGCAAAGCAATTATACTCCAATAAAGATGTTTGGGAAAAAAAGAGAGATTAGCATTTGAATCAGTGGACTCTGTAAAGTAGCTTGTCCTCCCCAGTGTGGGTGATCATCATGCAACCTATTGAAGGCCTGAATAGAACAGAAGGCAGAAGAAAATTATCCATTTATCCTATCCTATTGGTTCTGTTTCTCTGGAGAACCCTGACTAATACGAGTGATAAACAGGGAAAGAGTCATGATGTACTTTACCATTTCAAATATATCTTACGCTCATAAGGGAAGTTTTATAAATACCTGCAAATGTTATTTGTCAGTCAGTTGCTGGTTGTCAATCATCTCTCAATTATGCATGTATGCATGTATGAAGTATTCAGAGCTGGTTAATCTCAGGCTGATTTCTTTGTGCCTCCCCGACATACATCTGATATCACTCTCTGTTCCATCAATTGATAAGTGCTTAGGAAATGCAGACTAATTTAAATATTAGCCTGAACTAACACATAAAAAGCTAAGTCTGTTTAGAAATTCATGCATTCCCAAAGACAAATATGTATCATATCTGTATTAACAGATATTTTGGATTATTTAATGAAATGGTTCATTTCCTTGATAATCAAGAATATAATTATCTCTTTGTTTAACACTGTTATAACTTTAGGTTTTAAGTTGTTAATCGTCAGTCAGATGTTTTTCATTTCAGTTTTCTGTACTGTTTAGGACAGCATTACAGTGCCAGCTGGTGTCGTTTGGCACAAAAGGAAGAAATCTATCTGGCAATCTTAACTGCTAAGGTTCGGAGAGTTTATTGTGTTCCACTCTCAGCTCTTAACAACACCTGCCTCTTTGGTCATTGCCTGTACCTGAGGCACAAGTGGAATCCAAGCTGCCATTTCACGCTTTATATCTTCCATCTTCCAACCCCTAGTTCTTGCTGCTCACGTGGACAATTGATTCAAATTTGATATGACTACAACCTTTTTCCTAACAATTTGAAATGTGGACTCAGTGAAGGAAGGCACCTTTGTAGGTGCTTGGATCTTATTATGTGACTTCAGAATCTATGAGTAGCCAGGTTTTCTGGCTTATATGAACTGGGAAGCAGATATGGCAGATCAACAAATAAGAGAATAAGGAAGCAAATGTTTAAGACTTCTTGCTGAGCTTCTCAAGCCCTGGTTTAGTTTCTTTCCGAAGCCCTGTTCCAATTTTGCCCTTGAGTGTCGTAAGACTTCTCTGTGTCCTTAAACTACTTTACCTGTCTGATGAAGTTAAGCTAATATAGAAATCATTTGGTCAAATATCCTTCTTTTGTAGATGAGGATATTGAGATCCAGGGAAGTTAAATTGTGGGTCCAAGTTCACAAAGAATTAGTATTAGAACTAGGAGAAAGACACATACTTCCAAATTCCCAGGTAATGTTTCATTTTGAGATAGTTGGTCAGAGCAGTTCTCTGTCTTTGAAAATAGCTGAGTTGGAAGCTAATAACTAGTAGATATATCTATTAGTAAAATAATTATCATTCACTGTCTACTATATGCTATTTGCATTCTAGGCCCTAGGGATATAGCAGTGGATGAAACAAATGAGGTGTCTGATCTCATGACACTTATAGAAATTATACTCTATCATCAATGTAGTCAAGATCCTTCGAATTTCTCTGGTAGGATGGATAGATTTGTACAAATGCATCTTTTTGCTGGTCTTCCCTAAGGCAAAGTTCATAAATATACAAAATGGTTGGTTGAAGCTACAAGTACAGGTTGGTCCTCAAAGAATGTAGAGAAGCCAGCTGGTCCCCAGGAAAGAACAGGAGTGGGAAATACAACATAAGGCACTGGAGGGCATACTTACACCACGTGTGCCTCACAGTTCTGACCTGTCCAATATGTCAGTGCACTGAGAAAGTTTAGGGAATTTTAACTCCTCAGAGAAAACAGTGGTTGTAAATATGTACTAGCCTTCTTGCCCCTTTTTATTTGATTTTCATCATGAATCTGTCACTAATTGCTGTAGACCTCCTGGCCTCAATCAGCCAACATGTATGCCCCGGTATTTAGGACTCTCAATGCTTTAAAACGTGAGATGCTACATTTGCAGGCACCATGATTTCAACTCCTTTACATCAAATTTAAGGTCTTCCATGATCTAGCTACAGGTACATATGTACCTCATATGTATGAAAAGAAGTTAACAACTGGTAACTAAAAGAAAAATATCTTATTCTTCAGTTTTCCTTAAAATTCCACAAAAGTCCAATCAAATCAAAATGTTTATCTTCCTGTATTCCACCACTACCACCACCTGCCTTCATGATTCCTTTCCACTTATGCCTTTGCCTCTGCAATTCAATGAATCAAGAGTGCCTCCTTCCTATCTCAGAGCTTCAATAGCCTCTCCAACATCTGTTATTCCACCTTTGTTCATTGAGTGTAGGGCCAGTTTAAACACACTGAAGATTCCAGGTATGTGCTTGCCTTACCTTCTTTATCACTAGAGTATATACCTATGTGACCATTTCCTGGACAACAGGCCGGGAGGAGAAATCTGCTAGGAAGCATTTCCACCATGGTAATAATGTGTATAAGGAAAGTCCCTTCCCCTTCCTTCCAGCTTTAGCTGTAGAACTGAGATGCAGATAGGTATTTGCTGTATGTAGCCAATTTACCACTCTGATGGGGAGATTGAGACAATCTCAAGAGATATCCATTCAGAGTACTGCCATTATTGAGCCACTCAACCAATCCAGGTGCCACCCGGCTCCACACTTATTGTTACAAAGGAAAAATAAATCTTTAAAGTCACTTTTATCTGGGTATTTTCATACTTGCGGCAAACCCATGCCAACTGTTTTTAAGCTACTGCATTACTCTATTTGTACCTATGTGTGTTTAGCCCTTTATATCTTATATTAAAATTATTTACTTATAACTTATATGGATATTTTACTTTATGATTAACTAAGGTGTTCTCCTCATGTTAAACAAGAACAAACTGAAGCCTGCAGCAGTGCACTGTCTGAAGGCACACAACTAGAAAGGGGCAATTCTGATTTTAAGCTCATAGCATCCTTGAGGTATAGCTTCTCTTGCATAATTAGCCATATACTGGTGATTTTTAACAGTGCTAAATTTTCATAGGTTCCTCTTTTACAAATTGCCTTCCTACAAGAAAGCTGGGTTTATGTGAATGTTTGTTGATTGGTGACTTCATGACTTATAACTATACTTGGCTATGGCTTCCTGATGGGGATAATTCTGATTGGTTCACACACTAAGAGAGTCTTTAGTATTTCTCAGAATATGTGGGAAGAAGTATAGCTTAGTGGTTATGTGAATGGACCTGAGTCAGAATGTTGAGTTCACACCTGGATTCCACTTTTGTTAACTGTGAGCCCAAGACAAAGTAACAATAGAAATTATGTCTAAAATCAGCTCTGTCTCTAAAATCTGCTATGATATCTTATGTCTGTTTTTACTGTAGGAAACTATTATATTTAAACCACTGAATAAAGCACACATGGTCCAGTACATAGGTGCTCAAAATGTGTTTAAATGAATGAAATGGGATAGGTGAATATCACCCAAGCCTTCTTTCATTGACATTAGTATTTAGTAATAAAAGTTTCCTAGAGAAAATACACAGGGGCAAATAATAGATACTGGGTTATTGTGGGTACTAAACCAGCTTTTCTATCAATTTTCACCTTGTATCTCCCAACATCACAGGAATTATGGTTAAGGCAAAATATATATTGTAGCCTCAAAAATGTTACATTGCTGAAGCTTTGGGCTCCCAATTATATAAAAATGCATAATTGCCCACAGCATGATTTCTTTTAAGTCTTAATCCCAAGGGCTCTATCTAGTTTTCTTGCCATGTTAACCTCTTACAACTCACCCTGGCAGGTTTCTTTACACTCTTTCTCTTAACATGCATTTTTGTGTGTGTGTGTGTGGCCACAGTTCTTTTCAGAGTCTTATTTGCTTAATGAGACATAAGAATCCAGTTCTTTAAAGAAAAAAGCAAATTAAAAGTTTATTAAAGCATGTATCGCAACTCGACAGGCCCCTCTGGATCCATTTGAGCTTATGACCATAGTGAGTCTTCAGGAAGGTTTTTATTTCACAAACCACTGAGCCCTTCCAAGCCACATACTGTTTGATAATTAGGGGCTGTATTATGTGTGATAGAAACCCAGTACTGAAGAAAACAGTGGAAGAGACTAATAGAGACAACCAGGTGTTGTTTTCTGCCAGTGTACCACTTGACTTAAACTATGTTGCCATCCAAATTTATTTGGAGCCAAAACCTTTTCCTCACAGTAATGCAATGGCAAACAGAACACTGTGCCATCCTGCTGTATTGCCACAGCAATAGCTAACATCTGTGTGGGCTTTACAATTTACATTGTCCTTTTATATTATTTATCTTATTTAATCCTCACAATGTAACTGCCAAGTAGGAAAACGTGGCCTTGTTTCAGAGGTGAAAAAGATATGGATGACTGTATGTGACGTGTTCGTTCAAAGTGCAGTGGTGGAGCCGGGACCATTTGGCTTCTCTTTGGTTCCTCATACTTGCCATCATCATCTATGTTTATTTTGATACCTGTGGAAACTCCAACTTGTTCTTCCTTATTCTCTGATGTCAGCAGTCCTGGGGTTTGTATAACACCAGCCAGCACTTTCCCTCCAACCACTTTTGACTGGGAACCATCAGTCCAATGACCATTGACCATTGGGTCAGTCCAGCTTAATTGGCTAATTCCAAACTGCTCTCCCTGCTGAGCTAACAGGGACAGAAGGCTCTTATGGCATTAATCCCTAAGGGAAACTTCAAAAGAAGGCAACATGGCTATTTTAGAAATTTCTCCCTTGGTAACTGCCTTCTCACCACAGTTCAGCTGATTTAGATTTGAGCAATATTCAAGACCCAAGTTTTGCCACATGAAAGCACATATAGGAACTTTTTAGAAATCACCCATCTGGTAGTTTCATTTCTCTTTAGGAAAGTTCCTCGGTTTTATTAATCTTTGTGTTGCTTTTGAAGTCAAACCTGCTGGTCTTGCAGATCCTGCTTCCTTGCAGCTGGGACACATATTTATAATCATTATTTCCACTCCTTGAAGGCAACCTTTGGACTTTATTGTTCGCTTTACATTAGTTAATACTCCCCTGGCATCCTTGAGTTGTACCTTATAGAACTGACAAACAATTTTAGCATCCTCATCTTTCATATAACACATTCACAAATGAAGAATCTGTGATGATTCTAGTGAGATGAGTACCGATATTTTTAGGATTCATGTTGCTTCTTTCATGTTCATGTAGAGAATAGAGAGACTGCTATTTTTACACTGTTGTCACCTTCTAACACTTCTTGAAAAGGTAATGACAAGGTAAATATTATAGGCAATATTTTTTTATAAGTTTATTTATTTATTTATTTTTGGCTGCGTTGGGTCTTTGTTGTTGCATGCGGCCTTTTCCTAGTTGGCGCAAGCAGGGGCTACTCTTTGTTGCGGTGTGCAGGCTTCTCTTGTTGCAGAGCATGGGCTCTAGTCACGTGGGCTTCAGTACTTGTGGCATGCGGGCTCAGTAGTTGTGGCTCGCAGGCTCTAGAGCGCAGGCTCAATAGTTGTGGCGCACAGGCTTTGTTGCTCCACTTCATGTGGGATCTTCCTGGACCAGAGCTCAAACCCATGTCTCCTGCATTGCCAGGAGAATTCTTAACCACTGCACCAAAAGAGAAGTTCCATTATAGGCAATATTGAAAGATATATTTTAAAGTAAATTTATCATTTTAATCCTATTCTTGATGTTCTGTTTCTTCCCTCCCTCTCTCCTTCTTTTCTACCTTCTTTCCCTCTCTGTTTTATTCTTTCTGATATTGGCTCTGATGCTCTACAGAAATATGGGTGGCACTAATTCCAAAGGAATCTTGCTTCAATGAAATAATCTTTGTTCCCAGTTTAAGCTAAGATTGTAAAGCAAGGTGTGGCAAAAATGATTACAAACAAGAACATCTCTCTTCCAATATATATGGCTTCATTAATATTTCAAAGATTTAGAATCTTTCTTTTTCCAGTTTTTCACAGTGATTTTTTTCTTAAGCTTGGAATGTATGCTTTGGAAAAAATTATAAAGGTTACTAGAGGTGCTTGTTATATGGCTCTGAGAGGAGGGCCTGAGTCTGCAAAATTAAAGTGAAAAGATGAGAATAGAATGAGTATCCTGTATGTGTTGCTTCTAGAGATATAGTCCTAATGACCTTCTCTCAATTTCTGGAACAAGCCTGGCTTAGTCTCATGGGCAAGCCTTAATACATTCTGGCCCTAAACGTGGAATTTGGATTTTTTTTTTCCAGTATCTTTGTCTGAATGACTCCTCAAACATCAGGGCTCAACTCAAATGTCATCTACTCAGAGGAGCCTCCCTCTGATAACTGTAATGCAGGCCCCTCTGTTATTCTCTAACACTGTATTCTGTCTCTCATTCATTGTAATTATTTTTCTATGTTTACTTGATTTTGTCTTCCTTCTCCAACAAAATGTAATCTTCACGAGTCTGGAGACCTTGTGTGCCTTGTTTCCGTTGTATTTCCAGAAACTGAAGTGGGGACTGGCACATTGCAGGAATCCATAAATATTTGTTGAAAGAACGAGTGAAGTCGTGTTTTCATAATGATTCCGAGTTATTGAAATTGCCGGTAGGGAGCTGAGGTGGGGCAATACACTGAATCTGTTCCCCTATCTGTTTTACATTTTTGTTCAGGTTTATTGAGGTGTAATTAACAATATAGGGGTCCAATATAAAGTGTACATTTTGATGAGTTTTGATATATGTATACAGACATAAATCATCACTGCGATCAAGATAATGAACATAATAGTCACCCTTCCCCCACTGCCACTTTGTCATTCCCTCCGACTTCCGCTACCCACACATCATCAGACAAATACTGCTATGTTTTCTGTCACTGAAGATTAATTTTCATTTCTAGAACTTCATGTAAATGGGATCATAGAGTATGTAGGGTTTTTTTGCCTGGCTTTTTACACTCAACATAATTATTTTGAAATCCATCCATGTTGTTGCATGTATCAATAGTTCATTTATATTTGTTGCTGAATAATATCCCACAACATAATTTGTTTACCCATTCACTGTTGATGGAAATTTGGGTTGTTTCCAACCAAAATAAATGTTTCATTGCTACATTATTGTATTGAATTGATTTTTTCATCATCAAACAATAACCCTCTTTATCCTAGGTAATATTCTTTGTTCTGAAATCTATTTGCTCTGACATCAACATAGGGTCCTCCAGTTTTGTATCAATTAATGTAGGGATGGTGTCTGTTTTTCCATTCTTTTACTGTTAACCAACTTGTTTATTTATATTAAATGGGTTTAAAATAGTACTTCCACTTCCAGTCAAGGTATTTACCCTTCCACCACAAACAACTAAAAAAATTGACAAAATGTGAGATAATTGTTTCCAGCATTGAGCTTTGTGCAGTACAGGGCAGCAGCTCCTGGAGAGAGTGGAAACAAGTGAAGTGAGTCCTACAATGTAGCAGTTTACTATGTGGAGAGTGTTTCTAGGTAGCAGTAGAGGAGGAAGAAACTAAGTCAGAGCCCAGTGGATGCCCAGAGTTTAGGAAATGAAGCTGGAATGCTAAGAAGGACCAGTAAGAGATTAATAGATTGGTGAAATTGTAGACATAGAAACAGACACTATTGAAAATGAAACAGGAGACTTTCCTTGTGGTCCAGTGGTAAAGAATCCACCTTACAATGCGGGGGACTTGGGTTTGATCCCTGGTCAGGGAACTAAGATCCCACATGCCATATGGCAACTAAGCCCACACGCCACAACTGTTGAGCTTGCTCACCTCAGTGAGAGGGCCCATGTGCTACAAACTTCAGAGCCCTGGAGCGCACGTGCCCAAACTAGAGAGAAGCCCTTGCACTGCAATGAAAGACCCCACATGCTACAACTAAGACCTGACACAGCCTAAAATAAATTAAATAAATAATAAAAATTTAAAAAAATAATAAAATGAAACAGAAAAAATTAAAATAAAATAATGAGACCATCATTGACCTGTGGTATAGCTTCAAATGGCCTAATGTACATGTAATTGTGGTCCTGAAGGAGAATAGGGAGAAGGAGCAACAGAAAAAAATATTTGAAGATTTATTGCTTTTTTAAAAATTTTATAAAAATTAGACATAGATCTAAGAATCACAACCATCCCCAAGCACACAGTATATAAAGAAAATTATACTAAGGCATATCAAAATCAAATTTCTGGGAGCTAATGTTAAAGAGAATATATTATTAGCAGTCTGAGGAGGGAAAGAAAAAGATACATTACATACAGAGGAGCAAAGATAAGAATGGCAGAAGAATTCTCATAGGAAACAAAGCAATCCAGAGACATTAGAGCTGCATATTCCAAGTATGTACTGAAAGAGAAGTCTATCACTGTAGAAATCTATACAGAGCAGGAATATCTTTCAGAAATGAAGACAAAATAAGGACTCCTCAGGCATAAATATGCAGAAAGCATTCATCACCAGCAGACCTACACCAAAGAAATGTTAAAGTAAATCCTAGAGGCAGAAGGGAAATGATGTCATATAGAAAGCCAGATCTTCACAGAGGAATGTAAAACAAAGGAAATGGGAAATTTGTATGTAAATATATAATATTTTTCCTATTTTTAAAGAGTATTTAAAAATGACTGATTAAAGCAAAAATAGTAACAATACATAGTGTAGTTTATAATACATGTGGAAGTAAAATATAAAAGCTAGTGCAAAAGATGGTAAAGTAAGTATACCTTTGTATTTTTTTAATATACTGAAGTGGTATAATATCACTTAAAATAGACTTATGATATTAAAAATGTATACTGTCATCTCTAAAACAACCACTAATGAAAGAAGTAAAATGAAATTATTAAAACCATACTTAACCCAAAAGAAAGCAATAAAAGAGAAAAAAATGGAGTAATAACAGATGTCATAAATAGAAAACAAATAGCAAGATGTTATATTGAAACCAAACTTTGTCAATAATCACAGTAAATGTAAATAGTCAAAACACCCCAATTAAAAGGCAGAGATTATTAGATTGTTTTTTTGTTTGTTTTTTTAAGGGAGAATGGAAGATCCAACTATATAGTGCATAGAGCTACTTAGCTACAGTATTCCTTCTACATCTTTGAATTGTACCAAACAAAAGTACCAACTGTAGAACAATAAAACACACACACATAAAAAACACACACAAATCACCAGATTGCAATTATGCAAGTGACTCAATACAAAACTAATGAATTAAAAATAGAATAACCTTTGAGCACAATCTGTAAAATCACCTAAAACAATAAACATGGGGTAAGGTATCATTATGACCCTCTACTTCTCCAATCTCTACCTCCTCATTCCTTCTTAATATACACTACAGTCTAATTAATTCACACCCAATTGTTTAATTTTCCAATTTATCCATTCTTATCACTCTTTTATGTCTTTGCACATACGCTTCTCTCTGCAATCCCCTTTCTACAGTTCTACATTTGGATACATACTGATCCTCCAAGATCTGGCTCATATAGCACCTCCTCCATGAAGACTTTCTGACTTTCTCAAGCTGTTTGATTTACACATGCTAAATAACACATGGTTATTCTTTAAACAAAGCATTCTCATTTAATGACTGATACAACCCTTGAGTCAGGAGATACTAACTGAAAGAAACTTGGGATGAGAAATTAGATAAATTATGCAAAATCACCTGTATAACATATGGCAGAATCAGAACTTGAATATCAGGTTTATCACTTATCCTAGTAAATAATAATAATTATTTTTAATTCACAGTAATGGACAAGTGTATATATTGTCACAGCATTCTTTCTCACTGAAATAGTTATACATTAAATAAGCTAATGGAAATCCTCTCTGAGCTTCCCATAAGGCTTATCGTGAGCATGTAAGCATTGTGTGCTTCAGAGAGTTCTCCATTAAATCAGATTATATAGGATAATATATGTGAGTGTATACAAACAATGTAATGCCATTCAAATGCTTTTATAAGCAAATGAGATTTACTGATTAAAGTCCTCTATCGTATTATCCTTATATCTAGAAAGAAAAAAGAGGCAATTGTAATACTGGAGTTACAAGGGACTAGGTTAGCCAGTAACATTGTAGAAGAGATTTGATGCCTAAGCTTTTCATGAGAAACGATATAGCTGAATTGATTTGTACCAAAGGATAGCAAACTGGACTTAATCACTTTCATTTTTCTTCTCATCAAGAGTGACACTGTTGCAGTAGAGAATTTGCTGTCCACCTGGTGTCTATTATTGTATATAAGATTATAACTCTGGGGGCTTCCCTGGTGGCGCAGTGGTTGAGAGTCCGCCTGCTGATGCAGGGGACACGAGTTCGTGCCCTGGTCCGGGAAGATCCCACATGCCGCGGAGCGGCTAGGCCCGTGAGTCATGGCCGCTGAGCCTGCGCATCCGGAGCCTGTGCTCTGCAACGGGAGAGGCCACAACAGTGGGAGGCCCGCATACTGCAAAAAAAAAAAAGATTATAACTCTGATACTGATTTTCCCCATTACAGTAGGGTTGATATAGCTTGCTTAGGTTTAATGCAGGACATTCCAGGAACCTCAGAAAATAGCTGATGAAGTCAGGGAGGAGTGAATAGACCAGAACTAAGTGACACAACTTGGCTATAGAATTGGTCTCTTCAAAGATGCTGACAAGCAGGCTAAGTCACAATTTCCAATTGGCAAAGTTCTGTCCAACTCATACTGGTGTAAATCTTCAAGGTGTAATGATGAAATTCATAAGATATGTGAACAGAAGATTCCAGACACTGATGATATCCCTCAGGGTGATGGCAACATCCTCACTTGGTTCAGGTCCCCATGAACTACTCTGTGATGGACCAGTTTAGTAGCCATGTGTTTGGGTTGGATGAAAGCAGGATCCTAGCCAACAATCTGAAGTATGAAATGAGGCTCTAGACATGTCAAGCAATTTATCTCCAGGCATATCATAACCTTTGATTTCAGAGTCTCATCTCTTGTAGTTTGAGCTCCTAATTTTTTGTTGGTTTTCATTCTAATTGGGTTCAAAGGAGCAGAAACTGCTGTTTAAAGGACTTAAATAACTGCTTTTAAGTAAAGAAAATCTCTCTCTAGCTTTCATCTTTCAAAACAACTGATAATAAAAAGGACAAAGGAGAAGAAAAATCAAAAGTAAATGAGATTTTCCATAAAATTAAAAATAAAAATAATGCTGAATCACAATCAAGAGAAGGCTAAAAATGCTTTGAAAATTACAACTAGACAAGGAAAAATACCGTGATTTTATTTGTGAATATTTCAGACCAACTCTTCAGAGTTCTCCCAAAGTATATTTCCCATCTTTAGGAGGAAAAGAAATTCCTTTCACTGAATATCAAAGTACTAATTGTACTGTTAGAGCCTTCCTTAACTCTGCCCTCCAAAACACCATAGTATGGAAGTGTCAAGGGCCAAGTGAGGAAGCATAGATAAGACAAGACAACATGGCAGGAATCAGAATATCAGTGTGACAGTGTACCAATTAAAAGTGGATGGCAATCAGTCTAAATCAGGAGAAGGACCTTTAACAAATCAGGTTGCACTCTGACAAGGCCAGACTAGAGATATATTATGGAATAGATTATTTCTGAGAATGTGTTTGAAACAATAGACTAAAATCCAAGATGCTGATCTAGCTCACATTCCCACGTACTCCCTGACATTATTCAAAAATCATCTGGTCCAGAAAAAAAAAGTACTCCCGTGTAAAAATGAGTAACCACCACAATGAATACAAAGAAACTATGTAAGTTTCCTTACATGAAAAGCTGATGGGAGAAAAGCAATTCAAATCATGAAGTGTATGTAGCAAAGCAGATTTAAATTATGAGTTATGAATATAAATATGACTTAAAGTATCTGAAAAATGATGAAAATTAGAATTTCAGAGTGTTCAAAGGAGAGGAAAAAGCACAACAGAATTAGAAAATAAAAAGTAAGCTGAAAGGGATTAGTGAAATGAAAGACATAAACAGTAATATTATGAAAGCAAAAGTCACATTGGAAGGACCAAAATGAAAAGCACTCCAAAACATAGCAAGAATAAATAAGGTCAACTTCAGAAAACAGAATGAAATAAAATTGAAAAGAAGGCATGCTTACAGTGTTAGAGAAAAAAATAACAGAAATAGAAGATGAAGGAGAATCAACGTACAAATAATTGAATCCTCCGAGAGGAATAAGCTAAATAGAAAATAATCAGTTGTATGTATAGATCAAACAAGAATAGTGACAAAACCAACCAAAATAAATGGTGGAGGTGAGGATGGGGAAGGGGGAGATGAATAAACATTGTATAAATCAAGGAACAATCAGGGAAGTGAAATCACTGGGGGAGAGCTCTCTCTCTTTCTCCTTCTCTTCCACCCCCACTCCATTCAATAGGAGATTTATTATATGGATTTGATCTTATGTTCTTCAGTTGTGAGAGCTGGTTAAAAAGTCTGTGTAAAACTGTTGCCTCTGTGTGTGGTGCTAGGGTCTAAAATCCACAGGGCAGGCAGTTTGGGAGAAAAGAAAGACATGATGTAGGAAAAGCATGGACAAACAGGCGACTGTAAGGATAGACTGAAACCAATATGAGGCTCTCACCAGCTCCGAGCTCCAACTTTGTAAAGAGGTGTGACCTGCAGGAGAAACTGCTGCCCGTCTTCTCAGAACTAAACACACACCTGTCCCAGGAGTCAGAGAATCTGAAGGAGGCAATATGGCACAAACTGAAGCAGCTGAATCCTGCTTCTGTCCCACTCCAGAAAGTGAGATAGAAAAGATGCTACAGCTTGTGAGAGCTATAACAATCCTCATACCCTGCACCAACTATCTGAGTGTAAAAAATATGTGGAGGCAACTTATAGAGACAGTAAAAAAAAATAAAAATCAGTGGTTGCCAAGGGTTAGTGGGGAGAGAGTGACATATAGGTGAACCGTGGAGGATTTTTAGGCAGTGAAACTACCCTGTAGGATACTATACTGGTCAATACACGTCACTATACTTTTGTCCAAAATCATAGAATGTATAACTCAAAGAGTGAACCCTAATATATATTGTGAACTCTGGGTGGTATTTGTGTGTCAGTGTAGATTCATCAATTTCAATAAATGTACCACTCCAGGGCAGTATGTTGTTAGTGGTGTAGGAGCTATGCATGTATTGGGGTAAGGGTATTGGGGGAAATCTCTTCTTTTCACTCAATTTTGCTGTGAACCTAAAGCAGCTCTAAAAAATAAAGTCAATTAAAATATACATATATACATATTTATATATATACACACTATATATAATATATCTGCTTCCTGAACTTCCACCTTTCAAATCTCATGTAAATTGTGTCTTTCAGCCCAGGTTAACCAGATACTATATATATATATGAGAGAATCTGGAAAACATTGTTCCGGGTTGGCTAAGTTGACAAAATATAAATCCACCACAGTGTGTTAGAGCATTAATTGCCACATCTAAACAGATATCTTTGAAAGCTGGTGACTCAAGGATTCCAAGTATAAACACATTTTCTAAAAGTTAAATTCCCTAAATCATAAAGATAGATGTTGTTATAAAAAGTAAATTGTTCCAAACATGAGGAAGAGAAAAAAACTCTCTCTCTCTCTCTCTCACACACACACAAATTGCTTTTAATTATGGCAATAAAATATATTGAGCAGAGGGTAGGTATTAAAATTAGACTTGTAGGGGGTTAGATTACTGGCTGTCATTCTGATTACTTATGTGATTTTAGGTGAGTGACTTAACTTCTCCAAACTTAGTTTGCACACACCTAAAATGATAATCACAGAACCTTCCTTAGAGTGAGAGAGGAAGTTGAACAAATACATGATGCCAAATAACTCTCTGGATCATTTTTTCTCACTAAATTGTTGGATATTTTTACCAAGATTACTGAGTTGTGAAATTTCGGGAGTGGCAGAGACACAGACCTAAAGCAACCTGGGGGAGGGTCTTTGCTCAGCCAGGGTTTCAGAAACTATTATGTTAATGAAGCCTTTGCACAGCACTCCATGAGTGGCAGCTGAGCTCCCAACACCTATTTCAGACCATGACGTGTTTAGTTCGAAAAAAAAAAAATGTGCCAAGACAACTCTCACAGTTAGGAATCAGAAAATTGTGCTCAAGCCATTGTCCAGTATCTTTCTCAGAAGTAGAGAAGCAGAGAGAAACGATGGTTCCCTCCAGGACCATGAGATGATCTCCATTTCCTCTTTAGAAAATTGTCCTCCTCAATCTGTATTTTAGTACTGAGTTTTTGTTCTGATTTTAAAGCCATAGATTAATCCCTCCAGTTTTGGCAACAAATAAACCTTTAGTACGCTAGCTGCAAAAATGGACTTGAATGTAACAAGTTGGTGACCTGGTTCCACATAGTTTTAGCCTCTGGAAACAGCATATGAATCCGGGGAGGAGAAAGTAAGTAGGTATGAGGTTTTACTTTCAGCCATTCCCTCAAAGACTTTGTCTGCAATGTTGGCAACAATTATGAAACAGTTTTATTTATTTATTTATTTTTTGAGTACATATTTTTTTCCTCTCCTAGAAACAACTGTTTAACATAAGGGCAATCATAATTCACCATGGAAAACCACATGATGCAGTAAGGCATCTGAGCACTCTTTTGGCTTCTGTTATAATTTACTTTATTCAGGGCTTTTGGTAAATTGTGTAGGTAGAAGCATTATGAACTTTTCCATTATCTCGCTAAATATATTTAGAATGCTTAATTGAAACTTAACCTTTATTTTGTTCAATACATGTTGTCTCTAGTTAATAATGACGGAGAAAAATAGGCTCCTAGGTTAACATCTTATATTTAGCTATTTCTGTTTTCCTTTAAAGTTGGAAAAACGAAGGTTCTGAAATGAAGTGATATAATAGGAAATCAACAGGGTAAAGAATAATTTTGATGATTTCTTCTTGGCCTTGCAATTATATCTAGTACACTTGATGATGAAATAAATAGTTCAAATGAAGCCATTAATTTCCTTCCTATCTACACAATTTTAATTAGAAACCTTTAATTGGACTTGGCTAAAATTTCTCAAGAAGGTCACAGAGTGCATATTTAAGCTACTTATGTATAGAAAATGTATTTTTCATCACTTACTAAATACAATAAATAGCTGTCATCATAGGTATTTCATGGAGAACATTCTTGTCAAAATTACCTTTTATCAAAAAATTTATTGGAAAACAAAGTTCTGTCAGGGTTTATTAGTTATTAAGCTTTTGCTATTTTAATCATTATAATAAATATGATGCCTTTTTAATATATTCACTGCATTTTATATGATGTCATATTTTTATTGCAAGCAATAAATGTGTTTGATGTTCCAAATACTATTTTGTCACTGGATTTTTTTAAACTTTCATAATCACGAGCATTTCTGACATGAATTAAAATGACATGCAAATTTGCAAGCTCATTTAATTGAAGCAAAATTGCTAAATTGTTGAATTCATAAGCCTTTAATATTTAGGGGCAAATGGATCATTTTCAGACAAATTTTATAGAACTCAACCAATTGTCTTAAGCAGTTCTCTTTCATTTCTGTTATTCCATAACCATTTGTGTGTAGGAAATAGGCAAATATAAGTTTCTCAACTTAATGTTTAAAATAATAAACATTTCCACCAGTTACTTGAATTATCTTTATTCGAAGGCACTACACCATGTTTCCTAACTAAAAAAACTTTATATTGCCTAATTATTCCCAAGAGGCATGTGATTTACAAAATATTTACTAACAAATTTTTAAATATGGTTATTTTGAGGTGTCTATATTTCCAATTGTATATAATAATAAAGATGAAATTTAAAATGTATTCTTTAATAATCAGACAAACAGTATGCTTTTATTCTCAAAGTCTTGGAAAAAACATTTGGATTTAACCAGAGGAGTTATTTGGGCATTTGGAGGGTGCAGCTAGCTAATATCTGAATTCATGCAATTCAATTTTAATTTTTTTCTAAATTGTTCGTTAACTGAACAAATTCAATTTTTAAAATCAACTTACAAACTTATGAACTTACAAAAGTATCCACATAATTGTTAAAAACATAAATACCTCAGAAATATATAGCAGAGGGAATTTTATGCAATTACCCACAAAGACACAACACTTTGAATAGTTTGATGCATATTTCTCCAGATTTTAATATATATCTTTTATTTCTTATTGAAAATGACATGTCCATATTAGTTTGCAACTTATCCTTCTTTTTTCAATAATATATTTTAGGTGTGAATAAATTCAATCTATATTGGATTTTTTTTTAAAAAAGAAAAACACTTGATTAGTCTGAACACAACCTGAGACTTATATGGGTATTATAAATATGAAAAAAGTCTGCTGTATTCTGTCATTTCAACTCTTCAATTTATCCCTGTAGACATGCAGAGGAAGCAGCTCTTTTTTTTAGAAAATATATTAAATCAATATTTAATGATAGGAAGAAAAATTATGTGAATACAATGACAGAAATTTCTGAGACTTATCACTAAGAAAAATAGTGATCAAAAGGCTTTTCCCCCCCATTTCTTTTAATATTTTATAATTTTTATACAATTTTTAAAGGTTACTTTCCATTTACAGTTATTATAAAATATTGGATATGTTTTCTGTGTTGTACAATACATTCTTGAGCCTATCCTGTTATACCCAATAGTTTGTACCTCCCACTCCCCCACCCTTATAATGCCCCGCCACCCCCTCCCCACTGGTAACTACTAGTTTGTTCTATATACCTGTGGTCTGCTTCTTTTATGTTATATTCACTGTTTTTGGGTTTGGGCGGGTTTTTTTTGTATTTTTTAGGTTCCACATGTAAGCAATCTCATATAGTATTTATCTTTCTCTGTCTGACTTATTTCACTTAGCATAATTTTCAGGTCCATCCATGTTGCTGCAAATGGCAAAATTTCATTCTTTTTCATGGCTGAGTGGTATTTAATTGTGCATATGTACCACAGCTTCTTTATCCATTCACCTATCGATAGACACATGTTGTTTCCATGACTTGGCAATTGTAAATATTGCTGCTATGAACATTGGGGTGCATGTATCTTTTTTTTTTTTTTTTTTTTTTTTTTTTTTTTTTTTTTTTTCTTGCGGTATGCGGGCCTCTCACCGCCGCGGCCTCCCCCGCTGCGGAGCACAGGCTCCGGACGCGCAGGCTCCGGACGCGCAGGCTCCGGACGCGCAGGCCCAGCGGCCATGGCTCACGGGCCCAGCCGCTCCGCGGCACATGGGATCCTCCCAGACCGGGGCACGAACCCGTATCCCCTGCATCGGCAGGCGGACTCCCAACCACTTGCGCCACCAGGGAGGCCCTATGTATCTTTTTAAATTAGTGTTTTTGTTTTTTTTGGATATATATACCTAGGAGTAGAATTGCTAAGTCATAGGATAGTTCTATTTTTAGTTTTTTGAGAAACCTCCATACTTTTTTCCACAGTGGCTGCACCAATTTACATTCCCACCTACAGTGTAGGAGGGTTCCCTTTTCTCCACATCCTTTCCAGTGTTTGTTATTTGTATTCTCTTGATCTATGAAACATATCTTAAAATGTGTAAGGCCAGCAAGGAAGCTACTTTACCATTCTCTGTGTTTACTTGTTGAGATCTGCCTTAAAAAAAGTCCTGGGTTTAGTTTATTGACTTTACTGTGTCTGGCTAATTGTGTTATAAACACAATAGACTGTTGTTAGACTTTTGAATACCACAAATTTGTAATTACTACTCTCATATAAACTTAATGACTACCTACAATATGCCAAGAGTTTTGTAGGCATTTCCTCTTTCAACTTTAAAAATTCAGTAAAGTATTATTTTTGCCCTCTTGTCACATTAAGGAATCAAAGGCACAGAGTGTAAACAATTTAGCAAATGCTATACTTATACTCAGAGGAGGAGCCAACATCTGAAAAGTGGCAATTGTGGTCTTACCTCCATATTCTTAAATGCTATGGTACATGTCACCAAATAAAACAACCCGTTTCCACAATTGAGCTCTGCTATACTTACTAGGTAAATGAACAATATCTGTATCTACATAATCCTACCCACCTCCTTGTTTAAAGCACATGATTCAACTTCTTATCTAGAAATGTAACAATTTACTCAAGCCTTGAAATTTCAGTGACACTTGCTAATGATTGACCACCTTAGAGTCGATTCAGTAAGCATTAAGAGTGATCATCTACTAAGTCTGTCCCAAAAGTGTGTTCCTTGAATTTTCCATCGGAGTATAATAACAGTTATTTACACAAACCTTACTTCGCAGAGAAAAACCTTATATGAAAATATACATTTTAAGTCTCTAAAAAGGGTGTCAAATATACTGATTTTTATTTTTGCTTTTGAAATATTTTATTTCACATCCCTTTTCTTTTTCAGAAAATTTCTAATTACTATGGTTCTGTGAAAAAGATTTAGGAAAAATGCTTGTCTGCTTATGTAATCGCTGAAGGACACAAATTTTAGAGTTAGTATGACATAACAGATTCATATCACTGCTTTATACTTTCTGTATATTTTAACTTAGTCTCAGTTTTAGTGTTTGTAAAGTGAGAATCACAATATGTATTCCACAAAATTTTGTGAAGATAAAATAGGTAACGTGCATGTGGCAAATTTTTGGAGTACCACAAATTATTTGGTGCTCTTCTAGTAAAATGTAGAGTCTCTTGGGTCTGAGCTAGTCTGTAACTGTATATAACCAATAAACTATGGTAGAAATTACTATATTTCATTTAAGAGGGCTGACAGCTTTTGACTTGGTATTGTAAAAGCATGTCATCATGCATAAAACACTGTGGTGCCATCATACTGTGAGGAGGGCCTAAGCCATGTAGAGAGGGTTCTGGGTCATGAAAAGACATGAGAAAAAAAAGAAGAGAGAAGTCATAGTAAATCCAAATGACAGACCAACTTGAAAGAGGATATTCCAGACCCAACCACTCTAAATGAAGCCATATGGGTTAAAATTGAACCACCCAGAGAAGTTATGTCAACCCGAAAGGCAAAATATGCACCCCCCAAAACCTACTTATCCATTAAAGCAATGAGAACTAGCAAAAATTGTCAAAATCAACTGTGGAAATCAACCAAAGGCTTGTGGCAATATGAGGAGCATTCACTCAAGAAAAATGGACGAATCTTAGTAATAACAGTGAGCTTTGTGTCATTTTAGCCCCCACTCCCCTGCTGTATGGCTCTCATAAAAATGAGCAACCTTGCAATTATCATAGTCAGGGAAAACAGAAGCATAGCAGCCACTAGAAAGTGTAAACAGTTTTGAGTTTCCCCAGAGTCCCATTCCCAGAAAATTTTCATGATTTTTCATGAAAATTTCATGAAAATTTTCATAACATTTCCCTGGAAACCACTATTCACAGAGTTTGTCATTATCTGACCTGACTCAGAACTCGCTGACTGCAAGTAACTTTTTTCCAGGACATTTATCAAAACAATCAGTAGCATTGCAGCTGTCTGAGGTGTAACAACAGTTGGAGCAAACAAGAAGCTGACCAAACATGTAAAGGAAAAGTTGGGGAGTGATAGATCCATAGAGGTCTTTGAAAAGCTCCAAAATATCTGGTGAGCTGGTAGACTAGGTACATGTATAGTACTGTGCACATGCCCATAAAAGACCCAAGAATGCCTACACTTCTGTGTCTGCCTGATCATGAGGAACTGTGAAAGCAAAAAGTGAAGACTAAGGCAGAATTGTAAACTCTCTACCTTGTCATTGATGGTCTGCCCCCAACAAATACTATGTGTACCTGGCAAAGATGGTAGACTGATTAGTTTCAGACATTTAAGGAAACCTGTTCAATCACTAGTTGGCCACTAAGCTATATGAACAGAGACTTCAGAGACCACATATGACAAAAATTTCACAAAAATAGTTCAAGAAAGTCACTAAATAAACCAACAACAGCAGCAACAAACAGCAACAACAACAAACCTTGGTAAGGGGGCAGATTCTGGTGTTCAGAGCTGCCACATTGTATTACTTAAAATATCCATGTTTTAACTAAAATATATGATGAATGCAAAGAAATGAGAAAGCATACTTGATATACAAGGAAAAAGTAATCAACAGAAACCACTCCAGAAGAGCCCATCTACTGGACTTATTATAGACTTTAAATATGCTAATTTAAGGCACTAAAGGAAACCATGTCTAAAGAGCTAAAAGAGAGTATGAGAATGATTCCTCACCAAACAGAAAATGTCAACAAAGAGACAGAACTTATTTTAAAAAAATTAAAAAGAACCAGATAGAAATTATGTACTTGAAAAGTACATTAACTGAGGTAAAAATTCATTAGAGGGGCTCAACAGCAGATTTTTTTCTGGCAAAAGAAAGAATAGCAAATTTCAGTAGAGGTTAATTGATATTATCTGGCCTGCAGAGCAGAAAAAATAGAAAATAAACAAGTCCTTGGAGATCTCTGGGATACAATCTAGAATACCAACATAAGCATAATGGAAGTCCCAGAAGATGAGAGAAGGAGGCAGAAAGAATATATGAAGGAATCTTATCTTAAAATGTCTCAAATTGATGAAAAACTTTAATCTGCACAAACAGGAGCTTATTGAATTCCAAATAGGATAAGCTTAAATAAATCCACACCTAACCACATCATAATTAAGCTGTTAAAAGCCATAGACAAAGAAAAATCTTGAAATTAGCAAAAGAGAAGTGACTAAGGTTAACCATAGATTTTTTTCTCAGAAACCACAGAGGCCAAAAGAAAGTGGGATGAAATAGTTAAGTGCTAAAGAAAAAAGATTGTGAACAAAGCATTCATTATCTGCCCACCCCAAAAAAATAATCCTTTAAAAATGAGGGAGAGGCAGTCCAAATCACCTCCTCCTATGGACACACCAAAAGTATAACTACATATAGAACACCTGTCTCTGAGAATGACTTAAAGACTAGCAGTACAGATTTTCTACAACCAAGGTTATAAAGAAAATGCCACATCAAGATAGGTAGGAGGGGCAGAGATGTAGCATAGTCAGAACTCACATCCTACAGCAGTGATCCACAGGTGGGAGGGATATCACCAATGCAGAGATCCCTCCACATCTGGCTTCCCAGCCTGAGGTACCTGCACTGAAAAGACAAACCCCATAACATCTGACTTTATAGAACAGTGGGGCTTACATCCAGGAGAGTCAGAAGGCTGTGAGAAACTGTGACTCTTCTCTTGAAAGACTCACATACAAACTCACTTGTTCCAAATCCCAGTGTAGAGGCAGGAGCTTGAAAAGCACCTGGGTTGTATGAGAAGGAGATTCAGTTACTAATTTTAAGGCATGTGCTGGAGTGGCAGGATCCAGTGATACTTTCTCTAGTCATGGAAGTGCTGGGGGACACTCTTCTTTTATTACTGTCCTTCCAGCTTACTAGCTCATCTCTGGTGGGTGCCCTTTCTGTCACTCTTCGTCATTCTAGCTAACAGCATGTGCCCCAACCCCAGTTTTCCCCTGAAGACCCAGTCCACTCAACCAGCCCACCCCACTGGCCCCTCCAACTGGCTCCTGCCCTGTCCCACCTGGTGGGCTGCTATGACCATCACCAGAACCCCTCTCAAGTGGCTCCTACTCTGGAGGACAAGTCTGCACATCACTGGATTGGCAGCACTCAGAGCTGGACCTCTCATCCAACTGGGCCAGGGGCCAGCCCCACTTACCAGGGTGTATCCAGAAGTTGCAGCACAGCAATGCACCCAGCCAGCCTGGGGAAAAATTCCACCCACTAACATGCCTACAGCAATCACGGCTCAACCACAAGAGGAGACATGCAGCCCACACAGTGGGGACCCCTGCAGTACCTGGCTCCGGTGACCAGGGAGGATTCTGCTGCTGGGCACCACGGGACACCTTCTCTACATAAGGTGGCTTTTTCAAGACTGGGAGACTGATATACTTAATATACTTAATACTTATACTTAATACTGATATACTTAATACATAGAAACAGAGAGTTAGGCAAAATGAGGAGACAAGAGAATACCCTACAAATAAAAGAATAAAACAAAACCCCAGAAAAAGAACTAAATGAAACAGAGATAAGCAATTTACCATATAAAGAGTTCAAATTAATAGTTATAAGGATGCTCAGTAACCTAGGGAGAAGAATAGATAAAGCAATTAACAGACATAAAGATAGAAATTGACAGTAATACAATAATAGTAGGGGACTTTAACACATCATTTACATCAATGAATAGAACATCCAAACAGAAAATCAATAAGGAAACATTGGCCTCAAACAACACATTAGGTCAGATTGACTTAATAGATATATACAAACATTCCACCCCAAAACAGTAGAATACACATTGTTTTCAAGTGCACATGAAATATTCTTCAGCATAGATCACATGTTGGGACCAAACAAGTCTCAATAAAAATAAGAAGGTTAGGGGCCTCCCTGGTGGCGCAAGTGGTTGAGAGTCCGCCTGCCGATGCAGGGGATACGGGTTCGTGCCCCGGTCTGGGAGGATCCCATATGCCGCGGAGCAGCTGGGCCCGTGAGCCATGGCCGCTGAGCCTGCGCGTCCGGAGCCTGCGCGTCCGGAGCCTGTGCTCCGCAACGGGGGAGGCCACAGCAGTGAGAGGCCCGCATACCGCAAAAAAAAAAAAAAAAAGAAGGTTGAAATTATATCAAGCATCTTTTCCAACCATGATGGTATGAAACTAGAAATCAATTGCAGGAAGAAAACTGGAAATCACAAATATGTGCAGGATAAACAACATGCTGTTTATACCACAAATGGGTCAATGAAGAAATCAGGGGGGAATTAAACAAATACCTTGAGACAAATGAAAATGGAAACACAATGTTCCAAAATCTTTGGGGTGCAGCAAAAGCAGTTCTAAGAGGGAGGTTTAGAGTCATACAGGCCTACCTCAAGAAAAAAGAAAAAAAATCTCAAATAAAAAATCTGACCTTACACCTAAAGAAAAGAGGAAAAGAACAAATAAAGCTTAATATCTGTAGAAGAAAAGAAATAATAAAGATTAGAGTGGACATAAATGAAATAGAGAATTAAAAAAAACCCCACTGAAACAGATGAATGAAACTAACAGCTTGTTTGGGAAAAAATAAACAAAATTGAAAAAACTTTAGCCAAACTCAACAAGGAACAGAGAGAAAGGACCCAAATAAAATCAGAAATACAACTGATACCACCAAAATACAGAGAATCAAAAGAGATTAGTATGAACACGTACATGCCAAAAAACTGGACAACCTTGAAGAGTGGATAAATTTCTAGAAACATATACTCTTCTAAGACTTAATTCAGAAAAAATAGAAAATCTAAACAAAATAATCACTAATAATTAGATAGAATCAATAATCAAAAAAGTCTCCCAACAAAAGTAAGTTTACTAAATCAACATTAAAGATTTTGTTGAATGTGACCTTAATGGAACTTTGTACATGTTTTAAAAATTTCCCAGACTATGAAATGGAAAAAAAAATAAAACATCTCAGATTTGGGAAGTTGCTTGATATAGATAACTTTTTTTTTCACTTTCTTTGCCATAGACACAGCTGGCTGAAGATTTTAAAATGTATTGAAAAGTAATGGAAGTGAATCCAATAACACTGGAGGCTGTTGTTGATGTTTTCCCCACTGGATTGCAAGTCACTAGAATGAACTGACCAAATCAGATTTGTAGTATAGTCCTACGGTAATAACTCATGGTGTCAAGGATGGTTACCTCATACAGCCTGGAAAAGTTATTGGCAGACTGAATTTATAGTACTCAGTCTTATGTGTATAATAGATAAAGAAAATGTAAATATTTTAAAGTGAAACATTAATACATATTCATTTTCAGGGATCATTTTTCCCATTTTTGCACCTGCATGAGATTATCAGACAATGGAAACATGATGAAATACATTTCAATAAAGAAACTAACATTTATTTTATTTATTTATTTTTTAACATCTTTATTGGAGTATAATTGTTTTATGATGGCATGTTAATTTCTGCTGTATAACAAAGTGAATCAGCTATACATATACATATATCCCCATATGCCCTCCCTTTTGCATCTCCCTCCACCCTCCCTATCCCACCCCTCTAGATGGACACAAAGCACAGAGCTGATCTCCTTGTGCTATGCGGCTGCTTCCCACTAGCTATCTATTGTATATTTGGTAGTGTATATCTGTCCATGCCACTCTCTCACTTTGTCCCAGGTTACCCTTCCCCCTCCTGGTGTCCTCAAGTCCATTCTCTACGTCTGCATCTTTATTCCTGTCCTGCCCCTAGGTTCTTCAGAACCTTTTTTTTTTTTACATTCCATATATATGTCTTAGCATATGGTATTTGTTTTTCTCTTTCTGACTTACTTCACTCTGTATGACAGCCTCTAGGTCCATCCACCTCACTACAAATAACTCAATTTCATTTCTTTTTATGGCTGAGTAATATTCCATTGTATATATATATATACAACATCATCTTTATCCATTCATCTGTCAGTGGACACTTAGGTTGCGTTCATGTCCTGGCGATTGTAAACAGAGCTGAAATGAACATTGTTTTACATGCTTCTCTATGAATTATGGTTTTCTCAGGGTATATGCCCAATAATGGGATGGCTAGGTCATATGGTAATTCTAGTTTTAGTATTTTAAGGAACCTCCATACTGTTCTCCATAGTGGCTATATCAATTTATAGTCCCACCAATAGTGCAAGAGGGATCCCTTTTCTCCACACCCTCTCCAGCATTTACTATTTATAGATTTTTGGTGATGGCCATTCTGACTGGTGTGAGGTGATACCTCACTGTAGTTTTGATTTGCATTTCTCTAATAATTAGTGATGTTGAGCATCCTTTTATGAGTTGGTTGGAAATCTGTATATCTTCACTGGAGAAATGGTCTATTTAGATGTTCTGACCATTTTTGGATTCGATTGTTTGTTTTTTTGATATTAAGCTGCATGAGCTGCTTGCATATTTTGGAGATTAATCCTTTGTCACTTGCTTCGTTTGCAAATATTTTCTACCATGCTGAGGGCTGTCTTTTTGTCTTGTTTATGATTTCCTTTGCTGTGCAAAATCTTTTAAGTTTCATTAGGTCCCTTTTGTTTATTTCTCTTTTTATTCCATTTCTCTAGGAGGTGGATCAAAAAGGATCTTGCTGTGATTTATGTCATAGAGTGTTCTGCCTATGTTTTCCTCTAAGAGTTTTATAGTGTCTGGCCTTACATTTAGGTCTTTAATCCATTTTGAGTTTATTTTTGTATATAGTGTTAGGAAGTGTTCTAATTTCATTCTTTTACATGTAGCTGTCCAGTTTTCCCAGCACCAGTTATTAAAGAGGCTGTGTTTTCTCCATTGCTTATTCTTGCCTCCTTTGTCAAAGATAAGGTAACCATATGTGCGTGGGTTTATCTCTGGGCTTTCGATCCTGTTCCATTGATCTATATTTCTGTTTTTGTGCCAGTACCATACTGTCTTGATTACCGTAGCTTTGTAGTATAGTCTGAACTTGGGAGCATGATTCCTCCAGCTCCGTTTTTCTTTCTCAAGATTGCTTTGGCTATTTGGGGTCTTTTATGTTTCCATTCAAATTGTGAACTTTTTTGTTCTAGTTCTGTGAAAAATGCCATTGGTAGTTTGATAAGGATTGCATTGAATCTGTAGATTGTTTTGGGTAATATAGTCATTTTCACAGTGTTGATCCTTCCAATCCGAGAACATGGTATATCTCTCCATCTGTTTGTAGCATCTTTAATTTCTTTCATCCGTACTTATAGTGTTCTGCATACAGGTCTTTTGTCTGCTTAGGTAGGTTTCTTCCTAGGTAATTTATTCTTTTTGTTGCAATGGTAAACGTGAGTGTTTCCTTATTTTCTTTTTCAGAGTTTTCATCATTAGTGTATAGGAATGTATCCTGCTACATTACCAGATTCATTGAGTAGACCTAGTAGTTTTCTGGTAGGATCTTTAGGATTCTCTATGTATAGTATCATGTCATCTGCAAACAGTGACAGTTTTACTTCTTCTTTTCCAATTTGGATTCCTTATATTTATTTTTCTTCTCTGATTGCTGTGGCTAAAACTTCCAAAACTATGTTGAATAAGAGTGGTGAGAGTGGGCAACATTGTCTTGCTCCTGAACTTAGTGGAAATGGTTTCAGTTTTTCACCATTGAGAACGATGCTGACTATGGGTTTTTCGTATATGGCCTTTATTATGTTGAGGTAAGTTCCTTCTCTGCCTAGTTTCTGGAGGGTTTTTATCATAAATGGATGTTGAATTTTGTCAAAAGCTTTTTCTACATCTATTGAGATGATCATATGTTTTCTTTCCTTCAGTTTATTAATATGGTTTATCACATTGATTGGTTTGCATGTATTGAACAATCCTTGCATTCCTGGGATAAACTCCGCTTGATCATGGTGTATGTTTCTTTTAATATGCTGTTGGATTCTGTTTGCTAGTATTTTGTTGAGGATTTTTCTATCTATATTCATCAGAGATGTTGGCCTGTAGTTTTCTTTTTTTGTGACATCTTTGCCTGGATTTGGTATCAGAGTGATGGTGGACTCGTAGAATGAGTTTGGGGGTGTTCCTCCTTCTGCTATAGTTTGGAAGAGTTTGAGAAGGATAGGTTTTAGCTTCTCTCTAAATGTTTGATAGAATTTGCTTGTGAAGCCATCTGGTCCTGGGCTTTTGTTTGTTGGAAGATTTTTAATCACATTTCAATTTCAGTGCTAGTGATTTGTTTGTTTATCTTTTCTATTTCTTTCTGGTTCAGTCTCGGCAGGTTGTGCTTCTCTAAGAGTTTGTGCATTTCTTCCACATTGTCCATTTTATTGGCATATAGATGCTTGTAGTTATCTCTCATGATCCCTTGTATTTCTGCAGTGTCAGTTCTTACTTCTCCTTTTTCATTTCTAATTCTATTTATTTGAGTCTTCTCCCTTATTTTCTTGATGACTCTGGCTAATGGTTTATCAATTTTGTTTATCTTCTCAAAGAATCAGCTTTTAGTTTTATTGATCTTTGCTATTGTTTCCTTCATTTCTTATTCATTTATTTGTGATCTGATCTTCATGATTTGTTTCCTTCTGCTAACTTTGGGGATTTTTTGTTCTTCTTCTTTCTTTCTTTCTTCTTTGTCTACTTGCTCTAGTTGTAAGGTTAGGTGTTTATTTAAGAATTTTCTTGTTTCCTGAGGTAGGATTGTATTGCTAGAAACTTCACTCTTAGAACTGCTTTTGCTACATCCCATAGGTTTTGGGTTGTCGTGTTTTCATTATCAGTTGTTTCTAGGTATTTTTCTTTTTTCTTTCATTTCTTCATTGATTTCTTGGTTATTTAGTAGTGTATTGTTTTGCCTCCATTTGTTTGTAGTTTTTACAGATTTTTTTCCTGTAATTGGTATCTAGTCTCATAGCGTTGTGGTCAGGAAGAGATACTTGATGCAATTTCAATTTTCTTAAATTTACCAAGGTTTTATTTTTGACCCAAGATATGATCTATCCTGGAGAATGTTCCATGAGCACTTGAGAAGAAAGTGTAATCTGTGGTTTTTGGATGGAATGTCCTATAAATATCATTTAAGTCCATCTCATTTAATGTATCATTTAAAGCTTGTGTTTCCTTATATATTTTCATTTTGGATGATCTGTCCATTCATGAAAGTGGGGTGTTAAAGTCCCCTACTATGATTGTTTTACTGTCGATTTCCCCTTTCATGGCTGTTAGCATTTTGCCTTACGTATTGAGTTGCTCCTATGTTGGATGCATAAATATTTATAATCGTTGTATCTTCTTCTTGGATAGCTCCTTTGATCATTATGTAGTGTCCTTCTCTGTCTCTTGTAATAGTCTTTATTTTAAACTCTATATTGTCTGATATGAGAATTGCTGCTCCCACTTTCTTTTGATTTCCATTTGCATGGGATATCTTTTTCCATCCCCTCACTTTCAACCTGTATGCGTCCCTAGGTCTGAAGTTGGTCTCTTGTAGCCAGCATATATACCAGTCTTGTTTTTGTATCCATTCTGCCTGTGTCTTTTTTTGGGAGCATTTTATCCATTTACATTTAAGGTAATTATCAATATATATGTTCCTATTACCATTTTCTTAATTGTTTAGGGTTTGTTATTGTAGGCCTTTTCCTTCTCTTATGTTTCCTGCCTAGATAAGTTCTTTTAGCATTTGTTGTAATGCTGGTTTGGTGGTGCTGAATTCTCTTAGCTTTTGCTTGTCTGTAAACGTTTTAATTTCTCCATCGACTCTGAATGAGATGCTTGCTGGGTATAGTAATCTTGGTTGTAGGTTTTTCCCTTTCATCACTTTAAATATGTGCAGACACACCCTTCTGACTTGCAGAGTTTCTGCTGAAAGTTCAGCTGTTAACCTTATGGGGATTCCCTTGTATGTTATTTGTTGCTTTCTCTTGCTGCTTTTAATATTTTTTCTTTGTATTTAATTTTTGATAGTTTAATTGATTATGTCTTGGCATGTTTCTCCTTGGATTTACCCTGTATGGGACTCTCTGTGCCTCCTGGAGTTGAGTATTTCCTTTCCCATATTAGGGAAGTTTTCAACTATAATCTCTTCAAATATTTTCTCAGTCTGTTTCTTTTTCTCTTCTTCTTCTGGGACCCCTATAATTCAATTCCAATGTTGGTGCATTTAATGTTGTCCCAGGTGTCTCTGAGCCTGTCCTCAATTCTTTTCATTCTTTTTTCTTTATTCTGGTCTGTGATAGTTATTTCCACTATTTTATTTCCAGGTCACTTATCCGTTTTTCTGCCTCAGTTATTTGCTATCAATTCCTTCTGGAGAATTTTTAATTTCATTTATTGTGTTGTTGATCATTGTTTGTTTGCTCTGTAGTTCTTCTAGGTCCTTGTTAAATGTTTCTTGTATTTTCTCCATTCTATTTCCAAGATTTTAGATCATCTTTACTGTCATTACTCTGAATTCTTTTTCAGGTAGACTGCCTATTTCCTCTTCATTTGTTTGGTCTGTAGGGTTTTTACCTGGCTCCTTCATCTGCTGCATATTTCTCTGTTTTCTCATTTTGCTTAACTTACTGCATTTAGGGTCTTGTTTTCACAGGCTGCAGGTTTGTAGTTCCTTTTGTTTTTAGTGTCCTCCCCCAGTACGTAAGGTTGGGTCAGTGGGTTGTGTAGGCTTTCTGATGGAGGAGACTGGTGCCTGTGTTCTGGTGGATGAGGCTGGATCTTCTTTTTCTGGTGGGCAGGACCACGTCAGTGGTGTGTTTTGGGGTGTCTGTGAACTTATGACTTTAGGAAGCCTCTCCACTAATGGGTGGGGTTATGTTCCTATCTTGCTAGTTGTTGGGCATGGGGTGTCCAGCACTGGAGCTTGCTAGTCATTGAGTGGTGCTGGATCTTAGTTTTCAGACGGAGATCTCCGGGAGAGTTTTTGTCATTTGATATTACATGGGGCTGGGAGGTCTCTGGTGGACCAATGTCCTGAACTCGGCTCTCCCACCTCAGAGGGTCAGGCCTGACACCCGGCCGGAGCACCAAAACCCTGTTAGCCACACGGCTCACAAGAAAAGGGAGAAAAGAAATAAAATAAAATAAAGTTATTAAAATAAAAAATTAAAAATGTTAAATTAAAAAATAAAAATGTAATTTAAAAAAAGAAAGAAGATAGTAACAAAACCAATAAACAAATCCAACAAAGATAACAAGCACTAAAAACTATACTAAAAAAAAAAAAAAAAAGGACAGACAACCCTAGCACAAATGATAAAAGCAAACCTATACAGGAAAATCACACAAAGAAGCATACACGTACACACTCACAAAAAGAGATAAAGAAATATATATATATATATATATATATATATATATACACATATATATAAGAAAAAAAGGAAGAGAGCAAGCAAGTCAATAAACAAATCAACCAATGATAATAAGCTCTAAATACTAAACTAAGATTAACATAAAACCAGAAACAAATTAGATGCAGAAAGCAAACCCCAAGTCTCCAGTTGCTCCCAAAGTCCACCACCTGAATTTTGAGTTGATTCATTGTCTATTCAGGTATTCCACAGATGCAGGGTACATCAGGTTCACTGTGGAGATCTAATCCACTGCTCCTGAGGCTGCACAGGGAAATTTCCCTTTCTCTTCTTTGTTCACCCAGCTCCTTGGGTTCAGCTTTGGATTTGGCCCCGCCTCTGCATGTAGGTAGCCCTCTGGCATCTGTTTGTTTCCCAGATCAGAGGTGGTTAAAGGAGCGGCTTATTAGTGGGCTCTGGCTCACTCAGGCCGGGGGTGGGGGGCACGGAATATGGGGCAAGCCTGAGGCTGCAGAGGCTAGCATGATATTGCAATAGCCTGAGGTGCGCCATGTGTTCTCCCAAGGAAGTTGTCCCTGGATCGCAGGACCCTGGTAGTGGCGGGCTGCACAGGCTACTGGGAGGGGAGGTGTGGATAGTGACCTGTGCTTGCACACACGCTTCTTAGTGGCTGCAGCAGCAGTCTTAGCATTTCATGCTCTCTCTGGTGTCCACGCTGATAGCCGTGCCTTGCACCCATCTCTGGAGCTCATTTAGGCAGTGCTCTGAATCCCCTCTCCTTGTGCACCCAGAAACAATGGTCTCTTGCCTCTTAGGCAGTTCCAGACTTTTTCCCGGACTCCCTCCTGTCTAGCTGTGGTGCCCTTGACCCCTTTAGGCTGTGTTCACATAGCCAACCCCAGTCCTCTCCATTGGATCTGACCTCCGAAGCCCGAGCCTCAGCTCCCAGCCCTCACCTGCCCCGGCGGGTGAGCAGACAAGCCTCTCCGGCTGGTGAGTGCTAGTCGGCAGCAATACTCTGTGTGGGAATCTCTCTACTTTGCCCTCTGCACACCGTTGCTGCGCTCTCCTCTGTGGCTCTGAAGCTCCCCTCCTGCCCACCCCGTCTCCACCAGTGAAGAGGCTTCCTAGTCTGTGGAAACAATTCCTCCTTCGCAACTCCTTCCCACTGGTGCAGGGGACGTCCCGTCCCTATTCTTTTGTCTCTGTTTTACCTTTTCTCTTTTGCCCTACCCAGGTATGTGGGGGAGTTTCTTACCTTTCAGGAAGTCTGAGGTCTTCTTCCAGCGTTCAGTAGGTGTTCTATAGGAGTTGTTCCACATGTATATGTATTTCTGAAGTATTTGTGGGGAGGAAGGTGATCTCCACATCATACTCCTCTGCCATCTTGAAGGTCCCCCTGAAACTAACATTTTAAAAGTAAATTTTTATTGTTGCATCCAGCTTAGAATTACTGAAGACCTATAGGTTGTCTAGCTCTGCCCAAAACACAGTGAATAAAAAGAACCCAGCAAAGCACAAACTTTGCAATCTATCTCAAAAAAATGCACTCGGAATACCATGTGCAGAGTGTCTGGCCAATTCAAGCCACACACAATCTTTCCCTCAGTTTCTGTAATATCAAATAAGTTCTGTTATATATCTTGATTTACCATGAAAGGTAAGTGTCACATTTTAGGCAAATAAAAATTATAAAATTTGACAGCTGGCAAATTATGCTAACATCTGGTAACAAATCATTCCTGACAGTTCAATAGTACACTTATTGTGTAGCTATTAATATTATAAAAAGCAAAATGCTAAAATTATAACACTTGACTAACATATTCCCTGACATAATAGAAGGAATGCAGTGTTTATCTTAATGTGTAAGAAATGTCACCTTTTCATGTCTGAATTTTGAAGTAGTTTGGAACCAAGTAACTATAAACATGGATGGCATCACGCAGTGCCATGAGCTAAAAAGAGAACTGAAAATTTCTGAATTTGGAATGACATGATAATATATTTACAGTATATGGAGGGAATAGGTAGAATAGTGAAAATACATTGTGGCAATAATAAAAGCAGTAAGATGACATTACATACCTTACCATCGCTAATCTGGTGCAATATCACTTTCGTGATTAAGTTGGCTAATTATTGTAGAGAGTGGAGGTTCTAACTGCCAGTTTAACAATAAAGCTCTAGAATCTAGCTAATAGTTAAATAATATTTTACTCAAATGCCTGGTGTTGGGATATAAATATTATTACTGTCACTGATCTTTTAAAGTGTGAAAGATAATTTTACTATCAGTTTTTGTTTCTACAGTCATGGTGCTATTCAGTTTCACCCTTAAGTCACTTTTACTCACTTATAAATGTTACCTCCCAAAACATAAAATAAATAATAGTAAAATCTTAACCAGAAAATAAATTATATCCATGAAGGTATAAGCTGAATTGGGACATGAACATCTGCATTGTACTTCTGGCTTGGTGTTATGTTAAATCACTGTCCCTCCGTGGGCACAATTTACATAGTGTAAAATGAGAGGATTGCAGACTGTAATCTTTACAGTCATTTCTAGGTCTGAAAATGTATCTCTTCTTAACTTAGACTATCCAGTTGAATTTAGAAAATTTACCCAACCATGAATTAATCGATTTAACTGGCTAAATGATAAACTACATATTTAGAGAGACTTTTGCTCATTTATATTTCTGTGAGTGTGTATGTGTCAATCATGAAGGTCGCATAAGTAAACAAGAACATTGGCATCTCTGTGTTTTAATATAGGCAATTTTTTTATACATCGTTATTGGAGTATAATTGCTTCACAGTGTTTTGTTTCTGCTGTACAACAAGGTGAATCAGCTATATGCACACACATATCCCCATATCCCCTCCCTCTTGAACCTCCCTCCCCCCTCCCTATCCCACGCCTCTAGTTCGTCATAAAGCACCAAGCTGATATCCCTGTGCTATGCAGCAGCTTCCCACCAGACACCCATTTTACATTTGGTAGTGTATATATGTCAGTGCTACTCTCTCACTACTCCCAGCCTCCCCTTCCTGCCCTGTGTCCTCAAGTCCATTCTCAACATCTGCATCTTTATTCCTGCCCTATCATTAGGTTCATCAGTACCATTTTTCTACATTCCATACATAGAGAACCAAAGTTAATGTAGATTAAAATAAGAATTTTCAATCTTGATGAGAAATCCCAAGATATAGAATAACAGTTCTAAAATGATGTGTAAAGTATTACTTTATACATAGATATATATTTTGGAAGCTCCTGTGTTCTGTTTCATGGTTGTATGTTAGATTGTACTGTTGAAGATTCTAAATATAACCGAAGTCTGAGTATTCATTTGCACTACCGCATTCATAGATAATTTATGGATGAATTTGCACTTCTCTAATGCCTGAGCCTTAATTCACTTTCAAATACATGAAGTGTCATTTGAAGTATACAGTGGGCTCTTAATGAAATTCTCTAGGTCTTATGTTCTAAATGTTTCAGAGATTCATATTTTAAACTTGGTAAGAATACCAGAGTAACCTTCATACATTTTCATAGTCTACAAGCTGAAATCCAACTATATGACTTTTTTTTTACATCTTTATTGAAGTATAATTGCTTTACTGTGGTGTGTTAGTTTCTGCTTTATAACAGAGTGAATCAGCTATACGTATACATATATCCCCAAATCTCCTCCCTCTTGCTTCTCCCTCCCACCCTCCACATCCAACCCTTCCAGGTGGTCACAAAGCACCGAGCTGATCTCCCTGTGCTGTAGCTGCTTCCCACTAGCTATCTATTTTAAATTTGGTAGTGTATATATGTCAATGTCACTCTCTTACTTCGTCCCAGCTTACCCTTCCTGCTCCCTGTGTCCTCAAGTTCATTCTCTATGTCTGTGTCTTTATTCCTATCCTGCACCTAGGTTCTTCAGAACCTTTTTTTTTTTTTTAGATTCCATATATATATGTGTTAGCATACGGTATTTGTTTTTCTCTTTCTGACTTACTTCACTCTGTATGACAGTCTCTAGGTCCATCCACCTCACTACAAATAATTCAATATCATTTCTTTTTATGGCTGAGTAATATTCCATTGTGTATATGTACCATGTCTTCTTTATCCATTCATCTGTCGATGGACACTTAGGTTGCTTCCATGTCCTGGCTATTTTAAATAGAGCTGCAATGAACATTTTGGTACATGACTCTCTATGAATTATCGTTTTCTCAGGGTATATGCCCAGAAATGCGATTGCTGGGTCGTATGGCAGTTCTACTTTTAGTTTTTTAAAGAACCTCCATACTGTTCTCCATAGTGGCTGTATCAATTTACATTCCCACCAATAATGCAAGAGGTTCCCTTTTCTCCACACCCTCTCCAGCATTTATTGTTTGTAGATTTTTTGATGATGGCCATTCTGCCGGTGTGAGGTCATACCTCACTGTAGTTTTGATTTGCATTTCCGTAATGATTAGTGATGTTGAGCATCCTTTCATGTGTTTGTTGGCAATCTGTATATCTTCTTTGCAGAAATGTGTATTTACGTCTTCGGCCCATTTTTGGTTTAGGTTGTTTGTTTTTTTGATATTGAGCTGCTGGAGCTGCTTGTATATTTTGGAGATTAATCCTTTGTCAGTTGCTTCATTGGCAATATTTTCTCCTATTCTGAGGGTTGTCTTTTCATCTTGTTTATGTTTTCCTTTTTGTGAAGAAGCTTTTTAGTTTCATCAGGTCCCATTTGTTTATTTTTGTTTTTATTTCCATTTCTCTAAGAGGTGGGTAAAAAAGGATCTTGCTGTGATTTATGTCATAGAGTGTTCTGCCTATGATTTCTTCTAAGAGTTTGATAGTGTCTGGCCTTACATTTAGGTCTTTAATCCATTTTGAGTTTATTTTTGTTTGTGGTAGTAGAGTGTGTTCTAATTTCATTCTTCTACATGCAGCTGTCCATTTTTTTCCAGCACCACCTACTGAAGAGTCTATCTTTTCTCCATTGTATATTCTTGCCTCCTTGATCAAAAATAAGGTGACCATATGTGCGTGGGATTATCTCTGGTCTTTCTATCCTGTTCCATTGATCTATATTTCTGTTTTTGTGCCAGTATCATACTGTCTTGATTACCATAGCTTTCTAGTATAGTCTGAAGTCCGAGACCCTGTTTCCTCCAGCTCTGTTTTTATTTCTCAAGATTGCTTTGGCTGTTCGGGGTATTTTGTGTTTCCATAAAAATTGTGAAATTTTTTGTTCTATTTCTGTGAAAAATGCCATTGGCAGTTTGATAGGGTTTCATTGAATCTGTAGATTGCTTGGCATAGTATAGTCATTTTCACAATATTGATTCTTCCAATCCAGGAGCATGGTATATGTCTCCATCTGTTTATGTTATCTTTGATTTCTTTCATCAGTGGTTTATAGTTTTCTGAGTACAGGTCTTTTGCCTCCTTAAGTAGGTCTGTTCCTAGGTATTTTATTCTTTTTGTTGCTATGGTAAATGGGATTTTTTCCTAATTTCTCTTCCTGATCTTTTGTTATTAGTGTATAGGAATACAAGAGATTTCTGTGCATTAATTTTGTATCCTGCAGCCTTACGAAATTCACTGATTAGTTCAAGTAGTTTTCTGGTAGCATCTTTAGGATTCTCTATGTATAGTGTCATGTCATCTGCAAACAGTGACACCTTTACTTCTTCTCTTCTGATTTGAATTCCTTTTATTTCTTTTTCTTCTCTGATTGCTGTGGCTAAAATTTCCAAAACTTCGTTGAATAAGAGTGGTGAGAGTACACAATCTTGTCTTGTTCCTGATCTTAGAGGAAATGGTTTCAGTTTTTCACCATTAAGAATGATGTTGGCTGTGGGTTTGTCATATATGGCCTTTATTATGTTGAGATAAGTTCCCTCTATGCCTACTTTCTGGAGGGTTTTTATCATAAATGGGTGTTGAATATTGTCGAAAGCTTTTTCTGCATCTATTGAGATGATCATATGTTTTTTCTCCTTCAGTTTGTTAATATGGTTTATCACATTGACTAATTTGCATATATTGAAGAATCCTTGCATTCCTTGGATAAATCCCACTTGATCATGGTGTATGTTTCTTCTAATATGCTGTTGGATTCTGTTTGCTAGTATTTTGTTGAGGAGTTTTGTATCTATGTTCATCAGTGATATTGGCCTCTAGTTTTCTTTCTTTGTGACAACTTTGTCTGGTTTTGGTATCAGGTGATGGTTGCCTCGTAGAATGAGTTTGGGAGTGTTCCTCCCTCTGCTATGTTTTGGAAGAGTTTGAGAAGGATAGGTGTTAGCTCTTCTCTAAATGTATGCTATAATTCTCCTGTGAATCCATCTGGTCCTGGGATTTTGTTTGTTGGAAGATTTTAATCACAGTTTCAATTTCAGTGCTTGTGGTTGGTCTGTTTATATTTTCTATTTCTTTTTGGTTCAGTCTCAGAAGGTTGTGCTTCTCTAAGAATTTGTCCATTTCTTCCAGGTTGTCCATTTTTGGCATATAGTTGCTTGTAGTAATCTCTCATGATCCTTTTTATTTCTGCAGTGTCATTTGTTACTTCTCCTTTTTCATTTCTAAATTTGAGTCTTCTCTCTTTTTTTCCTGATGAGTCTGGCTAATTTTATCAATTTTATCTTCTTAAAGAACCAGCTTTTAGTTTTATCTTTGCTATTGTTTCCTTCATTTCTTTTTCATTTAATTCTTATATGATCTTTATGATTTCTTTCCTTCTTCTAACTTTGGGGGTTTTTTCTTCTTTCTGTAATTGCTTTATTTGTAAGGTTAGGTGTTTATTGAGGAATTTTCTTATTTCTTGTGTGAGGATTGTATTGCTATAAATTTCCATCTTAGAACTGCTTTTGCTGCATCCCGTAGGTTTTGGGTCATCGTGTTTTCATTGTCATTAGTGTCTGGTATTTTTTTTATTTCTTCAGTGATTTCTTGCTTATTTAGTGGTGTATGGTTTAGCCTCTGTGTGTTTGTATTTTTTACAGATTTTATTCCTCTAATTGATATCTAGTCTCATAGCATGTGGTCAGAAAAGATACTTGACACAATATCAATTTTTAAAAAATTTACCAAGGCTTCATTTGTGACCCACGATATGATCTATCCTGGAGAATGTTCCATGATCACTTGAGAAGAAAGTGTATTGTGTTGTTTTTGGATGGAATGTCCTATAAATATCAATTAAGTCCATCTTGTTTAATATATCATTTAAAGCTTGTGTTTCCTTATTTATTTTCATTTTGGATGATCTGTCCATTGGTGAAAGTGGAGTGTTAAAGTCCCCAGCTATGATTGTGTTACTGTTGATTTCCCCTTTTATGGCTGTTAGCATTTGTCTTATGTATTGAGGTGCTCCTATGTTGGGTGCATAAATATTTACAATTGTTATATCTTTTTCTTGGATTTATCCCTTGATCATTGTGTAGTGTCCTTCTTTGTCTCTTGTAATAGTCTTTATTTTAAAGTCTATTTTTTCTGACATGAGAATTGCTACTCCTGCTTTCTTTTGATTTCCATTTGCATGCAATATCTTTTTCCGTCCCCTCACTTTCAGTCTGTATGTGTCCCTAGGTCTGACGTGGGTCTCTTGCAGACAGCATATATACAGGTCTTGTTTTTGTATCCATTTGGCCTGTCTATGTCTTTTGGTTGGAGCTTTTAATCCTTTTACATTTAAGGTAATTATCGATATGTATGTTCCTATTACCAGTTTCTTATTTGTTTTGAGTTTGTTATTGTAGTTATTTTCCTCCTCTTGTGTTTCCTGCCTAGATAAGTTCCTTTACCTTTTGTTGTAATGCTGGTTTGGTGGTGCTGATTTCTCTTAGTGTTTGCTTGTCTGTAGAAGTTTTAATTTCTCCATCGAATCTGAATGAGATCCTTGCTGGGTATAGTAATCTTGGTCGTAGGTTTTCCTCCTTCATCACTTTAACTATGTCCTGCTCCTCCCTTCTGGCCTGCAGAGTTTCTGCTGAAAGATCAGCTGTTAACCTTATGTGGTTTCCCTTGTATATTATTTGTTGCTTTTCCTATGCTGCTTTTAATATTTTTTCTTTGTAGTTAATTTTTGATAGTTTAATTGATTATGTCTTGGCATGTTTCTCCTTGCATTTATCCTGTATGGGACTCTCTGCCATTCTCTGCAGTCCAGTCTCTGTGCTACCTGGACTTTATTGACTATTTACTTTCCCATATTAGGGAAGTTTTCAACTATAATCTCTTTAAATATTTTCTCAGTCCCTTTCTTTTTCTCCTCTTCTTCTGGGATCCCTATAGTTCGAATGTTGGTGCATTTAATATTGTCCCAGAAGGCTCTAAGATTGTCCTCAATTCTTCTCAGTCTTTTTCCTTTATTCTGTGCTGTGGTAGTTGTTTCCACTATTTTACCTTCCCGGTCACTTATCTGTTCTTCTGACTCGGTTATTCTGCTATTGATTCCTTCTAGAGAATTTTTAATTTCACTTATTGTGTTGTTCATCATTGTTTGTTTGCTCTTTAGTTCTTCTAGGTCCTTGTCAAGTGTTTCTTGTATTTTTTCCATTCTATTTCCAGAATTTTGGATCATCTTTACTATCATTACTCTGGATTCTTTTTCAGGTAGACTGCCTATTTCCTCTTCATTTGTTTGGTCTGGTGGGTTTTTACCTTGCTCCTTCATCTGCTTTGTATTTCTCAGTCTTCTCATTTTGCTTAACATACTGTGTTTTGGATCTCCTTTTCGCAGGCTGCAGGTTCGTAGTTCCCATTGTTTTTGGTGTCTGCCCCCAGTAGGTAAGGTTGTTTCAGAGGGTTGTGTAGGGTTCCTGGTGGAGCAGACTGGTGCCTGTGTTCTGGTGGATGAGGCAGGATCTTGTCTTTCTGGAGGGCAAGACTGTGTCCTGTGGTGTATTTTGGGATGTCTGTGAAGTTATTATTTTAGGCAGTCTCTCTGCTAATGGGTGGGCTTGTGTTCCTGTCTTGCTTGTTGTTTGGCATAAGGTGTCCAGCACTGTAGCTTGCTAGTTGTTGAGTGGAGCTGGGTCTTACGTAAAGATGGAGATCTCTGGGAGAGCTTTCACTATTTGATATTATGTGGAGCCGGGAGGTCTCTGGTGGACCAGTGTCCTGAACTTGGCTCTCCCACCTCAGAGGCACAAGCCTGACACCTGGCCGGAGCACCAAGACCCTGTCAGCCACACGGCTCAGAATAAAAAGCAGAAAAAAATAAATAACTAAAATATATAGTAAAATAATTAATATGAACAATAATTTTAAAATTTTTTAAAATTTAAAAATTAAAACATAATAAAAAAAGGAAAGAAGAATGCAAGCAAACCAGTATCCAAATGCACCAATTATAACCAGCACTAAAAACTATACTAAAAAAAACAAAATAATAAAGGACAGAGAGTACCCTAGGGCAAATGGTAAAAGCAAAGCTATACAGACAAAATCACACAGAAACATACATATACACACTCACAAAAAGAGAAAAAGAATATATATATATATATATATATATATATATATATATATATATATATATATATATATATAGGAATAGAGCAACAAAGTCAATAAAGAAATTTACCAGTGATAATAAACTCTAAGTACTAAACTAAGATAAACAAAACCAGAAACAAATTATATGCCCAAAGCAAACCCCAAGTCTACAGTTGTTCTGAAAGTCCACTGCCTCAATTTTGGAATGATTATTTGTCTGTTCAGGTATTCCACAGATGCAGGGTACATCAAGTTGAGTGTGGGGATTTAATCTGCTTCTCCCTCAGCTGCTGGGAGAAATTTCCCTTTCTTTTCTTTGTTCGAACAGCTCTTGGGTTTCAGCTTTGGATTTATCCCCGCCTCTGTGTGTAGGTTGCCTGAGGGCATCTTTTCTTCACTCAGACAGGACCGGTTTAAAGAAGCAGATGATTAGGATGCTCTGGCTCACTCAGGCCTGGAGGAGGGAGGGGTACAGAATGCAGGCTGAGCCTGTGGCGGCAGTGGCCGGCGTGACATAGCAACAGCCTGAGGTGCACCATGTGTTCTCTCGGGGAAGTTGTCCCAGGATCACGGGACCCTAGCAGTGGCAGGCTGCACAGGCTCCCATGAGCGGTTGTCTGGATAGTGACCTGTGCTTGCACACAGGCTTCTTGGTGGCTGCAGGAGAAGCCTTAGTGTTTCATGCCTGTCTCTGGTGTCCGCGCTGGTAGCCGCAGCTCACACCTGTCTCTGGAGCTCATTTAGGCGGTGCTCTGAATCCCCTCTCATGATGTGCTCTGAAACAATGGTCTCTTGCCTCTTAGGGAGTTCCAGACTTTTTCCCGGACTCCCTCTGCCTAGCTTTGGAACACTAGAACCCTTCAGGCTGTGTTCACTCAGCCAACCCCAGTCCTCTCCCTGGGATCTGAACTCCGAAGCCCAAGCCTCAGCGCTGAGGCCCCACCCGCCCTGTCGGGTAAGCAGACAAGCCTTTCAGGATGGTGAGTGCTGGTCAGCACCTATTCTCTGTGAGGGAATCTCTCCGCTTTGCCCTCTGCACCTCTATTGCTGCGCTCTCCTCCGTGGCTCCAAAGCTACCCCCACCACTCCCCACCCCATCTCCGCTAGTGAAGGGGCTTCCTACTGTGTGGAAACTTTTCCTACTTCACAGCTGCCTCCTAGAGATGCAGGTCCCATCCCTATTCTTTTGTCTCTGTTTTTTCTTTTTTCTTTTGCCCCACCCAGGTACGTGGGGAGTTTCTTGCTTTTTGGGAAGTCTGAGGTCTTCTGCCAGCGTTCAGTAGATGTTCTGTAGGAGTTGTTCCACATGTAGATGTATTTCTGATGTGTTTGTGGGGAGGAAGGTGATCTCCACATCTTACTCCTCTGCCATCTTCAAGGTCTCTCTCTCTACATGACTTTGTAAAAGAGAATTTAAGTTCCAAGCATATTGCTTTTTTACAACAGATACTGTGCCCTATATCAAATGTCTTAGGAAAATATTATATTTTTACTTTTTGCAATTTTAGAAAGAGTTGTTCATTTGAGAGAAAATGTCATTTTATTAGTGGTAGTTTTTTTCTTTTTTAGTTGTAATTCTTTATTTTTTTATTTTAAATTTTTTTTGGAAGATTTAAGATCTGCAGAAGGCAAACGAAAAGCAAAGACACTGTTTGTTTGTTTGAAAGCTAGATTAATAGAAGGGTGAGTCTCCAAAGTTGACCATTACATACTGGAAATAAATATCAGAAAATACATTTAGATTGACTAGTTGTTTATGTAGAATAACAACTGCTTTCTCTGAAAGTTTTCATCTTTGAGTTAGGAGGTCACTAAATTAAGTGGCTCACTATTAGGAAGCCATGATGTTTGCAATGCAGGAGCAATGGGCAAAGGTCACTGAAACAGAGAAACCTCACTATTTGCTTTAAAGAAGTTAACAAGCCAGATTGAACCTTGGATACCACCATCCTCACATAGACTTGGAATGTCCTCTTGCTTCTTTATGCTTTCACCTTTGTTCCTGGCTTGATAGATTTTAAAAATTTGAAAAAGAGGATCACTGAGGATCAGAGGTTCTATTGCCACTACCATTTTAGTAGTGGGGGTGGTATGCTATGGAAACCTGGGAGATGGATTGCTTTATTGGTCCAAATCTTCATCCTCTTCTATATTCAAATATATTGCCATGTAACTCTTCAGTTTATCCAATTTAAAGATATTTATTTTTTATTAGTGCCTACCACGTGACATTGAACTTTGCCATGTGACTTGCTCAGATCAATAAAATAGAACAGACGTGATAGTGAACCAGCTCTGTATCTAGATCTTAAAAGACCTCTTGTGTAACCATATGCTTTGCTTCAACTCTACCATCTCAAGAGGAAAAACATGCCCAGGGCAGCCTGCTGGTTGAGGAGAAGGAGTAAATAAGTGGTGCAGTGCTCCCCCAACTAAGCTGCTGCAACCTAAACACAGAATTAATATAAGCAAATGCTTATTGCTGTGTGCTGCTGAGATTTTACCTTTATGCAGTTTTCCTCTTTATCTCTAGGAACATTTCTGGTTTTAAATTACATAAAGTACGAAGTATATAAAATCTATGGGTATAGTCACTCTACTTTATTGTATTGCTGTGTCATGATATATATTTTCCATGCTTTCACTTTCAACCTATTTGTATCATTGAATATAAAGTATATCTCCTTTAGATAAGATATAGATGGATCATTTTTTAACCCAAATTGAAAATCTTTGCCTTTTAATTAGATTATTTAATCAAATCATATTTAATGTTATTAATGATGTAGTTGGATTTATGTGTGTCATTTTTACTTTTTGCATTCTCTATATTGGCTGCCTTTTTGTTCCTATGTTTTTCCTTTACTGCTTTCTTTTGCATAAACTGAATATTTTCTAATATAGCATTTTAATTTTTTTATTGTTTTTCACTATATATTTTTATGATTTACCATATACATCTAAACTTATCTGAATCAGCTTCATATTTATACTAGCTTACTTCTGGTGGCATATAGAAACACTACTATATAGCTTTATTCCCTTCCCCCCTTTCTTTTGTGTTTTTACACACATTATATCCATAATGTTACAAACCCAACAATATGTTGTTATCATTATTACTGTACTACCTGTAGACATTTCCTTAGCCCAATACAGCTTTGCACACATGCTTCTACTTTGTACTTTTTTTGTAACTATATAATATATATATATATATATATTTCTGTATCTTAAATGCACAACAATATCCTATATACTTATTATTTGACAATTTCTTTTTAAAGTGGTTAAGAAAAGAGAAAATATGCATTTATACTGTCTTTTATAGTTTCATAATTAATAGTGCTCTCTTTCACATGGATTTAATTTAATATCTGGCATCCCTTGCTTTCAGAGTCAAGAACTTTCTTTAGTATTCTTGTAAGGTAGGTCTGGTAGCAACATATTTTCTCAGATTTTGTTTGTCAGGTAAAGTCTTTATTTCACTTTCATTTTTTTTAAAGATAGCTTTGCTGGATTCTCATTGACATTTTTTATCTTTAAGCACTTTGAACATTGTATCCCACTTCCAAATTACCTCCGTTGTTTCTGCTGAGAAGTCAGCTGCTAATCTTATTGGGTTTCCCTTGTAAGTGAGGAGTCATTTTTCCTCTTACTGGTTTCAATATTTTCTATGTGTCTTTGACAGTCAGCATGTTTACTATGATGTGTTTGTTCATGGATCTCTTTACATTTATCCTACATAGAGTCTGTTGAGCTTTCCTGGATGTGTAGGTTGTTATGTTTCAATAAATTTCAGAAGGTTTTAGTCTTTATTTGAATATTTTTCTGCTTTCCCTTTATCCTCTACCTCTTGTATCCCTGTTATGCATTTGTTGGTGTGCTTAATAGTATCCCACATTTCTCTGAGGTTCTGTTCAATGTTCTTCGTTATTTTTTTCTCTCTGTTTTTTGGCTTGCATAATCTATATTGATCTTTGAGTTTACTAATATTTTCTTCTGTCAGTTCCAATCTGCTTTTGAACTCCTCTAGTGACTTTTTAAAAAATTTCAGTTATTGTACTTTTCCCTTTGTAATATCCATTTGATTCTTTCTCACAATTTCTATCTCTTTATTGATATAGATTGTCAATCATATCTTCCATTATATCTGTAACCGGGCTTTCCTCTAGTTCTGTTAACATTTTATAATGGCTGTTTTGAATACTTTTTCTGTTAAACACAACATCTGATCACTCTCACAGTTTGTATTGCTTGTTTTTTTTTCTTCTTTTCCCCAATATAACGGTTATACTTTCCTGTTATTGTGAGTATTTCATACACTTTTGTTGGAAACTGGAAGTTTTAGACTATATATTGTAGCAACTCAGTGTTGGTTCCCTCCTCCCTCACTATGTCCCCTCCCCATGCCCAGGTGCCTGGCTTGTTGTTATTTTCTTGTTTATTTTTAATGACTCCCTGGGTAATTTTAGTGACATTTAACAGCTCCCCGCAACACACACACATTATTTTAAGCCTATGATGTAGTTTTGTATATGCCCACAGTCATCCTGAGGTAACAGTGGTTTGGGTAATGCCTTCTCTCTAACCACACCCAGATATTAATCTCCACTAATTGCCAGCTGATTGCTGTCTTGTTTCAACAGTTCTCTGGAACATAAATTGTTCTACAGATGAATTCAATCAAATTGTGTTACTTTTGAAGGAATAGTTGCTGAGGTCAATGCATTATATTTTTTCAGACTATAGGAGGACCCCTCCCAACTGTCTTATACACTGGTTCTGTCCTGAAAATTAGCAAGACTACAGTCTAGGTTGTACCTTTATTAAATTTACAAATATCCCAATTTCCTCTCACCACAATCTTCACTGTGCTCGAGCATGCCTTCAGGCTTAAATTTCTCCACACTCTGCTGCAAATGAATTCAGGTCCTTTGAGAAGAGATTAAGACCTATTTCATTTAAGCCTGACCCTTTCCCCAGGTAAAATCTCTGAGCTGGGGTGGGAACAATAGCAAACTTCTGTCTAAAGACACCTCCACTCTAGGAGATGAGCCCTGGGAGGCATGGAGGGCAGCAATAGTTGACGTCCTTTTGGCTTGCTTCTCCTTACATGGAATCACTGGATTATGAGCCAGGATTTGGGCTCATTCGGGGCACCAGTATTCTTAGTGCATCATACCTATGGTAGAGCCTTCACTCTATGAGTGAGGGTTAGTAGAAGAGAGCTTCTCATCTCTTGTTTGAAATTCCTGGGACTTAGCCTCACCAACATGCACCTGGGGGTAGGATGAGAAATGCTGAAGTTTTGCCTCTCCCAAAAAGAAAACTCTCTGGCTGGTAGCCATGAGGCAAGGCCCTGTGTTTGTGGCTGCAGCAATCTGGAGTGGAGTCCAATCTGGGTTGGAGGTAGTGGTCTTGGTCTAAATACTCCAGACTTTCAACTTTCTTATTGATGTTTATAGATTTTCCTTAATAGATGTTTCTTCATTTGCTGTTTGTCCTTAGGACCATTTCCACAGGAGTTTTTTGTCCCCACTAGTTTCACTGTGGAGCAGGTCAGCAGTGCTCCCCATGCTGCCTTGCCAGAAGTTAATTTATCTTATTATAGGCATGGATGGTTATGTCAATGAAAAATTAATCAGTCAATCTAAGAAAGAAATGGAAAATTTTATTTGAGCCAAATTTGAGTATTATAACCCTGGAAGAGCATCTCAGAAATCTTTGAGCACTGTTCAGCCAGTTAGAAGTCAAAAATATAAGTTTTTTTGAGACAGAGGACTGTACATAAAATGATGTGTTACTGACAGTTTACATAATCCAGATCTAAGCATTATGTTGTGGGTCATGTGGCCCCTTACAGGATCAAGAAGGAATCTTGTCTTTTTTTTTTTTTTGCTTTACGCGGGCCCCTCACTGCCGTGGCCTCTCCCGTTGCGGAGCACAGGCTCCGGACGCACAGGCCCAGCGGCCATGGCTCACGGGCCCAGATGCTCCGCGGCATGTGGGATCCTCCTGGACCGGGGCACGAACCCGTGTCCCCCGCATCGGCAGGCGGACTCTCAACCACTGCGCCACCAGGGAAGCCCGGAATCTTGTCTTTTAAGGAGTTGTCTTGTTGATGCTGGGAGAATGTTGCTCTTTATGGTTGAGCAGATATTCCTGCTGATGGGGGAGGTTTGGTGATGCGGGAGATTTGGTTGATGCATAAAGCAGATACACAGTGCACAGTGAGGGGAGAGAGGAGGCCAAAGGGCAGAGAAGATTTTTTTGTTTAAATTTCTCTAGTCTTCCCATAAAATATGACTTTTATTTCACAGTTAACATCTACAAACATTCAGATATATATACATACACAGGTTAATATATTGATATATAACTCCTTTTCTGTCAGCTGAAAAGTTGCAGAAGCAGTGACTCCTTTCACTAACAGTGAGCACATCTAGCACCCATTTCTTGGATTCTAATATGATTCTCTAATAAAAAGAACCAGGGCTCCTTAGGGAAAATGGCTGATTCTGGAATTGGGGCCGAATGTATACCAGATGAGCCTGTAGTGTCTTGTAGTGCTGGAAAGTAAGTAAATACTCAAAATACACACACACACACACAAATGGAGGATTTATAAAAGGGACATAGGATCCAACTGAAAGATCTCCCAGTGGACAAATCTGGAACAATTTGTTTAACAAATTAAATAAGATAATATCGAATTATAATCCAAAGCAAAAAGTAAATATCCGTGAGTCCATACTGTTATAAATAAATGATGGTATAAATAAATAAATGGGAGAGAAGATGCAAATCTCCTGTGGAGAAGAATCTCCTGTGCAAAGAACTATGTAGATACTCACCCCTCAGGGACTGGAGCATAATTCTGCACTTATTAATGGAGGATTCTGACAATAACTACTTCAGCCAGGTTATCAAGGTCCACATCAACAGTGACAAGTTGTGCTGAGAGTATGTACTGATGGTATGTTGTGATGAAAGTGGCACTTTACCTCTCTGGTCTTCCTCTCAAAAACCATAACACAAATCAAATTATAAGAAAAACATCATACAAATCCAAATAGAGGTGTTTTAATATAAAATTCTTAAAACTGTTAAGGTCATCAAAAACAAGCAATTCTAAGAAACTGTCACAACCAAGAGGAGGCTAAGTAGACATGGCAACTAAATGCAATGTGGTATTCTGGGTGGGATCCTGGAAAATAAAAATGGCATAAGGTAAAAACTAAGGAAATCCAGAGAAAGCATACACTTTATTTAGTAATACTGTATCATTATTCATTGATTAGTTGTGACCAGTACATCCTAAATTAGTAAAATGTTAACAATAGGAGAAACTGAGTGTGTGGTATATGGAAATTCTCTGTGCTATCTTCACAATCTGTTTATAAATCTTAAACTGTTCTAAGATGTAAATTTTATTTGAAAAGTGGTGAGTAAATGAGCCTTCAATACTGTCAATATCTGCAGGAAAGATCCCAGCGTGATGGACTACCCAGTGCTAAGCTAAAAACATGTCTGGTGTGCCTGAGACACAATATAGAGAAAAATGTGGTTGGAGTAGAATGAACATGGGGAAAGTAATATTAGAAAAGGTTAGGAGACCTAACAGAGAGGGAAAGGAAACAGACTATTTTATGATTTAGAGGGCCTTTCAAGGGCTTGGGTTTTACTGTGGGTGAAATAGGAGTCATTGCTGTGCTATGAAAGAGTTGCTGTTGCGTTTGAAATAGACTGAAAAAGACAGAAGAGAAGCAAGAGTGGAAGCAGGGATACTGGTTACGATAATCCAGGGGAGAGTGGTAATATTAGCAATGGGTATAGTGAGGAATGTTTGACTCTGGATATATTTTGAATGTAGAAACAACCCAATATTCTGATTGGCTGTGTAGTGTAAGAAAAAGCTATATATCAAGAATGACTGTAAATGCAGGAGGTGCCTGCAAGGATAAACATGTCATTAGCTGTGATGTAATTGGCAAAGGTTTTGGGGGAAGATTAGAGGCTCAGATTTCGGTATGTTTGGCTTGAGTTATGTATTAGCATCTTAGTAAGAGGTATCAAGTAAACAAAGAAGCAAAGAAATCTGGATTTCAGCAGGTCAGGAAAAAGAGAAACAGATGTAGTAAAAGCTGCCAGTGAGGTAGGAGAAGAAAAGCCAGAGACAGAGACAGAAAGGAGAGGGAGGGAGAGGGAGAGAGAGAGTGAGAGCGTGATAGAGAGACCTAGGATGCCAAGAGAAGAAAGTACTTCCAGGAAGAAGGATGTCTGCTGTGACAAATGTTGCTGCTGGATCAATTAGACAACTGAGAGTTGACTTTGGGTTCAGTAGTGTGAAAGTCACAGCTACGAACTGGCCAATTTTAGGTGAGGGAGAGGGCAGTAGTAGGGGTGAATATCTCATTGAGCCAGGGAACATAAACTATTTTAAAGAGCTTTACTGTATATGGGAGTAAACAAATGGCAGCAGATAGAATATGGGATGTATAGTCAAGAAAGGTTTTTCAGGAATACCAAAATATTTATACGTTGATGGGTATGATTCAGTAGAAAGAGGAAAACAGTGATATTCTGAGAGGGGAGGGATTTGCTGGAGTGGTGGTTCTGACTAGATTAAAAGGATTGGTATCTTGTACATATATAGAGGATTAGTCTTAGATAGGAGTATGGAGACTGCACCTACTGGAGACTGCACCTACAATAAGAGGAATGGAAGCAGAGAAAGTAGGTACAGATGCTGCAGAGGTGGGTAGATGTGGTGGTGAAAGTTTATTCTTTTTCTCTTGCTTTCATTTTCTATTACTGCTAGCACCATTATTAAAATCAGTAGTGATAACTTCCTTCCCTAGTTTAAAACTTTATTTTGAGCCCAAATAAGGTTATCGTTTTAAATTATAGTTGTCCTCAGTATCCTGGGGGTCTAAAGGATCCCAGGACCCTAGCAGATACCAGTATCCGAGAGAACGTTCAAGTCCCTTGTTTAAAATGACTTACAGCAGTCAGCCCTCTTTATCCACAGATAACACATCAGCGGATACCAAGGGTCAAAGGTAGCACTGAAAAGGATTATTAAACTTCATACTACATTCCACTTTTTTTTTTTTTGCGGTATGTGGGTCTCTCACTGTTGTGGCCTCTCCCGTTGCGGAGCACAGGCTCCGGACACGCAGGCTCAGCGGCCATGGCTCACGGGCCCAGCCACTCCGTGGCATGTGGGATCCTCCCGGACCGGGGCACGAACCCGTGTCCCCTGCATCGGCAGGCAGACTCTCAACCACTGCTCCACCAGAAAAGCCCCACATTCCACTTTTGATAGAGCAGGCAATGAATAAATGTCACAGACAGTAATGTCTGCCCTAAACTGAGCACTTCTTAATGGCACTATTCTCTTTAAATTAGCAATTCTTAGAATTTTTTTCTTTCAGCTAAATATTGTAATGATTTGACAGAATCAAAGTACTCCTTCTTCAATTGAAAAACAGATCATTAGAATCAATGGCAAGATTTACTTTTCTTTAAATGGAATACCTTAATACAATGATATCAGGGCTCTGTAGAATGTAAATAAATGATTGGTTGCTTCTGGAATGTGTAAGCGAAAATAAGCACAAAAATATATTTCCAATAAGAAAGTCATTGATCATCAGTAATGCTTGTTTGAGAATCATTATTCAGTCCCCGACAATTGCTCAGCATACAGTGGATAATCAATAAATACTTTGACCAATATGTGAATGGATAGAACTGAATCTTCATGATACCCTGAATATTAACCTATACTCAAGATTCTCTGATGTAGTTCAGTGGAAGGGAGTAGGGGAAAATAATCTATTTATAAGAAAAAATATTTTGTAAAGGATTGCTTATATAAGTCTTTTCCATCAAGGAAAGGAGGTGAAAAAGAAATTTCCTGATCAATGCTAGGTCATAAAAGAGAAGAGGGAAGAAGGGAGGAAGGAAGAAAAAATGGAAAAAAAAAGGATAAACTGAAGAAACCATTCATTTCCTTGCATCTATTGCAAAAATTTCAGCCATCCCCCTTGTCTTTAACTTGACTTGCCTTTGTCTATATGGACCCAGAGCAGTGCTTTACTACTGCATAATCTGTGATGCTTCCTTGGGATCTCAGCCCAGGTTCCTATCTGTAAAAGTTTCTAGGGTAAGGAGCACTGTATATTAAAATTTCCTATGTGGTATCTATATACCCAGCTACAAACATACCCATCCATGTGTACTTGATTAAACTGTCACCATTTCCTCCTCTACCTGCCCAGAAGGTGTCAACACACATCTATAATAGCGGCCAAAACATTTTTAAATTCTGGAAAATCCAGTGGGGGGAAAATGTACTTGAATCGTTTACTTGAATAGAGGGGTGTTTAGTCAGAAGTCTTGTGCTGATCTGTACCATTTAGCTGACCAGAATTATTTCTGGAGGAGTGTGTGACAATATTTTAAGTTAAGCAATCCTGAATAAAATCAACAACAACAAAATAAGTCAGAAATTTGGAGAAGGTTAATAAAGCTGTTCCTGAGCTGCGGCACATGCCCCAGAAGTCCCCAGGACCTGTTCTGTGACTCTTTCTTCTGTGGCATGTGGTGCACTTTGCTTCTGTGATTATTAGAGTAACGGTAGCAACTGGGTGAATGTTGCTATACTCAGAGCAGCTTCCACTAATATCTAAAACCCCAAACCACAGAGAGATGCCTCCTAGGGATTATAGGATGAAGAGCAACCATTCTGGTAGGCATAAGTGAGAGCAGAATATCCTTTTGCATTCTGTAAAATCAAGAGTTGTGAAAAAAATCCACCTTAAAATGACCTGAAAACTTTTATGTATAGATTCAGATGTGTGTGGCAGGAAAAAAACTTCACTGAAAAGATTGAAAGAGACCAGGGAGGTAGCCTTGGGCCTCATCTTCCCAGGATGCATCTCTATCCTCTTGTTGGAAGGAAAGAATGACATAGGAGGGAGGTGTCCTTTTTAGAAGGAAGATATTAGATGTTCCAAAAATAAGGCACTTTCCTCTGACATTTAGTGCTGAAGGCTTCTGTTGGGAATTGGATAGGAAATATGTAATGCACTGCACATACAGGAGCCCTGGCTTCAGAGAGAGAAAAGTTGGATTGTGAACTGGTTTTGTCATTTGATACCTGTGTGAATCCTGGGCAAGTTATTTACATCTTTAAACCCCCATCTGTACAATGGAGCTCAAAACTAGTTCAACCTAACTGAAAGAACATTTGGGAGGCTCACTTGAGGCAATGCATGGAAAGCACTTTCTATAATGTGCTACAGTGCCGTCTAATGTAAGACCATGGAATTGAATCAGGCTTCTTTTAATTCCCTGTTTTACGACTTACTGACGGTATAACCCTGGGCCCACTAACTTTACCTCTATAAGCTCCATAGTTCCAAAATAAAATATGGAGAAGTTAATCGAACTCACTTCAAAGGATTATTGTGAGGATTAAATGGAATAATCTACCATAATGCCTGGCATAAAACCTCAACAAATAATAGTTATTATTACTAAATGAGAGGCATTGTTTTATTAACACTAGTGACATTTCACTTCTTACCTAATCTATGAGAAAAAAAATTATAGAACATGACTTGTTTGTAAAAAGAGAATGGTACCTTCAGAAAATGCCTCCTGCTGTTGCTGCATCTGAATCCAGGGAACAGTTTCAGGGGTACATTACTCTATGTGCTTTTTTTTTCCTCCATGCCTCCCAATCTTTATTTCTGAATCACCAGAATCTTGCTTTCATTGTAACCTGACCGGTCTGGGGAAAACATATTTTTGATGTTAGAATCTGCAAGAACTTTAGTTTTCTCTCCCTAAGTTGAGCTATGGTATATTCTTGGGTGAGTATATCACTTTACATTATTTTTATAAGAGGTTCAAGCATCTTGATTGAACAAATAGCTAACTGAGCACCTACTGTGTTCCAACTACCATGATGGAACAAGTATTATAAATAAAGACACAGGCATATGGCCCCTAAAATCTATAATATCTTTCCCATTTAAATTAAGAGGTAGGGCTTCCCTGGTGGCGCAGTGGTTGAGAGTCCGCCTGCCGATGCAGGGGAAATGGGTTCATGCCCCGGTCCGGGAAGATCCCACATGCTGCAGAGCGGCTGGGCCCGTGAGCCATGGCCACTGAGCCTGTGCGTCTGGAGCCTGTGCTCCGCAACGGGAGAGGCCACAACAGTGAGAGGCCCACGTACCGCAAAACAATAAATAAATAAATAAATAAATAAATTAGGAGGTAAAATGTGCAGAATATAATAGGATTACAATAATGGATTCTTTTGTGAAAGTAAAGTCAGTGAGAAGTTTGTAAAATGTTAAGTCATGGAGAAAGATGGCTCTTCACATCAAGAATCACTTCAGTTCTTTACTTGAGCTCTCATCTTTCCCTAGGTTGACGGAGCAGTAGACAATAATCAGTAGAAAACATTTCCTGTTGCTCACTGCCTTTTATGAACAGCATCTTACCTTGCAAATGTTCAGTCTTTGTGCTCTGGGACTAGCTACCCAGTGGGGCTGCTTGGTTGGCCCATTAACTCGGCTCAGTGCATGCTTTATCATTGCTAAACAGGCTCAATTCCCAATTACAGGGTAATGGCATCATTAGTTTTGCCATTGTTATTTAGTCATAATGATAAGAAACAGAAAATATTGTAGAAAATTGGGGAGAATCAGTGCACTTTAGAGCCCTAATTTTTTTATGAACATATCATATGTGCCTGCACACCTCAGTTCATTAACAGAGACAGAAACTCTTTTTCTAATGCTCATGGTTACTAATAAAAATCAATTGCAGTTGAAGGAGAAAGGAATAAGGAATAATCATGAGACCTTTTCCCATTTCTTGTGACTCAAAACAGAAGCCACATCTAGAAAAATTCAAGTTTATTTATTTTTTTCCTGACAGGATTTCTCACATCCAAGAAGCATATCCTTAAGAAAAAAAAAAAAATGTATCACTTTTAACACACTTATTTCTCAGAAAAACTCACCTTCATCTTCCATTTACTGAAATAATATTTTCTTTAAGTTGAATTAAAAACATCTTTTGACATCTAGTCTTGGCTCTTAGACAAACAAAAAACCCAATCAAGTAAGAGAACTGTTAAAATGTACTTCTCCTTGCTTTTTAAGATAGTTTATTTCTACTAAGAATGTGTTTGAATATTTATGGCTGGTAAATACCTAAATAAAGTCAGTAATTTGGCTTACACTTATACCACGATTATAACTTAACTTTCCAGAGAGTATTTTATTCTCTGGGGAGCCCTGCCCATCATTGTGCCATATTTTCTTCTTCTTCCCCTTCCTCTTTCTCCTCTCCTTCTCCTTCTCCCTCTTCCTCCTCTTCTTCCTCTTCTTCCTCCTCATTCATCATCATCTATTTGAAGAATCTTTGCATCACTGGGATAAATCCCACTTGATCACGGTGTATGATCCTTTTAATGTGTTGTTGGATTCTGTTTGCTGGTGTTTTGTTGAGGATTTTTACATCTATGTTCATCAGTGATAATTGGTCTCTAATTTTCTTTTTTTGTGATATCTTTGTCTGGTTTTGGTATCAGGGTGATGGTGGCCTCGTGGAACAAGTTTGGGAGTGTTCCCCCCTCTGCAACTTTTTGGAAGAGTTTGAGAAGGATAGGTGTTATCTATTCTCTAAATGTTTGATAGAATCCGCCTGTGAAGCCATCTAGTCCTGGACTTTTGTTTGTTGGAAGATTTTTAATTACAGTTTCAATTTCATTACCTGTGATTGGTCTGTTTATATTTTTTAATTCTTCCTGGTTCAGTCTTGGAAGGCTGTGCTTTTCTAAGAATTCCTTCATTTCTTCCAGGTTGTCCATTGTACTGGCCTATAGTTGCTTATAGTAATCTCTTATGATCCATTGTAGTTCTGCAGTGTCAGTTGTTACTTCTCCTTTTTCATTTCTAATTCTGTTGATTTGAGTCTTCTCCCTTTTTTTCTTAATGAGTCTGGCTAAAGGTTTATCAATTTTGTTTATCTTCTCAAAAACCAGCTTTTAGTTTTATTGATCTTTGCTATTGTTTTCTTTGTTTCTATTTAATTTATTTCTGATCTGATCTTTATGATTTCTTTCCTTCTGCTAACTTTAGGGTTCTTTGTCCTTCTTTCTCTAATTGCTTTAGGTGTAAGGTTAGGTTGTTTACTTGAGGTGTTTCTTGTTTCTTGAGGTGGGATTGTATTGCTATAAACTTCCTCTTAGAACTGCTTTTGCTGTGTCCCATAGGTTTTGGATTATCATGTTTTCAGTGGCATTTGTTTCTAGGTATTTTTTGATTTCCTCTTCGATTTCTTTAGTGATCTCTTGGTTATTTAGCAGTGAACTGTTTAGCCTCCATGTATTTGTGTTTTTTACTGGGTTTTTTTTCCTATAATTGATTTCTAATCTCATAGCGTTTTGGTCGGAAAAGATGCTTGATATGAGTTCAATTTTCTTAAAATTTCCAAGGCTTGATTTGTGACCCATGATGTGATCTATTCTGGAGAATGTTCTGTATGCACTTGAGAAAAAAGTGCATTCTTCTGTTTTCAGGTGGAATGTCCTAAAAATATCAATTAAGTCTATCTGGTCTATTGTGTCATTTAAAGCTTATGTTTCCTTATTTATTTTCTGTCTGGATGATCTGCCTTTTGGTGTTAGTGGGGTTTAAAGTCCCCCACTATTATTGTGTTGTTGTTGATTTTTCCTTTTATGCCTGTTAGCATTTGCCTTATGTATTGAGGTGCTCCTATGTTGGGTGCATAAATATTTATAATTGTTATGTTTTCTTCTTGGATTGATCCCTTGATCATTATGTAGTGTCCTTCCTTATCTCTTGTAACTGTCTTTATTATAAAGTCTATTTTATCTGATATAAGTATTGCTACTCCAGCTTTCTTTTTTTTTTTTTTTTTTTTTTCTTTTTGCGGTATGTGGGCCTCTCACTGCTGTGGCCTCTCCCGTTGCGGAGCACAGGCTCCGGACGCGCAGGCCCAGAGGCCATGGCTCACGGGCCCAGCCGCTCCGCGGCATATGGGATCCTCCCAGACCGGGGCACGAACCCGTATCCCCTGCATCGGCAGGCGGACTCTCAACCACTGCGCCACCAGGGAGGCCCTCCAGCTTTCTTTTGATTTCCATTTGCATGTAATATCTTTTTCCATCCCCTCACTTTCAGTCTGTATGTGTTCCTAGGCCTGAATTGGGTCTCTTGTAGACAGCATATATAAAGGTCTTGTTTTTGTATCCATTCAGCCATTCTGTGTCTTTTGGTGGAGCATTTAATCCATTTTCATTCAAGGTGATTATTGATATGTATGTTCCTATTACCATTTTCTTAATTAATTTGGGTTTGTTTTTGTGGGTCTTTTTTTTCTCTTGTGTTTTCCATTTCGAGAAGTTCCTTTAGTATTTGTTGTAAAGCTGGTTTGGTGGTGCTGAATTCTTGTAGCTGTTGTTTGTCTGTAAAGCTTTTGATTTCTCCATCAAATCTGAATGAGATCCTTGCTGGGTAGAGTAATCTCAGTCTTAGGTTTTTCCCTTTCATCACTTTAAATATGTCCTGGCACTCCCTTCTGGCTTGCAGAGTTTCTGCTGAAAGATCAGCTGTTAACCTTATGGGGATTCCCTTGCATGTTATCTGTTGCTTTTCCCTTGCTGCTTTTAATAGTTTTTCTTTGTACTTAATTTTTGATAGTTTGATTAATATTTCTTTCAGTGTGTTTCTCTTTGGGTTTATCCTGTATGGGACTCTCCTCGCTTCCTGGACTTTATTGACTATTTCCTTTTCCATGTTAGTGAAGTTTTCGACTATAATCTAATCAAATATTTTCTCAGACACTTTCTTTTTCTCTTCATCTTCTGGGACCCCTGTAATTCAAATGTTGGTGCGTTTAATGTTTACCCCAGAGGTCTCTGAGACTGTCCTGAATTCTTTTCATTCTTTTTTCTTTATTCTCCTCTGCAGTAGTTACTTCCACTATTTTATCTTCCGGGTCACTTATCCGTTCTTCTGACTCAGTTATTTTACTATTGATTCCTTCTAGAGTATTTTTAATTTCAGTTATTGTGTTGTTCATCACTGTTTGTTTGCTCTTAGTTCTTCTAGATCCTTGTTAAATGTTTCTTGTATTTTCTCCATTCTGTTTCTGAGATTTTGGATCATCTTTAGTATCATTACTCTGAATTCTCTTTCAGGTAGTTTGCCTATTTCATCTTCATTTATTTGGTCTTATATGTTTTTACCTTTCTCCTTCATCTATAACATATTTTTTTGTTGTTTCTTTCTTTCTTTTTTTTTTTTTTTTTTTTGATGGGTTGGGCTGTATTCCTGTCTTACTGCTTGTTTGGCCTGAGGCATCCAGCACTGGAGTTTGCCAGCAGTTGGATAGAGCCAGGTCCTGGTGCCGAGATGAGGACCTCTGGGAGGCCTCACTCTAATTACTATTCCCTGCGGCCTGAGGTTCTCTGTTAGTCCAGCAGTTTGGACTTCAGCTCACAACACAGGAGCTCAGGCCTGACCTCTGGCCTGGGAACCAAGATCCCACAAGCCACGTGAGAAAAAAAAAAAAGAAGAAGAAGAAAAGGAGCAGTACAATAACAAAGAATAAAAAACAAAATAAACTTAGAAAGATAAAAAATATATTAAGAAAAATAAAAATATAATGGAAACAACTGCAATAAGGTAAAACAAAATCACAACAGAACAAAAAAAAGCAGAACAAGCCAAAAGGAGCAAACAGACTATAAAGAATAAAATAAAATTAGAAAAATAAAAGATTTATTAGAAAGAAGAAAAATATAAATGAATCAACAACAAGGTAAACCAGAACCCTAATCTAAAAGAGGAAAAAAAAAACCAAAAAAACCTTGGCTCTGGGGGCGGAGTTTAGGCAGAGGTGGAAATTAGGCAGGGGAGAGGCTTAGGGTGGGGTGGGACCTGGCGGGGGCCAGGGTTGGGGGGTGGTGGTGACGTTTGAGCACGGGGCAGAGCCTAGGCTTAGGACGCAGGCAGTCAGAAAAGGCCTTGGGGTTCGCCCTAAGCAGGGCGACATTCAAGCATGTGGCGGGGCCTCTGCTCAGGACCTGCCTGGAAGCAGACAGGCAGCTCGTCCAAGGGGCTGCCTCCAGAGTGTGGAGTTCTGGAGTTTGGAGGTAAGGCCCTGGGTGAAGGTGTGTAGGTGGAGTTTAGGCCCAGCACAGTTGGAGGAGATCTCAGGGGGTCTCCAAGTATTGAGATAGGGCCTGGTTGGGGTGTAGGGGCGGCGCTTGGGCTGTATGAGGCAAGAGGGAGGCTTTGAGGGCAGAGGATTAGGCCTGGGTGCCTAACAGGCTCCCCGGTGCCTAAGTGGACAGGGAAAGTGCTGGCCAAGTTCCCTTCCGTTCCTCTGCACCCCCCGCCACGTCTCCCCTGGGGTCTCCCCCGCCCCAGCTGGACCACTAACCGTTTGTGGGTCCCGCTGGGTGTAGGAACTCCTCCCTTCCCCCCAGTCACCCCTCAGGGGTGCCAATCCAATAGGTCCGGCCTTTACTTTTGCCCCCGCTTCCCTCCCTCCCACTCCCTCAGGATCTGTGTGTCTGGAGGGGGCCTCGATGGGCAGAGAATCAGACCCAGATCTCAGCAGGCTCCCAGGGGCCCAAGAGGGCAAGGAAACCTGTCCACTCTCCCTTTTGATCCTCTGCCCTCCCACTGGTCCCCCAATTTCCCTCTTCAGGCGTTGGATCCCTTCCCCTCCCCCAGCCACCCCTCAAGGGTGCCAGTCCCATCCTGCCTCCACTTTTCCCCCCTCACTCCCCCCAAGTCCTCACGTCCTACCCGGTTGCTGGGGGTTCCTCCTGTCCCCTTAGGTGTCCATGGTCCCCCACCGGTGCCTGGTAGGTGCTCTAGTTGTGTGGAGATGTGAATTCTATGTCCTCCTAGTCTGCCATCTTGACTCCTGCTATTGTCATTTCTGTTTCTATTCTTTTAGTTCAGGTTTGATTCAAAAGGAAAAAACTACTTTAACATGCTCACTGCCCCTTATACCTTGTTAAAAGTTCAACAAGAACCCTCTTTAAGAAAAGAAAAAAAAAAAAAAAAAAAACTAAAACTACTGCTCTCTCACTTTGCCTGTACTCTAAAATTTCACAAAGACTTTTATTGCATGACTAGCTTCATTCCCAGGTATGCAGAGAAACAACTAGTTTTGTGTAGAAGATGTAAAAACCTTTCTATATTTATGAATTATAATGAACTAGTTCCCCTCATTGGAGAATTGTAATAAATTATTCCTGATTTTTCATATACGCATTGATAGCATTAAGCTGAGAACGTAATATCTTAGGAATTGACTGTTATATCACAAAATGCCCATTTGGTTCACTTGTGAGGCTTATTTAAAGGCAGATCTCCACAGTGTTACTGAGTGCCTTTTGAAAATTTATGAATTACAGGTCTATACCTGGGGATATGTGAGTGGTATAACGAGTTCTCTTTTGTATAATATTGGCTTCCATGCTCCATTTATTCATGTTTCATTTAGAGGAGTGTTACAGAACAAGGCATAACAATAGTGTAGCAGTTAGGTAAAGGGATTAAATTCAGACAAACCTGAGTTGAAATTCTAGCTCTGTTGCTTACCAGCTGTGTGCCTTGTCAACTCCATGAATCCCATCCTACCTGCCCAACAGGTTTTGGGGTATAAATGAAGAAAATACAGTTAAAATGCTTAGTGCCTGATATATATTTATTGAGTGCTCATTATATAGTCAATTTTATTATTATTGTTTTTGTTGTTATGGTTATATTTTTAGGTATGATGCATCTGGATGCCTATGGAATAATAAAGATGTTTAACTTTGAGATAACATTTTAAAATTTTGAAGACTGGAAAATGCACATAAATTTTTGAAAAAGAAATTCTATTTAGAGTAGAGAAGACTTTATTCCATTTAGTTCATCGTAGTATGTTGAATCTAAAATCCTTAAGAATGGTAAGGATTTTTAGTCCTTCAGATTATCCTTCGTCCAACCTTGTTTATTTTTTATTTTGACCAAATATTTTCATGAAGTGTCCAGTACTCAGCGCTCCCTGACACATGCCTTTGCTTCTTAAAATGTCTGATAATGGAAAATGCCTCCTCTCTTTGAATCATGCTCTCTCTTGCCTCACTTAATTGATTCTAATTCTATCATGAAAGCCACACAAAATGCATTTATTCTGAGGGCAGTTTGATAAAACTTTAGATATGATTTTGAGAACACCTATTATATCTCTCCTCCCCTTCATGTCTACTCTTCTTTGTCTGACATGCTTTCTAATTTAACATGGTTTCGAGTCAATTCAGCATCTCAGCTCCTCTCTACTGAGTGTGTTCAAGCTTTCACAGAAGTAGACACAATACCTGAGTAGCTCACGAAAGAGAATCCCATGTAGCAACCATCACTTCTTTCTTTCTGCTACTTTCCCTCATCACAACACAATACCAATCAGTTTGTGCCACTGGCCAGTAACAAAGAGTTATGCTTTCTTATCAATTTAAGTTATTCCCTACTCAGATCTTATTCCCACCACAAATACAATGGTCTAATTTTTTAATTTTATGCCCAAAACTTTATTCTTTTCTATTATATATTTTCATTATTACATTTGGTCAATTAAAATCTTTTCCTGGAATTTGATTCTTTCATGTAAAGTATTTGCTGTGTTGGAACAAATTAGTAAATCTATAAGTGACATTGCGGTCACCCTCCTTTTGCATAATAATTCAAGCACTTGCAAACCCAGTTGATAGAAGGGGAGTAGAATATAGTAATGGATAAGAGTCTGGCCTCCCTTTCCCTTGACTTCAACTCATTTCCTCACTCCACCTCCAATATAACAGGGTTTTATCTTTGCAAATAATCTTTAATCTTTTGTAATGCAAAATTAGGAAAGCACATATTGAAATAGTGGGCAGAAAGAAAGAAGGAGAATTGGTCCAAGAATAAGGTGATATATAAAAGAAAGGATGAGGACTGAGGGAACTATTGGAAATAGTTTTTAATTATTTATGTTGGTTACACTGAGCTGCTTTTTTGTGACTCCTGCAGAGACCAATATATGTCTATGTCAAGTTACAATTATCTTGTACATATTGTCCCATTTTACTTTTCGAAAATCATTTTTAAAATATTTTCAAATAGTTTTTGAGGTCGATAAAGCCCCATCTACTGTTTGTTTATCTAGTTTAAAGGTCCATGAACTTTTACCAAGAAGTAAGGACATTATACTATCTGAGGAATCATGGATCATTTAGTCTGTCCCTTTACCTTCAAACAAATGTGCATCTAAATATGTATATAAGCTAAATTTAGTATATTTTATGTCTTCTCATTTTGAAATGCACAAGAGTTTTAATATACTTTAAAGTAAAGTTTATAGATGTATGTACGAAAAATTAAAACTTGACTTGAAGAGATGACTTGAATATAAAAGCACTTCATAAATGGATGTTTGAATAAACATTTTTTAGTGACTTACACATAACAGTTCCACCAGCTGTATAAAGACTTGAGTAAATACAAAATTGCAAAAATAAACCCATTTTCTTTTTATGAAATGCTTAAATTTAAATGTTAGTATAATTAAATAGATTTCACCCAGAGAGTCTCCCTCATGTAAACCAACACATATGTGATACAGGGTGTGTTTATAGGGACAGAGTGGATTGGAAGACTGAAAACAGTGGCTTGGGATTTAATCCTAATGAATGGTTTATTAAATATTGATCAGCACCCCCATCTTCATTTGCCTATATAGATATAACACTACTATCACTACATTTTCCTACATCAATGCATTTAATAATATATGCATATACACATATAGTATTGGCAATATACAATCAATATGCATATGTATAATCTATGTATATATTACATAATATTTCTAATTAAGCTGATTTTCTAATTCCTATCTGAAAACACTATGAGCAACTTAGTTCCCTAAAAGATGTCATATCTGCTGTCATGTCTTAAGATACCCTTTTCACTTCTAGTTTCTATTAATATGGCCCTGGACAAGTTACTTCACACCTCTGTGTTTTCATCTCTCAAATAAAGGATTGGTCTAAATGATTTCTTCTCACTCTAGTAGTTTATTATTGGAAGATATCATAGTGAGTATCTAGTTCTTAGCAGCTGGAACATAAGTAAAAGAGGTCAGGTATGTAAAAAATGTAAAAACCAAAGTAAAATACCATAGTTTCACTGTCACTCTTTCAAAGTGACATCTTGTTCTCAAGAATGAGAATTGACGTCAATCTGGAGATAGAGAAAAACAAATCAGTAGAATTCTCTGACATTAATTGACTCATTGGATATATTAGCATCATAATTTTGTTATGGGCATTTTGGAAGAATGTCAGCATAACTACTAAAGAGAAGGGGCCTAGGGCAGGATGTGACAGAGAAATGAAACTGCTTTAATTGTGAAGAGATCAGGTAAGGAGGAAGAAAACCAAATTATTCCTAACATAAGCAAGATGTAGTAGAAATAAATGAGCCATAGGAAAATAAGAAGCACTTAGAGCAAATTGCTCAAAGACCTTAGAGCCATCATAACCAGCCTCACGTAATACAGAAGAAAGGATTTTGCAATAGATCTCTATTAATTTTATTGCAAGCCACTTGCAAATCTTTAGTTAAGTTTTGTAGAATGAAAATCATGTTTTGGAAATATTTCTAGTCATCATCTTCCACACTGGTATAAAGGAATCATTTTGTTTAATGGAAATTAAGAAAAAAATGGGACATCATGCCCTCCCTTCCATATCCTCATGGATATGTTAGATTTATTTATAAGAACATCTAGAGCTGATATTGGGCACAATTCAAAATGGACAATACCTTTCTGTTTCCCTTATATTTTTACCTCTATTTCTTTCCACTCCCACTGTACAAGTATTTTCATGACACCTAAAACTCTATACATATAGATTCCTTTGCCTGACTGAAGCTCTACATGCATTGTGTGTGACCTTCCCTCTGCTTCCGAACTTTACAGTAATGCTCAAGTAATTTCATGTTATACTGCCACACCCAGAATGGTTCATTCAAAAACTGTTTTTTTTCTACAACAGTTATCAGCTGGGACAAGATCCAGGACCTGGATACAACAGAGAATGCAGCAGCATTCTTTATAAGTACCCATTCCTAAAGGACCTTATAAGATTAATAGGAATGTGTAGATTATACGACTAAAGATAATGTTTAAATAGCTATAACTATTTACTAGATGGCAATGGTGCTGTGTGGAAGCATAAAGCATCATAAGGGGAGTAGAGAATAAAGTGGCAGAGGTAATGTTCCCTAATGTGAAATGGTATGTATTTGAGAGGGAACATGAATGAAAAGAGGGAACAAATGAGGGGAAATGTGGAGAAGGAGAAATTATATCCAAGTGAATGATAATTTCAAAAGTTTTGAATGTCATGGAACAGCAAGAAGGCCAGAAAAACTAGAACAGAGTGGGTAAAGGGAGAAAGGTAGGAAGTGAAATTGGAGAGGTAGATAAGGCTAGATCCTATAGAACCATGTAATTGGAGGTGAGGACTTGGAATTTTTTGAGTAAAGCCACAAAAGGGTTTTGGACAGAATATTGACATGATATGATCACATGGGGATCTCTCCTACCATAGTGAAGGGCATAGAGTACAGGGAAACCAGGGTAGAAACAGGGAGATGAATTAAGAAGCTATCGCAGTGGTCCAGACAGGAGATGACTGTGGCTTGGATCAAGGTGTTAACAGTGGAGTTGGCTAGAGGTGTTTGGATTTTGCATATATTTTAAAGGAAGGACCAGTGCTGTGGGGTCTTTGAGCGGGGAGGTAGGGGTATGAAAGAGAAATTGGGGAATCAAAGATCTCTCCCTATATTTGCCCATAACATGTGGAAACCAGAGTTTAGTACTTTTTGAATTTGGAAGTACTATACTGCCATAGAACAGATTTAAGCAGGAGGAGGTGGGAAGAGAAAATCATGCCTCAGGCTTCCTCTCAGACTTTTTCTACCATCACTCTCTTTACTTATTTTGCTCCAAGAAAACTATACTCCTTGCTGTTACTTGACTGTAACGAGCATTTTCTCTCCTTAGTCTTTACATTTGTTCAGTTTGGGAAAAATTAAGCTCAGGATGCCTATTGTACATACACGTGGAGATGTTGCATGGACATTTGGATGTACTAGATGGGGGTTCAGGGGAGAGGTCTGGGCTGCAGGCACACATTTCAGAGGAAACAGATAATGAGAATGACATCCTTAAGGAGCAACCAATTACACAAGAGGAGAATAAAGGAAGAACAGTGACCAGGAAGCCATCCCCAGATCTATAATCCTTGTTTTCCTCCTCAGCCTCAAAAAAAAAAAAAAAAAAAAGACTAGAATTCTTGGAAATCAATGACTTGGATATGTTATTCCTTAAAAGAAATTGCTCCTAGAACATACCAAATGTCTGGTACATTTTAGATGCTCAATAAATAAAATTTTAGGTGAAAGGAGAAGTCAAAGAGGGAAGTAGGGAAGGAGAGAAGGAAGGAACTTTCTAGAATCAAATGCTTTTCTAGATCCTATTCTTTTTGTAAAGACATTACTAATTGACTGATTAATATATGAAACTTATTTCAAGTATGACACTAATACCCAGTATTGGTTCATTGTATTATATTTTTCTTCTCAAGGAAGTATGGCTTTTAATGGAGAATTCCTAGAGGTAAGGTTTTGTTGTTTTTTTTTTTAAACTTAAAGAACTGAAGCCATGATCTTGAAGCTACACAGACCTTACCTTCCACCTCTTATGTCCTTCTGAACGTGGCTACTCACATTTCTACACACGTTATTAGCCCTTCTTGCAAAAGTAGGAGGCTGTGTGATTTATAAGCCATATTCGGATAGCTTCCTGTCTCAAAAAATGTAGCTGAAAAATATTACAAAACAAGAATGGAAGGATATGTTATTAGAACATTAAACTTTAGGATTAAACAAAGCCAAGTTTAGCAGTTCAAAACATCTTTATAAAGACTAAAATAAATAAAAGCTTCCTGACTTTCAAAACCCAGTTCAAGAAGACCCATTTTGACCTAATTAAATCAGGTGAATCTCATTTTACTGGTCTGGGGGTATTTTAAAAATTAAATTTAGATGTCAGTGGTCACAAACAGCTGCTGTGTTCCTTTCTGAAAAGAGTGGAAAGTGATGTTTGAAACTGAAACATCTATAAATGGCATTTTCACTTTACCAAGTCATCTTGTAGAAAGTCTGTTAGTTACCACAGAACCCTTAATTTGAAGAAGAAAAAAGGATATGGCATTTTTCAGTTATGTTCATGCCTGCAATATAAGGTAATCATTAGCACAGTCCTGTGAACAGATTAACTTTGGACAAATTAAGAGGTAAATTGTTCCACATACAGTACAGTTTCCTATATTATATGCCTCTATCCAGATCATCTAAGCCTAGGTAAAGCACAGTGATGCCTGCCATCCACTAGAGAAAATATTGACCCGTGGAGGCCATGCTATGGTATTTATTATTCTATGAATATTAAGTAAACCAAGTAAGATACAGGCAGACATGTGAGAAGAGTTACAAAATTTTAAAGATGACTTAGAGCTCACGAAATGTGCTGTGATATGGTAGAGTGATGGGCAAGAAATTAATGTAAGACTAGAAAGGTACAGACTGAGACCACCATACAAGGATCTTCATACTCTCCTAAGGAATGCGAATGTGATTCCATAAGCCAAGGATGGCAGGCAGGTCTTATCTCCTTTACCAGCTCTTGTTGGTAGTAATCACCTGATAATCTCTGTTGAGAATATTCAACACACTAGACTCAGGAGTAAAAATTGCTGTTTAATTAGCAAACTCTTTTGGTCAATGGCTTTATATATGCTTGCTTTTGCCAAATTCACCTTATGTAATAGTAGCCTTTAAACTTTTTTTTTTTTTTTAAGTCAGTGAAATATCAAGGGTTTGCTTTTTGGAAACACAACAAATGACTATAAATGGGTAGAATGGAGGACGCAGAGATTAGCAATGGTAAAGGAAGATGGAGCTGTATAGAAATTCAGTTTAGAGAGATAAAGAGGACAAAAATGAAGTCAGTGGCAGGTGCAATGAATTTTAAGAACTGAATAGATTATAACAGATCTCTATTCAAGGAATACTTTACTAGTCACATTGTGTTAATCTATTAGATTCTTCTGGAAAAAATCCATTTACTTTCTTAGGCCTCTAAAAGAGTCATTCTTAAATTTTTCTGACCTTCACCTTTTTAAAAGGTAGAACAAAAACCCTCAGACAAACATGGGTGAGAGAATGGACTACATGGACCACGGTCACACAAGTTTTCACTTTGTACTGGGAATAAAAAGTGAGTTATACAACAGAGAGGGTTGAAATAACAATCCAGGTGAAAATAGCACAGCAATTAAAAGCAAATGATGACTAAAGATTAATAAATGGATAATGGCAATTGGAAACTCTGACCAATCCAATACAATGATCATAAAGCATGTTATCGAAAATTGTGAAACTGCCTATGTGAGCGTGTTTGCAATACTGCTAAAAATGTGTGGCAATATAACTTCTAAAAGAAGACAGAAGAAAGTCCCCCATAAACTCTAGTGAGTCCTGAATTTTAAATAATCAATATATTTTAATACTTCTCATAATTCACTCAAAGGCTACTAGACAGTAACCCTTGGCCATAAGTAATCATGTAATGATAATAACAATAACAACAACAACCAGTATTTATTGAATAACTCTGACGTTACAAATGTTGGACTATAAATACCCTACAGTTATTATCTCATATAATCTTCATAAAATCTCTGTTGGGGAGGCACTGTATTTTTTCCTATTTCACAAAAGAGGAAACAAAGATATGGAGAAATTAAATACCATTTCTGGAGTCACATGTATAGTAAATGTTGGTGGTACTAGTTTTCAAACTTGGTAATCTGATTCATGGTACCCTTTCCCTTAATCAGTACTCTATTTTGCATACTTTGTCTACCTGAATCAAGGTATTGGGGTGTCTTTGGTGTTTTGGAGTTTCCTTTTTTTGGGTTTTGCAATTGGCATAGATATCAGTTTAGGATCCACCAGGAGGGGTCTATAATAGCTGCTGTCCCTACTTTAAAGTCTCATTTGCTCTCCTGTCACAGATGGCTAATCAATGGCTTTCAGAGGCTTTGAATTCTTGCCAGAATTACAACCTTTGCCACTGAGGGGATTCTCATTGAAATTTACCTGAAAAATAATGATCCCTGCTTCATTTTTATCTAAAATACATATGAATTCCTGATAACGTATATTAAATATCCTACAGGCTTAATTTTGAGGTTACTTTCTAATGTGTGGAGCTAGACTGAAAAAAATAATCACCATATTACTGTCATTTCTTTAACTTCTTACAGCTGATCTACTAGAATTCATACAGAGGAATAAATGCAGCCATTTTAATATCTGTATGATGATTACTTTTATAAGTTCCTGCAGGAAACAGATAAGCTATTGGTCTCTAGAACTTAAACATTTAAAAGGAACCTACTGCTGTATTTATCATCCTTTACAGGAAATACAAAGCTGTTCAAGACAGACAATGAACAGATACGTTCATAAAAGACATTGCAAATTTAATAAGGTACACTATCATTTGGTGATTTCTATTTACTCAGCATGCAAATGGGATTTGGGTGGCTTCTCTTTTACATTTTGTAATAGGGATTTCAACAGAAGGAAAAAAGAAAAAAACATTGCAAGCTCTAAGTCTCAAGACATTACATTTTTAATTAATTTTTCAACCTCTTTTAGCACTGTCTTAATAGGAATCAAAACTCCTTTAGGTGTTTTAGAGAATTACCACCTTTGCAGACGAGTCAGAGAATCACATGTGTATATGATTGTACAATAGTGAAAATAGTACTTATGCCTTGAATATATAAATGTATACATATTCATATATATATATGCCAATATATACCTTCACATATATATGTACTTTACTACAGGTACTTTATTATATGTATAAAATACATTTTCTCAACAAAAAAGTAAAAACCACACCACCTCCACATAAACATGATTTCTGATTCAATCTCATGCACATTTTGGTACTTATATGACTCCTTGTTTTTTTGTCTTTTTTTTTTAGTCTAATAATATGGTGAACTGCATTGATTGATTATTCAATCTTTTTTTTTAACATCTTTATTGTAGTATAATTGTTTTACAATGGTGTGTTAGTTTCTGCTTTATAACAAAGTGAATCAGCTGTACATATACATATATCCCCATATCTCTTCCCTCTTGTGTCTCCCACCCTCCCTATCCCACCCCTCTAGGTGGTCACAAAGCACCAAGCTGATCTCCCTGTGCTATGTGGCTGCTTCCCACTAGCTATCAGTTTTACGTTTGGTAGTGTATAAATGTACATGCCACTCTCTCACTTTGTCCCCAGCTTACCCTTCCTGCTCCCCATGTCCTCAAGTCCATTCTCTAGTAGGTCTGTGTCTTTATTCCCGTCCTGTCCCTAGGTTCTTCATGACCTTTTTTTTTTTTTTTTTTTAGATTCCATATATGTGTGTTAGCATATGGTATTTGTTTTTCTCTTTCTTACTTCACTCTGTATGACAGACACTAGGTCCACCCACCTCACTACAAATAACTCAATTTCGTTTCTTTTTATGGCTAATACTCCATTGTATATATGTGCCACGTCTTCTTTATCCATTCATCTGTCGATGGACACTTAGGTTGCTTCCATGTCCTGGCTATTGTAAATAGAGCTGCAATGAACATTGTGGTACATGACTCTTTTTGAATTATGGTTTTCTCAGGGTATATGCCCAGTAGTGGGATTGCTGGGTCATATGATAGTTCTGTTTTTAGTTTTTTAAGGAACCTCCATACTGTTCTCCATAGTGGTTTTATCAATTTACATTCCCACCAAGAGTGCAAGAGGGTTCCCTTTTCTTCACACTTGCTCCAGCATTTATTGTTTCTAGATTTTTTGATAATGACCATTCTGACTGGTGTGAGGTGATATCTCATGGTAGTTTTGATTTGCATTTCTCTAATGATTAATGATGCTGAGCATTCTTTCATGTGTTTGTTGGCAATCTGTATATCTTCTTTGGAGAAATGTCTATTTAGGTCTTCTGCCCATTTTTGGATTGGGTTGTTTGTTTTTTTGATCTGGAGCTGCATGAGCTGCTTATAAATTTTGGAGATTAATCCTTTGTCAGTTGCTTCATTCGCAAATATTTTCTCCCATTCTGAGGGTTGTCTTTTCGCCTTGTTTATGCTTTCCTTTGCTGTGCAAAAGCTTTTAAGTTTCATTAAGTCCTATTTGTTTATCTTTGTTTTTACCTCCATTTCTCTAGGAGGTGGGTCAAAAAGGATCTTGCTGTGATTTATGTCATAGAGTGTTCTGCCTGTGTTTTCCTCTAAGAGTTTGATAGTGTCTGGCCTTACATTTAGTTCTTTAATCCATTTTGAGCTTATTTTTGTGTATGGTGTTAGGGAGACTCCCTGGTTTTTAGCCACCTTTGGAAGTAGGAAATTTCAATGAATTTCCAGAGAGAAATATGAATATAGTATGTCAGTAAATAATTGATACCAGTGCATATTCCTTTTATAAACATGTTAGCCCCCAGCAATTTATTTCCTGTTTAATGTTTCTTTTTGCATAGACTCTGATACTTTTACCAGCAAGATTCCAGAACTTATATTCTTTGTCTTATTCATATCATGCATTCCTTATTATTTATGCATAAAACCCTGACAGAAACTTATAAAACATTTTCTTTAAATTTATTTTCTTAGTATGTTTTTCCATTTTAAACACTCAAAATTATTACAGTTATTTTTGTTGGCTTTTATAAATCACATTTTTAAGAAATAATGTTACAAAAAAGAAATTAATCGCCACTTCAGATGTCTTTGATTAAATTTTTAACATTAAAATGATGGCCATGATAAAAGTTTAAAAAATGTATACGCTGATCTGTCAGTCATTTTCCTTATGGCTTCTGGGTTATAAATTATTATAGTATTTTGCTTTAAATAATAAAATACTATCTTAAGTTTCACTCGTTTATATACAGTATATGGATTCTTTAGTGTCTCTATAAAAGTTTGAGGTATGAAGCTGAAAAACAAATGAGGACCATTTTCATCAATATGATCAAAATGATATTTATGTGTATATGTAACATTTTAAAAATATATACCAGTATTAAAGAAAATTTTGATGAAAATGAAGGAAAATCACTTACAGTTCCTCCAAGTGAATTTTGGAAATAAAGTCGAATGTGATGGACAGGATTAGATTGTCATTTCCATTAACTTGAATGGATGACACATGGCTGAATCCCCAGTACATATTCTTAAAATTTACCCTTCCTGGCTTAACAAAAGAGGCAGTGTATAATTATCATAATTACCAGCTGTTTAATTATTTTCACTCTGTTTATATGGCACTTTTATTGACTGGAGTGCTTTAGTAAAACAGGCCTTCTGCAAATAGATTTAAGAATCATGGAAATTCCTGTTGTTAGAGATTGAGGATATTCATCAGGTGGAAATAAATTAAGGATTTTGTTTGGAAAGATACTTATTTCTTGCTCCAGTGTGTTTTGTTTTGTTTTGTCTTTTATTTCCATCAAAGGGAGAGACTGCTTTAATATATTGAATTGAGTATTTGTTAGTAACTTACATCTTCTCCACATATTGCAAATACAACTTAAGCATTGGGCCCAAGAGTGTACTTTTCAATGCCAGGCACCAGTAAGCTGAATCTCAGACTCATGGTATTTGAGACCTGCACAGAAACTTAGAGACCATTTACTCAAGACCTAGGAATACTTTTTGAAAACATGCTCAAAGCCATGTACCTGCCAAGTAGCTGGCCCAGAATTTAGACCCAGATTTCCTGATTCCCCATGTTTATTCCACAACAAGATGGCCATCACCTTTCATATTTGATATGTCTCATTCATGAAATAATGATGTCCCCAAATGAACATAAATCTTGAAACAGCAACCCCAGCTCTGGTGAAATAGAAATCATGGCAAAGAGCAGATTTTATGCATTTGCAAATTTTAAGGCCTTCTGTACTTGTTGACAATGACCCCATTCACAACAGGTCATTTGGGGTTGGGTGAGATTGAGTTTGGAGACATTCACTTTAGAAATAAACTTCCTGTTTAAAATAGGTGTTTAGCAGGAGGGCTTTGTTACAAAGCAACACTGACACAAAGCTCTTAATCAATGAGTAATAACACTCTTTAATAACATGAATTTCATGTTATCACTGATGCTGATGGTGCACAAATCACACTGTTTAGACATAAGTTATTTTATGTCCATCATTTATTTCACAGCTCCACCATTTTTTGCCCAAAGAGATATGTTTCACCCCTCTGACAAAAATGCTGCAGTGATCAACGATAAATCAATGATAAAGAACATCGATGTAAGGTGTTTCCCATAGTATAAAAGAATTATGCCTTACAGATAGGAATCATTATTAGTGAGGCTGAATCTGCAGTGATGTAAGTCACTCTCCGCAAGATATTTAGGATTTTACAAGACAGGCAGTGGTCATTCAGACAGTTCCATATTCAATAACACTTGTTCCCTTCATTGGTGATGGAGAACAGATGGAGGAAACCTTAAGTGACATAAAAAAAAAAAAAAGAAAGAAAGAAAACCAGTGTAATGGAGAAAGCAATCTTTGTACCAGAGCAGTAGTAGATGTGTTTTCTCCTATTCCGTTGATAACCAGAGTCAACCTTTCTGACACACCTATTATAGGCTGAAGCATCCTGTTTTGGAGATTATGCCTCTCAGGATTCGTGGAACACCTATCAGAAGGAATCCCCAACTGTTTGTGCTGCTTCCTCAGAATTATTTCTGGCTGTGAAGTGGTGTGAATTGTTTTCTCTCTTTGGTGATGTAAAGTCTTGTAGAGTTTGCCATCATTCTTGAAATGGTGAAGAAAGCCTACAGAGAGGAATGCACAGGGAAGTTTGAAATCAAGTTGATTTTCTTTTTCTTTATTTCAAGGGTGATAGTGTTGAGTAAATCCCATCTTTCATTTATTTTTTATTGTAATCTAAAGTAATGTTTCTTTGAAGAAAAAAAGTGGAAAACTGTTAATATTCCCACAGGAAGTGTTTACATTTCTGAAGGACTGTTTTACTTCACAGAGCTTATTTTGTTTCTGTTTAATTTGTACAGGGATAAAACAAGTTTCAAGAGTGTTGCTGTGACAATTATATGAACATCTAGAAAACACAGCTAAATTCTAAGCTACCTCAGAGGGGAACAGGGATTGTATATTGAATTTGTACAAAGAATTCCCCTTTCTCAACTAGAATTGTCACATGATTTTCAAACTAAGGAACAGATACTATGGCATTAAAATGCAAATAGCCATTTGGTTCTGAAGTTTAATTTTAAAAGAGTCTGACTAATAATAACCTTAAAATGCCCAAGGGATTAGAGTTTGACAGAGGAAAGATTGGGGATGTTGATGCCTCTTAACCCTGAGATAGTGTGTGCAAGATAAATATAGAATCTCCTTCTCCAAAGGGCTTCAAAACCATCTCAGATTATCATGGCAGTGCTTCTGCAAAAAGCAAGCACTAATTAGAAAACCTTTCTGAGTCTTTCCTTGATTATTCTAGAGATCTGGAAATTCCCAGGGGTAAACGTGGGAATCAATATAAGTTTTATCACTATCTAGGTATCGTGAAAGATATAAATCTTTTGCTGTAAATATGGATGTATAAATATAAATGTAGTTATTGGTGGTAATATTTTTTAATTTTGTTGAAGTATAGTTGATTTACAGTGTTGTGCTAATTTCTGCTGTACAGCAAAGTGATTCAGTTATACATATATATACTTTTTTTCATATTATTTTCCATTATGGTTTATCACAAGATATTGAATATAGTACCCTGTGCTACACAGTAGGAACTTGTTGTTTAGGTGGTAATATTTTAAATATAACAATGTTACATTTGATATAGACTTTATATACTTATACTTTATAGACTTTATGTACACACACACACACATATATATATATATTTATCTAGATTAGTTGCTCACAACTACCCAATGATAGATGTTATTATGGATCTATTACCAGTGAGGAAATTGGCTCAAGAATATACACCACTATCAGAGGAAGACAATGAAACATTGGAACAAGACCTTCCAATTCTTAGTTCACTGCCCTTTCTCTTGCAACATAACATTTTCTACATCTGTGCTTTATTTATTTATTTTTTTGCGGTACGCGGGCCTCTCATTGTTGTGGCCTCTCCCATTGCAGAGCACAGGCTCTGGATGCACAGGCTCAGCGGGCATGGCTCACGGGCCCAACCGCTCCGCAGCATGTGGTATCTTCCCGGACCAGGGCATGAACCCGTGTCCCCTACATTGGCTGGAGGACTCTCAACCACTGTGCCACCAGGGAAGCCCTGTGCTTTAGTTTTTAATCCTGATGAATGTTTGTGTAATGTGAGTGCTAACTGAGGTCATCCTCAGTTTTAGTAATGTTGAGTAATTAGGAACGTTGAACAAAGGTCTCTCCATGTTTTCTGATAATTCTGGATCCCTTAAAATCTCATGGTTACCTCCAGTTTGGAACTTCTGCTTTTGCTAAACTTTTAGTCTCACTTGCTTTTCATTTCCTAGTCCTAGTTTTGTTTTATTTTAACCCAGATATGCCAGTTTCTGTACATAGTAGCATTTTTGAAGATTTTAGGCAACTGAAACTTAAAATTGGATCAGAGTTAATAGTTGTTAGTTCTTAAAGTCTTTTAGTCACTCACTACCTTAATGTCAGTTCTTGACTGATCATTTTCTTTTGCAGACTCAAGCTTCCACATTGTCTGTCTCCTTCACTCCTCTTGAGAGCAAGCCCTTTTCTCTCCTCTTCTTATCTCAATTCCTCTTCTTGTACATAAAACTCAATTTATCAGTCTGTTTATTTTACTGTTATTTTCCAGTCCATGACGTTAAATCCCTGACCTTCCATTCCCTATCGTCAGTTATAATCCTAAGCAAAAGCAACTCCTTATCTTTTTTTTTTAACACCTTTATTGGAGCATAATTGCTTTACAATGGTGTGTTAGTTTCTGCTTTATAACAAAGTGAATCAGTTATACATATACACGTTCCCATATCCCTTTCCCCTCGCGTCTCCCTCCCTCCTGCCCTCCCTAGCCCACCCCTCTAGGCGGTCACAAACCACCTAGCTGATCTCCCTGTGCTACGTGGCTCCTTCCCACTAGCTATCCACTTTACGCTTGATAGTGTATATATGTCCATGCCACTCTCTCACCTCGTCACAGCCTACCCCTACCCCTGCCCATATCCTCAAGTCCATGCTCTAGTAGGTCTGTGTCTTTATTCCCGTCTTACCCCTAGGTTCTTCATGACCTTTTTTTTTCCTTAGATTCCATATATATGTGTTTGCGTACAGTATTTGTTTTTCTCTTTCCAACTTACTTCACTCTGTATGACAGACTCTAGGTCCATCCACCTCACCACAAATAACTCAATTTCGTTTCTTTTTATGGCTGAGTAATATTCCATTGTATATATGTGCCACATCTTCTTTATCCATTCATCTGTTGATGTACACTTAGGTTGCTACCATGTCCTGGCTATTGTAAATAGAGCTGCAATGAACATTTTCGTACATGACTCTTTTTGAATTATGGTTTTCTCAAGGTATATGCCCAGTAGTGGGATTGCTGGGTCGTATGGTAGTTCTATTTGTAGTTTTTTAAGGAACCTCCATACTGTTCTCCATAGTGGCTGTATCAATTTACATTCCCACCAAGAGTGCAAGAGTGTTCCCTTTTCTCCACACCCTCTCCAGCATTTATTGTTTCTAGATTTTTTGATTATGGCCATTCTGACCAGTATGAGATGATATCTCATTTTAGTTTTGTTTTTTTTTTGTTTTTTTTGTTTTGTTTTGTTGCGGTACGTGGGCCTCTCACTGTTGTGGCCTCTCCCGTTGCGGAGCACAGGCTCCGGATGCGCAGGCCCAGTGGCCATGGCTCTCAGGCCCAGCCACTCCGCGGCATGCAGGATCCTCCTGGACCGGGGCACGACCCCATGTCCCCTGCATCAACAGGCGGACTCCCAACCACTGCGCCACCAGGAAAGCCCCTCATTGTAGTTTTGATTTGCATTTCTCTAATGATTAATGATGTTGAGCATTCTTTCGTGTGTTTGTTGGCAGTCTGTATATCTTCTTTGGAGAAATGTCTGTTTAGGTCTTCTGCCCATTTTTGGATTGGGTTGTTTGTTTTTTTGTTATTGAGCTGCACGAGCTGCTTATTAATTTTGGAAATTAATCCTTTGTCAGTTGCTTCATCTGCAAATATTTTCTCCCATTCTGAGCATTGTCTTTGGCCTTGTTTATGGTTTCCTTCGCTGTGTAAAAGCTTTGAAGTTTCATTAGATCCCATTTGTTTATTTTTGTTTTTATTTCCATTTCTCTAGGAGGTGGGTCAAAAAGGATCTTGCTGTGATTTATGTCATAGAGTGTTCTGCCTGTGTTTTCCTCTAAGAGTTTGATAGTGTCTGGCCTTACATTTAGGTCTTTAATCCATTTTGAGCTTATTTTTGTGTATGGTGTTAGCGAGTGTTCTAATCTCATATGTTTACATGTACCTGTCCAGTTTTCCCAGCACCACTTATTGAAGAGGCTGTCTTTTTTCATTGTATATTCTTGCCTCCTTTATCAAAGATAAGGTGACCATATGTGCATGGGTTTATCTCTGGTCTTTCTATCCTGTTCCATTGATCTATATTTCTGTTTTTGTGCCTGTACCATACTGTCTTGATTACTGTCAGCTCCTTATCTTAGAAGCATTCTTGAACCAAAAGTTAGAATATTTTTCTCCAGTTCATGCTTAGGTCCATTTCTTCTCTTCTCTGCCCATTCTTTCTTTAACTACCTACTGAAGACTCCTTCACTTACTGGCAGAGCCCTTCTAGAGTTAGCAGCTAAATGCTTGTTGAATGAATAAGCAGTTGATAAGGGTCTGTAACTTTTCCTTTCCATTTCCTTCAGCTTTGACTTTAGCCCGAAGCCTCATCTCTAACCATTTATGGAATTGCATTATTTGCCATTTATTTTCTCATAGGTTTCAAATAACCACTTACTCTTATTAGTTCCTGGCTAATTTTTCTGTTGTGTCTTTGGAAAGCTCCATTCCTTCCTATCTAAATTCATTATTTGTTCATTGGTTTATTTGCTTTCCAATTTTTCTTGAACTCCCTGGAACTTCCCTCCTTCATTTCTCATTGTTCTTCCTTCTCAAATAGCTTAATAATGACCAGGGAACTTAAGATAGCTAATCAATTATGTAAAGACATATGCAAAAATAACATAACAGATGACCCAAATGGCTATTTTAAATATATCTGTGATTCCTTGTGAATGCAAAAATGCACTTTATTTAGAGAAAAATTTGGCAATTTTTTACAATATTTAAATGTATTTAAATTATGAAGCAGCAATTCCACTTCTAGGATTTAGCTTATGAATATATACATAGAGTTGTGCAAAGTTAAAAGTGATGAAACTATTTATTGAGAATTATTTAAAATGGTGAGATACTGGAAATAACTTAAATGTCCATAAGTGGGGCATATGTTTCCTATCATACAGGGCATCCATAAAATGAAATATTATGTAAACATATTTCAAGAAAATCTTTATCAAATTTCCTTTGATAGTCTAAACTTAAGGAAATTTTAAAAATTGTGATGACCATGGTTTTCAGTTAATGTTACCAAGATAGGTAGACACCATATTTCAGAAAAACAAAATAAACTTTAATGGTAATGAGACAAATATCCAAAACTTGGAAGAAGGTATAAGAATAACTGTAAGTCTTTTCTACTGCATATTAGGGCATTTTCTTATAAACCCACACCCAAGGTCCATCTGCTACTTTAGGAGAATGGAAGTTTGTTTACATAATAGGTTAGAACCCAGACCTTTTTGTTCTGTGAAACGTGTTAGATATGATTTTACCAAAATGTATGGTTTGTTTGTTTCTTGTTGTTTGCCTTGTAGATATTAATCTGACTTGTATTTTTGCAGCCTTCCCTCACTCCCACCACCAGACTGTAAAAATCTCATTTCTCAAATTCTCTTTTCTTTGAACCTGCTTTGTCATCCTTCTACTTCTCTCATTAATGAGTTAAATAAAACAAGTCTTAAGTGAGGTAACAGAGCCATGATTCACTATAATTCACAGCCATCACTGCAAATTGGAAATGATTCAAATCAACTCCCATTTGAAACAAAACAACTCCCATTTGCAATTGCAAGAAAAAATTGTGTTCACCTCCCCATAATGTGGAAAGTTTAGTTATGGTAAGATATTTTTTTAAAATCTCAGGATTAGTATGTAATGAAATTAATGTTATATAATATTAATACTTTCAGTGGAATATAAAGTTGCAAAATAATCCCTCTCAGTCTCTACATGGAAAAAGAGGCAGGATGCATTGTTATATAGAAAAATATTATTTGAAACAGTATTTCCACTGGGAACTAAATCTGGGAAAATATATATAAGGATAAACTCAGAAAATACACACAAAGTTACACCTAGACACATATGCACACTTAATTCTGGAAAATATATACCAAACTCATCCAGTGGTTATCTATGGCATCAAGGATAAAGTGAGATTTTTCACTTTTTATATTATCCTGTCTATGAGATATAAATTCTTTAGGGGGATGGAAGATGAAATATTTAAAATAAATCAAGGTGAGGGATTAAAACTTATAAAAAAACTGTAGATATTACACAAATTATCCACACTTCTCTGTCCATTAACCTCCAACCTTTGTTTCTCTAGATAGTGGAAAAAATATGGTTCTTTTTAAATGTAATGGAATAGTAGTAAAGATTATTTAAGTTATATAAGCATTTTGTGGCTTTTGTACATTTAAAGCTAAGTAGCATACAAACAAACATTTCACTTTTGAATAAACATTCATCTTGCATGCAAAATTGTGTTCAAGTATAGTATTACTTATTTTCATGTAAGTATTTACTTTTGAACTATTACAATTAGTGAAGACATAGGGCTTCCCTGGTGGTGTAGTGGTTAAGAATCCACCTGCCAATGCAGGGGACACGGGTTCGAGCCCTGGTCCAGGAAGATCCCACATGCCACGGAGCAACTAAGCCCGCAAGCCACAACTACTGAAGCCCTCAGACCTAGAGCCTATGCTCCGCAACAAGAGAAGCCACCACAGTGAGAATCCCACTCACCAGAACAAAGAGCAGCTGCCGCTAGACCCAAGTAGAGAAAACCTGTGCGCAGCAACAAAGACCCAACACAGCCAAAAATAAATAAATAAAATAAAAATAGGGCGCTTCCCTGGTGGCGCAGTGGTTGAGAGTCCGCCTGCTGATGCAGGGGACGCAGGTTTGTGCCCCGGTCCGGGAGGATCCCGTGTGCCGTGGAGCGGCTGGGCCTGTGGGCCATGGCCGCTGAGCCTGCGCGTCCGGAGCCTGTGCTCCGCGACGGGAGAGGCCACAGCAGTGAGAGGCCCACATACAGCAAAAATAAATAAATAAATAAATAAATAAAAATTTATTTAAAAAATAAATAAATAAGTGAAGACATAAGTTATGACAGGATTTATATTTAGCTTCAAAATCAAAATAATTTTTCCACTTGATTCATAAAATGTAGATTAATAAATCTGTGGGAAGAGCTATTAGCTATCTGACACAACCAAGTCTCAGTTATTAAAAATACCTAAATCCTGACTCTTGGCTGTTGTTGGTTTTACTCATCACTTCATTCTACCTATATAATCACATATTGATATTGTTGTTAATATTGCTGTTAATAACAGTGCCATTTGCCTGAAAATCATGGGTTAAATGGTCAAATAGAATCATCACCGTGATCATATGGAACAAGAATGGATTTTGGCATTTTAAATAGGGTTGTGTCTCTTTTACATTGAGGGTCTTTGATGTGTCACCTTTATCTCTAAGAGAAGTTGAGGTCTGTGATCAAACATTTCACTATTATACAAAGTGACAAAATGATTCTTAGCAGCTAAGTACAAAACAGCCTTTTATTGTCAGCTTTTATGGAAATTACATGTGAGAATAGAAAAATACCTGATGTATGCAGTAAATCCAAGGGTAAATATTTCTATTTGTTTCTCTAATAAGCCTCACAGACACAGTTGTGAGACTTATGAAATTACTTTTTTTTTTTTTTTCCTGGGAAAGCCCCAGAGTTGTCTCCTTAATGAGATCACAAGGGGATCCCAGAGCTGCCCTTGAATTTTGCCCTCTTTTCACGTGTTCTCTGTATTGTCCCTCTGGAACCAGAGCTCACTGCACTGACCAGATTGCCTCCTGGCAAGCAGACATGCAACCAACATACTGTTACATTATATGTGAGACTGGACCATTCAAAATCCTGAAAACTTTCTTTTTCCCCTTCCTGAAACACACAAGTTTTTTGGTTGACTTTGAAGGCTGATTTGAGACTTGAACACACAGTACTGTTTTTTACTCTGTCATCTGCTCTTCCCTAGGCTTTAACTTCAAGGATACTATTATGGGTTAAACTGTGTCCTTCAAAAAAAAGAGAGAGAGAGAGAGAGAGAGAGATGTTGAGGTGCTAAACCCCAATACCTCTGAAAGTAAGCTTATTTGGAAATAGGGTTGTTGCAGATCTAACTAGTTAAGTAAAAATGAAATCAGATTGGAGTAGGGTGGGGCCCTAATTCGATATGACTGACATCCTTATAAAACACACACACACAGGGAGAACACTCTATGACAACAAAGGCAGGAACTGGTGTTATGCAGCTGCCTCCCAAGGAACACTAAAGATTGTCAGCAAATAATTAGAAGCTAGCAAGAGACAAAGGAGGGTTTCTTTATAGGTTTTAGAGGGAGCATGGCCCTGCTGACCCCTTGATTTCAGATTTCCAGCCTCCAGAACTCTGAGACAATAAATTTCTGTTGTTTTAAGCCAACCAGTTTGCTATATTTTGATATAGTAGCTCTAGAAAGTACATACAGACTTGTAACATAAATGAGTCATTACTAGATTTAGCTCTGGTTATTATGTCACAAAGTTGATCTGTCTGATTCTCCTCTGATGAATGGATCTAGATAAACTATAGATCCAAACCAACTTTATTAATCTAATTAAACTCTGTATTGTAAAAGTATTATCCATTAACCCTGTTATCTGCTCTTTTATTTTGATCTGCAGAGCACCAGCTCTGTGCCAAGTACCAGGGTATATAGTCTTGAACAAGACTCTTGCCGCTGCCTTCATGGAGCTTAGGCCCTGGAGAGGTGGAGTAACCAATGCCATCCATGTCACACCCATATTTTCCCCATGCTCATTATTCTTAGGCCCACTGACTCAAACCTTGCAAAGGTTTGCTTGAGCAGTTTCTCTGACTGCTGCAAACTGCTGGAGCCCTCTTGGCTCATGTACCATTGGGGATCAACCCTAAACCAGTTTGATGTTATTGGGTGCATAAATACCCCTGCCCCCTCACCCACTCTGAGGCATGTCTACACTATCCCCAGACTTCCCTTTTGGAACTGAGCCTCAGCTGCCTGTAACAGTTGCCTGCTCAGTGATGTACCTAAATTAGTTTCCTTCCTTCAGTTTAACACTTTCTTACTGGTGCTTCCTGGAATAATATCCACAGTAAGCTACTTAAATATGTATCTTTGACTCAGGATCTACTTCTAGGAATAACCAAACTAAGATAAGTGGCAAGTAATTTTAAAAGGATCAAAAGTGAATGAATTAAATATTTTCCAGCTGTGTTGACTGTTATAAAGTAACAATAGCTTTTAATAGGAACTGCTGGTGAGAGTTTCTACCCTCCTTTGGGTAGAATGATCAGGGAAGTCCTCTCTAGGTTGGTGACAGTTAAGACCTGTGGGAAGAAGAGTAGTAGCCAAATGAAGAGAAGGGCAGAAGACATTACAGGACAATACAGTAACAACAAGGGCAAAAGCTCTTAAATCACCAATGAGCTCAGCATCTTTGAGGAGCTGAAAGAAATTTAGAGTGGCGTGAGTTAGGAGAAGGGGCACAATATAAGGCTGTAGGGCTAGGCAGAAGCCATAAAAGGCAGGGGCTTGTAGACTTTTCTTCTCTCCACATGGAATGGGAAGTCACAGAATATTTTTCAGCAATGAAGAAACATAATATAATTTATATTTTGAAATCACTCTTACCACTGGGAGGGGAACTGATTGCAGAATGGTCAAAGCAGAAATAAGGAGATAGAAATCAATGACAATTAAAAGAAAATACTGGTTTGCCTGCACTAAAAGGGTAGCAATCAAGATGGAAAGAAGAGAGACTATTTACTGATGCATTCTCTCAAATTTTAATATTACACACAACATTTTGAAATTAAGTGATATTTTCATAATCATATATCTTAGACCTGTTTTATGTCAGTCTGTTAGGATCTATGTCATTCTTTTTAACAGTTTGTTTCAGATGCTTTCTGCAATCTAGAGTGAAGATTTGAGATATAATTGTTAAGAAGCCACAAGATTTTCTGATGGCTTTAAGGGAATGGAGAGAAAAATTAAGGAATCAAGGATTGTTACCAAATTTCTACCTTCTGTGCTAATTGCGGTCCTCTTTAGGCTGCCAGCATTAATATGAAAATAGAAAAAAAATAAAAGAAGTAAAAGAACAGATAATAAAATGTAAACAAGTCACCAAATATGAATACGTAGATTTATCCACATCACCTGCAATTATAGAGTCTTATGTTTGAAAGATAACATTTTTTCTTTTAGTGAATGAATACAAAAAATGTGCTCCTGAGAAGCTTAGACATGTTAATAGGTAAAATAGATACATTTATAATTAGTGTTTATTGAGAACTTAGAATATTCTAGGTGCTTCATAGGCATTATATATATATATATATTTTTTTTTTTTTAACCACAAAACCATATGAAATGCCACTAAAATTCCTGAGTAAATTGAAGAATGTCAAGCCATCTACCTAAGAAATTGAAATATTCAATAATTACTACAATACAGGGATTAATAAGTATTGCCTTTGAGGACACAGAGGAGAGAACTATGAATTCTGACTTGGAAGTGACAGAAAGTTGTACATCTGAGCATTTAAAGGTGACGTGAATTTTTTTAGTAGATAAAAGGGAAGAGGATTTCTGGGAGAGAAAATCACTTCTTCAGTGGCAGAGGTGTGACTACCATGATCAGATTTATACTTAAAGGACCATATTTTGGCTTAGCATTTATTGCCATTACATAATTATTTAAGTAAGTTTGGTTTAATGTTTTCCCCTTACTAGATGGTATGCTTCACAAGTGCCTGGATTTCACCAAAGTTGTACAACATATAAAATAGGTAAAAGTGAGCAATCATTCATTAAATGCATAGGTAAGTGAATGAGTAGAGAATAAGTGAATGAATGAGTGAATAAGGGAAGAAACAAACAAATCAATGAATCAACTGTGGTGAATATACTGCAGTTGCAATAAACTGCAGGTGGGAGCAGAGTAGAGTATAGCACAGTTGGTAAGAATATTAGCCCAAGAGAAGACTGACTGTGAATAGCTGCTCTATCTCTTAGTTGCTGGGCAAACTTGGAAAAGTCACTTAAACTTTTTAAACCTTTATTTCTTAAAAAAAAACCCACTGATTGTAATAATAGTACTCTCGTCGTTGGATTATGTTGATTAAAGGAGATCATGCATTTAAGGCCTTAACTATAGTGTGTGGCACATACTTGGAGTCCAATGAATTTTAGTTAATACGTATAGGGAAAGGGTTATCTGGAATTGGGTACTAAATAGGAAGAATTGTAAGGACTATGGCAAAGGCAAGGAGATGACAAGAAGATGCTGAGTTTTGAGGCTTCCCTTAGATATGGTCTATAAGATTTAAGGTCTGACTAGACATGGGGTATAGGGTGTTGTGGGAAACATGTAGTCCAACTTGGAGTTCTGAGAGGGGGTGCATCATTCATTAAGACAGGGAATATAAGTAGACAAGCATGTATTGGGGAAAATAAATTAAATTCATTTGGAATGTGCTAAACTTGAGGTCATGATGTAATTTATATGCCAAACCCACTGAGCATTTACTGTAAGCCAGATACTCTGCTGTCTACTTGGAGGGGGTTTATAACAGATTATGTAAGGAGAGGAGATAAGTGATGGATGAAATAATCATGTTTCACATGGTGTTTTAGTTCAGGCTGCTATGACAAACTACCATAGACTGGATGGCTTAAACATTTTTTTGTTTTTTACACTTATTTCTCACATTTCTGAAGGATGGGACATCCAGATCAAGATGCAGGCAAATCTAGTGTCTGGTGAGAGCCTACATCTTGGTTTGCAGATAGCAGTCTTCTCCTGCTATCCTGACACGTAGAGAGCAGAGAGAGGAAGCCAGCTGTCTCTGTCTCTTCTTCAAGGGCACTAATCCCGTCATCAGGGCTCCACTCTCATGACCTGATTACCTACCGAAGGCCCCATTTCCCAATACCATCACATTGGAGACAGGGATTTAAACATATGAATTTTTGTTGGGGGCACAAATATTCAGTCCTTAGCACATGGCTTTCATTTGAGAAGAAGAGAGAACATGCATATAGATTAATATTAAAAAGGCAGATTTCAAATCCACTCTGAAGCTTTCCTTTTTGTCTTCATTAACCTATTTCTAAATCATTTTAATTGGTAGCCATCTTAGATTGTTTGCCCGATGGACAAGTGTGTATTTTCTCCTTTCAGCTGTTTCCCTTTCCTATTAAACCCTGAATACTTGACCTGGCCCACCAGGCCCTATGTGGAAAGTCTCCAGTGTCATCCAGTGTAATTTCCTCTTCTACTTCCCCATCACCACCAATCCTTGAGGTCATTGCAAAGGAAACCCTGTTCCTTCTGCAGTTGCTTAAACCAGTGAAACCAGTGGTCCTGAAACATTTTTTACTCTGCATGCCCATCAGTAAAATTTCTTGAGCATGCAGTCCTAATTCATAATAACATTTATGCAAATACTAGTAAACTGATACTGCATGCATCTTATAAAACTACATAAAAAATAAACATTTTAGAGGTTGAGCTAAGTGACTGTAAATAGAAGTTCTAACATTTTCTTCCTACACCCAATGAATAAGTCATTTTAACCCTACTGAACTCCTTCCTTTCTCCCTCAGGATGCCACATGCTGTTCCCTTGTACCTGGAACGCTCTTGCCCTGTGAGTAGGGTTAATTCCTGCTTATCTTTCAGCTTAAATGTGACTTTCTCAGTGTGTCCCATCCCTTTCAAACTAGGTTAAATGCCCAACTATATTTTCTTTTAGCATTGAGTAGCCACCCACTCGCCAGCATTTATCATTATTGTAATGAATATGTATGTGATCTTCGGTTAATGTCTGCTCCCCACTAGACTTCAAGAGCTGCTAGGTCAAGGTATCTTGTGCACTGTTGGATCTTCTACCTTTTTTTTTTTTTTTTTTTTTGCTGTGCTTGGGCGTCTCACTGCTGTGGCCTCTCCCGCCGAGGAACACAGGCTCCGGACGCGCAGGCCCAGCGGCCACGGCCCACGGGCCCAGCCGCTCCGCGGCATGCAGGATTCTCCCGGACCGGGGCACGAACCTGCGTCCCCTGCATCGGCAGGCGGACCCCCAACCACTGTGCCACCAGGGAAGCCCCTACCTCTTTGATTATTAAGTCTAATTCACTCTTTAATGAGTGTTGATGATTGAAACTAATTCCATGCCCTTCACAACATCATTACCCTCTATTCCCTATTGTCTGTTCTCCCACGAGAAGACCATCAAAGCTTCCACAATGCTAGGAAATTATATCTAAGGAATTCTTACAGCTTATTCCTATCAAGACTCAGAGTTGGAAACTCCTTAAATAATAATTCTGTCCAAATGTTCTAATATAATGATTGATTTTAAGGTTGAATCTAAGGTTGTATACCACCATAGATAAGAGCAAGTACTCTGGAGTTCTGTTGTCTGGGTCAGAATACCAGTTCTAGCACTTATTAGCTGTTGACTTTATACAAGTCACTTAACCTCTCTCTGCTCAGTTTTCTCATTTCTAAAGTTGGTACTATTGGGTTGTTAGTTTTGGATAAATTTATATGTCTAAAGTACTCAGGGAAGTATCTAATAATAGAAAGTACTCAATAAACGTTAACTGTTACTAATACATGCTAAAAGAACTTTTTCATAAACATCTGGAGGTTTGGTTTAATTATATACCAACAATCCAGTCACTTCACTTTGTATATATAGTCATCCTCTAACTTTTCTGATTACGGTAATATAAGGCTTAAAGGCATTCCAAAAGTTAAAGAAGTCACAGTATTTACATTCCAAGAATTGGGTAGAGCATATTTGAGCTCATTGTGATTACAAGGCATTCCCTAGGCTGTGACATGGGGACATTTTATTAAAAGAAGCAGGAAACTTTATTTATTGCTCATTTCTCTTCATGGTTCACAGCTTGTAATGATTTGAACCAACAAAGTATCTATTATCAGTGGGAATGCATAAGCATATAGGAAGTATGAAAGATATATTTTCTAGTATGAAAGTCTCCCTGTTCTTTCTTGCTCATAATTGATAGACTCTTTCTGAAGAGGAGTTTGCAGTGGTTTGAACAAAGATCACGATATAAAAATAAATTATGGTATGTAGCCCTCGGTGTCTTACTCATAAATTATTTCCCTCTAGTGATGCTTTTTTACATTCAGGGGTGGATTTAAAATTTCCTTCCTGGATATTATTCATACAGGATATTGTAGTTAAGGAGCTTGCCTTTTATAGCTGACATGGTAGTAAAGTCCAGGCTTCAGGTGAGGCAGGGGGGAATAAGAACAGGGACTCTGTCTGCTTCTTCCCTCCCCCATTTACTGTCGCTCAGTACTTCTTTTTTTTTTTTTATAATACTATCGTACGTATTTCTTTTTTTTTTTACATCTTTATTGGAGCATAATTGCTTTACAATGGTGTATTAGTTTCTGCTTTATAACAAAGTGAATCATTTATACATATACATATGTTCCCATATCTCTTCCCTCTTGCGTCTCCCTCCCTCCCACCCTTCCTATCCCACCCCTCTAGGTGGTCACAAGGCACCGAGCTGATCTCCCTGTGCTATGCAGCTGCTTCCCACTAGCTATCTATTTTACATTTGGTAGCGTATATATGTCCATGCCTCTCTCTCGCTTTGTCACAGCTTACCCTTCCCCCTCCCCATGTCCTCAAGTCCATTCTCTAGTAGGTCTGTGTCTTTATTCCTGTCTTACCCCTAGGTTCTTCATGACATTTTTTTTCTTAAATTCCATATATATGTGTTAACATACGGTATTTGTCTTTCTCTTTCTGACGTACTTCACTCTGTATGACAGAGAGAGTACTTCTTTTTGATGTGACTCCTATAAACATTGTCAATGAGTGAGCCTGGGAGAAAAAAAAGTAGTGGGATAGACACTGCAAGAAAGATGAGGAGAATATCACAGGGTTTTATTCCAGTCCCTTTAAACATGGAATCCAGCTGTGCTCCCTGACTCTGCCTGTTTCATTTTATTCTGAAACAGTGGTCCTCAACAGAGGCTTGCACATTATAATCATCTGGAGACTTTTAAAAATGCCCATGACTGAGATGCTGATATATTTATTCTTTTTTAATTTTTTAAAGCTCTCCCCATAATTTTAACTTACAGCCAGGGTTTAGAACCAAAGCCCTAAATCATTAGTTCCATTCAGTGAGCTCAATCATTTCAGTCCAATGAGACCACGGAGTAGTCAGTTATAGAGACGCAGGTGATTTGTAGAGTTGAAGTACACATGCCTAGAGTTGCAGGAATACAGTACAAGCATAGAACTAGCCTGACCTGAGAGGGGTGCCCTGCAGCCCATGCACAAGGTGAAATAGTGAAGCTAGGAGGAAGGAGTGTCCAGGGATTAGAAGCTAAGCAGGTGGTCTGGAGAGTGCATTCTAGTATCTCATTTGAGCAAAAGTTACCAAAGTCATAAGAGTTAGGCAGGCAGGAGCATTAAACAGCAAAAAACTGAGATCTGAGACAGAAACCAGGAAATTCAATGGAACTGAGAAAAAAAGACAAGATGGTAAACTTAACTAGTCTAGGCAGAAAGCTTTCTGAGCCAGGAACAGACATTTTGAAGCAGAAACCGTGCTGCTAAGTCACTTATTCTCAAGGTTTGAGCAATGCAGAATTTGTATTTAGAAACAGCCTAGAGGAAGACTTTCCTAAATCTTTTTTCTTAAATAATTTCACAGTCAAACATCCACATAACTGATTATATTTTAGCCTAAACACACTAACTGACAAAATGTTTGGCATTAAGTAAACAATAAATGTGCACTTAATTAATTCAGATTTGATCAATTTGAGAGTCTTGATTGGCAACTATTCTCCTGATAATGACAAGGCAGATTCGTGAAGAATGAACAAATGAACAATTAAGAATTGGTGAGTGAAAAATAGGATATTTGTTCCTTGATGTTGTCATACAAAGAATATAAACTATGGTTTGACTGTTTGTAAACAAATGGCTGCTTTGAACTATGAAAAGTCACCAGTGGTACTGAAAACATCACAACCTTGTATGGTCACATATAAGAGTGGCAATGTAAAGGAATCAAAAATATTTTAAGTGGAAGAGCTCACATTTGAGAATTTTTGGAGGTCAGCATTATTAGATGGAGATAATAGGAGAGTAACTGAATCAAAAGTAAAAACACTAATAAATAATGCAGTCCCTCTGATGAGAGGCAAAAATAATGTCCCCTTTCATATCCTATGGATTTTCATTTAATTTTATTAAATTATTAAAACAAATGACAATAGCAGATTCCTCTTTGCCCACTCCCTTCCCAACAATACCACCCCCACCTCTTACCCTCACCACTATGTCTGAAAAGTTGTACATGCTTAATACAACAAAATCAAGATTGTTCTGGGACCTGCTTGGTGAACATGACCATACATGACACATTGAACTGATGCAGCCATATCACTACCAGGCTAAGAATAAAGACGACAGATGGAAGACTGTGAAGCAAGAGAGCCACAGAGGATACGAAGTGGAACTCTGCCTTAACAATGGCCCTGGAGCAGATACACATGTAGGGTCTTTGTCATATAAGGAAATAAATGTGTTAATTACAACATATGGTATAAGGAATGGGATATTGCAAAGAAAATATACTAAAATAGAAAATTATCTGGGTCAAGGTCATTGAAGACCCACTATTTAAATGTGGCACTTGAAGTATTATTTCAGATGGTTGTAAAATGTTTGGTTAAATTGTCACGTTTTGTACATTGGACACCAATGAATCACCCATTGAAGCTGTAGAATTAGGGGACAATGGTAGAAAAATCACACTGCTGAGGGATTTTGGCTCCTTAATGGGGTGTTCAGTAAGACTCTAAAAGAAAGACATGAGCTTAGACTCTTGTTTTTCCTGAAAGCAGAAAAACAAAATCATGAAGCTTTTGAAAGTAATATTTTTCTTCCTTTGCCCCTTCTCAAAAAATTGTCTGAGGAGATAATAATTTGGAGTCATACAAAATTTAAAAAGGCTGAATTTTGATTGTCTTCTCCAATGTAAGGTCAGTACAAATGGAGATAGGTAATTGGGAGAATATGATAAAACTAAGACTATCAACAAATCAATGTTTACTTGCTATAATTTATAAGATAGTAAAAAATTAGACATATTATTCAAGATAAAAAGAAACAAAGTACAAAAAGTGATAAGAAATGAAAAACTGGGCTTATATAATTATAGGAGGAATCCAAATATACATGACAAAGACAGTAATATCTATGACAAAGACAATAAAATACTATGTATAACAAATTTGTAAACTTAGATGAAATACTTGATGGTCTGGAAGTGTATATTATTTAAAATGGCTCAAAAACATATAGATAACAAATTAATTAATAGTAAATAAAATTAAGGGATGTACTAACATTTATCCCTGAAATAGATAAAAGGTCAGATCTAAATTATTTATCTAAAATATACTTTAAAAAACAAAATAAAATCCCCATATTATATGAACTGCTAAGATCATGGATGAGAAAGTAATTCTTCTAAGTTCATTTTATAGAAGTACAAAGGGAAAAATCCACTAGTAGACAAAACTGAGCAAGGACAGCAGAACAAGTAAAAGTATAGGCCAAAAATGAGTATGCTACCCAGTGCAGTCTACAGATTCAATGCAATCCCTATCAAACTACCACTGGCATTTTTCACAGAACTAGAACAAAAAAGTTCACTATTTGTATGGAAACACAAAAGACCCCAAATAGCCAAAGCAATCTTGAGAAAGAAAAAGGGAGCTGAAGGAATCAGGCACCCTGACTTCAGACTATACTACAAAGCTACAGTAATCAAGACAGTATGGTACTGACACAAAAAGAGAAATATAGATCAATGGAACAAGATAGAAAGCCCAGAGATAAGCCCATGCACATATGGTCACCTTATCTTTGATAAAGGAGGCAAGAATATACAATGAAAAAAGACAGCCTCTTCAATAAGTGGTGCTGAGAAAACTGGACAGCTACATGTAAACGTATGAGATTAGAACACTCCCTAACACCATACACAAAAATAAGCTCAAAATGGATTAAAGACCTAAATGTAAGGCCAGACACTATCAAACTCTTAGAGGAAAACACAGGCAGAACACTCTATGACATAAATCACAGCAAGATCCTTTTTGACCCACCTCCTAGAGAAATGGAAATAAAAACAAAAATAAACAAATGGGATCTAATGAAACTTCAAAGCTTTTACACAGTGAAGGAAACCATAAACAAGGCCAAAGACAATGCTCAGAATGGGAGAAAATATTTGCAGATGAAGCAACTGACAAAGGATTAATCTCCAAAATTAATAAGCAGCTCATGCAGCTCAATAACAAAAAAACAAACAACCCAATCCAAAAATGGGCAGAAGACCTAAATAGACATTTCTTCAAAGAAGATATACAGATTGCCAACAAACACATGAAACAATGCTCAACATCACTAATCATTACGGAAATGCAAATCAAAACTACAATGAGGTATCAGCTCACACCAGTCAGAATGGCCATCATCAAAAAATCTACAAACAATAAATGCTGGAGAAGGTGTGGAGAAAAGGGAACCCTCTTGCACTGTTGGTTAGAATGTAAATTGATACAACCACTATGGTTTTTAAGGAACCAGTATGGAAGTTCCTTAACAAACTAAAAACAGAACTACCATATGACCCAGCAATCCCACTACTGGGCATATACCCCAAGAAAACCATAATTCAACAGAGTCATGTACCACAATGTTCACTGTGGCACCATTTACAATAGCCAGGACATGGAAGCAACCTAAGTGTTCATCGACAGATGAATAGATAACAAAGACGTGGCATATATATACAATAGGATATTACTCAGCCATAAAAAGAAACAAAATTGAGTTATTTGTAGTGAGGGGGATGGACCTAGAGACTGTGATACAGAGTGAAGTAAGTCAGAAAGAGAAAAACAAATACCATATGCTAACACATATATATGAAATCTAAAAAAAAAGAAAAAAATGCTTCTGACAAACCTAGGGACAGGACAGGAATAAAGATGCAGAGGTAGAGAATGGACTTGAGGACACAGAGAGGGGGAAGGGTAAGCTGGGACGAAGTGAGAGAGTGGCATTGACATATATACACTACCAAATGTAAAATAGATAGTGGGAAGCAGCTGCATAGCACAGGGAGATCAGCTCAGTGCTTTGTGACCACCTAGAGGGGTGGGATAGGGAGGGGTAGGAGGGAGACACAAGAGGGAGGGGATATGGGCATATATGTATACATATAGCTGATTCACTTTGTTATACAGCAGAAACTAATACAACATTATACAGCAATTATACTCCGATAAATATGTTAAAAAAAAACAAAGTATAGGCCAGTCTCACTAATGAACACAAATGTAAATACCTAACGAAGATATTAGCAAATAAATTCCAGCAGAACCTGCAGGTAATTATATATCATCACCAAGTTTGTATTGTCCAAGAAATGCAAAGCTTGTTTAGCACTAGAAAATGCACAAAGCTAATTTACTACATTAAACAATTACAGGGGGGGAAAAGATCATGTTTAAAAGCTGTTTTATAATATGTTCCCCCAAATTCTGATTAAAAAATTAATAATTGAAGTTCTTAGCAAGCTAGAAGTAAAAGGGAACTTCCTTGATTTAATACAATTTATCTACCAGAAAACTATCAAGCAAGCATCACATTTAGTGGTGAAATATTGGAAGCATTCCCTTTAAAATCAGTAACAGGAAAGGATGGTTTACTATCATATTGTTAATCAGCATTGTACTAGATCCCCTAGTCAATCCACCAAGCCAGGAAGTTTTTTTAAAAATAAAAGTATAAATATTGGAAAGAAATAATGAGAAATAAATTATAACTATTCAAAAGGAGGAAGAAAAATGTCATTATATTAGAAATAGCAAAGATGCAATTTTCTTTTTTTTTTTTCCATTTTTTTTTATTAGTTTCTGCTTTATAACAAAGTGAATCAGTCATACATATACATCTGTTCCCACATCCCCTCCCTCATGCATCTCCCTCCCTCCCACCCTCCCCATCCCTCCCCTCCAGGCAGTCACAAAGCACCGAGCTGATCTCCCTGTGCTCTGCGGCTGCTTCCCACTATCTATCTACCCTACGTTTGGTAGTGTATATATGTCCATGCCTCTCTTTCGCTTTGTCACAGCTTACCCTTCCCCCTCCCCATATCCTCAAGTCCATTCTCAAGTAGGTCTGTGTCTTTATTCCCGTTTTACCCCTAGGTTCTTCATGACATTTTTTTTTCTTATATTCCATATATATGTGTTAGCATACGGTATTTGTCTTTCTCTTTCTGACTTACTTCACTCTGTATGACAGACTCTAGGTCTATCCACCTCATTACAAATAGCTCAGTTTCGTTTCTTTTTATGGCTGAGTAATATTCCATTGTATATATGTGCCACATCTTCTTTATCCATTCATCCGATGATGGACACTTAGGTTGTTTCCAGCTCCGGGCTATTGTGAATAGAGCTGCAATGAACATTTTGGTACATGTCTCTTTTTGAATTATGGTTTTCTCAGGGTATATGCCTACTAGTGGGATTGCTGGATCATATGGTAGTTCTATTTTTAGTTTTTTAAGGAACCTCCATACTGTTCTCCATAGTGGCTGTACCAATTCACATTCCCACCAGCAGTGCAAGAGTGTTCCCTTTTCTCCACACCCTCTCCAGCATTTATTGTTTCTAGATTTCTTGATGATGGCCATTCTGACTGGTGTGAGATGATATCTCATTGTAGTTTTGATTTGCATTTCTCTAATGATTAGTGATGTTGAGCATTCTTTCATGTGTTTGTTGGCAGTCTGTATATCTTCTTTGGAGAAATGCCTATTTAAGTCTTCTGCCCATTTTTGGATTGGGTTGTTTGTTTTTTTGCTATTGAGCTGCATGAGCTGTTTATAAATTTTGGAGATTAATCCTTTGTCAGTTGCTTCATTTGCAAATATTTTCTCCCATTCTGAGGGTTGTCTTTTGGTCTTGTTTATGGTTTCCTTTGCTGTGCAAAAGCTTTGAAGTTTCATTAGGTCCCATGTGTTTATCTTTGTTTTTATTTCCATTTCTCTAGGAGGTGGGTCCAAAAGGATCTTGCTGTGATTTATGTCATAGAGTGTTCTACCTATGTTTTCCTCTAAGAGTTTGATAGTTTCTGGCCTTAGATTTAAGTCTTTAATCCATTTTGAGCTTATTTTTGTGTATGGTGTTAGGGAATGATCTAATCTCATACTTTTACATGTCCCTGTCCAGTTTTCCCAGCACCACTTATTGAAGAGGCTGTCCTTTCTCCACTGTACATTCCTGCCTCCTTTATCGAAGATAAGTTGGCCATATGTGCGTGGGTTTATCTCTGGGCTTTCTATCCTGATCCACTGATCTATCTTTCTGTTTTTATGCCAGTACCACACTGTCTTAATTACTGTAGCTTTGTAGTATAGTCTGAAGTCAGGGAGCCTGATTCCTCCAGCTCCTTTTTTCGTTCTCAAGATTGCTTTGGCTATTCGGGGTCTTTTGTTTTTCCAAACAAATTTTGAAATTTTTTGTTCTACTTCTGTGAAAAATGCCAGTGGTAGTTTGATAGGGATTGCATTGAATCTGTAGATTGCTTTGGGTAGTAGAGTCATTTTCACAATATTGATTCTTCCAATCCAGGAGCATGGTATATCTCTCCATCTGTTTGTAGCATCTTTAATTTCTTTCATCAGTGTCTTATAATTTTCTGCATACAGGTCTTTTGTCTCCTTAGGTAGGTTTATTCCTAGATATTTTATTCTTTTTGTTGCAATGGTAAATGGGAGTGTTTTCTTGATTTCATTTTCAGATTTTTCATCATTAGTGTACAGGAATGCCAGAGATTTCTGTACATTAATTTTGTAACCTGCTACTTTACCAAATTCATTGATTAGCTCTAGTAGTTTTCTGGTAGCATCTTTAGGATTCTCTATGTATAGTATCATGTCATCTGCAAACAATGACAGCTTTACTTCTTCTTTTCCAATTTGGATTCCTTTTATTTCCTTTTCTTCTCTGATTGCTGTGGCTAAAACTTCCAAAACTAGGTTGAATAAGAGTGGTGAGAGTGGGCAACCTTGTCTTGTTCCTGATCTTAGTGGAAATGGTTTCAGTTTTTCACCATTGAGGACGATGTTGGCTGTGGGTTTGTCATATATGGCCTTTATTATGTTGAGGAAAGATCCCTCTATGCCTACTTTCGGCAGGGTTTTTATCATAAATGGGTGTTGAATTTTGTCGAAAGCTTTCTCTGCATCTATTGAGATGATCATATGGTTTTTCTCCTTCAACTTGTTAATATGGTGTATCACATTGATTGATTTGCGTATATTGAAGAATCCTTGCATTCCTGGAATAAACCCCACTTGATCATGGTGTATGATCCTTTTAATGTGCTGTTGGATTCTGTTTGCTAGTATTTTGTTGAGGATTTTTGCATCTATGTTCATCAGTGATATTGGCCTGTAGTTTTCTTTCTTTGTGACATCCTTGCCTGGTTTTGGTATCAAGGTGATGGTGGCCTCGTAGAATGAGTTTGGGAGTGTTCCTTCCTCTGAAATTGTTTGGAAGAGTTTGAGAAGGATGGGTGTTAGCTCTTCTCTAAATGTTTGATAGAATTCGCCTGTGAAGCCATCTGGTCCTGGGCTTTTGTTTGATGGAAGATTTTTAATCACAGTTTCAATTTCAGTGCTTGTGATTGGTCTATTCATATTTTCTATTTCTTCCTGAGTCAGTCTTGGCAGGTTGTGCATTTCTAAGAATTTGTCCATTTCTTCCAGGTTGTCCATTTTATTGGCATAGAGTTGCTTGTAGTAATCTCTCATGATCTTTTGTATTTCTGCAGTGTCAGTTGTTACTTCTCCTTTTTCATTTCTAATTCTATTGATTTGAGTCTTCTCCCTTCTTTTCTTGATGAGTCTGGCTAATGGTTTGTCAATTTTGTTTATCTTCTCAAAGAACCAGCTTTTAGTTTGGTTGATCTTTGCTATCGTTTCCTTCATTTCTTTTTCATTTATTTCTGATCTGATCTTTATGATTTCTTTCCTTCTGCTAGCTTTGGGGGTTTTTTGTTCTTCTTTCTCTAATTGCTTTAGGTGCAGGGTCAGGTTGTTTACTCGAAATGTTTCCTGTTTCTTAAGGTGGGATTGTATTGCTATAAACTTCCCCCTTAGAACTGCTTTTGCTGCATCCCATAGGTTTTGGGTTGTCGTGTCTCCATTGTCATTTGTTTCTAGGTATTTTTTAATTTCCTCTCTGATTTCTTCAGTGATCACTTCGTTATTGAGTAGTGTATTGTTTAGCCTCCATGTGTTTGTATTTTTTACAGATCTTTTCCTGTAATTGATGTCTAGTCTCATAGCATTGTGGTCGGAAAAGATACTTGATACAATTTCAATTTTCTTAAATTTACCAAGGCTTGATTTGTGACCCAAGATATGATCTATCCTGGAGAATGTTCCATGAGCACTTGAGAAAAATGTGTATTCTGTTGTTTTTGGATGAAATGTCCTATAAATATCAACTAAGTCCATCTTGTTTAATGTATCATTTAAAGCTTGTGTTTCCTTATTTATTTTCATTTTGGACGATCTGTCCATTGGTGAAAGTGGGGTGTTAAAGTCCCCTACTATGATTGTGTTACTGTCGATTTCCCCTTTTATAGCTGTTAGTATTTGCCTTATGTATTGAGGTGCTCCTATGTTGGGTGCATAAATATTTACAATTGTTATATCTTCTTCTTGGATCGATCCCTTGATCATTATGTAGTGTCCTTCTTTGTCTCTTCTAATAGTCTTTATTTTAAAGTCTATTTTGTCTGATATAAGAATTGCTACTCCAGCTTTCTTTTGATTTCCATTTGCATGGAATATCTTTTTCCATCCCCTTACTTTCAATCTGTATGTGTCTTTAGGTCTGAAGTGGGTCTCTTGTAGACAGCATATATATGGGTCTTGTTTTTGTATCCATTCAGCCACTCTGTGTCTTTTGGTGGGAGCATTTAGTCCATTTACATTTAAGGTAATTATTGATATGTATGTTCCTATTCCCATTTTCTTAATTGTTTTGGGTTCGTTATTGTAGGTATATTCCTTCTGTTGTGTTTCTTGCCTAGAGATGTTCCTTTAGCATTTGTTGTAAAGCTGGTTTGGTGGTGCTGAACTCTCTCAGCTTTTGCTTGTCTGTAAAGGTTTTAATTTCTCCATCAAATCTGAATGAGATCCTTGCTGGGTAGAGTAATCTTGGCTGCAGGTTTCTCTCCTTCATCACTTTAATTATGTCCTGCCACTCCCTTCTGGCTTGTAGAGTTTCTGCTGAGAGATCAGCTGTTAACCTGATGGGGATTCCCTTGTGTGTTATTTGTTGTTTTTCCCTTGCTGCTTTTAATATGATTTCTTTGTGTTTAATTTTTGACAGTTTGATTAATATGTGTCTTGGTGTATTTCTCCTTGGATTTATTCTGTATGGAATTCTCTGTGCCTCCTGGACTTGATTAACTATTTCCTTTCCCATATTGGGGAAGTTTTCAACTATAATCTCTTCAAATATTTTCTCAGTCCCTTTCTTTTTCTCTTCTTCTTCTGGAACCCCTATAATTCGAATGTTGGTGCGTTTAATGTTGTCCCAGAGGTCTCTGAGACTGTCCTCTGTTCTTTTCATTCTTTTTTCTTTATTTTGCTCTGCAGCAGTTATTTCCACTATTTTATCTTCCACCTCACTTATCCGTTCTTCTGCCTCAGTTATTCTGCTATTGATCCCATCTAGAGTATTTTTTATTTCATGTATTGTGTTTTTAATCGATGCTTGATTCATCTTTAGTTCTTCTAGGTCCTTGTTAACTGTTTCTTGCATTTTGTCTATTCTATTTCCAGGATTTTGGATCATCTTTACCATCATTATTCTGAATTCTTTTTCAGGTAGACTGCCTATTACCTCTTCATTTGTTAGGTCTGGTAGGTTTTTATCTTGCTCCTTCACCTGCTGTGTGTTTTTCTGTCTTCTCATTTTGCTTATGTTACTGTGTTTGGGGTCTCCTTTTTGCAGGCTGCAGATTCGTAGTTCCCGTTGTTTTTCGTGTCTGACCCCAGTGGCTAAGGTTGTTTCAGTAGGTTGTATAGGCTTCCTGGTTGGGGGGACTAATGCCTGTGTTCTGGTGGTTGAGGCTCGATCTTGTCTTTCTGGTGGACAGGTCCACGTCTGGTGGTGTGTTTTGGGGTGCCTATGGCCTTATTATGTTTTTAGGTAGCTTCTCTGCTAATGGGTGGGGTTGTGTTCCTGCCTTGCTAGTTGCTTGGCATAGGGTGACCAGCACTGTAGCTTGCTGGTCGTTGACTGAAGCTGGGTGCTGGTGTTGGGATGGAGATCTCTGGGAGATTTTCGCTGCTTGATATTATGTGGAGCTGGGAGGTCTCTTGTGGACCCGTGTCCTGAAGTTGGCTCTCCCACTTCAGAGGCACAGCACTGGCTCCTGGCTGCAGCACCAAGAGCCTTTCATCCACCCAGCTCAGAATAACAGGGAGAAAAAGCAGAAAGAAAGAATTAGTAGAAGAAAGAAAGAGAGAGGGAAAGAAAGGAAGAAGGGAAGAAAGGAAGGATGGAAGGAAGAAAGAAAGAAAGGAGGGAGGGAGTGAGGAAGGATGGAAAGAAAGAAGGAAAGAAAGGAGGGAGGGAGGGAGCAATGAAAGCAAAAGGAAGAGTGAATGGAAGAAGGGAGGGAGGGAGGGAGGAAGGAAAGAAAGAAAGAAAGACAGGAGGGAGGGAGGGAGGAAGGAAAGAAAAAGAAAGTGGAAAGAAGAAGGGTGGGAGGGAGGGAGGAAAGAAAAAGAAAGAAGGAAAGGAAGAGCGGAGGGAGGGAGGGAGGAAGGGAAGGTAGGAAAAAAAGAAAGGGCAGGTAAAGTAGAATAAAGTATGAAATATAGTAGCGTTATTAAAATTAGAAAGTAATTATTGAAAAAAAAAAAAACGGACCGATAGAACCCTGGGACATATGGTGGAAGCAAAGCTATACAGAGAGAATCTTACACAGAAGATTACACATACACATTCACAAAAAGAGAGCAGGGGGAAAAATCAAAAATCTTGCTCTCCAAGCCCACCTCCTCAATTTGGGATAATTCGTTGTAAAAAGAGGAAAAGGGCAAGAAGTCTGAAATCTTGCTCTCTAAGTCCACCTCCTTACTTTGGAATAATTCGTTGTAAAAAGAGGAAAAGGGGGGAAAGTCTTAAATCTTGTCCTCAAAGTCCACTTCCTCAATTTGGGATGATTCGCTGTCCATTCATGCACTCCACAGACGCAGGGCACATCAAATGGACCGTGGAGCTTTAATCCGCTGCCTCCGAGGCTGCACAGAGAGATTTCCCTGACTCTGCTCTCACAGCTCCCGGGTCTCAGCCTTGGACCTGGCCCCGCCTCTGTGCGTAGGTCGCCGGAGGGCGTCCGTTCTTCGCTCAGACAGGACGAGTTTAAAGGAGCCGCTGATTCGGGGGCTCTGGCTCACTCATGCAGAGGGGAGGGAGGGGCGCGCAGTGTGGGGCGGGCCTGCGGCGGCAGAGGCCAGTGTGACGTTGCAGCAGCCCGTGGCGCTCCGTGCGCTTTCCCGGGAAAGCCGTCCCCGGGTCTCGGGACCCCGGCAGTGGCGGGGTGCACAGGTCCCCCGGAAGGCGGGGCGGACAGTGACCCGCGCTCGCACACAGGCCCCGCGGCTGCGGCGGCGGCGGGCGGCGGCAGGCGGCGGCGGCGGCGGGCGGCGGCGGCGGCGGGCGGCGGCGGCGGCCCACGCCCGTCTCCGAGGTCCACGCCTTACCCGCGGCTCGCGCCTGTCTCCGGCGCTTCCCTAAGCAGCCCTTTTAATGCCCTCTCCTCGCACACCTTTTAGGGGGTCTGAGGTCTTCTGTCGGCGTTCAGTAGGTGTTCTGTAGGAGTTGTTCCACGTGTAGATGAATTTCTGATGTATCTGTGGGGAGGAAGGTGATCTCCGCGTCTTACTCTTCCGCCATCTTCCTCCGGGGCCCGATGCAATTTTCTATAGCTCTACTACATGCTAGCAATCATAGAATATATAATAGATGATAAGATCTGCCTCACAATAGCCACAAAACTATAAAATGCATAAAGAGGGCCTCCCTGGTGGCGCAAGTGGTTAAGAGTCCGCCTGCCAATGCAGGGGATACGGGTTCGTGCCCCGGTCTGGGAGGATCCCATATGCCGCGGAGCGGCTGGGCCCGTGAGCCATGGCCGCTGGGCCTGCGCATCCGGAGCCTGTGCTCCGCAACGGGAGAGGCCACAACAGTGAGAGGCCCACATACCGCAAAAAGAAAAATAAAATGCATAAAGATAACCCTAACAAAAATAAGACCTATGTGAAGAAAACTATAAAATTTTATTGAAGGACATAAAAGAAGATTTGAATAAAAGGTGAGCTAAGCCATATTCTGAATGGGTGGCTCAGTATTGCAAAGATAAGAATACTCCTCCAGATTAATCTGTAAATACACAACAATGTAAGTAAAAATCCTATTAACATTATTCATGAAACTCAAAGTCCTCCTTCTAAATTGCATTTAGAAAGGGAAATATGGCAGAGTAACCAAGAGGACATTTTAAAAAGATAGAGAGTAAGAAGAGAGAAATTTGCCTACTGTATTTGAAAACTTATAAAAATTGAGAAACAATTAAGAAAATGTAATATTGACATAGAAATATAGAAAGAGATTGCTGTCCAGGAACAGACCCATGAGAATTTAGTGCGTGAAAATTTGGTAGTTTGAAGTGGTGCGAAAAGGATACCCTGGCAAAAAACAGTGTTGGGTAATTTGTCTATCAGGAGGAAGAAAAATAAATTAGATGCTTACCTCCCAAAATTAACAAAAGTAAATTCAGTTATTTCAGGTTCAAAATGTAGGGGAAAAAATTATGAATGTATTAATGGAAAATATAGGTCATTATTGTTTAATGTAAGACTAGGAATAAGACAAAAAACACACACACACTCACAAATAAACAGTACAACACAAAAGCCATAAGGAATTAATTAATAAATTTAACTGGTATATTTAATCATGCTGTGGTAAAAATGAAGCTATGTTAAAGGTAACAGTAGAGGAAATAATATTTGCACTATAAATACATATTTTTGAATCCGTATTCTGTGGTTATATATAAAAAGGTATTAATATATAATCACATAAGAATACACATGGCATGATGCATATAGTGTGTGTTTATTATTTGTATGTAAATGGTGTGTATTTGTACTAAGCACACATGCATGAATAAATATTACATAAAAATTCAAGAGTAAAGGGCCAAAGATCCGAACAGACAACTCAAAGAGTCAAAAAAGAGAAAATAAAATGGTCCTTAAAGTAAAGATAAAGATGCTTAACTTCACTAACAAGCAGGAAAATGCAAACTAACATACAAAGAGATGCTGTGTTCATTACCTTATTTACCTAATGGGCAAAAATTAAAAGTTTAACATCATATTTTGCCAAGGAAACAGGGAAATAGTTCTGTTAGGGGACCTCCATTGGTAATACCTATTAAAATTTTAAGTGTGCCTCCTTTTGGACTCTACAGTTCCATTTCTTATAAAGTACTGCAGAGAAGCAGTTACACACAGGAGCAAAGGAGTAATGTACACGTTCATGACAACACAGTTTGCAAGGAAGAGATGCTGAACACTAAATAGTAGAAAGTTTTTAAACACTGAAAGTTGTCAAAAACATACAAAAATTTAAGTTTGTAGGGCTTCCCTGGTGGCGCAGTGGTTGAGAGTCCGCCTGCCGATGCAGGGGATACGGGTTCATGCCCCGGTCTGGGAAGATCCCACATGCCGCGGAGCGGCTGGGCCTGTGAGCCATGGCCGCTGAGCTTGCGCTGGTCGCTGAGCCTGCGCATCCGGAGCCTGTGCTCCGCAACGGGAGAGGCCACAACAGCGAGAGGCCCGCGTACCGCAAAAAAAAAAAAAAAAAAAAAAAAAAAATTAAGTTTGTAGAAATATATATGAAGAACATTTTATTTTTCTAAAAATGCACATATATGTGTATGTGTATATTCATATGTATTTATATATACCTAAGTATAAATACATGTACATACACATCCATCGAAAGTGGCACTCCTTCTTTATCACTCTTACCAATTTAGCCTGAAACATATTCTTCATCACATTTTCTATGACATTTTATCTTTTTATTTGGTTACTTACTCACTGACTCTTTCTTTTGACCAGAATATGGGTTTCATGAGATCATAGCAGGAATCATGAATTTCATCACTGGTATTCCCTCAGTACCTAGAATAGCATTTGACTCATAGTTAACCACTAAGTATTTTTCTAACAAACAGAAATATTATATGACATTTATTGACTAATTGATCGTACAGGTGGTGGTTAAGTAGGATTGGCAACACTGTAATGAGACATTTGTGTTTATGTTCAGTATAACCAGAATATCTATTAACAAATACTCATACTGTTTACCATATGTTTACAGATCAGAATATATAAATATATATATAATAAGCTCATTGGGCATTGAAATTTGTATTAAAGAAAACTGTATCTGTCATACTGTATGCTTGATAAGTGCCTCTTTTCCCTCAAAATAGCCTTTTGAGAAAGAACAGAGAACTGAAACAAATGGTTACAAAGATCAAAAAGCAAAAAGGTGATAATATCTTCCTAAAAAATAAAAAATTCTGGAAATATAAAAGGTAACAAAATTTTGTTTTATATACTATAAGAGCTATGCTTTTTAAAGTTTTCAGACATGAAAGAGTCACTACCAAATTAAGATCAAATTTTTCATTGGTCCCTACAGAAGAAATGCAGTATGTATTAATGACAACTACATTATAACTTTGGACAGACTGGAGACAAAAAAAAAAAGATTTCTAAAAAGGATTCAAAGAATTAACACATTTTGTGTGATTCCAAGATAAGACTTTGCACATTTCTTGCTCACTGCTAAACTTGTGGATTTTGCTTATCTAAAATAAGCCACACATATACCTTTGTTGGAATGTTTTCTATTTCTCTCTGTATTTGTCCTTGACTGTCCAGAATAAATGCTTTCATGTACTTTTACATTTTTTTGTTGACTTTCTGAAAGAGACATATCTCTTAAGTTTCACAAACATTCTATAGTATTGCTTTAGGAAAAGTGTTACCTTCTATATTTCCATTTCTTCGGAAAGCTATTGAATACATAGCATTTACTCTGGCAATAAGTATTTGTGGTCATTAAGTTATTTTTAAGGCCAAATATTCAAAATAGGGTGACGTATACACCCTGCACCCTTTCTTTTACTGAATTTCCTTAGAGGAATCCTACAACTCTTTTTATTTTTTGAAATTATAACTACTTAGTAGAATCCCTTTGTGGTATAATCTCTAGAATTTGTCCAAAGACTCCTGGGAGGCACTGATGTTATCTCAGATAAAACAATCAATGAGATGGCAAATCTTTTTTGGTGATTGCTCTTTTTGTTTACTCTTCAACTAATTTTTCACTAATTAATTTACCACTTTTTAAAGGATAGTGTTGGATCATGTCCTTCAATAAGCAATGCTTTTATTCTTGCTTTCATAAATAAATAATAAATATATACATATATAAATAAGTTTTGTTTTTATTTCATTATCATACCCAAGTAAAACAATTATTTGGAGACTAAGAAGAAGTCATCAGAGAGAAAATGTGGTAACATTTTTCAAACCTTGGTATCTTTTGTGATGGATGACATCAGTTGTTATGGCTATCAGTTATTTTGCAGTCACTATGTGCCAGGCATTGGGATAAAAGTTTTATTATCTTATGTTTATAGCAACCTTACAAAGTAAGCATAACCAAGTATTATTATCCCTATTTTGTTGTTGAGAAAAAGAGGTTTACTGGCTCTCTTATGGAATTATACTTAGCAAGATTTAAAATCAAAATGTCATCCAAGTGCTCGCACTGAAGGTCAGGCAATCATTTAAAGTCACTGTTATATAAGTTGGATGCATTGCTCTATTATAGGATTGCAATAGTAGTCTTCAAAGGAAGAGGGATTCTGTGTTTTATTAGTTTAAAGAACATGTGTTTGGGATTCCATGGTCAGTTAGGGGTGTGAGGAGATTATAAACTTTCAAAACTAGTGAGGAACTTGTCAGTTCACAGTTATCCCTGCCAGCGTCTTCATGTAATCAGCTTTGAGTCTTACCTTGTCTAACTTAGAGGTACACAAAACTTCCCAAAGACCGGTTAATCCTTTGAAGTTATGGGTAATTTCCCTCACCACCACCATTTGGTGTACCCTTGAACTATAGAAAATCTTGTCGTAATCACTTACAACTCATAAAGAACCAGTGATGGGTTTGTGTTTTATTTAATGTATTTTCATTTGGAGTTTACAAATCACATGTAGTGTGCGAAATGCAGGGGATGTTGAGGTACACATTATAGCATCTGCTCTCAAAGTAGTTTACAATCAAGTGGGGGAATTATACTGGTGCACAAATAGTGTAGGAGAATGAATGAGGTCAAGGTGAATTTCAGTAAAGTGCTGTGTGTGTGTGTGTGTGTGTGTATAACTGGAGTGGCAGAGTATAATGGAATTAGTATAGATTCACCATTATTTGGCTTTCACATCAGAATACTAGGGATTTATATGGCAAAAAAAAAAAAAAAAAAGGAGGCATTTTAACCCACTGTCCCAAGTCCTTGACTAAGGCTAAAGAAGAGGATGACTGTGGGGGTGGGTAATGCTTCAGCCTGCCAGCATACATCTTCTGGTTTAGAATGTTCTCTAACTGTGTGAATACATGAAAGCACTACGTGAAGGGGTCATATATAAAACACATTCTCAGATCAGAATAATCTCATAAAGCCCTATTTTGAGGTAATTTTCCAAATACTTGTGCAGTGATATTTCTTAGTGGACAGAAGCCTAAGAAGTGCAATGAATGCTTGAGGCAAGAGTGAGTCATAGGCAGGAGAATATTTGGAGATGAATGTAGTATTTACTGGTTTTGATGTATTAAATCCATTTACCACCATGCATCTGAAATTTAATAAGCTTTCTACCTGAACCATGTCCCTCTAGAATATGATAGAAGCTTTAAAATGGGAGGACTTATTCTTTAAAAGAAACAGAAAACCATAGGACTCTGTAATGCATTTTTAAATGTTGAGAAAGTATTTTACTGTTAAGAAATCATAGAGTGCTGATAGTGATACTTGGAGGCTGGATCTGAAATTTTGACTGAATAGGCTCTTTATCTCTGTCTCAGCCATTTGCTGAATTTATATTTTGCTCACTGAAATAACAGGTGCACTGAACTGACCACAATGGCTGGAGATATGGGCATTCTGTATATATATCTTCTCATGAGTACCCACTTACTTTGAAAGGTGAAGTCATCTAAAAGAAATACACATGGCTTTGGGTGGTAGATATTCCTGGTATATGTGCAAAAACATGGCACTTAAAACTATGTTAGTGGATAAATCACCAGTTTTGTAAAAATCAGTGCCAAATGATGGGGATCATCAGGTTTGGCAGGCAAATGGAGAGTGAACTGTTAGGTCTCGTCTGTCTCCAATTCCTGTGATTTTATGATTAAATATTAGTGTCCAGAAATAAGCAAGGGAAATGCCAGCTCTTGAAATACCAAATGTAGACCAGAAAAGACTGTGGATAAATACTTCATTGAGACAAATCCAGGAGATTAATAAGCTGGCCAAAAAATGGGATGGGCAGGAGGGGCTCCTTCCCAGGTAGCTAATTAGGCATGTCTCAGGAACTGGAATTGAACGAACAGAAAAAAAGAAGGTTATTCAAGAAAAAAGTAATTGAAATAAAATTCAATAGCTAAAAGTAATTTTTGTGAACAAATATGTCCTGTCACTTATATGTTATGTATTGCTATGCTGAGATAATGTAGACCAAAGAATAACAGATGGATAAACAAAAAAAAATAATTCTTCCTAAGAGATTTAATAAAGAGTATTACGAAAGCATAACCTCCATTCTACCCTTTTGGAAAAAACTATTTATACCAGTAATTCTCAACTGAGAAGACAGAAAGAGGATATAGGATCATTTGCAAGATTTGTCAAACTGCATGTATCTTCCATTCACCTTGGTGGCAGGGACTGTTTCTCCTTCTCTCCTTCCTTTTGAGGACCCATATTCTAACCATATTAGCATGCTACCTCTTAACAACTGCAGATTTGTGTTAATAATTTACCCTGTTGGTACTATGCATGCCACTTTATATTTAATGTTAATTCTAATGTTAGAACTATGATATAGATAATGCTATTAACCCAATGTTACAGGTAGAATAACTGAGGTTCATAGAGCTTACATAACTTGACTAAGATCACAGATTAAGGAAGTTTTGGTGAAACAGAGTTAGAATCATTATCATTCTGACTTCAGAGTCAGTATTTGCATCTATTATCTATTAAGCGATATAGAACATGTTATGTTGATAATGAAAATAAGGTAGAAATGTAACTGAAATTTTTGCACTTATTGTGCAAGATAAGATTAGTAATCATAAAGTATTATAAATTTGGCACAAATGCAGCACACTACATACTGATATGGAGGGGGAAGACCAAGATTGGAATGACTACACAACTGCTAACACCATCTATTGATGTTATTAACCAAAATTTCAGAAACTGAGACCTGATTGAAACAGAGACACTTATTTGGGATTATGACTGCAGCCCAGGAGACACAGATTCAAGAGGCCCTCAAATTGTGCTCTGCCCAACTACAAAATGGAGGGAGCTTATAATGACAACAGCACAAGGCCACAGTTTGTTACATAGTTTTTTGTCAAGAATTCTAATTGGAACTGGCAAGAAGTAAGGGTGATTATTAAGCAAGGGTTGGTTGGGGTCTGAAATGGTTTCATAGTTACAAGGAGGGGAAACTTGAGACCATAAGTTTGCAGTTGACAGATGTTCTAAATACAGGGCCGGGGGTGTCCTTGGGACAATTCAAAGAAAGTTCAAGTTCTCAGTGGTGCAAGGACCCGTCTGAGACCAGATCCTCAGTGGCTGCCCAACTCCATTTTTGTACGCCTAAACTATGATCACAGCCTTCTAATTTCAGTTTTTCATCAGGTGACAGGAAGAGTTGATTTGCTTCAGCTGCGACAGTTACCATTTTTTACATTTATAGCAGTTCAAAGTAGAAGAAATTCTGGAAAGGCTTTTCATACAACAATTATATATTTGGCCAATAATGTGCTAGTGAGTGAAAAAAAAATACACATCAAACTTTCTAATTGAATCATTCTGAATTTTTCTTTGTTAATTAATGTTTAAGTTACAAAATATAGATTTACTTAGAATGAAAAAAATTAAATTTGCTAAAGAGATGTTTTATTTTTGTCTGCATATCTGCTGCAATGGCCAAAGCTTAGTGTATCTTCATGCATCAAATGGCTGCCATTGTGACAACTTGTCTGTCTTTTTTTTTTTTTATCATTTAGTCATCTATTGTACATCACCTGATTTCGTTATTCTGACCTGCTTCAGAAGTGGATATAACTTCTTAGTCTAATGCATGCTACACCATGGACTATCTCTTGGCCCTATAATTTAATTAAGTACTGTCATTGAATCCAGTTGTAAACTTGGCTATAAAATAATTTTTATTTTTTTGCTGAGGAGCAGAACATTTGACAAATTTTGAACCAGTTTTATAGATGTATTTTGGGCATGCCTGCCCACAAAGTGTCACTGCAGAAGGAGTGTACTTAGAGAGTCAGTTGAAACCCATGATTCCACCTCCCTGCTTACCTACAAGGGGGCTGTGGTATTCACATGATCCAAGTTAAGTCAGTCAGATTCATCTGAGATGCTGAAGGACAATGGGTAGCTGAGCTAATAACACTGAAGATTCAGGGGCTTAGGCTGCCACATTATGGTAAGCCATAATGGGCCATGTCCAAATAGAGGAGGGAGAGTAAGAAGCAATTCCCATGGAGGGAAAAATGAAACAGGTGACAGAGAGGTCTGAATGTCATGGAAAAGAGATAAGCTGTTTTGAGAACTGGAAAATATAAATGTGCAGTCCTGGTGCCTTTCTCCAATAAAGGTACCTACACTTGTTGCCATCCATACATTTCTAGAAGTATCCTTTATTTAATACAGCTTTAGGTGGGCTTCTGTTCCTTGCTACTGTAATTAAATTAAAAGTTCCAGAAAGCTCTCCTGTTCAAAAAATTTATACACATTTTTCTTTTCTTTTTTATCCCCCTGAAAACTACAATAGAAACTTGTTCTCTCAGTGGGGAAATATCTTCTCTCTCTTTAGAATTCAAGCAATAACAATTCTATGGGGTAATGATTATTCTAGATGCATGGGACCATGTAAATTAATCTATTGCTTTGGTAGCACTGCTCCAAAAAAACAGTGCTGATGCTGAGTGTACAGAATGAACAAATTAATTAGCCAGGCTGCAAAATCAGATAAAGCTCACTGTGGTGACCTCTGTGTAGTAGAATAAAAAAATCATTAAGTTTATGTTGTAACTTTGGTTGAAGTAAAACCAAGCTTAAATGGGGCTAAGTGTTCTCATTATTTATACTGTACAGTCTAGTTCAGGACCACAAGAAACTCCTCCTGGCTGGGTGAGGTTGATCTTAAGAGTCTGGTCAATAGCAAATTATTGGTCTCTGACCAAAAGGCAGTCTGCCCCATTAATGATCCTAGAAAATAAAATGCTGAGAAAATAAATATTCTAATTCCTTCTCCTGTACAAATGATCTTCTGGTACTAAGGGAAACCTCAAAACAAGAGGCAGTCATCAGATTGCTCACTTTGGTCACAAAGAAATCCAGTTAAATAAATATAAACAGAAAAAGAATTGTATCGTAAATACCCAGGTAAACTTCATGGTACCAAAGGTAAAAATAGCATCAAACTCCTGAACGACCAAAGAGTTATACCCAGGGCTTTGTTGCGTCAACCAGGGAAGGACACACTTCAATCAATCTTATTAATAAAATTAAAGGCCTAAAATTGTTACATGCCCCACTCTTAATTGTAAGGGTCTGGGAAGTGCTATCTCCAATATGCTCTGTTTCTCTAGTCAAATCTCTAAAGACAGACTAAGATGGAGATTTGTGTGCAGGCAACATATTGCGTTCATTCAGCAACAACATATGTAAGTGAACGAGGGAAGCAGACAGACAGAGACAAGTTGAACAGTAATTCACTTACAGGAGAGGTTTCAACTGATCCAAGAGGGAGTTCTGGAGCTAGAATCACCTTTCAGAGTTGTTCCAAACTAAGCAAGGGTGTCAGGTCTTTGTATCCCCGTGCCAACCAGATATTGGATGCAGATCAACCCTGGAGAGAGACCATAACCTTTGTAAGCAGCTTCTTTAGGCTGGGGGTAATGCTTGCAAAGAAATACCTCTGTGAGCCAGCAGCAGCCAGCACTCCAGATGGCTGGGCAAATGAGGGCTTCAGTCCTCAGAAGGATCTGGTCAGCACACCATGGCATTCCCTGCAATTTACCTTTTGTGCTTCTAGGATGAACTTGTTTCTTATAGTGAGTTCACCTTCCTTGGGAGCTGCTTTTTCAGCATTCAGTATAGTCTTCTTTCCTCCGGAAACATACCAGAGCAGTGTGTTGGGTGAATCACAGCTCTCACTGCCACAGCTCTTCGTAAGGCTGCAGCTGATATTCCTCATCTTCCTCCTGTACTTCCCATTCTAGATTTCCCTCACACTCTGCTAATTCTTCTGCTGTTCAAGGTGTCTTAGCAGGTGGAGCGACAAAGAACCTTTTCACTGAGGGGTTTGAGACCATGGTCACCATGTACTTCCCAGGCTGTGGCTATTGCCCTTGTCCATTGAGGATTAAATTGGTCAACAGGTTGCCAAGAGATACCTAAGTGCCAAACCTGCCCTTCCCTGTACTCCATTGTGTCATAGTATCCCTATTTTCTCTTGGTAATGAAGGTCAATATCCCCTACCAGTGTGGTGATTGCTTCAAACGAACAGATGTCAGACAAAGCTGAAACCTAAATAGCATTTTAACCTTACCCCTTGTAGATGAAACACGACCTCCAGAGCCCCAGAGCCTAAAGTTGTGAAGAGGAAAGCACTTCACCTCCCCTGTGGGTTTTCAGACTCATGTATCCTTACCTAATAAATACATGGTGATAGAATCCATGGACCCCATCATTATGTGCCCCACTGCCAGAGCTCCTTTTCTATAAAATGGGTCTATTAGTCTGAGAAAATATTATGCAAGATCCTGTGTTAATGGAACAAATACTCTGTTAAGTCCACAGATAGTGTTGCTGCTTCCATTCTTGGAGGCAGCAAAGACAAACACATACTTGCAAATTTTGTCAATCCCAATCAAAATGAATTGTTCCCTCATCCAGATAGAGGGTTTTAATGTAATCATCATGGCACCAAAAGATTTGTTAGTCTCTTTATACTTTCTGCTCATTCCATAAATCCATTCGCAGGCCTTTTCCTCAGATCTCCTTGTCCTTGGTCTTTTGATCTTTCTCCTTCCAAGTTCCAGACTAAACAGATAAGGTCCTTGCCACTGTCCATGAATTCCTGTGTGTATTTTTACTTTAACTCACTTCTCTTTCCATATAAAATGTTCACCAGAGTAAAATGAATGACCAATCCAAAGCTCAGTCTTCTGGGAGATTTTCTCTCACTATCATCTTTCTGCCAAGTGGGACCATAGTGCAGCAACAGTCCATTTTGGCTGCACCCACATACTGAGCCAACTTACCATAGGCCACATTTGACCTTGTTCCTCCTCCATCAGCTTATCAGAGGGACTCCCCATGAGGGCCTGGGTGTATGCTAAGGGAGAAGCATCAGTGCAATGGTGGCAAATGACCTGGTGTTCTTGACAGTCTACTCATGAAATTTACTTGTGCCCTGTGACACTGCTCATGCCCCATCTTGGATGCAACCACTAACCCCTGAACTGTCAACTTTTATCTCCTGCTCTCTGGAGAAGAGGAGATGGAAAATATATTGGAGGTCTTACTGACGTCTCGGTAAGACCTCCAATATATTTTCCACTTCTTGCTCACTGGCCAAATTGATAGAATGCCATTGATGTAACGGGGTGGTATGCTGTTCTGTGAAACAAATCCTTATGGACTATATTAAGACAGAGCAGGAGAGTTAATACAGCTCTCCTGTAAGAACTTTAAATATACTTTTGTCTGTCTCGTTTGAATGAAAATTACTTATTTTTCTTCTTTATGGGGATGGAAAAAAACACCTTTGCCAAATTATTGGCCAGATACCATGTACCGGAGGTGGTATAAATCTGCTCAAAAAAGATATTACCCCTGAAAGAGCAGCTGCAATTGGGGTTACTGCTTGCTTAAGTTTGTAGTAGTACACTGTCATCTTCCAGGCTAAAACTGATTTTGTGAAGACCAGGCAGCTGAATTAAACTGGGAGATGATGAAAGTCACCAGTTCTTATTCCTTTAAGAGCTTAAGGATAGCTCTAATCTCTGATATCTGATATTCCCCTGGAATGTGATACTATTTTTGATTTACAGTCTTGAGGGTAGCCTTTCCCACTATAATATCTCCTCCCTCAAACACTGCATAGGCCAAAGGACCAATATGAGTTTTTCCAACTACTAAATATGTCCATTTCAATTATACTGGAAATTGGTAAAAAAAATCACTGATTAGGTCCACGGGCCCAAAGATGAGCTAGACCTAAGTCAGGACTCGATTTATTACATGGTCCTCACATACCAATACTCTAACCAGGGGGTCATGATGACACATTCAGTCCCTGAGTATCAATGTCAACTTGGATTTTGTATCCAACGAAATACCTGGATGTTCTTTTTTTCTTCAGTGTATGTGTAATATTTTTCCAGGAAATGACTGTGGTTTGTTAGGGGAAGATATAGAAGAATCATTAGTGTATATACTTTCTATGGCGTTGAATGGTCCCTCCTCCAGGAACTGGGCCTCTCCTTCAATCAATGGGTTCTTAATCTGAGAACTGACTCGGGATTGGAAACCTTAGTAGTTAACCTGACCCTTCAATTGTACATCTTTAATTTGACACCCTAAGAACCCCATATTCTGTTTAGCCAGCTCCGTAGCTCTTTACATGTCAGGCAGTCATTCTGATCTTGTTTGACCTTGCCACTCACTAAGATAATTGCACACATCTTAGTTCTACCAGAAAACTACTAGTTTGAGTTTCTATCAGCCTAATAGCTACTGGTTTAAGCAGTTCAATAACAATGTCTCCTATAGTTAGCCATGGCCTACAGAGGACATCCACCACTAAGCTTCTCACTGATGGTTGTGCCCATTAGCAATGCATCTCTTATCACATTGGTAATAATTTTATAACTTCTTTGTCACTTTGGTAAACACAATGTCTAAAGGGCTTGTATTACTTCAGGGTTAGATTCTTTTCTTTCGTCATACTTTCAAGATTCATATATGTTGTTGCATACCAGTTATTTCCTTCCTTTTTAAAAAAATTCCTGATTAGGATTCAATTCTATTTATATACCACAATTTGTTTTTCCACTCACTTTTGTATGGAATGGTGGGTTATTTCCAGTTTAAAAGTATTATAACTAAGCAGCTATAAATATTCCTATATACATCTTTTGTCTAGAAATGTGTTTTCATTTCTCTTAAACACCAAAGAGTGTATTTGCTGGTTTATATGATAAGAAGTATATATTTAACTTTTTATAAAATTGGAAAACTATTTCTCAAAGTGATTTTACTATTATACATTCCTAGCAGTACTGTATGAGTATTCCAGTTACTCCATATTCTCACCAACACTTGGCACTGTCTTTTTAGTTTTAGTTATTTTAATGAGATACGTGGTATACCTGGTTGTGGTTTTAGTACAAATTTCCTTGATAAATAATGTTACTGAGCATTGCTTCATGTGCTTATTGGCCATACGTATATATTCCTTTGTAAAATATTTGTTCAAATCTTTTGCCAATTGTGGTGAGCAGGATGTCTTTTTATTGAGTTGTAAGGGTTATTTATATATTATGGATAAAAGACCTTTGATATATATATATATATATATATATATATATATATATATACACATGTATAGTTTGAATTATTACTTTCTTTATGGTGCCTTTTAAAGAGCAGTAATCATAAATGTTGAGGATGTGCAGTTTATCAGTTTATCTTTACCTTTTCTGTTTTGTGTCTTTTTTAAGAAAAATTTGCCTAACCTAAAGTCACAAAGATTGTTTCTCATGATTTTCTAGAAGTCCTAGAATTTTAACTTTTATATTCAGGACTGTAATCCATTTTGAGTTTATTTTTGTTCATTTTCTGAGATACATGTTAAAGTTCATTTTTTTTCTATTTCAATATGCAGTTGTCCTAGCTCCATTTGTTAAAAATCTATCCATTCTCCCATTGAATTACTATGCATACATTTAGAAAATCAGTTTAACATATCCATGTGTTCTAGTTTTGGACACTATTCTGTTCCCTTAATCTACATGTCTATGCTTACATCTTGTTTTCTATACTATGATAGAGAATCTTGAAATCAAGTACAGATTTGATATTTTGATCAACTTTGTTCTTTTTCAAAAAATACTAGGCTACTATAGATCATTTGCATTCCTCAAAAATTTTTAAATTAGCTTCTCAATTTCTAAGAAAAATAGTAAGATCTGCTACAATATTATATTGAAAGTATAGAGCTATTTGAGGAGAACTGAAATCTTAGCAATATTGTATCTTCCAGTCCATGATCATGGCGTATCTGTTCATTTACTTTTAGGTTTCATTTCATTTCCTCAGCAACTTTTGTAGTTTTCAGGGTATAGGTCTTATATATTTGATTAAACTTGTTCCTAAGTGTTTCATATTTTTGGCATTGCTTTTAAATTCTATTTCCTAAATATGTGTTTTTAGTATATAAAAATGCATTTGTTTTTATATTTTGATCACATATATCCTGAAACTTTTCTACATTCACTTTAGTTTTAATAGTTTGTTGTATAGATTCCTTTTGTTCATATTCAATCATGCTCTATGAATAAAGAAAGTTTTATTTGTTTCATATTTGTTTACCCATGTCCCCCCTCACTCCCTGCTTTTTTCCCTTATGCACTAATTCATCCAGTAAAATAATAAAAATGATGGAAATGGACATCCCTTTCTTATTCTCAATGTTAGTCTTTCATGATTAAAGTATGACATTAGCCTTTATCAGGCTTAGAAGTTTTCTTCTACCTCAAGTTTATTGAAAATTTCTATTATGAATAGTTATTGAATTTTGCCAAATAATTTGTGCCTATTGAAATGATTATATGGTTTTGTCCTTTATTCTGTAAATATCACTAATTGTACTGATTGATATTCAAATGTGAAACCACTTTTTAGCCCTGGGGTAAACCCCACTTAGCCATCACAAAATATTTTTTTTATTTTTTTATTTTTTTTGCAGTACGCGGGCCTCACACTGTTGTGGCCTCTCCTGTTGCGGAGCACAGGCTCCGGACACGCAGGCTCAGGGGCCCAGACGCTCTGAGGCATGTGGGATCTTCCCAGACCGGGGCACGAACCCGTGTCCCCGGCATCGGCAGGCGGACTCTCAACCACTGCGCCACCAGGGAAGCCCAGAATATTTTATTTTTTGCTTATTTCTGAATATTACTTCCAAATAGTCTGTTAAGGATTTTTGCATGTTTATTCTTAAGGGCTATTGGTCTTCAGCTTTCTTGTACTTTTATGTCTTGTTTTTGTATATATATAAAAAATTCCTCAAAGATCATTCATTCATTCAATCCAAATAATTTTTTTTAAAAGAAAGGCTTTTTTTTTTCACTCATGAGAGCAAATCCAAAAGAAATTATTTCACAGAAATATTAGCCCTGTGTTTTGTTCTAACAAATTTAGATTTTAAAATATGTCTGTACTTTATGTTTTTAATTTAGAAGTGGGAGATCAAAAACAAGGGGGAAATATTGACTCCTAATTTGCAGGATATTTTAACCAAGTGTTTAAGATAGTTTTCCCTATATGTTTAATATATATCTTCCTTTATTCTTCCAAAGTTGAGACTGATATTCTGTGAAAGAAAATAGTGCCAGCTCTTGTGCCCAAGAGGATACCAGGGAGTAAGCCTCTTTTCCTAGACCCCTGTGACTTGTATGAAGTACAGAAGAGCCTCTAAATTGCTTACTCTCCCAAACAGACCCCTGTAACTTTGACTTCCCCTTCTCTGTTATTGCAGCTCCAAGTGGGAAACCATCGGTATAACAGTGCTGGGCAGCACAGCTGCAACAGACAGCTTGCAGGATACTGAGTCCTCTCGCAGGCCCTCCTTTTAAATGCATAAAGTGCAGGTCTGAACAGCAGAAGCACAATTTACATACAGTCATCCTGGAGCAACACCTTTAGGACTCTGAAAAAGGCCTTTTTAGGGAGTTGTGACACTCATATGAGATAAGGCTATCATAACTGTAAACAGGGCATACTCTAGAGGACTGACAATGCTTTTAAAAAATCCAATTACATGCTTTTATTTGCCCTTAGTACAAACAGAAAAATAACAAGCCAACTTGTTTCATCCCCACTGTGATTTCCTCAGGGCTAATTAAAGTGCACTCTGCTGATTCCTAAATCGTTCAACCCCAGGCAATCCAAAGATTTAAAGGGACACACACCCGATCAATGCCTGGCTGTCAGTAAATTGTACTGTGTTTGGAAGTGGATACAATAAAGTTCCTCATAAACTGGAATGCTGGAAATTTCCTGTAAAAAAATTGGACTAACAGATTTACTGCCATAGATTTATAGACTGGACTTCATCACTCTGCATAAAGAATTGATAAGTTAAGTGATCAATGATTCTCTACAACATATGGCATAATCAATATGAATTTTGGGAAGAGATAAAAAGACATTAATAATGCACATTTTATGGTCGGGGCTGTACCTAAAGATTAAAGGCTCTGTAAATCACACAGAAGCCAGCCTATAGCTAGAATACAAATAAAGAAATGCTTTAGTAAATGTAGTTTTTAAATTTAAAAATATGAAAAAAAATTAACATCATTTTAGGTGGCCCTAAAAAGATTTTTAAATATTTGTAAGGGGCTTCCCTGGTGGCGCAGTGGTTGAGAGTCCGCCTGCCGATGCAGGGGACACGGGTTCGTGCCCCTGTCCGGGAAGATCCCACATGCCGAGGAGCGGCTAGGCCCATGAGCCATGGCCGCTGAGCCTGCGCGTCCAGATCCTGTGCTCCACAACGGGAGAGGCCACTACAGTGAGAGGCCCGCATACTGCAAAAAAAAAAAAAAAAAAATATATATATATATATATATATATATATATATATATATTTGTAAGGTTTTTATTTCATGGTATAGTTTGGGGTGATGTTGTTTTTTGTCTGTTTTGTTTCCTAATCATTTTGCTTTTTTTTTTTTTTTTACATATTTATTGGAGTATAATTGCTTTAAAATGGTGTGCTAGTTTCTACTTCATAACAAAGTGAATCAGTCACACACACACACACATATGTTCCCATATCCCTTCCCCCTCGCGTCTCCCTCCCTCCCACCCTCCCTATCCCACCCCTCTAGGTGGTCACAAAGCACCGAGCTGATCTCCCCGTGCTATGTGGCTGCTTCCCACTAGCTATATATTTTACATTTGGTAGTGTATATATGTCCATGACACTCTCTCACTTTGTCACAGCTTACCCTTCCCCCTCCCTATATCCTTAAGTCCATTCTCTAGTAGGTCTGTGTCTTTATTCCTGTCTTACCCCTACGTGCTTCATGACATTTTTTTTTCTTAGATTCCATATATATGTGTTAGCATACGGTATTTGTCTTTCTCTTTCTGAGTTATTTCAGTCTGTATGACAGACTCTAGGTCCATCCACCTCACTACAAATAACTCAATTTCGTTTCTTTTTATGGCTGAGTAATATTCCATTGTATATATGTTCCACATCTTCTTTATCTATTCATCCAATGATGGACACTTAGCTTGTTTCCATCTCCGGGCTATTGTAAAAGAGCTGCAGTGAACATTTTGGTACATGACTCTTTTTGAATTACGGTTTTCTCAGGGTATATGCCCAGTAGTGGGATTGCTGGGTCATATGCTAGTTCTATTTGTAGTTTTTTAAGGAACCTCCATACTGTTCTCCATAGTGGCTGTACCAGTTCACATCCCCACCAACAGTGCAAGAGGGTTCCCTTTTCTCCACACCCTCTCCAGCATTTATTGTTTCTACATTTTTTGATGATGGCCATTCTGACCGGTGTAGGATGATATCTCATTGTAGTTTTGATTTGCATTTCTCTAATGATTAATGATGTTGAGCATTCTTTCATGTGTTTGTTGGCAATCTGTATATCTTCTTTGGAGAAATGTGTATTTAGGTCTTCTGCCCATTTTTGGATTGGGTTGTTTGTTTTTTTGTTATTGAGCTGCATGAGCTGCTTGTGAATCTTGGAGATTAATCCTTTGTCAGTTGCTTCATTTGCAAATATTTTCTCCCATTCTGAGGGTTGTCTTTTGGTCTTGTTTATGGTTTCCTTTGCTGTGCAAAAGCTTTGAAGTTTCACTAGGTCCCATTTATTTATTTTTGTTTTTATTTCCATTTCTCTAGGAGGTTGGTTAAAAAGGATCTTGCTATGATTTATGTCATAGAATGTTCTGCCTATATTTTCCTCTAAGAGTTTGATAGTGTCTGGCCTTACATTTAGGTCTTTAATCCATTTTGAGCTTATTTTTGTGTATGGTGTTAGGGAGTGATCTAATCTCATACTTTTATATGTCCCTGTGCAGTTTTCCCAGCACCACTTATTGAAGAGACTGTCCTTTCTCCACTGTACATTCCTGCCTCCTTTATCAAAGATAAGGTGACCATATGTGCGTGGGTTTATCTCTGGGCTTTCTATCCTGTTCCATTGATCTATCTTTCTGTTTTTGTGCCAGTACCATACTGTCTTGATTACTGCAGCTTTGTATTATAGTCTGAAGTCAGGGAGCCTGATTCCTCCAGCTCCATTTTTCGTTCTCAAGATTGCTTTGGCTATTCGGGGTCTTTTGTGTTTCCATACAAATTGTGAAATTTTTTGTTCTAGTTCTGGGAAAAATGCCAGTGGTAGTTTGATAGGGATTGCATTGAATCTGTAGATTGCTTTGGGTAGTAGAGTCATTTTCAAAATGTTGATTCTTCCAATCCATGAACATGGTATATCTCTCCATCTATTTGTATCATCTTTAATTTCTTTCATCAGTGTCTTATAATTTTCTTCATACAGGTCTTTTGTCTCCTTGGGTAGGTTTATTCCTAGATATTTTATTCTTTTTGTTGCAATGGTAAATGGGAGTATTTTCTTGATTTCACTTTCAGATTTTTCATCATTAGTGTATAGGAATGCCAGACATTTTTGTGCATTAATTTTGTATCCTGCTACTTTACCAAATTTATTGATTAGCTCTAGTAGTTTTCTGGTAGCATCTTTAGGATTCTCTATGTAGAGTATCATGTCATCTGCAAACAGTGACAGCTTTTCTTCTTCTTTTCCTATTTGGATTCCTTTTATTTCCTTTTCTTCTCTGATTGCTGTGGCTAAAACTTCCAAAACTATGTTGAATAAGAGTGGTGAGAGTGGGCAACCTTGTCTTGTTCCTGATCTTAGTGGAAATGCTTTCAGTTTTTCACCATTGCAGACGATGTTGGCTGTGGGTTTGTCATATATGGCCTTTATTATGTTGAGGAAAGTTCCCTCTATGCCTACTTTCTGGAGGGTTTTTAACATAAGTGGGTGTTAAATTTTGTCAAAAGCTTTCTCTGCATCTATTGAGATGACCATATGGTTTTTCTCCTTCAATTTGTAATATGGTGTATCACATTGGTTGTCTTATATATATTGAAGAATATATATATTCTTCATATATTGAAGAATATATATTGAAGAATCCTTACATTCCTTGGATAAATCCCACTTGATCATGGTGTATGATTCTTTTAATATGCTGTTGGATTCTGTTTGCTAGTATTTTGTTCAGTATTTTTGCATCTATGTTCATCAGTGATATTGGCCTGTAGTTTTCTTTTTTTGTGACATCCTTGTCTGGTTTTGGTATCAGGGTGATGGTGGCCTCATAGAATGAGTTTGGGAGTGTTCCTCCCTCTGCTATATTTTGGAAGAGTTTGAGAAGGATAGGTGTTAGCTCTTCTTTAAATGTATGCTAGAATTCTCCTGTGAAGCATTCTGATCCTGGGCTTTTGTTTGTTGGAAGATTTTAGTCACAATCTCAATTTCAGTGCTTGTGATTGGTCTGTTTATATTTTCTATTTCTTTTTGGTTCAGTCTCAGAAGGTTGTGCTTCTCTAAGAATTTGTCCATTTCTTCCAGGTTGTCCATTTTTGACATACAGTTTTGTAATCATTTTGCTTGTCACTTTATTAATAATTCTGAATAATTACAAATAAACCTATTTCTGCGTGTAAGTTACTCAGAGCTATTTTCAGGAAAAAAAAAATCCTAGCCACTCTTTAGGTAAACTGTTAGGATACCATGTTTCCATTGGAGTAATTCTGTTTAGCCCTCTCCATTTTCATTACTGGGGTTCAAAATCTATATATATGCCTTTATTTATCCACATAAAATATGCGCACTCCATGTTTTTGCTAGAGATTGTAGTTTTAATCTCACAACTCTTCTCCACATCTTGGATATGAGAAATAAGAGAGCCTATTGGAATCTGCTGCCTAGCACTTACTCTGTATTTTTACTGTTTTTCCTACATTAGACCATATCTTCTTAAAGATGCAAATTCAAACTGAGTTGTTTTGCCTTTCTTGTAGATTTGCTCTTACTGAATCTGGTTTGATATTATGACATTTGCTTGCAGTGAAGTATAACATGTGATGATATTCACTACATCATACAAGGTCTTCAGTATAGAGCCCCATGGGAGAAATTTCATCTTTCCAGTAGCAAGAAAAGCTAATTTTCTCTTTAGAAAATGGTTTGTATTTGTTGTAAGGGTACTATGATTGTCACAACAGATTACATTCATAGTTTATCAACAATAATATGCATAGGATATTATTAAGTATATTTCTATGTAACCTTATCCCTGGTTTTATGCTCTTTTTACTTTGCTATAAATAGATCACCAGTTGTTTTATTTTATTTTTTAAATTCTACTGAATTTGTAAATATTTTTAAGTTGGATCATATTTTATTTCTGGAATGAGTCTATGTATTACTAAATAAAAATGAGAATTTAAATAATTGACTTCCAGATCTAAGCTATGAGTTTTTAGAAGTGAGTTTTTACAGAGTTTAGAATTTTTTTAAGATGTTATTCAAATATAACATTCATTGCTAAGGTGAATTGCTGAAATCTCTCATTCAGAGATCCCCAGTGAGCTCTCAGACTTAGAAAAATAATGCATAATTATTAAGTCAGAGCTTCTGGTTTTAAACAACATCTGGTTAGCAATTATGAGTTCAGCCTGTCTACATTTTGCTGATTTATTTATGATACAATGAAAATGTAAAAACTTAAATCCACAAAGAAAACATGATTATTAGATATTATTATGGGCAATTTCCCACTTTTTTAGAGTATTTTGGAACTTCATTCAAAACTGCAATTGTTGCCTCACAGTTCAAACTGTTCAAACTGTCGATATCTGAAAACTGTCTGTTCACTCCCATCAGTAAACAACCGTTAAGAATCAGTATATCTGTACCTATGAAAATACATGGATATCTTCATTCTAGTGAATGGTCACTGTTTGGGGGTTTTTAAAATATTTATTTATTTGTTTATTTATTTGGCTGCATCGAGTCTAGTTGTGGCGCACAGGCATCTCTCTAGTTGTGTAGCACAGGCTCTAGAGCACATGGGCTCAGAAGTTGAGGCTCTTGGGTCACTGGTTTTAAGGAAATACAAATGCAAGAGTCAATACAGTATTGTGTTTAAGGACATGAGATTTAGAATTGGACAAAGCAGTGTTAGAACCCTAATTATATTATATACTAACTTAACAGTATGACCTTAAGCATGTAACTTAATGCTTCTATGTCTCAGTTCACAGTTATGAAAAGCAAGATAACAATGAGTACCTCAAAATTACTTATTATTAGAATTTAAATAAGTAATTCAGGTAAAACACCTTACATAGAGCCTAAATACTTGATAAATGGTCTTTAATATTTTTGCTTAAGAATTTTATAGAACTGTGTTACATCTTTATAAGTTGAAGAAAACATTGCCTCTTTGAAATAAAAGTAGGAAGCAGTTAGTTGAGAGAGACTGAGATGATAAAGAGCAAAGAGTAAAAGAAATAAAACAGATGAGACAAGAAAGAAATAATCTAAAAATATAATTCTAGGGCAAGTTTATATTAGACTGTTTCTCTTGATTAGAAAGCTGATTGCAAGTGACCAACATCCACCATAACAAAGATAACAAGCTGTATAAGCTATAAAATTGTAGCTTAAAAAATACAAAGAAGACTAATAAACCCAATCTACCATGCAGAGAATTTCCATCTCCTTGCCAGCTCTTCCCATTGACTTTGAGCAAATTCTCAGGGGTAATTTGCCTGGTCTGGATCAAGAAAGAAGACCTGAGAGAGAGATAATGTCTTCATTAAGGGTAGGATAGAAAGAGCAATTTCACTGTGACACACTGTACCTTAATGAGTGCAAGGTTGGCCATCAAGGCTAAGAGTAGGGCAGCAGAGGAGAGAAATTTCCTTCTATGGCATTCTAGACCTTCATTTTGTACCCTATAGTCACCCTGCAGAGTCTGAGCTCAGGGCATAATAGCTAAGAGAACTTCTTTCAAGGCTCTTTGGGTCTTTACCGGGAATACTGCAGAGATTCTCCCAGATGCTGAGGGGCAGGGCAGCAGAGTAACAAGAAATCTCCCAAAGCCCAGAAATGTGGCAGCAGGACTGAAGAGCCAAAAGAAATCCCCAGTGGCCCAAAATCTGGGATCCAGGCTGGAAAGAAGTGAAATATATCCCACAGTTCAGAAAGGTGTGAGCTCAACTGTAAAGCATGAGGAGAGCTCTGGGGAGTTCCCTGGCAGTACAGTAGTTAAGACTCTGCGCTTCCAATGCAGGGGGAGCAGTTTTGATCCCTGGTCAGGGGACTAAGTTCCCACATGCCATGCTGTGAGAAAGAAAGAGAGAAAGAGAGAGAGAGAGAGGAAGACAGAAAGAAAGAAAGAAAGAAAGAAAGAAAGAAAGAAAGAAAAAAGAAAGGAAGGAAGGAAGAAAAGAAAAAGAAAGAAAGAAAGAAAAGAGAGAAAGAAAGAAAGAAAAAGAAAGAGCTCTGAAATCTTGCCAAACTCAGATACCAAGCTGAACTGAAAGGAAATTTCTTCTCCTCATCAAAAAGTGTTTGAAGCAAATGATGAACTGAAAAATAATCAAAACTGCCACCAAAACCAGATCAAGTTCCACTATTGGCTAGACTATAATTCTCCACATTGGCATCCTGAGAAAAGAAGACGTTGCCATTGGAGGGAATAAATATGACTTATTTAGTCTCCATATTCTTTTACATAAAATGTCCAGTACACAATAAAAATTATATGACGCGTGAAAAGGGAAGAAAATACGTGACACACAGTTAAAAGAGAAAACTATTGAAACAGCCTGAATAATGGCATAGAGGTTGGAATTATCAGATAAGGACATTAAAATAAGTATGAAGGATCTAGTGGAACAAATGGCTTGCCTATGTACCTAGGTGGAGAATTTCATCAGAGGGATGGAAAAAATACAAGAAGATAAGAGGGCTTCCCTGGTGGCGCAGTGGTTGAGAGTCTGCCTGTTGATGCAGGGGACACGGGTTCATGCCCCGGTGCGGGAAGATCCCACATGTTGTGGAGCGGCTAGGCCTGTGAGCCATGGCTGCTGAGCCTGCACATCCGGAGCCTGTGCTCTGCAACGGGAGAGGCCACAACAGTGAGAGGCCCGCGTACCACTAAAAAAAAAAAAAAAAAAAAAAAGAAAGAAAAGAAATATTAAAAATAAAAATCAAAGAAGTAGAGCAAAGAGAAATAAAAAGGCAACAAAGTTAAAAGTTAGCTCTTTGAAAAAAACAAAAAAATTATAAAAGCGTAGCAAGAGTTATGAAGAAAACAAGAGAGTAAACACAAAATACCAATATCAGGAAAGAAATAAAAGAACATTATTTCATAGCCTCTAGGCAATAAAAGAATAGGGATAGAAATGAACATCTTTATGACAATACTTATGATAACTTTGATGAATACACAAATCCTTGAAAAACACAAATTCCCAAAAATGACAGAAGAATCAATAAAATTCTGAATATTTCCAAGTATAAAAAGGAAAATTATTTATTAAAATAAACTTTGACCTAAGGTAAATTCTTGCAAAGACTTCACCAGTAAATTCTACCAATTAAGTAAGAAATTCTTATACAATGTCTTTCAGAAAATAATGGAGGAGGTTAACTTTCACATTTTAGTAGGCCAGCATTATTCTAATACCAAAAGCTGACAAAGTTATTATAAAAAAAGGAAAATTATGGAAAAATTGCAGCGAAGGAACATTCCCAAACTCATTCTACGAGGCCACCATCAGCCTAATACCAAAACCAGACAAAGATACTACAAAAAAAGAAAATTACAGACCAATGTCACTGATGAATATAGATGCAAAAATCCTCAACAAAATACTAGCAAACAGAAACCAATGACACATCAATGCATATATATGTGGAATCTAGAAAAATTGTACAGATGAACTGGTTTGCAGGGCAGAAATAGAGACACAGATGTAGAGAACAAACGTATGGTCACCAAGGAAGGAAAGCTGGGTGGTGGGCGGGTGGTGGTGGGATGAAAGAACGTTTTTTAAAAATTAAAAATAAAAAAGGAAAACTATGGATCAATGTCCCTTAGGTACATACATACAAAAATCTTTAACAAATTTTTAAAAAGTACAAAAAGTTAATACATCATGATTAAGTGGATTTTATTCCAGGAATATAAGCATGGTTTAATATTCAAAAGTTAATTACTAAAATACACAAGAGAATTAAACTAATGATAATCCCAATACGTGCAGGAAAAGCATTTGACAAAATTCAACCTCCACTCATAATAGAAACTCCTAGCAAACTAGTAGTAAAATGATGTTTTATCAAACCGATAGAGGCCATCTACAAAATATCTACAGTTAACATGATACTTAGTAAGGAAAGTTTGAATGATTTTCTCCTAAAATTGCTGTACTTTCTGTCCTAGGATTTGCAATAATGAAAGAGGAAAAGCATAAAGAGTGGAAAAGTAAAATAAACTTGCATTTAGTTAGTGAAAATATTATTGTATAATAAAGAATCTAAAGGAATCTACAAGCAAACTAAAAGTAATAAGTGAATGTAGTTAGGTTACAGGATAAAAGTTAACATGTAAAAAAATCAACTGTATTCCTGCAGATAAACAGTGAAAAATTACAAATAATGTTTGAACACAATACTGTTCACAGAACACTAGCACTCATTAAATACCAATCTGTATAGCTTCAAAAAAAGATAAAAAGGCCCTCTATACTTATACAATTAATCGATAGAATTAAAGAAGACCTTAATAAATGCAGAGGTCTAATATAGGTTGAAAGAATCAATATTGTTAAGACACACATTCTCCTTAAATAGACACAGATGCACTAGAAGCCATATCAAAATTTTCACTGTACATTTTGGAAAAAAAAAAGTTCTATTTATACGGAAATTCAGAAGGCTCTAGAATAGCACTCAGCAATAGAAATTATTGTGAGCTAATTGTAATTTAATTTTTTCTAGTGGCCATATTAAAAAGTAAACTGTGAAATTAATTTTAATGATACATTTTATTTAACCCAATATATCCAAAATATTATCATTTCAATATGGGATTAGTATTGCAAAACCATTAATGAGATATTTTACGTTCTTTTCTTCAAACTAAGTTTTGAAATAAGTGTATATTTTATACCTACACCACATCTCAGTTAGGATTAGCTGTACTTTATGTACTCAAAGCCATATAGGACAAGTGGCTGCAATATTGGATCTAGAACACACAAAACAATCTTGAAAAAGAAGGAGGAGGAAAAGGTGAAGGAGGGGGAGGAGGAAAAGATGTAGAGGCTTCAAACCCCCTGATTCTAAGAGTAGTATTGACATGGAGAGAGAAAATTAGATCATTGGAAGAGAATCAAGACTCCAGAAATATTCTCACACTGTATGATCAATTGACTTTCAACAAAGATAACAAGTCAATTCAATGGGAAAGGATACTCTCTATTAATAAATGATTCTGGAACAAGTGGATAGTCACATGTTTAAAAATAAAATTAGCCTCAACTCCTGCTTAATTCTGTACATGAAAAATATTTTGAGATTGATCATAGCCAAAAATATAAAACCGAGAACATAATACTTTCTAAAAGAAAACAAAAGACTCTCTTTATGACCTTGGAATAAGCAAATATTTCTTGAACAGGACACAAAGGATTAAAAGCAGAAAAATATTTTGATAAATTGGACTTCGACAAAGTGAAAATCAAATGAAAATTAAAAGGACACTCTTTGGGAAATGAAAAGACAAACCATGGATTGAGAGAAAATATTTTCAACACATTTATGCAACAAGAAATTCAGTGACACTGAGAGAAACAGAAAACAAACAGGAAGGAGAAAGTCCCTTCCTCCTCAGCCTTCATACTCTCCCTCTAGCAATTCTTGGTGGGAGATCCTAAAGCAAGCCAACTGGCAAAAGAGAAGCATGGTTTCAGAGTCCCATCATCAGCATCACAGCAGAACATGAAAGGATGGATCTGAAGCTGAGACACAGTAGCTTCATTCACAGCACAGATAGACATAAAATAATGTGCATCCTATGTGTGATAACATCTTAGTTTCAGTGAAAAAAACAAAACAAAACTGTTATATACTGTATTGTTATAGTTACAATATAAACAATACAATAATATTACCATATTTTCTAGAGTGTATATATAGTCTTTTAAAATAATTATAAATAAGAAAAAACGTTGTGGCTTAAAAATTAATCAATATGATATAAAAGGCATATATTTACTGTTCACTTCCGAAACTGAGTATGTTTTCCTGGGGTAAGTGAAACAGGGGAGTACTAGATAAGTAAGCTCATGATCTGGTTATCTATTTTTATTAACCCACTAAACAATGCCCATATTGTCACTTTTGGCTGAATAACAACCATCACTACCTGTCCAGCCATCTCCCATTCTTCACATCCCATTCACTTCGCCCTCTTCATGTACTTGTACTTTGTTCTCAGAAATGGAACTGGAGATGAACTAAGAGGGGGCCCTGTAAGCTATGCGTCAGTCTTTTATCAAACCGTCTAAAAGTCTTTTTTTTTCCCCAGTAAAAACACTGTGCAGAATTCTAATGGATAACCCATCCATGCGCATATAACTGTGAAACATCAAAGCCAGTCATGATGAAAGGTATAAAGCATTGTTGACTAAACATGAAAATCTATCGATAAAAAGAAAGAAATTTTTAAAAGACTGCTGGGGAAAAGCAAAGGTACGATAATCCCTCTTTCCATTTTCTCTTGTCATTCTGGTCAGCATGTACCCATGTGCCTGACTCTAGTTTTGGCAGCTGATTAATAGAACTGTAGAAATATTGGAGATAATCCAGAAAATAATGATGAAAGTATTTATTAGAGAGACAAGTGTAAAGATGTTTAAAAATACTGATGAGAACAATAATTTAAGATAAAAAATAGACAACCCAAAACACAAAGCAGAGAATAGTGTGAATCTTATTAGCAGAGTAGAAAAGAAAGTATCAGAAGGATTTAGCTGAGTACACATCACAGTAAATTAGCAATGCAGTGAGCCTCCTTGCTACCAGAAGCAACATAGATATATAAATATTAGTTGAAAATATAAATGTAAGTGCCATCTATTCATATATGTCAAACTTACCTCATTTAATATTTATTTTCTGTAATAATTAAGGTGGCATTAGAAATTGCATCAATATTTAATGTATTTTAATAACAGGACTGCAATCAAGATGGAGAATTGATTTGGCATAAGAAGACTCCACTCCCACTGCAAACTTATATGCTTGATAAAGTATACCTTTTTTCAAAATATGTAAATGTAGATTTAAGTACACAACTATAATATTGAATATCTACATGCTAGGAAAAAAGAGAGTTCCTTCCATAACAAGGAAAATTGAATCAGGTGGATGCCACTGTGCTAGGTTGCTAAGGTCTACCTATGTAAGCCTGGGAAATAAGACCATGTATCTTACAGTCAGAGGGAGACAGAGAACTGTGTTTTCTGCATAAATGATCCTCAGGATATGAATGAAAAGAGGCATCCATGAAAAGGCAGAACCCCTGGGCTGCACCTTTCTACATGTGGAAATTCATATTCTTGCACTGTACGATCAGTACCTAATGAAAACACCTGAAGGAGACTCCTAAAAAAAAAAAAAGACCTAAGACATATTTATTTTTATTTCTATTCCCTCCGTAAAAATTCACTAAAGTGACTGTAAGTATGTGCGTGTGTATATCCACATGTGTATCCCTTCATAGTCACTATGTCCTAAGGCACAGAATCACAAAAACAAAGAAAAAGAGAAAGAGAATGGAAATGAATGAATGAATTCAGAATTTGAAGGAATTTGGTTCTGTCTTGTGGAAGGAAGGAAGGGAGGGAGGGAGAAAAAAAGGAGGCAGAAGGAAGCAGAGAGAGAGGGAAGGAGAGGGAGGAAGATGAGTCTCAAACTAGGTGTAGGGACAGGGTGACAACCTGGTTTGTAACACAAATCCTCAAACACATTTAGAATTTGCAGCACCAGTTTCCTACTCCTTCTCTTCCCGAACAGTATATTAGAGGTCTCTAAAAGTATTTCCTCATCATGAATGTTTGGAATCACAGTGCCTTCAGTTCCTAGAATGCTGTAAGTCAGACAGGAGACTAGACGATTGTTCTCTTGGGAATCTGATGAATCCAAATAATACACTGAAGGTAATATACATTTTGAGGTCTCTAACAAAGTGGTTCAGCCAGATCTTCATCCTGTATAGATGTCCAAAATGGACAACCGTAAATTCCCTGCAGAGTTGCCAATGAACTTATAAGTGCCTCATCTCAAATATGACTAGACAAACAAGAATTGTCAGATCCTTGAGGAAAACCACTAACATTGAAAGACAAAATAGACAGGGAGAAAACTGAAACTAGGAAGAAAAAATATGTAATAAAAAGCAGATAGAGGAAAATTGCAAATACTATAATTAATATACTTATAAAGGTGAAATAAAATAATATATCCATGAACCAAGAAGAGGATGTTTAAATGTTATATACTTAAGAGCAAAGAACATAACTGAGCAGGTTATATGACACAAGGAAGTGTAAACAGAAAATGACATCGAAATCCCAAAAAAGACAGGGCTATTGACATAGTTAAGAGTTTGTCCTTACAGGTGAACAAGGGAGTTGTGGCAGTAAACAGTTATTTTTCAGAAAATTTACATTACTGAGGGGCCACAAAGAGTAGGCTAAAAACTGGATACTCCTGTAGACTCTGTGAACCACCTTTACATTGTAGTTGTGTTTGTATTTATAAATTACTTCATAAAGTGTTGTTTTGAATCTTTTGTTGACTTCACATGATAATAATTTGAGTAACTGAAAATATGCCACAAACACAAAACTTTTGAAACTTCTAGTATTAATTGAGGGTTCTCGTTACGTACCAAACAGTATCCTAACTTTATACTTTGAACTTCACAATTATTCCATGTCTTGTTCACAGTATAAATTTTGTGCATTAATCCTGACTTTTATCCTACCTACTTATGGTAGACTCACTGAGTTACTGATTGCTACTTATTTATTTTTGTATTAGCCCCATATTACTGTAATACTTAAAATAAGTATTTTATGTAATATAAATACATATTTGTATAAATAAACAAATGAATGAAATATATTAATTTAACCCAATATAAGTCCTTAAGTTCCTATTGTATTCTGTGTAAGGGGCTGACTAAAATCAAACTGACCACTAAATCTCTATTATAGGTAAGACATTATTTATATTACCCATGTTATATCAGTTCAGTTGTGGGACTGATCAGAATAGTGCTTAACTTAGGTTTTGAATGGAGAAGAGCAGTAGAGCAATATCATCCAGTATCAGGGGCATAAAAATATATAAAATGTGTTTCCAAGGAGGAGTTTCATTAAAGAAATATAAATATAAGTTTAGTGCTCAAAACTTTTGCCTGATTCTGAAAGAAGAACAAAGAACAAAACAAAAAACAAACAAGAACAAAATATTAACTCATGCATTTAAGAAAGCAGAAATGAAAAGCTAGGGATTAAACCAGAACATGGAATCTGAGTATATTAACACTCTTTGTATAAATGATTATGATAAATATAATTAAAAATGCTTTACCTTAAGACAATTCAAAGCCTCGTGTGTATCATGGAATAATCACTTTTGAAACTGTGGACAGAGGACGTCATTTGGAATAAAATGCTCTGTTAAAATTGATTTCTCTCACCTTTAGGACTAGGGGGATCGGGGGCTATCTAAAATGATTCCAATCAAAATTCAGCCTATGGAGATTAGAGATATTCAGTTGTCTGTAAAGTGAGGCTATTCCTGAAAATGGAAATTCTAAGTATCTTAAACCTTAGGAATTTTGATGCTATCAAGTTTTGTTGAAACAAACACAGAGATTTATTACAAGTATTTAAATATATTCATTAAAGTTCTCAGTAGGATAAAAAGAATACTGGGTGTCTCCCGTGGTTTCTGTTTTCTCTAAATAAATGTTAATACTTATCACAGTTTATATCCTGCCTACCATAAATATTAAGGTTTTCAATCATTCCCTGGAATATCACATACCAGTGGATTGAAGCTTTCTTACTGTTTAGAACAGAATGTTGTTCAGTCAGCATTTTGTCAGTATTATACTAATAATATATTACTAGTTATAAAATAATTAGATTAATAGCAGCTATCATTTATTGATTTCTTGCCCTGTGCAAGGCATTGGGGTAAGCACTTCGCACACATTATGTCATTTAATCTTTGTAAGAACCACACTCTTTTTTTCTTTGTCTAGTTTTTTTTAAAGTATACTTCTTGTACACGATTATATAAGTTACAGGTGTACAGTATAGTAATTCATAATTTTTAAAGATTTTACTATATTTGTAGTTACTATAAAATATTGGTTGTATTCCCTGTGTTGTACAACATATCCTTGTAGCTTGTTTTATACATAATAGTTTACACCTCTTAATCCCCTACCCCGATTCCCCCTTCCTTTCCCCTCTCCCCTTCCGCCTCCCCAATGAACCACTAGTTCATTCTCTGTATCTGTGAGTCTGCTTCTTTTTTGTATATTCACTAGTTTGTTTTACTTTTCACATTCCACATATAAGTGATAGCATATCTTTCTCTGATTTATTTCACTTAGCATAATGCCCTCCAAGTCCATCCATGTTGCTGCAAATGAAAAAATAATGTTCTTTTTTATTGCTGAGTAGTATCCCATTGTACATATACACCACATCTTCTTTATTCATCTGTTGATGGACACTTAGGTTGCTTCCCTATCTTGGCAATTGTGAATAATGCTGCTATCAACATAACAAGCATACTCTTTTTTTTTTTTTTTTTTTTTTGCGGTATGCGGGCCTCTCACTGTTGTGGCCTCCCCCGTTGCGGAGCACAGGCTCCGGACGCGCAGGCTCAGCGGCCATGGCTCACGGGCCCAGCCGCCCCGCGGCATATGGGATCCTCCCAGACCGGGGCACGAACCCGTATCCCCTGCATCGGCAGGCAGACTCTCAACCACTTGCGCCACCAGGGAGGCCCGACAAGCATACTCTTAATATGCTGAATTAGCTGATGCGCTGGTTACGTATCACTGCTGTAGTAAGTTACCACAAACTTAGAGGCTTAAAACAAGGCAAATTTGTCCTCCAGTTCTGTAGCCAGAAGTCTGAAATGAGTCTCACTGGGCTAAAATCAAGGTGTCAAGAGGCCTGTGTTCCTATTTTGGAGGCTCTTGCTCTTTGCGTTTTCAACATCTAGAAGTTTCCCGCATTCCTTGGTTTGTGGCTTCTCTTGCTCCATCTTGAAAGCCAGTAACATCAGTCTCAGTCCTCCTCAAGCTGCCAACTCTTTGGTTCCCCACAGCCACATCTTCCCGTAACTCTTTTAAGGATCCTTGTGATTACATTGGGTCTGCCTAGTTGATCCAGGACAGTCTCTGCATCAGCAGATTAGCAATGATAGGGTGTGGAACTTAGAAATGGAATAATGGTGTCGGAAGTTCATTTTACTGGTAAATACTGACACAGGAAGTGGAAACTGAGATGTGTGAAGAGAAAACGGGAAAGGGGAAAATAAGAAAGTACATAGTTCCAAGTGTGATGTGTGTAAAAGTAGAATTTTGAATCTGAGAAGTTAAGATTTCATTTTGTTAACCCTGAAGAAATCACAAAAATCTTTTTTTTTTTTTTAGGTAACTACTTAATTCTCCTTTTTTATGATAAAATATTTAAAGCTATATATTTTCCTCCAAGGAGAGCTGTTTATGCCTCTATAGATTTTGATATGGGTATTTTGTTTCTGAGTCTGCAAAGAGCACTACTTGCATTTTTATTTGTTCTTTGAAATGAGGGTATTTAATTCTGTTTTAGATTGCTAATTTTGTATAAGGCACATGAGCAGAATTTTTCGTATAAAATTTTTACTTTGCAGAATTTTTCTTTGCAGCCAAATACATGACATATTTTCATTACTGATTTATTTCCTTCGTTTGATGGGCATAAATAAGCAATATATATCCTCTTCAGGGAATGACAACATGAGTGTGTATTTGTGTGTGTGTTAATGGATATAAAACATCAAGGTGGATTCTATTATCCAAATCATTATATAATCTCATATATATATATGTTTCATATATATATAATCATATGTGTGTGTTCTTGCTTTTTTATCTACTTGCTCTTTCAATTTCTGAAAGACATGAATAAAAAAATGTCCTCTATACTTGTATTTTATTAAGTGAAAAACAGACTACCTATCAGTGGGTGACTGCTTAAATAAATCATGATGAAATAATTATAGATCATAATAAATAGAATAATATGTATTATTGTAAAATATGTTATATATAGTATATATTTTAATCATTGTAAATGATTATATATAAATTATATAATTAAATAATCATACACACACATCTATAATGTAATATAAAGCAGCTAATTGAAAATTTGACAAAGAGCCTTTATTGATAGGGATTATGCCAAAAATGTAAAGGTTAAAAAATCGAGTACAAAGCCACAGTGTTATACAATCCCATCCTTGTTAAAGTAAATGTATATTTTATGCATGTATATATTTGCACAGTTATGCATAGAAGTAAGTTTGGAAGCATATGCCCTGAAATGTTAATATTAACGGGATCGCTGAATTATGGCATACAAATAGTTGTCACATTTTCCTTTATACTTCTCTGAGTTGGTCTGACTTTTATAAGCATATTGTCTTTTATAATAAAACAACAATGATACTACTTTTATTCTGAAAATAAATCACTGGGTAAAGTGGCTTTCATGAATCAGAGCCCAAAGAAAATAATTACTCTTCATAAATATACTCTTGGATATCTAAAGTTTCAAAAATTAAAACTAAAAGAAAAAAGCTCATATTCACGTGCTCTTGAAGGTTGTGCAATAGCCAAATGCAAAAGTGACTTCAAGCAAGACTCTGTGTAGTACTCTGGCCAGTTCTGCTATGTTTATTGAAAAGTATATGGGTTATTTATATTTAGTTCAATAATCCAATAGGCATTTTCTCAAGCTGAAGCTTTGTTTATATTTTCTCAAAAGATACACTCCCAAGGAATAAAATATATTTACAGCTATATTTGCCAACTTGATCTTTAGAAATAAGTAATTTTTTCTTTTTGCTTTCCTAAAATCTCTTAGGCTATAGATTATTAAAAGGCAGCTTATATTCAGCTTATGTGGGTATTATGTGATTCAATAAATTAATGTACTCTTTTCACAGAGGAGTTTTAGTTCTACAAGTTGTTTATTTTAGGGTAGAGATTTATTAAGTCATGTAAGTATATATAAGATTTACTACAGCATTTCTGATGACAAATCATATAATAGGTTGTATTTTTTCCATGATTTTTATTTTCATACAGTGAGGAATTTAAATGGAAATCTGTTCATGGACTTTTTTTTACTACTGAGGCTTATATCATCTACTGGAATGGGGATAAAATATCAGATTTTAATTTAATTTTCTGAGCCCATGATGGAGAATGCTTCGTAACTTTTACATGACATATGTCAATAAAAATTTACTATCCCCATTCCATTTAGTAAAACAGCCCAAGCCATATGGTTTCTGTGTGCTAGTCTGACTGCCATATGATATGCTTTTTTCTTCTTCTTCTTCTTCTTTAGCACTAAAAACAAATTTACAGAAATTTTACAATAAGGGCATTTCTGGTCTTGTATGTTAATGGAGCCACTCCTTTTGTTTTTTTTTTAATTTTTAAATCAGTCTTAGAAAATGTTTCCAAGCAACAGATTAAAAAAATAGTCATATCAGGTGTAAAAATGTCATTACTCATGTTTCCTCAAGAAGAAAAGACTAAAGGACTATTGTAGTGAATTTAGTTGATTTACAAATGACTTGTACTGACTCATGTACAAAGCATCTTAATAAGAGCAAGGGTTTTATCATGAAAACTGTGCCAAAGTCCAAATCCAGTATCTATCATAAGGGGACTAAAGCCTTAAGTATTACACTGTCCTCTAAATTAAGGAAGTTGTCTAGTCTATATTTCCAGCAGTTTCTGCATGTGATTTAACTGGATATGCAGTTATTAAGTATCTGGTTGCTATCCATTTCTGGGAGGATTAACTCATTTAAATGAATTCTCTTTCTCAATATTTATTTCAAATAATTGCCTAAACTGTCTTGGCTTATGTTTAAATAATTCAGGAAATTGTATCATGTGGAAAATGGAGAAACTTAAACTTCACATTTCAGAGTTATTAAGCTTTTCTTCTTGAGCAACCTAATGATAGCGTGTCAGCACTAAGATATGATCAACAACGTGGAGAACACAATGAATAAATGAATATTCAAGACAGTAGAGACAGAACTGATTTAGAAACCCTTTGACTCTCCCTGATCTGCTTTACTGTAATTTCATTCCACAACAGTTTCTGCAATGTAAAATAACCTCATCAAAGATGAATTCAAGACATCTCTGTCCGTATACTGGAAAATTTTTATTAATAAGTTGATAATTTCATTGTTATTTATTATGTTGCTAACATGCAGAGAATCCCGCCAAGTTCAGTACTAGGGATGGATACCTGCAGATACCTTCCTTCAGATAGCCTGAGTCAACTGAGAGAGCTGAAATTTTAGTTATACCATATTCATTATTATTGTCCTTTTATGTGATATATATTTAAAACTTTTTAATTGTGGTGAAATATACATAACATAAATTTTACCATTTTAACAATTTGTAAGTGTATACTTCAACACCGCTATGCACGTTCAGGTTATTGGGCAACCATCACCAGCATCCAACTCTATAGCTTTTTCATGTTTCCAAAGTGAAATTCTGTACCCATTAAACAATAATTTCCCATTTCCCCTTCGCTCTTACCTGTGGCAATCACTATTCTAATTTCTGTCTCTGTGAATCTGACTACTCTAGGTACTTCTTTATTTGGCTGCACTGGGTCTTCGTTTCTGTGTGAGGGCCCTCTCTGGCCATGGCAAGCGAGGACCACTCCCCATCGCGGTGCGCGGGCCTCTCACTGTCGCGGCCTCTCTTGTTGCGGAGCACAGGCCCCAGAGGTGCAGGCTCAGTAGCTGTGGCTCGCGGGCCCAGTCTCTCCGCGGCATGTGGGATCCTCCCAGACCAGGGCCCGAACCCATGTCCCCTGCATTGGCAGGCGGACTCCCAACCACTGCGCCACCAGGGAAGCCCTCTAGGTACTTCTTTTGAGTAGAATCATACAATACTTTTCCTTTTGTGACTGATTGATTTTGTTTAGTGTAATGGCCTCAAGGTGAATCCATGTTGTACCATGTGTCAGAGTTTCCTTCCTTTTTAAGGCTAGATAATATTCCATTGTGTGTATGTACCACACTTTGTTTATCCATTCACCTATCAATGAACACTTGGGTAGTTTCAACTTTTTGGCTTTTGTGAATAATTCTCCTATGAACTTGGGTGTACAAATACCTGTTTGAGTCCCTGCTTCCAGTTCTTTTGGATGTATACCCAGTAGTGGAATTGCTGGGTCATATGGTGATTTTGTTTTTAAATTTTTGAAGAACTGCCATACCACACAGAAGCTATACCATTCCCACCAGCAATGCACAAGATTTCCGGTTTCCCCACATCCTTTCCAACTCTTGTTATTTTCCATTTTGTGTGTGTGTTGGGGGGGTGGTTGTTGTTATTTTTATAATAGCCATCCTACTGGGTGTAGAGTAGTGTTATTGTCATTCTAAGGGTAGACATCTATAAAAGCTACAGTTGAAAAACAGTCAACATCAACACATAAATAAAAAAGAGTTTCCCCAGATTTTATTATATGTAACATAGAAAATAGTACATAGGAACATCAAAGGCATTTTTCCATTTTTCTGAACTTCAGACCAGTTCTTCCTCCTTTCAACAAGTTGTATTTAGTGCTTACTATTTTCTAATCATTATTCCAGGCTCTAGGAAGAGTGCCTACAGTATGGTAGAAGAGATAGACAATTATATAAGCAGTTAAAAATGCCATTATAAGAAAAGTCCTTATGTTAGGGGGGCATAAGAGCAAGATAATTAGCCCAGTGAAATTTGTTCACATGATGTATGCATGTGATATAAATGTTAATTTGATTGGTTACAGTGGAGCAAAAAGGAGAGGAAGCATCGGTTTTGTTGAACTTATAGGATCCTTTGCCTTATAGGATCCTTCAAAAATAAAGCTTATCCTAGAGGGGTGGGCTAGGGAGGGTCGGAGGGAGATGCAAGAGGGAGGGGGATATGGGAATGTATGTATAAGTGTAGCTGATTCACTTTGTTATACAGCAGAAACTAACACAACATTGTAAAGCAGTTATACTCCAATAAAGATGTTAAAAATAAATAAATAAAGCTTATATTTACTTCGAGCTTCCAGTGATGGTTAAGTCTATAATAAAGAGCAGAATCAGGCATCTAATATTTAGTGTACCTTTAGAATGAAACGTATTACATGTTTAAACATATCCCTCTGTAGATGTTTTTCTCCATCCCTCTATCTAGCCAAAGGATGGAAAATGGATTTTATTTAGCATGGTACCTCCAATCAGTTGGTTAGTAGTGGCTCAATGAAAGCAGATATGTGACTAATTCTAAGATTAAGGTGCTATTTACACATAAGGAATGTCATGATTGATTATCATGAACACAGAGGAAACTGTATACATACTGTGTACCCACAACCTCGCTTTTTGTTCCATCTCACTTCCTGGAAGGAGGAAGTTAGGTGTGGATGTTGTGTAAAAACCTAGCTCATCTCATGATTTCTAAGTGTCCTAGGCTGAGCTGAAGAGGTCCCAACCACATTAAAATGTTCACATTAACAGCCAATGTACTGAGCACTTTATATATACTAATACTGAGTCCTGTACCCTCAATCATGCCACTAAACTGAAAGCATTCAGTTTTTTAATAAAATACGCAAAATCTTATCACTGAAAGACATAAAAATAGGTCACTGTGGTTTACAGTGCAATTTCAATGAGAGCATGATTTAAATGTATGCTGTTTTCCCATTTCAAAACAATAGCAAACGTTTTATAGTCCATTTCATCTCTGTGTATAGCCACAGTGGTCAAGCCCATACATAGCTTTCTTCTGCCTATTAATGTCAGCATTACACTATTATTATCATGAAGAGCTAATTTCATGCTATGCCACTATGTGGTCAATACTCCATCCCCACCCCAGTCCATATGTTTCTCATGATAAGAGCTATTACTTTACTTTGGCTTATACTATATAGTTTTATGATCATAAACAAATATTGCTTATTAAAGTCCTCTTGTCCTTGATATCTTCCTAAAATGAGCAAGGGAAAAAGGCAAGTTCTTATCTTTTTTGAACCATGGATGCTTTGGTATATTTAACTTTTCCTTGAAATTCTTTTAAAGACCATTCAAAAATGTATTAAAATATAATGAAGTTTTCTTTCCTTAATTGAAGAACTCTGTAAAAATAGTGGCAGCTGTGTGTTCCATTGGACTGGGGTTTATGATTCACTGCACCTACTATTGCTTGCCATTTTAACTATTCCCTCAGATCTCTACCCAAAAAATGCTACTAAAGATTTATCATAGTCCAGATAGGGTGATAGAACTGGGTACTCCAGCCTTTTAATTTCAGCAGGCCTTCCTGGATTTATTCCTACACTGCATTTCCTGTTAGGCAAAGGAGATCAAAAGTGGGCTCTGCCTTATTACTTATTATCAACTCCAACTTCTATTGACCATATGACTTAGGTAGACTGTCACATATCCCAATAGTAAGTCTATCTAGACACCAAATGGGTAAACACAAAATTCATTCTCATTTCCTACTTTCTCTAGTTTCTCAGTGCAGGAATAGGGGGAGATTCTAGGCTTTGGGACATTTGTGAAGCTAAGCATGTCATACCTACTGGATTATAGGTTTAGATACCTGCTCCCGAAAAATAAGTATGAGTAATCACTTCCAAGATAACAAGTCTGTATAGCACATGTGGGAAATGGGGAGAGGTTTGACAAAATCAAACATATCACTTTAGAATGCTTAGAAAATGGAATATGCTACCCCTAAGTGAAAAATAATTGGTTTGAATGTTTCAATTTTTATTTAATACATGGTAATTATTTCCAACACTATTTTAGTTCTGTGTTTCTAAAGCAAATGTCACCTTTATGAAAATATAGGTAGAAATAAATAATGCAGGAAATCCATACTTGAAAGTTGATAAATATTAATAATGACCACCAGGAGAATCCATGCCTGTCATCTTCTCAATCTAAAGAGCTTTGTAGATGTTCTTGGACATTGTTGGGAATATATATTCCTTGGAGGAATTGAGAAGTTTGTTTTGGAAAGTACTTAGTGCAGCTACTACTACCACCACTATTGCTAATAACATCAATACTAATTTATTGAGTAGCTCCAGCATGCCAAGGATTTTATAATAATCATCTCATCCAATCACACAAGAAATGTGAGATTGCACTATTATTTTCTCTATTTGACTCTCAGGTAAGAAACTGAGTTATAGAGGAATCAAATAACCTGCACAGAGTCAAATAGCTAGTGATATTAGAGCCACGCTTTAGACACAGTTATTCAAATATTCAAACTCTAAGCCACTTTTCTATATTCTCTCTTCACGGCCATAATTTATTTCTAGAGGATTGATTAACATATGGAATCACCCATAAAATGAGGAAGCTGTGGGAAAAAAGTTAAGAGCTCTGTTTCATCTCTTAGTAGATCTTTTCAACCATGGCTAGGTGATGATTTAGAAATATTTAGAAATAATTACCCTCAATGAATGGCCATGGTTTCAGGATGTAAAATAGACCTTATTCTGCCCATGGAGTTTTTCATCCAAACTTTTCTAATCAAGAGACTACCCTCTCAAGAAGAGTTTCTTAATCAAGCTTCTTAATTATGTGTTGTTTTGCTGGATTCTTGTTCTGCTTTCAGCTTTTTCTGCTATATATTCTTAGCCTGCTCTTAATTTTCATAATACCTTGTAGAGAAACAAACTTAAAACCAGAAAAAATATGCATGCAGTAAAATTAAAATATCATTAAATATTTGCTGAAATGTTTCATTCCATATCATATTTAGTAAAATTTGAAATATATATATATATATTTGGTAATAATAGCTTTCATTACAAATGGTAACATTTTACATATAGTACATATTTATATACATTTTTCATATACCATCCACTATTTTAGCATTATATCATATATATCTGACTAATTAGTTGTATTAGACATTAAGGCAAGGAGCTAATTTCCAATCTCTTCTAAAATGCAGTTGGTTAATATAAGCAGTTTACTCAAGTGTTTGTCTAATTAAAAAAAAAAAAGTTTATAACAGACATCCTTGTTCATTTAAAAATTAAATCCTCAGAAGGAGAAAAGTGAAGAATAAAAGTGTCACAAGGGAAACACAATGGAAAAGTCATTTATTAGGAAGATAATAATGGTTACCACTGTTATGGTGCTTTACGCCTGGGAATTTCAAACTCTTCATTAAGTGTTAGCTCAAAGGGCTTCACACATGTTGATTCATTTAGTCCTTTTCTTCTAGGACAGTTAGAAGCTACATAGGCATAAAATGCAATAGAAATCACCATTGCAGGGGGCAAAACCACTATGGGTATATTCTTTGCCAGGCCATATTCCCCAAAAGCAGGGTTTAATTATGGGATACATACACCAGGTTGGCACTCCTCGGGGTCAGCCAAGCAGTGATGATCACCCTAGTAAATCTGAGGTTGAAGATGGAAAGAAATGCAATGACCAAGAAAAAAAAATATCACAGCCAACCACTTAAGGATAATAGATGTATGTAACTGTTGGGAGCATTACTTCCCACTGTACATCAATTAAATATGAATGTGGTAGAGCAAGGTGGTTTAGAGTGGCCCCTTTTGAATTCTTTCTCTGAATACAGGCACGAAAGAGGAGCAAAGGGAGGGGTACTTCTCTAACTGAGATCATTAATTCCCTCCTTAGAGGCTGGGAGAAAAGAGGATTTAGATTGGGACCCCAAAAAATGTAAAAGTACCTCCAATTTCCAACTCCTCCTGGGGTGATTTTGAGTGATGAAAAACTGTAGTTTTACAATGCCAATAAGTATTAATAAGCTTAAATGCTCACGGAACCAAAAAAAAAAAAAAAGAAGAAGAAAAAGAAAAAGGAAATATTGGGACTACAGAGTAGAGCTTAGACCAGGTCACTTGGAGTACCTAGTACTTAGGAAGTTCACTGACTGATGAAGAAAACACAAGACTAACAAACAAATACTGTATGTTAACCAAGATAATTTAGGAAAAGGTGTAAAATGGCTTATGGTAGTAACACCTCTGGGACAGTGCTGACAAGAAACTTATACTTTAAAATCTTCAACTCCTGGGCTTCCCTGGTGTCGCAGTGTTTGAGGGTCTGCCTGCCTATGCAGGGGACGCGGGTTCGTGCCCCGGTCTGGGAGGATCCCGCATGCCGTGGAGCGGCTGGGCCCGTGAGCCATGGCCGCTGGGCCTGCGCGTCCGGAGCCTGTGCTCCACAGCGGGAGAGGCCACAGCGGTGAGAGGCCCGCGTACCGCAAAAAAAAAAAAAAAAGAAAAAAGAAAAATCTTCAACTCCTAATTTTTGGTCGAGACCATCAGCCATAAAAAAAAAAAAGGAAATCCTGCCATTTGTGACAACATAGATGGACCTTAAGGGCATCATGCTAAGTGAAATAAGTCACAGAAAGATAAATACTGTTTGGTCTCACTTGTATGTGGAATCTAAAAATAAAAGAATGAGAAAAGGGGGTCAAGCTTCTGGTTATAAGATAAATAAGTTCTGGGGATGTAACATACAGCGTGGTGACTGTAGTTAACTGTACTGTATTGTATATCTGAGAGTTGCTTTAAGAGAGTAAATCTTAAAAGTTCTCATCATAAGAAAACAAATTATAAGTATGTGAGGTGATGGTTGTTAATGAAACTTAATGTGGTAACCATTTTAATATATATACATATATTAAATCATTATGTGGTACACCTTAAACAAATACAATACTATGTGGTAATTTTATCTCAATAAAACTGGGTGGGGGCATTTTGAAACCTTGAAATTGACTGTTTTTATAATCAGTCTCTGCTTAACTCCTTCCTGAAGCCAAAGTGTCTTCCCCACCCTTAATTTATTTACTTATGTGTGTGCAGTCTCCCCAGGTTTAGAAGAACAGGGTCTTCTACATCTTTGATAGTTACTTACAATCTTTTTTCTATCAGTTGGCAGAATGTAACCATTTTATGCTTTAATGAAAAGTGGTTAAAGTTTTTTAGGAAGTAAAGTTTATTGCAATAACCTCAGAGTTCCCAACTTTCACCGTTGTTCCTCTATAGTCTGTTCTCAGTCCAGCTGCCCTGTTTACTTCTCTAAATGATGTCATACTGTGTCCCTTCTCTGCTCAAAACATTTCAGTGGCACATCATTTCATTCAGTGTCAGAATCAACGTCCTTTTCAATGGTCTACAAAGTGCCGTTTGATCAGGCCCCCAAACTCAGAGTTAAGAGAATTATGGGAATTCTTTTTATAACAAATTTATCATAAAGGCAGCATTTATTAAATATCTTTTCATTGTTTCTATTTCTGATAATAAAGGAACCAGTAGATCAGAAAATTACACTGAACAATAATATTTTTTACTTTTCTTAATGACTGAGATACTTTACTTGGCCATCTCATCATCAGTTCTATCTCAGGATGTACAAAACCAGGTGCAGGGTTTTTTTTTGTTTGTTTGTTTGTTTTGCGGTACGCGGGCCCCCCACTGTTGTGGCCTCTCCCGTCGCGGAATACAGGCTCCAGTCGTGCAGGCTCAGTGGCCATGGCTCACAGGCCCAGCTGCTCTGCGGCACGTGGGATCTTCCCAGACCAGGGCATGAACCCGCATCCCCTGCGTCGGCAGGCGGACTCTCAACCACTGCGCCACCAGGGAAGCCCCCAGGTGCAGGTTTTTTACCAGGAAAACTGCCTGCCCATTGTGTGCCCAGGCTTTGTGAAAGTCTTCCCAAGTAATAACTAAATCTATTTATCCCCTAATCTTTTCTTCTTCGCATTTTATAATAGTTAATTTCTCCTTAAATCCTGTGGATTTGAATCTTTTGCCTACTGCTGTTCTCCCAGTCTTAGTTCAGCTTCATGCCATTAACCAGTTTTTTATGAGTCACTCCCATCTGGAATTCCCATACCCAGCCTCATTCCTTGTCAGTCCAACCACTACATTATCATGGAAGTTATCTTTGCAAAGCTCAAATCTGAGCATGTCCTACTCTATAAACTAGACACATCAGTGTGATATAAATATATTCTCAGAACTCAGTGTTTCTTTCCCACTCCCTCAAATTCCCTTTTTCCTAATTCGCAGTCTGTTATTTCCAGAAAGGTTTGTGATGCAAAGTTGTGTGAGGGACATTGTGTAGGCTTTTCCTTTAACTAAAAAGCCTACCTCTTGTTCATCTTCAAAGGGCACCTCAAATATGATGTGTTATCTTGTCATCCTTATTCTGATCACCAAGCACAGTGCTTTCCTTCCTTTACTGTCCTTGCATTCCCTATCCACTTCTCACACACCTTACATCTTGTATTTCTCTACTAAGAACATAACATACATAGTAATTTATTTATATACAAACATATCTGCATACCTCTAACTCTATCTCTAATCTATATATAGTTAATCCTCATTATTCATGGATTCCATATTTGTGAGTTCACCTATAAGCTAAAATTTATTTTCACCCCCAAATCGATATACTCACTGTACTTTCCTGGTCATTAGCAGACATGCACAGAGGGGAGAAATTTTTGAGTCACCCAACACACATGTTCCCAGCTGAGGTAGAAAAGGTAATGGTCTACTTTCTTGTTTCAGGTCTCATACTGTAAACAAGTATCCCTTTCAGACTATATTTAGTGCTCTCTTTTCACATTATTGTGATTTTTTTTCTTGGGGACTTTACTGTTTAAAATGGCCCATAAGTGTAGGCCTGAAGTGCTGGTTAGTGCTCCCAAGCAGAAGAAGGCTGTGCTGTGCCTTACAGAGAAAGCATAGGAGTTACATAAGCTTTGTTCAGGCATGAGTTATAGAGCTGTTGGCCATGAGTTAAATGTTAATGAATAAACAATATTTACTAAGTAAGATTTAATAAGGTGTGTTTAATCATACACACATAAAACAAGATTATGTGCTGATCATCTGATGAAAATGTTGTGACCACAGGCTTTTAAAAACCTAACCCTGTATTTCTTCTAAGAGCAAGGTTCAGTATTCACTAATTCATGGTTTTCAGTTTTCTAGAACATAACTACAGTAAATAACAAGAATCCACTGTAGGTAGACATATATATCCTTTGAGAGCAATGGGACCTCACTCTTCTTTTTATCTCTAGAGTCCAGTACAGTCCCTGATACATAGCAGGTACCAGCTAAATACTTAAGAATTAAATGCACAAAGGCAAATGGGACATGAAGATGTTTTAGTTGGAGATGAGAAACATCACCCTGGTAGATTTAAGGAAAAATCATATTTATTGGAAGACCCTCATCAGCTTAGAGAAGAGCTAGAAAGATTCAAAATGAGGCATGAAAAACAAGCAGGAGAAAATGGAAGGAGAGGCAGCCTGAGGCCAGCCAAGGTAGAGCCCCAGAAGCCGCCCAGCCCAGTGCAGACATCATGTTACATCATGAATATGGTGCTCACAGCTTGTACCACTTCGATCACTAGAATGTAATGCCACCACCTACATCTCTCCTCTGCTCTCCCCTAGAAAAAGAATTTGCCACAATCTCTTTTGTTTCACTATAAGATATAAATAACTAAATGGGTGTGGCTGAATGCTGAGCCTGGTCACATGCCCATACCCTAGAGGCCTCTTTTTACTTTCATAGTAAGATAGCTGTCTTACCCTGGAATTCATTCAGGAATTCCAGAAACATTAGGAAGGTATGGAACATTTCAGATGCTGGTCAGTGAAAAGAATAATCAGCAGGTCATGCAGAATGTTTTTGTTTAAATATAATTGTATTAGTCAAGTCTTTTTTTTTTTTTAATACTGAATAACAACAACAACAACAAAAACCTCCAGCACATAGTGGCTTACACGGGTAAGCATGTATTTCTCTTTCACAGCTTGTGGATCAGCTGTGACTCTGCTGGACTTGCATGGGACAGGTTAGGGACTGGATTCAGGTCTGTTCCATGTGTCTCTCATTCTGGTGCCAGTATCACACAAAATCTCAGAATTGATGGCAGAAGCACAAAAGGCCAGTCTGAACCCTGCAAGTTCTCTTAAAGCCTTGGCAGCATCAGCATATTCACTAAAGTTCATCAGCTAAAGAAAATCACATACCAAGCCAACGTTAGTAGGCAGGAGATATTCTTTGCCTACTCTGGTGGGAGGTGCTGGAAATCCATATGGCACAGGTCTTGAATGTTTAATTCTATCACAAAGAGGAAATTAATTGGGAAGATTAAGCCAATCTCCACTGTAGTAAGAGAAATATTACAATTTAGTGTAAAACAATTGGAACATTGTGTTAGTGTTACTGGTATTATTTTGGTTTGTAACATTGCCATGTTGGCATTCATTTTCCCAAGTGAGCTTCCCATTCTATCCTAATTGTAACATCTTTTTAAGGACACCTCCCCCCCACCACCACCAAATATCACTCCTCTTTTCCAGTTTTTCCTGCTTACTAAAAATCAAATCCCATATTAAGGACAAGAAGACTATGTACTTTATAATTTGAGTCACGTCCTAATTCTCATTGCTTTTTCTAAAGGATAAGGGATACATAAAAGGAACTTAGCCATACGTGCTCAAAGTAGGGGTTGTAGCCAGGCCTGCACATTTAGAATCCCCTGGAAGAGACTGTCTGACACTAGAGGGCTACCCTATACCAATTATATCAGACTTTCTGAGGCGAGGGACAGGTGTTTTAACAAAATCTTCAAGTGAGTTGTATGCATTTTAAGGTTTGAGAAACACTGCTCTAAAGTCAAATGGCTTGATTTTAAGCCTGATTTGACCACATGTCTGTGGGCCCTACTTCATATTTCTTAACATTTCTAAACTATCTCATTTGAAAAATGAGGAGTAATCATAATGCCCAACTCACATACTGTTCAGTGATTATCAAATGCAATAATGGATGTAAAGCACGGTGGGAGATGCATACTAAGTACTCAATAAATGATATGTGTTACTCTTACCAATTATCTCAATTTTGTCAGTATCTATGACCTTGGGAAATTTGAGTTTCCTCCCTGGGGGAAATATTCTCATGTAAAATGATGGATGAATAATTCTCTGATTTTCCTTTCAACTCTAACATTCAATGACTTTCTAGTGTCACTTCAAAATTATTATTCCACCATTACAGAAGTAAATTATCATTTTGCATGCATGTTCTATGATAAGGATTAAAAATAGTAGCAAAGGAAATCTTTGACATCCCTTTCCATTGAGATCTCTTTTGTGATTGTTTTACTCTGTTTTGGAATATGTGTTTATAGATTTGCAATATCTAGGTGTGGTTTGACAGAATGTCAAAAAGAAAGGCGCAGTTTCTAGGTGCCTTAGTGTCTTAGTTTGGGTTTTCCAGAGGAACAAAACCAATAGAACGTGTGTGTGTGTGTGTGTGTGTGTGTGTGTGTGTGTATACTTTATGTGTGTGTAGCTAGCTAGCTAGCTAGATGGAAAAAGAGAGAGATTTATTATAAGGAAATAAGGATTTAAGGAAACAAATTGGCTCACACATTTATGGAGGCTGAGAAGTTCTACTATCTGCAATTGGCGAGCTGGAGACCCTGGAGTGCCAATGGTGTAAGTTCTAGTCCAAGTCCAAGTCCAAAGGCAGGAGAAGATCAGTGTCACAAGCTTGAAAATAACCAGGCAGAGAGAATGAATTCTTCCTTACTCCACCTTTTTGTTCTATTCAGGCCTTCAACAGATTGGATAATGCCCACCCATAATGAAGAGATCAATCTGCTTTACTCAGCCTAGTGATTCAAATATTAATCTTATCTAGAAACACCCTCACCCACATACCCAGAATAATGTTTAACCAAATATCTGGGCACCCCATGGCCAGGCAAGCTGACACATAAAATTAACTATTGTACTATGTGATGTCCATAAATTAAAATTACTTCCTCTTTAAGCTCCTCTGTTTTCAAAAACCTGTAGAGTAAAATTGCTAAGTTCAAGACATATGTTTTGCCTTGTTGCAGTTTTCTTCCCTTACTATCCATCTCTGAACAAGTGCTTATTGGAATTTTTTAATCCCAAAATGTAGCTGTTGGGTATTCTATTCTCATCCTATACTATGGTTTCCCTTTTAAGCTTGTCATTCTCCATTATATCACCATGGAATAAAATTACTAACATTAATTAGTAGCACATTTTTTACATACTGTTAGTTATTGTCTTAGTATTCATTGCTATGCTTACCATTTTATGAATCCATGTTGTACTACATTATGAACATTCAAATATACACAGTACATCTAGAATGTGATCTTCTTGAGGGCAGGAATCTTACCTCTCTGATCTCCCAAGCTTGTAGCAAAGGGTCTCCTTGGATAGCAAGCATTTAATATCCCTTAAATGAATAAATGTTCCATTTAATTTTTTCAACAACTCTATGATAAAGAGCAATCTTTATTCTCATTTCACCTATAAGAAAATTGTATCAATTCACTCTTACGGCAATAATGATGTATAATAAATAATCACAATATCTTAATGGTGTAAAATAGGCATTTATTTCTCATGTACATGGGAAGTCCACTAAGATAGCTCATCTAGGGTAGATTGGGTAGGAAGAGCTCAACTTCACATGTATTGATCATGGGATTCAGGGTCAAAGAGAAGCAGCTACCCAGGATAAGACTTTCTCTTGGGGATGATAAAATGCAGGAGAGCAAGCAAAAAAGCACAAGGCCTCTCGAGACCTAGGTCCAGAAATGGCCCACTGTCCTCCTTCCACAGTTCTTTGGCTAAAACAACTCCCATGGTCAAGCTCCAAGTCAAAAGCATGAGTAATATGCTCCATCCACAATTAGGTCATGGTAATGGTCGAATACAGGGAGAGGTCAGGGGAAAACAGAGCCAGTGTTTCAATCTGGCTTAGAAACTGAGGCTAAGAGATCATTTGACTTGGCCAAGGTCATAGATAGCAGGCCCTAGAGCCAAGATTTGACTTCAAGTTGCTGACTGCGGTGTTTTTAAACATTTCACTATGCTGTGATCAAGAAGTCATAGTGAAACCATTCTTAGTAACTTGGTGAATATCATACACTCTTTTAATGCAGTGAATTTAGTACAAAAAACAACTAAATTAAAATACAGTGCATTTATCACCTTGCTGAGTATGGGGATCTTACAGCTGCAAAGGATTTAATTAAAAGTTGATGATTTAAGAGGCAGCGTCCAACTACTATTTACTCTGGAGGGTGAGATTCAATTTAAAATTGGGTTCCAAATTTCATTTTGGAACAGCATCCTTGTCATCGCAGGCAGAAAATGTCCCAAAGGAGGCAGACATGTCCCTGAATAGGGAATACTGAATCAGACAGCCAAGAGCAGCTAAAAAGTTAAACGACAAAGACATTATGTAGTTTGGTTCTATGAAGGGCTGGGCATTCAATTGTGATATTTAGTTGCATATTTTTCACACAGTTGTCCCATGCACATTGTTCATGTGTGTGTGTGTGTGTGTTTCTTTGGTAGGATGAAGTTCATATTCATAATGTGAAATAATTTTATTTCTGCTTAATGCATTGAAATATTGTAAAGCTAAATCCTCTGTAATTTTTTGTCAACTACAGGTTGTGAGTGAAAAGGAAAAACTGGATCACTATTTAGGGTTAAAAATCTCAAAAGAACATGAGGTTAGGAGTTCAAGTAGATGTCAGAAATGGCCTTGCCCTTGAGGATACTGTTTTTTCTCTTAGCATTACCTATATTATGTGGCACATGCCCTCTGATTTTAGATTCATGGTCTGACGGACATTGGTACACATTCATAAAATTGTTATTCCAGCTGCCTGGCCTGACAGAAACTAGAGACCATTAACTGCTCCCAGTAGATGACTCTGAACATCCTTTCTCACCATGCATGTCCTTAAATGATAGAAGGTTTGAGTTTATGAATAGAAATTTGCCAAAATACATTCCTCCCCCAAAAGCAAAAATCACATTAAGTGAAGCAAATTCATATCAGTGTTTTGTGTACAGATGTATATTTACATGAACATTTACATTCCTCAATATAGTGACAGAGTACTGACTGTCAATATTTTAAAATTAAAACTTTGTTTTCCTTGTAATTCAAATTTGGCTAGTATTTAAATTGATGGAAAAAATGTTGATTTTCTACAAACGTGAAGCATATTTGTTTGTTTTATAGCCAGAGAAATGTAAGTATTATATTAGAGGCAAAAGATAAAAAATGTCTTTTACAAACAAGCCAACCAGATTGTCATGTTAGGACGTGTTCATATCTGAAGGCTGCAGAGTCATTCACGATGGTCGTGATTTGCCTGTGCTGACTGGCACCCACCACACTGAAAAAGTTGTTCTGTGGACTGGATCATTGCTGGCAATGTTGAAAATCATATTCAGTCTTTCTATTAAGATTTCAGATTTCCAAATTCCCATCATTAGAGCAAACATTTTAAAACCTCTCCAAATAAAGTGGCTGTGCATGTGTGAAATCATAGAGTAAGAAAGACCTTTGTGATGTCATCACTGAATTAGGTGTGAATTGGCCTGGTGTTGCTCATAAACTATGGTTATTTCAAGTGTCCAGGTCTACAATTTGCGTCCCAGACATGAGTCTGAAGACCTCCCGTTGTGAGCACTGGCCACATCTCAAAATAGCGGAGGCGACCTTTCAAAGCAGGCAATTTTGCTCTCTTTTAAAAAACAAACAAAAAAAGGCTTTTACCCTTGCAGAAAGAATATCAATCAAACCAATAGCTATAAAATGTCCAGAAAGTATATAAAAAGGAATGCAAGATGATCGTTTAGGCCAAAAAACCCCGGAGTTCAGAACTTGCTTCTGCTACTTACAAGCTGTGGATTCTTGAGCGAAAGATGTCAATGTTTATTTCCTCTGATATTAAATGCATTGTGAATTTTAGAAGTCCACATTGAGTGCACACTTGCTGTACTGGGGTGGGGGGCAGTATGCAGAGTGAATTGTAGGCATTTTCTTATTTACTCCATTCAATGATAGGAGTAAATAGAAGAGGTAACACTACTTTTCTCAAGGTTTAGATGAAGAAACAGGCTTACAGAAATTAAACTAGGAGATAGCGGAACAGTACAACATGAAAATGCCTAGTGTAGTAATTGGTTCATAGTAGGTGTTCAAAAATACTAGTTTCAGAGACTAACTTCCATTTTTCACTCCTTAAAATTCTTCTTTACCTGCTCGTAAGGATGTCATTCATTCTGGGTCTTCTGAGTCTATTAATTCTTTCACAATTAGCTGACCTGTGCTTGTGGATCTGACTACTCCAATTACATCCAATTCCCAAATGCCAGGTAAAAGTTGCAGCACTAGACACATTGCACATTTATTTATCTCAATAATAGTTATTGATCATCTACAGTTTTCCAGGTAAGGGAAACTGGGTGGAGCAAGAGTCAGATGAATATTTTACTCTCATAGAATTTTTTTTTTTTTTTTCACAGTACGCAGGCCTCTCACTGTTGTGGCCTCTCCCGTTGCGGAGCACAGGCTCCGGACGCGCAGGCTCAGCGGCCATGGCTCACGAGCCCAGCCGCTCCGCGGCACGTGGGATCCCCCCAGACCGGGGCACGGACCCGTGCCCCCTGCATCGGCAGGCGGACTCTCAACCACTGCGCCACCAGGGAAGCCCACTCTCATAGAATTTAATTCTAGCAGGGAAAATAGAAATCAAACAAAAGAAATGAGTATTGAGTAAAATAAGCAAGGCCAAGTGATAGAAATGGGGAGAGTGGTAATTGTAGATACACGTGATAAAGGAAGACCTCTCCAAGGGAGTATATTAGTTTTCTAGGGTTGTATGACAAAGTAGCACAAACTGAATGGCTTAACCAACAGAAATTTATTGTCTCACAGCCATGGCGCCTAGAAGTCCAAAATCAAGGTGTCAGAAGTGTTGGTTTCTTCTGAAGGACTATGATAGAGAATCTGTCCCATGCCTTCTGTTCTAGCTTCTGGGAGCCTTAGCCATTACTTGGCTTCTAGATGGTATTCTCCCTGTCTTCACATTGTCTTCCATCTGTGCTTATGTGAGTGTTCAAATTTCCCCTCTTTATTAGGACACAGTCATAATGTATTAGGATGTGCCCTAGTGCCCTGATTTTAACTTGCCAATCAGCAAAGGCCCAATTTTCAAATAAGGTCACACTCACAGCTACTGGTGGTTAGGACTTCAAGCTCCTGTTGTGTGACACAATCCAATTCATAACAGGGGGTGAGATTTAAAATCTGTGCTCAAGGATAAATGCCTGAACAGGGGGAAGCATGCCAGACAGAAGAAAATCAAGAAGGGAATTACAAATATTCATGAAAAATGTGAACATAGCACTAATAATAACCCAGACTGGAAAGTATTCAAATACCCATCAACAGGAAGAGGAATAGACATGGGATAGTCACACAGTGGAAAACCAAACATCAGAAGTTGGCAAACTACAGACCACGGACCACATACATCCCACTGCCTGTTTTTGTAAATAAAGTTTTTTTTTTTTGAACACAGCTACTACACTCATTCATTTATATATTGACTATGGATATTTTCACTCTACAATAGCAGTTAAGTAGTTGTGACAAATGTAATTTGTTTAATTTAGCCACCTGTGGATGGTGGCTGCCATGTACGAGGACACAACTGTCTCTATCATATGTCGCAACTCTCGATATCCCCAGCCCTCTGCTGCTCCACCCTCATCTACCCCCACATCCTTACGCAGGTTCATGCTGTGCAGCACCCAGAAAAAGTAAAACCTCAGTTTTCCTCCTAGTCCAAATAGGTGTACATCTAATGTTTTTAGGAAGGCTAAAATTGCTTTCCTTATTTGAATAAGTTTTATGTTAGTAGGGTATAAACTGAAAGGCTAGTAAAGAGCATAGATTTAACGGCTCTGCAGGTTTATTAGCTGAAACGCTTGACTTTGAGATTGTCTTGCCTATTATGACGTTATAAAGCTTTTTAATAGGATATTGTTTTAATATTGTGCACCTGTTAAGATATAGGAAGTAGAAAAAAATTAGTTTCCGAATCAGTTGTGTCCCCAATTGCAACAATGTTAATTTGAGGCATCTTCTCTTTGATGCTGAGAAAATACCAGACATTGTATATTGAAAATAAAGTTAGGGTGCTCAGAAAGGTGAAATCAGTAGAAAATTCTAAGGTTTAGGTGGGTATTATACCTCAAACTCACCTTTCAGGGACATGTTTTGAGTATTTTAATGACATTTTTAGACATTTCGTATTTCAAAACATACAGTAACTGTAAAATTGTTCATTCAAATATTTCTGATATGGACACAAACACATTTATGAAAGCAAGGAAACACAGCTATTCAAATTTAGAAGAGCTATAATAATCATGGTTCTGGGAGGGTTTACGACTTACTTTGAAGTTGTCAGTGTAAAGATACATTACAGATTTGCGAGAGTTCTTGAATCAATATGTAAGCTTTAGGATAATCTAGTAAATGACCATTTACCTGATATCTAAACAAACAAAACAATCAAACGAAATCGCCTTTGGAATATCATCTTTTGTTTGTCAGGTTAAAGACAAAATGACCAAAAAACCCCAAAAAACTAATAATCACCGTGAATATATCTAAACAATGAACTCTTTGCTGAATTATGGTTCATTATACACTTTGAAAGGGTACAGTGATAATATATAGCAATCAGTTTGGTAATTCTTTTTCTGGTACCCTGCAATATTTAAATGCCCTTTTAAAAAAGGAGGATTAAAACATGCACTATAAATTTTCATTTATAGATGTATTTTACTTTGCTTATGTTTTTAAAAATCAGCCAATTCTTTGTGTGGTGCTCATTATAGCTAAGAACAAGGATGTATGTCGAATTAAGTAACCATCTATCGACCATCATGTCCCAACGGAATGTGGTGGAAAGAGTGTGTGTTTGTGTGTTCACTCTGGGATCCCATGTGCTTATCTGTAGATTTATGTGGATAGTGATTACACTCTGTATTTTTAGGTCAGGTGGAAAAAAATGATGATCTGTCTCCAGAAATTCTGATAATGCTTGCAGTCTGTTGATGGATAAGGGTTTCCCAGATGAACGGAAGCATTGTGTAGCAACATCTTCTAATTCTCTGGCTGCATTTTCGAGTACACTTAGGTAGAATACATTGAATGCAATTGAATCCCATTATATAATCCATTAGTGATGAAAAATGGGTTAGTGTGGTCCTTCTTTTTTTTTTCTGGTGTGACCAAATAGCTATTATGAACTGTTCAAGGAATGCTGATGAACATCTTGGAGTAAGGATACATGCCAAGTATGTATCAGAGTCCAGGGCTGCTAAGAGTGTGCGTGCACTGCTAAGCCAAATACAACACTGACTTTTTTTTTTTTTTTACTTTGTTTCCTTTATTTTCCTAGTGCCATCAAGGAAAACACACAGTGATTCTATATAACATGGTGATCCCTAGTTTACTCCCTATAAATGGATGTGTCAAAATAAAATGACAAATTCTGATATATATATATATTCACACCATTGTTATATAATTCAATCCCTTCTTTTATTTTAGCATTTATTTCATTTAAGCATATGCACATCTGTTAAGACCCATAGGCCAAACAAGTCAGAGAATTAAAACTTTGGAAAGATTCATTTGGGATGAGACCATTAAGGATAGGGAATTGGAGTGTTCTGTAAGGTAAAACATTGAGAACATGTCATCTCTATGGAGAGTCATGTCCACTTTGTTGTTTTCCATATAAGCTAGTCAAAAGCAGGGATATTTGCCTGAACCATTCCTTTCAGAGAGCAGAATTCCAAGCTTTCCATTCTGATTGGGCTTCACTTGGACTACTCTACACACTCCCTCCCATAACGGCTCTCTGTGCCCTCTTCCCTTCACCTCTTCAAATCTTATCCACATTTGCATTTCAAGTGAATCCTACTAGAAGTGTTTTGTAATCATTTGACTTCCTGATCTCTTATTTGTATTATACATTCTGGGCACATAATCTAGTTTATGTATTAACTTCAGTCAAACTATTCTGCAAACATTGGATTTCTCATGCATACTAAATTATGAACTCTAATTGAGATTCTAATGCTAAAATAATTGTTTTCTGATATATGTATAAGTTATTGTTATTTATTTTTGTTTGTTTTTTGCTTATCTCTTTTATTTTTCCTCAGGAAGCTAAGTATGACCACACTTATTTGTCCCCTTTCATAGCACCTAGTAGTGCTCGGATCAGAACAACAATCAATAAAAATGAAACAATCACAAATAATAATATTCCCATGGAAAGAGACAGAGTAGAATATTAGCACCAAAATCTCTCCAGGCTTCATCTGTGAGAAGCCATTGGAGACAGCTTGGCCCAGTGGAGAAAACTATGGCAAACTTTGAAGTATTTGAACTGTGCAAATATGCCTTATTCCCTTTGTGCCGAACGGAGTCTTGAATTATTTACATAACTGTCATATAACAACTTATTGACTCAAGATTGTGAAGTACCCTATTAATGTTTTAAGCATTTCCCTTTATTTTAACACAAGTAAATTATTTAGGCAATGTTAAAATGTTTTATGCTTTGACAAATGAATAGAGAAAGTATATATCACATCTTATTTTAATTGGCTGTTTACCTTATCCTGTGGTAATCATATTTTTATTATTTCAGACATTATTAACTATGCATATACTCCCTGATGGATCTGTATGCCATTTTTACACTCAATTTAGTCATTAAGGCACATAGCTGTGCAGATAATTGTTACTTGAAAATAATGTCACTTTTTCTTCAATAAGGAGCTATGTTTCCACCTAGAGGCAATGACAAATTTTTACCATATCTCCTTACTCTGTGTCATTCACTTGGCCGTATCTAAAGAAGCCCTATAATGAGTTTCTTATCACCTTACACTGTCTGTCAGTAGATTCTGGCAGTATAAAATAGACCATGGTAACAATGGGTTCATAGCATTAAGCCAGTACCTCCCTGGTCAGGCTCTATTTTCCATAGTGGTGTGGACCCTTGAGGAAAGGAATGACTCCAAAGCAATACTGCCATGTAACAACCTCATAATGCATTAGTCTAATCTATCCTATCAATTAAAGGAATGCCCTGTGATAAACTGGACATTGACTGATTCAGAAGTTCAAACTATTTCTCGATTATATTAGTAGAGTATAAAATTAAAGGTCACTCAGAATTCTCTTTGATATTTGTGTACAACATAAAGGCTTTATTTATCTCCTATATGTTTCATTAACGTGTTGTGAAATGGGCGTATTGTGAAATGTTGTAGCTGTTTTCTACAAGATTCAGACCAAAACCAGGCATTCTAAGGCTATTGCCTAGCCCTTAGGAGAATATACTTAGAAAAACATGTCTAAAGAAAAGTATTCTACAATCTCCTGTAGGAAACTGATGAAAGTCAGGGGTTTCTTTCTTAGGGATCCTCAGTCTAGTTTCCTGAAATCAAAGGTGAATTAAAATAATTACAATTTATGTATGAAGTTTTTTTTTTAGATGAAAAATGCATCTCTCTTACCATAAAATAAATAAATAAACCCCCTTTATTGTAGTTGAATATCAAATGCCAAAGCAAGTAAAGTAAGAGGGCATGATGTAATAATATAGAAAATGTTGGCATTCATAATAAACTAGAGAAAACAAGTCTCATCTAAAATTGTCCACAGTTAAATTTCTTAAAAAATGCTGCACAATTGAGTTCCTTGGTATTTTCTCAAATGAGTTGAAAATTTATGTCCACATAAAACCTGCACACAGGGGCTTCCCTGGTGGCACAATGGTAGAGAGTCCGCCTGCCGATGCAGGAGACACGGGTTCGTGCCTCAGTCCAGGAGGATCCCACATGGCGCGGATAGGCTGGGCCCGTGAGCCATGGCTGCTGAGCCTGCGTGTCCGGAGCCTGTGCTCTGCAACGGCAGGCCACAACAGTGAGAGGCCCGCGTACCACAAAAAAAAAAAAAAAAAAAAAAAAAAAACCTGCACAGAGATGTTTATAGAAACCTCATTCATAATTGCCAGAACTTGAAAGCAATGCAGATGTCCTTTAATATGTAAATGGATAAATAAAATGTGGTACATCCAGCCAATGGAATATTATTCAGTGCTAAAAAGAAATGAGCTATCAAGGCATGAAAAGACATGGAGGAATATTAAGTGCATGTTATTGAGTAAAAGAAGCCAACCTGAAAAGTCCATGTTCTGTGCAATTGTATCTATATGACATTCCAGAAAAAGTAAAACTATGGAGGCAGTAAAAGGATCAGTGGTTGACATGGGTTAGAGGGCAGGGATGGATGAATAAGCAGAGAACAGAGGACTTTTAGGGCAATGAAACCATGCTGTATGATACCATCATGGTAGACACATGTCATTATACATTTGTCAAAACCCACAGAATGTTCAAAACCAAGAGTGAATGCTAAGGTTAACTGTGGACTTTGGATGATTGTGATGTGTCAGTGTATGTTCATCAGTTGGAACAAAGGTACCACTCTGGTGGGGGGTGTTGTTAGTGGGAGAGTCTGTGCATATGTTGGGACAGGGGTACATGGGAACTGTCTCTAATTTCTGCTACATTTTTCTCTTGTGAACCTAAAAATCTTCTAAAAAGTAAGGTGTGTTTACAAAGAAAAAAACACAAAGCACTGTAGTCACCAACAAGAACCTGGCTTTCAACCTGTAGCTAGAAACTAAATCAAGATTGTTTTTGGTCTTACCTCAGGATAGAATAATTCATCTTTTTCTTACTCCTTCTATTTAATAGGCATAAAATATTGAAGAAATATTTTACAGAATTTTAAAGACAGTTTATAGGTAACGTTATTTGGGAGTAAAACAGAGTAGCTCTGAAAAACTAGAAAGTAATATATGTTTTAAAAATGAGGTTCCCATATGTCAATGTATATTTGCATATATTCATTTATATTTTATTTTTAACTCCTTCCTATATATTCTTCATCAACCTTGGTTTATTGGTTTTTTGCTCTTTCCTTGATTAGTTTTGTCTGGAGATCATCTTTTTCTACCGTTTATATTCATATGTTGTCAGATCCCCTCACTCCACAAAACTATCTGTTAAATTTAACAATACTATTTTTCATTAAAATATGGTGGGTTTTGGCTGTAACTCTGTCACTTTCTTCTTCTATTTTAATTTTGTTTTATTACTCTTTTTCTTATTTCTTAAGATGAATTCTTTATTTTTCATTCCTCAAAGAAGAAAAATATTAAATACATGAGTAGTCCTCTGAATATAATTTTGGCTTCTGCCTCTATATTTTGATAATTCTTGTTCTCAATGTTACTATTTTTAATGGATTATATTATTTAAATGTGGAACCATTTTTATATCTTCACCACTTGCAGAAGGCTTATAACTTTGTAACCTTTAAGCAAATGTTTGTTGAATGAAGGGATTTCCAATCTAGTTGTTGTTTAAGTTCAAATATGCAAACACTTCCCAAACATAGATGTACTCTCAAAAAAAAGTGATTTAATTAAATGCCAATGAAGAAGGGAAAGTTTTTCCTTTTTTTCAATATAAAAAAATGTTTAAGCAGATAAAAAATTTAATATCCAGTAATTGCCCATACTTATGAAATTTTACACTATATAAAATTTTTTAACAAAATGTATACTATATAACAAGGGTATTAATCAACAGTGGCACATTTACTCTTGTAATATTTTATATTGAAGCTACCACCTGAATAGAAGTTTACTTTCTAAATACCTCCTATTTTACATTGAAAGATGGTCTTTTTTTTTTTTTTTTTTTTTTTGCGGTACGCGGGCCTCTCACTATTGTGGCCTCTCCTGTTGCGGAGCACAAGCTCCGGACATGCAGGCTCAGCGGCCATGGCTCACAGGCCTAGCCGCTTCGCGGCATGTGGGATCTTCCCGGACCGGGGCACGAACTCGTGTCCCCTGCGGACTCTCAACCACTGCGCCACCAGGGAAGCCTAGATGGTCTATTTTTAATAGTAGATTTTTTTTTTTTTTTTTTTAGTATTTTCATGTATTTCTGAACCATAAAATGAATGAATCTGGGATTGCAAATATTTGCACATGAATGGTAAAGAAATTGACAAGAGCTTTACCAATGAGTACTTACCTGGGTAGCAAAAGCATAAGCAAAGAAAGGATCAAACTTGGGGGAAGGGGGCGCTAGAGTTAAGAGTTCACAGAGGCTCAAGGGAAGAGGAGTCTGCCTTTATGGTCTGGCTTTTAGAGGCATTCCCAGATCTTATCACATTTTATGGACTCTGATATCCTAATGTGAGGACATCTGTTTAACAGTCAATGAATCAAACAAATGACTCCCAGAGGGCTTTAAAGCTCAAGGTTTCCCTTGCAATTTGCTTCACATTGACTCTTAAGTAGATTCACTACCTAAATTCAAGACCCTGTAAGAAGGCATAATGACTCTGCGTGCTTTTTGGGGCAGTTTTGGCTCTCCTGACCTTATAACCAAATTCTGTCTTCTTCATTTCAAAGCCAAGTGGACACTTTGGGACAATTGCAGAAAGGGAGCAAAACAGTTGTTACAAGTTTTACTAAGTCTAAATTTAAATCTTACAATATAATAATAATTTCCTACAATATGATAATAATAATTCTCAAGGGCTTTCTTATAGAGTAGTGGTCAGCAAACTTTTCTGGTAAAAGGCTAGATAGTAAATATTCTCAGCTTTGCAAGCCATAGGTCTTTCCCACAGCTACTCAGTTCTGTCTCTTAGCATAAAAGCAACCACAGACAATATGTTTTAAAAAAAAAAAAAAGGATGTGTCTGTGTTCCAATAAAACTTTATTTGAAAAAAACGGTGGGCCAAATTTGACCCCTGAGATGTAATGTCATCCCTGTTTTCGACAATAGTATGATTTTATTCACAAGTAAAGTTAGTTGTAGTTAGAATAATTCCAGTAAAACCTATAATCATGGAAAAACAAGGGTATTTCAACGTGTCTTCAGATTTCAGATCTGTATTTCTCAACATTTCCTCTTCTTTACACATGTACGTTCAGGTGGCATAGCTCTAAAATAAGAAGAAAGAGAAAGAAGTGACAGCAACTGTGCTCTTATTGTTTGATTAGAAATAAAGACTCCTGAAATCCTGTGTTTATGGACGAATGTAGCTCCTTCATTTTTGAAGGAGCTACATTGGTTTCCCAGAAAGTTTCTAATACTGAAGATATTCAAACAGTGTTAAAGCATTCTTTCTAAGATGTTTCAAGCAATTTGTACAGTCTACCAATATTTCTTTGGTCATTTTTGCTACCAATTTCCATAAAAAACTTGCATAGTTATGTCTGTCTTAGCAAATTTCTCACATTTTCAAGAGGTAAATATGTGTGCTGTTGCAACCTATAACTGTACTAGAAGCTCTAGGCCATTTCTAATATTCCTCAACTTTGCTATCTTGACCTCTTAATCCCTATAAACAAGGATTGTAGTCCCTTCCCACAGTAAATAAATTTTAGTACAGCCACTAAAGTCAGAGTACCTGGGTTCAAATACAAGTTCCATCATTTATAAGCTGTGAATCTGGGCAAGATGCTTATCTCCTTGTGCCTCAGTTTTCTTCAATGAAAACTGGTGATAATGAGAATATGTTTCATAGTGTTGTTATAAGGCTTAACTATGAAAATACTTAACGTTCTTTGAACAATGCTAGGGCATGGAATAAGTTCTTAATAAATACTAGGTATTATATTTCTCAATAAGTACACTGCAGGACAAATATTGCACATGTTAGTTTCTTTCCCCAGTTTAAAAAAATCTATAAAAGAAATAAAAAGAAATCCAGTCATTCACTGAACAAGTATTTATTTCCATACTTTTATTTTTATCCTGTTTTAGGAAATCATTGGGCATTTTGAAGAGAACAGAGCAGTGACATGATTTGCTTTGACAGAATCTCATTGTGGCCTGCTGTAGGAACAAGAAAGTGTAGAGCAGAGGCTAAAGACACAGGGACCTGCTGAGAAGCTGTTGGAATTTATCTGGAAATAGGTGATAGTGGCTTGGACCGTATTTTAGTAGTGCTGGTAGGTATTGGTCATATTATGGGTGTAATTGAAGATAGAACTAACAAGTTTTGCTAGTGTACTAGATGCAAGGTGTAAGAGAACAAAATGATTGATGGGTACTCTACTGTTTCTAGTGGGAGGAACTCATAAGATGGAGTTGGCATAATGGAGATGGGTGAACTATGTGAGGAGAAGCCTTGAGAGCTGAGGAAAAAGGAAGTAGGATGTTGATTTGAGATATATCAATAGTTAGTAACTATGGTGGTTTTATGTATCAACTTGACTAGAGTCTCCAGTTAGTTAAACATGAATCTAGGTTTTTCTGTGAAGGTATTTTGTAGATATGATTAAAGTGCATAATCATTTGACTTCAAGTAAGGGAGATTATAATCTGGGTAGGCCTCATTCAATCACCTGAGAGACAGAGCTGAAGAAGAAGAAATTGCTCCTGTGGATAAGAGCTTCAGCCCTTGCCTGAGAGTTCTTGCCTGCCCTTCCTGACAGCCTGACTACAGATTTATGATTTTCTAAGCAGAGTCCACCATCACTTAAGTCAATTAACTATTAATTAATTATTTTAACATATAACTCCTACTGGTTCTGTGTTTCCAGTGGAACTCTGCGTGGTTCATGATTCAGTGAGGACTTAGATGGTTCCTGTCTAGAGTTAGAGGAAGAGTCCTGGTTGGAGATAGAAGTTTGGGGCTCTTGAGCACGTAGGCATTAATTGTAGCCTTGAGGTTGGAAGAGATTTCTTGTGCAGTGAGTAGCAATAGGAAATAAAAGATTGAAGATGGAGCTCTGGTACATGCTAAGAGGAAGAACTATAGAGATTAAGAAGAAAAATAAAGGGAGTCTGATGATTAGCTAGAGTCATGGAAAATGACCCCAAAGGAAGTAAAGTCCTGGAAGCGAAGCAAAGAAGTTATTTTAAAGAGGAAGGAATGAGAACCTTAAAAATAATGGCAAAGTGAAAAATTTATGGATTTGATCAGATCAAAATTATGGATTTTTTTTCTACATAAGACATCATGGATAATATTAGAACTCTGTAAGAATATATTTTTAATATCTAAAACCAAAAAAGCCATTACTATGTAGAACACATAAACCATGCCGTCAAACCCCCAACAACAAATACATTAAACTTGATTTTTTAAGGTATAAAAATATCTTACTAAAGAGGAAACTATATAAGAAAAGATATTTCATGTTTCTAGTAATCAGAAAAAAAAAGGGTATTAAAACAACCATGAGATATTACTTTATACCATCACACTGACAAAAACTGGAAAGTGAGATCATTTCAACGGCTGGTGATGGTTGAAAAATGGGACTTGTTGGGGCTTTTGGGGAGATATAAACTGGGACAGACTTTCTGGAGAGCAATCCATCACAAATTAATGAAATCAAGTATGCATTAATCCAATACCATCTTGGTACTACTCCCCACCCTGCAGCCAGCCAGCCCAAAGAAAAATTCATGCATAGAGCACATACAGAATTTTCTTTGCAGCATTGTTTTACAAAACAAGAGAATTGAAAGCAGCAAGATGCTCTGCAAAGGTGATAAATAAAATTAATGCATTGGATTCTTTCAATGATGCAGCAGAAATAATGAACGAGAGTTATATATAGCAAAATGAATAAATCAAGAAGACAGTGTTTAATGGAAAAAAATAAGAATGCTAGCTCAGTTCTCTTCATGTGAATTAAGCTTGCACAAGAAAAACTATACTATATGTTTTTAAGGAAGCATGCAAGTCTCGTGTCATGTATTAAACACTTTACAGTGGCTACCTGTGCATGAGTGAGGAAGAAAAATGAAGAGACAATAATTTTTTTAAAATAATGAGAAGAAACTAATCTTTTTTTATTATTTTTTAACTTATTTTTGGCTGTGTTGGTTCTTCGTTTCTGTGCGAGGGCTTTCTCTAGTTGTGGCAAGCGGGGGCCACTCTTCATCGCGGTGCGCGGGCCTCTCACTGTCGCGGACTCTCTTGTTGAGGAGCACAGGCTCCAGACGCACAGGCTCAGTAGTTGTGGCTCACGGGCCCAGTTGCTCCGCGGCATGTGGGATCTTCCCAGACCAAGGCTTGAACCTGTGTCCCCTGCATTGGCAGGCAGATTCTCAAACACTGCGCCACCAGGGAAGCCCAAGAAACTAATCTTGCACAGATGATGTTTATGATTTCTCATGAACGTCAAAGTATCTTAAGTTAAAGAACTGTTTTAAAAAATTTTTAATAGCATACCCATAATCACCATTCCAAAGCTTTAGTCTATAATTATTTTTTGATCACTCAATGTCCCCTTGCTGCAAATTACAGCAAAATGAAACTTCAGTTCTTCATTCTTGTTGGCAAAAGATTTCTCTGTTCAGCTAGTAAGAAAAACAGGCTTCTCAGTAACCTCCAAGCTGATCTCTGTTTACTCTCTACTCTCTGATCATTAAGTGGTATCTTACTCTTTCTAATTAAAGCTTTCCCTAATGGAGTTGCCTTAGAGCAGGTCGACTGAAGTTCCTTTAACATGATGAAATATAAGAAGCAAATAAGACTTTATATTTTTCTTTTTAAATTGTCATTGTTCCCTCAAATTTTCAAATGGCAAGCTTATGCATCTCTGTATTTTTACTAAATAATGTGTAATCCCAAGTAATACATGAAACTAACAATTGAAAAGGCAAAACTCAATCTCACAAAATTCTGGTACCAATTGGGGTTCCTTTACCACCTTAACTACTGTTCTTTTATATTTCCAGTGCACACTAAACTAGCTACAGTATGCTAAACCTGGCACAGGAGGAAATGTAGTTTTCAAAATATTGACCAAATCAGAGAGCTATCATGTAACATTTCTCTTCTAGTGACCTCTAAAGGTGTTTTTTCCTAAACCCATTTCATTTGTTATCTAAAATGCTGCTTCCTTCCTCCAGCCTTCTCTCTTAGCTTTGTGACTGTCAAGGGCGGGGATATACTTCAAATGTCTCTACAGTTTGATTGATTACTTCGATGATATAGTCTAGGTCAGAAACTGCCACACAGTCTGATGTATTGATTGCACTATCTGCTGAAATACTGAAATAACATTATGTACAAAAACCCAGTTAGATTTCTTTTTATCTGAAAACATAGTACAGTGAAGCAACAATTTCATATGGCTCAGCTAATGAAAACTGGGCCTTTAATAAATCATTTATACTTTTCATATTCATAGATAACAATTCTTTAAAATTCTACATTGTTTTTATTTTAGTAAAAAAGAATAACAAAGAGACATCACAAATATCATGAAGGTTAGAATATGAGAAAATTGATTTCATCATAACTAAGACTCATTACATGATTGGTTACACTTGATATTTCCCCAAACTTGTGCTTATTCATCACTCTTATGAAGCTAACTAGGTTAGCTGATACTCAATACATAAAATACATTACTTACCACCTAGTATATTTTATATTTAGGGCATTCTTGAAATGGCACTCAAAGCTGATTATTAAAAGAATCTGAAAATCAAATACACAGAGAATATATAAAGTGTTACAGCCAAGTTCAAGAGCTTAAAATACCAAGAAAATGGTATTCTGGGGGGAAGGTCAGTCAGAACTCAAGAACAGCTTCATATCTTTGAACTCAATAACATAAATATTTACATCTATGTGTGTGTGTTGTCCCACATTTCATTAAAAAAAATCCTTCAGTCCATAGATCCTCAGAGGTTTGAGGTGACCTTGTTGGGTTAGTAGTTCAGTATAGTTTTATAGACTCTGAACAAATACAGAGTCCTACAAAATACAAAAGTAAATACAAGAGTCAATAAAATGACAGTGTTGAAAAGTAATACAATCAATAAAGTGAATTTAAATGAAATGAAAGCCACTTTTAATATTTCATGGGGCTTCACATTAACCTATTTTCTTGAATTTACCAAGATGCTCAAACTAATTATATTATTAGAGGAAACATGTACATTTACTGTTGTGTAAACTAAAATGTATATAGTCTTTTTGAATCTAAGTACAAAGAATGATTTTCCCTCCTGCAATTAATACTATGAAATACAAAACATGCACTCATTTTCTCTGATTGACAGCCCCAATTTTGGATATATCTTCTAACTAATGCAATGAAAATTGCAATACATGAATCAATTACAGTTGTTCGATTGTCTATTTTGTAAAGTGAGAACAGTTGAAACTATATATAATTTCATTGTCTATATATATCATAGTATTTTAACTGACAATACTACCATTGGTAATTTTGGTTCTAATAAGGAACTTATCTGCACGTGCATGGCCCTATCCAATTGCTCATTTCCTATCTATTATTTATGGAAGAAATGGATTTTTATTAATATTCAAATGTCTTCATGCTTGCATGGGACACAAGACTTTACTTAGGATTGAATAGGGTCTTCAACTGAAGGCACACAGGCTGTTTCTATGTGTTACTAAACAAATGAATTCAAGCTCTATCCCTAATATAATCTCCCTACCCACCAAAAAAAAAAAAAATTTAAAGAAAATAAGAAAGCAGTTTCGTTGACTTAATGACAAAAAAAATGCTTCAAATATTCCATTTCAACCTGGTCTATATTCAAGGACACTGCCATATTTTACATAGCAGTTTTAAGGAAGCTAAAGTGAATTGACAGATTTTAATTATTTTATGCATCCTGTTGCTCATGCCAACTGATATGAATCATGCAAGCCCCAAACTAAATGCTACACAAATGTTCCCAGCCAGTTTTCAACTAATGAAATAGCGATGTAAAGTCCTTGGTCTTTATTTTTCTAGAGTCAAAATGCTGCACTGACAAAAATTTTTCTGTAGTCAAGAGGAGCAAGGACTGAATATTTTCACCATGATAATGGTCCTTTGCATTTTTTCTTTTGCATTCTGAAGGTTTAATATTGTGACTGATAAAGGATAGCTCTAATTATTCATAATTAAACAGGTCCCTTATAGAAAATAACTGACTCTTTCTGAGTGATAACATTATGGAATTTATTTTTCTTTGAGTCTGTAGATTTTCTAAATTTACTGTGTGTATTTATTTAATAAAAAATGGAGAAATAACAAATCATATAACCATAAACTAGAGAATGGAAATGTGTTTAAAAAAAAAGAAACAAAGAAAAGAAGAGAGAGAATGAGGGAGGGCAGGGAGAGAGGAAAAAGAAAAAAAGAGTGTTAGAATGTTTGTTGAATACATCAGTTTTCCATCTGTTAATTACTGTTGTCTTACTACTTAGCTGTATGAATTTATGCTACTTACCCTCCTTGGGACTCAGTTTCCTCATATCTAAAAGGAAGAAATCAGATATCATGATCCCTGGAATCCTTGAACTCTAACATTATCTGAGTGCATTGGTTCGACTTTCTGCTATTTCATTAAAGCTGACTCTTCTAATTTCTTATGTCATTCAAGTGATTTCTTAGAGACTTCAGGGACATAAGTTCTACGTTATTTTATAAGGACAATAATTGACACTATGAATTGATATTTACATAGTATTTCGGACCTACATAGAACCAAGTGTAGTTGCATTAATAATAGTTCACTTAGGGTTACAAAGATAAATATTGGCTGAAAAGTTATTTCAATCCAAGATTTCTGTCAGCCAGTGCTATTTCTAATACACCACACTACCGTTCTTTCATAATAAGCCATCAAGAACTACCTGAATATTCCTTGCTCTTGCAAATACTGCTTTTCAAACTAAAGTTAATTAGAAAAATATTTTTTTTGTCATTTAGGGCAAAAGATTAAGCTACAATGCAACTGAAAAAATAAAATATTTGAGGGTTTACTGAGTTATATTTAGTTTTTTAGCATGTAATCACAAAAATCCCTTCTAAACATGTTCAGAAATCCATTATGTATGCATGCAATTTGCTGCTATGCATAGCCAAATTCACAATGATACGTATTTTGCCACTCTCTAGGTAAGCTGCATTGCTGAATTGATATAACCATAATAAGGAAACTCCATTGGCTCCATACGATTTTGATAATGCAGTACCTAAAATAAATAACTAGATAGATCGTAACTAGCAAAAATATTTGCCATCTATATAGAAAACTGTGTTTGATTTTGAATATTAGTATTCAACATTAAATTCTCATATGGACCTATAAACCATGATGGGCCAACAGTCAGGAAAATATTATACAGATCACATTTATTTAACAGTGTCAGTGGGCACACACAATTTTGATATATTACAAAATCTCCAGCATATTGTGAAGCATCAGAACAACATCTTTTTCTCAGTGTCTCCATCTTCTCCAGCAATCATGTAACATGAATTCATATAGGCAAATGGAATGCCTTTGAGAGTTAATAATTATAGAAATTACTTACAAAAGTCTCCCTCATTAAATTTAATATAGGTCTTATGTGATTTAAGGAGGACCTTTAAATTCAACTGGAACCCTTAGAAATCTAACCACATTTTTAAAATATTTGTTTTTCAAGTGAATTTCATTTACTTTTCTGAGGCATAAAGGAAGATTAAATTCTAATGGGAGGGTAAAAATCTTTAAAAAATATTCTTATTCCCTTAATCATTTTCAGTTTATTTTTGTGAAAGTAAGTTAGCATTCAAATATGAACTAAAAAAAAAGCTTTTATTATATTGGCTAATTTATTTATGATATTAAAATTGTATCTGCAATCAAAATCCACTAATATTATTCAAAATAATCTATTAATTCAGGCATTTACATTCATTCATTCATCCATTCATTACTCAATCATTTAACATTATTTTTGATCATCAACTACGTGATAGATATTATCACAAGCAATAGGAAGATAGAAGTGAACAAAACAGTCAAAATCCTTATACTTATGGAATTTACAATCTAGTAGATGGAGACAGAAGACAAACAGGAGCATCATGAGGTGATAAATTTTATCAATAAAAATAAAGCAGGGTTAGAGCAGAGAGAGTGATGGAGTTGGAATGCCATTTTTCATAGGGAGACAAAAGACTTTTCCAGTAAGATGATATTTGAAAAGAGCCCTGAATGAAGTGAGGCAACAAGCTATGACAAACCTATGAATAACATCTACAAAATACTGCTAATCAGTGTCTATATGATACCAAAGAATAAGTAAAAAGTTATTTTTTTGCTGGTCAATGAAATAAATAGATCACTTGTTATGAGATTCTGTACATTGAAAAATAAAATTGAGTGCTTACATATATTTTACTTCCTTGATTATTTCAGATTTTCATAATATCTGGTTAATTCAGATTCAAGATACAATAAAAACAATAAGAATGTAATTCTGTGTCATAATCAGAGAATCAAATTTTGTTACTTGAATGAATGAATGAATAGATTGAATTGCAGAGATGGAAGGGCCCATCAAGGATCATCTGCAAACTCTTCATCAACAGTGGTCACTCAATCTTTTCTTTTAACATGTGCAAGAACCAGAAATTCATATCTTAAAATAGCCCTTTCAGTTTTTCAACAGCTTCATTAACCAGAAAGATACTCTTTATATTAAACTAAAATTTACCTTTCTAAAGGTGGAGCAAGTGTCTATGCTTTGGATTCATACAAATACAATCCTGGTGACCTGGCTAAGGAATGCTCACCTTTAGGCTGGTGAGATTCCTAAATCTGACACTGCATACTAACTGCTGTCATGAGTGTTCATTGACTCCCTGGCAAGCAGCATGGGTTATTTGACAAGTAGGCTGTTCGCCAAGTTAAGCCATAGTTCTGATTTGCCTCTGGTTCATATTCCATTTCATCCTCCATAGGTCAATCCCAGCTGTCCTCATTATGTGTCAAATAGCTCTTGATGCCAATGACAGCAGGGCTCAAATGTTGGTAGTTCAACCCAGATCATGACAGTATGCTTAAAAAGAACATTTTTTACCTCCTTTTTTCCTACCCTCTTGATCCCAATTCTGAAAGCTCTAATGCCATTTTGCACATTCATAGACCTAATGTCTTTTTCATTCATCTTACAACAACAAAGCAGATGCTTTGCAGTGATGAGCTCTGGTTTGGCTTTTAAAATCAGTGTCATTAGGCTTCATTTTTATTTCATGGACAAGCAAGGAGCTGATGTATACAATAAAATCTTCTAGAACACTAATGCTTTGTTCCCAAAATATTGTTAAATGTGTCAAATTTTTAATAAATATCAGTTTAAATGTAGCTCACAAATAAGCCCATTTCTTCTTAGAGCATAATGATTTGTTTGCAAAATAATTATTGGGGACACTTTGGGATATATTCTACCTATGGACTCCTATACTATTGTATCCAGTTCTGCTGTCTTTTTCTGTTACGGGGTGCCTGGAAAGATAGTGAATCCCCCAACCCTGGAGGCATTTTACAATACGTGGTAAAATCACAGTAGAAGAAACACAAGCATCAGATGAAGGATTGAACCCAATGACATTTAATATCACTCATCAGTTTAAGATGATGACGGACACCACTGTCAATATGTCATGATGTGTTTTGGAGGGGAGGAAGTAACAGCTGCCAGATTTTACATGAGCTTCATAATAATCCTTTGACTCCTCAAAAACCTGTTTATGTTTCAGCTTATTTTGCTTCTATGTCACTAACTTTGTTTCATTAGTTTGATATTGTCTCTATAACTATTAATAAAACCATATCTGAGCTGCTGGTAAACAAACTGAGGGGCTCTCAGAGCTTCCCTTTACTTTGCCAACATGCCTTCATTATCATAATGTTTTTCATTCGTGTTGGGCAAATTTAATAAGAGTTAGATCCATTGATTTCACTGGCACACAATCATTTATGTTATTGACTTGTGGCTCACATGTTCCAACCATTATCCTTGGGAAAATGAATGCCATTGATAGTTTTATGTCGACCCAAGAACATGGAGGGTTTGATCTGTAAAGTACCAGGTAACACATCTTAAAATAATTACCTGTGGTAGCACTCCTTCAAGGTAGAAACTCTTATAAACTAATTTGAAAGAAAAATGAGTAATAGGATCTTCTTGCATAAATACAAATTGTTCTCTGTGTTGCCATCTCAGTGAAATGTGGCCATTTGCAGCTTTGTTTTTAAGAAAGATCACAGAAAGCAATGAGCAAGAAATTGTTTCCAAAAATGGTCAGTAAGCATTGTTACCACTTTGATTTTCTGTGGTAACGAGCAACATAACTTTTAATCACAGATTTTCTAGGTAGTCATATTCACAAGCATATCCTCTTTTTGTTCAGTTCTGCAAAACAGAATATAGGCCGTTCTATATGCTAACAAGGGAGCAAAAGCAATGTGAACAAGATCAAAATATAAAAAGAGATTTATACAAATTCTGGAATAAATATGATGAATACATGGTACAAATCTCTTTGATTTGAGGACCTATAAAGCAGGAGCGGGGTTATGTGGGAAAACAAAAGGAATGGTGTATGCAATATATGCTTTAGAATATGTTGGGAAAGAGGTACATACGGACATTCATCTATTCAGTAAACCTCTGATCTCCTTGAGATTATGATTCTTTTTGCCAAGTGATTTAGACTCTCAATAATGTCTCTCCATAAACCATAGGATAATGCAACACAGGAGTCAGTTTATCCCTAATGAACAGTGACACTATATCCTAATGTCAGTGTTTTGATAATTATTTAAGCTAAGGTCTGCTGAGATATTCTATCTATCTAAAGACAAGCAAAAATAAGGCACATTTGAAAGTGACCAAATAAAACATTGCAAAGTTGAAGAGAAGGGCCCTCTATTCTACAGTATGTTGAAACGCATAAAGAGAAGTTACTGTGAACAATTTACCATAGATTGAACTTATTTTAGGGCTCTGAGAGATGGCTTTTGTATTGAACATTAAGAAGAACAAGGAAGATGGGAGTATGACAGGTTGAGAGTATAGACTAAGTGACACTCTCTCCATTTTTGGCAAATTTGCTTAGAGATGATGTGACAGGAAAGAATAGAAAGACTTGCAAAAAACTTCTCCTCAGATATTTTCTTCTTTTCATGAATCTTCTGTTGTTTTCTCTTCTTAACTCTATCATTATCCTATATCAGTTGATCTAGTCATGTAAGTGTAAAACCTGGTCTGAAACAAAAGCTTCTCTTGGCTTTCAGTTATGGCATTCTTTGTGTATGTACATTCATCATAAGAGAGCATGAAAGGAGAGAAACATACTGTGTCCCGGAAGAGGAAATACAAGAGCACATTCAATAATGAATACAAATAATTCATTATGATTTCTCTTCTAAAACTTCCTCGGAACTACCTAATTTTGTTATGGAGAAATAATTCATTGAAAACAGTAGCTGTTACCAGTAAATATAGAGTTAAAAGTTACAGAAAGGCAGAATAACATTTAGTTACAATGCACCTGCTTTGAAGTCCTGTAGCTCTAGGCTGAATACTGGATAGATCATTAATTATGTTTGTAGGCAAGTTATCTTAAAAATTCTCTGAATCTCCTCTTCCTCATTTGTAAAATGGAGGTAATAATCATGTTTTGCAAATATTAAGTGAGATAAGAGAGGTAAAGCATTTCATAAAAGTGTTTGCACTTCTTAAATTCTTGATCAGTGATAGCTGCCAGGAGGTGTAGAAGTAGTGGTGGGAGTAACAGTAGTTGGAGGAGGAGGAGGAAAAGGTAGGAGTCTTTTCTTGCAGGAGATAGTAAAGTGCTTTGGTGTCACAATTTTAAGATTCAAAATTAAAGGTGAAATAATTCAGCTAAAATGCATAGGAAGATGACGAATTATGAGGTTGAGTTTAAGTACTGCCAAATTGCCCTGCTTCTGGGAAAAGAAAGCCACATAAAAAACTGTGTCCTGGAGCAGCCAGTAATCCAGGAAAGCCAGAGAAATCAATGCCTTTCACCACAGGCCAACCAACTCTCTAGGTAACAGAAGCCTGTTCCTTTGCCATCACCATGTCGTAAATGATAGGAACAAGAAGTATAATTTTCATGACAGATTGGACCCCAAGCAGACATAATACACGTAAATTAAAGATGGTAATTTAATACTGTTTCCCTGTCATTCAACAAAATAAATAAAAATGCTAGCCTGTTTCTGTATAACCCAGTGGTTGATTTTCAAATAACACGGAGCTCTTTTCAATCAACAACAGAAAAATTGATTTCACTGGCTCTTTTTTTTTTTTTTGCAAACTTCACATTCTCTCTTATTTTCTCTTTTTTTCTTTAACAAATGTACATACCTCTTTTGATGACCTTGGCCTCATTAAGTGCACCATGTTTTTTTTTATTTTTCATTTCTGCTATGAATCACAAATACACTTATCAGCAAAACCTGCTTAGCTTTAACTTTAACTATCTGTCTCATGACAATGAATATAGAAAGTGTTGTTGTTAACTGGGTTAGATGCTTTCCCACGAAGTCAAAACTTATCTGCTTCCTCTTTAAAGAAATATGCATGACATTATTTGGAGAAAAAAACTTGGTAAAGCAGAAATGTGAAGTAAAACTGCACTTGCTGGCTTAGTTACTTATTCAGGAAACATATGGGAATAGTCACATAGATGAGCATCTTTGTGGTTTGTATTGTTGCATAAGAGGCAGACTCAGAATTCAAGGCAGTGGAAGAAAAGTAGGAGAGAAGGGAGATTTTAAACTGTCACTGAAAAATAACTTCTCAGTCTTGAGAGGAAGTGCATTTATCTCCATTTAACAATGTGAAGGTGGATATGAGACCTTGGGAGACATGCTGAATACTTTTATGTCCATGGTACATTATATATCAACAGGAATTTCTTCATTTGAATTATCAAGAAAAATAGAAGCTGAATCCATATATTAAAGAATGATTCACTATTATTTTCTTACTATACTTTCTTTTAAACAAATTTCAGCTTCATGCAATCAAACTCTCTATATTATTTTTGAATCCTGTTTTAGAACACTTCCCCCCAGAATATCTACTCTCTGAAGAGAGAGATACCTCCAGTTTGTGGGGAATGATTATCTTATATTTTGTATAACTCATCTTTTTAGTTTGTTCTTTGTATTAGTTTCCTGTGGCTGCTGTAACAAATTACCATAAACTTAGTGGCTTAAAAAAACACAGATTTATTGCCCTGTAGTTCTGTAAGTCAGAAGCCTGTAATGGATCTCACTGAGCTAAAGTCAAGATGTTGCCTGTGCTTCATTTCTTTCTGGAATTTCTGGAGTAAATTTTTTTCTTTTTTACTTTTCCACCTTCTAAAGGCCACACACATCCCTTAGCTCATGATCCCCTTCCACCTTCAGAGCCAACAATAGCTGGCCAAGTCTATCTCATGTCATATAACTCTCAACCTGATTATTTTACCTCCATCTTCCACATTTAAGTACCTTTGTGGTTACATTCAGCCCGTATGGAGAATCCAGAATAATTGCTTTATCTTAAGGTCAGCTGATTAGCAACCTTAATTCCACCTGCAAACTAAATTCCTATCCATGTAGCCACTAAAAATAATGTTTAAAAAAGAAGAAAAGTTGATATGCTAAGAAAGGAGAGAAAGTTGAATCATATAAAATGATTGATTAAAATCACACAGACTCACACACACATACAGAAAAAAAAAACAGAAAAAGTTAAAGGCAGAAGTAGGAACAAAGAACAAGGGCAACAAACAGGAAAAAATATGATAGATATTAATCCAAGTGTGTGAGTAATTGCTTTAAATGTCAATTGTCTAAATACACTAATTAAAAGACAGAGATTGTCTGAGCAGATCAAACAAAAAGACCCAATTATATGTTTTCTACAAGAAATCCACTTTAAAAACAAATTACTAGTATGAGAAATTAAACAGGGGACATGACTACAGATCCCATGGACATTAAAAGTATAATAGGGCCTCCCTGGTGGCGCAGTGGTTGAGAGTCCGCCTGCCGATGCAGGGGATACGGGTTCGTGCCCCGGTCTGGGAGGATCCCATATGCCGCGGAGCGGCTGGGCCCGTGAGCCATGGCCGCTGGGCCTGCGCATCCGGAGCCTGTGCTCCGCAACGGGAGAGGCCACAACAGTGAGAGGCCCGCATACCGCAAAAAAAAAAAAAAAAAAAGTATAATAAAGGAATATGAACAACCCTATGCCCACAGATTTGTTAATTTAGTTGAAGTGAACCAATCCCTTGAAATGACACAAACTGCCAAAAGTCAGACAAGAAGAAATAGGCAATATGAATAAGCCTGTAACCATTAAAGAAATTGAACCAATAGTTAACAACCTTTCAAAATAGAAAGCACCAGGCCTGGATGGGTCCATATGTGAATTCTACCTTAAAGAATACATTATACCAATCTCTAGAATCTCTTCCAGAAGACAAAAGCAGAGGGAATACTTCCTAACTCATTCTATGAGGCTAGTAGTACCCTGATTCCCAAAGCAGACAAAGACACTGCAAGAAAAAAAAATTACAGACCAATGTCTTTCATGAACATAGATGCTAATGTCTTCAACAAAATATTAGAAGATCAAATCCAATGAAGTATAAAAACAATTATTCACCACAACAAAGTGGAATTTATCCCAGTTTTTCCAGTTTGGTTCAAACCTTGAAAATCAATTAATGAAATCCATCACACTAATAGGCTTATAAATCACATGATCATTTCAATTGATGCAGAAAAAGCATTTGATAAAATCCAGGACTCATTCATAATAAAATCTTTCAGTAAACAAGGTGTAGAAGGGAACTTCCTCAACTTGATAAAAAATATTTACCAAAAGAACCCTACAGCTAACACAATACTGAATGCTAAGTAACTTGAAGGTTTCTCACTAATTTCAGTCACAGGACAAGGATGCCCCTCTTATCACTAAATTAATATCCTGGACCTCATTAAAATTAAACACTTCTCTGTGAAAGACAATGTCAACAGAATAAAAAGATAAGCCACAGACTGGGAGAAAATATTTGCAAAAGACACTTCTGATAAAGTAGTGTTATTCAAAAATGTACAGACAGCCCTTAAAACTCAATAATAAGACAATAAACAACCTGATTTAAAAATGGGCCAAAGAACTTAACAGATATCTCACCAAAGAAGATATACACATAATGAATAAGCTTATGAAAAGATATTCTGCACAATATGTCATCAGGGAATTGCAAATTAAAACAAGATACCACTACACACCTATTGGAATGGCCAAAATCCAAACACTACCAACACAAAATGCTTGTGAAGCTATGAAGAAATAGGAACTTTCATTCATTGCCCGTAGGAATGCAAGATGGTACAACCACTTTGAAAGATGGACATTTTCTTACAGAACTAAACATATTCTTACTATACAATCTAGCAGTTGCACTCCTTGGTATTTTCTCAAAGGATTTGAAAACATATATCTACACAAAACCATCCACGTGTGTGTTTATAGCAGCTTTGTTAATAATTGCCAAAACCTGGATGCATCCAAGATGTCTTTCAGATAGTGAATGGGTAAATAAACTGTGATACATCCAGACAATGAGTATTATTCAGTGGTAAAAAGATATGGGCTATCAAGCCATGAAGAGACAAGGAAGAACTATAAATATATATTCCTAACTAAAAGAAGCCAGTCCAAAAGGGCCACATACTGTATGATTCCAACTGTATGACACCTTGGAGGGGCAGAACTACAGAGACGTTAAAAAGATCATTGGTTGTCAGTTATTAGGGGCAAGGAAGCACAGAGATTTTTAGGGTACTTAAACTATTCTGCATGATACCCTAATGGTGGGTATATATCATTAATCATTTGCAAAATCCCATAGATTGTACAACATCAGGAGTGAACCATAATGTAAACTATGGAGTTTGGATGATAATGATGTATCAGTGTAGGTTCATTGAATGTAACAAATGTACCACTCTGGTGACGGATGTCGAAAGTAGGGGATGCTGTGCATGTGTGGGGACAGGGTAGATATAGAAATTCCCTGTACTTTACACTTCATTTTTCTGTGAACCTAAAACTGCTCTAAAAAATAAAGTTTTAAAAAAATATATTTTGTAAGGTTTAATCAGCTGCTATCAATTTTTTAACGTATTTAAAAAATACATGTCAGGAAACATCATTTGTACTTGTTCAAATAACAAAACTAAGAAATTGGAGGAGAAGTAGAATAGAGCCATGAAAACACTGGTTTTGGGTCTGAACAAAAAATGTTTCACTAATATGATAACATTAACTTATATAAATCTGTTTTTCTAGTTTACAAAGGTGATCTCATTTACTCTACCTTATTTCATGAACATTGTCTATGAGGTTCATGGATAATCATTTATTTTTCTTATTCAAGGTGAGGAAACTGAGGCTCAGTGATTTGCCCAAGTTGCAAAATAGTAAGTAATAATTTTTTTTAATCTATAGTATGTTCATTATTCCTTTGCCTACAAGATAGCAGACAGAAGACCTGATCTAAAAGTAAAAGACTGCTATTACTCCTAAGGTACTTTTGATACTCTAAAGAACAATTTGTATAAAATAGTCCATTATTTTAAAAATCTTCCACTTATTTACTAGAGAATATTTAGTTACCAACCATAGTCTGTAATGCAAAATAGTTATTTCAGTGTTCTTGATAAGAAGAGAATAATAAATCATGTTATAAAATCAAGTTTGGATTTAATTTTGAAGCCTTATAATGGGAGCAAAGTGGTAACTCAAAGAGAATTAACAGTGAACTAGAAACTTAAAATTCACAGTCTGACTCACTATTTCACAGTCTGGCATTCATCATATGCCTCAGTTTCTACTCTAAAGTGACAAGGGTGAGACTAAATGATCTCAAGCTTTAAAATTATCTGATTCCATGCACATATGGCACTATATTTTAAAGCACATATGCCTCCTGTATAGTGAAATAAAGTCAATAAGCACACATAAATTGCACGGTGATTAAATTTACTGAGAGCTAAAAGTCATAGCTTATTAGCCTTACATATGAAAAACTTGCCTAATGAATCAAACTTGAAGGATCTGTCAGTGTGTTGCCCTTTGACAGAGAAGAAGAACTGTGAAACTGCTGATTTTATCCTAGTGATTCTTGTTCTGTCGGTCACACACAGAAGAAAGAGGGGGTCAGTAACTTTCTCATTAATACATATCACTTTGTAAAAGAAAAAAAAAGCTTCTTTTGACATTGCAAGGAACCATAATAGTTTTAATGAATATTACTGCTAAAGAACTCATGCAAATTAACATTTCCTCATATGCCTTAGCTTGAAAGAAATTAAATTTGGTCTAAATGAATTAAACCATTGGACCTAAGAGACATCTGATCATTTCTACTTCTCAGTTATTTTACTTTTGGTCAGTTTTTCTTGGAAACAATTATTTGCTTTGAAACAATGCTATTGTGTTTGGATCTATTTCTGTACTGTATTTATGCAGTTCAAGAAGTTGTAGACTGTGGATGCCAAGTTCAGTACCTACTATGAAACACTATATGTTCATGGGGATAATTTCAGAATCAGATTTACCCTGAAGGTCGATAATCCATACCACTACTACTAAGTGCTGCAGTTCTTTTAGGTATGATGAACAGTGTTTAAATTACAAGGGAACCCAGGAGTCAGTGGGAAAAAAAAGAATTTGTGGGAGTTGTCCAAAGATAATGCGCTACAAAGCAATTCTTGTTTAAGTATCAATAACCAGATTAAAATTAAGGCAAAAGTGAAATTATATAGTTCATATGGGTATGTTGTAAAACATACGATCTTCATATGTTGTGACATCATATGCACAACAGGACAGTTATTAAAACAAATATCAGTGTTCAGGATTATGGTGAACATTTGGTTACACTGGACAACTGTTGCCAACCAAATTAGGAAGCATATGCAAAAGATGATGTAAACCACTGTTTCTCACTCTTGCTGGTGTTGACATTTGGGGCCAGGTAATTTGTTGTAAGGAGATCACCTGTGCAATGTGGGATGTTTAGTGGCATCCTTGACCCCTATCCATTAGATAACAGTAGCACCATCATGCCCAAGTCGTAGAAACCAAAAATGTCTCTAGACATTGCCATATGTCCCAAGAAGGGCAAATTCTCCCCCCAGGTGGAAACCACTGGCATAAACAAAGATTTCAGAGAACTAAGATACTCACCATAAGAGAAAGCTTCTTGTATCTTATATTTCAATAAGCCAGTGAGGGATCGCTAGTCTGACACTAGTGGTGTCGCTAACATGACTAAGAAAAAGTGTCTTGGAATGTACTGGTGTATTTGTGCCTGTTGTTGCTTGTCTTAAGCCCTAACATTATAAATGAGAGTGGTGGTTTTATTTATTTTGAATTTGCCTCTGTCTTGACACCATCCATAAAAAAGCATTGTGGAAAGATTTAGAATTTCAGGCCAGTAACTCTCTCTTGCATGCCTAACAGATTGGTGCAATATATAACGTAGAGTGGTTCATTGCACACTTAAGAAAGCATAACGTATACAGGAGGGGGAGTGGGTGGAGGGCATGTCACGTTGTTACTCTAAGAATAAATAGTACAATCCTTTCTCTCTAGAGTGCTACAATAGAAAAAATAAATGTTTAGACAAAACGGAAAGGAATAGCTGTCAACTATTGAGTTTAGTAAGCCTTTTGCAATGTATTAAACTCTCTCATACATTTATCAAACCCTATTTCCCTCTAACCTAGAGCTGAATGTTAGAGGGCAGGTATTTTCATGAATATACACCTACATAACACAAACAAAGAAAACAAAGAGAAGGGGTAGCTTATCAATTTTACGGATGGAGAATTGTTTGCAGTAGGGTACCTGGGAATAAACACTGTGCCTAGCCTTTTTTCACATTTTGATAAAGTTCAGATTCTCACATAATTGATCTAAAAGAAAGAGTACAAAATGAATTTTTAAGTTCGCAGATGATGCTAAGTTTATCTGAGTAGTTACAAGCTGATGAAGATAAGCTGTGGAAAGAACTCACAAGGATTTCAGAGACACCTCAGAAGGAGACTATAAACCTCTGTTACTGCAGTTATTGAGTGGTATGTTTAAGAGGAAATCTAAATTATTCTTATGAAATAAGGGATGCTAAACTATCAGTTTTCACTCTAAAGAAAAGCTAGAAGTGACTTTTTTTTTTTTTTTTTGCTGTACGCGGGCCTCTCACTGCCGTGGCCTCTCCCGTTGCGGAGCACAGGCTCCGGACACACAGGCCCCGCGGCCATGGCTCGCGGGCCCAGCCTCTCCGCGGCATGCGGGATCCTCCGGGACCGGGGCACGAACCCGCGTCCCCCGCATCGGCAGGCGGACTCTCAACCACTGCGCCACCAGGGAGGCCCTAGAAGTGACTTTTTAAAACTGAAATTATGGGACCTATGATTTCCAAAGATAGAAAACATTAAAAATATATTTTTTCAACAGGTGAATGGATAAAGAAGATGTGGCACATATATACAATGGAATATTACTCAGCCATAAAAAGAAACAAAATTGAGTTATTTGTAGTGAGGTGGATGGACCTAGAGTCTGTCATACAGAGTGAAGTAAGTCAGAAAGAGAAAAACAAATACCGTATGCTAACACATATATATGGAATCTTAAAAAAAAAAGAAAATGGTTATGAAGAACCTAGGAGCAGGACAGGAATAAAGATGCAGACGTAGAGAATGGACTTGAGGACACGGGGAGGGGGAAGGGTAAGCTGGGACGAAGTGAGAGAGTGGCATGGACATATATACACTACCAAATGTAAAATAGATAGCTAGTGGGAAGCAGCCACATAGCACAGGGAGATCAGCTCGGTGCTTTGTGACCACCTAGAGGAGTGGGATGGGGGGGTGGGAGGGAGATGCAAGAGGGAGGAGATATGGGGATATATGTATACATATAGCTGATTCACTTTGTTATAAAGCAGAAATTAACACACCATTGTAAAGCAATTATACTCCAATAAAGATGTTAAAATATATATATATATATTTTTAGTAGGATAAAATATAGGTAGTAATAACAATACAAAAATAACAAAAGCAATATTTTCCTAAGATCCAGATAAATTATGGTAAATCTAAACATACAAGCTTGTTTTGTTATAACTGCCCCTTCAACAAAGATATAGTGAAAGATAAAATGGTTTTGCATCAAACAATAAATATGATCAGTAAATTTCAGCCTCACTTATGTAAGAATAAACTACAAGTAAAAATTCTTTCCATCTGCACAGAGGATATATTCATCATTTATAAAGTCATGGAAAATGTGATTAAGATAGACATGTACTTTTTCAACAAAACCTAGAATAAAATAACTGGCAGATACCAATTATGCTTGGGAAGGTAACAAAGAATAAAAACATCAGGTTTTATAGCTAACACTTCAGTGAACCTGGAAAAAGTCCTAATATAATGCATATCAAAACTTTACTTATGGGCCTCCCTGGTGGCGCAAGTGGTTGAGAGTCCGCCTGCCGATGCAGGGGATACGGGTTCGTGCCCCGGTCTGGGAGGATCCCATATGCCGCGGAGCGGCTGGGCCCGTGAGCCATGGCCGCTGAGCCTGCGCGTCCGGAGCCTGCGCGTCCGGAGCCTGTGCTCCGCAACGGGGGAGGCCACAACAGTGAGAGGCCCGCATACCGAAAAAAAAAAAAAAAAAACTTTACTTATACATTTACTTGTGTGACTGTTTGTTTCAGTGTCAACATATAAGTTATATTTGGACTAGCCATAAACATATTGAATTTTTTATCAGAGAGGACAAGTATGCCTTCCCACATATCAAACATGAGATATTCATAAAAGCAAATGAGGTAATAGATATAATAGACATTATAAATTATAAAAATAATGCAAATAGGAGCTAACTTGTGAATATTTGTGGCTCAGATCTTGATTGTGGGCATGGTAGATTGTTCAATGGCCACAAATTCTTCCTCTCCTTATATCTGCATTCTTTAGGAGTCACCACCTGCACTGACTCTGAGCTTCGGTTTATGACTTGCTTTGACTGATGAGACAAGAGCAAACATAGAGCAAGCAGAGATTTGAAAAGTGTTTTTTGTTGGGGCCTGCCCTTTCTTGTTCTGTTTGGAATCCTTCCACTACCATGAGAAGAAGACTGAGAAAGCCTGTCAAAAGAAGATATGTGACCTCATATCTCCATGACACCAGCCAACATCCAACAACTACAAGACATGTGAATGAGGCTATTCAAGATATTTCAGACCTAATGAATGACCACAGACACATTAGTAGGTCCAGTAGAGATCAGCCAACTTGGCCAAAATCAGAATCATCCAATTCACCCACAGAATCATGAGCTGAATAGGTGATTTTTTTAAGCTAGTAAGTTTTGGGGTGCTTCGTTTTATAGCAGAAGCTTTTTTTAAAAACTTTTTGCTACCTAGAAGTTAGATACTTTACATTTGATCCCAACCCTTTGAATTTTACCTCATGGAGTCACACTTTCACAAGAGCAAGCCCCACAGAGCTTTGAGGAGGAACAAGTGAGATGACAGACATGAGAGGGTATTGCAGATTATAAAAAGTAATTCAGGGAACAAGATGGAATAGATTCAATTTTCTCTACTCCTCCCCTCTGAGTACAACTATATGCTCTAGAAAAAATTTTCACAGCAAATAATAAAAAGACCGAATGGTGGAAATAAGTTGGACTGTCAGGGAACCTCAAAACTTGACGTATGACACCATAGAAAATTTCTTGGATTTTCTTTTTATCTATCATATATCTTAGACTGGGCACTGGAGAGTGCTGTGATCTGGAACTGCCTACAGGCATAGGAAGAAAACAAAAACAAAATGAAACAAAAAAAAAACAAGTAAAGCCTGATTTCTCTGGGCAAAGAATTAGCAAAGGGAACACTAGCTACCCTGCCCCAAAGGCACCAGCAAAGATAGCATAGAATACCCACTGGCACTGGATGGCTAGAGAATAGGTCAGAGGAAGCACTCTCCATATCATGAGTCTAGTGTCCCCCACCCAATGGCTCATGGAAATACCATCCATCCCGAAAGTGATTCCTGAAAGAAGTCAGTGGGAATGCCAAATAGAACTAGAAAAACAAAGCAGACCAGATTAGCATTGCAAGAGATCAGAAAACTAAAATTCTCCTTGGAATATAACCCAGAAAAGTAGGCCATAACCTACATGCTAAACTGAAACAGAGACTTCCTACTAGAATAACAGATTTAAATAATATCAAGAGTCTCCTAACATAACATGTAAAATGTCCAAAATACAACCAAAAATGACTCATTATACCAAGACAAGGAAATGCATGACTTTAATGAGAAAAGACTATCAGATAATATATTGCTAATATTGAGATGAATCAGATGTTGTAACTATTTGACAGAAACTTTAACACAGCCATCATAACATAGCTTCAATAAGTAATTAAAAATTCCCAACACAAGTGAAAAAATACAAAATATGGGCATTATTATTTGCTAATATCTGTTATATAACTTATTCAAAAGAATATATATTCCAAGTAAGAATTATAGAGCTGAAAGATACACTAACCAAAATAGAAAACTCACTGGATAGACTCAGTGGTAAAATGGAGTTGAAAGAAGACAGAACCAAGAAACTTAGAACAATGGAACTTACTCAATCTGAGCAACAGAGAGAAAAATAGAAAATCCCTCCTCTCCCTTCCCGCCCACCGCAAAGCAGAGAGACAAAACAGAGTCTTAGGAAACTGTGATACAATAACAAAAGATCTAAGATTCATATTATTCAAGTCCCAGAAAAAGAGGAGAAAGAACTGGGGGCTGAAAAGTTATTCAAATAAATAGTGGCTAAAAATTACCCACATTTGGTGGAATATATAAGCCTACAGATTCAAAAGCTGAGCAAATCTAAATAAGATAAACATAAAGGAATCCATCCAAGACACATCATAATTAAACATTTGAAATGATATAAACAATTTACATTTATTGTAAAGACAATAAAAAGTTTTACAAGCAGCCAAGGGGATACCAAATCAAGTGACAGCTGATTTCTCATCTGAAACTATGGAGACTAGAGGAATTCACATAATATTTTTCTATGCAAGAAGAAAAGAACTGTCAGATGTGAATTCTATACCTGGAAGAACCATCTATCAAGAATAAATGGAAAATAAAGACATTTTCAATGGAAAATGAAGACATTCTCCGAGTGAAAAAAAAAAAAAAACTAAGAAAATATGTTGCAAATAAACCTTTAAAGAATATCTATAGGAAGCTCTTTGGCATAAAACAAATGATAACAGAAGAAGGCATAAACTTCAGAAAGAAAATAATAATGGAATGGTAATAATAATAGAATAATAGTAGAATAGAGTAGTAAAATAATAATAGAAGGGCATATAATAGCCTTATCCTGATGAATCTCTTAGATCATATTTGTTGGTGGAAATAAAAAATAATAATATCTGTTTTGTTAATACTTGTATTTGTATTGTATTAATATTGTATTTGTAATACTTGGAACAACTAGATAGATAGATAGATAGATAGACAGACAGATAGATACATAGAGTTTTTTAAATTGGGAGAGTAAAAGACCTAAATGGAAGTAAGTTTTAAATACTCCACTGGAAGTAGTTAAAGGATGACACCAGTAGACTATAATAATTCACATTTGCATATTGTAATACCCAGAGCAACCACAAAAAAGTATTCAAAGCAATAGGCTCAAAAATGCTATAAATAAATCAAGATGGAATCCTAAATATATGTTCAAATAACACACTTAAAGGAAAGAAATGGAAACAGAAGGAAGGAAAAACAGAAGAAACAAACAAAACAAATCACGAACTGTCAATAATGCAAATATAACAAAATATAATCTGGAATGCAATTGTATGGGACAGAACATGAATGTGGACTACTACCTTTGGAACTCATAGACCAGATATCTGAATTTGCCTTTACTATACTTAAAAATGGCTCTATGATTTAAATATTTTTTGGTGACTATATAAGGTATTATTCATTTTGGAAAAAACTCTCCCTCATTTAGCCAAGGGTAAGAGATTCTTGATGGAAAACTCCATTAAAAAATTAAATTTTCTCCCAAATATATGGAAACAGTTGATGGCTTTCAGATTTCAGGGTGTATGTGTGTGTGTGTGTGTGTGTGTGTGTGTGTGCATACCTTAGTGATTTCAAGTTCAATCCTGTAGTGTAAGGTACACAAGAAAATGTAATGAAAACAGTAAATGGAGATTAAAACAATGAAATTTCATTTTTCACCCAGTGAATAGGTACGCATTTAAAAGCTTGATAATACCTGTGTCTATGGGAGTTTGAGGATATAGATACTCTCTTCCACTGGTAATGAAAATGTCATGTAATATAGGGAAATTTAGTAATATCTATTAAAATGCAAACAAGCAGTTCCTGTGACCCAACATTGCCACTCACTGCTCATCTATCCTAGAATAACAAATAATTACAATGCTCAGTGATAGACATTACAAAACTGTTTATAAAAACAAACATTTTGAAACAACCTAAATGTTCATGAATAAGGTGATGACTAAATAAATAATGATATATCTGTACTAAAGGATAAGATATATATTTCAAAAGCGATAAAGACCTATACACACTCACATGGGAAAGTATTGGAGTGAATAAAGCAAAGTGAAGGACAAAATATATAATTGGATACTATTTATACTTTTAAACACATCAAAAATACTATATTTCTTAACAGATATACATAGATAATTGCATAGAGAATAAGGTCTGGAATGCTACACCTCAAACTGAGATGGTTGGCAATTTTAAAGATGGGAAAAAGAACCAAGATTCAGGATGGTAGCCAATGAAAGATTTTTGCCTTATCTATAATATTTTATTTATTCAAGGAGAAAGTATTAATGTATAACAAATATTTTTAAAATGTGTTCAAACACAACACAAATAGTTTTTAAATGTGTTCAGACACCATAAAGGTTTTAAAAACTACAGACCACTATTAAGGTCTAAAATATGTGCTTCGAATATTTTAAAATCTTTCTTTGTTTTCAGTACACAAATGTCTTGACAGCAGACTGCCAGGAGTCTGCAAGCAGGAACCAGGTCATTTTCAGGAAGGCCATGCCATGCCTGTAGGGTTTTCTAGGACACAATTTATAAGGCCAACTCAGAAAAGTAGTATCAGTGAACTGTGTAAGTCTTTGCATGAAGAATCTGTTTGGAAGATAAGACAGAAAATAGGGCATTGAATCAAAGGTCAAAAGAGCAGATTAAATGAAACTTAAGAATGAATGAAAGTGACAGGTTGCCAGAGAGATGGAACCGTATCTTGTACAGAGAGACTGAGGCAGAGATGCAGACCAGAGCCCTTCAAGGGTGACTTACAAATATACCATCATGGATAGCAAATGATATGGCAGCCTCCCAGCAAACAAATTATATAAATTAATTGTGGTCACTAGTCCTGGTTTTTACAATTTTCTCTGGAAACTATTAGGATTTTTATTCCAATCTTAATGTTCTGAAATTTCAGATATATGCAAACATATTTGGAACCAATTGATTTGGAGGTTTTTGGGTTTTTTTACTTTGTTTTGTTTTCTGTTTGATTTGCTTTGCTTTGTTTTTGTAAATCCTGCCCAACACTGAATGTGCCCTTTTTTATCTCATATTTTCTTAACTTAGAGAAGAATTTCCTTTTTTTATCTGTTTAATTATTGCCTACTCTGTAGTATATATTATTCTTTTGAAGCTCCATTTAGCTGTTTTTTTTAAATCACCTGAACCTATTATCTAATGCTCTTAACTTTTTCATGATTTATCTCTCCCTTTATTTTCCAGCTTTCTCAGTCACTCTACAGCAATGCCCATTTTGCACATTAGCTTATCTATCTCTACAATTTTATTTTTTTATTTTGATGACTCTAGTTAGTTCTTTGTTATATCCACCTAGTCTTACAATTGAATAAAATATAGTATCACTCTTAAAACATTATATTTAATTTTTCAAAATCTTGTTCTCTTGCTTTTGTTTCCATATGTGTAAGTTTATGCCAGTGTTGTTTGCTCTTCCTCTTCAATGGTGTAAGCTTTCTGCAAGTTTTGAGAGGGAATTGTGTATTCATCTTAGTAGTTGAGAATTCCTATTAGGCTAGCTCTTTTATTCTTTGCACAACTAACCAGCTCCAGCCATGGCCTTAACTTCTGCCATTTATTAGCAATAATGGGTATGGCATAGAACTAGACACTGACTGAACAGCTGGTTATCTGTAATGCTTCTCATTCCTCTCAGTCATTTATTGCCAGATAACCAGGTACTGCCCTGAATCTCTGATGTAAACTCACTTATTCACTGCTCTTTCCTGGAAACAAATACATAGATCTTGGCTGCCTATTCCAAGAGGCATTTAACAGAGGTTGAACTATCAGGTTGTTTCAATGATCCAGGAAATTGCTTCTGGAACTTCTTCTACTTTTCTATACAGTAGCAGTATACCTTCTAAATAAGTGATATCCCTTGATCTTTGGAGCTACAATTTCCCTTTTCAATTTCTATCTGCCAATGATTGCTCACAGCTTCTATCTACCAATGATTACTCAAAATTCCCTTGTTCCAGCTATCTTTTTAGGGGAGTGACTTTTAGGAATGGGTTGCTGTGGACTTGCCACATATTCATATTTTGCCACCTTGAAATGAAAATCTACCATCTAATCTTTATTGATGTCTACAGATCAAAAGCTAGGGCATCAGGAGTCTTAGCTTCTAACATCAAAGGCCTTTATAGGCGCTTTGTTAAAATTACTTAAGGGCTTCCCTGGTGGTGCAGTGGTTGAGAGTCCACCTGCCGATGCAGGGGACATGGGTTCGTGCTCCGGTCTGGGAAGATCCCACATGCCGCAGAGCGGCTAGGCGCGTGAGCCATGGCCGCTGAGCCTGCACATCCGGAGCCTGTGCTCCACAACGGGAGAGGCCACAACATTGAGAGGCCCGCAGACCACAAAAAAAAAAAAAAAAAAAAAAAAACTTAAAATGATGCATTTGTATATATTAAAATTTCAAATAAACGTAACCTTTGACTCAGTAATTTAAATCTAAGTATTTGACCAGTATTGTTAATGATACCATTAAGTCAAGATGCTTAGTTAAGGACATTTACTGCAGAATTTTTTGAAATTACAAAACACTGAAAGCCATCTGGATGTCCTTCAAAACAGCTGACTACATTTTTGTCTACTTATACTGTGGTATATTATGCAGCTATTATGAAGAATGAAGAAAACATACATGCACTGATTCCAGGTCTGGTAATGATTCACCTTTAAATGAAAATATCAAGTTATTGAGAAGTCCAGGAGAGATTGAATAAGGAAACACAATGGCCAGACCAGATAGATAGATAGGTAGATAGATAGATGTCTGATCCACAACAAATAATCCAGGAAATCAACTCATTGTCTAGCTACATATAGCCAACATATTTATAAGTCAGATTTATAGGTAGTCAGACTGATATCTCTAGTTACCAGTTCAGGAAGCCAAATGATAACCTTTGTAACAGTTGGCCCCACATGGCCAGGATTTGATTAATAACTGACAGCTTCCCTAATTTTTGTCCCACTTCCAACTTAGAACAAACCAGAGAACCCCAAATATGTGCCCCTAACCAATCACATAGGATGTCCCACTATTAATTAGCTTGCCTACCTACAGCTTCCCCATGCCAACCATCTCCAATCAAGGCATACCCAAAGCCTTCCATTTTCTCCATGAGAAAGCTCTCCCATTCCCCTGCCTGCCTTTGAGTGCCCAAACAAGTGATGGTGGCTGACTCCCTTGCTGTAGCAAATTCTGCGTTAATATTCCCTGTTCATTCTCATTTGATTGGTCTTCATTTATTCCTACATATATAAAGTACAATATTGTTTGTAAACATAAAGTATATGGTACATAAACAAGTGTACATGTTTAAATCAACAACAAAAAAGATACATGTGATTTTGTTAAGGACGGGATAGCACGTGTTAGTTTTGTAATTCAAAGTACTAAAATAGATAACATTCATTAACCCATTCATTTATGCACATAACTTATTTCATACAACAAATTATTCTAATAGTCATATTTAATATGATTTTAAACTATCTTTATAAATATATTTATTTTACTGAGTGCTCCTTATGGCTATTTTAGGAAGCAAATGACAGTCGCTCTTCTTTGTGAATTAGAGTTCAAAACGAGAGAGTCCTTAAAATGACTTGAAAATAATTTATGTTTGAACCACAAATATTTAGCTTAGTGTGAAAATTTTTTAATGCTTTCCTTCTGTTCTTTTCAATATTCACCCCATGTTTTATTCTCGAGTTACACTCAGGCACTCTAAAATGTACTCGAGTTTTATCTTAAGTATTACTATATCCAAAGGAACAAAGAATATTCTTTATCAGCCCCTTCCTGCTGGACTTCCTAATGCATTTGATTCCCAACTGTTAACCCAGTAGAACTATTTTCATAATCACTTTGTGCTGCTTTAGACCCTACAGGTTTACTCGTGTATAGACATTCTTATAAAGATTATTACTTTTTTTTGGTACCGAACAGTGTTTTCCGATGTACTGTTGACTTGTGGCTAAAAGATGAATAGAAGTTCATCCAGTCAAATCACTGGGGATCTCAGCTCTTCTCTGGAAACACTATTTGCTTGGGGGAGAACCACCCTGGGAAAGTGAACTTCTAACAGTATCTTGTAGCCTTTTGTTAGGAAAGTGGAAAAATACCCATCATTTGGTCAACCATCAAGACTTAAACTGCCTCAAAATATTTTTCAACAGCTCTTGACAAATGAAAATGTGTAATTATAACAAAACTGCCATCAGTTAAGATAGATTTTGGTTCTTGGTGAAATGTTTAAGGAAACTCATAAATTAATCTAGTTTCCCAAACCTTTCACTATCTACATGGGTAATAGAACCCATGTGTTGATAGAGTTAAGAGGAAATTGGGCTTCCCTGGTGGTGCAGTGGTTGAGAGTCTGCCTGCCGATGCAGGGGACACGGGTTTGTGCCCCAGTCCAGGAAGATCCCACATGCCACGGAGCGGCTGGGCCCGTGAGCCATGGCCGCTGAGCCTGCGCGTCTGGAGCCTGTGCTCTGCAACGGGAGAGGCCACAGCAGTGAGAGGCCCGCGTACCACAAAAAAAAAAAAAAAAAGAGAGGGCCTCCCTGGTGGCGCAAGTGGTTGAGAGTCCGCCTGCCGATGCAGGGGATACGGGTTCGTGCCCCGGTCTGGGAGGATCCCATATGCCGCGGAGCGGCTGGGCCCGTGAGCCATGGCCGCTGGGCCTGCGCATCCGGAGCCTGTGCTCCGCAACGGGAGAGGCCACAACAGTGAGAGGCCCACATACCGCAAAAAGAAAAAAAAAAAAAAAAAAAAAGAGAAAATTGTTTTTAACTTTTTCTTTCCTCTTAAGGGCCTTCTAAATTGTAAATTGCAAATTTTATAAGTGAAAGAAAGTCAGTTTATAGGTCTTGCCAAACTATCTTATTTCAATGGTTTTACTTAAGTTTTTAACATCATTTTAGGTAGAAAAATCATTAATTCATAAATAACTTTTGGTATGTACTCAACATTCTACTTGTCTCTATAGAATTTTTTTAAAAATACAAGGTTCCATCTCCTATAAGAACTTGGGGTACTCACTTGTAAATGATGTATTTTAATCTTACTTAGGTCACTTGCATCAATTATATTAGTAACTATGAACAAAAGTTACAAAATGGCTAATCAAACAACAAAGGCCAAATGGACAAGAAAATATACCAGGGCTTTGAATTATATATAAAATAGTTGTTCATAAAAAACAAACATATATTTATTCTTTAAAATTTTGTATTGCCTATTACAAAGTATACTGAGGTAAAATTGTGAGTGAAGGCAAAAGCAGTGACTACATGCCAAGTGAAGTATATATAGAAAGCTACAGATATAAATATTTAGATATAAATATATCCCATTATTGAGAAAATATGATTTCTAATCATACTAATTATTTATCCCTTTCAATTTTATTCAGTATACAGTTGCTCAAAATTTCACTTGTTTTTGCCAGAAAAGACAAAGGATTAGTTGTCTGTGGCCACGGAATTCTGATAGCCATTTATCCATTTGTCAAAAAATCCATGATTAAAAGAAATATATAAAATGTCACCATAACTTTTTGCGGTGACTCTGTTGGATTCAAATGACCAGAAATGCATATTTTAGGAGCATAACTTTTTTAGGACAGATTGTTTGGATTGACTACCATTTATGAAGATGGTGGGGAGAGAAAAAGTACTTGTTTGAAATGAAAGTGTTGCATGGATTCTGAGTTTATCTGGTGTTGATTCCATTCCAACTTAATCTACACATTCCTATGTTATTTATTGCCATGGTAACTGGATACTCATTTTAAAAATCACATTAAAATGTGAGTGGGAAAAGATTCTATATTTAAGTGGATATAAACTCTTAACATGATGTGAAATATTTTAATGATAAATGAATATCTAAGCAAAATCCATATCTGATATAATAAAACTAATAAGTTTAAATTAGTGATTGCTAGTTTGTCACCATATTCATGGACTATAAACATTGCTGTAGCTTTCTTTATATAACATTAATTATTTTGTGCTGATTTTTTAAAGTAATATATTGCCATTGATAGAAACAGCTTGGAACCTTACCCAGAGAAAGGTCCATAAGGTATTGTTCTGGGTTTCTGTCATGCCTTACAGGGAGATGTTCACAATGTCTGGAGCCCCTGATGTCCTGAAAATTAGGAGGAGTATGTCCTCAAATTCCTTGCAGCAGGAACCCACTTAGGTGGCACCAACCTTGACTTCCAAATGGAACAGTACATCTACAGAAAGTTAAGTGATGTCATCTACATCACAAATCTAAAGAAAACCTGGAGCAGTTTCTGCTAACAGCTTTCACCCTTATTGCCATTGAAAACCTGACTGATGTCAGTGTCATATCCTCCAGGAATTATCCCAGTAAACTGTGCTGAAGTTTGCTGATGGCCCTGGAACCACTGCTGTTGCTAGCCACTTCACTCTGGGAAACTTCACTAATTAGATCCAGGCAGTCTCTGGGAGCTGTAACTTCCAGGGATGACCACCACCCTCTCACAGAGGTGTCTTGATTAGCCTACTACCATCACTGTGTGAAACACATATTCTTGTCTGTGCCATGTGGACATTGCCATCCAGTGCAGCAACAAGGTAGCTCACTCAGCAGGTCTAATGTAGTGGATGCTGGCCCCAAAGTTCTGCACATGCAGAGCACTAATTCCTTGTGAACACCCATGGGAGGTCATGCCCAATCTCTGTTTCTATAGAAATGCTGATGAGATTGAAAAGAAAGAGTAAGTTTCTCCTGAAAATGTCACTACCAAGGAGGAATTTCAGGGGGAATGGACTGCTCCAGCTCCTGAGGTTACTGCTACTCAACCCAGAGGTGCAGACTGGTCTGAAAGTTGCAGGCTCCCCAGTGCCAATCCAACAGTTTACTACTGAAGACTAAGAGTGCTCAGCTTGCCGCTGAAGACTGGTCTGCAGCTCCCACTGCTCAAGCCACTGAGTGTCTTAAGCTGTACTTCCACAGACGCCTAAACAGAAAATGAAAATAAGGTCTATGGAAAATAATGTTTCTTTAAAAAAAACCAAAAAACAACAAACTTGGAACATACAGAATACATAAGGAAAAAAAGTACCCATATTTCCCATATGCAAGGATAACTTTTGCCATTATTTTGAGGTGTTTAATTTTAGCTTTAATAAGTAGATTAATTTATTCATTTGTATTTACTCATTATATGTGAAGAGCCTTCTGAAGGAATGACAAAGAAGTGTGATGAAAGCATGGATGAATAAAAAGAATAAAATAAAAGAAGATCTATATTTATTTCATTGGAGAAAGACTCTAGCAGGGTGTATCAGAAGAACCATTGACTGCAGCTAACATATGCCTAACTAATAGTGCTTTTTATATTACAAATTAATTTTTGCCATATCAAGGATACTCTGGAGTCAGTAAAGTATTCATTCAACTACTCAATGATATTATTATCAAGGACATTTGTATACTACCACTCCAATATCCTTAGTGTGCTTACTTCTCACCTCATGCTGCCAAGGTGGCAGCTGAAGCCCCTGACTACTTGTCTAATTCAAGGACAGATAAAAATAGAAAGGACTCTGCCCGCCAGAGCAACACCCAGCTCTACCCACCACCAGTCCCTCTGATCAGGAAACTTGCACAAGCCACTTAGATAGCCTCATCCACCAAGGGAGAGACAGCAGAAGCAAGAAGAACTACAGTCCTGTAGCCTGTGGAACAAAAACCACATTCACAGAAAGATAAACAAGATGAAAAGGCAGAGAGCTATGTACCAGATGAAGGAACAAGATAAAACCCCAGAAAAACAACTAAATGAAGTGGACATAGGCAACCTTCCAGAAAAAGAATTCAGAATAATGATAGTGAAGATGATCCAGGACCTCAGAAAAAGAATGGAGGCAAAGATTGAGAAGATGCATGAAATGCTTAACAAAGACCTAGAAGAATTAAAGAACAAACGCCTAGAAGAATTAAAGAGCAAACAAACAGAGGTGAACCATACAATAACTGAAATGAAAACTACACTAGAAGGAATCAATAGCAGAATAACTGAGACAGAAGAACGGATAAGTGACCTGGAAGACAGAATGGGGGAATTCACTGCTGCAGAACAGAATAAAGAAAAAAGAATGAAAAGAAATGAGGACAGCCTAAGAGACCTCTGGGACAATATTAAACACAACAACATGCGCATTATAGGGGTCCCAGAAGGAAAAGAGAGAGAGCAAAAGGACCCGAGAAAATATTTGAACAGATTATATTCGAAAACTTCCCTAACAGGGGAAAGGAAATAGCCACCCAAGTCCAGGAAGTGAAGAGAGTCCCAGGCAGGATAAATACAAAGAGAAACATTCCAAAACACATAGTAATCAAAATGACAAACAATAAAGACAAAGAGAAACTGTTGAAAGTCACAAGGGAAAAATGACAAATAACATACAAGGAACTCCCATAAGGTAAACAGCTGATTTCTCAGCAGAAACTCTACAAGCCAGAAGGGAGTGGCATGATATATTTAAAGTGATAGAAGGGAAGAACCTACAACCAAGATTACTCTACCTGGCAAGGATCTCATTCAGATTCAATGGAGAAATCAAAAGCTTTACAGACAAGCAAAATCTAAGAGAATTCAGCACCACCAAACCAGCTCTACAACAAATGCTGAAGGAACTTCTCTAAGTGGGAAACACAAGAGAAGAAAAGGACCTACAAAAACAAACCCATAACAATTAAGAAAATGGTCATAGGAACATACATATCGATAATTACCTTAGACGTGAATGGATTAAATGCTCCAACCAAAAGACACAGGCTTGCTGAATGCATACAAAAACAAGACCCATATATATGCTGTCTACAAGAGACCCACTTCAGACCTAGGGACACATACAGAGTGAAAGTGAGGGGATGGAAAAAGATATTCCATGTAAATGGAAATCAAAAGAAAGCTGGAGTAGCAATATGCATATCAGATAAAACAGACTTTAAAATAAAGTATGTTACAAGAGACAAGAAAGGACACTACATAATGATCAAGGGATTAATCCAAGAAGAAGATGTAACAATTATAAATATATGTGCACCCAACATAATAGCACCTCAATACATAAGGCAATGGCTAACAGCTATAAAACAGGAAATCAATAGTAACACAATAATAGTGGGGGACTTTAACACCTCACTTACACCAATGGACAGATCATCCAAACAGAAAATTAGTAAGGAAACACAAGCTTTAAATGACACAATAGACCAGGTAGATTTAATTGGTATTTGTAGGACATTCCATCCAAAAACAGCAATTACACTTCCTTCTGAAGTGCACATGGAACATTCTCTAGGATAGATCACATCTTGGGTCACAAATCAAGCCTCAGTAAATTGAAGAAAATTGAAATCATATCAAGCATCTTTTCTGACCACAACGCTATGAGATTAGAAATGAATTACAGGGAAAAATACCTAAAAAACACAAACACATGGAGGCTAAACAATACATTACTAAATAACCAAGAGATCATTGAAAAAATCAAAGAGGAAATTTAAAAAATATATCTAGAGACAAATGACAATGAACACACGATGATCCAAAACCTATGGGATGCAGCAAAAGCAGTTCAAAGAGGGAAGTTTATAGCAATACAAGCCTACCTCATGAAACAAGAAAAATCTCAAATAAACAATTGAACCTTACACCTAAAGGAACTAGAGAAAGAAGAACAAACAAACCCAAAGTTAGTAATGGAAAGAAATGATAAGATCAGAGCAGAAATAAATGAAATAGAAACACAGAAAACAATAGCAAATATCAATAAAACTAAAAGATGGTTCCTTGAGAAGATAAACAAATTTGATAAAACATTAGCCAGACTCATCAAGAAAAAGAGGGACAGGACTCAAATCAACAAAATTAGAAATGAAAAAGGAGAAGTTACAACAAACAACGCAGAAACACAAAGATCCTAAAAGACTACTACAAGCAACTCTATGCCAGTAAAATGGACAACTTGGAATAAGTGGAAATATTCTTAGAAAGGTACAGTCTTCCATGACTGAAACAGGAAGAAATAGAAAATATGAACAGAACAATCACAAGTAATGAAATTGAAACTGTGATTAAAAATCTTCCAACAAACCAAACTCCAGGACCAGGTGGCTTCACAGATGAATTCTATCAAACGTTAAAAGAAGAGCTAACACCCATCCTTCTCAAACTCTTCCCAAAAATTGCAGAGGAAGGAACACTCCCAAGCTCATTCTATGAGGCCACCATCACCCTGATAGCAAACCCAGACAAAGATAGTACAAAAAAAAAAGAAAATTACAGACCAATGTCACTGAGAATATAAATGCAAGAAAACTCAACAAAATACTAGCAATCAGAATCCAGCAATATACTAAAAGGATCATACACCATGTTCAAGTGGAATTTATCCCAGAGATGCAAGGATTCCTCAATATACACAAAACAATCAATGTGATGCACCATATTAACAAATTGAAGAAGAAAAACCATATGATATCTCAATAGATGCAGAAAAAGCTTTTGACAAAATTCAACACCCATTTATGGTAAAAACCCTCCAGAAAGTGTTCATAGAGGGAAACTACCTCAACATAATAAAGGCCATATATGACAGACCCACAGCAAACATCATTTTCAATGGTGAAAAACTGAAAGCATTTCCTCTAAGATCAGGAAAAAGACAAGGATGTCCACTCCTGCTGCCACTATTATTCAACATAGTTTTGGAAGTCCTAGCCACAGCAATCAGAGAAGAAAAGGAAATAAAAGGAATTCAATAGGAAAAGGAGAAGTAAAACTGTCACTGTTTGCAGATGACATGATACTATATATAAAGAATGCTAAAAATGCCACCAGAAAACTACTAGAGCTAATCAATGAATTTGGTAAAGTTGCAGGATATAAAATTAATGCACAGAAATCTCTGGCATTCCTATACACTAATGATGAAAAGTCTAAAAGAAAAATTAAGGAAACACTCCCATTTACCATTGCAACAAAAAGAATGAAATACCTAGGAATAAACCTACCTAGGGAGACAAAAGACCTGTATGCAGAAAACTATAAGACACTGATGAAAGAAATTAAACATGATACCAACAGATGGAGAGATATACCATGTTCTTGGATTGGAAGAATCAACATTGTGAAAATGACTCTACTACCCAAAGCAATCTACAGATTCAGTGCAATCCCTATCAAATTACCAATGGCATTTTTTATGTAAGTAGAACAAAAAAATCTTAAAATTTGTATGGAGACACAAAAGACCCCAAATAGCCAAAGCAGTCTTGAGGGAAAAAAACGGAATTGGAGGAATCAGACTCCCTGACTTCAGACTATACTACAAAGCTACAGTAATCAAGACAGTATGGTACTGGCACAAAAACAGAAACATAGATCAGTGGAACAGTATAGAAAGCCCAGAGATTAACCCACACACCTATGGTCAGCTAATCTATGGCAGCGGAGGCAAGGTTATACAATGGAGAAAAGACAGTCTCTTCAATAAGTGGTGCTGGGAAAACTGGACAGCTACATGTAAAAGAATTAAATTAGAACACTCCCTAACACCATACACAAAAATATACTCAAAATGGATTAGAGACCTAAGTGTAAGACCGGACACTATCAAACTCTTAGAGGAAAACATAGGAAGAACACTCTGACATAAATCACAGCGAGATCTTTTTGATCCACCTCCTAGAGAAATGGAAATAAAAACAAAAATAAGCAAATGGGACCTAATGAAACTTAAAATCTTTTGCACAGCAAAGGAAAACATAAACAAGATGAAAAGGCAACCCTCAGAATGGGAGAAAATATTTGCAAACGAATCAATGGACAAAGGATTAATCTCCAAGATATATAAACAGCTCATGCAGCTCAATATTAAAAAAACAAACACCCCCATCAAAAAATGGGCAGAAGATCTAAATAGACATTTCTCCAAAGAAAACATGCAGATTGCCAAGATGCACATGAAAATCTGCTCAACCACACTAATTATTAGAGAAATGCAAATCAAAACTACAATGAGGTATCACCTCACACCAGTTAGAATGGGCATCATCAGAAAATCTACAAACCACAAATGCTGGAGAGGGTGTGGAAAAAAGGGAACCCTCTTGCACTGTTGGTGGGAATGTAAATTGATACAGCCACTATGGAGAACAGTATGTAGGTTCCTTTAAAACCTAAAAATATATTTACCATATGATCCAGCAATCCCACTACTGGGCATATACCCAGAGAAAACCATAATTCAAAAAGACACTTGCACCCCAGTGTTCATTGCAGCACTATTTACAATAGCCAGGTCATGGAAGCAACCTAAATGCCCATCAACAGAGGAATGGATAAAGAAGATGTGGCACATATATACAATGGAGTATTACTCGGCCATAAAATGGAACGAAATTGGGTCATTTGTAGAGACGTCGATGCATCTGGAGACTGTCCTTCAGAGTGAAGTAAGTCAGAAAGAGAAAAAACAAATATCGTATATTAACGCATATATGTGGAACCTAGAAAAATGGTACAGATAAACTTGTTTGATGCGCAAAAATAGAGACACAGATGTAGAGAACAAATACATTGGACACCTGGTGGGCGAAGGTGGCAGGGGGAGGGGTGGTGGTGTGATGAATTGGGAGATTGGGATTGACATATATACAATAAAATGTATAAAATGGATAACTAATAACCTGCTGTATAAAAAAATAAATAAAAATTCAAATAAAAAATAGAAAGGACAGAGGCTAGTCGCATGTGTTCTTTTTGTTAGGAAAGCTAAAGTTTTCCATAAAACTTTCCCCAAAGGCTTTCCATTTAATTTTGCTGAACAAGTTAAATTTATATTTGTATCTTTTCAGTAGAAATTAATCATTATTGACCATTGCTGTCTCCTCTACCATAATGAGGACTAAGAAAATGAATATTTAAGTTTAGGGGTTTTTTCCCCCAGTCTCTCTGGGGAAATCGGACAAAGTAGACAAGGGTTTGGAATTGTATTAGTTTGCTAGGGCTGCCATATCAAAATACCGCAAACTGGGTGGCTTAAACAACAGAGATTTGTCTCACAGTTCTGGAGACTAGCAGTCAAGATCAATGTGTCCACAAGGTTGTTTCCTTCTGAGGGCTGTGAGCGAAGGAAGGATCTGTTCTAGGCCTCTTTCATTGACTTGTGTATGGCCATCTTTTATCCATGTCTTTTCACATTATCTTCCCTCTATGCTTATCTGTGTGTCCAGTTTTCCCCTTTTTACAAGGACCTGAGTTACACTGGATTAGGGCTCACTCTAATGAACTCACTTTAACTTGACTACCTCTGCAAAGAAACTATTTCCAAACAAGGTCACATTATGAGAAACTAGGGGTTAGGACTTCAACATATAAATCTTGAGGGGACATAATTCAACCGTTTAACCACAAAAGAAATGAAATATGTGAGGTTCACTATAGATGTCTCCTTATGGAGACCATAGGCCCAGAAATGACTGAGCTGTCTATCCTCTTCACCTATTCTCAGAGCATATGAGATGATGGCAGTTCAGGACAATAGGCTGAGGTGGCCATAGCCCAGAATTCAAAGCTGAATCTGCCCTCCAGGTCTCTACCTCAGAATGACGTCCAATCTCACTATGTACTAGTTCCTCTGAGTCTCCATGGGATACCTTAGTACAGCTGATAGGATTGCTTCTTTAATGATCCAAAGAATACCTAGTTAGAAGAATTCAATAATTAATTGTAAATGCCTCATTTGAATACTTACTGATCAAGAAAATCATGTTGAATATCCTAGTGTACCTATTATGAATTTTGAATATTGTCCAACAGGGAATGCTGTGGTTACTGAAGGTTGAGATAAGAAATTAAATTGGCAAATCTCTTTGTAGTACAGTAAATCTTCTCTCAGCCTAAAAAGGAAAGAACATTCTCACTCTCTAAAGACAAGCAGACTTGGGCCTCCCTGGTGGCGCAGTGGTTGGGAGTCCGCCTGCCGATGCAGGGGATATGGGTTCGTGCCCCGGTCTGGGAGGATCCCATATGCCGCGGAGCGGCTGGGCCCGTGAGCCATGGCCGCTGGGCCTGCGCGTCCGGAGCCTGTGCTCCGCAGCGGAAGAGGCCACAACAGTGAGAGGCCCGCATACCGCAAAAAAAGAAAAAAAGAAAAAAAAAAAAAAAAAAAAAGACAAGCAGACAGCTGGCACTGACTGGTGGTGTACTGTTTAAGCAATATATATTTTTACATAATCAGTATATACAATAAATCTCTTATCTTACATTTTATTTATTTTTAAGAGACTTATTCAATGTCTTCATCAATCAAATTAAATATTGTTGTCCAGAGGAATAAGAACCATAAGTTTTGACAATAATTTATTGAGGTGAATTTCACATAACCTAAAATTAACTATTTTAAAGTCAACAATTCAGTGGCATTTAGTATATTCACAATGTTGTGCAACTGCCACCTTAACTAATTCCAAAACAGTCATCGCTCCAAAGTAAAATCTTTTATACATTAAGAAGTTTTTCCCAACCTCTTCTTCCTCTAGCCCCCAGCAACCTCCAATCTGTATTCTGTCTCTCTCAATTTATATATTCTGAATATTTCATACAAATGGAATCATATTACATATGACCTTTGGTGTCTGGTTTCTTTCACTTAGAATAATGTTTTTGAAGTTCATTCATTAAAGGCATTTGGGCTGTTTCCACCTTATAATAATTATAAAAGGTGCTGTTAAAAATGTACATGTACTTGTTTGAGTACCTTTTTTCAACTTTTTTGGGTATATACCTAAGAATAGAATCATGAGGTCATATGATAATTCTATGTGTAACTTTTTGAAGAATCTGCCAAACTGTTTTCTACAGTGGCTGAACCATTCTACAGTTGCATCAGCAATGTATGAGGCTTCCAATTTGTCGACTCCTTGCCAACACTTATTATTCATTTTTTAAATTATTATTATTATTATTTTTAATTTCCATACTAGTGGTTACGGAGTGGTACATCATTGTCGTTTTGATTGGATTTCCGTGAGGACCAATAATGTTAAGAATCTTTTCATGTTCTTGTTAGCCATTTTCATATCCTCTTCGAGAAATGTCTAATTAAACTATTTTGCCCATTTTTTAAATTGGGTTGTCTTTTTACTGATGAGTTTTAAGCATCCTTTATATTTATTAGAGACTAGACCTGAAGTCAAATATATAATTTTCAAATATGTTCTCCCATTCTACAAGCTCTATTTTCACTTTTTAAATAATGTCCTTTGATGCACAAAAGTTTAAATTTGGATGAAGTCCGATGTATCTATTTTTTGTTGTTGCTTGTGCTTTTGGTGCATAAGTATTTTTCAATGAAACACATACGCACGGGCAGACACACACACACAAATAGTAAGCAGGCAATTATTTCATATCCATGAGGGTAATTCAGAGTATTAAGATGCATGTTCATGAAAGTATTATCAGTTTTTTATCTTGCTTGCATGGACATGCTCTTCATTAATTAAATAAAATATATACCATTGTTACTTTGACAACAGGTTTTTCATCAAAACGAAATAAAAATAGAAGGATATATCTTCTTTACTGAGGTGCACAATAGCATGAAATATAAGGTTCTTTGATTCATTCACTCATCAAACATTTTTTGAGTTCCTATAATACACTGTTTTAGACAATGGAGATAAACTAATAAAAAGATAGTTTCCGGGCCTCCCTGGTGGCGCAAGTGGTTGAGAGTCCGCCTGCCGATGCAGGGGATACGGGTTCGTGCCCCGGTCTGGGAGGATCCCATATGCCGCGGAGCGGCTGGGCCCGTGAGCCATGGCCGCTGAGCCTGCGCGTCCGGAGCCTGCGCGTCCGGAGCCTGTGCTCCGCAACGGGGGAGGCCACAGCAGTGAGAGGCCCGCATACCGCAAAAAAAAAAAAAGATAGTTTCCTGCCCTCTTGGAGCTTGCATTCTAGTATATAAATGTAAATAAATAAATAAATTCAAGTAGTAATAAATACTCTGAAATAATAAATCAGACTGATGAGTTAACAGAAAAACAATTTTAACTAAGGGGATTAGGAACAGACTAATGAAGATATAACAATTGAACTGAGACCTGAATTAAAATTAGGGTGAAATGCTAGGAGGAATGCATTCCAGGCTGAGGAAATCACAAATACAAGGTCTTGAAGTGTAAATGAATTTTGAGTTTTCCAGGGGTTGAAAAAAAGCCACCATGGGTCATGGAGAACATGATGTTTACCTTGCAGTGAGGCAATGCTAGATTTAATATGTAGAAAGCAAATGCCTGTTTTTGGTCACTTTATTCAGTAACCATACATTGGGCCTGAGGCTGAACATTAAAAACTATGATACTTATCCAGGGTTAAGGAGAAAAATTGGGCAAGGGGGATGGATCAGAGAGTGGCAATGTAAAAGTAAAAAAAGATACAACCTTTATCTCCATGAAATTACAGTCTAGTAAGGATATTATAAAAACACAGCTAACCATAATACAAGGCAGAAGAAACGTCAGCTAATTACAGAGGGTTGAGTCAAGGAAGCTTCTTAATTTTGAATTTGAAGCATATGTGATATTTCTATAGGTGTGAAAAAACTTTTAAGTCAAGGGGGAAAAGAGATATGAATGAGTAAAAGCATGTTTGGGAAATGGAGTAGTGTACTATAGATTAGAAAGTATGCTTAGAAATATGTAGGATACAAAGATAAAGGCATTAAAGCTGAAACCTATATGCATCTGGCCCTTCTACACTAGAACCAAGTATTTAAAGAATGATGGAGCAAATTTCACCACCCCTCTAATTTTATTCAGAACCTTAGCAGGAACTTTATGTGCTCTGTAAAAATATTGAGGAAAGTGATGCAAGTAACTTCGTTATGACCCTCCATTTGAAATTTGATATAAAATATTTTTAAGCAACAGTGAGAAAATAAATACATTTGCTAGGTATTATGGGCTGAATTGATTTATCTCCCAAATTCCTAGGTTAAAACCCTAACCCTCAGTACCTCAGAATATGACTGTATTTGAAGATAAGGTATTTAAAGAGATAATTAAGGTACAGTTAGGTCATACAGGTGGGCCCTAACCCATCTGAATGGTGTCTGTAAAAGAAGGGATTAAAGTATAGACGTGCACAGAGGAAAGAACATGTGAAGGCACAGGGAGAAGACAGCCATCTATCTACATGCTAAAGCGAGAGGCCCTCGGAAGACACTAGTCCTTCCTGACCCTGATGTCAGACTTCTAGCCTCCAGAACTGTGAGAAAATTAACTTCTGTCATTTAATCCACCCTGTCTGTGGAAGTTTGTAATGGCAGTTCTAGAAAACCAATACACTGAGAAAAAACTTTAAATGACAGTTATTCTCTGTACCATCCATACTAGATGTGAGGAGTTTGAAGTCTCAAAAAGTGAAGTAACTTGGTCACATATACCTTGCCATAAAATAGAAAACACTTAATTTTTAACTAGAGTAAGCATGCAATCTATTATCCTAACTGGGACATTTTCAAGAGTGTATTTGGTATTATGAGTAATTGTGTTGAGACAATAGGTGTAAAACAGGTCATAGATCTGAAAAATAGTATCTTAAATTCCCTGAAAAAGCAAACAATTCTCTCTTTAGTGGATTTTCTTGATATATTCTAGCTGAAATTGAAGATGTTTAATAATTTCTTAACAGAATGTTGCCAAGTCATACATTGTCTCTTTTATGAGAATCCACAGAAGAAATTTCTAATTTTAGTATGAAGAATAATTGTGCTTCTTCTAAGTTTAATTGGCTTGGTTTATCTTTTGGAGACTATGAACTATATGACTGACTGTGTCTCCTTCTTCCAGTTAGGCTGCTGGAAAGCTTAGCTCAAATTTGCATGCTGATGCAAGTGTAAAGATGAGCATAACATGCCATTTTCTTAGTCTCATTTCATTTTTCTCTATTCATCTGTGTTTTCTTATTTCCCTTCCACCTTTGCCTTTTAAAATATCTTGTTTATGTATCCTTGTAAGCTACCTTAAATTTCTTCTGGAATCTGGTTATATAAGTCAGTATGTCATTCAAAAGATGACCTGGTTCTTTGCCACTGTTCAAGACTTTCTTTTGCTATTCAGTGCCAGTTACAAAATCTGCATCCTGATTAGCTCTTATTAGATCATCTTGTTCATGCCCTAGATGTTTATAACTTGTGGGATTCCAAGCCAGTGTGCAGTCATGTGGAGATTCCAAGGCTGGATAAAAATGTGAAAACATAGGGACCATCTGGAAGAAACCCACATTAGGTGTGATAACGCACATGTTCTTTAGTTGAAGTAGAGGAAAAGTATCAACAATTTTCCTTCTCCAACATAAAAACTGTACAATTATATGATTTTAAAAAAGAGAACTTGTCTAAACTATAGCAACATTGTAGGTTGTCTATAATTATAATGTGCCACTTTACTGAAATTACCCTAGAACAAAAGAATAATTCTAAGTTTATTACATTGTACTCTGTGTACCATTAATAAATATAGAATTTTATATGGTCTACTCCAAATTTACAATCATTGAAACATGGGAAAAAGAAGAGCAGTTCACTGGCATGGATTCAGCAGAGTTCTTGCTGTGTTATTCTTTCTGGGTACATTTTTTCCCAGACATTTAATTGTAACACACCTGCCTTATTTCTCAAAGATACATAGAAATAGTGTGTCCTAGTGTGTTTGGCTCTGTATAAAACTAAATGAGCAGCTGTATCTCCATTGCAAGTCTCCCTTAGATAGTTCCCCCTACTTCTTTAGAAAGACAAAGGAAGAGAAATAAACCTTAGTATACACTTGCCTTCATTCAGCAATACATAAGTTTTAAGACTTTCTTATAATCAGTGCACGGGGGAAATATGTGATGCTTATATGCTTGAATGTAGAGTACACACTGAACAATATGAATATCAAAGAGGGTGTTTATGTACTAAATTTTGCCCCTTCCAGACCCCCAATCCATATGTTGAATCCTTAACCCCCAATGTGTATGCTTTGGAAATGGGCCTTTAAAGAGGCAGTTAAGGTTAAAAGAGATCATAAGGGTGAGGCCCTAACCCAGTACCACTGGTGTCTTTGTAAGAGTCACCAGGGAGGCAACAGAGAGGAAAGGTCATGTGAGGAAGCAGCGAGAAATCCAACATCTGCAAGCCAAAGAGAGAGACCTCAGGAGGAACCAACCTTGCTGACATTTTGATCTTGGCCCTCCAGCCTCCACAACTGAGAAATAAATTCCTCTTGTTTAAGATACCCACTGTGTGGTATTTTGTTATGGCAGCCCAACAGAGGGGAGTGAGGACTGATGAAATATATATATGTATATTATGCTTTTGTCCAATCCTATGCAAATTATATTATATTTGAACTGTACTACAGACTGAAGAGTAGTCAGGCTGCATGTTCTTGTATCTATTCTGTAGATAAGAACATAGAAGAGGGTTTAACCTCATACAAGTTAGTTTTTGACTGGGAGCTGTAAATATAAGAGAAAAAAATTGAAATCATTTTCATGTATATTTCTCATCTTCTAACACTTTTTCTTCTACTCATTTTGAACATACCTTTAGCAAATATATATGCTTTATATACGTAGAACATGATAGTTTTTACTGGGCCCTTTGTAGTTTTCCAGATCACTTTTCTACCCAGATGTAACATAGAAGAATTGGCACTGGAAAAATATATTAGTTCCTGTGCTGCTCCGATAAAGTAGGTTTAAAATAATGCCAACTACCTAGAGTATCCCAAAGGTATAGCAGAGCCTCACTTGAAGGACTTCAGAGTATTCCAAGAATTATACAGTGATTTTCTTTTTTAATTCCCACAAGATAAAGTATAAGTAGAAGATAAATTTTCATGGTGATATCAAGACAGGAAAGTAAAGAATTTGAAAACAATCAGTGCGACAGAGTAAAACAAAATGCTGTAAGATGTATACCAACATACTATATAAATGATTGCTAATTTACTTCCAGCATTCTAGATATGTTTGTATTAATTTATTCAAAACCATGTATTAAATTTTTTTCAATTTAAATGCTGTTTTGAATGACCAGCCACTTGCCGAGGATTCAGTAAATTTTAACAATTTTCATTTTTTAAAAGATGCTTGTGGAACAATTTTTAATTGTATTGTAAAATGATATAATTTGGCCCAGACAGCAATAGAAATACCACTTGCGAAAGATGTTAAAAGTAGATTAACCTTGAAACTAGATTTTTATCCTCTTTGACACCAGGTATTTTTAGAATTAAGTTAGAAGAAGCTTGGGTTGCCTAAGGCATAGTACGTCTATTCTGTGTGCTTCCTAGAAAGGCAGATTAAAAAACTAGAAAACAGGAAGCTGCTTGTGACACCTCCTGATGCCCCAACCCACATCTAATCCATCAACAAATCCGGCTGGTTTGCATTTTCTTTGCCGAGACAACATTATTTTTTACCTAGACTACTACAATAGACACATTGATCCCCCTATTTCTTCTGTTGTTTTTACCTTGACCTATTTCTGGACTGAATCCAGATTAAAATGCAAATCTGTTCACCCGCTACTAAAACCTTTCCAGGGATTCCCAATGTCTTAGGACAAACACTAAAATCGTTAACATAACCACCGGGACCTTGTACAGCCTTGTCCACATCTCCCTCTTGCCTTCCTTCATAAAAAACTCCTTCCCTCTCTCTGTGATACAAGCACATGCAACTTTTTCAGTTCTTCTAATTAACCTTGCTTCCTTCTGCTGTTGAACTTATCAATTCAGTTCCTGCTCTTAAAATACCATTCACCAGCCCCCTTCCCCTAATTCACTTGAACTCTTCATGTCTCCATTCAATTATCATTTCCTCAGGGAAACCTTCTACAGTCTAACTAGGTCAATTTCTTCCTACCATGTGCTTTCAAAGAACCTTGCCCTTCATTGTCATATGCTTTTCCCAGCTGTAGTTTTACTTTTATATGAATGACTATGTCATGCCTGTTCATCTACCCTACTATAAATTCCACAGCGGCCTGGACAGTGTCTGTGTTTGCACACTGCCCTATATCAGGACTTAACACAGTAAATATAACATAGTTGGTTCTTGATCATTTCATTAAAAGCTAATAAATTTTATCTTTGTACACTGAATGATTCATTAAAATTTTAAAACCTTTAAAACCTTTACCTTTGTTCCCTCTCATTGTCACACAGTTTTGTAGGTACCCACTCTTTCTTTAATTTTGCCATACCCACTGTTTCTTTAATTTTGATGTACCGAAGAAACATGGTAAGATTTTAATTTATGTCTGGAAAGCACCAGTGGTATGATGTACTGTGGTACTTAGAAATATCTTATGGTATTTATATATATATGTATATTTCTTTTAAGTATTATTTTATTTGTCTTTCTTATTGATTCCCCAGGTCTTTACAGTTTAAATATTCATTAAAATATTAATTAAATATTAATTAAGGGCCTCCCTGGTGGCGCAAGTGGTTGAGAGTCCGCCTGCCGATGCAGGGGATACGGGTTCGTGCCCCGGTCTGGGAGGATCCCATATGCCGCGGAGCGGCTGGGCCCGTGAGCCATGGCCGCTGAGCCTGCGCGTCCGGAGCCTGCGCGTCCGGAGCCTGTGCTCCGCAACGGGGGAGGCCACAACAGTGAGAGGCCCGCATACCGCAAAACAAACAAACAAAAAAAATATATATATATATATATATTAATTAAAAGATTATTTTGTCAGAGAAAGATCAAAGCTTAAATTTTATCAGTAATGTATCATGTCTTAATTACACATGAAGCTCCAAGAAACATAACCATGCTTTCAAAGATATGCCTGACCAATTCAGCTTCATTTTTTTTTTTTTTTTTTTTTTTTGCGGTATGCGGGCCTCTCACTGTTGTGGCCTCTCCCATTGAGGAGCACAGGCTCCGGACGCGCAGGCTCCGAGGCCATGGCTCGCGGGCCCAGCCGCTCTGCGGCATGTGGGATCTTCCCGGACCAGGGCACGAACCCGTGTCCCCTGCATCGGCAGGCGGACTCAACCACTGCACCACCAGGGAAGCCCTCAGCTTCATTTTAATGTTAGTAAATGTTATATATAGATGAGTTTTTTTTTTAAATAATGGCCTTATACATCTGGAAATATATACTCTCATAGAAAATGAAAAGGCAAAAAGTATCCTTAAATATAGAGAATATTAAAAAATAGATGAGTATGAGTTCGCAGTGCTCCCAGTTAATGTATATTCTACTTGAGTTATGTTTATTTGAGCATGATTAATCCACCTAGAGTAGAATACAGTATAATTACTTAGATTGGTTAAAAATAAACAGCACAGGGCTTCCCTGGTGGCGCAGTGGTTGAGAGTCTGCCTGCCGTTGCGGGGGGCACGGGTTCGTGCCCCGGTCTGCGAGGATCCCACGTGCTGCGGAGCGGCTGGGCCCGTGAGCCGTGGCTGCTGGGCCTGCGCGTCCGGAGCCTGTGCTCCGCAGCGGGAGAGGCCACGGCAGTGAGAGGCCCGCGTACCGCAAAAAAAAAAAAAAAAAAAAAAAAATAAACAGCACAAAGATGTTGAACAGATTTAGGTTTTCAGAAAGTAAATCAAATGGACCAATTCTCTGGGTTCCCAATTAATTTTGTATAAGCCAGGTTGACTTGTGTGGTTGTTTGGTTTGTTTTGTTATTGTACACATCTTATACCTTCCTCTTATTATGCCTTAAGCCTTACTTCCTCCTCAGGTGTTATTTCTATAGTCCATTTATCATAATCATTTCTAAATCAAGTCATATATTATGTGCTCATTTTGATTATTTGACATTTGGGACTTTGTATTTTTACCACTACTTACAGTGTTCATAAAATAGTGTTTTATTCATACATTGTGGCAAATAGAATAAATTATAGTAGTCCACCTTACTAGAATTTCACAAGGTAGTTAAAACTTACATACAAAACTCACAATAACCAAACATTCTGATTTGTGTTTGAAATCAGGGCCAGAATTTCCCTGGTTTTCATTAGTGAAATATTCATGTCTCCATGTCTAGGGGAAAACTACATTTTCTCTTCAATGTAGAGTTCATGCTACTGAATTTAGTAATTTCAGATAATTCAGAGAGTTCATTATAGCAGGCCCACCTTGGCCTGAGTTGGGTTAACTTAATTGTGGCTAACTTTCCCCATGTTAACAGCAACACTGAAAATAATTTAATACAGTCTGGGGCACTTTACCCATTCAGTGAACTCTAGATAAGTCCCAGTTGAACTACAGAAAGGAAGCAATACAGGATCAGGCAGGAGGTCTACACTTATTAGCAGCAAGTGCTAGGCTGCCACTGGTAGCAGAACCCAGGCTGCATAAGCAATCCCTCCTCTCACTCACTTCCAGGCTGTCTAAATGTGCCTGTAGCTCCAATGCATCTGTAATTGCCACTTGCATGACCAAAAAGTCCATTATTATTAATTCCTAAAGTTAACAGTGTTTGATGTCTTTCCCTTTATAAGCATTTGTCTACCTAAGAGGTTGGCATTATTATTATCATTTTATAAATAACCAAAATGGGTTCATTTTGACACTTGGTAGATGTTAGTTGTAGGAGTCTTAACCTTGGAACCATTAACATCTAAGTGTGAAGAGACCATCAACCTAAGAATCCAGAGACGTGAGTTCTTCCTGCTTGGTTACTGTGAGGGAGACCAGATCTGAGACAGGTTGGGACCTGGGGCCTTTTGCTGCAGTGCTGCGATGCTTGCACCTGGACAAACCTGTCCTCCAGCAACAAAATACAAGGAAACTATATGGCACTAAAAATAACTGTGTGCATGCACAGTTGGGGCAAAATCTTCACAAAAAGACTCAAAAACGGAACTGCCACCTTTGAAGAGCCAGGAGCAAAAACAGGGTATCAGGAATGAAAGCAGGGTACTGTGCATGCCCGCTGCATGCACACCACTTGAGGGGTGGGCAAAACACCTAAGCCACCCCTCCAGCCCAACCCCTGAATACACCCCCACCCTCACCCCATATAAGGAACCAGCTCACCCCGCCTTGGGGAGCGAGCAAGGGAACCTGTTACTTGTTTTCACTCCCTTCTGCAACTGTAGGGGCCCCAATGAAGCCTTGCCTGAATTTCTTGTCTGGCCTCTAGTCAATTTCTATTGATTGGGGAAGGCCAAGAACTCTGGTCAGTATCAGATCCTTCAACTCTCATGTTTCATTCCCTCTTCTAAGATTGTTCTCATTGGTCCCAAAGACCCCTCCACTTCTAACCATCCCTATTCCTATAAGGCAGGTTGGCATTTTTTAAAATAACATAGATGTTGTGTAATATTTTTCAAAGTCTATAGGCTATTTCTGTTCCATCTAAGCCTTTGTTTAGATGTTTCTCCTTTAATTCGACCTCCTCTCAGAAAATAATCAGTGCCGTATATGTCTTCTAATTGCTCCATTTGCTTTATTAATGTTACTGTTGCTTCTAAACCAACAGTAAAGTAATCGTAGCTTTTTCTTCATTTTTTCCTCCCATCACTATTGGCAACAGTTGTCTCAAAAGTCAAGTTAACTACTAAATTAGTTTGGCAAACGTTGTATCTATTGGTCATTTAAAAGAAACACCAATATCTCTACCTGAAGAACAGAACTGGGTCACCAGGTACATTAGTGCATCACAGGCAATTTTTCTTTCACAAGCTGGAAGAGCAGAAGGGAGCAAGAGGCAATAGAAATGCAAAATCTTCCATGATTAGTTTGTTTTCAGAAAAGGAGAATGTGTACCTCTGAAGTGATTAGTTTGTAAAACATTAGCTTTAAAAGCTCTGTAAATCGTTGCAAATTTTGCAGATGCTCCTTAGTTCTACTACCTCAAAATAGTCATAGAAGTTATGGATTTTATAATGCCTGAGCATTCGAGTGGAAACAATTCTCCAAGTTCACAGCTGAGTGTCTCCCATGCAGACACATGCTTTGTCAGGGCCCTGACAAAGTGGGCCCTCCCCACTCATGAAATAAGAGCAAGGAATTCCTAAATCCCATCCTTGATTCACTGCTGATTTCAAACTGCTCAAAATTTCAGTGCTGAAAATTTCAATGCTAATGAGTTTAATAAAACAAACAAATGAAAAATCTTATACCCTTAATAGGGCAGTTTAAGGTAGAGTCCAGTTTTTGGAGTTGCACAGTATTTTCAGGCATTTGCTTTCTTTTCTGCCTAATAAATTTTACGGGTTTATTGTTTATTATCAACGAGCAGCGTTAGCCTCCTGGAGAAAGTACCATCCTTTTTTGTACTCAGAGGGGAGAGGATGACTAGGTTAAAAACCTACTGGAGGGCTTCTCTGGTGGCGCAGTGGTTGAGAGTCCACCTGCCAATGCAGGGGACACGGGTTCGTGCCCCGGTCCGGGAGGATCCCACATGCCGCGGAGTGGCTGGGCCCGTGAGCCATGGCCGCTGGGCCTGCGCGTCCGGAGCCTGTTCTTTGCAGTGGGAGGGGCCACAGCAGTGAGAGGCCCGCGTACCGCAAACAAAACAAAACAAAACAAAAACCTACTGGAATTTAATCTATTAAAAAGAAAAAATTGAGTGAGACAAAGAAAGAACAGTTTAAGAACAGAGGAAACTTAGGAAGGAAATACCTAAATTTCTCCAAAAAAAAATGAAAAAGAGGGCTTCCCTGGTGGCACAGTTGTTGAGAGTCCGCCTGCCGATGCAGGGGACACGGGTTCGTGCCCCGATCCAGGAAGATCCCACATGCCACGGAGCGGCTGGGCCCGTGAGCCATGGCCGTTGAGCCTGCGCGTCCGGAGCCTGTGCTCCACAACGGGAGAGGCCACAGCAGTGAGAGGCCCGCGTACCGCAAAAAAAAAAAAAAAAAAAAAAAAAGAATTCACAGGTACTCCCAACTTAATGGAAAATATGCCTAGAAAATGTAAAAGGAAGTATATATATAATATGTATACTATATATAATATGTAATATTATATATGATATAATTTTAATGTGATATATGTTAAATTGCTAGTCACCAAATAATAATGGCACTTAAACAAAGTAGTAAATAGGAAAACAGAAGCAAAACTAATAATTTTGAAATAAGGACCAAGATAAGGTTTTGAAGGAAAAGATTCATTTATTTTAATATTCCTATTGACTAGTTTAGTGCATAGCAACATAGTAAGGTCTCAATTAACACAAGAATTAATGAATGATTGAATAAATGAATGAATGTTTGTGACCTAAGCTAAAGAGATACTTTATTTAAAATATTAGGCAATTCTATGCCTTAAGACCAAAAAATAAACACCTGCCTGTATATTTTTAGAAAATGCATACAGTTATTCCTAAAGTTCTCTACAATGCACAAACCAAGGATTGTTAATATTTGTAGCAGAAAGTCTGTATTTTATTTGTTAACTAAGAAGAAGAGGAAGAAAGTGAGGTAGAAAGTAGTAACGATCACAGTGAGATCATGAAGGTAGATGCTAGGAAACTACCACTTTGACTTTCAGCTCCTTCAATTCAGTGGTTGTCAGGTGTTAGGCAAGGCTTCTGCTGCTTATTTCTTCCTGGAATGTGCTACGGTTTCCCTTCATAAGACCCGTGTCAATTGGTGATCAGAGTTAGTCAAATCAAAGTAAGATCAAACCAAAACAAGTAAACAATTCAGCTTGTTATGGCAAGAATATTCTATTCTATGAAAATCTGACTACACACTCTAGCCCTTGCTCTTGTAAGACACAAAACTTCTCACAAAACTAAGTTTCTCAAAGAAGTTCCTTTCCACCGTTGAGAAAATCTCTATTGTGGGTTGAATCATCCTCACACACAGATTAGGTGAGATGGTGGCTGGTTGGAAGTATTGACTCTAAAACCAGATTGCCTGCAGTCAAGTTCCTTTGAGGATTAAATGAGTGAACAGCTGGAGGCATGTAGAGTACTGCACAGCACAGAGAAAGAATGCAATAAATATTAGAACTTATCATGATTGTACTAACTCAGTCTTCATGCACAATATGTGCTGATTAGGTATATATGTCACTTTAGATTCTGGTGGTACTCTTACTTTAAAGAGCACTTTCACATGCATCACTGCGTTTGGGAAGCAGGGATGCGTTGTGGCTAGTAGCCTAGCCCCAGACAGCTCTGGTTCGACCTCTAATTCAGTTTATCTGCATGACATTTATCCAAGGTCACTCTTTCCAAACCTCAGTTTTCTTATAAGTAAACTGAGGGAGTTATAACCATTCGTTCTTTACACAGTAACTGTAAAGTTAATGAAGAAAATCCTTAGCATAATACCTGTCTGTATATATTGTGGTGTGTGCTGAATAACTTGTTATTGAATTCTCATATTAAACCTTACAATCTTCATAGTCTCCACCCCTAAAAGGATGTCTCTACTTGGATACATCAACACTTTTATAACACAATGAATCTACAATGAATTTATCAGCTTTCCCCCGTAAGCTAAACTTCTTCCTAAATTTGTATTTCCATTATCTTTGCAAATACCCATACTTGGTAGGACTCTATACCTATGACTCTGCCATATTGGCTTTTTATATAGATGAGCATATCACAGAGGTTATGTGGCTTGCCTGTGGACACACAGCGGGTAAGAGACAGAGAATGTCACAGTTTTGAATGCAGAGCTTTTTTTTCTTCTCTGCTGAGATTTCGAAACTTACTTTTAAAAGTTGCATAATTCAACGTAAGTCATCTACCAAAGACATCCTTTAAGTGTGAGTGAATTTCTATAAGATTTACACATATTCTTCTATTTTGCACTGACAAAATGTCCAGTCTAACAAAATCTATCCCGTGGCCTTGCAATAAAATACGCTTTAAAATAAGTACCATGTAACCATTCATTTTAGGGTATGAAGTAAATATACCGCTGGTACCTGCAGAGTAAATTGGTGTTTTTCTTAGTGCTATGCTTTTGTTACTTTTCTCTGGGGAACCCAAAGGTTGCACTTTCAGGCAATGATGCTAACCAAAATGTGTAAGTAAACAAGAAATGCAAAGCACACTCCTAAGTGGTACACATAAAATCTCTTAAACTAGAATGCAATTACCTTCCCCCAGAGTCTGAGCATTTCATGAATTTCTCTTCTGTTCAAAGAGATTCGTTGCACTGATGTCTGAAATTCATCAGTCATCTGGCACATAGACAAAAAGCTGTGACTTACGCAAACACTACCTTCCAGATACACACACACACACACACACACACACACACACACATGCGCGCAGGAGCCTCATAATTTAATGCTTGGGAAACTAACTGAAAATAATTAACTCTATATATCACTCATGGTGGCTGTTTATTGTTCTTTGCAAAATCGATGTTTAAGCATTTGGGACAAAGCCCATTTTATCCAAACACTGAATTAGTATTTTGAATTGTGTGTTGAACTGATGTTGTGTTCCTAGGATTTAATTAATTAGCAGTTGTTTGTTTGTTTTTCAGTAAAGCATAAAGCTCCAAGAGTAATAGTCTTCTGAAAAAAAGAAAATAAAATTCTGTCATACATAGCCCATATCCTGGATATTATAGACAGAAAAAGTTCTGGTTTGAAAAGATAGAATAGATCCTCAGAATATTAGAGTGTAAACAATAGAATGATTTACCAAATGGTCTTAATCCTGTCCATTCTTATTTCTTCTGAATCTGGTCTCTCAAAGATCAGGAACAACCTCCTGAATGCAAAATACACTTTCCTCTACAGACTTCATCTTCTCTTCCTCCTAGGCAGTATTCCACACTCTTCACAAATCTCTTTCTCTTTAAGCCCTTTCTTTTATACATTAATTAATTAAACAATATTTATCAAGACATTGTATAAGTCAAGTACAATTTCAGTTACTGGGAATGCAGCAGTGAATAAAACAGGCAAATATGCCCCCTTATCCCTATCACTATTTACCCCTCAAACTTCTTTAATATACTTACCCTTCTAAGGTTCTACCCTTGATCTTCTCTTTTTTCTCAGAGCTATCCACCAATTTTACTGCATGCTTCCATTCTTTCATGCTTCAATATTGCCCATTTGCTGAAGACACCCAGAATTATATCTGTATGTCCATCATCTCTCCATAGTCTGTACCTCCAAAATGATGCCGCTTCTGAGATACATGAACAAGTCTGTAACTCAACAAATCTAAACCAAACTTTTTCCCCCTATGCTAATCTTCTTCCAGTTTCCATTTCCATTATCTTTCCAAATACTCCTATTTGAGAGGACTCTGTCTCTTGTCTGCCATAGCCAGTCATCTGTCATAGTTTTGGTCCTACATCTACAACAATTCCAGAATTAATTTTTATTCTCTAGCCCCAATTTCATCTTTATTAACGCAATAATTTCCTGAGTGGCTTTTCTGTCTACAATGTTCATTTTCCAGTCCAATCCATGTTGTTTTACACACTAACTTGCAACTGTGATGATTTTTGTAGGCTTTATAAAAAAGTTCTATTGCTTCTTGCAACCTATTAAATAAATGTCTTGCCTCCCAATTAAGACTTTCTGTGATGGATTCTTTTCTAGTTTTTCCTCACAAATTCCATAGCCCACAGTCTAGGGACATGTGAGTATTTTCCTATAGTCCATATTGGGGTCATATGTTACCACTCTTAATTTTAGTAACCTTATTGTTTCCCTGGCTGGAAATGCCACTTTCCCTACTGTCTCTATTGAAATTATCCTTTTACTCTCTAGATAAAATGGTATTCTTTCACAAAGATTTTCATCATTTTCCCCACTCACAAGTTGTATCTTTCTCCTTAAACTCATAACTCCCAGGGAATCTACTCTATTGAGATTTACTGTGATCTTTGTCTACTCAGCTGAACTAAGAGCATATACCTACATTTAAAATATGATATGTTTGGTGGACTTAGAAGAGTAAATGAAGAAAATATTGCAAAGATGAGAGAGTGGTACCAGAAATCAGAATGCTGTTGCTAAGATTACACCACGAATTTCTTATTTTTGCCCTCATCATGGGGTTCCAATGCCACCCCTCTCATGTAGCAAGTGACCATAAATCATGGTAAGATGTTCCATTATATCTGGGACAAAATTAATTTGGGTTTCCAGTCAGACTTCCTGCAGTGAAATAACCAAAACCCATGACCTGCTTACAGAGCTTCTAAATAAACATGGGGCTTCCCTGGTGGTGCAGTGGTTAAGAATCTGCCTGCCAACGCAGGGGACAGGGTTTGAGCCCTGGTCCGGGAAGATCCCACATGCTACGGAGCAACTAAGCCCATGCACCACAACTACTGAGCCTGCGCTCTAGAGCCCGCAAGCCATAATCGTGCCACAACTACTGGAGACCACGCGCCTAGGGCCCGTGCTTCACAACAAGAGAAGCCACCACAAGGAGAAGCCCGTGCACCACAACGAAGAATAGACCCCGCTCGCCGCAACTAGAGAAAGGCTGTGTGCAGCAACAAAGACCCAATGCAGCCAAAATTTTTTTAAAATAATAAAATAAATATAAATAAATAAATAGACATGGTTTCAGCAATATGGCAATGATAGGTGTTACTAAGGAGGAAAAGACCCCCCCCCAAGGATCTGCTGAAGAGTGGTATTATTTCCTGTTATTCTTAAATATGGAAATAGCATTACTATTTTACATTATAAAACTCTTGCCTATTTGTTGTAAAAAATCTAAAAGTACATAAATATGAAAATGAAAATTATCTATAATCCCACCAGGCTGCTAAAATTCCTCTGAAAGTTTGATATATTTTTCTAGGATTTTTACCCTGCATATACATTTAATAATGAAGGTTTTATCTTTTTAATTAACTGATTATTATTCAAGTATAGTTGATTTACAATGTTGTGTTAGTTTCAGGTGTATACCAAAGTGATTCAGTTACATGTATTTATATTTACATATATATATTCTTTTTCAGATTCTTTTCCATTAAATGTTATTATAAGATATTGAATATAATTCCCTGTGCTATACAGTAGGTCCATGTTGTTTATCTGTTTCATATATAGTAGTGTGTATCTGTTAATCCCAAATTTCTAATTTACCCCTACCTTTCCCCTTTGATAACCATAAGTTTGTTTTCTATGTCTGTCAGTCTGTTTCTGTTTTGTAAATAAGTTCATTTCTATCACTTTTTTAGATTCCACATATAAGTGATATCATATGATGTTTGTCTTTCTCTGTCTGACTTACTTCACTTAGTAGGATAATCTCTAGATCCATTCATGTTGCTGCAAATTACATTATTTCATTCTTTTTTATGGCTGAGTAATATTCTTCTGTATATATATAGCACATCTTCTTTATCCATTCATCTGTCAGTGGACACTTAGGTTGCTTCCATGTCTTGGCTATTGTAAATAGTGTTACTGTGAACACTGGGGTGCATGTGTCTGTTCGAATTAGAGTTTTCATCTTTTCCAGATATATGTCCAGGAGTGGGATTGCTGGATCTAATAATCAAAGTTTTAAATGATAAAGGAAGTCTAACAATGCCTACTTTTTCACTTAAGTTAAATTAGGAGCATATTTTCATATCAGTAAATATAAATCTATACCTTCATATGATACCTTTATTGTGAATATCTACATTTTAATTTTTCAAATTGCACTGTGTTTTTATTTTCTTCAGATTTTTTTTCAAATTCAACTATTATAAACATTTAATTAACATTCTTGAACACATACTAGAACTGGAGTTGTTGCATGAACACTTATGCATTTTTTAAGAGTTTGATATGTCTTTTCTTCCAAATTATTCAGTAATCATTTTGTATCTGATAATGAACACAATTTAATGTGTTTACTGACCACTTCAGGTTTTGTTTTTTTCTTTTCCTTTGATAATTGCTTGTTCCTGTGCCTCGGTCCTCTTCCTAGTGGTTGATTCTCTTTTTCTACTTGATTTATAAAAGCCCTTTATAGAGTCATTACTAATTCACCTTAATGCAAGTATAGCAGAAGCATAGGTAAAAGTGTTGCCACATGAGTGCTTTATTTTTAAAGTTGTTGTGTCTCTTAATCTTATTCTTAATGGTTTTGCCACTGATGCTCTCCTTAGAAAGACCTCCCTAGTAATCAATATTATAAAAGTATTCACTTGTATTTCCTTCTATTACTTTTATGATTTCATTGTTTAACTCATATAATACCCATTTTGGAATAAAATGTGGAATAAGAATTTAATTCTGTTTATTTTTAAATTATTTGCCAGTTGTCCTACATTACTATACTTACCCAATCTTTCTCTGTTTGGTTTACAATGTCATATTTTATCTATTCATTTCTTTAAACTTTTAGTTAAATTTCTATACACTGAGCTATGTTGTATATAGTGACGTAGATATTGGAATATTTGGTTATTGTATCTTCATAATGCTTTTTTTTTTTTTTGCGGTACACGGGCCTCTCACTGCTGTGACCTCTCCTGCTGCGGAGCACAGGCTCCAGACGCGCAGGCCCAGCGGCCATGGCTCACAGGCCCAGCCGCTCTGCGGCACACGGGATCCTCCCGGACTGGGGCACGAACCCGCGTCCCCTGCATCGGCAGGCAGACTCCCAACCACCGCGCCACCAGGGAAGCCCCATAATGCATTTTAATATCTGATAGGACAAATTTCTTCACCTCACCTCATTTAACAAAAATCTGTTTTCTATCCTAATTTTTTTTTTCCAAATGAACTTTATAGCCATTTTGGTCTAGGATCAACTATCAGCTTTTCAGACTAAGAACTGCTTGGTTCATACCCCAGAGTGGATCCATTTTGCATGATTCCACATCAACCAAGACTATGATACTGACCAAATGCCATTGTGATAATTTTCAATAAAAATTTAGTCAGAGGCTTCCTTGGTGTTGCAGTGGTTAAGAATCTGCCTGCCAATGCAGGGGACACGGGTTTGAGCCCTGGTCCGGGAAGATCCCACATGCCGCGGAGCAACTAAGCCCGTGCACCACAACTACTGAGCCTGCACTCTAGAGCCCTCGACCCAGAACTCCTGAAGCCCGCACATCTACAGCCTGTGCTCCGCAACAAGAGAAGCCACCACAACGATAGGCCTGCGCACCGCAACGAGGAGTAGCCCCCCCTCACCACAGCTAGAGAAAGCCCGCATGCAGCAACGAAGACCCAACGCAGCCAAAAATAAATTTAAAAAAAATTTGCAGTCAGAGATATTGGAATACCCAACATTCTTTGATCAGCAGATCCTCTTCCTATTGTAAGTCAGTAATTTTCAATGAGAAAATCTCATCTAATTACTCACACTTCATTAACCTTATTCTCTGTTCTTAAATAGTCCAACATGAGAGGATAAATTATAACTGAAAAATTTCCTAGTGAGCAGAGAATCAGATGATGATAAAACAAATAAACAAAATGTTTAACTGCACTAGAGTTACCCTGATGCAACAATCACACAATATAGATGGTCTTGGCAATGGAACCAGAGTGTGTGGGGTGTGTGAAACAAAATTCGCTGGGCAGTAGACAGGGCTTGGATGGGCATTAATGATAGTAGCTGCAGTGGCTCGCTCTTCTTCTAATCCACACTTATTTGCCTAATGAGTCCTTTTCTGATGGGCTTAATCACCAGACAGCCCTGTCTTTCTATTCCAGGGAATTTCTTCTCTCCTTGTATGGCTTTGGTCACATAAGGTCTACTTCCTTTCTATTCGAGGATGACCGGCAGCATCAGCATTACTTAGCAGCTTGTTATGAACACCAACTCCCAGGCCCCACCCCAACATACTGAACCCAAATCTACATCCCATCGGGTGATTTGTGTACACGTTAAAGTTTCAGAAACACTGACTAGTCTGTAGTGAATGTATCTCATACTTTGACATTCATAACAATAATCACAGGAACTGATTGCAGCTTCATAGGAGCGCCTCACGGTGGCTTCCATATTATGACAATGCCAAGTACCATATGGTGTGGATTATTAATGACTATAAATAGCAGTACCTCTTACTAAAGAGTCAAAATGCAAACCAGCCATCTGTGCCCAGCAGTGGGTCTTAACTCTAGTTACCCTTACAATTAATGGTATAAGGACACTATCCATGCTGAAAAAATGAGGAAAACACACTCACACTTGTTCCATGTTTGTAAATATCTTTTTTTTCCTATTTCTGCTAAAAATAGTTTAAGACAGATCTTTCATTTTGCATTTCTTGTCAAGCTTCTGAAGTTGTCATATTCCATCATACAGCTTCCCTAAGCTTGGCATGACTAATCCAACATGTGTTACAACACTGACTTCAATTTTAATAAGTTCTTACATTCTTAAAAAAAAGAAAAAAGAATGGCTAAAGAAAGCAAGTCTTCCAGGAGGGAAAAATGACATGATTCTTAAACAAGGTCTTGCTACAATAACCTCTGTGTTATTTAGTGGATCAGAGACTCTGAAATTCTGCCAAAGAATTCTGCGTATCTCTAATTCACTTGGTTGGCTTTCAGAAATGCTAACAACTATTGACTAGGCTTTCACAGTACGTCAATCTTTCCAAGTGAGGAAAATGGAGGGAAAGTGGGCTGAACGTGTTCTTTCCCTAGGGATGACTGTAGGATGTTTATTGACCATTTATGTCATTAATCACTTTTTATTTCAAATGAATAAGTTCTTCTACAGTGTATGAATTAAAAGGCAAATTTCTTAAGAGTATTCAGGGAGGAGAAAAAAAGGAAATAAATGCCTAGCAGTCATCTGCAGATGAAGTTATTTCTATAATTGCAAAGTAAAGCACATTGTTTCAAAATGTTCTGGGAATATAGGCATCATGGATTCTTTGCAAAATCATAGGTTCAAAAATCAAAGACTTTTGCAAACCCTACACTTTGAATTGCTGAAGCAAAAATAGCCACACAGAAACATACTTGTTTTTTGTCTTTTGGGTTTTTTTTACTCTTGGGGGGGAATCCGACTTTAAAGGGAAACCTATAGGTAATTCGAAGCACGTACCTGTGACATCATGATAGCGCTTTGGAGTAGAAAGCAGACAGTATCCCTGTGGAAAAAAGATTCCTATTTAAGTTCCTTCACATCAGAGAGCATATCTAACCGATCTTTGTCAAACTCCATTGTTCCTAGCATAGTGATTTGTACACAATAAATTTTTAAGTAATAATATGTTGCAGGAAGGAAAAAAAAAGGAAAGATATGAAGGAATGAGGAAAGAAGGTGGTTAAAATGTCTTATTAAATAAATGTGAGTGCTCCTGTAAAGTGAGAAAGTCATTCCTGCTTCTTACAGGAATGTCTCCTGTTACAGACACCATAGAATTTCTCAGTTGTCCACAGTTAATACAAACTGTCTACAGAGACCAGACTGGCTTGCAGAATTATGGGGAAATTTACTGATATCATGAGGCTCATTGACCTCATTTTCAAGAGCAACAAATGAAATATCTCCAGTCCATTCAAAGGAGCAAAGTTAAAAGAAGATATACATCAGGATGAAGATTATGCTCTCACCACACTACACAACCTCCAAGTTCTGCAGTATGATCTTCCACTTCCTCCTTCCTCCAGGGCACGATCACTGGATCCAGAACGAGCCTGGCTACAAATGTGAACTTTGCTCTGAGTGCAGGGATGTTTGTTCTGAAGGTCTCACCTGATAGTCTCATCTTCTTTTTATGTGTTCTTGGCATTTTTGTGTCTCATGGAACATTGCTGTTAAGGCTATGAATGTCCCCAGAGGGATTTGGGAACTCTCATCCCATTAGAACTTAGAAGAATTATACCATCTTCTCCTCTATACCCGGCATGAATAGTTGAATAAATTTTAAAACAACAAGAGTGAACACCACATTTTGAATAACTAGGAAAAAAGGGTATAGCTCTATGTAACTCATGTAATCATGAAAGAAGACAGTTTAAATGTCTTAAGGCTAAAGGAGTTTATCATTAACAAGTGAATTAATCAACAAAATATACTAATCCAAGATTATTATATTACTGAGTCCAAGCTCGCTCTGCTCGCCACACGACAGGCCAATAAATCGGAGACGAGGTGTTGAGGCAAGGAATACCACTTTATTTGGAAAGCTGGCAGACCCAGAAGATGGTAGACTAATGTCTCCAAAAAAACATCTTATTGGGGTTTGGATGCCAGTTTCTTTTATAGAACAGAGAGGGAGAGGAGATAAGGAAGTAAAGTAAGAAGGCCGTAAGTTATGTAAATATCCCCTGGAATGGCCAGCCTCCGGGAGGGGATGTGTTAATTTCTTCTTTCTTGCAGCCATCCAGAGGTAGACAGGGTCAGGATGCTTCCCTGAACAAAGGCAGTTTGGTTTAACATTCATGCAGAGAGGCAGGGTTCCCTGAGGCAGGGCATTATGTGTAGACAGTATCCTTTTAGTGAACAAAAACAACGGAAAGCAAAGATTAAAGTCAAAGAAACAGATCCAACATGCAGTCAGATTTGGCTCTTCCATTACAATTAAAAGTAAAAAGAAAAGGCGTATATTAAATGCAGATACTTGCCCTATGGATACCGAATATATCTAACATTCTTTTTGCAGAAGTGATCTTCATCAACATATTGTATATGACTAAGTGGATCAGTGTTTTCTCAACAGTGTACCAAAGACCGAAGTTGCTATAACTCCATTTCTCCTACTTCATTTCACCAGGATTGGAAAGATTTAAATTGTGCATGAATAAATAACATCTATACCACTAGCAGTTGGTAAATTATGTTTCAACTCCGAGTACCTATCCTATAGAATAACCACCGTATCCTAATATCTGTTCTTCACTAACAGTCACACACACGTGCCATGACCTTCATACACTCCAGGTGTTTTACCTTACCTGTATGTGGTGCACAGCACTAGTTCTCACCAATGTTTTGAGTTCTACTACATTGAAAATATATTCCCCAGCTGCTTTACCATACCTAGTTCTGGAAAAAAGGTTGGGAATGGCCAATATATGTAAATGCCAGTATCTATCTCTGCAGGGTTTCCTCTCCTGCCACAGCAGCATGTAAAAGCCTTATACAAAGTGGAGATGCCACAAGCCTGGAATTCTTAGTACCCCATGCAGTAGAGCTGCCCTGGAGATTCATTCAGACCCAAAGCACACTTTGAAAGAGACTTTGATTTTGTTCAGCCACAGATGTTTTGGTGTTTGTTACCTGAGTGCAACCTAGGGTAACAAACACCAAACTGACTAAGATGTAGTAGTATTAATCTTTTCCTTTACTATACTGTGTTCTCATATCTATCCCCATAATGCCAGACTTCTGAAATAACTGGCCAGGATTTTGAGAATAGTCTGTATTGATAGAACATAATTTTCTTCTTATATTAGGCAAACTCTTTCATCCTTGACATCTTTTCTAGACTCTCAGCAATTGAGTTAACCTGCCCAAATTGGAAGAATATTACATTTAGAGGTGGGAAAAAACATATCTGTGCACTGACTTATAGTATATGAATATGTTGGCAATATTAGGATATTTCAGTTAACATACTTTCATGAGGTTGTTTTCCTTTGTCCAAGTAGGGTTTTTGAATTCAACATTTCACTGATACTGTTTTAACATGATTTGTGCCGCCTACTTGCGCTCTGATGTAAAAATGGATCACTCCCTAGGAACTCTAAGGTAGACCTGTTTACAGACTTTGATATTGGCAATCAGCTCTTCCCTGCTCCTGTGACAGTGTGACAGGTTTATTCAGGGATGATAGATTGAGTGCATTTGTTCGTATTTCACACATAAATCCCCTAAATGTAAAGTTTAGCAATTCATTTTTTGAATAGAGGGTGGCTTGGAAAGAATGTGTTCGTGTATTTTTAAGGGTTTCTGGTACTTTAAATTCCCTCAGAGGACATTCTGAACTGGATATCAGTGTTTAGAGGTGAACTCTTTGGCGTTGTTTTTGTTGTTATTGTTTTTAAACACAGCTAAGAAGTGGGATTCGAGTAGATCCTATTAGCAATTTCCAGTGACAACCCTCTTTCTACTTCCTTTCTAAGGCCAAATATACATATTTTTAAATAAATAAATAAATAAATATATATTTTATATATATATATATATATATATATATATATAATTTTTTGATATGGGTATGCAGGAGTGAATACAGGAAATAGTGTTCTTTGAAGAAGAATATGATGCTCATTATTGATCTGAACCAGGTAAAGTTATCCATAGAATCTTGCTCCCTCCAAACTCTGAAAGGCCATTTATTTCCAAGAAAGATGAATTGACAGAGACTTTTATCCCTCTAGGAGAAGCTAGCTTCACAGCCTAAAGGGAGAATTGTGCAAGATCTGGAAAGATGAGACCCATGGTGTTTTTGTGCCTCTCTGTTCCAGCTTCTAACATTGCCGGCACCTTACAGGGAAGAATAGAAAAGCAGACTTGATCAAACTCTAGGAAAGGGGAATATTTTCATAGCTGTAAGATGAGAAAGATGGACAGAATTGAAAACACATCTCTTTGATGTTTAGAAAATTATCTTACTGTGAGGTTGGCCTTTACAGTGTTTCCTATTTGTTATCTAGTCTTGTACTTGATCTTAGTCTGTATTTACCAGGTTCTAAGCTTTGTACACTGAGGTAGGCAGAAAAAATGGCTTCACAAAGATGTCCATGTCTTAATGCCAGAAGCTGTGAATATTTTCTGCTACATGACAAAAAGGACTTTTCAAGATGTGATTAAATTAAGAGTCTTGCCTTGGGGAGACTAGCTGGGATTAGCAACCTGGGCCCAATATAATCACACGAGTCCTTAAAATCACAGAACTTTTTCTGGCTGTGGTCAGAGGGAGATGTGACTATGGAAAAATGGTCAGAGACATGCAACATTGCTAGCTTTGAATATGGAGATTAAGAATCATGAGACAAGGAAAGTACAAAAGGCAGATTCTCTTCTAGAGGCTCTAGAAAGCCTTGTGACATCTTGATTTTAACCCACTGAGATCTGTATCAGATATCTAACCTACAGAACTATCATATAATAAAATTTTGCTATTTCAGCCATAATTATTACATAATGTGTTACATTAACGATAGAAAACTAATACAATACACCGACGTGTGGCAAGCTTTAAGAGTTCTGGCTATTCTACCAGAAAGCATGGTCCTTTGGGTTGCTTTAAGAGTTCTGGCTATTCTACCAGAAAGCGTGGTCCTTTGGGTTATATTTTTTGGTCAGTTTCCCTTTATAAGAGATGAAATTCCTGTTTGTCAGATTCCAACCCCATGTTTATTTATTTGTTTTTGTTTTTGTTTTGTTTTCTCTACTTCACCCTGCTGCATCTGATGTGGTATATAAAATTAAGCATGAATTGGTTCCAAGAACTTATGTATCATCTTTCAGATACCATACATTTGTTCATTTGTTCAGATATTGAATAGTGAAGCAATGTAATGCTCCTGCTAAGAACAGGAGGCTTTTTTTTTTATAGTTGATTTACAATATTATATTAGTTTCAGGTATACAACATAGTGATTCAATATATTTAAAGATTATATTCCATTTAATGTTATTACAAAACAATGGCTATAATTCCTTATGCTGTACAATATATCTTTGTTGCTTATCTCTTTTATACATAGTAGTTTGTATCTCTTAATCCCATACGCCTATCTTACCCCTCCACCAAGAGCAGCAGTTTTTGAATGAGGCAGACCTCCCTGGAATCCTAGCTCTTCCAATTACTGTCTGAATGTCATTTAACTAGTCATTCAACTTCCTTAACTTCACTTCCCTCATCTGTAAAATGAAGATAATATCAGTAATTGCTTCAAAGGGTTAGTGTGAAAATTAATATGCTCATAAATACTTTTCAGAATTCTTAGCACAGCACTCAATAATAGGTAACTGTTTCTATGATGGTGGTTATTGTCATATGATTCCAGTCGTGGGTGATGGTCTCCCCCAGATAAGCAGATGAAGGGAAAATATTTGATTAATCACAGCTTAGGACCTCAATATGGGCTCTCTTTCTCGAGAACTGCTTGTCCTTACAAATTATCTGACTGCTGTTTCATGAACATACAGATCATCTCGTTACACATTCACAAGTTATTTTATGTTCATCATCCTCCTTTCTCATCACATACCTCCAGAGTTCAATTTCTGAAAAATGTTCCGTGCTTCACCCAAGGTAATACGATAAATGCTTTTGCCAAGAACTGCTACTTCTTGGTGAATCTCCACCAACACAGGCAAACCCAGAATCCTCCATAAACCAAAAGTTTCTGATATCTTCTAATTTTTCTGCAATTATCTAGACCACAACCAATAATTACAGCTCTTGAAACATTACAACCAATATACTTATCTGCAAACCTGTGGGAAAAATGCCTATTCCTCTAAGGGGCAGATAAATACCAGACTCAGAACAAATCTGCTTAGTGTGATGAGGATGGAGTGGGAGTGTAATGGCAAAAGTCAAACATCATTTCCATGCGGAGTTAGAAACGCTCTAGACCTGACTTTTGTTTTGAAATCACATTAGCAAACACTTTTGACAGACAGCCTCAGGAAGTGATCCATATATTATAAATCTGTTATTACTGTGGAGTGCAATGCTTAACAAAGCTCTTTGTAGCTAAAAGGATATGAAGATATCAGTATGGTGGCAAATGCAGAAGACTGTGAACTCACTCTTCTTTTCCTTGAGCAGGGTACAAAAACTCTCCCTCCTCCCCCCTGATATTTAATTATATCCTTCTAATACCCATTCTGCAATTTGGGCTTGCAGAACAATTATACATTTGCTGGTTAGGCCAAATTGCATTTTGAAAAAAATAAATTTAAAATGTAATAATATGATTTACATTTACAGCAGAAAACTGAACTTTAGTAAGCACAGCACAAGAAAGAAAGAAGAGAACAGGTAGGCTTCTGAGCATATTCCATTTTTTATACAACAGAGCTGCTGAGAACTTTCCTTCCAGTTTGCCTTTTATGCATGGAACAAGTTTCTAAGCAAGAGCAGGAATGGTCTCTGGGAGAATATGGTATTTGGAAGAATGGTCTTTGGGGCGTGAATTTACTTATGAATGCAATAAATCTGTGCTCTTGTAAAAATGAAAATATTTGGCATGCTGGCCCAAAGATCTTGAGTTTGAATCGTAACAACAACACTTAGAAACTGCGATCTTGGAAAACTTAATTTTTATGAACTTTGGTAGCTTCATCCTGAATAGTGAAAGCAGTACCTGCTTTACTCAACCACAGGGAGTAGTTGGGAGGATAAAATAATACAAGGACCATGACTTTTATGAAACTTAAAACAATCATTTAATTTGGGGTTTTGTTATTACATGTAGGAATGGATATCATATTTCTAGAACTGAAATGGACACTTTATCTAAACATACCCTTTAATTCCACCATTGGAGAATTAGATCTAGAGATGATATAAGTCAACCAGGTTTGGAGAGCAAGTTGATAGCAGCATTATATAAGCACAGTTACATTTGTAGCAAAAAGACACAGTCTCTGCCACATATTAGAAGTAGAAGCAACACTTCCGAAAAAATTACAAGAAAACTACAGACTATTACCTTTATTGAACACAGATTCAAAAATCCTGAACAGATTATTAGCACATCAAACTCAGCAAAACATAAAAAGGATAATAACCAAGAGGAGTTTTTTCCAGTAATGTAAGATCAGCACAACACTTATAAATCAATCAATGTAATTCATCATATTAATACACTGAACCATTACCAGTAGGGAGAGAAAAGAAGGGAGGAGCAAGGTACTGGTAGGAGAATTTTTTTTTTAACATCTTTATTGGAGTATAATTGCTCTACAATATTGTGTTAGTTTCTGCTGTATAACGAAGTGAATCAGCTATATGTATGGTAGGGGATTAAGAGGTAAAAACTACTATGTAAAAAACTAGTAGTAAAAAAAAAACTACTATGTAAATAAGCTACAAGGATATATTGTATGGCACAGGTAATATAGCCAATATTTTATAATAATTTTAAATGGAGTATAATCTATAAAAATATTGAGTCACTATGTTGTACACTTGGAACTAATATAATATTGTAAATCAACTAACTTTGATGAAAAGAATAGACTGAAAAACAAAGGATCATACTAATATATTCAGTAAAAGAATTTGACAAAATTCAAACCCATTCATGACAAAAACTCTCAAAAAAACAAAAATAAAGGGTGTGATCATTAATTTTGTGTATCAACTTGACTAGGCCATGGTGTCCAGATATTTCATCAGGTATTACTCTGGATGCTTCTGTAAGGGTGTTTCTTGGATAAGATTAACATTTAAAGCAGTGGACTTTAAGTAAACTGCCCTCCATAATGTGGGTGGGCCTCATCCCATCAGTTGAAGTTCTTAATAAAACAAAGACTGACCTCCCCTAGGCAAGAACAAATTCTGCCAACAAAAGTCCTTCAGACTTGAACTGCAACATTAGCTCTTCCCTGGGTCTCCAGCCTGTACTCCAGTTGGTAAAATTGTTTCCTGCAGACCACAGCTGACAATTCTGAAACCATTATACATGTACACTGAAATAGAAAAATTAAGTAAATTGATGGTGGATGGTGAGAGACAGTTTCGTTTTGTTTTTTAATTGTTAGCATGGATTCACAGATCATTTATTCCCAGCTTTGCTAATCTGTAATGCCCCACTCCAACAGTGAAACACCTGTCTCCCACCATCCAGTGTTTGAGACATCAGTGTAAACTCATATTAACTTACTATAGGTACAGATGGAAACACACAGAACTATTTATAAATTTGTACATATATAGAGATAGAAAACCATATATAAACATAGAGAACTTTATATATGTATATACATATATATATACATGTGTATATATATATATATATATATATATATATAGAGAGAGAGAGAGAGAGAGAGAGAGAGAGAGAGAGATTAGTATATACAAAAATATTTCCCTGCTCTATCTCTAAGTCCTAGAAGCAACCACACCATACCTAGGAGCAATGGAAATGGAAACCTGGTGTCCAGACCTTAGTTTCCAATACCATTCTCCAATAAAAGGTATTAGAACTCTTTGGAGAAATGTCTGATTCTAGGGCCAGAGCAAGGATTATACTATACTAATCAAAACTGTAAAGATGATCAAAAACAAGGAAAATCTCATAAACTGTCACAGACAAGAGAAGGCCTAAGGTTGTATAACAACTCCATGTAATGTGGTATCTTCAGAGGGATCCTGGAAAAGAAAAGGGAGGTTAGGTAGAAACTAAGAAAATCAAAATACAGACTTTAGATAATAATAATAATGTATGAATATTGGTTCATTAGTTGTGATAAATGTTTCATACTAACATAAAAGTTAATAGTTGGGGAACCTGGGTGTAAGATATATGGAAATTCTGTGTACTATCTTCACAATTTGTCTGTAAATCTAGCACTATCCTAAAATGTAATACTTATTTTAAAATCATACATGCTCTGCACCACTTACTAACTGTATGGTATCAATCATGTTATTGCAAGTGTCTGAGAATCATTTTCTTATGTGTAAAATGAGATAATATCTCAGACCTGCCGCTGAAGATTATATGTGTAAATTCCCTGTCACAGTACTTGGCACATTGTAGACTTAAAAAACATTAGCTTTGGGCCACCCTGGTGGCGCAGTGGTTGAGAGTCCGCCTGCCGATGCAGGGGATACGGGTTCGTGCCCCGGTCTGGGAGGATCCCATATGCCGCGGAGCGGCTGGGCCCGTGAGCCATGGCCGCTGGGCCTGCGCATCCGGAGCCTGTGCTCCGCAACGGGAGAGGCCACAACAGTGAGAGGCCCACGTACCGCAAAAAGAAAAAAAAAAAAAAAAAAAAAAAAGAAAAACATTAGCTTTTTTTCCTTCTCCTTTTCAAAATGCATTTGTTTCATCTTTTTAAAGGAGTCGCTCTTCTTCATTATTTTAAAGAAAATTACTTTTCTCGACAGAGTATTTAATAATGTAGACTAATTTTAAAATAACTTTGGGAGAACTTTAGGATATTACAATAACAGTAGTAATTGCAGGGATCAAATGTAATCTGTCCCTATCTTATGAGTTTTCTTTAGTATAATATAGACTGTTCATTGAATAACTCATGTTATAGTTTATCAAATTAGGTCATCGATATTAAGCCTATGATCAATTCCCTTGTTTGGAGACTGGAGCAGTAACATTGAGGGACTTATATAGAGCTGGCTGAAGCTAAAAATGATAAGTAGGAATTATACAGGGACTCAACACTTAGAGAAAAATTCAATCAGAGAAAAACATAAAATATGCAAAGACACAATTTTAAGCATTGCCTGGAGAATTCCATGGTATATGACCACAGAACATTGTTTCAGCAAAGGGAGCAGTAACATGATACAGTTAAATAATAGAATAATTATCTAGAAATAATTTCAAACTGCCTAAGGTAATACTGCCAGAAGTTCATAATAATGCGGAAATAATTCCATTTAAAAAATAACCATCAAATTTGCAAGAGGAAAATCCAAGGTTGAAAAAAATCACCTGGTTTTAATGTCAGTTTTTTTTCTAATATCTACTACAACCAATCCTCTCCAGGTGAATAATGTATGTATTTTACATATGGCTGCTATAAATAATGAAAAAGGAGAAATACTTTAAAGTGAAAAATTTAAGAGTAGCTTTTTAAAAATACATTCACATACAGAATCTCAATTTTCTTCTCAACAACCACATTTTGAGTTATATTTGGTCCATTCCCATTTTACAGATAAATACATGGACCCTGAGAAAAGTTAGGATTCACTAAATCTCATTCCACAAATATTTATCGTGAAACTGCTATTTGCCATGCACTGTGCTAGTAGCCAGTTATGTATGCATTGCTAAATAATCCTGATATGGTCCCCCCCACTATGGAGCTTATGAACCATTGGGGTTCAAGATGAAGATTACACGGAGGGTTAGTGGCTTGTCTGAGAAGGAAAACTCGACACTAGGGGTCTTTAGTTTTATCATTTTGTAGACCACACGGCAGGTCATTACTTGCCAGGTTAGTGGCAGCAGCACATATATCTGACGTGGTTTCCAAGAGAGGAATCTGCTTCCAAAGACTTGGACATGTCAGAATTTACCTTTATGAAGGGTGTCTGGCATACTGACGACTGTGTCCCAGAAAATGGTATCTTACACGTTTGCTTTTTTTTTTTTTTAAATCAAGCAAATGTGTTTTACTTAATCAGCCATGAAACATTTATAAAAATGGACTATATACAATGCTACAAAGTAAACCTCCAGAACATCTAAAGTAAGATATTTTATACTCCCCATGTTATATTAATACATTTATATTCTCTCACATTTTCCTCCATAGGATAAATATTCTAGTTCTTTCCTCCTAGGTCTTAACTGCAAAATCTCAGATCTCTTAATCTTTTTTTTTTTTTTTTTTTTTTTTTGCGGTACGCGGGCCTCTCACTGCTGTGGCCTCTCCCGTTGCAGAGCACAGGCACCGGACGCGCAGGCTCAGCAGCCATGGCTCACGGGCCCAGCTGCTCCGTGGCATGTGGGATCTTCCCAGACCAGGGCACGAACCTGTGTCCCCTGCATCGGCAGGCGGACTCTCAACCACTGTGCCACCAGGGAAGCCCCTCAGATCTCTTAATCTTAATCTTTCTTTCTTAATCTTTCTTCTCTCCACCATGGAATCCTGGTAGTGAGGTCAGTGGTTTAGGTTTATTATTTGCAAAGCACTACCTTGGCCAATTTTTGCAGAAGCCATACAACGGCAAGTTGAAAGTAGTACTGCAGTCATTCCCTTTGCCCTAAAATGAGAAAGAATAAATGTATGTATTTACAAAAATACATGTTTTTATAGTGGTGTTTTGAAACTCACATTTTCATTTTAAGCATATATTTAAATTATAGCAATCCATTTGATCTTTAAAATAAACATTTCAGGATAATAGATTTTACACTTGATAAAGTATTGACCTTTTGTAACGCATGTCTATATTCACAAAATAATAGAAAGATATTGACAGACTGCGGGTATTTTAAGCAATCATTTAGCCTATCCATTATTCCAAATAACTGGTTTGATTTATTTCATTTATATTTGGCTGGTCAATTCAATCAAAATGGTTGAATTTTTCCCATTGTGCAAGCAAGAAATGGTGTCATTGACTCATTCAGGTTCATGAGTGTATGGTAAACAACTGAAAATGGGCTTCATGGACCTTTCACAAACTAGAGTATTAAATGTCCACATGGGAGAAGTGGTTTGAAAATCAAAGCACAGCCAAGCCAAAAATGTGTTTTGATTTTTAAGTGCAAAGTCCAAATTTGTTTTTAATTTGCCTCTAAACCGCCTTCAGAATTTTCCTCCTAAAACCCTCCTTCCCTTGTGGGACCATACAGAACAATGTTTTGACATCTTAGTCATTTCCATAACAACAAATTACAGAAACAAGACAAGCGGTCAAACAAGTAAAATGGTTTGAATTTAGAAACTTTTCTGGATTACTATAAAGAATGACATGGAATTTTATTCTGCTTGTAGAGAGAAAAACTGTGGATCTTTTTGCTATTGATAATCTATTGAAGGAAAAATCACTACAACTTCTAAATGTACTTTCACAATGCTTTTTTAAAAAAATGTTTCGTTGTTCCTTATATCATGATACATTTTAAAATTCCTTTCCCACCTGTCCCTTCTTCCTGCCATTCCATCCCCTCGTGGTTCGTGCTAAATTTGTTAGTTGTGATGTGAATGTTAAAATATCCCATCAATATCAGGTGCCAAAACTTCATCCTAGCAGTCATCCCCATAAAAAACACACTAAACTGAAAAAAACAAAAACAAAAACAATTTTATTATGCAAAAGCTCTACTGAGATAACTGGCTATTTGCACTTTAAAAAAAATTCAATATAACCAATGCATTAGGGAAAGTAAACATTAGATTGAATTTATTGAAGAACAGTCAATTTATTCACAATGGCTGACCCTGCTTGAGTGTGTAAGCAGCCTCAACAATTTACCCATATTGGGAAGAGCCAGTGTTCTGGTGTGTAATAGACTACAATTCAAACTCCTGTCTGAAATTTACACACTGACTATACTGACTATAAGCAAGATACTTCACCTCTTTGAGCTTTAATTACTTCATTGATAAGACAGAAATAATATCTACTTCCAAAGGTCACAGTGGTATGGTATTAAACCCGAAATTTGAAAAGCCCTTATTTGTAGTATTTGTCCATTTTCGTGGTATCATACTTTCACCATGGCCAATCAGGTGATCACTGCAATATCAGTGAATGTGGACTTGGGGAGACATGAGTGGAATCAGTTCTCAAGAGCCATTATGGGGCTTCCCTCGTGGCGCAGTGGTTGAGAGTCCGCCTGCCGATGCAGGGGACACGGGTTCGTGCCCCGATCCCGGAAGATCCCACATGCCGCGGAGCAGCTGGGCCCGCGAGCCATGGCCGCGGAGCCTGTGTGTCCGGAGCCTGTGCTCCGCAACGGGAGAGGCCACAGCAGTGAGAGGCCCGTGTACAGCAAAAAAAAAAAAAAAAAAAAAGAGCCATTATGAACCAGTTCCAAAACATAAGGCTCTTAGAACTCATAAAACGAGATAGTAAATATTAAACAACTGGCACAGTAATAGGCACTCAATAAATAGTTCTTATTAAGATAATTTTTATGCAAATGAACAAGGATAAGTAGTCTATCTAGGCATCTCTGATCAAAAAATCAGAATGGAGGATCTTGACAATAACTTGAGATCTATATCATATCTACATATGAAATAGTACTGATGTTGGGTAACTTTGTCACCGGAAACCCAAAGCTAGATTCCTTCCTCCTTTGGACATAGCAGAGCAGTTAGGTGGGTCTCAGATTCTCTCAGCTGATGTTTCCAAAGTAATGGTCCTGGACTATCAAGACCTATTGAGTTGAATAATTGCAAGTCGTGGAGCCAGAGCCATCAGATTATTGAAGATATTATTCAGTGGTTGATAGCTCACTTAGTTATATAACAGTTAGTGTGGCAGGCAATTCTTGCATATAGAATCAGCATGGTGTCAAATTATATTGGCTAACCCAGGTTTACACACAGTTTATCATAAACCAGAGCCTTATTATGGGAACAAATTAATGTCCAAACAGCTGTATATAGCTAGAGTGTTTTTTCTCCCCTTTACAGTGTACTTGATTAATCATTTATTATATTATGCCAGCGGAGGTAAAGTAAAATTTATGTGTCCCACAAGTATTGTTTTCTGTAGCAAATAGCAGATTGAACTATGCATCAAAAAAAAATCAAGGTTTATAACCTCTTGGAATATATGCAACTTTCTCTGCATGAAAAATGGAATGTTATAAATCATAGATAACCACATTGTGCAATAAAATATGCGACACTCACTTATATTGGATGGAATTCTGTCCTATTTATTTGCTTGATTGTATTTTGGCAACTGTAATCTTTGTAGCATAGCTGGTAAGGCCTTTCATGAAGGGCTCAGCTCCAAAAGTATATCAGGGATTTATTTTAGTCACCTCTAATTCTCTTCTACTTGGGGCAGAGGATTCATAAATATGGACCGTCCATATTTTGAATTGCTTAGTGATTTAAGCTGAGAAAAGGAAAAGCCAGCTCATGTGCCATTAAATTCCATAAAATCTATTAAATCAGACCAAGGAGGATAACATTCAGAAAAGAGTTGATGGTAGCACTGATTTTTTTGCTTTTGATTTCAATTGAGGAGAAAAATATGAATGCAAGAGCTAGTTTTGCTGAAAAAGTTCTCCATGTTCCATAAACAAATGGAAGAAAACATTCATTGTAAGGAAAGAACATACTTTAATCTTTTAATCCTGTTCTTGATTTTAATAGGCCTGACCAGAGTGCTTAGATAATAGGTACTCATTAGCAGATATTTGGGAAATACATCCTACACAAAAAGCCCAAACCTCTGCTAAGTAGAGGCAGGGTAAGATGGTAGATAAGACATAATCCCAGAACTCATGGAGTTGTAAAACTGGGTAAGGAAATAGGGGAGTGTATCTAAAACAAGGCAGAAGATAAGCTTTGCAAGAGGCCTACAAGTAGCCCTATATAATCAGTAGATGTAACTGTCAGATTGTGCTTGTGGTATCTTGTTAGGCTTTTGAAAGAGTTGACTGTTGCTGGGCCACAAAAAATGACATAGAATTTTAACAAATGACAATAGAGTAGGAGATCATTAAAGTTCGAGATTTTAGCAAAAGAAATCTCCTAAATGGGAGACATGAAGAGAATTTTAAGTGGGAATTTTAATGATTTTCTTCCTTTGGCCTTCTCTTATTTCAGCACTTTTATCTGTGACTTAACTCTCTATAGAGGGGGAGCTTGTCACATCTGCACATGATATACAACACAGCAGAATACCAAACACCTGATTAGTAGAGCAGGATCTGAAAAGGTCTTTGCAGATTACAATAATGGCCTCAATATTTGAAAATGAAATGCAACAGGGCAAGTGCAGGGTTCTGCACCTTGACTTAAAAATTCTTTTGCAGGGGCTCTGAACGAGAGTGTGGTTTGCTGAGACCCATGACTGTCTCTGGTGGCTCAGCTTCAGCATTTTTCTTAACTAGTTTCTGTGTCCACTGCCTTCCTTGCAGCTGCTTCCAAATTAGAGGCCTGCTTTATTTTCCTTTAATAGCTGCCTCTGTCCTGTACTGCATTCCTTGGGGTTCTCACCATATCCCAGCCTTGTTTAAGTCATGGTCTTTCCTGTTGCTTCTTCAATGATACTGTACTGAAAGTGGTCACTATGGACCTTTGTGTTTTTTTAAAAAATATAACACATGTGCTTTATGAAGGAAATTGTTGCAGAATAAGAAGTTGCCCAATGAGGGTGAACTCCAGAGTAGATCAGACCCAAAGGCTGGTTCAAGGTCTTGAATGACAGGTTAATGAATCAATAAATTATTAACTAAAACTAGAAAACCAGCCACACATGGTATGAATGGTATAGCTAAAAAAGGAACTTGCCTAACAGTCCCCTACCCATCTTGGGCTTTCAGAACTCTTTCTTGACCCTAGCTCGCTAATGAGTAGGTCAAGAGATTCAGCTGCCATAAAGAGTGTAAGCAGGTTCATTGTTCACTTGAGTGAAACGCTGGAATACAGTGTCTGTAGGAAGTAATGAGGGCCTCCTTGCCCAATTACCATTATTCTCCCCATATGAAAAAGCTTTCTTCCTCCTTGCCTGGAGCCTGTACTTCTGATAGCGTTTCCAACAGTGTCAAACAGCAAGGCATAACTCCATTACTCCTGAAACTATTCTTATATATTTATCCCTGCTGATGTTTGTGATCTGGAAGAGGTAATGTGAATACAGATGAGGCTATATGATATGAACATAGATTTTCCTTGTTTTGTATTGTTTGACCAAATTAAATTCTATGTGAAATAGCAAAACTCCATTATAAAGTGCTGTACTTGACCACAGATTTGGTTTGGTGATCATGTAGGTTGGATCATGTTGCTCATAAATACATATAAAGTGCTAATTATCTCATGCCTTCCTAAATCCCTGGCTGGTTAGGATAATCTAGTGAGAAAAGATACACAAAAATTTTGTAAAGTATAAAGTTCTTCACCAGTATTAGGCTCAATAGAGCAAAAGTTTTCCTAGGTTTTGAAGGTTCAATGGCAAGTCTATTATTTGTTTTAATAAGATACATTCAGTGTGAAAATTCCAAATGAAGAGAAATATGAAATTTATGTCATCTGTATCTGTATGATTTCAGAGTTTGTCCATGTAAATAAAAGTTTATGACTTGCCCAGGTTCGCACAAGTGATTATGCAAAGAACTGGGTTCTGACTCTTCTTTCTACTAAAACATTTGTCTTTTTGTCCTACCATAAAAATCTTACCAGATTAATAGTACAAAACACTATTTTCCATGCTTCATTTGTGTTCAAATTCCATTGTGCCAGGTACCAAAGCACATTAATGAGGTCATCTAGTAAATGGCCATTGTTTAAGGCTGCAAAATTTCACAACTTATCTTAAATATTTGATAATGATGTAATCTTGCAATTAACATTTACCGTTCTGCCTGTAGTTAATAGTATTTCATTTTCCTTTTAAGTATTCTACAGAACTTTATAGACTTTTATAAAATTTCCTTTTTGTAGAGTGCAGTAGCCTTAAGGAAAAATATTACTCAGTGAAGTTAAGTTGTCTATATTTTACTTGATATTACCAAGACACCAACCTCACACTCAATCATATGATCTTGTCATTTTTAATATTATTCAGAGAAAAATTTGGTTGTTTATGTTTTTGCAAGTGTGTTTTTTAAAATAAAAATACCAACCCAATCCAAAAATGGGCAGAAGACCTAAATAGACATTTCTCCACAGAAGATATACAGACTGCCAACAAACACATGAAAGGATGCTCAACATCTTTACTCATTAGAGAAATGCAAATCAAAACTACAATGAGATATCATCTCACACCAGTCAGAATGGCCATCATCAAAAAATCTAGAAACAATAAATGCTGGAGAGGGTGTGGAAAAAAGGGAACACTCTTGCACTGCTGGTGGGAATGTGAATTGGTACAGCCACTATGGAGAACGGTATGGAGGTTCCTTAAAAAACTACAAATAGAACTACCATATGACCCAGCAATCCCACTACTGGGCATATACCCTGAGAAAACCATAATTCAAAAAGAGACATGTACCAAAATGTTCATAGCAGCCCTATTTACAATAGCCCGGAGATGGAAACAACCTAAGTGTCCATCATCGGATGAATGGGTAAAGAAGATGTGGCACATATATACAATGGAATATTACTCAGCCATAAAAAGAAATGAAATTGAGCTATTTGTAAGGAGGTGGATGGACCTAGAGTCTGTCATACAGAGTGAAGTAAGTCAGAAAGAGAAAGACAAATACTGTATGCTGACACATATATACGGAATTTAAGAAAAAAAAATGTTATGAAAAACATAGGGGTAAGACAGGAATAAAGACACAGACCTACTAGAGAATGGACTTGAGGATATGGGGAGGGGGAAGGGTAAGCTGTGACAAAGTGAAAGAGCGGCATGGACATATATACACTACCAAACGTAAGGTAGATAGCTAGTGGGAAGCAGCCGCATAGCACAGGGAGATCAGCTCGGTGCTTTGTGACCGCCTGGAGGGGTGGGATAGGGAGGGTGGGAGGGAGACGCAAAAGGGAGGGGATATGGGAACATATGTATATGTATAACTGATTAAATTTGTTATAAAGCAAAAAATAAAAAATAAAAAATAAAAAAATAAAAAATAAAATAAAAATAGCAAAATTCCATTGTGAACTATATATCAATTGGTTATTTTCTTAATTTCTACTGACTCCTTGTACAATGCTTTTGTATCACTTCCAAACTTTTGTTCTTAAGGTAAGAATGATTGCTTTCACTTTAAAGTTAAGTAAATCAGCAGGAAGGATGAAAACTTTTGTTTGTTAAACTATGAAATCTGTAATACTATCAAATAATCTAATTAGTCTGAAAAATCATCATGCATAAATATATGGTAATGATTTTATAATAGAGTGGCATTTCACAATGCTAATGAAAAATATATGTTGGGATGATGAAAATATGTAAATAGAAATAATGTGTTTATATATAATATATATAAATAAATATAAAATAATGAAATTATATAAAATATTTATGTATAGAATATTATTCATGTGTACAATATCATATATCAATGTTATAATGTTATTTAGAGCTATAAATTTCCCTCTGAACAATGATTTTCTGCATCCCTCAATTTTAATGTTACATATTATGTGTAATTTACCTTAAACTATTTTCCAGTTTCTTTTGTGATTTATTCTGTGATCTACAGGATTCAGAATTAAGCTGTTTAATTTCCAAAAATTGGGGATTTCTAGTTATTTTTCATATTAATTTCTAATTTAATTCCACCAAGATTAGTATTGACAGGTAGCTAGTGACAGAATTTCTCAATTTCTGTCTTATTTATTTCATGTTCATTTTGCTGGTTAATTATTTTAAATTTTTCATTGGCTCTTATCATCTTTTTCTTTCAGCATTACAAGTATACCATTACATTGTCTTCTGCCTTCCACAATTTCTTTTGAAAAGTCAGCTGTTAGTCTTATTGTTGAAACTTTGAAGGTAGTGCTTCTTTTTTTCCTGTCAGCTTTTAACTTCTCCTTTTCATTGACTTTATTGTTATGTGTAGTTTTCTAATATTTATTGGGCTTCTCATTCAGTAGGTTTCTTGGATCTGTGGTCTGGGTTGGTATATGTCACCAGATTTGAAAAATTCTAGATATTACCCCTGTAAATATCTCTTCTGCTCTAGTCTCTCTCCTTTACATCTGGACTCCAAATATACATATTACACTTTTTTTTTTGTCCTCTTCTGGTCTCTTTTGTTTCTTTCCCTTGTCATTTTTCTCCATATACTATAATTTGGAGAATTTCTACTGACATGTCTAAGGTCACTAATTTATTTTTCTCTTATTTCAAGTTCAATTAATGAGCTCTTACTTTCAGATATTAATTTTTCAACTTCTAGAATTATATTTTGATTATTTTTATAGATTACAGTTTTTAAATTCCTCATACTTTTGTTTTGTCCATCTTTTCTATTCTTTTATTTCCCATATTCATCAAAATTATTGTCAATCTCTTGGCTCCTAACTCCAATCACAGTTTCATTTGTGAGTATATTTCCATGGCTTGTGTTATTTCTTGATTATGAGTCACATTTACCTCACTCTTTTTTTTTGTTTGTTTGGCTGCATTGGGTCTTCGTTGCTGCATGTGGGCTTTTCTCTAGTTGTGGCGAGCAGGGATTACTCTTCGTTGCAGTGTGCGGGCTTCTCATTGCAGTGGCTTCTCTTGTTGCAGACCATGGGCTTTAGGTGCACGGGCTTCAGTAGTCGTGGCTTGCGGGCTCTAGAGTGCGGGGTCTAGAATGCAGGCTCAGTAGTTGTGGCACGTGGGCTTAGTTGCTCCGCGGCATGTGGGATCTTCCTGGACCAGGGCTCGAACCCATGTCCCCTGCATTGGCAGGTGGATTCTCAACCACTGTACCACAAGGGAAGCCCTACCTCACTCTTTTTATGTCTAGAATTTTTTTAAATTTTATGCCATATGCTATGTGTAAATGAATCACAGAAGCTTCAGATGTTACCTTCCACCAGCTAATATTCTCCCTTTCCTCCCTTAATCAGTTAAGAGAGGTGATGTGTCAATATATCTTAGTCAAAGATTGAGTTGGGTCAGAGCTGGGTTGCAATTAGTAAGTCTTAGTCCACCACTAGTTTGTCTCTGTTCCTCAGGTATGGAAGTGCTTTTGATTGAGAATCTGGCTTGTCTCTGTCCCTTAAACTCTAAAAGACAGGGATGCCTTTACAGATTGGAGCTCAGCTCTTTATCTCTGCCCAAGTAGCCTCAAGATAGTTGAACACTCATTTGTGGAAAATATCTGCTGTCTATAGGAACCATGTCTCCTAAGTACCATGATACAGCAATAGATTTTACTCTGCTTTGCTCTTTGTAGCCTCAGCCTACCAGAATTCAACAAATGTCTTGTTTGGGGCTCCTCTGGTTTTGAATTCATCAAGCCAGTCTCTTTGTTGGTTTATCTTTTGCATGGTAGGTGCCGTCTTTATGGACTATAACTTATCCTTAGTCTAACTCAGAATCACTAAATGCCCACAAGTAAAAGTAGCTGGTGATTCTCAATTTATACATTAATTTCTTCTCTCATTGAATGTTTTGGTAATCAGAATATTAAGGTATCCTCCAAGATTATCTACCCCTAGGATAATTGCTCTGCATAGTCCTGAATATGATGAAATTTACTATTAGGACTAGATTATGTTATATGGCATAATTAGATCCAGGTAGACCTAATCTAATCACGAGGGCCCTTTAAAATCACAGAGTTGTTTCTGGCTTGTTGCAGAAGAGGAAATCATAGATAAGCACTCTATCTGACTTGAAGAGGACAGATATCCATGTTGTGAAGTGCCAATAGAGAGGGGTTCCCTGTGGGGCTGAAGGTGGTCCCTAGCCAAGAGCTACAGCAAAACTAGGACCTCATTTCTACAACCACCATAAAATAAAATAAATCCTCCCAACAAACAGTGAGGTTGGGAACGTATTCTGTGCCTCAGATAAGAACTACATCCCCAGGTGACAGGTTGACTTCAGTCTTGTAAGACCCCAAAGAGCCTTGTCGTGCTGGGCACAGATTTCTGAACTAAAGAACTATGAGCTAAAAATGGTGCTGTTTTAAACCACTAAATTTAAGATAGTAATTTGTTACACAGCTATAGTAAAGTAATAAGGAAATTTAATATATTTAGTCCTCCTTATTTATTCAGTTCCTTAATACCTTTAATAATATATACTTTTTCAATTTAATCTGATTTTTTCTATTTATTACAGCAGTAAAATTGCCCTGCTTCTACTTAATACATTTTATTCAGTACATTTTATTCTCACTGCTTCTTTGTAAAGCATATAAATAAGAAGTTGAAGACAATCACTCCTTCATACATAACCCACCAAATATCCTATCTCTAAACTAAATTACAGAAAGTGGAGAACTGTACTAAATGCTTAGCATATATCTTAAAGTTTTTTTCATACTTTTATAAATGTAGATTTGTAGATAGATGAATGATGGAAAATTTCATTGTTAGAAAAATTAATAGAAAGTGAAAAAATTGGAAAATGACCATATAGGCTTAAATCATAATTTAATAGCATAGATACAAACCAAATGATGAAATAATATCTTAAGTTGGCCATGCCAAAGTAAGTGTATGTGCTATATGGGAATTTCAAGTCTTGAATAGAAATATTTGTTCATTCAATAAGTAAACATAAAACTATGGCATATAAATATTTTTGGAATAAATGTTTAAGAGAAACAAACTGAGGTTTCTAAGGTTCCCTGGAGATGATATAAATGGCTGTACTATCACAAAATTGAGCCATATTGATTTTTATCAGTAACACTACATTGTTGTAAAATAGATACCAAGTAGTAGTAAAAGTCATTGCCACAATATATTGCTCTGTCAAGAAAATTTTGACTGCTTACATGAAAATGACACAAAATCCTTAACAAATTGATTTCTTGAAGTTGTACTTCAATGAATAGTTCTCATGACTATATGAAAAAATAACCATTCCTATTATATTTTATTCACTGCCCACATGAAGTTTGGCAGAATTTGCTTTGTTGTTGACATATTTAAAATGACACACTTAACCTATGTGTTCAGTAATTTAAAATGGGAAAGGGCAGGTATTAGCATTTATTAAGGGAAATTCTTTTGTGTAATCAACTCTTAAACTTACTTAGCCCAGAAAAATAGTCCATCAGTCAGCAATATCTGTCGCATTCTTACTATGTGACAAGCAGTTATTAGTGCTGGGATTCAGAAATTGAAAGACATTCACACAGTCCTTGGCCTTGAGAAGGTTTCAGTATGTGGTTGTTAATAGGCAACAAATTATCACAAACAGAATTTATAGGTAAAGGAAATGTAAAGGAGAAGTAGGTGTGTAATGAGAACCTATAACAAAGTAACATAACTGAGTCTGAGAGTTCAAGAAAGGGTTTCCTGAAGAAGTGAAGTATAATTGGGAATTTAAAGGAAAAGATGGTATCATCAAGGCAAAGCATGGTGGTAGGATCATGCCATACAGAGGAAGCAGCATGCTCAAGTCTTGGTGGTCTTGATGATGAGAGTGAGGGTGACATCTTCAAAGAACGGTGAGAAAACCAGCACTGAGAGTAATTGGGGTCCAGGTTTTGCAGTCTTGTAACCCTGTTAAGTACCATATTGTGTGCTTCCCAAGTCCAGTGCTACTAAAAGTGTGATCAGAACAGTACTGGTCTCTGAAAGGTTAATAACCAATTCACAATGAAATAAATACAGTCATGAGGAGGAAGAGTTTAGAAACTTTTATAGCAACTCAGCACATTAATTTTATGCCCATTGAATTTAATGACAACTAATTGAAATTTGTATTTTTAATATCTTTCTTTTTATTTATATTATTTTTTAATAATTAATTTCTTTGCTATGTATAAAATTATCAGTTCACAATGGATGAAAAAAGTTGTGGGTTTTTTTTACGGCATATTTTTTATTGTGATTTAAATATACATAACAAAGTGTACCTTTTTTCTTTTAATGTTTCTTTAGTCTCTTTTATTTTTTTTAACATCTTTATTGGAGTATAATTGCTTTACAATGGTGTGTTAGTTTCTGCTGTATAACAAAGTGAATCAGCTATACGTATACATATATCCCCATATCCCCTCCCTCTTGTGTCTCCCTCCCATCCCTCTAGGTGGTCTCAAAGCACTGAGCTGATCTCCCTGTGCTATGCGGCTGCTTCCCACTAGCTATCTGTTTTACAGTTGGTAGCGTATCTATGTCCATGCCAAAGTTTTAATGGTCCTTTATGACAAGCCATTTGAGAAGTGTTGCCTTAAAATAATTCTAATTCTCAGTGATATTGATACTATAATTAACCTGATCAAATGAACTGTAAGTTGATAATGGCGAGTAGGAAAAGAAAATGCTAATATATAGGTGCTTTACAACTTATGAGACACTTTCCAGTTTATAAAATACAAATACATTTTTTAATACACACACAAACCTTGTAAGATTGGCAGGGTTCATATTTGATCTAAGGCCACACATCTAGTAAATGACAGACACTGCCATCTTGGTTTTGTTGATGACTAACCTTCAGGATTTATGTAGCTGTATAGTCTGCTCACAATCACATGGTTCTTATTCATTTTTATCCATCTAAGCTCTTCAAGAGCTGCTAACAAGCTGAAAAATTAAGTGAATGTATATCTTTTCGCTTTCAAGTTGTTCATTATCCAAGTACTAAAGATCTCAAATGTGTTGCAGGGGCCTCACACCAGCAAAGAAAGAGAGAACTAAACAATCAGCACCCAGATAACTGAAAATTGACAGTACAAATTTGTCTTCTACTCCCTCTGGAGCAAAAAAAAAAAAAATATGTCCTTGATCAGCAACAAGGAGATCTAACCGTTAGCTTTTTAATACAGTACACCAATTATATTTTATGTCTCCAAGGATGTAAAATTGGGGGACTTTAATTCGTCATCTGTGCAGAAGATCCTGATGTAAATCCTTCACACATTGCCTGATTAAGAACTACAGAAATACATTTTGTTTAGGGAATCCTTACAACACTTGAACTTCATCCCACAGTCAATACTATATCCCCCTGGCATCTTGTTAAAAAGAATGAAAGAAAACAAGCCAATTTACTAACAGAGAAAAATGATTAGCCATGAGTATGAAAAATACATGTAGGATAGGTTACTCTGGAGATTTCATTCCAATTCACCAGTGTTTAGGATGAAAACCAAGTAATCCAAACATAATTAATTTCTCCAGTTAGAAGTGCCTACTTTTGAAAGAAATACACCACACCTAGATTATAGTATACTTACTTTAAAAAATCACTCTATATAGAGTCTGATAGAGGTGGATCTACCAGATTCTACAACCTTGGGAAAATTGCTATTTTTCTCTAATCCTTCATTTTATGTTCATAAAATAGAACCATCTACCTCATGGTATAAATGAGAGCATGCTTATAAGACACTTTATCTTACTAACACCGTAAGAGTTATAGTAGTATTAGCACTGTTTCTGTGGTTATTATTATCTCTTACTTCAGTAATTTATCAATCCTAAGATACATTTTTTTTACCTTTTTTGTATTTCTGAAATCAGGATATATCTTACAGTCATAGTTTAATTGGCATCTTTTTCTTTTCTTAGTGCTACAAAAATGATGCATTATAACACAAGGTATTATAATTGTTATTATTGTTATTATTATTATTTGGAAACCACATTAATCCTTTTAGGTCATGAAAGTGTTAACTAGAAGCTTTAATCAGTATATTACTAAATAACACCTTAGTTGCTTAAAATTTCAAAGCAATCTGTTTTTGAATTTTATCACTCACGTTTCATGCACTAAGTTTTACTACGTATTGAGAAGACTAAGGTCCATCTTCTTACCATGAATTAAGTAAAGTTTGAAAAGTATTTAATGAGTCTTATTGTTAGATGCTATGAGGAATACAAAATACAAAATGTAGGTACATGCGTACGTATGACGTACAAGCTAAACTAGTTTTATAATCGCATTAGGCACTAAATCAAGATTTGTGAAAAATATCCAAAGGGAGAAAGTAAAATTACCTACATGGGTGAGTGACTTTGAAAAAGTTTAAACAGAGACTGTGTATGTTCATTAGAACCATGTAATTTTAAAGCTGGAAGGGATACTAGAAACCAACCATTGCATGAAGGCAATGGGCAAGGCATCTGGTCTATTCACTATCCTTCAAGAGGATGCCTCTGAGGCCAGGAGAACTAGGTGAGATTCAGTATGCCATCTGCCTTAGATTTGACAGACCCAGAGAACAAGCCCCTATCTTCTGACTCTGGATCCAGAGCAGAGCACTTATGCTCAAATTCTCTCTCTCTCTCTCTCTCTCTCTCACACACACACACACACACACAAATGCACACGCACCTCTACCTACACAAGACAGGAAGGAGATATACCCAAATGTTGCCAGTGGTTGCCAGAGGTCATTAATGCTGCGTGTGGGTATGCTAGATGCCATGCTGGAGGAATAGAAGCAAAGCTAGTCTCTGTGTAGCGGTGTCTAATTAAAATTAAAGGGGGCTCAATTACTACAAGGAAGAATAAAAAGAGAATGAACGGCAGAGGAATGTTAGGAATTAGCCACAGGGCCTCTGGGGTTCAGGCTCAAAGACGAGAAAGAGAACGTCATTATGTCAAAGCATGTGAAAATTGATGATTTTTGTATGTAAACAGTGGCTGAGTATTGATGAATTTGTATGGTGGATCCTAGTACATTATTGCAGAAAGAAAAGAGTCAAGAAAAAAAAATGGATTCATTAGCGCCTGGTCGCTCATCTGACCTCATTTTTTTTTTTTTTTTTGTATTTGTATGGGGTCCCTATAAACAGGGTAGTTAGAGAGAGAATCTTAAGGAGGTGTCTCCATGAATGACTGTGTGACTCACAGAGGCCAGGAGATCCCACATGGTCAGCTCCTGGTGACAACATAGACTACAGAGTAAGGGAGAGGAGTGGTCTTCCTAAATCCGCATGGAGCCAACATGAGGCAGGAACTCTTGGCACAGACACAGATATTCTCACATTGGGCTGTATCAGTAGTAGCAGCAGCAAAGGGGTTTTGAACAGTAAGACTGGGAAGCTGAAACAACAGAGGAATCAAAGCAAATGCTAGTCGTTCCAAAAATAATGGGGACTCTGCAACAGGTGGAGTGTCCTTGAAGATTATGAGGGAGCAGGGGACATTGCATTTGGATTATCAGTGTCATTGTCAACATATCCTCATCTACATATTGGAATATGCTCAAATTCTCTCTCTCTCACACACACACATGCACACGCACACGCACACATACCCCTATCTACACAAGACAGGAAGGAGATATACCCAAATGTTGCGAATGGTTATTTTTGAATTGTAGGATTATAGGATTCCATCCTCTTGCTTGTCAGTGTTTTCTATATTTTATATAGTGACTCTATGGTACTTTTAATCTTAAGCTATACATATTAACATTTTAATAGAGTTGTACCCACCATTACGGGATTTTTTTTAATTCTATTTTTAAAATTAAAAAGGCTATAATGTAAAGACTATACTAACATCTGAATTTTTGTTCAGATTTGAATGCCACTATATCCTGAGAGCACTGAACACAGGGTATTATACCTGACTAATACATTTACAATTTTATTGCTGATATACATTCTCTATGCTAATCTGCAGGAGGCATTATTACCACTGTATTTTGTAAATAATGCTCTTATTTGTAGCATTGTTGAGCTGAAATATAAGAACTTGAAAAATATTTTAGTTTTTAAGTTTTTCTTCTTTTAATGCTGCTTTTGGTGCTTTATAAAGATCTCAACTGCGTTTTAGCATTCATTACACATAAATATGGAAAGTGCAAGAAATCTAATTAAATGTGCTATGTTATATTTACAGAGTGCTTGCAGCTATAGTATGCATGATATAACAACACGTTGGTCAGGTAAATCATGAAAGTTTATGCAGTCGTTCAACAAATATATACAGTGAGCACCTACTAAGAGCAAGCAATAATGACCTTCATTGATAAAGAAGATTTATATTTAAATGGAATTCTAGCTGTCTAAAACAATGAGAAGCAGCATAGAATGCTAGTTAAGAGCACAGAACAGAAGAGTAAGTCTACCTAGCTTCCAAATATTAGCTACATCACTTACAGGCGATGTGTGAACATGAGCATAGTACTTAATCTCTATATGTCTCAGGTTGTGTATATGTAAAATGAGGATAATAATATTTACATGATTAGGTTGTAATGATCAAATGAGATAAACTGTGTGTCTTGCATATAGTAAAAGCTATGTTATTATCTTTTTTTTCCCCTGATGGGCTTAAGTTTTTGTTGAATTTCTATACAGACCTCCCTATTATCCAGAAGAAATAATGATGAAGGGAGAAATGTAATTAGAGAGTCATGGCATTTCAGAGCTAGAAGAGAACTTATTAATTACGTACCTAAATCCCACCAAAGTACAACTGAGAACACAAGGGCACAGAGCTACAAAATCAAATAATTAGGAAGTTTCCAAGCATGATAAAATCCCAGTTTTATAACTCCCTGATCAATATATCAATAAATGCCAACTGTAAGTCCATTCATTCATTCTGCAAACATTTATTAAACAGCACTTCCTCTATGCCAAGCACTATGGTAAATGCACATGACACTGGAACAAATCATATAGGTTACTTACCTTCTAAATAGCTACAGTCTAGTAGGGGAGAACATGTAAAAGCAATTGAGTTTCATCTCTGCTCTGATAAAATATGTGTTGGTACCAGTGGTAGTAGAATGGAGATATTGAAAAATTCTGTCTAGGAGTTCTAGAAATGCTTTATACAAAATGAAAACTTGATTATGAATGTTGAATAAGGATTCAGAAAGCAGGTCTCTGTGTCTAACGCATCAGGTGTGGAGTTGAAAGGATTCACTAAAAGATAAATGTAAAAGATAGTGAGTGACTGGATCATAAAACACCTTGTATTCCATGATGTATAGTTTTGATTTTTTTTCTAGAATAATAATTAGGGAATAAATTAAGTGGAAAATAAATGAATATTTAAAGATATAGTTGAAGTAATGTCATATAAAGAGGAAAGAACTGTAGTTTAGATTAAAAAGACTCACTGTAGGGCTTCCTTGATGGTGCAGTGGTTAAGAATCCACCTGCCAATGCGGGGGCGTGGGTTCGAGCCCTGGTCCCGTAAATCCCACATGCCATGGAGCAACAAAGCCCATGCACCACAACTACTGAAGCCCATGCACCTAGAGCCCATGCTCCGCAACAAGAGAAGCCACCTCAGTGAGAAGCCCTTCACACAACGAAGAGTGGCCCCCACTCGCCGCAACTAGAGAAAACCCGCGCACGGCAACAAAAACCCAAAGCAGCCAAAAATAAATAAAATAAAATAAATAAATTTTTAAAAATTTTTAAGAAAAAGGACTCACTGTATAGGAGGCAAAATGAATAGATAGAGATAAAAATTGTAAACAACCTTAATGAAATTATCTCATTTCAAGGATTTAAAAAGTACTGTAAAGGCATCAGGGCAGAAAACAAATGTAAGGTTACTAACAACAACAGCAAAAAGTATAGGTTATCATGATTCTACAGCTCTGCAACAGTAATACTACAAAACAAAGAGGCTAGGTGTTCAGGGTGAAGGCTGAAAGCTTGTATCAACAAAGGCTGTACTCAAACATATTATTATTATAGTCTGAAGGCAGAACAAGACAAAACAAAAAATCTTGGATATATAAAAATGCAGGAAATAAACTAGGAAGAGCTCCTGATAAAAATTACCCAGGGGCAAATTTCAAGTAATCCAAAAATGAATCAAAATAAAGAACACACAGAGAAGCAACTTAAATATAAAATTAACTGTAATGACTTGTATAATTATGGATATAAATTAGAACTCATCTTAATGAAAAAAGAAAAACACACTATATTTAAGTATAAGATAATCAGATAAATATATAAACTAAACCGTGAATATCACACCAAAAAACTGGTAGTTCAACAAAAGTAGAGTGAGGACTGAGAGGGAAGAGGGCATTCATCCTGACACTGATAGGGATATATAATAGTAATAATTAGTAAAATTTAAAACAGGCTTTATACTGTTAAAGGATAACACAACCATCACTGAGGAGCTAAAAAAAAATTCTGAAGATGAGTTTATTGCTTATTACATTATAAAATAATGTTGATAATCAGGCACAGTCTCTCCAGGCAGAGCAGACTACTAATCATACATGAGAATTTTAAAAATCATAGAGTTCAGAGACTGGTTGAATCTCAGAGGTGCACATGGGGTGACATCATCGGTAAAAGCATAGTTACTTGGATGAAACTGTTTTTGATTGCGTGGCACTTAGTGGCATATATATTAGAGTGAATGTGTTTCTGATTGACTGACTTTTGGAAGGAAGGGGCTGTCACAGATACATTGGCTTTTAATATATTATTGATCAATTGAACAGCTTTAAAATGATTATTATGCTACTTGGACCATGACTACCAAACAGTCCATCTTTTCCTTTTTTATTCTGTGTCTATCAAGTTATCAAAGGGAAAAAATTAGATTGAAAAATATAAACATTATCAAAAAAGTGTATAAAACAGAAAACATAAGTTAAAGTAACAGATCAAATATTTTTGTTACTTTCACTGGTAATGAAATGAATATTCTTATTCAAAGAAAATTTTTCTCATCAGTAGGGGAATGCCAGTTCTGAAAATGGCAGAAAAGGTTGTGTTACATTAATCCTGTGACCACTGTGTATAAATTCTGCACAAAATATTAAAATAAATACCTAAAGCTACCAATAAACAAACAGCCAGAAACTGTAGAGGACATAATTCTTGAGAGAAAAAATGCCATGTTTAAATAGCTTTTCCTTAAAAGTATTTGCTAGTGTTCTACCACAGCGTGAGATTACAGTTCTAACAGAAATGGGCTGAAGAGAAAAAACTTAGAGCTTAGTGCTATCAGAGTAGCTGGGAATTGGAGGAAACTCCTGGAAAGAAAGAAGCCATAGAGGGGAAATTCTACACTCTGCATGTAACTGCTTCAGATTCTTGGACAATATTTTAAAATATATATGCAGAGGGAGGATTCAAGAAGCGTAGAAGAAAGCAGTATGCAAGAGGCAGAGATTTCAGCAGTTGCCTGCATCTAGGAAGACAGAGTTTACAAATCAAGTTCCAACAAGTTTGTTGAATAGCTTTTTGAATGCTGTGGGCTTTCCCTTAACACCTCAGTAGAACCATATCTTACAAGTTAGCTCAGGACTCAGAACTACATACCTTATGAGTAAAATTAAAACCAAAATTTACCCATTATAACTAAGCCTAAAACCAAGTCTCTCTAGGATCAAAGTGATCTACCAGTAATTTAACTGCCTACAAGTATAAAACCCTATATTCTTTAGAGGCAGATAATATTCAGAGGCTCTACAGTATATCATTCATATTGCCAATGATATGCAGTGATAAAGAAATTACTACACATACAAAGCATAAGAAAAATGTGGCAAATAATTTGGATAAGAAAGCAGTCCATAGAAGATCAACACATGTCCCAGATGTATAATTTAGTAGCTATTACAAATAAGTTTAAAAATCTGTAAGAGGACAGAGCTAATAAAATGATGAGAAACACCATTAGAGAAATGACAGTATCAAAAAGCCAAATGAATCTTCTAGAATTTGAAAAAAAATTTGGATTGACCTAACAAAAAGCTGGTCACATCAGAAGAAAATATCATTGAATCTGAAGAGAAGTTATTATAAATTAAATGCAGAAAATAAAGACTGAAAGAAAATAAAATTTCAGTGACATTTAGGACAGTATCAAACAATCTAATTGATGTGTAATTCGAATCACAGAAGGATAGAAAAAATGGGGCAGAAAAAAATATTTGAAGATACAATGGAGGAACATTTTTCAAATTCACTGAAAAATATAAATTTACAGATTTAGTAACTTCAGTAAACCAAGCAGTTGAAATACATATGAAAGCACATCAGAAGGAAAAATGCCAGAAAAAAAGAGAAAATGTTAAAGTCAGCCAGCATAAAAGAAACATATTTCTTTTGTTCATATTGGAACAGGGATAAGAATAATGGTTGACTTCATCAGAAACAAAAGAGTCCAGGAAATAGTACAATAACATCTTTAAAAAGTGCTGACAGAAAAAATATCTGTCAACCTAAAATTCTGTATGCAGTAAAAATAACCTTCAAGAAAAGGTGAACTTAATATATTGTAAGATAAATGAAAGCTGGAAGAATTTTCACCAGCATAAAATAAATCTACAAAAAGAAATGCTAAATAAAATTTTTCAACCAGAAAACCTAATGATACCAGATGGAAATTTATAGCTGTAGGAAGGAATGAATAGCATCAGAAAGAAACATTATACAAATTAAAATGACTAGTTACGGGGCTTCCCTGGTGGTGCAGTGGTTGAGAGTCCACCTGCTGATGCAGGGGACACGGGTTCGTGCCCCGGGCCAGGAAGATCCCACATGCCGTGGAGTGGCTGGGCCCGTGAGCCATGGCCGCTGAGCCTGCGCGTCCAGAGCCTGTGCTCCGCAACGGGAGAGGCCACAACAGTGAGAGGCCCACGTACCACCAAAAAAAAAAAAAATGACTACTTACTTCTTTTCTTATACTGAAAAAATATATATATTCTGGGATTTTGTAACACACAAAAGTAATATATATATATATATATATATATATATATATATATATATATATATATATATATGATAACAATAGCACAGAGGAAGAAGGGAGAATAAATGAATAATAATCCAATTATATGGAAAGTAGTACAGTCTTAATTCATGGTAGTCTATGATAAATAAAGACATATCCCCCAAAATAGAAAGAATAGTTGAAAAGTCATTTGAAGAATTAAAATATAATCATAAAAAACACTCAGTTCATCCAAAGAAGGCAAGAAATTAGGAACAAAGGGGACAAAGAGGAAAACTTACTATTTTTTATAATTGCATTTACTATAAATGGACAAAACATTTTTATCAAAGGCAGTGATTGTCAGACTATGTAGAAATATCAGGAAACATCTCTAAGCTACTTACAAGATATGCAATTTAAATACATAGACACAGAAATGTTGGAAGTATATGAAAAAGTATATACCAAGAAAACATTAAGAAAGCTGGTGTGGTTTTAGTTGTAGCAGATGAAGGAAACTTCAGGACAAGGAATACTGTGAGATAAAGAGAACCTTTTCATAATGGTAAAAAGCATCAGTTAAACACGAAGGCATAACAATTCTAAACATGTGTGCAATTCAGAAGAAAAACTCTTAAATGTATTAGGCAAACTGATAGAACTAGGGGAGACATAAACAAATTTAAAATTAAATGTGGAAGTTTTCATACTTCTCTCTTCATTTTTTATAAAAGAAGTAGACAAAAAAGAAAATTTGAAAACCTAGAGAACATGTAAATAACATTCCTAACAAAATAATCTAAGAAATATTTATGTAAGTCATAGACAGGACATGACATTTGAAGGTCTTGAGTGTGAGACTTTACAAGGTGTGTGAGGAAGAAAAGGTACTCAAAAGTACAGGAAGTGGGATTGGAAAGGTACAGAAGAATGAATGAGATGGCATGTTCTAGGAACAGCCCCAAATGCTCAGGTAACAAAATTAGACATGAATCTGGAAAAGTAGGTAAAGATCCCCATAGAATTTGGCATTAGAGAGCCATGAGCAATTTTTAAGGAAGAGTGGGTCATCATCAGACCTCTTTTAGGAAAGTGTGGAGTAATTACTGGAGGAAGGAGAGATGCAACCAAACAAGCAAATCTTCACAGTACACATTCTTCTTTTTAACATCTTTATTGGAGTATAAATGTTTACAATGTTGTGTTAGTTGCTGCTGTATAACAAAGTTAATCAGCTATATATATACATATATCCCCATATCCCCTCCCTCTTACATCTCCCTCCCACCCTCCCTATCCCACGCCTCTGGGTGGTCGCAAAGCACTGAGCTGATCTCCCTGTGTTATGTGGCTGCTTCCCACTAGCTAGCTGTTTTACATTTGGTAGTGTATATATGTCCATGCCGCTCTCTCACTTTGTCCCAGTTTACCCTACCCCCTCCCTGTGTCCTCAAGTCCATTCTCTACGTCTGTGTCTTTATTCCTGTCCTGCCTGCAGGTTCTTCAGAACCATTTTGTTTTTTTAGATTCCATATATATGTGTTACCATATGGTATTTGTTTTTCTCTTTCTGACTTACTTCACTTGGTGTGACAGACTCTATGTCCATCCACCTTACTACAAATAACTCAATTTCGTTTCTTTTTATGGCTGAGTAATATTTCATTGTATATATGTGCCACATCTTTATCCATTCATCTGTCGATGGACACTTAGGTTGCTTCCATGTCCTGGCTATTGTAAATAGTGCTGCAATGAACACTGTGGTACATGACTCTTTTTGAATTATGGTTTTCTCAGAGTATTTGCCCAGTAGTGGGATTGCTAGGTCATATGGTAGTTCTACACATTCTTTTAAACTGAATATGGAACATTTATCTAGATAGACCATAGACAGGGCCACAAAATAAGTCTCTATAAATTTGAAAGAGTGAAAATTATACAGAATATTTTCTCTGATGATAACATAAATCAATTAAAAATCAATGACATATATACAGTTGACCCTTGAACAACATGGATTTGAACTGCACTGATCCACTTACATGCAGATTCTTTTCAATAAATACGTACTACAGTACTACATGATCTGAGTTTGGTTGAATCTACAGATGCAGAACTGAGGATATGGAAGGCCAACTATAAAGGAGGAGGGTTTGCACTCCTAACCCTTGCATTGTTCAAGAGTAAACTCTCTCTATATAAATATATATCTCAAAATTTTTTAAATTAAGCAACACATTTTATGTGTTGATTAGGTCAAAGAAAATATTATAAGGAATTAGAAGAAGCTGCATTTTTTTCAAAAAAGGCATATGGATTAACCAGTAAGGTACTCAACATCACTGTCATCAAGGTAAGGCAAACTAAAACCACAATGAGATACTATTCCTTAGCCACTACAGTCGCAAAATTTTAAAAGATTGACCACAAATTTTGTAAAGGACGTAGAGCAGTGGTTTTCAAATTTTGTAGTCTCAGAATTACTTTACCCTCTTAAAAATTATTGAAAACCCCAAAGAGCTTTCCATAATGTGGATTTTCATATCATATTTACCACATTAGAAAATAAAACAAATTTTTAAAAACACGTAATTTATTAATGAATTTAAAATTATGATAATTTACCCAGTAAATGTTAAAATAAACAACAAATTTTCTTGAAAAATTACTATGTTTTCCAAAATAAAAATAATATTTGGTGACAAGTATAGCATATTTTTATGGTTTTGTAAATCTTTTTAATGTTTGGCTTAATGGATGCTGCAGTCTTATATTTGTTGATTTGTTCATTCTATTGTGACAAGTTGTATTTGCCGAGGTAGCTGAAGAAAATCCAGCTTCAAACAGAAATGTAACTGTAAAAGGAAGGAGTATTTTTTAAAGAATTTTCAGCTAATGTGTATATTCTTTTATAATATACCAAACCTCAAAATGCGGTAGTGCCTTAAATGTTAGTTACAATATGGAATACAAAACCGTCTGGTAGCGGACTGAATGACGGCCTCCCTAAAAATATTCCCATGTCCTAATCCCTGGAACCTGTGAATATTACTTTCTACGTCAAAAGATGTGATTGAGTTAAGGATGTTGAGAGGAGGAGCCTATCCTGGATTATCTATGTGAGGCACTAACTCGATGGCTTAAAATAGCATAAAGTTATTCTCCCCTTAAGTCTTGAAATGGAACTCCGCCTTGCCAACACCTTGGGCTTGGATTTGTGGCCTCTAAAAATCTGGGAGAATAACTTTATGCTATTTTAAGCCATCAAGTTTTGAGTAATTCTTTACAGCAGTTTTAGAAACTAAAACGTGTATCAGTAAGCTTTTTGCATTCTGTTACATTAAAATCAAATTATCTATCAAACTTTGGATAGGTCTTTCACTCAAGCATGATTTTGTAACATTGTACATTGTTTATTTGCAAAATATTGGTTTTACTAAGTTATTGAGATCTTCTAAATGTTGAAATATTTCATTATGCAGTATCCCATTCATTTATATCACCACCAAATTTATCAACTACATCTTTAAATATTGGCAAGCCAGTGCATATAAGTTTTTTTACATTCTAATTTTTGCTTAAAAGCTCAACTTTCATCACTGGTAACACGTACAGTCAGTTGTTTTCCTTGGAGTGACAGACACAATTAGTTAATTTTTGAAAAATGTTTGACAAATATCCACTCTGAATAATCATAGACTGTCAGTCATTTTTTAAGTAAAAATGGTGTTCCATGAAAAAGACAGCCAGTTTCCCTCACAATTAAGGTGCTGTTCGTCAAGATAGCCATTATACTTCAGAATACAATAGTAGAGATTTATGTGTACTTCCTATTTGTTGCAAAGAATATTAAAATTAAGTGTATACATATATATGGAATCTAAAAAAATGGCTTTGATGAATCTAAGGGCAGGACAGGAATAAAGATGCAGACATAGAGAGTGGACTTGAGGACATGGGGAGGGGGAAGGGTAAGCTGGGACAAAGTGAGAGAGTAGCATTGATATATATACACTACCAAATGTAAAATAGATAGCTAGTGGGAAGCAGCTGCAAGGCACAGGGAGATCAGCTCTGTGGTTTGTGACCACCTAGAGGGGTGGGATAGGGAGGGTGGGAGGGAGACGCAAGAGGGAGGGGATATGGGGATATATCTATACATTTAGCTGATTCACTTTGTTATACAGCAGAAACTAACACAACTCCAAAGCAACTATACTCCAATAAAGATGTTTAAAAAAAACCTGTGTACTAAAGGGTGAAAATTTAGTAAAATTAGCGATTTTTACTGCTTCACCAAGGACATTCTTCTGTAGTACTGACATCTTTTCTTTCTTTCTTTGTCTTCCTTTCTTTCTTTCTTTCTTTCTTTCTAATCTCTTTCTCGTAACTCTAAGTGTATGGCAGTGAAGAAAACAATGTCTATCTGTACAGTTGGGTGCTACTGCTCTAATTATGCTATAATAAACATCAGATTTATTTTTACCTCCCCCCTTGCCCCCATTGCTTTTCTTCCAAAAGTGCAGATATCAACATGGTAGAAACAACAAATACCATCTTAGTATTATTAGGAAAATAGTTTGAATTTTTCAAACCTCCTGGAAAGGTCTCAGGAACTCCAGGTGTCTACACACTCTGTTTCAGCTACTGCTATTGTAGAGCAACTTGTTCCATTGCAGGCGGGGTTAAAATGATATAATCACTTTGGAAACTTACGTGGCAATTTCATACATAAGCTTTAAATATGTATACTCATATCAAAAGACTCATCTAAGAATTTTCATAGTAGCTTCTTATTCATAATAAGTGAATGGTGGCAGTAACCTAAATGACAATGGAAATAACCTAAATGACAGTGGAAACAACCTAAATAACACTGGAAATAACCTAAGTATTCTCCATCAAAAGGAGAATAGTATAGTATAAAAATTACAGTATATCTGTATAATGAAATGCTTCTCAGAAATGAGTAAAAGGAATTACTGATTCAAGCAACAAAATAGATGAATCTTGAAAACACCATTTGGAGTAAAATAAGCCAGACTACATATCAGTATGTTAGGTATGGTCACATTTATAGAAAGGTTGATGACAGGAAAAATTAATCTGTGATTGTAAAAATCAGAAAAGTGGTTCTTCTGGGAACAGAGTTTACTAGAGAAGGACGTGAAGGGGCTGTTTCTGCAGTAATGAAAATATTCTCTTTCTTGAATGATGTATTCGTTACACACCAAAGTTGCCAAATTATATATTTAAGAAGTGTGTTTCACTACATGTAAATTATACTTCAATGAAAGCACTTAACTTAATCTTGGATATAGTCTAAAATAAGTAAGTAGACATAATATACATATACATAAATAAACTATATACTTTCACCAAGGTGAGGGGTGAAAAAAAGTACACCTGAAAGACTAAAAGGAAAAAGACGGGCAAATATATATAATACAAATGCAATAAAAGTAAGGCAAGGATTCCAATAACAACATGAAAGTGGAGTTAAAGGTGAGCTTTTAAGCAGATAAAGGTTAAAAGCATACAATCCATGGTGAGCGTCCAACTGTGATGAGACTTCAAAAAGTGATAACCTATTATCTAAATATATAAAATAAGTACTTAAACATAGGAGAAATAGAAACAGTCATAGAATTTTTTAATATAATCTATCAGCCTTTGACAGAGGAAATAATCCAAAAAAGAAAAGAATTACTATGTTATATATGTAATTTTTATAGTTCACATTTGTATGCTAAAAACACATGCCCCAGTGTACAGAAAGTAGAAGTAGTAGTAAACTTCTAAGCATTTAACCTAGAATTTAAATACTTAAAACATATGCTAAGAAATATATAGAAAAATAGCCAGAGACACAAATTTAATTGAAAAATTTTAACATAGTCTTTGATAGAGCAAGTAAATAAAAAGAAAGGCCTGAGTAATATATTAACAGGATATGTTTTATGTATAACTGTATTTCAAATCCTAAATCCTATGTAAGTACTGCTCCTTCTTTTCAAGAGCCAATGGAACGTTTAAAATGATTGCTTATATATCAAGCCATAAAGAAAACACCAATAAATCCCTAAAAGTAGATATAAATCCAGCCACAATCACTGAAATGTACAACTATACAACTACAAACTAATAACAAAAGTTATATCTTAACTTGATTTATTTTAAGATATACACCTTCAAAGGGCTTCCCTGATGGCGCAGTGGTTGAACGTCCGCCTGCCGATGCAGGGGGCAGGGGTTCGTGCCCCGGTCCGGGAAGATCCCACATGCCGTGGAGCGGCTTGGCCCGTGAGTCATGGCCGCTGAGCCTGCGCGTCCGGAGCCTGTGTTCTGCAACGGGAGAGGCCCCAACAGTGAGAGGCCCGCATACCGCAAAAAAAAAAAAAAAAAAAAGATATACACCTTCAAAGCAATTTTCAAAATAAAGAACATGCCCTTGCTCCAGTATATTGTAGTTACTGCAGAACACAAAATATGAATTTTGAAAATATACCTAAGAAACAAAAGGACTCAATTCAAGATAGGAAAATAGGCATTCATTCCTGGGATTAAAATTATATCTCTTGGGCCTCCCTGGTGGCGCAGTGGTTAAGAGTCCGCCTGCCGATGCAGGGGATACGGGTTCGTGCCCCGGTCTGGGAGGATCCCATATGCCGCGGAGCGGCTGGGCCCGTGAGCCATGGCCGCTGGGCCTGCGCATCCGGAGCCTGTGCTCCGCAACGGGAGAGGCCATAACAGTGAGAGGCCCACATACCGCAAAAAAAAAAAAAAAAAAAAAAATTATATCTCTTATTTTCTTAGTTGACTCTTTGCTCAAAAGTTTATTCTACCATTAATTAAAACTTATTTTTTACAGATAAAAATAATGGGGAAACTTAGCTAAAATGATTAGACTATCTGATTCTGATGAATCTTCTACCCACTTTTGCCTGACTTTGAAGCCACAGGAAATAATTAATACTCAATTTTAAAAATTCTAAGAGAGGAAGTCAGTTTATTGCCAGGACCTAAAAGTTTGGTTTAGATCCAAATTCTAGTTCCAAAAGTTTGATAGGTCTAGGACAGGGGGTAAAATTATAATCATTTATGACCCAGCAATTCTATGATGTTCTGAGAGTAATAACAAGACTCTTGTGACTTTTGATAATGAACGTAAAATGGTAAGAACAGTACCTGATACAGAGCAGGAGCCCAGTAAGTATTTGGGGGAACTCCCTGAGTCCAGTGGTTAGGACTCCATGCTTTCACTGTCGAGGGCCCAGGTTCGATCCCTGGTTGGGGAACTAAGATCCCACAAGCTGCCCAGTGTGGCCCAAATAAATAAATAAATATAAATATAAATAAATACTTAAATATTTGGGAACGAACAAAAAAGACTCTTGTGCCTTCCTTTACTACCTGTCCTTCTTAGTTAAAAAAAGAAATCTAGGGCTTCCCTGGTGGCGCAGTGGTTGAGAGTCTGCCTGCCGATGCAGGGGACAGGGGTTTGTGCCCCGGTCCGGGAATATCCCACATGCCGCGGAGCGGCTGGGCCCATGAGCCATGGCCGCTGAGCCTGTGCGTCTGGAGCCTGTGCTCCGCAACGGGAGAGGCCACAACAGTGAGAGGCCCACATACCACAAAAAAAAAAAAAAAAAAAAAAAAAAGAAATCTATACCAACAGACATATAGGACTTAGTTATCTCTCTAATGCACAGACAATGATCTGGAGCATCTCCAAGCATTCAGTGACTAAACACCCAATAAATAAATAAATAAATAAATAACTGTGCAAGGAGGGGAAAACTGTAAAGGCAATTTGAATACTGGAAGTGGAATCTTGTGAGCACATCCTGCAGGAAGAGTTAGAAAGTTCTCCCCATATAAAACATACCTCAGGTAGCCAGCATGAGGTAAAGATACAGACCTCAACTCAGTCTAACATAGAAGCATTAGAATGATTAGGAGCACTGCACTAAGACAAGTATTCTATTAGCAAATGGCAGACTAGCTTGCCCTCTCATCCTTTTTGGATGAGTCAGCAGTTTCATAGGTGAGAATGAAAACAAAATACTGCAGTGTATGACAAGAAAAGAAGCATTATCTGAAAACTCACAGAAAGGAAAACCCCTGATATTGACTTACTAAGAAGTGTTAGATGAAGCTGGCATCTTCTTTTGGATGCAGGTAGAAAAAGACTCTAAGAAAAAGTAGGAGCAAGATTTTCAGAAAATAGGTTGAGCTGAAATATAAAATGATAACAGAGAGGTCTTGGGAAAGGATTTATGCAGTAGTAGAATCCTGAATTTTAACAGTGTGGAAATAAAATCAGTGATTTGGAGAACCATCTTGAAAAGAGCCACTAGAAGGCAGAAAGTTAGGGCAAAAATATTTTACAATATATTCATTAAAAATGAAAGAGAAATATACAAAGTATGTGGGATGGATAAGGACAATAAAAATATAAGAAAAATACTTGTTCCCATGGTGGAAAAGAAGAACGAAAACATTTGGAAAAGAGACATTAAAAAATGATATCATTAAAAAAACCTCCATGTACTGAGGAAAAGCCCTAATCACAGATTAAGATCAATCCATTTATGAAGAGAATCTCTCCTAAGTAAACAACAGAAAAAAATTGTATTTGGATTATTTTTGTTATGTTTTTGAATTTTCACTTTGAAAAAAATTTAAACCTTAAGAGTCACAAGAATAATTCAATTAATACCCATATATTCTTCAGAAATTGGTACCTTTCACTGCATTTGCTATATGCTTCTCTCTCTCTCCCTCAAAACAAGATAATTAATTTTCTTACATAACCAAAGTGAAACAAATGATCACATTCAGAAAATTTGACATTAACAATACTAATAATAAAGTCCTTATTCAATTTCACTAATTGTCCTTAATAGGATTTTCACCCATTTATGAACTAATCTAGGATGATGCATGACGTTCAGGTCTCATGGTTGTTTAGTCTTTAATCTGGAATAATTTATCATTCTTTTCTTTTTTTTTTAATTTCATGACACTGACATTTGAAGAGTACAGGTCAGTTGTTTTATAGAATGTTCCTCAATTGGGTTTGTCTCATGTAAGACCATGTGAGTAATGCTGTGTCCTTTTCAGTGAATCACATGAAGAAGTGAATGTTATCAGTTTGTCCCATTACTAGTGATGTTTACTTTGATCTCTTGGTTAAAGGTAGAGTCTGCCAGATTCCTTCACTTTAAACTTACCATTGTTCATTCATAATTCATAAGTAACCTCGGCATAGATATATGAGACCGTGTGAATATCCTCTCTTATTTAAATTTCACCCACAGATATTAGCACCTACTGATGGTTTGCCTACAATAATTATCCCTAAGATAGCTGCAGAATAATGGGTCTCAATTTTATCATCACTTCTTCTTTTATTGGTTGCCATTCTACTATTAGAACCATGTTACTACCCCCATGTACTTTATTTATTTACTTATTTATCAGTAGTTTCACGGATCATTTTTACTTAAACGATTATAATCCATTACTCATTAATTGTAAGGTTCACATTGTCCCCAGTTAGGCCAGTGGGAGCCCATTCAAGCTAACTCTGTGTTGTTTGACTATTTATCTACTTATACTTTATAAATTTTATGCATGTTTTCATTTCAAAGTTGTGAGATTTTTTTCTAATGAGGAGAAATATTTAGTTTTGAGGAAATCTAACTTTATCATTTTTTCTTTTGTGGTTTTGATTCTTGTGTCCTAAGAAATCTTTGCTTACACCCAACTCACAAAGATTTTCTCCTGTATTTTTCTCTTAAAGCTCTATAGTTTTTCTATTTATATTTAATTCTATAATAGATCTCAAATTAATATTTGTGTTTAGTGTAGGGTAGGTATCTAGGTATATTGTTTTCTCTAGGGATATCCAGTTTTTCCAACACCATTTGTTGACTGTTTTATCTCCCATTGGATGGTTTTCATGTCTTTGTCTAAAAAAAAAATAGACATATAAGTACATATCAAATTCTTAGCTCTCTATCCTATTAATTTAACACATTTATTGATCTTTGTGCCAGTAAAATAATTATTTGATCACCATATGTTAATCTTGAAATTATGTAGCATAATCTTCCAACTTTATCTTTCTCAAGTTTGCTCTGGATATTCTAGGTCCTTAACATTTCCATATGAACTTCAAAACCAGGTTTGCTGGAATTATGATAGGGAGTACATAAAACATAGAGATCAATTTGTGGTAAGATTGATATCAACAATATTTGATATTGTCTTCTGAAACAATACCATGGTTGTACTTCTGCATTTTTTTTAGTCTTGTTAATTCCTTTCAGTAGATGACTAAACTGAGCACTATGCAATTTTTTCTTAAACTCATTCCCCTAAGGGAAGCAACTAAAATGTCAGTTCCTTCATCCTTAGCTGAGTTTCTGGCAGTGTGGTCCACACAGGCACGTTTCAGAGGTCAGCCTAGGATGTCAGTAGAGTTAAATCACAGACTTGGGGCTTCCCTTTCTGAATATCTCCTTTGCAGGAAGGACTACCATTTGACTTTCGAGGGGAAGTGGTTCCTCAAACTCTAACCCCCCACTGCATCTTGCCAAAAACACTGAGTTTTCTTTTGGAGTTTTAATTGCCTGTGTGACACTGATTATGACTTACCCTCAGACTAAAAACCGTAGCCACCAGAAATTCACCTTGTGCTCTTTCCTCTTTGCAAGTGTCAGTTCCCCTCTAGAATATCATCACTTTTGCTCACTCCCCAGTGTCTTCTCATAGTTGTTTGTATTTTATCTGGAGTTCACACTTAGTGTCTGCAAGATCATTAGTCCTACACAAGCTTACTTGGCCTTGCTGCTTGAATTCATTTTTGAATTATGACCCTATAAACACACAGGGAGGAAATGTAAGAGGTTATCTAACTACAAATGAAAACAAAAACAAAACAAAACAAACAAACAAACAAAAAATGAAAACAAAGTCCAGTGTCCTCAGGCTTCTCTTCTACAAAACAGAAATGTCAGAAAAGAATGGACCTTCTAAAGAATTTTCAGAGAATAACACATAAACCTAAAAAATGCGCATCCAATCATGATGTTTTTCCTGGATGGCAGAAACATTGTGTTCTTGGATATGCATGGACTTTGAAATATTTCTACCACTCACACATTTAGGAAAAAATCACTAGCATCTTCCAATCAAAGTGTGGGACAAGGATCAGCAGCATCAGCAGCACTTGCAACGTTGTTAGAATGCAGAATCTCAGGCCCCATCTGATTCCTACCGAATCAGAATTTCACTTTTCAAAACCATCTCCAAATACTTCAGGCACACTTTAAATTTGATACGTGCCACTCTAGCCATATGAGATTTTAAACTCTAGGAGGTGAATATCATTTTTAAAATATTAACCATTTATTTGCCCAATTTAGAAGTCAACTCAAAATCATCTGAAATGGAAAAACTATGCACCACGATACTCCTTGATACAATGTTTGTCATAATAATCAAGAAAAATGAATCCAGCATTAGCAAAAATGATGTGCAGTCATCAAAATTTTACTTATGAAGGCTGTGATGATATAGTAAAACATAGGTTTTGTCACATTGAACTGTAAAGCAGGAAACAGAAGAGTGTAGGCAATAACATCTCAACCCCGGAAACAGTAATCACAGAAAAAATATTGGTTGACAATCGGTAATGATATTTCCCCCTCGTTTCTTCATATATTTTTGTACTTTCCAAATATTAATGCATTTTGAAATAAGAGAATATATTTTGAATAAGTGAGGAAATATCATTGGAGAATTGCTGATGATAGATAGTGTGAAGATATTTTATTAAGCCATTTACTTCATGTAGATTGTATCATTCTGCCTTAGATGCTATTTTCTTCCTTTCTAGCCCAAGGACAGTACATAAGTGATTCAGTTTTACACAAAATAATCAGTGAGAGCTAGTGACTAAAAGCATTCTTTGCATTTCTTGATAGTTTTGTGACAAACAGTAAATTCTGCAACCATTCTGTGTGGCATTTCTCATGTTTAGGTAATAATAAAGTTTGATATGTACAACATAAGCACATTATAAAAGTTAATGAGCCAGGGACCCATGAAACCCTTAGAGCTCAAAAATGGAAAAGAACTGTATGAACAAGTATCAAAACAGAAGTCCTAGTGTTGTACAAATTTTCCTGTTTAAAATTATTTCTAAAATCTCTCCAAAACAAGAATAAGTTTGTGCTGTCCCAAAGGGAGCACCAATAGCATGTTCCTTATCCCTGGGAGTTTAAAATCTTAGGTATATATTAAGGATTATACTTATAATGGTTTATGCCCAATTTTCTAATCCTATTTTCTAAATTTACCCATTGTTTCCCATTTTTATTATGTTCATAATTACAGTCCAAGGCTTTTTCCTCTGTCTTCTACTCTCTTCTCCTTCAAAATCATGGACATCAGTTACAGCCTACTTCATTGTCAGTTAAAATTATTGCTTGCTGCTCTTCAAGTACAAAAGACCTAATTGTTATCAGTTTGCAGTTCCAATTACCTGGCCATATCTTTGCCTTAAGGTACCTCATCTCACTGGCAGCTATGAAGTTAGCAGGAAGGAGGGATTTTACAGGATATTTCTTAATATATAATAAAGAAATACTGCTACTAGATAATACTATTGCAATAGTCCCAGATGTTCAACAGTTCAAGTCTTTACATGTTTTCACAGTACCACCAAAACCATGCAGCTTTTTATCCTGAGAAGCTTTCTGGTGTGTCCTATGGATTTTAACTGTAGAGCTGCCAAACCCATTTCAAAGGGAAGCCATATTGCTTAGTGTTTAAGAGAAACAGTTTTGGAATCAGACAAACCTGGGTTACATTTGGCACTTCCATATACTAGCTGTAAGAAAACAAACTATCTATGCCTCAGGTTCTTAATTATTTCTGTTTTCAAGAAATGCCAAGTTCTTTCATGCCCAGGGAATTGCAATCATTTTCTCCAGGAGCATTCCCCTCTCATTACACAGATCTCAGCTCAAGTGTTCTCTACTCAGATTTTTCCCAATAACTCTCTCAAATGTAACTTTTCTACTCCTCCAACTCCACCCTCATCATGCTCTATTCCATTGCCCTCTTTATTTTTTTTAGAGATGTCTGAATATCTTTAGTAAGAGTGATGAACCATCTCTATCTAAAAGTATATTTTCTAGTATTTATTTATTTATTTATTTATTTGGTTGCACTGGGTCTTAGCTGCGGCAAGCAAGCTCCTTAGTTGCAGCACGTGGGCTTCTCAGTTGTGGCATGTGAACTCTTAGATGCTGCATGCATGTGGGATCTAGTCCCCTGACCAGGGGTTAAACTCGGGCCCCCTGCATGGGGAGCACAGAATCTTATCCACTGCACAACCAGGGAAATCCCTCGAAGTATATTATGAATTTATTTATCTTTTTTTTTTCTGTCCCCACCACTCAATTCTCATATTAGTGCCATGAAAGCATGGAGTTTGTATGTCCTTACTTTCATATTCGTTGCCCATTCCATTGAATGTTAACAAGGATATATAGATGCTCAATAAACATTTTGACTGAAGAGATATAAAAAGGAAAGAGAATTGTATCTACTTTATAGTGCTGCTGTATTTTATCAGTTTTTAAAAAATGTCTTAGTAAAATACATGGTAAAAGTTAGGTAACTGCAGATATGTCAACACACACATCAGACACTTATGAGAATATTTATTTATCTTTTCTGATTAATAGAAAGCATACATGAGGTTTCTAGATACAGAACCATACAGGACCAGCTTACTATTGCAATTCCTGTTACTTATAAGGGTTATTATAACTCTTTTTCTACCAATTCTTGACTAAACAATCCAGATTCTTAACAATGCTTACAGGGTTTTTAACCACTTACTACAAAGCTGAGATGGAGAGAAACACGCTGTTGTCTTTTCTGGTTATAGACCAGCCTATCTCAAGAAGACGTAAGAAAACTTGGAGATATTCTCCCCGATTGAGTACTCTGTGTGTGTGTGTGTGTGTGTGTGTGTGTTTGTAAGCTACAGACACACTCTTCAGATGTTAAGCCTAATATTTAAAATAAATTAATCTTGTTCTTAATGATTTAGAAACTAGAGGTACTAAGCCTGCCCACCACACACATTCTCTAATCCTATTCTGTTCTCGAAAATATCTGCAGAGCAAGGACATTTCATAAATCACTGATTTAAATCTAATCATTCCATTTTGCAGAAGAACTGAAGTTCTGAAAAGGTTATGACTTGCCAAGGTCACACATAATTAAGTGAATAGATAAGGATTATACCTAGAACACCTAAATCCCACACTAGGGCTCTTTCTATTATAATTAGATATGAGCCTTGTGTGTGTGTGTGTGTGTGTGTGTGTGTGTGTGTGTGTATGATTTGAGCATTCATTCATTAAACAATTATTTACTGAACATTCACTATGCACCAGGCACTCTGCTTGGCTTAGGGATAGAGTGGTAAATAGGCAACCATAATTCTTCCTCTCAAGGTGCTTTCAGTCTTTTGGGGAGTGAGTCATTAAAAATATAATTACATAAAATAATTTGATTAAATTCATGAGAAAGAAAGTATCAGGAGATTCAAGGTCAATGGCACTCTAAAGTTAATTGCTGAATCCACCTTCCTCTCACTACCATTAGACACCAAAAAAGTGATCATGACTTCCCATTGGGACCTCTAGGTAACCCCAATACAGGTGATATTTAGAATTCTATTGTTTGTAGTGCTACAGGGAGCACACGGTAGTTTAAAGCCCCCAAATTTGTTTTTGTTTTTATCTTTGTTTTGTGGGCAAAAGCCCATACAGGTCTCTGCAGGTTCATTGACTTCTTTTTTTTTTTTCTTTATTCCCTCAAATCTTTTTGTTCTTATTGTTTTGTTTTTGTTTTTTTAATTTTATATATTATTTTGTACAGCAGGTTCTTATTAGTTATCTATTTTATACATATTAGTGTATATATGTCAATCCTAATCTCTCAATTCATCCCACCACCACCATCACCACCCCAGCTTTCCCCCCTTGGTGTCCATAGGTTTGTTCTCTACATCTGCATCTCTATTTCTGCCTTGCAAACTGGTTCATCTGTACCATTTTTCTAGATTCCACATATATGAGTTAATATACGATATTTGTTTTTCTCTTTCTGACTTACTTCACTCTGTATGAGAATCTCTAGATCCATCCATGTCTACAAATGACCCAATTTCATTCCTTTTTATGGCTGAGTAATATTCCGTTGTATATACGTACCACATCATTTTTTTTTTTTTGGCGGTACGCGGGCCTCTCACTGTTGTGGCCTCTCCTGTTGTGGAGCACAGGCTCTGGACGCACAGACTCAGCGGCCATGGCTCACAGGCCCAGCCGCTCCGTGGCATGTGGGATCATCCCAGACCGGGGCATGAACCCGTGTCCCCTGCATTGGCAGGCGGACTCTCAACCACTGCACCACCAGGGAAGCCCCGTGTACCACATCTTCTTTATCCATTCGTCTGTCAGTGGGCATTTAGGTTGCTTCCATGAGCTGGCTATTGTAAACAGTGCTGCAAGGAACATTGGGGTGTATGTGTCTTTTTGAATTATGGTTTTCTCTGGGTATATGCCCAGTAGTGGGATAGCTAGGTCATATGGTAATTCTATTTTTGGTCTTTTAAGGAACCTCCATGCTGTTCTCCATAGTGGCTGTATCAATTTACATTCCCACCAACAGTGCAAGAGGGTTCCCTTTTCTCCACACCCTCTCCAACATTTGTTGTTTGTAGATTTTCTCATGATGCCCATTCTAACCGGCATGAGGTGATACCTCATTGTAGTTTTGATTTGCATTTCTCTAATAATTAGTGATGTTGAGCAGCTTTTCATGTGCCTCTTGGCCATCTGTATGCCGTCTTTGGAGAAATGTCTATTTAGGTCTTCTGCCCATTTTTTGATTAGGTTGTTTGTTTTTTTTTAATATTGAGCTGCATGAGCTATTTATATATTTTGGAGATTAATCCTCTGTCCGTGATTCATTTGCAAATATTTTCTCCCATTCTGATGGTTGTCTTTTCGTCTTGTTTATAGTTTCATTTGCTGTGCAAAAGCTTGTAAGTTTCATTAGGTCCCATTTGTTTATTTTTGTTTTTATTTCCATTACTCTAGGAGGTGAGTCAAAAAAGTTCTTGATGTGATTTATGTCAAAGAGTGTTCTTCCTATGTTTTCCTCTAAGGGTTTTATAGTGTCCGGTCTTACATTTAGGTCTTTAATCCATTTTGAGCTTATTTTTGTGTATGGTGTTATGGAGTGTTCTAATTTCATTCTTTTACATGTAGCTGCCCAGTTTTCCCAGCACCACTTACTGAAGTGGTATATCCTTGTATAGATTTGCCTCCTTTGTCATAGATTAGTTGACCATAGGTGCGTGGGTTTATCTCTGGGCTTTCTATCCTGTTCCATTGATCTATATTTCTGTTTTTGTGCCAGTACCATATTGTCTTGATTACTGTAGCTTTGTAGTATAGTCTGAAGTCACAGAATCTGATTCCTCCAGCTCCATTTTTTTCCCCTCAAGATTGCTTTCGCTATTTGGGGTCTTCTGTGTCTCAATATAAATTTTAAGATGTTTTGTTCTAGTTCTGTAAAAAATGCCATTGGTAGTTTCATAGGGATTGCATTGAGTCTGTAGATTGCTTTGGGTAGTATAGTCATTTTCACAATATTGATTCTTCCAATCCAAGAACATGGTGTATCTCTCCACCAACAAACAAAAGTCCAGTACCAGATGGCTCCACAAGTTCATTGACTTCCACCCATCCAGAAGGTGCCTCTGGCTACCAAGGCCAAAAAATCCTGCAGTTCTATTGCTGCAAAGAGGCTGTGGGGAAATTAGTTAAGTTTTCTAAGTCCTTCAACAACTTCCATACTGTTTCTAAGCACATGGGAACTCATTTACTGTTCCTGTTCAATTCTGGAGACCTGGGAAACTTTGTAAGGGGTGCAGGGCCCATTGTCCTGGAGACGTAGATAGAATAATTTCTCATCTACTATTCTAATGGCACACTGGGAATGAAGGAAATTTAGAATATTTATGCTACCATAGGGTCTGCTTGGGGATTCCTTTGCAAATTCCAAGTCTATCTGATTTTCTTTCATCTCTTATTATCACTGCTCCCCCCAACCCCCACCAAGAAGAGGGCTAAGAGAAACTGAGCTTCAGTGGCCCTTCCCTGGGGACCCACCACTAAACAGTCTTCACTTCATATTTACTCTCATTCCAGCCCTTGGAATATACATAATCTATAGCGGGTGGTGGGAGGTATGGAGAAAACAGAAGGTTCTTATTGCTAATGTATAATTTCAAAAAATTTTCTTGTGCCTTCTCCTCCCTCTGGGTCTAGGCTAAATCTTTGATCCTGCTGTTCATAGAATCATTTTGGTCATCTGTTCTCTGGGTCATCCCTCCTGCCAGGCAATGAATGTGAAGCTCATTCGCTATTGTACCTGGATAGTGAAAAACGAGTAGGCTAAAAATTTTAGGGTTATATACTGAAAACTTTTTTTTCAACACATAGTATTTGATAAACATAGAAAAAGAAGTGTGATTATGCCAAGAGTTTGTCCCACTATAAACAAATACACATGTTGGAAACAAAAAACAAAAACATTTTTAATAGGAATAGCTTTAGTATCAAGAAATGTAGGTAATAATTCTTTAAATAACATCTAATAATTAAAAGAATATGGCGATAGTGGAGAGATGTAAAATAGAAAAGAAGGACAGAAAAATAGACCAGATGAATCTAATGGAGAGCCAAGAAAAATGTGCTAAACATATGGGAATTTAGGATAACACAAATGTGACTTTTTTTTTAAAAGTTGTAAAGGAATAAATGATGGTGGGACAATTGGCTATTCGTTTGGAAAAAAAAAACTGCATCTATATTACTCAATACACAAATATAGATTCTGGACAGATTAAAGGGCTAAATGTCGAAAAGCTAAGCTTCAAAACTTTCCAAACAGAATGTAAAAAATATTTACAATGGGCAAAAGATGAGAAATTTGACTACCTTAAAATTAAAGATACCATAAACAGAGTAAGTATAAACTACATACTAGAGGAAATATTTATAATGTAAGTATCCAAGAAATAATTTATATCAAGAATAAATAGTGAACAAAACAATTAAAAAAACAGATGACCCAATAGAAAAATAAGCAAAGGATAGTTTATGAAAAAGTAAAGCCAAATCACCCACCAACACATCAAAAAAGATAAATATCCTCAAAAATGTCGAAGGAAGCCAAACTAAAATTATTAAGAGATACCACTGGCAAACTTTCAGTGTCTGACCAGGACAGTAGTTAGTGAATATGCAAGAAAGAGGAAAACTCTTAAGCTTTTACAGTGAGAGTGGCAACTGATACAGCTAATTTAGAGAATAATTTAATAATACCTCGTGAATTTTAAAATGCACTGATACTACAACCCAGCAAGTGTATGTTTAGGTCTTTACCCTGGAGCAAGCCTTTCATGAGTACTTGAGGCAATATGAACAAAGATTTTCGTTTTGTCCTCCTTTGTAATAACAATTTACACAACCTGAAAGTCTGTCAACAAAAGATGAGTGAATAAAATACCATTTAATCATACTATTGAAAAATATACATAAATTAAAATCAACGAGCAAGAATTCCATGAGTTAAAATGGGGAGATCTCAAAAATACAATGAGAAGAGGGGAAATGAAGTTATAAAATAATGTGTTCAGTAAGGTGCCAGTTTTGTAAACTTAAAAAATACACAAAACAATAGTATATATTGATTATGGACATATATATATATATGTACCCATATGAGGATGCTATACACCAAGCATCAGATTCTGAGGTTTCTGCCAATCCTTGTTTCCTATGAACAGGTCTGTTCTGAGACAGTCCAGAGAGAGCCTTGACAGAGGTGATGGCTGGGGGCAGCATAGAGAGAGATGGGTAAGAAGCCATGGGTCTGAAGTTCTAGTGAATCTATAATGCTTTATTTCTCTTTAAGAACAGAGAAATCTGATGCAAACATAGAAGAATATTAACACATGTCAAATCTGGACACTGGATAACTTGATATATTTTTATTTAAACAAAAGTTTAATAGTGCTTACTATATGCCAGGCACTTATTAGAACACTTAACTTATATTAACTCAGTCATTAATTTTTTGTGTATGTTTGAAATATCCCATATTTAAACATTTTAATAATTTTTTTAAGTCTAGAAGGACAAACTTAACATGATTTCCAAAAATGGGAAGAAATTTGAGGGTGGGAAGAAAAGATTATTTTTATTTTCTATTCCTCTATTCTTTTTTAATTGTTACGACTAGCTTACAATTCTTTGTAGTTTTTTAAAAAAAGACAAAAATTAATGCAATTACAATTATGATAAGTATTATTGAGTGTTTGAGCATTAAAATAGGGACAAAAAGCATATTTTGTAAGAAAACCAAAAAGAACAAGAGCATGGTCAGAAATTATTTGTCCAAAAGAAAGTATGGAATTGCAAGAGTAGTTCAGAAAAGCAGATGGATGATCACATGGTGTCATAAATGGTTGTGAAATATGGATAAGTCCATATTTCATAAAAGGTTGGCTTGTCATTTGAGTTGTATTCATCCAAAGAGAAAGAAGAGTCTTTAAGCCTTTAAAGTCTTTCTTGTTTGACAAGAAATAGAGACTAGAAATTTCTAGAGGGCAGGAAGGATAGAAGTAAGTTAATGGAGCAATCTTTGATATTTTGCCAAGCAGCTCGAAATAGGTCCAGTGGGACTGCAGCATGGGATTCCAGCTGTACTGGAAGCCTAGATTGTCTTGCCCTTTGGAATTCGTCCTAAATGATATGATCATCAAGGAAAAGAGTTGACAAAATCTTTATTCCCAGCTCTGTTGTGATGATACTTGGACTCCCACTGAGCCAATGTGAAGTGAAAACTCAGAGAAGGAAATCTGTTAGCGTCAAATAAGCGATAAAGCAGTCAGACTTACTGAGAATGTGTGAGCATGTCTAACACATTCCATCTTAATGAGGCGATCTTAGTTAATGCATTAATTACTCCTCTTAGGTTTTGTGTTGTAATGATAACAATATCCCCCATAGGAATGTTTCTCTTGGTCCACGTGCGGTGTTTCACCGATAAAATCAAAAGCAATCAAAGCAATCTTCTCAGACCATCAAGAGATACACACTATTTATGTGATTTCAATTCAAGTGATATTTTCAAAGGTCTTTTCTCAAACTTGTATTAGTCACTGAAGATGAATCGTAGGCTTAATTGTCAGTGCTATTGTGTACGGTATTGCTAATCTGCACAATATCCATCCTCCTTTCCTCCATGCTAACAAAACCCACTTTTATTCAGGTATTTGTCTCTTACCCACATAGCCCATGTGCTTCAGGGCAACTGATACCTGCTATAATCACACCCTCACTTGCCATCCTCCTCGGTTTCATGTGCAGGCTTATTTGGTCTGAGAGCATGCTAATTATTTGTCTGTAGACCCTTAGCCCAGAATCATTCTTGCAAATGACTTTTCTTAGACTATCCTGCAGATGGGTATTGCCAGTGTGAGCCACCTGATGGGAGATAAGGAGTAAGAAGAGCAAAGCTGTTGTCTTTCTGCTTCTGGCAAAGAGAACCTGCAGGTGACAATGGGTTCTAGCAAAGGGAGTGGAGCAGAGGTCTCTTGGGTTGTTCTTACCCAGTGACAGGTTACACTGCTCTCCCCCCTTTTTGTTCTCCAGGTATAGAGGCAATAGTGGCTTCTTGCAGTCACTGATCTCTGGGTCACTTCCCTGACCCCATTGCTCACTCTGCCCTTGTAATAGCTTCGTTACCAGCAACCTGTATTTCTTTTTTCTCTTGGGCACTGATAGATCCTTAGAGTAATTCCACCCTACTGCCAGTGATAGGCTCAAGCATGAACATATATTGTGCAATTTGTGCCAGTGAGAGTACAGGAAACATTTGCTGTTTGGAGTAATTTTTCTTCTATTTTCTGGAATGGTTTCTTTCCAGTATCTTGTGTTTCTCATGCTTTATCTAAACACAGTCATGTGCTCAAATCCTATAGTCATTTCACTGCCTTCCTGACAACTGAGTCCACACACAGAGGAAAGCCGTTTCCAGAGAACTCCAGAGAAAGAACACCTGAGCAAGGTCATCCTGATATGCGCCCTACTTCTAGACTCCCAGTTATGGGAAGCCATAAATATCCTTATTTTCCAAGTCAGTATGAGATAGGGTGTCTGTTATTTTCTGCTAGCTAATACAGCCCTAATCTGCTAGACTGTTTGCGAAGAAATTTCTGGATCTAGATGGCTCAATAGACTAACATGTTGAACTGCTCTACAAGTCTTATAGCAAAGACACAAGCATTGTCTGTCTGCTCCACCTCAGGGTATTTAGAGACTATGGATACATTTGGGGCTTCTTCAGGAGTTCACCTGAATTCTAAAAATTTTTCATGTAGAAGAGACCTTGAGAAAATGTAACTGACTATGTATGAATGTTCAGGATAGCTGATGCCAGATAGTCTATCTTTTAGGTAAAGAAGACTGCTCTAGAATTTCGGATTAAGTGGCTCAGGAAATGTCTTAGACACTTAATAGTCAAAACCCTGAGGAATTTGGGACACATGCTTTTTTGTTGGTCTATTCTTTGTGAATTTTGAGAATTTAAAACCCAAGTTTTTCTGCTTCTAACCCTGAAACTTATCACATTAATAGCTAGACTTTCTTCCCAGGCACGCTTCAAAGTCCAAGGTTACTATTCTACTCTATTCGTCTCTCTGAAGCATCACCTTGATTCTATCAGTCATTAATGCTGTTGATTCACCTTCTGTATCTGCTTCCATTCAGTCACTTCCATTCCAGCCATTAGCTTTTTGATAGAAAACTTCATCTCACCCTCCAACTAACCCTTTTCCTAATTCATGTTGGGCTTGATAATCTACCAACATAGCTCAGGTCATATGTTCATCACCTCCCCCACTGACTTTGAATCAAGTTCAAGTAAAAACCAATTTATAATCAAAAGGCAACTTGCCTTTCCAATTTTCTCTCTCTCTTTTCCTGACCTCTCCTCCAGTTATAATCCTTACACCCTACATTTAACTGGGGGTATACTCATTTTTACTCAAGTAACACAATTATATTCATATCTCTGTGCCAAGTCTAATGCTGTTCTGTTTTTCTGGAAATCTCACTTTACTACACCTAATGAAATCTTGCTCATGTATGCATTCAAAATAAATGTATTGAAAACTTTCTCTTTCTTGAACACAGTTCAAGGCATTGGGCAGTCAAAATGGTGCCTGTAAAGATGTAACTCCATGAGGAATATATAAATGTATACAATTAAATAAAATATAATATACTAAGTACTGTAACAGAATTGTATTAGAATTTCTATGGGAGCATGGATGAGATTGCAACTTGTCTTTCAAAATGAAATCTAAATACTACTCATCCTTTGAAGTATGTAGTCTAAACCTCAGTCAGAATCAATCACTCCTGCTTCTGCATTCTTATAGCATTTGCCCCACTATGCTATAGTTTTTAGGAGTAAATACCACCTCTAAGGATCAGTTTCTTCATCTGAAAATGAAGACTAGAATAGTATATACCTTATAAAGGTGTTGTGAGGATGAAATAAAACAATCCATCAAGTGTTGAAGAGGAAGTAGAGAAAAGAGAACGCTTATACACTGTTGGTGGGAATGTCAATTGGTGCAGTCACTATGGAAAATAGTAAGGAAGTTCCTGAAAAAATTAAGAATAGAACTATCATATGATCCAGGTATTCTACTTCTGGGCATTTATCCAAAGACTATGAAAATACCAAGTTGAAAACATACATGCATCCCTATGTCTATTGCAGCATTTTTAAAAATAGCCAAGATATGAAAACAATCTAACTGTTCATCAGTGGATGAATGGATAAAGAAAATGTGATATATATATAGATATAGATATATACATAATGGAATACTATTGAGCCTTTAAAAAAAGGGCATCTTGCCATTTGTGACTACACGAATAGACCTTGAAGGTATTACACTAAGTGAAATAAGTCAGAAAAAGACAAATACCATACGATTTCACTTATATGTAAAACCTAAAAAACACAACAAACAAACAAAACAAACTCATAGACACAGAGAACAGATTGGTGGTTACCAGAAGAGAAGGGGATCGGGTGTCAGGTGAAATGAGTAAGGGGGTCAATTGTATAGTGATAATGGTAACTAGACTTATTGTAGTGATCACTCTGTAATGCATACAAAAATCAGAGTATTATGTTGTACATGTGAAACTAACATAATCTTATATACCAATTTTACCTAGATTAAAAAAAAGCACCAAAAATGTTTTAAATAGCATTCAGCAAATTATTAAGTAAATGTTCAATACATCTTTGACAGTATTATCTATCAGTCTATATCATTAATTTCTTAAAGTTACGGAGTATATCATAATCATTTTGTATTCTATCCTTATCCTAGAACCCACAGGGAATGGTTTGAATAAAAGAATAAATGAGTGAACAAATGAATGAATGAGTCATTTTGTAATGTACACAGAGCAAGCCTTCTAAAACTGATCCAGCTACACTGTTCTGTGCCCCAATTATTGACATTTTATTTTAGCATGAGAGTTCTTTTCCCATTAATCAACTCTTGCAGTAGAAAATGGCTCTGACTTTAGGGACTGCTTACAGGGGAGAATGTTAGCAGACCTTTCAGTAGCTGCAGTTTCCTTGCTGCCCATTGATGGATCAAGAGCTAATTCCCAAACTACTTTCAAGCCAAACTGGTAAGTGCACAATATTTACTCAAGCGACACTAAGCCATTTGGCGTGATTTCAACAGAAAAAAAAGGATGCTTTGAGGAAGAACTTGTGCTATAAATAGGGTTTGCTCATAATTGTATGGGCAATGCTTCTCTGTTCATCTCCTGACATAGAGGCTAGGAAACAGTTCTTTAGAACGAGCTCTGTTTAATATTTTGCTTATTCTTTTTGCTGTTCTCATTGCAGATCTGAATGACAGTATAATCAGGCAGAACTAAAGTATAATTCCAGCCAGGAAGGGACAGAGGCGATTACGCTCTATAGATAAAGCAAATGAATTTTAGTTCATCCAGGGGAAAAAATGTTCAGGCTACAAGACAATGGCCACTTTTTTTTCAAACAAGTGGAAGGTTTATCAGTGACAAATGCTTGCTTAGGTTTATTTTCTGAATCCATTTTCCTACATTCATAAAGGAGAAATGCTGAGAAATGGAATTCTCATATTCTGTTCATAATGGCCTTCCAAGATGATTCCATCTTCTAAAATCCATCCCTCTGGTTGGTGGAAAACATTTACCTCTCTTAGGCACCTGAGTGAGATAGCAGTTTCTCTTGCATGTTGTGGGAACAGATAAATGGTTTTAAATTATAGCTTTTTAATTTCAAGTGGAATTTGTTTCAAAACTTGGTAAATGCCTTAATTCTTTTTGTTTATGGGTCACACCACTTTCATTCCACTGGTGCAGGTACCCAGTGAAAGGACACTTGTCCAAAATAGCCATTGCATTGAAACCCAATGAATTGGCACGAGGGCCTGGAAGTGGGAGGTGAACATGCTCTGACCTCAACTCTAAGAAATGGAGATGAAAACAAAAAGCCTGGGAGCAGGCTGTGGAAGGGGTGTTGGGAAGGATTACATTACACGTTTACTCCAGTCACATACTAAGAGCTCATAAATGTTTATGACAAGCCAACATAAACGATGGTTAACTGCTTAAGGCTCTCAGACTAGACCCTGCCTTAGTATAGTAATCAATATATTACTTGAGAGCTGCCTAGCCATGGACATGATCTTTCTTTTAAACTTCATTTTATTTTTTTGTTGTTATTCTATTTGTGCATATTTCAGGGTGTATTTCTTTTTAAATTAATTTTTATGGAGTATAGTTGATTTACAATGTTGTGTTAGTTTCTGCTGTACAGCAGAGTGAATCAGTTATACATATACATATATCCACCCTTTTTTTAGATTCTAATCCCATATAGGTCATTACAGAGTACTGAGTAGAGTTTCCTGTGCTATATGGTAGGTTCAGATAAGGACACTTTTTTTTTTTTCGGTACGCAGAACTCTCACTCTTGTGGCCTCTCCCGTTGCGGAGCACAGGCTCCTGATACGCAGGCTCAGCAGCCATGGCTCACGGGCCCAGCGCTGCTCCACGGCATGTGGGATCCTCCCAGACCGGGGCACGAACCTGTGTCCCCTGCATCGGCAGGGGACTCTCAACCACTGCGCCACCAGGGAAGCCTGATAAGGACACTTCTAAAACTTAGACATAATAGTATTGTCGAACCTAAATGAAATGACAGTGTTTCATGAATAACTTCAAATACCTAGTCAGTGTTCAAATTTTTCCCATTGTCTAGTAATTTTCTAAAAATGTGTTTGAATCAGGATACAAATAATCTCCTATTTGTTGTGATTAGTTGATACAACTTTACCATGTCTTTTAACCTATAAATTACTTCTCCCTTTGCTTTCTTGCAAAAGATCTTGATCGTTGTTCCTGAGCCAAAGCACACTCCCGGCACATAATAAGGATTAATAACTGTTAAGAGAATAAATGATAAAGGACTCAGAAAAAATGTCCTCCACAGCCCTGGCTCGTGTTTGGAATATAATTCTTTCCAGAATGAATGCCTTTTTGTTTTTCCTTTCACTCTCCTGCAGCCTCTCATTCAGCTCTTTTCTAAAATTAATTTTTTATTATTTTTCTGTGATGGAAATTGACGATTATACAAAGAAATAGAAAGATATTCCATGTCTATGAATTGGAAGAATTAATATTGTTAAAATGCCCAAACTATCCAAAATAATCTACAGATTTAATGCAACCCCTATCAAAATACCCATGACATTTTTCACAGAACTAGAACAAATAATCCTAAAATTTATATGGAACCACAAAAGATCCCAAATAGCCAAAGTAATCTTGAGAACGAAGAACAGAACTGGAAATATCATGCTCCCTGGCTTCAGGCTATACTACAAAGCTACATTAATCAAAGCAGTAGGGTACTGGCACAGAAACAGATATATAGATCAATGGAATGGAATAGAGAGCTCATTCAACTCTCTTATTCAGTTTCACATGCTGAGGAGGCAAAAGAGTCCCCTTCACGTGTGCTCACCATAGAGAATGTGAATCCCTTCTCTATGCTCCTTTCAAGTCTCTCAACTTCTCATAACTTACTGAATAAACCACTCTGCTTTTTCCTCCCCAAATGAGGACACTGTAGCAACTTGAAGTAACCATTCTTTTGTTTGTTTGTTTGTTTGTTTAAAAAACAACTTCACATTTTATTTTAAGGAATATTGTCATTTGTTGAGTTGAAGGCATGAAGTACAAGAGCTGCTCCGACACACTCTGAGCAGAAGCCCCTCCCGTGTGCACTTTTAACAACTCCCCCATCATTTTGTACGCAAGACATTTCACCCATCAGAGCTGAAGATGCTTAACAACACTGGTAACTTTAAAAATTCTGCAGAAAAGGCCTACGTAGGCAAAGTATAAGATTTTTACTAAATTGGTATGCACACAAAAATGGTGTCCAGGAGGCAACCCGCCACTGTTGACTATAAATCACTACATGTAAGAAAGTTCCTCCAAAGGAGAATGAACTTACTAAGTTAGGAGCATGCTTAACACGTAACCAACCTTGAGTTAGAAAAGCCACGCTTTGGAAGGCACAGTTTGTTTCCAGGTCGACCGTGGAAATCTAGCTCTGTCTTCCGGGCCCCATGTGGCAAGAAGGACAACCCAGACTGGGCACCCCTGTGTCTCCCTGACACGTGCGTCCAGAGGGCAGAGAGTTGTCCTTGCTCACAGTCACCACACGCAGGTCCTGGAGGCTCCTCTGGTCCTCCTTTGTCCTCTGAGAGTGCAAGCGGCTCTGCTGTGTCAAGCAGCAGCCACCGGCCCTCAGTGGGCGCAGGAGCAGGTAGGGACCCGGCAGAGCTGCCACCCAGCAAGAGGCTGAGACAGGTCCTCAGCCTGGGCCTTAGAATGAGGGACGTGAACAAGAGCAGAACCAAATATACGGGGAGACATGGGCGAGGGAAACATTTCTAGAAGAGTGAGGGCAACTCTCCCTCCACAGCTTGGGGTAAAAAGAGGGGGTGGGGGTGGTGACCGGCTTTATCAATCCAACAAAAGACACAAAATAAGGTGTGCTATTTTGCCTCGTCAGTTAAATCACTAACCCCGTTATGAGAGAGGGCTGCAAACAGTGTTTGGCAGTGGCCTTTGCGTGTATTTATTTGAACACAGAAGCTCAGGTCTAGGTGTGCTGACTAATCTCCGCGTGTCTACGCCTGAGGATGAGGAGCAGGAACAGTTATCACGACACCCGCGGAGAAAGGCGTCAGGGAGGAAAACCCGGGAACAATGCCGGGTGAACAGGCACCCCCGGGCTGCCCTGCGTCCTGGCGTCACGCTTCGGAGCAGCCTTTTTGCTGGAAGCCCTGTGAACTCGTTCATGTGGGCTGGGTGGACGTTTAAAGTTTTTCCCTTTTCCAGTTACCTGGAGAACAACCATGATGGACTCCTTATAAGCACATGTGGGTCTGATTACCTTCCACAGCATCCGCACGCCCTGTGACATTCCCAGTGATGTGGGTCAGACTCGCAGGGCGGCTGGAACATGACAGAAAGTTGTGTCTGCCCACGGAGGCTGTCAGTGTTTTTAGGAAAGTCAGGCATTACGGGATGGAACTTTTATATTTGAATTGCTACATGAACGCGGCTGCATTGCTGCAGCCCCTTAAAGACTTTCCTTTGCATTAAGGAACTCTGCTTATATTCTACTGATCCAAAGTGGTGAAGGTCACTGTGCCGGGTCCAGATTTCAAGGTGAAAGGCACTGTGATTTTAAAGTTTCTGACCTAACCTGTCTTATTAAAATCAGTGCCTTTCACCATCTTCAAAATATTTTAATTAATTTGCTTTTAAAAAGACTGGGACCTTGTGGCTTCATTTATTTTGTTGGAGGTACCACAAAGAAGTTCCTTTACAGAAATCAATTTCAATTAGTACTTTTAAATTATAGTACTTTTTTTATAAAATGAAAAGAGAGAACAAGCTAGGCCAGGTAGAATGATAACATCTGGGACTTTTTTAAAGCCAAATCCTTCTATGCACAGTCAGTGCCATTTGTGGAGTTCCAGTCCTAAAACTGGGGCCAGAGAACCGAATGATGGGTCAAAGCATGTCGCCAGCAGCGCAGAAGAGTGGGTGGGAATCCTGGATGGGCCAGGGGACCCCAAGAACCAAGTAAACACTGCTGGATGGGGGGCCTAGTCCAGGAGACCTGTGGGTGGAGAGCTCAGTGGAGCACGTCTGTGTGATGCTCCTCTCCCGCACTCTGCAGGCCCCCCTGGCCAGGGAGCCTCCAGCCAGGGCAGAGCATGTTCCTGACCCCGCGCAGGGGCAGCGAGGCTCACCCAGCTCCCTATGTGTTTCCAGGAGTCACAGTGAGCAGGGCTGGTCTGAACCCCCTCCTACTATTCTTAATTGATCTCCCTATCTCCAATTCCTAAAACCCTTTCCCTCACTCAGTACACTCACTGAACATCTATTATTGCTGATTAAATTCATAACTAGTGTCAGTCCTTATGGAAGATCTGAAGATTAAAGATAAAAGGCCATAGAAATAATTGACCAAGGTTAGCATTTTTTCTCACATGTAGTTTCTAGTTTTCACCAAATAAGTGATGCCTATTTGAACCACCATGTACTTTCAGTTAAGAATGGCTGTGATTTCTTTTGGACCTATGTGCAGGCAACAGCTTTCTAGTGCTTTTTAATTAACTAACTCCAATTTTGCCTTTTGCACAAAGGGTAGTACTATGGAATGTGAAGCAAAACATGTTCCCAGAGTGAGTATCAGCACCAGTGTCTCAGAGGAGAGGGCTGAGTACAACTGCAATTCTAAATTGGAGTTTGCTACAGAACTGTGCAGGAGTAAAAATAAATTTGCAATCTGAGAAGAAAGACTACGAGTCCATTTCTGATCAATAGTGAAGAGCTCCACCAAAGCGTGGCTAAGGAGTCAAGTTACTGTTTTTAAACATATCCTATCTCTCCAGTTGTTGCTCTCAGTGAGAGGCTGGTGCTGGAGACACAGTGGTGCAAAATAGGACATATTTTAAAGTGACAGGGCAATCTTTCATGGACCTCCCTTACTTCAGCTGCAAACTCCCATCCCAACTGAAGTCAGATCAATTTAAAAACTCCAAACAGTACTTTAACTTTCTCACCTGAGCCTCTGAGATAGGCACTTATATCCCAATTAATATTTAGATTTCTGAAAAACCAAGGGCTCAGGGCACAACCTTTATTTCTTGTCAGCAGACCCAAAGAGTGAAAATAGAGATAGATTAACCTTCCAGATGAGAACAATGGGGTAATGGTGCAGACTCTAGCAAGTGCAGAGCTAAAAATTAGGTGCTTGAGCTCCTCAGAGCTGGCTGGCGTAAAATGAATTGGGATTCAGCTGAGGAAAATAAATACTAATGGACTTGAGCAAGAAGGATTAGTGTTTGGTGATAAGAGGGTAACTGAAAAAGGGATGACCTAAAAACCCCTTTGGATACTAACAGTTATGAACCATTTGTTGATCTTTCTTCTATTTTTCCTTGCAAATATCTATTTTGCCTCTCATCCCTGATTTTCAGAATTAAATTTTAGTCTATGATATGGAAATATTCATGGTCATATTGAATATATGAGTATTAACTCATCACCTTCCAATTCCTCAAACACCATTTATAATACAAAATGCAAAATGAGTAGAATTAGATTCTTGTTGATCCAATCTAGTTGTAGAGGAGATAGCTTGGTTAATAAATTTACCTCATTTATACTACATTGGTATGAATAATTTTTCCAGAATTAGAATACAATTTTAAAATTACTCTGGAAATTAAGGCATGTGTTACTGGTCGCTTAAAAACCATTTTAAATCAATTCTATAGCATTTAGAATAATGGTTGTAGCAGATGTTGTCAGGGCATCTCCTGTGTCTTTTGACTCTACTGGAGGTATAGGTGAGGTCCCTACACCACGTAACATTTCCCATATCTCTGCCAAAAATCACCTGGTCCCCTCAGGGCAGGACAAAAAAAGCCAGAGGCCTAATGTCCCCAGGAGTGACCACCAACCAGAGATAGATGGAAAGTTGTGGACAAACACCCCAGCGTCCATGCCTTTCAGTGGGACAGTTCTTTAGTGTGTTCTACACCATCTATCAGAATGTCCCTAGTGGGACTGGACTGAAATTGCCCACAATATTAATGCACAATGAATGGTTTTCCCCACCTTCATGTCTCTCTTCCCCACTACCTCACTGTACTGTCTGGAATTACCTCCAAATAAACTGCCAGGATCCAAGTTCTTGTCTTGAGGTTTGGTTTGGGGAGAACTCAAACTTGGATAATGGTTATCCACTGTTTTGATCGAGTCCTATCAGAAATAGTAATTCACTAAGGTTAAAATAGTGCTTCTCTGATGTCATTCAGTCATATATAAACATCATGATTTTGTCCAGTCAGCATTAGCATCTGTACTATAATTTACTCAATAACCTTTCTAAGTGAGTTTAAAATTGATTCACTTTTTTATCTAGTCTTTACGATGGTAAAATCATGCGTGAAATCACATTGTAATTTGATATCAATACATTTTTTCTAACAGGTAGTTAAAATTACATATTTTATTAAATATTTGCTCATGTGTCATCTAAAATAATGCTAATACTAAGCTTTTCAAAACACTTGGCTACAGTGTAGATAAAAAATATGCATGGTTTTTCTGTCACTGGTCCATGACACCGCAGTTGAGAATTGTTAAGGTAAAAATCAGCAGAATTTTTGACTAGACAGCTCCCTTGGGGTGTTTAAAAATTCCGTATTTCTTGTTGGATGATTTTGTCCAGTTTGAAAGTGCCCATTTTGAGTTATGAGCACCTACCCAGAAGGAACCCTATCTAGCATTCTTTCATATTAGCATCCAGTTCAGTGGCACCTAAAGAGAGAGGTAAATGAGGTGATAATAACAATAATTGGAACTTATTTTATGTCCATGGAATTTCCTTCAGAATGTATAAGATACAGAAAGCAGAGAACGCTGATATTTTGGGTTCATTGTCAAAGGACAAAAAATTTATTCTGTTGCTGTCTAGCAAATGTTTTTTTCATTTATTTGGAAAAAGTGTTCTGTGTCTTAAAAGATATTGGTCCTCAGAACACAACTCCTGACCTAAAACTCATAAATCACTTTTCAAAAGAAAATTAGTAAGTATCTCATTTTTTTTCTAAAGAAGCACTCCAAATTTCTTTTAAGTGGGAAAATTTGATTCTCCGGGATTTAATTGTCATTACTAATTTGTAAACCACATGTTGCTTGTTACTAACAAATACAATCTATCTTATTCATGAAAGAGTCTGTGGCTCTATTCCTGGAGAGGGGTGTGTGTGTGTGTGTGTGTGTGTGTGTGTGTGTGTGTGTGTGTGTGTGTGTGTGTGTGTGTGTGTGTTAGAGACAGAGAGAGATCTAAAAGAATCAGCAGCAGCATCCACGGAAGTGTGCAGACCTACAGAGACATGTGCAGACAGGATATAAAATTGTATAGATTATGAACATCTCTGGTTGATGAAATGGAATTGAAATACATTTTCCCTTTCATATTGGAAGAGGCTTAACATTAAAAAACTAATCTTTTTTGAGATAAAGTTCATTAACACAATGATTATTCATTTGGCTTTTATAATGATATTGCTGCTTAATCATCAGAACATTGCTTCCTGTGCTCTGTGGGAGCCAGCAGGAAACATTTGAAGAGCAAGTCTTGCTGCTAATGTGACGGGAGAGGGAATTGTATTCTCACTGCTCTTCATTTCAGAAGTACAGCACGTTTCTCCTCAGAAGTCTAAAACCTCTTGTCCGACAGCATGAGCGTTAAACCCCACATTAAACATAGTATAAAGTTATATAACCCTGAAGGCTAAATCTTTGCCTCAGGTATGCTGTTTCTCTTTGGATTATACATAAAGTCTCTCCAGGGGGGATATTTTTTATTATAAATCAAGATTTGAGGTGGTTTAATCTTGGTAGTAGCAATACCATGGTAATGAATTTGATTCTTCATTTGACTATTTAGCTCAGTAAACAAACACATGAACAAGATAGAACCAAATTATAAATCTTTAAAACTATATCCTCCCTGATGCAAGTTCAGCCCATGGTGCACCACTAAATCTAAAGACTGGGATCTCTGCAGTGGAATCAAGATGAAAATATAATAATAGAATGTCATAAAAAAGAAAACGGTGATTTTTTAAAAATTCATTAAAGATTCCTGTGAATGTAGGAATTGATAAACTCCTTGTAGGGAGCTAAATTATCAACAAAATGTAAAATGCATAATTATCCACTACTATGTATGGCACAGTACAGCAATAGTACTCAGGGCTGTAAATTGCAAGCAGTAGAAACCAACTTTGGATGATTTAAGCAGACAGTGAATGTATTGGAAGGATAATGTGGCTAATTATAATTGTGGCTAATTCACAAATTGTCCACTCAGTCAGCTTCAAAACCTGGGCATGAACAAGGAATATTGGTAATGGTTAGGGCCAACACCAACATTATACCATGGAACCATTTAAATGGGGACAGCTTGCACTAGGTGCCCAGCTAGAACGACCCTAGAAATGTGACATGACTGCTAACAAGGCAGCCACTAGCCACCAAAATGGGTTCTCTACTGCCTCTGCTTCTTCAATTCAAAAGCTGGAGAGTCCAATTCTCAAGGTGGTGCATCTGCCCAACTGGACTCTGTAATATGCTCAGGTTTTTCCAGTGAAGGGACCAAGTCATCTCTGGCTTTGCCAAGACTCTCAAGATGGTGAATTTCTCCAAAATATAAATATCAGTCAGACAAAATGTGGCATGCCCATTATCCACCATCAGATAGGGTCTGATACAAATACAGATTCATAACATGGAGATGCTTAGAACATATATTTACATGACTGAGGACCTATAGCTAATTTAATCGGATTATTCAAACTCTGGTTTACAACTTCGCAAGCAGCATAACTTTTTGGTCAAGAACCTAGCTATATGTTCTTGACAGAAGCTGAACAATGTTCTTTAACCACGTAACTCTTTTGAACTCCTTCAGTTGGCCCACAACCTTGAGGTAAACAGAGCTGTAGAAATAAAGAAAAGAAAAAGGAGATTATTAAATGTCCTTTAATAATCTCGTATGCTACCTCATATGTAGGTAGCATACCAGATTGTGAAAGGACCTTTCCAAGGCCTTAAGTGTGCCTTTACAATGTTAATTCACATTTCTAAAGAGAGGGACATTTTAGAAAGTGAGCATTTAAAAAGGAGTAAGTTTGGGGCTCCCCTGGTGGCGCAGTGGTTGAGAGTCTGCCTGCTGATGCAGGGGACACGGGTTCGTGCCCCGGTCTGGGAAGATATCACATGCCGCGGAGCGGCTGGGCCCGTGAGCCATGGCCGCTGAGCCTGTGCGTCCAGAGCCTGTGCTCTGCAACAGGAGAGGCCACAACAGTGAGAGGACCGTGTACCGCAAAAAAAAAAAAAAAGGAGTAAGTGTCTGTGAGTGTACTGATCCTCATTTAATCACATCCAAGGCACTTCTAAACCTCAGTCACTGATCTAAATAATTTTGGAATTCATAAAGAAACCTGACACCAGTGATATGCACTTTCATTACAGTTTTCCATTTCATTATTTTGCAAAACCCTGGTGAATATATCTGACTCCCACAGAGATCAGATCTGAAAAACTCACACAGAGATGAGAGTGCATAGGCTGAAAATCAGAGACAGGTCACTGGTAGAAAGTGAGAATCTATGTTTTGACATTTGTCAAATGTTAACAAAAACAATCCACATTAATCTCACATCTATGGATAGTAAAAGTTAACAGCAGGAGCCAATGGAGCATGGATAATCCAAAGCATGAGCTAATGTAAAATTAATTTACATTTGATTAGTGGAGACATTATGTAATTTTTGCAGCATCTAATTGCTCTTATGTTTTCTTCTGCTTATGTTATAATGGGGTTCAACTCCCCAAGTACATCCTAGTTGGGTGATGCACAATTAAACCTTTTCCATGAATAATGATTAGAAACACTTTCATAAGCAGCAGAAATCTTATCCAGGCACAAATATGTCAGAGTATATACCATGTGAAATCATAGAAAGTCTCTTGACTAAGAATCTTTTGAGCAAGGACATATGCAAAATAAACAGCCAGCAGTATTGGAAAAAAGTATGTGCATTAGAAGATTTGGGAACATAGTGTTTGGTGATAAGGAATCACTAAATTTAAAAGGAATTTTGATGAGAATTTTAGCTGGGAAACAAGATGTTACTTGGTTGGGACACAGCCACCAAGCCAGTCTGAGGCAAACGTCTCAAGCAGAAATTGCAGCCCTGGCCCTGGGGCCAGACTGTGAAAGAGGATGCTGTGCAGAGCATTTACTTCAACACCACATTTACAGAGGATGCTCAATAACTTTGGAAGATGATGAGGTTCCATATTGATTTTTCAGTCATATCCAGACCCCAGATAATAAGAAATGGAGCAGTGCCATTGCCTGACCTTAAAGGACAAATTTGAACTGACTGCTGCAGGATTTACATGTTATATTTGTTTTCCCCTTTTACCTGGAATCTCCCTTTGAAATGTTACCCATAGTAAATTTTCTGCCCATGATTTCAGATTGGCTACACTTCAATGTAACTTAGATAGGCACTTTGAAATAAGGAACACATATCTACATTCTGTCTCTGACTCGCATGGAAAACTTGTACCACCCCAGGTCAAGTCACTTAATCTTCCTTGGTCTCAATTACTTCATTTGCTTGATGAATGGTGGGTGGGAGAAAATGTCATCTCTAATTCCCTTCAGCCATATGAATTGGAGCAGAAACATTCTGTCACCTCACATAAAATGTCCCTCATTACATTAGAGTATGATATTTTGGACTTGAACTATTAGAAGAGTTTTAGATCAGACCAAAGAAAGGGGTTTATTTTTTTTCTTCCAGTTCTATTGAGAATATAATCAACATACAGCACTAAGTTTAAGGTGTACTGCATAATGATTAGATTTACATACATCATGAGATGATTATCACAATAAGTTTAGTGAACATTCCTCATCTCATATAAATACAAAATGAAGTAAATAGAAATATTTTTTTCCTTGTGGTGAGAACTCTTGGGATTCACTCTCTTAACATCCTTCACATGTAACACACAGCAGTGTTAACCATACTCACCGTGCCACACACTACATCCCTAGCACTCTCCCATCACACAACTGGAAATTTGTAACTTTTGACCACTTTCATCCAGTTCCCCTCCCCACACCACCTGCCTCTGGTAACCACAAATCTGATCTCTTTTTCTGTGAGTTTATTTGTTTGTTTGTTTTTGATGTATAATTGACCTACAACACTATATTTCCTATTACACAATAGTGATTTGTTATTTCCATACATTTCAAAAGGATCACTGTGATAAAGTCTACTTATGATATGTCACCATACAAATATATTACATAGTTATTGACTATATTGCCCACACTATACATTTCATACCAGTGACTCATTTATTTAACAACTGGAAGTTTGTACCTCTTAATCTCCCTCACCTATTTCTTTCCTTCTGCCACCCTCCTTCCCTCTGGCAACCACCTGCTTATTTTCTGTATCTATAACTGTATTTCTATTTTGTTATGTTTATTCATTTGTTTTGTTTTTTAGATTCCACATATAAGTGAAATCATACAGTGTTTGTCTCTGTCTGACTTATTTCACTTAGCGTAGTACCCTCTAGGTCCATCCATGTTGTCACAAAAGGCAAGATTTCATTCTTTTTATGGCTTAGTAATATTCCATTGTATATATATATATATATATTTTTATCCATCTATTGATGGGCACTTGGGTTCTTTCCATATCTTGGCTGTTATAAGTAATGAAACAATGAACATAGGAGAGTATATATCTTTTTGAATTAGTGGTGTGTTCTTCAGATAAATACCCAGGAGTGGAATTGCTGCATCATATGGTAGTTCTGTTTTTAATATTTTGAGGAAGCTCATACTGTTTTCCATAGGGGTTGCACCAATTTACATTCCCACCAATAAGAAGCATTCATAAGTATGTAACTAAAGGTAGGGCTTCTAAGGCAAATGACAGAATCACCACCCCAAAATATTACATGAATATCTCTAGCCTGAAAAGCTGGTAACTAATCTAGATAAACTTCTGAGATACAAACAAGATCTTGATATCTCAGTGTTTCTTTTATTTCTTGAAAGGGAGATGTTTATCTGCTCTGAATTTTGCACTTAAAAGTATTTGGGGCTAATATCTGTCAATGCAAAAAAGTATATATATATAAGGGCTGTGAGTTAAGTTTATTCAGTGTCTTACTGATAACTATAGCCAGAGAGACAGCCTCTCAGATAGCTCTGACAAACTGTTCTGAAGAGATGGCGGGAGGATCAGTATTATATATGATTTTGGCAAAGGGATATGTGCAATCAAGCACACATCTTAATAGAAGGTTGCTGCTAATCACGAGGAACAGATAATCTTAGTTAATGGTTTTAGTGCTTTTCTAAGTATGGGATACAAGGATCCAGGTTCATAAAAAAATTTCTCCTGAAGTATTTCTAACTATCTAAGAGCCTGTTTTGCCAGTATTCTCAGAACACAGAGTGCCTCATCCCAATCTTTGCCTTGAATTCCTTTCAGGGTGTATTGTAGGTCAGCACTGTAGTGGTTTATAGAACTGGATGGTGGGCAACATTCTTTGTTTTATATATCCTTCCATTGCTATTATGAAGCATTAGAAACTAAGTTTTTTTTTTCCTTTTCAATTGTATATGTGGAATAATTCAATAAAAACTATTGACATTGAAGAAAGTTTAATAATAGATATGGACAACCTCAGGTATTTAAGTGGACTACTCAATGTATTATCATAGCCATTTGAACTGTGCATATCTAAAGCCATCATCCTGTCCCTCACCCCTTTTGTATAATCATGGTGAAGGAGAAATGCAATACGGCAAATCTTGTGTCTTGGGAAAGCTGGTGTTTCTGGTAATAACCCAAAAGTTAAAGTTGCTTCATTCTCAGCTAATAGATAAGTCTCCTGAAGAAGCTAAAGACTGTCATTATGTATACTCTCTAAGATTAACTAGGAAAACTCAACTTTCATTGTTTGTATAAACCAAAAAATAGTAACATATATAAACTGTGAGAGATTTGGAAAGTGTGCTTAAATATCAGATGTATTAGACCATTGTTGCATAGAAAATTTATTGCTCACAGCAGCATTCAATATGAGAGGTTAAAATCTCAGCTGTCAGATTACAAATATGCTATGTGCAACACACTATGATAGGAAGGATATTGTGTTGGTATCAGAGAAATAGACAGGTTTGGAGAAGCTTAGAGTCTAGTAGAAAAGAATAGTAGAAATTTAAGTCAAGATTTGAGGAGATCTTTTCCGTCTAACCCTGACATGATCCTGCCTCCTTTGGATTCCTAATACATGAAGCTGTCACATAGGTTTATGTTGTTGTTTTACTTTCTCTAAATTATTGTCATTTGTAGTGGGGGCATCAGTCTCTTCAGGCCTCTTCCTCAGTCATCTGAATAAAGAGGCCTTCCCTGATCACCCCGTGTAAATTAGCAAGACTCATTACTTGACTACCCCTGCTTTTTCTCCAAGGCTTTTATCATCATCAATCGAACTATGAATTTGCTTGCCGATTTTTTTTTCTGTCTCCTTACTCTAGAATATAAATCCTACCAGTCCATGGTCTTTTCTGTTTTGTTTTTTTTTTCACTATCCTCAATGACTAGAATATGGACTGGTACCCAGAATTGCATTATAAGCATTTGCTGAAGGAATAAATGTACACATATCACAACTTAAACAAAAACACACCATGTAAACGTTGTGGGTTATGTTTTATTCAGGGATCTTTCTAAGACTGTAGCCCAGGAAACGGCCTGTCAGTAGCTCTGAAGAGGTTGGGGAGCAGCCAGTATATATACGATTTTTTGGGGGTGTTGGGGGGACTGCTTGGAAATACATGTAGTCAAGCATACATCTTGGTAAAAGATTACTGCTAATCACAAAAAAAACCCCAGATATCTCACGTTAATGATTTTAATGTTTTTCCATATATGGGAAGATGCAAGAATCTGGGGTCACTGAAATTCTTCCTTAGATTTGCATCTTAACTATCTAGGGGCCTTCTGCAAAACACCTAATTCTTCATACTGTTTTTCTCCATCCTGAATTTCCCTCAGGGTGCAATGCTAGTGGGCAGTTACAGTGGATCATGACTTAACCCTTTGTATAACAGGATAATGAGCAACATTCTTCATTTTTTTGTTTACATATGGAGTAATGAATGAATTAATGAATATACTTGTATTTTGGGGCATGGATGAAATGCACTAGAATATTCAAAGTAGTACTCTAATATAGCATTCCAAGTTTGCTTTACTTTCTTTTCAATTAAATTTCTTTTCAATTGCTTTTCTATTGTAATTTTACAAGTACATTTTATTTCTATAAGCAAACAGTTTAAAGTATTTCCATTAAAAAATAAAAATCACTGCCCTTCCTTGAAATAGAATGACATAGACGACCCACAGAGAGATTCACATATGTCCTATTTCTAATCATTTTCAGAGAAAATAATTCCAACTTTATCACCAAAGTAACCTCTTCCAGTATTCAGCATTTCTTGTTATAAAAAATTTGCTTTTAGCTCATGTACATTTTCTATGTTTTATTTTCCATATAGTCTGTCTTTTTGATCTTTGGTAATAGAGATAGTTTCATCACAAGAAAAGATTCCAACCATTTACTCCAAAAAAGATTGACAGAATATGAGATATGTAAACATTAAAACCATGGAACAGGGCTTCCCTGGTGGCGCAGTGGTTTGAGAGTCCGCCTGCCAATGCAGGGGACGCGGGTTCGTGCCCCGGTCTGGGAGGATCCCACTATGCCGCGGAGCGGCTGGGCCCATGAGCCATGGCTGCTGAGCCTGCGCGTCCAGAGCCTGTGCTCTGCAACGGGAGAGGCCACAACGGTGAGAGGCCCACTTACCACACACACACACACAAAAACATGGAACAGCCCATATGTGTCCAAAGTATCATACCTATGACACGTAAAATAATTTTTTTTAAGTTCTGTGAATTAAGGAGCAAGAAGTTGTTGGATTTTCTCAAAAGTCTAAGTACTAATCCACATTTCAGCAGGTAAGACTTCATACAAGTTATTTAACAATACAGATGTGTGTGTGTTTATAAAATTTAAAAGATAATGGCTGTATCTTTGCCTCTACCTTCAAGGAAGATAATGGTGATTATTTATAATACTATTTTATTTCAAGCAGAACAAAGATATTACTTATACAATTATCATGTTTTCACCACTCATTTTTCTGAAGTAATGACAGCTTAGAGTTAGTTGAATTGTACATATATTCAAATCAAAACAAAATATTGCTCAAAGAAATTACATCATTCTTTCCTTCCTTAATAGAATAATTTCATTTTAATTGGTATATTCCTTATGGAATGCTAAACCGCTATGATAGGAAGGACTAAGTTAGATAGATAGATCGATAGATAGATAGATATTAGATAGATCTCCAGTTGATTTTAATATCTTGTGAAAAGAAATGTCCTAGTAGCCAAGATCAGGACATATATCTGTATGTATATATCCATATGTATATATAAATATCCATAGTGTTAGCAAACTCAGTTTGGCTGCTCGCCCCTCAAAAGCCAATAATCAAGAAGCAAGTGTCAGTAGAAAGGAAAGATGCTTTAATCCGAAAAGCTAGCAATCTGGGGAGAAGGTGGACTCATGTCCTGAGACCACCTTTAAGGATTCTGCTCAGCCATGACAGTTTTTAAAAGAAAAGAGGGGGAAGAATCTCAGTGAATCATCAAGGCAAGAGGTTGGGTTCTGCATCATTCTCCATTGCGTGCAGACCAATTCTTTCTTCAGATGTTATCTTGCCCACATGATCTGCCTGCAGGATTGCTAAGGGGACAGTTGGGAGTAGAGAGCTAGTCATTCCTTAACTATTTAATCCTTCATTCTTACTTATTTTAATCTAGGAAAAGAATCAACAGGTTAGGCAAGTTGGGGTGCTCATTCAGGAGAGCATAAGTCACGAGTTAGGTTAAACTGCCTAGTGATCTCATTCCTTTAATTAGGTTCTTTTAAGGTTACAGGGTAACAGAAATGGGCAAACAAAAAAAGGGCGAAAGAAGTGCTATCAATATGTGTATATTCATATATATACAGTTATATATCCATATAGATATATAAAATCCATTTTAGATTTCCAAGAAAAAAACAACTTTTGACTAATAAAGCCATTGTTGTATTATCTTAAGTATCTTAATCAAATGGAGAAAAATATTTTAAGCTTAGTCACTGGAATAGATAGTGAATTAATGCTGGAAAGAAGATATGGGGAAATTATACAATTATATGTAAATAGTTGATATGGCTAAACTCTAAAATAAAAGATTTCATGCTGTGCTATGCCTAGCAACCTAATAACTGAAATTCTACAGCAGAGATTCAAATGCAAATTATCCATGATGCCTTTTTGCTTTTGTATTAAAAAGTGAGAACTGCATGAGTCCAACTTTTAAATTAGCAAAATTTTTCTCATCAAACATTCAGATAAAATAGCAAAAATTATTCCACTAACTTGAAAATTATTTACATACAAAGAAATTATTCCAAAAATCTATTCCTACCAATGAGTGTTTTCATTTTTTTCTTTATCTTTTCTTTTGCTGATAGGCTTTAAAAATAGGAATTGATTGGATGACAAGAGACTATTTCCTGCTAAATGGTTAGAATTAAGATTTGCAAGTAATTTTTTAAAACATTGACTTTACATAGTTTTCACTGACCAAAATCACTTTTACCATAGTCCTCTTCCCAACTATAATATTTTATGCCTCTTTCACTAAGACTTACCCTTGTGAATGTGGATTTTTCATTAGTAATAACAAAATGCACATAAGAATATTGAATCATTATTTCAACTATTCATTGTGTTGTAGTCAGAAATGGGTTTGCCTCCTCACTCACTTCCTGTTAATTAGCTCTGTTACCCTTGGCAATTTGTTCTCTTTCTCTAAAATTGGATTTGTATCCTGTGAATGGGGACAGCCAATAAGATCTCCTTTAACTGTTGCTGTAAGAATCAAATAAAATAGCATATGTAATCTAGCATAGTGCTTACACATAGCAGTCATGCAAAAATTTTTAATCATTTTCTCTTCCAAGTCTTCTCCTCCAGCCATACTTGTGAGTGGTGTGGATCTTGGCCAAATTATTCAAAATTTTATGAGTCTCAATTTTATTGGTAAAATGAGGATCATTTTATATGCCTTTCTATGTGATATAGGGGGTCAAATGAGAAAACTTACATACATATACACTTGTCTGTGTGTGTGTATACAAATGAAAATGCTCTGAATAGTATAACAACAAATCGTGCAACTATTTGGGATGTTGAATGAGATGCTTTTTAAGGTCATTTAAAATTTTAGATTATTTAATTCTATAAAAAGTATATTGTTATAAATCTTGCTATTCTTAGAAATTTATTTTTAAATAGATTAACTATCTTCTGTAACTTTTCATTTATTTCGGGATATTATTAGTTTGTGCATTGTAAATGACTCCATTTTATGACATCTTTGGAGCACTTAGGTATCTTGTCAACTATATTAGAACTTCATGACCATGGGGTTAATATTGATATCTTGAGAGTTTTCTTTCTTTGGTTCCTCCCACACTCTCAGTTAATATGAGTAATTCCAGTCAGATGACCTGAAAAGGTATGTACCATGTAGATGCATCAGCATAAGTTTGTTTAAACTTCTAGAAATGCAGTGCACTTTGGTAAATACATGGCTGTGTATGTGTTCCTATAAATGTATGAACATATTGTATAAATGTGTATGTTCCTATGTGTTAATTATTTCATTGATTTCTTCAGCCCACGTTCATTGTGCTATTGTCTTCTAGACCCAGAAGTTACAGGTTCAAGTCCTAGTTCTGTTACCTGTTGTATAGCTTTAGGCAAATGCCTAGCCTCTCTGTTCCTCAGTTTTCTCATCTGCAAAGTGGGAACAATAATAGTACCTGTTTTAGTCCATTCTAGCCACTATAACATAATACCATAGACTGGTTGGCTTATGAAGAACAAAAGTTTATTGCTCACAGTTTTGGATTCTGAGAAGTTTAAGATCAAGGCACCAGCATATTCCAGGTATGGTGAGGTCAGGCTTAATCATAGACAGCTATCTTCTCACTGTAATCACACATGGCAGAAGGGACAATCTAGCTCTCTGGGGTCTCTTTCATAAGGCACTAATCCCAAACAAGAGGGTTCTACCCTCATGAGCTAATCACCACCCAAAGATCCCACCTCCCAAAGTCATCACCTTGAGGGTTAGGATTTCAACATATGAATTTGATGGGAACACAAATATTCAGTCTGTAGCAGTACCTAACTCACAGGGTTGTTGTGAGGAATACATATATTAATACACATGAAGCAGTGAGGGCAATATGTGCCTGGCTTATGGGTCTAGGCAGTATTAAGTATTATAATTATCATGCACCTAATTTTTTCCAGGATCTCTCCTCATACGGTGAGCAAAACAGATAAACTCTCAGCTCTTACGGAGTTTACAGTCTAGTAGTCTAGTGGTCAGAGTGGAGGGATAAATCAAAAATAAACATGAACAAATAGTTTCAGATGTTAATAAGTACGATGAGAAAGAAAGGAAACAGTTCTACAGCTGCATTGAAGGCCGACTCTATCTACCATGACCAGTGAAGGCTCCTCTGAGGGGAGGACCCTTGAGTTGAATTTGCATGATAAGAAGGAGCCAGTCATGAAACAATCTGGTGGAAAAGCAACCCAGGGAAAGGGAAAGCATATTGAGAAGTCCAAAAGCATGCACAAGTCTCAGAGTTAAAGAATCAGAAAGGCTGAACCATGTAATCAATGGGTAAACTAATAAGAGAAGAATGAGTCTTGCTGAGACATAGAAGCCACGGTTAGAAATTTTAAATATATTCTGAGTGGAATCACTTGTGTATTTGCATGGGACTATCTGTAAATGCTTTTCCTTGTAATGGGAAAACTTCTATTAAGTAGTATCCAACACAGATCTGTTGTGTATCTGCATGTGACAATGCCCTTGTTATAATGAGATTCCTGTGCAGTGTTGTTGCTGTTGTTGTTTCTAGACTGTGGGATGTCTTTTAAGTGAGCCATCTGGGGAATCTGACAGTGGTGCTTTGCATGCAAAGCTGAATCTCCTGCAGCACATTTTCCCAGCATCCTAAGACACTATAGTGTGAATGTGATTTAAACCATTTTTTCATACTTATAGATCGACGGTTGTCATTTTCAGCTCCTTGGGGTTCAGGCCGTTTGACAAGATGACAATAGCATTAAACTTATCACTATTATTGGTATTAATAGCTCTAATAATATCTGCCTGATGACTTCAATGCTGAATTACCACAGGGCTAGTGAGAAGTAACGGGCTGAAATGATCATAAAGCCCTTTTCAAATATCTCAGGTAATGCTAAATTATTACAAATGGAAGAGTACATGTTGCACATTCCTATGAAACACTTGGTGTCATCCAGATGAGAAGAGGAGCAGCACTAGCTTTGAAAGAGGTCCAGGGGCTCAGACTCTCCCTGAAGTTTATTTTCAAAATCAGTGTTACTAGCTCCTGTTTTGAAAATGAAATGGAAATCATTTCTCCAAGGATGAGAGAGCGAGAAGATGTGGCCATTCCAAACCTGAACAATGCCTTATTAGGTTTCTCTGGCTGCTCTTACTACTTTTAACAATTCTTCTCACCTGCCAAATAGCATGGCTCAGGTGTCATCACCAAATGCTTTCAAATAGGCCAAATGCTTGCTAACGGCTCAGCAGCCAGCTAGCTACTAAAGGTAAAGCAAAATAGTGCCTAGTTTAAAGACAGTAACAGAAAGCTCTTGGCCTGCTAGATATGGGAAGGATACAAATAAGCTGCCAGAAACTAAGGCGATAGAAATATGAAGATTTGGTTTTAGCAAAACCAATTCCTGGCTGTGGGAACACTTTAAAGCTGCCTGTCAGATGGAACTATTAATACCTACCTCATGCATTCAGTTCTGATGCAAATCAGTATGCCATGTATGTAAACCTGTATAAGGAAAAACCCGTTGTTGCTCTTTACTCTCACACTCAAAACACTTCTGACACCACGTGTGTGGACTTTCCCACACCAAGCAACTCTGACACTAACTGCCTGGAGTTAGTGCAGATCCCACAGGTTTTGGGCTCAGTCCCACAAAACTGCCCCCACTTCAGGAGCCGAGCATAAATAGTGAGTCCCCAGGCTGCCCACACTTTTGACTGACTTGGCTACAGATCAGAAATTCCCATGACCCCTCCTCAGGTTCAGTCATTTGCTGGAACAGCTCACAGATCTCAGGGAAACATGGACCTGCATTTACCAGTTTATTATGTAATAAAGGATACTGTCAGGGAAGGGGAAATTTCCTCCTCCACCTCGCTTGAGTTCTTGTGGCTAGACTAATAGTAAAACTGAAACTACAAAGCTTAACAGGAGAAAAAGAAATTTTAATTTGTGCACGTGGAGGTCTCATAGAAATAGGACCTAAAAATTGGCCAAAGAAGGAAGATTTTTATACTTTTTAGACAAACAAACAATAAATTTGTGAGGAATTGAGAGGACAAAGAAACTTAGGCTTTTGGGTGTTTAATTAGTGAAGAATCTAAACAGAATTTGGTCTTGGGGTAAAGTACCAAGACCAAGTCAGCTGAAGTACCAAGGATTGTTCATACAGGCTTCTTGGCCCCAGATTCCCTGTCTCTGGCAATAAGGATGTCCTTCTACCTACAGGTGCAGGAAGTGCACCTCTCACATGAGTTTATCTTCTGCTTTCAGGGAGACAGAAAGGAGGGTAAGAGTGTTCATATTGTATTGGCCATTTTTAAGTAACTTTAAGTCAAAATAATGAATGTGCCTTGAGGCGCATTTGGGGGAAGCCTCCTCTGGGCCCCAACAATATGATAAAGGATACAGATGAACAGCCAGATGAAGATATATGTAAGGCGAGGTCTGCAAGGATCCCAAGCGCAGGAGCTTCTGTCCCCATGGAGTTGGGGTGCACCACCCTCCTGGTAAAAGGATGTGTTCATCAAACTGGAAACACTCCAAACCCCATACTTTAGGGATTTTTATGGAAACTTCATCATGTAGGCATGCTCGTCATTAACACATCTTCCAGCGCCTCTCCTCTGGGAGGGAGGTGCTGCTGAAAGTTCCAAGCTTCTAATCATGACTTGGTCTTTCTGGTGACCAGCCCACATCTAGGAGCCCACCAGGAGTCACCTCATTAGAACAAAAGACACCTCTCACTAAGGAAATTACAAAGGTTGTAGCTTAACGCATATATGTGGAATCTACAAAGGTGGTAGGAACTTGTGTCAGGAATCAGGGTCAAAGACCAAATATTAGCAGGAAATTGGGACAGATATATATATATATTTAATATATATATTTAATATATACATTATATATAATATATATATTAGGGAGAGAGAGACATAATTTCATAAAGCTCTTCTTAATAAATTGCCAAGTGTTTTAAAATGTGAGCTGTTTATGTGGAGTATAACATTTAAGGGTATGGTTTCAGGAGTCTTGCAGTCCCTGGTCCCAGTGTCACCTCTCCTGTGGATTAGCTCTGAGACATTGGACAGTGTCTTCTCAGTGTCAGTTTTCTTGCCTGTAAATGAGAAAAAAATTGGCTATAGTGTTGTAAGAATTCAGAGGAACATATAGCACTTACCATATACCTATCTGGCCTATAGTATGCAATGGAAAAAAATCTGACAACTTCTGTTGCTGTTTTTGTTGTTTTAATGAATAGCCTTAACAGAAAAGCAAAACATGGCATCCTGATGGCTGCCTTAACACTGTTCACAAAAAGCAGTATTAATAATATGCATCAACTGTCAGTGCAGGGGAGCTCAAATTTGAGTATGCATTAAAAATGCAAAAATTCCCAGAAATCATGATTCATTTGTCTGGAGGAACCTAAGAATTTTCACTTTTAGCACATACTACAGGTGATTCTGGTGTTTAAGAAATAATGTCTTGGAGTTAATGCCAAACTTCACTTCCTGCATCCTTCCTAAGGCTTTCAAAGCAGACTCCTTACCATCAAAATGTATTTTAGAAAAAGGGCTTGGCAGTGAGGTTTGAGTGTGAATGGCATCCTCACTATTAACTCCAGTAACTTCATCTAGAGCCTGTTTCTGCAGTCTGTACACATTTTCAGCTTGTGGCTATCATGACTGAAGTACAAAACCGACCAACTTAAGAGCTTCTTGAATTTCTCTGAAGACAAGGCCCCCTGTTCATTAGAAGGTAAAAAGTGATGGCTCTTTGACTAAAGGGGACAGGGAGAGAGGCCAAGAGGGACATATATTTGTGTGGAGTTTGGTTTAAAGAAAAAGAGAAAGAGACCAGAAATAATGAGTTTCAGCCTCATGTGTTCCTCACCCATACAGCTTAGAGCCATGCTCTGTTTTTTGGTAACAAGAATGCCTGTGACAGGAAAGAACTGCATATAGTAATCTACTTGGCATGAACACAGTAAGGTTTTACCATGGTTTATTTACACAGTCAAGGTTACAATTTTACCTTGCATACACCATAACAAGGGGTAGTAGTGGACCCTCAATTTCTTTCAGTTTTTCTCTTTCCCACACCATAATGGATTAAAGATGAGCATTGTGTACGTGTTTACATAGGATTAAAATCTCTTAGTGGCACCTAGTGTTCAGATAAAGTTTTTTTCTTTTACTTTTTTTTTTCCCACACCTAACATTCGTCACTTAATAATCTTTTCTGGTACATTTTTTTCGAGTTTCCATCAGTGACTTACGTGTTCATGAACCTCCACTGAGCACACTCACTAACCAGGAGTCAGCATGGGACTACACCCATGGAATAAAGATTGGCACTGAGCCTCAGCCATTCTGAGGCTGTTCACTGCTGCCACGGCACTGCTCTATCTGCTGTGAGGAATTCCTAAGTCTGTGGCTTTGCCTCCTGAAATAAAGGCGGCAGGCTAGCACAGAGCTGGGTTCACTGTTGGACAGAACTGGGTTAGCATCCTAAATCTGCCTCTTGCTGGCTAGATGACCAAGAGCAAAACATGGATTTCTCCAAGTCTCAGGTTACTCACCATACAATGTAATAATAGTACCTGATTCATAGGGTTATGATAAGGAATATTTGCAAGCGAAGCAACTGACAAAGGATTAATCTCCAAAATAGGAGACAGGGCTTTCCTGGTGGCACAGTAATTGAGAGTCTGCCTGCCGATGCAGGGGACACGGGTTCATGCCCTGGTCCGGGAAGATCCCACATGCCGCGGAGCGGCTGAGCCCGTGAACCATGGCCGCTGAGCCTGCACGTCCGGAGCCTGTGCTCCGCAACGGGAGAGGCCACAACAGGGAGAGGCCCGCATACAGCAAAAAACAAACAAACAAACAAAAAATCTGCAAACAATAAATGCTGGAGAGGGTGTGGAGAAAAGGGTACCTTCTTGCACTGTTGGTGGGAATGTAAATTGATACAGCCACTATGGAGAACAGTATGGAGGTTCCTTAAAAAACTAAAAATAGAACTACCATATGACCCAGCAATCCCACTACTGGGCATATACCCAGCAATCCCACTACTGGGCATATACCTTGAAATAAAACCATATTTCAAGAAGAGTTCACAATGTTCATAGCAGCACTATTTACAATAGCCAAGGACATGGAAGCAACCTAAGTGTCCATCAACAGATGAATGGATAAAGAAGATGTGGCACATGTATACAATGGAATATTACTCAGCCATAAAAAGAAATGAAATTGAGTTATTTGTAGTGAGGTGGATGGACCTAGAGTTTATCCTACAGACTGAAGTAAGTCAGAAAGAGAAAAACAAATACCATATGCTAACACATATATATGGAATTTAAAAAAAAAGGTTCTGAAGAACCTGTGAGCAGGACAGGAATAATGATGCAGATGTAGAGAATGGACTTGAGGACACGGGGAGGGGGAAGGGTAAGCTGGGACGAAGTGAGAGAGTGGCATGGACATATATACACTACCAAATGTAAAATAGATAGCTAGTGGGAAGCAGCTGCGTAGCACAGGGAGATCAGCTCCGTGCTTTGTGACCACCTAGAGGGGTGGGATAGGGAAGGTGGGAGGGAGGAGAAATGGGGACATATGTATATGTATAGCTGATTCACTTTGTTATACAGCAGAATCTAACACACCATTTTAAAGCAATTATACTCTAATAAAGATGTTAAAATAAAAAATGCTATTATTCAATACTTCCTGTTAGGCAGACAAGCAAAAAACCTAAGAGACAATACTTTTATGACTGCTAATCTGGCCCACCACAGACATTTCCTAGTAAAGATTAGAAGTCAGTAATCCCCTCTTTGTCTTGTAGGCCCTGTAAGATTTATGTGGGATGACTAATGTGAAAACAATGCATATTATTGTCCCAGGAGTTCCCCAAATTCTTAAATTACAAATGGTGGGGAAGTGTAAATTGCAAATCAAATTCATTATGATCTGGTGTATCATCTGATTTGAATCTGCTAATTATATGAAAATCAATTTGTTGCAATAATTTTCAATAATGCCTTTAAAGGACAGAGGGAAGAGAGAATATCAGGCAGGGATTGTCTTTAGAGGTATAACTGGGCAGCTGTAATTAACTACACTCCACACAAAGGGTCCTTTCATTACATAATTATTATGTACATTATTATTACATAAATATTATTATTATATTATATTATATTATTATAATTATTATTCCTCCTGCTTTTTAAGTGAGACAGTACAAATGTTGGAAAGCAAGGTGGTAAACATGAAAGTTAGACTTGGAAAATGAGTTTGGGATTTACGATGTTTGGGGAGTAGGTAGTTAGGTAGAGAATTTTTTAAGAAAACAAACACGAACCTTATACTCTCCTTGTCAACTAATTGGCCCAAATTAAAAGAAAATCTGCTTAAGTTGTGTGTCTGCTTAACAAAACACCTTGTTTTCCCTCTTTCTTATTTTTTAAATGAGACAAGTATCTCACATTTAATGTGAACCAGACAGCTCCCAGGCGCAATTGTCTCCTGAGAGAAGAGAAATGAGATTCTTCAAGAAAATAAAAATGTTTCATGCCTCCCTTTCATCTTGTGAAAGGTTACTTTTAAAAGTTAACTCCTGAAAAGGAACAGATGTGTCCAGAAATTAAGTATTCAAAGCCAGGCCAGGAGAAATTCTCTGTGCCCGGTATAGAAATGGAAGAGGTGGCTTTAGTTCCTTCAGCAATCTCCAAGAATTATTTTTAAGGGGGAAATGGGGGAGGGAGGGATAGGGCTCTTCTGCATGGTTTTGTTTTCAGTCACGGTGACCCTGACAGACTGTTAGGTGTATTAGGACAAAACATCTGCTTCCTCTTGTTGATATTCCCATCATGACACACTCTGATGAATGTATAGAACAAATGTGGCTTCTTTCCTTTTCTTTTTTTTTTTCTTGAGCAAATGAGGTTTATTGCAAATGTATCTTCATTTTATTCGGGTGATGTTTCCTCATTTTTAGCCAATATTCTCCTGGAAATCAGACCACAATTTTCACTGGAAAATTGGATCATTTTCAGATGAGATACTTTGAGAGCTAATTTAAAAGTGCACATGGGTGACAAAATAATCAGAAAAATACCTGAATCAAGAATCTGAATGATTATGCATGATATTTTCTGTCTTAACAAAAACATCCGTGTTTAATCTACTTCATCATGCATGACATGTCATAGAAAAAGGGAAGCAATAATTCACCCAATGACATATTTAAGGATCTTCTTTCACCTATCCCTTTATACATAAACATTCCCAAATGTCCCCGGTTCTTCATTTCCTGGGTTCTTTCCTCCATTTTGCATCTCTTGTTCCACACTTGAGCTCATACCTATTCACTGGCTTTTATCTCCACACTGGTCATTTCTGTATTATGGTGACCTTTCACCTGAGTCCAAACATTCCCAATGGATGCCCCCCCTGAGGAAAATGAATTTTCTCCTGTATTCACCAAGTTTACATTCACCAAGAATGTAAACCTCCAGGTCAGGTTGGATTTTCTTTGCAAGTCCTGTCAATTCCTACAGAATTTTCCAAAACTTCCTTCAGCTTTCTTAGATTAGTCCCACTGATATCGTACTAGTTATAACCCTAATCATCTCAAAGATACTTACTGTTGTATCTCCTCTATCTTATTTCTGCTTACTACCTGTGTGATGTAGGGGAAGTAATTCAAACACTCTGTGCCACAGTTTTCTCATGGGTAAAAACGGACTCCATAGTAGCCCTCTATAACATTTAGGCATGTAAACAGCTCTAAGAAACAGCTTAAACAAACATGGTGGTTTTTGTTCCCACATCTCATCTCTCAGCTGGTAAACTCCTCACATTTGCTGCCTCAGGTTTGTTTGTTTGTTTTTCCTAAAAGATGAATGTGGTCATTTTCCTCAACTGCCAAATGAATCCTAATTTTATACTAAAGTAAGACTCTACTTCTTAACTTTCCCAAGAGTGTAAACTAGTGCATCTTTCCAAACATTCTACAATTTAGCTTCAAGAAACAATGAACACTTGCTAAGCATTCTCCATCCCTTGTTTGTACAATATACTATGCATTTCATGCCTATCTTTTCCCTGTTAACATCTATTTGTGCATAATGGACCCTTCAACCTCCAGCTCAAAAGAGAACACATCTCTAAGAACTTTTACTATCCCTGAGCATAGTTGATCACTCACTTTTCTGAATTCCCATAATGTATCAATTATATCTTTATTTCAATCTTCCTAATATTAAAACTGAACAGATCTGAATCTTATATAAAAGTAAAACATATGGTATGAACATACTATAACACATACTATCTCCTACTTGGCTCAGAGATTCTTCAGGGAAGAAATACTGTCTAATTCATCTAGCTGCTATCCATAAGATTTCATACATATAGGCATTCAGTAAATACTTGTTGAATCATCAGTGCTTTAGATTTTACCAAGGTAATATGTATCATTAAATATGGCATTATAATCATACGATCTTGTGTGAAATTTTGAAATGAAGATACTTTCAAGTTTTTTCGTTTCTTAAACTTAGATAAACCCAGTCAACTGACTGAATAGCAAATATGGGCTCTGTGTGTGTGTGTGTTTGTGTGTGTGTGTTATGTGTTTACGCATGCAGTGTTGTTTTTCACCTGAATCTTTGTTCCTGTTATTAGTCAATAAAAGATTTCCATACAAATGCACTCTAGCAGAGGACTTTGTTTAACCCACAGGCAGCCAGTTTGGTTTGCTTGAAGACTGCACAGTGTTTTCATGATTATCATTATTATATTAGTAACAACTAATTTTACTGAAGTTTTAAACATGCTAGCCATGCACTATGTCCTTTTCATGTATTATGTCATTAAAATATGAACCATAGTCCAACAACCAAGTAAATAAAGGCTATCTAAATCCGTACCCCAGTCTCTCTGAAAGAAATGCCAAAGGGAAAACATATTTACAAGAGAAAGCAAAATTTCTTAAATATCTTATTTCCCCACAATATCACTCTTAGTATCTCACATAATCTCTAGAGATGCTCTCCAAACACTTTTCTCACCCAGTGCAAGCTCTAAAATCCATCTCTTCAAGTCAGCCCAGATAAGCCCCCTCATCAGTCCTATCTCTGCTTTCTACCTATGTGAACTTGGGCTAGTTATTTAAATTGAATGTCACACAATTTTCTCAGCTGTGTAGTGAGGATGGCTACCAGTAGTATTTAACAATGAACTCAGCTGCAAGAAAAGGTAATCCATTGCTTATACAAGTCTGCTTATCTTTTTCTCATACAAGAAGTATGATAATAGATGGTGGTTGGCCTTGGTTTGGGAACTCAGTAATGTCAAGGTCTATGCTTTGTAATTTTCTGGGCCATTCTCTCATCTTCACAAGATGGTTATTGCATCTTCAGCCATCATGTCTGTATTTAAGGCAATGGAAGGAAAGAAGAAGGAAGGAGTTACACTGGTATCTAATGTAAAAGCTCTCCCCAAAGTCCCCAGCTGGTGTTCGTTTACACCTCATTGTCCAGAACTGCTGCAAGGGAAGCTTGTACAGTGAGTAATTTTCACTGGAATATTGCACCCCAAACAGAACTGAAGCACTCTTAATGAGAAAGAAGGGGGGAATAGAATATTGGGTATAACTAATATTGCCTCATACCCTACCTTTAGGCTTGTCTTGAAAGTAAATGAACTGATACCTGTACAGTATTTACAAGCGTGCCAAGTAAATGGTAGTTGCTCAAAAAGTGTCAGCTCCTTTTAATAATATCCACTTTCTTCCTCCTCCTTTCTCTTACCCTCAATTTTCTGCCACAAGTTACCTTCTACTGTTGCAAATGTGATCTCACCCCTGGTCTGTTTCCCTTTTTCAGCCCTGGTTCCTTCCCGGTGTGCACAGTTAAGGCCTAGTGTAGACAGGATATGATACAGAGAATCCTGCAAATAATCTTTTACCAGGAAGAGCAAAGGAGTTTTTGAAAACTCCTGTTATTTTTTTGTTGTTGTTCCTGTCACACACTCAAAGAAAAAAAAAAGTGGCCTAGGAACCATCCATTTAAAATGCTCGTTTATTTAATACTTTTAGCTAGCAGATCAGAGTTAAAATTTGTTCTTCCCCAGTGAAGGTAAAGATGTGCATAATAAGACATATTAAGGTCATCAGTGGTGCTTCTAAACTTTGAAAATAAAAGCTTTTGAAGTCTATAATTAATAAGCAGTATGTTAGTTACTTGAATGAATTTACTTCTTTACTTGAGTGAATCTTTGATGTGGAGGACCAGGGGAATGAATTCTCCTTGACTACTTTTTATTGTAAATTCCAGTTCAGCAAAACGGTTGTCTGTCACTACAACGATCAGCATTATTCAAATCTCTCTCTCTTAATAAAATCTGACTACCTGGTGTCATCAACAAAAAAACACATCTCCTATACACTTCCATGGCCATGCCTCCTTGATCACTGAGCACTAATGCCACTTGATACTCACCTGTAGAAACAATGTCATGCCAGGCCTTAGCACCATCCCTGTGCTTACAGGGAATTAAAGAACCTCCAGCTAAATACATGAATGACTGTCAATCAATTGTAATATGCTGGTAACTCAGCATGTTCATATGCAGATAATTGGGTTTTGGTCTCATTCCTGAATCTAAACCCTGCCCCATAACAGATCTCTAAAAACTAGGTCATTTTTTATATTTCTCTGATTCATGAGTCATAGTTTTGCTAACTTGCTTAGAAAAAAAAAACACATTTGTTTGGGTTTTGGCTTTTTTGGTTTGTTTGCTTTTATTTTTGTTTTCTGAGAACTATGTCCAGTCCTTGTATCTACCAGTTTAACCATAGGATTAAAATTCTTCCATTCAACACCACCCCTGCAGCCTACTGGGGAACATCTCAGAGCCAAGATGTAGCTTATAGATTTTGTCTGGCTTTGACAGAGGAGGAGATTCAAACTCATCACATCACTATAAGCAAATTTTAAAACTGTAAATATCGATAGAATGACTATTTGCAGGTATTGGACAGCAAGAAATGCAAGATTATAATTCTTGTTAAGAAAAATGAACTAGTTTATCTGACTAGAACTCTTATATCCTTATGCCACAATTATTGTCACTATATCATGGTAACTTGCTGGGAAACATGTTTTATCTCTTTTTGGCTTCTTGGTGTAGCAGATGTGCCTACCTTAATTATCTGTACTCTGTGTGCTGTGTCCTTCATTATTTATTAAACAACTTCCTGTAACCTCTACCTGGGTTTATCCCCAAGCCTAAGCTACCTTGAGCAGTCCTTCTTCCCCGCTTGGCTGGCAATAAGAATCCTTAAGGGGTATATAACAAATATATAGATTACCCCTAGCAATGCATATTCAGTAGGTCTCAAGTGCAGCCAGTATTTTTTTTTCCTATTAAATGCTCCAGGTGATTCTTATCTTTAGCCAAATTTGGAAGCAGTGCCCTAGGTGGTATGATTAATTACTGGTATGATTAATTGCCATATCCTGATTTGTCCCACTTCTTCACCTCCTTTCTGACTAGGTCTACCAGGCATCCTACTTATTTTCAAGGCTGAAAGTTTAAAAAAGAGGTCAGAGAAAACATTTAAGATAATTTCAGTTAAGGGAAAATTAAGGGAAATTGTTCTGTTGAAGAATTGATGTGGTCTTTCACCTTCAATGGAGAAAGAGCCATGATATGAAGAATTAAGCCTCTTTGATGTGTTTAGTGTTAAAAAAGAAAATTGATACACAGCCACTTTGTTGGCTAAGCATATTATCAGGTATTTAAGGCTGTTTTCTCAGATTTAGAGACGACTGTGTTACCACTATTACAGCTACATATATGTAATGGTGTTATGTGTTAGCAGAGGGTCTTCTAACATCTGTGCTGATGTTCTCAAGACTTTGCAAGTGTCTGACTTTTTACCACTCCATTTTCATGTAGAAATGAAGGTGGAAAAGGAAAAATGTATGTAAAAAGGAACCATATTGGTAATATTTTGTTAAGGACACACTTTATTTATTCATTTGACAAACATATTGAACATGTTTTGTGAAAGGCACTGTATGAGGCTGTGGTTTCACAATAGTAAATAAGAAAAAAACATAATCATCTCCTTACTAGAATCTCTACTAGAATTTATGCTCTCATATGGAAGAGAGCCTTTTTAAGGTTTACTTAATTTTTTTATATCAATGTGGTAAACTATATTAAGGAGAATTTCAAGACACAATGATGTGATATTTAATGGAGGGAAATGAGGTAGTTTAGAAGTGAATTAAGGTTCCTAACTGAGAGTTGGAACATATATTTTACCTTTTCAGAGCAGCTAGCTCTTTTCTTCCTTCTGTTTTGAAACAAGTGTCCAACGGCAGTTGGCTTCTTTGCAGATAGACAATAGAAATAGACATGAAAACTTTAAAAAGAGAGAATGAGTGGATCTAAGTAGGCGTAAGTGTGACTTTTTTTTTTTTCATTTTTATTGCCTCTGTTCTAGATACGTGACTCTGGAGAGCATCAGAAATAGCACAGTTGATCAGACAGTACCGTTTCCATTTTCTATGTGGACCCAGGGAGGTGAGTTGTATTTTCTTACATCTCCAACTAGACACAGTGCCTCTATAAAAGCATATGTCTATAAATAATATTCAGGAAGAAATAAAGGGTTGTTAGTATTTTCTCATGTGCAATGGCTGCTGGTATCATTTTATCAGGCTGTTTTAGACTAGGTCATACATCATAACCAAGATATATGATCGTTTTTTATAACTATTAAGATTTATTTTTTTAACTACCACCTGCATCAGAAGAAACCTCATTCCAAAGACAATTCTTTTGGGGAAAGAAGAGATATATACCCTAACTGCTAAATTTAATTTCCAAAGTCAAAACTCTAACATGACTTAGAATGTGGGCATGAACGTGGAAACTTGTGATAGCTCTCCTGACAAGTTCAATTCTAACTTACACAGCTACTACCTATCAAAGGTGGAGGATGGTGACTTGAAAACTCATTTTCTGTTCTCTAAGGGGATAGAGTGATTCCAAGTGCATACATGACTGGGCTGTTATGTTAATACATTAATTTAGTTAGTTAATTTAATTATTCACCAATTAAAGGCTGCTGTGTTTCAGACATTGTGTTAGGAAATGCGAATACAATTGAGAATAAGACAAGGTTAGGTCTCTGCCGTGATAAATGTACATTTCAGTGAGTGAGATGGATAATAATATACTAAACAAAAAATTAATGTATTATAAGAATTTGGGTGCATGTTATAGAAGAAAAAAGGCAATCCAGCATAGACACCATTGGGAAGTTTGGAGGGGCCACATAGAAAGAAAGGGAAGGGAAGGAAAGTTCTCTCCTAAGTGGTGATATTTAAGTAAATATTCAAAAAGTGAGAAAGGGAGCCAGCCATGTAAATAACAGGAGGAAAGTGTCACATTGCCAACATCATGAGATGGAAGAGAGTGCCATTTAAGGAGGTTTGAGGCTCATTGAGGAGATCAGTATGTTTGGAATTTAGGCTGGGAGTGGAAGAAGATAAAAAGTCGAGTGAGGAAGTAGCCAGGAGTCAGATCTCAGCACCTCTTGATTTTATATAATGTATTGAAAATATACTGTATAAAATCTTCTTAGCTGTTGGGGATATGTAGAAGAGAAAGTGAGAAAAGATTGTAGAGGTGTGGCTTATAAATAGCTAAGAAACATGATGCTAGGTGTTATCAGTTGGGCTTTAAGCAAAGAAGTAACATCATCGTGATGTCATGGGATGGAGTTACTAAAAAGATTAGACCTTGGGCAATTATTGGAAACTGGTTAAGAGAACTACGTAAGGTTGTTGCCTTTGTAGTTGGTGTTGAGCTGGCAATGAGGGAGAGGAAGGACCAACTGGGACCGCTCCCACTTGTCCCTCACTGCCTTCACCTTTGATGATGTGAGTAATCTGTCAGGTGCGAGCACATCTGGCCCAGAGCTCAGAAAAACCAAAGGAGAAGAGGTTTAGGAGCTGGTTAGCTGTGAGTCTGGGTGCTGCCTTACACCATCAATGTGAGCTGGTAAATCAGCCACAGTATCCGTGGGTTGCTCCAGTGGCCTGTACCCTACGCTGACCTGCACAGTGTGAAACTGGCTGCTGCTCCATTTCCACTTCCTAAATCTCCCATAAATTTCTCTTGTTCCAATCTGGAAATCACACAAGGAAGGGAATTTTGAGAAAGTAGCTGCCGTTTAACTAAATTGGAACAGAACAAAGCCATTGCACTAAGTGTAGCAAAAAAAAAAAGCTTATATGGAAAGCACTTGTAGTGATATGGCTAAATCTTTTGGTGGTAGTTTTGTATGAGTTTGTGTGTTTGGAGGAGCTTGTTTTGATTAAAAAAAAAAAGATCTGATTCTCACATACTCTTTGTTCTCTCCTCAAATTTTATTGGAAGACAAATTCTCATATTCATGTAAACTTTTGTTTTGATAATATATGGTACTGTTAATAATCTAAAACTTGACTTATAAAATCCTCACTTTGAGCTACATACAGCTCCAAGGTATTGAAGCTAAAACTTTAAACGTGATATTCAAGAACACACGAGGGCCTCCCTGGTGGCGCAGTGGTTAAGAGTCCGCCTGCCGATGCAGGGGATACGGGTTCGTGCCCTGGTCTGGGAGGATCCCATATGCCGCGGAGCGGCTGGGCCCGTGAGCCATGGCCGCTGGGCCTGCGCATCCGGAGCCTGTGCTCCGCAACGGGAGAGGCCACAACAGTGAGAGGCCCGCATACAGCAAAAAGAAAAAAAAAAAAAAAAAGAACACACGAAACAAGGTCTCAAAATTATCATAGTTGGAGCAATCTGTAGACCCAGTGGTTTTCAAATAATGTCTGTCCTCATAGATGAGAGGGCTCTTTTATGTACAACATAAAAATAAGAGGAGAGAAAAGCCTAATAATAGCTCTGATTGTGGCAAGGGTAGGAGATTGAGGGTCACCTGCCCTTTCCCCTTTTGTAGGCCATGAAAGGACTCTTACAGAATAAACAGAATGGGAATACGAGATCTCTCAAGGCTGCCTCTGTCTCATTCTCTCTTCATTTGAAGCAAGACTCAGCACCTCTATTGTAGCCACAAGATACAGGCAACTACACAGCACGTAAATGGGAAATGGAAGTTTCATTGAAGATTCTGAGTGGAGAGAGGGAAAATTGTTAGTCCTGCACACCAACAGCAATGTTGCATTAAAATACTCTTTAAGCGAGGAGGGGCAAAAGAGGGGTAGGGGATTATGAGGTACAAACTACTATGTATAAAATAAATAAGCTACAAGGATATATTGTATGACACAGGGAATACAGCCAATACTTTCTAATAACTGTAAATGGAGAATAATCTATAAAAGTATTGAATCACTGTTATACATCTGAAAGTAGTATAATCAGCTATACTTCAGTTTAAAAAATGCTCTTTAGGGCTTCCCTGGTGGCGCAGTGGTTGAGAGTCCGCCTGCCGATGCAGGGGACATGGGTTCGTGCCCCAGTCCGGGAAGATCCCACGTGCCGCGGAGCGGCTGGGCCCGTGAGCCATGGCCGCTGAGCCTGTGTGTCCGGAGCCTGTGCTCCGCAGCGGGAGAGGCCGCAGCGGTGAGAGGCCCGCGTACCGCAAAAAAAAAAAAAAAAACTCTTTAAACATTTTTCCTCCAGTTTCTCTGCCATATACCCCTTTCATCACTTCTAACATACCTCCTATCAAAATCCCTTTTATTGCCTTGAATAACAACTATGCTTATTAAGAACTTAGTGAAATAAATACTTAGAGTTAGTTTAAGCTATCCTTCTAAATAATAATATCAATTGTTTACTGAGTGCTTAGTATATTCCAGGTACTGTGCTAATTGCTTTACATGAATTATCCCTTTTTATTCTCAAAACAACTCCATTAAGTTATAGGCAGGGAAGCTGAGGCAAAGAAAGGTTAAATAATTTGTCCAAGGTTATTCAGGTAATAAGTGGTAGAGGCAGGATGCAAATCCCATGCTGACCTCAGGCTGACTTCTTCCTAAGAAAGATAATTACCAAGAGATGTATTGTTATCAACCAGAGTTTTTGAAAACCTTATGCCCCACCAACCCAAAAAGATAATTGAAGTATACTCCAAACAAAACCAGTCACCTCCTGGGTGTTAGGGAGGAAGGGAATCATAATGTTTCTTGAAGAAATACAGTTATTTCCTATGATGTTACAGCCACTTGGAAACCACTAATATTCTGATCTTCATTTTTAAAAGTCAAAGCTTTTCTTCACCAACCATTTTTTAAACTTATTAACTGTATTTTTCAAAGATGTTTGCAACATCTCCCATCTTACAGCTGCTATTACAATGTGACTTTCACATTCCTTCCATAAAGAGATGGGGTTCATGTTTTACCATTCAGAATCTAGGTAGGCTTGTGTGACTATGATTAAAGTAATATTATGCATCTTTCATGGCCAACTTTGATTTGGCTCTTGGGATGCTCGCTCTTGGAACTCAGCTGCTATTCTGTGAAGAAACCCAGATTGATCCACCTAGAGAGGCCATATGGAGAGGCCATACATAGGTGTTCTGGTTAATAGCTGTGCTGACAGCCCAATCAACAGCCAGTGTCAACAACCAGACATATGATTAAACATGCCTCTGGAAGATTCCTGTCCTGAGTGTTCAAGTCATCCCTAGGCTTTGAGACTACCCAGCTGAGATTTCTGGTACAGAGACAAGTAATACAGGCTATGTTTTGTCCAAACTCCTGACCCACGTCTGTGAGCAGGATGCCATGGTGTTTTATGCCACAAAGTGGTGTTGGGGTGGCTTGGTACACAGCAGTAGTCACTGGAACCTACAATGAGAAAAGAGGTTCAAGGAAGAAGTAAGGCTCTCCTAAGCCCTAGAACACATACTCAGTATGCTCTCAAAAACGTTCAGTGAATTTAACTGCAGCATAGCAACAAAGCCAGTACATCTCGATAGCACCCTGTCTGCTGTACTACAGTACTTTCTCCAACTAGACTTAAAAGTAATAAAAAATAAAAAGGGAGATTTTGCTATACCAGTTATTAAAAGCCATGGTAACCAGGACTTTTAAAAATATATAATACATGCTGCTAAAGTTCTTGAAAATAGTTTTCTCTCATGAATAATTTAAATAGTCTTCCATTTAATTTCTACTTTCAAAGTATTTCTTGACTTTTTGTTCTGACTCTACATGCCTTCTGCATTGATTTCTTACTCTGTATTCTATGTATTCCATCTCTCCCAGTCAGGAAGTTTTATCCAGCTTTTCTTTCTGGCTTATGTAAGAAATAAGTGTAGTGAATATACTTTTTCAAACCTGGCATGCTTCTGGGTAACAGATTCTGCTCTAGCTCCCTATCCCCACTGAGAATCACTGCTTCGTGGCACTGCTTCAGAAATCATTTTTATACTTGTAAAAAGATAAATACTAACTTACTCCCCATCCAAATTGTGATGATATTCTAATTAGTTGAGTCCAAATTAGCCATCTATTATTCTCTCCCAGATTCCCTGCCATCCTCTACTATTTCTGAACAAACATCAATTGTGCCAATGTCTTGAGTAGTGTCGATCTAAACTGAAATGGTTCCAGCTTCCTTAATATCATCACCAACTGTCTTATTAATTAATTAATGATGCTGTGAATAATAAAGTACTAGTGTTGTTAAACCAGGCAAAAAGTACTAGGCAGGCAACAGCAGCAACCACTCTGGCTTACCAGAGCATCTCTCCCCTAGCTAGAAGGAGAAGGTTGACGTTCTCACCAGGCATTAGAACACCGGAAGCAGGAACATAAAGTAATAATTCACCACAATTGAGGGTAACATCCTGATTCAATTCTTTGGAGGTGAGATGCTCCTCAGGTTACTAGAGTGGACTTTCTTCAAGTGAAGGCTAAGGTTTCTGCCTACTGGTGATCTAATGAGGGATATGCGGGTTCTTCTTGTGTTTGTTTAGGGCACCTTCCCGAATGTGGGAATAAATATAATTCACTGGACAAGCCACACAATAAATAGGTTTTACCATATGCTCTGTCAGCTTTATGATGCTGAAAGTAAAGGTAGAACAAGAAGAGTGAGTATTGGGGATAAAATAGAGTGAGTAATAAGAGAACAAAGCCATCCCTGTTGAAAAGAGCTTTTACTCAAGAGTATTGAATGGAAGACTTATTTTTTTTCCTCCTCTAGTCCAGGTGAACACAGTCTGAGGAGACAGTCATTGTTTGAAATGACTGATGTTATTTCTTTGAGTTTGTCACCATTACCACAAGTATGATCAGGATTACTTTGTTTGCTCAGCTGTTCCTGGCCCTGCTCCTCTTGCCTCAAACCAAGCAAAATGAGAGGTGCACGGAGCATAGGATCCATCAACTGCCTGATGAAGCCCCGCATTCAGGCCTCCCCCTCCTCTCCTCATCAATCTCCATTGTCCTGGCAAGAAGGTATCCATCTGTGACAGTATATGCCACCCTCAAGCTGTACAATACAGCAGTGTTTTCTGAGGATGCTGGCTTACTGTGATTAAAGATCTCTTTGTTCATTCAAGGAAAGGGGTGAGGGAGGCTAGGGGATGCAGCTGGCATTTTTTAGTATCTGTTCTGCAAAAGGCACAATGCTTTTTCTTTACATATATGATTGCTCTATTTAAATCTTGCAATAAATCTGTGATGTAGGTATCCTTTTTTTCCATTTTACAGATAAAGAAACTGAGGCTCAGAGATGATAAATAATTTGTCAAAGGCTAATTAGGTCCTAGTAACTGAACTGTAAGCTCCAAGAACACAGGCATCTTGCCTTTTTCTGCTCACCGTTGTGTACCCAGTGTCTAGACTGATACCTGGCACACAGTAGGCACTAATATATGTTGAGTGATTAATGAATGAATAAATAAATGAAAAAATGAAGTGGCAAGACAAGCATTTGTACCCAGGGCTCTGATCCCAAATCCCATGATAGATTCATGTGACTGCAAATAAAGCAAAAGCAACAACACCACAAACTACATAATTAACGTACATTGGGGTGGGGGGGAAGAAATAGAATTCATTATGAGATGACCCCATTTAATGAATTTTTTGAGATTTACATCTTTTTAATGTGCAGAATAAGTATATGATTCATCAGTCTTGTTTTTTTTTTTCTCTTGCATTGTTTTTCTATATGTGGTACTGTGACTTGATGTTAGACATCTGGGCAGAAGAGTTGAGCTAATGTTGTAAGTAAAATACTTAAATTAAAACTTCAGATATCTCCTCAACTTATAATTAAATGTACCATATGGTCCTATTTTACTGAAAGTCAGAGCCTAATTTAATGTTTTCCTTTTCAGCAACAAATTTTATTGGCTCATTCTCAATCATTTTTATGTCAAGAAAACAATTACAACCAAGGCAATATTTTGAGATTATTAGACAGAAACAGTCTCTTACCTTGGGATAAGAATATTGTTTTTGGTGTGGATTTATCATTATTTAAGTTCATAAAAAAATACTTGCTTAGCTTACCAAGTGTTATGTCACTTTAAGAAAGGTTCACACTTTTCTCCAGTTTTCATCATCCTACTTTCTATTTAATTTGAATACAATCTGAAACAAAATGCTGATCTTTGCAGAATTTAACAAATATGGTTGAGCATTACTTGGGGTGTCTTAAAAATGTCCAGTAAGTAAGTTACAAACAAAAGGGCAACTCTTATCATCTAAAAAATTTCGTATGCTCTTGTCAACTTTCCTAAATGAGGAAAGTGGGATGTACAGAGTATTAATTAATATTTAAAGATAATAGCATTTGAAAGAGGCAATTCCAGTTTTCTGTCCACCTTCTTCTAGATCTGCAGATATGTTCAGCAACTATAGTCAACTTAAGCCATCTGGCAAAAAGAAAAAAAGTCATAGTTTTTATGACTATGTAATAAAAAGTCATAGTAATCTTCCCCACCAAATATATTTTATGTACAACTGTTGCTCCAGACATCAGTCACCAACTAAGTAGATATTGTGTCAATGTGCCTTATTGCCTAAACTTCACGGTTATTCATTTTTAAGTGTCTGTTAGGCTTTCTCTGTTCCAAGGATAGCTTTTCTATCAAAGTAAGTGACACAGTCTCTTCCCTTCAGAAACAAATAATCTAAGGCAAACACTTCCAAGGGTCTAATAACCCCAAAAGATATCATGTAAATGAGGGACAAAATAACTGTATTGTCAGATACAATAAGAAGACATTGTGCACAGAGGAGGATTCATTCAAAGGAGATGCTTGAACTTCAGAGTGAAAACCAGGATTTAGAGTGGGTAAATAATTTATCTTATACGCACATTGTAGAATCCTATGCATATGTGTGGAAAAATGAATAAAGTGGATCCAACTCCAGGTACTGACATGGGAGTCACAAAGGCAGTAAGTTGAAAAAGCAAGTTATATTCACCCAGCAAATATTTAAGGAGCGCTTGCTATGTACCAAGCACTCCTCTGACTTCTGGATATATCAAGAGTGAATAAAGTCCATGCTTTCACGGAACTTACATTCTACTAGAATCCAATTTATGTAAAAAAAATAAAAAGGTTGTGTATGTACCTATGAGTAAATTTATTCATATAACTGAGTAAGGGCCCTGGAGGACACAGATTATACAGCTAAGTGGTGGTCTCTGGACAGCAAAGTAGGAGTGAGGAGGTGGTGATGGGAACTTTGACATTGTTTGTATATTGATGTATTGTTTGAATATTTTAAAGGAATAATATATTCTTGTCTCGCTTGTACTTAAAAATAAAACAATAAGGAGAAAAGTAAAGCAAAAAAAGAAACAGAGAGGGGGCATTTTGTGCATAGGGAACAATTTGATTTGAAGATGGAAATGAGGGCTAGCAGCTTGTCAGAGTTTTCAAGGGATATGTCCTGAAACTCCATAATCCCCAAATTGCTACCACAGTTAAGTTTATCCTGATTCATGGATCCATAGAGAGACACGTGCCATCCACAGTGTGTAACATCATACCCCTAGCTTGCTGCCATTTCAGTTTTCATTGTTTTACATCTCACTTGATGGACCTTTAAAAAAAAAAGAAAGAAAAGACAGACTATCATCTTAAAAGGGTGACAACACAGGCAGTGAGAGAAGCAGCCAACATTGCTGCACTGAGAGGATGTTTTTCAGGCTACTGACCAGGTTTGCTGCTGGATAAATGAGTGGCTTGGAACATATGCCTTGTAAGAAGTAACAGGAATGATTCAGATTTATACTATGTATCAGTGATCATTCAAGAATAGTTGAAATGATGCATGTTAAATTTGCCAAGTCACATGTCAACTCTGTTAAAAAAAAAAAAAAAGAAGACAGATTGTGTCTGGAAGGCCTGACAATAGGGTGGAAGCATGCAGGCACAATCAATAGGTAGCCCAGTGCAAAAGCAAGTTAAAAAATTTAAAAAACATGTCAATCACCCGGATGATATTGCTAGACCACACCATCTGTGGAAACACCTTCATGTCAGTGTTGGAAAGGAAAACCTGTGGATTTCTGGCTTTATGATGTTCCATTTTGACTTTTTGTTCTAGCATTATGGCAGTGAAGCATAAGATATAAGATTAGATGGCAGTGATAAGCTTTCTATGTTCCTGATTAATACAGAATTCTTTCCAGCAGGCCAGTGGTCAATATGTGGAACTTGCCACAGTATGAGGGGTGGAATAGTCTCTCCACAGTAAGGAAGGTCTGTCTCAGGGCTCATTCCTAAGAGATTTGAATGCGGGAGCATGGAGCAGCCCTGGTAGGAAGTGGTCTAATTCATGAGGCCAGCCCAGGACACCGAGCACTGTGATGTACTCAGTGAGTAAAGTTCCAGTTCACTTTTACTCTGTGTGTTAAGTATTTTACTTACAACATTAGCTCAACTCTTCTGCCCAGATGTCTAATATAAATATCCAAGTACAACATGTTCCTAGTTGTCTTGTGTCAACATATAGGTATTTGAACTGTTTCCTAAAACTCAAAGTTACCATTTAGCCACCTTGCACATTTTCCTTTGCAGGAGTCAAGGGTTTATGTTTATTTCCTCACTTAAACCATCATAATAGATGCGTTATAAATTTTTGATAATTTTTGCGGAGATGCTTTTGAACTGTGGGATAAGTTTAAGAACATTTTTAAAATTGATTTTACAATAGTACCTCACATATAGTGTATGGACAATTGGAAAACTGAAAGGAAAGCATTTGAAAGGCACTTGGGGATGTTGGAAAATGAGGGGGAAAATGTCAGTTTAAATACTCAGTGTATTTTCAAAACTGATTGGTACTTCATGAAATGTTCACCAAATTTTAAAACATTATTTATTTCCTCATTTGGTCCTCTCAGTTCTCTGCCCTGTTCCCAGAGTATAAGGCATTTCTTTACCAGTAATGTGTTATTTGAATGTGCAATATATTTTTTATTCACATTATCAGCTCCAGCAATTCAATTCCTCACCAGCCACACGTAAATGGCTGAGATAAGAGAATTGGAAGATCTATTATGTGCTTTTTTAGTGTGTAAAGTACAGATGTATAAGTCCATAATCAAAATAGACTGGAAAGTCACAGCAGTGCACCATTGTGAAAGCCTCGAATATTCCATTAAAATACTTCTTGTGGCTCAATTGGCCTATTTGCCTTCTCTTTCCAGATCAGATTTCAGACCATTTATATACAAAGATACTTCACACAGCACACTTTCTTCTAGACACAGAAAATGTTATTCACCTTATACATTTTCTTGCCTCCATGGTAATTTTTGAAATGGTTTGAACCTTTTTTTGTTGTCATTGTCCTAGTAGAGAAAAAATTTTATAGCATGTGAAAAATAACAAGTTGATGTAATTATGAAAAGGCTTTTAAAATTTGATGGTGCAAGACCTCAAGAAAAAAAAAGTCTCCTGATTATGATAAATATATAATATGTATAAATATATAAACTAGCAAGATCATACTACTGGTGAGAAAATGACCATAAATCTTACTGAATATTTCTAAGATGCGACAGAATATTAATAGGATATTTTATTTAATTTGTTTAAAAATCAGAATATTGAGCGATAGAGTTTCCTCTTCAACTGCTAAAATGTTTCAGTGGCTTGAAGATGTTACTGCTCTTATGTAAAGTAGAATTTTAAAGCACTTTATCTTTGCATTTATACAAGATAATATGCTCACTAATGAGCAAAGTGACGCAGAAAATGAAACCCACTACATTTTCTTAATTTGACTGGGTTACTGAGAGCAGTAATAAATATTTGTTGCAAGTGATAAAACAGATTATCTTTGTTAAAATTTTCGCATGGACTAAAGTGAATTAACCTAAATATCTGCGTGTTGAATCAAGCTGAGAAATCAAACAATTTTCTCAAAACCTGGGGCCCTTGCTAAAATGAGAATATTCACTTTGGGCATTTACTGATTAAAATTGCCAGAGTATCTTTCACAACTGTTATTTCAGTTAGTCCATAAAAGTAGATATAAGTATACAAAGCAGAACAAGCATGTCAGGAGTCTTGACGAGTGACCTGGGTTGAGCTATTTTCTTTTTCCATAAGGTCTTCTGATTTAATTTAATCACTGGAAAATAATTTTGTTCGTCAAGGGAATTTTGTGCATAATTATGTTTAAGTATCAAATAGTTTCCTTTTTAGAGACAAAGATTAATATTTTATTTTCATACTTATTTGCGGTACGCAGGCCTCTCACTGTTGCAGCCTCTCCCGCTGCGGAGCACAGGCTCCGGACGCGCAGGCTCAGCGGCCACGGCTCATGGGCGCAGCCGCTCCGTGGCATGTGGGATTTTCCCAGACCGGGGCACGAACCTGCGTCCCCTGCATCAGCAGGCAGACTCTCAACCACTGCGCCACCAGGGAAGCCCTTTAATGCCATTTTGTTAAAATTTTATTTATTTATTTATTTATTTATTTATTTATTTATTTATTTATTTATTTATGGCTGCATTGGGTGTTGGTTGCTGCGCGCAGGCTTTCTCTAGTTGCGGTGAGCGGGGGCTACTCTTCTTTGAGGTGCGTGGGCTTCTCATTGTGGTGGCTTCTCTTGTTGCAGAGCATGGGCTCTAGGCACGCAGGCTTCAGTAGCTGTGGCACATGGGCTCAGTAGTTGTGGCTCGTGGTCTCTAGAGCTCAGGCTCAGTAGTTGTGGCACACGGGCTTAGTTGCTCTGCGGCATGTGGGATCTTCCCAGACCAGGGCTTGAACCAGTGTCCCTTTCATTGGCAGGTGGATTCTTTTTTTTTTTTTTTTTTGATTTAATAAGCTTTTACCAAATGTTGGGCAGGTGGATTCTTAACCACTGTGCCACCAGGGAAGCCCCAATGCCATTTTTTCAATTAAACAGGCATGTATCATAAACACTTATTGTGTGTAACAGACACGCCATGATCATATGAGAAGAAGGAAGGAATAGCTATAAAGGTGGATAAGATCTAGCACCGGTCCCAACATAAAGAATGTTTTAAGAATAGGACAGTTCTAAGAAGAACCACCGGTGGTTGCAAACTCAATTCTTATTATGAAACAATTTCAAAATGTAAATTCAATTTCCTTTGAGCTATATGTATACTTAACAATTTGTGAAGAACCCTGCTAGTTCTGTAGCTTGTTAGCTAACTTTCTTGAAATGAAGGCTTTGTGAAAGCACATTTGCACTCTCTCTTTAGTCTCTGAAGTGCTTCCCATGATATATGTAGTGAAAGTATTAATACAGAAGAAGGGATGCTTGCAATACATATTTATTGAGCACCTACTGTGTTCCAGGAACATGGTGTTCAGTTTTCAATGAAGTCATTTGCAACCTGGAATCTCTCTACCACTAATTAACTGTTTGAAATTAAAAATAAATCAGCACACACAGGATATCCTGTTGTCGCTAGTTTCATTCTCTTCAAATTAATGAATATTTGAATATAGCTAGATATCAGTGAAATAATAAATTCCAGTTCTTATGCTATTGCAAATTACATCATTTGATCAAGCAATCTTTGGGGGAGATGTGAATAAGCTTAAGCTGGGGAATGCATCTGTTTGCAGTAAGAAGCTCAAGATTATGTGAATACATTATTGACATTGTTTCCGATCAAATAGTTGTGATGATTACATTGGACAGTTGGAACTGTTCCAATGCTGTTATCTTATTAACTTCACTGTGTCCAAATCTAGTTACTCTCCAGTATTTTCTTTAATACACTATAATGTATCTTTTCCTGTTTTTCAGCAGCTATGTTTTGTACAAGTGTGAACATGATCTAAGGATCAATTTTATTAATCGAGCCCCTTTCCCATGTTAACTACTTAATTAAATCATCATGAAGTGCACTGCTTTCCTCTAAGAATAAGATCCCTTTCCTTAGCCTTTCTCCTCAACATACTAGATCTCTGCAACAGTCACTTTCATGGTGTTCCCTAAACGGTATATTTTCCAAATCTGTTTTCTTTTCCTTAGGAATTCCATAATGACCAATCCAGTACTTCCTCTAGGTCAGGTCAAATTGATAACAATGCCCTGAATTTGATTTATTATCTATTTTGCTAGAAACACAGCCAAGAATTCTCCTTTCTTTGTTCCTGCCACCTCAAGCTGCCTTGCAAACTTTGGAAATTTCCCCACTATTTGGTTTTATGTTACTTTCTTTTTTTTTTTTTTTTTTTTTTTTTTTGTCATATGCTGACTTTCCAGTTAAATATCTTGCTCTAAGCCTGTTTACACTGAGTTATAAATATGTTTGTTGCTTCTTGGTCCAATAACCGAGTGACACATATTTGTGTCTCCCCTGAAACCACCATTTCTCATTAAGAAAAAAGAATAACCTAAACAAAATTAGATGACAGTATAAAAACAAAGGCTTAGTTTCACTTCAGAAATGACAGTTTGCTCTTTTTTTTAGACTCTTTACTTCTTAAGCTTTCTTTTCATAAACTGAATCACTGACTTCGTTTAAAAACAAGTTAACAGCAACAACAGCAACAAAAATCAGTCATTTCAGGAAGAAAACTGAAACTAACCAGTAATTACAACATCTATAAATATAGTACAATATTTTTGTCCTGTATTTATCAACAATAATTTTTATCTATATGGTCAAGAGCAATGATAGAAATATTCTATGTCTGCCCTGGTCAATGTGGTAACCACTGCCCATATGTCTACTGAGCAATTGAAATGTGGCTTGTGTACATGAGGAACCAAATTTTAATTATATGTGATTTTAATTAATTTAAATTTAAACGGCCACATGTGGCTAGTGACTACTATGTTGGACAACACAGGTCTAGAATATGAACATAATGGGTAATTTTGAAACCATTATTCAAATTATAATTTTGAGTGCTATTTTTGTTTGTCTTTTTTTTTTTTTTTTTGCTGTACGCGGGCCTCTCACTGCTGTGGCCTCTCCCGTTGCGGAGCACAGGCTCCGGACACACAGGCTCCGCGGCCATGGCTCGCGGGCCCAGCCGCTCCGCGGCATGTGGGATCTTCCGGGATCGGGGCACGAACCCGTGTCCCCTGCATCGGCAGGCGGACTCTCAACCACTGCGCCACCAGGGAAGCCCCTATTTGTCTTTTGAATAGAAAGTCTCGTAATCATTCTTTAATATAATCACAATAGTCCCTTTACCCTAAACATTCCTATGTGTCTTAAAAGGGCAAATGCTTAAACATTTATAATAATAGAGCTTCAGTCTATCACTAAATTCTCACAACACTCTAAGGTAAGAACTCCTTTAAGCCTATTTTACAGATAAGGAGACTAAAACTTCGAAAAATATTTTTCCTAAAGTCACACAGCTTTAATGTAGCAGGATCTACTTGGGATCCTTATGTTTCTGACTCCAAGTTGTAAGATCTTAACAACTCTAATGTGAATTTTTACTGCCTGCTATTTTCCAGACTTTGCTTTGCAGACAATCAACAGAATTGAAAATAGAAATTTTAATTTCCCCTGACACTAAGATGAGGTAATATGTAAATACTACTGCTCTTTTACAGCAAGCCCATCCAAAGGTCTAAATCTAAACAAATACACAAATTCAAATTCTCCACACATAGAGCTAGACACAAAGTCTAAAAAAATAAGTATTTTTTTAGAACTTCATTCCTTAAAAAACCTTCTTGGTAGAAAACACTTAAACCTGCTCAGTTTTGAAAGATTTTTAAACATCTTTTTAGTGCATTCATGAGCTGGCAAGAAAGTAAGGAAAATCTCCCACTGCTCAAAAACACAAAAGTGCAAATCAGCGGAGACTGGCAAGCATGGGGGAGGGGTGGCGGGTGCAGCTTTGCTAGTCACATATGATAATCCCTTGAGGTCCAGAGCTTTGCTACTCAAAATGTGGTGTACAGAACAGCAGCATCAACACCCATTGGCAGGGTGTTAGAAATTAAAAATCTCAACCTTACTGGAGACCTACAGAATCAGAATCTGCATTTTTCACAAGAACTCCTGGGAATTTGATAGGCTCTTCTGTTTGGAATGTATACTTTTGGAATGACTGCTTTTAAAATGCCTCAAAATGGTTACTGGAGATATAGCCTAGAGTCCATGCAAGGTGCAAGGTAGGGTCAGGTATTCAAACTGAAAACTGGAAACCCCCAAAAACCAAATGCACTGATGAAGGGTGAACCAGGAAATGCTCACCAATTAAAGAGAGCTGTTAGAAAAATATGTTCATCTTAGTTTTGGGTAAGGTCTTAGAGAATGGGGAAACTTTCCTGAAATTTTCAACCAAAAATCAAGACCCAATGTGTCTTAGTGCCAGGATAAATATCACGCTTTGAAGTCTGAAAAGTCCTAAGCAGAGAATTCAGACGAAAGTTGTTATAGGTTGTTGGTGCCTATAGGAAACTGGCATAATGGGGAAATGCACTTTATATATTTTTATTGAAATATAATGGACTTACAACATTATATTACTTTCAGGTGTATAACATAGTGATTCAATATTTTTATTTGTTACAAAATGTTCACCATGATAAATCAATTACCACCTGTCACCATACAGAGTTATTACAATATTATTGACTATATTCCCTATGTTATAAATTGCATTCCCGTGAATCATTTATTTTATAACTGGAAGCTTGTTCCTCTTTATCTCCACCACCTATCTTTCGCCTTCCCCAACCTGTCTCCCCTCTGGCAGCCATCAATTTGTTCTCTGTATCTATGAATCTGTTCATGTTTCGTTATATTTGTTCCCGTGATTTTTTTTTTAGATTCCACATACAAGTGAAATCATACGGTATGTGTCTTTCTCTGTTTGACTTATTTCACTTAGCAAACTACCTTCCAGATCCATCTATGTTATTGCAAATGGCAATATTTCATTCATTTTACGGTTGAGTAATATTCCACTATATTCACGTACCACATATTCTTTATCCACTTATCTATTAATGGGCACATAGATTGCTACCATATCTTGGCTGTTGTACATAATGCTGCAATGAACATAGGGTGCATATATCTTTTTGAATTAGTGTTTTTGTTTTCTTTGGAAAAAAATACCCAGGAGTAGAATTGTTGGATCATATGATAATTCTATTTTTAATTTTTCGAGGACACTCCTTACTCTTTTTCCATTGTGGTTGTAGCAATTAACATTCCCATGAAAAGTGCACAAAGGTACCCTTTTCTCCACATCCTTGCCAATATTTGTTATTTGTTGCTTTTTGATAATAGCCATTCTGACAGGTATGAGGTGATACCTCATTGTGGTTTTGATTTACATTTCCCTAATAATTAGTGCTGTTGAACACCTTCTCATGTGTCTTTTGGCCATCTGTATGTCTTCTTTGGAAAAATATGTATTCAGGTCTTCTGTCCATTTTCTAATCAGATTGTCTGTTTTTTTTTTTTTTGCGGTATGCGGGCCTCTCACTGTTGTGGCCTCCCCCGTTGCGGAGCACAGGCTCCGGACGCGCAGGCTCCGGACGCGCAGGCTCAGCGGCCATGGCTCACGGGCCCAGCCGCTCCGCGGCATATGGGATCCTCCCAGACCGGGGCACAAACCCGTATCCCCTGCATCGGCAGGCGGACTCTCAACCACTTGCGCCACCAGGGAGGCCCTGTCTGTTTTTTTTGATGATGAGTTGTGTGAGTTCTTTGTATATTTTGGATATTAATCCCTTATCAGATATATCATTTGCAGTATCTCCTCCCATTCTGTCTTTTTGTTATGTTAATAGTTTCCTTCACTGTACAAAAGTTCTTTAGTTTGAGGTAGTCTCAGTGTTTATTTTTGCTTTTGTTTCCCTTGCCTGAGGAGAAATACACACCAAAAAAATATTGCTAAGACCACACACTAAAGAGTGCACTGCCTATGTCTTCTTTCTGTTTTCTTCTAGGAGTTTTATGGTTTTAGGTCTTACATTTATCTTTAATTTATTTTGAGTTTATTTATGTATATGATGTGAAAAGGTAGTTCAGTTTGATTATTTGCATGTAGCTGTCCAGTTCTCCCAACACCATTTATTGAAGAGGCTATCTTTCCCCATTGTAAATTCTCACCTCCTTTGTCATATACTAATTGATTATATAAACATAATCATAAACATACCTTTTTTGGGGCTCTCTATTCTGTTTTTTGCCAGCACCACACTGTTTTGATAACTGTAGTTTTGTAGTATAGTTTGAAATTAGGGAATCTATTATCTCCTGCTTTGGTTTTGGCTATTCATCATCTTTTGTGGTGCCATACAAATTTTAGAATTATTTCCTCTAGTTCTGTGGAAAATGTCATCGGTATTTTGATAGGAATTACATTGAATCTGTAGATTGCCTTGGGAGGTATGATCATTTTAACAATATTAATTCTTCCAATCCGTGAGCACAGTATATCTTTCCATTTGTTTGTGTCATCTTCAATTTCCTTCATCAATATCTTATCATTTTCAGAGTAAAAGTCTTCTACCTCCTTGGTTAGATTTATCCCTAGGCATTTTATTCTTTTTTGATACAATTGTAAATGGGATTTTTTTCCCTTAATTTCTTTTTCTGAGAGTTTGTTGTTAGTGTATACAAACCCAACAGATTTCTGTATATTAATTTTGTATCCTGCCACTTTACTGAATTCATGCAAAGTTCTAATCATTTTTGTTGGTGTATTTAGGATTTTCTATATACAGTATCATGTCATCTGCAAACAGTGACAGTTTTACTTTTCCAATTTAGATTCCTTTTGTTTCTTTTTCTTGTTTGATTGCTGTGGCTAGGACCATCAATAGTATGTTGAATAAAAATGGTGAGAGTGGGCATCCTTGTCTAGTTCCTGATATTAGAGGAAATGCTTTCTGCTTATCAGCATTGAGTATGATGTTGGCTGTAGGTTTGTCTTATATGGCTTTCATTATGTTGAGGTATGCTCACTCCATACTCACTTTGTTGAGTTTTTTTATTATAAATGAATATTGAATTTTGTCAAATGCTTCTCCTGCATCTGTTGGGATAATCATATGGGTCTTATTGTTCATTTTGTTAATGTGGTATATCACGTTGATTGATTTACAGATATTGAGCAATCCTTGCATTCCTGGGATAAATCCCAATTGATCATGATCTTTGTAATGTATTTGTTGAATTTGGTTTGCTGATATTTGTTGAGGATTTCTATGTTTATGTTAATCAAGGATATTGGCCTATAATTTTCCTTTTTTTGTCACTTTATTTTTTGTTTTGATATCAGGGTGGTGCTCATAGAATGAGTTCAGAAGCTTTCCTTCCTCTTCAATTTTCTAAAATAGTTTAAGAAGGATAGGTGTTAAATCTTCTTTAAATGTTTGCTAGAACACACCTATGAAGCCATTTGGTCATGGACTTCTGTTATTGGGAGATTTTTTTTTTTTTTTTTTTTTTTTTTTTTTTTTTTTTTGCTGTACGCGGGCCTCTCACTGCCGTGGCCTCTCCCGTTGTGGAGCACAGGCTCCGGACACACAGGCTCCGCGGCCATGGCTCGCGGGCCCAGCCGCTCCGCGGCACGCGGGATCTTCCGGGATCGGGGCACGAACCCGTTTCCCCCGCATCGGCAGGCGGACTCTCAACCACTGCGCCACCATGGAAGCCCTGGGAGATTTTTTAATCACTGTTTTAATTTCATTCCTGGTAATCAGTCAGCTCATATTTTCTGTTTCTTCCTGATTCAAACTTGGGAGACTGTACTTTCTAAGAATTTTTCCTTTTTTCTAGGTTGTCTATTTTATTGGCGTGTGATTGTTCATAGTAATATCTTATGACCCTTTATATGTTTTTGGTGTCAGTTGTAACTTTTCCTCTTTCATTTCTGACGTTATTTGGGCCCTCTCTCTTTTTCTCTTGGTGAGTCTGACTAATGATCTATTTATTTTGTTTATATTTTCAAATAATCAGCTCTTAGTTTCAGTGATCTTTTCTGTTGTTTTTTTAGTCTCTATTTCATTATTTTTCCACTCTGATATTTATTATTCCCTTGCTTCTACTAAATTTGGGCTTTATTTGTTCCTTTTTTTCTGGTTTCTTAGATGTGAGTTTACATTGTTTAATTGAGATTTTTCTTATTTCCTGAGGTAGGTTGTAACTCTATAAACTTCCCTCTTAAAACAGCTATTGTTACAACCCACAGATTTTTGAACATTGTGTTTCCATTTTCATTTGTCTCCAGGTATTTTTTATTTTCTCTTTGATGTTTTCCATGACCCATTGTTTGTTTAGTAGCATACTGTTTAGCCTCCAAGTATGTGTTTTTTGCAAGTTTTTGTTCTTGTTTTGTTTATGTGTAGTCTCATAGCTCAGCGTGGTTGGAAAAGAGGCTTGCTATGAATTCAGTCTTCTTAAATTTACTGTGACTTGTTTAGTGACCTAGGATGTGATCTATCCTGGAGAATGTTCCATGTGCACTTGAAAAAAATGTGTATTCTGCTGCTTTTAAATGGAATGTTCTACATTTATCTATTGAGTCTATCTGGTCTAATATGTAGTTTAAGGCCATTGTTTCCTTATTGATTTTCTGTCTGGTTGGTCTAACCATTGATGTAGGTGAGATGTTAAAGTCCCCTACGACTATATTACTGTCAATTTCTCCCTTTATGTCTGTTAATATTTGCTTTATGTATTAAGGTGCACCTATGTTGGATGCATACACATTTACAATTGATATATCTTCTTGTTGGATTGGTCCCTTTATCATTATGTCATGTCCTTCTTTTTCTCATTACAGTCTTTGTTTTAAAGTCTATTTTGCCTGATATAAGTTTTGCTACCCTAGCTTTCTCTTTGTTTCCATTTTCATGGAATTCTTTTTTCCATCCCCTCACTTTCAGTATGTGTGTGCATTTAAATCTGAAGTGAGTCTATTGGAGGCAACATATATATATATATATATATATATATATATATATATATATATATATATATATATATATATATATATGTATGTATGTATATCTTCTTTTCTTTTTTAAAATTTATTTATTATTTAATTTATTTTGGCTGTGCCAGGTCTTAGTTGTGGCATGCAGGATCTCTTTAGTTGTGGCATGCAGGCTTCTTAGTTGCTGCATGCGGACTTCTTAGTTGCAGCATGTGAACTCTTAGATGGGGCATGCATGTGGGATTTAGTTCCCCAACCAGGGATCAAACCCAGGCCCCCTGCATTGGGAGCACAGAGTCTTACCCACTGGGCCATCAGGGAAGTTCCAAGTCTTATTTTCATATTCATTCAGCCACTCTATATCTTTAGATTGGAGCATTTTATTCCATTTACTTTTTGTCCAATAAATTTATTTATTTATTTATTTATTTATTTATGGCTGCGTTGTGTCTTTGTTGCGGTGTGTGGGCTTCTCGTTGCAGTGGCTTCTCTTGTTGTGGAGCATGGGCTCTAGGTGCATGGTCTTCAGTAGTTGTAGCCCACGGGCCCAGTAGCTGTGGCTCGTGGGCTATAGAGCACAGGCTCAGTAGTTGTGGCACACGAGCTTAGTTGCTCAGCGGCATGTGGGATCTTTCCAGACCAGGGATCAAATCTGTGTCACCTGCATTGGCAGGCTGTTTCTTAACCACTGTGCCACGGGGAAGTCCCCTTACTCCATTTACTTTTAAAGTAATTATTGAAAGTTATGTACTTACGGCCATTTTGTTCATTCTTTTTTTTTTTATTATTTTTTTTTTTTGCAGTATGTGGGCCTCTCACTGTTGTGGCCTCTCCCGTTGCGGAGCACAGGCTCCAGACGCACAGGCCCAGCAGCCATGGCTCACGGGTCCAGCCGCTCTGCGGCATGTGGGATCTTCCCAGACCAGGGCACGAACCCGTGTCCCCTGCATCGGCAGGCGGACTCTCAACCACTGCGCCGCCAGGGAAGCCCTGTTCATTCTTTTCTGGTTATTTTTGTAGGTCCTTTTGTTTCTTTCTTCTTCTTTTGCTATCTTACATTGTCATTTGATGACTATCTTTAGTCTTATGTTTGGATTTCTTTCTCTTTTTTGTGTGTGTATCTATTGTAGTATTTGTTTTGTAGTTACCATGATATATAGATAGATATATAGATAGATAGATAGATATGATATAGGTATAGATATAGATGATATAGATATAGATATAGATGACCATTTTAAGGTAATGATCTGTTTAGTTTATATGCATTCTAACAATCTTCCATTTTTACCACCACCTCCTATGTTTAAAGTTTTTAACATCATATTTTACATCTGTTTTGTGTATCCCTTAACTACTTATTGTGGATATAGGTGATTTTACTGTTTTGTCTTTTAACCTTCCTCCTAGCTTTATAAGTGGTGTTGTCACAAAGGTCTCTTAAACTAGCCTTATTTTTTTAATTCTTTTTTCCTTTTTCTGTTGAGCTTTCTTTCCACTACTCTTGCAGATCATGGGTCTACTCATCTGTATCATCAAAACTACTGTTTTTTCTTTCTAATATATTTTTTATTTCATTTATTGTATTCTTCAGCTTTGGTTCTTTATATTTTCTTTTTGCTGAAATTTTCACTTTGTTCATCCATTCTTCTCCTTAGTTCACTGAGCATGTTTTTAATCATCACCTTCAACTCTTTCTCAGGTAGATTGCTTACCTCCACTTCACTTAGTTCTTCTCCTGGAGTTTTGTCTTGTTCCATTATTTGGAACATATGCCTCTGACTCCTCATTTTGCCTAATTCTCTGTGTTTATTTCTATGTATTAGGTAGGTCAGTTACATTTCCCTGTGTTAAAAAAGTGGCCTTTCATCCTATGGGACCCAGTAGCACACTCCCCTATGGTCACCAGAGCTATATGCTCTTGGAGTGCCCCTTCTGTGCCTTACATGAGCCCTTCTGATGTGGTGGAGTCAACTACTATGGGCAAACTTGTAGGCAGGGCTGGTCCCTGGCCCAGTTGGCCCTGCCTGGTTTGGTGGCTGCAGATCCAGTGATGGACATGGCCCAGCGGGCCCAAGGCTGGTGCCAGCCCACTGCTGGCTGGGGACTGGTACCAGCACAGCTGGCCATTCAGCCTGGGGGGTTCTAGAACTGGTGCTGGCTGGCTGTTGGGTAGGTAAGTCACTGACACTAATAGGCTAGAGAGAGGACTCCAAAATGGTGCTTGCCAGCACCATGTCCTCATGGTAGAATGAGTTCCCAAAAATGATTGCTGCCAGTGTTTATATCCCCAGGGGTAATCCCAGTTTTCTCCTGCTGCTCCCAGAGGCTCTCTAAGATTAGCAAATGGGTCTGACCCAGGATACTTTCAAACTATTAATACTTCCTCTGCACTGGGACTAGTGGCATGTGAGATTTTGCATGCATCCTTTGAGAGGGGAGTCTCTGTTTCCTACACCTCTCCAGCTCTCCTGTACACAAGCCTCATTGGCCTTCAGAGCCAGACAATATATATATGTGCTGCCTCCAATAGACTCACTTCAGATTTAAATGCACACACATACTGAAAGTGAGGGGATGGAAAAAAGAATTCCATGAAAATGGAAACAATCTAGGTCTTGTCTTCCTTTTGCAGACCCCCAGCCTGGGGAGCCCAAAATGGGGCTTGAACCCCTCCTTCCTTGGGGGGAATATCTGCAGTTGTTATTATCCTCCTGTTTGTTTGTTGATCACCTGCCTGGGGGTGTGGGTCTTGATTATACCATGTCTCTGCCCCGCCTACCAATTTTTTTGTGGTTCCTTCTTTATATCTTTAGTTGTGGAAAATCTCTTGCAAGTCTGCAGATCATTCTCATAGATAGGTGCTCTGTAAATAGTCATAATTTTGGTGTGCCCATGGTAGGAAGTGAGTTCAGGGTCTTCCTACTCTGGCACCTTGGCCACACCTCTGAAGCAATGCACTTTAAATCCAACCATCAAACATTTCCCAAACATAAAGTTCCACTGGGGCCTCCCTGGTGGCGCAAGTGGTTGAGAGTCCGCCTGCCGATGCAGGGGATACGGGTTCGTGCCCCGGTCTGGGAGGATCCCATATGCCGCGGAGCGGCTGGGCCCGTGAGCCATGGCCGCTGAGCCTGCGCGTCCGGAGCCTGCGCGTCCGGAGCCTGTGCTCCGCAACGGGGGAGGCCACAACAGTGAGAGGCCCGCATACCGCAAAAAAAAAAAAAAAAAAAAAGTTCCACTAAATATGAACTCAAATTTTTTTTAAAAATTAAAAGTTAGATTTACCAACCACTCCAGCAAGAATCAACAGAAAGAGTACAACAGAATTATACCTACTCACACTGCAGATGTTGAATTATTAAGTACATGATATGAGAAACATATTTAAGATGTTCTGAAAAAGAAAAATGTAATTAAAATTAAAATGCTAATTATATTGGCAATACGATAGCAAAATATACCCAGGCTACTAATATTTTTTAAATTCCCAGAAAATTTTAGTAGAAAATTATGAAAAGTTTTCTTTAAAGACTTTAAAAAGAACCAATAAAAATTGTGACATAACATCTTCATTGATCATAATATTCAATATGCCTAAATTAAACTATATATCAAGGCAATACCAGTTAAAATCACAATAAATTTTTCATGAAACAGTTGGTAAATTTATATAAAAGGGTACAGGGACAAAAATAGCCCAGGTAATTTTGAAGAAAACATACAAGTTGGAGAGACTTGCTAATCAAATCAAGATATTATAAAGTTGTAGTATGTGGTATTCTTGCAGGGAAAAACAAATTCACCAAATGAGAAAGATTCCAAAGTTAAACCAATGCTATATTTGGAAACTTGAGAAAAAGACAGGATGGTGTTGCAGATTAAAAGGAAAAATGGTACTGAAGGGGAAAAACTGGTATGTGTGGGGGAAAGATACTAGATTGCTACCTCGAATGTACATAAACTCAGTTTCAGATAACTTACATGTCTTAGACATAAAAGGCCAAGTACAAAATGCTCAGAGAAAAATGAAGAAAATATTTATGACTTTGGGCTAGGGAAATACTTATTGAATGGTACAAAAAGCAGTAAATATTAAAGATAAATTTGAAAAAATTTACTTCACTAAAACTAAGAACTCTGTTCATCCCCAAAATACTATAATCTCAAAAACTGGGAGAACAACACATCTAAGCAACAAAGGGTTGGTATCTAGGTTATGTAAAGAACTACAACTCAGTGACAAAAATACAACCCAATAGAAAAACAGGCAAATCCTACTATCAGAAGTTGAAGACACAGAGGGGGATAAACATGAGTAAGGGGTGAACATATGAAAGCATGCCTAATCTCATTTATAATCATGAAAATTCAAATCAATCCCACAGTGAGTTATCGTGTATACTCACTGTTGGTAGAGATGAAGAACTTTGCCAATAGAAAAGTTATTAATCAATAGCAATTATTTCTGGAGGGAGGGTAAGTTAGTACAACTACATTGTAGAAAAATTTGGTTTTAAATTGTGATGTTGAATATTCACACTTCTGTCGGCAATTTCACTCATAGCTATATGTACACCCAAGAGAAACTTGTGCTCCTATGTACCTGTTCATATCATTAGGTATTTCATTAGAGATTTTAATGGGAATTGTGAGAAGGGTTTATTGAATGACTAGGTAAAAAAGAGCATCAAAGGTTTTATCTAGTTTTGCCAAAATTTTGTGGTACATTTCAGTAAATTGTTGTGTTTTGGGAAATATTCTAATCTTTTGCAGAGATAAGGGGCATACTTATTCACTCTCCACCATAAGACACTGTATCTTGCTACCGGATAAACATCAACCTGAACTTTCTGGAGCCATCAATCTATTGCCTTTGCAATTCAACTTTTTTTTTTTTTTAAGGGATCAGTGCTCTCCTTTATAGATTAAAAGATTCAATGGCAACATTTGAAAGTGTCACAAAATTAGTTACTTTCACTAAAGTCTCTGACACTGTTTTTCCCCAAATACTACAGCACGTGTGGTACATGTTTGTTCTAGAGTAATTTTTTAAAGTTCAGGTGCACAAAAAGGAAAACCAAAGAAAAATTTCCCCTAATTCTACAATTTTAATAAGCATATTTTTCTACACAAGCATGTCAATGCACATGTTTCTACATAGCATTGATAACAAAACTGGAATTGAATTAAAACAGGAAGAGCCGAGGCACAATGGTTAGGAGAAGGGGCCTACAGAAAACTTTCTCCCACACCAAGCTGGATAAGCATTTGCACTGCTCTTTGCACTGTAACTAACTTAAATGTAAAATTATTTGTGTCTAAAGTGTATACATATCAGAAATTATAAAAGATGCAGGAGAATAATGTGGACTACTTTTAAGATAGTGGTTACTCTGAGGTTTTTGGAAAAGAGAGTGATAGAACTCTACATGTAGGGTACATACACACACGTGTACTCATGAAGGAAGGAAGGAAGGAAAGAAGGGAGGGAGGGAGGGAAAAGGGAAGGGAGAGAGTTAACAGTAGGGGGAAAAAACAGAAATGAAAAGGTATCTACTACAAGAAAATAAAAGTTCAGATGGAGGTGAGGGATATTTTGTAGTGACCTGACTCTTAGAAACCACAATAACTTCCAGTTTTAGTTATGTGTCTTGGCTTCCTACTAATTAAAACTGATGAACCTTCAGTATGTTTTTGTGATCAATGTAATACAAAGATTAATGAAATAATCCCATCTAGAAGACTAAATGGCTTAAATATTTATTCATCTCCTGTAAAATTCCCCTAATTTCATTCCCTTTTCCCTAAATAATTCAACAATATTGGCTTATTTTTTAGTATAAAGAGTTTACTGCCTTTGTCAACTCAGTAATGTACTCCGCTCTTAAAGACATGATGAAATACCCAAATTAAACAACCTTGAGAAAGCTCTTCTACTGTCATATGAACATACGAGCATCTATCAATATTAGTAGGATTCAAAATCATTGAAAACATTTTGCATGTTTCTAAAAAAATACCATGTAATTTTGTTATTTAGGTTTGCTCCTGTAAATTTATAATTAATATATCTTTCTCCTTTTTTTTTTTTTTTTTTTTTTTGTGCGGTACACGGGCCTCTCACTGTTGTGGCCTCTCCCGTTGCGGAGCACAGGCTCCGGACGCGCAGGCCCAGCAGCCATGGCTCACGGGCCCAGCCGCTCTGCGGCATGTGGGATCTTCCCGGACCGGGGCACGAACCCGTGTCCCCTGCATCGGCAGGCGGACTCTCAACAACTGTGCCACCAGGGAAGCCCCCTCCTTATTTTTAATTGTAAAGATAAATAGTTTAAGTTTAGTAATTGGATATCTCTTGACTTTTGTACATTGATTCATAATATTTACCTATCAGGATTCTTCCTTCCTTTTTTACTTTCCAGATATTTCATATGATTCAAGGTCTACTTCAAGCCCCCACTTCTCAGACTGAAATGATGTTTCTGTGGTCTGAACTGTTATTAATATGCACAATATCTGTTATATTTGGTCTTATACATAATATACTGCATAGAGACATCCTTTCTACTGTCATCTTTTCTGGTGGATTTTAGTTTTAGTGTCATCTTTTCTGGTGAGTTTTAGTGTCCATATCTCATCTCCCTCAATAGATATGATTTTTAAATGCACAGTCCTCTTAATGTGCTCTGAACTGAAACAAAATGTATAAGTTCTTCGCTCAGTTCTTACAGGTAAATGATGTATAATTCCACACTTTTGCATAATAGAACTAAGGGGTTCTTACCATTAACCTAATCAATGTACCGTTAAATGTAACTAAGATTTGGTATTCTTAAACTCAAATTGACATACTGCTAGAGCTTACTGAAGACTCTAATTCAGTATTCTGCTAAGAACTTTGGCTGCCACATGACATTTGGCAACCCTCTAAATGAGAAAAGTTGGAATTCCAGCAATTCTGTAGTATGCTTGTTACCATTACACTACCAATGTTGTCTTGAGTTAGTTGATGTTTTCATTTTCTATTTTTCACTTTTCATTATATATCAAGTTATAAGTACATCAGTATTGATTTAGTTATGATATTTTAGATTAATGAGTCATGTTCCATATTAGCATTAACGGGAGTTTAGCAGATTATTCCCCAATAACTATACTTTAAGACATATAATACATTGCAATTCAAAATAGAACCTATAAAACCCAGTTTCTGGACAGTTGTACATATAATGTCATCCCCCTTCCCAAATTATATTGAATGGAGACACTTCATTCTATATTCTGCAAATTTGATCTATTTTAATATCTTCCAATATACTATCCAGGTAAGAATAACAAAAAATACTGGTCTATAATTATCTTTATAGGCTTAATTTATATTCAAAAATGTATAAGTGCACATTTTTCTCTCATTGAGATATAAAAGAAGATTCCTATACGTTGCTAGCAACAAATCTACAATTTATTTTTTTCTTCTCCAGTTCTTGGCTACCCATGAGCATAGTTTTCACTGAAAAACTCCCAAGATCTTTTTTTTGTTTTGTTTTGTTTTGTTTTGTTTTTTGCGGTACGCGGGCCTCTCACTGTTGTGGCCTCTCCCGTTGCGGAGCACAGGCTCCAGACGCGCAGGCTCAGTGGCCATGGCTCACGGGCCTAGCCGCTCCGCGGCATGTGGGATCTTCCCGGACCGGGGCACGAACCTGTGTCCCCTGCATCGGCAGGCGGACTCTCAACCACTGCGCCACCAGGGAAGCCCTCCCAAGATCTTTTGCTCTATCTGACCAAAGATCTTTTAGAGCCCTGTATTTTAAATTACAGGAAAGGATTATACTACAGGACAAGGACTAAGTTCAAGGTGTTTTTTTTTTTCATATGTCTAAAACTATACCATGACATATTAGGTGCTCCATAAATTCTTACTGTAGATTCAATTTGATCCCAAGTACAGGAACAATACCTGTCCATATATTGTCATTATTTCTAAATTAACTCTGTATTTGAAGGACTTAGAATCAAACATAATTGTTCACAGTTATCCAGCACACTTGCTGTACAGTAAAACTGTAAACTTGGATGGACTTGTTTAGATAGGTCAGATGTGGCAGATGAAAAAGTGGTTTAATGTTCTCTACAGAAATAAGAAATAATAATTGTTTAGATCATCCTCATTTTCTTTGTGCAGATTATTGACATATATTCTAAATGTATACTATATGTATATTCCAAGGGATTTAAAGTGGAATCTTCTACAAAAAAAGAAAAAAATCTTTATATTCAAAACATGATCGGTCCCTTGTTTTACACATATCAAAGTCACAGATCTACTTCAGAGTTGTAGTAAAAGAAAGTGAGTCATATGTTTATTCACTCACAAAAATGGGCATCAGAAACATTTTAAATATTGCAGGTTAGTCCCAATCTTCATTTTAAAATGAAATAAAGAGTAAAGATGCATCATCCCATGGAAAAGGGTACGTTTGTCCTGGTGTGTTTTAGCAATTAATGTTAATTGGATTCATTAAACCACTGCAGTGCTTCTCATACTCTGGCATGCTTAAGAACCACCTGGCCAGCTTGTTAATACAGATTCCTGTCCCCAATCCCAGAAATTCAAAAGGGGTTGGGTGTAGCCCAAAATTTGCACTTATAACAAGCTCCAAAGTGATGCTGATGCTGCTGGTAAAAGGACCACAACAAAGTAACATGTGAAGTCCACTGACCTGCAAGATGTCATAAATTATAGATGCTATGGAAGAAAACCAGCTTTGGTCATGAGATTAGGTGATGATTAATTAATATCGATTGATGTTATCAAAGGCATTATTTTTGTGTAACGCAAAAGCAAGTGATAGGGCTTCCCTGGTGGCTCAGTGGTTGAGAGTCCGCCTGCCAATGCAGGGGACACGGGTTCGTGCCCCGGTCCGGGAAGATCCCACATGCTGCAGAACGGCTGGTCCTGTGAGCCATGGCCACTGAGCCTGCACGTCCGGAGCCTGTGCTCTGCAATGGGAGAGGCCACAACAGTGAGAGGCCCGTGTACCGCAAAAAAAGAAAAAAAGAAAAAAAAAAAAAAGCAAGTGATGACCATTTATAGGTACGTGAAATGGTAAGGACCGAAATATAATAGTACGGTTCTCATTTCAGAATTCAATGTTATTAAAATTATTTTTTTCTACCAACATGCTCTCAACATATGTTATTAAATATTTATTAACTGCAATAGCTAGTTAGAGGTGGAACGTGTGTATATTTTCCACAAAGGAATAAACTATAAAGAAGTAGAGAGCCAGATAATTTTGGATAGGTTTTAGAGACAGTTTGGTAAATGTGCTACTTTTTAGAATTTAACAATGCAATTTCTCAAGAAAAAAGAAAAAAATAAAAATATCTGAGTATTAAACAGCTGTCCCTGTCATCTATTTCACATTTTTTTCCTGGGAAATAGCACCAATAGCTGTTTCCCCAGTATTACATTAGGGCTTTAAGATTTGTACAATAAATAGATAGAAAGAAAGAGCGCCACCTACTGAATAAGCCAAATGCTTCCTCTAGCATAGTGGTCACATCTTGGCTGCCCTGACTTAACCTTAATACCTTAGGAAAAAATTGGTGCAAATTGGTCCATCAGACATTAAGATCAAAAAGCTCTGAAGTAACAGCCATTTTGGTTTTGACTTCTAAACCAAAGAACTTCAAGTTGTTAATTTGTTTAAATCACTGTGGAGTAGTTATGTGTTATAATTATACAAGAATATTGGGATGTCTCACCTGTTGTTGAATTCAAGGCCAGATGAGATATGAAAATTATGACCATATTCTCCTGAATCTGCAGCAGAAGGGTAAGAGAAAACACCCTAACCAAAATAAATTCTGTTTATTTTTTTTATTTGAAATTGTAAAATCACCTCATCTCCCTAGCCAGGTGAGAGTTTGTAGTATTCTATTTAAATTTAAAGCCAATTCAATCTCTCAAATTCTCCAAATCTATTCTTAGTTCCATTAATTAATGGGATCTAGTAAACAAAACAAAAAAGGTTTTTCACCTAAAAATCTGATTAAATATATGTCAAAGGTAGTATAGAATAGCTTTCAAGAGCACAGATTCTGGAAACAATCCATGGATTCAAATCTAAGAGCTGCTATTTACTAGCTATGTGGTCTCACACACTTATTTGTACCCTAGTTTGCTAATCTGTAAAATGCAGATCATAATCTCATAGTTATTAGGAGGAAAACCAGATAATAAAATAAGTGCAAGTACCTTGAGTAAGTACTCAATAATAATAAGTTGCCACTAACATTCATTGGAAATCTCTTAAAAGTTACGTAACACTGCGGAAATTCCTAAGGGAGTAGAGCTAACTAGCAGAGTAACTGAAAGTCAAACTCAGGTATAATTAAATTTTGAAAATAGAATAAAAATTTTAAAAGCTTTTCTCCACATTATATACAAAGTTACTAACACTAAATTCAATAGTATTTTCATAAAAGCTTTGCTGATATGTTGTTAGTCAAATTGGCAAAGCTATTAATCATTTAATATGTTTACTTCTAGGGTCAAAAATTAATATGAGTTAATAAGAAACTTCACTATTTGCTCCCCCAAACATTTCTTGCACAGGATGCTCTTTCCTTTCAAACAGTGAAATCAAACTGAATGACCTAAATATTTATTTTCTGAGAAAATGTTCATGATTGCTTGGTTTGTGGAAGTTGTGTTATTTTTTTTTTTTTTTTTTTTTTTTTTTTTTTTTTTTGCTGTACGCGGGCCTCTCACTGCTGTGGCCTCTCCCGTTGCGGAGCACAGGCTCCGGACACACAGGCTCCGCGGCCATGGCTCGCGGGCCCAGCCGCTCCGCGGCATATGGGATCCTCCCAGACCGGGGCACGAACCCGTATCCCCTGCATCGGCAGGCGGACTCTCAACCACTTGCGCCACCAGGGAGGCCAAGTTGTGTTATTTTTAATTAAATCATGCTATATAATGTTCCACTCTGTTAAATTGATCAAAGCTTAGCTGAAATTCATTAGATAAAATTATAGGAATTGCTTTATTATTTTATAAACAATCATATTCAGAAACAGAGAGAGAATTTTGAAATGGAAGTTTTGTGCTTTAATGTAAATAATTGCAGGCTGCCACCAATCCAGGTGCTTTCCAAAAAACAAGATCAAGAGATAGCTATGACAGCAATTAAGATATTTATTAGGTTTCACCCTATTTGTCATAACTGATTATGCAGACTTACATGAATTACCTTGCTTTCTGATTGGTTTATTCTTTGTTATCTGAAACTAACATACTTTAGCATAGACTCTGTGTGCGTGTGTGTGTGTGTGTGTGTTTCTGTATCTAGAAACAGTTACCCAAATGAGAAATTTAGTCTTCAGACGGTTAGCTTACATTTAGAAGGCCCCGTCCAATCAAAAGTCACACACCAGAGGTAGCTACAATAACCAGTATGTTATGTCCAATCATCATGTAATCAGCATTAAAGGTGTTAAAGTTGGCCTTTCACTTGTTAAATTGGTAGAGTTCAACAAAAGTGGACTGTCTGGAAATCATGTAGAGATTCTCCCATCCTTGCATGAACATGGTATAAGAACCTAGAAGGATCAGTATTCTGAACAATGTCTTAAACTTTATGCATGAATGCTGCTTAGGAAAGTTTTGTTACCCTAATCTCACCAGATGATTAAATTACCCTGCCATTAGGAGATTGTTATGAACATGATGTCATGTCAGTCCTAAATGGACAGAGACTTCACTGACCTTACAGGAAAAGTGGGATGGGTAATTTTGTGTCTGTTTGCTATAAACATTTGAACATGTTCACTCTGACACTTCCTTTCTGACCTGGGAGGAAGGTTAAAAGGATGAGACCTTCTTAGCTCTCTCCCCCGTCTCTGACAGTTGGAAAATATAGATTTTTACCAATCGTAATCTAGTATTTATGAATTGCCATACTTGATTATGTTAATTAATAACAGTTAATTGTACAGTCCAATGTGCAACTATCTCAGATTTAGGTTCTTGTAGGGTTTTCAATAATCTGAATTTTTTTCATAATTAAATGCTGACACTAAACCAAACTGTCAGTGTAATAGACAGTTTAGTACTTAAAGCTATAAGTCAAATTTGACATTTTAATTTGGGGAGAAGGTAGATTTGTTTTTATCACGTGTTCTTTGAATTGGATTAACTTAGTTCACCGACAATATCTTTGAGTTTTAATCTATTCCTGATTTTAATTCAGATTTTAAGCATTTTACTTTCTAGCAGATGAAATGCTTCAACGTTAGCTTTGTTCCTCCATAAGAACATCATCTGTCCAGAATGTTTCACTGATGGTTCTTTCAGCCATTTTATAGAGTTATTTGGTGGTTAATTTCCTTTTGAGGACAGAGTGAGAGTGAGAGAGAGAAGAAGAAGAAGAGGAAGAGGAAGGAGGAGGGGGCAAGAGAGGGGGAGGGGGACAAAGACAACAAGGAGGGAGGGGGAAGAGGACAGAGAAACAGAAAAAAGAGACTGAGAGAGATATCGATAAACATGTCTAGGTTGAGGTGATTATGAAGCATAGGGACGATTTTGGAGTGGATACTCAAGAGAAAAAGAAACTGGAATACAGGAAACTATAGTCCCTCCCCAACTCCTGCATCCTTGGGCCCCTATAGACTGTTACAGGTTACAGGTACTGGTCCTGTTCTTTTTTGCACCTATATAATAATGATTATTTTATATGTCTTATAATTTGCATAGTACTTTTTCTGCATGATCCTTCTTGTTTTTCATAGTCATGCAGTGAGGACTGTCAAAAGGTTATTACTGTTTCTAATTTCTGTAAGAGGAAACTAGGTTACTGTGTGACTTGCCTACCTGACCACATTGCCTCTTATATTAGTTTCTGCAGGCATCTTGATCTATCATGTGTGAACTGGTTTTGAAACATTTTCAGGATCTTTATGCTTTTGTTTCTGCTAAGCCAGCCATAATTCCATCTTTATATCTTCATTAAAGACATAAATGATCAGGCCTTATTTCAGTTCAGGATTCTATTCTGTTTCTGAAAGGACTTCCCAAAGATTTTCTGGTTTAATAACATTACTTCTGAGTAATTTTGTCTACATTGTAGCATTAACTATTTTGCAATGGCCACAAAGATTCCAGTAAGTCAAATCATCTGTATACACAAACATATTTATTCTTTTACCTATAACTTGTCCCAGCAACTGTCACTTGATGAGTGCCTGGTTGTTCACCTGCAGGAAAATGAACAGTACTTAGATAAAATACACCACACATTGGATGTTTTACCTGTCAGATTAAACTTTGTTAGGTACAGTATCATTTGTTTTTAATTAAGGTGTTCTGTATGCCTACTGGTGTACAGCTTTTTTGCTAAGGTCATGAGGAATAACCTAATAAAGTGTCTAAAACACTATTAGTTGTGCTAATTCCATTCATAGCACATAGAAGTCTTCATATAATTTATCAAAGTGTTGTTTTTCTTCTTTTAAGAAATTGTTATATCTAGTATTTCATTCCTAGAGGTTCTGGTGGTTATGAAATCTCTTAAAAGACGGATTGCACAGAATATGTGTCCCTGAACTCCACTGTTGCATTGAAACTTTTTGTTGTTGTTGTTTCAGAATCATCATAAGAACCTGAGGAATTTCTCAGTGTATCCTTTTCCCAAATTTTCTGACTGCCTTCCATCAGAAATAGGAATGTTTTATTTAAAACTTTTAAAAGACAGTAAATATTCAGTCTTTTGGTAATTTGAAGCATTCTGTTATATATAGCAAATTACTTCATCTTTCAGAGTCCAAGTGTCCTTATTTCCTCCTCTTAGTTGAATCTGAATCTCATTCATCTTTTTTTTTTTTTTGCAGTATGTGGGCCTCTCACTGTTGTGGCCTCTCCCATTGCGGAGCACAGGCTCCGGACGCGCAGGCTCAGTGGCCATGGCTCACGGGCCCAGCAGCTCCGTGGCATGTGGGATCTTCCCAGACTGGGGCACGAATCCGTGTCCCCTGCATCGGCAGGTGGATTCTCAACCACTGCGCCACCAGGGAAGCCCTCATTCATCTTTATAATTGGATTTTTTCTCTCTTTTTCCTTGGGCAAACTCTTGTGCCCCAAAAAAAAAAAAAAAAAAACTGGGAATACACTTGCTAATCAAGGCCATATGAGGGCAGCCTTCTATGTCCCTATATAGGCATTTTGTCCCAAATTGAGGATTGCAGACAGAGACAAAGCCCAACCTAATTAATGGATGTGGACTGCCTGGGTTGGAATTCCTGCTCCACCCTTCACCATTTGAGTGACCTTGGGCCAGTTATTTTAAGCTCTCTGTGCTTCTAGTTTCTCATCTATAACAAAGGTATAATAATAGTAGTTACTTCATAGAAATGTTTCTAGAATAACATTGCTTTAAAAAAATCGGTCACATGAAGTTCTTAGGATAGATATCTGGCATATAGTAAGTGTTTAATTAATGTTAGCTAATATTACTACCATTATCGCTTTTCCACTGCTGAATTCTCTATATGTAACAGACTTTATTTTCTAAACACTCATGATATGGCCTATTTTGACACCATTGGGAGTGCTGCCATCTTCTCAAATAGAAAGCAATTGAGAACAATTCAGAATAAATTAGACCTCTGAGGATATGTCAGCACCTTCACTGGAGACTCGTTTTCAAAGTGTGCAAGATTACTTCCAATGCCTGCTACTTCTAGGCACTGCTGCCATGGAAGGAGGCATTCTTTGAAAATCTATTTGTTTTCACATTTCTTATTTTCTTTTAATCTGTCTATTCATATATTAAGGAGAATTTTGTTCAAACACATTAAATTCACCACCAATTTATTGGGGCAAGCCCATGACAAGGTGGGAAGTACTTCAGATGCTGGAATAGCCTGAGTCCTTCAACCTGGTTTTTGACAAGGCAGCATCGCGTAATGACTGAATTGAGAGCAAGGCTTGGGAATCCTGCTCCCGGGTTCAAACTTTGGCTTTGCTGCTTTCTAACTGGGCCACCTCAGTTTCCTCACCTGAAAAATAGAGATAATAATAGCAGTTTTCTGTCTTCAGGATTGTTGTGAGGTTATGATGCAGGACAATCACTTAACACAGAGCCAGGAACACAGCAAGTTGTCAATATTTTGTGGCTATGATTATGTTAAGGATGATATATACTGTGCTGAATCTCGCCAGTGACTAACGATTCACAATTAGTGGAATATGCCAACCAGGCCACTGTATTTTACAGATGAGAGCACGTTTAGACAGTCTATCATCAAATTCATTTACAGATTAAAAAGAAAAAAGCAGTCCTAAAAATTGAGATAAGTGGCCCAAGGATGAGGGTAACGCTAGTTTGACCACAAGTAAAGTTTTTTCACCTCTTTCACTTCATTGTTATCTGTATGTGTGCTGCAACCTTATCTGATTATGTCAGGCTGCCTTAGACTGCCATGAAGAGCCTCAATTACCAGTGAACAATAAATGTTAGGAAAAAAAGAACAACAACAACAACTTGAGGACAGATGAGAGAGATAATTCAACTTCCAATGTAGTTGTTTCTGCAGTTTTAAAAATTGAGGAACTATTCCCAAATTTTTCTGTACATTATTTTCTGTGGCAATTTTCCAGGAATTGCACAAATCAAAATGTCATACATGGATAGTTAGTGCAAGGTTCCAAGATACAGTTACTAGACTTCAATGAAATGGAAATGTGGTTTATCTAAACTTCCTTTCCTTTTTAAAAATACAGGATAAAAGAACTGTCTAGATCTGTGCTGTCCATTATGGTAGCCACTAGCCACATGTGCCTATTTACATTTAACTTTAATTCAATTAAGTGTTTTAAAATTAAAAAGTAGGTTCCCGGGTTGTGCTAGGCACATTACACATGTGGCTAGTGGCTACCATACTGGATAGCTCAGATGAAAATTTCTGCCATCACAGAAAGGTCTGTTGGATGGTGCTGCTCTACAGCAACTGAGAAGTACTTATAATTATAGTTGGTAGAGTAAGCTGTACAATGGTTGGAAATATCATAGTGAAGTGTTTTCACAAAATGCAAAAATGGGCTTGCACAGATGTTAAACAAAATAACAGCCCAAACTCTTTAATTTAGTCAAATGCAAGCATTCACTCTGCAATGAAGAGTCTATAATTTGTGATATGAGAAGATCCAGAAGAAAAAAGGATCAGGCAGACTCTAAGGGGGAAAAAAAGGCAAGTATTGAGCTAATTCTGATGAAGGCTCACCTGATTTTCCAATTTATTTATAAGCATCTTTGAAGTGTTTTCAACTTTCAGAGTCACAACAGGGTTTTTTTCCAATCAGTATTTATGTTACTTACATTACACTTGGAAAACAGGTAACACTTTGAAATGCTGATATATGTGGAAGAAGATCATGTTGGCTCTTGACTGCGTCTATCCATGTAAAATGTCCATGTTGATGTTATTCTACCATTCACCATGATGAATTTTAAACAGAGCATACACTTTTATCTGCTTAGATTTTATTTTGGCAGTAAAATATCTAATGATTATTCAATTTGGTCTGAAGTATAAAATATCATTAGGAGTTCAGCATAAGTGCTTTGAAATCCAATTTTAACTCTGCCTGTTGCCCTTTACTGTAGATTGAACTAATTAGTTAATAGGAGTTTCCAGCCTTGAAGTCAGGAAGAATTGGCACTTTGCCCACACACTTATGACCTTTCACAGTAACAGTAATCTTTATATTGGAATTGTACTTTAGAGTTTGCAAAATGCTTTCAGGCAAAGTGTTTCACATAGAGTAGCCCAGAAACAGACAGGAGAGTTTTAGCATTCTTAACTTAGAGCTGTGGAAACCAATCTGTACAGAATTAAGTCATCTGGCCAAAAGACACAGATATGAGCAGAATGCAAGCTTGTTTCTGCTATGCTATGCTGCCTTTCTAAGCACCTTTTGATCAACCTCAGTTGCTACCACCATAGTTTGGCCCAGACTTGGAAGGAGAATAAAGAGGAATGGAAAAAGAAGAAAGAGAGGAAATGAGCAAACATGAAAGTCAAGAGATAACAATTTATGCCCTTAAAAATAGTTGGTATAGGGACTTCCCTGGTGGTCCAGTGGGTAAGACTCCACACTCCCAATGCAGGGGGCCCTGGTTGGATCCCTGGTCAGGGAACTAGATCCTGCATGCAGCAACTAAGAAGCCTGCATGCCGCAACAGAGATCCCGCACACTGCAACTAAGTTCTGGCACAGCCAAAATAAATATTTTAAAAAATAATTGGTATAAAGACTCATGATTATGAAATGTGATATGGTACCCAGGATGGGATTCTGAAGCAGAGAAAGTGCAATAGGTTAAAAACTAAGGAAATCCGAATAAAGTGTGAACTTTAGTTAATAATAATACATTATTATTCTCTTCAGTCATAACAAATGAACCATAATGGGAAAATTGGGTGCAGGTTATAATGGAATTTGCTATATTACTTTTGTAATTTTTATGTCAATCTAAACTCTTCTAAAATAAAAAGTTTACTTAAAAAAGTATTGTAATTGGTAGTAGGGCATATCCAAGACTCCTCAAGGATCACAGTGCTCTGTGGAGGTCATGTTGCACTTGGCTCACATCTTTGATGAAGGGAACTAGTTTTCATCTCAATTTATGATGTTTGTCCAACTATGACCTGTGGGCCAAATCCAGCCCATGTCCTCTTTTTGTATCTAAAGTTTTATTGTAACACAGTCATGCTCATAATTTGACATATTCTCTCTGGCTGCTTTTGCACTACCGCTGGCAGAGATGCATAACGATGAAAGAAACCATGTGGAGCATAAAACCTAAAAGATTTGCGTTCCAGCTCTTTACAGAATAGGTTTGCCAAATGCTGGTACAGAACATCAAATTCTCTGTTTTTCATCAACATCTGTTTATTAATGGGCCAGGCATTCTTCTATGTGGTAGGAACACAGTGGCAATCAAGACAGAGCTGCTTTTCTGGAACTCACCTTCCAGAATAATAAGATAATAAATAAACAAACAAGAAAAGAGCATCAACAATAAAGTGTGCAAGATTACTTCCAATAGCTCTAAATCTCACAAAGACAATAAAATGAATATAGTTGCTTTAGAGAGTGATGTTTGGGGTGAAGCTGTTAATTTACAATGGGTACTCATGTAAACCCTGAGATGGATTCTGAATAATAAGAAGGAACCAACTATGGAAAGATAGGGGAACAGCAGCATTCCAAGTGGAAGGACTAGAAGTGCAAAAATGATCAGTCAGAAACAAGCTTAAAGTTTAGAGCAAGAAAATTTTAAGATTTTTCTAAACCTCAACTATTTCCAAATTTAAATCGAACAAAATTAAATTAAATCCACATCCCATATTTCTTCTTTTCTATAAATTTTTGAAAGGATTTTTTTCAAGAGAATAACCAAGATTTTCGTATTCCATGGGGACTTTGTTAATGAAATAAATGATTATTTTGTGAACATTCCCCATGGGAAAAGAGCAGCACTAAGTCTTATTTATTACAACATTATTTGGCATGTTACAATTTTCCATTAAGCTTTAATTTTTTTTCCCTTTTTATTCATCCCAAAGAAAAGAAGCTTCAAAGGTTTGACTACTATAATACCAACTAGAAATATGATCTATTCCCTTTCTCTGTTTGACCCGACAAGGAAGGAGCTAGAATGTTTCACAAAGGATGATTCATAGGACAGCAATTTTGAATGATGTTATTTGGTAAACATCTAGTTAACTGATAAGATCAGGTATTTCTTGATACCTGGAAACATTAAACTATCTTGGTTAAAAAAGTTCACTTACTATTAGACCTCTTAGCATCCTTAGTACAATAAGTTGTGAATCTACAAGCTGAAGATTTAGGGGCATAGAAAATACCTACTTGTCAAGGACTCGAGAACTCTATTTGAAAAATGATGCTTTTGAAATAATCATTTGCTTCTTTGGAGAATCCAGTGAAATCTGATATTCTTTTTACTTCGGAGATATATGTATGTATATATATATATATATATATATATATATATATATATATATATATATATATATATAAATTGGTCTGACATACCAAAAATGTATTAGCTGAAAATAAATCTGCCCCTTTAGCATGAAAAATAAAATCACCAGGAGGGCCTTTTTTTCCAGTTTTATTTAGATATAATTGACATATAGCATTGTGCAAGGTTTAGGTGTGTAACATGTTGATTTGATACACATATATATTGCAAAGTGATTACCACCATAGCGTTAACGCCTCTATCACATCACATATTTTCCATTTCTGTTTTGTGGTGAGAATATTTAGGACCTACTCTCTCAGAAACTTTCAAGTATATAATCCAGTATTATTAACTATAATCACCATGCTGTATATTTGATCCCCAGAACTTACTCATTTTATAACTGGAAGTTGGCACCCTCTCTGCCCAATATCTCACCTTTCCTCCACCCCCCTCCCCCAGCCTTTGGTAATCAATATTCTACTCTCTGTTTCTATAAGTTCTGCTTTCTTAGGTTTTAAATGTAAGTGATAGCATGCAGTATTTGTCTTTCTGTGTCTGACTTATTTTAATTAGCATAATACACACAAGGTCCATCCATGTTCTTGGAGATGGCAGGATTTCCTTCTTTCTCATGGTTGAATAATATTCCATTGTGTATGTGTACATCTTACATCTTCTTTATCCATTCATCCATTGATGGATACTTAGGTGGCTTCCATATTTTGGCCATTGTAAATAATGCTGCAATGTACATGAAAGTGAAGACATCTCTTTGAGATCCTGTTTTCATTTCTGTTGGATATATATCCAGAAGTGGGATTGCTGAGTAATATGGTTGTTCTATTTTTACTTTTTTAAGGAACGTCCATAATGTGACTGCACCAATTTACACTCCCACCAATAGGGCACAAGGGTTTCATTTTCTCCATATCCTCACCAACGTTTGTTGTTTTGTCTTTTTTTTTTTTTTTTTTTTTTTTTTGTGGTACGCGGGCCTCTCACTGTTGTGGCCTCTCCTGTTGAGGAGCACAGGCTCTGGACGTGCAGGCTCAGCGGCCATGGCTCACGGGCCCAGCCGCTCTGCGGCATGTGGGATCTTCCCGGACCGGGGCACGAACCCATGTCCTCTGCATCGGCAGGCGGACTCTCAACCACTGCACCACCAGGGAAGCCCCGTTGTTTTGTCTTTTTGATGATAGTCATTCTAACAGATGTGAAATGATACCTCATTGTGATTTTGATTTGCATTTCTCTGATGATTAGTGATACTGAGAACCTTTTCGTGTACCTGTACCTGTTGGTCATTTGTATGCCTTCCTTGGAAAAATGTCTATTTAGTTCTTTGGCCCATTTTTTAATGGCACAGTTTCTTGTTGGTGTTATTTTTCCTGGAGGCTTTTTTTTTTTTTTTTTTTTTGCGTTATGCGGGCCTCTCACTGTTGCTGCCTCTGCCGTTGCGGAGCACAGGCTCCGGACGCGCAGGCTCAGCAGCCATGCCTCACGGGCCCAGCCGCTCCGTGGCATGTGGGGTCTTCCCGGACCAGGGCATGAACCCACGTCCCCTGCATCGGCAGGCGACCTCTCAACCACTGCGCCACCAGGGAAACCCCCTGGAGGCTTTTTAAAACACTGACTGCTGAACCCAACTCCCAGAGTTTCTGATTCAGTAGGTGTGAGTGGGGCTTGAGAATTTGTATTTCTAACAAATCCCCTTGTGATGCTGTTGCCGCTCTCGGGATCACACTTTCAGAACCACTGACCTAGATAGCATTTCAGTTTCTAGGGTTGTATTAATATGCACAATTTCAGGGACCTGGAGTCATTAGGAGTTGTGATGTATTAGCAATTTCAGCATCTCCATTAGTGCAAGTCTCATTTTTCACGTGTACAATGTGTTACTTGCTTTAAATCAACCATATAAGACAGAGTGTGAAAGATAGAAAAAAAATGGGATGGTCTTTAACACTAAGTGGTTGGCACTCTCAATTTAGATACACAGTCTTGCTCATATGTTCTTTTTAGACATCTTCAGTTATGGTCCTCTAAGTCTTTCAATCTTACTAAGTTGAAGGTGATATCAAGTCCCCTTCAGGCACTGTCATCTCTGGAATATACACTGTGCTGTCAAAGTATAGAGTTTGGAGAGGCAAGTAACTGTTTTTTTCCTCCACTCCAACCTCAGCCAACAGAAGCATTTTACATTCAGCCTCCCATTTTCATATGTTCTATTATCTCTGCTGAGTACCATCTGCTCCTATCCCAATCATACACACACACGCACATATATACGTTCCTGATGTTAATGAACAACTCATGCTCATTTGAGAATATGATTTTAAAAATATAGAAAAGTATAAGCAAGACAAAGTTATACCAAGAACTCCACAAATTAAAATAATCTGTAGGGCCTCCCTGGTGGCGCAGTGGTTGAGAGTCCGCCTGCCGATGCAGGGGATACGGGTTCGTGCCCCGGTCTGGGAGGATCCCATATGCCGCGGAGCAGCTGGGCCCGTGAGCCATGGCCGCTGGGCCTGCGCATCCGGAACCTGTGCTCCGCAACGGGAGAGGCCACAACAGTGAGAGGCCCGCATACCGCAAAAAGAAAAAAAAAAAAATCTGTAATCCCAACACCCAGAGAAAACCACTAGTAATAATTTGGTATATTTCCTTTTAAGTTTTTTTTTTTTTACCTAAAATATATGTTAAGCTGAAGTGTTTTTATGTTTACTGACCTTTTCTATTTCTTCTAGAAATTGACTCTTATTGTCGACCTACTTTTTTTTGGTTAGGGTGTTACTGTATTTGTTTGTCTTTTTATTGAAGTATGGTTGACTTAAAACATTATATTAGTTTTAGGTGTACAACATAGTGATTCAAAAATTTTATAGATTATACTCCATTTAAAGTTATCGTAAAATATTGTCTATATTTCCTGTGCTGTACAATATATCCTTGTAGCTTATTTATTTTATACATAGTAATTTATACCTCTTAATCTCCTTGTATTTTTTTAAATTTATAGATATTTAATCAATCAAGGATATTCAACTTTTAATTTTCATATTATTTAAACTTTCTCCCAATATCCTTATAGACTGCCAATACTTGGCAGTGTTGACCCACAGAAATAGCGATACCATATGGTTCAACCAATTTCTGGCTTTTAATTTTGTTGTGTTTGTGATGTTCAGAAATTTTAACTTCTCACATGGTTAAAAGTTTTCCTTTGTGTTTTTTTCCCAGTGTTTTAATAATTAGTCCTAATCATCCAAGGTCATTTAAATATTCACTGTCATTTTCTTTGGTCTTTTTTTATATCAGTTTTAAATCTAACCAAATATACTCATCCAGTGAACACTAATGACATTTTTATCAAAGATGCATTTTTCCATCATATCATTTATTGAATACTCTATATCTTTCCAATCAGGTTGTTAGGCTTCTTTTAGGATATCATATTATGAATTAAAGTTCTTATAGGGTTTATTAAGATATTATTCATGCAATCATTTATTTCAAGGGTATTTGTGCTGTCACATTTCTGTTTTCATATTTTGTGCCTAGATTGATGCCATTTTAATCATGAAAGGTTTATCATACTGTAAATCATCAATTCTAATTTGCATACTTAATCATATGCAAACATTTCTGAAATTAGGATGATTCTTACAGGATAACATATAAAATTATTTTTTTCTTTTTAGTGGTACATAAAAATGGTGTTTATTACAATCAATGATTTTTATATTCATTGTAATACATACTATTTTAATACATGGTAGGACAAGTTTTCTCTCATTACTCCTTACCAAATTGTATCTGTGCTCATTTATAGTTTTATTGGTTTTTCTTTGCTATAGATACTCCAGATGTTTATATTATTGTGAAAAGACCTTTTTAATCTTTTATAAGGCTTTTGCTTTCTACTTTATCTGAAATTGTTTCCCATTACCTTATTGTTTACCGGGTAAATTATTATCATTCCTTGTTTTTTCAATATTTTAGTGTAATTTCATCATTTTTTGTGTGTGGCTCATATAGTTATATATTAGATTGCCAGCCAAATCCACTTATCTTAATTTTCTTATAGAAGAGTTAAACATTTAATACTTATATTCATAAGTAAAACTTATTTTATGCTTTCTGGAATTTGCCTCAGTTTTCTATCTTTTTCTACAGGAAATTTTTTTTTTTTCTCACCCTCTTCAGGGATTTGAAAGTGATTCTTCCAGTTTTAAATTTCTTAGATGGTTGCTTGTTGTTTTCATTATAACCTTCATTAATCAATTTTTCTCTATAGTGTCATGAAATTATTACAGTTTATTAATTTATTATCTGTTCACAAAAAATAAAGAAATGTAACAAGCTTGTAGTTATCTGCCTTTTTAAAACATACTTCTGTTCACTTGAGAAAATTTGGTTTTAGACCCCAATTATTGTTATTAAGTTATTATTATATTAAACATTTCCTTTTATCAACTGTTTTTGACTTTACAATACTTGAAATAATTTAAATGTTTTCAAAATTTATTAAATTTCTTATAATTTTCCTTATTCCTGAGTTTTAAACTTTATTCTCAGTCAGCTGGAGTATTTACTAAAACATATTTTAAATAAAGATACCTATAATATATACAGAGAGAAATATATAGAGAGCTACATATAAATATATATAGAAAATGTATATTTATGGGCAGATAAAATATACATTTTTAAGCACTTCCTTATTTGAGAATGTTCTTATGTTGACTTAATATATGGAGGAATATTTGGTTTACATTTTTAGGTCTCAAATTTACAACATCAAAATTCTGAGACCTTTATGCAATAATTTTTGCCTTTATGAAATATGTGTGCCTTTATGCAATAAATATGGCCTTTATGCAGTAACTGTTGAAGTGGAGAAGTCTGAGACTAATTCAAGTTTTTATTTATTTATTTATTTTTATGGGCACCTGTTTTGTTTTGTGGATTCTCCTAAGAATATTTATCTTGATTATTCTCATTAGAATTTTCAGTTTGGTGTGGGTTCTTTTCATTTCCCTTTCTTGGAATATTATGGAGCATTTTTATCAGAAGACTCATAGTTTTATCAGTTATGGAAATTTTCATCTTTTTTGTGTGTGTCCTTTAATGATTACTTCCATTTCAGTTGTTCTGGTTTCTTCTTTGAGACAATCCAAAATACTTATTTTAGATTCCCATTCTCTAACTTCCATATACTTCACTTTTTCTTTAGCAGTTTTTTTTTTAATCCCTTGGTGTTTCTCCTTTGCTTGCAGGAAAGAATCTCAATTGTGTGCTTCACATGAATGATTTCATTTGCTGCAATAGTAATTCTTATCTTTACTGCCTCTGATGCAAATTTTAATTATGCCTTTGTAGTTTAATTTGCTCTACCTTATTTTGATCAACTCCTTAACTTCTCAGCCATTGGTCTATGTGTCTCATCTTGTTTTTGTTTTATTTCCGGTCCATCCCCCTTTTGTGTCGTAAAACTCTCCATACTTACTGTTCATGTATTCATAGATACTATTTTTTTCTTGCATATTGGGTTTAATTCAAGCTGAAGTATTTTAACTTTCTTCTGGTTTCTTTGATAATTTTTTTAAGTGAGGCTTCATAACAATATTCTATTTTCCCCCTCCCTGTATTGCAATTAGACTTTAATAGGACACATGTTGTTTTGTTTTCCTTCTTGTATGAACGGAGATTTATCCTATTTACAGTATATACCAATTAACAGGATGCCCTTGGCCCCAGCTACTGTCCATTTGGTTATAAATCTAATCATCTTCTCAGGTATACACATGAAAAGTAAATTGATGTGCACAGTTCTTGGCCCATTTCCCAGGGTCTTTTCTGCTGAAATTAAGAGAGGTAGCACACCCTGGAGTTCTTACCCTGGAGTTATTTACACCCTGGAGTTCTTACCCTCTAAATTAAAGCTGTACATGAAAGTCCCCTGCATGTATTTCTCCCACAACTTTTCCACTCTCTGTATCAAACCATACTCCTTTGTTAGGATGCTGTGCATCCCTGTTTAAAAGCTCTCATACTCCCATTTCCTACTCCATTGTGTTCTTGCTATAGGAAAGGAGACACAAACATTATTGAGATTACCTATAAAAGCAACAAGTATATAGAAAAAGGGAAAGTGGCTGTCCAAGGTCCTAGAAATTTGATATAGAGGGCAGACTGTATAACAAAAGAGAGAAAGCAAAGGAGAAAAGAAATAAAGGAAGAGACTTAAGGACAATAAAGTATCTTCCTATCTTTTTCAGTAATGGCTATTCTCTTTCATGAAGCCACCTTTTTTTTTTTTTCTCAATCTAATTCCAATGGTTTTATAGTTAGTGGAAATTCCTTCCATTTTCTAGCAATAGGTTATCTGTCAGTCTTAATATTTTGTGATGTTGTAAGTTTTCCTGTATCTTAATAAGTATTTTAGAGAGAAGTTGGAAGAGACTGCCTCAGGGACAACTAGCCAGATGCCATTTTAAACGGAAGCCTGTGGTTTAGTTATAAACACAAAGAAGACAATTGCCCACACCAGAAGATAACACTACTCTTGATTTTTTTTCCATTCTGGATTGATGTCAGCCATAACAGTGCTGTTTGGTTTCAGGATCAAATATTGAACAAAAGGAGTTATTCTAACTCCCTGATTAATTCCTAAATATGAGGTTTTGCACTGATTTAAGTTGATTTTATATGTCACATAGCCTGGCATAATAGTAGCTCAAACCTGAGATTTTTGTGTACCTAATTATGATGGTAAAAGTTCATATTACTGCTATCAGATTTTGGATGTTTTCCTCATCTCTTCATGATGGCAAAACACTTGATTTCATTCCAACTTTAAATTTAGAGATTCACACAAGGTAGTGGTTCTAAAACTACATTCTGCATAGTTTTCACAGAAACCCCTCATAAAAAAATTTCACATTTCCAGAATGCCTCTGAATCTAGACTGAAAAGGACCACAGAGTCTTCGTTTGTAATGCACTTTCAAATGATATGAGTGATTGGTCCACTCATACTTTGAGGAATGTTAGCGAAAATCAGGGAAGTAGTTAAGGTAGGATGTTTCTCTTATTTGCCTTGATATACTGCAGCCTCAGAAATGCCTACCTATACATTTCCTATATTGAAGACTCTGCCCATAGACTAGATATTTATGAAAACAATATGATTATCACTTCAAGAATTTGTGAAAGCATATGCTCATCAATCTCCGGGTTGGCTAGAGAATTCATCACAATTTACTCTTACAGAAAAAAATATCTTTCCATAATGTTCCTCAAATGAGTTTTATTAACTGCCTATAAAGATATCAATAAACTGATTAACAGAGAAAGCATACTGTAGTAGAAAGCTTAGTGAACTTGAGTCAGAATTAATTAAGATCCATCTATGTGACCTCTAAACCCGTTCTAAATGTCAATTTCTTAATCTATCAAATAAGGCTAATCCTACCTGCTTTACTCACTCAACAGGTTTTAGAAAGGTTTAATAACAGTATGTGAAATGTAAAATACTTTGTGATCTGTAACCACTGAACACATAAAAAATATTATATTAAATGAAAAATATTTTATCACCACACCTACATAGCATCAACAGAAGTTTTAGCAATTCTGTTATTCATTGAAAACTAAATAATCCACATGGTTTTATTGATGATTATACCAAGAATAAAACTTAGGTACTTAACACATAATAAAGAAATGTCTTGTTTGCTTTTCTACTCTCAGTTAAGTATGTTGGCATTTAATAGTCCAAAAGTATATTATGAGTTTTCTCTAAAACTATTAAAACTGTGTGCTAGGGCTTCCCTGGTTGCACAGTGGTTAAGAATCCCCCTGCCAGTGCAGGGGGACACGGGTTCAAGCCCTGGTCCAGGAAGATCCCACATGCTGCAGAGCAACTAAGCCCGTGCACCACAACTACTGAGCCTGCGCTCTAGAGCCCATGAGCCACAACTTACGGAAAGCCTGCGTGCCTAGAGCCCATGCTCCACAACAAGAGAAGCCACTGCAATGAGAATCCCGCACACCGCAACTAAGAGTAGCCCCCACTTGCCACAACTACAGAAAGCCCGCACGCAGCAACAAAGACCCGATGCAGCCAAAAATTAAAAAAATAATAAAATAAAAATTTAAAAATCTGTGTGCTATTCCTTCCTAGACAGTGTAGACTCATTAGTCTAATCGAATGCTGTAGGTAACAGTTTTCCCTTGGTAAAATTTCTCATTAATATCCATCAACCATACTTCACTCTTTCAGTACTACTTTAATGACTTGTAAACTTTTACTCAGGTACTTCCTAATTAGGTGTATTTGTAATAGCTGTAGCTTTTATTATCAAATTATTCTTGATTCAGACTCTAGGCTGACGGTTGTTTCTTAATTGCTCAGATTTTTAAAAATTTAATTAGCTTTAGATGGCAGAACAGATGGTCTCTGAATCTGCTGGTGCTATAGCTATGTGATAATATATTTTGGTTCTGTCTAATGCGGTGACTCCAGCTCCTCCAAGGAACTGGAATTTGTATATTTGTATAAAGCAGCGACACTGATGCCCTGCCCTCCATGTTAAAGGGCCTAGAAAAATTCTGATACCTGGCCAAAGAAGCTACATAAAAAAATTAATGTAAAACCACTTATCAGACACTCCCACAAATACCATGTATGCACAACTTTCATCATAAAAGACACAATCTCAATTTAAAAGGAACTTAAAATCTTTTTAAAAACAAGTTAACAACCTCTAATGAGGGACTAATGCAACCAACTGGATAAAATAACTTAAATAACAATTATTTGGAAAAAATAAAAAAATGAGGTTTAAAATTAAAAATTATAGAAGGACTAGAAATCACAACAAAGTAGTTTAGCATGGAAAAGTAACAGATGCACTTGAAAATGAATGGAACATTACTTACAGGTATTAACTTGAAAACAAAAAAACAGCAGATTATAAATTATAGAAGAAAGAGTTTTAAACTACAAGATAGGTCAGAAGATCTATACATATCAAAGAGAGAATATGAAATTGAAAATAGGAAAAAGCCAAGGAGAACAGAATAAGTAGAGATCCCAACTAAGAAATAAAGGGAGAATTAAGAAGAAAATACTTGGTGATAATTGCTGTGAATTTTCTAGAATATTCATAGAATGAACACTTAATTTAGTGAAGAACACCAAAGCCAGATTAAAACAAATGAAAACAAATAGCATAACTACAATATGAGTAAACTTGAAGAACACTACAGACAAAAGATGATTCCTTGGTTTTTGGCTTGTCCAAAGTAATGGATGGTGAGGCAACCCACTGAGACAGAGAGCAGTGGGTGCACAGGAGATGAGGGCTGGTAAGGTCAGTCTTCAATGTATTCATTTTTATGTGCCTTAACACCGGTCATCTGGTGAATGCTAGTAGGCAACTGAATATACAAGTACGGATCTGAAAAGAGAGGTCTGGGCTACAGATATTTAGTTCTCACATGAGTACATGTCAAATGAAGTTGTTTCTGTGGGTCTAGCTGCCTAGGAAAAGAACTGAAATAAAGTCCAGGACTTTCTGGAACTATATATAATGACTGATAGAAGTAGATACACATGCAAAAGAAACATGGAAAGATTGCCAGAAAAGAGGAAGAAATAAAAAGGGAAATATTCCTACAAAAGCCAAAGCAAAATACTAAGAGAAGATATTATTATTTATTCTCCTAAATTTGCAATGTGTAATGCCACCTGTATGTATAATAGCATTATATTAGTCTGACATTCTTCTCCTAGCATTAAATGTTAAGAGGAACACACATTCTTAAATATGTTATCATATGTGGGCATCAGGGATCCTTCAGAAATGCTGCATATTGCTTATATTCACTTTATTTCTCTAGAAGTTTTAGTAATTATAATCCTCTGCAAACTTTTCTTTAACTGACCAGATAGTAAATATTTTAGGTGTTAGGATCCATTGATCTCTGTTGAACTACTCAACTCTGCTGTTATAGCATTAAAACAGCCGTAGACAATACATATATGTTAAGAATAGCTATATTTCAATAAAACTATTTACAAAAACAGCATTGATCCAGAGATGCTAAATATATAAGAGCATCAGGATTTGCTGTAGGACAGATCCTGAGTTGTTTTTAATCTTTTTACTATATGTAAGTAACACATACATAGCATTTATTTTTATTCTCTGTATTTCTGTTAGGTCAAAAAATGTTTTGATTTTAACCAGAATAAACTAGACAAAATATTATTGGATGCAAATAGTGTGATAGGAAAACATATTTAATTAGAGAATAATTGCAAACTATATAAAGAGTAATGAGAGAATATAAATAGTAATGTTTGATTAAGGACTATGCCTTATATGTGCCAGAAGGGAAATAACATAGATAATCAATCTGATACAAGAAGAGAAACTATAAAATAATTCATGATCTGTGTAATAAAACTGAAGTGTCATTTTTGGGGGGGAAGTATCAAGACATTCACATGAATACTTATGAACAATTCAGTGGTGGAAGAAGAATAATAACAAAAGAGATATTCCCCCAAAATAAAAATGTATGTGCATATGCATACAGGTACACACACAGACACACACACACACACACAACTGTAGAAGTCTCTGTAGCACAATACACTTAAAACTTAAAAAAATTATGGTTATGTAATTATTTTAAAATATACTTTCAAATATATATGTAAAATAAGGCTAAATATGTTAATATATACTGTTTTGTCTCCCTGCTACAACTAGAGTAATTTCAGATTTCTTTTAAAAAAAAAACTGATTTCCAGAAAGAAGGAGTAGACATACATTTCCCTATTCCTTTCACTATGTGCAATCAATATCCTGCTAATTATATGTAAAACAAGTAAAAGGAGACTCTTAAGGGTGCAGGGAGAGGGCAGACTGGCTGTGTACCTTAGGATCCAAGGGATAACATGATAATGAGGTTTCTGGGTTTTCTCTTTGTCTCATATAGCTCAGACTTCTTTGGGCTGAAGAAGCTAGTAGCTGAAAGAACAAGTGCAGACAAGCAAACAAAACAAAACCTCTTCAGAAGTCAAAGGACCAGGGAAGGGGCAGCCTAACAAGACAGAGAAATTTTAGATAATGCCCACTCTACTTCTGCAGCTTCATGTACACACACACCAGCAAAGTTGGAGTGGGTCTTCTATGTTCACCGCACTGTAACACAGCACCCCGACACCCCTTCCACCACCGCCACCAGGAGAAGGCCGAGTAGGGAGCCTGGAATTTCACCCCATCAGGCGGTAAGGAGGTCCACTGCTCCTACAACACTGCAATATCAGTAGAGGCCACGTGGGAAGTCTAGACTTGCACCTCTACCCAGAAATAATGAGATGCCCCACTCACTGGCTTGAGTGGTATCAGAAGACACCTACTGCACATTGTCAGGAGACCATCTCAGTGTGGTTTCAGTGAGGTGGCACTCTTCCACCTCCAAGCCAGGGAGTTACCAGTGGACACCTAGAGGGGAACCTGTACCCCTGCCCCCACCCAACAGTAAAGATACTGCCACTCCATCAGGTGTCAACCAGAGAGCAAAGGGGACCTAGACTTTTACTTCTAGTTAAAATTAGGAAGTGCCACCCCTTCTCCTGCCACTATAGTATCAGAGGAAACTAGCTAAAACAGAAGGTTTAAATAAGATCCCATCTCATAATCTAAGGAAAATACGTGAAGGTTTCAGATGAAAATAATCCAACACATCAAGAACCAAGAAGATTTCAAACTGAATGAAGAAAGGCAACCAATAAATGCCAATACGTAGATGACAGAGGTGTTAAAATTACCTGACAAAAATTCAAAGAATCCGTAATAAAATGTAAACATTTTATTTTTGTAAAAAAATATTTTTTAATTTTTAGATGTCCCACTGAGTAATTAGAATTCTCACTTTAAACAAATGAAAGTCTCAACAAAGAAATGGAAAACCTCAGCAAAGAAATAAAAGGTATAAAGAACCAAATGGAAATGTTTGAACTGTAAAGTAAAACAACTGAAATAAAAACTCAGTAGATAGATTCAACAGCAGGATGGAAAGAATACAGAAAATAATGAGTGAACTGAAAGATAGAACAAAAGATATTAGCCAAAACAGAGAGAATATGAACAAACAAAAATAACTAAATAAATATTGCAAATTTTGAAGAACTGCATAGTCAAATATTAAGTTTTGGTATTGGTGTTCCAAATTTCTAAGTTAGATACTTGATATCTTCTGTTCATTGCTTAACCTTCAGATCCTAGAACAACGCCTGGCACTTTAGGTGCTTGGTAAATAAGTGTTAAGAGTATGAATAGAAAATCAGTAATCCTTAATTTTTTTTACATCCCATAGTACATCATCAAAATATTTCAAGATAATTCTTTCTTATTCACAAAAGCATGAAGGTATAAGATTCTTTCTTATTTATGTCACATGGTCACCAAATTATGGCATCTTCAGAAATTCAGTGAAAAGTGTGTTTCCCCCAATCTCTTTCATTGGTCTGCTGAAAAAAAGCCTCCAGGATCTGTTGTTTATTAATATGAATTCTCAGTAAAGCTGTTAAATAAAGGCAGCCTGTAGATTAGACTTGAGCTCCATGAAAAATGCAAAAGTCAACCACCAATAATTAGCAGCCTCACATAAGCTTTGTAGCATCTGCTTTAAGTCTCATCTAATTGTATCTAATCCCACATCAGTAGGCTTCCCAAGCCTTTGACTAATGAAAGATTTTATCATAAATCTATCAAAATGGACTGTGAGTTATTTTTTTCTTCCTCATCCCTTCAAGGCATTTTAATCCTTTCCCTTTTTAAGAAATGACATTTTGCTTTGTCTTTCTTTGATATTTGTCAAAATGATGACCATTAACTAAACTAGACAATAGCAGGAGCTAAGAACGAAACTAAGTACTCAGTAAATATACCAAGTGATATATCGATTTATTTCAGTCTTAACTATGCTGCACCTAACTACTGCTTTTCTCTTCCAGGTTTTCCAGAAATTATAAAACCTTTAAAATGACAGAGTCTATGGAAGAAATGATTTCATTTAAGCGTGACTTACTGGGAAAATCCAGTAACGTTATTATGCTCCTATTTTAATATTTTTACAATGTTAATAACTGTAATTATATTTTATATTTTTAATAAATACATAGTGAATTCTAGCATAGGGTAAATGGACATACTGTGGTCTGAAATAGGGGAAATTTAATTTAGGAAGATCGAATAATTTAGGAAACTGGTTATAATCCAATTTCTAGATAGCAATCTTTAATCTTATAATTATTTTTCTTTTAGTTATTGTTTAAAGATTTGTCGCTATTGTGGGATACTGAGCCCGTAACAGTAACAACCCAAGTGTTATAGGGAATTCTTCAGTATTCCATAGTGAACTTTGAAAGTATGGAAAGAAAACAAAAAAGTAATAAGCACAAATTACCATATTACTTACTTTGTTATGCCAATAAACTAGGGTATCAAGAACTAAGCTTTCAAAGGTGCTATAATAATATGTCTAAATATCCAAAATTTTTAAATTTTATTATATAACAGATGGATTCCATTATTTTTTTAAATTGCAGATAAATTTGTTTTGTTTCTCCCAGTGGAGAGTTTTGAGTATTTAATTAAAGGCCTCATTGCCCCATCATTAAATTCAAAGAAGCATATCTAATGTGAACACTTAAATGTAATGTCACTCATTAGTCTTTAATGAAGAGAAACTTATTCTTTTTCTAAAGAACAGGTGTAAAAATAGTATCTGTCACCTACAAAATTATATATTCCCAAGATTATTAATGTGCATTTAATGACTTTGAAATATTTCTTTGCAATAGTTATTATTCATGTTTCTTTCTTTTTGGCTTCACTTGTAAAAGAGGTTAATTGAAGTCAGAAAGACTGGAATTCTCATGCACCCCAGGACACCAAGCAGAAGCAGAAGCTGAATTTTCCCAAATACCTGTACTAGATGTGTCATAAAGCTGTTTGGCTTTTTATACCACGCATTCTCTCATTGGTCCTGTACCTTGATAGCAGTTTTCATAATGCCTTAGTCATAAAATCTGTCATTAGACAGTTAAAATTCACCTGGAGCTCTTTTTCCTAGGATCTAGTCAACAAGAAAATTGATTTTAATGTCTGTGCCATTACCTGACTCTGCAAGATGGAAAGCAGAATAAAGTAAGGTGGATTGCAGTTAAGATTCACTAGTGTCAAATCACTATCCTTATCACCATTATCATTATCATCACCGTCATCACAGTCACCACAAACTCGGCCATTCCTGAAAAGTATATTTAGATTTATTATATACCGAATTCTTACGTTCTCCATATTTGACCACTGGGCCATGTTAGCACTCTGAATCTCTTTACTTTTCTTTTAAAAGAAAAAGTGCTAATTGGTTCTGATGATAATCAGCAAAACATCTAGACAAATTGTTTTTCAAAAGGCAATCAATTATCCATGCCATCCAATATCCTTATGTCTGGCTATGGTAAACTATGTGTCTCTATTTGTTATTGAACTTTTTAGAATTTATCTAGGATATTTAGTGTCATGTAAGTACAGCTTTGTTATGTTTTCAAGTATATTACCACCTTGTTAAAACACAATTCATCACAAGGCAAAATTCAATATTCAGTGCCTCCTTAAAGTGTATCCAACATGTTTTAATTACGGAAGCAACCAAAAGATTTCATTGTAGACACATTTGCATACATACTGTTTCCATGGCATAAGTCCAAGAACGACAAAACAGCATTATTTTATTTATTTATACATTCAACAAATATTTATTTAGTCTCTTTTGTGGTAGACGTAGTGCTATGTTCTTAGAGGTACAGTAGTATAGACTCTCTCTTGCATTTGTGTATATAAATACATAGACTTCACAAGTAGAATTATGTGTTTTTTCCTGTAGTGGGAAAGTGTTCTTCATACTTCATACATTTTTCTCACAATGAGAATCTGAACTAATACAATAACATAAGCAAATGTGTTACTTCTGGAATACTACTAACATTCAACAAAGGGTTAGATCCTGAGTCTTTCATGACTTTCATAATCCACCTACTCCACCACACTGCACAGGACTATACATAAGGGGGTGTCCCAAAACATTATCCTTTGTTTGGTTGAAAGAAGAAGTAAGACAAAGTCCCTTTGTTTTTAAAGTAATTTGGGTGTTTATTTTTTAAAGCCATTTTGATACATAGAATTTTCATTAAAAATGTAAAACATGTTTATAACTACTTTAATTTAATTTATTAGAGATTTTTGAAATGTACACTCTGTGCAAGGCTGATCATCCTGAAGCCTTCCCAACATCCCTAGACACAACTCATACACATCAGGTGGCCTGATATCTGCAAAACATACACTCATCTTTCAAGACTCTGTTAAAAATCTACTTTCCCTACTCAACTTCTCCTGATACTTTCCTCCTGCACAATTGACTGCCCACTATTTTTTTATATTTATTTCTTTATTGAGGTGTAGTTGATTTACAACATTATATGTTTCAGGTGTACAACACAGTGACTCACAATTTTTAAAGATTATACTCCATTTATAGTTATTATAAAATATTGGCTATATTCCCTGTGTTGTACAATATATCCTTGTAGCTTATTTACTTTATACATAGTAGCTTATACCTCTTAATCCCTTACCCGAATCTTGCCCCTCACCACTGAAAACCACTAGTTTGTTCTCTGTATCTGTGAGTCTATTTATTTTTTATTATATTTACTAGTTTGTTTTATTTTTTAGATTCCACATAAAAGTGGAAAGACAGTATCTGTCTTTCTCTGTCTGACTTATTTCACTAAGCATAAACCCTCCAAGTCCATCCATGTTGTTGCAAATTGCCCATTATTTCATTTCCCCACTGTATCTTCTTTTCATTTTATATGAAAACAGTGGTATCATTTAATTACATTTATTTGTTTATAAGTATAGCCTATATAAAAGCCATGTAGCCTCATTGTGCTGCCTCAAATATAGTTGCATTCAAAACATAATCTTACACATAAAAAATAATTAAAAATAAGTCAATTTTATACTCCATCTCCTGGGGATAATGTCAAAAGGAAAGTTATATGTCTAAAACAAATAGGATTTTTTTTTAATCTGTTGCTCTACTCTTTTGCAGTATTTTGTCTTATATACAGGATTGACAATGTCAAAGATTGTTTTGGTCAAAAGTCAAATAAGTGAGACATTCTAGGTTGCTAGAGTTGATGAGAATGTAGTTGAAATGACTGATCATAGGGTTGCAAAATAGTAAGGTGGTTGATAAAAAAAATACAATGAGTTTGCAGCCATAAAAAAGAATGAAATGATGCCATGTGCAGCAACATGGTTGGAACTAGAGATTATCGTACAAGTGAAGTAAGTCATAAAGAGAAAGATAAATACCATAAGATATCACTAATATGTGGAATCTAAAATATGACACAAATGAACTTATCTATGAAACAGAAACCAATTCACAGGCATAGAGAACAGATTTGTGGTTGCCAAGGGGAGGTGGGGAGGGATGGAATGGGAGTTTGGGGTTAGCAGATGCAAACTATTGTATATAGAATAGATAAACAAAAAGGTCCTACTGTATAGCACAGGGAACTATATTCAATGTCCTGTGATAAACCATACTGGAAAATAATATTTTTAAAAGAATGTATATATATGTACAACTGAATCACTTTGCTGTACAGCAGAAATTAACACAACATTGTAAATCAACTGTACTTCAATTTTTTAAAAAATAAAAAAAAAAATGCAATGAGTTTGTATGGTTTGGAAACCAGAATCTGTACTCTCACTTATTAGTAAATATTCTTTGTTGGCAAATGATATAAATTTAATTCAAACTGCTTTGGCCATATCACTGTTAAGTGTAGGGACATTCTTCAGGCAGAGCTGAATCCAGTTGCTCCAACAAATTTAAGAAGAATTACGTGCTGACTTTATTCTCAGCAAGGCTTTTTTCCTATGGTAGCTCCTACAATTTGAGTTCTACATTCAACCAGCTTAACACTTCTGTAGAGTGTTAACCTCTTTGCAAAAAGTTCCAGCAAGAGTTAAAGGAATAAATCTTATTCCCAAACTTGAGACATCAAATTAGGACTATGTCTAGCTAAAATTGGGTTTTATGAATATCCTAGGAGGTAGGGATTTGATCAGCCCCATGTGAACTGCAGGACTGAGAGTAAGGTGGAAACCAAGGAGCTGTCCCTAAAAATAGGAGATATGGAGGCTGATCAAGCAAAATAACAAATGAGCACTATACCTCACATAAAATAAAGTATACTGTAGATGGATGTTCTTGTTTTACAAAGGTTTTCATGCTAAAATACAAAATGGAGCCCGTAAGATAAAAGGACACATCATCAATCATTTACAGAAACTTTTCACATTTCAAATTTTCAGAAATCCACTTTCCCTTCAGTTATATTTTCATATCAACAGTGTGAATTATATCTTTTGAAATCTTAGTTGCCCTGCTCTATTGACTAAAAAAGAGCAAATTTCTCTATTGACTAAAAAAGAGCAAATAACTCGCATGAAATAGGTTTTCTGTCCATCTTTCTATACTATATATCTCTACATGCATATAGATCATAAATATGGTGCACTTGAAATCTTCTCAGTGTGCCTATTAAGGACAGTGAATATACATGGCACGGCTTCAGAGAGCTCAGTGAATTTACCAAACCTTTCACCTGGCCTAATTCACTTTCCATCACTTTACTTCCTCAGTGTTCTTCCAAGAGTGGATGTATGTGCAGGTAGGGTGTTTGCATGTGTCACCATTTCCCTCTGACACCTCTTTGATGTGGAAATTGCTTTAGTTCTATAGGCATTTCCTCCTCCCCTGCTCTCCTCTCATTTATCTTCAAACTCTCCCTCTGCTGGGGCTCTGATCTACATTCTCAAAGGTATTCTTAAGTCTTTGCCAGAATTTGTAAATGGACTCCAGTTCAGCCCTTCTTCTTCATAAACTCACCATTTTCTTTCTTATTCTCCCAACCATCAAAATTCTTTAGAGACAGTTTTCTCTCAGTCTCTGTGTTACTCCTACCCCATTCATTTTTTAAAAAATTAATTAATTAATGTATTTGTTTATTTTTGGCTGCATTGGGCCTTCATTGCTGCATGTGGGCTTTCTCTAGTTGAGGTGAGCAGGGGCTTCTCATTGTGGTGGCTTCTCGTTGCGGAGCACGGGCTCTAGGCACACAGGCTTCAGTAGTTGTGGCGTGCGGGCTCCATAGTTGTGGCTCACGGGCCCTAGAGTGCAGGCTCAGTAGTTGTGGCGCATGGCTTTAGTTGCTCCACGACATGTGGGATCTTCCCGGACCAGGGCTCGAACCTGTGTCCCCCACATTGGCAGGCAGATTCTTGACTACTGAGCCACCAGGGAAGTCCCTACGCCGTTCATTTTTAAAATGTATCTTACAGTCTGACTTTTGGGCCCATCTATTCTACTGAGCCTGCAATTGTATTAACACTGATTACAAATACCCAAGTATTGATATAATGCCTTCATCTTTGTCGTGATGTCATGTCTTAACAGTTACAACAAGAACAACTAACATTAATGAAACACAGGTGCCAGGCACCATGCTAAATTTTTATAAGAATTATTTCAGTATCTCATTTAATTTTCACAACATCTCTTAGTGGTGGGCTCTATTTTTATTCCTAACCAGATTCTACTTCTGGTTCTCATGTTCACCTTCTACATTAGAAATATGACCCACTTACTAAACATTGACAGGTGTGTAGCCAGTGTGATGATACTTGTAATTCTGATAGGACATCTAGCCTCTGAAATGTTGTGAATGAAGCAAATAATTTATATTCTCTTTATTAGGCAGTTGCATAGGCACTGTGCTTTGTAAATTTCAACCTTAGCAGTTCTCGAAAAAAATAATAGCGTTCTCTATCTAGATACCTTAAAATTTTGTTTGCCAAAACTTTACTGTGATGCTCTGGTGTTTTCAGCTGTAGAGGACATGGAACACAGGTTACTGAGCTGGCACAAGTTTTATGACGTTTTCCTCAGAACACTAGAAGTGCACACCTTACAGTCCATCAGCAAAATACTGAGCACACTGCACTGTGTAGGTGAACACAATATGAAGATTCTTCCACCCTCCAATGGAATTGAAGTGTTGTTGGGAAGTTGAGCAATACACATATAAGAAAGAAACTTAGGGCTTCCCTGGTGACGCAGTGGTTGGGAGTCCGCCTGCCGATGCAGGGGACGTGGGTTCGTGCCCCGGTCCGGGAGGATCCCACATGCCACGGAGCGGCTGGGCCCATGAGCCATGGCCGCTGGGCCTGCGCGTCCGGAGCCTGTGCTCCGCAATGGGAGAGGCCACAGCAGTGGGGGGCCCGCGTAATGCAAAAAAAAAAAAGAAAAGAAAAAAGAAACTTAGTAACAACACTAGGCAGTAGACTAAGTGCTGAGAAGAGATAGGAAGACTGAGCGCTCTTGGACTTCACAAAGGAAAGAGCCAGTTTTGAATATGTAGTGACCAGAAACAAGAGTCCAAAGTGCAGTTTGACGGACAGGTCAGACCGTGATTAAGCAGAAGGAAGAGAACATCATAGGTTCATGAAACAGTGTGAACAAAGGAAAGAGATGTAAATAACAATTCTAACAACTCACTTTTATTGAGTATTGACTCTGTGCCAGGTAAAATACTAAATGTTTTGTTTGTAAACTCATTCAGGGAGAAATTAGAGATGTACTTGGAAAAACTTTAAGCAGTCAATAAGGTGACCAGGGTTATTCCTTGTTCTGACACTATGTGATCTTACCGTGCTAAGATCTTTTCCCCTGGGGGCCTCAGTTTTTTCACTTGGCAAATGAATAGTACACACTGGGCAGTCTTGAAGTTTCTTCCTGGTCCAAATTCTATGTGAAGAGGTCAACATAGGAAAAATGATTATGGAACTAGAAACTGCAAAATGATTGTTAGACTTGGGGATTTTAGCTGAGACACTAGGATCATTTAGTTGTTAATACTATGTTCAAAGCACTTTGCCAAGTCGCCTCATTTTCTATTCACTTGAATTTTGTAATAACTAAGGTCCTGATCAACACTTATTTATGATTTTACATAAAGGTAACTCCTTCATATGCCTATAGGAAATAGGTAGGTAATGTAAATGAATTAATAACATCACATAGTAACTATGGTAATCTGGAGAGCAAAGGCTCTAAGCAGGGAAGTCAGTAGCCTGCAACTGTTAGTTTTGTGGGAATGATATTATGTCCTCTGCTTCGCAGTAATTAAAAGAGGATTCAGAAGGATGAAAACCATAATCATGATTAACCTGTTCCTGTTTTCTATGTTTTCTTCCAGGCACTTATCGTACACCATCATATGACTCTTAATGCTGGACATATATCTCTTGTTTCCTATTTCAGGTAAGAAAGACTGGAAGCTTAAAGAAGCTAAGTAACACCCAATTTTTACCAACAGTAAGAAAGGCAGAAGGTGATGATAATTTCAAACTCAGGATAATCTAGTTGTAAAGCTCTTTCCTCCACCCCACCCGCCTCCCCAGTATCCAGTGCAGCCTGGTGAGACAACAAAGCATTGAACACAGCAGTTGCTTCTGGGAGCTGATTTTCAGGACTGTAGCAACTTTATAATTTGAACAACTTTAATCAAGATTCTTACCTTGGCAGATGCCATCTTTTTGCTTCAATTTTATACTAGGCTTTTCTGACTGTCTGTTGAAGTTTTTCGCCCTTTATTTGATCCCCAGTGATTTCTTGTTTCCTGAGTTCCTCTAGATTAATATCTAACAGCCATTTGTCTATCATGTGGAACTTATATAATTAAGACTTTACCCCACTACAGCATTCATTTTCAAACCTGGACCATGTTAACATGTTCTGCAGTTTGAAGAAAGTTTCTTCACTGTCATTTCTTATGCATGCTCTAAAATAAAGATCTGCTTAATGGACAGTGTTATCCCATGGCCCATGAATATTAATATGAATGCCGTTAGTTAGAGTGGAATGTGCTCAGTTGTGAATGTTTTCAAAGAATATAATTGCTGATTTATTTTTACATTAGAGGATGTATTCTTAGCATTTGGAACCATTTGTGCTTAATTGGTATCAGCTATTCTCACATCAATAAATGAATAGATGAAACTCACATTACTAGCCTCCAGTGTCATAGGAGAAGTTGACTTCTGGTGCCTTCCTAGACCTTGTCACTGATTACTACACTCACCGCCATCCAAGTGGTGAGAAGAACCCTGTCAGCTGACACAACATGCCTCTGATGTAGAGGCAGCATAGAAAGAATGCATGAAGTTTGCTTATTCCAGAAAACATTTCATTATATACAATTAAGATATACAAAAAGGGGGTACTCAAATGCTATAGCTTATTGCCAGCCAAGTAATTTAACCATTCACAAATAAATCTCAGCGGATAAATTCATCAATTTAGTTTAACTGGGATCATATTGGAATAGCATCTTCAAATTGATATGCCCCTCTCACTGAAGGCTTCTAAGGTGAAAGTAAAATAAAAACAAGTTAGACGTAATAACTATAACCTCTTTATAAAATATTGTATGGAAGGAGTATCTAGTTAATTATTTGACGAAAAATAAATTTTGTGAAATTTGATGGTTAATTAAAAAACATACAGAGAAAAGTTTAAAGCATTGAAAAGTATACATTTTAGCTCAAAATTTAGTGTGGCTATAGCACAAGGAAATTAGTCTACATCTTTCGGGCTACCTCTCAGTAGCAGACATTATCAAAGATACTATCCAACTATCATTCATTTATTCATTCAGTAATAACATTAAGAAAACTTGATTGCCAGGCATGAGTTAACTATTTTGAGAGTATTAAAATACTGTGAGATATATCCCTTAACTTTTCATCTTCAGGGAATTAACAAGTTCCTCTGTGGAGCCCCTCTCTGATTCTTCATTTATTTCAGTATTATGCCTCTTGCTATAAATGCATAGGGCACAAACTTTTGGATACTCCAATAACAACTATTGCTAGCTAGTTTTCATAGCTAGTTAACTGACACTGATCACAAGGAACTCTAAGGCAACAGAATAAATGAGTATCTTGGCTTTTCTTATTTAAAATATCCAGGGCTTATGGAGTACGTACTATGAGTCAAAGGCTGTACTATGCACCACTCTTCCATTTACTTCTTACGTTAGCCCAGGAACTGCTCTTTTATTAGCATCATTACTCCTGTTTCACAGGTGTGGCAGCTTGGCCTCAGAGGGGTTCTACAGCTTGCCTATACTGCAGCTAGCAGGCAGTAGGGACAAGTTTTGAATCTGAGCAATTGTCCCTAGAGCTTAAGCTCTTAATACTATTCCATTCAAGTGCTGGGTATTAGTATAAGTAAACAGATTCATTTCAGTCAGACTGCTAAAGTAAATTAATGGCTGATTGCTCTGCCCAAAGCGCAGAAATAAACTCAATAAAGTCCATGTATCTTTTCATTTTCTTTTAAGATTTCACCAGGAGAAAATAGCATCCAAGGCTAACCTCAGGTGTTATGCAAAACCATATTCTTCATTAAAATTTTTTTTCTATTTTAGTATGAAGTCCTCAGACTATTACTGGGTAGTTTTTGCATAATATTTAGTGCTCACTAATTATTCCATACACTTCTCTACATTTCCTAGCCTTCCCAGCAATTATTCTGGAGCCCCGTATCTAGTTTGGCCCATGAATGCTGACAGGAAATGACATGTTTTATGTCTGGGCTGAGCTAGTTCATCCATTCCTCTCTTTCTCTGCAGTGTTTTTAGAAGCTGCGTGTTTCAGATGGCATAGCTACAAGGTGCAGGATGGCTGCCCAGTATGCACTGGGATAAGAGTTTATGTGAAACTCATTGAATTAAGTGACTGAGATTTGGAGGTCAACAGAACCTAAGCTAATGTGACTAATACTAAAGTTTAATTGTCCATAGGTTAAAAATGGAGTTATCTATTCATCCATGCATGTCTTTTTCTGTCACTTCAGAGACACCCTGACTTGGAAGACAGAATCTGTTTTATGTGTTAGCCATTAGCAGGATGTACAGAACCAGCCATTATTCATGCCAACTTACAGTGTCAGTAATGCTCTGGGTTTTCAGTACATAGAAATTGGAAATGATGATGCATATCTGATTGGGGAATGGGCTCATTTTTACCCCTAGCCTTCCACATGTGAGTGGGCTGAAGTCTTTCTGCTCACCCATAATGAAAGTGGTGTGTAAAATTTCCATGGTGGTCACCATTGTCCCTGTGTGTTGAGGCAAGTCATAAAAAGCTGCACTGCCTTTTGGCAGAAGTCCAGGAAGACCAGGGACATTTGCTCAGATTCTTGGCAAGGAAGACTTTATGTCAAAATTCTGTCATTAAAAAATGTCAAATGAAAGTTAATGCAAGATAACGTTACCATCATTTCCCCTCATTCCTAGGGAAATATGTGGACTTTTAAATATATTGTATTCTAGATGTTATCACTTTCAGCAATCTGGATTGAAGCTACTATTTAAATAAAAGTCTATATTATCTGATTTATCAAGATGTATGCATCAGCATCAAATATTTGGACACTTAAAGAGGAAAGTTTAAAATATATCTCCTAGGTTTGATGTTATAACCTGGGAGTTTATTAGTAGGATTTTGGAAAACCCCTCCCATATTTTTAAAGATCCAAAATTATGTCTCACAGTTACCAAAAAAAAAAAAAAACCCTAAAGATCTCAACTCAGATGATTTTGAACATTTCAGATTTTCTCGCTACAAATTCTCCCTCATACAAATAGTACATAAATGTAAAGGAAATATTAAATGCCTATAGTATCAGACAATCTGAGATCCTCTATTCTGAGAATTTATCATTATACTTTTCAAATTATTTCCAAATCCTACCTGCTTTCAGATCCTCAGAAGCTGGCTTTCTGTTTTGCTATGATGGCTCAAAAGAAAATAAACAGATGGACTGAAAAAGAGAATCCAGAAATACAAATAGGGTAGAAACTGCCCAGGGCTTTTGAACAGCATCAAAGTAAGGTGGTTTTTTTCCTTTCTGTTTTTGGTTGGGGGGTTCTATTTGACAAACAAATCTCTTGGAACAGAAACCTTGATATGGTTTCACTCATCCACCATCAACTGTGTTTTATTTTGTTTTGTTTCTCTTTAAATCCAAACATAAATTTAAGGTGGTTTTTTTTTGTTTTGTTTTGTTTTTTAATTCTGATGAGGGAATGATCAATGATTGGTATTTAAGAAGTATATTAAACTGGGGGTGGGAGGGAGGAGGAGATCTATGCAAGACTTTAGGATGTATGGATTCCTTTACTTCAGCAGTGAAGAACTTTAGGGGCCATAATCTCATTAATTAAATTGCTTTCAAATAAAGGCCAGGTCCACTGACACCTGACAAAGATAAATTATGCCCAGGATAGACTTCAGTTTTCCTGCATATGCTTGCCCTTTATTTGTTGACATCCACATATAGGACTCTAAGTTAATTTCATGTTTCCCCATTTCCTACCTCCTTTTTTGTTTGTAACGTCAAGTATAGGACGTTTTTATAACGTCAAGTATAGGACTTTGAAGGGAAAACTGAGGGGCAGAGACATTAGATGCTCCAGCCCTGTAGGGGTTGCAGGGCACATCTGCCCTGAACACATCCTGAACGAGGCACCCAGTCAGTGGCATAAGTCAGAACTTAAATTCAACCTGAGTTCTGCTTCCCAAGCCCCAAACCTGGTGGTTCTGCCTCAGTCTGAACCAAGAAGTTTTGAGATTAGTCCTACCCCTGGTGGTATTTAGTTGGGTCACCCAGAGGAAGTCCCTTTCTCTAATTCATACAAAGGCATCATAGGGTCCTTGCAGTGCCCTAGTTGCTCTGAATGAAAGGAGCAAAAGCCGCTTTTGTGATTCCCTACACTTCCAAGATTAACAACCATGGCACCATCCCAGCTAGTTCAGAGTCACAAGCATGGAGGCCTGAACAAATGAACTTAAATTAGGTGGTTTTGAAATTCCACATCCAGTCTATCAAAAATAGAGGAATGAAGACTGGCCTGTTGGCAGCTAAGGCTAACTTTACCATGACCCAGAAAGGCAATAAAAAGTAGAAGTTAAGGCAATAGGATTTGGTTTTGGTCAGTCTACTCAAATCCTCGTTCTTTCCACCTGTTAACTGTATGTCTGTAATTATTAACTACATATTCTTTATGACCCCATTTCTTTAAATGTAAAATTACCAAAAGAGTACCTACTTCAGAAAGCTGTTCTGTGAAGATTTATGTCATAGCACATTTAGTTGACCCATTAAGGGAGATTATTATGCCAGCATCATCAGCACCAGAGTCATCACTGCAGGCCTGTATCTTAAATCCCATAAATACATGTTAAAAATACATATTTTCTGGCCTCATTCTCTATTAACTTAATCAGAATAAATGGACTTGGGATCTGGAAATGTGCATTTTTAACGCACAAATCACATAATTCTGATGGAACCTTGAAAATGAGAACTTCAAAGAGATAGATGAATTTCTGCCTCAGAGACAGACCATCTGAATTCACCCCTTATTTTAATAGATGAAGAAACATACACATGTTGGGTTAGCAACTTTCCAAAGGTCACACAATTAGTCTTCCTACTTACCAATCTAAGTATCTCCTAGCATTTTGATGGGCTTCATTATTTAAAATGTCATAGTAGCTTTTTTCCAACCAGAATGGAAAGATGAATCATACACTAGGTTTAAGTGTGTTTCAGAGAGATGAAAGGTCTGGTGAGTTTTCTTAGAATACAATCATGCTGAACTTGGCATACTCCTATCCTACCCACTTCTAAGTTCCACCTTAATGTTCTATCACATTTAAACTATAAGCCAGAGACGTGTTGCGGGTAGAACAGAGCCTTCCTCAAGGACCTGATCCTAAATGACATTTACGTACAATAGGCCACGATTGTAGGTAACTTTGGAAATACACAGGTAAAATTGGTCCATTGCCTGCAAATCTGGTTGCCTTAATGAATGATGTCACAGTCTCCCGAATCTAAAGAACAAGATCACTTTCTCATTGATTGACTAGCAGGCCAGAAGGCACTATGTTGTGAAATTTTGTCAGGCCACACTCTAATGAGTTGTCTGTCATAGAACTGGTATTGAACTATTATAGATATGGCTCTGAAGATTTAAGATTTGTTAGTCAGGGTTACAAACACACAAGAATGAAAACAAACTAAACATTATTCTACCAGTTCTACCCATTGGAAAAAAATAAAGTTTAAAAACTGGAAGCAGCCTTAGAAATCATCTGACAAATTTCTTAATCTTATAGAAAAGAAAACAAAAGCCTTGCAAAGTCAAATAATATATATGGAGTCACATGGCAATACAGTACAGATCTGTGACAGTGATAATAATAATGTCGACATTAATTCAAACACTATTCTAGGTATTTTATATTCCATTCACTCATTAAACTTAAACATGCCATTGGCGATGAGGAAAATGAAGCTCAGAATGGTTAAATAACTTGTGTAAGATCACATACCTAGTGCATGCTAAGCTAAGATCTGAACCGTTATGTAAGACTCCAAACGAAGATGCTTAGTTCTAACTTTTTCTGCACCATGCTGCTCTCACTCCCCCAGTTTCCAGGCTACTGCTTTAGTGCCCCTTCTTCAACCAAACTCTTGAAATTGAATTGATTTTGTATGCCAAATCTGAGTTCATCAAGGCTTCAAGGAACACTTCATTGCCAAGCTGTTAGATGTCAATAATTGACAATTTTAAAATGGGTTTATAAAGCCAGTTGAAGAGAGTTCTGCACTCCCAAATGTCACCTCTGTCATTTAGGTGACTTTCAGAGCAACTGGAAGTTTGGCACCAACTCAGAGCAGTACTTCTCTGAGGAACAGAAGGGGGAAGTAAAATGAGGACATCTCCTAAATGGCTGTTTTTATAGCAAAGACTTTTGATAATGTCACACTGTGTAGATAAAGACCATACACTCATGTCAGTGTCATCTGACAGCCTGTGAAGATGACCAGTGAAGGAAGATTTCTCTTAAAAAGTGAATGAAATTGCAGGCTGAGGGAATGAGATGCCAGGAATCCCGGAGGCAGGAAAGTGAAGGGAGCAAGTAAGGAGATAAAAGCAGCTTGGCTAGAATGTAACAAAGGAAAGGAGTGTCAAAGAGATAAGACTACAGATAAGATAAAGTTGGGGCAATGTTGTAGAGGCTCCAGGGCAGGGAATGCTTTATTCTAGTTCCTTAAGAGATGGGAGACTTATTGACAGTTTTGAAGCAGTATATTGGTAGATGTGAAGCATCAAATTAGTCACCAACTGCTGATCTAAATATTTACAAATAAAAATATATGAGGTTTTATGAGCACTAAAATCTGTCGTGAAGCCGAAGGAATTTTCTTTTTCATAAGTGGTAATAAAGCCAAGCCATATAGTATAATGAAAAGTTAGGGGGAAATTTCCAATGTCTTCTTCCTCAAATATCAGTAATTTTTACCTACTAGAAAACTCATCATCACCATCTACCTTCCTTTCCTTTCTCTTTCTAACTACATGAGGGCTAGAAATTAAGGCTACTTTAGTACTACATTTCTCACCTCAATGTCTCTTTTTATATCTTTTCAACTACCAGGAATACATAATGGCAGAAGGAGTGGAGGACACCCAGTGGTGGTAGGCACTGCATTCTAGGGTGAGGAGCTGATAGTAGGAAGGGAGCAAAATAGAAATGACCAGAAAAGAGTGAATCTGGAAAACCTCTAGTTTTTAGTTTAGTTTAGTTTTAGGAAAACCTAAGCATGTCTTCAAGTTAAAAAGGAATAAAATTCCTTCTGAATTGTCATATGGTCAGGTAACATCAGACATACCCTCCTCAAGACAACATAGTCATATTTCACTGGAAGTTCTATAAAAGCATTAGAATTAAGGGAACAGAGAGAAATCTGAAAAATGGTCCCCCCAAAGTCAAAATTGATTATATGATAAAGGTGATGTTCCAGCTCAGCAGAGAGAAGAGGGGTTATTAGTACAATTAACCATTTATAAACAGTTCAAATTAAAGATTTATATAATATCATCTATGAAAATATATAACAGATTTTAAAATTATATTTTAAATATGAAATCATATATGAACTAGCTGAAGACATATCTAAACACAAAAGCAATAAAATAAATTACAAACAAAAATTGTTAGATTTGAATATCCTTCAGTCAACTTTTCTTTCACTTGGACATTTAAATTTTTAGAAAGATTTGTCTCTATTCTCAGGCTTTATTGCCTTAATACACTTTCATCAAGGCACCAAAACCTGACTTTCACCCAGGTGAATTCAATATATCAGCTTTTGCTAAGGTCACCAATAATCAGTAAGCTATTGGAAACCAGTGGGAAATACCACAATCCTCTTCTTATTTAGTTTCTTCAAGTGTTTGGCACTCTGTATCATTCATTCTCGCTTGAAATTTTCATTGGTGTTGGTGACCTCGTATTCACCTTGTTTTCCTTCCACTTAGACCCTCAACTAGCATGCAGAAAACTTTCTTGGAAATTGGAAAAAAAAATGATAGCCTCTTACTAAGGTGCATAGGGTAGTGCATGGGATCTTAGCTTACTCTCACCCTTTTGGCCAGATGCTCTTGTGCAGGACACAACCTGCTCAACTCCATGTGACCACCCTCTTCCTATATCATTTTGCTCATTCTCATTTCCCTTTGTAGGTTTCTAACTACACTACTGATTCTACAGTGATATGATTTAAAAATCATAACATTTTAAATGCTGGAGTTTTTTCTGCTTTTCAGAGTTAAGAGATATGCAGAGCATTGAAGACTTAAATTGTAGTTATAGTACAGAATTTAAATCACAGAAAGCTTGAGAATATGAAAAAGTAGATAATAATAAAGCTAACAAAAATTAAAAGGTACATAAAAGGAGTAAATGCACCAATTTACTCACATCTCATAACGAAGTCAATAGATATAGTGTTAAAGGTTATGACATCTAAAAAAGAAAGTTATAACTACATTATATGAAGTTTTCATGTTAATCATTAGAGGAACAAAAAACAAAACTAAAAGTACAAACAGCAGTTGCTTCTTGGAAATAAAACTGGGGCAGAGGGGTAAGATTTTTGCTTTTTATTTTGTGCTATTCTGCACCATTTAATTTTTTTAACCCTGAACCACTTCTATAATAAAACACAGTGCATATATCTAGTTTTGATATTTATTAAGAAATGAAAAGAAAAGAAAGCAGGTTGGATCAGCTGACCTTTAAGTTCTCTTCTATCTTGAGAGTCTGTGATTCTGTGACCACAGACGCAGTTTAGGAAGATTAATCTTGGAGCCGTGTGCAAGATGGATTGGAATAGAGAGAGATGGAAGTGGAGAAGCCAATTACCAGGTTATTATAGTACATATGGTAGGAAAGTAATGAGGGTCTGAACTGAGGTGTAGGCAGCAGGAATAGAAGGAAGGTTAAAAATGTTAAAGGCTTTGTGGAGATAGAATGTACCTAATTTGGAAATTGACTGGGTAGAATGTACCTAATTTGGAAATTGACTGGATGGAAGTACAGGGTTTCAGAAAAGGGGTATTAAACTGACTATGTAATTTCAAGTCAGCATGATTATAAGACTCGGTGGTATCATTAGCTGAAGTAAGAGAATCAGAAGTAGAGGGAATATTCCAATGACTAGGCCAAACTGAGTCAGGGAAGATTGTAATTATGAGAAGCAGCTTAATCATTAGTGGATGGGAGCATAGTGGTAGTCAAAAGGAATTTAGGCAGCACCTAAATTTGTTGAAGAGCTTGGCTCCTGCTCTCCGGCCAGGGAGGACTGGGGATCATTTCTGAGTTGATAGAAGGTTATTTGTAGCTTGATATATTCTGAGTTAAGGAAATGAAAAACAAATTTTTTTTAAACCTTCTCTCTACTAAAGGAAACAAAAAGTCTTGAGTATTGATACAGCTCTTCAGCACTATTCTATAAAACTGACCTTGCCATGCATAACTTAAAAAATTAATGATAATAATAGTACCTCAGTTAGACAAGTATGTCAAACACTGCATGTGTTATAAAAGTAATTGCTCCTATAGTATATCTTATAATATCAGAAATATACCCCTGAGGCAAATAGATGATTATCAAAAATATACATGTACATATGTAACAGTTCTCCTTTCTTTCTTTTTTTACATTACCAAAATTGCAAAAAACTGAATTGTCTAATTTGGTGGAAGTAAATTAGACAATTTATTTCCTGGGTTTCATGAATTCATGGTCATCCACTTTATTTGGATGCTTTATTTTATTTACACCTACCTCTTTCTATTAAATGGGTTGAAGATAGCTTACACTCTCAAAGTATTAAAATATATCATCCAAAATTGTAGTTAAATTCAAAATAAGGAAATGGAGCAAGATAATTCCAGGTGATATTACAAATGAAAACTGAAATTTCAGTAGGAAAATAGGATGACAGGTTAAAAAAACTTCTCATGTATGAATCACTGTGTTGTACCTCTGAAAATAATATTGTAAATCAACCACACTTTAATAAAAACAAACAAACAAAAAACAAAAACTCCTCATGCAAACATAAGTATAGAGAGATAAAAGGGGATCTAAAAAAGATCTGTGCCATGTAAAAGGTCTATTTTGCATTTATAATTTAGAGGAAAATATAAAAGCATTTTAGGGCTTCCCTGGTGGTGCAGTGGTTAAGAATCCGCCTGCCAATGCAGGGGACACAGGTTTGAGCCCTGGTCCGGGAACATCCCACATACCGCAGAGCAACTAAGCCTGTGCGCCACAACTACTGACCCTGCACTCTAGAGCCCATGAGCCAGAACTACTGAGCCCACGTGCCACAGCTGCTGAAGCCCTCACTCCTAGAGCCTGTGCTCCGCAACAAGAGAAGCCATCACAATGAGAAGCCTGTGCACCGCAACGAAGAGTAGCCCCCACTCACCACGACGAGAGAAAGCCCACAAGCAGCAATAAAGACCCAACACAGCCAAAAATAAATAAATAAAACAAATTTAAAAAAAAACATTTTTGTAAGGGAAAAGCAAATATTGAAAAATCAGCTTTGTGTTCTAAATAAAATTTAAATTATATTAAAACCCAAGAAACTATAGATGACATTAAGTCACAAATTAGAGGTGTATGTTGATGAATGTGATAAGAAAAATTGCAAAAGCCAAATTTATTTTTTTAGTCTAGGCTTGTGGGTTTTTTGAAAATACAATAACCCTTTGAAATAATCAGAAATAGAGATTATTATCATCACACTTTGTAAGAGATGAAACTGAGGCTTCTAAGGACCTTGCTTAAAAGCAGGTGATAAAGCTGAATTTCTAAGCCAGTGACCTTGTTTCCTGAGCATTGCTTTCCCCACTGCCATTCAGTGACAACCATCAGAGTTTTCTGCATTATTTTCACAATGCATAAAAAATTAGCTCCCGGAATATCTTACTTTAACTATCTTCCAACAAATAATAACACATACCTATGTTGATGAACTCAACTGACCAAAAAATCTGATCAAGTAAAATACTTTACTTAGAAAAGAGCCTTTTTCTATCACCTCAGACACCAGAGAAGGGCATGAAATGCTAAGACTGCTTCTGCAGCCACCAAGAATCCTGTGTGCAAGCACAGGTCACTATCCACACACCACACACACACACCCCTCCCTGAGCCTGTGCAACACGCCACTGCCAGGGTCCCGTGATCCAGGGACAAGTTCCCTGGGAGAACACACGGCGCACCTCAGGCTGTTGCAATGTCACGCTGGCCTCTGCCGCTGCAGGCTCACCCTGCATTCCAATTATAACTACCGTACCCCTCCCTCCTCTTGGCATGAGTGAGCCAGAGCCCCCTAATTAGCCGCTGCTTTAACCCCATCCTGTCTGGGTGGGAACAGAAGCCTGAGGGTGACCTACATACAGAGATGGGGCCAAAACTAAAGCTGAACCCCAGGAGCTGTGCAAACAAAGAAGAGAAAGGGAAATTTCTCCGTGCAGCCTCAGGAGCAGCAGATTAAATTCCCACAATCAATTTGAGGTACCCTACATCTGTGGAACACCTGAATAGACAATGAATCAACCCAAAAGTGAGGTGGCAGACTGTGGGAGCAACTGTAGACTTGGGGTTTGCTGTCGGCAACTGACTTGTTTCTGATTTTTATGTTTATCTTAGTATAGTTTTTATTGCTTGTTATCATTGGTGAATTTGTATATTGGTTTGGTTGCCTCCCCTTTTTTTAGTATTTTTAATTTTTTTATTTTAATAATTGTTTTTTAATTTTAATTTTTTTTTTTTTTTTTTTTTTTTTTTTTTTTTTTTTTTTTTTTTGCTGTACGCGGGCCTCTCACTGCCGTGGCCTCTCCCGTTGCGGAACACAGGCTCCGGACACACAGGCTCCGCGGCCATGGCTCGCGGGCCCAGCCGCTCCGCGGCATGTGGGATCTTCCGGGATCGGGGCACGAACCCTAGTCCCCTGCATCGGCAGGCGGACTCTCAACCACTGCGCCACCAGGGAAGCCCTAATTTTAATTTTAATTATTTTATTTTATTTATTTATTTTTTCTTTCTTTTATTCTCCCTTTTCTTCTGAGCCATGTGGCTGACAGGGTCTTGATGGTCTGGCCTGGTGTCAGGCCTTAGCCTCTGAGGTGGGAGAGCCAAGTTCAGGACATTGGACCACCAGAGACCTCCAGGCCCCTCATAATATCAATCAGTGAAATCTCTCCCAGAGATCTCCATCTCAGTGCTAAGACCCAGCTCCACCCAACGGCCAGCAACCTCCAGTGCTGGACACCCCAGGCCAAACAACTAGGAAGACAGGAACACAACCCCACCCATTAGCAGAAAGACTGCCTAAAATCATACTAAATTCACAGACACCCCAAAAAACACCACCAGACACAGCCCTGCCCAGCAGAAAGAAAAGATCTAGCCCCACCCACCAGAACACAGGCACCAGTCCCCTCCACCAGGAAGCCTACACAACCCACTGAACCAACCTTACCCACTGGGGGCAGATACCAAAGACAACAGGGACTATGAACCTGCAGCCTGAGAAAAGGAGCCTCCAAACACAGTAAGTTAAACAAAATGAGAAGACAGAGAAATAGGCAGCAGATGAAGGGGCAAAGTAAAAACCCACCAGACAAAACAAATGAAGAGGAAATAGGCAGTCTACCTGAAAAAGAATTCAGTATAATGAGAGTAAAGATGATTCAAAATCTTGGAAATAGAATGCAGAAAATACAAGAAACATTTAACAAGGAACTAGAAGAACTAAAGAGCAAACAAACAATGATGAACAACACAATAAATGAAAAGAAAAATTCTCTAGAAGGAATCAAAAGCAGAATAACTGAGGGAGAAGAACCTGGAAGATAAAATAGTGGAAATAACTACCACAGAGCAGAATAAAGAAAAAAGAATGAAAAGAATGGAGGACAGCCTTAGAAACCTCTGGGACAACATTAAATGCAACAACATTCGAAATATAGGGGTCCCAGAAGAAGAAGAGAAAAAGAAAGGGACTGAGAAAATATTTGAAGAGATAATAGTTGAAAACTCCCCTAACATGGGAAAGGAAATAATCAAGTCCAGGAAGTGCAGACAGTCCCATACAGGATAAATCCAAGAAGAAACACACTAAGTCATATATTAATCAAACTATCTAAAATTAAATACAAAGAAAAAAATAGTAAAAGCCATAAGGGAAAAGCAACAAATAACATACAAGGGAAACCCCAAAAGGTTAGCAACTGATATTTCAGCAGAAACTCTGAAAGCCAGAAGGGGGTGGCAGGACATATTTAAAGTGATGAAAGGGAAAACCTACAACCAAGATTACCCAGCAAGGATCTCATTCAGATTCGATGGAGAAAGTAAAGACAAGCAAAAAGAATTCAGCACCACCAAACGAGCATTACAACAAATGCTAAAGGAACTTCACTAGGCAGGAAACACAAAAGAAAGAAAAGACCTCAAAAAACCCAAAACAATTAAGAGAATGGTAATAGGAACATACATATCGATAATTACCTTAAATGTAAATGGATTAAATGCTCCAAACAAAGGACATAGACTGGCTGAATGGATACAAAAACAAGATCCATATATGTTCTGTCTAAAACAGATCCACTTCAGACCTAGGGACACGTACAGAATGAAAGTGAGGGAATGGAAAAAGATATTCTATGCAAATGGAAATCAAAAGAAAGATGGTGTAGCAATTCTCATATCAGACAAAATAGACTTTAAAATAAAGACTTACAATAGACAAGGACACTACATGATGATCAGGGTATCAATCCAAGAAGAAGATATAACAATTGTAAATATTTATGCACCCAACATAGGAGCACCACAATACATAAGGCAAATGCTAACAGCCATAAAAGGGGAAATTGACAGTAACACAATCATAGCAGGGGACTTTAACACCCCACTTTCACCAATGGATACATCATCCAAAATGGAAATAAATAACAGAAGCTTTAAATGACACATTAAACAAGATGGACTTAACTGATATTTATAGGACAATCCATCCAAAAACAACAGAATACACTTTCTTCTCAAGTGCTCATGGAACATTCTCCAGGATAGATCATATCATGGGTCACAAATCAAGCCCTGGTAAATTTAAGAAAATTGAAATCCTATCAAGTATCTTTTCCAACCACAACACTATGAGACTAGATATCAGATACAGGAAAAAAAACTGTAAAAAATACAAACACATGGAGACTAACAATACGCTACTAAATAACCAAGAGATCACTGAAGAAATCAAAGAGGAAATCAAAAAATACCTAGAAACAAATGACAATGAAAACACGATGACCCAAAACCTATGGGATGCAGTGAAAGCAGTTCTAAGAGGGAAGTTTATAGCAATGTAATCCTACCTCAAGAAACAAGAAAAATGTGAAATAAACAACCTAACCTTACACCTGAGGCAATTAGAGAAAGCAGAACAAAAAACCCCAAAGTTAGCAGAAGGAAAGAAATCATAAGTATCAGATTAGAAATAAATGAAAAAGGGCTTCCCTGGTGGCGCAGTGGTTGAGAGTCCGCCTGCCGATGCAGGGGACGCGGGTTCATGCCCCAGTCTGGGAGGATCCCACATGGCCGCTGAGCCTGCGCGTCCAGAGCCTGTACTTGCAACGGGAGAGGCCACAACAGTGAGAGGCCTGTGTACCACAAAAAAAAAAAAAAAAAAGATGATACAAACAGATGGAAAGATGTACCATGTTCTTGGATTGGAAGAATCAACATTGTGAAAATGACTATACTACCCAAAGCAGTCTACAGATTCAATGCAATCCCTATCAAACTACCAATGGCATTTTTCACAGAACTAGAACAAAAAATTCCACAATTTGTATGGAAACACAAAAGACCCCAAATAGCCTAAGCAATATTGAGAAAGAAAAATGGAGCTGGAGGAATCAGGTTCCCTGATTTCAGACTATATTACAAAGCTACAGTAATCAAGACAGTATGGTACTGGCACAAAAACAGAAATATGGATCAATGGAATAGGATAGAAAGCCCAGAGATAAACCCACACACATATGGTCACCTTATCTTTGATAAAGGAGGCAGGCATATATATGATGGAGAAAAGCCAGTCTCTTCAATAAGGGGTGCTGGGAAAACTGGACAGCTACATGTAAAAGAATGAAATTAGAACACTTCCTAACACCATACACAAAAATAAACTCAAAATGGATTAAAGACCCCAGTGTAAGGTCAGACACTATAAAACTCTTAGAGAAAAATGTAGGCAGAACACTCCATGAGATAAATCACAGCAAGATTCTTTTGGACCCACCTCCTAGAGAAATGGAATAAAAACAAAAATAAACAAATGGGACCTAATGAAACTTCAAAGCTTTTGCACAGCAAAGGAAACCATAAACAAGATGAAAAGACAACCCTCAGAATGGGAGAAAATACTTTCAAACAAAGCAACTGACAAAAGATTAATCTCCAAAATATACAAGGAGCTCATGCAGCACAATATCAAAAAAACACACAACCGTATCAAAAAATGGGCAGAAGACCTAAATAGACATTTCTCCAAAGAAGATATACAGATTACCAACAAACACATGAAGGGATGCCCAACATCAGTAATCATTAGAGAAATGCAAATCAAAACTACAATGAGGTATCACCTCACAATGGTCAGAATGGCCATCGTCAAAAAATCTGTGAACAATAAATGCTGGAGAGTGTGTGGAGAAAAGGGAACCCTCTTGCACGGTTGGTGGGAATGTAAATTGATACAACCACTATGGAGATTCCTTTAAAAACTAAAATAGAACTACCATATGACCCAGCAATCCCACTACTGGGCGTATACCCTGAGAAAACCATAATTCAGAAAGAGTCCACAGTATTCATTTTAGCTCTATTTACAATAGTCAAGACATAGAAACAACCTAAGTGTCCATCGACAGATGAATGGATAAAGAAGATTTGGCACATATATACAATGGAATATTACTCAGCCATAAAAAGAAATGAAATTGAGTTATTTGTAGTGAGGTGGATGGACTTAGAGTTTGTCATACAGAGTGAAGTAAGTCAGAAAGAGAAAAACAAATACTGTATGCTAACACATATATATGGAATCTAAAAAAAAAAGATTCTGACGAACCTAGGGGAAGGGCAGGAATAAAGACGCAGACATAGAGAATGGACTTGAGGACACGAGGAGTGAGAATGGTAAGCTGGGACAAAGTGACAGAGTAGCATTGACATATATACACAACAAAATGTAAAACAGATAGCTATTGGGAAGCAGCCTCATAGCACAGGGAGATCAGCTTGGTGCTTTATGACCACATAGAGGAGTAGGATAGGGGATGTGGGAGGGAGATGCAAGAGGGAGGGGATATGGGGATATAGGTATACATACAGCTGATTCATTTTGTTATACAGCAGAAACTAACACAATATTTTAAAGCAATTTTACTCCAGTAAAGATTTTAGAGATATAAATAAATAAATATAGATAGATAAATAAAATGCTGGTATACTCACAAACGAAAACAGATGTGCCTTAAAAAAAAAAGAAAAGGAAACAGCCGTTTTGTGGTATTTCAGAGAGACATCTGATTAATAAACTGGTTGATATTCTTAAATTGTACAAGGTATTGTTTCAGCCCTATTGACCATCCAAGGATTATTAAAAAAATATTTTGTGTTGAGTTCCAAAACTTATCCTGGAGAATAGACAATTTGTTTACTGTTTTTTCCCCCACTGGCAATTACCTGATAGCTCAGGAAATCTTTTCCTGGAGTGCTTCTCCCTACCTAGCATGTCTGGGTCAGAACAATTACAATGGTTAATTGCAAATGAAGAGCCTTTTAGGCATCTGAATGGATTTTGGAAAGTAGGTGGATGGGGTTCAAATATGCTGAAACTGCAGCTTGCATTGTTCCAGGACGTTATTTTTGGTCCACTGAATAACAGCTGCTGCATATGGTAGTTGTTGAGTTTTCTGCTAAAGATCCATTTACTAGCACAAATAGTAAATGTTTGCATGTGCTATTTTGATACATCTCCTGTGAGGCTCCATTTCTGCATTTAAATATGGATCACATATGGTGAACTGAAATAACTTTTGTATGTAAAGCGTATGTCCAAGGAGTAAACCAAAGAGACACAGTGTATAGCACAGTCATGTTCCATACACCTTCTATATGGGCTAAATTTTAATGAAAAATAATATAACCAAAACCACATAAGGAAAAGTTCCATTTCATAGTTATAACACTAGTGATTAGCAACATGGAGAATAGACATATATAATGTATAATAAATGCTATTGCTGAAAATTTAATTAATGTAAGACTATATAAAATTTCAATATGACAAAAGTAATACGGATAAAATATATCATGAAAATACTTCAGTAAATCTTGATATATTTGAATTCACAACAACTAGAAAATTCAGAAATACAACAGCCCTCCAGAAACTACACTTAATTTTTATGAAAAATAAAATAATATATGGACATCAAATCAATAGATGCTGTAGACATGGATTCACTATTCAGGGAATTTACAATTTGGTAGTATCAATGTGACTTACGGGCAAATAACTATAGTAAACAAGAAAGGGAAATGTGTCCTACAAGAGAGTCTGATAAAGTACTAGAGAATTTACTGACCAGGAATCAGGAGCCTTGGGGCTCAGCTGAGCTTCACCAATTCCAGGCTAGTAAATTTCTTCCCTCTCTGGGCTGATGTTCTCCCCTTTGTAAAGTGGTCCTATGGACTGAATTGTGTCCCTCCCAAATTTCATAGTTTGAAGGCCTAACCCCCAATGTGATGATATTTGGAAGTAGGGCCTTTGGAAAGTAATTAAGTTTAGATGAGGTTATGAGGATGGGACCACCATAATGAGATTATCGTCCTTATAAGGAGAACAGAGACCAGAGCATGCTCCCTTCCCTCCCCCGATGGCCCTGTGAAGACACAGTGAGAAGACAGTTATATGCACGCCAGGAAAAAAGTTCTCACCAGGGAACTAAATTGGCCTGTGTCTTGATCTTGGACTTCCTAGTCTGCAGAACTGTGAGAAATAAATCCCTATTGTTTAAGCCTATGGTATTCTATTATAGCAGCCCTAGCAGAGTAATACAGTAGGTATATTCAAGAAGGCTAAATGGTTTTCAGTCTATGTGCCATACCTCTCTGGTTGGTATCTAATAGTTTTTTCCCCTGACTCTGAAACACTATAAGGTTCTAAAAGTAAATAAAAAGTAAGGTATGTTCTATTCCAGTTTTTGTTCTTACTACATTTTTTAAAAAACATTTTTCAAATACCTTAAAGTTGAAACCATGTATGGCTTATTTGATAACTCTGAGTAAAATGAAATATTTAATTAAACAGAACCCCTTATTCCCCAAGCATTAGGGGATTTACTTGTAATTCAGTTAAATAAAACCTACTGATATCTCACAGCAATCCTATGAAGTAAGACCATCTTAATACTGTTCTCTCATATTCAAAATAATGATGCAATGAGTAGCTAAGGTTATGTCCTCTGATCACAAAGTTTTCAAGCAGAAGTAACTATTTCAAATAGGTTGGTACATTTAAAATAAAGACTCTCTAATGCAGTACATATGTGAAAGCAGCTTTCTTTAAACAGAGGATTCTAAGGGGTGGGATAGGGAGGGTGGGAGGGAGGCTCAAGAGGGAGGGGATATGGGGATATATGTATACATATAGCTGATTCACTTAGTTGTACAGCAGAAACTAACATAACATTATAAAGTAATTATACTCCAATAAAGATGTGGGGAAAAAAAGTCTACTTGTGGCTATCTATTCCATTATATGATAGTCAACAATTCACCTTATAATAAATACAATTCACTCATAATAAATTCCAAAGGTTTACATTCTCATTGTAACTTTCCAAATCACCTCAATTAAATTTCAATAAAGTCCCTCAAAATGCTAATTCCTGAGCATCTATTTTTGACAACTGAATACTATTCTATGTACAATGGATATACCACAATTCATTTTCACAAATCCCTGTAACCTGGCTATTTGGATTTCTTCCAGCTTTTTACCATAAAATTAAAAGCTATAATTAACATTCTTACACACAAATCCTTGCCTATTTGTGTGAGCATATGTTTCTCTTGGACAAATTCCTAGATGGAGATTTGCTGGGTCAAGTCAACATGTGGTGATGTTGAAATTTATATGAACAACATTGGTCAGAAAATACGTAATTTTATTTTTTCAGTAACTGAACTCAACGTAGCTCATGATTTCCCATTTCAGTGAATTACTGAAAATAATTACACTTGTTAATTTAATTCAAAGTGTTTCAATCATTGTTTATTTAAAACTCAGTCACTTTTGGGTAAATACTCAATTAAATATAAGATTCTCCCCCTTCCCCTCCTCTTGCCCACCCTTCCATGATAGTGTGAGTCCTACGTGTAGAGCAGGGGCATATTACACCATCCTGGCTTTTGCTCCATGTGCTGCCTTTGTTCCTCGTTGCCTCTGTCGAGGTGTGAGTCAATACGTAGTCTTAGAGGGCCAGCCCCTGTCTTTCCTGCTTCCTATCAGCAAAGCCCATGCCTCTATACCTCTGGTCTGAACTTGAGGCTTCTTTTTGTCCATTTCTGTACTGATCCTTGTTTAGTTCAGGGACTGCTAGCTGCCTTCTCCACACCTGACTGAGACATTTAAACTGCCCTCAGGTCTAGGAATCTCCTACAGTCATTGCTATTATACTACTACTCGAATGTCCTGGTACTTCAGTGTCTACTGGATGCAAGCATTGGTAAGAGGTTGTCTGTCTTCCATGATATAAGCTTTTCTGCTCTGGAATGTCCCCCGCACAAACTTGTGGAAAAGTTAGAATAAGAATCCCCTTCTTAGGCATCCATTAGCTTCTACACTCTTATCTCATCCCACTGTAAATCCCATTGCTTCTAGATAGTCAAAAATCTTACTTACATTGGGCAGGAAGTACTTGATCACACCATACATTTTCCTTGTTCTGTAGCTTATAGTTTAAATTCTTTGCTGACTCTTACAATCTTCCCATGTTATTTTTATTTATTTTGTTTGTTTGTTTGTTTGTTTTGCGGTACGCGGGCCTCTCACTGTTGTGGCCTCTCCCGCTGCGGAGCACAGGCTCCGGACGCGCAGGCTCAGCGGCCATGGCTCACGGGCCCAGCCACTCCGCGGCATGTGGGATCTTCCCGGACCGGGGCATGAGCCCGTGTTCCCTGCATCGGCAGGCAGACTCTCAACCACTGCACCACCAGGGAAGTCCCCCATGTTATTTTTAAAGCTTATACTTTGGAATTCTGAAAAGTATCTTTTTACTCTTTTTTTCAAAGCCCAATGCTTGCAAATCCAGGGGCCTTTAAAATCTCCAAGCATGATTCCAATTAAATGTTAACGGGTTAGGAGTTTTGTTTTTTCTTTTTTAGTGTCTAAGCATCATGGAGTAGCTATTGTGAGTCTTTTTTAAAAACTTATTTTATTGAAGTATAGTTGATTTACAAATCTTGTGTTAATTTTTGCTGTACAGCAAAGTGATTCAGTTATATATATATATATATATATATATATATATATATATATATATATATACACAACCTTTTTCATATTCTTTTACATTATGATTTATTATAGGATATTGAATATAGTTCCCTGTGCTATACAGTAGGAGCTTGTTGTTTATACATTCTGTATATCTAACAGTTTACATCTGCTAATCCCAAACTCCCAATCCATCCTTCCCCCACTCTCCCCTCCCACTTGGCAGCCACAGGTCTGTTCTCCATGTCTGTGGGTCTGTTTCTGTTTCTTAGATAAGTTCGTTTGTGTCGTATTTTATATCCGACATATAAGTGATATCATATGGTATTTGTGTTTCTAGGAGTCTATTTTAAAATAACATTTGTTCACATCATTTTCAGAAAATTAAATGATGATTTGGAAAATAAAACCATTTAGATAATGGTTAACTTGTTACTTTGGAAGGTGAGTATTGCAATGATAAAATATGTCTCTATTTCATTTTTATTTAAGAGCAGTTTTATTATTGAAATTTGAGGTATCATAGATAAATAATTTCAGAGTCTATTTATGAAAAGGGATCATCAGTGGAGAAAATCATTGTGAGAGCCTACATGACATTTTTTTTTTTTTTTTTTTTTTTTTTGGCTCACAGGCCCAGCCGCTCTGCGGCATGTGGGATCTTCCCAGACCAGGGCACGAACCCATGTCCCCTGCATTGGCAGGCAGACTCTCAACCACTGAGCCACCAGGGAAGCCCCTACATGACATTTTTACTCTTGGATTTAGTAGGTAGTTTTTTCCTATCACTACTAGGCTTTTACACTGATGTAATCAAATTAAGGGGAAATGAAGAGTTGTAAATTTCTCTGGGTCTGAGCAATTTTATATAAAATGCATTGTCAATGTGTAAAAGAATCACTCATTCTCTAGAAAATTCCAGTAAAAAGGTTATTCCCAGATTACTAAATTGTTTCTGAGTCTTCATTATCAGAACATTTATTTGAGCCCAAGCCTGTAGCTACCATGTAAGAAAGAAGTGATCACTGCACAGTATTCAGTAATGAATTGACCATTTGGAAAATTAACCTCCACTCAAACATTCTTCTCAACTTATTCTGTGTATCTGTGACTATCATCGGTGTATTTGTAGGTCAGACTGTTAACATGCAGTAAACAATTGCAAATCTTGTACAAGATGCAAGATATCAAGAAGTCATTGAAGATAATTATGGAGAACTCGGCAACTCCAGGCAAACCCATTGATGATATGACAGAGATAGACCAGTTAAAATTGAAGAGAAAAATCAATGCGGACAGAGAGACAATAGACAATTCAAGTAAGAATGCTTTGTGACCCAAAGGACTAAGAGGAACCCTTGAAGAAATTTCTGAAAACTTGAGACACCTCCAAATTATTCTTCAAAAATGACTCTCATTATGATTTTCCCGGAATAATTAACTAAGAAGTAAAGAATGGTATACTGTGTTATCACTATTGTTGTTGGAAATTTTATATGAGAAAAAAAGAAATCAACATTTGATGCATTTTTTTGTCCTTGCTAAAAAATTAATATATAATTGAAATTAGAACCTACACTTTATTAAATTAGATAAATTCATTTTTTCATAAATTTTAGTTTTATTTTTCAATATAAAATTTCAATGACACTTTAGTTTTTATCCCTAAAAAAACCAGTTAAGTATTGATCTGCCTTTTAAATAGATTTCTTTCAGTGTCTTTTCTGTCATACCAGTTTTAAACTTTTTGTCAGGCAATTGATAAATCTCCATTTCTTTGGGGTCAGTTATTAGAAAATTATTGTTTTCCTTTGAATATATCATGTGTCCTTGATTTTTCATGTTTCTCGTATCCTTGTATTGATGTCTGTGCATATGAGGACCTCAGTCTTCCTCTTTCAGTTACCTTCCTCTTCCTCAGTCACCTCTTTCAGACTTTATGGATGGGCTTTGGTAGGGAACAGTTTTCACTTACAGGTGGGTATGACAGCCTGCTGGTTGGGGTGCAGTGTTTTCAGCTCTGGGTGATGGAAGGGTACAGCAGTGTAGACTCTGGGTAGCTCCATTAGCTGAGGTCAGCCTTTGTGGAAGGATATAGGGATCCTTGGTGTCCAAGGCTACAGATGTGCATGGCAGCAGCGAAGGCTACTGGGGTCCTCAGTGGCAAAGGCTGTTCCTGCTCTTCTTTGCACACACAGGGGAAAATCATGGCTGAGGGGAAGTCTTTTGGTGCTGGAGGCCAGGGCTTGAGTGTACAAATGGCAGAGGTGCTAGTGTCCAGGGCAGAGGCATGCATGGAGCAGTGGTGTTGAGGACCAGGACAGGGGCATGCCTGTGGCAGCTCCAGGATCCAGGATGTGAGTATGCATGCAGCAACAACAGCATTAGGAACTGGAACACAGGCTCAGATGGAGCGGGGGCAGCGCTGGAGCTGGGTGTGAGAATGCTCAGGACAGTGGCAGCACCAGTGTCTGTGTCATGGGCATGCACAGAGCTATAGCAGCACTGAGGTGCGTGGTGTGTGCACAGTGGCACTAGGCCTGAGGTCACAGAGGAGTGGCATCTGCAGCCTGGAATAGGGGGGCAGTGGTGGCTCCTTCTCCAGTGGGATGCAGCAGTGTGAACTCTGGGCAGCTCTGTCAACTGGACTTAGTGTTGATGAAGACTTCATGGGTCATTATCGTCAAAAGCTGGTGTGTCTACATCACTGGCAAAAGCTGCTCTTGTTTTACCCCACAGTGGGGAGGTTGCAGCTGAAGGGATTCCTCTTGGCACTAAGCTGTGCTGGACTGGGAGATGTAGTGACGTAATTTAAATTCTTCCTACACTTTTCTATGTGCCATCCTCCATTTTTGCATTCCATTTGGTTACTCCGGTTTCTCCAGTGTACTCCAGAGCTCTCCTCAAGCTATTTTTGTTGGTGGTTAGTTGTTTAATCATTGTTTTTGTAAGGTGACAAGCATTGGTACCTCCTAGGCTACCATCTTGCTGATGTTAGTCCTCCTTTTCCTTTTTCTTGATTAGATTATTTAGTAGTTTATTCATTTACTTGTCTTCCTACCATAATCTTTTAATGAGCACATTACTTCTATTGTCTGGAAGTTTTCACAAAAATTTATTCTTGAATTTACCATTATTATAAATTTCACACTTATTCATTCCTTCAGTTTATGTTATTTTTTGTATCTGATGCTTAATTTATTTTTCCTCATTTTTTTTCTTTTTAAAAAATATCAATATAAGTTTCACAATTATAAGTTTCCCTTTTGTGTCCCTTAGGTTCTGATAGATATCAGGTCTATTTTCATTTTTTTGTAAATATTCTTCAGTTCTGTTTTTTCCTCTTTGAACTGACAGTTAGTCAAAATAGAGTGTTTATATTCCCAAGTGAAAGAATTTTTTGTACAAATTTTATTATTTATTCATACTTTTCTTGCACCATGGTCAGGAAATAATGTCTGTATTAATTCTACTTTTATAAATTTATCAAAATTTACTTTATAGTCCAGTCCTTGGCTAATTTTTATGAATGCTTCATGTGCTGTTAAAAAAAAAAAATGATATTTAGGGCTTCCCTGGTGGCACAGTGGTTGAGTCTGCCTGCCGATGCAGGGGATACGGGTTCGTGCCCCAGTCCGGGAAGATCCCACATGCCACGGAGCGGCTGGGCCCGTGAGCCATGGCTGCTGAGCCTGCACGTCCGGAGCCTGTGCTCCGCAACGGGAGAGGCCACAACAGTGAGAGGCCCACGTACCGAAAAAAAAAAAAAAAAAAAAAAAAAAAAAAAAGATATTTGTTTCCCTTTGTAGCAAACTGAAGCTCATCCAAATATTGTTAGATCTACCTTGTTAGTTGTGTTTCTTAGGTCAAGTTTGTCTACTTGATGTGTCAGGAGCTGAGTAAGTTAGTCATCTCCTACTAGTGTGTTTCTATTTTTCTTTGTATTTCTAGTAACTATGCAGGACAACTTTGAGCTCATGAACCTGCAGCCAATTTACATTCATAAGGTACATGCATAGATGCATCCACATGTTTATATTACATGCAACATTTATGATAGTGTATAACGTTTATAAATTAAATTTCAGTATCTTCCAAATATAATGTGCATATGATGAGGTAGAGAAACTCAGTAGAGCAAAGCCATGTCCTTCCCAGTGCCCTTTGATTCTTTGATGATCAAAGAATGTCATTCCCACTGCCCTGATATATTAGAAAAATACTACCAGGACTTTAAAATATTTCTGTTGAGCTTGGAGCGATTTCCATAGGACCTGAACTTTTTTATAGCATTACTTTTTAGGACAATTGGCTTTCACATGAGTAATTTAACACTAAACCCTGCCATATTTTAATGTTTTCTTAGCCTGTGAAAATAGGCTAACACTCCTCACCTGATTTCTGTAGAGAAGAACACAGAGAAATCAACTCTTTCCTGATGGTGAAAAATGAAGTAGTCACTGGACTGTAGACTCAAACTGTTCTGAAGAATTCAGTGTATCCTCACTATATTTTGCCTTGTCCATCTCTGAATTTAAAAAATTGTGTAAGCAGAGTTTTCTCACTTCTTATTCTTCTCTGCTTGCTACTCTTTCCTAAAATCATACACTAATCTTTAAATTATTTGCTCCTTCTTCAGAGCCTCTAGCCACTCAATCTGTTACTTCCCTTTTTCAAGTTTTTTTTCTTTTTTTTCCTAAATGAACCTATTCCATAAAGTTTTTCTTTTCACCTTCAGATTTTAGCTTCGATATGAAGTCTTTTCAGGAAAAATAGAAAAATGTTTTACATTCTGTTATTTTCCCCAGACTGTGTTTCCTTCTTGTATGACTTTTCCCGTATGTAGACATTCCCTCTTAAATGTTAACTTCCTTGAAGGAAAGGAGCATGTATTTCTGCATGGTAACTACACATTTTTCCCCCCAATGGACCTGAAAAGGGGGGAAAATGTGTTGTTTTTATAATTACAATTATATGGATCTGCTATTACTACTATAATCACAGGTTTTTCAGACTAGAAGAGAGGGATCATTGAGTCAATCCGTTTACTTTAAAGTTGACAAAAATAATCTTCAAAGGGGAGTTGATTTTCTTAATATCTAAATTCACTGTGTCATTGAGAAAAGAAAAACTTCTACTTATCATTTTTATTACCCCTGCAAAAAGCTGCCTTCCCGGCTTTGTCATTTCTTTAGTCGTTTGAGCTACAGATCCAGAGAAGAACCGGTTATAGTCTCAGTGAATGGAAAGTGGCTTAGGTGGCTTGAGAAGGGCATTGCATTTGTATAAATAATGTGTCCTAATGGTGTACATGATACTAAGAAAATGCTCCTGCTTTCAAATTATGCTGCCTGGAGATCACAGGTGGGATTTTGTAGATTAACTGTTTAAATATTTATGAAGCTATTTAGACATATTTTATTTAACGTGAAAATGTTTATACTATAATTATTTCAAGAATTAAGCTTTCACATGCTATCAGAAACTAAAACTAAAATCTTACTGTTTTCAATCACATCCTTCTACTGTTAGTTCATATACAAGTGGAATAGGCTGAGAAAAGTTCTTTAGTGGGTATTTTTTTGCCATAAACGTACCAATCTACCAATCAATCAATCAATCAATTCATATTTTAAAATCATCCTCTATGGAAAAATCATTGTATATATGCATTGGGTATTTCAATATAGACTTATAGTAAAGGCACTTATCACTTACAAAGGTACAGGGGTTGGTGTACATTAACTCATTTAAGGCCCCAAATAACCTTTATCCTATTAACATTCCCATTATACAGATGAGGAAAAGTTCACTAAATTCTATAAACTTAATTTAAATCATAAGTCATTCCCATACAACAACTTTGGATACATGTCAAAGTAGAATTGAGAATCAGTTAAAGAGAAATTGATGGGAGCTGGAAGAATAAATTACACAGTTGAGTGATTAAAATACAAAGAAATCAGATGTCAATAAAGTAGTGACCCATAGATCATATTCAATCCTTAATTATATACTATGCATCCCACATTTTAAAAAATTCAATTAACTCCCAATATTGTATAATCAGTTATGTCAAGTAATCATAGTGTGAAGTTTTTCACATAAAATTCCAGATTTCTGGCTTCTCTTGAAAAGCAAAGAACCAAAAAGAAAAAGCCCAAGAAGATCTAGAAAGCCTTCCTTCCCATTTTCGTATGGCCACAGTTGGCTGGCTTTCTATACCGGCTGTCCACTTCAGATGAGTATTGGCTTTCCAGTGTACGACAGTCTCCACTGCTCTGCAAAATGCCTCTTAGAGCCAACCTGTAACAAATATCCCTCAGATATTTAACCCCCTTGCTGACGTTGTCCAATGTGCTAAATGTGCATCGTTTCCACAGCATTTGCTTGTTAAGTCAACATTATTTATTGACACTGGATGGGGATAAGATCACAAGATGATTTTTTTTTAATCAAGCATATGAAGTGGGTATCCTATCATTTTCCCTGTCCAGAGGCTTAGAGTTGAGTTTTGTGAAGAAAAACAGGACAAGCCCAGAGTTGACTTCCAGTCACCATTCTCTTTCCTTGTCCTCCAAGTATATTCTAATTATTTTCTTTTCTTTTAATTTTAAGCACTCTATTTGATTAGAGATTTTCTTTTCTTTTTTTTCTTTTCTTTTGTTTTTTCAAATCAGGGGGTGGGTACCATCCGGTGAATTTTGAACTAAATAAGTTAAAAATTTTTAAATAAGTTAAAAAAAAATAGCTTCAACTATAGTTGTTTTTCATAAATAAAATAATCTTCCAAAACCTCTCTTTGATAATTTTCTTTTTTAAAAAAAATTTTCTTCTACTCACCAAAGAAAAACATAATTCTGGGCACTGAAAATGAGTATGAACAAACCTCAAACCCTGTAAGATGACATACTTGATGTTCTAACTGTGCACGTAAATCAGAAACCACAGGCAGATTCAATCCTTTCTCCATGCAGGCCACTAGACAGAAAAGTTTGGGGATTTGAGATTTCAAGCTTTGTGATCTCAGGAAGCTCCTACTGTGTATCTCAGTCACATAAACCTGTTGTAATACACTTCTTTTCCTCAATCTATTTAGGAAATTGTCTCTGGGCAGTGGCCCTCAAAATTTCTCATTTTGGTCTTCTGATATGGTGGCTTGTTGACTGCTCTTTGAGTTGAATTATAAAGCAAAAGAGAATATAGGACCAAACCTTTTATCGGGGATTTCTGTGGTCTTACTTATAAGCTTTCAGGCCTGATTTTCCCTTCCTAGCTGTTTTTTCCTTGGCATTTATATTTCACACCATAAAAGGTAGCAAACATGCCTTTAAAAGATGCAATTGCAGGTGAAAACTTTTAGGAGGGAAAGGCACGTGAGCAAAGTGTGGCATGGCTTATTTTGAAAGTGTGAATCACACACTGGAACCATTATGCTACCAAACAAACCATGGAAATACACCTTTGGAGGTGAAAATATGATTTTCAGGAATGTGATAATAGTTTCTACAGAGTACACAGAAAATATCATTGGAAATTTGCTATTCCTTTTATTTCTCACTACAAACATTAGAAAATTGAAAATAAGACCTTGTCATAGAAAATAAAATTGGTATCAATCTTTGATTTTTTTTGTCAGAATTAAACCTCAGATCCTCCTGGAAAAGAACATTTTACTCCTGTGACCATTTACTCCTGTGACCATTCTTTTGATGGTTAGTTCTCATAATCAAATCCAAAAATATACATGTATTCATTCTTTATTTAAGAATTGAGTGTGTGTGAGACACTGTGTCTGTGAGATGCTATAAATACAGTGAATAATTAGTTAGAGATGTGGTTGCAGGAGAAAGAAACTCAACTCATACTAGGTTAAGCAAAATAAACAAAAAATAAATAAAATTTGCTTCTTTGACTCATTTAACTGTACTATGGCAGGGGCAGAAATGGAGCCCTCTTGGGGATATCTTGGTCTGGAGACTACAACAGCTCTTCTCTTCTCCTTTCTTCTCTTCCCTTCCTTCCCATCTTCACCATCCCCTCCTCCCTTTTCTTTACACTCTTCCCTGTTTATGCACATTGATCTCACTCACTCAGGCCAGCTGCTCCTAGGAGGATGGATCCAGGGCATTAGATAATTCTGGGATTACATCCTACCAACCAGGAGGACAAATGTTATCTTCCTCACCGCCTACAGTTTGATAATTCCACCACGGATTGTATGCCACTCCCCAGATCAATTACACAGGTATGAGGACTCATTGATGGAGCCTGGGTCATAAGTCAAAACCTGTGGCCAAAGCTGGTATGATCTTCAAAAGAAATATAGAAGAAATAATCAAAACAGATATGGTGTCTGATCTCATCAGAGTTTGCAATACATATACAAGACAAAACGTTAAACAAATATAAATTACTATTAATTATAGTTGAGATAAGTGCTACTCAGAAGAACTATTAGAATAGGTATAAAAAATTTTGATATAGTCAAAACAAAGATTCTTCAAGAAAGTGATACCTGAGATGACATACAGGAAATCATAGAAATTAACTAGATGAAAGATGTAAGGGGTTCCCAGGCAGAGGGGAAAAGGGAAAATTTTAAAGTATATTTAAAGCCCCGAAATATGTCCTAGAGAATCTAAATTGCAGGTTAAGATATCAAGAGGGATCCTGCATACGCTTTAATAAGATTGTTTTAAACCTCTAAGGGTATGTGATAGCTTTTGTTTTATTTCCTTCAGTCATAATTTTTTAATCTAATTAGAGTCATTGAACAAGTACTAACCTAGGATCAGAAGATCGACTTTTGACACTACAAATGCTGGCAGACCCTGGGTAAACAATTTCCTCTCTTGACACCTCCACTTATTGTTATATGAAAAGGATTGGATTGTACTAAAATATTTTTACCAATAATCTGTGTCTCCTGCAAATTGTGGAAGCTTGAGGCTGATAAGGAAATTAATTGGCGGTGAGGGCAGAATGGGATTATGGGTTAGCCTTCAGGAGTACCACTTATAAAGGGCCTTGAAACTTCACCAGGCAATAAAAAATTATCTGGAAATATAAATGAGATGGAGAAAAAAATTTTTAACAGATTCCTTGTGAGTAAAAGCTCATTTGAAGAGACTACTTTGGTGAGTCACAAAGGGATGAGGGTGAAAGCTCCAAGGTATGTGCTCACAAAAGGGGAACCTCCAAGGTGTCTTCTAAGGAAAATCAGTGTGGTTAACTAGGAAGTCTTGTATTTCTGATTGGGGGCTGTTTTTTTGTCACCAAAGGAGAACTATTCGGGAAAATGAAATAAGAGACTGAAAACCTCAAACAGCCATGGTCTTCCAACTCCATCTGTTTCCTACACATATCTCAAACTATCTTTTAAATCAATATTGAAGAAATATCTATTGCATATTGGTTTGAAGGGTTGTCAAAGTATTAGGCTATCCAGAAAACACCTAGGCTTGCTACAGTTCTGGGTGAGGAAGAATGCCTTTAGATTACTGAACACCATGCTCCTGCACTCTACCTAAGGTAGAAGACAGAGTTGGGGCAAATCTTGATGCTTCTCAAATGCTTGCAAAGTAGTTTGGCATCAGATCCCTAGATATGCGCACAGATTTTGAGTTATTTAGTGAAGTGTAACATCATCTCCCCAACCAAGAGAACACTGAGAAAGAATCTGGTTCTGACAGCACAGAGAAGGGAAGGGTGTGAGTGCGGGCAGTGATGATCAAGGGCCCCAACTGTGAACCTCGGAATGAAATCTGACAACTCAATGCAGTAATATATAGCCAGAAAAACAAGATGGCTGAGATACGATCACATGTTTCTGAATCCCTGGTAGACATAGAAGTGAAATGTCGATATTCATCTTTGCTATAAGAGCAGCAGATTTTGGGTGTGTCTGCCTCTAATCAGAAGCTGTTGTAAATATCAATTTATTCTATTACATGCATTCTGGAAAGGATCACATACAGACTAATTTGATTGTTCATTGCAATGAAAAAGTGTCATCAAGATGCATTTTTAATCCAAAGAGACCTCTAGTGAAATTATTCTCCAGAGATATAGTCTAATGACCCAAACTAAAACAGAATCTAGAGCTGATTTTGGAATCAGCAGAGAACACTAAGATTTCAGGCATCTTTTTTTAGTGCCATTTTTCTATATAATAGAGAAAAGCAAGGTTATTCTTTGGTGGTTTTGTTCACCTGTTTTGTTTTAAAATTTGAAAGAAAGATTGAAATCTTTTTAGGATAATATGTGTATTCTCATTGGTCCACAAAAGAACTTTATTTAGAGTGGTTTTCAGAAAATTCTCTCTCAATTACTAAAATATCCAATCCTTCCCTCCAAAGGAGAATAATCTGCTAGGGAATTTTCTAGACTATTAGCAGAATGAGACTACTTTTACTTATCTTAGGCCTAGTTTTACCTTTTGTGGAATAGAGATGGCACCCTACCGATTTCACTGCAATCATATGGAAAAATTGAGATAATAGATTTTCAAGTCATCTATACATTTACTAGGAAAAAAGGAGTAAATTATCTTTAAGATCAGAAAGTGGATTTTGTGTCTATCAATTCTTTATGCTGTGCTGGGACTTTGCCCATGATGATTATCAAAATATAAGTTAATGTTTGATAATCATTTTCTAAACTATAAAAAAATGCAATTTATCATCAGTAATCATACATTACTGTGTTAGTGATGTTTATATTATTTACTTGCCTATGCAACAATGTGAATTTCATCTCCTATTTTGAAAGTATTTTAAGATAAACATGTGCCACCCTAAGTTCTTTAGAACAAAAGATAAATGGAGAGTCATCAGCAATTTAGCAATCTTAGTATTATTAAAGCTGTTAAAACAATCCAATACAGATTTAAAAGCAACTAAATCTGCTTTATTTGCTCACCCAACAGGTTGCCTTTAAAAAATTGCATGTAAATGTTGGTTTTTATTTCCAAAGTTCAAAAGAGAAACAGATTTTGTCCCTGAACATTATTATTAAGAGTTTGGGGAGTAAAATAACTAGAATATAAGTCACATATATAAGTCACAGTCATTTGAATATGCAATCTGTATTTTAGCATCTTTAGCATATTCAGACTGGTGTTCTTTGCCAAGGAATTATCAGCTGAGCTCTCCAAAAATTACCCCAGCGTGCTCCACAGAAAAAAATACAAGAGGTGGAGAGAAAACCAAAAGGTCAAAATAAAGTATTTCTACCAAAAGGAGCCAGAATGTCTCAAAGCACTAGATTAGTAACCAGATAATCTGAGTTAAATACTTGAAAATGAACACAGATGGAAGGACTGTGAATGTTGCCAAGGGCAGGAGATTTCCAACTATTATGCTCTCACATTACTCTTACTGATATTTAAAAAGTTAAAGTGCTGTAGAGGCAGCTCCATAAACATACATGTTTCCTCCATCCCACAAAGAACGTCTATTGCTAAAAAAGGGTATCATATACACACATACCCTAATAAATGGACTAAGATATACATAAGTGATTGGAGCCAGTGAACCTCTCAAGAATTCTAGCAAGTACAGGAATCTGAGCCACTAGGCTAATTCTCTTAGGAAAAATTATATGACTGTTCAATGGAGATCTCATGGTTTGGTCATGGTTGCCATTAAGACAAAAGATTGTTCAATCTGGGGCATCAGGTAAGAACTGTAATATGTACAAAATTCATCTGTAGTCATAAGTGTAAGCCCACCATCTATACTGAAAGATAGTAATATTGAAGCTTGCTGACCAATGGACAGAGGAACCAATAATTGGAATTGATATTAAATAGGTCAAAAATATGGTTAATTAATTTTCTAATAACTCCATAGAACACATTAGGCCTCCCAATTCATTAATAGCGTTACTGTTGAGCCCAACAAGTAATGCTTATTATTTTCAGGATTCTCAAGACTGGTAGATTTTTATGCCTACTTTTGTATTGGTAACAGACTCTAGTCAAAATAACCATCACTAAGAAATAAATAAGCCATTGATTTGATCATAGAAACCAACACAGTCACAATTACATGAAAACATAAGATATAAATATTATCCATAGATACTCATAGGGATCCATTCAGACACCTCAGATGTCAAGAGAAACCCAGAACATTACCATTTTCTAACATCCTTGACATTAAAAATTAAGAAATGCCAAGCACAGTGACCAAAATTATGTTTCAGATGTTTACATTTAACAATGCCTGATGAAAGTTTCTTTTTTCAATTCTGTCACTCTTTCTGGGATATTATATTATATATTATCTTATTTGAAGACGACATCAAAAATCTAAATTTGAGCTACTGCCTGATTGTGATTGCCAGGGTTTCACTGTGATATGAGATTTGATTTTCAAATACGAGTATAATGGGAAGAATAATAGACAAACAGAAAATTCTGTTTGAAAGTCAGAAAAAGCCAAAGGTGGAGAAGAGGAATAAATATTTAAAGTATTGGAAGCATAATATTTGGAAGTGACTTCTAATTTTTAATGATTCTCTAACAGACTGTCTTATATTGCAGTCACTGGAATACATACCGTGCAACTAAAAGGCAAGGACTGTGTTAAGCACATAGAACCAGTTAGTACTGGAGTTGCAATGACAAAGCAGACATCACTCCATACCACTGTCCCAGCAGTGCCTGGTATGTAACAAGATGCTCAAACAAATATTTTTCTATAAATGAATGAATGAGCAAATGAATGCTAGCCTGATTGCAATGTTAGGTGACAAGCTGACTTTTGTTTCTGTATTTTGTAGCCCACCCCACCTTTCCCTTTTCCTGATTAAGTTGGAGAATCTCCAGTCCAGGTTGAGTTTTTTTTTTTTTTTTTTTTTTTTTTTTTTTTTTTTGCGGTACGCGGGCCTCTCACTGTTGTGGCCTCCCCCGTTGCGGAGCACAGGCTCCGGACGCGCAGGCTCCGGACGCGCAGGCTCAGCGGCCATGGCTCACGGGCCCAGCCGCTCCGCGGCATATGGGATCCTCCCAGACCGGGGCACGAACCCGTATCCCCTGCATCGGCAGGCGGACTCTCAACCACTTGCGCCACCAGAGAGGCCCTAGGTTGAGTTTTTAGTGCCTTATCTCAGTAGACTTTGTTTCTGCCGAGAAAGCAGTTCTTGATTGTTGGCCGGAACTAAGAGAAGATTTCAACAGTAGTCTGAGAGTGTGGCTTTCATGAGATATGTAATCAACCTTGCCTCAACTGCATGAACTCTTGCTAAGGATGTGTATTGCATGAACCTGTTCTCGGAGGCACAGTAGTCTTGAAGAAGGATCTTATTTCCCTCTCCAGGGATTGACCTAGCCGCCAGTCCACCAGGGGCTGGAGGCTAGAAGCCAAGTTCCCTGATTCTTACACCATTTGAAAGCAAGAATGTTTCAAGGAGGCAAAAACTGTAAAAAACAGGTACAAAGTTTATTATTAGAGACACAGCATAACATGTGGGAGAGTACACAGACAAACAGTTTGTTTATTTAAGACAGAAGCAAGGCAGAATACATACCCAGAGAGGAGTGTGGACATCCTGAATGAGGAGTGCAGTGAGGAGGTGATTTAAGTCACTTAGGCAGGACAGTCCTTCTGGCTCTTTGTTTACATTTGACCTTTTTGATCTTTTTTCTTTTTTCACACCTGACTCGTCCCAGGACCCTCCCCAACATGCGTGTGCAATTTTTTGCTAAGATGGGTCTCACCGCAAAGGCCTGTAGGAGGTATGTCCACACTTATTATGGGGTGGTGCCCCCTCCCTTTTTGCCCCCCAGGGAGTCTTCCTGCACATGTGCAGACAGGGAAGTTTTCCTTGACCTCAGTAGCGGGCGCCTCATCTCTTTACTTCAGCAGAGCTCAGCTTCTGCCACTAGCTTTGTCCTTGGAGTGTCTGTGTGAAAACAAACTTCAGTTTTACTCCACTTGACAAACACCAGCTGTCTGGCCCAGGGGCACAGCTATCTCCTACCTCAAACCTCCTACTTGAATCCAATGCCTTGTGAATACTATTCAACTTTCAAGACACAGTGATCCAAGACCACATCCTAAGAGTCCTTCATTGCCTTCATGATGACCCAGCTAGTATTCACGGTGGGTCTGATGGTCCCTGGAGATTCATTTCCCTGATTCTTTACATGTTTAAGATAACTAGCAGCAGATGCACAAAAACCCAGGAAATTTGGTCAAGATGGAAGTCGGTTTTCCTCTGGTGCTCCTATGCCACAATGGTCCATGGGAAGAATGTGTTCGAGCAGCAGCCCTGGCATCCAGCATCCACACATCTAATCTTCTGACAGATTTGAATAGCTAATATCAAACAATAGCTCATTGTTTGATTGGATTAGACCTTTTATTTTCTTTCCTCTATACAAAGTAGATACTAATAATTTCAGTTCTTTGTACCTTAGAACCAAGGCAACTAGACACCTAATTTTTTGAGCTTTCATGTTTCAATATATTCATAGTAATAAAATAAGCAGAAAAATTAAAGCCTGTTCGATCATACTTGCTGCATGAAAAGCCCCTGTATTTTGAGAGAAATGTAGTCAAACAATGGTCTCTGTCACAGTAGGGTTCTCAATACAGAAATGAATCTATATACCATCATTTAATCACTTTGTGATCTATAGCAAGCACAAGTAGAAGCAGATACTGCAAAATTCTGTACATACCAAAAAGTAGTCTTCCAGCAATCCTTCTAAGACTAATTTCAGTGGTCTTGGATATTTCTCTTAGAACAGCAGTAAATGACATCAGTCCCATAGGCCACAGTAAAATATGCTTGTTTAGCACGCAACAGTAAAAAGCAGGGTAGCGATGATTCACCTTGACTATAGGGAATGATTTTGGAAAGAATAGAAATGATAAGTAAAGAAGTTTTATTTGAAAACATTTAAAAGGCAATTATACACAATGAAAAGTTTAAAAGAATGATAAAGTAGTAAGCACTGGAAAGCTTATGAATAACAAATAAGGCTTATTCAGGTAATAATAGGTTGCAGCAAAGTCACTGGACTACAGTATTCTGTCAATATTAAGAAGAAGGACAAATACATTCATGCTCAGCTCTTTGAAAAATAAATCCACATGTGTATTTTTATCATTCCTCCAAAGGAATAAAAGGGCGCACTTAGTAAGCAACTTAGGTTTTATGGTCCTAATCAGGGTCAGGTTTTTAACAATAAGTCAAATGCTAACGTATACAAAAGGGCCCTGCACAGCAATAACATTTGTTAAAAATGTGAAATTCTCCTGAGGTGGTACAATTTCTCAACAAACACATTATGCTTAAATTATATTCAGAGCTTAAATTACCAAGACTAAACAGCAAATGCTTCTAGCTAAGTCTGTTTCATGGTATCTTGGGTTGTAAATTTCTCAAAAAAAAAGGTTTCTAATATTTTTGTTTTTGTTTTGCAATAGAGAGTGTACCCTTTCTCACTGAACTAAAAAAAGGGACAACACTATTCTTCAATAATAACTTTAAAACTAGCTAAGAAAATGTGCTGCTCTTGACTTGTTGAACTAGAATAACCTTCATATAAGAGGCTTTTAGAAAAAAAAAAAGGCTTCTAGGACATTCAATTAAAAACTCAAGAGATTATACTTTTTCAGAACTCAGTGTCTTAACATATAACCAGATGCTATGTGTTGTTACTTCCCTAATGTTTTGTTTTGTTTTGTTTTATAATTAACTTATTTTTATTATTTATTTATGGTTGTATTGGATCTTCATTGCTGTGTGCAGGCTTTCTCTAGTTGCGGCGAGCGGGGGCTACTCTTCATTGTGGTGCGTGGGCTTCTCATTGCGGTGGCTTCTCTTGTTGTGAAGCATGGGCTCTAGGAGCAAGGGCTTCAGTATTTGTGGCACGTGGGCTCAGTAGTGGTGGCTCGTGGGCTCTAGAGCATAGGCTCAGTAGTTGTGGTGCACGGGCTTAGTTGCTCCATGGCATGTGGGACCTTCCCGGACCAGGGCTCGAACCCGTGTCCCCTGCATTGGCAGGCGGATTTTTAACCACTGGACTACCAGGGAAATCCCTTCCTTAATGATAAAGATAAAGACAAGATGATAAGATAAAATAACGTATTTTATCTAAAAAGTTCAGTTGTATTTGTGTGCACTTTGGTTCACTTCCCATAAGTTCCTGTAAGATAAGTTTCCCATAAGTTTTTGTAAGGTGATAAGGAGTGAGCTGATGCAGAAGTGGCGAGTCCAGAGTTTCAAATATCTTCTCTCAGTACAGCCTAGTTTTTTTTGTTTGTTTTTCAAATGTCTAAAGTAATGCTATTGAAGAAAAATTTGAAAATCATTCAGGAATTGTTTTCACTTCTTTACTAAAATATTTCCTAACTTATATACCTGCTATTATATATTGCCATTCACAATCCTAACCATGAAATAAACTACATGAAAGCTACTGAGAGTTCCTTCTTACTCATTGTGCAAAATCAAATCTGTAATTCCTGAGACAGACTAAGCTTATAATGAATGTTACAAGTTTAGAGAGGCTTGAGAGAAAACTAACTACTGTGATTTTCAAGTTGCAATCTCTTTAACCTCTGCAGAAAGAAGGAGGTTGAAGAAATGCACAGCTGCGATTTTAAGACCTCCTCTTCAAAGATATTATCAAGCAATAAAATGCACCTATGTTACACAGTAAATAAAAATTTGTAAATAATTTTATGAATTTGTTTTTGAAATTGCATGGTTGTGAGGAACTTAATTTATTGTCTATGATTTCTTAGGAATCATAATACATATTCAGGAGTTCTTGCAAAATGAGAAAAATCTAATCCATACAGTGTTCTCTTAAGTGATGAAATTGATGATATTTTTATGGGTAGTTAACAAAATATATTTTGCAGATATTCAATGAAATGTTTATTAATTTCTATTTTGAGTCTTTTTTTTTTTTTTTTGGAGACTAGACATGTTTTTCAATTCTCAAATCTTCTGAAGGTGCTAAAAGCTTGTAGGCCCTAGGCCTGTACTGCTTAACAGATAAACTGGCTCTTTTTTCATCCCTGCTTTAACTAGAGCAGATCAAATTTGATCTTACACATTGCACATTCAGTAAAAAGCAATATTTGAAGTTGGCAAACAACTGATACGGAACTTTTTAGCCTACCAAATTTGGAAACATAATAATATAAGCCCCATTTTGAAATGAGTATTCAGGAAACCAATAAAAAATGAGATTTTTAAAGGAAGGAATGATCTTATTTTTAGGGAAAATTATAAACCTATCACCTGGACATTTCATTTATTCATGTTCAATTCAGTAAACTACTTTTGCTTCAGAATACGTAAATTGTCTTTGGGAGTTCAGTGCTAGCTAGCTAAATTACTTAGGCTATTTAAAAAAATCCAATTCAAACTTATTTTGCTGCACTATTTTCTTTCTCAGGAAGTTTCAGCTCCCCAAGTCTCCTGACACCTACAGTCTGAGAAGGTATAAGTGCTCTAAGATGAGCATGAGGCACATTTTTTCTCTATTAGAACTTGAATTCAAATGCTATATTTTATAGATAATAAGTGCTGTGAAATATATTTTTAATAATTGTAAGAAGACATAAAACATAGCCAGTGCCAGATGTAGTAGCAGTTTAAAATGAGCCTATTCAGAATCATATAAGATCCAAATGTTTTCCCAGTGAACACTTCCTTCTTCCTCACCTTGAGTTAACACGATTGTTTAATACAGCTTTAAACTCAGCCTGACAATCTGAAATATGGCTTTGGAATATCTCACTCACTGATTGTTAAAGTAACATACTTGTACTTTAAATGTTCTTGGAAGAAAATTAATCCTTCCTAGAGTAAGATAAGATCATCCGGAGACTCTACAATTTTTCATGTTCAATGTCCAGCACCCCAAATTACCAGGCATACTAGGAAAGAAAACCAAGTGACCAAACACCAAAAGGGAAAAGAAAACAGACCATAAGAACAGATCCAGGATTGTTGAGACATTGCGATTGTCAGACAGGGACTTTATGATAACTATAATTGGGAAGGGAGGAATTCTGTATTCATTAAGGACAGAGTTTAATTTCCCCTCAGATGGCAACTGTAAGTGTATAAAAGAAGAGAAACACAATAGGTGAACTCCATATTTACCTGAACTTTCCCTGAAGGCACATCCCAGCTCACTATGACAAACAGGGAAGAAATCAAGCATAAACAGGCAGGGCTAAAGAGACAGAGACTGGAGTTCAGAACTGCCGCAGTGGCTTGAAACTGAGGGGAAAATCCCCAGAAGGACTCAAATACAGAAGGATAAGTCCAAAATACCAAATATGATTACAGATTCATCTCCTATCTTTGGCTAAGTCCTAAACTGCTGGGTAAAACAATCATAAAGCAGTATCTGGGCAGCTAAATATCTAAACATAGATTTCAGTATTTGCCTGATGTCAGGGACACAGAGTTTCGAGCTAAAATCTTGTCAACTTAAAGGTGCTTGATAAACACATTGGGCTGTCCATTGAAACCCCAAAAGGTTCATTACTTAAGAGTAAGGAACATATCCAAGAAAAGCAACAATACTGTAGAGCTAATGGCAAACTGAAATAAATCCATCTTATCAAGTCTAAAACTGAGCCTCAATATGATTAAAATGAATGGTCAATAAACTACCAGAATAAAACTCAACATTCACTGAAGGAAAATAACAAAATTAAAAAATGTCCAAAATCCACAATGTACAGCACAGAATAAAAATTTGTAGACTTGCAAAGAAGTAGAGAACTATGATTCATAAGCAAGAGAAAAAGGAGACAACAGAGACATAAACACAGATGAGCCAGATGTAAGAATTAGTAGACAAGCCCTTCAGACAAATTTATAAGTGGGTTAAAGCATACACAGAGATGGATGGACCAAACGACAGAAGACATGGAAAATTTCAAGACAAAGTGCAAAGCTTAAAGAATATCTGGAAATTCTAGATTTGAAAAACGTAATTTCAAAAATGCAAACTCATTGGACACACAACAAAATATTGGATGAAGAGAAAGAAAGGCTCAGTTAACTCAATGACAGGCCAATAAAATTTTTTTTCAAATTTAATTACAGTGTAAAAAAAAGAATTTAAAAATGTAGAACAGCTTTTCCACAAAGGGTACTGGAAAAAGTGGACAAAATGCCCAAAAAAACCCCCAAAACTCTAAACATCGACCCTAAACCTTTCACAAAAATTAACACAAAATGAATCACAGAACTATAAATAAATGCAAACCTATAAAAACCCTAGAAGATAACATAAGAGAAAAATTAGGTGACCTTAAATTTGTTGACTCTTTAGATACAAGACCCAAAGTACAACCCATGAAAGAAAAACGTGGTAAGTTGGAATTCATTAAAATTAAAAACATCTTTTCTGCAAAAGACAGTGTTAAGAGAATGAGAAGACAGTGAATAAACTACAAAATCATAACTTTTTTTCTGAGCCCATGAGCGACCAAAGATGCATGCAACTAGGTGAACTGAATTCCTGAAGTGCCACATTCCTCCAAGAAGAGATTGGACATAATGAACTGTTCCACCTTTGGCAGAGCAAGGGAGGAAGAAGTGGCTGCCATTAAAGTGGTTTGCAAGAAAACTGCTAATATTCTGGTGAATTCTTAAATGACAGGTGTGGTTAGCCTGAGGGTTAAGGTTAACTTTGATCCCCAATCTTAATGAGAGTCTGCTCTCTGCAAACTCTTTTCATTAGACCTCTCCTGAGTGTTGTACAAAAGACTATGGGCAAACAGAACACTAGACAGGGAACTTTTAATGCCACACAGGAAGGAAACCTGACCCACATCTCCAGATCCTTTCCTCCACTACATTAAAATCCTTAATCTGCTGTGGCCATTTTACGAAATTCTCCGGTTCCCAGGAAGGGATAGAAGCAAAAGCCAGCTACACATGGGGGATGTAGGAAACCCTTAGACACACAGAATCTTATACTGAGAGAAAGTGAAGGTTTGAAACCACTGGAGGATGGTAGGAAACTCTTCTCTCCCTAAGAAAACCACAGATATAAGGCTGAATTTGACTCCCACAGAGATGTTGAGAAGGAACACTGAGAAAGCCCCAAACTTAGCCCCGGTCTCATGCAATCTACCTAATAAATTTAATGCTGATGGGATTTCACATTCTTTAATCCATGGACAAAAGTTTGTTAGAGATTTTCAAGAAAATTTAAAGTGCTAATATAGTCTGAGTTTCACAAATCTTCCTGAGACTGCTGTTTTTTGTTCGAACTTGAAACTTTTTTTCTGTTTATGCAAGACATTTTGAACAAGTTTTAATAAGGCATTTAAACATTTCTTTTCTGAAATATATGTCTCTTTAATAATTGGAAAGAGGGGCCTCCCTGGTGGCGCAAGTGGTTGAGAGTCCGCCTGCCGATGGAGGGGATACGGGTTCGTGCCCCGGTCTGGGAGGATCCCATATGCCGCGGAGCGGCTGGGCCCGTGAGCCATGGCCGCTGAGCCTGCGCGTCCGGAGCCTGTGCTCCGCAACGGGGGAGGCCACAGCAGTGAGAGGCCTGCATACCGCAAAAAAAAAAAAAAAAAAAAAAATTGGAAAGAATCTATTACTTTTTTTAAACTGCAATTTCAAGTTTGGAGCTAGATAATGAAGTTAAACAAGTATATTCTTCCTTGAAGATTTCTAGGTAGATGACTTCTTAAAACCTAGATCTCAAAGTTTCTTTGCATTCTTTGAGTAGAAAAGCTGTAGGGGCTTCCAATTCAAAGTCTTGCCTCACAATTAAAATGATTGTAAATGCACTTGAGGGTTATATTGAAAAACCTACAAAGTACAAATTTTCCTTTAATAAGAAATATGCACCAGTCTTCTTTAGAAGCATTTAGATATCTTGACCATGAAATGCTTAAGTAAAGCATTTGTTTTACAAAAAAATGTGAATAAGATATATATTTTACATGAGAGATAACATTGGGTGATTTACATCATTACCAAATTCTAGTTTGACTAAATAATTTTCCTAAAATAATCTCTAACTTTGAATATATTGAAAAGAGGGCAGCAGCATAGTAACATGGAGATTTCTTGATTGGAAGTCACCTATTCTAGCTTCCTTTCTTGAGTCTGTCACTAATCAACCAGGTGATCATATTTGTCTCAGCTTTCCCTCTGTGGGTTAGAGTACATTATCTCTCTGGTTTCTTTCACATCTGAAATTCTTTGAGTGCCAGAGTTCTTTTATTTCTGGCTATTCAACCACCCTACAATTAACCCATCTAGGGAAAGTGTCCAGCTCTAAAAGCAGAAGTTTTCACACTTATATTTGCATAATTGCCTGGAAATATTTATTTTTAAATGATTCCTGGCTCTACTCCCATAACTACAATTGAATAAATATGAGGTAGGTCCCAAGTGTATGAATTTTTAGCCATCATGTCTGGTCATTCTGATTCAGTGGTCACAGATACGAGAGCCTTAAAGCTGAGAGTGTTTGTTTGCTTTTAGTAAGTTTACTCCCTAGCCAACAGAAACCTAGAGCTAGTATTATGTCAGTAAACATGGAAAGAATTGGGTTAATTTGGGACATATTGGTGAAGTCTACTGAATCAGACTTTTAATTTCATTAAAATATTGAATGAAATAATGGAGAGGAGAGAGGAGTGAAGGATAAAGGTCATGTTTTTGTCATGAGCAGCTCAATGTACAGTAAGACCTTTCACTCTGAGGGCAACAAAGGAGTATGAATAAATGGGGAATGAGTTAGGAGAATAGTCAAGACAACCGGTAAGATTTGGACATTCTTTCCTGTGGAACATCCACATGAATTTCTTCCAAAGACAAATGGACATACAGGTCCAGTTCTCAGGAGAAACATTTAGATTGAATACGGAGATCTGATATTTGTCTTACTAAAAGTGGTAATTGAAGTCCTGAAAAACGGTAAAGTATTCAAGAAAAAATGTTATAAGTGTTCTTTGTGAAAGACTTAAATAACACCTATACACTTAAGGTAGCAGATATCCATGTTTAATGTGCATGAAAATCATTTGGGTGCTTTTGCAGCTTCCAAGGGCCTTACAAAAAGAGATTAATATTTTGTTATTCTGGGATGGATCCAGGAGTGTGATTTTAAAAAGCACCCCCTAGTGATTCTGATACAAAGATCCTTAACCACATTTGGAAAGACACTGAATTAGAGGCTCAAGAAGCAGGTATTTTACATTATACAGGTAGAAAAATAGATAGGCTTGGATATATAAATATATATTTATAGAAATATCACTTAATCCAAAATAATTACTCTAACATGTTATATACTGAATCTAAGTAATTATTAACTGTTTATGAACTATAGTAACTTTTTCCAACCACAGACTAAGAACTGAGAGAGGGTTCTATTTGTGCTGTTTGTGTACATCATATCTTCCCATTGCTTTATTGGGTGCTTAGCACATAATAAGTGTTTAATAAATATTAATTGAACTGAATTATAAGAATAAAGTTCTTGGGCTTCCCTCGTGGCGCAGTGGTTAAGAATCTGCCTGCCAGTGCTGGGGACATGGGTTTGAGCCCTGTCCGGGAAGATCCCACATGCCATGGAGCATCTAAGCCTGTGAACCACAACTACTGAGCCTGCGCTCTAGAGCCCCTGAGCCACAACTACTGAAGCCTGCGTGTCTAGAGCCCGTGCCCCGCAACAAGAGAAGCCACTGCAATGAGAAGCCCGCGCACCACAAAAAAGAGTAGCCCCCGCTCACTGCAACTTTTTGTCAATAAAGCTAGAAAAAAGAATGTAAGGAAAAAGCAGTAAATCTAATTATAGAAAAAGGTAAAATAGGTGTGTGCGTCTAAATTTAAAAAGCAAACAAAAATATTTGCAAAGATAAAGTTTTATTATCTTCAATATTATGAAAACTTTGGCAAATAAGTAAACGAACAAAGAACACAAACTGGCGTTTCATAAGATGCATATAGCAAACATATGTAAATATGGAACCTCACTAGTAACAAGGAAAAGAAAAAAGAGAAATACTTTATGTCCACAAATTAGAAAAGGTATAGGTAAAATGATATTACTCAGCAAGTATGGAATAAACTGGGAAAATATACTACTGATGAGAGAGTAAGTTGACTTAAACTTTGGCAAAAGGGATCAACATCATATTAAAAATGTGCACCACTTTTCTATGTTGCATTCACTTTATTTAAAAATGTTAGCATAGTGGTGTGATGTATGGTTGATGGGTGTGTGTGTGTGTGTGTGTGTGTGTGTGTGTGTATGTGTCTTAGTTTTCCCTACCCTCTTGCTGTGGTTTGTTAACATTTGTATTTCTCTAATCAGGAGAGCATATTCCAGACGTAGATATTTAGCATCTGAAAGCCTCTTATCAGAAAACCACATGAGATCCAATTAACTTTATTTAAGATCAATGATAAAAGCTTTGCTAATTGACATAATTGAAGATAGCAATGATTATTCACTGGTGAAATGAGTGGTGCTCAAGATACGAGTTTTACTAGAAATACTGCAGTGAGTTTTGCTCTTGCAGAACATAAGAATCTATGTTCTTGTGAGAGCAATAGCCTATATTCTTAGGAATTGTGTCCCATGCTTATGATTGTAATCGTTTCTGTGTTGATCACTTTCCAGAGGATTTTGTTGCCTAACTCCAATTAAAATGTTAAATGAATCCTGCCCTTGCAATATTGCTGCACTGACGCTAGTGAATCTTTCTTTCAAAGGGCTATTACAGAGCCTGTAGGATAGAGAGCTGGTGCTTTGTTGAGCTTACAGTTTGAATGATGCTTTTTTATGTCTCCTTGCTATGTTCTTACACAGAATTTAGCCTTGAATCTTCTTTTATTATAATTTGTTACTTTGTTTTGAAGGTGTTTGTTGAGAATAAGACCTAGAGCTCTCACCTACCTTTGATTTTTGGAGGTAATGGTTATCTATCCAAAAGAATCTAATAATTAAGAATGAGCAAAATCACAATACTTTATTCTAAACAAATAATTAAGGGTGTGTGTAAAAGTTAACTTCAATATCTTTATCAAAAAGTTTGCCATGGGAGACCATATGCAATTTAAATGTTCAACGATTGATGGAGAATTGATTAATTTGTAGTTTATTCTAAAGTGGAGTATTAAGCAGCTTTTAAAAATTATGGCATTGAAAAGTATTCAACGATAGGAAAAAATTTCAGGGCACATTGTAAGTGAAGAAAATGATATTAAAACAATATTTACAACATGAAAATAAGAAAATCTATAATTATTCTTCTGTGAGTATAATATTGATTGTTTAGAAATATGAAAGATTTATGATTTGATGAACTCTAAATTTTTTGTAACTCTTTCATCACCAAATACCAGGGTTTACAAAAGTGTAGTCCATGAACCACATGTATCAGAATCCCTTGGTTTGTTCGTAAAATGCACACATCCAAGCTCCATCCCAAACTTATTAAATCAGAATATCTTGGGGGGTGTATTAGCTAATTATCAACAAATTATATCAAAACATAGGGGCTTAAATGCACAAACATTAATTAATCAATGTTACTGATCTTGAATCTAGGTACCTCTTAGTGAGGGTGCTTCTGACTGGAGGTCTCCCATGAAATCAAAGTCAAGCTGTTGGCCAGTGATTTAGTCATTTCACGATTTTCCTGGGACTGAAGAATCTGCTTCCAAGCTCATTCACATAGCTGTTGGTAAGCTTCAGTGGATCTACTTCTAATGAACGCTGTCATGCCTTAGTTATCTGCCATGGGGGCCTTTCCGTAGACTAACTGAGTCCCATCATATCTGGCAATCTGAGAGAGAGGGAGGGAGAGTACCCAAGATAGAAGCCACAGTCTTTGTGTAACCTAATCTTGAAAGTGACATCCATCATTTCAGTGAATCAGTAATAGTGAATCAGTAAGTGTAGCCAACAGTTAAAAGGAAAGGAATTAAGGAAGGGCGTGAATACTAGAGAGCATGGATTATTGGGGACCATCTTATAAAATTTCCTAGCATGGGCTGAGACCTCAAATCTAAACTTTTAACAATATTATTAAAGGATTCATATACAAACTATTTATTTCCCAAATCCCTTTCATAGAACAAAAAATCCATTATTAGAATCTGACATTCATTTCAGCCCATGGATTTGTTTCCTCTGAATCTAGCCTTCTGCAGAGATAATTGTCTGTCTTACGTCTCATCTAAGATTATGACGTTCTTGGGCCGAGACCAGAATTCCAGTTTTCTTAGCTCCTAAAGAGATACACCTTTCACTTCACTAACCTTCCTCTCTCTTTACTCTTAACTTTACCTAGCTCTTGAAGTCATCTTTCTTTGTGAACAACTGCATGAATTATCATGTTGAACAATAGCAACAAAAACTCCAAAATCCACTTTGGAAATAAACACAAAATGACCGTGGTCTGTAATAAACAGGAAATTCCTATGTGATTGTAACATATAATTTGTTTGAGGAAACTGGCAGAAGACAGCCTTTGATAGTACAAAATATAATTTTTTTCCTCTCAATAATGTATTTCCAAAATGACTGCATGTAAACTGAATATCTGTAACTTGAATCACATACCATATGGACTAATGTGGCTAGCCATTTAAAGGGGATATTTGGTATAGTCATCTTCATTATTCACAGATTCCATATTTGCAAATTTATCTACTTCCTGAAATTTGTTTGTAACCCCAAAGTCAGCACCTGTGGCACCTTTGTGGTCATTTGTGGACACACACAGAACGGTGAGAAATTTAAGTTGCCCACTCTCCTAGTTGAAGTCTAAGAAGGTGATGCTCTGCTTTCCTGTTTTATTTATTAATTGTAAAGAAGTCTCCTTTTTGCAGTCTATTTGGCACATTTTTGTGCTTTTTTATTGGAGATCTTGCCATTCAAAACGGCCCGAAGCGTAGTGCCAAAGTGCTGTCTTGTGTTCCAAAGGGCAAGAAGTCTGTGCTGTGCCTTACAGAGAAAATACATGTGTCAGACAAGCTTTGTTCAGGAATGAGTTATAGTAATGCTGACTGTGAGTACAATGTTAATGAATCAACAATAATGCGATGCCTTTAAGCAGAAATGCACATAAAACAAGGTTTTTTTCTATTGATTGGTTAATGAAAATTTTGTCACCAGAGGCTCACAGGAACCTAACTCTTTATTTCTCGTAGGAGCAATGGTTTTAGTATTCACTAATTCAGGGTTCCCAGAGACTTTATAGAGCATAACTACTGCAAACAATGAAAACCACCTGTAAATACTTTTTCAAAGCAAAGTCCTCTGAAACTTTTATTTTTGCATTTTGCATAAAGGATCTAATAAAATCTGGAAAAGTGTGGAGGGGAGCACAGCTGACTGATTCCTAATTCCAGTTCATCATGCTTAAATTCAGTGGGAGTCTAACTGCTATGTTTATAAAAGAGTCTTGGCTGGGGTGTCAGGCTTCTAGTTTACTCTGACTCTGTCAGTCTGTATCACAACCTTCATGGCAATTAACTGTGCTTTTGTCTGCTAATTATCATTATCTCACTATGTGGCCATTATTGTTCTGATGTCCTTAGGTTGAAGCTCAAGCATCCATCAGTCACCGAAAACAGTTGCACAGGAGGAGCCTTAGGGAGGCTAGTCTGAAAGTCCTTACCTGAGCTCTGTTTTATTTTACTCTATTTCAGCACTGAACACAAAACTCTTCATGACACAGTTCTTTAAAAAGTACTGCTTTATCCACTTGATTAGTGTATTTGAACTAGTTTTAAAAACGGGAATAGGATACAAGTGTTGCTTCACACCTGAAGATTTATCCAGATACCTAATACACTAAAAATAAGCAACAACTAATTATAAAACTAAGGTATGTGTTATCTGATTGAAGCATTCTTGCCGTTGGATGACCTTATTCAAGTCATTTGGGACCAAGAGGGTGGTGTTTGTGAGTTTGTTTAAATGGCACTGGATGCAAGGTATAAGAAAGTCAAATCAAATCAGATGTGTCTGGAAGAGACATATTTCTTTTCCTGTGATGCTCTTCCTCTTTCTGCCTCTTATATTAAAGCCGCTTCCACCAAATCCTCATGATGTGCCTGGAAGAAGCAACAGGAGCAGATAAATGCCCTTTCCGGAGTTTTCAGAACTGTTGCATGCTGAGTCTAACCTGATGTTGTATTCCACACGTCTCCAAAAAGTCAAAAGCATTTTCAGCATTGATTTCCCTTAAGAGTTATCAGACTCTGTTCAGATTGGTTTAATGAGTGTAAGAGGTGACCTTGTGTCCACATAGATACTACTGTATTAGAAGACCTAGAAGCAAAACTTCACATACGTGTGTAAATAATTACCTTGGGGGGTGAATAGGGGGTTATTGAGGGTCTCTGCTTAGATGCTACCTAGGCCAATGGGCAGGAGAAATTTTTCACTGCCTTATAATGATGATTATTTGCAAAATACGTGAGCACCAGTAATTCATTCATGCACTGATACAGAGTAGGGACTCAGTGCAGTGGTATCAAACTTGCTGCTGGCAGTGTTAATTGATTCGTTTGGAACATTTCCCCTCAGAGAATCCCAATGACAACTTCCCTGAGCAAGAAACTGACACCCGGCCAGTCCCGGATATGTGGGGACACATGTGTGAGGATGTTGTCGTCAAAATAAACCATTCTTGTCTCCTGGCAGGGGCTGGTTCTCCCAGGAACACTCCCCAATCCTGGGAGCTTTAGTGAGAAGCTTCCTTTCTTGGCAGAGATGGCAGGCAGTAAGCTTCATGTCTTTTCTGTGGGATGGAAAAGAGGGACTGGATTATTTGTTGCATTTTAAACTTGTGGCTGTTCTTCTGGGAAAAAAAGTTGGGGAGGTGCTGATCAAGCTTAGCATTTGATCCGTGTGGCCCTGTTGGTGAAAAGAAAAAACAAATGTCTCTCTCATCATAACACTTACTGACATTCCCTCAACATGACCCAAATCTATCTCTCCTGATACATAATGTCTGTTTTCCCAACTACATGATGAACTATGGGCAGATTCTAAGTTTTGGTCATTTTGTTTCCCAGCCCCTGCTAGAATACAATGCCTAGCATGTAACAGGCAGGGAAGAAGGGTTAAAGGAAAGAATGAAAACAAAATATCTAAATGTGAAATTCAGAAACACTGTTAAGGGATTTTGCCCAAAATCTTCACAGAACTTTAAAAATTGCCTCAGTTTGTAGTCTCCTTGGGAGAACATGATGGCTTGCTTTATTCTTTTTTCTTTGAAATTTTGTTTTGAGCCTAAAATACCACTTTTCCCTAAACATGTTAAGAGTATGCATGTATATGTATGAATATTTCCTGGAGAATTTCTGGCCAGGCATTTTTTGTCATATATTTTTACTGAAAAACATATATATATATATATATATATTTTTTTTTTAATTGACTAGGTGCACAAAAATAATCAATCTAAAAAATTAGAAGTAATGTTTCTGTCAGGAACACAAAAGCCTTCAGAGAGGAGAAACAATTCATTTTAACTAGTTATTTGCCATATAATATATTTGCATTATCAACATTTCCATTTTGCGAAAGTGCCTCTACTAGAGAAACACACCACACAAGGAGGAGGGAAAAAGCTTAAAATTTCTTTCGAAGGTTAAGCAATCCAGAAAGCTGGGAAAAACAACAACAACAAAAACTCCTTTCCTTATAACTAGAGCAACAAGGAATGCCATGGAATTTCAAGTGGTGAAAATTTTGACCACAGCAATGCCCACTACCATGTTTGAATTTGCCCACTTCCTGAACAGGAATTAAAAAAAAACCCAACCCCCCCCCCAAAAAACACTGTGTGAACTAACAAGGCAGCTGCATATATTCGTAGGAGTTGGGTGTTTGCTTACTACAGTAGTTTAAAAATAGTTTTCCAGTTAACGTCTTTTCCCTATAATGGAGATGTCAGGGTAGGTTTACATGATCGTGAAAATGGTCAGAAGTTGTTTATGTAGCTCTGAATTGCTGAGCGACACTCAGGAAGACCAGGGTTCAGCAAACGCTGGGGCTTTTTCCCTGGGAGAGGAACCCGGGCTCTATTGGGATTTCTGGACATGCATTCCAGATGAGTTCGAGTCGGCTGGCTTTCCTCTGCCTGTCAGACTCACTTTTCACAGCGTTGTTGAGGGGCTGGGCATCGCTGCCCATCTCTACGGTTACCCTGAGGTTTGGAGTTGGGGCGAAAAGAGCCATTTCTGCGAGAAAACAGTAGATGCATACTATAGAATGACCATGGTAACGTCACTGTCCAAAGCACATGTTTCTGCATAACAAAGCTTTCAATGTGCCCGCACACACTGCAAATGGATCCTCGGACCTATTTCATGGCAACCGTTTCCTCTTACTCTCTGTCTCTGTCTCTGTCTCTGTCTCTCTCCCCCCCACCCCCCCCCAGCGTGAAGCCCCCTCGTATGGGTGAGACTCCAGGCCGGTAACGCCGCCTGTCTGGCCAATGTCCTCCCCCTAAGGACAGGTAGGTAAAACCTTTCAAAAGCCCCCTCTTCCGACTTCTCAAGTTCAGGGTCCACCCCCACCCCACCCCCCCCGCCGCTCCAAAGCAGAAGTGCTTCCCTAGCCAGGGCGCCTTAATGAGGCCCCGCGTCTCCCCGAGGCCAGAGGTTTGGGTACCGAACCTGGTCGCGCCTCCTTGCGCCCCGCCCCCCCCATACTCGGGTTGCAAAGGAAGGCTGCATCGCTTCGGTTTGTTCCCCATCGCTAAGCTGCGCATCCTCTACACGCCTGCTCAGTAATCGGCTTGATGGTCTTCGGGTGCCTGGGATTCAGGCGAGGTGCCCTTTCACAGCTCTGCTCGCGGGGACCAGGGCTCTTCTCCCGCCGACAGGGTTGCGCAGGAGCAGCCCCCTGGGCGCGCGCAGCCCCCTGGGCGCGCGCCTCCGCCGGCCGCGCACTGAGCATGCTCAGTTCGGCTGCGCGCCGGCTCCCGCCCTCCCCGCGCCTCTCGTCTCTCTCACGCGTCTCACCCTCCTCGACGCTGAGGCGCCGGCAGCCTGAACTCTGTCGCGCCGGGTTTTTTGAGCAGCCGCGAGCGTGAGGAGGGAGGGGAGCGCGGCACCAGACATAGCACCGGCTTCAACACCAGGATTGGTCGCAAGTAGGACGCTTTCGCCGCTACACTGGGACCGTCGGACTGTGCCGGCGCCGCACCCGAAGCGATAGCGGGCTCCGCGCTCAGGTGCTGAGGTAAGTGAGGCGCGAGCTGCCGGGGTCCGCTCCAGCCCGGGTGCGCGCTGCCCCGGGCACCCCGGCTCTCGGATTCGGAGAAAGAGCATGGTTCTCGGAGGCTGCCAGGTGGAGAAAGTCTCTTCGGGGCTCCCCCTCCTGCCGGGCTGGAGAGGGGCTGTGGGCCAAACCGCCTTGAGCCGGTTACCCTGCGGAGTCGGGGCAGCCGACGCCGTGCGCCCTGAACCCGGAGGAGGCAGGGCACCGAGGACGCCGCCGTCACCTCACGGCAACCCTTCTTCTTTTTAGTCAGAAAATAAGTTTGTTGCGCTGCGAGGCAGCCGCAAAACAAGGAGCCCAGAGCCAGTAATGCTTCGGGAACCCTTAAAATCAGCTCCTCCGGCGGGTTCAGGCTGTAGCCCCCTCTCCGTGCGCCTTCGGCCCCGGAGCACGGTTCTTGGCGAGAGAGTTTCCCTCTGATGTTGTTACCCTGGGCTCCGAGGGCCCAGCTGCAGCCCACGGTAGAGGAAGGCGAACTTGGGCTGAGGTTTGAAGGGACTAAAAGATCAGGATCCCGTAGCCGTGGTGGAAGAAGCCGTGTGAGAATAGACACTGATTTTCGGGGACGCGCACTGTGTGCCAGGCCCAGTGCTAAGCGCTGGGGGTGCAGCGGCGAACCACATCCACCAGGTCCCCGTTCTTGTGGCACGTACCTGGTGTAGCCACGCGCTGCCGACGGAGCTTGTGGGGAGTAGCGTTAATTTTTCAGCAACTTCTGGGGGATTTGCAGTTTCTTTTGAAAGGCCAAGGCAACAGCCTCGTCTCCCCTCCGGACTCAGACATCAGCGAGATGTGCGCCGGGCGGCCCGCATACACCAACGGGTTCTCTCTCCTTCTGGAAAGGAGGGCTCAGAACCTGCGTGCATTTCTTCTCAGTGTGCTTCGCGTATTTATATATTTTTTGTTTATGAAAGGTGTGGAGGTGAGGGTAGGAGGACGTGGGCTCCTGAATCTCTCAGAACCACTCAGGGCGTCTGATGCATGGGAACATTCTGCAGCACAGCGGAGCTCCTGCAGGGAGGCGGCTTCGTGCAACGCGAAGATTGGGAGGTTGGGTCGTTGGCTGGGGTCTACAGATTTGGAGCGAAGAGGCTTGCGGAGGTGGTCGCAGGGCCAGTCAGTGTGACAGATCACCTTTGGTGGGTGGTCTGCGTGGAGGTGTGGTTGGATCTTGCGGTGTGTTGGAGGGTTCTTTGCAGGGAGGAGCTCCTGGGAGGAATGCTCGGCTCATGGAACTTTTTCTAGTTTTCCTACCGGCATCAACATAGGGGCGGGACATGTTTGTCAGTCTTTTAATTGCTGGGGAAGCTCCTGCAGTTTACTGTGAAGGGAACTGGGTATTTCAAGGAATAATTGCACATAGCTGACTTGTTTGGACACTTACAATAGTAATTTGGAATGTACTTTTATTTTTGTATTTTGAAGTTTATGTCCTTTAGGGAGAGGAGCAAGAGCATGAAGACTGTAGATTTCCATCCGGGCAGGTCCACGCAGTAGCACTGCCAGTCGGACTGATTAGCAAGTTTGTTTTCTCTTTGTCTGCCCAAGTGGGTGAAAAAGAACGTTGTGTCATGGAGGCAGGCACGTTGAGGTAGTTTTCCCAGCGTTGATGAGAAAACTCACATTTCACCCATGACTTTATTCTTGCTATCTTCATGTTGATTTCACTCAAGACTTGTGTGAATCAACACAAGGGGTGGTGAGAGTATAAGATTGATAAGGATCAAAAACAAGTTCCATGGGAATGCTGTTTTTTGCCACTTTATAAATTGCCATTGATTTTGTTTGTTTGTTTAAACTGACTTCCACTGCTCTGGATTGATGGGGAGGGATCATGATGGTAAGCCCCATGATTATTTTTCAGTCTGGACCCTGCCAAGTTTGCTGGCTAGCATGAAAAACTGACCTTTTAAAATTAGGGGCTAAGACTATAGGAGATGCGACCTGCTGTTTAAGGGTGCTGGTCAGAGCCACTTGGAAATTACAATGGAGGCAAGTTTCCTTATTCGCAGCCTTTATACAAACACTTTTCATTTCCTTTGACCTGGGGGACTTTGTCTCCTCCAGTCAGTTTGCTGCCTTTTTCCCTAGTCATTTCATATTGGTAGGTCATTAAGGGTGGGTAGAGAACAAGCCTTTCAAATAAAGTTGGCTTTTTTTTGTTTTTAAATCATTCACTTATTTTACCTAGTGCTCTCTCGTTTTTATTCAGAAGTAGGTCTTCAAATTTTTTTCCCTTTAAGCACTAAATCTTTTAACTAGATTTTTTTTTCTTGAAAGATACATAGGACATGTTACTTCAAGTTAGGTCTTAAAAAAATAAAGATAACCTGGACAGTTAAATTTCTCAACAGAAAACTCCCCTTTATAATTCTGACTCTTTTCCCAAGTTTGTATGATCATGGTTTTAACCTGTTTGATTCTTCTTTGTTTTATTTGAAGAGATAGATATAATATACATTAGTTTCAGTGTTTCTTTTTATATAAAGAACTTAATCTTTTATGAAAACATGCTTTTATATGATTTTAATTGAATTAATCTACTTCACAGGGTAAGCTAGGAGATGTCTGTATACACAGATGTGGCGAGTTTTGTTGTTTTCATTTCCCATAACACAGTGTTTTAAGTCTGGTGAAGGAAACCAGATTTATTAACTTAGACTTATTGGTCTTCATATTTTTTAAATTATGTACTATCAGAAGAAAATTTGACCGTTCAGCACTAAAAGTTATTTATAAATTACACACATGTACTGTTATGTTGATATACTACTTATAAAACATACCCAGAAAGAAACTAAAGGATAAGTTAAGCAAAAATCATGAAACAGAAGTTCTGATATTCTTTTTCTGTATCCCAGTGGATTGTTTTGCACAGCCCCTAGGGTGTACTTGCCCAGCTTTGGAGATCACTGATAGATTGGTGTTTTTTACCTTTCTCTCCTTATCTGTGGCTCTCTCATTTATCATCTCTTATACTGTAGCCAGTTGCAAAACTGCTAGGAATCTGTGTCTCCTGTAACAGATGAGTTAGGAATACTTGTTTCCCTGTCATGGACTCATAGGTGGATGAAATGAGGCATAAGAGATGAATGTGATCTAGGGGTCTTCCTAGACCTCCCAAATTAGATATACAGATGAAAAAAAATGAAGTTTTCATTGAAAGGCTAAAATTCCAGTGGTCAGAAAGTGAGGAAACTAAGGAGTAAATGAGTGAGTGAAGGAAGGATACTTTTTGTGTGACAGTATTTACTGTGTGGAGGGTAGAAAGCCCATTTACCTTGGAGCAGATTAACCTGGACCTAAATGTGGCCCTACCACTTATTACATTAATGATATTGGGCAAGATAGTTCCATAACTTCTGTGAGCCTCTGTTTCCTTAGCTATAAAATTGGAATGACATTTATTTCAAAGCAGCGTGGTAGGTATTATACATAGGATTATAGGTGTAGAGCTCGGCTGTATTAGATTGGGTAGGTTAAAAGCTATAACAAATGAATCGAAACAAAGTGTACTGCCTCAGATGCAACAAATGTATTTCTCATTCATGTAAAGTTCCATAATGCATGATCCTAGCAGCACTCCTCCAAGGTGTGATTTGAAGATCCAGCCTTCATGCATTCTGTGTCCCTGCCACCTTTAGCAGGTTCACTGTGTTCATCTGCATCAAGCCATTGGAAGGAGAAAGACTTGCAGGGTGTTAACTGCCCAGACGTGGAAGTCATACATATCACTTTTGCATTCATTCCATTGGCCAGAACTCAGTTATGTATGTGTGTATCTTACTATAAGGGAGTCTGGGAAATGTAGTTTAGCTGTGTTTTCAGGAAGGAGAAAAAAGGCTTGGGGGAATAGCCATCATTGTCTGACATTCTATTATTGTATGTGATATTTCCTCCATGTTCAATAAATGTTACTTCTCTTTTCTCCCCTCCCCCCCACCCCATCCCCGGTTTTCTTAGCAGAAGAACTGGAACAGATATAAGAACAAATGGTAGAAACAGCTAATACATGCATAGTGCTTATTATTTTTGAGGTACTTTTCTAAGCACTTTGCCCCCCTAGATAGGAATTAGTATTGTGTCTGTTGTATAGATGAGGTAAATTAGGCTTAGAGAAACTAAATCATTTGCCCAACATAGCCAGCAAGTGGCAGAGCTGGGATTTGAACCAAGTTGTACGGCTCTAGAATTGCTTTTCCTAGCAGTTTCACTATACTAGTTTTTTGTTCTTGCTGCAACGTTTTTCTTATTGTAGCCATTGGACCACCTTTTCTTTTCATTTACATAAAAAAAAGTTGGAGGAGAATTAAAAAATCCTAAAGAAAATAAAAGATTGCATCTAATCTGAAATATACTGGAGCAGAATTACATGTGATATTGGTTTATCTTGAATACCTACCAGGATCGGGAGCAGATAGTTAAAGGAAGACCACTCTCCATGCCAACTAAATGCTTTCTCATTTCTGATAAACATATTGCCAGGGTTTCTTCCCTGAATTTTAACCTTCTTTTTAAGCTTTCATTTTGGAAATCCTGGGCTACCACTTTTTTTTAATTTTTTTTATTTTTTGTGGTACGCGGGCCTCTCACTGCCGTGGCCTCTCCCGTTGCGGAGCACAGGCTCCGGACGCGCAGGCTCAGTGGCCATGGCTCATGGGCCCAGCCGCTTGGCGGCATGTGGGATCTTCCCGCACCGGGGCATGAACCCATGTCCCCTGCATCGGCAGGCAGACCCCCAACCACTGCGCCACCAGGGAACCTGGGCTACCACTTTTATGCTGCAGTATGTGAAGCTAAACTCCTGTTCATCTCTTAGCCAAAGCAAATATCCTTTCTGGTAAGTTCACAACTAAAGCATTCTCTCCTCACCTTCCCTTTTATCAAAGGCATTGCTGTTCATCAACATCCCCAGCTCCCAAGAAGGCTCCTGCTGTTCGCTCAGCTTTGCAAAACGGTTTCAGTATTTCCTGCATGAGTGAAGGGACCGCTAGCTATTATCCTAGTATCCTCTGAACAAAGTGACCCCTCTTGTTGTTCTCATCCTGTTGTCCCACTTACATTAGAGAATCTGCCTCATCTCATCTTTCCTATGCATTTGTCTTTTACAAAAACACCTAGTACAGTTTTGGTTTCCAGTGGCCACAGTGGAAATGTGAGGTGGTCACAGTGAGAGTGGACTTGTTGCCAGGACACTTCATACTTCCACATTATTAACTCATTTTTTTCTTCTTGTTCAGTATGTATTTGTGGCATCTTCACAATTTATAATGAGAAGACACACATCTTCCCACCATGTAGGGAGGCAGGTGTACTGTAAACTTATCAATCAACTCTCAAAAGCCCATGTTCATTTCCTTCTAACTTTCCCTGAACCTCTTGTCCTCAGAAATTTGTTTTATTTTGCTTTTTCCCCCCTAAATTTGTCTCCTTTCCAGTATCCCTCACATCCATGCCATTTGTATGTGTGTGTGTTTTCAAGCCCCTTCTTGTGATTTAATGGCGTTAGAGAGATGGAGAGGTTTACTCTCATGTTTTTAGACTCCCAAAGAGCTGAGTCCCATAAGGCCTTGTGAAAAGCTAATTCTAGCTGTTGTAACAGATAAACTAAATTTTCAGTGACTTGAAAAATCTTTATACTTCTTGCCCATGTGCAGTGCTCACAGCACAGGAGTGGCTTTCCATGGAGTCATTCAAGGAATCAGGCCCCTCCTCCTTTCGTGGCTTTGTCCTCTCCTGAGTCCCCACAGTCCTCTTTTTTCAGACAAGGTGTATGGCATTTGAGGAGAGAAGCGTCCTGACAGGTTTCAGAGGAACTTGTTTTAGGCTCAGCCTGGGAACGGTTATCATGGCTCCTGCCCACATTCCACTGGGCAGAACTCAGTCACTTGGCCATTGTTTACATTGCCTCTCTGTCAGGTCTACCCTTGCTGTCTTTTTCCACCATGTCTACTATATTTTGCACGAGTCTCAACTCAAATGTCACTCTGTTAAGCCTCTATTGATACTACTGAGGAGTAAGGAATGGCTCCCTTCTCTGTACATATTCCTATTGTGTTGTTTTTCATGCCACTTGTATAATACCTATCATGAAAGTGACCAGCTCTCCCAGTTATCCCAAGACTGAGAGGTCCCCAGTGTGCTGGGCATTCATTGTTTGTTTTTTCTAGTTCATCTATTTTATTTTTAGAATGTATTTGTCTTTTCTTTTTTTCTTTTTTTTAAACTGAAGTATAGTTGATTTACAATGTCATGCCAATCTTTGTTTTACAGCAGAGTGACTCAGTTATATGCATATATACACCCTTTTAAAAAAATATTCTTTCCATTATGGTTTATCACAGGATATTGAATATAGTTCCCTGTGCTGTACCTTAGGATCTTGTTGTTTATCCATTCTAAATGTAATACTTTGCATCTACCAACCCCAAATCCCCAGTCCATCCCTCCCCCTCCCCTCCCCCTCCCCTCCCCCTCCCCTCTCCCCCTTGGCAACCAGAAGTCTCTTTTCTATGGACATTCATTGTTAAAATCTGGAAAGTCCTGGGCAAATTGGGACAAGTTCATTGCCATACCTACTACGTTGTAAAGTTACTTCACGTGTCACTCAGTACCATGTGAGTTTCTTGAGACAGTGGATAAGAGCTTGAAATTTGGAGACAGATTTCTTACCAGTCCTGAATCCATTATGTACTAGATGTATTACTGTGTGTGATAGCAAATTACCTACCTTTCTAGGTTTCTGTTTCATCAGCTGTATGATAGGATAATATGCATTTTGTAGGCTTGTTCAGATATTTAAAAGACATGGTAAATTAACTCACTGAGTGTATTGATGGACATATCCATAAATTTGGGTAGTACCTAAAGGTGCAGGAGTTTGTGAAGACTATGTGGAGTACTGCATGCAAAGTACTTAGTACATCCTAGTACTTAGTACTAGTACCTAGTACTTAGAAAAGCCTAGTAAGCTTTTAGTAAACAGTTTTTAATTGACTAATCTTACTTATATTGGAGTATCTCTTGCATAAAACATGATAGGCACCAAAAGGACAATTAAACTCAATATACGTGTTCATGGAGCATTAATGATATTACAGGAGTTTAGGATAAGGGGAGCAAACAAGTCAGTGAGAGTGGTTAGGAAATATTTGGCAAAGATCTTCTGATGTTTGAAACTTGAAAAAGTAAGAGTTGGCTGCAAGATTAGTTTTTTGTTTTGACAGAGTTTTATTTTTCTTTCTTATTTAAAGCCAGAATCAATAAGTTTCATGGTTTGGAAAGTGAAAATATTTTCCATATTTAGGCAGGGTCAGTTTCAGCTCATAATCCTTAAAATGCCCTTTTTTTTTTTTTTTACTGTTAATTAAATAAAAGTGGTGCATTTCTGGGAAGGGAATTTGGTTCATGAGAAAATGAGGGTTAGGATGGCAGCACTCCTGATTCCACAATGAATTTGAGGTTCTAAAAAATGTATCCAGAAGTCTCCTTTGTTTTTACTACAATAAAATAGCTTTTCCACCTTTGGGCTAAACTTTTGTATATAAAGTACTTTGTACCCTGCACAATTGTACTAATATAACTTTGATAATTCATGTTGCCTATCACTTTTAGGTTTGTCATGGAAATTTCTAATGAGGACAGGTGTTAACCAGTGTGCTTATGCTGAAATGGGTCCCATTTGGAGGAGAAAAAAATAAAAAATGGCGTGACTCAAATCCCCTATAGGGCTTGATTCTAGGCACACTGCCATCATTTTGAGTGGTACAAATTTATATTGTCATCTGTATTATGATTGCTCTTCAACTAGCAAATATAAATGTGGATATTTTTGTCTTTAGTGACTCATTTGATTAGCTATTAGCTAGCTATTGATTCTAGACTCCATGCAGATCAGTGAATTAATTGGGAGTCCAAGCAGTACTTTTACGGTATTTAATTAGGTGAATGACATCCTTAAAGAGAGAATATTTACTTAAGTCATGTTTCTAATTCCTAGTAAAAATTATAGCAAGAACATGGTTATCTAGAATTCTTGGAATTAAGTAAATAGAGGTTTGTCTTTAGTCTAACAATAGTGGTTTTTAAAAAGTGGAAATCCATGTAAAACTATATTACTTTCCCCTTTAAACAGGCAGCTAAATATGATTTACTTCTTGACACAGATCACTGTGATGAACATAGTCTAGTAGTTTAGACTAGAACATTGATTGGCCTTTGAATCAGATCCACCTGGATTTGTTCTGTCACCAGCTGTGTGACCTTGAATATGTTCTTAACCCTTACAAGGCACTTTTAAAAATCTGTAAATTGAAGTTGATCATGCCTACCTTGCAGAGAGGCTGTGAACATTAAATGATGTGAGTTTAATACTTTTGTATAGTGCACACAATACATTCTAAGCACTAAGCAAATTAGCCCTATACTATACTCTTGGAAGTTTATATAGAACACGGTACATACAGCTGCTTTCTATATTTGTTGAGGCAATGAATGTTATACCAGACTGTGCAACAGGATCCCATCAGGTGCTGGTGAAACATAAGTCCCTATGCCGAGTGACCTCTGTCTGCTTTCCTCTGCCTTTCAGGTGGTCATATATGATCCCTTGCTTTGGTGAACTAGCCATTTCTATTTACTTTTTCTTATCATTTGTGCAGTAGAAAAAATCAAATATACAAGCCATTCAAACTATATTTAATGGTTTGAATAGTTCTGAATGAGGCTCTGAAGGGCTCTTCCCTCCCCCCCTTCTTGTGAGAGAACAGTATGGATATTTCATATCCATTTTTTTTCTTTTTTAAAATTTTTATTGAGGAATGGTTGATTTACAATGTTGTGCTAGTTTCAGGTGTACAGCAAAGTGAATCTGTTATACATATAGATATATCCACTCTTTTTCCCATATAGGTCGTTACGGAGTACTGAGTAAAATTCCTTGTGCTCTACAGTAGGTTCTTATTAGTTTTCTGTTTTATATATAGTAGTGTGTATGTGTCATATCCATTTTCACTCTTCTCAGCTTCCCCCTCCCCTACTTCCTGACTGGGGTACTGAGAGGTACAGTAGAAATAGACAGTAACTTTCTTTGATAATATTGTCACATGTATTTGTGATATGCTTTGCAGCAGCAGCCTGTTTGTGAAGATTTCTGAGTTACAGTTGTGGAAGGTTGGCTAGCTTGCCTGTGGTACTATAAACTTCATTCAAAAGTCTATACTCTGAGTACATGATCTTTACTGTATAAAAAAGTTCCTTTTATTTTCTTTAGCACATTTCAAGTTCTCATTTACCATTTACTAGAACCTATCTAAAAATTCCTAGTCTGTTCCCTTTATTTTCTTTCTTGAAACTAATTGTCAGAATTGGAGACATTGCAACAATTCTAGATACTGTTAAGGTGGTGGTAAAGTATGTATGTGCTCTATGTAACATGGGTTTATTGTGAATTCGTATTTCCATGAACTCTACTCAATTCTTTTATTAGTAACAATTTACTACTATATTGTAGTTTATATATATATATATATATATTTTTTTTTTTTTTGAGGTATGTGGGCCTCTCACTGTTGTGGCCTCTCCCGTTGTGGAGCACAGGCTCCGGATGCGCAGGCTCAACGGCCATGGCTCACGGGCCCAGCCGCTCCGCGGCATGTGGGATCTTCCCAGACCGGGGCACGAACCCGTGTCCCCTGCATCGGCAGGCGGACTCTCAACCACTGCGCCACCAGGGAAGCCCTGTAGTTTATATTTTGTGTTGTAACTGAAATTAGTACTTTTTTTTTAGACATTACTGTTATTCAAAGCAGCAGTCTTCTTCTGAATTAATGAGCTTTTACAAATTTTAGTAATTTTCTTATAATGTAGCTCCTTAAATCAATATATTAAGATTAACGCTTAAGAAAAGGGACATAATGTAATACAGTCCCCATAATAATGAATTCCATGTTATAGGTTGGGATTCAGTCTCCACAGATGGAAACACTATGTTATGTGATGTAAAAGAAAGGTAGTAGGTAGACTTGGTGATTGAAAATGATTTGATGATTCAAATTCTGGCTCTACCACTTGTATATTTGTAAGATTAGACCAAATTATTTAACACCCCTCAGCTTCATTTTTCTTATCTGTGTAATGTGGGTATTCTTGTAGGGTTGTGAAGACTAAAATGAGCTAATGCTATATATACATAGCCTGGTGCCAGGCACATAATTAGATTATCCCTAAAAATGTTGAGTTTATCATTATGATCTTATTCTTCTCATACAGTTATTCAATATGATATCTATGTTGTTGATGAAATATGTGAAAGTTATGATTTACAAATTTGAAATGTTATTCTTTTAAAATACTCAGTAAAGTGATGTATGTTTGTTCCTGTGTCTTTATCCATGGATAGACAATGTGATCTCCCTTGGCTGCATAGAAACAGGAGAAGGCATCCTTTCCATAGCACGTTGTTTTATGGTTGACCATTACAGAGAGCCACTGTATCAGGACTGAGATGCGATTAGCACTGTTTGAGATTTCATTTTGGAGAAATGGTTTTGGCTATGGTCAAGAGTCTTATTTATTATAAAGAATGAATTACTGAATAGGCTCTCATCTGTATTCTTTCTACTTCAGCTATAGCCCATCTTACCATGCTGCAAAAAGAAATGCTGACATGTGACAGAGTAGAAATATAAAAATGTTTACAGTTGCTCTCAGTCAAATGTGATTGAAAATTTTTAAAAGGTTTATATAATTTTTAAAAATGTGTGATACTGACAGTATTGGGGAATGAATTTCTGTTTACTTGGGAGAATATCAGTCCACATAGTCTCTTTATGGGTGCTTTGAATTTCAAAACTTAGCAAGCATAACAGTAATGACTGGTATATTACTAATATGCTTGCAATGAAGGAGTTTTACGTATTTGAAGAGAAACAAGCTAATGTTATTTTATTTTCCATGTGTTTGTATATAATGAAATATTTTTAGTAATTTTATTTTGAATGCTTCTCTACTTCCTCCTTGTTTGTAGGTTTACTGTGTAAACCTACAAACTGTGTTTTTGGAATTCAAAGCTACTTATATATTGTTTTATTTATAGTTCATCATTTAACCTCATTACTTAGATATTTTAATTACCTTTATATTTGTTTCTGTAATTTCTAACACATACAGTGAGAACTTACTGTTTTTCTTTGTGTTTACATCCCTCCCCACCCACTATCTACTAAGCTAACTCACATCCGGATCTTAATTCATTGACAGACTTCCATCTATTAATTTATAACCTATAGAATCTAAGTTTTGGGCTTTGTATGGAAATTGGCTTGACTGCAGGCTTCTAATCATTCATGCCCTGGTGTTCTCTGCTGTTAGATTATTTCCCAAATGAACTATGTATCACAGTTTTTAGTTGATTCTTTGGAGCACCAGACCAAGTGTTCATGAATGTCCTAAAGTACACATTTTCAGTGGAAACGGTGGTAGAATTCCTGCCATTTCTGGCTTCTTGGGCTTTCAGATGTTAGAAAAAGCTACAGAAACATAATTACACTGCTGGATTTCACCACTTGCAATTATTTGAATTACGTGGAGTGAGTAACTGAAGGGGTGGAGGGGCTCTTTCTCTTATATCTGAAAATAATATAATGAATTATCCATCAATAAGGATTATTTGAGTTTGCTATTGATCATTGATGTGTACCCTACTTCTCATTGACTAAGAACATCCATTTTAGCGAGGCCTAGGTATACAAGGTAGGTATACGGTGTGTAGTTCAGAACAGAATATCATTCCTATGGGTAATTTGCACAAGACCTTACTGTCATTGTAGTCCATAGATGAGTATTTCATGGGAGTTTGTGCGAAATGCAGAACTTTGGCCCCCACATCACACCTACTGTATCATAGTCTTCATTTTCTTATGTGATTTGTGTTCACATTAAAGATTGATAGGCATTGATTTTCCTCATATTCTTTTTTAAAAATATAATTTTCTAATTTATTTTACTTAAAAAAAAAACTTATTTATTTATTTATGGCCACACCATGCAGCTTGCAGGATCTTAGTTCCCTGACCAGGGATTGAACCCACACCCTCAGAAGTGAAAGCACCAAGTCCTAACCACTGGACCACCAGGGAATTAAGATTTACATCATATTCTTAACTAACTGAACCAACTGGTTCCCTGCTGCTGGTTATAAGTGTCAAACATATACTCAACATGCTTAATTATATATTAAGGACCCAATACTGCAGGATTAAAGATAGGTACAATAGGCTAATAGCGCTTGGCCAAAGGATGATCAGAATCTAGATGGGTAGACAAAATATATAGATATGTAACTCACATCCATTGCAGCTAACATCAGAAATTCAGGTAGAATATGGTCAACGTGAATGGAATAGACAATGCTTTAGAAATCATTGTAGGGAAGTGGTTTTATTTCTTGGAAACATGTCCTCATCATGTTCTTCTTGAAGCTCTTAGCAGTAGAGTATCTCAAGCCATTTTTGCTTATGTTGAGGTCAGGATCTTGAGTACAATATCTACCATCTTACCCATCATTGTAATTGATCAGGCTTTAGTGAGTTCTTACATAGCCTATATATATATACATATATATACACACACACACATATGTATACACACACACACATACATATGTATATATACATATGTATATTTGTGTATGAAGAGACACATATAATGTGCTTTTAAGGAGCTATTGCTTGGTGTGAAAAGAAAACTCAGGTTGCAATGTGACGTGGGATATTATGGTGGCAGTTGTAAAGAGATTATGGGGAAGAATTGATAATTGAGTTAAAGTGAAAAGATGGACAGAATTTGCAGGTTGGGTTTGGAAAGAACACTTAAGAAAAAGGATATAGTGTGTACAGTGGCATGAGGTCATGAGAGAAATGGTGTGTTCAGGGAATGGCAAAGAGCAGAGTGTAAGTGGACCTTAGGGATGTAGGAGGGTGGAGGCAGGATCTTCACCATAGACCAGAATGTGAATGATGCCCCAAGAGTTGGGCAAAGAACAAACAAAGATAGTGTGATTAGTGCATCATAGAATTGTATAAAGTAGCATCTTTGGGGAATAAGAGAAAATTGAGCTGTATCCTTTAGGCCATAGAAAGCCATTACACAATTTTAAAGGTCTGGAATGACGTCAGATTGCTAAATTTGAAAAATTCATCCAAATTTAATGTGGAAATCTGAATAATGGGTTGGGGGTGGTGTGTTGAGTGGCATCTGTAACCTGTCTAAGGTTTTAGATGCGTGCCTGACCTATGAATATTTCTTATTTCCTATTTTCTGATCATGTTAATTATGTAAGATTACAGTAAACTGGGTACAAAAGTCCATTCACATTTTATTTGTATAAAATATTTATACTTGTTTAATGTATTTCATATTTAAGTCCAGTATACATAGGGATTAGTAAATAATTTGGGGTTTAAATTAGAAAACTAAGAAAGTGAGCAAATAGCAACTGTTCTTAAACATATAATGGAAAAAAAAAGCATTACACAAGGTAATTAAATGCTTTTATTTTGTAGCATGAGATTTGTCTTCTGGCAGTAGGTTTCCAAATGTACAATTTCAATTGAGTACAAGACACTTTTTTTTTTCCGTTTAAAAATGTTTTATTTGAGATGTCGGAGGTTTACATGGCAAGGTAACCAGTGCCCATCTGCTATCCCCCCATATTTTCTGGCTTCACTCCATATTTCTCTCCCATGGCTATGGTACATTCCTTTGCTAATAACATTTGCTGTCCTTAGACATTGTTAAAGGGGAACTAATGCTGTTTGACAACATTTCAAGTAGTAGCCATTGATACTGGATATTTTAAAAATTTAATTCACCTGAACAAGCTTACTTTCCTAAGAGTAAAATCACTTCCACTGTATGTGGTCTTGTAGGTTGATAAATCCAGAGCCCACCCTCCCACTAAGAAGTGGTCCAGGATGTCTTTCTTCAGCTGGCCCTTCCTCCATCCCAGTATATGAAAGGTGCAGGCATATGACCAGCACCTCTGAATGCATGGATTATCAGATCCTCTCTCCTCATAGGTAGAATCATGAGCTAAGTAACACAAGGATGAAGAAAGAGTTGGAGCGGTTATTCTTTGTACTGTGTCAGTGTCCTGGCCAGACTGCCCAGTGGTATCTGCTTCTGGGGAATTTGGGAGCTGTTTGATTCCCACGTTCTCTCTTCTATCTTATGATCTCCTTATATCCTTTTTATAGAGTATCTTCTTCCCTAGGTTCTCAGAGGTCACTATTCTTGCTTGCAACCCAAGGACTGTAAAGAGTTTCTCCTAGTATTTGGAAATGTTTGGAGGTGCTTCTTATTTGCAACATGCCTTATAGTGTTATGCCCTCATCTTTCTGTCAAGAACTTCTGAAGCACAGACACAAAGGTTATTTTTTCAGGGTGCACTACTCATTAGTTTGAGGCCTCTCCAGGAATTTGGAAAAGTCATCCCCTTGGAGAGCCTATGGCATTTTCTTCAGTTTACAGTAACTACTCTCATGCCGATGTTCTGCAGGATGGGGAAGTTGGCTGGGAATTTGGTGTGTAAATCCCCCTGCCTATCTCTGGCTTTCAGTTTTGGGTGAGTGTTTTTTTTCAGAAGGAGTTCTAGCATCTCATACAACTGCAGATGCCATGGTGTTTCTTAATAAGCTTGTTCTTCTCTGAATAGTTCATATCAGCCAGTACTTTCTGATGTTTGATAAAATCAGCAGCTGAAAGTTCCCTTCTTGGTCTAGTCAGTGCTTAATGTCTTTTGTGCAAATGTGTTTCTGGAGGCTCTGTTATCACAGTAAGGAGCTAAAGCATAGATTTGTGGGCACACCTTGCAAACTTGTCATTAACTCTGGGAACCAGGACTCTTGGTATTTATGGGCTTAGTCTTTGTCCAGTGTGCCTTATAGGAGTCTGAGCGTAAAAGTCTCTGAGTGTAACTTGGGCCTGGTGTTCATAATTGAGTTGCACCCCAAGCCTGATGATCTTCTAATACTCTTTCATATATAGTCATGCACCACTAAACTCTTGTTGATCTTCTGTTAGAAGCAAGGCATTGCAGGAGGCCTAGTGTGAGATATAAAGACCCATTCCCTACTTTCAACTTGGAAGTGGAAGAGGAGGCCATGATTATGGGAGTGAATATAAAGTCTCTGGGGTAATTGCTACAAAATATGATCCTCAGAAAAACCTGGCACTTTAGAAGAAAGTAAAGATTCACAGCCCCACTCTAGAGGTACTGAATAAGAGTCCCTGGAGATGAGGTTTAGGATACTGTATTTTGAATATGCTCCCCATGTGATTCTGATGTTCAGCCAGGTTTGGGAAGTAGAGCATGTTCTGCAGAACACTAATTGTTCAAGATATAAATAAGATTCCCTTTAAAAAAAATCTCAGCAGGACTGAGCTTAGGAAATTCTGGATTTTAAATAGGTTTTCTTACATTAGAATTTCTCAGCATCTTTATGTGCCTTGTGAAAATAAGTTTCTGAAATTTACTTGACTAAGGTCTTTAAGGCTGCTGTAACAGAGTACCATAGACTGGGTGGCTTATAAGACAACAGAAGTTTATTTCTTACAGTTATGAAGGCTGGGAAGTCCAAGATCAAAGTGCCAGCATATTCAGTGTCTGGTGAGGCCCACTTTCTGGTTCTTAAATAGCCATCTTCTCACTGTAACGTAACATGAAAGAAGGAGCAAGAGAGCTCTCTGGGGTGTTTTTCATAAACACACTAATCCCATTTGTAATGGTTCTGCCTCCATAACCTAATTACCTGCCAGAGTCTCAACCTCCAAATACCATCACATTGGGAATTAGGTTTCCATATATGGATTTTGAAGGGACATACACATTCAGTCTATAGGAACTGAAAAACAACCTCCCTCCCCAGTGCAAAGATGGTCTACGAAACATCTAGTGGGGTGGCTCTCAGCCATGGCAGTGCGTTAGAATTATTTGATTTAGTTGGTTTGGGGTGAAGGTAGGTTCTGGGTAATATAATTTTTATAAAGCTTCCCAGATGGTTTTATTAAATGCAGCAGGGTTGAAGACCATAGATATTGTGGTATATTCTTTGGAATACGTGTTGGGACATTTAGTCCTAGTATGTGTTCCTTATCACCCAGGTTATTTTGTTTCACACCTGTCAGGTAGTTTTACTCAATTTATATGTCTCATGTCATATTTTTTAGAGTAGGTTTTCAAATGTCTTTTTTTCTGATTATGATAGAAACTTCTTTTTAGGAGTTGGAGCCCTTGGAGACATTCTACGAGGAAAAAATATATATACATGGGCTTTCTAAGTAAATTTTAACCAGAATGAGTAATGTTAATCATATACGCACAATGTATCAGGCAAGTTGCTAAATGCCTTTATTATATTATCTCATTTAAACCTATAATGATCCTATGAGTTAGGTGCTGTGATGACCTCTAGGTCCTAGATGAGATAACGGAGAATCAGTTATCAGTTATTAAATGACTCAGTTCACACAGGTAGGAAATGGCCACACTGATGTCATATCCCCAGTCTGCCTGCCTGTGAGCTAAAGCTTTTAACCAGTATGGATTCATCACTGAAGTAGAGATTTTTATATTTAGTGATCAGTACATGGTTAAAAGACCTAAGCATATGCACATTGCTTTCAGAACAACATTTTATTGCGAGGATGGTGCATCTTCATAAACTATAGGGGTTTGGGAATACATACCAAATGTTAAGAACCATTTTAAAATAGGAAGATTTTCAGACAAACATCGGTATATGAATGTAAGTAGAATTTTTGCAGTTATAATAGATTGGTAATTTGTGTATGTAAATTATATGTTATATTCATTATTCTGAATTTATTTGAATATTCAAAATTCAATGTATAAATATATTTTTCTTACAGCTAGCCTTCCAAGTATTGCTAAGATTCTAAAAAATATTGAGTTTGGTAGATTTTTTTTACTCTGGCCACAAATCTAAACAAAGGGAAAGAGTGCTTTTGACTACTGGCAATAAAACTCAGTTAAGGGGATTTATGTATGGGTCCAAATGCATTCTTATTAGTTTCCCAGAACATGATGTTTCCTTTTAAAAGTACATGCCTGGGCATCTTGTTATGACAAGTAGATAAAGTTTCCAGTTGCATGTCTTTCATTTTCCCAGAGAAGATAAATTGAGTAATGTGTAAACGACAGTACAGAGTCTTTTTAATGAAGTGTAGTGATTTCATCTTATGTGTCAACTTGGCTAGGCCACAGTCCAGATATTTGGTCAAACACATCCGGATGATGCTATAAAGGTACTTTTAAAGATGTGATTAACGTTTAAATAGGGACACTATGAATAAAGCAGATCAATAATATGGGCCACATCCAGTCAGTTGAAGGCCTTAAGAAAGACTCACGTCCCCCAAGGAAGAGGGCAATCTACCAGAAGGCTGCTTTTAGACTCAGGGTACAATCTCAGCTCTTCCCTGTGTCTGTGGCCTGTTCTGCAGATTTTGAACTTGCCAGCTTCCATAATCACATGCGCCAATTCCTTAAAATAAATCTCTTTCTCTGTCTCTCTTTCTAATACATATATATTTTGTGTGTAAACACACACACATACACACACACACATTCTCTTGGTCTGTTTCTCTGGAAAACCTTGACTACTACACCAAGATTCCTTATTCTCCCTGTTTAAAGAAGGTTCTCCCATTGTTTTTCAAATAATTGACTTGGATGTTCTTGTCCACAGTTGCCATCATACTTTTGCAGAATGATGAGCAGTGGATGGCACCAAATTCTACCCTCTCTAACACTGATGATGTGTCCCCATGAATTGGGCCATTTCATAAATGTCATAGAGAGTAAGTGAGGGCACGGAAAGTTCAAAATGGTATTTCTCACTCCTTGCAAATTTGTGGTATTACAGGTTTTCAGGTATGGCTTTGGTCTTCTAGTCAAAGTGGGGTAATTTAGAAAAAAGTGAATGAAATATCCTACAATTCACTTCATTCATCCATTTTACTTATACATATTGACCACTGCTCTGTGCTAGGGGCAAGTTAGGTCATGTGGGTAGGAAAAAAAAGAAAAACAGACATGCATTCTGCTTCATGGAGCTTAGGGTCTGGTAGGGGAGTCGGAAAAAAGTGTTAAATAACTAATACGTATAATAAAAATAAGTTATTTTTATTTTATTTATTTTATTTAGTTATTTTTTTAGATATTACATTTAACCAGTTTTTCAATATGTTTAACTTCCGTATTATTTAAACCATACATGAGGTAATAGAGAAATATTTTCTGTTTTTGGTATGAATATGGCCGTCACGAGCATGGATTACTGTCTAAGTCTAGCTCATGGATACTTGTCTAGAGATCATAGATCTTAGAGTGTCACATTGTTGGTCTGGAAGGCTCTGCATACTTTAAGAGGCTATCTCGGTATCTCAAGTCACTTGAAACTCTAGGCTTACTGACTTTTGGAATTTTAATTGTATGACTGTTTATTTTCTTCTCATCTCCTTTCCCTGCTTCTCCCCCCACTTCCTCTCCCTTTTTTCTTTTTTAAATCAAATCCTTACCAAAAGCTTAGAAGTCAGTACAGCACTGAATATGGTGAATATATCATTTCAGTTGTAAAAAATTAGGTGCCTGGATATGTGCGTCCTCCAGTTCTGTAGAATTGTAAAATAGAACTCTAGAACTTGTGCTGTATATGAAGCCCCTCACTGAATAATTTAAGCAAGTCTCAAACTTTCAACTTGGCAGAGTTTTCATTTCATATCTTGAAAAATTCATCCAAACTCAAATGAACAGTTAAGGTAATTATCCATGTTATTTAAAAGAAAAAAAATTCTGGTACTGATGAAGAAGTAGGGTCTGGGACCTTGATTGATTTGGACTGGCTATTAATGTTGTTGAATTTCCCTGGATAATGTCTGAACTTTCAATTTCACTTTGCCTTTATAACACCTTTTTTTTTTTTTGCGGTACGCGGACCTCTCACTGTTGTGGCCTCTCCCGTTGCAGAGCACAGGCTCCGGATGCGCAGGCTCAGCGGCCATGGCTCACGGGCCCAGCCACTCCACGGCATGTGGAATCTTCCTGGACCGGGGCATGAACCCGTGTCCCCTGCATTGGCAGGCAGACTCTCAACCACTGCACCACCAGGGAAGCCCAACACTTTGTATTTTTAAATTATTTTTCCGAAAGGTTATATGTCTGTGAGTGTGCATTTTAATAGTATAAAAGGGTATCTGGTCAAAACTAAGCTTCATTTCTGTCACCTTCTATTAGCTCTCTCTCCTAGAGGCAATGCCACTATTATTTGTCTTTCCAGAGATATTTAATGTATATGAGCACATATATATTGAGATACTTATTGAATAAAAACAGATATGTGACTGTCTACTATAAAAACAATGGCATGGACTTCCCTGGTTGCGCAGTGGTTGAGAATCTGCCTGTTAATGCAGGGGACACGGGTTTGAGCCCTGGTCTGGGAAGATCCCACATGCCGCGGAGCAACTAGGCCCGTGAGCCACAACTACTGAGCCTGCGCGTCTGGAGCCTGTGCTCCGTAACAAGAGAGGCCACGATAGTGAGAGGCCCGCGCACCGTGATGAAGAGTGGCCCCCGCTTGCCGCAACTAGAGAAAGCCCTCGCACAGAAACGAAGACCCCACACAGCCAAAAATAAGTAAATAAATAAATAAAATTAAAAAAAAAACAATGGCATGGAATATCCTTTTTTTACTTCAAGATAAATCTTTGACATCAGCCTATGCATAGCTATCCCTTGCTTGCCAATGATGACTCAGAATATTTATTCCCTTATACCAAGACCATAATACTAGACCCCTGGTCACCATCATTTATGCTCTTTACAGGCCTTTGCTACTCTAAACATTATTTTTGTAAACATACGTGAGTGTATCTGTAGAGCAAATTCCTGGAAGAAGCATTGGAATTTCTTAGTTAAAAAGTAGTGCATTTTGCATTTTTAATATTTGTTATTTCCAGATTGCCCTCCAAAGAAACGATCACAATTTACATTCTCCAAATAATGTCTTTATCCCTTTTGAAATGATGTAGTAGCCCCTTAGTGATTCGCAGAAGTTCATTCTATAATCAATGTTAGCGATTTTCACAAAGCCTTACAAACGATCATGTACCCAGGCAGAACAGCTTATATTAGGGCATTCTTGTGCAAGGTCATAGTTGTTGTTGTTTCTATCATTTCCAGCTATAAGAGCTCATTAAGGCCTCTCACTACAATGTTGCAGGTTATATTATGAGGTATTAGGTGCTACAGGTAAGACAGTGTCGTGACTGGGCAGTCAAAATTGGTCTTCGATTTTGTGCAGCGGATAGAAGATGCCAAGAATATATGTTCTTAGCTTAGGGCAGCCTCAGGATTTGGTTACCAAAGTGATACCTAACTGATCTTTGGAGAACTTGCAATCAGGTATATTAAGTTAACAGTGAATAGTAGCTCTCATATGTTGAACATTAACAATATGCCCAGAACCTTTGCCTATGTTATTTCTACTCTTTACAACAACCCTCCAAGGTGGGCATTATTATCTGCACTTTACAGTTGTGGAAAAATAAGTTCAGAGAGGCTGAGTGCCTCTCAACGTCTAATAATTGGTAGAGCAGGAATTTCAGGAAAAAGCCTAATAACTAATAATTGGCAGGGCAGCCATTTCAGTTCTAAAGTCTCTGTTCTGTCCTCCACATGGCACCAGTATTTTTGACGTAGAGATACCTACTTCCATAGGATTTTTTCCCTTTTATTTTGCATAATTTCAATTGGCCATTAGAATCACTCTGCTAATCTTTGTGCATTGAAAAGGTCCTTGTTATCAATATTCTGGAAATTTTAGGCAGTGCCTTGTCTAAAGAATCCCTATCTTTTGTTGGTCCAGCTTTTGTACCCCTGCTGCTTAGTATCCCTCTAATATGCCTGCTATAGATAGTCTGCTAGTCCTGAATCCAGCAGTGCTGTGTCCCCTGGCAACACGCACAACCTAACGTTTCTGAACTGACATCTCACAAGATTTATTGAGATGCTGTAGTTTTTTCTTGCACTACACTGACTGTAATTAGTTGCTGACATAGGATGATTTATTGTTGGAAATTTCCTTAGAAATTTACTTTGTGTTTTGGGGCTAGGAGATGAGTGTTAGAGTTTCAGATTTACAGCTCTGTCTTGCAGCACTTAACATATCAAAACTGCATTTGGGATCACCAGGCAGCTTGACATCATAGGGAAGGTCATCCCAACTCTAAGTAAAACTGAAATGTGTAGCAATTAAGAGCAGTGAAGAAGCTACATGACCAAATCAATTCTTCTTGATTAGGCCCTGGTTGAATCTTTAAAGATATGAACAGATGAAAAGAATTTAAGATGTGGGCTACTCAAAGCCAAGAATCCAGGTAAACATCTAACGATTTTACAAAGACAAAGAAACCAGAAAACGAAACCCTAGGCCCTCAAAGCATGAAGAGCAAGTAAGAGGAATCTGCCTGTGGCAAGGCTGACACAGAGAATGCAGGTCAGGGAAAAACCACAGCATATCCTGTCTGAGAGTCTGTCAGAAGAAGCCAGGTAAAATTCCCAACCCACTGACAGATTTTGGAGAAGTGAAGCAGTAGGGGAGAGGGGAAGGAGTTATCCAAAAAGTATGAGCAGGGTATCAGAAAGAAGAGGTCAGCACATTCTCACTTGTTTTGTCACCTCCATTAACCGTGCCACCGAGGTCAACTAATTATGTTGTTTAACTGGGTCAGTTTTAGGTCATGGTGGCTTTCTTGGTAATAGATTATTTTCTCTTTTTTAAGTCACACATTTCTTAAAGCTATTGTCTGCATTAAGACTTCTGGGTCCCTCAGTTTTTTGGTTTTGTGTGTGTTATTTTTATTTTTTTATTTTATTTTATTTTAATAAATTTATTTATTTTTGGCTGCGTTAGGTCTCTGTTGCTGTGTGAGGGCTTTCTCTAGTTGCAGTGAGTGGGGGCTACTCTTGGTTGTGGTGTGCGGGCTTCTCATTTCAGTGACTTCTCTTGTTGCGGAGCACAGGCTCTAGGTGTGCGGGCTTTAGTAGTTGTGGCACGTGGGCTCGGGAGTTGTGGCTTGCAGGCTCTAGAGCACAGGCTCAGTAGTTGGAGCGCATGGGCTTAGTTGCTCTGCGGCATGTGGGATCTTCCTGGACCAGGGCTCAAACCCGTGTCCCCTGCGTTGGCAGGCGGATTCTTAACCACTGCGCCACCAGGAAAGTCCCTGTGTGTGTTAATTTTAAAAGTTCTATTATAGTTAGGATTTCCCTTCTGATGGGTATGTTTGACATCGATTATGACTCTATGTTGTTATCAGAAGCCCTTCCCATAGTGTATCTTATTACAAGCATCCCCTGACTGTGGAATTGTGGATATAGCCTTTTGAGTGTCTGAATATTAAACATCTGATGCCTTTATGGAGTGTCCACCAATGAACACTTTTTAGGCGCTCACTGATCTCTGTCTAGTTAGAGCCCACAGACTCTAATTTGGTAGGGTGGTAAATGAATCATAGCATCTCCATTGTGTGTTATGATGTTTTCTTGTTCATATCTCTCATTAGAGTGTGAGATAATTGACCGTTTCTTCCTTGTCTGTGTTCCCAATGCATGTGGCATTTCTGTGTGCCTCAGTTTGATACAGTTCCTAGTATTAAAGTGCTCAGTAAATAAAGGTCTGAGTAAATTTTACTTTTGGTTCCTTTATCTGACACCTTTTCTTGTACTTTCTGGGTAATAAGAAGTAGAGATCTGTGTTTCTAGTAGATTTATGTCTTATAATTAAGAAATATTGATTTAATACTTTTTTGTCCTGTGGACTTTATTTAATCATTAACTAATAAGATTTATTGAGCACCTTGCAGTTCTATAGCCAGTATACTTGATGGTGTTAGCTCCTAAGCACATAATTGTTTTGAATGGAATAATAATTTAGGTGAATTTGATATACAAAACTAAGTGCTGTGTGTTAAAAAAAAATTCAGCCGAGTAAATTTTAAAGATCGTATTGGCTTGATTCAATGATTCATGAATCCCATCTAGCAAATAGAAAGGAGATCCAAGCTGTATAAAAAAAAAAAGACTTTTATAGTCAGCAGTGAGAGGGAACAAGGAAGTTATACCAGCAAAAAGTGGATTAGCTGTGGCAAGGTCACTTTCCTTTAGGAGATGGCAGGGGTCTTATCAAGTGGATTAACCACTAGTGCTGACCAGGTGATTCCAGATTGACTTGTTTAAGATTCCATTCCTTGGAGAGGCTGAAACTGTAATTAAGTTAGGTATTAAGTCTCTGGTTGGTGACATGGGGCTTAGCACAAGTGACTCCATATGGGTTCTGTTGTCTTTTTTTTTTTTAACATGTGTCTGGAAGTTGAGAAGAGGAGGGGAGATGGTAACTTTAAACATGGTTGGAAACTCATCAAGGAGCCGCTTTCTTCCTTTTACATGTGCGTTGTCCTCTGCTGGTTACAAGCAGTGAAAATTTATCTAGGTTTTGTTAAGTAACGGGGGTTTATCAGAAGGTTAAAAGCAGAAATGAAGAAGAGAGGAATATCTTTCTCGTGGAAGGTTCTGATTGGAATACTGGGAAAGCTACACAACCGTGGTACACTTAGACCTCACCAAGACAGGGAAGTCTAGGACTAGAAGGTTATGTGAGATCTTTTTTTGATGTTTACCTGATAAGGGGCATTAGCAGTTTATGGGTCCCTATTTCACTGTGGCACAGTTAATATGATTTACCTACTCTTTCTTTCTCATCTGTGTGGTCTGTGGGTTTTTTTTCCTCATTCCTATGAATTGCTTACTCTTTTTTCATGAGAAGAAACTGAATTGGTTAAGTCACCATCTCCCCAGTTTGGGGGCAGTGCCCTTGTTAGGGGCCACTTGGTAGACTGCTGGCTGCTCTGTGGTGATCAGCTGTCCTTTACCAGGTGTCCAGCACAGCCCCAATATGTGTTGATGATGGGGTAGCTTCATGATCTGAGATAACAAGTACATCAGAGAACTCTGAGAAGTACCTTACTGTGAATCATCTTTCAGAACCTAGTGGATGCCTTTTCTTTTCCTTTCTTTCTTTTCTTTTTTTTTAAATTTAGCAAAGAACTCAATATTTGATCACATTAGGTGGAGTGAGGGAGAGAGTAGTAACATGATCCTAAAATAGTGGGATTTAACTATGTGATGCTCTATAATCCCTTCCATGATCGAAACTAGTGTGTTTCTTCTATTTACTTTTTAAATTGATTGCTAGAAATCAAGGACCTTCCTAAAATATCAAAGAAATTGCTTAAGAGAGAATTTGAGTCTCTACTTCTTATACTACTGCCAAGAGTTCTCCTCAATCTCACCAATCATAGAAGGATCAGAATCCATATTGGAAATATATGCCAAGCTTAGTTCAACTGCTCTAAGATGCTAGAGGTTTGGGCTAAATGGAGCCCCATTCATCATTATTGTAGAACTCTGCCAGTGTTTAAAATGTGCTACAGGGAGCTATAAGTCATGTGCTAAATTAAAAGATTGTGAGCTCCACTGGTATAGCCAAAAGCAAGCTCAAAGCTGTGTGGCATCAGGCCAGGAGTAGAAAATAACTTGACACTGAGTTTTTCTTCCTTTGAATAACACTCTTTCAAGCAGAGCAGGAAAAAGTTGAAGTCTGTGTTGTTAAAAGATGTTTGTTTCCACACCCCCATTTCTCATTCACACTGAAGACTTTTGTAAAGTGTGTTTCACTGAAACCCTTAAAAGAAATTGACATGTTACTACATGGGAAGACAAAGATAGAGTCTGTTCAGTAACTATTATGCGGTCAGGGCTTTATCTGTTTGCAGATAATTTGTGGCTTATTTTTAATCCTCTGGCAGTTTCTTTCCTCACTCTTCCATTTACCTGCTATTTACAGCCCTGGGCCAGTCACTGTTGAGTACTTGGTGAATTTTACTTTTTATAAATTGACTAAAAGAAAACACATGTTTCCAAAATGGACATACTGATACTAGCTAATATTCACTGAAAACTTTTTTGGGGGCAGATTCAGTATTTTAAATGTAATGTTCACAGAAGCTTCATGATGGCAAGAACTATTGTTACTGCTGTTTAACTAGTGAGTAGAGTGAGGCTTAGAAAATATTGGCTAACTTGTCAAGGTCTCAAAGATAGTGAATGGCAGAGCCAAGGCTCAGGCCCTGGGAAAACAGGCTCATTATTAACCCTGTGCTGACTTGATCCCACTCTGAGGACTGTGATCTACACGACTGCATGTATCTCCCAAACAAGGAGGTATCATGAGATCAGTCTGGTTAATGAGGGCCTCCCAAACCATGAAGAATTTAGGATGTTTAGCTTTTAGTGGTAGAAATTCTGTGCAAGGGGTTTCAGTAGATGTCTTCATACACAGGAAAGGTTTTCAAGTGGAAGATGATCTGTTTTTCATTTGCACAGAGGTAAGAACCAAGACATACTAAAGGAAACCGTAGAGAGGCAACTGAATGGAACGGCCCCAAATTAAATAGGCCATCTCAGCATGTAGTGAAACCCCCATCACCAGAAATGTTCAAAAATACGCTATTTTGGTTTTATAGGAATCTTAGATCAGTGGGTTGATTATGATGTGTTACAGAGAATCATTACCCAAAAATACTTTGTGCAATGTCAAGAACAAACCCTAATTTTCTGTGGATACATATTTGGGAAAAGCATCTTTTGTCAATTTATAATATATATTAGAACATATTAAGGGCCCAAAAATTACTCAGGAAAACAAAATAAAGCAAAACTCTTCAAACTGTTTATTTTACCCTGGATTTCCCAAGATTTTTAAATTTATTTTATTTTATTATTATTTTAAAATACCACAAAATTCTTCTTTTCCTATGGCACCAATCAAGAGCCCATAGAACATTGTTTGCAAATGCTGATATAAACCTACAGAAAATAGCATTGTATGCAGAGACCTTCCATGGTCCTTGTATGCAGCTCTTTGTAATGAGAAACAAAAGAACTCTTAGCTTCCTTGGTGATTCTGTGAGAAAGCAGTAGTTTTGTGGGATGGATAAAGAAAGTTGTTTTAGATATGCTATTTTGCATTCTCTTCTATTCTCAGAAGTAATCAAATGTTGATGGTATTAAACTTGCTTTCGCACACAGATAAAGAAGTAGAGCATGTTTCCGGACTTTGATTTTAATTTCTTATAATGGGCCTTATGTTCCCTGGGTATGTTTCTACTTACTTAAAAACAGATGCTCTCTGAAAAATTCATGAAAACTGAAAATATGCTGGAGACTTTGGAGGGAAGCCCTTCGCCCTGTTTATTAAAGTCAGATTTTTTTTTTTTTTTTTTTTAAGAAATGGTCTTTTGCATCATTTGCTTGGCAGTTAGCTTCATGACCTTGAGCACACTTCCTGGTTTTACATAACTCAGTTTCTTCATTTACCTACTTAAATAAATTGTACAGAAAATGACATCCCTCATATCAGTGTTTATGTGAACAGATAGATCCTTTCAAACAAATTTATATTGGTGATTTCATGAATGAGTCTTTCAGTTTGGGCAGCTAAACATGTTTTCTAAAGTAAAGGTTTTTTGAACCTGGTATAGGTGTATATCATTTGCATGCCCCAAAATTTGCACTGTGAATTAGAATCCATTTAAAGGAAGAATTTTTTAAAAAGGATGTAAAGAACTACAGTGGTGGGGACTTCTCTGACAGTTCAGTGGTTAAAACTCCGCACTTCCACTGTAGGGGTAGCGGATTCAATCCCTGGTCGGGGAACCAAGATCCTGCAAGCTGCGTGATGCAGACAAAGGAAAAAAAAAAAAAAGGAACTATAGTGGAAAAGATGATAGTGTGCTTCATAGCTTTTGCTCATTACCTGACAGAATAAAGCTCTCTATATATCATTCTGGTTTGAATTACAATTTTTATTTTTGTCATGTAGGGATTTGCACACATACATCCTCAACCTTCCGTTTTAATTTTAAAAATCGAGCCTCACAGTGTTTCTTCTAAAGTTAAAAATTTAACCCTAGAGAAATGATGCTGCAGTGGTTTAGTGTGTTTTTCTGGAGCTCTGGACCATTGAGAGCCAGATCTGAAAGTATAAACAAATGCTGCAGTCCCAGGATGGGATTATAATTTAAACCTCTGATTTATCCAATTCACTATGAGTAAGAGGATACAGTGTGAGTGAACAGCAAGCCTGTGAGAAACCTACAAGTGTGGAACCAATGGTATTTAATTCAGGTAATAAAATATAATTCTTAAACACACACTAAATTAAAAAGCCAGAAGATGCAGTTCTAATTACATGCCTTAACTAGAAGTGCAATATTTGTAGAGTAGCTTACCCAATTATATGTAAATTTGTTCCTTTGGTACAATTTGCCTATATAAGCAGCGTTAGTTCAGTATAAAATGTTTGTTATTGAATTGGCTCCAGTATAATTTCTGGTTTTTTATAAATAGTTCCAGTTTTATAGGATCACCCATGGTTCTCCTTAGACACTGTTTTCAATGTGTATGGTTTTTATTTTAAATTTCTTGAATAATAACTTACAGGTTTACAGTCTTTTATCTGAAACCCTTGGGGCTAAAGGTGGTTTAGAATTTTACATTTTAGAAAGATAATATGCTACCTGTGCAATACGCCATGTGGCATTCCCATAGGATCACAGGCAGCACCTAAACATACTGACATTTCCACAGTGAGGCATAAAATAGTCACTTGAATGGGATTAAACATCACAAAGAGTTCCATTTCAGCTCAAGTCAGGTTTTACTGACAGTGGGTTTGGTTTTCAGAGATTTTTGAATATTAGAATGGCAGATAAGGAATTATGGACCTATAATATTAAACATAATACCTAACCATACCTGACCTTGCTATGAACTATACACTGTGCTTTACTTGTACTGTCTCTTTTAAACATTGCAACTGTTTGAAGAAGATGACATTTTAAATTTTGATTTAAAAATGAGGGGCAGCTTCAGAGAAGTTAAGTAATTTGCCTAAATATGGACACACCCAGTAAGTGGCAGATTCATATTTAAACTAAGTTGAGTTAGACCCCAAAGTGGTGCTTACCACTGCTATAGTATGCTTCGTATCCCAGACACTACATGCCTGGTTGTCGGTGTATCTGACCTGCGGGCCATAGACTCTGGCTTAATTAGCACAAAGGGAATTCACAGGAAAGAAATCGGGTGGCCAGAGTACCAGGCCTAGCGGATAACTGGGGGAGAGGATGGGTCTTATTTATAACAACTATTTGGCAGTCTTTCCAGGACGTTGCCAGTAGAATAAATGTGCTTCAAACATTGTAGGCCTTTTGCCACTCTGTTTAAGATTCAGATCCCAGAGGGTTAGAAAATACTTGAGCCCATGCTGCCTTTAGCTAGGGTGGAGCAGGGTATGCTGTATCCAGTGTGGATAGAACAGCATTCCTAAAGGAAAATTGATGGCTGTTAGCAAAAGAAGGTATGATTAATGTGGGATAGCAGACTGCCCTGAAATGTGCACTCTATGGATGATTAATTAATTGCAGGTGAAATTAACATTTGCATGAAAATCAGATTTACATTTTTAATTATAATCCATTTTGACTTTGACACCTTAAAATCAGAAAACTTGGATTCCTGTCCCAGTTTGGACAGTTTCTAGATCTTGGATCTCAGAACTGGAATCAAATAGTCTGTTTCTTATTTGTAATTTGAGAGAAATAATACTTCTTCCCATTTACCCAGCAGGCTTTGTGATAGCTGAGGTGGCCCAAATTGCCTCTGGTATTTCCTACACTGTGTGGTCATCTCTCACACTGAATCTGCGCTGGCCCTGTGCAATCAGTAGATGCAGTGGAGGTGATGCTGCATGACTTCTGTGACTAAGTCACTCTGGGGGCAGCCACTACTGTGTTAGAAGTCTGACCAATATGCTGTGAGGAAGCCCAAGCTGGCCACATGGAGAAAGAGCCACTCCTGGCCAGCCAGCTGCTGTTCCATTATTCTCAACCGATGTGCCAGATATGTGAACTATCTTGGATACCCCCACCTAGCCAAGCCATCAGATAATTTCAGTCTTAAGTGCCATCGGTCTACAATTGCTTGAAAGACCCCAAGGGACAGCTGCCCAGCTGAGCTCTTTCACAGAAACATGAGAAATAATAATCCATGGTAATAAGTCATGAAGTTTCTGGGTGGTGCGTTATAGAGCAGTAGATATCCCAAAGAGGTTTGTTGTAAAGATGGGAGATAATGTGTTAAATTCCTCAAATGAAGGTGAGCAGCTGTTTTATTATAATTGTTTTGACAACCTCAAAACCAAGGCCTTTCTCTCTAATATCCTTGGAGTTTTCTTTATAATATGCCATTGTGATGAGGATAGTGATCATTCTGTACTCCCTGGGCAAGTATAGAGAGTATTTGTGGTTGGCTGGCAGCCAAGGTGGTCATCCTTTCTCCTTACTGCAGGAGTTTAAAAAATTCTGCACTTTTTTCACTCATATTTATTTTTCCATAAAGGATGGGGTTTTCTATAATAACCATCCTTTATTGTTATGACAGTAACCATACTTAGACCATCTGATGGATCCTCATTCTAGATGACAGCACCCATTTCTCTGTTTTTACAGACTCTTTGTCTGGAGACTATAAGGGAAATAAGATGGGGTGGATTTTGAAAAATTGACAGCAAGAGTCAAAGAACATTTGGACGAAGAGCTTCCCAACAATTGGGAAAGGCTGCCAGAGTGACTGTTGAAGAGAAATTGGTTCTTTGGTGGTGTTACAAGCAAGCAGATAAGGAAACAAAAAAAGAAGAAAGAAGTAGGAAGGATGCAAAGAGGAAGAAATTAGGAATTTGACACTGGAACACCAGAGCAATCTGTAGTAGGTTGAATGGGAGGGGTCGGGGAAGAGAGAAAGAAGCAACTAAGGGTTGGTTGACACATCGTCACCTTATGGGTTCACTCCGTCCTATGTGTAATTAATTCCAGCTTTACTTCGTTCATTTTCTCCCTAGAGAAGGAAAATGATGACATGGATTGTCTTCTTTATATTATAGGTTTTTTTCGGAATCAAAGGACATTTTCTGTGAAGTCAGTTTTCCAATGTCATTCTTCAGATTTCTTAAGTGTAACTGTCACATCGAATTTAAAGTCTCCATGCATTTTGTGACTGTCGCTAGCAAAGGGGACTAGAAGATGATGGTATTTTGCAAAGAGCAATGAAGAACAAATTACATATTCCAGTGTTGATCTAGTCTCAAAAGATAATTAACTCAAGCTTTCTCCATAGCTTTTTTAAAAACCTCTGATTTCTGTATTTTTCCTAGCTGTACATAGATTTTACTTGGAGGAAAAGTTTTATATAGTTACATTATCCATAATATTTACTGATTTTCTGTAGTGTTAAAATGAACACATGAAAGCCCTTGAGAATGAGAAACTTATATTCTAATTTGGCAAAGTAAATATATATGTACTGCAGCTTGAATTGTTGTTAGAGAATTTTAGGAAATTACTTGTATGTCTGAGTCCATAAATTATTCAATTTAGAGTTACTTTCCTTTTCAAATTTATCACCAGCTAAGTCCTTTAACAGTCTTTTGATTTATTAAGTCACTTTCCAGAATCAGTTTTAAAGCCTATTGTTTTCTCATGATTTTACTATGAAAATTGAGCATGTGTCTTATAAAGCCTGTATTTCTTTTCTATGATTTTCTATTCCTCTGCTAAGAAATATAATCCTTTTAGAACTAATGGAATTAAAAACATTTGACATCCTTTGAAGAACTAGCTCACAGAAGTGACAAGACATTTCACGATCTTTCTTCACTTACTGGAAAAACGATTGAGGTGAGGGAGGCCCACCCTGACTTCTTTTTGGAGGCAGGATACTTGCTATATCTAGAGGTGTTTGGTTTCCTGGAGGTCGCGTCCCTCTCAATCCTTGCTGCCGTTTTAGGACAATTGTGCTTCTACTGGGGCTGTGTGCCAGGATCACCTCTGAAGCTTTTGATTAATAGAGAGTCCCTGGCCCTACACCAGGTTTGTTAAATCGAAGTTTCCAGAGCACAGGTGTGCTGAGCAAGCCTCACAGGTGACTTGAATTCATACCCAGCCCAGGTCTGAGAACCATTACTTTATAAACAGGGTAGCACATTGGATGGGTGACAAGATCTAGCCTGAAGCATAGATAAGCTTTAAGAAGAGAGCATGGAGACATTGCTAATTTAAGAAACACTTGCATGTTGTGAATGATGGTGTAATCACTGCTGAAAATTTGTAATATTTCTAAGACATTTTTATGTCCCCAGTTGTCCTGATGGTGTCTCCATTTGTACCCTCTGGTGCGGTGATTCTCAACCAGGGGCAGTTTTATCCCCAGGGGATATTTATCAATGTTTGGAGACATTTTGGTTGTCACAATTAGGGGGATGCTCCTGACATCTAATGGGTAGAGACCAGAGATGCTGCTAAACACCCTAAAATTCAGGGGAGAGCTCCTATGTTAGTTAAGTTTATCCAGAGAAACAGAGCCAAAAGGAGATGTCTATATGGAGACATGCATATCTATATCTATATCTATATCTATATCTATATATCTATATCTATGTATGTATATATATATGTGCATATATACATATCTATATATACACATATATATCTCCCTATCTCTATTCTATCTCTATCATCTCTGTCTCTATCTCTATCTCTATCTAAAAAGATTTGTTAAAAGGAAATGACTGAGACAATCATGGAGGCTGAGAAGTCCCGAGATCTGCAGTTGGCAAGTTGGAGACTTGATGGTGTAAGTCCGAGTCAGGGGGTTTTCCCTTCTACTCAGCCCTTTTGTTCGATTCAGACCTTTAGTTGATTGGATAAGGGCTGCTCACTTTAGGGGAGGCAATCTGCTTCACTCAGTCTTCCAATTCAGATGTTAATCTCATCCAGAACACCGGGACAGACATAATCTGAATAATATTTGACCAAATGTCTGGACCCTGTGGCCCAGTCAAGTAGACACATAAAATGAACTGTCACATCCCCTTTTAACTAAGTGTTATCTGGCCTCAAATGTCAGTAGCGACAAGGTTGAGAAACTCTGATCTAGTGAAGTGCAATGAAATACTTCATTCTGAAAAAACGTTCTGGGAATCAGCATTAAAAATGGTGGTGACAGGCCGGTCCAGAGAGTATTGGAGATGGCCTGTGTGGACCTCGAGGAAGCCAGGTGAAATGAGGAGGAGGAGAGGGAAAGAACATAGGATAAAGGCCTGGGACAAGAAGAGTAGTGGTTCTAATGAACATCAGGAGTTTGCAAAAAGGCACGCTCATTGGAGTATTATTCTTCCTGAAGGCAGTATATAACATACAAGTATGATGTATCTTGTAGTCTTAAAAAATAGAGCATAAGTATCAGATTTAAGATAGTACATCTCCTTTGTTCTGTAAGACCTAATGGTAGTTCTTGAACCTTGAAAACTGGAAACACAAGACAATGATCCAGAGAGAATTTGATGGTACGTTACTATTCTGGGACTGTTGTCACTAGGACGAAGAGTCAAGAGAAAGAGTGGGGTAATCAGCATATATTTTTGCCTCTCCAGGGCTAGTGATGGGGTAATAGAATAGGCAGAGCCTTATGTTTGCGGGGGTGGAGCTGGTCAATGCAGATGAAGGAGTAGTATGGAAACCATGTGATTTAAATTACACTGTTTATTGTCATCGTCCATATCTCTAATGGCCTGATCTGTGTCCAGATTTGTTGTTCAGAATGAATGGGGTTATCATAAGTAGTGAAAATGGCTCCTGGCTTCTTGGAACTTATGTCTAATTGGAGAGAAAGGCTAGTTCATTCTCCATCCGCCTTCTGGTAAATACTTACTAATTTTCTCACAGGGATACCCTGTCCTCATGTTTGGTCTCCTTAGTCTGTGAGATGTTGACTTCATCCCTGGCTCTAGGGTTGGGTTTGTGACGTAGCCATATGGTTTCAGAGGCATTTGGTTTTGAGTCTCTTTCTAGTACGGACCGATGACCTCAGGTGATCCATTCAGGTGTACTGATGCTAGTTCTAAGACTCTTTTCTTCCTTTGCTTTCTGTAGCTGGAGGTGTGAGGAAATAACCCCAAGTTCTTGGCCGTCATCTTGCCATCCTGACAGGAGGCACTGACTAAAAAGGTATTCAATTTAAAGGAAACCAGAGCTGAGACACATCATATCATTTGTGCTTCAGGTTGAAGCTGTATCTGAAGCCAGTATAGCCCCAGAATTCAGTTATGTAAACCGTTAAATTTCCATTTTGATGATACCAGATTGTGTTATATTTCCTTTCACTGACAACTGAATAAATTACTAAAAGGTACAGTGAGTTATTAGAAGAAACTTTCAATAAGAGAGAAAGTGTTGTACCTAAGTAATAACTTTCAATGGATTAGTCTTTCATATTCCATTACTTAGACTTTGTGAACATATTCATAATATTCTTCCATTTCTGTATGTTTGTGTTTTGGCGAGTTTTAACAAAATGCACAGGCTCTCTCTATTAATGCTTTATTTAAGGCGTTTCTTATATTTTAAAGAGTTATATTTGAGAAGTGGTGTGATAGCAATTTGTGAGAGTATAATACTTAGAAAATTAAAGGGTAACAGTGCTTCCTTGGTTAAAAAAAGAAAGAAAGGAAGAAATCCTAGAGTGTTCCAGATGTATAAACAGGGACAGTACACTTTATGGTATATGTAATTACAGACACCATTGAACAGCATTGCCTGTGTTTGCTTTTTTATTAGTGTACTGTAAGAATTAGATGATTGTGAAGTCTGTTCTTATCCAACAACATGGAATGAGTAAAGATAGAAATATATGGATTATCAGTTTGAAGGACTAGTTGCATGTCATCCTGCTTCATATGATTGCTGAAATGCAAAAAAAAAAAAAAAGTTCTTAAATAGGACATCTGTGACATAACAAATTAGAACCTGGGAGAGGAAAAATATTTTCACAGTGTCTAAAGCCATTGAATCAAAATAATCGTGTAGATCATACTTGAGTTCAGATATAACCTAGATAAATTCTCTAGCCGTCGCATCCATCTGTCAAAAAATAAAACTCTGACTCTCACTTAAAATGGCTCTTTTAGACTAAGGTCATCTAGCTGTACCTAAAATGGACATGAAATGTCAATTTCATATGTTATAGTGGCACATTTCGTATTGCTCTACTTAAGGTTATGTCAGCCTTACCCATAAAAAGAAAGTGATTTAGGTCTTCTTCTAAATGAACTAAGCACAGGTATCAGCAATGGGACTGCCTTGCCACTATAGACAAAGAGATGTGTGGACAGCGGCTTAACTCTGCAGCTGTACAGTGTTCCAAATCAAGATGTCTTCTCTGTATTTTTGCACATTTTCCTTCCCCATATGTGATAAATTGATGGGGGAATTCTTTGGAAAGATGCTTGACTCAAAATGAGTTTTGTTTCCTGCAAGCGATGCACTTGCTTAAGTTCTATTTGTGTGTTGTTTCATGTAACTATCACATTGGGAGGTTTATGAATCTTCTGTGGAAAGAAGATTGTGTTTGGGGAACTGTGTTCATCCTGACTTTACTCGTAAGTGACAGAAAAGAGCTGCAGATGATAGAAGCAGGAAGAAATGAATTTTTTAGAGATACTATGTCCAGCAGGAAGATTGGAGAGTCAGTCTTAGAGGATGACAAGATCCAAGGAGGCCGGGCAGGTGTCCCCACAGCTACAACCTCCCAGGGTAGCAGTGCCATCAACACCCATGGCTGCTGCTCAGCCCTGACTGCTGCACTAGACACTGGACCTTCTGCTGGTACCCCTTCCCCTGGTCCCTGGAGACAGAGCGTTGCTGCCTCTTGCTGCAGTGTTCGCACGGCTCCTTATTCTTTCCTTCTCTGGACCCCATTCACAGTCAAGGGAGCAGTGCATCTCTTTGGCTGGGCACGTGTCAGGCACTTGTTTTCAAGCTGCAGGGAGGCTGGGAAAGTGAATAGCCAGCTCTTTTGGGTTCGCTAATGGGCTGAATACCTCCCAATACGCCTTCTTATGGTGGGAACTTCCCCAAAGAGGAAGAGGCTTCAGATGCTTGGCAGCCAAAGAATTATCATGCATATGGTTTTATGGGAAGAGGAGAGGAGGAGAGTATTCTGAAAAGCAGGAGTTAGACAGAGATTTGGGTACTGCATCTTCTTTCCTTTGATAGATGATGATGTGGCCTTCTGGGTACTTTTTTTTAAAACTAAACAGGAAAGCCAGTATTTGCAAACATTACCTTAAATGAAACAGCATAGATCCAAGGTTCCCCAACTTTCCTCATTCATGGTGCCCTTAGTACCTCAGTAGTGTTTTCATAGCACCTCATGCCAATGGAAACGCCCAATAGTTTCCTTTATTAAGTAGTTAGGTTGAAACAAATTAACAAGTATTTATGTTCTAATGTAATTTGAAAAAAAATTATTCTGTTTGAAAAAAATACAAATTGAAAGAAAAATATTTTTATTCCAGTCTTGACCATAATTACTTATGAATATGTCTTAGTTGGGCAGGGGAATGACTTCTCAGACATTGGAATTAGATTGGACACTGCCACTCTCTTTCCAGTCCATGTTGATTTTCATGCAGCACGTTTTGTCACAGCAATGGTATGAATACGCCTTTGCAGAGATATGATGTCATCAGAAGGAATGTAGTGCAATCTAATGTTGAAACTGTGAACTACCTAGAACTACCTTGGAAGTTTAACACAAATGGGGAACACAAGTGGATGTAAATTGTCAGTGAAGTTCTGAAGGGGTGATGATGGAAATTTGAGTTTAAGGGCACGCCTGCAAGACAGCTTGGTTGGGGAATGTTAAAGCAGTTGTGTTACAGAACCAAGGGCTGGGCAATAGCTTTGCCAAAGTGTACCCTTTACCTTGGTGTAGCCACTCTGCTTTCATTTGGTGTTTCCTTTTCTCAATCAATCGGGCACTTATCGTAGATGTGTACAGTCTTTTCCTTTCAACAAAACTCTACAACACCTAAAAAACACATCTTTTAAAATATTTATTTACTGACTCGGGAGAAAACATCTTTCTTCTTATATGATTAGCAAAAAGATGAGTACCTCTGTTGCCCAGATCAGAGTTAGGTGTACGTGAAAGCATGGTTTCTCTTTTTGGGTCCTGTGCATGTTAGCACAAGCTGGAGTATGCGTTGAACTTTATGTTTTGGATTTGGAATAATACTGTCTTCTTTTTCTTTTTTTCTGTGTTGCTTGTTCATTTGATCTCTACTTGTATACGCCCAGGTCTGTTATATATATGTGTGTTGACTGTTGGATTGAGACAGGAGTACCTTCTGCTTTTGTTAAGAATTGCAGCTTTATTCCTTTAAAGTTCCCAAGTTTGATCATCTACCAGCCAGACCAAAATTCAGTATATAATCCACAAGGTAAAGGGTTATATGGAGCCTCAAATTAGATACTATTTAGCATTGTGTTCAGCTGGAATACTAGTTGCTGGAAGAGTTGGGGGGATATTTCTCAAAGGCAGAGCCCCTTAGCATTTTAAATGCTTTTTCTTCATTATAACAGACAGCTTTCTACAAAGTTGTCATGTGGGGTGATGTGATAGGCAGAATAATGGCTCCCACCAAAGATGTCCATGTCCTCATCCCTGGGAAGAGGGAGACAGGAGAGTTAGAGTCAGACAAGGAGCTGTGTTGATGGAAGAGTTTGGAGGGATGCAATTGCTGGCTCGGCTCTGACAATGGAGGAGGACCATGAGCCAGGGATTGAGAGTCACCTCCAGAAGCTGCAAAAGGCTAGAAAATGGATTCTTCTCTAGACCCCTGAAAAGGAACGCAGCCTGTCAACACTTGATTTTAGCCCAGTGACACCCATTTCAGATCTCTGACTTCCAGAACTGTGAGATAATCACTTCCTGTTGTTCTAGATCACTACGTTTGTGGTGGTTGGTCACATCAGCAGTGGGAAACAAATACAGGCATGAAGTTGAAAAACCAGAGAAAGCTCACTGAGCCTTTTGAAATTAACCTTGAATGCATCCTTTAGAAGAATAGGGCTCTCAGAGTCTCAGACTGACAACTACACAGTCAACTTCACTGATCTCAGTTTTACCACGAGCAGAATTATACCATCTTTGTGCTCAGGCAGTTGGACTCTCACTATCAAATTCTTTTTACATGGGGTTCTGGTGATTACCTCCAAAAAGCGTAAAGCCTTTGGCAGATGCATGCATTTTATGAATCCAGCTTCAGTAAAAAATAAAGACTGAAATGCTCTATATCACCGACCATTAGGGGCTTAGTCAGGAACCGAGGGTGAGTCTGCAAACCTCAAGCTGCTGGCCATTAGACCTCACTACCGTCAGTACATATTTCTTCATCCTGATACATTTCGCACTCATTTTATGACACCTTAATTGTTTCTGTCATCAGCACGTTAACGGTCCACACATAAGCCTCTGGGACACTGTTTTGCTTTTCCATGGGGCTATCTTCACTGGTCATACAGCCAAAAATGGAAGCAGAGGATATGCAGTGTGGGTGCATACATCTTTCCCCAGTATTTGTGGAGGCATCTGTGTCTACATCTGATTATTGCAAATAATAGGTTTTTTTTTTTCTTTCTTTTTTTTTGCATTACGCGGGCTTCTCACTGTTGTGGCCTCTCCCGTTGCGGAGCACAGGCTCCGGACGCGCAGGCTCAGCGGCCATGGCTCAGGGGCCCAGCCGCTCCGCGGCATGTGGGATCTTCCTGGACCGGGGCATGAACCCGCATCCCCTGCATCGGCAGGCGAACTCTCAACCACTGCGCCACCTGGGAAGCCCCAAATAATAGTTTTTGATAAAAGTATTTTGTAATCTGTCCAAAATACACCAGCATTTTCTGCTCATTTTAGAACTAGGCCCTTTGCATTCCTGCTTTTGGATAGTCTTTCATTTCCCAGTACAGTTTTCTTAGTCTTCCCCTCCCTTACCAGTTCAGAAACTATAGAGCTGGCTTTGCCATGGAGGAGTCTGAGGAAGAGGAGGAGGGTGGGGAGGGAACATGGAGGAGGAGCGGTAAAGAGAAAGGGAAGCAGCAGCACTTCAGGCATATCATGTAAGCTGTTAGGAGGGAACTGGGGAGCGAGTTTTCACGTGGCTTTCAGGTTTTGTGAATGAGCTGCCTCTATTTTTTGCAACTGTCAGGTGGTGAAACTATACTGTACTTCGGCTTTCCTCTGAAAGAACAAAATGAATGCTCTGTGGCCTTTACCTCTTTTCTCTCTTAACTAGATTCAAATGTATGTCCTGCTTTGTGCCTTCATTGCATAAGCGATCAAGGTCACTCAGAGCGCGGTGCTCACTCCATGGGGATGGTTCACTGCACTACGGCCACAGACTTTCTGACCATTTCATGATTTGTGGTGTATCGTCACTTCTTCGTTTTACAGACTGGAGGGGTTTTTTGGTTTGTTTTTATTTTTAAGGTTTCCCATTTTCTTTGTGATGTGGAATGAACCGTGGCTAAATTAATTAATAAAATTGTTCTGTTTGGATATATGTTTTTTCTTTCTTTCGTTTGTGGATTTGGTTCACAGTTACCTTCACACGTGTTGTGGTTGCTAGTGAGATTAAAGCAAAGATTTTCGATTCTGGTTTTGCATAAACTATGTGCCATAACTGTATTGGGTTCAATAATATTCATTTTTTGTTTGTCTTTAAAACAACTTTTTGGAATAGGTGAAAATATTCCCACTATAGAGACAAAGAATCTGAAGCTTAGAGAGTAACCAGCAGAATGCAGTTTTGAGCCAAGATCATCAAAGTCTAAAGTTTTACTCCTTCTCTTATACCACTCTGCCAATTTTATTAATAACTAGCATTTGTTAAATGCATGCTCTGTGCTAGCCATTGCTCCCAGTCTTTTATTAACACTCACTCATCCAATCCACAGATCTATGAGCTATCATTATCTCTGATTTATGTGATGGGAAAGTGAGTTTGTGGTTAAGAGATGACCCGAGGTTTTGTTGTTAGCTCAGTGCAGAATCAGGAACCAAACGGACATACTGTGTCCTCCAGCGTTTGAGCTCTTGCTTTGTGATGAGCCATCAAAGGTGAAGGGGCCAATTAAAGGCAGCCATGAGTAATTTTAATGGGCAATACAGTTGATTTATACCATAATATTTTGGTTACTAGTTAGGCCTTCTGAGGCATATGTAGTTGAACTGTAGTGGCAAGTGATGTAAGGCAGAAATAGGGTTTCTGAACCCCCCTTTTTGTGAGTTACAGCCATGGGTGGGGCTAAGAAGATAAATTAAAATCAGATGTGAGCAAAGCTTTTTCTTTTTTCGCTTTTCACCACTGCCCACGTCCAGGGCCCTGGGATTCTTCTTGACATGGGAGGTTCTAAGTCTCCAACCTTAAAATGATTCCCTGGCTACTAGGTATATAAAACATGAGTTCCTTTTACCTGAAAAAATTTCTGTAGACTGTTTCATGACAGTTCACATAAACCAATGGCATCTCTGTTTGTGTCTACTTATGGGGTTTCATAAAGGTTCTAGAAGGGACAGACACACATTTGCCTAAGCATGGTTCCCATTGCAGAATGGTCAGCCTTGGCTGGGCACACAGATCAAGGAGTTCAGGACAGGGAGGTAAAGGGTGGTTTTGAGGGATATGTGTGTCACTTGCCTACCTATAATAGTTGATTCAACTTGGCCACCAGGAGACACAGGTTGTTGAAGTTCTGAGCTGTATTGTATTCATCCTCCTGACCCCAGGTCCTCATGTGAAGCTCATTGTTAAACCTGGAATTGAGGACCTGAAGACAAGGCAGTGCCTGGCTGGTGTGCTATCCTCTTGCTAAGAGAGAAAAATCTGCCCAGGATGTCCATGGAGAAATTTCTCAACGTTGGAGTCACTCTGTTCATACCAGATTAATTTTATTTACGTAAATAGGAATACATATGCATGGAAGATAAGCAACCACCGTAAGACTTTTGCACCATGTTATACATCCTGACCCCTCTTCCAGGAAAGCAGTGTGGATTAGAACCATTTTGTGGGGGAGGAGGGTTCTCTCATGAAAGTTGATGTGCAGGTGGAGGTAACCTCTGGTGCTCTGGGCTTATTTTTCATAATTTTCTCCCTACAAAGAGTCATTTTTAACCTCAAATTTCCTTTTCTCATTTGGAAATATAGTAGCAGAAGGGTGAAGAGAGTTTGTGACCCAAAACTAAAATCTCTGTTCTCTTGTCACTTCATCAAATTAGTTCTGGTGGCATTTTGTTTCCCTCCAGAAATAAACCACTGTTAAGTGATTCTTTGTAAAGCAGTCCCACATTTATCACACCACGGCAGTTCAAACCATTTAGGGGATTTTAAAGTGAAGCTGGTCGTTTGCTGGAGTAGCAACTTTGGCCTTGTCATGCTGCTGTTAATCCTCCAGAAGAGAGACTGAAAGCTTTGCCACTTGCAGGTTTGGAAATTATCACATGAAACACAATAGGGTGGCTAGGTGAGATAGAGCTTTTAATTTTTCCAGGTTAACAGAGAGTGGGAAGACTGATAGGAAAGGGCAGATAAATTGGGAAAACATCAGGAATAATGATGAAGTATCCTCACAACTTTAGCTTTTGTGACTCATTCGCCTCACGCTCAGTTTAACTGGTATGAAATTTACTGAAAGCAACAATTGGCTTCTTGCATAAATTAATCATGCCAACCATTAAACATGAAATGTAATTTCAGTCACATTTGTTGAGCATTTTCTAAGAGCTTGGCTTTCTTGCTCTGCCTTTTACGTGTGGTTTCTCGTCGTGGTCCTTACAAACCTATATGGTAAGTAGTATCATTCCTACTTTTAATACAGGATATTTGGGGATTAGAAAGTTTAAGTAATTTGATTAAGGTCCTACCGCCTAGAATGATAGTCTGGGATACAAACCCAGGATGTTCTAATTACTGCCCTAGAATAATTCTTATTATTTAAGAAGGAAGTCTTGGCATTTTTTTTTTAACACTTGTGAAAGTTGATAATTAACCATTTTAAGAAAGCAGTTATGTTACATAAACTTAGAAGTCACCTGGAAAACAGGTAAACTTGCTACACTGTGTATTTATGATGTTTATTTTATTTCAAAAATAAGTAGTAACATTTGTTTATATTTGAGCATTGTCTAGGAATCCAAGACTTTATATTAATATTAATTATTGATTTTGTTTACTGTGATTTGGGGGAGTAATTGAATAGTATTAGTTCATACGCAAACTTAGAGTAACTGCTGTTAGAATTTTAGAGTAAACATTTACTTATTCCCAAAAGGAAGCTGAGTAACATCTGTGTTTTGAGCATCTTGTAGTGAGTGCAGTAGCTATCAAACCTACTTTATTATGACCCTGAATAAATACTATTCCTTTAAATATACACATACAAATACATATATATGAAACTAACATTTCCTAAAATAGTAGTTACCCAAAATATCAGTGCTCACTGATATTTTGTATTTTATCCCATTTCAAACTATACGCTGGTCCTGACCCACAATATGGTTGTAACCTGCCGTTTGTAGTTTGTTTAAATGAGATTTTTTTCTAGTCAGATAACCCTGGTTTGGTCCTTACCTAGTATATATGAGTTGTGTATCACCTAACCAGTGAAATGATGAATACTTGGCCAGGACGTTGTGAGGTTGGTTACTGAGTAGACACTCAAATGTCCATTTCTGTTGCCTTTAAAGTTCACACTTCAGCCATTAATTATTATTCCATAGTATGATAGAAAATATCTAGTTGTTTGGGCATACCTGCATTCTATTGGATTCTTAGACTATATATGATTTTAACTATGTCTCTCCTTCATATCTTGGGCTTAAAAAACACCCAATAAAAACAAACAACAACCAAAAAAAAATAAAAATCTTGTAATTTTAACAGACCCACATTGAGTATTCCAAGAACCAGAACAGAATCTAGGGACTTGTTAATTTTATGTATCACAAATGGAAATGACTACTTGTATTTGTTAATTATTTTTTATGACCACCTTTTGGAAACCTTCTAAGACATTTTTTTTCCAGCCTCCACTCTTTAACCTTCCTGGCCCATTTTCATGTAGTGGTGCCAGTAAGGTCTTTCTCAATCAAAGCTTTAATCATGTTATTTCCCACCTCATTTCACTGGCTCCTTGTTGTCTTTCAAATTAGTCACAGGTTGGACTTCCCTGGAAGTCCAGTAGTTAAGACTCTGCGCTTCCACTGCAGGGGGTGCAGGGTCATCCCTGGTTGGAGAACTAAGATCCTGCATGCCTGCCGCTTGGCAGGTGTGGCCAAAAAGTAAAAAAAAAAAAAAAAAAATTAGTCACAGGCTCATCAGCCTGAGTAGAAGTCTTCATGATACAGGTCCAGCCCACACTTGGAGCTTTATTTCCTTTTAGTTTCTAATCTGTTCTTCATACTAACTACTCTCATCAGACAAGATGACCTGTCATTCCCCAAACAGATCTCGCAATTTCCAGTCTCTGTGTCTTTATTTTCTATGTAGAAGACCCTTATTCTTGTCCATGTCTACTCATTAAAAACTGCTCCTATTTTCTGATTTCCTTTCAGAACTGCCAGTTTTATTGTGATTCTTCTAGTAATCGACTCCCCCTTAACTCCCACATTACTTCCATTGACAGTGGTTTTTCTGAAGCTCCTTTCTAAGGCTTTCTTTCTTTTTTAGTCTCAACTTTATCTGTAGATATGTCCATTTTGTTGTTCATAATATCATCTCCACACTATGCAAACGCATTTGGAAAAAAATGGGCAAATTCCTTGAATAAAATAATCTACCAATTAAAAATTTTTCTTTCTAGCTTTAGTGAGATAGTTGACATATAATATTGTGTAAGTTTTAGATGTGCAGTGTGTTGATTATTTACACACATATTGCAATTTGATTACCACTGTAGTGTTAGCTAACACCTCCATCATGTCACATAATTTCCACTTCATATGTGGTGAGAACATTTAAGATTTACTCTCTTAACAACTTTCAAGTATATGATACAGTATTGTTAACTGTAATCCCAGTGCTGTGCATTAGATCCCTGGAAATTATCCTGTGACTGGAAATTTGTACTCCTTGATTAACATCTCCCCATTTTCCCACCTTCTGCTCTCTACCACTGCCTCCTGTAACCACCATTCTAGTCTCTGTTTCTGTGAGTTTGACTTTTTCAGATTCCACATATAAGTGATATCCTACAGTATTTGTCTTCCTCTGACTTATTTCACTTAGCAAAATGCGTAGGGTCCTTTTTCTTCTTGTCTCAAGGCATGTACAGTCTGACTCAAGTTGAAGTATTTCATGGCTCCCATGTAGTTGATTGGTGGTGGGATTTTATCCCTGAAAAAATAATAGTAAAAAAATAGTAGTAAGAGCAGAGATTGGTTCAAGATGGTGGAGTAGAAGGATGTGTGCTCATTCCCTCTTGCGAGAGCACCGGAATCACAACTAACTGGTGAACAATCATCGACAGGAAGACACTGGAACTCACCAAAACAGATACCCCACATCCAAAGACAAAGGAGAAGCCGCAATGAGATGGTAGGAGGGGCACAATCACAATAAAATCAAATCTAATAACCACTGGGTGGGTGACTCACAAACTGCAGAACAGTTATACCACAGAAGTCCACCCACTGGACTGAAGGTTCTGAGCCCCACGTCAGGCTTCCCAACCTGGGGATCTGGCAATGGGAGGAGGAATTCTCAGAGAATCAGACCTTGAAGGCTAGCAGGATTTGATTACAGGACTCTGACAGGACTAGGGGAAACAGACACTCCACTCTTGGAGGGCACACACAAAGTAGTGTGTGCATCGGGACCCAGGGGAAGGAGCAGTGACCCCAGAGGAGACTGAACCAGACCTACCTGCTAGTGCTGGAGGGTCTCCTGCAGAGGCAGGGGGCAGCTGTGGCTCATGGTGGGGACAAGGACACTGGCAGCAGAAATTCTGGGAAGTACTCATTGGCGTGAGCCCTCCTGGAATCTGCCATTAGCCCCACCAAAGAGCCTGTAGGTTCCAGTGCTGGATCACTCAGGCCAAACAACCAACAGGGAGGGAACTAAGCTCCACCCACCAGCAGACAAGCAGATTAAAGTCTTACTGAGCTCTGCCCAACAGAGCAACGCCCAGCTCTACCCACCACCAGTCCCTCCCATCAGGAAGCTTTTACAAGCTTCTTAGATAGCCTCATCCACCAGAGGGCAGACAGCAGAAGCAAGAAGAACTACAATCCTGCAGCCTGTGGAACGAAAAACACATTCACAGAAAGATAGACAAAATGAAAAGGCAGAGGACTATGTACCAGATGAAGGAACAAGATAAAACCATGGAAAAACAGCTAAATGAAGTGGAGATAGGCAACCTTCCAGAAAAAGAAATTAGAATAATGATAGTGAAGATGATCCAGGACCTCAGAAAATAAATGGAGGCAAATATCAAGATGATGCAAGAAATGTTAACAAAGACCTAGAAGAATTAAAGAACAAACACCTAGAAGAATTAAAAAACCAAGAGAGATGGACAATACAATAACTGAAATGAAAAATACACTAGAAGGAATCAATGGCAGAAGGACGGATAAGTGACCTGGAAGACAGAATGGTGGAATTCACTGCCATGGAACAGAATAAAGAAAAAAGGATGAAAAGAAATGAAGATAAAAGACCTCTGGGACAACATTAAATGCAACAACATTTGCATTATAGGGGTCCCAAAAGAAGAAGAAGAGAGAGAAAGGACCCGAGAAAATATTAGAAGAGTCTATAGTCAAAAACTTCCCTAACATGGGAAAGGAAAATGGCCACCCAAGTCCAGGAAACACAGAGAGTCTCAGGCAGGTTAAACCCGAGGAAAAACACGCTGAGATACATAGTAATCAAACTGACAGAAATTAAAGACAAAGAAAAATTATTAAAAGCAACAAGAGAAAAATGAAAACATATAAGGAACTCCCATAAAGTTAACAGCTGATTTCTCAGCAGAACCTCCACAAGCCAGAAGGGAGTGGTACAGTATATTTAAAGTGATGAAAGGGAAGAACCTATAACCAAGATTACTTTACCCAGCAAGGATCTCATTCAGATTCGACGGAGAAATCAAAAGCTTTACAGACAAGCAAAATCTAAGAGAATTCAGCACCACCAAACCAGCTCTACAACAAATGCTAAAGGAACTTCTCTAAGTGGGAAACACAAGAGAAGAAAAGGACCTACAGAAACAAACCCATAACAATTAAGAAAATGGTAATAGGAACATACATATCGATAATTACCTTAAATGTGAATGGATTAAATGCTCCAACCAAAAGACACACGCTCACTGAATGGATACAAAACCAAGACCTGTATATATGCTGTCTACAAGAGACCCACTTCAGACCTAGGGACACATACAGACTGAGAGAGAGGGGATGGAAAAAGATATTCCATGCAAATGGAAATCAAAAGAAAGCTGGAGTAGCAATATGCATATCAGATAAAATAGACTTTAAAATAAAGAATGTTACAAGAGACAAGGAAGGGCACTACATAATGATCAAGGGATCAATCCAAGAAGAAGATATAACAATTATAAATATATATGCACCCAACATAGGAGCACCTCAATACATAGGGCAAATGCTGACAGCTCTAAAAGAGGAAATCGACAGTAACACAATAAGAGTGAGGGACTTTAACACCCCAGTTATGCCAGTGGACAGATCATCCAGACAGAAAATAAATACGGAAACAAAAGCTTTAAATGACACAATAGACCAGATAGATTTATTTGATAGTTATAAGGCATTCCACCCGAAAACAACAGATTACACTTTCTTCTCAAGAGCACATGGAACATTCTCCAGAATAGATCACATCTTGGGTCACAAATGTAGCCTCGATAAATTTAAGAAAATTGAAATCATATCAAGCATCTTTTCCAATCACAACACTATGAGATTAGAAATTAGTTACAGGGAAAAAACGTAAAAAACACAAACACATGGAGGCTAAACCATACGTTACTAAATAACCAAGAGATCACTGAAGAAATCAAGGAGAAAATGAAAAAATACCTAGAGACAAATGGCAATGAAAACACGACGATCCAAAACCTATGGGATGCAGCAAAAGCAGTTCTAAGCAGGAAGTATATAGCAGTACAATCCTACCTCAAGATACAAGAAAAATCTCAAATAAACAATCTAACCATATGCCTAAAGGAACTAGAGAAAGAAGAACAAACAAAACCCAAAGTTAGTAGAAGGAAAGAAATCAAAGATCAGAGCAGAAATAAATGAAATAAAAACAAAAAAATGTAGCAAAGATCAATAAAACTAAAAGCTGGTTCTTTGAGAAGATAAACAAAATTGATAAACCTTTAGCCAGACTCATCAAGATAAAGAGGGAGAGGACTCAAATCAATAAAATTAGAAGTGAAAAAAGAGAAGTTACAACAGACACTGCAGAAATACAAAGCATCCTGAGACTACTACAAGCAACTCTATGCCAATAAAATGGAAAACCTGGAAGAAATGGACAAATTCTTCAAAAGGTATAACCTTCTAAGACTGAACCAGGAAGAAATAGAAAATATGAAGAGACCAATCACAAGTAATGAAATTGAAGCTGTGATTAAAAATCTTCCAACAGGGCTTCCCTGGTGGCCCAGTGGTTGAGAGTCCGCCTGCCAATGCAGGGGATATGGGTTTGTGCCCTGGTCCAGGAAGATCCCACATGCAGTGGACTGGCTGGGCCTGTGAGCCATGGCTGCTGAGCCTGCGTGTCCGGAGCCTGTGCTCCGCAATGGGAGAGGCCACAACAGTGAGAGGCCCGCATACCGCAAAAAAAAAAAAAAAAAAAAAAAAATCTTCCAACAAACAAAAGTCCAGGACCAGATGGCTTCACAGGTGAATTCTATGAAACATTTAGAGAAGAGCTAACACCCATTCTTCTCAAATTCTTCTAAAATATTGCAGAGGAAGGAACACTCCCAAACTCATTCTGTGAGGCCACCATCACCCTGATACCAAAACCAGACAAAGATACTACAAAAAAAGAAAATTACAGACCAATATCACTGATGAATGTAGATGCAAAAATCCTCAACAAATACTAGCAGACAGAATCCAACCATACATTAAAAGGATCATATGTCATGATGAAGCAAGGATTCTTCAATATATGCAAATCAATCAATGCAATACACCATATTAACAAACTGAAGAATAAACAGCATATGATCATCTCAATAGATGCAGAAAAAGCTTTTGACAAATTCAACACCCATTTGTGATAAAAACTCTCCAGAAAGTGGGCACAGAGGTAACCTACCTCAACGTAATAAAGCCCATATACGACAAACCGAGAGCAAACATCGTACTCAATGGTGCAAAACTGAAAGCATTTCCTCTAAGATCAGGAACAAGACAAGGATGTCCACTCTCACCACTGTTATTCAGCATAGTTTTGGAAGTCCTAGCCACAGCAATCAGAGAAGCAAAAGAAATCTAAATTGGAAAAGAAGAAGTAAAACTGTTACTGTTTGCAGATGACACGATACTAAACATAGAGAATCCTAAAGATGCCACCAGAAAACTACAGAGCTAATCAATGAATTTGGTAAAGTTGCAGGATACAAAATTAACGCACAGAATTCTCTTGCATTCCTATACACTAACAACGAAAGATCAGAAAGAGAAATTAAGGAAACAATCCCATTCACCACTGCAACAAAAAGAATAAAATACCAAGGAATAAATCTACCTAAGGAGGTTAAAGACCTGTACTCAGAAAACTGTAAGAAATCAAAGATGACACAAACAGATGGAGAGATATACCATGTTCCTGGATGGGAAGAATCAATATTGTGAAAATGACTATACTACCAAAAAGCAATCTACAGATTCAGTGCAATCCCTATCAAATTACTAATGGCATTTTAAAAATAGAGGTAGAACAAAAAATCTTAAAATTTGTGTGGAGACACAATAGACCCCGAGGAGCCAAAGCAGTCTTGAGGGAAAAAAAACAGAGCTGGAGGAATCAGACTCCCTGACTTCAGTCTATACTACAAAGCTAGAGTAATCAAGACAATATGGTACTGGCACAAAAACAGAAATATAGATCAATGGAACAAGATAGAAAGCCTAGAGACAAACCCACACACCTATTGTCACCTAATCTATGACAAAGGAGACAAGGATATACAATGGAGAAAAGACAGTCTCTTCAATAAGTGGTGCTGGGAAAACTGGATAGCTACATGTAAAAGAATGAAATTATAACACTCCCTAGCACCATACACAAAAATTAACTCAAAATGAATTAAAGACCTAAATGTAAGATCGGACACTATAAAACTCTTAAAGGAAAACATAGGAAGAACACTCTTTGACATGAATCACAGCAAGATCTTTTTTGATCCACCTCCTAGAGTAATGGAAATGAAAACAAAAATAAACAAATGGGACCTAATGAAACTTAAAAGCTTTTGCACAGCAAAGGAAACTCCTCAGAATGGGAGAAAATATTTGCAAACGAATCAATGGACAAAGGATTAATCTCCAAAATATATAAACAGCTCATGCAGCTCAATATTAAAAAAAAACAAACAACCCAATCCAAAAATGGGCAGAAGACCTAAATAGACATTTCTCCAAAGAAAAGATACAGATATCCAAGAGGCACATGAAAAGCTGCTTAAACAACAGATGCTGGAGAGGGTGTGGAGAAAAGGGAACCTAACCCAAAGGGAACCCTAACCCTCTTCCACTGATGGTGGGAATGTAAACTGATACAGTCATGATGGAGAACAGTATGGAGGTTCCTTAAAAAACTAAAAATAGAATTACCATATGACCCAGCAATTCCACTACTGGGCATATACTCAGAGAAAACCATAATTCAGAAAGACACACGCACCCCAATGTTCATTGCGGCACTATTTACAATAGCCAGGTCATGGAAGCAACCTAAATGCCCATCGACAGGCGAATAGATAAAGAAGGTATGGTACATATGTAGAATGGAATATTACTCAGCCATAAGAAGGAACAAAACTGGGTCATTTGTAGAGATGTGGATGGAACTAGAGACTGTCATACAGAGGGAAGTAAGTCAGAAAGAGAAAAACAAATATCGTATATTAATGCATGTATGTGGAATCTAGAAAAATGGTACAAATGAACCAGTTTGCAAGGCAGAAATAGAGACACAGATGTAGAGAACAAAGGTATGGACAGCAAGGGGGAAAAGCGGGATGCGGGTGATGGTGGTGGGATCAATTGGGAGATTGGGATTTACATATATACACTAATGTCTATAAAATAGATAACTAATAAGATCCTGCTGTATAAAAATGTAATTCAAAAAATTATATGTATATAGCAGTGCAGAAATAAAAAGACAAATTCACAACTATAAAAATAATATTAAAATGCCACAAATATAGTCGTAAGATTAATTCCAATTTTACAATTTGTGCTTTAAACATACACCGTTTCTTGGGCTATGAAGGTAGCGTAAAATGATCCAGTTTGTATAATTCTTATGAGGCTTGATAAATGCACTTAATAATTGTCAGGTGATGACAAAATTAAATGAGTCAGTGAATGTTAATATCTCTCCTTTCATATGTCTAGATGCCTTGGGCCAGTTTCAATATGTGGCATATATAATGTATTATGATGTATTAATAACGTGGATCAGAGAGAAGCAAAAGTCAAGGACAAATGTAATTTTTTGTGAGATGTACATTTAATACTTTTTAACATTTAGCTGATTACCTTTGGATGCCAATTAAACATTATACCCGCTTCCTTCAGTGGTTTTTTGTGTGTATCTGTTGACTGAGTCTATTAATTCTCATTACTGATACAAAATACTAAAATGTTGTAGATTTTCTTTAATTATACTGAACTGGGTTTATTTTATTGATTCTGCTCTAATCTGAGAGGTTTGTTTTTGTAGTTTAGAGCAAACCAGGCAGGTTTCACATTGTGTTAAGCCTTCAGGTCACCTAGTAGTTTCTTACATCTTTTCAGAAACGTTCATCTACCTTATGGCAGTCCTCAAGTTGGGTCAAGTGATGGAGCAGTGCAAAGAGTAGTGATATAGTAAAATCCTCAGGACAGTAGACAGTGGTTTTATTTTTTTGTGAGGGGTGTACAACTTCCACTTGGTTGTGTTTAGGCAGAGCATGGCACACCTGTGAAGGTAGGTGAAATGGCAACATTTAGTCTGTGGAGGGATACAGTGAGAAGTGTGTCACGGGACCGTTAATTATCAATTTGAGATTAATGCTTACTTCAGAGGCCACACTGGAATATAGTTATTGCTCTACCATAAAAGCACCTTTCAGGTCCATGTGCTTAAGGTGGTGACCTTCATAGTAAGAAAGTAGCATATCCCTAGATCATAAGAAACTCTGTCTGAAATTCTGTAACTGTATTTGATGTCTCTGAAACAGCTTGCTACTTAGATGCTAACCTAGGTTATGTGTATTTTTATACAAAGGCTGTTAAGCCCATGGTTTTTAAGAATAGTAAAGCTTATATTTATATAAGTTGATGCAGTGAGTTTTCCCTGTAATATAAAATTATTTTAGTGCTTCGTAAAATGGCAAGAACCAGCTGCCTTGTAGGTTACCTGGTCAACCTGTGTGTTTTTACTTTGTTGTACTGATTACAGAACCAGAAGCCTGGCCCATGCTAGTCCAATAGCTAAAAATGATGTCCGCAAGGTTATCAGGCAAACATTTGGGTCTCAGTGCAAACTGAATAGGGAACAGAGTGACATAGCTTTTGTTCATTTTTTCATGTTGTAAGGTATGTGGACATGCAGGATTAGAATTCAGAAAATAATGATTAGGTTGATTCATATACATTTATAAGCCAATATCTACAAAGTGCTTAGCACCATACTCAGCTCATTGTAAGCACTCCTTATACTGATATTACCCTTTGAGAAGCTTTTACCACAGGGGTTTACAGCATACACTCTGGAGCAAAACTCTCTGGGTTTAAGCTAAGTAACTTCAGGCAAGTTGTTCACACTATCTGTTCCTGTTTCCTCATCTCTGAACTTGTGATAGGAGTATTTACTTCATGGGGTGATTGTGGGAAATAAAGGTTGATAACAGTGGTTTTAATAAGAAAGAAAATAATAAAAAAATGCCAGCTAAACATTAGTTATTGTTATTTGTAATGTATTCTAAAACTAATTCCTAACATGGCTCTGCGTGTTAACATTCTTGGAAAAGTAGCATCTCTTTGTTTCCTTGCCTTTTTTGGAAATGTGAAAGTGCATGTGTCTCTACCTTGTGTGGGACATATTTTTTTCTATTTTTTCCCCCTTGTTGGAGAAATCTATTTCCAAGGAATAGTGTGGATATTTGTCTACAGATCCTCCCCTGGGGATTATGTGGCAGCTACTTCAAAGCTATCCCAGCTTGCACTTAATCATTTGAAACATCAAATAACTTGCTTGTTCATTTTATGCATGTTTTCTTATTGAGGAAAATAGTTAACCTAAAGTGAGCACCAGAAGCTGCTTTTTCTTGGTTTTCCTCCTAGAGTAGTTCTCAAGTGTGCTTCTCTTGGAAGCATTGTGCACTCTCCTATAGCTTTTAAGAATGACTGAACTTGGGAGCATTCTGTTTAACCACAAAACTCATGTTCCCTCTGTTTAATTTCTTAAGGCTTGCCCTCCCTTCAATGCAGTTACCTTTTTTCTTCCACATTAGGTGGATGAGATTTGTATTGCCTTCCCTTTGAGAAGGGACCTTGATTTATTAAGGAACTATTTCAGTTCTTACTGACCCACTAGGTACTGTTCCAGGTGAATTGAGGAGACAGTGATGAGTAAGACAGACCATGTCCCTGTTCTCATGGGGCTTTCACCCTTGTAGGAGAAGACATACAGTAATAAGCAGACAAATCAATTAGATATTTTTCAAAGTGTGAAAGTATGATGAAGAAAATGAAGCAGGGGGGCTTCCCTGGTGGCACAGTGGTTGAGAGTCCGCCTGCCGATGCAGGGGATGCGGGCTCGTGCCCCGGTCCGGGGAGATCCCACATGCCGTGGAGCGGCTGGGCCCGTGAGCCATGGCCACTGAGCCTGCGCGTCCAGAGCCTGTGCTCCGCAACGGGAGAGGCCACAACAGTGAGAGGCCCGTGTACTGCAAAAAAAGAAAAAAAAAAAAAAGAAAATGAAGCAGGAAAATGGGACAAAGAGGCAAGAAGGAGTGTTCTTTAGATGAGGTGACCAGAGATGGCCTCTCTGAGGAAGTGATGTGTGGGCAGAGGTTTGAAGGATGAGAGGCAAAGATGGTTCCAGGCAGAAGGAACAGCAGGTGTCAGGGCTCTGAGGCAAGAAGGAGTTCAGTCTGGGTGAGAATGGCAATACATGACTGAATGCATTTCTGTAGCCTTCTGGGTTCCAGGTGCTATTCAAGTGTGTGGGATATATATACCAGTGAACAAAATAAACCTTTTTTTTTCCCCCGCATGGCACATCTTGTCAGGCTAGGGCTTTGGAGGGTGTTGGGGGAGAGTGGACAATAAACAGGCATAATAAATAAGTTATGTGGAGTATTAGCTCATCAGTGATATGAAAAGAATTAGTGTGGAGGTTTAGAGTGGGTGGGCTACAAATTAAAATACTGCAGTCAAGACAGGTCTCACAGAGCAGACGACATTAAAGCAAAATATTGAAGGAGCTGGGGAAGTCAGCCACGTGAGTATCTAGGAGAAGAAATTTCCAGGCCTAGGTAGGAGCTAGTGCAGAAGAGGTAGGTAGCAAGCATTAGGCTTGACTTGTTCAGAAGGCCTCAAGGAAGCATCTGATACCAGAACAAAGTGAGTGAGAAAGAGGTGGGAGGTGCATTTGGAGAGGTAATCAGTGATACCATGCAGGGTCTTGTAAACCACTGTCAGGAGTTCATTCTGACTCTGAATGAAATGAGTGGCCAGCTTGGGGGGGTGAGTTAAGGGGCATGGACTGGGGCTGGGGGACTATAAGCAGGGAGACCTGCTAGAACATTGGAGTGAACCAGGAGACACACCCTAATGGCTCATAGAAGGAGGTGGCCAAGATGGTGTGACTTTGTCAGATTCTGAATATATTTTGTAGGCTGAAGTGGAGCGTGTGAGAAAGAGGAGTCCAGGATGACTCTAAGTGTTTGGTCTTGAACAAATAAAAGATTAACATGGTAAAGACTTGAGCTGGAGCAGGTTTGGATGGGGTGGGCTTGAAGACGTAAAGTGGGAGACGTCTGTTACACACTGTGGTTACTGTTCCTTGTGACCTCGGGTACACTGTATCCCCCCTCCTGACTTAGTCTGGGTAGTGTGATTGCCTTTGGCCAGTGGGTCATTAGCGGTGAGATGAAACGGGGTTGAAATGTGCTCACAGGGTTGGGCGCAGCGTCTTGTGAGAAGAGCTTTCTGTCGCCATGATGAGAAGAGTTTTCCCTCAATAGTTGTTGTCTTCTGACTCGGTCCTCCAGTGAGTGCAGGTGAGGCAGTTACCCAGCCAAGTGCAGCTAGACCGTAGCTGCCCGCTGAACCCACCTTAGATCATCAGACCCTCACTAACCTACAGATCCTTGAGAATCAATGGCTGCTGTAATAAGTCACTGAGTTTTCTTTTTTAGGTTTTATTGGAGTATAGTTGATTTACAATGTTGTGTTAGTTTCAGGTGCACAGCAAAGTGAATCAGTTATACATATACATATATCCACTCTTTTTTATTTTTATTTTTATTTTTTTTTTTATTTTTTTTTTTTTGCTGTACACGGGCCTCTCACTGCTGTGGCCTCTCCCGTTGCGGAGCACAGGCTCCGGACACACAGGCTCCGCGGCCATGGCTCGCGGGCCCAGCCGCTCCGCGGCATGCGGGATCTTCCGGGATCGGGGCACGAACCCGTGTCCCCTGCATCGGCAGGCGGACTCCCAACCACTGCGCCACCAGGGAAGCCCCACTCTTTTTTAGATTCTTTTCCCATATAGGTCACTACAGAGTATTGAGTAGAGTCCCCCCAGTCACTGAGTTTTGAGGCAATATGTTATGCAGAAGTTTTATGGCAGTAACTCACCAATAGGGCATCTAAGCAGTGAAGTAAAACAGCGATTTGGAGGTAACAGTCTGGCGCTCAGAAGAAGTCTGGGCTGGAGACAGAAATTTAGGAGTTATTAGCATGTTAATGATATTTAAAGCCTCAAGATGAAATGAGATCACCATGGGAGTGAATGGAGTAGAGAAGGTCACCAAAGATTGCGTTACTTCATCATTACAAAATTCTAGAAGAAGAGGGGGAACCAGCAGCAAAAGCTGAAAAGGAACAACCAGTGAGGCAGAAGAAAAGCAGATTGCCTAAAAAGTAAGTGGACAAAAACAATATGGAGGAGGAGGAAGTGATCAACTGTGTCAAAGATGACTACTAAGTATTGGTTATTGGCGTTGGTAACCTCATTACCTTTATTTTTTATTGAAATATAGTTCATTAACAATGTTGCATTAGTTTCAGATGTACAACATAGTGATTCAATATTTTTATAGATTATACTCCATTTAAAGTTATTATAAAATATTGGTTATACTCCCTGTGTTGTACATTATACCCTTGTATCTTATTTATTTTGGGGGGAGCGGTTCATTGTTGACCTTGATAAAGGCAGTTTCACAGGCACAGTGGAGGTGCAAGCGAGTGAGTTTAAATGTGAATATAGGAGGAGAGGAATTCTATGTAGCAAGTAAAATAAGTTTGTGAGAAAAATTGTGGAAAGGGGATAAAAATGAGATTAAATGTGGCCTTTTCACAAAGGGAATGGTACACCATGGTAAAGGTGTTGAATTTTATTCTGACTGAGGTGGGAGGTAGTTGGAGGGTTTAAATAGTGATCTGTTTGTCTGTTTAGTATTGCTCTGGCTGCTGTATAGAGAAAGGTCTGAAGTGAAAATTGGGGAGAGCAGTTAAGAGGCCATTTCTGGACTTGAGTACACAGGATGGGAGAGGGAAGCTGGGGCGAAGTGAGAGTAGCATCGACATATATACGCTACCAAATGTAAAATAGATAGCTAGTGGGAAGCAGCCGCATAGCACAGGGAGATCAGCTCAGTGCTTTGCGACGACCTAGAGGGGTGGGATAGGGAGGGTGGGAGGGAGGCTCAAGAGGGAAGGGATATGGGGATATATGTATATGTATAGCTGATTCACTTTGGTGTACAACAGAACCTAACACAGTATTGTGAAGCAATTATACTCCAATAAAGATCTATTAAGAGAAAAAAAAAGAGGCCATTTCTGTTTCCCAGGTGAGAGATTATGTTGGCTTTGGCTAGAGTTGTAGATGTGGAAAGCCATGCATAAATTTTACAAAGAGGTAATGCTATTAGAAGGACAGTAGTGTGGGATCTCTAGCTTACAGATTTTTAGAAAGTTTTTGTGATCAAATGAAAGTGACAAATGCACATGAGAGTTTTATTTATAGTTTATTTCCAGTTGTACCTTATCTACATGAATAATGCCCATTTGAAGCAATATGATGTTATGTTGGTTAGTTTATAAAATTTACATTCTGCTGTGTTTCAAAGTAATAATTTGTGTTGTCTATGGATAAATATGGAAAAATATGATAATTTTTCTCTCCTTCAAATTCCATTCCAGTCTGAGCCATTCCAGCGACACTGGCCTATTTTGCTCAAATGACATTAGTGGCAGTTTCTGGTATAATGTCCTTGACTGAGTTTGTTTGCAAAATAACTTTTTTTTGAATGGAAAAATGTCCATGAGTTTTATTTGGGATGAGGATTAAGCAACAACAAAACACATTTTTACTTTCTTAGATCTCGGATTTATATGTAGTAGAGAATTGTTTATACAGAAATGGCCAATAAAGTATTTTGCCAAGTGTGCTTTCAGTAGAGACTCCAATGATTGTCTGTGATCTGTTTTGCTCTTACACCATGTCCAGAGGTTCCCATGGGAACCACCCCCAATTCGTGGGAAGAGTCAAATTTAGCAAACAATACAGAAAAGCCATTTAATCATCCTCTGTGTGATCCATGAAATAGCCAGAAATACAGAGGAAATGAAGTCACTAGAATCTTTCTATCTACATGGGACTGCCCAGAGAAAAAGTCCTGCTTGTGGTAAATAGAGTTGATAGATAGCAAAACAGCTAATGTCCTAAATCTGACAATAACAAAACCTCTTCCATCATCTGTCTCTCTTGGTTCAGATATCTTTCCAAGATTTGTTAACTGTTTTGGTGTTTTAGACTTTGGCATCCTGACAGTCATTTTCATTTAACTTATCTTTCTCCTGAAAGACTGTTTCCAGGAAAAAAAAAAAAAGCCAGTGAGCCTTATACATAATCTTCTCGTTATGTTCAGAAAGCTAATTTTAAACCTGAATTCCCCAACTCTCTCTCTCTCTCTCTCTCTCTCTCTCTCTCTCTCTCTCTCTCTCTCTCTCTCTTTCTCTTACCTGACTGCATTAATTAATTCCTGTACAGCAGTGGAAATTTGCCTCAGACACCTGACCCATCAACTTCTGAATATGGAGACTCTATCTTTTATGAAAAACTGGGGCACCCGTTACCACAGGACATGTGAATACAGATTATTTGTACCTGGGAGGGCACTTTTCTGAGAACAGAGACTTTGGGGCCCCCCAGGATCCGCTGCTCAGACAACTGGTGAGTAAGATCAGAGAACACCCCCATAACCTTTGTATTACAAGACCTGACTCTTCTCTTTTCCCTGACTTGATTGAAAGCTATTTTTAAGTGAATTTGTTTGTGCTAAGTTGCCAGTGGACACTGAGTCTGGGAGGGTCGGTCTTGGGAACCACACAGTCCAAGGCTCCACCCGATCTGGACCTGGCCTTCCTCTCCAGGTTCATCTTCTCACTCTCCACCTTGTTCTCCACCATGAACTGTATTGGCCTGTTTATTTTCTCAAACACATCTACGGCTTGTCTGCTCCAGAGTCCTTGCGCATGTGGTTTATTTTTCCTCAGGTGGCCCCCGGCAATTTCTATTCATCCTTAAGATCTCAGATTATATGCCATTTCCTCAGAAAGCACTTCTTTGACCCTCCAGTTTACATTCGATTTCCCTCTATTGTTTTTTCATCACACATTTACTTTTTCACCAAAACATTTAACATGCTTCATAATTACATTTTGTCAGTGAGGTCCTACGGGGGGGGGCGGTTTACTTGGGTTTGCTTTTTCTCTTCTCCATCGATAGAGATTCCAGAATTTCTCCCCTTAGAAGCATATGTGCGAGTTTCCCCCTAACGGCAGGCTGGTAGCAGGGCTGCCTTAGAAGGGGTACAGTCAGACCGAAAAGCAAAAACCCTTGTGATCTTTGAAGGAAAAGAGTTGGCATTTTGGAAAGATGGAAGATGCCAGAGCCATTCCTGCCAGTGCTTCCATGACTGGCTGGGGACCTGGGCGGTGGCTGTTTGTGGAAATTTAAAAAATCTGAGTCATGAGAATATTGGAAGCCCCAGAACTACGCATCTTTGATGAGCTTAGCTTCCAGAAAGTGAAATTGTCCTCCAAGTGGCATGCGGAGCCCTTCTGGAGATCCCATTGCAGCAATAGCTCAGCTTCCTCCACAGCCTCCGTAAACAGCGCCACCATGAGGCAGCAGTATGCACTGACAGTGGTCAGCTCTTTGTTTCCTGGTGTGATTGTCCTAGGAGGACTTCCTGCCCATGATGCATGTGGAAGAATGAGCACGCAACTGCATATGAACCCTGATTTGGAGAAGCCTTTGTCTCCATTGGCTTGTAAGAATCATTGTAGACTCTCAATGAATGCTTGTTTTATAGATGAGGAGATGGAAACTGAGAGAAGTCAAGTAACTTATCACAGGATCGCAGCATTACATAGTGGTAGGGTTAGGATAAAGCTATGCGAATCTTCTGGTCCCTGTTTTGGTAGTTCTGCAGTTGAGTGAAACCATGAGGAAGGCTGCCCAAATTTCCATGATGTGTATTGAGAGGTTAAATTTTATGCCCTCCTGGTGTGAATACCTGGCTATTTTGGAATAGGTAAGCCTATGTCTATGGGGTGCTTATCTTATGTCTGCCAATCATTTTGGGATCGTTAAAACTTCACATCTGTATATCTGAACCTCTTCATTCTAGTTTTCCTCGTAACCTCCCTGCTTTTCTTCTTGCCTATCTCCTTGAGGCATTTTTCTTTCATTACTTTCCCAAAGAGATTTTTAAAGAAAGAGAAGTTTTGCTTTCTGATATGAACTTACTCTTACACTTGTGAAAATGGAAGAAAATATTTAAAAAGTGAAATACATGAAGTAAACACATATGAGTATAATAAAGTAGATTACATAAGGCATGGTGGGTAATAAAAGTGAGAATGGGGTGAGACTGATGGATGACAGCTTCTTAGAGGAAGAGGGTTTTAAGGTAGGTGATATGAAAATATCTGGAGAAGATGTGCATCCCAGGGAGAAGGAAGAACAAGGCACGTGTGTTTATTGGGGTTGGGAGAAGAGAGGTGGTTAGCCTTGGTGGGATCACTCAGAACCAGCTGAGGAAAGGATGCACTGGAGAAGGAGTTCCTCGGATCAGCGGGTTTTAAGTTGCCAAAGGACTGGTATATAAAGATCAGTAGAGGAAATTGTAAAACTGCAGACTCTTACAGGGTACAATGAATGGGAAAGGAATCTTCGTATGTTTTGTGTGTGTAAATTGGGGATTACCTCTACAAAGTAAAAATTAAAAAATTAACAATCTCTGGCATAATTTCTGGTTTCAAATCTGACTTTATTGCTTACTACCTGGGTGACTTTGGATAAGCTTTTTAAGATTTAAGCCTATACAGTAATCAAGACAGTGTGGTACTGGCACAAAAACAGAAAGATAGATCAATGGAACAGGATAGAAAGCCCAGAGATAAACCCACGCACATATGGTCACCTTATCTTTGATAAAGGAGGCAGGAATGTACAGTGGAGAAAGGACAGCCTCTTCAATAAGTGGTGCTGAGAAAACTGGACAGGGACATGTAAAAGTATGAGATTAGATCATTCCCTAACACCATACACAAAAATAAGCTCAAAATGGATTAAAGACCTAAATGTAAGGCCAGAAACTATCAAACTCTTAGAGGAAAACATAGGCAGGACACTCTATGACATAAATCACAGCAAGATCCTTTTGGACCCACCTCCTAGAGAAATGGAAATAAAAACAAAGATAAACAAATGGGACCTAATAAAACTTCAAAGCTTTTGCACAGCAAAGGAAACCATAAACAAGACCAAAAGACAACCCTCAGAATGGGAGAAAGTATTTGCAAATGAAGCAACTGACAAAGGATTAATCTCCAAAATTTATAAGCAGCTCATGCAGCTCAATAGCAAAAAAACAACAACCCAATCCAAAAGTGGGCAGAAGACTTAAATAGACATTTCTCCAAAGAAGATATACAGACTGCCAACAAACACATGAAAGAATGCTCAACATCATTAATCATTAGAGAAATACAAATCAAAACTACAATGAGATATCATCTCACACCAGTCAGAATGGCCATCACCAAGAAATCTAGAAACAATAAATGCTGGAGAGGGTGTGGAGAAAAGGGAACACTCTTGCACTGCTGGTGGGAATGTGAATTGGTACAGCCGCTATGGAGAACAGTATGGAGGTTCCTTAAAAAACTAAAAATAGAACTACCATATGACCCAGCAATCCCACTACTAGGCATATACCCTGAGAAAACCATAATTCAAAAAGAGACATGTACCAAAATGTTCATAGCAGCTCTATTCACAATAGCCCGGAGATGGAAGCAACCTAAGTGTCCATCATCGGATGAATGGATAAAGAAGATATGGCACATATATACAATGGAATATTACTCAGCCATAAAAAGAAACGAAACTGAGCTATATGTAATGAGGTGGATAGACCTAGAGTCTGTCATACAGAGTGAAGTAAGTCAGAAAGAGAGAGACAAATACCGTATGCTAACACATATATATGGAATTTAAGAAAAAAATGTCATGAAGAACTTAGGGGTAAAACAGGAATAGAGACACAGACCTACTGGTGGTGGGCTTGGGGATATGGGGGTGGGTGGGCTGTGACGGGGCAGGGGAGAGGCATGGACGTGTATACACTGCCGGGCGTGGGGTGGATGGATGGTGGGGGGTGGCCGTGTGGCGCGGGGGGATCGGCTTGGTGCTTTGTGGCCGCCTGGAGGGGTGGGATGGGGAGGGTGGGAGGGAGGGAGACGCAGGAGGGAGGGGATGTGGGAACAGATGTATATGTATGACTGATTCACTTTGTTGTAAAGCAGAGACTAATAAAAAATAAAATAAAGCATAAAACCAAAAAAAAAGAATTAAGCCTATTTCCTCATTTATAAAAATTGGTTGTTGAGATGATAAAGTGAAATATCCAGTGAGATGTCCTAGGATAATGCTAGCTTATAGGAGGTGTCCAATAAATGTTAGCTTTATATATTAAAATATATTCATTCCACATTGCAGTAACTGACTTAGCTATAGTTTTAAATGAATGTTTTCAGTTAATCTTGAATTATTGTTGCTGACTTAAAAACTTTTCCCTTCAGATTTTCTCGAAATTGTCTTTCATGAGTAGGTGCAGAATAAATCATTGTTTTCAATGAAGAAACATGGCTGAATAAGCACACATTTGCATAAAATCACTCCCAGGAATCTATCAGAATGAATGAAAAGAACCCCAAATTAGGGAGGATGATTTCACTTATACTGAAAGTACAGTGGAGCCTCAACCTCATACCCTAAATTACAAGGACTGGTGTTTGGATTCAATTCAGTAGAAGTTGCCAGGATTTAATTCACATGTTCTTTAATCTTGAACATGCTGTCCTACATGGGAAATGGAAATGAAGGGCTTTTTAACAACCCTGGCAAGTAGGACAGAGTGGCCAAGTTACACATCAAATTTAATGTTCCAGAAAGTGCAGCTTACAACACAAAGACAGACAAAGTGGGTGGGGGGAGTGTTTTCCAAAAGTATTAATGTAAGAAGTTTAGGTATGTTTCCAAAAGTCTACTGTCCTTTATTATTTGTGCATTAATATTTCAGTACATACATACTCAGTGTCTCTTAAAATGCATTTCATAAGTAATAGAGAAATCAAAGCTTTTAATTAACAGTTTCTTACCATACACATGTGATTGTGGTCTCAACAACTGCTAAAAGAATTATGAAAAATTCAAAGTGAGCCGTTGCACCAAAGACAACCGTCATAAATGCTGGCCACTTAGATGAGAATATCTGGGCCAATTATCCTCATCTTCTTTCCTGTTCCACATTTGAAAAGAGCCTAGTCTCTCAATGAAGTGAATCATCACTGATACAGAGAAGTGAAAATGTCCTCGCCAGCAGGGACCACAAAGAGCAGGAGAATCAGATTAGTTATAGGATATGTGAGTGGTTGAGTCTGCAGAGAAGGCTGGAGAACAGGCAGCATATGCTGCTGGTTTTGCCATTTGGGAATTTGAGCCCATTGTTTCTAGATCTTCACTTTTTCAAGAGAAGCAAAGTATCCATTGGTTTTTGTTTGATTGTTTATTTGTTTGGAGGGGTTAAATCTGCAAATTTTAGAATATTGGGAAATAATCCAGCATTCTTTCCATGGCCTAAGTCAGTGCAGGCAGCACTGAGTGGGCTGGACAGGACATACCTTGTGCCACATTTGGCCCAGGGACTTTCAGCTCACAACCTCTGAGGCCTAATGCATGGTGTGGGAATCCTGAGAGGCAAGAGAGGTGGGTGATTATAATCTCAGGTCACAATCAGTGTTCTTGGCATCAAGACTACATCTTGTTCCTGGAGCGCTGATTGACTGTCTTAGCACAAGACAAGATTCGATCAAGGAGATGGTTATGTAAGATTAATGTTCCAGAATTGATACTTTTAACCAAGATCTTTCCCCTAAGAGTTTTGTTCCTCAGTATGAACACACTGCTCTCATGAGTCTGAACATTTTTTTTTCATTTTAAAAGAAAACAGTTAATTTCAACATATGCCCAAACCTTGCCATATCTATGCCCGTAACACTTCCTTATGAACTTTCTTAATATTTAAAAAATTAAATATCAAAACAAAATACAAAATTGTTAGGCATCCTTTGTCTTCTCTTGTCCTGACCTATCTCGGGTTCTTTATCAAGCTTTTCATCTGGTGATACAAACCAGTTTTACCTGAGCATTGGGAAAGGATTGTAGGTCCTCAGAGCAGTGGGAAAGGATGCAAAAGACATCAGAAGGTTGTTTTTGAGACCCTCCTCATGAAAGGTATTTTACCCCATGGATTTTTTATTAAACGGATTATCTTTCTGCCAGGTGTTTGAGACTTCCCCCTTCACTGGCTTTTTCTGAGGACTGTTGAAGTATTCTGTTGTGTGAGATGAACCATTTTTTTGTAGGTGATTTGCAGGAAATGAGATCTGTAAGCAGTCGTTAAAAATACTTTATTTCATTTTTAAAGCAGCGTTTAAATGGATTATGTTTGTCCCACTCTGGTCTTTTTTATCTGAACAATAATAAGATCCGTTTGACACAGCCTGACTTTTTTTTTTTTTTTTTTTTTTTGCGGTATGCGGGCCTCTCACTGTTGTGGCCTCTCCCGTTGCGGAGCACAGGCTCCGGACGCGCAGGCTCAGCGGCCATGGCTCACGGGCCCAGCCGCTCCGCGGCATATGGGATCCTCCCAGACCGGGGCACGAACCCGTATCCCCTGCATCGGCAGGCGGACTCTCAACCACTTGCGCCACCAGGGAGGCCCCTGACTTTTTTTAAAAAAAACGTTTAGTTTAATCCTTTGACAAACGTCGCTCACATTTGTCTTTAACCTTGTACCACCTGCCTTGGCTGGTTATGTAATTTGAAAATTAAAAATGCTTATTTCCTTTTCCTTGTTATTGAACTCCAAAGCTCACTCAGACCCTTTTATTTTCCTTGCTTTCCTTTCCCCTCTATGTCCCCAATTTCTTATGCTTGGATTAGTAAAATTGCTTGAAAAATAATAGTTCAGTCAAATGCAGAGTTACCTAATTTGTTTATGGAAAAGCTAAAGTGGGATGGGAAGGACTTGTTACTAAATTGTAATTTAAAAATTTTTATCATTGAATGTCAGTCTCACAGGGTTCCTTCTGGAACTGTATAAATATGCGTTCTGTTGATTGTTAGAGGTGAAAAGCACTTGGGCAGTCATTTGGTCTAACACCCTCCTTTTACTCAAAAGGCCATGGTGAACCTTGTAGGAGGGTCATCTTGGCCAAGGTCGTGCAAATGCTACTGGTGAGATGGTACTGCATAGCGGTTAAGGGCTTAGGATCTGAAGGTGGACAAACTAAGTTTGTGTCCTGGCTGGCTGACCATATATTAATTATCTTGCTGTGACTTCAGGCAAGCCAAATAAATTTTCTGAGCCCTAGTTTCAATGATTTTAAAATGGAGATAATAATAGTGCTCACTTCAAAGGATTGTGATGAGGAAGAAGTGATAGGATCTAGGCCAACTGCATGACACATTCTCTAGCACATACTAAGTTCTCAATAAATTGTCACTGTTACTGCTGTCACTGGCATAATCAATGTTCTGGTCACCAACCCAGGTTTATTTTATCACATAGCTCTAGCAGTGCTTCCAAACTATCTAAAGGCTTTCTTGAGGTCTGTTACAGCTTCCTCAGTAGGGGCTTGGAATTCATTGTCATTTGCTGGGGGTGTCTTGTGTGGTTCAGCGGTGCACATGGGTGTGTATTATTAAGTTTGCACCCCATTCCCCTTGATGCCATCTTCATATTTGGTTTATAAATTCAATAAGTATGTATTGAGCACCTTTCTCCTCTGTACATGCTTCTGTGCTAGATCCTGAGCAGACATTTGGGAACAGAGGGGACACACCTCTTTTCATGGAGCTTAAGTTTTGGGGTGGGAGATAGATGCTAAACAACCAATCATATTTTTGTTTATTTATGGCTGTGGTAAATGATAAAAATGAGTACTAATGGCTATGAGTGAGTAAAACAGGGCAGCCAATGCATGGAGTTCTGAAGGATGAGGAGGTCTTAGCTAGGCAAATAGGGCAGAAAGCTTTGAGTTTTGAAGCTTTCTTCAAAGGTACGTGCAGAGGTGCAGGAAGAGAAAAACATATTGTAATTCTAGGAATAGATGGAAATACTTGTGGCTGAATCAAGTGGATACTGGAGGATGAAGCTGGAGAGGAAGAGGTCCTAGATCATGAATTTTTAGGCCATGTTAAAATATGTGGGCTTTATTATGAGATAATGGAAGGTTATTAGGCGATTATAAATAAAAAAGTCCTAGCCAGATCTTTTATAAAGATCATTTTAGTGCTATATAAAAAATGGGTGGAGAGAAGAAGATTCAAAACAGAGAAAGCTCTTCAGGAAAGAGGGTGGCTTGTGATAGGCTGGGGAGAGTGGAGGTGAAGAGAGATCTGAGGAGATACACAAGGGGTACAGTGAAGGAGCCTGGTGTGTGATCGGTGTGTTAACAGAGGCAGAAGGAAGTAGAAAGAGTGACTCCACTTCTGTCTTGGGCTCCAGATATCATTAATGATGGAGCAAAGTTGATATATGATCAGAATTTTCCCTGATGCAACTGAAGCACAAGGGTGTTCTGGGTTCTGGCAGAAGAATATCCACATGGTGGACCACACAATAGAGAGTGTGTAGGAAAAATACAGTTCTCCTTTAGTCTCACACCACCACCATACTCACAACGCTTCTGACACCATATGTGAGGATATTTTTTCTTTTAATCCCACACCAAGCAACTCTCTTTGACACCAGCTGAATGTCCTATAATTCAGTGCAGTTCTGACACTAACCAGAGTTAGTGCAGAACCCACAGGTTAAGGGCTCAGTCCCACAAGACTGCCCCTACATCAGAAACAATTGCAAGTAGTAGGCCACCAGGTTACCCACAAATTCTGTCAGACTTGGCATAATTCAGGGGTTCATATGACCCCCCAACCCCCCAACCTTGGATTCATCATTTGCTAGAATAGCTCATAGAACTCAGGGACACACTTACTTACATTTACCAGTATGTTATATAATAAGCATATGATAAAGGTTACAGATGAGCAGCCAGATGGGGAGGTACGTAGGGGGAGGTCTGGAAGTGTCCTGAGCACAGGAGCTTGTGTCCCTATGGACTTAGTGTGTGCCACCCTCTACGTACGTGGATATGTTCACCAACCTGGAAAATCCCTAGACTTTTGGGATTTTTATGAAGGCTTCATCATGTAGGCAAGCTCAGTCATTCACTCAAATCTCCAGTCCCTCTCCCCTCCTCTGAGTATGGGGGGGTGAGACTGAAAGTTCTAAACTTCTAATCATGGCTTGGTTTTTCTGATAATTGGTCCCTATCAGGAACTATTTAGTAACCCACCAAGAATTGCCTCATTAGAAAAAAAGATACTTCTATGATGTAGGAAATTTCAAGAGATTTAGGAGCTTTGATTAGGAACCAGAGTCATAGACTAAATGTTAGAACCAAAGATGCTCCAGTGCTCTTATTGGGAAATTCCAAGGGTTATGGGAGGTCTATGCCAGGAATGATGGATGAAGGTGAGGTATATTTCTTATAAATCACAGAATCGCAGAGAAGGACGTGAAAAGAGGACTTCTTGGTTATGATTAGTATAATGTTGTGAATTGGTTTGATATAATTTCAAATCCACTTGTTTATGATTTAAGTGAAGTTTGTGTTTTTTTTTTAAATCCAATTGTTTATGGACAAAAAAGTTGTTTTTAGAGGTAAAGTTGTTTTGATATAAGAATGCTGTAAGTTATGTCATGATGTCATCGTCTCCTCTGGTATAATCGATAAGCAGTTAGTAGCTCAGCTGCTGAGGGTCCCCACTAGGGGCTTATCAGTAAAAACAATTAGAGAAGCCATTCTGGTGAGGGGACGTAGATTATAAGTACCCAGAGTTTGTGAGGATAATCTGAGAATTGAGGTCTGGGTAAGGTGACTCTTTGCTGATCTACATGCCTTGGGGCATTAGCTCCTGCCTTGGTACAGACAAATCTTTTACCAGCAGTGGCAAAAGCTGTTAAGTGGCTCAGGAGGATGGTCTTGCTGCCAACACCAGTGCCATTGTTCCCTAGCAACGTGCTCTAGCAACGAGGAACTTTTATTTTTGCACTGGCAGCTGGAAGTCAGCTCTAGGTTGGTCAAGCATCTCTCCCCATTACCTATAAAGTAATCTCTCCTATAAAGATACAGGGGATATGGGGAATATACGTATACATATAGCTGTTCACCTTGTTATACAGCAGAAACTAACACAACATTGTAAAGCAATTATAGTCCAATAAAAATGTTTAAAAAAAAAGATACACCTCAAACTAAATTTGGTCTTTACTTCTTTCATCCCCCCTTACCTGGAACAATAGTGTGATTAATCTATCATTGGATTGTAGTGTTATTTCTTTTTCAAGAGACATTACCCTGTGTGCTATTGGCTTGTGAAATTATTGTAATCCCCACAGTGAACCTGTGTTTAATTAAAATATTGGCAAAGACAGTCTCATTCTCTGAGCCTAATTTGCTGCCTCTTCTAAACAAAACAGATAGAATACATTCCTACCCCAAATATGTTAAGTAATAAGATAATCAAATACCAGGAGTCAGTATAGTTAACTTTTGAATTGTGAGGTTTGTGTATGTTCATCAGTATTGAGGAATTCTTGTTTCTTGTTGTTTCCACGAGCACAGTGTTTTTCAATGACAGTAATCAGATAAACTGCTTAGGTGAACTAAATTCGTCGCTTTTTAATAGAAACTTGGAATAGTCTGTATCCGTTCTTTGGTATCAATTAATTGGTTAGAATATTTGCATCTGAAATTAAGGGAGAACCACTGCCATTCGTACACAAGATAATGACCTTGCATCTTTTAAAAATATCCCCAATATTTTATTTTTCGGTTAGTTTTATTCTTTTTCACTGAAAACCTAGGCTTAAGACTAAACATAATGTAGGCATGAATGAGGATAAAAGAAACAAAACGTATAATTTAGTGTAGTTTTCTTATATGCATTTTATTCATTTGAGCATATTATGATGTCAACTTGATTTGCACTTGAATACTCATGTTTGTTCATTGCCATGAGGTTCCCATTTGATCGAGAATTAAGTATTTTTTGTTCAGAATTCTGTTCATTGTATTGAAAAATATTCCTTTTTAATTCACATATGTTCACACATTGTACATATGTTTGGATTTCAAAGAACTTAAAATAATCTTTTCACTGTGAAACAAATTGGAGGTAACACCATGGTGTGCAACTTAATTAGGTTTTATTTGTTTTTATTTTGTTTGGACTTTTCTTCTTTCCCAACTTCCTACCACATAAAGTAAAGGGAAAACTATGCCCCACAACTGGAAAATCCATACGGGTCCCCATCTATGTGTTTGAAATTTTGTGGGATGTCTGAGGCACCCATTCATGCAGAGAGAGATATGGGAGAGCTGTTGTGACCTGTTTATTGACTCAGGGGTATTTGTCAAACTTAGGGAATGGGGAACGTTCCTCTTGCTGTCTGCTGGCCACGTGGCCTGTCAAAGCCCATAACCACAACTGTTTAGAGAAAGTTTAAAGCTCTATATAGACAAGGACTATAATGATATACCACTTGAAGTTTTCAGTCAGTCACAGGGGTTATTGCATTTATCAATCAAAATCCACCATGAAAAAAAGGGGAAATTGAAAATTAAAGGAAAAAGATTCTTTCAGGAAAAAACACCAAGTATATGTAGAGATGGTAAATATCAGAAAGGATTCTCCTGGAAACCATATTAGTTAACTGGAAGTCTGGCAAAATGGACATAACTGCAAGAAAAAAAACAGTTTATAAAAGAGAAGATGAGACACGAAGGGTAGGTCCTAGGGCTCAACTCATAGCTAATAATACGCATTTTAGAAATAGAGAACAGATATGAGGAAGGAGGAGAGATAATAGATTACCATTTCCACTAGGCCAGACTCATTCTTAAAGACTTCACATTAAATGAACTCACCACAGCCTGGTGAAGATTAATGAAAATAAAAACTTTTAGACATATCATAGTGAAAACATTGAATTCCAAGGATAAAGAGAAAATTCCTACAAAAAATGACACAAAAACAAAAAATAGGTTACTTACAAAGAGACAAGAATTTGTTACCTAATTTCTCATCTGCAACACAAAATGCTTGTGGAAAGTGCAATATTCTTTTCAGAACTTTGGGTGGAAAGGGTTGCAACCCTGGTATTCTTTAACCAGATACCCTTTCTCATATATGAAGGGAAAGAGTACATTCTGAAACTTGAAAGAACTCCAAGTATCTACAAATGTATTGTTCCTTAAAAAAAAAAAAAAAAGAAAAGGAAAGAAGAAAAAAGAGGAGAGGGGAAACATAATGAAGCAGTGAAGTACTATAGCCAAACTGAAAATGCGTCAGAATGGATCGTGAAGGAGGAGGACATGATATATAGTTCACGGATGCTGCTCTAAGACTGGCCGTGGGCTGACTGCATTAAAATCATGAGGAGACTTTTAATACTGATTCTTAGAGTCCAAAGTTAGGGATGGAGTATGTAAATCTTTGAGCTAGGACCCGGCAATCTGTATTTTTAATAAGTTTCTCGAGTGATGTGATACCTAGCCTCATTTGGTAACCTGTGAGTAATGAATCCAGTAAAATATATAATTAAATTATTGTTGATAATGTCATCATGAATGTTAATGTAATGGTTTAGGTTTTAATATAGAGGGTCTTCAACTAGAAAGAACATAATGTAAATAATTCTTTTACTAAAACTAAAATCCTAGCTTTTTCAGAAGAAACTAGGTGATTTGTGAATATTGTGGTGAAAAGGTTATACAGGGTGAAGAAATAGAAGCCTGTGATTTCCTAGCCTTGTTCTTAAAGGGGAGTTCTTAGAGATAGTGTAATTATTGAGATTGGAGAAATATGTATGTGTGTTTATACAGGCAAATCTCATTTTATTGTGCTTCACTTTATTGCTGTTTGCAGATACTGCATTTTTCACAAACTTAAGATTTGTGGCAACCCTGCACTGAGCTACTCTGTTGGTACCATGTTTTCAATAGCATTTGCTCACCTCCTGTCTCTGTGTCACATTTTGGTAATTCTCACAATATTTCAAACTTTTTCATTATTACATATGTTATGATGGTGTGTGATCATTGATGTTACTATGGTTTTGGGGTGCCACAAACTGTACCCATGTAAGATGGGGAACTTAATTGATAAATGTTGTATGTGTTCTGACTGTTCCACTGACTAGCTGTCCATCCATCTCTTTCCCTCTCCTCAGGCCTCCAGATTCCCTGAAACACACCACTATTGAAATTAGGCCAATTAATAACCCTGTAGTGGCCCCTAAGTGTTCAAGTGAAAGGAAGAGCCACATGTCTCTCACTTTAGATCAAAAGCTAGAAATGATTAAGCTTAGGAAAACATGTCGAAAGCCAAGATAGGCTGAAACCTAGGTCTTTTGCACCAAACAGGTAGCCAAGTTGTGAATGCAGAGGAGAAGTCCTTGAAGGAACTTAACAGTGCTACTCCAGCAAACACATGAATGATAAGGAAGCAAAACAGCCTTATTACTGATGTGGAGATAGTTTTAGTGGGCAGGATAGAAGATCAAACCAGCCACAATGTTCCCTTAAACCAAAGCCTAGTCCAGAGTGAGGACCTGACTATCTTCAATTCCATGAAGGATGAGAGAGGTGAGGAAGCCGCAGAAGAAAAGTTTGAAGCTAGTAGAAGTTAGTTCATGAGATTTAAGGAAAGAAGCTGTCTTCATAACAGAAAAGTACAAGTGAAACAGCCAGTGCTCATGTAGAAGCTGCAGCAAGTTAGCTGAGATAATGAATGTAGGAAGATCTAGCTGAGATAATGAATGTAGGTGGCTACTTTTTTTTTTTTTTTTTTTTTTGCGGTTCGCGGGCCTCTCACTGTTGTGGCCTCTCCTGTTGTGGAGCACAGGCTCCGGACACACAGGCTCAGCGGCCATGGCTCACGGGCCTAGCCGCTCCGCGGCATATGGGATCTTCCCAGACTGGGGCACGAACCCGTGTCCCCTGCATCGGCAGGCAGACTCTCAACCACTGCGCCACCAGGGAAGCCCTAGGTGGCTACTTTTAAACAACAGATTTTCAGTGTAGACTAAACAGCTCATATCAGAGGAAGATGCCATCTAGGACTTTAATAGCTAGAGAGGAGAAGTCAATGCTTGGCTTCAAAGCTTCAAAGGACGGGCCGACTCTCTTGTTATGGGCTAGTGCAGCTGGTGACTTTCTGTTGAAGCCAGTGCTCATTTACCATTCCAAAAATCCTAGGACCCTTAAGAAATATGCTAAATATACTCTGCCTGTGTTCTAAAATGGAACAATAAAGCTTGGATGACAGCACATCTGTTGACAAAATGGTTTACTGAATATATAAAGCCTACTGTTGAGACCTACTGCCCAGAAAAAAAGATTCCTTTGAAAATATTACTGCTCATTGACATTGCACCTGGTCACCCAAGAGGTCTGACAGAGATGTACCATATTAGTTTGTGTTTCATGTCAGCTGGAACAAAATTCATTCTGCAGCTCATGGATCAATGAGTAATTTTGACTTGCAAGTCTTAGCCTTTAAGAAATACATTTTGTAAGGCTATAGCTGCCATAGATTCCTCAGATGAATTTGGGCAAAGTAAATTGGAAACTTAAAAAATGATCCATCACTGTAAATGCCAATTAAGGTCATTTGTGATTTCTGGGAAGAGATCAAAATATCAACATTAAGAAGAGTTTGGAGGAAGTTGATTCCAACCCTCATGGGTGACTTTGAGGGGTTCAAGACTTTAGTGGAAGAAATAACTGCAGATGTGGTAGAAATAGCAAGAGAACTAGAATTAGAAGTGGAGGCTGAAGGTGTGACTAAATTGCTCCAATCTCCTTATAAAATTTTAAAGAATGAGGGGTTGTTTCTTAGGGATGAGCAAAGAAAGTGGTTTCTTGAGATGGAATCTACTCCTGGTGAAGATGCTGTGAAGATGGTTGAAATGACAGCAAAGGATTTAGAATACTACAACAACTTAGTTGATAAAGCAGTGGCAGAGTTTGAGAGGATTCACTCCAGTTTTGCAAGGAGATTACTGTGAGTTAAATGCTATCAAACAACATTGCTTGCTACAGAGAAATCTTTCGTGAAATGAAGAGTCAATCAATGTGGCAAAGTTCATTGTTGTCTTATTTTAAGAAATTGCCACAGCTGCCCCAGCCTTTAGCACTCAAAACACTGATCAGTCAGGAGCCATAAACATCAAGGCAAAACTCTCCATCAGCAAAAAGATTAAAACTCACCAAAGGCTTAGAAATTGTTAGCCTTTTTTAGCAAAAAATTATGTTTCGATTAAGATATGTACAATGTTTTTCCAGACATAATGCTATTGCACACTAAATAGACTACCGTATAATGTAAACATAACTACTATATGCACTGGGAAACCCAAAATGCTTTATTATAATATTTGTTTATTGCAGTGGTCTGGAACCGAACCTGCAATGTCTCCGAGGTATGCCTATGTATTTTAAGATAACTAACAGTGCAAAAGAGATAAGATGAGGATCTCCATGATGACTACAGATTGGAAAATAACAAAGAGAAAAAGAAAACTTCAGTAATAGAGTAGAAATTTGAGGGAAGAAAACAACAATAAAATATAAACACACAAAAACAAATGAAGTGATAGAATATATACAAGTTATGACTAAAGTGAGTAAGTAAAATCTTAACTACAAAACAGATATGCTTATATTAGGTAAAAGGTAACATGCTGTTTAAGAGACAACACATTTAAAGAAAATGGCACAAAATAATCAGAGGGTTATTCATAATTATATCAGCCACACTTGGCATTGTTGAGCATGTGGCTCAAAAATGGTTGTCAACTCATGGAATGAAACGGTGTGCAAAATTATAACAGAGCCTCCCATCACCACCACCCCTACCAAAAAAGAAATTGAGAGTGAACAATACCAATATCAAAGTACACTTCAAAGTAATAAAGTATTACAGGACTATGTTTATTGATGAAAATTCAGCCATTAACCAAGATATAGTAGCATTAAACATTCGTAGCATTAAACCTTCATGCACTGAAAAACATGCATTAAAATATGATGAATTAGAATCTTAAAAATCTAAGGATTAATTAACGCAACTGCTACTGGACTAGGAAATTTTAACACATCTCCTAGAATTGGACTGTCAAAGAAATCCTAAATAAATCATACACATGTTTTCTACAATTTTAAGTTTATACCTCTTCTTTGATAACATAAACTTTTACTTCTTTAATGTCATTCCAATCTTAAAATAAATTGGTGACTAAAAATAAAGCTTTAGAACAAAACACTTCTTTGTTTATACATCCGTCCTAATCCATTTTGATAAGGCTTTTAGGTTATTGTAATATGTGCTGATTCTCTTTTCTCACTTGATAATCACTCATTTGAATATTATAATTCAATTAAGATTTATTGCAAAGATATGTTTTAAAAATTATACTCTACTAATATAACATCTGCATTCTTTAAAAAGTGTGGAATGTTTATGAACATTGATTATATAATATATCTAAAGGAAGTTGCACATTTAAAAATTTAAAAATCTTACTGGTTGCATGCTCTAATTAGGGAGAAGTAAAGCTATAAATTAACAAGTAACAAAAGTGGAACTACTTGAAAATTAAAAAAAAAAAAATTTCAGAATGGCTCCTGGATTGAAGAGGAAATCCTAACTAAATTAAATCCTAACTAAATCCTAACTAAAAAAAACTCACCAAGCATACTTATTTAATATTTTGATATTTGGTCAGTTTTATACTCAAAGATTTTTTACAAACATTACTGCTTCCATTTTTTAAATATAAAAGACTGAAATTAGGTAAACTAAATAATTAAGAGGCTGGAAAACAAACATAACAAATGAAGAGAAATTAGTAATTGAAAAGGCAGAAATTAGTGAAGTGTTTACATACAAAATATATAGAATTAAAAATAGCTCATGGGGCTTCCCTGGTGGCGCAGTGGTTGAGAGTCCGCCTGCCAATGCAGGGGACACAGGTTCGTGCCCCAGTCTGGGAGGATCCCACATGCTGTGGAGCGGCTGGGCCCGTGAGCCATGGCCGCTGAGCCTGCACGTCCTGAGCCTGTGCTCCACAACGGGAGAGGCCACAACTGTGAAAGGCATACGTATGGCAAAAAAAAAAAAAAAAAAAAAAAAAAAAATAGCTCATGTTTTGAAAAGACTGGTAAAATCAAAAAAGTTTTATCATGTCTGATTCAGAAAAAATGAGAAGTCCATTAATAGGTATTATTAAATTTAAAGGGTATAGGACCATAGATACGTAATAAATTTTTAAAATTGTCAGTGATTTTATTGATATATACATGCAAACAAAATTGGTGACTTGAGGAGGAAAAAAACAGTATCAATGTTTTTTTCAGGAAAAGAAAAATTCCCAATTAAATGAATTTCCTAGGGGGAAAAATGAAAAATATTGTCTTAGATTTACCTTTATTTCTAAAAAACACACAGAATCAAACGGCTTTATATAGTTAAGTGCTGGAAGCAGTTTAAGAAGCAATCATTACTAAGTGATTTAAAATATTTCAGAATTTTAAAACCTAAATTAAGAGGGAGCACCTTCTATTTTAGGTAAAGTCCATATTTTGAGAAGCTAACATAAAAATATACTGTCACATTTGGGAAGGGCTGCACCAAATAACAAAAATTATAGACCAGTTTCCTTATGATTGCTTATGTAAGTATTGGTGAATCACAGTCTTCATTACATTAAAAGAATGCTATAAACTTATCAAGTACATTTATTTAAAAAATGCAAGACGAGTTCAATATTCAGAAGTATGTTAATATAATTCAGTACAACATATTAAAAAGATAAATTCCATATTATTATGTTGATACTTGTTGAAAGCCTTTTGATAAAATTAAATAGACATTCCTCAATAAAGATCTTAGCCAACTAAGAAAAAATAAAAGAAAATTTCTTAGCATAATTAAGATTGAGGGTATCTATGAAAAATAGTAGTAAACATGACAGTTCATTGTGAACACTAAAAGCATTCCTGTTCAAAGTCAGAAACAGGACAGACATGTTCCTTATAAATGCTCTTAGTCAACAATGCTCTCAAGGTTGTAGAAGGTAAAATGGAAACAAAATTAAGAATAAATATTGGGAAGGGACAAATTATTACTATTTTCAGATTACCATTGTGAGTTCTTCAATAGAAGCTTTACAATTACTTAGAAACTTTTAGAACTAATGAGCTTAGTAATATAGCAAGCTATAAGATAAACAAAACAAGTAGCTTTGCTTATAAGAATCAGAAATGTAAAAAAATTAAAATACCCATGACATTTTTCATAGAGCTAGAACAAATAACCCTACAATTTATATGGAAACACAAAAGGCACAGAATTACCAAAACAATCAGAGAAAAGCATAAAGCTGAAGGCATAACTCTTCCAGACTTCAGACTGTACTATAAAGCTAAAGTAATCAAAACAGCTTGGTACTTGCACAGAAACTGACACATGGATCAATGGAAAAGGATAGAGAGCCCAGCAATAAACACAAACACCTATGGTCAATTAATCTGTGGCAAAGGAGGCAAGAATATAGAATGGAGAACAGAGAGCCTCTTCAACAAGTGATGATGGGAATGCTATGTGTCAATCAATGAAATTAGAAGACTCCCTCACACCATATACGAAAATAAACTCAAGATGGTTTAAAGACCTAACAGTAGCATCGACATATATACACTTTCAAATATAAAATAGTTAGCTAATGGGAAGCAGCAGCATATCACAGGGAGATCAGCTCAGTGCTTTGCGACGACCTAGTGGGGTGGGATAGGGAGGGTGGAAGGGAGGCTCAAGAGGGAGGGGATATGGGGATATATGTATGTATATGGCTGATTTACTTTGTTATACAACAGAAACTAACACAGTATTATGAAGCAATTATACTCCAATAAAGATCTATTAAAAAAAAAAGACATGACACCATAAAACTAGAAGAGAACAGAGGCAAAACATTCTCTGACATAACTTGTAGCAACATTTTCTTAGACCATTCTCCCAAGATGAGAAATAAAAGCAAAAGTAGGGCCTCCCTGGTGGCGCAGTGGTTGAGAGTCCGCCTGCCGATGCAGGGGATACGGGTTCGTGCCCCGGTCTGGGAGGATCCCATATGCCGCGGAGCGGCTGGGCCCGTGAGCCATGGCCGCTGAGCCTGCGCGTCCGGAGCCTGTGCTCCGCGACGGGAGAGGCCACAACAGTGAGAGGCCCACATACCGCAAAAAGAAAAAAAAAAAAAAAAAAAGCAAAAGTAAACAAATGGGACCTAATTGAACTTAAAAGCTATTGCACAGCAAAGGAAGCCATCAAAAAAATGAAGAGCCAACCTACAAAATGGGAGAATATATTTGCAAACGATGCAACCAACAAGGGGTTAATATCGAAAATAAACAAACAGCTTATACAACTCAATATCAAAAAAACAAACAACCCAATCAAAAAATGAGCAGAAGACCTAAATAGACATTTTTCCAAAGAAGACATACAGATGGCCAGCAGGCACATGAAAAAGATGCTCAGCATTGCTAATTAGTAGAAAAATGTAAATCAGAATCATGATGATGTATCACCTCACACTGGTCAGGATGGCTGTCATCGAAGTCTACAAATAAGAAATGCTGGCAAGGATGTGGAGAAAAGGGAACCCTCCTACACTGTTGATGGGATTGTAAATTGATGCAGCCACTATTGAAAACAGTATGGAGTTTCCTTTAAAAAATAAAAGTAGAGCTATCATATGATCCAGCAATCCCACTCCTCGACATATATCTCGAAAAGACAAAAACTCTAATTTGAAAAGATACATGACACCCCAAAGTTCATAGCAACACTACTTACAATAGCTAAGGTGTGGAAACAACTGAAGTGCCCATCAACAGATGACTGGCTTAAGAAGTTGTGACATATATATATATGTTTTGTTTTGACAAAAACACATATTATATGTTATCACTTATATGTGGAGTCTAAATATGAATGAGTCTATACACAAAGCAGAAAGAAACTCCCAGATTTAGAAAACAAACTTTTGGTTACCAAAGGAGAAAGAGAATGGGGGAGGGACAAATTAGGAGTATGGGATTAACAGATACAAACTACTATACATAAAATAGATAAGCAACAAGGATTTACTCTAGCACAGGAAATTATATTCAGTAACTTGTTGCAATAACCTATAATGGAATATAATGTGAAAATAACCTGAATCGCTTCACTGTACACCTGAAACTAACACAATATTGTAAGTCAACTATACTTCAATAAAGAAAAAAAAAAGACAAAGAAGTGTAAAGGAAATATATTCACAGGAGAAACAAGTACAAAAAAGAAAAATAGAAGTAAACTTAAGAGGAAATGCACAAGACCTGCATGAAGAAAAGTATTACCATTTACTAATTAATATAAAACAAATATTTGATTGAAGAGTAAAGCACACTTTCTTCCTAATTGTGAAAACCTATCATTTCAAGGATGTCAGTTGTGCACACATTAATATACAAATTTATTGGAGTTCTGATAAAAATCTTAACAGGTTTATTTATTTATTTTTCTACTTAGATTTAGGGCAGAACTTAAACAATGAATCTAAATTTGATCTGAAGAAAAACTCGCTAGAAAAATGTAAGGGATTTATTAGAAGTAGGTCACTGTGTAAGGGAGATAGGGGACTTTCTTAAATATATACATGAATTAATAAGCCAAAATAGTTTTTAAAAAACTGCACAGTAAAAAATTGTGCACATATAGATAGCTCAATAGAAACAAATTATAGATAGGAATTTAAATGTTTATTAAATATGTCATATATATGGATTGATAACAGATACTGCAAGAAAAAAACACTTGTTTTAGTAGTTAGACTTATACTTCAAATGAAAAAATATATATATTAGCTTGAAATTTAAATATAAAAATAATCACACACTACAATAGGAAAATATGGAATATTTTTAACTTTGAGGGAAGGACCTCCTTAGTATGATTCAAATCCAGGAACTATAAAAGAAGAGAAAGCTAAGTCAGATTTTCTTAAAAACTTAAATTCAACAAGATAGAAGTTCTCCATAAACACAAAGGTATATGTAAATGGGAATATTTTTTATTACGCACCCCCCCACAAAAAAATTAGGCACCGAGATGTCTACCAGTACTTAATACATTCTTACAAAAGAATGTTTAAGTGACTCTAAATAATGATAAGGTGGGTCTGTATGTATTGACTTACAAAATATTCACTGTAGTTTCAGAGGAAAAAAACAGTTTCTAAATAGGGTATAATCTGTGATCTCATTTTTGTAATCCTTTGTCTTCATGTTTGTGTCTGTCCTTTGTGTAAAGAAAAAAATATTTGCAAAAATGAAAGCCAACCTTTTAAGAATACAGTGGCTGGAATGACAGAGTGGAGATTTTTAGCTTTATTTTATATAGTTAAAATTCTAAATTATTTGAATGTTTATAGTGAGCATTCACTGCTTTAAGAATTGGAAAAAGTAGAGCTGTTTTCATTTTAGGTAAGAAATTCAGTGGGAAGTTACAGTCTATATTCTACCTGTATGTTAAGTAAAATCCTAGGGCAAACTGTAATTCTTAGAGATGTTCCAGTTGACACATTCCAAAGCTCATGTAAATCATGCTTATTCTCAGTGTGTGTTCACAGTTATGAGGAAAACAGTCTCTAGCTACAACGAAAACCATAAAGGACAAGAACAGATCATTTGTATAATGTATTTACTTGAATTACTGTATTATGCGCATCAAGTTCTTGATGTGTTTGGTGTTAATATTGTCTGTGATGCTCTAGTCTAGACAAGTGGTTTTCAAAGAGTGGTCCTTAGACCAGAAGCACCTGGGAACTTATTAAAAAATGAAATTCTCAAGCTTCATCCCAGATCTACTGAATCAGAAACGGCTGCATCCTACCCCCAGAATCTGTGTCTTAACAAGCATTCCATGGGTACTGAAGTTTGGGAACCACTGCTTTGGTACATTCAGGGGAAAGCTTTTAACTAAGTCAAGTTTTATTATAAGTTGGTCTTCCCCTTAGAAAGTATCAGAGAATTTATTAACAACGATTAGAAAGTCAGTTGCTAAAACGGCCAGCCCATGTGAGCCTGTAAATACTTGGCTAAGTAAGTTGCAGATTTTTTGCTAGAGGATAGGAAGATTCAAATGTTTCTGAGTATGGGAAGGACAGGTATAGAGATGTCCATCAGGACAGCTGTTCCTTCCAGCCGTAGAGTATAGGGGAAAGACACTTGTAGGGGAAAGACACTGGAGCTAGAGACAAGTTAGACAAGCAAGAGATAGACATTTGGATAGACAAGCAAGAGATAATAAAAACCTGAATGGTAGTAGAGAAAATAGAATTGTAGAAGAAGAGGGAAATGAGAGAGATTGTGAAAGTGAAAACAGGACTCGGTTACTGATTGCATGTAGGGGCCAAAAGAAAAGCAAAGCAAAGATGATTAAGATTTTAAGCTTGTGTGACAGGTATCATTGGGAGTACAGATCAGAAAGCCTATCAGTGATCTGCAAATTGGTAGATTATGTTTGTGCTGATATCAGTCATCAGAAAAATGATTGGTTTGTTTGGATGTCTAAATTGGGGCTTTCAGTTCATCAGAAGGGTGGTTAAAATATTCAGCAATTAGCGTTAGAACAAAAGAGAACACAAATACAGTTGAGTACTTTGCCAGACTCATCAAATATGATTTTGATAGGCTAAGAACTCCTAATGAGAACACAGTGATCAACTGAGCAAACAGACCATTTGGCTTGAATGGAAATGTCAACATAGGCATAATCTACTAACTTGCTGATTAGAGATGGTACTAGCTGGTTGGTGTACTTTAGCAAGACATGGAGTGGTGGGAAGCCAGTGCGATAAAGCCTCTGGGAATCTGAATAATCAATGATTTTTCATCTTGTAACCTAATTTACCTGTATTAGAGTTTATCTGCAGAACTAAACACACCTTCCTCAGAACTTCCACAGTACTTTATTTATGTTTTTATCATAGTGATGGTTTATTAATCTTGAGCAGAGCTTCTTGTGGGCTGTAGAGCTATTAATAGCTATCAAGGGATAGACTGAATATTCCTGGGAGGTGGATCAGTGTGAACCAAGGTTTGAAGTTGGATACACCATGGTAGGTAAGATGTAGGAATAAGATAAAAGTCCTTGGCAGTTCAAAGCCAAACTCTACTACTTACTTTCTGAGAGAATTTGGTTTGACTTGAACTGTCTGGTTCCTCATTCATTAAATAGAAATAATAATAATGGTTTATATCATGGGGTTATTAAATGAATTAAATGAAAAACATTAAATGAGATTATGCATATGCAACATTTAACACAGAATCTGGAGAAGTAACGTCTCAAAAAGGGTAGCTGTTGTTGCTGCTGGTGTTATTTTCTTTTATTGTTGACTAGGCTTTGAGTCAACTAGAAATGTGCAGACCTTGAGGTGAGAGGTTTCTGCATCTCTCGAATACACTTAAGCGGCCACTATTAGCTACAAGCTAAGCAAATGTCATCAAGCATACACTTGTTTGTAAAGGACTGGTAAAGTCTACATTGATTTGTTTTTACTTTTAGGGTAGAAGGGTGCAGTGACTTGTTTATTCCAAAATATACCATTGCTGTCTTTTCTATGGAAAGTGAGGGTACAGTTGATCCTTTAGATTGAGCACCTGATGGTAAAACTGTAATAATCCCTGATGGAGGTGGATGAGAAAACTAGACTATTTTCCCCTATAAATATATATATCAAAAATATAAAAATTATATATATTTTTTAATTTATAAAAATAATGTCTGTACTGGACAGGTCATAAAAGACACCTTCCAGGTTAACTGTCCTATTTTAGGAAACCTCAGAATGTTTGATGACCTCTTAAACTTCAGCTGATAGCTTACTTTTTCTCTGCGGCCTTGAATTATTTTGTGAGATTCCTTGCCTAGGCTATCCTAACTTGACACTTCTAAGCTTCAAAATCACTAATCCTTCAAGACCCAGCTTATAATCCTCCTCCTTAGAAAAGTAATTTCCCTTGACTTCAGTGAGGAATGACACTATTATGACATGCGTTTTAAATGGCCTGCTCTTGTATATGTTTGTATACAGATATTTAAAAAATCTAACTAGATTGTAAACTCCATCAGAGAAAGGTGAGAAAATCAATTGAAAAATATGGGGAAGAGTCCCCTAAATGCCATACTGAGGATTTAGCTTGCACAGTTGTGCTTGATACCATATGACTTAACCAATTAACCAAGGTTTAATGAACCAGAGATGGCCTCCAGAGGTCTGTGATCTTTAAATAGTGGCTTGGCAAGAGCTCTGGTTAACAGGTGTGCCCAGTTCTTCATGGAAATACTGACCCAATGAGATCATCCAGAGGGAATGAGCAGAAAGTGGGTTGACTGAAGCTGAAAGGTGTAGAGAGAGGGCAGAAATCAGATACCACGGGCAAGCAGAGAGCACAGCCTGAAGTCAGTGTAAACAAAGTGGTTACTAGAAGTTGGAGAAGATTATCGGCTCTTTACCAACCCATTTATCTTTATAGTAAACCTCACTGACTGAAATGACTAGAAAATGTGGCTTTTTCCTTGTATCTGAAAAAAAAAACCTTCCCTAATGTAGCATCATTTTATAATCTCTGTGATAGAAGTGACTTTATACATTGAGTTTAGATATGCCTCCCTGTAGCTTCCATGCTTAAGTACTTGCTGTACTTCCTGAAATCACCAGAACATGCACTAACCCTCTGGCCAGTGATAGGCCTTGTAGGATGGACAGATCTCTCAGCAGTAAGGGGATGTTGTCTTTTACAGAAAACAAGAGTCAGTAAGGTCTTCATGTGGCACATCTTATACCACTATCTCAGTGAGGAATGGTGGAGTGTAACTGAAGGATCTAAAATTTACTTATTAATTTTATGGAGTTTTCCTAGGTAGAATATATATATACCACTTAGTGGTACTATGGTTATATTGGATGACACATTTCAGATTAGCTCTTGTTTTAATCATTATATATCTATTATAATGTATATTAGGGAATTATAATTAGCATGGCAAATCCATGGTTTCCTAGATTCTCTTGATTAGGACAAGTGTAAAATAGGTATTTAAATTTAAAACATTAATTAAAAAATACCACTTAAGCAGTTTTGGTGGCATGCCCATATGGTCACAATAATGGAGGATCTTTGCAAATGACTGTAATTAGTATAAGACTTATTCTTCAAAAAAAATGTTACCAGATTAGTATGATATGCCGTGGGCAAACTGGACAAAGATAATCCCCTTTATGTTTGCTTTCTAAATTCAGTGGGTATATTTTAAGATATTTTATATAGTTTGGGGGATATGTTGCTTTAAAAGTGAGTTTAAATATAAAATAAACTAGTCTCTAGTTTATATTTTAAATATAAAATAGTCTACTAGCACTAGTAATGCAAGTAACTTTTAAGTGTTGATAATAACCTTCTTTTACCTGGTTTCTCTATATCTAGTATCTTTTCTCTCTTTGATCCATCAAGAATACTACTGACATATTTTTTTCTAAAGCACCTCATGGATTGTTCTGCTCCTCTCCTCTTCAGTGGCTTCTCCATGAGTTCCTCGCCACATCTGAATTCTTCAGCATGCCTCTGCTCTATGTTCCAAATCTACTTCTCAAGGGTTTCCATGTATTCTTGGATTTTTTAACTTTTACTATACTGTATCAGTCAGGGTTCTCCAGAGAAACAGAGCCAATAGGTTTTGTGTGTGTGTGTGTGTGTGTGTGTGTGTGTGTATGCATGTGTGTATGTTAAGGAATATAAAATATATATGTTAAATATATAATATATTAAGGAGTTGGCTCACATAGTTGTGGAAGTTAGCAAGTCTGATACTGGCAAGGTGGCAGGCTGGAAACGCAGGCAAACGAGTTGGTGTTGAAGTCTTGAGGTTAAAATTTGTAGAAGAGGCTAACAACCTAGAGACTCAGACAAGAGTTGATGTTATAATCTTGAGTTTGAAATCTGTAGGGCAGAGTGGCTGACTGGAAACACGGGCAGAATTTTGTTGTTACAGTCTTTAGGAAGAATTCCTCTTCTCCAGGAAACCTCAGTTTTTGCTTGTAAGACCTTCAACTGATTCGATGAGGCCCACCCGTACTATAGAGGGTAATCTCTTTATTTAAATTCAACTGATTATAGATATTAATCACACCTACAGAATACTTTCACAGCAATATCAAGACTAATGTTGGAACAAACAACTAGACACCATAACTTAGTCAAGTTGATGCATTAAATTGAACCATCACACATGCCTTGTGATAGAAAGAATTTTTTTCTGTCAAATGGATATTGTATTTGCTTTCTCTGCCTTACGTGTCCTTACTTGACATTCCTAAACTTGAATATCCTTCAAGCCCCAGCTCATTTTCTCCCTCCACTGAAAAGTCATTACTGTTCACTTCAGCCAGGAATGATATAGCAAGGACCTGTGAAATTCTGTACCAAGACACACCACTTTTACAGCATGCCTTTCATGCTGCTTGGTATTGAATGTATTTCTGTAAGCCTTTTGCATTGTATGAGAGCTTTGAGCTTCTCAAGGGCCAGGGTAGTAACACATATGTCTTTGCACTGAGTTAGTGTATAATAGATTGCTCTACACAAAGGTGCTTATAATTTTTTGTTTTGTTTTGTTTTCTAAAGTGCAGAGTGCTATTCTAAGCCATTATTTTTTACTATTATTATTTTAGTTTATTTATTTATTTGTTTGTTTGTTTATTTATTTATTTATTTATTGCGTTATATGGGCCTCTCACTGTTGTGGCCTCTCCCATTGCGGAGCACAGGCTCCGGACGCGCAGGCTCAGCGGCCGTGGCTCACGGGCCCAGCCGCTCCATGGCATGTGAGATCTTCCCAGACCGGAGCATGAACCTGTGTCCCCTGCATCGGCAGGTGGACTCTCAACCACTGCGCCACCAGGGAACCCTGCTATTTTATTATTTTTTTGAACCTTTGAATTTAATTTAATTTAATTTTTATACTGCAGGTTCTTATTAGTCATCCATTTTATACACATCAGTGTATACATGTCAATCCCAATTTCCCAGTTCATCCCCCCCCACCCCGAAGCCGCTTTCCCCCCTTGGTTGGTGTTCATACATTTGTTCTCTACATCTGTGTCTCAACTTCTGCCCTGCAAACCGGTTCATCTGTACCATTTTTCTAGGTTCCACATATATGCGTTAATATACGATATTTGTTTTTCTCTTTCTAACTTACTTCACTCTGTATGACAGTCTCTAGATCCATCCACGTCTCTACAAATGACCCAATTTCGTTCCTTTTTATAGCTGAGTAATATTCCATTGTATATATGTACCACATCTTCTTTATCCATTCGTCTATCAATGGGCATTTAGGTTGCTTCCATGACCTGGCTATTGTAAATAGTGCTGCGATGAGCATTGGGGTGCATGTGTTTTTTTGAATTATGGTTTTCTCAGGGTATATGCCCACTAGTGGGATTGCTGGGTCATATGGTAATTCTATTTTTAGTTTTTTAAAGAACCTCCATACTATTCTCCATAGCGGCTGTATCAGTTTACATTCCCACCAACAGTGCCAGAGGTTCCCTTTTCTCCACACCCTCTCCAGCATTTGTTGTTTGTAGATTTTCTGAAGATGCCCATTCTAACTGGTGTGAGGTGAAACCTCATTGTACTTTTGATTTGCATTTCTCTAATGATTAGTGATGTTGAGCAGCTTTGCGTGTGCTTCTTGGCCATCTGTATGTCCTCTTTGGAGAAATGTCTATTTAGGTCTTCTGCCCATTTTTGGATTGGGTTGTTTGTTTTTTTAATATTCAGCTGCATGAGCTGTTTATATACTTTGGAGATTAATCCTGTGTCCGTTGATTTGTTTGCACATATTTTCTCCCATTCTGAGGGTTGTCTTTTCGTCTTGTTTATGGTTTCCTTTGCTGTGCAAAAGCTTTTAAGTTTCATTGGGCCCCATTTGTTTATTTTTGTTTTTATTTCCATTACTCTAGGAGGTGGATCAAAAAAGATCTTGCTGTGATTTATGTCAAAGAGTGTTCTTCCTATATTTTCCTCTAAGAGTTTTATAGTGTCTGACCTTACATTCAGGTCTCTGACCCATTTTGAGTTTATTTTTGTGTATGGTGTTAGGGAGTGTTCTAACTTCATTCTTTTACATGGAGCTGTCCAGTTTTCCCAGCATCACTTATTGAAGAGACTGTCTTTTCCCCATTGTATACCCTTGCCTCCTTTGTCATAGATTAGTTGACCATAGGTGTGTGGGTTTATCTCTGGGCTTGATTACTGTAGCTTTGTAGTATAGTCTGAAGTCAGGGAGTCTGATTCCTCTATCTCCGTTATTTTCCCTCAAGACTGCTTTGGCTATTTGGCGTCTTTTGTGTCTCCATACAAATTTTAAGATTTTTTGTTCTAGTTCTGTAAAAATTGCCATTGGTAATTTGATGGGGATTGAATTGAATCTGTAGATTGCTTTGGGTAGTATAGTCATTTTCACAATATTGATTCTTCCAATCCAAGAACATGGTATATCTCTCCATCTGTTTGTATCACTAATTTCTTTCATCAGTGTCTTATAGTTTTCTGCATACAGGTCTTTTGTCTCCCTAGGTAGGTTTATTCCTTGGTATTTTATTCTTTTTGTTGCAGTGGTAAATGGGAGTGTTTCCTTAATTTCTCTTTCAGATTTTTCATCATTAGTGTATAGGAATGCAAGAGATTTGTGTGCATTAATTTTGTATCCTGTAACTTTCAAATTCATTGATTAGCTCTAGTAGTTTTCTGGTGGCATCTTTAGCATTCTCTATGTATAGTATCATGTCATCTGCAAACAGTGACAGTTTTACTTCTTCTTTTCCAATTTGTTTTCCTTTTATTTCTTTTTGTTCTCTGATTGCTGTGGCTAGGACTGCCAAAACTATGTTGAATAACCGTGGTGAGAGTGGACATCCTTGTCTTGTTCCTGATCTTAGAGGAAATGCTTTCAGTTTTTCACCATTGAGAATGATGTTTGCTGTGGGTTTGTCATATATAGCCTTTATTATGTTGAGGTAGGTTCCCTCTATGCCCACTTTCTGGAGAGTTTTTATCATAAATGGGTGTTGAATTTGTCAAAAGCTTTTTCTGCATCTATTGAGATGATCATATGGTTTTTCTTCTTCACTTTGTTAATATGGTGTATCACATTGATTGATTTGCATATATTGAAGAATCCTCGCATCCCTAAGATAAATCCCACTTGATCATGGTGTATGATCCTTTTAATGTGTTGTTGGATTCTGTTTGCTAGTATTATGTTGAGGATTTTTGCATCTATATTCATCAGTTATATTGGTCTGTGATTTTCTTTTTTTGTAATATCTTTGTCTGGTTTTGGTATCAGGGTGATGGTGGCCTTGTAGAATGAGTTTGGGAGTGTTCCTTCCTCTGCACTTTTTTGGAAGAGTTAGAGACAGGTGGGTGTTAGCTCTTCTCTAAATGTTTGGTAGAATTCACCTGTGAAGCCATCTGGTCCTGGACTTTTCTTTGTTGGAAGATTTTTAATCACAGTTTCAATTTCATTACTTGTGATTGGTCTGTTCATATTTTCTATTTCTTCCTGATTCAGTCTTAGAAGGTTATACCTTTTGAAGAATTTGTCCATTTCTTCCAGGTTGTCCATTTTATTGCTATAGAGTTGCTTGTAGTAGTCTCTTAGGATGCTTTGTATTTCTGCAGTGTCCATTGTAACTTCTCTTACTTCATTTCTAATTTATTGATTTGAGTCCTGTCCCTCTTTTTCTTGATGAGTCTGGCTAAAGGTTTATCAATTTTGTTTATCTTCTCAAAGAACGAGCATTTAGTTTTATTGATCTTTCCTTTTTTTTTTTTTTTTTTTTTTTTTTTTTGCGGTATGCAGGCCTCTCACTGTTGTGGCCTCTCCCGTTGCGGAGCACAGGCTCCGTACACTCAGGCTCAGCAGCCATGGCTCACAGGCCCAGCCACTCCACTGCATGTGGGATCCTCCTGGACAGGGGCATGAACATGTGTCCCCTGCATCGGCAGACAGACTCTCAACCACTGAGCCACCAGGGAAGCCCTTTTGTTTGTTTTTATTTCATTTATTTGTGCTCTGATCTTTGTGATTTCTTTCCTTCTGCTAACTTTGGGCTTTGTTTTTTCTTCTTCCTCTAGTTCCTTTCGGTGTAAGGTTCAATTGTTTATTTGAGATTTTTCTTGTTTCTTGAGGTAGGCTGATACAGCTATAAACTTCCCTCTTAGAACTGCTTTTCCTGCATCTCATAGCTTTTGGGTCATCATGTTTTCATTGTCATTTGTCTCTAGATATTTTTTGATTTCCTTTTTGATTTATTCAGTGATCTCTTGGTTATTTAGTAACATATTGTTTAGCCTCCATGTGTTTGTGGTTTTTACATTTTTTTCCCTGTAATTGAGTTCTAATCTCAGAGCATTGTGGTCAGAAAAGATGCTTGATATGATTTCAGTTCTCTTAAATTTACTGAGGCTTGATTTGTGACCCAGGATGTGATCTATCCTGGAGAATGTTCTGTGTGCACTTGTGGAGAAAGTGTAATCTGCTGTTTTCGGATGGAACGTCCTATAAATATCAATTAAATCTGTCTGGTCTATGTGTCATTTAAAGCTTGTCTTTCCTTTTTAATTTTCTGTTTGGATGATCTGTGCATTCGAGTAAGTGAGGTGTTAAAGTCTCCCACTATTATTGTGTTACTGTCGATTTCCTCTTTTATAGCTGTTAACTGTTGCTCTATGTATTGAGGTGCTCCTACGTTGGGTGCATATATATTTATAATTGTTATATCTTCTTCTTGGATTGATCCCTTGATCATTATGTAGTGTCCTTCCTTGTCTCTTGTAACATTCTTTATTTTAAGGTCTATTTTATCTGGTATGAGTATTGCTACTCCAGCTTTCTTTTGATTTCCATTTTCATGGAATATCTTTTTCCATCCCCTCGCTTTCAGTCTGTATATGTCCCTAGGTCTGAAGTGGGTCTCTTGTAGACAGAATATATATGGGTCTTGTTTTTGTATCCATTCAGCAAACCTGTGTCTTTTGGTTGGAGCATTTGATGCATTCACGTTTAAGGTAATTATCAATAGGTATGTTCCTATTACCATTTTCTTAATTGTTTTGTGTTTGTTTTTGCAAGTCTGTTTCTTCTCTTGTGTTTCCCACTTAGAGAAATTCCTTTAGCATTTGTTGTAGAGCTTGTTTGGTGGTGCTTAATTCTCTTAGATTTTGCTTGTCTGTAAAGCTTTTGATTTCTCTGTTGAATCTGAATGAGATCCTTGCTGGGTAAAGTAATCTTGGTTATAGGTTCTTCCCTTTCATCACTTTAAGTATACTGTACCACTCCCTTCTGGCTTGTAGAGTTTCTGCTGAGAAATCAGTTGTTAACCTTATGGGAATTCCCTCGTATATTTGTCATTTTTTTCCTTGCTGCTTTCAATAATTTGTCTTTGTCTTTAATTTTTGCCAGTTTGATTGTGATGTGTCTCGGCATGTTTCTCCTTGGGTTTATCCTTATGGGACTCTCTGTGCTTCCTTGACTTGGGTGGCTCTTTCCTTTCCCATGTTAGCGAAGTTTTCGAGTATAAACTCTTCAAATATTTTCTCAGGTTCTTTCTCTCTCTCTTCTTCTGGGACCCCTATAATGGGAATTTTGTTGCGTTTAATGTTGTCCCAGAGGTCTCTTAGGCTGTCTTCATTTCTTTTCATTCTTTTTTCTTTATTCTGTTCCACAGCAGTGAATTTCACCATTCTGTCTCCCAGGTCACTTAACCGTTCTTCTTCTTCAGTTATTCTGCTATTGATTCCTTCTTGTGTATTTTTCATTTCAATTATTGTATTGTCCATCTCTGTTTGTTTGTTCTTTAATTTTTCTCAGTCTTTGTTAAACATTTCTTGTATCTTCTCGATCTTTGCCTCCATTGTTTTTCCGAGGTCCTGGTTCATCTTCACTATCATTATTCTTTTTCTGGAAGGTTGCCTATCTCTACTTCATTTAGTTGTTTTTCTGGGGTTTTATCTTGTTCCTTCATCTGGTACATAGCCATCTGCCTTTTCATCTTGTCTGTTTTTCTGTGAATGTGGTTTTTGTTCCACAGGCTACAGGACTGTAGTTCTTCTTGCCTCTGCTGTCTTCCCTCTGGTGGTTGAGGCTAGCTGAGAGGCTTGTGCAAGTTTCCTGATTGGAGGGACTGGTGGTGGGTAAAGCTGGCTGTTGCCTCTAAGCCATTCTTAACCTTAAGAAATTACAGATACATTCTAGCGTACAGTGGGAGTGTGATATAGGATAGTGTTTCACAAAGTGTGGTACGCATTCCACAGAATACTGAATAATACTACAGAACATAGTGTTTGTATTAATAGACATGTTTCATTTTAGCATGATTTAGCAAAAAATGTAATTGACCTGAAAATAATAAATTTTCAGGTATTAATGTTTAGGATGAGATTAAGATAGAGAACTATATTAGGCTTGAGTCAATTATTAAATAAGTAATAAAGGGTCAGTATATAAATATGGTAACATCGTGAAGTAGTATGTAAAGGAATTAGGATTGGGAAACTTGAGTGTAATGCAATCCTAGACTAGATATGAGGAGGTTAGAAATTAGTTCTCTCACTCACTGTCGGTGTGATCTGTACACATTTTATCTCTCTCATCACCTGTATCCCTTTTTCATATAGATACTCTGTTAATTTATCTTCCATCTCTAAAAATGTGATTTGTTACTTAGATGCCTTTAAATACACAACACAGACCACCACATAGATGATGCATATATGAAGAAACTCTGATTGATAGACTAACCCAAATAAGCTGTGTATATATTGAGTGAAATAAGGCCAAAAAATTCGCTACCAGCAGGCACAGAACATCCTTCAGCTTGGAACAGAGACAGGTAGATTTATGATCTCATCTTACTTTTTCTGTGACATTCCTGTTAAATGAATGTCCCTGATCCTCCTGCCAACCTACTCACATTTCTGATGTGCTGATAGTACTCCAAGGTAATCATGATCATTTGCAATTTTAAATGTCCTGTTATCAATTAATTTGCAGTTCACCACTAACCATATGATCATATCCAACAAAGCTGTCTTGGCATAGTAATTACATTGGAAGTAATTATCATGTAATTGCACATAATTATTTGTACCTTATTAAGTGCTCACATGATTAAAATATTTTTGGTCAAAAAAATTATACATGGGACTAATTTTTTTTTTTTTTGAAAAGAAGAAAGGTTGCTTCCTGGTCTTCACTTTTGTGGGTAAAGTAGAGCTGTCAGGGTGACATTCCCACAATACCTCAAATGCAGTGAATTGGTAAGGAGAGGAGAAACTTAGATTTCATTAATAGGATTCCTTGTACATCCAATGAAGTTGAGATAATAAACTTCAACTTTCAGCATGGATGAATGCTTCCCCTCCTGTAACAAAAAATATTACCCCATTAAGAGTATACACTATGAATGTCATTGAGGGCAATGTGTTTTTTGTGTCCAACACCACCATTAGTGATTTTACAGTGAACTTTTATTTTTCTCACACTACTTCTTCAAAACGTTTAATATTCACCTACTCATATTCAGTGTGTATTTTAATTTTCAAAGGCTTTGTTTAGAGTGGGGCAAGCTACATGTATGAGTCCTAAAGTAGCTCCCAAATATGTTTATTCAGACATCCATTAAAGATCAAATATATATATATATATATATATATATATATATATATATATATACCAGCACTGTCCCTCAGAAATATTATGTGAGTTACCTATCCAATTTAAATTTTTCTAGTAGTCACATAAAAATCAGCAAGGAACAGGTATAATTAGTTTTAATGGTATTTTTATTTTAAACCATCATTAATTCAAAAATACTTAGTGTAAAAATTATTAATGAATTATCTTACACGTTTTGTAGTAAGTCTTTGAAATCTGTTATGCATTTTGCTTACAGTACATCTCTTCAGATTAGCCACATTTTGGAAATAAAGGAGTGTGATTTCCATGACCAGGTTATTAAAGACATTGCAGTTTTTTCATACCTGTCAACATGGCCATCATCAAAAAGAATACAAATATCAAATATTGGTGAGGTAGTGGAGAAAAGGAAACCCTCTTACACTGTTGGTGGGTGTGTAAATTGGTGCAGCCACTGTGGAAAACAGTATGGAAGTTTCTCAAAAAACTGAAAATAGAACTACCATATGACCCAGAAATTTCACTCTTGGATATTTATCCAAAAAAAACCAAAAACAATAATTTGAAAAGATACATGCGCCCCAATGTTCATAGCAGCATTATTTACAATTGCTAAGATATGGAAGCAACCTAAGTGTCCATCAACAGAGAAATGGATTAGGAAGATGTGATACACATATATATGTATGTATGTATATGTGTGTGTGTGTGTGTGTGTGTGTATGCGTATATATAATGGAATATTACTCAGCTATAAAAAAGAATGAAATTTTTTTCCATTTGCGACAACGTGGATGTTGCAACAACATGGACAACGTTAGAGGGTGTTAAGCTAAGTGAAATAAGTCAGATAGATAAAGACAAAAATACTGTATGGTATCACTTATATGTGGTTCTAAAAAATACAACAAACTAGGGCTTCCCTGGTGGCGCAGTGGTTGAGAGTCCGCCTGCCGATGCAGGGGACACAGGTTCGTGCCCCGATCCCGGAAGATCCCACATGCCGCGGAGCGGCTGGGCCTGCGAGCCATGGCCGCGGAGCCTGTGTGTCCGGAGCCTGTGCTCTGCAACGGCAGAGGCCACAGCAGTGAGAGGCCCGCGTACAGCAAAAAAAAAAACCAAAAAAAACAACAACAACAACAAAAAAAACCAACAAACTAGTGACTATAACAAAAAAGAAACAGATTTACAGATGTACAGAACAAGCCAGTGCTTACCTGTGGGGAGAGGGAAGAGAGGAGGGGCAATATAGGGATAGGGGATTAAGAGGTACAAACTAGTATGTATAAAACAAGTTACAAGGATATATTGTACAACACAGGGAGTATAGCCAATATTCTATAATAACTATAAATGGAATATAAACTTTAAAAATTATGAATTACTATACTGTAGACATGTAGCATATTATGTTATATATGAACTATACTTAACTTATATATGAACTTAACTTAATAAAAAAAAAAAACATTGCAGTTTCTGCCTTGGATCACTTTCTCTGGGGGAAACCAGTGGCCATGTGGAGCCTTAAGGGTATTCAAGCAGCCCTATGGAGATGTCCATATGGCAGAGTACTAAGACATCCAGCCAGAAGCCAGCATTGGCTTGCTAGTCATGTGAGTAAGTCATCTTGGAAGAAGATCCTCTAGTTTAAGTCAAGCCTTGAGATGCACCTCTGGATAATATCTTGACTGAAACCTCCAGAATGACCCAGCTAAGCTGCATCCAGATTCCTGATGCAAAAAAATTGTGTGAAATAATAATTATTTATCATTGTTCTAAGCCAAAAAAGATTAGCCACATTTCAGTTGCCCAATAACCACATGTAGCTATGGCTACTGAATTAGATAGTATAGGTATATTGATTATATTGATCATATCTACATGGTAGAAATATGGCTCACAATGTATAGTTTACTTTCTGATTTATATGTATTACATCAGTTTATATTTCATAATTTGGTGAAATATATGTCCAGCCTAAAAGAATTCCTATTTTTTTTGTATTCAATGTTTACTAAAAGATAGGGATAGAACTAACATTTATGAAGTATTTCCTAGGTTATATATGATGCTAAGTACATTTACAAGTATTGCCTAGTTTAATTCTCAGGTAGCCCAGCAAGGTAAGTTGTATGTCCTCATTTTACATATTAGAAAAGTGAGGCTCAGAAGGTTTTACCTTACAAAGTTGTACAGCGAATAGTAAACTGGGATCCAAATTTGTCTCTCTTTGATAACAAACTTTGTCTTCTGGTTTTCCATTAAGAAACACATATTTTGGGTTCACTGGCTCATTGGTGGTCCTAGCAAAAGGATTTTGAATGACCCATACTTCCTTAAATATTGTGTAGCAGGCTTCATTAGAAAAAGGTTGGTTGTTTGATTAGTTGATTAATATGATTCTTAGGTTTACTCTTGACCTTCCTTATCCACTGAATTAAGTTCCGCATTTCAGTTCCTTGAATTGGACTCTCCTGACAGCTAGCTCTGGCAGATTTATCTCAAATAGTATAAATTGTCTTTCAGTGGCATTTTAACTGAGTTTGTTGCCTGTTGTGCACACTTCTAGAAAGCCTACCTTTGGGGATAACTCAGTGACTGACAGCAATGCCTTAGCAACCATCTGATTGTAGTTATAGAGGAAATTTACCTTGGATTGCAGAATCACATGTCATTGTGATTGACGGAGTCTGTAGACAATCAAGGTCAAATCCAGAGTGAACTGAGTACGTGGCTATGAGCATTGACAGATAAGTCATGTGTCAAATATTGCCTAGCCATCTGGCTACTGCTCATGATTAGGCTGGACTCACTGTGTTTAACATTGTACTGAGGGCAACTACGTGGGAAACTTGTTTGTTTTTAGTTTATCAGTGAAATATGCTTTATCTGCTAAAACAAACCGATTCTGCTTAAAATGAACTTGAAAAACCATTGGCTAGTATGACTCCAGCATGACCTTCAAAAAACCTTTATCTGGGAGATTGCCATAATTGTTGTAAAACATTTTCTCTTCATTTTTGAAATGACTGATGAATTACTGAAAAAAATATATTAGGTGCTGAAAATGGCACTCACTAATTGGTGCATAATTCCTTCAACAGTAATTAGAAAACAAAGTTGGCTACCTCCAGGGGTTTTAGAAGCTGCCAAATGTTTAAAGACCATTAGCCAATCTGTTGTTACTCAGATATATGGGTAGTGAAAGGTGATGGGGTGTCCCTGATAAGCCAAGCTTAAAGGGGCAGGTGACTTGTTTGAAATTCTGAAAATTTATATTCAGTAGAATGTGTCAAGAACCAGGAGTCATTTGAGTGAAACTCCACTAGCAAATATTTGGTTTATTTTGGGGGAAAAAATGAAAACACAGGGAAGTGAAGTTAATTGTTATTTGTCATATTATACTTAGTGTGGGGCTCCTAGTCTCCTGACTAATAATCCAGTATTATTTCCTTGTATAAATTCGGTGGCTGGGCTTCCCTGGTGGCGCAGTGGTTGAGAGTCCACCTGCCGATGCAGGGGACGCAGGTTCGTGCCCCGGTCTGGGAAGATCCCACATGCCGCGGAGTGGCTGGGCCCGTGAGCCATGGCCACTGAGCCTGCATGTCCGGAGCCTGTGCTCTGCAACGGGAGAGGCCACAGCAGTTAGAGGCCCACGTACCGAAAAAAAAAAAAATTCGGTGGCTTTGTAGATGATTCTGTTTTAAGTGTCTGGTTGCTTGTCAATTAATATTAAAAAGCCAAAGTTGGTCTTAATCACTGATGGATTAGTAATTTTCATTCTCTTTTCAACTACCATATTTTCCTTCTAACTGGACTATTAAAAAAATGTGTCCTGTTGGTCATAGGTTGAGTGAACACATGGTAGGGGCTAATCAAACATAAATTCCCAAAGAAAATAGAAATAGCACCTGTTTTGGTGGTTTGATGGTTACATTTCCATATACAAAATATTGGTAGAACACTAGATAAACAAATAATATGAACCAGTTTTAGCTGGTGGTCTGTGTGTCATTGCTGGTTCCCCTGCAATAATAGGTATCGAATGCCTTTAGGCATTGACAGTAAGCACAGAAAATTGATTCCAACAATGATGATTCTTGAGAAAACAAAATAATAGAACCAATAGGTTCTAGCGAAGTGTAATTTTGTCATCAATTACATGATGTTCCACCATGTCAACACTTATGCTCCAGAGTGTTTTGGATAGTTTTGCTGAGGCTGGAATTCTCAGCCAGTACACTAGGTGGTGCCTATTTCAGGATGCAGCCAGTGATAGCTGTTCATAAGTGGAAACTCAGTTATCAACTGTACTTTCTTTTTTCTTTACTCAAGTTTGTCTATTTATCTATCTATCCATCTACCTACCTACCTATCCTACTTAGCCACCTACCTGTCTATTGTTACCTACTTGTTGGTAGCTATTCAAGTGCAAGACCATAAAAAAATTCACAATATTAACTGAATAGAGATGATATAACGTTGTTAATCATCTTTAATAAAGTCTGGAGATATAATATTAGGTGTATCTTGTTTATTCCTTTCTTACTAAATAGGAGATCCCAAGTTATGTTATTTTATATTCTCATTAATAAGCAACCAATATATAATATCTACCATCTATTATTGTAAACTATTATGAACGATTTGTACTAGTATTTAAAATTATGGGATGGCCAGCAAAAAAGCTACTGAATCTGCAGTTCATTGTATATGTTATGAATTATCTGAGTAATGTTTAAAATTATGAGTCAATCAGCCAAAAAGGTATTGCATATGTTACTCATTATAACATTAATAAAAGCAAACATGTCTTCCTATAATCCAATTATTGGTAATTTGGGAGCTATTTTCTAAGCAAAATGTCCCCATAAGTTTGTTTTTCTCTTGGTTGATAACTGTGGTACTTTTGAGATAAAGCTGCTAGCCCAGCATGTTTTTTTTTTTTTCTTCGTGAATGATTTTATTCAACTTAAAATGACTGTTCCTAACAGCAGGTGCTCTTTTCTTTGTTTTAAATATATTGAACGTGCCTTTGGTGTTCACAAATACTGAAAAATCAACTATAAAAATGGTGGAGTGGGCTTCCCTGGTGGCGCAGTGGTTGAGAGTCCGCCTGCTGATGCAGGGGACACGGGTTCGTGCCCCGGTCTGGGAAGATCCCACATGCCGCGGAGCGGCTGGGCCCTTGAGCCATGGCTGCTGAGCCTGTGCGTCCGTAGTCTGTGCTCCACAGCGGGAGAGGCTGCAACAGTGAGAGGCCCGCGTACAGCAAAAAAAAAAAAGGTAGAGCAAAAAGAGCTATATACATATGATAAGAAAATAATAATTTAGCTCTAATTCACATCTTCTTTAAAGAAGATTTTTTGCTAAGTTCAGTAACTTACAACATGCATTGCACCTTTCAGGGAATCCTTAGATTTACTTTCAAAATACAGTTAAGCATTGAACAATGTGGGGGTTAGGGGCACTGACTCCTTACATAGTTGAAAATCTATGTGCCGCTATCTCTGCCTCAGAAACAAAGGAATTGATAAATGACTCACCCAAGAGCAGGAAACTGGAAACAGTTTTCAAAGACTCAGGACTCAAACCCTAGGGCTTTTGATTCCGCATATTGTGATCTCTAATTGAACACAAACTTGTTCCCACATTTAGTTAAAGATCTGGAAAATGAGAATACAGGTACTATGTTTATTGAAAAAAAATCCACATGTAAGTGGACCATGCAGGTTCAGACCCATGTTGTTCAAGGGTCAACTTGAACAAGAAACAAACAGTTATAGCATCTGACTAGTTCCCTTATTATAAGTAAAATAAAATCTTTAACAGCTGTCAATCTTATATCTTTATGACAATTGTGATTTTAACTTTTAAAAAAATTAATTATATTTTTCAAGTTTTGAGCTATCCAATGGATTCAACAGACAGAGTCAGGTAAATATTTTCACAAGAGAAATATACTTACTTCATGGGAAAATTAAGCCTACCTCATGTCTTTTCTCGGCTCCCAGAGGGACAACAGAATTTTGCGGAGTTTGTTTTTCTCGTCTTAATTTTTTCTCTAGTAATTTTATGCTTTTTGTTTGCTTGTTTTGTTTGGGGTTTATTTTTGGCCCGATAAGTTATTTCTCATTAGTGTCAAGAATGACTGGCAATTTGGTGTTATGGTCTCACCATTTGGTGAGGTCTGTAAGTAGATTAATGGTTTATAGAGACCTGTTCTCTGTTGGGTAAGAGGCAATAGAGAATCTGGTTTGTTAGTCTTTATTTGTTTGTGTATTTGTCAGCTTTTAGCTCAAATCAATTAAGAATTTTGTGCCCCCTTGGAAGGAGAATGGCTCTTTCAGGTCTGGACTGTATATAATAGGACATAATGGCTATGCAATCAAAGGTTTGCATAGAATGTCATATTTGAGAATGATGCTTACATAATCAGCCCAAGCTACTAAGACTATAAACTTTGACTACAAATGCAGCAGAGATAGAAGAGACAACTCTCTCATTAGAAGAAACAAATGTAATTGGACAAAAAATATTTTGGGATAGAAGATACAAAGACTGTCTTTTTCAGAGAACAAGCTAGTGAAATATATTTGGTCCACATGGACTGAAAATTTTCATTGACAGTTATTTCCCTTCTAGAAGGGAACAGAGGAGGATTTTCAGGCAGACTAGAAATGCTAGGCCCAAACACAGAGCCCAGAGCAGGGGTGAGGGTGAGTGTGACATCTTGCATCCTGGACACCCACTGGTAGGTACAGAATGGGGACAAAGGCTCCTGAGGAAGCGTGGAAATAGGATGCCTCAGACACAGTTGACCGTCTCAATGTTTCCAGGACATCAATTCCTGTTTCTGAACCAACTGTTCTTCCTAAAAAAATCACGATCCTTAGAATCTGCTTGAAGTCTGCATGATGTGGCACTTAGCACTTTGCTTTGCTTAAGAAAGGAGGAAGGTCTGCATTGGCAGGATCGTTCAGCCCTCGGCTCTGCCTGAGCCTGGAGTTCTTCCACGTGTGGGCCATGCTATCTTGCCTGAAATTTATGCCTTCCTCCCAGTCTCCTCTCCAGAACCAGGCCTATGACTGATGTGTGCCCTTACACTTCGGGGACCACACTAGCCAAACACAGCTCTGATTTGAACAGGGCCTAGGCTCTGCCCAGAGGCTGGAACTGACTTGGCATTCTACAAGACACCTTACTGACTTTTCCCTTTTTCCCTTGGATGATTCCACAGAGACAGATGACTCATACTTCTCTGAATTTCATTTTTTGAGGAACCTATGCCCTTTGGGGCAGAAACTGGGATATCTTGCTCAGCAGGGTCTCTGCTATTCCTTTTTCCTTCACAGGCTGGCTCTTTCCCTCGTTGTGGAAGGTCACCCTTCTTGTATTCCCTTCTAGATTGTCTCCTAGTTACTGGCTGCTGGATGCCTCATTTTCTTCAGATGGGTCTAAATTGGCATCCTAGATCTTTCTTAGGGTCTGAAACTTAGGAGGTCCATGCTTCTGCGATCCTAGGGCTTGCCGTCCCCTCTATGTGAATATATAACACCTGGGAAGGTACCATATTCCCAGGGTGCATGCTATGGGGATGGGGCTATGAGCCATTAGCAGCCAAAGTACCCGAGACAGGGAGCACTTCAGTGGCAAGTTATGAACCTCACTTTTAGGCTTTACTTTGTTTTGAGCTTGCTATGTATTTATTTGTTTGTTTGTTTGTTTGTTTGACTGGGGCGGGTCTTAGTTGAGGCACGCTGGATCTTTGTTGCTGCGTATGGGATCCTTGTTACGGCATGCAGGATCTTTAGTTGTGGCATGCGAACTCTTAGTTGCAGCACATGGGATCTAGTTCCCTGACCAGGGATCGAACCTGGGCCCTCTGCACTGGGAGCGTGGAGTCTTAGCCACTGGACCACCAGGGAAGTCCGTGTTTTGAGCTTCAACTGAGAAGAAAGTTGGTGTTTAAGGTGTGGTTTCCCTAGGTTTTGGATTACCAACAGTCATGGTGCAATGAGGCATTCCTTGGTTATTAGAGCCCATAAACTACGCAGATTTCCAGTTACTGTCTGGAAGCTTCCTAGCTCAATGGTGCTCAGAATGTATCTTCATTTTTTGCTTTTGAGGCATCATGGACGCTGCAGCCCTAATTATACTATCTCTTTGGAAACATTGGCCCTTGAAGGCACCTCTAACACTACCTTCCATATCTCTACTCCATGAGGACACCTATGCTATGGCTGGAGTCTCCTGGGGCACAGTTTTCATTCTTATCTTTGGGTTCATGGTCTGCTGTTACTCAACTTATAGTTAGCTCTGGGTCACCCTCTTGGCCCCCAACTGAGTCATACTCTGCTAGGTTTTTCTCTCCTGCAGAGTATGAGGGTTTTAAAATGTATTTGCTGCCTTCCCTAGCCTGATGAGTCTATGCAAGACCACCACAAATATCAAAGCAGGAGCACCTCATGCCTCTGGACTTGCTCACCCCTAGGTGACCACCCCTAGGTGGTCCAGGGTTGGTACTTCATTTTTTCTGATTATCCATTTTCCCTAGCTCAGTTGTTGAGTGAATCTCCTCTGAAATGTGGATGACTGAGTGGGGAAAGATAGCTTGGTGAAAAAGCCAGGCTTGAGCCTCTCTCATCTGATACCATAGTTTTATGAATCCAAGGACCTTCAGAAGTAGGCCCACTTTGCCACTGATGAAAGCAAGTGAAATAGATGTTTGGCTTCTGGTGGTATTCTCCCTTGGGCCACTCCAAAATTCCCTGAGTGACTCATCAAGTCCTTTTTTGTCTCTCCCTCAGCACCAGCCCCATGAGTGAGTCTTCATTGGATAGCTTTCTGAGCCCCTTGATAGGTTATTTTTGGACCCCTCTTGAGGTTATTCCTTAGCTAGAATTATCTGGATCTTCTAAACAGAATACTGGATGCTTCAGGTCAATCCTCTTGAGATCCTTGTTTCTCTGGCCCTTCATCACAGAGAGCTGTGAGAGTCCTTGTTGCTTCTTCATCTGTGAGGTTCCTGGTAATTAACCTCTAGGCTGCATTGGTGCCAGTCTCGGATGCTGAAGGCTGACCCCTCTCTTCTTCTTTGAGCCTATTTTGAAGGTGATACACAAGTTGCTTCCACATTTCCCTGTTCAAAACAAATTCTTCAGGAAGGTTAGAGGTATTCTCCATTTTCTGTAGCACTCTACTTCCTTAGTAACTGGGTATTGACCATGAATACTGTATCCTAGAATTCTGGCCCACATCTCAGAACCATGGGAGAATCACAAAGGGGTCTCCAGGGTTGGGGGGGAGACAAAACATGATGAACCTACAGACCATCCACCACCACCCTCATTTCTCCTATCAGATCTCCACCACCCATCCTGAGCCTATTAAATCCCTACAGCCTTCCCTGGGCCTTGTTATTTTCCAACTTCCACCTTTCAGCTTGTATATGTTGGTATGTGTTGGGGTCAGGACTTGGAAGACTAAATATACATACACACAACACACACAACATATGTACACACATATACATATTTACCAAATATACATATATATGTATGCATATACATATACACGTACACACCCCATGCACACATACAAGCCCACACCTTAGTAGAATTTTCTGTGTATTCCACATATATCCAGATATTAGCTCCATTGATCTTTACTCCTTGGCATTTGTGGCTTTAACTTCACCAATTCAGTAGTCTTGAAAATCTGGAGATTTCCCAGAAATTTTTACTAATTCTCAGCAGTTCACTCCCTTAGAATCTCCTCTGTTCTCATCTCAGTCTTCCCAACGTAGTATATTTTTTTTCTTGCATTAACCCAGACATAGACCTCAACTCTCACCATGCCCCCCGCTTCGAGTTTACCCAAAATATTATATTTGCACACACAACAAATCAGTAAGCAGAATAGCCTCTGTGTTAAAGGTGCTAGAAGAGAAAAAAAGCTGGAGAAAGGTGTGAGTACCCCCCATAGCAGATCATGTAAATACTCTCAGTCATTGCCATTCTTGTCCTTCTCAGAATGCTTTGCCCTGAGACCTCCCAAAACTCCCCCAAAACACTTCCCAATATTAAAAAAAAATAGTGAGAGAAAATATGTGTGTGTGTTTGCCATGTGTTCCAGGCCTGTAACAGATTTGAAACACAGCATCACTGTTAAGATCACTAACTGCTCAAATCAAACACCATCTAAAGTATTTGCTTTGATTTCCTCATTTCCCTCTCTTTCTGTTGCATTGGCCATGGGAGGACATCTAAACCTTTCCCACTCATAGGATGAGCATTTATTAGTGCTGTCTTACTTTCTTTGCCCAGTTTCTCCTGCGACAGAATCTTCTCCACAGGTGCTGTCCCCTCCAAAATTCTTGGATTTCAAGCCGTGCCCCTAATCTGTTCTTCCTTCACTGCAGGATTTCTTTCCATATGGAGAATTTCCTCCACACATCCTATCATCTCTGCCACTGTCAATGATAAAATAACCTGACCCCGATTGGCCCTAAAACCTTAGGACGCCCCATATAGAAACACCTTTGCCTTCTAAGTCTGAAGGAATGTAAACTCTAGAAAAGATAATATTAAGGTGATATAAAGGACTATAAAAATGGCCCATCAACTTTGTTCTGCAAAAATATCAGTATCATAAAAGTAAAAGAAAGGCTGGAGAACTTTTACAGATAAAAAGATATGAAAGATATTTGATGACTAAATAGATATAGCCTGGATCTTAAAGTATAAGGCGTACTAATAGGTGAATTAACAAAATAGCAATACAACCAGCAGATTAGATTAAAGTTCTGTATACATATTTAGTTCAATGAAGTTATTAACTGTTCTACAGGTGTAATAGGAAATATCCCTTTTATTTATTTATTTATTTATTTATTTATTTATTTATTTATTTATTTATTTTTTTGCTGTACGCGGGCCTCTCACTGCTGTGGCCTCTCCCGCTGCGGAGCACAGGCTCCGGACACACAGGCTCCGCGGCCATGGCTCGCGGGCCCAGCCGCTCCGCGGCATGTGGGATCTTCCGGGATCGGGGCACGAACCCGTGTCCCCTGCATCGGCAGGCGGACTCTCAACCACTGCGCCACCAGGGAAGCCCCCTTTTATTTATTTTTATTGGAGTATAGTTGATTTACGATGTTATGTTGGCTTTCTGCTGTACAGCAGAGTGAATCAGTTATACATATACATATATTCCCTCTTTTTTAGATTCTTTTACCAGTGTTGAAGTCCTAACCTCTAGCACCTTGGAATGTGCCTTTATTTGAAAATGGGGTTATTGCATATGTAATTATTTAAGATATGGTCATCCTAGAGTAGTATGGGCCCCTGATTTAATATTACTTTTCTTTTCCCAGAACAGGTTTGTTTATTCAATAGCAAAGAGCTGAAAAATGTCCCACAAAGGAGCAGAACCTGACCCAAGGCCTGTGATGCATCTCTACCCCACAGAGGTGCCAGCTGGGCCAGGTAGAGCTGAAGGCAGCAGGAATGGGAGGCCCCACCCCAAGAGGGGCAGACAGGCATGGGGGGATGATGTAGTGTAAGGACCAGGCAGGCAGAGCCCTTTCAGGTCTTGTTGAGTGTCCAGAGCAGATCCAGAAGGCTGAGAGGGTCGTCAGTGGGCTGGGTAGCCCACAAACCCTGCCCGTTATGGGCCTGCAGAAAGCCATAAGATGAGGGCCAAGTGAAGACACAGAGGTACAAAGGGAGAAGGCCATGCGAACACAGAGGCAAAGATTGGTGTTTATGCAGCTGCAAACCAAGGAAGACCAAAGATTGCCAGCAACCCCTCAGAAGCTAGAAAGAGACAAGGAAGCACTCCCCTGCAGATTTCATAAGGAGTGTGGCCCTGCTGATACCTTGATTTCACACTTCCAACCTCCAAAACTGTGAGACAATACACTCCTGTTGTTTTAAACCGCCAGGTTTGTGGTGCCTTGTTACAGCAGCCCTAAAAAGCTGTTGAATAATACAGTAGGTGAATCTGGGTAAAGGGTTTAGAGGTGTTCTTTACTATTCTTGCAACTTTCAGTATGTTTGGAATTACTGCAAGTTAAAAAGATTTAAAAACTAGAAACACACACACAAACACACACACACATATACACACACTCAGAAATGGAAAGTCTTTTACCAGTTTCACTTTCATCACCCTTGTCTGAATCACCATCATCTCTCTAGGCTATTGCAGTGCCTTGTCATCGTTCTCCTGCTTTGATGTTTGCCCACTCGCCCATCAGCATTGTCTAGTTTCAACAAAGTGTGATCTATTTAAATTGTGTGTGAAATCATGGCACTTCTCTGCTCAAAGTTTTGCAGTGACCCTCCATTTCACCCTGGGTGTAAACTGAGGTCCTTACAATGACCTACAGATTTTTACAGGATGTAGCCCCTTAATGTTTTCTTCTACCACTTTTTCTCTCACTCTGTTCCAGCCACAGTGACCTTGAACATGCCAGGCACTGACCCATGGGTTTGTTTGTTTGTTTGTTTGTTTTTTATTGCTGTATGCGGGCCTCTCACTGTTGTGGCCTCTCCCGTTGCAGAGCACAGGCTCCGGACGCGCAGGCTCAGCGGCCATGGCTCACGGGCCCAGCCGCTCTGTAGCATGTGGGATCTTCCCGGACCGGGGTACGAACCCGTGTTCCCTGCATCGACAGGCTGACTCTCAACCACTGCGCCACCAGGGAAGCCCTGGCCCATGTTTTAACTTTCGTTCTCTGAATTCTCTAATTGACTTACTCTTTTACACATTTAATTCTTTCAAGTCTTTGCTCAAACTACATCCTGTTTAATGTCTTTGGACACCCCTATTTAGGAGAGGACACTGCATCCTCTCCCCAGGAGTCTCTCTAATAGTCCCAGTCCACCTTACTGTTCTGGGTTACCTTCTATCATACTGTTTACCTTGCTTATTGACTTTTATGGATTATTGTCTGTCTCTGCTGTAATATAAACTCCTCAAGAACAAGGTCTTTTTTGCTGTATTTTGCTGTATCTCAAATGCCTAGCGCATAGTGGGTGCTTAGTAAAATCTGTTGAATGAGTGTCATGTTAAATGAAATTGACTTAAATCATACTATTACATTGGTAGGAAAATCTTAAAGTAAATATAAATTTAGTAATCACTTTCTCTCCTAGTTACCTGTGAAATAATCTGTCATTTTGTTTGAAAATACATAGCTATACCAATGACTCTTTGCAATAATAGATTATTGGTAAGTAGCCCTAATTACTTAGAGTAGAATTTTTTAAAGTGTAATAAATACAGAATTCTCACTCTGTTCTGCAGTGTGGATCTTCCATCATTCTTACAATCCTATATTATAAAATAGTCTTTTCAGAGGAGCTACTTCCTTAGTCTACTCACATATATTCTCCGGTCTCTTCCCGGCCAGTCATTTCTCTGACATTCCATGATCTGAGAATATTATTAGGAAGCTGTTGGCTGCAGGTAAAAGTAAGCCCTAACCTATCAGGCTTAAAAATTAGCATCTTTATTATTTTACCTAAAAAGAAGCTCTGGGATAAGCAGGCTCTAAGTTTGGTTAATTTAGTGTTTCACTGACTTCATCAAGGGACTAAGTTCTTTATTTTCACTCAGATTTCTTCAACATACAGTTTTTCTCCCATTAAGGAAGCAAAGAAAAAAACGAAAAACAGGTTGTCCCAAATTTAGCCACGGTATGCAGGCATATCAACATTAAAAAAAAAGAAAAGGGATTATTTCTTTGTGTGTGTTTCTCTTGATTAGTAAGGAAACTTTTCTCAGAAGTTTTCATCGACTTTTCCATATATCTTATTGGATAAGATTGTGTCATATGCATTTATTCAAACTAGTCACTGGTGAGTGGAATGAGACAATTAGGATTAGGTTACACCAGTGGGTGGCAGACTTTTTCTGTAAAGGATCAGATAGTGAATACTTCAGGCTTTGCAGGCAATATTGTCTTTGTTGCAGTTACTCAATTCTGCCAAAGTAGCGGAGAAGCAACCAGAGATATATGTAAAGGAATGACATGGCTTTGTTCCAGTAAAGCTTTATTTGTACAACAGATGGACCACTTTGCTTCCCTGGATTAGACAAATTTGGATTTATCCCTTCTTCACATCCTTGAGTTTGAGAAGAAAGAGGTAAATAAATTCTCAAACAAAACCCATGCTCTTCCTCTAGGTAAGAAAAGGATAATGTCCAATGGATAAGCAACTAGCTGTATGTCCTACACAAGGGCCCTCATGTTAAGTTTGACATTTTCTTGCTATTAAAATAGAGATATGTAAAAAGTCTTTTAAAAAGAAGTTAAGAAATCTGTGGTTGAGTTCTGAGAACCAGGATGTGGTAGTTTCCTACCCCATGTAGTTAAGTTAGAGGTGAATATTCAAGGAGGTAGTTATCCAGTTTTGTTTTTTTTTTTTTGCTGTATGCGGGCCTCTCACTGTTGTGGCCTCTCCGGTTGCTTGCGGAGCACAGGCTCCGGATGCGCAGGCTCAGCAGCCATGGCTCACGGGCCCAGCCGCTCCGCAGCATGTGGGATCTTCCCGGACTGGGGCACGAACCCGTGTCCCCTGCATCGGCAGGCGGACTCTCAACCACTGCGCCACCAGGGAAGCCCAGTTATCCAGTTTTACTCCTTTTAATTTTTCTTTCCAAAATACAGATGTACCTTTAGAATCAACCCTAAATTTCTCAAATCAGGACTCAGAGAAGGGGAAGATTATGCTCTAGTAACGCTAGTTTTATTGGTGATTTTGTTTAATGGGTCAAAAGAAATGTGGTAAAACAAATGAGTACGAATTGCTGAGATGAGACAATTTAAAGATTCCCACTGAAAACAAAATAGAGAACATGAGGGAGTATATATGTTAAGAAATGTTGAACAGATTCTGTTTATATTTTCTTGAGTGCCATCTTTTTCACTCATGATGCTACTCTAATAATAGCATGTGCATTGTAAATAGAAAATATGATTTGTCAGGAAATTGACTTTCTTGTAAAATTAAAGTTTCATTGTCATATATTAATATTTGGAAATAACTGTTATTCTGATGCAATATATAATACTAACACCTACAAGAAAAAAATACGGGAGGAGAATTAGCATGTGTTGTTAAATATTAGTTACTTATACAGGACAGGAAGTAACTGACACTTTTTAGATGCTTAACAGTTCTGGATCCATATTATCAGATAAGCCCTCCATTGACAGGTGTCATTCTAGGAATCACATGGTTGTCCAACTCGTGGAGAGTTGTGTTCAGAAACGGGTGAGTACTTTCCTAATATTTCAAGATAATACTTATAGTGACAATCACCTAGTTTGGCTTGAAATAATCTGAAGCTTCTTGTGAACCAACTTAGTTCTGGAGAGAAAAATCACTGTCTTTCAGACATGTTCTTTAATTGTCAGGGAATAAAAAAGTCAACTTTCTCAGTGAATTGTCGGGAAGAATTGTGGTATTATCTGCTATGTTGCTAAGCTTTTAGTAAGTACTCGTGTTTGTTTGATCTCCTTTTGAGTATAAATGTCCCCCAATTTCTAGAGATGGCATGGGAATAAGTAAGTTTCTGTAGGCCCTGTAATCAGTAGTATCTGACCCAGCCTTAGAAGACACTAACTTGTATAGAGCTATATCATCTGTAAATTATATCCTGTAAAGAAAACAGGCTGGAATTAACACCACTTTGCTATTTTTTAGGCACCTAGCTTTTATGTCTTACTTGGAAAGACATATTCTGAGGTATGTGTCTGAAGGGCTGGAGATGGAGAGAACAAAAATTGTGCCAGAGTAATTTTTTTTTTTGCGGTACGCAGGCCTCTCACTGTTGTGGCCTCTCCCGTTGCGGAGCACAGGCTCCGGACGCGCAGGCTCAGCTGCCATGGCTCACGGGCCAGCCGCTCCGCGGCATGTGGGATCCTCCCGGACCGGGGCACGAACCTGTGTCCCCTGCACTGGCAGGTGGACTCTCAACCACTGCACCACCAGGGAAGCCCCAGAGTAATTTTTGAAATGGCCAGCTTGATATTCTTGCTTTCCTGTGAACCCTACCTTGAATCCTGATTTCTGTTATGGACTTTGAATTATTTCACTGGTAGGCCTTCTGGAACATATGTGTTCTTTTATTCATTGGCTGCTTGGTAGATTCAAAGGAACCTTCTTTCGTTTGTTCATTCCTTTAATCTTTGTATCATTTGTTCATCACTTCATTCATTTGTTCAATACAGAAAGTGTTTGTTGAGCATCTACTCAAGCACTTGATCTCTGATTTCTTTTCCATTACTTTCGTTGGTATCATTCATTTATCATTCAACAAATACTAGTGCCTGCCATATGCCAGGCATAAAGGGTTAAAGACAAGTGATAATTCTTCTTGTGAAACTCCTGGCGTAGTTGACTGTGATGTCTTCTCTGTGAATCACTCCTATCTTGTCTGTGCTCTGAGCAATGATCCACTTCTAACCTGTGAAAGATTCGTACACTGGACCTCTTCCACTAGTAAATTGAAGCACAGCCTTTCATGAAGTTATAGCAACTTTTAAGGAATCTTCACAAGTTAGCATCGCTTCCCTAGTTCTCATTTCAAACTGGCTCCTAGACCTCTACTGCTTTTTATAGATTTCCATGGATGCTATTTACCTGGATTCATCCTGTGTATATAGTGGAGGTTAACTGCCCATTTAAAAATTCAAAGCACTGTTATTCCCTTTTCATTCCTTCTTGGTTTTCCTAGCTTGAATTAATTGATTTTTTTATGAAAGAAAAATCAAGAAAGAGCATGTCTGAATTATTCTACAGTTAACACTTATTGAGTGAATACCATGTGCCAGGATGGCGACGCTGCATTTCCTGGTAATCCTCAAAATAATACTTCAGCGTGAGGGTTAACTTCTTCATTTTATAGATGAGGAGCCAGAGACTCAGAGATTTGGTCACTGTCTCATGTTAGTATATGTCATCAATGGTCAGATCTGGATTTGAACTTAGAGTTTTCTGGCATAAATTTTCCAATCTTTTAATGCTTTCCTAAGTAAAGAGTATCTGTCTTGTGAAAAAAAGATGAAAGCTGGTAAGTACATACTTTTGAAGATAGAGCATTTTCAGTAATGTGTGAATTCTCTTGAGGGAATAGTGCAGCAGAGATTTTGGTTTCCCACATATGGGGTTCTTGACTTGTGACAAATTCATACAGAACCATAAATCTGTACTCCTGTCATACAAGGAGGAAGATGTATTTGTCTTATAACAATGTTCTTTTTAGCTTTGGAAAATTTTAGGTTTATCCTGTGAACTTGGTTGCTCTCAATTTTATTACCATTTGAAATACATATTTTCTCACATCACAGCAAAAGAAGATAATGCCTTTGGATGACTCATTTTTAATATTCAAACAGAATAACACATAGAATTCAAACTGGTGTCAGTTTTCAAGTTGGTATGATGCTATTTTTTAGCCAGTACATGCAGAATAGGAAAGTGTTTATACCATGCAGATTTGTACTAACCCCATAATAATTTAACTTATGGTTGTGAAAGCATACAGTGGATATATCCTATCTGAATCACAAAATGCTTATTCTAGTTAACCCTCCCCCATTTTTATTTCTAAATATCCAAATATATGAATAGCTTTGAACCTCTGAATTGGCATGGAGTCAGTCAAGTAGAAAAAAAGTCAGAGAAATAAAACACTTCTACTCCTCCCTCCACCCATCACAGGCATCAGGGACTGGCATAGAGTGTACCTGAGACTTAATTTGCTTCATTTTGAGTTTCATTTTCAAAGCTATTTCTTTTCCAGGCTTCCCATTTCGCTTTATTTGAAAACCAGCTCTTATCATTTTAGTCATTATTGTCACAGATTCCAAGTTCTTAAATTATGTTGATCACAAAAGATACCGGTTTTATGTTCTCATCGCACTCAGTGGCTGTTCCAGTATCCCATCTGAGGGGCACACTGGCGATGTTCAGCGCAGATGATAGCTTTTGTTCTGAGCAAGCACGCAAAGACATGGCTGGGGAAGCTGAATCACATTTCATTCACACAAGAAAGGAGTGTCTCTCCGGGTCCTGCAGCCCGTGGCCAAAAGATGTCAGAATACCTACAGCAAACATATAAGCAGCATAATTAGCTCAGTCTCTAGCTGGTAGCACCCCTCACTTGGCATTATTAATCCAGGTGTCCTAAAGGCAAAGCGTTGACAGCCTGTAGTTGGCTGAAATACATATTGACCTATGTTTTTTTCAAGATGCAGCTTAAGCTCACCTCCTAGATACAGGCTTCTATGATCCCACCCTCTACTTCTTTTTCTTCCACTGTTTCGTGTCCGTACCATTGTTTTGACGTTTTTCTCGTGTGCTTTTAAAAAAGTGTGTGTGTGTGTGTGTGTGTGTGTGTGTGTGAGAGAGAGAGAGAGAGAGAGAGGGAGGGAGACATTCTCCCATAGATTGTGAGCTTTTCCACTGCAGGGAGTCCCCCCTTATTCACCTACTATCCTCTTGTCCCTACCTTTATTCTGTTATAAATATTTTTATGAATTGATGGCTTTGAAATGACTGTTTTTTAATAGTATAATGGAAAGAGCCCTCTGGATTCTGGTTCTGACTCCATGACTCCTTAGTCATTAATACCTTTATTCAACATGATTAATTAATTGAGTGCCTACTCTGTGCCAGATTGTTTCCAGCCTTGGGAATATAAGAGTGAACAAAACAGTCAAGATACAGACTAGACATCCCTGTTGTCCTAGGGTTTGCACTTTATGGAGAAGACAGATGATAGATAACACATGAAAATTGTCAAGACAAGCATCAAATGAATGGCATGCAGAGAATTAAAATAGGAAATGTGTAAATTATTATTTTAGGTTTGGTAGTTAATTAACTGAGATATAACGAAATCAACCATGAAGGTCAGGGAAAAGGAATTCATGACTGAGGGAATAGTTTATGCAGAGACTCCAAGGCAGCAATGTACTTGTCATATTCTAAGAATGTGAAGGAGATCACTGTGACCAGTGTCCTGGGTGAGGGTGAGATGACAGAGAGATAAGAAAGATGAATGTTTAGCTTTTATTTTTAGTGCATTGGGATAGCATCTTAGGTTTCAAGCTGCACAGTGTTGATATTCAGTTTGTTTTAAAAGTATTACTCATGTGGAATGTGGGGAATGGATTTGAGAGGGGGGAAGAAATAATAAGGGTGCTAGATGGGACATTATTGCACCAGCCAAAGCAAGAGATTGTTCATAGGTCTAGGTGGTGGTAATAGAGGTGAAGATGGGTGGATAGATTTGGGGATATGTTTGAGGTCAAATTAAATATTTACTGATGGTTTGTGGAGGCTAAGTGAAGAAAGGAATCAAAGCCTTTGTAAACATGGGTAAGTCACTTAAATGTTTCTAGTGATGGGCCCCTCATAAAATCCTAATTATAGATACATCAGTGGTTCCCAACTGGGGGTGATTTTGCCACCATTCCCTCCTCCCCAAACCCTGGAGACATTTAGCAATATTTGGAGACAATTTTAAATATCACACTGTGTATGGAGTTGATGCTATTAGCATCTAGTGGGTAGAGGCCAGGGATGATGATATGCATCCTACATTGCACAGGGCAGCTGCCTCCGCAAAGAATCCTCTGCCCTCAAATGTCAATCATGCTAAGGTTAAGAAACCCTGAAGACATCTACCCTCCTCACAGGGCGATTGTGAGGATTTACTGAAATAATATGTTGTAAAGCCGGATGGAGGTTTTAAATTCTGTACACAGTTTTATTGATGCCACAATTTTACAATATATGTTGGAGTAAACACAGTATATTCTTGCAGTTGAGTATTCAGAATGATCTCTTCTCTTCTTGTCCTGAATGAACGTGGTGCATTTTGAGTGCGGTACTTTGGGCAGTAGCCCCATCAGCCTTCAGTAGAGTAGCAGAGAAGAACTAAAAAAAATTTGCTTCCAGGTTTCTTTTGACTCTACAATAGCTACAACTTTAAATTGTGTTGCAGAAAAGTGATGATAAAATTCATTGGAAATGAGTTGCAAAGTAAACTTTTATTTTTAAGAGAAAATGGTGGGTGGGAGAATGTGAGACTTTAGGGGCAGTGTGCTACCTCTTCCCCTGAGAAATGGCAAGGGAATTAATTAAAGAAGCTGGCAAGAAAGCAGAGTCATGAATAGAGTAGCCAGTTCTCCATGCCTTCCATCTCCAGCACTGAGCATCCACTTCTTGTTTTGCTCTGCACCAAGCTCTTGTTAGTAACCTCCCACAGGGCAGGGTGCCTCCCTCCAGGAAGTTAATGCCTCCAAATGAGAGGAACAAGCAAGCCATTCCTGTAATTAAAACACTCCCTACAATGAAAGAGAGGTTAAAAAAAACTGCCTCAGTGAGTTCTTAATTGGGTACAAGATAATGTTGGTAGAAGTTTAAAATACTTAAGCAGCAGTAAATATTCAAGGCAGTCATTGAAGTAGTCAATGGCTAGGTGAATGCGTGCATCAGTTCACAGAGCATCACTTAATCAACAGTTCAAGTAAACAAGAGGAGAATTAAAAATGCAGAACTTAAAATACAGAGAATTAGCAAAGTTGTTAATTACATACAGGTTCTTTCTTACTCCAGGCATTGACTGTTTAAAGTTTGGTCAAAGTGTTGCTAAAAATAACCAGTTATCAAGAGATTCATTTTCAGAAGGTCTGCTTACGAAGAATGATGGCCAGGTCCAGAAGATAGCTTAGAAGTACCCAAGAATGAAGTGTTAGGAGGTGACCTCAGAATGTAAAGCCTGAGAATCCTTCAGCTGGCATATGCTGCTGGCAAGAAAATGATTTTTTTTTTCATTTTTAGTCTTTATGACTTAAAAGTTCTAGACTTTTATAGAGAGGATCTATCAGTAGACAGCCACGTTCATAGTAATATGCTGATACTGATAATGCATGATTTTCTTCATTTAACAAATTCTTACAATCCTCTAACACATTCCTATTTCAATCCTCTCAACTTATTATACACCTGCTAAGTGTAAAATATATTAAAGTGTTTTAAATATTATAGGGGAGGCTATTTTCAGTAACTCCAACTAGAAGAACAGCGTTCTTAAGCTATGTAATAGGTTCACTTGTTAAAATGAGACTTTATCCTACATGCATTTTTCTTTTGCTTTTTGAAGGAAATATGACTTTTTTTCACTTCAGAGAGCAGCTTCTCGTTCTTTCTCTATCTTCAGGAGCCATTAAGCAGTTTTTCATTTTGAAGGATATATATTGATCCCAAGACATTGTCTGGTTGGAGAAAAACAGTGCATATTTCTAAGGTTTTCTGATGTCAAGGCTCCTAGTCCTTAAAGTAGCAGGATAATCAGATTAATGTGTTGTTGCTTATATTTTCCTTGGAAGGGTCACGGAAATGGGGGTTAGAAGTATTTGTTCTAATTTCAGCATTGTTACTACTTACCTCTGTGGCCTTGGGCAAGTCATTTACCTTGAGTTTCAGTTTACATGCAGGGATGTTAAAGTAGAAAGGGTCAATTCGTTAAGTGGACTTGAAACCTGATGGAGAGTAAGAATCGTACCCAAATGGATTTGAAACCTGAGGGGAGTGTTAGAACCCACTGAATTTAGGTTTTTCCAAAGTCTCAGGAAATGCATTCTTTTACACCATTCTCCTGGTGTTTGTGCATCACTGAAAATTCATTCCCTTCAATTTGCAGACAATAAAAATGTAAGGTTCAGAGAAACTAAGTAATTTGCTCAAGGTCACATAGCTAGCTAATGGTGGCACTTGGACTTTAAATGTAATCTGCTGACCTGCGAAACTGCTTATTCCCCAATTTATTAGCTGCTTATTTAATCTGGGGATGACCATACCTTTTTGAGTAACAATCACAATTTAATATAAAAAAATACACAGACACACACACTCATATACTAAGCAAACTGGGTATAAAGGAAATATGTATAACATAATAAAGATCATATGTGACAAGCCCACAGCTAACATCATAGTCAGTGGTGCAAAGCTAAAAGCTTTCTTCTAAGATCAACAGCAAGACAAGGAAGCCCACTCTCACCACTCCTATTCAACATAGTACTGGAAGCTCTAGCTAGAGCAGTTAGGCAAGAAAATAAATAAATAAATAAATAAAAGACATCCAAATCAGAAAAGAAGGAGTAAAACTGTCTCTATTTGCAGATGACATGAGATTATATATAGGAATCCCTAAAGACTCTGCCAAAAAACTGTTATAACTAATAGACAAATTCAGTAAAGTTGCAAGATATAAAATCAATATACAAAAATCAGTTGTATTTCTATACACTAATAACAAGCTATCAGAAAAAAAATCCCATTTATAATTGCATCAAAAAGAGTAAAATAGGGACTTCCCTGATGGCGCAGTGGTTAAGAATCTGCCTACCAATGCAGGGGACACGGGTTTGATCCCTGGTCCGGGAAGATCCCACACACCGCGGAGCAACTAAGCCCATGTGCCACAACGACTGAGCCTGTGCTCTAGAGCTTGTGAGCCACAACTACTGAGCCCATGCACCACAACTACTGAGCCTGCACGCCGCAACTACTGAAGCCCACACACCTAGAGGTATGCTCCGCAACAAGAGAAGCCACCGCAGTGAGAAGCCCGTGCACGGCAACTAAGAGTAGCCTCCACTTGCCGCAACTAGGGAAAGCTCACACACAGCAATGAAGACCCAATGCAGCCAAAAAAAAAAAAAAAGAAAAGAGTAAAATACTCAGGAATAAATTTACCAAGGAGATGAAAGATCTGTGCACTGAGAACTGTAAGATATTGATGAAAGAAATTGAAGAAGACATAAATAAATGGAAAGATATCCTGTGTACATGGGTTGGAAGAATTAATATATTGTTAAAATATCCATGCTACCCAAAGTGATCTACAGGTTATTTGCAATCCCTATCAAAATTCCAATGATGTTTTTTCACAGAAATAGAAAAGGCAGTCCTAAAGTTTCAATGGAATGGCAAATGACTCCAATAGCCAAAGTAATCTTGATAAAGAAGAACAAAGCTAGAGGCATCACACTTCTCGATTTCAAGCTATATTGTAAATCTATGGTAATCAAAACAGTGTGGTATTGGCATAAAAGCAGACACATAAACCAACAGAACAAAATAGGAAGCCCAGAAATGAACTCAGGCATATATGGTCAATTAATTTACAACAAAAAAGCCAAGAATATACAATGGGGAAGGGAAAATCTCTCCAATAAATGGTATAGGACAACCACATGTAAAAGAATGAAACTGGACCCCCTATCTTACATCGTCCACAAGAAAATCAACTCAAAATGGATTAAAGACTTGATCATAAGACCTGAAACCATAAAACTCCTAAAACAAAACATAAGCAGTAAGTTCCTTGACATTGGTCTTGCCAATGATTTTTTGGATTTGACACCAAAAGCCAAGAGTACTAGTTTCCCAGGCACATTGACCCAGCATTAGAAGCCAACACCATTAGAAGTCATTCTGCATCTACACTCCATGGGATGTCTTCATTCTGTAATTCTTTGGATTTTATTAAATTACATCTTATATGGCTTGGTTTGGTATCACAAAAGACTGCAAGAAAGAAGAGACACGACGGTCCAGAGTATAGGGGATAAAAGGCAAGAAAGTCCGATAATGAGTGGATGGAGTAGGGCAGGTAGAGTAGCCAACAGGACAGGAGAGAGCTGTCTGTAAGTGGTTCATTAGAGAGGTTCTGTAGAGAACAGGAGGAAGTGTACAAATTCTGTGGTGTTTCATATGGTAGATTCTTCCCAAAGGGAGAGCTGCCACTATTTCTTTGTCACTAGCTTGTTGAATATAATGAGAATCAGACACAAGTAACAGTGCAATAAGAAGAAAAACATGAATGTGCAGTATGCTGGAACCCAAATGAATAAAGTATAAAGGGATGACCATTCATGTCAGATGCTGGTGATAGGTCAGGTAGGATGCAGCCTGAATAGTAGCCTGAGATTTATAGCTGCTATATTTAAATAGAGCCAATTCAAAGAAAAAAAAAGAAAGTCAAGGCAATAAAAATGTAAATTGACATTACACTAAAAAGCTTCAACACAGCAAAGGAAACCATCAACAAACTGGCAACCTAGAGGATGGGAGAGAATATTTACAAGTCATATATTTGATAAGAGGTTACTATCAAAATATATAAAGAACTCAAAAAACTCAATAGAAAAAAGAAACAATTCAATTAAAAATGGGCAGGGGAACAAAATAGACATTTTTCCAAAGAAGACATACAAATGACCAATGAGTACATTAAAAAGGTGCTCAGGGCTTCCCTGGTGGCGCAGTGGTTGAGAGTCCACCTGCCGATGCAGGGGACATGGGTTTGTGCCCCGGTCCGGGAAGATCCCACATGCCGCGGAGCGGCTAGGCCCGTGAGCCATGGATGCTGAGCCTGCGCGTCCAGAGCCTGTGCTCTGCAACGGGAGAGACCACAACAGTGAGAGGCCTGCGTACCGCCAAAAAAAAAAAAAAAAAAAGGCGCTCGACATCACTAATCATCAGGGAAATGCAAATTGAAACCACAGTGAGATGTTACCTCACGTCTCTTAGAATGGCTATTATCAAAGAGACAAGAAATAACAAATGTTAGCGAGTATGTAGAGAAAAGGGAACCCTTGTGCACTGTTGATGGGAATGTAACTTGGTTCAGCTACTGTGGAAAATAGTATGGAGGTTCCTCAAAGTTAAAAAAAATAATTACAGTTACCATGTGAAACAGCAATTTCATTTCTGGGTATATATCCAAGGGAAATGAAAACAATATCTCAAACAGATATCTGCATTTCCATGTTCATTGCAGCATTTTTCACAATAGCCAAGACATGAATGCATAAAGAAATTGTATATATATACACATATACACATATATACATATATGTATATATGTATATACACAATGGACTATTATTCAGACGAGAGAAAGAAGAAAATCTTACCCTTTGTGACAATATGGATGGGACTTGAAGGCATTATGCTAAGTGAAACAAGCCAGGTAGAGAAAGACAAATACTGCAGAGTATCATCTATTTTTGGAATCTAAAATAAAAAAGTCAAACTTACAGAAGCAGAGAATATAAAAGTGATTGCCAGTGGCTGGGGGATGGAGGAAATAGAGGTTGGTAAAAGGGTACAAACTTTCACCTGTATGATGAGTAGTGTCTAAGGAGCTAATGTAAAACATGGTGAATAGTTGCAAAAATATATACAATGTGTATTCCTATATGTATACATTGCCTTTTACATAATTGACTAGCACTTAGAGAGGTTGCTTACTAACTATTCAACAATAGGCAACCTACTTAATTTATGTCAGCTTTGTTTTCCCCTAACTCAGAAACCATTATGAGACTCTCAGATGTAACTAGTCAGAGTACCTTAAAATGGTTCATATAAAAATAAAAGTGTTCATTATTATATTTTATTGGTATCTCTGTGGAGCCATAATACTTATCATTTTAACCACCAAAAATAATTTTAATGCCTTTATTTTATCTAACTAACCTAAGTGTAGCACAGGTTAATGCTTTCCTATCTAGGACTCAGGAATGTGCTCATTTATTGTGTCCTTGTATTTAACATTTTCCAGTATGTGAAATGAAAGTATTTGGACTACATGATTACAAAAGGACTATCTGGTTCTTACCTTCTAGAGGGAATATGTATCACTACCTACCATTTTATCAGACCACATTTTGTACAAGACACCATGCTAGGTTTTATAGTTAGACACTGAAAAGTGGGGTGCTATCTTTATGATGATGTGATGGCCATTTATGTGAATAATATTCATAGTCTGTCTGTCCAAGAAGTGTCTCCCTCCTATCATATTTCTGAGAGGAATAGATATATAAAGAAAGGAAAAGAAAGCAAAATAGAGTCCGTTATATTAACCTTAATATTGTATTAACCAGTTAGTATAGAACTGAAGTCTAATATGATGGACCACATGGAAGAATTCATTGTCTCTGGGATAATTAGTCTGTACTTGATCTAGTTGGACCTGCTCAGGTTCATTCTAGAACAGGTGCATGTACTGTCTACCATACACGTAGGTAGAGGGATCATATTGTGTCAGCTCATTATCCCAGACAGTCGTGCTGAGAGAGAGAAAAAAGTCAGAACATATCTTGGTGTCCTGACCTTAGAAGCCCCTTGAAAACTCTATCCAAAGGAGACTTGACCCAGTTAATGCCTTACAATTGTCCAATTCAGGTCAATTAATAGGATAGAAGCCAATAAATAGGATACTGGGCAAAACCCCTTTATATAGATAAGAAAACTAGCATATAGGTTTAAATCACAAGCCCAGAGTTGCTTAGCCAGTTAGGGCAGAATCGGTATGTGGACCTGGATATATAGTTCAAATAGAAAACAAGATTTCTCCAAGTGTCTTTTTTTTTCTCTTGCAATTTCTTCATATATTTATGTATATGAATGGTATGTGTATATTTTAAATCTATATATTCAAAGGTTTAGCCTGTGAATGTAAAAATTGTCATTTTTAAATTATTAAATTTCATAGAAAATTAAACTTTATAATTTGTATTTGAGGTTTTTAACAATTTAAGGTTTAACAATTGAGGTTTAACAATTCATTCATTGTTATAACCCATGAGGAGCACTTGTGAATACATAGAAATGCAGAGAAGTGGTTAACTTTTAAGATCTTTGATGTACAGACCTTAATAAATAGGTGCAGTAAAATTCATATTTCTTGACATATTCATTACTCAGCAAAAAATTGCATACATCTTTTTAATTATTCAGAAACTTACAATGCCTTCAAATCTTAACGATGAATTAATGCCTTTGATGTTATTATACACATTTAATAAAGTTATATGCAACTACACAGAAAAATAATATAAGCTTTTCTTTTGATCCTAAAAATAGATAATTAAACTCTTTCTTTTGCAATTGTAGAATTTGTTCACAGATTCTTCTTGAAGTTTTGTACTTTTGTAGTTTGCTGCTTGCTGGTTTGTTGGTTAAGCAAAGTAAGACTTCTGGGTCGCTTTAAAAACTGTACACATGCTTTAAAATGAATAAATGTGGTCTTTAAATAAATAATGTTAAATTAAGAAAGAACAATTATTTCAAAACTTTTTTTTTTCCATTCAGACTTAGGGCACATAAGAAAAATGCTAGTGTGTTAATTTTTGTTTCATGATTGTCCAAGGAGGCAAGGCACCGCTTTGGATAAATTTGACATGTTCAGAGAAATAGCAACCCTGTCAATTCTTGAAGAAACAGTTGGAGTTTGAAATAGTAATTTGCTGAGTGGATAATTCAGAAAGCTGAGTTATGACAACACTTCTGGTCTGAATAACAGATGGATGTCTCATAATTGTCAGTATAGAATTACGTGAAACCTACTTTGAAACTCACTAAAAATATTATTTCATTTATATTTAAGTATTTATTCATTTGTAGTAGATAGGTGTAGATTGGGATATACTTAGGATTTGCTTAAAATAGTCACTGTTTTTTTCTTCCAAATCATGAGGTTTTTTTTTTTTTTTTGGTGAGGAAAGTTCATGTCAAAATGAATTATCTTTAACATGATTTTAGTATTGTCTTTTCTTATGGCCTGTTGAGTTTAAAACAACTTTTTTAGCCTTGTTACTCCACTTTTTATTATGTGGATGATTTTCTGTCATATTCAATATATTATTTAATAATAGTGTTTTTAAAATTCCTAAATACCACTATTTAAAAATTTTTCCCAATTATGAAATTCAGAAAAGTGTGATCCCTGACTTAAAGTAGGATATTCCAACCTAATTTTACATTTCTTTGACCATGGTAGGAGCCATGTAGTTTTTCTCCAACTGAAACTTCCACCAGGGACATGAGACGTGAACTGTAGGGACTTGTATATTCCTGAAACCAGTTTGGGCCTCAAATACAACCCGGTTAAGTTCTTACTCAATTATAAGCTCCCAGAGAGCAGAGATTATATCTTGTCTTGTTTTCAAGAGCCTAATGCATGTCAGCCTCAAAGTAGCCATTCAGTAACGAATGACGAGTGTGCTTATGCCATCTTAAAACAGTCTCTCAGTTCTTTTTCTCTGGAGTCGAAATAATAATACTAGAAACACAGAATGAAACAGAAGTAATATTTGTCTCAGCAAAGTGACATGTATGCAGTTCTCGGAAAACTGGTTGTTTCATCCTTTTTAGAAGTGTACGATTATTAAGTAAACTTCTGTACTGAGTGGATAAGATGGTGTATCCTATGCAAATAACCAGGGAAGCAATCAGCAATTCTGAGAGACAAAAGTCTCATTTTGAGGAAATGCAAAACAATTGAATACATTTCATCACTTTGTATTTAAAGTAGGGAGGTGATGAATACTTACAAGAGTATTCCAGCTATTCCAGTCCTGTTTCTTAGCAGGCAGTTATTTTTACTGACAGGTGAGAATATTTCACCAGTATTTTTTTGACAGATGTAAGCTCTTATGACATACCTTTTCCTTCCATGGGCCCTCTCGCCTTCTCCTTCTTCCCAAGTAAGGTGTAGAAACAGGACTATTTTGAAGTAAAGTGAGGAAGAAGAGAGGTAATCTGTCTCTGCCTGCTCTGCCTAAACCATAGGGAAAGGTCACAGTTAGGGTCAGAGCTAATACTGTCAACTTATGAAAGAGCCCACTCATAATGTCTAACTTTCTTTGACAATATGTACAAAAGCTTCCGTATCTAAGGATGATTTTACTGTCAATATGCAATCAGGCAGGTCAATGTTCATTTCATTTGTGAAGAAAACCACATCAAGCAAATTTCATTATAAAACCTAAAAATCAATATACATTCGTGCCAGTGTTCTCTAAATAATCAATGTGAGTACTCCTTTACCCTGAAATAACATTTTTAAGGATTGGATTTTTACTAAAAGAAGAAAGAAGCCATAGTTAGTTTTTCCTTGGACAGTATTTGTATTTGATATTAAGACAGTGATATTAAGAATGACTTTTAGAGTCCGTTTTGTTTTAAATATGTTTATTGGTCAGTTATGGTGTCTACGCAAGTTGACACTGACTAGAGTGAAAATATACAGATGTGTCAATTGGTAAATATCAGAACAGTGATGAAAATCATAGCTAGTAGTGGTTTAATATGCACTGTTTATGGATGCTGTGATAAGACTTTTCTTTTGATTTTTGCATGTAATCTTTATAACTACCCTAGTACAGGAGCACATAGTTTGTGTAGGCTAAATGCCATAAGCTACAACCACCACAGAATAGATATTTTTATTTCACCTAACAGTTTAATACACATGTGCTCTTCCAGTTGTGGTCCATCCTTTCACAGAGCTTCCGAATCCTTTGCTGGATTCTCTGTTGCATCTGACACAAGAAGGGAGAAAGAAGGTGAGGATAGAAAGAATAGTTTTCAATGGAAAAGGCATCTGTCCTTTTATCCATGTTCAGTGGTGAGAGCTCAGTCATGTGGCTATACCTAATTGCAAGGGAGTCTGGGAAATGTAATCCAGCCATGGGTGCAATGGGGAAAGGAAATAAGTTTACTGAAAAACTAGCCAGTCTCTTCCATGAGAGGGTGTGTTCCTTTTTTTTTTTTTGCGGTACATGGGCCTCTCACCGTTGCGGCCTCTCCCCCCGCGGAGCACAGGCTCAGGACGCGCAGGCTCAGCGGCCATGGCTCACAGGCCCAGCCACTCCGCGGCATGTGGGATCCCCCCGGACCGGGGCACGCACCCGTGTCCCCTGCATCGGCAGGCGGACTCCCAACCACTGCGCCACCTGGGAAGCCCGTATTCCTTTTTTATAGTTAAGAACCTAAGGCTTAAAGTTCAAATAATATCTTATATCATCTGGGTGAGTTACGGTAATGCCAGGTCTGCCTCACAGTCCATGTTTTTAAGCACTGCCTGGGCTGGGTGCACCTTACTGTGATTTACCCTGGAGAACATGGTGTCTTCCTGATGAAGAGATTAGCCAGAGAGATGAATGGCTATAATTTTGACTTCCGCTCTATGCAGGGTCCTCCACTAGAACTTGCTGTAGCTCTACTGATAATGCTAAAATCCTAAAGCAGAAGTCATCAGTATACCTTGTAGGGGAAATTTTAAGAATCAGTGTGGGGCTTCCCTGGTGGCGCAGTGGTTGAGAGTCCGCCTGCCGATGCAGGGGACACGGGTTCGTGCCCAGGTCTGGGAAGATCCCACATGCCGCGGAGCGGCTAGGCCCGTAAGCCATGGCCACTGAGACTGCGCGTCCAGAGCCTGTGCTCTGCAGCGGGAGAGGCCACAACAGTGAGAGGCCCGCGTACCGCAAAAAAAAAAAAAAGAATCAGTGTGCAATTCCTGTGTTCACTTTTCCTCCTATCAAGACAACAGGTAGTGCTCCAGTTGGAGCTGTTCTGTCACCTGGGTTCCTATTAAGGTTGATGCATAGGCCCATGTTGGATGTGTAGTATGAGTGACAAATAAAGTTTTGTGTGAGCCACTGAGTTTTAATTTAATTTCATTTTGTAGATTTTGTAGTGTTATTGTTACTGAAGCATAACCTAGCCTTTCCTGACTGATACACATTTCAGCCCAGAATCTCTACTTTTAGTGTCTTATATAGAGGTCCATGAAGATATCTGTGTCCCTGTGTCTGTCTATCTGGTGATATTTGTTGGAGTCTCATTTCAATAAGTCATGGCTGAAAGAATTCAATAAGTTATGCTGTAATTACATAGTAGGGTATATGGAACTGGTAAAAAAGTTTACGCCTATGTTTACCTACATGAAAAGATGTCTATGATTATGTGGAAAATGTAACTTGAAAAATGCATAAAATTATATACACACACACACGATATTTCATAATGGCAATGAAAACTTTTTTTATATTTTCTGTAGGGAAGTAAACTTCCCAGGCAGAGAGCTGGAGGGGGTGATGGCATCCTGCATTATTCCTGCTGTAATCACAGCCACAACCATATTTTCCCTAAATCTCCAAATTAGCTTTCTTTTTAAATTTTTATTGAAGAATAGTTAATTTCCAATACTGTGTTAGTTTCAGGTATACAGCAAAGTAATTCAGTTACATATAAATATATATATACATTTCCCAGATCATTTTCAACTATACATTATTACAAGCTATTGAATATAGTTCCCTGTGCTATATAGTTAATCCTTGTTGTTTATTTATTTTATATAGTAGGGTCTTTTTGTTAATCCCATACTCCTAATTTATCCCTCCCCCCACTTTCCCCTTTGGTAACCGTAAGTTTGTTTTCTATGTCTGTGAGTCTTTTTCTGTTTTGTAACTAAGTTCATTTCTATCATTTTAGATTCCACATATATATGAATCGTATGACATTTGTCTTTCTCTGACTTCACTTAGTATGATAACCTCTAGGTATATCCATGTTGCTGCAAATGGCAGTATTTCATTCTTTTTTATGGCTGAGTAGTATTCCATTGTGTGTGTGTGTGTGTGTGTATCACATCTTCTTTATCCATTCATCTGTTTCTAATATTTAGAGATATTGAGCAACTTTTCATGTGTCTGTTGGCCATCTGTATGACTTCTTTCGAGAAATGTCTATTTATGTCTTCTGTTCAATTTTTGATTGTTTTTTTCTTTGATATTGAGTTGTATGAGCTGTTTGTATATTTTGGATATAACCCCTCATTGGTTGCATCATTTACAAATATCTTCTCCTAGTCCATAGCTTGTCTTTTCATTTTGTTGATGGTTTCCTTTTTCTGTGCAAAAGCTTTTAATTCAGTTAGGTCCCATTTTTAAATTTTTGCTTTTATTTCTTTTGCTTCAGGAGACTGATCTAAGAAAATATTGCTATGATTTATGTCTGAGAATGTTTTGCCTGTGTTCTCCTCTAGGAGTTGTAAGGTGTCATGTCTTATATTTAGGTCTCTAAACCATTCTGAGGTTTTTTATGGTATGAAGGTATGTTCTAATTTCATTGATTACATGAGGCTGTCCAGCTTTCTCAACCCCACTTACTGAGGAGACTGTCTTTCCTTCATTGCATATTCTTGCAACTTTGTCAAAGATTAATTCACTGTAGGTGTGTGGGCTTGTTTCTTGACTCTATTCTGTTCCATTGATTTATATGTCTTTTTTGTGCCAATGCCATGCAGTTTTGATTAGTGTAGCTTTGTAGTATCATCTGAAGTCTGGAGGGTTATGCCTCCAGGTTTGTTCCTTTTCCTCAGGATTGCTGTGGTAATTCTGGGTGTTTTGTCAAATTAGCTTTCCTAATGGTCTTACTCCCTCAGTTTTGACTCCCCTCCAATCCACAGCCCATGTGATCTTTGTAATAGATCTTATAAATATCTTTGTCTCCTATTGAAAACTTAAAGTTGCCCCCATTGTTACAAAGAAAAACTCATGTCTTATCCTTGTTCCTGGAAAGACAGAGCCTAAGACAAAGTGTTCAAGCTTTACTGGGAGGTGCCATTCCATAGTGGCAAGAGTGAGGAAAAGGGCAGTGAGGACAAGGAGAAGGGGCAGCAGAAAGGTGCTGCATTTCCAGGGTGCCCACTGATTTATAATCTGCTTAACATCAAGGACAGTTGCTTGGCAGGGACAGTGGTTAGATCACGTGTGATCTGATGTGTGAACACAAGAAGAACACAGCTTAAAGAAAAACACATCTCATTAGTGGAAGGAAAAGAGAGAGAGTTCACCTCCAGCTCTCTCAGGCCTCTTATTGGTGAACCCTCCCATGCTTCTGGGTTTCATCATCTGGCCCTGAGGAGCTGCTTAGGAAGCCAGATTCCACATTTGCTGTGGTGATATGAATATGAAATTAACAGGGGGTGGCAGAGATTTGGGGGCATGTGGCATCTGGCTCTCAGGAGGCAGAATTGAGTGTGCTGATGTGAAGTTGGACAACAGCCACACAGGCTGAGGTGGAACAAAATGGCAGAGGGCTCAGTAAAGGGGGAGGCAGAATGAACTTTGAGGAGGTACATGTGATGTGATGAATGCAGTTCATTAGAGTTAGGACCCTAGGTCCTGGCACACTCAAGTCCTTACTGGATGTATGAACATGTTAGCCCTCTTTTCCTTACCCCATCCCTGTACTTGACTAAATATTACTAATTTATTTAGAGCCTCAACTTTTTTTCCTCCTTCTGTGTGATGAGACTCCTCATCTCTATCTTAGTTGCCCCTTCTTTGTTCTTACTGCTTTATCATCTTTTAATTGTCCGTTTGAATCTCCCCACTTCCTTCATTACATCAAAAACTCATTGGAAGCAAAGGGTTTTTATTATTAACTGTTTTTTACCCAAAAGCAAACACATAATAGAAAAGCAAATAGGAATGAATTGATGAATGATAATGACAACTAATATTTATTATTTGTCATATTTTAAGCAATAAAACAATTTCCCTGATAATGGGGTTTTCAGAAGATTCTTGAGTAAGGTAGTAACTGCTGCTTTAGTTTGTTGTTTTTCTGTTGGTTCTGAGAATATTATGCACTCATGTGCATGTGTAATTTTATACCAGTCTACACTCCATATAGATTTTGTCTTTTCATTAACACCATACACATAGAGAACTATGTGTATGTTTTCTCAGACAGATTACAATCAACTCTTGTTTTTAATTCCTATACTAAAGGCATTCCAAAACCTATCCGATAACACCATTTTGTCTGTTAATAACTACCACTCACAAGGAGTTTAAAAGAACAATTTAGCTAATTCTTCTTATTGCTTTTAAAATTTATTTTTTCTTGGTTGTTAGTTAAAACTATTGAAACATATTTGAAATATTTTGATTTATAAGCAAAGTATATATTTGGCTATTCAGATGACCAAATATATATTTCTCATTTCTCATATATATTTGGTTGGTCTTCATCCATGGTTCCTGACTCACAGGTGCCAAAACCCTTGGAATTTCCTAAGTACTAAGTACATCAAGGTGTTTCTTGTTAGGTTAATGAGGTTAATTTTGGATCCCACCTAAGGATGAGGACTGGTTGCCAGGAGAACCAACCATGTAATTAGAGAGTTGGAACTTTCAGTCCTGCCCCCTGACTTCCCAGGAGGGGTGCTGGAGGTTGACTCAATTGCTATTGGCCAGTGATTTAATCAATCATGACTATGTAATGAGGCCTCCATAAAAACCTAAGAGAGGAGCGTTTGGAGAGCTTGTGGGTTGTTGAACCCTCGGAGGTGCTGGGGACATGGTGTGATTGGAGGACATGGACTTTCTGTGCCCTCTCCCCATACTTTGCCCTATGCGTGTGGAGCATCTGGTGGTTCCTGAGTTATAATCTGGTAAGTTGAAACGTTTGTCTGAGTTCTAGTAAATTAACCAAACCAGAGCAGGGGATTGTGGGAAACTCTAGTTTATACTTGTAACAAAGTTGTACAGGGTTGTACAGGTAACAACCTAGGCTTGACATTGACATCCTGAGTTGGAGGGCGTCTGGGAACCTCCAGTTTGTAGCCTGTTGGTCAGAAGCACAGGTAACAGCCTGGGTTTGTGATTCGCACGTGAAGTGGGGAAGGAGGCAGTCTTGTAGGACCGACCTGTTAACCTGTGGAACCTGATACTGTCTCTGGGTAGATAGTCTCAGAATTGATTTGAATTGTAGGGCACCCAGCTGATATCCTGAGAAGTGTTTGTCAGTGTGGGGACCCCCCCCCCCATCCCCCGCTACTGACATTAGAATTGGTACAGACTCATTTACACTTCTATAACATTCTTCCACATAGGTCAGTCATGAAATGAGCATATGCACTCATTGATTCAGTGAAGTACCCTCTTTGGGTGGACTTACGGATAGCTAAAGCCAGCTTTCTGACCTTCTGTTTAATATCTTTTAAAAAATTCCCCATGTTAATAATTTTGCTTGCCTTTTTTACATCTCATAGGCATTCTGATGCTTTAAAAATGTTCCTTTCTCATATTGAAGCTCTTCTGGAATGCCCTTAAAGTGCCCCACCCCATTTTTCATTAATTTTAACTTGGTTTAAAACAGTGCTTTACAGTCTTTGAACATTTGAATTGACTACGGATGTTAAAAAAAAAAAAAAAGCAGTGACAGAGACACTCACACCAAGATTCTGGTTTAATTGATCTGAGGTGGGAGTTAAGGGAGAGATATTTCTAAAATTCACCCCATGTGTTTCTTGTATGTAACTCAGGTTGAGGAATTTTGATTGAGAAGAGTTTCTCAAGATGTGACCCACAGTTCATTGGGGATTTTTATGAATCTTTGAGATCATCCAAGGTCTTAGCATATTAATACACATTTTGTTCCTCATGTGAAATCATGAATTTTTCAATTTCAAACTTTATATCTGGCTAGTACTGGCATCAATTTCATTAATGATGCGGTTTGTCTGGTGGTGTTTAGCAAGTTGGGAACCTGACCTACTGACTGAAATTACTGTTTTAACGTATCTGAAAGTCAGGGGACATGTAGAATGTTGGAGTTGAGAGTTTGTTATCTTTAGTCTACCTCCCCATTTTATGGATGAGGATATTGAGGTCCAGAGGGATGAGATGTATGGCCCAGCTTCATAAGCTGCTCAGGTGGGGAGCAGGGACTATGAACTCGAGGCTCTTAGCTCTTGTCAGGTGCTCCTTCTGTTTTACCCCTTGCTTTCTGGAAGAAGCCTTGTGAAATAACACAGGACTTGAGATTTCACTTGTTCTTTCTGGGCCAGGTCCTAAAAATTCCATTTGTTATTTAAGCCCCAGTGCTAAGTTCTAATTACCATTTAGAAATTACTTTACAGTGAGCAGATGTGTGTTATTTTCTGGGAAAAAAAGCCGTAATGATCTACACCTGTACTTTCGACAGTGTTTCTCCACTGAGAAGTAGCAATCATCATTAATGGATAAGCTCAAGTTACTGAGGCCTCAAATTTAGCTGATGTGCAGTGCAATGTAAGGGTTTCTGTTGCCAACAGATCAAATGTTCTCCAGGCTCCCATCAGCTTTCCCAATTGCCAGTCACCAAATTCTGCTCTCCCCATGAAAAGCAGGTTTTGTTTTTGGACAGTTAAGTGGTCCATTGGTGAAATGAGACAGCATCTTTCTCATAGGAAATAACTTTTTGCTCCCAGGGAAATTAACAAAATAGCAAAGTGAATCAATTGAGGATGTATTTTTGTTGTTGTGAGTTTCTTACATTGTACACATCTAAGATTACAGAAGGTGGGATGAGGTTAGCAACAAACTATATCAGTGGACTTAAAAATTTTTTTTTGAAATTTTTTTTTGTGGAATGGACTCATCGGCATGCTACATTCCTTATTGTGTTCAGAAATGCGGGTAGAAAATACTAGAAGGCTTATTTCTTATTATGATTCATTACATCATGTTATCTGGTGGAATATTATGTTTGTTTCACTCTCATTTTATAGTTACAAATTGTGCACACTTTCAACCTGGGCTTAAGTGGTCTCCACGGTTCAAAGATAGGACTGATTTTTTAAAATGTATATTTGCTCAAGGTTTGCTCTTAGAGATAAGGTGGGTAATATGGCTTAAATAGTCCTGAGTGTGGAAATTTGGTTCAATGCAGCTTAAGCTGGGGATACGAGTACAAATACTTCATTTGAAGTCTTTCTATTTCTACATCCCCAAATAATCTAGCACTTCAGGTCAATTGGTGTTTTATTCCCCTGAATTTGGACAGTTGATGTGTAGATTATAGTGATGAATCCTAAATGGTGTCTTCCTGGTAGTCAACCATGATCAGACAATTGATCAGATTTACATTTGTTTAGTATTGAGCTTTTATAAATGTCCGTCACTTTTTTCCTTGAAAGGGATAATGCTAGCCCCTCCCCCATCTTTCCTTTTTCCTTTCAAAAATTAGTAATGGTAGTAAGACAGACGGTGCCTCAGACCCAAGGAGAGGGAAATTACGCATGACTGAATTTTGACATTATGAGTTGATATTACAGAATGAATCTTCCTAACATGAAATTTGATAACATAAAAATTTTCACAAAATCAGAAAAAGAGCATAGAGTCCATGAAAACCATCACATAAAATCAGCCACAATGATCATGTGAGGACTGTCAAAGCCTTAGGTAGGAGAGCGTTTCTACCTGAGTAGGGGCTTAGGCTGCATTCCAGGAAGTACATAATAAATCTCAGTGTACATACTCTGCCGTGCTGTTAAATGTAATCTGGGAATCCTACTTAATAGAGATTTAAAATAATGGGGTTCAGTAGAAAAGAGGAAGCTCTGCAAGAAAAATATTTTCTACCATTTTAATTGTTAAAAATGTTATTCTAAAGATAAATAATATTGTAGAAGACAATACTAATCCATATCCATGTATCCTTAACCACCTTTGAAAACAGTTGAATATTTTACTATTTAGATCCATTTTAATTATAGATATAATTGAATCCTTAAAGTACAGATATAAATGAAGCCCATCATCCCAGTCTCCTCCTTCCCACCTCTTCAGAGGTATTACATATCCTGAAGTAAATGTGTTTCCTTCCCATTCAAGTATTTATACTTTTATACACATCTATTTAACTAAATATATGTGTGTATATATGTATATATATATATATATATATTTATATACACACACTGTTTTGTGTTAAAACTTAATTTAAAAACATGATACAGTGTATATCCTTTGGCTAATGGCTTTCTTTCTCCCTATATTTTATATCAACATCAATAATAGTTTATTTATTTTAAATGTAATATAATAGTCTAGTGTGTGACTGGATCATGATGTCTATCTGTTCTCATGTGGGCATTTCAGTTTCAAACATTTCCACTTTAACTGTGGCAATGAATTTCCTGGTACATACATCCTCCTGATGTAAACGTTTCTCTGGGGACATCCCCCCACAGATGTTGAATCATTGAGTTGTACGGTACATATGTCAGTTTTACTAGATACGTTGGCGAATTGCTTCCTGAAGCGGTTGTACCAGTTTACATTCACACCAAGTGTTGACGAGCTCCCTTACTTTGATTATATAGTTGATGTTACACCCTGAGTGGTTTCAGTCCACATACCCTTCTTACCACAGAGCCACAACCTTTTGAAACCCTTGCAGCCTCAGCCTCGTCTCCTTTTCTTGAATAGACCTTGCCCTTCCATAGCAGGTTTGAGGGAGCTACAACCCACTGCTCTGTAGCTCATGGGTGGATTATGCTTGTTGCTAGTCTGGCCTTTGCTTTGTGACTTATTTCAGATAATGAGACTTTTCTTTTATACGAAATATTCTTGGACTCACATTTTGAAAAGTAGAACACCCTGCTCTGTCTCAAAGCCTATTCCTTTAGGATCCGACATTAAATGTAGGATGTGGACTTTATCCAACTTCTTTTTTTTTTTTTTTTTTTTTTTTTTTTGTGATACGTGGGCCTCTCACTGTTGTGGCCTCTCCTGTTGCGGAGCACAGGCTCCGGACGTGCAGGCTCAGTGCCATGGCTCACGGGCCTAGCCGCTCCGCGGCATGTGGGATCTTCCCGGACTGGGGCACGAACCCGTGTCCCCTGCATCGGCAGGCGGACTCTTAACCACTGCACCACCAGGGAAGCCCTATCCAACTTCTTAAAGTTTCTTTTCCAAGGATTGAAGTTCATCCCCTGAAATTTAGTTTGCTTCTTTGGGATGTTGATGCTACTGGGCTTTTTTGTGGCATGATTCTTGGTCCCCATGCTTCAGCAACCCCTCTTATCTTCTTTTGGGCTTCCTTCCTGTCTGTACTGTAAGATGGTTGCTCTTTATTTATTGTCATAACTTTCAGGCTCCTTCTCTTGGCATCTTCCTGGCCTGGAGGGCTGATCTAGTTCCAAACAATCTGTTTTCTTGTATGGACTCTGCCACTGATACCATTTAAGAAAACGATTGATTGCTGTCATTTCTGGAAGTGATTTCATGCTGTTTGCTCTAATCTTTTGTAAAAACTGTCAATTGTTTGGTACCTATTTTTTCCCCCTTGAGTACGTTTTGAAGGTCATAATCATTACCAGAACTACCAGATATTTCAATATCTTCTTTACTGTGTGAACTTCATCTCCACAGATGTGACTAATACCTATATTCTGATCACCTAGCAGTAAATGACTGCTTTTAGCTCAAATATATGGAGTATATCAGAAAACCAAAGCCCTAAGAATAGCATTATAAAGGGAAAGCAACCCTCAAAAAAGAGAATATTTTTCTTGATTTCACAAGTCAAATACATGTGTTCATTTTAGAAATTCTGTAAAATATAGCAGTGCATAAAGAAAACAGAAGGCTTTTCATGGACCCATAATTAACTTTTTGTAGCAATCCAGATGTGAAGATGAACATGTATGTATTAACTGAAAAAATTTGAGTGCCTACGAGATGTTGGGTACACAAAGAAAGTGGTAAATAAATTAAATATAGATCTACCATTCATGGAGCTTAAAGTCTACAGGGGGAGATAGTAACAGACAAATAACTAAATATGTAAAAGCAAATAGAGAAAAATATTGTCAAAGTAAGAAAGAGGTACAGTGATAGCAATGTTGTGACTGAAAGGGAAGGAAGAGTGGGTTACATAGACTGAGTTACACGGGTAGAGACTAATTAGTGTGATGGGGAAAGCCAGTGTTTTTTTAGAAGAAAACGTTTCAGCTGAATTTCACAGGATAAGAAAAGCAGGCGTGCAGAGATCAAGGAGGATGAGATTATAGGGAGCCAGAGCTGCAGGTTCAGAGTGTATAGAGATATGAAAGAGGCTGGAATGTAGCTAAAGTTAGGAAGAGACACCATCAATTTAACCACAGCTTTCTAAGGAGGAGTCAAGGGGAGATAAGAACACAATAATTGAAATGTACAACCCAATTTAAGGATCTAACCAGTTTCAGGTAAATAGAAAGTTTATAGAACTGCATTTTGGCATCAGATAGTATGGTATGTTTCTATTTTTTAAAGAAATTGGGAACAGGTACACATCTTGTAACTTTCTTTCAAAATATAAGTCTAATAATAGCTGTTTTCCGATACATGCCCAGGCCTGGATGTGTAGAAAATAAGTAATTTGTAAATTGGTTAAAATATTTGGTGGCATATAACTGTAAAATTCCATTATCACTAATCCTTTACCTTGTATATTTTTCTGAAACACATGCTTATTGTATTAAACCAAAGGGATCCTTTCCCCTGATGTAAAGGCAGAGTAAAGGGTTACATATAACCAAGGAGGATTGGTCACAATCCACCATGCTTCTCCCCCGTATTTTCCTATCAGGAATGAGGTCCTTCCATTTCTCATCATGCTAGGCGTGGCTTATCAGATGGTCCTATAGCAATTCCAATTTTGCTTATCAGTTATGACCAAGATGTGTCATCGTGTTTTCTATGTATAGGGGTTGTAGGAAGCTGTGCTGACATGTGGGATGTGAGAGCATCTGTTAAAGTGAATGCTACAGTTGAAGGCGTTAAGTGTTTAAAGACGTGATGAGGCTTTGGGCTCAGCTGTCCCCTAGGTTTACCCAGGGCTTGCAGATACTAATACTCAGCACATTTCCAGGAGGCAGATCTGATCTTCCATAAATGCCTGGATGCATAGAAATGGTGAGTTGTTGCAGTGCTAATTTTCATATGTCTAGCTTGATGTTAACAGGAACTGAAGGAAGAGAGTTGATGATTTATATTTGAACCATTTCCTTAACTTGGGACAATCATCTGTCTTGGCTATAGTTAAATACCTTTTGTAGGGCTCCAAAAATAAACATATATGTCTAAGATATTTTTGAGTTTTTGTATCCCAGTTACAGAAAAATATCTCTGAAAATGTATATGAAACAGAGAATCTCTCAGTGAATTGAACTTTACTTTCTTTATTTAAATTTTCTTTGCTCTTGTATGCCTTTACCAACTGTTACTGAAAAATGTTATATGGCTTGGCTTTGCCAAAGTCTACTATTTGGGTTATAGTGGATTTTCTAGGCCATTGCATTCTTTTCCTATTTATTATTTAGTTGTCCCCAGTTATCAATTGAAGTGTCTATTAAACTTCTTCTCCTAGAGCTTTGAAGTCATTTCTCTCTGTCTTTTAAGGTACACTTTCTTGGAATATTCCTTAATTTTGGCCCGTATCAACAATAAAAATTAATACAAAATAATGACTTTGTTTTTGTTTTAATTATGGCAGGGTAATTTGTAACAGCTTTGTTTATTTACTTATAACTCATAATCATTATTCACATTTGAGACTGCCTTTAGCATTATTTTTATGGTTTTAAGCTGGATCTTATGCCACCTTTTATCAGAGAATATTTGATAGCTTTTTTCAGAATTATAAACCTTGAAGTTAATGGAATTAGCTTTGCCAAATTCATACCATGCTTCTATTTATTTCCCAATGACAACTTTCTTCTTACATCTAATTTGTTTTAGGTTCTCTTTCCATTTCCTTTCCATCTACTAGGAGGATATTGTTTTCACCATGTTCAGGACACAAGTTTAAATAAGTTGATCAGTATTTCACTACTTGATTTTGGGTAAATACAACTACTCATCTCTTTTTTCTATGTTGTCACTCATAGTGTTTCCTGCATCTGGTATGCTCTTGTTTTAGCTTAAGCTGCCATAACAAAATACCATATTCTGGGTTGCTTAAGCAGTCATTTATTTCTCACAATTACAGAGGCTGGGAAGTCAAAGATTAAGGTGCTAGGAGATCAGGTTTCTGGTGAGAGCCTTCTTCTTGGCTTGCAGATGGCCACCTGTTCCCTGTGTTCTCACATGTTGAAGAGAGCTAGCACTGGTCTGTCTGTGTCTGTCTGTGTCTCTAGTCTTACAAGGACACTAATCCCATGATGGAAGCCCTACCCACATGACTTCATGTAAACCTAATTACCTTCCAAAGGACCCACCTCCAAATACCATGAAATTGGGGATTAGGGCTTCACCATATGAATTTGGGGGGATGCAAACAGTCATAACAGCTATCTTTCTCTTTTGTTATGTTCCTTTACTTCCACCCAAATCCTACTCTACAAGTAATCCTCAAATCACACCTTCTTGGGTTTGATCTTTCCATTTGGATTCCATTTCCATTCCAAATTCCATTTGGAATTACTGTGAAAACTTACCTCCATCTGCCACTTATTATGTATATAGGTGAGGATGTTTTTGTTTTCCCACTATGACAACAACTACTAGATGGCATGTTATTTTTGTTTGAAGGTATTATGTCAGTACCTTTTGTTTGAAGGTATTATGTCATACCTTCTCCATAATACATATTTAGGAATACTGAATATAAATAATTAGGAAGCTTCTTAGTCAAGCCATTGATTTTGAAATTACTGGCCTCCAAATATTTGTATTTGCCAAAAACAAGTGTTGATGAAGGAAAAAATTGGAACCCTCATACACTGCTGGTGGGATTGTAAAGTAATATAGCTTATTTGGAAAGCAGTTTGGCTATCCCTCAATGTTAAACATAAGGTCATCATTTGACCCAGAAATTCCCCTCCTAGATATATACCCAAGAGAAATGAGAACATAAAGCCACACTGTTCATAGAAACATTAGTCGTGAGAGTGCAAAAGTGGAGTCATCCTAAATGTTCATCAGCTGATGCACAGATAAACAAGTACTGAATATCCATATGATGGAAAGTTATTTGGAAATAAAAAGAAATGAAGTACTGATAATGCTACAACATGGATGAATCTTGCAAACATTATGCTACGTAAAAGAAGGCATGTATTGTATGATTCCATTTATATGAAGTTTCCAGAATAGGCGTATTCATAAAGACAAAAAATAGATTGGTGGTTGCCAGGGGCTAGGAGGAGGAGAAATTGCGAATGATTTTGAATGGAAATATGGGAGTGAATTTATATAGTTTCTTCTGTAGGGGGATGAAAATATTCTGGAACTAGGTGAGGGAGATTTTCCAACCCTTGGAAAATGTTAAAAAACTACTGATTGTATATGTATAAATATATAAATAAAACCTTCATATCGCCCAGGGTAATGAACAGAAACCTGACTGAGCCAGAGTCAGACTTTCTGCAAAACTTTATATGTCAACAATTGCTGGCCTTAAACAAATAGCATTTCTGTAAAGAATGCTGAACTGAGGTGCGTGGGATTTTTAAGACAGATTTTTTTACTCTGTTACTTTCTTTGCCGTGCAAAAGCTGGAGTTACCACTGTCACATTGGTCCACAATGTTTATTCTTTTTTTTAATCCTTGAAAGCTACTTAGGGACTTCTAATCCATTCTAAAGGAATCTGACAGAACCCACCATGATGACTCAGGTATAGCATGGGGAGTCACACTGCCTGAGGTTTAATACAGACTGTTTATTCTTTTTATACCCTATCTTTCATTCTCTGGATGCAGATTTTGGCTCCCACCCTTGCTGCAAAACCAGGTGGTGTTCTGCCTCTGGGATTTTTGCTTTCTGACCTAATTTTTCTCTACTATGAGGAGTTAATAGCTCCTGAAAACCTTGACCAATAGGGGATGAACAACCAGTAAATAGATATTCCCCTGGTCGGTATTTTGAGTGGAAAACTTTGAAGTTCATTTCACACTGTACCACAGTGGGACTGACTCCTGCTTGACCACAATGGTAACCAATTTAACTACAAATCCTTGGATTAGCTTGCTAGCCTGCCTTTTTCCACACCTGGCTATCATTGTGCCCACCTACAAGTAGCCCTTCAGTTTCCCGGATGTCTCCTAAAACAAAACAGCTAGCCTATAACCTTGTGGCATGTCTGTTTCAGGAGCTCTCAAGCTATGACACGTTGTCTGGCACTTAGAACTTCTAGGATCCTAGATGAGTTAAATAATGTCTGTAACTCAGTTACTTCTTCTACATGAAACAATAATAATTGCCTCTTGTGTAGGAAAGAGTTAGGAATGGAGTCTCAGGTCTGATATACTAAGAGGGATGCATGTGAGATTGGCCCTTGGCTGACATCCGAGATCTTGGCTGATACTAATATAATTTTTTTAATTGACAGGAGTTGATCACTATGCCTAGACTGTCTGTACAAATAATGTGGTGTATGCTCAACACCTGCTGTCTTTGAGTCATATGGAATTTTGGTAGTTCTAGCAGAGTGTACCTATGTGACCAGCCCTCCTACAAACGGAATAAACAATGCCCACACTGAGTCCCTAATCAGCTTGCCTGGACAGAAATATTGCACCCGTGTTGATGCATTTTCATTGCTAGGAAAGTATACACTCTGTGTGACCACCTGATGGGAGGAAGGACACATAAGGAAACTTGCATATGGATTACTCCAGACTCTGCCTGTGGTTTTTTTTTTTTTTTCTTTATCATCCAGCTTTGTATTCCTACTACACCACTGTAATAAATCTTAGACATAAGTGCAACTTAGAAGCTGATCCCTGTGAATCTTTCTAGCAAGTCTTTGATTTTAGGAGTAGTCTTGGGGACCCTGACACAGCTGCTGTGGTTATTTTGAAGATTAAATGACATGATGTGAAAGATTTTAGCACAGTGCTTCTAACATCAAGTGTACTGTGTACCTTAAGATTCACTCAAGTGCCTGCTGTCATTCAGTATGGGGTAGCAATTGCTTTGGGGATCCCAAGTGAATCAGATTGACTGAGTGTGTAGGTCATATCAGAGTCTCAAGAGATAAAGGGGTAGATACGCATTAGAGGTGGTGGAGTTGAAATTTAGCTTAATAATGCCTGATGTAATTGCTTTAAAACTCCAGTCTTCTCTCCCATCTTTTGCACAGCCAATAGGAAACACAGAATACTAGCTAATGACTTTTCTACTTGTGCCAACACAGACCTCCTCTCCAAACGCTCCATTTAAAGCCGTTGACCTGGACTTTTTCTTTACTTCATTGAGCTGACACCATTTCCCATTTGCAGTGACCTTCCCCTTTGGTCAGATGCCCACTTCTGACCACTCATCATGAACTGGCTCACACCCTCTCTCTAGGAAGTGATCACAGAGTGCTGGAATCTTGTGGGTCTCTCCTTTCAGGGAACAGAGCACTGTAGCTTAAAATCATGGATGTGAGCGTGAATATCTAGGTTCTGCACTATGGTTTTGTCTGTAATTGTAAGACTTCGAGCAAGTTAGATTTCCCAAGGCTCTGCTTGGTAGTCTGTAATGCCAAGATAGCAGTTTTTTTTTTTTTTAACTTGCTGGTCTACAGTGGGATGGAGGCACAGAATGAGTTACTGTAGTGGTGAGAACACTGTATAGACACTAAAGCACTGCACCCGTGTTTGCATTTTGGGTTCTTACTTCCTTTCTGTATAGTTTTATGTTGCCATCAACTCACTTTTTTATACTTTGTTTCTCTAAATAGATTGTAAGCTCCTTGATAGTTCGGGCTGTCTCTTTTGTGTATTGACATTCTCTATGGTAGTTAGCAAAGTGGTGTGCTGCTAAATGGGGCTCAGTTAAGAATCTTGTCAAGTTTGGGACTTCCCTGGTGGCACAGTCATTAAGAATGTGCCTGCCAGTGCAGGGGACATGGGTCCGATCCCTGGTCTGGGAAGAGCCCACGTGCCGCGGAGCAACTAAGCCTGTGCACCACAACTGCTGAGCTGATGCTCTAGAGCCTGCGAGCCACAACTACTGAGCCCGTGTGCTGCAACTATTAAATAAATAAATAAATAAATAAATAATACATACATAAATATATAAATAAAAATAAAAAAAGAATCTTGTCAAGTTTATTGATGAGGACCTTGGAGTTTGGAGGCAGTAGGTCACAGGGGTATTTAGAAGAAAAGAAAACACTGGATTGAGGGTAACCACTTTATGTAGCAGGAGCTAATTAAGTGGCCGAGTCTATACTGTTGGTTAAAGGCTTCTTCATTATTAGGTGCTTTAGAAGTAAGTGCCCTGTTGCCCTGTAATTTTGTTTCATTAATTATGTCAGACATTGGTGGTATTTGAGGCAAACAACCCTAGATTGCCTTTTCACCTGTATCATTGGCAAACATTTATCATCGATGGGGCTATTAAGTTCTTATGATTTTTTTTCTCATAGAGATCTAAAAAGAGCCGTGTAGTAATCACCCATCAAAATGCAAATATTATAAGGAAATGGTAATAGAGTATTATTCAATAACACTTTTTTAGCCATTGCTTTATTTAACATTTACATAGTTCTTTTTTTTTTTTTTTCTTTTGCGGTACGCGGGCCTCTCACTGTTGTGGCCTCTCCCGTTGCAGAGCACAGGCTCCGGATGTGCAGGCTCAGCGGCCATGGCTCACGGGCCCAGTCGCTCCACGGCATGTGGGATCTTCCCGGACTGGGGCACGAACCCGTGTCCCCTGCATTGGCAGGCGGACTCTCAACCACTGCGCCATCAGGGAAGCCCTAGATAGTTCTTTGTGTCAGACAATATTATAAAAACTTTATGCATATTAAGTTAATCCTTCTAACATTCTGTGGTGGCTATGATTATTTTTTTTCCATTTTACAGAGAAACTCAGGAAAACAATGATAAGTGAATTATTTAAGATCACATGGATAGATAAATGGCTGAGCTTACAAAACTGGTCAGTCTGGCTCTGTAGCATGTGGTCTTAATCCGTGCTTTATGCTGCCTTCTGTTATTATCTGTGTACTTAACTATCTGTAGATATGTGCATCCATGGTAACATGGATATTGTGTTAATTGTTTGGGGGCTGATGTGAAGCCATGACTCAGAAAACAAAACAGAAACCTATTCTGAGGATTTACAAAAGTTTCTGACTTACTTATCTTTGCATCCCTAACATTTTTACTTTTCATTCTAATTAGGTTCAGCAAGGTAAATAAATTGGTGGATTATAAGATAATGATAGATTAGGAATGCTTGGTAAATCTCTTTAAACTCTAAGTTAATGTCACAAGAGCAACTAATATGAACCTCAACAGCATGTCGTTTGGTGCCATAGTCCGTTTGCTTGATTGTCTCAGTGTAACTGGCCTGATATTCACAGTCTTTTGTTCATTTTACATATAATCCAGCATTAAAAGCATAAGAAATAGAGGGATAAAAAGTCGATGCCCCGCTTAACTTATTCAACTAAATTATTATGCCTTCACCTTTTGACCAAATCAAATTCATCTTCTCTCTCCCTGTCCTTCTGCCCGTTTTAATACTACAGCACAGATTTAATGGATTAGGAGTGAGTAATAAGAACATGGAGAAGAGTGGCCAACATGATTAAGAATTTCTTGGTGCTGTAATTCCATTATAATTAACATTGTGTAACTGGAGAAATATGGTGTTTACACATCTTGCTGGCAGATGTTTTTAAGTCAGTGGTAGAAAGGAGATTAAATAGTAAATGAAGACCTATTTATTGAAATTGTTTTTGTATCTTGTATTGTTGGATTTATTTGTTTCACAAACCACAGTTAATTTAGTAAGGAAAATAAGCAATATGTTTAACAAGCACTGGAAATAAATTTGTTTGCAATGCTTTGAAGTACCATAGTTGAACTTTTTACATTAGAGAGAAAATACTACTAAAAGATCTATAAAGTGGAAGGTGATTAAATAGTGAATACAGAGTATTTTCTTCCCCAAAAATGTTCAACAGAATTTGAAGTAAATGTAAATAACATGGTTTTGTAAGTAGAGAAAATTTCAATTTGTTATAAGTGATTTTTTCCAAAAACTCTTTGGCTAATTAAATATATAATCAATTTACATAAGGTTGGATCAGAGTCTTCTGGCAAAAGGGTTGGCAATTTATGGCCCATTGGCCCAGTCTAGTTCTCCACTTCTGTGTGTGTCTTCCACATACTAAGCATGCTTTTTAAAAATATTTTTAGATGGTTGGAAAAAATCAAAAGAATAGTAATTCATGATATGTGAAAACTATGACATTCAAATGTCAGTGTCCATAAATAAAGTTTTATCGGCACACAGCCACACTTGTGTGTATATATTGTCCATACTGATTTCATGTTACAATAGCAGAGTTGAGTAGTTCTGATACAGATTTTATGACCTGCAAAGCTGAAAATATTTATCATCTAGCTCTTTACAAAAAAGTTTGCAGGGCTTCCCTGGTGGCGCAGTGGTTGAGAGTCCGCCTGCCGATGCAGGGGACGCGGGTTCGTGCCCCGGTCCGGGAGGATCCCACGTGCCGCGGAGCGGCTGGGCCCGTGGGCCATGGCCGCTGGGCCTGCGCGTCTGGAGCCTGTGCTCCGCAACGGGGAGAGGCCGCAGCAGTGAGAGGCCCGCGTACCGCAAAAAAAAAAAAAAAAAAAAAAAAAAAAAAAAGTTTGCAGACCCCTGCCCTAGCCAATAAAGAAAATAAAACATCAGTAGTAATAATAAGACTGTGATTTCTAATAGGACTGTAATTTCTATACAAATATCTCCATTTTACAGATCAGGACACTGAGGCTCTGATTTTTAAGTCATTGACTTGGTTAGAATTGTGTTTTGAGGGCCGTCTTGAACTATAACAACTTGTAATATATATAAATGCCTATAATTTAGATCTATTTAAAAAATATTTTAAGTCTTTTGAAAATGGGGTTATGTGTTCTAATTTAATTAAGTTATTAAATACCATTTGGTTGATTGATTTAAAAGCAGTCATTCCAGTGTATGGAACTTGGGACACGCCGTATCAACTTGTAGCTATCTACAAAAGGGAGGTTGGTATTCTGTTTTCATAGTAGATGGTAGAATCAGTTTTCTGTGTCAGTGTGGATCCTGCTATATATAAAAATGATTACAAGTTGGTGCAACTTTTATTTTGAGAACTTTAATACAGCAGTCTTGGGGAATTGGCCCCTAAGGCCTTTCTGTGGAAATCCTTGCTGCTCACTCATTTATTGCAGAAAAAAAATAACTTGGCAAAGATGATGGCTGTTCATGGTAAGAGCTTACTTAGCTAGGTTTATGGAAGGAGGCAAGAAGTTATTGATGTTTTCCATCATTGATTTCTCACCTCCCTTGCTGAACTAGAGGGTCACAATAAATGATTGTTGCATTAGACTGTGATGATGATCAGTTTTCTGTGTTATTAAAAAATGGTTTAAGAGGTCTGTTTAATAGGGTACTTAGGCTAACTTTAAGCCTGGCAGAAGAGGTTTTCTCAAGAGTTTCCTGAAATTCAGTGTTGAAAGACTTATTACATGAAACCGGTAAGGTAAACTGCATTTTAGTTGGCAAAATCCCTTAGGCTTATTGAATAGACCTTCTGAGAATTCAGGTTGTCATTACACAGTGCTAAGTATCAGAATAACAGCTGAAATTCATAGAGTTACCTGGTTTCTTAAAAATATCCATTCTTACAGACTTCCTTAGATACAGCTGATAGATGATAATCTATATAATGCCAGGGCTGAGCCTGTGTCTTACAGTATCTTCAGTATCAAGAACAGTAACTAAATATTATTATTTTAGTTAACCTTTACTGAATACTATGTGCCAGGAATTGAGCTATTCTTTTTTTTTTTTTTTTTTACAAATAATACTTAATTAACTGTCTAAAAACCTTCCGCTCTTAATAATTTATTCCAATAATACAGGGTTTACAGGGCAATATAAAACACTCAGGCGTGGCTGAAATTAACACTCAGGTATCTCTGACTCCAAAGCTTGATCTTTCTCATGCTGTGGTTGTAGGGCATTCTCCAAATGTTTGATGAGTGAATGCATGGGTGTGTGAAAGAGTCAATTGTTATCAGCAATACATCATCATGGTATCTTTACTCTTAATTCCAGTACTGTGATCATAGTTATTAAGCTTTTTCAGAGATCCACACTCGATTCACTTGCTTTGAAAAAGAATCTTTATGGAACAGTCTAACTTACGACTTAGGGATCAGCTGCCTCTGTCATACACAGCAGTGTGACTGAAAGCAAAGGTGTGGTATTTCTGCTGCGACTTAGGTGGACTGCAAAGGATCAGTTGTTAAGTATGTCATTTGTTGAGCTAAAACTAAATGTTAATACCCCTTCAAGGACCATAATGAGTATGACTTGAAGAGTTCGCTTATATACATACCTGAAATGATTTGCATAACAGTGCTCATGGCTAGAAAGACTGGTATTTTATACCTAAGACAAGGGACTCAGGGGATTTGAGTGATTTGCCCATGTAACCCAGGTGGAAACTCAAGTCTTCTGACTGCAACACCATGTTGGGTAGGGCCTTGTCTTGAGGGGGAAGAGCTGGACTCAAATAAAACCCAAGCAGTTTTCCCATGCCTAGATAAGATTTTACAGATACATGGGTTCTTCCCTTTTAGAGACCGACTTACTTACTGGAACCATCAAAATACAAGTGTACACAAAGGAACATGTGGCGTATACATATGTCATAGATACTAATGCTTTAGTTCTGTACTGTCCAATGGAAATATACTGTGAGCCAAGAATATAATTTCAGTTTTCTAGAAGTCACAGTAAAAAGTACAGTGAAACAGGTGGAAATTTGTTAAATATATTGTGTTCAAAATATTATATCAACCTGTACCAGTATTAAAACAATTAGGAATAAGATGCTTTACACTCACTTTTTACACTTTCTTTTCATTTCTTATTAGCTACTTTACAAGCACTCAGTAGCCACATCTGGCTAGTGGTACCATATTGGATAGCACAGCTCTAAACAGTAGGATAGTATGACCCAGCTTTCCTGCTTGGGTATGGAAAAGCTCTGAGAAAAGGAAGGGGAGAAATTTTCCTAATTTATTCTTCTACATCCCCCATATTTTATTATTCACATGATCTCCTTTATGTTTAGATTTAAATGTCTTTTTATATTTTTAACCTAACTGGCTAGTCATCTCACTGTTTGATATTCACTCATCGGATACAGAGTTTCTATTCTCAAGAGTTCTCTGAAGAGGCAGTATATCTGTGCAAGGAAATAGATAAGCATGACTCCAGTGATTGGAACAAAATTAGAAGATTCCTGAGGAAAAGTTGCTGTTATAATTTAACAAATGCACCTCAGCAACATCCAAGGCTCATGAGAAGCAAATTGGTTATTTTGGGTTAATGTCAAATGAACATGCTTTTAGTTCACATTTTTTTCTCTCTTTGTCATTTAGTTAAAATGAATGGTTGATAATGGTTAGAATGTCACTTAGCTACAGAAAGAAGAGAAAAACCCAGAAAATATTTAAGCTACTCTTCAAATCATTCAAACAATTATATCCTAATAAAATTATGATAATTTTGATCCAGATTACAAGGTTTTTGTGTTTTTCCCTAATCTTTTAGACATTTATTAATTCAGTATAAAACAGTCCTATGAAATTAACACATGATTATATGCAAATTATACTTTTCTGTAAAGAAATTTCCCCAGTTGACAGGGCTTACCAGAGAGCATTTAAATACCATGTTCTAGATATAGATATGTGTAGTACACATATTTGCTTTTTTTAACCTTAATGAATATGAGGCTGTCCTCTACTTCTCTGAAATTTTGTAGTATGTCAAAAAATGACTTGTATTATCATCTAATAATATTACATGAACATCATCATCTAATAACAATTACATGAACAACTAAGTTTTATCAGTGCTTACCATTAATACCAGTAAAATGCAAATTTTGTTCTGTACACTTCATATAAATTATTTCATTAATCTTAACAATAACCCTATCAGGTAGCTATTACAACCAGGAAGAAGTGCTCCAATGACCGTATATTCCTAGACTTTATATTTCTAGAGTAGGCATTTCTGAGTCAAAAAAAAAAAAAAAGCCTTTTTGCTTTTTATAGATACTGGTAAATAATTCTCCACAGAATTTGTACCAATGGACCCACCCACTAAAAATGTATGTGAACGTCTGTTATACCACACACTTATCAACACAGTGTAAAACTTTTGATCTTTGCCAATTTGATAGATGGAAAACATGAAGTGTGAAAAAGTTTTGTTTCCATTGGTGTTTTCTATTATAATTGAGATCATACCCTTTCCATAGCTCTTATCACACTCTGTATCTCAAAACAGCCTCGCCAGGGAATCAACAAGTCTTAAGTGAGACAACCTTGGGGGTGGAAAGTCATGAGAAAAATTGAATTGAGGAAGAGATACAGGAGCTTTTTGACGTTGGCAGATAGATTCTACTTTTATGAAATGCCCTATTCGCCTTTCTGAGGTGGTTTGAGCCCTTTAGATACAAATCTGTTTTCTCACTAAGAAATTGTTAATTTCACCTAATTGCACCAGTTAGGAGCATTCAAATCATCAAAGCATAGCTGATAACTCTGGCCACTATCATTATATTTTTAAACTAAATGGGAGTCAGATTGAACTGTTTTGAGATATGACAGTTACTAAACATATACCCACAGAAACCCCAAAGGGATGCTAAGAATTGATGGGCTTTTATTTTTACATACCAGATTCTTAACTGATCCAGGACTGAAATCTGCTGTAGACTCCTCACTCAAAAAAATCGTAAGAATATTGAGTATTTCATTGTTAGTAGACAGCTTTCTGTACTAGAAACATACTTCATACCTTCACCTTGTGGCCTGGCCTCTACATAACCTTTTAAGTGGTCGATTAAAAAGCTTTTGCCTCCTTTTTTTTTTTCTTTCAGTCTTGTGATATATTCTGCATTCTCCCTCATGGTTATATGCACTATCATATAGATAGCCTTTCTGAACGAGGCAGATACAATTCAGTATGTAGTACTTGATTTTGAATAATATCACTTAACTTAAGCGTTATCTGCAGTGATTGAGGACAGGTGTGGCCGGCGGGGGAAATGAAATCCGTTGAGAATCTTCAGATCATTTTTCTGGGTGCTTATTTCAGTGTTCTCTCTAATAAACCTTTTAACAAAGCAGCAGTATGATAGAATCATCCTGGATATCACAGTTACTATCTCTTGCAGAGACTTCAAGGTCATCTAGCTCACCCCTGTAATTTTGTAGATGAAGAAGCTCATTAGAGAAATGACTTTTCCAAGAAATTATTGGAAACGTTCATCCAAACTCCTTGGTTTGAGCCTAGTGAGTTCTCCTTTCTCAAAATTATCCATGCCCTGTTTGAACAAGAAGTGAATGTGCAACAAAAGAAGAAAAGCAAACAAGGACAGTTACCTGGAAAATATACCTGATGTAATTAGTGTTGGCAGTATTTCCTCCCCACTCCTGTTATTCCATATGATTTCTTGCTCATTTAGGAATCTAACACGTTTTCTTTATTTTCAGATGATAATTGGCCAGGTAGCTTTTAGATTCTGAAATGACAACCTACTTTTTGGCAAGAGAATTGGGAATAGATATTTTTTAAAAGGTCATTATTGCATCTAGCAGAGATTAACAAACTTCATCAGGTTGTTGAGTTTCTCTGCTTACCACATTTATATACAGAACTACTTATAGAAGTGACTTTATTTTGGACACTGGACCAAGAAGTCATTGACAGGGATTCATGCTGATATATCTGATAGGAACATTTATTAAATGCCCTCTTATAGCTGACAAGACTGGTATAGCACCTAGAGTTAGGAAGAAGTAAAATTACTTTCTTTAGCATGAGGCAGATGCATTGTTGATTACCTTTGTCATAAAGGAATTGTATTTTAATCTTCATCAGTTACTCCAAATGATGTTCAGTCATTTTATCAGTGTGTCCTTCACAAACACCATGTTGCCTTTGTCTTTTTTTCCTCTTCTATTCTCTTGCTTATTTAGTAGCACCCATCTCTCCACCAGAAAAGCATGTTATTGCATCTTCAGTACTACCTCGGTCGCAAAAGATTCAAGTTTATGCTAAGTGGAGACCAGATACTTGTCTTTCTTGTTGCTTGAAGCTTTGACAAAACCTGTTCACTTGCTTTGAACAGTATTGCTCTGAGTTTACTTTTGCTTGGAAAAAGGCCATAGGTATTTGGAAAAAATGAGTTACTCATCTTGGCTTCTCTGTGGCATTGGTAAGGGCTTCTGTCTTAGAGCTCACTCAGAGCTAACAAAAGAGCAAAGTGGCCAAGAAGACCCACAAGTCTGGGTGTTTCAGAAACAAAAATGATTTGTTTTTCCCTGTTCTCTTTGCCTTTTGACTAGAGCTTGAATTGAATGATTACTGTGAATTGCATGAGGTTTAATGATGTTAACATTATCAATTTGTACATTTATCCAGGTGTGAACAGATGTGCATAACAGGGTAACATGAAAGCTATTTAGATTAAGCAGTTTATTAATATGAAAGCTAACTTTGATGCAGTCACAAACAGAGAACCCCAAATAGCTATCTAGGAAGAGTATATGGCAGCCTGTGTTTGAACATGCTACAGTAAATATTTAAAATAAGTCTGTCAAAATTTTGAAGAAATTAAAATTGTCCTGTATTGTTTTATTTTTCTAACTTTAAAAAATTAATTCCTGTCATTGTTTTTCTGTATTTTTGAGCCTTTGTATATCCACTTAAAAATAATCTCCCCAGTGCAAATTTCATAGTTCTTTAACTTGTTTCTATATGATAAGCATATGATGTATTAATGGTTACTATGCCGACTAGAGAACTAGATTTCAACAAAATGCTCTCATTTGATTTTAAATTTTGATGCTTGAGAAGTCATAGGAGCATCTAGTATCATGCATGTTCTTGGGCAATTCATTTATTAACTGTTGCACACAACCACTCACTATCCAGATTTTAGGTGGCCACTGTGGTGAAGGCATTGCACCTGGTGCTGGAATATAAACATTGAGCACTGTCCCGTTTCAAGGCACATACAGTTTAGTTAAAGTAGATGTGTTAGTAAACCTGTTTAAAATTTAGTGCAGAAAATATTGTGATAGGAGATGCAGAAAAGACCCATTTTAATTCAGTGGAGAAGGGCTTGGGAAGTTGAGGTTGGTGGAGTTGAGTTTAAGGGATGCTGAGTGAATGCTTCCATAGCTAGAAGATAGTATGAATCACCCACAGTATTGTGAAAATGCTGTGCGGCAGCAATATCATCGTCATGAAGTTACAAGATGGTCTCAGTGGGAGAAATTGTAAGGTTTACATCATCTGGATCATTGCCAAGGCTTTGTAATTGAGCAGGAAGTACACAGGAGTTGGAGATAAAAAGTCTCATTTTGCTGATTATTAGCAATGCAACCACATGGGCAACACACTGACCCTCTCTTACTGTACTTTTGTATCTGTCATCTGGAGATACTGACAGTAGGTACTCAGTAAATGTCTGACTTCATGTTCAAAGGATATCATGTATCTGGAAGCATGTAGCAAATGGGAAAGGTCTATAAAATGTAACTTCTGAGGCTGGAGAGGGACCTTCAAGATGGCGGAGAAGTAGGACATGGAGATCACCTTCCTCCCCACAAATACATCAGAAATACATCTACATATGGAACAGCTCCTACAGAACACCTACTGAACGCTGGCAGAAAACCTCAGACTTCCCAAACAGCAAGAAAAACCCAAAACACACCACCGGATGCGGTCCTGCCCACCAGAAAGAAAAGATTCAGCCTCATCCACCAGAACACAGGCACCAGTCCCCTCCACCAGGAAGCCTACACAACCCACTGAAACAACCTTACCCACTGGGGGCAGACACCAAAAACAACAGGAACTATGCACCTGCAGCCTGTGAAAAGGAGACCCCAAACAGACTAAGTCAAACAAAATGAGAAGACGGAGAAATACACAGCAGATGAAGGAGCAAGGTAAAACCCCACCAGACCAAACAAATGAAGAGGAAGTAGGCAGTCTTCTTGAAAAAGAATTCAGAGTAATGATAGTTAAGATGATCCAAAATCTTGGAAATGGAGAAAATACAAGAAATGTTTAACTACGACCTAGAAGAAGTAAAGAGCAAACAAACAATGATGAACAACACAATAAATGAAATTAAAAATTCTCTAGAAGGAATCAGTAGCACAATAATTGAGGCAGAAGAACGGATAAGTGACTTGTAAGATAAAATAGTGGAAATAACTACCAAAGAGCAGAATAAAGAAAAAAGAGTGAAAAAAACTGAGAACAACCTCAGAGATCTCTGGGACAAGATTAAATGCACCAACATTCGAATTATAGGGGTCCCAGAAGAAGAAGAGAAAAAGAAAGGGACTGAGAAAATATTTGAAGAGGTTATAGTTGAAAACTTCCCTAATACGGAAACAGAAATAATCAAGTCTAGGAAGTGCAGAGAGTCCCATAAAGGATAAATCCAGGGAGAAACACACCAAGACACATGTTAACCAAACTATCAAAAATTAAATACAAAGGAAAAATATTAAAAGCAGCAAGGGAAAAGCAACAAATAACATACAAGGGAAACCACATAAGGTTAACAGCTGATCTTTCAGCAGAAACTCTGCAAGCCAGAAGGGAGTGGTGGGACATATTTAAAGTCATGAAAGGGAAAAACCTACGACCAAGATTACTCTCCCCAGCAAGGATCTCACTCAGATTTGACAGGGAAATTAAAACCTTTACAGACAAGCAAAAGCTAAGAGAATTCAGCACCACCAAACCAGCTTTACAACAAATGCTAAAGGATTTTCTCTAGGCAGGAAACATAAGAGAAGGAAAAGACCTACAATAACAAACCCAAAACAGTTAAGAAAATGGTAATAGGAACATACATATTGATAACTACCTTAAATGTAAATGGACTAAATGCTCCAACCAAAAGACATAGACTGGCTGAATGGATACAAAAAGAACACCCATATATATGCTGTCCAAAAGAGACCCACTTCAGACCTAGGGACACATACAGACTGAAAGTAAGGGGATGGAAAAAGATATTCCATGCTAATGGAAACCAAAAGAAAGCTGGAGTGGCAATTCTCATATCAGACAAAATAGACTTTAAAATAAAGACTATTACAACAGACAAAGAAGGACACTACATAATGATCAAGAGACCAATCCAAGAAGAAGATATAACAATTGTAAATATTTATGCACCCAACATAGGAGCACCTCAATACATAAGGCAAATGCTAACAGCCATAAAAGGGGAAATCGACAGTAACACAATCATAGTAGGGGACTTTAACACCCCACTTTCACCAATGGACAGATCATCCAAAATGAAAATAAATAAGGAAACACGAACTTTAAATGATACATTAAACAGCATGGACTTATTGATATTTATAGGACATTCCATCCAAAAACAACAGAATACACTTTCTTCTGAAGTGCTCATGGAACATTCTCCAGGATAGAGCATATCTTGGGTGACAAATCAAGCCTTGGTAAATTGAAGAAAATTGAAATTGTATCAAGTATATTTTCCGACCACAATGCTATGAGACTAGATATCAATTACAGGAAAACAGTCTGTAAAAAATACAAACTGATGGAGGCTGAACAATACACTACTAAATAACCAAGAGATCACTGAAGAAATCAAAGAGGAAATCAGAAAATACCTAGAAACAAATGACAATGAAAACACGACAACCCAAAACCGATGGGATGCAGCAAAAGAAGTTCTAAGAGGGAAGTTTATAACAAGACAATCCTACCTCAAGAAACAAGAACCATCTCAAATAAACAACCTAATATTACACCTAAAGCAATTAGAGAAAGAAGAACAAGAAAACCCCAAAGTTAGCAGAAGGAAACAAATCATACAGATCAGATCAGAAATAAATGAAAAAGAACTGAAGGAAACAATAGCAAAGATCAATAAAACAAAAAGCTGGTTCTTTGAGAAAATAAAATTGATAAAACATCAATCAGACTCATCAAGAAAAAGAGGGAGAACACTCAAATCAATAGAATTAGAAATGAAAAGGAAGTAACAACTGACACTGCAGAAATACAAAAGATCATGAGAGATTACTATAAGCAACTATATGCCAATAAAATGGACAACCTGGAAGAAATGGAGAAAATCTTAGAAAAGCACAACTTTCTGAGACTGAACCAGGAAGAAATAGAAAATATAAAGGGACCAGTCACAAGCACTGAAATTGAAACTGTGATTAAAAATCTTCCAACCAACAAAAGCCCAGGACCAGATGGCTTCATAGGCGAATACTATCAAACATTTAGAGAAGAGCTAACACTTATTCTTCTCATACTCTTCCAAAATATAGCCAAGGGAGGAACACTCCAAAACTCATTCTACAAAGCCACCATCATCCTGATACCAAAACCAGACAAAGATGTCTCAAAAAAAGAAAACTACAGGCCAATATCACTGATGAACATAGATGCAAAAAGGAGGAATCAGGCTCCCAGAGTTCAGACTATACTATGAAGCTACAGTCATCAAGACAGTATGGTACTGGCACAAAAACAGAAATATAGATCAGTGGAACTGGATAGAAAGCCCAGAGATAAACCCACACACATATGATCACCTTATCTTTGATAAAGGAGGCAAGACTATATGATGGAGAAAAAACAGCTTCTCCGGTAAGTGGTGCTGGGAAAACTGCACAGCTACATGTAAAAGAATGAATTTAGAACTCCCTACCACCATACACATAAAAATGCTCAAAATGGTTTAGAGATCTAAATGTAAGGCCAGACACTATAAAACTGTTAGAGGAAAACAAGGGCAGAACACTCTGTGACATAAATCACAGCAAGATCCTTTTTGACCCAACTCCTAGAGAAATGGAAATAAAAAACAAAAATAAACAGATGGGACATAATGAAATTTAAAAGCTTTTGCACCACAATGGAAACCATAAACAAGACGAAAAGACCACCCTCAGAATGGGAGGAAATATTTGCAAATGAATCAACTGACAAAGGATTAGTCTCCAAAATATACAAGCAGCTCATGCAGCTCAATATCAAAAAAACAAACAACCCAATCCAAAAACGGGCAGAAGACTTAAATAGACATTTTTCCAAAGAAGATATACAGATTGCCAACAAACACATGAAAGGATGCTCAACATCAGTAATCATTAGAGAAATGCAAATCAAACCTGCAATGGGGTATTACCTCACACCTGTCAGAATGGCCATCATCAAAAAATCTACAAACAGTAAATGCCAGATAGGGTGTGGAGAAAAGGACACCCTCTTGCACTGTTGGTGGGAATTCAAATTGATACAGCCACTGTGGAGAACAGTATGGAGGTTCCTTAAAAAACTAAAAATAGAACTACCATACAACCCAGCAATCCCACTACTGGGCATATTCCCTGAGAAAACTATAATTCAAAAAGAGTCATGTACCACAATGTTCATTGCAGTTCTGTTTACAATAGCCAGGACATGGAAGCACCCTAAGTGTCCATCGACTTATAAATGGATAAAGAAGATGTGGCACGTATATACAATGGAATATTACTCAGCCATAAAAAGAAAGGAAATTGAGTTATTTGTAGCGAGGTGGATGGACCTAGAGACTGTCACACAGAGTGAAGTAAGTCAGAAAGAGAAAAACAAATACCATATGGTAACACATGTATGGAATCTAAAAGAAAAAAAAAGGTTTTGAAGAACCTAGGGGCAGGACAGGAATAAAGACGCAGATGTAGAGAATGGACTTGAGGACACATGGAGGGGGAATGGTAAGCTCGATGAAGTGAGAGTGGCATTGACATATATACACTACGGAATATAAAATAGGTAGCTAGTGGGAAGCAGCTGCTTAGCACAGGGAGATCATCTAGGTGCTTAACACAGGGAGATCATCTAGGGAGTGTGGGAGGGAGATGCAAGAGGGAGGAGATATAGTGATATATGTATATGTATAGTTGACTTTCTTTGTTATTTATCAGAAACTAACACACCAGTAGCTGATTCACTTTGTTATAAAACAGAAACTGTCACACCATTGTAAAGCAATTATACTCCAATAAAGAAGTTAAAAATAAAGTTATTTTATTCTGTATAAATTTTTCCACACCAACTATATTCCATTCTTCAAATTACATCTGGAGAGTAACTAATGTTGGTTTATTAAAAAAGCAAAAAAGCAATTAGCATTTTATAAAGGTCATTATTGTACCCCATGCCTTTTGTTTTGGGGCCCCAGAATAATCTAATAATCTTAAATATTTTCCTCAGGAACACAGCATGCTTGTGTTCCTTTTACAGCAACACACTTTGGTATGAATGGAATGTGAAAATGATGAGCCCCAAACTATCATTTTCAGGCATTCATTTTAATTTCACTCACTAATATATTGGATATGAAGCTTTATGCTAGGCACCAGGGATCTGCAACATAGATACTATAATCATTTAGTTTAAAGTTCAGTGAGGGCTGTAGTCATAAATGACACAATTACAAAGACAGTTTGTGATAAAAGCTTTGAAGAAGCAAATGCTGTCCTGTGAGAGTACAGAATATTATGAGAACCTGACTTAGGGCGTTAGAGGTGGTTTCTCTTAGTGAAATTTAAGTGGGGCTCCACAGAGTGAATAGGTGGAAATGGGTTAAAGGAAAGAACATGACAGAACAGTATGTATAAAACCCCTGAGATAAGAAAGAACATGGCTCATTTCTACAACTGAAAACACTTTAGTGTATCTGGGGTACAGAGAGCAAGGTGGAGGGTGGTGAAAGGTGAGCTATTGGGAATATTTGACAAAGGTTAGATGATGCAAGGATTTGTAGGCCAATTAAAGACTGTGGTCTTATTTTTATGACTAATTGGAAGACACTGAAGCATCTTAAGAGGGTTTTGGTTGGGAGAGGTGATAATACTGGCTAATGGATAGCAAAGGCATAGGCGGTGTCAGGAGACAATGCAGTGAGAATGTGCTCATTGCTACTACAGGTGAGAGGTAATGGTAGGTTGAGGGAACTATTGGTAGAGATGGGGAGAGGTGGGTGAAGTGAAATGATCTTTACTTAGTGGTGGATTGAGTATTGATGCGATGAGAGACAAGGGAAGGTATGTGTGACTCCTGACTTTCTGGCTTGATAAATTATGGTGGTGCCATTCGCTATCAACTCTAGAAGTGGGCCCTTTAGTGGCCCACTTAGTGGGGAGAGAGGATTGGTATAGGAAGTCATGTGTTTGTATACAGGCACATTGAGTTTGACATCCCTTTAGGGTATCCAAATAGAGATGTCAGGTAGCTAATTGGCTGCATGGATCTAGAGCTCAGAAAAGAAAGTATGAAGGCAATATAGAACTCAAAGAAACATAAATATGTTTTTGTGTTAAGTCCAAACTATCGTCGGTATCACCTGGAGTTTAAATTTAGAAACGTTTAGTGTATAATTTTTGAGGGTAAAAAAGTGAGGATTTGTAAATCTTGGACAGCCCTCATACTATTTAATATTTTTATAATTGTACCGTTTGTCCTACTTTTATAAATTAGGTTTCAAGTTTTAAAAAATGTATTCTGAAAATTTGGCAGTGATTTTAAAGAAAGGATAAGGGTATTGTTTTCATGTAGTTTATATGGAATGAATATTAATTGTTACTCTTTATGATCTTATGTAATTTATCCTTTAATTTCAAATGGTACAGAGTTTTGACTTTAATATGAAAATCAAATACTTAATTTAGCTTATTTAAACATATTGCCTTATCAGTATCGTTCTCATTTCAGATGTTTAGATATAAATCATCCTATTGGCCTTTTTTTTTTTTTTTGCGGTACGCGGGCCTCTCACTGTTGTGGCCTCTCTCATTGCGGAGCACAGACTCTGGACGCGCAGGCTCAGCGGCCATGGCTCACGGGCCCAGCCGCTCCGCAGCATGTGGGAGCGTCCCGGACCGGTGCACAAACCCGCGTCCCCTGCATCGGCAGGCGGACTCTCAACCACTGCGCCACCAGCGAAGCCCCTATTGGCCTTTTTTATGGATTCACGGTGACACTTTTCTTGCTAATCAGGGTATCTTACTACACAGTTTAAGGAATATCTTGGTAAAATCAGGTTCTCTGTAATTGACTGAGAAAAACTTTCTCACATAACGTGCCATTGAGACTTTTTTCTAACACCATTGATGCCTCTGGAATGCAACTGATTATTTTTTTAAAAAAGTCTAGGTTTATGCTTTATTCTAAAATCCATTTCTTTATTTGTAGGTGATATGCAATTGAACTTGAGACGAATAACATTTGGGGGTAAGTGCCATTTTATTTAAATAAAAATATATGTGTAATATAATATATAAATATATTTTATCTTTGAGGAATTGTAGAAAAGTTTTGATGTTGATACTCACTGGGGCTACTTTTCCATATGACTTATGGGATTAATCTGTAACTTATGTAAATATAAGAAAGCAGTAGCAATGGATTTTATATTAAACCATAAGATAGGAGGTGATTTTAAATGTAATATGTGGCCCTCAAAATTCATTTACAAATAACATTTTATTATTAATCTCATTTATCAATGCATTTAAAAACTATACTTTTTAAAGTAGGAAAGTTAACTGAAATTTATTATCTGAATAACTAAATATAATAGGCAATGCATTTGTTTGTCTTCCTTCACATATTTATTCAGCTGTAAATCTTCACATTTTATGAAATTTATATTTTTGCTATGTTAAATTCTAATAGTACCAAAATGTGCATTTTGGAACACAACTTACCCCTGTAAACATTATTTTATATGTTGTCATGTTAGTGATCAAATGGTTCTGTTCTTAATAGCAACTATCTCAAAAATCATCCTTTTTGATTTTCAACCTAACACGTTTATATTTTGTACAAAGTTTTCTGTCTTCGTTCCTTCTGGTTTAGTGCATACATCATATGCTGGAGAATTATCAGTTTGTTTTAGCAATTTGTACTTTGATAGTTCCATGATAATTACATGATTTGTATTTGGTTACCCAATTGCAGATAATCCTGTGGCATTACAGAGTTTAATTTATGGGAAAGATCTTTAGACTTAAAAAGGATTACTGACCATTTAGGAGTGATTAATTAATCAGTATAAAATTGAGTCTTAACTGTATTAATGCCTTTCTAAGCTACACAGAGATACATGCACAGACACACATGTTAGCCAATCCCATAGCAAAAATGACCAGATTACAACAAAGAGGATGGTGCCCTACTATGTTGGGCCATCACAGGAAGTAGTGAGCCAGGGGTTCTTGAGTCAAGTGTTTTGAGACTGTTCTTGCTCTCACAAGCTGTGGGATCTTGAGCAATTCATTTTCCCTAAAGTTCACTTTCCTCATTTGTATGGTTAGTGTGCCAAATCATGATTTGTTAGGTTCCTTCTTTTCCTGAAATACTTTCATTTCTTACTTCAAAATGCTGAAGTTTAGAGGTGAATAGTTTCATATTGGTAAAACTGCTATGAATTAAGAGGTGACAGGGTAAGGTAAATTCATTTATTGGGATAATCGTGTAGAAAGGTTCATTGATTCTGTAGTCAGAAGTATTTTTGTTTACTTACTGAATTCGGGGATTTGGGTGGATCTAGGAAGTCAGGCTTTCCTCCCTCTGTGCCCTTTTGTCCCACCTGACATGGAGATATAGGATTGATTCATTTTGAAAAATCTCTCATTTTGAAAGAATCCCTTAAAACCTTGTTAGCTCAGGGTTATCTTTTGTCTGATTTCTCTTCCTGTATAGGTTGCAGGCTGAACAGCATTAAAATATCTATTTTCTTAGTGATTTCCTTTTCTAGATTTGAATAATTCACTTGATTCTTCCAAGATACTTAGATGAAAGAGTGTTAACTAGGGATTGCTAATTCTAGTTACTTTTGTTTGAAATTAGAAAATAAATGCATTATATATTAGTCTGAAGAATAAGCCCTCATATCCTTTATCTGGTCATTTAAAAAATTCTAAATAATGTTCAGGCACCTTTTCTATTGTGAAGTTAGATATTTGCTTGACATTTGTTTTTTCCTTTTTCCTTTCCTTTATTAAAAAAAATAAATGAAGTCATTGAATAAGTAGAAGGATCCATGTGAGTGTTGGGCTTGTTCTCATTGACTGCTTCTTTTTGCTCCCATTCATATATTATTTTAAGCTTACCTCAAGCATTCCAACAGCAGATATCAAATGATTGCTGTTTTATACCAGAGGGGATTTTTATGAACCAGGCCAAAGGATCCACTAGATCTCTCAGACCATTTTTCTAACTTTAAGATTCTACGATACTACAATTTTAATCTTTTAGGTTAAATCTAAAAAATTACCATCTTTGTAGGTGAAAAATGGTAAGATGGTGTCAATTTTATATGGATCAGCCTACATATCAGTTATTCATTGTTGAGAAAAAATATAGCTCATCTGTGAAAATGGTAAGGACAAGCAGCAAAGCTTACTAAAACACTAACTTCATTTAAGAAAACTTAGTTATCATCGTGAGTGCCAGGTATTAAAAACTATATTTTAAATATTTGTAAATCAAATAGGAATAAAACCTTCATTGCATATCTTTCTTTTTTAAGGAATTATTTTCTTGTGTCTTATGATACAAATCATAGGCATTACAGTTTGAAATCAAGTTTATTGTTTTCTTTGCAACTGCTACATAGCTGTTGAATATTTGCAGTAAGTTTTCATGACTAATGAAGTGCATGCTTGATTATATGCCATTAGTAAAAATATCTTTTTATGCCAAATGGTGGTTTTCAGCATGGCCTTGACAAAGGTAACATATAAATGTGCTATTTCCCTTCAAAGGAATGCAAATCAGTAGAAGCAACTTTTAAGGGAAATATTTTAAAATAAACAATTAAAATAATGGATATTTTATGTTACTTATTGGAATTATATGAACATATAAATAGAGCAGCTAGATATACTTATTTCAAGAGGCCAGTATAATACTAATTAGGAAAGTGGTAAATATCATAAGTATTCTAGTGAATTCATTCCATTTTTAATACCTACATCTTATTGCTGAGTATATTGTTGGATAGATAGCTATAATGCTGACCTTGAGAATCTTCCATGGTTACTTTTCAGTTTTTCTAACCATCATTTCATGTTCCTGCTACTCTTGCTGCTTGTCACTTGCTGTTTCACCCAGTGTTTGATCCTACCTCTCTGCCTTCTTTAATTCAGTTTCCTTTGTCAGGGATACCCCTTTCTTCCAGTCCTTACCTGTCAAAGTTCTACTTATCTTTCTATGTCTAGTTGAACTCCTTCCTGCCTCTTCCAGGAGGCCATCCAGATGCCCTCTAGTCAGAACTTGCTGCTCAAGGTCATTGCTGTCAACTTGTCCTTCCATCTGTAGCTCATCTCTATCTTGCTGCCTTGTGACTAACAGATTCTGTGTCCATTCTCCAATTTGATTGTGTACCTCTCTTCCCTGTGTTCCCTGCTTTGGCACAAATCATGCTTTTGATTGAATTGTTTTGTAAAATTAAAACTGTACATCAGACAAGGTAGTAGAGGTTCAGGCTTGATTTTTCCCACATGGTGTGTTTGGAGTGGGTGGGCCAATAATTTTTGCTTCTTACTTTTAAAATGATCTCACTTATCCTCTTGTTTTCTGTTTCATTGGATAAATCATCTCACACCATGATTTATTTAATGCAAACAGAGTTCCTAAGTGTTGAGAAATACCAGGAAAAAAAAATGCATCTGCATGCATGGTCTTAGGTATTGGGCAAGAGACCATGAAAAATGTATGTTGGTTCTGGGGAGAACACGGTTATTTAAAAGGGAATTAAATGAGTAATATTTATTTTATCAAAGATCAGAGGGACATCTTTGGTAGAAATCACAGGGCGATAGATGCTTTCTTTGACCATTCTCGCTCTGTTTCTTAATACTTACTTAATCTTAAAAACAGCAAAATTGCCAATTCTAATGGCCACTGTAGTTTCATAGAGTTTACTGTATGCATTCACATACTTCATCTTATTGGATCCTCATGTCATACCATGAGATTGGTAGGGAAGAAATTATATACTATTCAGATACAGCCAAGGTTGTTATGAACTCTGTGATATTTTTTCAAAGCTGATTACAAAACCATACTATTCTTTTATTAAATGTTAGTCTAATATTTAATGTCTATTATCTCTGCATAATTTCAAAAATAAAGTAACATCTGTAATCCAAAATGCAATGGCATAATTTACAGTTATATACTTATAGCTGTATCTTTTATAACAGATATAATAGCAATTCTGATAAAAATTCATGGGCCAGTGTGCCAAGTTTCACCATTTCACAGTTCCCTGTTCCTCTGGACAAAGGGATTAGAATAAGTGTAGGCCTAAACTCTAAAAAGGACCATCAGAGGATGAGGAGAATGAGGATGAGGATGGGGAGCTCTATATACAGGAAGGAGGCTAATGTCCATAAGATAAAGCTAAACCAAGGTACCCAGACAAGAGGGTGAGCAAGGAGACTGGGAAAGAGTCTGGAAAGAGCTGAGTCCCCACTTCTGTCTTCTCAGGTCCTGTTTCCTGCTACTTTGTCCAGTCCCTTGAACTATATCCTTGGGTATTTAGGAGCTACAGAAACCAATAATTTACCCTTTTACTTAAGCTAGTTTGAGTTGGGTCTTTGTTATTCAATTCAAAGTCCTGACTCATAGAGATAAAATTATTGATATAATTGAAGTTTTCTTTCTATTCCACTTCCCATTCCTCTTTTCTGTCTTTCCTTTCCTTTCTTTCTACTTGTCCTTTTATCCCTTCCCCTGTCTTTTTTCCTCTCGTTCACTTGTTCATTCATCCATCTATCCGTGCATTCGTCTAATAGTCATCAACTGTTGAACATATATTAAGCGTTATGCTAGGTTCGGAGGAAAAAGAGATAAGCAACATATAGTCTTTGTTCTCTTTAGAATTAAATTTCATCTTTTTGCTTTTAAGACATTGGTGTTCTGGAAAGGGAGGCAGAACCCAGGCCAATCATGGGGGAAAGATTATAAAAAGAAATCCTTAAAGCATATGTCTAATATTTCAGATTGGTGGAAAGATTGAAGGTATGAAAGGTGAATTGGAAAGGGGTAATGAAAAAGTGAGCATAGAGGAGGATTTTTTTTTAAAGTAAATTTTATTTATTTATTTATGGCTGCATTGGGTCTTAGTTGCTAGGCACGGGCTTTCTCTAATTGTGGTGAGCGGGGGCTACTCTTTGTTGCAATGTGTGGGCTTCTCATTGCCGTGGCTTGTTGCTGAGCACAGGCTCTAGGTGCGTGGGCTTCAGTAGTTGCAGCACACGGGCTCAGTAGTTGTGGCTCGTGGGCCCTAGAGCACGGGCTCAGAATTTGTGGCTCACGGGCTTAGTTGCTCCGCGGCATGTGGGCTCTTCCCAGACCAGGGTTCGAACCCATGTCCCCTGCATTAGCAGGCGGATTCTTAACCACTGTGCCATCAGGGAAGCCCTAGAGGAGGATTCTTATTAATGACAATTCTTCACCAAGTTCTAGGCAGATGACAAATTCAAAATACATAACTGTGCATCATTTAAATTGGCAGAGATAAAAAAAATTGTACTTTGAATAGTAGATTGAATCTTCGTGTACTCTATTATCGATACTAGGTATGGGTAAAGAGGGACTTGGACATGTTACCCTTCCTTCTTTAGTAAGCATTGTGAGAGACTAATTATACAGTACATCTCAGAATCACTGCCTTGTACAGGTCATTGTAATTTCACGAGAGACCAGCCCCAGAGGAATTGATGAACTTTTCCTGGAAACACTAAGCATGTGCAGAAATTCAGTCCAAGTCTACTAACATGGACATTCCCAAGTATGGTTGTAATTTGGAGACAAAAGATGGAAAATTTGAGCCCTCTTATCTGTAACATTTGCTCTTACAAAAGTTCTCAGCTAAATTAATTAGTTGGCAAGCAGGTCATGGTTTAGTTTTGCCTCATCACTTCAGTCTTCTAAGTTTCTGTGTTTCTTTATTTCCACGCCTCAGCAAATGGGGTTTCTCTCTTTGGATGTGTTATACTTCTCAAAAGGCTGTCCTCTTATACTTGGTGAACTCGTTCTTTGAAGGCCTACCTCTTGGAAGCTTTCTCTGACGGTCCAAGGCAGAGTTGGCCTTACTTTGTAAGTGTGTGCATCTGTTGCTCATGTCGGCAGACTCTGCTTTGAGTTACTGTTATTTTATTTTTCTCTCTCAAATGAAACAAGGGCTCTGTTAGAGCAGAAACCTTTTATATTCATCTTTATATGACCAATTTCCTGGCCCATGCGTGGGGTGTATTGAGGGTTTAATGTTAGGTGAATAAATGAACAAAATGGAATGAATGAGACACAGAGTGTAGTCCAGTATGGACAAGTAAAAAGTAATGCCTTTCTCAAAAATAAGGTCAAAATAAATATTCCGAAATTTGTAGTTGTGTTATTCCTCAAACTTTTAGAATTGACATGTGGAAAGTACATTGTTCAAATTCTTATCTTATAAAGTAATCATGTTACAGACGTTCCTTATGGTCTATGTTCAAAAAGACTGTGCAATCAAAAAGACTAAGATATGCTGGTTGCCTACAGGAAGATATTTGAGACAAAGCTGAAAGCCTTATAATTCATGATATTTCATGTTCAATGTATGAAAAGGTCTTGTCAACCCAATACAGTATTTTAATTGAAAAGTATTCTCAAGTCAAATTGAGATGTATTATATACATTTTAATCCACCTACCATAATATACACAATGTATGTATGTATATTAAATAAACTAAGAAGTTCTAAAGCTCAAAATATATTCCTTTTTCAAAGATACATGTTCACATACTTTGAGGCTAGGACCCACTCCCCTACTCATAGCCAGTATTTCATAGAACATATTTTGGGAGTTGCTGATCTAACAGAAGATAAACTAATAATAGCTTGATAGGGAGGAAATGAGGCTGAGGGAATCCCCAATTGATTTGTGTTTTTAAGCTGCCATTTTAGAATCTGAATGTTAGAGAAAAATAGATAAATTGATGAAATAGTCAACACAGCTTAACAGATACTTTCTGAGTAGCCACTTTGTGCCAGGTACTTTCTGGCACGTGAAGATGCATGAGATAGGCAGGTTGAGAAGTTTCGCAATCAATAGGTTCCCACATGATAGTTCTCATATTTTCAGAAAAAGGCAATGACAGTGTGCACACTGTATCTGCATGTGATTCTCCTGCTATAATTAATTTCTTAAAAGCTCATAGTGCATTGAAACTCTTGTAACTGTTCTTCAGAAATACAGACGTTGAAGTAGGCAAAAGAAAATCGCTGTGAGCACTGAGTTTTAGTAATTTACCCTGTACATGTTTTTAAAACTCCTACCGTTGTACTCGGAAACAATAAAAATGAGTGCATATATTTTTTTCTTCAGAGAAATTACTGTGTGGTGAAAAATTCTAAATTTAACTTAATATTTCATTTTATTAATTGAGTCTCATTGGTCTTATGTCATGAAAAACGATATACCTTTCAGCTCCCTTTAACTAGGTATCCTGTCATTAATCACGAGCTGTCCAGCTATGCTGCAGGTTTCATATTTTTTTATGACTCAGTGCACGCATCTCAGTAGTAAGTAGAGAGGTGCCTTCTGAGAATTAGCCTTCTGCTCCCACCCCTTCCTCTGACTTCACAGCAATGGGCAGGCCCATAGGCACACACGCATGTGTGTGCGTGGGTACTTTCTTTCGCCCACACTCTCACATTCTTACACTGTCCCATTCTCTAGATGAACACCTTCCTGGATGCTAATGATTGTCAATAATCCTAATTATTTTCCCTGGGTACTGATATGATTCTTAACCTCATATTCTCTATTAAGATGCTGTTTAACAACAGTATTGATCTATTTCCTTTCCATTTTTCCTATAATTCAACCTGTACTCCCTGCTTATCTTGGACACGCTCCTCCTTCAGCCATCTCCCCTCCCTGAAATTTTGACATTCTGTGTCTGAGCTACAGTAATGTGCACATAATCATGCAATCATTTACTTATTCATTCAACAAATTGTCATCAAGGCAGTGTGCTAGCTGTTGTGGGAATCATAATGAAAAAAAAATTCCTAATACCTCTTACTCTGAAAGGAAACTTTTAATAGGGAGACTTTTTTGCCATTATATTTAAAAAATTTCTTGTGCATAATGGAACTGCTGTTTTTGACATTTGCTTTAAGTAGCTTTCATAGATACTTACTTTGATTCTGGCACTTAGCTATGATGGAAATGATGGAAGGCATGTTTTTAACTGAGGATATTTGTTTGAAGGGGCAACATAATTGGGGTATGTAGCATTTGTTAATTTACCACATACCTGTGTAATACTGTAATAGGGAAAGACGATTTTAGTAAGTAAAAAGATACACTGCTATTATAATTGCCCATAAATACTTTTTTTCATTAATAGGAAAAACAAGATGATAGATACAAGCAAATGACTTCACTATCAGATAGAATACAAGATGAGTTCCTAAAAGAGGTGTAGAATGAAGCCTGACGGGAAATTCAGAGAAGACCAAAATTACTTCTCTCTGGGGTTCCAGGAATAGTTTTGTGGAAGGGCTTGGTGATGAAATTTCCTCAGTGACTATGGCTGGGACATGAACATATAGAGATGTTGGTGATGGTCCTTGCAGGCTGAGTAAGTAGTATAAATATATACATAGAGCTATGAAAAGCTTTGGGGCATGGATGTGAACAGTGAGAGGAGGAGGTCAGTTAAATACAAGCATAGGATGGGGAAAGAAATGTCTATCATGTGTGAAGCACATGCACATTGTGTTCTGCTATGTATGTAGGCAAGTGTCTCTTCTTGCTCTGGAAGGTACATTTGTGTGGATAGCTTTCTCCCTGGCCATCGTGCACAGTCAATTCTGTTGATAAGTTCTTGCTGATGTAGTGACTGCAGTAATCCTTGAGTTACACAGGCCTCATCAGCCCTGATAGAATGTTGAAAGTTCAAAAGAAAAATCTAAGTACCTATTAAATCATTAAATGCCATTGTGTGTTTATGAAATCAGATGAAAGCCAGTTTCTACATTCGAGCAAATCTGCTTCTCTGTACTCGGTTGGGGTTGTAAGGAGGGATTACTCTGCTCTCCTGAGAAGGTTAAGCTGTCATCTCGTTAAATACGGACTTAAAATAATGCTGCCAAAGCAGCTGCCTCTTGTGATTGATGATGATGGATGATGATAGTTTTGAAATCAGTTTTGCAAGGGAAATGTCTGTTTTTCTCTTTGGCTGATGTTGTAATCTGGATTGGGGATTTCTTGTCATATTAGGTATCTTTTTGATTAAATGGGAAATTGTTAAGGACTGTATTCTCTATGATAAAATGGCTTTAAAACTGAGCTATGGGGCAAATAATAATGAGTTGTTTTGTACATATTAGTTGAGTGACAGCAGTTATTCTGGGCTTTACAGTGTCCTCCATTTTGAGTTATATTTGGGGAACAAATAGCAACCCGAATCTAGACAGAGAAGTGGCAGACAGTGTGGTACTTTGAAGATATTAACATGCCTTACTAAAGTCTTGCAAGAGTGTTGACGCACATTAATATTCAGTGTTCTCTTCGAGTTCCTCACGGCTTATACACTTGTCCTCTCTTTTTGGATTGATCTTCCCCTCAGATATCTGCATGGCTGGGCCCCTTACTTCGTTGGATTTCTGCTCTAATATTTTCTCGTCAGAGAGGCCTTCCTGGCTCATCATCTCTAGAAGAGTGTCTGTACCTCCTCTGTTTGTTCTCATTGCTGCATAGCACTTTTCACCCACTGAGGTGTTTATTTATTTATTGTCTCTTTCCTAGGATGTAAGCGGCATCAGAGCAGAGACTGAACTGTTTAGTGCTACAAACTGAGCACCTGTAAAATTTTCTGCCCCGTAATAGGCACACAATTAATAATTGTTGAATGATTAGCTGGATGAATTTTTATTGTAGGCACAGAGGGGGCTAAATAGGGTGCTAAAAATGATTTAGAAAGCTAGTTAATATTTGGCTCCAGAGCCAAACTCAAGAATTTTGGTTTATTAACACAAATTGTTTTAGTTTGCATATACCCAAATAATACAGGCAACAGAGAGCCCTGAAAAGGAAATGGAACATTTCCTTACTTGTAGGTAGACCACTTTCACACATTCTAGAAAAAAAGAATCAATTTTATTTATACAAAATCACTGGTAACCACTATTCCATACCATTCCATTGTGTAAGCCTGAGCAGATGCTGGTCGGAAAAAGCCATGTTCAGAAAGGACAGGAAAACAAAACGTACCCCACCCCCCCAGTTTTTTTTAAAGGCCAATAACATTTGTATCCATTGGGTAAACATGATCAATCAAAGCTTTACAAGCTTTATAAGGGCTACTTCCTTAACAAATGTGTTTTTTTTGCCTTGGTCATTCATCATATCTGGAAGTTTGGATGATAAGCTTGAGCACTCTCTTAGGTTAACACTGAGAATAGCTGCTTGGTAGATACATAAAGGGAAAAGCTTGTTAAAGTGGCAGAACAACATGTATTCTCCTGACACCATAACATAGCATATTGTAGCCTGTTGACATTTGTGTTGGCTGGATGTGGTAAAATCCAGCTAAATTTCAGGAGGAGGATTTGTTGTAATGGGGAAATGAGGTATGTGTGGAACAAGCAAAGATGCAGATGGTGAAAGTATTCCCTTGAGCCCTCCTAATGCATGGGGGATTTTCTAATGGGACTGAAAATATTAGTTGCTGAAAACCAGAATCATCTACTGTTTTAAATAAGCTACCTTAAAAAACGGCAGAGGGCCTTAAATAACCAAGAGACAGGTAGCTATTTAGAGGGATTGATGAACAGTTTTGTGCAGGAGGTAAAGAAGTGCTATGAAAAATGAAGAGTTGAGTCACTGGAAGCAAGCTTATGGTATCACATCCAGAGAACACTGCACATGAATGGTCTATTGCAGAGTGGTCCAAATCATGCTGAGACCTCAGCAGTGAGATAATAATCCAGTTGTATGGCATCTCATGAATACAGATGTTATACAAATGTTATTTGTTTCCCAGATCAGTTAGTGCTAATGAAAGAGAGCAGATAGATGGGTGAAGAAGACAGGCTCATTTATTTTTTATGGTAGAACTGGTAAGGCTGGGGCAAAGGATCTAGCTCATTGGGTCAAGTTCAGACATTTGAGGTTGGTAAGAACAAGTGTGCAGAGCATCTGAAATAGATTGGGCAAGGAGGTGAATGGAGGGAGAAGAAGGGGGTCGTGGAAGAACATACATTGAGATCCAATGAGTTGGAAGGAAGTCAAGAAAACAGAAATCCTTAGACCTGGAAAGTCAGCGGGTGAGAGAAATTGTCCCACAAAAGTGTGGTTTAGATTTCCACTCACAGTACCGTAGTACTCCTTGCCATAGATATTTTCTTTTGAAAAAGCTGCAAGCGTACTTCGACCTTATCCTCTACATAATGAGTGTTGTTACTGGGCCTCACTTTTAGATTTTTTTTCTTTTCAAGATTCCTGCAGAGGGACTTTGAATCATTTCTATGTCTACTTTAGCTGGGATGTGTGCCAAAATGGAATTTAAAATAAACCATCTCTTAGTATCTCCTCATCCCTTTCCAGGGACTTGCACATCGCCCTAAAATGTTTTCAGTGTGGGTTTTGAGTCTCATAGAGAGAAAGTGGCTTCTTGACAAAATAAGGTATCTCGTCACTGGCCTTTGTAATTTAACTTTTCTACATAAAACTACACTAATTTCTGTGTGGCCAGTTAAGAATATAAGCTTTTAATTTCATGAGAGAATCTTAGATTTAAAAGGACTTGGGAGGATGAACTAGTCTTCAATTAGTAGATCAGGGATGAGGAGGGTGAATCCGTGTTTTCCTTTAAATGGCATGGCTAATTCATGGCAAAATGGAATTGGAACCCAGGTTTTAGGACTGTGGCCTCAGTGCTCTTTCTCACAGGGAGAGCAGAATGGAGTGTTGGTGAGTGTTAAAATTGCAACTGTCATCTCTATTAGCTGTGTGACCTTCATCAAGATATTTACCCTGTAAACTTTTACTTCATCTGTAACATAGGGTTGATAATAATGTTTAACTTATGAATTTGGCTTGACTGGGATAATAAATATTGGATTGGCCAAAAAGTTTGTTTGGGTTTTTTTATAACATTGTATGGAAAAACCCAAACGAACTTTTTGGCCAGCCCAATGTAGGATTTCGCACAATGCCTGCAAAGTCTTCGAAAATAATCAATACATGATAGCCCATCTGTATTATATTTTTATGGCTGTGTAACAAATGACCACAGAAAAACAAGCTTAGAATAAACCACATTAATTATCTTGTAAATTCCCTGGGCCAGGAGTCCAGCATAGTTTAGCTGGACTGTCTGCTCAGGGTTTCATAATGCTGAGATGGAAGTATCAGCTGGCCGTGTCTTCATCTGGAGGCTGAATTAGGGAAATAACTGTTTCTAAACTTCCTAAGATTGTTGGCAGCATCCATTTTGTTGGAACTGTGAGACTGAGGTCTGGGCCCCTGGCCTTGGTAGCTTTCTGTCAGTCAAGACTGTTCTCAGCGCCCAGAGGCTGCCTCTGGTCCTTGACACGTGATGTTCTCTGTAAGCACCTTACAACACAGCAGCTTACTTCTTCATATTCAAGACGACAATCTCTGTCACTTGACATCTCTCCTTTTAAGAAGGGAGCCTGTCCCTTTTAAGTTCTTACCTCTGGAGGTCAAGATTCCAAGAGAATCTCCCTTTGGAATAACTCAAAGCCAACTGATGTGGAGCCTTAATCCAGTCCCCTTAGTCATATAAGGTAGTGTAATCTAAGGAGTGAAATCCATCATGTTCATACCATTAATAGGGAGAGGGTTACAAAAGTGGTATATACCAAGGGGCAGGAATCTTGGGGGCTTTCACAGATTTCTGTCTTCTTCAGAGAACTATTATTGTTAATTTTTATTAATTATTCTCATTATTATATACTTCTGAGGTTATGATGGCTGAGAGCTCTGTAATTAAATGTGATTCTATGATAATAGCGGGAAATAAAGGTAACAAAACTATTTTGGAACCTTTGCTTGTGAAATAATTTGCATTGTATCCCTCTTTTTTCATGTTCATTTGGTTTTGGATTGCATAACCATATTTAAAACATACTAAATGTTATCCCCCCAAAACTATTACATTTCTTCTTAACGTGTCCCAAACGAAGACACAAATAGACGGTGATCATGGAAACCCAGAATATAATACTCAGTGGTCAATGTAATTCCTAATTCTTTAAAATAGAAACTTTCACTGATTTTGTTCTTGTTCTAGTTAATAGAGGAACAGAAGAAATTATTTTAAAAGCATAGTTAGTAATGGCACTTGTAAATATTACACATGAATCTGAGGAAGAGAAATTCTGCTTACAATGCTAATGTTGCCTTGTCACCTATTTACAGAGTGTCATTATCTAAATATTTTCAGAATTCCAAATAGGAATGTCTAACTATTTACCATAGAAAAGATAATGAGAACAATGATCCTTCTGACCAGTTATTAAAATGTATTTTCTGTCCTATAAGCTCTGTCGTTAATTTCCTGATACACCTTGAATATGCCACAAGCAATTTGTAATAACATCAATTAACATTTGGGAAGTTGAGCATAGCCATCTAGGATATTAAATATTTGCTCCAGGAATGCTAATAAAATACGATGACATTTTGTTCCCAAAGTATTTTTTAATGGAAACAGCAAAGTTGGGTATCAAGTGAATGAAGGAATATCTATTTAGATTCATTTTTCTCAATTCTTCTGATTTTTGTGTTCCCATTTGATGCTGACCACTCTCACTTACATTTAGAGGTCCAAGTTTGGAAATAGGGCTCTCAGGGCTACATCACTAATGGTCCCTTAGGAAATATGTCCTTGCATAATCAAGTCATTAACGAGACTTTCGTAATAAATTGAAAGAATGAATTTGCCCTTCCATCTACTTCCTCATAGGTCCACTGCCATTTCTGTATTAGGGAATTTTTGGATAGCCAGGAAATAAATTATTATTTAATTTAGCTCTAGTTATAAAATACTATGTAGTCTCTTCTCTTAGGGTTACAAGTTGGCAAAAAAAGAGATACTGTTCAATTTTAAAAAACTGAGTTAGTACTACTAATCTTTCTTGATTTGTAATGTATTGTGGAGGCAGGTTTCATATTTTTCTGTATATTATACACAATGGATTCCACGGAAAAATAAAGTTGGTTTAGTTTCTTTGAAGCAATGCCCTGGAGCATAGAGAGTAAAATGAGGAGGCTGTTTTACCATTTTAACTAGTTGTCTAGTTGATATATTTTTATCCAATCTATTTTATGTAATAAAAACCAACCCTTAGGAAAGTGAGCACATCAAACTGTTTCACTGATTTGATTTTATATTGGCCTAACCTAATTCACATCATCTCAATATGTATGGCATTGTAACCTGTGATGATTTCTACATACACTCTACATTCATATTTATAGGAGGTGGAATATTGCTTGGCATTTAATAGGTACTAGATACATACTGACTTAATGAATGAAGGGAGTATACTTATTAAAGCCAACAGTCGCTAATGAAATGATTGAATTTATTTTTCCCTCCAAGGTAGTTGAATGGTAAAAATACTCTTGATAAGGTTTTTGATCATAACTTAATACAGTAAGTCATGTTGAAAATAAAATGGACTTATTTCCAAATGAATCTTTAGCAAAACATTTAAGTGTTTACGTTACGTTTATTACATTTTTGTATATCACCTTAGGGACCTTATTATTGCTTTATTAATTTATAACATTATGGTATTCCATAAACATGCTTCCATACATTCACGGTATTTATATATCAATAAAGATAAAAACTACCTTCTACTCTTCCCTTACCTTTCTTACATTTCCATTGATTATGTTCCATACATATGAACCAGAAAAAGGAAAAAAAGTTGGAAGGCGTTCATTGAAAGTGAAACAGTATTGCTTGTAATAATGGTCAAATCATAGAACATCACTTTGATTTTACCTTTTGGCTCTTATAAAATATGTTCTCTTTTTCTGGGTTAAACTGTTGATTTAACATGGCTGATGATTAAAAGCCCATCCACTAGGGAACTTAACTCACATACTTGAATAAGGTGATAAAAATGCTGAATCCCTTTAAGTACAGATTGGCTTGATAATTGTATTTGATGATTCAGTGGTCTTCCAAAGCATTTTTGGTTCTTTCTAAAGTCATCAATACTGTTAATATCTAAAGACCTCAGAAAAAAGATTATCTTAAATTATTTATTACTTCTTTGCTTGCCAGGTGTGTTGTTTTCTTACTTAGTCACTTCTAAGCTAGTTAATTTAATTTTTAGTTTGTTTTGTTATAGAGACTATTATATTCATAAGAGCATAGTAGATAATATATGCAAAGCACAAAGAAAAAGACCCATATTTAATAGTTACATGATTGCTTTGAGTATATAAAGGCCATTAAAAATAATTTAAGATCCAAAGAGCATTCCTAGAGTCTAGAATTACTAGCTTGGTTTTCTTTTAATTGAAGTTGATCAAGGTGACTAGATTCTAAATCTCCCATGTACTTTGTGCTATGTAATTATTCTAAACATATTGAAGAATTTGTCAGTGTTTTTAAACGTGTTTAAACTACTTCCATGTCTGCTGCCTTATTTTTCCGCCCATTAGAATGAACAGTAACTTTATTTCTGAAAGAAGTAGCCTTATTTCCTTTAAAAAATTTTTGTTTTTGATAGGGGTTGATGTTATGGTGTCTATGAGAAATGAGATCAGAAATTCAAAAGTGATACTACGTTTTAGTAACAAAGCAAAACCACCAATATTCTGCCGTATGATTTATGCCCTAATTCTAGAATTTCTTTTATCTGGCCTTTGATAAATTCACTGCTAAAAGCTCTGCTCGTGAATTTTTATTTAATTGAATTATTTCCTTGAAGCAGAATACAGCTTTCTACTATTAATCTCCTCTTTAGTGGAATCAGTGTGACCATAATATGCCAAGATTTCTTATTAATTTAACATTTTCAGTTATATCTGCATAGCTGATAGATGTCTTGTTACTTTCTGATATTCTGATTCAAGAAGTTTCATTGAGTATTGCAAAAATATTGTTTAATTTTTTTGTCTTATTAAGCATTTAGATAGATACTTCCTAATAAGTAAGAAGTAGGCCTAGATAGTTGTTAGATGAAATATTTTATTTTAGGATGAAATACTGCTTAAGAAAACAATGGGAGAGTTTTCCTACCTTTTTAATCATATCCTCCTGCTAGATGCACTTTATTTGCTCATGTTGGTGAACTCACAACCCGTACTATAATTGGCTTTGAACATCCTGGATCACAAATCCTATATTTAATAATTCTATTCACACAGTCTGTTTCTCACATCATTTCTGGAAACTCTAATCTTTGGCTTAACAGATATTTTGAATTAGCATCTCATGTCTTAACCTTATTTCCTGACCTTTAAAATTTTTTATTTTTGATTATTTTTATTATTCATATATTGATTTGCTCATGTCCCCCATTGAAATGTGGGGCTTATGAGGACAGAGACCTTGTCCATTTCATCCACCATTACTTCACAGATCCTCAGGGTGTTGCTGGGCCTAAGAGGGATTCTCAAAAAACATACAGATATATCACATGGTGGTTGTTATTAATATATATCATGCCCTATGGTTGTTAATATCACAGCAGGTATTGTATACTCTGACACAGTTCTTTTTCTTGTATTTCATTTAGTTCTTATAACCTTATGAGGTACAAGTACTATCATCCAAATGAGGCACAAGTACAAATATCCAATATTATCCAAATTATTGTATACTCTGACACAGTTCTTCTTCTTGTATTTCATTAAGTTCTTATAACCTTATGAGGCACAGGTACTATTATCCAAATGAGGAAATGGAGACTTAGGTTAAATAATTCACCCAAAGCTATATTGCAATAGTTAGCTGATTATTTAGTGATTGTTTAGTCTCTCTAAATTTAAGACTTTTTGACTTGAGACCCCTTTCTTTTAACTTCTCTTCTGCATGCATCCCCCCCCACCATATCTTTATGGGATCTGCACATGTGCTTGCTTTTGGACCTAAGTCTAGTTTTTTAAGTCAATATGTGAACACAAATTAGGACTGCACTAACCAGATGATAATGAAGCAAGGAGAGAACAGTGAAATTTATCTCTAATGTTGATGATAATAAGTAACACTTGGACAGCACGTTATGTTTTATAAAGAGCTTTGCATATGTATTCTTATTGAGTAATCATCATATTACAAGTTGGGAACCAGGCTCGGAGTTGAAAATGTTAAGTCTGCATCTGATGGGTGAGTGGCAGGCCTGGGACCCAGATCTAGGTATTTTGTTTTCATTCCCCTCTGTTGCACTGTGGTACCTGCAGGTAGTTCCCTTTTTCCCATACTTCTTTGTTTTGTTTGTCCCTTGGTTTCGGGAACTTTGCTCTATTATTTTCAAGATTTTTTGTTCTCATCACCAAGCTTTCCCACTTTTTCCACAGATCACTGGACTTTTGTAATGTTTTAGGAAATAGAAGGAAAGTACTTGGCCATAGTTAATTTTTTTTTATATATGTTAAAGACTGATGGGCCTCAGTTTCTTATCCACAAATGGAGGTAGCAGTTCGTTTACTCTACCATACAATGTAGCTGTAGGATTAAATCAGGGTTTCTCAGCCTCATATACTGACATCTGGGGCCAGGCAGTTCTTTGTGGGAGGATGCCCTGTGTTTTGTTAAGTTTGTCAGTAGCTTCTACCCAGTAGTACCTTCCTAGTTGTGACAACCAAAGATGTCTTTGGGCGATGACAAAATTTTTACCTCTCAGAGGAAGCAAAATTGCCCCTGGTTGAGAACCTGTGGATTAAATTAAGATAATGAATGGGAAATGTTTTGTAAATTTAGAAATACTCTTTAAATTCAAGGTGTTATTAGGATGAGCTTTAAGAACAATAAAAGTTCACTGATGTGGGTGAGAAAAGGAGGCGTAAGAGAAAACAGTGCAGATGTATTAAGGACAAAAGTTGGCCCCCTACTGTTACTGCCTTGTGAAAGCTCACTCACTCCTATGCCTGCTATAAATTCCTTGGTTTTGCATTATTCTAAGCAAGTATTTAATATTATGTTGCCTCTTAACAGGAGTTCCCATTATAGATTTGAGTTTTCATTACTTTATGAAATATCCTGCAGCACACTCACCACCATATGATGAATAATTAAAACTAAATTGCAGTTGTCAAAATAAATGAGCACACCACATTTGGAGATGGGAAAAAAAATCCCTAATTTTTTCCCACATGGTTTATTGCATATTATTCCTATTTGTGGTATTCGCTGGTATGTAGTGACTCAAAGTTATTATTCAGAGTGAGAGCATTTATGCTATATTAGCTTTGTTGAAATGAAATTATAGAAGGTGCCAATTAAATTTAAAGGTCTACATGTTGGTTTGTCTACTACTCAGAGTAAGAATCTACCAGTCCTCTGAGATGGCATGAACATGTTATGGCTCACACTGTTATTATCAAGTCTGCTGATATTCATATATGAGATGTTATTAAAATTACCCATTCATACATTATATTATAGGCTTCAGTGGTGGAGCTTTGAGAAAGCAGTCCAAGGGAAGAGTGTGAGCATCTCCTCCATCAAGAATTTTCTACTCTTTTTATTTTAATGTAACTTGCTGCATTTACCATCTGGGATAGAAGCTTGAGCACCAGCACCACCTATTCTAAGCTGCAGAGGATCCGTTCAAGAATTATATGGAATAGAACAAACAGTGTAGGACAAGCTCTCTTCATTGCTCTTGCCTGGCAGTGGAGTATTGCTCAGATGTGGAAGTTAGTTGTTTAATTTTCAGACAGAACTGTGTACCTTGAGAAGCTAGACATCTTCCACTTATACTGTTTTTTGTTTTTGTCAGAACTGATCAACTAGATCTGCCTGAGTGTCTGTGTGTGGGATGCATGTTGAAAATGATTTTATTTTTGCCCAGTAGGTCCCAAACATGCTGTCATCTTCATTTTATTTTTCCTCTCCCATAGAGTGCCTTTTGCAACTCGCCTCACAAATCACATTGTCTCTACTTATTACCCAGGTCTTTCTCCAGCTGGTAAAATGCATTTTTTTTCCCCTCAGCAATATTCAGAGTTTTCCATTTAGTTATTCCCTGTATGTTTCCCTTCACTTTTAATGTGAAAATTGTAAATATATTTCTAACCCTTCTGCACAACGCTTTCCATTTATTGAAAACTCAGGCTATATAAATATAGAAGGGATACCTTAAAAAGTTTCATCTGTTTTCAGCTGTGTATCCCCAACTGGACCAGTTTTTCCAGATAATTTTTTCTTTCTTTGCAATTTCATCTGCATGATATAATTCAGGAAAATAAAAGCTATTTTTTTTGCAGAATCATTTTGTGCAGCACACTTTCTGACTAACAGAACACTACCAGAGCCCACTTACACTTTTTTGCAATTTTATGGAGGGGTTTTATGTAGGGGAATGAAAATGCTCATGCTGGACTAAGGCAAGCAACCCATTTAGGCACCTGAGTGAAGAGCAGGTTTTATTAGCTTGGAATTGTCTTACAGCCTCTTTGTGCCATGTTCTTCTATTTAAAATGAAAATTCTATCATTTGTCCTTGTCCTGCACAGAGGATTTTTGAGGTTTCCAAAAGTGAGGTATACAAAGATGTGAAATACTTTTGCAGTTCCATGTTTATTTTATTTTTCAAATGCATTTTTTAAGAACTTTTTCTGATAACTATACCATCAGACCCATTAGAACTTTAGAAAACATTTCTTCCTACAATGTTAGGTAGAGTTAGAGTTGGCTGCAAGAGAAAGAAAATCCATAATAGCAGAGACTTAAATGAGATAAAAGTTGATTTTTCCTTATCGAGTAAAAGTCAAAGTAGGCAGTCCAAAGTAGTCACAGTGTTGCAGGATGTTAGGGATCCAGGCTTTGTAAGACATCATCTTTGTGGATGGAGCTTTGGTGTTATAGGCACATTTCAAGCAGCATAATAGAGAAAGGGAGCAATTATTTTCTCTTAAGGGAAGTTCCCAGTAGTTGCCATACAAGTGCTCTGGTTAGTGTCACGGATCAGCACTTAGTTATATGGTCATGTGTAGCTTCAAAGAAGACTGGAAGATATAGTTCTTCTTGTGGCCCTGTGCCGAGCTAAAATTTCTGCATTGTGGAGGAAGACTAGCAGTATTTTCCCCACAAATAGTAATTTTAATATATCCTCCACTTGAGAATATTGCTGAGTAGATTGTGAACTACATGAGGACAGGGACTAGTATAATAAAATAATTTTGTGTTATCAGTCTTAACTTACTGCGACACCAAAGCAGTGAGTAAATAGTCATTGAAGATGCACACAAAGAGTATTTTTAATGTGAAGTACAACTAAAAAGGAGACTGATTTTTTAAAGTTTAAAACAGTTGTACTCAATCAATCTTTATTCTTTCAATAACTATTTAACTTCTTATGTGCTAAGTACTGTAGTCAGATTACTAGAGTTTTTCTCAAACTGGTAACTGTGATACAACCATTTATCAAGGCATGTTGTGGATTCCTCTTTGGAAATGACATTCAGACTTAAATTTTAAGACATATCAATATAAGAAAATAATTCTCTTCACTACTCATTTTGTTCTCTTAAAACCTGCTTTTGTTATTTTTTGCTCTGACAGCTTTCTGATTCTTCCAATTAAAAAAAAAATCTACCATAGTAGGATGGTAAGTAGTAGAGATATCTAGAGACGATAGTAGAGATTTGGTCCCCTTGAAGGATTTTAAAATAAGGGCTGTTAACTGTGATTGAGGTTCCCATACTCCTGAGACAAGGAGCCTTAATGTCCTGGGATCAGGTTAATTAAATGTTTCATTTATTGAGCTCTGTTGTTGAAGGACGTATAATGCCTTCTATGCAAACTGGTTCATTGGTAAAGAACAGCATTGCTGTTTTGAGTTTCCTAGAAATGTGACAATATTGGAGACTTCTCAGAGGATTGCTGGAGAGTTCTCAGCAGGGGAAGGTCATATGTAGTAGCAACAGCTGCCACCACACTCAAGCAATATGCTTGGCTTGGGGTTTTTAGATACCAAAAGAGTATGGGCTCTCATGTACTAAAACCAAAGATGAAATTGCCGAAGTTATTTTTATGGTTCCTCAAATATAATCAAGCAGTGGAGTGATACACTTATTATTATAGAATTTTAAAGGGAAGTCAGTTAAGAATTAAATGCATTTATTGTCATGGATCTCTCTGTCTCAAAGAAACAAAGATGGTGCTTGGGGAATTTCCCTTTCAGGGATGTAAAGAACTTCTGATGACTGAATTTTGCCTGTGTCTAAAAGATACCATTCACCTCCTTTTCTGTCTCCTGTGCCAAATATGGCTGTGTGGTATAGAAATTAAGCATAACAACCACTGAAAGAACCATTTCCTGAGGTGATACAGCCATTTAGGAATAAGTGGGTTTCCTTTGAATTGACCTGCATGTGTTTGTAAAAGAAGCAAAAGTATCTCCTCTTCTCATAGGAAGAGGACTGTTTCAAAGAGCCATTTTCTTTCCTAACAAAGAAATTCATACTGAAGACAAAGCAGCAGTTTCACAGCTGGTTTGTGAACTCCTGAAATGATGTATACAAATCAAAGTAGGAGAGATTCATTTGGAATGAAAAGAATATTTGAATTGCATCCAAAATTCTAATAGGATATTATTTCATGGTTCTACACCATTATAAACATGCCGTGTATGTTATACATGACAGTCCTATCTCATCTATGACTCATGAACTTCATGGGAAAGTGACAATTTGAAAGCATAGAATTTTGGGATTGGCTGGAACTGTTTTCTAATCTATCTCCTTTCCCTACTTTCTCATTCTTAATTGACCATGCTGACCCCTCTCTAATACATTCCTCAACAGCTATGTGAAAAAACCCATTGCTTCCTAAGGTAACCTATTAGGTTTTTGGAGAGTATTAGATTTTCTTATGTACATTGAAAAATACCACTTTATTGATTTTGATTCTGCCACCTGGAGTCACATAGGACCAAGGCTTTCCATCTTACACATTAATAGTCCTTATATATTTATATATTGTTGTCTTGTCCTCTGGAACTTTTTGAGTCTCAGGCGAGGATTCTAGCAGTGGAGGGGATGAGAAGTGATCATATTCAGGATATGTAGCAGCATTAGTTAGAAGGTACGGTCCACAGGAATTGATCGTGAGATAGATGTGGGCTGTGAGAGAAGGGGCCATAAACATTTTTAGCCTGAACACATTTTCCTATGTGTTCAATATACTAGATTTGGTGCACAGTCAAACATGCATTCAAATAGTTGCTCCATGATATACAGATAGGGCTGTTCTGTAAGTCTAAGAGAATGTTTGCCAGACCTCTTAGGGCCAAATAGGGCCATAAAAATAGTGTTTTGACTTCAGACAGCAGTCCTATGTGTTCATTATGGATTAAGATTAGATATTTAGCACTCAGCTTTATTTTAAGTCTAAAAATATACTTTCTGTTTTTACATCTTTATTGGAGTATAATTGCTTTATAATGGTGTGTTAGTTACTGCTTTATAACAAAGTGAATCAGCTATACATATACATATATCCCCATATCTCCTCCCTCTTGCGTGTCTCTCCCACCCTCCCTATCCCACCCCTCTAGGTGGTCACAAAGCACCTAGGTGATCTCCCTGTGCTATGCGGCTGCTTCCCACTAGCTATCTATTTTGGTAGTATATATAAGTCCATGCCACTCTCACTTCGTCCCAGCTTACCCTTCCCCCTCCCCGTGCCCTCAAGTCCATTCTCTATGTCTGCGTCTTTATTCCTGTCCTGCTCACACGTTCTTCAGAACCATTTTTATTTTATTTCTTTTAGATTCCATATATACGTGTTAGCATACGGTATTTGTTTTTCTCTTTCTGACTTACTTTACTCTGTATGACAGACTCTAGGTCCATCCACCTCACTACAAATAACTGAATTTTGTTTCTTAAAAATATACTTTTGAATGTCCAGTATTTACATGAGCATGACTCCACAGGACTTAAGAGACAGTCTTTGATAAATTACCAGGGGATACATTTTCAGTCCAGAAATATTACTCCCCATTTACTACCACTAAATTTTCAGCTACTTTGAGAGCAGGAATTTGATTCTTTTATATGGTACCTGTTGGATACCAGGAACACAGTACATGCAGTCTGAACTATTGTTAAATTACAGCAGGAGTCTGCAAGTGGATTTGCTATATAAATTAGATTCTAGTTAATATGTGAGATATCTAAATCTATCTAGGTATATCTGTCTGGGAGGAAAATAAAGAGCTAGTCTTGACAAATCTCAGTCTCTTTATAATATTTTACAGTTCTCTTACTCCTTTATCATCCATGGGCAGGCAAATACCATTATGCCTGAAATTCAGATGTGTAGGATAGAGTAGGCAGGAATCTTACGTATATTTCAACCTTTAACTTTAATCTCTGGGGTAAAAAGCAGTTGGTTCTCTCCTGTTTATACATGCAGAGAGGAAATTAGGTGACTAATTACTTTGTGGTAAACAGGTTTCTCAACCTGTCCATAAGGTAGTTGAGAAATCTTAGTGCCACTATGACAAATTAACTAAATAGGCATCTGTCTAAATGTCTGATGCATTAGTTGCCCTTCCTATAACAGAGCTGGGCTGCCTTGAGAAATAAACCCAGACTGAATTCCAAATGTAGATATGTGCCCCAAACTAGCATTGTTTTCAAAGGTATGCCCTTCAGACAAGAGCAGAAGTAAATGGCACATTAAAAGAATTAGCACTCAGAGGCCTTTGTTTAATCGATGGTTAGTTTGGTGGTGATTGCACAAACTCACTACATTAAATTTAATCAGGGATGTTTTTGGCATGTGGGTGGCAAGCCTACTGATTAATTCATTTATATTCTGGAAATGATATGTTCTGTGGGATGCATTTCCATAGTTTGGCGATTCTACAGTGTGCATTTCAGCATCTCTAAATCACTACTTTGTTCACAATATCAGAGCCAAAGTCTTGCTGGATGCTATGGACTGATTAGCTCACCAGGCTAAGAATGACAAACAGGAAATGGTGCCATTTTAGTTCATCTCTGGAAGAAACACCAAAGGAACAGTTTAGATGGCTGTAAATACTTGAGGATTTCGATGTTACCCACTTGAAATGCCTTAAGTAACCAGTTAGGAGTGGAAAGGGAGATCATGAAAAAATGAGAATCTTGAAGAATTATACCTTGGTCAATGGGGTGCTGAAGTTGGTTAAGTATACCCTATGTCTATGATGTAATGGATTGCATTAAGCCTGTAACTTGTGGGGTAGAAAAGAGACTGGATAGATTATAGCATTAACTCTCTATTTCAAAATAATGAAAGGGAGACTCTAAGAAGTTAAGTGACTTTTTTTGGAAGTAAAGGTACTTTTGTAGTAGAGCTTTGAACTCAGTTTACTTACTGATCCTCTTTTCATAGCAGGTTTAAAGTGTGTGTGTGTGTGTGTGTGTGTGTGTGTGTGTGTAGTCGTGGTGGTGGCGGGAGGCTAGTTTCTATATATTCGGGGACAGAGAAGTAAAGGAATATGTGTAAAAATGTCATTTGACTTCAAGTGTGGGGATGGGACAGGAGTACTTGTTATGACCTATAGGATCCCACTTAGTTCACTTTCAAAGATGTTTCACAGATGGCTCTAGGAGGACTGCTGGCGAGGTATATTCATGGGCACTGTGTCCATACTTATTGACACAGTGACAAGAATATGGTTCATTGTGATCACTTTCTAGTATTAACCATGTGATTTGCTTGAGGAAGACTGAACTATGCACTGACAGAAAATGGATGTTAGAACTACCCAGGATGATGACATTTCTTTCGTTGGTCCTGGGAGGGACAGACCATGGCTCAGTTCCTTGTGTTCTACTAATTTCTCATAGTACAGCTGCCTCCTGAAATGCAAACCAGCCATTGTTACATATGTGGGCTATCAGTAGCTCACAGGTTTATAGGCTGAAGTATCTGCTGTGTCTTAAATAATTATTTCTGAGGTTGAACAACTCTGATTTTCTTTATAGAAAGCTGAATATTAATTCAGCCACTTCTTAGAACTTGGAAACCTATGTGCTTTTGGTGATATATGGTAGCAAAAAGAATGTAGATGGTAGGAAAAAATCATACCATTTTTCAAAATGTTTTATTTATGTCTGTATATAATCAACCTGTTTATATACTGAACTTGCAGTCACTAGAAATATGAACAAGTAAGTGTGTCTTTCTTCCTCTTCTGCTTGAATCTCATTTTCCAGATAATTTTGTTGTTGCTGAAACAGAGTGAAATGTGTTGGAAAGATCCTGAATTTACCCCTGAGTTCTGATCTTGGATCCCCTGATAACTAAGTATATGTTCTTGAATGAGCCTCATATTTTGTGAATTTGCTCATAATTTTGAAGAAAGTAATTACATGGAATCTGTAGCCATAGTGCTGGGTTCAGTTTCTATCTCTGCAGTTACTTGCCGTGTTATCTTTACCCCCTTATATAAACTCTTTTGGCCTGTTTCTTGTTAAATAGGGATAATAATAGCACCTACATCAAAGGATTATTATGAAGATGAAATGAGTTAATATTAGTAATGTGGTATGTAATTATTCACCATTATTATTTTAATAGAAAAATCATTGGTTAGATAATCTTGTTAAGGAAAAGAATAGTATAATCGCAAGTAGGTAGTCAATTTAGATTTTTTCTTCCTAGACTATCCTGATTATATCAGTGCCTCTGAGCCAGGACATGAGATGATCTACAGCAGAATCACCTGGTAGGGTCCCATCCCCAGCAAATGGTTTTTTGGAGCCTAAGTATTTTTTTATTGAAGTACAGTTGATTTACAATGTTGTGTTGGTTTCAGGTGTATAGTAATTCAGTTATATATATTTCAGATTATTTTCCCTTATAGATTATTACAAAGTACTGAGTATAGTTCCCTGTTCTATACTGTAGGTCCTTGTTGGTTGTCTGTTTTATATATAGTAGTGTGTATATCCAAACTCTTAATTTGTCTCTCCGCCAGCTTTCCCCTTTGGTAACCATAAATTTGTTTTCTATGTCTGTGGGTCTACTTCTGTTTTGTATATAAGTTCATTTGTATCAATTTTTTTTTAGATTCCATATATAAGCGATATCATATGATATTTGTCTTTCTCTGTCTGGCTTATTTCACTTAATATAATAATCTCTAAAAGCCAACTATCCTTAACTTGAGCACCTTACCTTCTACCACCATCTGAACTTGTTCTTCAATAAATAACTGTAATTCAGAATCATATCATGTAATTACTTTCCATATCAGAAAACTAAATAATAGTTAAAAACTAATGTATTATACAATGAATACTAAAGTCATTAAAAACTATATTTTGAAGAATATTTGAAAATATGGAACATGTTCACAAGATGTCAAGTAGAAAAAAACAGGTTAACAGGTTGCAAAACGGTATTTAAGTATGATCCTAGATTTGTAATCATCAAAGAATTTTAGGGTCTTCCCTGGTGGCACAGTGGTTGAGAGTCCGCCTGCCAATGCAGGGGACATGGGTTTGTGCCCCGGTCCGGGAAGATCCCACATGGCCGTGGAGCGGCTGGGCCCGTGAGCCATGGCCGCTGAGCCTGCACGTCCGGAGCTTGTGCTCCGCAACGAGAGAGGCCACAGCGGTGAGAGGCCCGCGTACCACAAAATAAATAAATAAATAAATAAATAAAAGGATACCTGAGATCTGTTTTAAAAAAAAAAAAAAAGGGCTTCCCTGGTGGCGCAGTGGTTGAGAGTCCGCCTGCCGATGCAGGGGACATGGGTTCGTGCCCCGGTCCGGGAAGATCCCACATGCCGCGGAGCGGCCAGGCCCGTGAGCCATGGCCACTGAGCCTGCGCATCCGGAGCCTGTGCTCCGTAACGGGAGAGGCCACAACAGTGAGAGGCCCGTGTACCGCAAAAAAAGAAAAAAAAAAAAAAAAAAAAGAATTTTATTATCATGAAAAATATTAAAATGTTATAATCCTATGATAAATACAGATATGTCAAGTAGATATGTCAAGCAAAACAGGAAAAATATAAAATCATCTGCAATCTCACCTCCTCAACATGACCATCATTAATATTATTAATATCCTCCAGATATTATTTTTGAATTTCCATATTCACTACTTCTTTCATTTTACATAAATGAAGTTTGAATTTTGTACTTTTTTCAACTCAAGAATGCATCATGCACATTTCCATTGTCAAAATATACTGACTTTCATTATTCTAATGGTCCAGTCCACTGAATAGATGTATGAAAATCTCTTACAGACATATATATATGTGTGGGTGTGTATTTTGTTTATCTTTCACGATTAATGCACTAAAACCTACACTCTGGTAAACGTTCTTGTGCATACCAATTTATATTACCAATAAAAGTATATGCAAATACTTCTAAGCTAGTTTTTAAAAATCTCATTATTGTTTTAATCTACTCTTATTTAAATATTAATGAGGTTGAGTATCTTCTCATAGGTGTACTTGAGCTCCTCATCTAGACAGTTGGATTCAAATTATTCACAATATAAGTGTGATCATTCATTTATTGGAGGGAATATTTTAAGAATATCAGAAACACTTAGACAGCTTTTAGTTCTTTTAATCACACTCCCACCCTGGTGATTCTGGCCTCCTTCCTGTGAGGGTGAGGGGGTGATTGGACTCCCAGTCATCACTTTTGTAATATTGTGTGGTCCAATCACAGGAAACCAATGGGGTTGCAGTTGAGGCGGGAGCTGAAATGTGTTTCAGGGCACAGATGGAGCCCTATCAGAGCGCCCTGTTAGGTCTTTTTAGAGAAGCTGTGTGTGCCTAACACTAGATAGCTCTCTGCATCCTCAGGCAGGAATGAAAATTATTTAAAAAAAATATCAATATAGGATGTAAAGCCTTCTCATAGATTAAGTAAACTAGGAGGAAAAATAAAAATAAACATAACCTCAAAATTTCCTTAGTGGTCCAATTTTTCTACCCTATCCAGTGCTGGAAATCATACACTGAACAGATTTGGGGATGCCATGCTAAAGTTGAAATCTTATTAAAGATCTTTTTAAAAAAATTACAGTAATAGCAGTAAACCATGATACTGTTAGATTGTCTACAAAATTTTTCAGTGACCATTTAAAAAGTATTTATTTGTTGTATTCTTCATTTTCCCTTTATAATTGATTTTGTGCAGCCTTATGAAGACATTTAATATCTCCTTCAGTTCTGTTCTCTCTTTCTGTTTCTTTCTCTTCCTCCTTTCTCCGTGTCTGTGTGTATATATCTGTATGTGTGTATATGTGCATATGTGTATATATATATACACACACACATATAATTTTTAGATCTATATTTTTTATATTTACCCAGGGAGGTGATAAAAGGCCCATTTCAGCTTTCTTTACATTAAAAACAACAGTAAGACATATTGCTTTGATGTGTCCTTTGAGTTGGTTTACTTGCACTGTTGATGTCTTACGTGGAGACATTTAACTTCACCTCTTGATCTCATTTGTGGTGACTACCATGACTGATGAGTGAGTGGAGTTTAAGATGATGGTATATAAATGGAAACAGGGTTTCCTTGATTGGAAGTCAATTGCTTGAATCCTCAAGTTTGTTTGTCCTAGAAATTTAATTGACTGAGCCTGTCAGATAAAGGAAATCCTGGACACACCAGTGTGAAGGTCAGCTCCCCACTTTACTGTTTTCCTCTTAATACTAATATGTATTGAATCAAAACCAGAACTCTGCTCAGTATTATGTAACAACCTAAATGTGAAAAGAATTTGAAAAAGAATAGATACATGTGTGTGTAGAACTGAATCACTTTGCTGTACACCTGAAACTATCACAACATTTTTTATATCACAACATTGTTAATCAGCTATACTCCAATGTAAAATAAAAAGTTAAAAAAAAAACAACACACCAAAATCCTGTGCTTAAGGCATAACAAAACTGATTTTAAACTGTAGCTCTGTCATTTATTATTCAGGTCAGTTTTCCCCATGTAAAATAGGATAATAGTGTCTCTCTTCAGACTAGGTATACAAGAAATAAAATCTTCTTTCTCCTTTACTGCATCTAATGGGGGTTTAGCATTATTTTCCTGTTCTACATAAACATAGCAGTAAGCATCCCCTGGAGATTTGTGTGAAAGAAAACATTCCATTTTGGGTCTTAGGAAAGTAGATAAGATTTTCCATTCCTTCTCCAATCTACAGAGGCCCATGCCATACTCAAATCCCCATCCACAAATCAAGGAATCATCCTGGAAATTACTTGTTCTTCAAATCTGTAATTGTTTTAAGATCCCTGTTTCTTTACTTCTCATAAAACCTAGAGAAATACCATTATTTTTTCTAATTAAAAACTTTTTTTGGTGGGGGTATTATAGCTACCCTCCCTCCTTCATCAATAAATTTGACCAATACTGAATCACTTCATTTTTCTTCTGTTAAATCTGTCTCGAATGATACCCTCAGCACATTAGAAGGCCAAGTGTATGGATCTTGGAGAAAGAAAGTTGAAAACATATCCTGAGGAAAGGAGGGAGGAAGAATACCTTAGTCAATTTGACAATATTGATTCTTCCAATCCAAGAACATGGTATATCTTTCCATTTGTTTCTGTCATCTTCAATTTCTTTCATTAGTGTCTTATAGTTTTCAGAATACAGGTCTTTTGTCTCCTTAGGTAGGTTTATTCCTAGGTATTTTATTCTTTTTGATGTGATGTAAAACGGATTATTTCCTTCGTTTCTCTTTGCCTGATTGATTTATATTTTAACAATTTTTAAATAATGGGTCAATTAAATGATAAATATTCATAAAGTAGTACTGTTTTATTTTTTGATCCCCATAACATAATGCATTGCAAATAAAAGTTCTCAATAAATAGCTTTTCATCTATTTATTTATGTATTTATTTATTTTTGGCTGTGTTGGGTGTTCATTGCTGCCCGCAGGTTTTCTCTGGTTGTGGCGAGCAGGGGCTACTCTTCATTGTGGTGCGTGGGCTTTGCATTGAGGTGGCTTCTCTTCTTGTGGAGCATGGGCTCTAGGTGCGCGGTCTTCAGTAGTTGTGGCACACAGGCTCAGTAGTTGTGGCTCGTGGTCTCTAGAGCTCAGGCTCAGTAGTTGTGGCACATGGGCTTAGTTGCTCCGCATCATGTGGGATCTTCCCGGACCAGGGATCGAACTCATGTTCCCTGCATTGGCACACGGATTCTTAAGCGCTGCGCCACCAGGGAAGTCCCAATAAATAGCTTTTGTTTGAACTAAATGTTGGTCAGTTTCTAAAGTTATTTGCTCTTTTATTAGAATCATTTCTAGTCCATAATTAGGTGGTATAGTATAGATCAATACAATTGCTTTTAAAGAATCCATGTGCCTCAGGATAGCCCAAGGTGTAAATCTTTACCTTTTTATATATGTATAAAAAGATTATTATATAAATAAATGACAACAAAAGTGAAAAAAATTGGTAGGTTTGGTAAAAAACAGACCCAAAAAAGCAAGAGAGAAGGAAGGAGCTATATGTTTTAGAATCCATTATTTCACCAGGGTAATTTTAAGGGCTGTGAGGGTTCATAAAATTATTGTATCCCAAGTCATGTGAGAATATGATATAGTACATTACTTATATTTTTCTCTTTTCTTTTTGGAGAAAGGTGGTGTAAACATCTTGGCAGACTATCAGCAAAGTTAATAATGAGCAAAATGCCTGTTGGGTTAGTTTTTCAAATATTAGAGTGACTTTTAAAGTTATTGTACATGTGTAAGTTGTTGCTTAGTTTAAAGACATTCCTTGAAGCTGAACAAATGTTCCCACTAAACAGTTTATAGAAAAATACAGAAAAGAAAGTAGTTTTCAACAGGCTCTGTCTGCCGTAAAAATATTTTTATGCTTTTTTCCCTCCTTTTCTGGTCTTCCCCTCTTGGCACTATTCACAGCTGGGTATTATTGTATACCTTTCAGAAACTTTGAATTTTCCTCTGTAGAGCACATATATGCATAATTATTCATCTTCGCCTCCAGTCCCTATTGTTCACAGAATTCTCACTGAAGCTAGTATTATATACTGCTTGCTTTTTTCCTCCTCCTGGTTTGTCCTTTTCTTGCCTGGGGGATGTTGATTCCCCTCCATTGTAGGTGGGATGCACCTACATGGCTCATTTGTGCTTACTTCCTTCTTGTTTGGAGACTCAGCAAGTTCAGCACAATGCTATTTATTGAATTTATCTGTCAATTTCTCCATCCTTGCATGGCTGACTAATTCAGTGGAACCAGCACAATACTGGAGTGCACAGGATAATGACTTAAATTTTTTAAAAGAAAATTGTAAATCAAGGAGAGACTTTAGATTTGAAGACCAATCACTTCAGAAGGTGATGACTTTGAAAGTTTGTACAGGACTTTTCTAGGTGAATATGGCAGCACAGTTTGGTTTTCTGATGGGCTATCTCTCAAATTTTCATTAAATGTTTAAGGAGGTACACAGAAATAGACAAATTGGCAGCAAGATTATAAATAAGAATGAGAAGAGCTTATAACTCAAGTAGAAACTCCTCCAAACATAAAGATAATCTGTAAAGAAATAAAAATCAAACTAGCCTCACTTTCTCCATGTCACTAAATAGTAATTATCAGTAGAGGAAATTTCAATAATAGCTCAGTCTTGGAATTGGCTTAGGAAGTACATTGGTAGTCTACACATCCTAGAGAACACCAATATACCAGCTGGACATGGATAAAGTAGGAAAGTAAACTGAACAATAATATACCAATCTTGTTATACACTGAAAAAATTTACTAGAAAAGTATGTGACCCTTCCTGAATGGGGTACCACCTATAATCAGAGCTAGAATACCACTGTCCTCACGCCCCATCATGGTCAGCTCATGTATTTCTACTTTAATGCAGAAAGTACAAATCTCAGAAAGCAACATGTTTGAGATAAATGGCAGTGTTTGAGAAAGACAGGCATACATAGCTATGGAAAGAGAAATACTGTACATACTGTATACATGTCCCCTTCAAAGAAGACATTTAAAATATACTTATAACATAGTAGTTAAAAGAAAGGATGTTAAATAGGATGATTTTGAATTCCAGAATAACTATGTGCTGTTGAACACTGGAAAAGTTGCCAAACTTCTTTGTGCATTAGTTTTCCCATTTGAAAAATAGGGATAAAACACTTCATAATATTATTGTGAGGATTAATAAGTAAGAACTAAGTCTGGTGTTTGGTGTATATTGGTAAACACTGGATAGATGGTCACCTCTGCTATTGGTTTATCCTTAGGTTAGGATCAGAAGGAAATGAATCTCTGCAAGCTTTGCAGATCGAGCTGAGAGATCATGCCCATCAAGTTAAAATTCAAGTTTAAACCTAACAATTGAAATTGCCAACCTTGTGTTTACCTTCTATGTTGGCAAAAAGCCTGGCCCAAGTAGATTTTTCCCTGTTCAAATGTAAACAAATACAAAGAAACAAAGCAACTAACGGAAACGAATAAAAACATCCAAAAGAAATTATTGATTTGGGTAAGGGTCAGCAATTTTTAATAAATTGCTTTATGGGGAGCCAGATAATTTTATAATATCAAGGTAGAACTAAACATAAAACTTTCCAAAGGGAAAAAATATACAATGAAGGAATTAGGTTGTTTTCATTGTAATACAGTAGTAAGTCAGATATATGCCTCTTGATATAATGCAGGCTATAACAGACGGTATCCATGATGTATTCAAAGTTTTGTTAATATCCGATCATCAGGAGAAACAGGGAATAAACAAACTAGACATCATCATACAGACGCAACCAGACAAATAACAAATGTGAGGCATTCTGTGGGATTGCAGGCCTGATCTCTTCAACAAGTTAATGTCTGGAGAAGGAACTGCACTGTATTAAAAGGGGCCAAAAGAACATAATGAGTTGCGATGCTTGGTTCTGAATTCGGTGCTTATTTTGTCAAATCAGATTAAAATGACATTTTTGTAAACAGTGCCTGCCTTTATAAACCAGGGTATGCATTGTAAAAAATAAAATAAAATAAGCAGCACTTTTGTTAAAATATCCCTAGATGCAGTCGTAATACATGTATTTTTTATGACCTGCAAGTGTTCTCTTCCTTTTATCATGTTTTCTTGATTACCAGGTATAATACTGGACTAATCAATAGGCATTTATAAGCATAGTTATGAATCTAGTGCTCTTGACTAAAGGTATGTTTCAAGGATTGTTTATTATGATTCTCTGAAAGCTAATTATAAAAGCAAGAGAAAGAAAGTGAAAGAAAGAAGGCACATCTCCCTCTTTTCCCTCCTTTCTTGACTTTACCCTTTAGACTCAGGCTGCAAAACCTTAATTTACTGTTGAGGATACAATTGGAGAGTAACACTCATTGCTCTGAGTCCCTCAGCTAGTGGCACTTGGAATTGAAATGCAGGCCGTCTGATTCCAGAAACCATGCTTTTAGCCAGTATCCTATACGGTCTTCAGCTATTGACCTCCTAGGAATATAAGGTCACAACCCTAGAGAACATGGTGAAATATCAAAAGTAAAAAAGGAGACACTAAACTTTACTGTTTTTCATGGAAAAACCTAGCTTCTGTTGCCTACTTTCTTTGTCAGTTTATAAGAATTTCTGTATGAAGTTTGGTACTTAAGAGCCTCAGATCCTGCAAAGTTGGTCTAAAAGCCTCAACCCCACTTAATTTAAGTTCTTCACAGAAGTTGGAAACATTATGAGAATGACACACATGGTGTTTGTTCCGATCATCTGGGGAAGGCACATCACACTGGCATCAACCTCCAGCAGAGTCTTGGAGTGACAGAAGCAGCCTTTCAGAGGTGGCACCTACTTGCTCGGTTAGTGAAAAGCTGAGATTTGGGTGGCCTTTTCCACACTCTTGACAGTTCATGACATGCTGATGGGATGAAACAGAGAGACTGAACACTAAAAGTTAGCTGTGACCTAACAAGCAAAGTTAGAGAAGTCATTCCTGGTCACATAAGAGATGGCATAACCTTGTTTAAAAGCTGGTTCTTTGAGGAGATAAACAAAACTGATAAGCCATAGACAAACTCATAAAGAAAAATGGGAGAAGACTCAAATCAATAGAATTAGAAATGAAAAAGAAGTAACAACTGACACTGCAGAAATACAAAGGATGATGAGACATTACTACAAGAAACTCTATGCCAATAAAATGGACAACCTGGAAGAAATGGACAAATTCTTAGAAAAGCACAACCTTCTGAGACTGAACCAGGAAGAAATAGAAAATATAAACACACCAATCACAAGCACTGAAATTGAGACTGTGATTAAAAATCTTCCAACAAACAAAAGCCAAGGACCAGATGGCTTCACAGGTCAATTCTATCAAACATTTAGAGAAGAGCTAACACCTATCCTTCTCCAACTCTTCCAAAATATAGCAGAGGGAGGAACACTCCCAAACTCATTCTACGAGGCGACCATCACCCTGATACCAAAACCAGACAAACATGTCACAAAAAAAGAAAATTACAGGCCAATAGCACTGATGAACATAGGGGTAAAAATCCTCAACAAAATACTAGCAAACAGAATCCAGCAGCACATTAAGAGGCTCATACACCATGATCAAGTGGGGTTTATCCCAGGAATGCAAGGATTCTTCAATATATGCAAATCAATCCATGTGATACACCATATTAACAAATTGAGGGATAAAAACCATATGATCATCTCAATAGCTGCAGAAAAACTTTCGACAAAATTCAACACCCATTTATGATAAAAACCCTACTGAAAGTAGGCATAGAAGGAACTTACCTCAACATAATAAAGGCCATGTATGACAAACCCACAGCCAGCATTGTTCTCAATGGTGAAAAACTGAAAGCATTTCCACTAAGATCAGGAACAAGACAAGGATGCCCACTCTCAGCATTATTATTCAACATAGTTTTGGAAATTTTAGCCACAGCAATCAGAGAAGAAAAAGAAATAAAAGGAATCCAAATTGGAAAAGAAAAAGTAAAACTGTCACTGTTTGCAGATGACATAATAGTATACATAGAGAATCCTAAAGATGCTACCAGAAAACTACTAGAGCTAATCAATGACTTTGGTAGAGTAGCAGGATACATAATTAATGCACAGAAATCTCTTGCATGCCTATACACTAATGATGAAAAATGTGAAAGAGAAATTAAGGAAACACTCCCATTTATCAATGCAACAAAAAGAATAAAAGACCCAGGAATAAACCTACCTAAGGAGACAAAAGACCTGTATGCAGAAAACTATAAGACACTGATGAAAGAAATTAAAGATGATACAAACAGATGGAGAGATACACCATGTTCTTGGATTGGAAGAATCAGCATTGTGAAAATGACTATACTACCCAAAGCAACCTACAGATTCAATGCAATCCCTATCAAACTACCAATGGCATTTTTCACAGAACTAGAACAAAATTCACAATTTGTATGGAAACACAAAAGACCCCAAACAGCCAAAGCAATCTTGAGAAAGAAAAACAGAGCTGGAGAAATCAGTCTCCCTGACTTCAGACTATACTACAAAGCTACAGTAATCAAGGCAGTTTGATACTGGCACAAAAATAGAAATATAGATCAACTGAACAGGATAGAAAGCCCAGAGACAAACCCACACACACATGGTCACCTTATTTTTCATAAAGGAGGCAAGAATATACAATGGAGAAAAGACAGCCTCTTCAATAAGTGGTGCTGGGAAAACTGGACAGGTACATGTAAAAGAATGAAGTTAGAACACTCCCTAACACCATACACAAAAATAAACTCAAAATGGATTAAAGACCTAAATGTAAGGCCAGACACTATAAAACTCTTAGAGGAAAACATAGGCAGAACACTCTATGACATAAATCAGAGCAAGATCCTTTTTGACCCACCTCCTAGAGAAATGGAAATAAAAATAAAAATAAATAAATGGGTCCTAATGAAACTTAAAAGCTTTTGCACAGCAAAGGAAACCATAAACAAGACCAAAAGACAACCCTCAGAATGGGAGAAAATATTTGCAAATGAATCAACTGACAAAGGATTAACCTCCAAAACTTACAAGCAGCTCATGCAGCTCAATATCAAAAAAACAAACAACCCAATCCCAAAATGGGCAGAAGACCTAAATAGACATTTCTCCAAAGAAGATACACAGATTGCCAACAAACACATGAAAGAATGCTGAACATCACTAATCATTAGAGAAATGCAAATCGAAACTACAATGAAGTATCACCTCACACTAGTCGGAATGACCATCATCAAAAAATCTACAAACAATAAATGCTGGAGAGGGTGTGGAGAAAAGGGAACCCTCTTGCACCGTTGGTGGGAATATAAATTGATACAGCCACTATGGAGAACAGTATGGACGTCCCTTAAAAAACTAAAAATAGAGCTACCATATGACCCAGCAATCCCACTCCTGGGCATATACCCTGAGAAAACCATAATTCAAAACGAGTCATGTACCACAGTGTTCATTGCAGCTCTGTTTACAATAGCCAGGACATGGAAGCAACCCAAGTGTCCATCAACAGATGAATGGATAAAGAAGATGTGGCACATATATACAATGGAATATTATTCAGCCATAAAAAGAAACGAAATTGAGTTATTTGTAGTGATGTGGATGGACCTGGAGTGTGTCATAGAGAGTGAAGTAAGTCAGAAAGAGAAAAACACATACCATACACTAACACATATATATAGAATGTAAAAAAAAAAAAAAAAAAAAGGTTCTGAAGAACCTAGGGGCAGGACAGGAATAAAGACGCAGATGTAGAGAATGGACTTGAGGACACGGGGAGGGGGAAGGGTAAGCTGGGATGAAGTGAGAGAGTGGCATGGACTTATATATAATACCAAACGTAAATTAGATAGCTAGTGGGAAGCAGCTGCATAGCACAGGAAGATCAGCTCAGTGCTTTGTGACCACCTAGACGGGTGGGGTAGGGAGGGTGGGAGGGAGATGCAAGAGGGAGGAGATATGGGGATATATATTTATGTATAGCTGATTCACTTTGTTATAAAGCAGAAACTAACACACCATTGCAAAGCAATTATACTCTAATTAAGATGTTAAAAAAAATGTCTAACAGTTACTGGGTTTTGTGATAAGTGGGTGTACCTCTACCATATTTTGCTACCTTTTAGTCCATTAGCATGGATAGTAGTGTTGAGTTCAGGATCTGAAGTCAGTCAGTACTATGATCTTAACCAAATTATTTAATTTCTTTGAGCCTCAGTATATTCGTCAATTAAGTAGGAGTGATGACAGTACATACCATATACTCTAGTCGGGAGGATAAATAAAATGCCCAGCACTGTGATTGTCCACTATCTACTTATCTCAGCTGGTTACTCTCCGTGGAGCATTTCAAGACTAAAGATTCTTCAGGAGCTAAGCTCTACAATGCACTGAAAGTGTTTGGTAATCTCTTCTGTCTACTGTACACTGCTGTCTTCTATCTCTTCTGGCTACTTTCAAGCTCTCCCTAAAGGAATACAGCAATTTTTGTGGCCCCTGAAGCTCTCTGTCACACCTGGCAGTGTCATCATGTGCCATCTGATAGGTTTCTATTTTTCCTAATTCTTGATGAGCTTAAGTAGTTGGATCTCACATATTTACTTGGAAAAAGGTTTGGCTAACAGCTTTCTGTTTCATTAGCTATTTTCCTCTTCCCTTTTTGTGCTTTTATTTTAGTGGTAACTGTGTTAGTTGCTTCATTTGTCAAGCGCGTAACTTTGCTGTTCGGTGTCATATCGTTCTGTGGAGATTGGGTATTCTTGACTCACTTATTTTTGGCTGGGAACTCTACTGACTCTGACACGAAGATTTTCATGTGTTTAAAATTTTAATAAGCCATCAGCTTTTAACCTCCCACATTTTCCCCAGCAGCCATTCATTTTTTGCCTGTATTTTTACCTATATGCCTGCTCCATTTTTACAGTAACCCTTTGAAATTTTCTTATTTTCCTATACATATTATCCTCAATATGTTGAGAATAATAAACATTTTTGTCTGAAAGATCATGAATATAAACTTTTATTTTACAATTTATTTTCTTGTGAGTGCTTGTTTCACACGGTTGTCAGGTGCTTGGCCTGAATTTTATAAGGCTGGTTACATGCAGTAAACATTTAGAAAATTACTGAAAGTGTATCAGTGGTGACAGACATTTAATTACTTTTGTTTATTGCCGATTGGATGTAATTCCATTCATCTCCAAGTTATGTTCTTTAAAATAAGGATATATCAAATGACTCGTTACACAGTATGTATTTTTCCATGTTCTTTGACAAAGAGAGCAAGCACACAATTTTGTGATCACTGTCAGCCAGTCTGTGCTGTAATGTGCTGTCCTTAGTTGTATTCTGTAGTGTATGTTGTTCATGAGTCTATGGCCTGTCTGATGCTTTTTTCCCCTCCTTCTGTTTTGATGAATTATTTGGACAAAAATGGCATACCAAATATGTATATTTAACATAACAAAACAAAGCAAGGCTATCACGTTGACTATTAAAATGCTGGTTTTAAGTATCTTGAGTTCTTTTCAAGAAGGCCTTATATCCAAGAAAATTGAGACTCTATTTTTAAAGAAAAACCTGTGCATAAATATTCATAGCAGCATTATTTATAATACCCCAAGAGCATAAACAATCTGGGTGTCCGTCACCCACTAAATGGGTAAACAAAATGTGACATAGCCATAAATGGAATATTAGTCATCCATTAAAAGGAACAAAATAATCACACATGCCATAACATAGATGAACTTTGAAAATATGTGATATGAAAGAAGTCAGACACAAAAGGCCATATCTTGTATATGTCATTTATATGCAATGTGGAGAATAGGCAAATCTATAAAAACAGAAAGGAGATTAGTATTTGCCAAGGGCTGTGGGTAGAGAGGAATGGAGAGTGACCACTGAGTGGGATTTCTTTTGACAGTGATAAAAATGTTCTGGAATTAGATAGTGATGATAGTTGCATGAGCTTGTGAGTATTTTAAAAACCAATGAATTGTACACTTCAAAATAGTTAGTATTAACCTAACAGAAAATTCATCATTTATCTCAGTAAAAAGTGAAAAGATGTTATAGTGAACAGAGGGTATAAAAATAAAAAGCCATTAGAATTAGTGGAAATGCTTTGACATTGAGAGCATCATCAAGTCTAGATTTCAGTATAATTGATAAACATATATGAGCGACTGCAAAATAATAATAACATTAAATGCAGGAATGCTTTTGGATAAGAAACACTTAGCACAACCTTTATTATATGCTAAGTTAATGGGTGTTCCAATTTCCATGAATGGATTCCCTCTCCCCCACAAAATAAAAGCAGATAATAAGCCATTGAATGGTGGATGGAAAATAATGTATTCACAAATCTGTCACCGAATATGCTCACAAAGATTAAGTGCCATGTCTTGAGGAGTGGGGTACAGAAGAGAGGGTAATTGACACTTCATAGCTGAATGGTTGTAAAGAGACCTTTTGCCAGAGAGATTCTATTTCAACTACTTTTGGAAGGAGGTATAGGACTTCCCCACGGTGTGGGTAAGGAGGGGATAACACGATCAGTAAGAGCTTTCATCTCACCTTAACTCATTTTTCTATCCAGGAAGGGTTAGTTATTTCTTCATTGAACCCAGTGATTCCTTCCCTAAATATAATTGAAATAGCTTTCAGTCCTTATTTTTGGCTCAGTTTGTAAGGTTTAGTTTTCCTACAACTTCCTCATTTCTGCTCAAGGGAGACTATTAGAACTTTTTTTTTTTTTCAGTCCTACAAAAGCTACGAAAGCATATTTCCCGTTATGAATTTTTCATATGCTCATTTGATGCTCATGTGTTCTCTGCCCCTTTGCCTGGCCTGAAATCTGCTGCTTACTTATCTAGTTCATCTCTTGCTATTTGCCAATGCAAATGTGAAACTAAAAACAGGTAAAATAGTAAGGGCATGTTGGCAAAGTGAAAAAAGGAAAGAGAGGCAAATAGAATAAGTACCCAAAGAGGGAAAAAGAGCCGGGGTGTTAGATTGCTATATGAGGTTTAGGTAGAAGGAAAGGAAGGAAATGAGGAAACAGTTGGGAAGAAATTAGAATGATGGCTATCGGCTGGGAAAAACAAAGGAAGCAACTCCAAGAATGATGCAAAAGTTAAGAACAGGACATAAACTTTTTTTTTTAATTGAGTTGCAAGAATGCAGAACCAATTAAGTTATTTGCAAATATATTTTTCTTTAGGTCCATCTATAATATACGTTTGAAGACTTAGCTTGTTCTGGTTTTGAAGGCAGTTTTACACTTTTTGGATATCTTGCAATAATTATGTCATTCATCTCTATAACCTTTTATGAAAGGTGGTTTGAAAAAAGTTTCTTAATGTTTTTCATTAATTTTATTTTTACCATCTTCTCATGATTGCTTAAAATGAAGCAATTATATGAGGTTTAGTTTCAAAGAATTTATAATATAGCATCACAGTTGGGGTTTATTATATAATTGTGTTATTGAAGGATAGCAGAATATGCCTTTCACAAATATGCACCTTTTGCATAAGTATTATTTTGAACTGTAGTCATTTGAGAAGAAGCAGATACAAGAAAAGACCCCTGCACTATGCCTGTTTGCCTAAAAGCAGGAGATAAGTTTTCAAAGGTGTCACTCTTCCCCTCTCTACTAGAAAAGACAAAAGTTAATTAGCTGAGAACTTTATGCTCTATTGACCTGGAGATGGCACCAGAGGAATCTGTATAACAGACTTTTCAGACTAGCCTTTATCTATCTTTACTTCGTTACCCTACGAGTTTGCCATCTTTGAAAGCCTCAAACTGCTTTCCTTTGTCCTGTCATTTGTCCACAAATGGATTGCTTTTTAATGGAGATGCTATTATATAAGTCAGAGTTCTAAGCCACCTCTTTGAGTTACTCAGTGTTCCTGGGTATTTCGCATGAACACATGAGGTATGCATGCTAATAAACCTGTTTGCTTTTCTCTTGTTAATCTGTGCTCTGTTACAGAGGTCTCGACCAATAACTCATAAGGGTAGAGGGAAAATTATTTTTCCTCTCCTATGCAATTGTAATTTTCTATTGTAGAATAATATATTTACATAGTTAATGAAACCTAACTCCTGCAATAGAGCTATTAAAATGAGCCAGCATCATCTTTGGGGGTGTTCATTTTTATCAGTAGTAAAGTACTTGACAGTAGCAGAAGAGTTAATCTACGTACACAGTGTATTGAGAGTTATGAAAATAATCTTGAAGAAACATTTAATAATATGCAAAATATTCCTTAGGTAGGAGCATAAATATATAGTATAGGAAATTTTTAATATTAAAATTGTTCAAATTATACCACACAGATAAGTCTTGAAAAATATGTTAATGCTTCATTGGTTGTAATCTTAGGAGGTAGGTAATAGGATAGTTTTAATTTTAGTTTCTTACATATACTATGTCTGCCAGTTTGTTTACCAGGGTATACTTTAAATAATAAAGTATATTTAAAGAGAAATAATAAATAAAACATATAAAAAATGAAAAGGGCTCAGTCTACATAAAAATTAGATTTTAATGCAACAAACACAAAATATGGAATTAGAAAGCGATGTTAACAATTAGCAAACAAGTAGAATATGGAATTTAGTAGCATCTAGAAAAGTACTGCAAGATGAGTAACAAATATTGATACATATTTAAAAGGTCATAATTAAGAAATTCTTAATCTGCAAAAAATACTAAATAGGCTTTAATTAGATGAATGGGCTGGTTAAAAAATAGTTTATCTGGTTCAATTACAGTTGATAAATCTGTTTAATGACATTGAAATTGCTTATTCTGTCATCACATAACTTCATTAATAACACATATTAGGGCTTCCCTGGTGGCGCAGTGGTTGAGAGTCCGCCTGCTGATGCAGGGGACACGGGTTCGTGCCCCGGTCCGGGAAGATCCCACATGCCGTGGAGCGGCTGGGCCCATGAGCCATGGCCGCTGAGCCTGCGTGTCCGGAGCCTGTGCTCCGCAATGGGAGAGGCCACAACAGTGAGAGGCCCGCGTACCGCGAAAAAAAACCAACAACACATATTAAAATTATTGAAGTGGAAACATAAGATGGCATTGGGGCATTGGGGTGCCTAACAGTTTGCCTTCTTTCCCATTCTTTTCCTATAACATACCTCTTATTTCTTATATTCTAAATATACTGCTATGTAGGAGGAATAACCAAGTGAACACTTCCTTATATTCAAAAGTATCATTGCTTACTCTCCACTTATAACACAAACAGTGTGTGTTCACTTGAGAAAACTAGAAAATTTTAGATAAACAGACCAAGGCAATTAGTCATTGATAATTCTAATACCACGGGATTATAACCAATGTCATTTTGGTGATGTCAATCTAGGTATGTTTTTCCTGTTTAAATAGTCACATAAATAAACGATTATGTATTTTTCAACTGTATTATGGCCTGTATTTTACACATGGTTTTATAATATGAACACCTTCCATCTCAGGAAACACTATTTTCCATTTTAATGGCCAATTATTCCATTTATGGATATACACAGTTTATTTAACTAATCTTTTATCTCTTGAGGGTAAATTCCTGAAGCATAATTGTTGAACCAAAGAGTGTATATATTTTATGCTTTTAATGGATTAATAAATTTCCATTAGGAAAATGTGTACCAATTTACATGTCTATACTGAATTAAAGAACCAGTTTAGCTGCATCCTTGCCAATTTGGGGAGGCATTTTTCTTTTTATTTGCCAATATTATAAGCAAGAATAAGGTATCATATCATGATGAATTCTGTTACTTTAAAATTCTAACTATTAAATTTAATATATCTCTCTGTATGAAATTGCCACCCATCCCTCTCTCTATATATATGTATATATTCACCCATTCATACATACAACCACATATATACTAGACTATTAAAAACATTGTGAACCTGTATTTTGATGTTACGTTTGGTCTATACATCAATTTTCTTACTGATTAGAAAGATGAGTACTTTCCTTTCTTCAAATGTATAGTAACTTAAAATATAGTGAAACCTGAATGGAAAATATCAGAATCCTAACCGTAAAGGGTCCAGTTAGCTTAAAAATACATGGTTATTAAACAAGGCTTGTCAAGATATATAAAAAGAACAGGAAAAAGATAAAAATTGCAATCTCTAAGTAGGACAACTGCCCTGAAATAGGACTGGTGTTTCTATTAGATGAGTGTTACAGTAAAAATATCTGCTTAATGTGTGAATGGGATGCATTACCGCTGATTAGGTTATACATATATTTACATTTACAATAGAGCACTTCTTTTTCATAGAACATAGTGGAAGCTGTAAATATCTTGGGATTATCCAAGGATGTAATTGAACATATGTTTAGTTTACTCTGGGTAACATATTTTGAAAGGGACATAGAGAACTAGAGAATGCTTAAAATACGGAGAAAAGATTAATCACAGTGTCATGAGAAGTGTTTAAAAAAAACCAGGAAAGGACAGTGAACTTGTATCATATGGCCTCATTACTAAATTTGTTTTCATTCTAGTACTTTTTTGTTGTTGTTTGGTAGATTCCCTAGAATTTTCTTCATGAGCAATCATATTGACTACAAGTAAAGATAGTTGTACTTCTTCATTTATGAAAAAAAAAAGAGAGAAAGAAACCAGGGAAGGTTTAGTTTAGATGAGTTAAAATTCAGGAATGGCATTTTTGTATACAAACACTAGAGGGGCTATCAGTGTAGATTGAATGTTTTGATTATAGTCTTAAGATAAAACAGGGAATTGTAGGTTAAAGATGAGGAATGTCTTACCTGTCATAAAACAAACATTCCTGTGAGGAGGTTTATGGCATATTCTTTCTTTGGACCTCTTTGTTCAGAGACTGGACATTCACCTGGCAAGGTTATTGTAGAGATGATTTTATCATTTGATGATAGATGAACTAGATTACCTTTAAGGCTATTTCCAGCTTGGCAATTAAATATGAATCCATAAAGTTGAACAACTAAGGGACTTTATACCATTCTATCCATGGTAGCTCTAGGATGTAATGTGTGAAAAAAGGTTCTATTTTACAATAGCACATTAGTAAACATGGAGTTTGAAATTGGCTGTATGTTTATAATTTGGTTATAATTGGTAGTGAACTTAGTAAACTTTATATTCATCTCCTGATGTTCAAATTATATTACAAGAGTAAAAAGCTAATAAAATTTTAAATAAGTTGAGAATTAAGATCTCATTTTGGTTGTATTAATTTTATAAAGAAATATGAGGAACAGAGGATTTCAGTCACTGGAAATTTTGACAGAAACATTGACCTCTAATAATGCAGTGAGAAAATTGACAGCAGAATTGTCAAATAAATTAGAGGAGATATTAGTAGAAATAAGGTGGTCTGGATTTGAAAAGAAAACAAGGAAGGGAGGAAATTGTTACGAAGGCAGGTTAAAGAAACTGGGAAGGTCTGCAATGTTCAGGGATCTTCAAATAGTTTCTGTTTGGAATGGAATAGATTAAGCCATAGTAAGTATAAAACAGAAAATATATCACAAATGCATTGTTATCAAATAAGTAGAAGGACAGTAAGAGAAATATGAATCTGAAAACCAGAATTAAAGAAAATAACTCATTTTTTGGACTTGTTGGAAGAGAGCTGGTAAATGTTAGATGAGCATATAAATAAAGGAAAATAGTTTGTTACTCAAGTTAAGTAACTTGTTTGTTCAGTAATGTAGGGAAGGTGGAAGAAGAGCTAGAAATTTCAAGGAATTGAGTGAAATGAAGTATATACTGCATTAATGCAGTATATACAAGCATTAAATATAGGTAGTGAGGTTAAAGGTACACAGAACCGTTTGAGGGCTAGAAAGGTCTTATAAATCATTTGCTCCAGCTCCCTATTTAGTGAGTGGACCTTACCTAGCTCCGTATTCCTGAAAAGTGCTTGCTTAATATAGACTGAAGACAGGGGATTAATTATTTTGTAAGGTAACACATTCTACATTTAAATAGCTTTTATTTATAAATTTACATATTATATTCATGTATTTATATATTTATATATGAGAAATTATAAGCTATTATAAAGATGCAAAAAGGAAATCATCAATTAACTTTTGCCCAGTTTTATCCAAGTTCAGACTCCTTTTAGTTAAAACTTCTGCAACTTGATGGGGAATAGGACAGTGACATCCATTTTTTTTAACGTGTTGAAATTCAGCTTCTCATCATAAACATAAGTAGGTCAGAGAGGTAAAACTAGAAAAAGTGAGCCAAGACTAGCAGTTGAGCTGGCATGTAGCACAAATTCTACCACGAGTGATCTCTCATGACAGGTGGAAACTGGTACAGGAGGAAGCAGGTGAAAAGAATGAACGTGATGAGGAAGTCCCGCAGTGAGGCTGGGATCTCAGCAGGGGCAGGTGTACACTGGCGTAAACAGATTCAGTAAGGGTTTTCTCTGTATTCTCTGAAAATTGCAGACAGTTTATGTTAAATTCATGAAGATCCTCTCCTTGGAAAGGGTGGAAGCATAACTGATCTGAAGGTGGGCCAGTTGAAGACTGGAGCCTCAGTGGATAAACTTAAATGAAGGGGTGACAGGCATAGGTCAGGTGAGGGAGTTGTGGGGAATGGGAGACCAGGTCCTCTAAACATGAGCTGGTTAAATGTCATGATTTTGTATAGAATGATCAACATGGGTCAGACCTAGGTTTTCCATTGCATAGAGGTATCCTACACAAGTTCCTTTACTTTTCTGTGCTTAGTTCTATCAGCTGTGAAATGGGGATAATCATTGTACCTACATCACGGGGTTGGTGTTAGGATTAATTTGATATAATATGTAAAGCACATAGCATGGCACCTGGAACATTTATGATGTTCATTAAATGCTGTTGTTCATAATAAAAAGCAAGGCATGAAGGCATCTGCTTTTAGTCAACAGCTGTGGAACATGCTGTAACGGAGGGTAGTTGAATCACATATGATGATCTTTCTGGTCTTTTCAAATCCACATGGGATTTTTGACTTTAGGCAGCTCTCTACCACCTCCAAGCCTTGCTTCTCATCCTATGGAAATAAAAAGGAAAATAAGATAATGAAGACCAGACTGTGCATCAATTTTTGGGCCTCTTGTGACTATCTTTAGTTTTGAGCCTCTTTCTAATTTTCTTCGACTTTTTTGCATTTATAAGAATAGTCATTTGATGTATAAGTTGTCACAATAGTGGCTGAATAACTTACTGAGAATATTTCTTTGTAACATAATTCTATCTGGAAGTTTGGTTGGAAAATTAAGACCACCTTATTTGGAAACTTTAAAGTGTTGTTTTCAGAGTTTTAGAACTCTCCAGTACCTTGAGGTCTGACCTCTGAGCCAGGCACTTTCTGAGATCTTGTAACTTCCTCATCTAACATAGTGGAGTAACAGGGGCTGGACTTACCTTTCTGCCTAATATAACAACACCAAAAATGGAAAATAACAACAACAACAATGAAACAACAGCTTTTAGACAGTGAACAGAAGAGGCAGGGTAGAACAATGATCCCAGAAACAAGGGCAGCAAATGAGGTGACTCTAGGATTATCCTGGCTACATAACCTAGAGAGAGCCTCCTGGTCACAGCACAGGAAGGGGAAAGCCAGATGGACCCTGGACATATGCATAGTAATTTAAAGAAACTGCTCATTTTAGTCTGGTGCATTATGACTTGAATATCATCACTCTGAATTGTGTTTTATAGTATTAATTTGGGGGCCTTTCATCTTTTCATTTATACGTGTAACTTACGGAGTACTTAAATTCTGTGGTTGCAATTATAGGCAAAATCATTAATGATGATTTTTATATAGGAAATCCAGAGTAGAGAGAGACTATATATGAAATAGGAGTAAGTGGACAAATAATGGTATGCCCAAGAGAATGAAGATTTTCAGTATGACTGAAATCACTTGTTGAGTCAAAATTGAGAAGAGATGACTGAAGAGGAAGAGCTGAGCCAGGCTACATGGGGTCTTGCGCTCCACCTTAAAGATACGTGTATTGATGTGAAGGCATCAGGAGTTTAGGCAGGCATGAGACCATGGTGTATGTACAGTGTTTTGGGATGGTAGCTGCGGAGATAGGCAATAAAATATTTCTGACTTCAAATAGATCAGATTGGAGGAAACAACTCATTTTCCTTTAAATAGAAACTCTCGGTCTGAGCTTTGTTTAGTTTATTATTATTGAAGTGACAAGCTCTTCCAAAGGAAAACTCAAGGGACTAATGGAATTGTTTTATGATCTGTGGCTGATTTTTATTAAAGTTTTACATTGTAAAATCCTATCACTTTTCTTATTGAGCTGCGTTTATTGAAAAAAATAGAGCTATATAGGATGAGAGTTTTGGTGCACTTTGATCATGACTCATGCCATAGCTGTATGTTTGGATGATTGCATCCCTAGCCATTAAGGTATCTGGACCCCATCATTACAAATAGGATGATTTTCATTCTTTACTGTTCCTTTGCTTCGATTTGTGTACATGTTTTACCCTTCCTGTATACCTAAGTACATTAGACTTTTCTGGGTGGCAGAGAGTATATTTGAATAGCATGTTAACTTCCCCAACACTGAATCTATAGTCTTGGCATTCAATAAATTCTTGTTCAGTGATTCTTATGGAAGAACTTCAATCCATGGAGGAGACCTCTCACTATTCAAGAATTTATCTTGTAGCATCATTTTAAAATAATGAATAACTTTTGACATGCTATTAGACTAGCAGAGTCACCCTAGTTACCACTGGTGCTTATTCACTCCTCCTTTAAATATTTGAAGAACAAAATGGGGTTAAAAAGCCTCAGTAGGAAGTTTTAATTATGATTGTTGAACGGATGTAAGATATCTTTTTGTTTATCCCATATTTTACCACAGGATATCAGGTGCTGTGAAATCATTAAGGGATTAACTGACGTCTTTATGATAAACTATTTGGAGGTCTCTAGAATTCTTTTGGGATATAAGTGATTTTACTTGGTTGCTTTGTTTCAAAGTGTAATGTTTTAATGACTTTTTAAAAAAGATAGTAAAATGTTAATCTGTCACATCATTAACTCTTAAAACACAATGTCTCATGAATGCTTATTCCCCGTTTCACTTATGACAAGTGGTATTTGTGTTGTCACTTCTACAACACTTGTCTGACGCACATATCTTAGCAGCAGATTATTTTTCTCTTGGATTTTTCCCTGAGTTTTCTTTCTCATAATGGATGAACTTTTTTTTGCGGTACGCGGGCCTCTCACTGTTGTGGCCTCTCCCATTGCGGAGCACAGGCTCCGGACGTGCAGGCTCAGTGGCCATGGCTCATGGGCCCAGCCGCTCCGCAGCATGTGGGGTCTTTCTGGACCGGGGCACGAACCCGTGTCCCCTGCATCAGCAGGCAGACTCTTAACCACTGCGCCACTAGGGAAGCCCGATGAACTTATTAATAGCATAGATTTTTGCAAGATTTCTTTCTGCTACTCAGTATTGCCTTGAGCACAGTGCTAAGTACATAGTAGGTACCCCATAGGTATTTGTTAACTTGAGTAAGTTGAGAATGATCAGCTTTGTTTCGTTTGCTTTTTCAACTTTGATGTGCACACAGTAAAATGCTCATATCTAAAGTTTACAGTGTGTTGACTTTCTGATACCCATTTGCCACCACTCAAATAAAGATACAGGACACCTTTATCATTCCAGGAAGTTCTCCTGTGCACCTTTTCAGGCGTAGTCTCCACTCCACCACAGGCAATCACTTTTCTGACATATTTATTACACCTCGGAATGTTCTTAGTGTTCTAGAATTTCTCATAAATGGAAATATTGATATATAGTATGTACTCTTCATCTGCTTTCTTTGGCTCAGCATAACATTTTGAAATTCATATATGTTATTGCATGTGTAGGTAGTTTGATCTTTTAAAATTCCTGAGAGTATTCTGTTATATGGATATGCCACAATATATTTTCCCTGTCTCTTATCCATGGACAGTTTGGGACTGCTAGAAGTAAAACTGTTGTGAATATCCAGTACAAGTCTTTTTGTGGATGCATCCACTCATTTCCCTAAGGGTGCAATAGCTAAAGGATAGGGTAAGTGTATGCTCATGTTCATTAGAAACTACCAAGATGTATTCCAAATTCATTGTACCATTTACACTGTCACCAGCAATGCATGGGAGTTCTGTTTGCTCACACATCCTCACTAATGTGTGGTAGTGTTGGTCTTTTTAATATTAGCTGTTCTAGTGATTGTTCAGTGGTATTGCATTGTGATTTCAAGGTGGATTTTCTTGATGACTTGATTACAGTACCAAATTTTAAGGGGCACGTGTGTAAATTATCCATTTTATAATAATATCTTAAAAGATTTTCCAGCACAAGAAGCAGCACTAACTATCTCTCTGTGCCTTTGTTAGCTGTTTAAAAATAGGATTATTAATAGTAATATTTGTTTCTCTGAGGAGTAAATGTAATAAATTTAGCACAATACCAGACAGTAAATCACTCCATAAATTTTAGCTATTATTATAAACTAATATTTTGTCATTTTATTATTGTTACTATTGTTATCATTATTTTTTTAAATAAATTTTTTTTGCCTGCGTTGGGCATTCATTGCTGCATGTGGGCTTTCTCTAGTTGCGGTGAATGGGGACTACTGTTCGTTGAGGTGCACGTGCTCACTGCGGTGGCTTCTCTTGTTGCAGAGCATGGTCTCTAGGCATGCGGGCTTCAGTAGTTGTGGCACATGGGCTCAGTAGTTGTGGCTCATGGGCTCTAGAGCGCAGGCTCAGTAGTTGTAGCGCACAGGCTTAGTTGTTCCGCGGCATGTGGGGTCTCCCCGGACCAGGGCTCGAACCTGTGTCGCCTGCATTGGCACTGTGACACCAGGGAAGTCCCAATCGTTATTGTTAAGAGGCAGAATGGAATAGTATTTATTACTTGAATTCACATCTTGGCTTTACCACTCACAAGCTATGTGACTTTGGACAAGTTATTTAACCTGTGTTACAGGTTCCTCATTTGGGAATAATATCACATTTTATAGGGTGGTTTTGATAGTAAATGTGTCAATAGATTATTTGGCACATAATGAATGTTATACATGTGTTGGCTGTTAATATTATTAGCAATAGTGTCACTCCATTATGTATTTGTTATGAGTATATTTCTTTAAATAATCAGCAGGAGTAGCAATTTATTTAAACATTTTCACTTTAACGTCTTTATGAAATATTAATTTAATCCTATAATCTGGTTGAACTATTGATTGAAAATATAAACAGTACTCTTAGTCTTGATTTTGTGCCAGTTGGCCATTGCTGTACTACACCCCTAAAGCTGAGTGGCTTGGAACACTGTTTATGCAGCTTACAATTTTGGGGATCTGCAATTTGAGCTCAGTTCAGCTGGTATTTCCTCTGGTCTTGAAGGCACTGCCAGTCACTTCACTCTGTTTCTGGGAGTTGACTTGCTTCCGTTAGTGGTGGCACCTAAGACGCATATCTCTCATCACCCAGCCAGTTACGTAGACTTGTTCACACAGTAACTAGGTAAGACCTCAAACACAAGATACAGGATGCCTTGTATCTAGTGCTGTGTTGTTTCCACCATGCTTTATTGTCCAAAGCAAGCGGCAAAGCCAGACCTGATTCTGGAGCTAGGGAGCTAGCCTTCCCCTATTGTGAGTGGCGACGTGAGGAACTGCAGTTATGTGGCAAACAGAGGGTAGAGGAGTTGTGTCTTTTTCAGTCTAAAACAGCTTTGCAAGTTTTTCTTACTAAAAATATTATTCAATGGGCTTCCCTGGTGGCGCAGTGGTTGAGAGTCCGCCTGCCGATGCAGGGGACATGGGTTCGTGCCCCGGTCCGGGAGGATCCCACATGCCGCGGAGCGGCTGGGCCCATGAGCCATGGCCGCTGAGCCTGCGCGTCCGGAGCCTGTGCTCCGCAATGGGAGAGACCACAGCAGTGAGAGGCCTGCGTACCGCAAAAAAAAAAAAAAAAAAAAAAAAAATTCAAATGCTTGTCAAGAACAGACTGTTTCTAATTATTTCTGTGGAAGTTACTGAAGAGCATTAAAATTTGTTAGAAAAAGATGCTGATACCACTGTGATTTATCATCATTGAAAAGTGATAAATATTTGAAGACTAAAAGGAGGAGACCAAGCTCAAATGGTTCTGCCTGAGAAGAATGATTTGTCTCAGGAAGCATAGGTATAAATGTTGACAATTTACCATGACAGTTTAGTCAAATAGAAATGGCAACAGTTTTGAGATTTTATAGAACAAAGGGCAGAAGGAAAGTGAAATGATCCACAGATACTGCAGCTGACAATTAGTGTATACAGAAGGGTGTCTGTTTAGTTTCTGTTACTGCCTCTTCCCCTAAAAAACCTATAAATCCAATGAACTAGAAAATTAGACTTTAAGGAAAAACTAGCCTTTTAGATTGTCTTGGAAGATTTTTGCTTTACTATTATAAAAGTTCTGTTGAGTTCATTGTATTGGTAAATCATGTCACTCCTCTTTTTTTTTCCCCTCTAAACATAGTGGAGTTGAATAAGTTTGGTTAGGGGAATGGTGAAATAAAGTCTTCACTCATGCCTTTGATTGTAGACATTAATTTGATTTTGAATGCATTGATTGGGAGTTGAGAACTTTTATATGATTCTCGCCATCTGAGGATCCTATTGACAAAATGTTGATTTAAATCACAATATAAATTCAGCTTAAGAGTGCTTTATATGTCAGCTATAATGTCTTTCAATGGATTCATTAGTGAGATTTTTCCAGATTTAATGTGAGGTATCAGATAATTTATTTGCAACTGTTAGGTACACAGGATGCTATATAATTTGCATCTAAAAAGAATGTAGGACACACTATTTCTATTTTTATTTTAAAATTCCCATAAGAAGGAAATCAAATCATCTGTATAAATCATATTATAGAATATTGTCAAATGATGTTAAATGTTTTGATGCTTTAACAATTACTGTGAAAATTACAGGATTTTTTGAAGATTCTGTTAGGAGTTTATGTTGCCATTTTAAAAAGGAATGCAGTAAAAAAATGAATCAAAAAAGATACTAATCAGTTGCAGCCTTCTAAGTGCTGCCTACCCTGATCCACATATAAAATTGCAACTTCCTTGTACCTCTGTCTGATTTAACCCTACCCATTTAATCCCCAAGGGATTATGGACTTATAAAATATTGTACACTTCTCTTGTTAGTTACTTTTATTTCTAGGCTATCTACACATGAATTTAAGCTTCATGAGAGCAGTGAATTTTGAGTGTTATATTGAGGGATGTGTGCTTAGCAGCTAGACAGTGCTTGGTACAAAGTGAACACTAAGTTGATTTTGAATGAATGAGCCATTAAGTGGATAAATGAATGCATTTAACTGATCCTTAAAAGAGAACATAATTAGTAATAAATCATTTTATAATATATAAAATATATATTCTATTTTATGTCTAAAGATAGTTATAAATGTATAATTTTAACTTCCTCTGACAAGGCTGTCTTCATCTTGTCAGTCAAATTAAAATCTAGTCTCACCCTTTTTCTTGGTATTTAACAGGCTTATTTTCAAACCTGGCTTTTGTCCCTGCAGTTATAATTACTTAGTTAGAATAAGTATATTAATTTTTTAAACATGCGGTACCTCATGTATTGTTCAGCTCAACTAATTACCTAATTAACCTTGCATTCTGAGAAAGTAGTTCTCTAATTACATTCTGTATGTTTCAAAATGCCCTTGAAAAAAATGGGAATTTAAAAATTTGTTCTCCTCTTTCCCTTTCCCCTTCCCTTTTTTCTCCTATCCCTCTGTCTCTCTGTACCTCTGTCTGTCCCTTTCTCTTGTAAAACTCAATGGAGAATGAATTTCAAATTCTTTTTTTTTTTTTTTTTTTGCTGTACGCGGGCCTCTCACTGCTGTGGCCTCTCCCGTTGTGGAGCACAGGCTCCGGACACACAGGCCCCGCGGCCATGGCTCGCGGGCCCAGCCGCTCCGCGGCATGTGGGATCCTCCGGGATCGGGGCACGAACCCGTGTCCCCTGCATCGGCAGGCGGACTCTCAACCACTGCGCCACCAGGGAGGCCCTTCAAATTCTTTTACATTCAAATTTTAAAAGCTAGTAACCTAGTAATCATGCTTAATATTTACCCAAAGGACTTGAAAACTTATATCTACACAAAAACCTGCACATGGATATTTATAGCAACTTTATTCATAATTGCCAAAATTTGGAAGCAACCAAGGTGTCCTTCAGTAGGTGAATAGATAAGTAAATTGTGGTATATCCCAACAATGGAATATTATTCAGCACTAAAAAGAAATGAGCAATCAAGCCATGAAAGGACATGGAGGGAACTTAAATTTATAGTACTAAGTGAAAGAAGCCGTTCTGAAAAGGCTACATACTGTATGATTTCAACTATATGATATTCTGTGTCATAGAATGTGAAGATTATGGCGTCAGTAAAAAGATCAGTACCTGAAACTTCAGGGTAGATTTGCTTGTGTAAGTTTCTCAAAATAGATAGAATTGTTTGGGAAGTATCACAGTTTTTATCTTAAGCAATAATTTTTTCCTTAAAGTCAGGGGCCTTGAAAATTGCAGCAACAGTGGATGTTTATTTTGAGCCCAAATGGTGGAACTAACATTCTCATTTATAACTGTTTGCTCTTTTCATTTACCTCAGAGAAAGGATCAGATGATAGTCAGTCAGTGAACCTTTTTTTTTTTTTTTAAATAAAACATTTTATCAGAGAAACCTGAAAATACCATGAAGTCTTGCCCGTTTGATGGCTTTCAAATAAGACCTTGATTCACCTGCAGGAAGCACAACTTAGTGGATAATCATTTTCAAAATATTATTAGTATTATTCCTCAAATCCGGATTTGGGCTAAGCCCTCCTTGATATGTCCTTGACCATTCATTGATGCATTGCAAATTGAAATACATAAATCCACCAAATGTTCTCATATTGAATGCTAACTGTACAGTAGTATTGTTGAAATCTCAAATGCATGCAGATGCAGATGCATTTTTAGTACCCATTACTATTAAATAAAAAACTTGTAAGCAAACACTAATTACTTTTGTGATGTGGAGGAAAACAAATTTGTATCAATTTAGATTATTATGGCCTACATTGTATCTGTTTATGAATAATCTGTTTTAGCCATTTATTAAGTTATAAATACATTTTTATAAATCTGGTTGACATTTAGATATTTTATAAAGCACAATAAATGCCAGGGAAAATTGAATCAAGAGAGCTTTTAATATGCTTTACTACTAGTTAAAAATTTTTTTGTGGCTGTAAATGATTCTGCTCTGTATCAAGAATAAATCTAATCCCCGACCAGAGAATAAGTGGGGTTTTTTTCCCTTTTTCATGCCGGAGGCCTTGACCTTTTTGTTGATAGCTGGTTTTTAACAGTTTCACCTTATGTTTTATTCCTTTTGATTTGCAAGAAATTTGATTATCAGCCTTGAGCAGAAATCATAATCACAGAAAAAGGATGCAAGTCATATAGGGAATAATAGAGAGTTGTTTGAACACAGCATGAAACCTGAGTTTGGCTGAGTCAGATGCACATTTCTAATAGAGCATTCATGTCAGACTTCAGACTGGAATCCACTTTTGGCTTCTGTAAGCACTTGTATTGGATGTGTCCCTTAAGCCATCAAACTTGTGATTCAGGCTGGCTTGGCCTGTCTTTTTTAAAAAAATCTCTAAGCCATATGATAATGACTAAATTTAAAAATTCACTCCTAGTTTCTACATTTTAGCAATCTACTTGACAAAAATCACTAAAAACATCAAACTGTAGTCTGAAATTGATAAGAGGTAAGCAGTTGGAGCCACTTGTTATTAATCACACCAGTGTGTATATATTTTATTCTGTCTAAATTGGAATTGAGCTAATTACTCTTTACATTTTCCTTTGTGAGGAATTGTTGTGGGATAAGCATACTGTTTACTTTCTAGAGCTTTGAGTAATTTGATTATGCAACTTAAAAATAAATTAATAAAAATATATTACAGGGGCCTCCCTGGTGGCGCAAGTGGTTGAGAGTCCGCCTGCCGATGCAGGGGATACGGGTTCGTGCCCCGGTCTGGGAGGATCCCATATGCCGCGGAGCGGCTGGGCCCGTGAGCCATGGCCGCTGAGCCTGCGCGTCCGGAGCCTGCGCGTCCGGAGCCTGTGCTCCGCAACGGGGGAGGCCACAACAGTGAGAGGCCCGCATACCGCAAAAAAAAAAAAAAAAAAAAAAAAAAAAAAAAAAAAAAAAAAAATATATTACAGGAAGATCTTAGTTTGCATTAATTGGTGTACCCTAGCTAAAGTCATTACAGCTCTTATTTTTGCAATGGAGTCCTACTTTCTAAAATTGATTCTCCTCCCAGAAAACCTGAGAGTCAGATCATAGTTGCCTTACTTTCATCTAGAGTTACTCCATCTCCATCCATTTTTATCATGGGAAGTTCATGAAGGACAGAGAACCCCCTGTTTCTTCCCACTGAACCCACTGTTTCTTCCCACTGTAGAGGCTAAGGATGTATTAGTCACTTTGTCCCATAAGAAGGAGCATCTAATGAAATGCTGGGATGTCTCATCAATAAGCTTATTAGTCCATCTAGAGTTTTATTTGTACCTAACAATGCCAAGCAAACAGTATGTACTCCATTAATATTTAAGAATAAACAAATGAATGGAATTTTGAACAATGAGGTGCCCTTTTGTTGACACATGTGTTACACACAGTGGCAGCCATCAGCTTTCAGGAGATACCCTGGAAGAAGATGCTTTGGTTAGCAGTAGTAACAGCTCATGTTTACTATGTGAGACATTGTCCTAAATGCTTTACATATATAAAAATTATTTGGTCTTCAAAACTATGAAGTATAGATACTGTTGCCATCTCTACTTTCAGATAATGTACTGAAGCTGAGAAAAGTTATGTCACTTTCCCATCATTGCAGAGCTCTTGAATGATAGAGCCGTGACATTAATCCATGGCCTTGTTAAGAAAAATAACAATTTTGTTGGGATATAAGTTATGTACCATACGTTTCACCTGGTTAAATTGTGCAATTAATGATTTTTAGTATATTAACAATGAATAATAATTATATTGATTTGTTGCCTCAGTCAATTTTAGAATTTTTTCTTGTCCCCCTCTTAAAGAAAACAAACAAACAAAAAACAAACAATAACCCTTGTACTCCTTAGCAACCACTGATCTTTTCCCCTAATTTACTATCCCCTCCAGTTCCAGGCAACCACTAATCTACTTCATGTCTCTATAGATTTTCTGATTCTAGACATTTCACATAAATGGAGTCAGACAATATGTGGCATTTCATGATTACCTTCTTTCAGGTAGCATAATATTACTTTCAAGGTTCACCTATGTTGTAGCATTTATCAATACTTCATTATTTTTTGAAAAGTAGTTTATTGTATGGATATACATTTTATTTAATCATTTATTAGTTGATGGATGTTAATCCATGTTGTTTTACCCACACATCTTTGCTACCTCTCTCATTACTTAGGTACAAAAAACCTCTAGTGGTTATAAAAGTCAACCCTAACAGTTTGGACAGCTCAGCTGACTCTTTCAACACCGCCACAAAGGACAGCTCTGAGCTTAAGGTTTTGGAGTCCGAAAGGCACAGCTGATTTAGCCTAGCTGTGATCCTCTGAGAAGTGAATACAGCAAGTGAGCATGGGGTAGGAGCACATGGACTTGCCCTCTGTCTACCCTCTCATCTCTCTTTAGTTGAATCCTTACCTCAGGAGTCACACTTACTGGAGTTTTCAGGACAGATTGGATACTTAGAATACTGTGTAAAAAGTATATTTCATTTAAAATAGAGTATCACTTTTGGAGTTACCCTTTTCAAAAAGAAATTAGATGATGGCACCTTTAGTTGAGTGTTATTCAAGTTTCCTGTAAATCTTGATTACATATTAGTAGGTGAGATGCACAATGATATTCAGTCTATCTATTTTTCGATGAGATGTACAAGATAGTAATATCAAGAAAGGACCATTTGGTGACATGATCTGTTCATTTATCTGTAATGGGAAGTTGGGAGCTTCTGTGTAAAATAGAAAAATTCTCTTATAAAATATTTTCTTTAAAGTTCAGATTTATGCCTGCTAATTTCATCATTCACATCAAATTAAATTCCTTATTTTATGACTTATGTAATAATTATGTAGTTTAGTTATGATGCTCAATTTCCCTGTTATTAAAGTGAGTTAGTATATTTAGAGAAAGAAATTAACTGCATATTATAAATATCTCATTGGAAAATATTAGTTTATTAATCTACACCATTTAGCTGCAGTGAAGTATGTTTAGAGCCAGTGTCTATTGGTAGCTTTTTGATTTTTACGTGATCCTTGGCATTGATTATGATTAAAGAGTGACCGAGGTGAGGGAAGAGGTGTTATATCACATACGAGAAAGACACTTCACACCTTCTTGCTTAAATTCACGGCATAATTTAGATGAAACACTGTTGGCCTTGGTAATTAGGAAAATAATGAAGGCAGAAAGTCAGTTTTATCATATTATGTGATCTGACCCAACAATTGATATATCAGAGAATTCCCCATATCCCCAGCGTGTTTATTTAACAGGAGTAAACAGAATGGGCCTTTTTCTGTTGTAACCTGTGGTATGTGGCTTGAGACCATTGTGTCTCTTTGTGATAACCTGTTGAAATTGTGTCTCTCAAAAGCATCAAATATGCTATATAAAAAAATGTTGGTTGACCAATGGGGAAACTTATGCAGTTATTTATTTATTCCTAAACAACCAAAAGAGGCAAACTGATGTTCTGAAGAGATTAGAAGACTAATAAGTATGATATGAGAAAGTTATTTTTAGCTCCCTGTGTGCAGGTAGAATTCACTTACAGGACCATTTCCCCAGTGCTGCTATGGCCTTTACCTTCCACTTATACTCAGAGCTGTCCAATGTTTCCAAGTTTTGACACTTGGAAAGTAGCTGTATGAATGGGACAGAGTGATCACAAATTTCCCACAGTTATCAGTGTTAGAAATTTCTGGTTCTACTCTGGCCTGGGTAGTTAACAGCCCAGCCTGGCAGTACATATTAGGGAATGGACTCTGTTTAAAGAAAAGAGACATATTTGACAGCTGAAATCAATTGCTCCTCTCTGGGAATTAATTGAAAGTTCTTTTACAATATATTTGCTTCAGGGAAATCTTTGGGAAGCATTTTGCTTTAAAAAAATTTTTTGGTTGGTAGTGACTTTTCTGTATACTTTTTTGCTTATTATTTTGTATCAACTTAATGTTTAATATCTAAGTAAAGCACTTTACCAGTTGCCAGATTCAGCTTCTCTGCTGTCCTGTACTGATGTGCTAGCTGCCAGATATTAGATTCCTCTTGCATAGTACTTCCGCTTTATGCAGGCTAATTCATAAATTACACTGATACCTTCATAAAAATATTTTTGTGGATTTCCTCTTTTATATTGAAATATCATTCATATAACATAAACTTGACCTTTTTGAAGTGTACAATTCAATGTTTTTTAGAATACTGACAAACTTTTTCAACCATCACTACTGTTTAATTCCAGAATATTTTCCTAACCAAGAGAAATTCAGGGTCCATTAGTAGCCAGTCCACGCTCGCCTCTCCCTCAGCCCCTGGAAATCATTAATCTATACTCTGCTTCTATGAATTTGCTTATTCTGGACATTTTACATAAATAATATAAAATATGTGGAGTTTTGGGTCTGGTTTTTCACTTAGCACTATGCTTCATTTTCGTTTATATTGTAGCAAGTATGTGTATTTCATTCCTTTTTATGGATTAATAATACTGCATCATATCGTATACAACAGTTTGTTTATTCATTCATCATCTGATGACATTGGAATTGCTTCCATTTTTTATTATTATGAATAATGCTGCTATGAACATTTGTGTACAAGTTTTTAAGTGGACGTGCTTTTTATTTATCTTGGATATTTTATTAGATCTTATAGATATTTTTAGTGGGTTCCATAGGATTTTCTGTATAGATCATGTCATCTTCAAATCTGTTTCCTCTCCACTTTGGATGCATTTTATTTCATTTTCTCGCCTAATTACCCTGTCTAGAACCTCCAATACAGTGTTGAATAGAAATAGCAAGAGCAGACATTCTTGTCTTATGAACATATAAAGAAGGCTTTCACCCCTTCACTAATAAGTATGTTGTTTCTTGTGGGTTTTTTGTAGATACCCTTTAACAGGTTGAGTAAAATCCTTTCTTTTCCTTGTTCCTGGTTTAGTGTTTTTATCACGAAAGGGTGTTGCATTTTGTCAAATGTATTTCGTGCATCTATAAAGTAATCATGTGGCTTTTGTCCTTTAATATATTAATATGTATATTAAACTGATTAATTTTCATATATTTAACAAACCTTGTATTCCTTGGATAAACCCACTAGGTCATAGGTTCTCTTTATACCTTGCTATATTTAGTTTGTTAGTATTTTGTTGAAGTTTTTGTTGTTGTTGTTGATCTTCATAATGGGTATTAATCTGTAATTTTCTTTTCTTGAGGTGTCCTTAACTAGTTTTGGTATTAAGGTAATACTGACCTGACAGAATGAGTTGGGAAGTGCTGCCACCTCTTATATATATATATTTTTAGAGCATTCCATTAAACATTTGGTAGAATTCACCAGTGTAGCCTTCTGTTCATGGAGTTCTCTGTCGGAATTCCTTTATTACTAATTCAATTTCTTTAGTGGTTATATTCAGAATTTCTATTTTTTCTTGACGCAGTTTTAGTAGTTTTATGTCTTTCTGGGAATTTATCCATTTCATTAGGTTATCTAATTTCTTGGAATACAGGAATTTATAGCATTCCCTTACAATCACTTTAAAAAAATATATGGGAGTTTGGATGTAGTCTCCCCTCTTTTATTTTTAATTTTAGGATTTTGAATCTTCTCCACTTTTTTTTGACTGGTCTCGATTTTGAATCTTCTCCAGTTTTTTCTTAATCAATCTAGCTGAAGTTTTGTCAATTTTATTATCAAAAACAACTTTTGGTTTCATTGATATTCTCTATTGTTTTACTCTTCTCTAATTTATTTTGTGTCCAGTCCTCATTATCTCTTCCCTTCTGGTAACTTTTAGGTTTATTTTGCTCTTGTGCTTCCACTGTCTTACTTTGGAAGGTTAGGTTATTGATTTGAATGTTTCTTCTTTTTTAACATAGGTATTTACAGCTCTAAATTGCTCTCCAACACTATTTCATCCACATTCTGTAGGTATTGCCATATTGTGTCCTCATTTTCATTTATCTCAAAGTAATTTCTCTTGTACTTTCTTCTTTGAGCTCCTGGTTATTTTGGGAGAGTTATTTAATTTCCACATACATGCAAATTTCCCAAATTTGCCTTTGTTCTTAATTTCCAGTTTCATTCTTTTGTGGTCAGAGGACATATTTTTTTATGATTTCAGTTCTTTTAAATTTTTGAAACCTGTTTCATGACCTTTTATAGTCTATATATAGTCTGTAGTGTACTAAATAGCTTAGAGACCTCTTACAGTCAAAGAAAATGTTTCCATTTGCACTTGAGACAAATATGTATTCTGTTGGTTTGGGATGGAGTGTTCTATAGATTCTGTTGGTTTAGTTTGATTATAGTGTTGTTAAAATCAACCATTCTCTTGTTGGCCTTCTAATTTTGTTTCCACTCCTGAAAGAGAGGGCTATTGAGGTTTCCAGCTATTGTTGAATTGTCTATTTATCTTTTCACTTCTCTCAGTTTCCCTTTATGTACTTCGAATCTCTGTTTTAAGTGTATATATATTTATTAATTATTATATTTTCCTGGTAGTTTGGCCATGTTTCCTTAGAAAATATTCCTCTTTATTGCTAGTAACATTTTTGGCTTGAAGTATTAAAGCCTGATGTTAGTAACACCAGTCTAGATCACTTTTGGTTACCATATGCAAGGTATAGCATCTTCCATCCTTTAACTTTCAACCTATTGTGCATTTGAATCCACATTGTTTCCCTTGTAGATAGCATACAATTGGATCATGTTTTTTTTTTTTTTTTTTAAATCCATTCTGCAAATCTCTACGTTTTAATCTCTTTTTTTTTTGGCGGTACGCGGGCCTCTCACGGTTGTGACCTCTCCCACTGCGGAGCACAGGCTCCAGACGCACAGGCCCAGTGGCCATGGCTCATGGGCCCAGCTGCTCCGTGGCATGTGGGATCCTCCCGGACCGGGGCACGAACCCGTGTCCCCTGCATCAGCAGGTGGACTCTCAACCACTGAGCCACCAGGGAAGCCCTCTACCTTTTCATCTCTTTACATTTAATGGTATTATTCATAAGATAGGATTTATATCTGCCCTTTTATTATGTGTTTTTTTGAATTTTATTTTTTATAGAGCAGGTTCTTATTAGTTATCTATTTTATACATGTTAGTATATATATGTCAATCCCAATTTCCCAATTCATCCCACCACCCCCGCCCCACCACTTTACCCACTTGGTGTCCATATGTTTGTTGTCTACATCTGTGTCTCTGTTTCTGCCTTGCAAACCAGTTCATCTGTACCATTTTTCTAGATTTCACATATATGCGTTAATATACGATATTTGTTTTTCTCTTTCTGACATACTTCACTCTGTATGACAGTCTCTAGGTCCATCCGAGTCTCTACAAATTACCCAATTCCGTTCCTTTTTATGGCTGAGTAATATTCCATTGTATATATGTACATCTTCTTTATCCATTCCTCTGTCGATGGGCATTTAGGTTGCTTCCATGAGCTGACTATTGTAAACAGTGCTGCAATGAACATTGGGGTACATGTGTCTTTTTGAATTATGGTTTTCTGTGTGTATATGGCCAGTAGTGGGATTGCTGGGTCATATGGTAGTTCTATTTTTAGTTTTTTAAGGAACCTCCATACTGTTCTCCATCGTGGCTGTATCAATTTACATTCCCACCAAGAGCACAAGAGGGTTCACCTTTCTCCACACCCTCTCCGGCATTTGTTGTTTGTAGATTTTCTGATGATGCTCATTCTAACTGGTGTGAGGTGGTACTTCATTGTAGTTTTGATTTGCATTTCTCTAATAATTAGTGATGTCGAGCAGCTTTTCATGCGCCTCATGCCCATCTGTATGTCTTCTTTGGAGAAATGTCTGTTTAGGTCTCTGTCCATTTTTTGATGGGGTTGTTTGCTTTTTTAGTATTGAGCTGCATGAGCTGTTTATATATTTTAAAGTTTAATCCTTTGTCCCTTGATTCATTTGCAAATATTTTCTCCCATTCTGAGGATTGTCTTTTAGTCTTGTTTATAGTTTCATTTGCTGTACAAAAGCTTTTAAGTTTCATTAGGTCCCATTTGTTTGTTTGTGTTTTTTTCCCCTTACTCTGGGAGGTGGGTAAAAAAAGATCTTGCTGTGATTTATGTTCAAGAGTGTTCCTCCTATGTTTTCCTCTAAGAGTTTTATAGTGTCCGGTCTTACATTTAGGTCACTAATCCATTTTAAGTTTATTTTTGTGTATGGTGTAGGGAGTGTTCTAATTTCATTCTTTTACAGGTAGCTGTCCAGTTTTCCGAGCACCACTTGTTGAAGAGACTGTCTTTTCTCCATTGTGTATCCTTGCTTCCTTTGTCATAGATTACTTGACCATGGGTGTGTGGGTTTGTCTCTGGGCTTTTTATCCTGTTCCATTGATCTATATTTCTGTTTTTCTGCCAGTACCATATTCTCTTGATTACTGCAGCTTTGTTGTATAATCTGAAGTCAGGGAGTCTGATTCCCCCAGCTCCGTTTTTTCCCCTCAAGATTGCTTTGGCTATTTGGGGTCTTTTGTGCCTCCATACAAATTTAAAGATTTTTTGTTCTAGTTCTGTAAAAACTGCCATTCGTAATTTGATAGGGATTGCACTAAATCTGTAAATTGCTTTCGGTAGTAGAGTCATTTTCACAATACTGTTTCTTCCAATCCAAGAACATGGTATATCTCTCCATCAGTTTGTGTCATCTTTGATATCTTTCATCAGTGTCTTATAGTTTTCTGAGTACAGGTCTTTTACCTCCTTACGTAGGTTTATTCCTAGGTATTTTACTTTTATTTTTTTTTGCTATGGTGAATGAGATTATTTCCTTAATTTCTCTTTCTGATCTTTTATTGGTAGTGTATAGGAATGCAGCAGATTTCTGTGCATTGATTTTGTATCCTGCCACTTTACCAAATTCATTGATTAGCTCTAGTAGTTTTCTGGTGGCATCTTCAAGATTATCTATATATAGTAACATGTCATTTGCAAACAATGATAGTTTTACATCTTCTTTTCCAATTTGGATTCCTTTTATTTCTTTTGCTTCTCTGATTGCTGTGGCTAGCACTTCCAAAACTATGTTGAATAATTGTGGTGAGAGTGGACATCCTTGTCTTGTTCCTGATCTTAGAGGAAATGCTTTCAGCTTTTCAGCATTGAGAATGATGTTTGCTGTGGGTTTGTCGTATATGGCCTTTATTATGTTGAGGTAGGTTCCCTCTGTGCCTACTTTCTGGAGAGTTTTTTATCATAAATGTGTGTTGAATTTTGTCAAAAGCTATTTCTGCATCTACTGAGATGATCATATGGTTTTTTTCTTCAGTTTGTAAATACGGTGTATCATATTAAATGATTTGCATATTTTGAAGAATCCTTGCATCCCTGGGATAAATCCCACTTGATCATGGTGTATGATCCGTTTAATGTGTTGTTGGATTCTGTTTGATAGTATTTTGTTGAGGATGTTTGCATCTATGTTCATCAGTGATATTGGTCTGTAGTTTTCTTTTTTTGTAGAATCTTTGTCTGGTTTTGGTGTCAGGGTGATGGTGGCCTCATAGAATGAGTTTGGGAGTTTTGATTCCTCTGCAATTTTTTGGAAGATTTTGAGAAGGATGGGTGTTAGCTCCTCTCTAAATGTTGGATAGAATTCACCTGTGAAGCCATGTGATCCTGGACTTTTGTTTGTTGGAAGATTTTTAATCACAGTTTCAATTTCATTACTTGTGATTGGTCTGTTCATTTTTTTATTTCTTCCTGGTTCAGTCTTGGAGGGTTATACCTATCTAAGAATTTGTCCATTTCTTCCAGGTTGTCCATTTTATTGGCATAGAGTTGCTTGTGGTAGTCTCTAAGGATGCTTTGTATTTCTGCGGTGACTGTTGTAACTTCTCCTTTTTCGTTTCTAATTTTATTGATTTGAGTCCTCTCCCTCTTTTTCTTGATGAGTCTGGCTAATGGTTTATCAATTGTTTGTTTGTTTCTATTTCATTTATTTCTGCTCTGATCTTTATGATTTCTTTCCTTCTGCTAACTTTGGGTGTTGTTTCTTCTTTCTCTAGTTCCTTTAGGTGTAAGCTTAGATTGTTTATTTGAGGTTTTTCTTGTTTCTTGAGGTATGCTTGTATAGCTATGAACTTCCCTCTTAGACCTGCTTTTGCTGCATCCCATAGGTTTTGGATCATCATGTTTTCATTGTCATTTGTCTCTAGATATTTTTTTATTTCCTCTTTGATTTTTTGAGTGATCTCTTGGTTATGTAGCAACGTATTGTTTAGACTCCATGTGTTTGTGTTTTTTTTTTTTTTTTTTTTGTGGTATGCGGGCCTCTCACTGCTGTGGCCTCCCCCGCTGCGGAGCACAGGCTCCGGATGCGCAGGCCCAGCGGCCATGGCTCATGGGCCCAGCCGCTCCGCGGCATATGGGATCCTCCCAGACCGGGGCACGAACCCGTATCCCCTGCATCGGCAGGCGGACTCTCAACCACTGCGCCACCAGGGAGGCCCTAGACTCCATGTGTTTGTGTTTTTTACGTTTTTTTTCCCTGTAATTGACTTTTTTTTTTTTTTTTTTTTTGCTGTACGCGGGCCTCTCACTTCTGCTGTCTCTCCCGCCGTGGAGCACAGGTTCCGGATGTGCAGGCCCAGCGGCCATGCCTCACGGGCCCAGCCGCTCTGCAGCATGTGGGATCCTCCTGGACCGGAGCACGAACCTGTGTTCCCTGCACCGGCAGGCGGACTCTCAACCACTGTGCCACCAGGGAAGCCCCTTGTAATTGACTTTTAATCTCATAGTGTTGTTGTCACAAATGATTCTTGATATTATTTCAATTTTCTTAAATTTACTGAGGCTTGATTTGTGACCCAAGATGTGATCTGTCCTGGAGAATGTTCCATTTGCTCTTGAGAAGAAAGTGTAATCTGCTGTTTTCAGATGGAATGTCCTATAAATATCTATTAAATTTATCTGATCTGTTGTGTCATTTAAAGCTTGTGTGTCCCTATTAATTTTCTGTCTGGATGATCTGTCCACTGCTGTAAGTGAGGTGTTAAAGTCCTCCACTATTATGGTGTTACTGTTGATTTCCGCTTTTATAGTTGTTAGCATTTGCCTTATGTATTGATGTGCTCCTGTGTTGCGTGCATAAACATTTATAATTGTTATATCTTCTTCTTGGATTGATCCCTAGATAACTATGTAGTGTTCTTCCTTGTCTCTTGTAATATTCTTTATTTTAAAGTCTATTTTATCTGATATAGGTATTGCTACTCCAGCTTTCTTTTGATTTCCATTTGCTTGGAATATCTTTTTCCATCCCCTCACTTTCAGTCTGTATGTGTCCTTAGGTCTGAAGTGGGTCTCTTGTAGACAGCATATATATGGGTTTTGTTTTTTATCCATTTAGTGAGCCTGTGTCTTTTGGTTGGATCGTTTAATCCATTCCCATTTAAGGTAATTATCAGTATGTATGTTCCTATTATCATTTCCTTAATTGTTTTGTGTTTGGTTCTGTAGGTCCTTTTCTTCTCTTGTGTTTCCCACTTAGAGAAGTTCCTTTACCATTTGTTGTAGAGCTGGTTTGGTGGTGCTGAATTCTCTCAGCTTTTCCTTGTGTGTAAAGTTTTTGGTTTCTCTGTTGAATCTGAATGAGAGCCTTGCCAGGTAGAGTAATCTTGGTTGTAGGTTCTTCCCTTTAATTACTTTAAATCTATCGTGCCACTCCCTTCTGGCTTGTAGAGTTTCTGCTGAGAAATCAGATGTTAACCTTATGGGAGTTTTCTTGTATGTTATTTGTCATTTTTCCCTTGTTCCTTTTCATAACTTTTGTTTGTCTTTAATTTTTGTTAATTTGATTACCATGTGTCTTGGCGTGTTTCTCCTTGGATTTATCCTGCCTGGGACTCTCTGCACTTCCTGGACTTGGGTGGCTATTATCTTCCCAAGTTAGGGAAATTTTCGACTATAATCTCTTCAGATATTTTCTCACGTCCTTTCTCTCTCTCTTCTCCTTCTGGGACCCCTATAATGTGAAAGTTGGTGCATTTAATGTTGTCCCAGAGGTCTCTTAGGCTGTCTTCATTTCTTTTCATTCTTTTGTCTTTATTCTGTTCTGCAGCAGTGAATTCCCCCATTCTGTCTTCCAGGTCACTTATCCGTTCTTCTGCCTCAGTTTTTCTACTATTGATTCCTTCTAGTGTATGCTTCATTTCAGTTATTGTATTGTTCATCTCTGTCTGTTTGTTCTTTAATTCTTGTAAATGATTTTTCTTTAATTCTTCTTGGTCTTTCTTAAACATTTCTTGCGTCTTCTCGATCTTTGCCTCCATTGTTTTTCCGGGGTCCTGGATCATCTTCACTATCATTATTCTGAATTCTTTTTCTGGCAGGTTGCCTGTCTCCACTTCCTTTAGTTGTTTTTCTGTGGTTTTATTTTGTTTCTTCATCTGGTACATAGTCCTCTGCCTTTTCATTTTGTCTATCTTTCTGTTAATGTGGTTTTCATTCCACAGGCTGCAGGATTGCAGTTCTTCTTGCTTCTCCTGTCAACTCTCTGGTGGATGAGTCCATGTAAGAGGATTGTGCATGCTTCCTGATGGGAGTGACTGGTGGTGGGTAGAGCTCAGTAAAACTTTAATCCAGTTGTCTGCTGATGGGTGGGGCCTAGTTCCCTCCCTGTTGGTTGTTTGGCCTGAGGTGACCCGGTACTGGAGACAGCAGGCCTTTCTGTGGGGCTAATGGTGGACTCCGGGAGTGCTCATGCCAAAGAGTACTTCCCAGAACTTTTGCTACCAGTGTCCTTGTCCCCACGGTGAGCCACAGCCACCCCCGCCTATGCAGGAAACCCTCCCACATTAGCAGGTAGGTCTGCTTCAGTTTTCTATGGGGTGACTGCTCCTTCCTCCTGTTTGCTGGTGTGTGCACTACTTTGTGTGTGCCCTCCAAGAGTGAAGTCTCTGTTTCCCCCAGTCCTGTCAAAGTCCTGCAGTCAAATCCTGCTAGCCTTCAAAGTCTGATTCTCTGGGAATTCCTCCTCCTGTTTCTGGACTCCAGGTTGAGAAGCCTGATGTGGGGCTCAGAATCTTCACTCTAGTGGGTGGACTTCTGTGGTTTAAGTGTTCTTCAGTTTGTGGGTCACCCACACAGCACTTATGGGATTTGATTTTATTGTGATTGTGCCCCTCCTAACATCTCATTTTGGTTTCTCCTTTGTCTTTGGATGTGGGGAATCTTTTTTGGTGAGTTCCATCATCTTCCTGTTGATGATTATTCAGCAGTTAGTTATGATTCTGGTGCTCTCTCTATTATTTGTTTTCTATGTGTCTTATGTCAGTTTTGTTTGTGACTCTACTCATTTCTCCATTTCCGTTATCTTCCCTGCAGTCCAGGCCTTCACCTGGCAGGAACTCAACAGAATACCCGACTTGGTTTAGGTAGGTAGTGCCATTACAGAATGGAGTCCTAGTGATGTCAGTTTTTCCAGTATGCCAAAAGAAGTTAGAATTGTGAATTTTTTTGGTTTTACTCAATTTTAAAATTTTGGAAACTAATTTAGATTTTAAAAGCATTGATGTGGATCGAACAAGCTATATTTACTGTGCAAATACAGTCAAAGAGAAACCATTTGCCGCCTGTGTTTTCCATATTTGGAAGGTCTCCTGGACCAGCTGAAGTCTGGCATTCTTGCTTCTGTATGTTGTCTTAACACACTTAAATAAATCCTGCTTACCTATAAAATAGTTTGAAACAATAGCAGTAAAAATTAACTTTTATTAACACTTGATAGTATGTGGGTACTTTCATGTCATAACTCTTTTTATGCTAACATATTTCAGTTGCCAGATGGAATATGTGAAAAATTTATCAGAAACCAATTAAACACCTCAATAGCTTCTGAATGTTAGAGTTTTGGGAACCAACTGCATGAATGGGAAATATATTCTGGATTGAGACTTCGTGATAAAAGGGACAAGTGTTAGACATAACAGTCAAATGACTTGGCTTTTGCCTGTCTTCAACTAAATTTCTAGGTGCTTTTCAAGTTTCCCACTCTTAAAGAGATGCATTTCCATGAATGACATTGTGGTGCTCTGATCATGAATGACACCGTGGAGCTATGGAACTACCTGAAGAAACTTCTACATAAGTTTTTGCCATCAGTACAGAATATACAGGGGTGAATAATGCAGAATGTCTGTCATTCACTATTTCTAAAAGTAATGTCTTCTATGACTTACAAAGCTACTAGAGAGACGTTTATAGCATAAGGATTTGCATTCCCACTTTTTCACCCTGGCACATACTGCTTCATCATACTAACTTATTTTTAGTTTGATGCCATCGGCTTTAGCAAATGTTCGACCACTACTTGCTCCCTTTAGAAATGGTTTCTTTCATACCCCAGTGGCATATTAAGCATCTGTGTGTCTTTAGGTGTCCCTTGATACTTTAACTAAAGTTACCATGATTATCTGTGGATATGAAAGCCTTTTAACACTCCACCGTCTAGGACTTGCTCTGTCTCTGCTCCCACTTGTTTTATCTTATCCTATAGAAATAAAAGGATTGCCGTTGAAATGCTGTAAAATGTTCTTACTGTGAGTGCTCAAGTGCACAAATCTGGTTAATTCTCAAATGATAGATATTCAACCTGTTTTTCAATGCAGTGAATGTGTTTTGAAATTTTCACGTTTGATATATAAACAGAAAGCCTCCCTTGACTTTATCCTCCTGTTTTTCACACCTTTTTCCTTCTTAATGAATGAAAAATAACAGCTAAGGAATGTAGCCTAGAATGAAAATATCAGAAACAGAGAGGCAGACTGAATCAAAAACATACCTACCATTCCCCCTTGAAGTGACATTAATGTCTTAATGAATCTGACAAATTTCAATGAATTTCTAATTGAAAGCTGTTTCTCCATTCCTGATTCAAGCTGTCCCGCCTAGCAATAGCAGCAGGAATGAGTCATAGTCTCTTCAGAAAGGAATGCACTGTGGGTGAGTCGGTGATGTATTTTTTCCCTTGATTTGAAATCCTCTTGCTTCTGTCTTTCTGTCAACCTGAGATTTTGATTTGTAGTTTTACATTGATTTTAATTTACTTCACTATTTTCTTGGAACCATTGAAGAAATATATCAAACAGAAACGTATTTGACAAGAATCAGAGAGGCCTTTCACTGACACAGGCACTGTTGGGTTTTCTTTCTATTGAGGCTTTTAATAACTCTTTGCCGTTCTACTTTTCATCATCTGCAGTAAAAGTAGTGAATGGAGTGTTACTTGAAACAGTCTTGTCAGAGAGTGCAGCTGTGCACCTGTGAGAACAGATAACTGATGCTCTTCCTGGTCACTCAGCAGGAATAGCATTTCAGTAGGTTTTCTTCAGTGCTCTGATATGCTCAGGGGAGTGAGGAGTGTGCATCTTGTCTTGCGTCTATACAGCAAGTTTGTTATGTCAGAGCAAGGGCTAGTACACATTTATAATACTTTGGAAAACCATATGAATAGAAAATTATTTGGAAAATTGCTCATATGAAAAGTAGTTGAATAGAAATATGTTTTCCAAGCAATTATATTTCTTTGTTAAAACTCTTTGCCCTTCATCTAGACATAACAGAATATTTCAGGCAATCCTTAGATGTTTTCCAGAGGTATGAAATTCAGAGGATTCTTTTTTTTTTTTTTTTTTTTTTTGGTGGTATGCGGGCCTCTTACTGATGTGGCCTCTCCCGTTGCGGAGCACAGGCTCCGGACGCACAGGTTCAGTGGCCATGGCTCACGGGCCCAGCCGCTCCGCAACATGTGGGATCCTCCCAGACCGGGGCATGAACCCGTGTCCCCTGCATCGGCAGGCGGACTCTCAACCACTGCGCCACCAGGGAAGCCCCTCAGAGGATTCTTAATCAGGGATGTGTATCTGGTATAGTGTAAGCACTTAAGAAATAGTCATCGATTGGGTGTATGAAAAATGTGAGGGTTTCATGCCATGAGAAAAAACTGTTTTTTAAGCTAAAGGGAAAAGTAAAGAATGAATTTTATGCAATATTCTTATTCTTACTGTCTTTCTGGGTACATGGTAGGGTTGTACTTCTCCCAAAAATGAGGCCAGACCAACTGCTGTGGCCAATGGAATATGAATAGAAGTGACATGAATCACACTTGGATTAAAACAGCTTTAAAAACCAGTACCTAATTTGTTTCCCTTCTCACTGTTGTGGAGATTTTGGAAATGTTTGTTGATACTCTCTTTCATGCCCCTGAATAATTGTGGTAAACAAACATTGCCAACAAGCATTAGACATAGAGCATGAATCAGAAATGAATTGCTTTAAGACCTTGATTTTAATCATATTGGGCTATAACCTAGCTGTTCTGGCTGATTTGAACCTCTTAGTTATCAGCTAATTTGTTACAAAGATCTACAGGAAATTCTGCATCCCAGTAAGCCAGGAGGAAATCCATCCTGGTAGATCCTGAAATCTGTGTAATATAATACTCGTGATTCTTCATGTAAAAGGTGATGTGACCCAAATGGTTCAATCCTTTCTAATAACAAAATTTGTGCTTTCTGGAATATATGTGTTTTGTAATACAAATCACATCATAAGTACAAAGAACATAGTTTTTGGAAAATAAACTAATTTTTTTCTCAAATGTTACAGAAACCTGTATTTTCAGATGAGTTGACCTAAACCAGGTATTTTAGGTGCAAGCATCTGGGTTTTTGGTTTGTTGTTTTTGTGTGCCTGTTTCTGTGTATGTATTTATGACTGAGATTGTTTTCATATATTGTGGACATAGATAAAACAAGAACTAAAATTAGAAATTAGAGTCACATACTATTAAGCACATAACAAAAATAAAAGCACTACATGTCAAAGCCCGTGAAGTAGGACCAAAATTGTACTTGCAGGCAAATAAATAGCTTTAAATAAAATGTCATCATATGACATATTATTAATGAAGTTAAGTTGATGTCCAACTTGAAAAGTTAAAATAGATAATAAAGCTATAAGAGTAAAGAAAATAATGAAAACATCATTAAATAATGCAAAACCAGAAAATAAATTAGATAAGTCTGAGAGCTGTGACTTAAAAATCAAGACATACATAATTTGATGTGCCCTGCGTCTGTGGAGTGCATGAACGGACAGCGAATCATCCCAAATTGAGGAAGTGGACTTTGAGGACAAGATTTAAGACTTTCCCCCCTTTTCCTCTTTTTACAACGAATTATTCCAAATTAAGGAGGTGGACTTAGAGAGCAAGATTTCAGACTTCTCGCCCTTTTCCTCTTTTTACAACGAATTATCCCAAATTGAGGAGGTGGACTTGGAGAGCAAGATTTTTGATTTTTCCCCCTGCTCTCTTTTTGTGAATATGTATGTGTAATCTTCTGTGTAAGATTCTCTCTGTATAGCTTTGCTTCCACCATATGTCCCAGGGTTCTATCGGTCCGTTTTTTTTTTTCAGTAATAACTTTCTAATTTTAATAACGCTACTATACTTCATACTTTATTCTATTTTACTTTACCTGCTCTTTTTTTCTACCTTCCCTTCCTCCCTCCCTCCCTCCGATCCTCCTTTCCTTCTTTCTTTTTCTTTCCTCCCTCCCTCCCTCCCACCCTTCTTCTTTCCAAATTCTTTTTCTTTCCTTCCTTCCTCCCTCCCTCCTGTCTTTCTTTCTTTCTTTCCTTCCTCCCTCCCTCCCTTCTTCCATTCACTCTTCCTTTTGCTTTCATTCCTCCCTCCCTCCTTTCTTTCCTTCTTTCTTTCCATCCTTGCTCCCTCGCTCCTTTCTTTCTTTCTTGGGTCCTTCCGTCCTTTCTTCCCTTCTTCCTTTCTTCTACTAATTCTTTCTTTCTACTTTTTCTCCCTGTTATTCTGAGACGGGTGGATGAAAGGCTCTTGGTGCTACAGCCAGGAGTCAATGCTGTGCCTCTGAAGTGGGAGAGCCAACTTCAGGACACGGGTCCACAAGAGACCTCCCAGCTCCACATAATATCAAGCGGCAAAAATCTCCCAGAGATCTCCATCCCAACACCAGCACCCAGCTTCAGTCAATGACCAGCAAGCTACAGTGCTGGTCACCCTATGCCAAGCAACTAGCAAGGCAGGAACACAACCCCACCCATTAGCAGAGAGGCTACCTAAAAACATAATAAGGCCATAGGCACCCCAAAACACACCACCAGACGTGGACCTGTCCACCAGAAAGACAAGATCGAGCCTCAACCACCAGAACACAGGCATTAGTCCCCCCCACCAGGAAGCCTACACAACCTACTGAAACAACCTTAGCCACTGGGGTCAGACACCAAAAACAACAGGAACTACGAATCTGCAGCCTGCAAAAAGGAGACCCCAAACACAGTAACATAAGCAAAATGAGAAGACAGAAAAAGACACAGCAGGTGAAGGAGCAAGATAAAAACCTACCAGACCTAACAAATGAAGAGGTAATAGGCAGTCTACCTGAAAAAGAATTCAGAATAATGATAGTAAAGCTGATCCAAGATTCTATTTCCAAGATCCATAATCTTGGAAATAGAATGCAAGAAACAGTTAACAAGGACCTAGAAGAACTAAAGATGAATCAAGCATCGATTAAAAACACAATAAATGAAATGAAAAATACTCTAGATGGGATCAATAGCAGAATAACTGAGGCAGAAGAACGGATAAGTGAGGTGGAAGATAAAATAGTGGAAATAACTGCTGCAGAGCAAAATAAAGAAAAAAGAATGAAAAGAACAGAGGACAGTCTCAGAGACCTCTGGGACAACATTAAATGCACCAACATTCGAATTATAGGGGTTCCAGAAGAAGGAGAGAAAAAGAAAAGGACTGAGAAAATATTTGAAGAGATTATAGTTGAAAACTTCCCTAATATGGGAAAGGAAATAGTTAATCAAGTCCAGGAGGCACAGAGAGTCCCATACAGAATAAATCCAAGGAGAAATACACCAAGACACATATTAATCAAACTGTCAAAAATTAAACACAAAGAAATCATATTAAAAGCAGCAAGGGAAAAAAAAACAAATAACACACAAGGGAATCCCCATCAGGTTAACAGCTGGTCTCTCAGCAGAAACTCTACAAGCCAGAAGGGAGTGGCAGGACATAATTAAAGTGATGAAGGAGAGAAACCTGCAACCAAGATTACTCTACCCAGCAAGGATCTCATTCAGATTTGATGGAGAAATTAAAACCTTTACAGACAAGCAAAAGCTGAGAGAGTTCAGCACCACCAAACCAGCTTTACAACAAATGCTAAAGGAACTTCTCTAGGCAAGAAACACAACAGAAGGAAAATACCTACAATAACGAACCCAAAGCAATTAAGGAAATGGGAATAGGAACATACATATCAATAATTACCTTAAATTTAAATGGACTAAATGCTCCCACCAAAAGACACAGAGTGGCTGAATGGATACAAAAACAAGACCCATATATATGCTGTCTACAAGAGACCCACTTCAGACCTAGAGACACATACAGATTGAAAGTAAGGGGTTGGAAAAAGATATTCCATGCAAATGGAAATCAAAAGAAAGCTGGAGTAGCAATTCTTATATCAGACAAAATAGACTTTAAAATAAAGACTATTAGAAGAGACAAAGAAGGACACTACATAATGATAAAGGGATCGATCCAAGAAGAAGATATAACAATTGTAAATATTTATGCACCCAACATAGGAGCACCTCAATACATAAGGCAAATACTAACAGCCATAAAAGGGAAATCGACAGTAACACAATCATAGTAGGGGACTTTAACACCCCACTTTCACCAATGGACAGATCATCCAAAATGAAAATAAATAAGGAAACACAAGCTTTAAATGATACATTAAACAAGATTGACTTAGTTGATATTTATAGGACATTCCATCCAAAAACAACAGAATACACATTTTTCTCAAGTGCTCATGGAACATTCTCCAGGATAGATCATATCTTGGGTCACAAATCAAGCCTTGGTAGATTTAAGAAAATTGAAATTGTATCAAGTATCTTTTCCGACCACAATGCTATGAGACTAGACATCAATTACAGGAAAAGATCTGTAAAAAATACAAACACATGGAGACTAAACAATACACTACTCAGTAACGAAGTGATCACTGAAGAAATCAAAGAGGAAATTTAAAAATACCTAGAAACAAATGACAATGGAGACACGACGACCCAAAACCTATGGGACGCAGCAAAAGCAGTTCTAAGGGGGAAGTTTATAGCAATACAATCCCACCTTAAGAAACAGGAAACATTTCGAGTAAACAACCTGACCCTGCACCTAAAGCAATTAGAGAAAGAAGAACAAAAAACCCCCAAAGTTAGCAGAAGGAAAGAAATCATAAAGATCAGATCAGAAATAAATGAAAAAGCAATGAAGGAAACGATAGCAAAGATCAATAAAACTAAAAGCTGGTTCTTTGAGAAGATAAACAAAATTGACAAACCATTAGCCAGACTCATCAAGAAAAGAAGGGAGAAGACTCAAATCAATAGAATTAGAAATGAAAAAGGAGAAGTAACAACGGACACTGCAGAAATACAAAAGATCATGAGAGATTACTATAAGCAACTCTATGCCAATAAAATGGACAACCTGGAAGAAATGGACAAATTCTTAGAAATGCACAACCTGCCAAGACTGACTCAGGAAGAAATAGAAAATATGAATAGACCAATCACAAGCACTGAAATTGAAACTGTGATTAAAAATCTTCCAATAAACAAAAGCCCAGGACCAGATGGCTTCACAGGCGAATTCTATCAAACATTTAGAGAAGCGCTAACACCTATCCTTCTCAAACTCTTCCAAAATATAGCAGAGGGAGGAACACTCCCTAACTCATTCTATGAGGCCACCATCACCTTGATACCAAAACCAGGCAAGGATGTCACAAAGAAAGAAAACTACAGGCCAATATCACTGATGAACATAGATGCAAAAATCCTCAACCAAATACTAGCAAACAGAATCCAACAGCACATTAAAAGGATCATACACCATGATCAAGTGGGGTTTATTCCAGGAATGCAAGGAGTCTTCAATATACGCAAATCAATGTGATACACCATATTAACAAATTGAAGGAGAAAAACCATATGATCATCTCAATAGATGCAGACAAAGCTTTTGACAAAATTCAACACCCATTTATGATAAAAACCCTGCAGAAAGTAGGCATAGAGGGAACTTTCCTCAACATAATAAAGGCCATATATGACAAACCCACAGCCAACATCGTCCTCAATGGTGAAAAACTGAAACCATTTCCACTAAGATCAGGAACAAGACAAGGCTGCCCACTCTCACCACTCTTATTCAACATAGTTTTGGAAGTTTTAGCCACAGCAATCAGAGAAGAAAAGGAAATAAAAGGAATCCAAATTGGAAAAGAAGAAGTAAAGCTGTCACTGTTTGCAGATGACATGATACTATACATAGAGAATCCTAAAGATGCTACCAGAAAACTACTAGAGCTAATCAATGGATTTGGTAAAGCAGCAGGATACAAAATTAATGTACAGAAATCTCTGGCATTCCTGTACACTAATGATGAAAAATCTGAAAATGAAATCAAGAAAACACTCCCATTTACCATTGCAACAAAAAGAATAAAATATCTAGGAATAAACCTACCTAAGGAGACAAAAGACCTGTATGCAGAAAATTATAAGACACTGATGAAAGAAATTAAAGATGATACAAATAGATGGAGAGATATACCATGCTCCTGGATTGGAAGAATCAATATTGTGAAAATGACTCTACTACCCAAAGCAATCTACAGATTCAATGCAATCCCTATCAAACTACCACTGTTTTTTTTCACAGAACTAGAACAAAAAATTTTAAAATTTGTTTGGAAAAACAAAAGACCCCGAATAGCCAAAGCAAATTTGAGAACGAAAAATGGAGCTGGAGGAATCAGTCTCCCTGACTTCAGACTATACTACAAAGCTACAGTAATTAAGACAGTGTGGTACTGGCATAAAAACAGAAAGATAGATCAGTGGATCAGGTTAGAAAGCCCAGAGATAAACCCACGCACATATGGCCAACTTATCTTTGATAAAGGAGGCAGGAATGTACAGTGGAGAAAGGACAGCCTCTTCAGTAAGTGGTGCTGGGAAAACTGGACAGGGACATGTAAAAGTTTGAGATTAGATCATTCCCTAACACCATACACAAAAATAAGCTCAAAATGGATTAAAGACTTAAATGTAAGGCCAGACACTATCAAACTCTTAGAGGAAAACATAGGTAGAACACTCTATGACATAAATCACAGCAAGATCCTTTTGGACCCACCTCCTAGAGAAATGGAAATAAAAACAAAGATAAACAAATGGGACCTAATGAAACTTCAAAGCTTTTGCACAGCAAAGGAAACCATAAACAAGACCAAAAGACAACCCTCAGAATGGGAGAAAATATTTGCAAATGAAGCAACTGACAAAGGATTAATCTCCAAAATTTATAAGCAGCTCATGCAGCTCAATAGCAAATAAACAAACAACCCAATCCAAAAATGGGCAGAAGACTTAAATAGGCATTTCTCCAAAGAAGATATACAGACTGCCAACAAACACATGAAAGAATGCTCAACATCATTAATCATTAGAGAAATGCAAATCAAAACTACAATGAGATATCATCTCACACCAGTCAAAATGGCCATCATCAAGAAATCTAGAAACAATAAATGCTGGAGAGGGTGTGGAGAAAAGGGAACACTCTTGCACTGCTGGTGGGAATGTGAATTGGTACAGCCACTATGGAGAACAGTATGGAGGTTCCTTAAAAAACTAAAAATAGAACCACCATATGACCCAGCAATCCCACTACTAGGCATATACCCTGAGAAAACCATAATTCCAAAAGAGACATGTACCAAAATGTTCATTGCAGCTCTATTCACAGTAGCCCGGAGCTGGAAACAACCTAAGTGTCCATCATCGGATGAATGGATAAAGAAGATATGGCACATATATACAATGGAATATTACTCAGCCATAAAAAGAAACGAAACTGAGCTATTTGTAATGAGGTGGATAGACCTAGAGTCTGTCATACAGAGTGAAGTAAGTCAGAAAGAGAAAGACAAATACCGTATGCTAACACATATATACGGAATTAAAAAAAAAATGTCATGAAGAACCTAGGGGTAAAACGGGAATAAAGACACAGACCTACTTGAGAATGGACTTGAGGATATGGGGAGGGGGAAGGGTAAGCTGTGACAAAGCGAAAGAGAGGCATGGACATATATACACTACCAAACGTAAGGTAGATAGATAGTGGGAAGCAGCCACAGAGCACAGGGAGATCAGCTCGGTGCTTTGTGACCGCATGGAGGGGTGGGATGGGGAGGGTGGGCGGGAGGGAGATGCATGAGGGAAGGGATGTGGGAAGAGATGTATATGTATGACTGATTCACTTTGTTATAAAGCAGAAACTAATTTAAAAAATAAATAAATTAATTAATTAAATTTAAAAAAAAGACATACATAAATTGCTCAAATGTCTCATGCACAAAAAATAAGGAAAACATATACACTGGATTAATAATTATAAGGGGGTTATATCAATACAGAAGATATTTAAAATGTTAGATGAATGATTTTTTTGAGCAATACAAATTATATAAATTGACCCAAGTAAAAAAATAATAATAATCTGCAAAAAATGTAAAACTTGTCATAGTTATCCCCAGTGGGATGACACTGGAATGCCATCTTAATGGATAAACCACTTCAAATTAATGATAAATGTGTACTTTATGTTACATAATTGTTTCAGAGCACAGAAATAGAGGGCAAACTAACAAGTGTCCTTTATGAAGTGGTATAATCTAGAAGCACCTGGTGCAGAGTCTGACACACTGAATAAAAGTCAGTGCTTTTGGTGTTGATGGTGGTGATTCTGAAACCTCTGTCAGACTAGAGGCATGCGCAATGCTCTTGTCTGAATGTGTCCTCAAGATTTATATGTTGGAACATAACCCCCAAGGTGATGGTATTAAGATATGGGGCTTTTGGGTATTGATGAGGATATGAGGGTAGATTTCTCATGAATGATAGCAGTCAGCTTATAAAGAGACCCTATGGAGAACCCTAACCCCATGTGAGGATACAGTGAGAATTTTCCTCAAATATAGAACTAGAAAAAATGTTGAGATACACTGAACTGGCCTATTTTTAGCCAATTAGGATTTTCCTTATATAACAGAAGAATTCATGGATCAAGAATCAGGAGGCTTCGATTCGCGTTATGGAATTACCAGGGATGATTGTTGGTAAATCACTTAGTTTGTGTGACTCTGAGTTTCCACCTGCAAACTCTAGGCTCTATTAGTAATTAATTTTGAAGATGTGGCTTATCTTTTTAATATGACATATTTCCCTTTTTTTGCATCATAATTTCATGTTACTGGTGAAACCAGTAACATGATACATTGATAGATAGATACATTGATAGATAAAAATATCAGTAGAATATTTGGTGAGTTTTCAATAAGTAGATATTAAACACTCTGATGTTTAAAGTCTTTCATTATACGTGATCTGTATGTATTAATTCATCTGTTTGACAGTAAAATTTCAGTTTGAAAAGGACATTCCCTTTCAAGATATATTTGAGGCATACCCCCTACTTATCTGTCTTACTTAAAGTCTAGAAGGTCAAATTATACTAAATGATTGGAGAAAAAAGTCTTAAAGTGTAGATTGCTGATGATTTAAATAATTGTAACAGACGCATTAAAGCTCCAGTTTATGGTAAATATTCTGACAGCCCTTTCCCTGAGGGAATGCTCCATAACAGAGGCATCAGCTGTGGTCTATTGTGAGGTTGTTTTTATCCATTTCGTCCATAGATAAAATGTAAATCATCGCATATCATACCACATCTTCCCAGTAACGTGAACATTGCAGTTGCCCTTTGAAAGGTTTAATTTATCCATAGTTATCTTTTAAAGGTGTATTGATACAAACTTTTAAAGTAAGTAACTCAAAAAAGGGAAAAATACTTGCAAATTACATTGAGGTTGAGCCAGTGTGTATCTTCCTTTGATTTCTCTTTCAGGACTTCTTTCCTCTTCCCCACACCTTCCTTTCATCCCACAAACAGGCACACTACCACTTTCCTTATTTCCTCTGCTGTTAGTCACTACGTTTAAACTCTCAGACCTCTAAGTCACTCATTTCTAAAACAGGTGTCATAATAGCAGTCTTCCCTATTTCTATGGACCACATGGCAGATATTTCTCAAACACACTGTATAGTTTCTGTATGAATGTGAGGTATAGTGCTTCCCACTGAATCTAGACCTGACAGATTATCATCAAAAAGACAAATGTACGTTTCTGAACTCAATTAACAGTGCTACTTGTTTGTGAAGTAGTTGGTGTTTATTTTAGCTTAACCTCATTAATTTATGTAAGAAACAGATATGTATGTTGTTTATATTTTAGTATAAGCTAGCAACCAGAAGATTCATCAGAATAATAGCTGAAATACTCGGAAAAATCAGTAGCTACTTTTCTAATCCAGATCTTTATCCTCACCCAGAGTGAGTGCTGGGCAGCACTGTCCAGGTTATCATTCCTGGATGGACCCTCTCCTACTCACATTCAGATCGTAACTGGTGCTGGCGCAGTGGATCACCAAGGCATTCCTTTCCGTGTGTTCTTTGGTCTACCATTCTGTTCTAATGGGCAGTCATAGTTTCTAGTGACGTCGGAAGCTTTCTTCTAGTTAATCTGTCAATTTTGCTCACACAGTGTGGCTGCTATGAAAGAAATTGGAGCTGTTACACTCTGTGCTTTGATACAGTTGGTAAAATGCAAGGTGGGAGGCAGTAAACCAAACACAGCATGCTAGTAATTTCTTTAAAAAGACTGATGTGCTAGCCCTCAGAGTCTGTGGCCCAGGAAGCTAGCATCCCTTTTTTCTGAGAAGAGTAATATTGTTTTAAAGCGTTATCTTACTTTCGCATCAACGGTACAAATGTCTTCGGTATGTCCTCTAGGACTCAATTCAGAACACTTCGTCTTTTAACTTCATTTTCCCCGTTGTTTTGTATTTCTCTCGATTTAAGTCAAAATTAATTTGAGTGTTAGTCTTAGTGTGATCTGGTACATTAAAAGTGGCAGCTTGAATATGCTGATATATCATCATGTGAATATACATCCTGTATATACTGAAGAACCTAATGTGCTGGAAATACACATTATTAAAATTATCCTTATCAGAAAGGTAACTTGTACCAGAAGAGCTTGACCCTGCCTCCATCAGAAATTGTCAGAGTACCTGGGATGTAGCAAAGTGTCTTTTAACACATCAGCATTGCTCTCCCTTGAGTAGGATGGCTCTGTTCTTCTCCATTGAAGCACTTCTAAGATTAATCCATATTTTGGTGTATTCCTCTCCTCCTAATGTGAGAGCTGCATATACTCGTTTTTTTTGGCTTGCAAAAGAACGCTTTTATTTCATCTTTCTTTTATTTTCTTAAGCACAACTGTGTGCAGGTATTGAGGGAAAGGCTTCTCAGGAGGAACATAACAGTGGATTGGGTGGCTGGAGTGGACTAAAGCAGTCATGTGATGAAAAGGTGATCTTACCCATTTTGATAAGTCTTTATAAGGAAGAATAAAGTAAACATGTAAGAAAATTTTCCTTTTGTAAAAGCAAAAGCCACATCTCTTTTCTGGATCCTTCAGGACTGGGGTTTGTTTGCTTCCTTTTTCCGTTTCTCTCTCCTTGCTGCTCTGTGCCCTTGGTTGTTTTGTGGTCATCCTGTCGTTCCTCGTGCCCCTCGGCCACCCCTCCCCCCTGCCCCAGCCCCTGCTGGCCGCCGATGGGTACACTCGGACATCTACAACCCTGCAACTTTGTACAGAGGAAACACAATCAGCTCTTTCTGCATGTGCTGGTCAAATCCAAACCCAGAGAACAGAAGCACTTTCGAAGAATGAACAAACATGTGAAATAGGATGTTTTGTGTAGATAAAGCATTCTTGTTACATACTGGTCAGTTTATGATATGTTTTAACTTATTGTCTGTGCTTATTTATGGAATCTGGTTTTCTTAATAAATGTTTGAGCTAATATAAAGCATATTATTTGACTTTTCTGGACAAGTTTATATCAACTTAAATGTAAATGGATAAAATAAAATCATTTTCAGTATGTGATATGGAGAATAATGGGTTTTGGTGTGACTTTGAATGGCAGAAGGGTCTCGTGGTGGGGGAAGGGAAGAGAACTCTTCCAGGAGGCTCTCAACTCGCGCTCAGTCATTGGGATCCCCACTTTTGGGATGCGTCCGCTTTTCAGTAGGCTTAGGTTCAGTTCCCTGGTTGCCCAGCAGCCTAGGCAGCACGCACCCACACGGTGTTCGGCTCCTCAGGCCCGGCCTGGAGTCGCGCGGCCCTCAGGCCAGAAGTGAGAAGCTGTGCAGTGATCTCCTCACGTGAGTTTGAGGCCTCGCGAGGCTTCGGGTCGACCCCGGTGCCTCCCGAGCCCGAGATGGGCCTACGGGCAGAGCTGCCCGCCCTAAACGCAGGGCACGAGAGTTGATATACTTCTGGTGTGAACCGTTTCCCTCGGACAAAGGAGCTGACGGCAGCCCTCGCCGGGCTGCGTCCGGAAGGACCACCATGAAGGAAGCGTGGAGACCGGGAGCTCTGCCGTCTGGCGTCGCCCAGAGCCGCGTGTGGCCCCAGGTACGCTGTGGACGAGAGAGGCCCGGGGCTCCTCCCTTGGCGCCTAGGCCTCGAGGCCATCCGAAAGAGGCGGCCTGGCCCCTTTGCTCCGGCGGATCCAGGTGGGGGCAAACGGCATGGCGGGAGAAGGGTGTCCAGGGCGGCCTGGCTGCGGGTCGGAACTTCTCAGGCTTTCCCTTGCAAGACTGCTCTGGTTTTCTCAGGGTCCATCTTTGGGTCGAGCTAACCTCAAATTTAGCCACGTGCTCAGTTCAAACTAAGTGGTAGTGAAAAATGGCTTTTTTTTCTGTATAATGAGCTGGAAGGTTGCAGGTGTGTTTTAAACTTGGAGGCGAATCGGTATCACAGGTTTTCATTGGAAGAAATCAACCTTGTGGTGTGAAATTTAATGGTTATTATAGGCATTAGAATGCACCTTTTCCCATGGGAAGATTTCTCAGTTGGTTGCCACAGAATGGAAACCCTAAAAAACACCCTTGTCCTAGAATACAATGTCATACCATTGGGAGCCGTTGTAGTTGTTACTCAACTGTTTAAGGAACTGTTGTGATTGTTACTATACTAAGAGAACACAGTGGAATCTCCTAGAAGGTGAGGACAAAAAGGCATGATTTTCTATGGTAATGAAAAATCATTTGTTCATATTACCTTAGGAATTTTTTAAAATTCTTTTATTTATTAGTTTCTGCTTTATAACAAAGTGAATCAGTCATACATATACATCTGTTCCCACATCCCTTCCCTCTTGCGTCTCCCTCCCTCCCACCCTCCCTATCCCACCCCTCCATGCGGTCACAAAGCACCGAGCTGATCTCCCTGTGCTCTGCGGCTGCTTCCCACTATCTATCTACCTTACGTTTGGTACTCTATATATGTCCATGCTTCTCTCTCGCTTTGTCACAGCTTACCCTTCCCCCTCCCCATATCCTCAAGTCCATTCTCAAGTAGGTCTGTGTCTTTATTCCTGTTTTACCCCTAGGTTCTTCATGACATTTTTTTTCTTAAATTCCATATATATGTGTTAGCATACGGTATTTGTCTTTCTCTTTCTGACTTACTTCACTCTGTATGACAGACTCTAGGTCTATCCACCTCATTACAAATAGCTCAGTTTCGTTTCTTTTTATGGCTGAGTAATATTCCATTGTATATATGTGCCACATCTTCTCTATCCATTCATCCGATGATGGACACTTAGGTTGTATCCATCTCTGGGCTATTGTGAATAGAGCTGCAATGAACATTTTGGTACATGTCTCTTTTGGAATTATGGTTTTCTCAGGGTATATGCCTAATAGTGGGATTGCTGGGTCATATGGTAGTTCTATTTTTAGTTTTTTAAGGAACCTCCATACTGTTCTCCATAGTGGCTGTACCAATTCACATTCCCACCAGCAGTGCAAGAGTGTTCCCTTTTCTCCACACCCTCTCCAGCGTTTATTGTTTCTAGAGTTTTTGATGATGGCCATTCTGACTGGTGTGAGATGATATCTCATTGTAGTTTTGATTTGCATTTCTCTAATGATTAATGATGTTGAGCATTCTTTCATGTGTTTATTGACAGTCTGTATATCTTCTTTGGAGAAATGCCTATTTAAGTCTTCTGCCCATTTTTGGATTGGGTTGTTTGTTTATTTGCCATTGAGCTGCATGAGCTGCTTATAAATTTTGGAGATTAATCCTTTGTCAGTTGCTTCATTTGCAAATATTTTCTCCCATTCTGAGGGTTGTCTTTTGGTCTTGTTTATGGTTTCCTTTGCTGTGCAAAAGGTTTGAAGTTTCATTAGGTCCCATTTGTTTATCTTTGTTTTTATTTCCATTTCTCTAGGAGGTGGGTCCAAAAGGATCTTGCTGTGATTTATGTCATAGAGTGTTCTGCCTATGTTTTCCTCTAAGAGTTTGATAGTGTCTGGCCTTACATTTAGGTCTTTAATCCATTTTGAGCTTATTTTTGTGTATGGTGTTAGTGAATGATCTAATCTCATACTTTTACATGTCCCTGTCCAGTTTTCCCAGCACCACTTACTGAAGAGGCTGTCCTTTCTCCACTGTACATTCCTGCCTCCTTTATCAAAGATAAGTTGACCATATGTGTGTGGGTTTATCTCTGGGCTTTCTATCCTGTTCCATTGATCTATCTTTCTGTTTTTGTGCCAGTACCACACTGTCTTAATTACTGTAGCTTTGTAGTATAGTCTGAAGTCAGGGAGACTGATTCCTCCAGCTCTGTTTTTCGTTCTCAAGATTGCTTTGGCTATTCGGGGTCTTTGGTTTTTCCAAACAAATTTTAAAATTTTTTGTTCTAGTTCTGTGAAAAATGCCAGTGGTAGTTTGATAGGGATTGCATTGAATCTGTAGATTGCTTTGGGTAGTAGAGTCATTTTCACAATATTGATTCTTCCAATCCAGGAGCATGGTATATCTCTCCATCTATTTGTATCATCTTTAATTTCTTTCATCAGTGTCTTATAATTTTCTGCATACAGGTCTTTTGTCTCCTTAGGTAGGTTTATTCCTAGATATTTTATTCTTTTTGTTGCAATGGTAAATGGGAGTGTTTTCTTGATTTCATTTTCAGATTTTTCATCATTAGTGTACAGGAATGCCAGAGATTTCTGTACATTAATTTTGTATCCTGCTGCTTTACCAAATCCATTGATTAGCTCTAGTAGTTTTCTGGTAGCATCTTTAGGATTCTCTATGTATAGTATCATGTCATCTGCAAACAGTGACAGCTTTACTTCTTCTTTTCCAATTTGGATTCCTTTTATTTCCTTTTCTTCTCTGATTGCTGTGGCTAAAACTTCCAAAACTATGTTGAATAAGAGTGGTGAGAGTGGGCAGCCTTGTCTTGTTCCTGATCTTAGTGGAAATGGTTTCAGTTTTTCACCATTGAGGACGATGTTGGCTGTGGGTTTGTCATATATGGCCTTTATTATGTTGAGGAAAGTTCCCTCTATGCCTACTTTCTGCAGGGTTTTTATCATAAATGGGTGTTGAATTTTGTCAAAAGCTTTGTCTGCATCTATTGAGATGATCATATGGTTTTTCTCCTTCAATTTGTTAATATGGTGTATCACATTGATTTGCGTATATTGAAGACTCCTTGCATTCCTGGAATAAACCCCACTTGATCATGGTGTATGATCCTTTTAATGTGCTGTTGGATTCTGTTTGCTAGTATTTGGTTGAGGATTTTTGCATCTATGTTCATCAGTGATATTGGCCTGTAGTTTTCTTTCTTTGTGACATCCTTGCCTGGTTTTGGTATCAAGGTGATGGTGGCCTCATAGAATGAGTTAGGGAGTGTTCCTCCCTCTGCTATATTTTGGAAGAGTTTGAGAAGGATAGGTGTTAGCGCTTCTCTAAATGTTTGATAGAATTCGCCTGTGAAGCCATCTGGTCCTGGGCTTTTGTTTATTGGAAGATTTTTAATCACAGTTTCAATTTCAGTGCTTGTGATTGGTCTATTCATATTTTCTATTTCTTCCTGAGTCAGTCTTGGCAGGTTGTGCATTTCTAAGAATTTGTCCATTTCTTCCAGGTTGTCCATTTTATTGGCATAGAGTTGCTTATAGTAATCTCTCATGATCTTTTGTATTTCTGCAGTGTCCGTTGTTACTTCTCCTTTTTCATTTCTAATTCTATTGATTTGAGTCTTCTCCCTTCTTTTCTTGATGAGTCTGGCTAATGGTTTGTCAATTTTGTTTATCTTCTCAAAGAACCAGCTTTTAGTTTTATTGATCTTTGCTATCGTTTCCTTCATTGCTTTTTCATTTATTTCTGATCTGATCTTTATGATTTCTTTCCTTCTGCTAACTTTGGGGGTTTTTTGTTCTTCTTTCTGTAATTGCTTTAGGTGCAGGGTCAGGTTTTTTACTCGAGATGTTTCCTGTTTCTTAAGGTGGGATTGTATTGCTATAAACTTCCCCCTTAGAACTGCTTTTGCTGCGTCCCATAGGTTTTGGGTCGTCATGTCTCCATTGTCATTTGTTTCTAGGTATTTTTTAATTTCCTCTTTGATTTCTTCAGTGATCACTTCGTTATTAAGTAGTGTATTGTTTAGCCTCCATGTGTTTGTATTTTTTACAGATCTTTTCCTGTAATTGATGTCTAGTCTCATAGCATTGTGGTCTGAAAAGATCCTTGATACAATTTCAGTTTTCTTAAGTTTACCAAGGGTTGATTTGTGACCCAAGATATGATCTATCCTGGAGAATGTTCCAGGAGCACTTGAGAAAAATGTGTATTCCGTTGTTTTTCAATGGAATGTCCTATAAATATCAATTAAGTCCATCTTGTTTAATGTATCATTGAAATCTTGTGTTTCCTTATTTATTTTCATTTTGGATGATCTGTCCATTGGTGAAAGTGGGGTGTTGAAGTCCCCTACTATGAGTGTGTTACTGTCGATTTCCCTTTTATGGCTGTTAGTATTTGCCTTATGTATTGAGGTGCTCCTATGTTGGGTGCATAAATATTTACAATTGTTATATCTTCTTCTTGGATCGATCCCTTTATCATTATGTAGTGTCCTTCTTTGTCTCTTCTAATAGTCTTTATTGTAAAGTCTATTTTGTCTGATATAAGAATTGCTACTCCAGCTTTCTTTTGATTTCCATTTGCATGGAATATCTTTTTCCAACCCCTTACTTTCAATCTGTATGTGTCTCTAGGTCTGAAGTGGGTCTCTTGTAGACAGCATATATATGGGTCTTGTTTTTGTATCCATTCAGCCACTCTGTGTCTTTTGGTGGGAGCATTTAGTCCATTTACATTTAAGGTAATTATTGATATGTATGTTCCTATTCCCATTTCCTTAATTGTTCTGGGTTCGTTATTGTAGGTATTTTCCTTCTGTTGTGTTTCTTGCCTAGAGAAGTTCCTTTACATTTGTTGTAAAACTGGTTTGGTGGTGCTGAACTCTCAGCTTTTGCTTGTCTGTAAAGGTTTTAATTTCTCCATCAAATCTGAATGAGATCCTTGCTGTGTAGAGTAGTCTTGGTTGCAGGTTTTTCTCCTTCATCACTTTAATTATGTCCTGCCACTCCCTTCTGGCTTGTAGAGTTTCTGCTGAGAGATCAGCTGTTAACCTGATGGGGATTCCCTTGTGTGTTATTTGTTGTTTTTCCCTTGCTGCTTTTAATATGATTTCTTTGTGTTTAATTTTTGACAGTTTGATTAATATGTGTCTTGGCGTATTTCTCCTTGGATTTATTCTGTATGGGACTCTCTGTGCCTCTTGGACTTGATTAACTATTTCCTATATTAGGGAAGTTTTCAACTATAATCTCTTCAAATATTTTCTCAGTCCCTTTCTTTTTCTCTTCTTCTTCTGGAACCCCTATAATTCGAATGTTGGTGCGTTTAATGTTGTCCCAGAGGTCTCTGAGACTGTCCTCTCTTTTTTTCATTCTTTTTTTCTTTATTTTGCTCTGCATCAGTTATTTCCACTATTTTATCTTCCACCTCACTTTTCCGTTCTTCTGCCTCAGTTATTCTGCTATTGATCCCATCTAGAGTATTTTTCATTTCATTTATTGTGTTTTCAATTGATGCTTGATTCATCTTTAGTTCTTCTAGGTCCTTGTTAACTGTTTCTTGCATTTTGTCTATTCTATTTCCAAGATTTTGGATCATCTTTACTATCATTATTCTGAATTCTTTTTCAGGTAGACTGCTTATTACCTCTTCATTTGTTAGGTCTGGTGGGTTTTTGTCTTGCTCCTTCACCTGCTGTGTGTTTTTCTGTCTTCTCATTTTGCTTATCTTACTGTGTTTGGGGTCTCCCTTTTGCAGGCTGCAGATTCGTAGTTCCCATTGTTTTTGGTGTCTGTCCCCAGTGGCTAAGGTTGTTCCAGTGGGTTATGTAGGCTTCCTGGTGGAGGGGACCTAGTGCCTGTGTTCTGGTGGATGAGGTTTGATCTTGTCTTTCTGGTGGACAGGTCTACGTCTGGTAGTGTGTTTTGAGGTGCCTGTGGCCTTATTATGTTTTTAGGCAGCCTCTCTGCTAATGGGTGGGGTTGTGTTCCTGCCTTGCTAGTTGCTTGGCATAGGGTGACCAGCACTGTAGCTTTCTGGTCGTTGAGTGAAGCTGGGTGCTGGTGTTGGGATGGAGATCTCTGGGAGATTTTTGCCGCTTGATATTATGTGGAGCTGGGAGGTCTCTTGTGGACCCGTGTCCTGAAGTTGGCTCTCCCACTTCAGAGGCACAGCACTGACTCCTGGCTGTAGCACTAAGAGCCTTTCATCTATCCGGTTCAGAATAAAAGGGAGAAAAAGTAGAAAGAAAGAATTAGTAGAAGAAAGAAAGAAAGAAGCAAAGAAAGGAAGGAAGAAGGAAAGAAAGGAGGGAGGGAGGAAAGAAAGAAAGGAGGGAGGGAGGAAGGAAAGAAAGAAAGGAGGGAGGGAGGAAGGAAAGAAAGAAAGAGGAGGGAGGGAAGAAGGAAAGGAAGAAAGAAAGAAAGGAGGGGGGAGGGAGGGATGGAGGAAGGGAAGGTAGGAAAAAGAGAAAGAGAGAAGATAAAGTAAAATAGAATAAAGTATGATAAAATACAGTAGCATTATTAAAATAAAAATTAATTATTAAAAAGAAATTTAAAAAATGGACGGATAGAACCCTGGGACAAATGGTGGAAGCAAGGTTATACAGAGAAAATCTCACACAGAAGCATACACATACATATTCACTAAAAGAGAACAAGGGGAAAAAAATCGTAAATCTTGCTCTCCAAGTCCACCTCCTCAATTTGGGATAATTCGTTGTAAAAAGAGGAAAAGGGGAAAAAGTCTTAAATCTTGCTCTCAACGTCCACCTCCTCAATTTGGGATAATTCGTTGTAAAAAGAGGAAAAGGGGAACAAATCTTAAATCTTGTTCTCAAAGTCCACATCCTCAATTTGGGATGATTCGTTGTCTATTCATGTATTCCACAGATGCAGGGTACATCAAGTTGATTGTGGAGCTTTAATCCGCTGCTTCTGAGGCTGCACAGAGAGATTTCCCTGTCTCTTCTTTGTTCTCACAGCTCCCGGGTCTCACCTTTGGATTTGGCCCCGCCTCTCTGTGTAGGTCGCTGGAGGGCGTCTGTTCTTCACTCAGACAGGACGAGTTTAAAGGAGCCGCTGATTCGGGGGCTCTGGCTCACTCAGGCCGAGGGGAGGGAGGGGCACGGAGTGCGGGGCGAGCCTGCGGCGGCAGAGGCTGGCGTGACGTTGCACCAGCCCGAGGCGCTCCGTGCGCTTTCCCGGGGAAGCCGTCCCTGGATCTCGGCAGTGGCGGGCTGCACAGGCTCCCTGGAAAGGGGGCATGGACAGTGACCTGCGCTCTCACACAGGCCTCTTGGCGGCGGCAGCAGCAGCCCCAGCGTCCCACGCCCATCTCTGGGGTCCGCGCCTTTAGCCGCGGTTCGTGCCCGTCTCTGGAGCTCCTTTAAGCAGCACTCTTAATCCCCTCTCCTCGCGCACCAGGAAACAAAGAGGGAAGAAAAAGTCTCTTGCCTCTTCGGCAGGTCCAGACTTTTTCCCGGACTCCCTCCGGGCTAGCCGTGGTGCACTAACCCCTTCAGGCTCTCTTCCTGCTGCCAGCCCCAGTCCTCTCCCTGCTCTCCGACTGCAACCCGATACCCGAGCCTCAGCTCCCAGCCCCGCCCGCCCCGGCGGCCGAGCAGACAAGCCTCTGGGGCTGGTGAGTGCCTGAGGGCACCGATCCTCTGTGCGGGAATCTCTCCGCTTTTCCCTCCGCACCCCTGTTGCTGCGCTCTCCTTCGCTACCCCGAAGCTTTCCCCCTCCGCCACCCGCAGTCTCCGCCCGCGAAGGGGCTTCCTAGTGTGTGGAAACCATTCCTCCTTCACGGCTCCCTCCCACTGGTGCAGGTCCCGTCCCTATCCTTTTGTCTCTGTTTATTCATTTTTCTTTTGCCTTACCCAGGTATGTGGGGAGTTTCTTGCCTTTTGGGGGTCTGAGGTCTTCTGTCAGCGTTCAGTAGGTGTTCTGTAGGAGTTGTTCCACGTGTAGATGAATTTCTGATGTATCTGTGGGGAGGAAGGTGATCTCCGTGTCTTACTCTTCCGCCATCTTCCCCCGGGATCCACATACTCGTTTTAATTGAGAATGCTTAGGGGTGTGTGGTACCATTTCAGTGAGCAGATTTACTTACTGTTTTGTATCTTTAAGTTCTCTGTTTATGTTGTAGAGAGAGAAGCTTACTAAGTAGCTCTTTATTGTAATAAAATAATTTTGTAAGTACAGATTTGTGCCTGCATATTAGTACTGTTTAAAATTTTGCAATTTAATTGTACATATTCAAAGGAAAGAGGGAAGATTCAAAAGGAAGAGAAATGAAAATTAATATTTATCCATAATTATCAAATGTATCCTAGGGTCCAAGTATTGTCCCGTATTTTATATATATTATATAATATTCACAACTACCATATAAGAGAAATATTACTGTTAATGATTTTAGACATCTAGAACATCCAGAGATATTCAAGAATGGTAGCCAGTAAGTTGAGTGAGACTTGCCTAGAAACCACATTTTCCTGGTCTCAAAGCCTATATTCTTATGGGCTACTTAAAAAAGAAGAGACTTCTCAAAGGAGAGTTCAACTTTTTCAATGGCTTAAAAGTTACTTTTATTTTTATAATAAATATATATATTTATATTTGCAATAAAATAATATAGTTATATAATTATTCCTATTATGAATATAAAATATAACTTTTTACAGTTTTCAAGTAAGATTTCAAGAACATTTGGTTTGTCCATCATAATACATCTATTTATTAGGCATTATTACCTCTATTTTACTTACTTTAAAAGTTGGTCTTGGGACTTCCCTGGTGGTGCAGTAGTTAAGAATCCACCTGCCTATGCAGGGGACATGAATTCGATCCCTGTTCCAGGAAGATCCCACATGCCATGGAGCAACTAAGCCCGTGCGCCACAACTACTGAGCCCGCGCCCCTAGAGCCCGTGCTCTGCAACAAGAGAAGCCGCTGCAATGAGAAGCCTGCGCACCGCAACAAAGAGTAGCCCCTGCTCGCCCCAACTAGAGAACGCCTGCTCACAGCAATGAAGACCCAACGCAGCCAAAAAAAACAAAAAACAAAAAAAAAGTGTTGGTCTTCTACAATCTGTCACAGTTAGAGAAAAAAAGGAGAGAAAGTGCCTTAGCAAGGAGAAAGCTGGAATGAAAATTAAGCAGGTTGTAGGGGGTATAATCAAGCAGGTTGTAGGGGGTATAATTCCGGAGTGAGAGTTAGACTGAGGCTCTCTTCCTCTCTCTGTGCTTCAGGATCTCTAGATCTTTGTTTCCTCATGTATAGAATGAGAAGGTGGAACTTAATTGTCTCTCGTGACCCTTCAAGCTTTAAAAATGTTCTGCTTTTTGTCAGCGTAACTAAGATGTATTAATGTGGTTTAGAGAAAGAAACTTTGGTCCCAGCTACTTAAAACTCATTAACACAAATTACAGGAAACAACATCAGTGATGATATGGGATAGGGAATCCTGAACTCATACAGCTTATGTGTCAACACTTATGATTTTTATTTCAACCAAGGTTTTAATATTTAGTTTCAATTGCCTTTCCCTTTTAACATATACATTCCACATTAACATCGAGTTAATATATATTTGCTGTGTATCCCAGGTGGATAAATGTTCTTGTAGTTGACCTTCATGAGATAACTTTATTCGTATAGTTAAGGTTAATGGCACATTAATTTTACTCAAGACATCAGTCACTATTCCATTTTAATTTACCATGTTAATAAAGACTACCATTCTAAGTTGATTGTGTCAGTTTTCAGATGCCATAAATTATCCTGAAGCAAATATCAATGTGAACTCCAAACCATGTATACTGCTGACTTCTAAAATTGTTACTGCCGGTGCATAGGAAAAAGAAACACAGGAGTCTACATTTGGTTGATAATTCCTTTATAGCTTACTCTCAGTGATTTTCTGTAGGCAGATTGCATAAGTGCTCCCTGAGTTAACTTGCTCCAAAGGGAACAATAGTGATAATTAAGAATAATTACAATAGCAACAGTGAAACTCTCTTTAGAACATTCTAGATATCTTTCACTCCTTAAATATTTATATTTCAGTAAAACATCCAACGTTAGAAGCTCAGAGGAGAGGTCTAAAAGAAACGGTAGATGAATCCACGTGGAGCCATGCTGGGTTGCTAAATTCTCAGAATGGAGAAATACCAGATAATGCGGGAACTGTCAAACACAGGCTGAGCAGGCTCCATCTCATAGCTCTGAGGGGACCCATTTTAATTGACAAGGCACGTTAATTCTTATCTCCCTCATAAACACATATTTGCCTGAAGCATTGTCCCAGTTGTGAAATGTGGTTTGGACCAGTTGCAGATAGCACAGTCATAAAAAGCTTTATCTCAGGAGTCACATAGATAGTAGTTCAAAGTTCACCTCCACCATTAGCCATGTGCCCCCATGAGAGTTATTTGAAACTCTTAGTTTCCTTAGCTTTAAATGGAAATAACAGTTTGTCCCCAAAGAACGGCCATGAGAGTTCAATAAAGTAATATTACTTGAGTGACCAAGACTTAGTAAACATCTTAAAAATGCAGAGTTCTGCAATTGTTTAAATTAGAAGAGCTGCTCTCTTAAAATAAGGTTTCCAAAATTTCATTCCTGGGTATGCAGTTATTGTAACATTTAGCAATCTTTGTTTTCAGTACCATTATTTTGTTAGTATTTTTATTTATATCAGCTTTAAACTTATGTTCCTTTTGTTCTTAGCCTCATCACATACCTGCCTCTGAAGTCGTGGTTTTATACAACCTAGTATCTCAGTTTTCCATTCATGGAACTATGGAATTAATATATTGACATGGTTAAGAAGGACATTTGTGGTCACATAAACTTCAGAATCATTTTATCTAGCTCTGCTCTGTCACTTAGCTGTTTGTGGTAAAAGAGAGAGAAGTGTCTTATGATATATAGTGAAGTGATTTGACCTTCACTTTAACTTAACCAAAGATGTAGTGAGCTGCTTTGAAATGGAATATTATTTGTTTCTTCAAAGTCCATGTTCGTGATTTGCTGATAAGGACCAGGTATTTTGGGTGGCCATAGAAAGATGAAAGAATATTACCAACAACTGTACTTATTTGTTGTATATGCTTTGGAAAATAACTGAAGTTCTCCAAGTGGCAGTGTTCATATTTGTAAAAATTATCTCTACCTGTGCCACAAGGAGTCACATAAGATCATATTAAAAAAAAAAGAACACTAGATTTTCTTACTTTGTAACACTTTACAGCTGTCAGGTAGTTTTTTCTTTTTAATGAGCAAAAATGAATCAAAATTTAAATAGAAAGCAGGGACTCAGTTACTTTTACACCTATGATCTTAGCAGCATTATTGAGAATGGCCAAAAGGTAAAACCAACCCACATGTTCAACAGATGAATGGGTAAATAAAATGTAATATATCCATATAATGAAATATTATCAAACCTTAAAAAGGAATGGACTTCTGATATATGCTGTAACATGGATGGACCTTGAAAAAGTTCTAGTGAGATCTGTCACACAAAAGGGTATTTTTATGTATGTATGTATGTATGTATGTATGTATTTATTTATGGCTGCCTTGGGTCTTCCTTGCTAGATTGTGCTTTCTCTAGTTGGAGCGAGCAGGGGCTACTCTTCGTTGCGGTGCTCGGGCTTCTCATTGCGGTGGCTTCTCTTGTTGTGGAGCATGGGCCCTAGGCGCGCGGGCTCAGTAGTTGTGGCTCGCGGTCTCTAGAGCTCAGGCTCAGTAGTTGTGGCGCATGGGCTTAGTTGTTCCGCGTCATGTGGGATCTTCCCAGACCAGGGCTTGAACCCGTGTCCCCTGCATTGACAAGCGGATTCTTAACCACTGTGCAACGAGGGAAGTCCCACAAAAGGATAAATTTTGATAGAAAATTCCACTTATCTGAGGTCCTAAAATTGACAAATCCATAGCAACAGAAAGTAGAATAGAGGTTACCAGGAACTGAGGAGTGATTGTTTAATGAGTATAACATTTCTTTTAGGGATGATGAAGAAATTCTAGAGATGGATAGTGGTGATGTTTGCACAACATTGTGAATGTAACTTAATGCCACGGAATCATACATTGAAAAATAGTTAAAATGGCAAATTTTACTTTAAATTTATTTTAGCACAATAAATATATATTTTAAAATGAAAAACAAAATTTATATCCTAAGATACTGAAAATCTAAATGCCTGAAACATGCTGCCAGCAATGTCTTTTTTTAATTGAGGTACTAGCTGTGTTTATGTAATGTTGTAAATGGATCAGGGCTTTAAAATGGAGAAAAATTTGAGGTCTCAGATTAGTGGATTTCAGATTAATGGAATACTGCAGGGTTACCAAAATTCACTCTCCTGAGTGCCCTAGCTCATTCTGGCTGCTGTCATATGGGCCCAAAACTTCCATCTCACGGGCACAGAGCCTCAGCTTGATAAGCAAAGGTATTTTTCGTGCCTGAGCTGTCCTGCCTCGGAGGGAGTGATCTGGATTGACTGTCAATAGCAGCAAGCACATACCTGAAGAATCAATCTCTGCCATGTTAATTCCATAGACATGCACTGCTGGAACAATGATGATTAAAGGATGAAGAGTCCTATAGGAATGCTGGCTGGGGTAACAATCATGGGGTAAGAATCATGCCCCGTTAGCCTGTCTCTGGGGCACAGACTGTAAATGACAAGGAGAGAGAAAGACAGCCAGGAGAGGATTTTGAAATGGATGGAAGGAAACTGTGGGATCTGGGAGAACATATTTGCATGCCGTGGTCTCCTGGAGGTTCATGGAAGCTGGTAAACAAAAGCTCAGAGTTTTCCCATGAAGTGTCATTCTGCTTCACGTTATATTAAGTCTATGTGTATAGACCTTTAGATGTCTCTTTTTCTTCCATTTCTCAGAGCTCCTCGGTAGCGATGATCACCCATTCTTTTTGTTGTCAGAGCATGCCTCAAACCAAATGAACATGTTTTGAAGCTAAACAAATAGTCCATCCATTAAATTAAGTTTCTTTGATGCTTTATTTTATTTTTTGTCCTGGCACATTGTGGTCAAAGTAAGTATGACATTGAAACCGTGATTTGAATAAGCAAGCACATATATACTCATGTATCTGTGTATACTCCCATTAGTGCATTGACTCGAATTAAAATAGTTTGAACAATACAGTATGAATACAAACAGCTTTGGGAAATAGTAAAGTTTAATACTGGGCTTAATAATATTGTCTGGGTGTTTTTAGAAATCTAGGTAGTACACTGGCAATTCAGAGAGTGCTAGCCTAGAAAAACAAATTCTCAAACCAAGGTTATTTCCTTAAGATGAACTTCTCAGTGTTAGCACTGTTGACATTTTGGACTGGATAATTTTTTGTTCTGGGGACCTGTCATGTTCAATATAGAATATTTAGCTGCATCCCTGGGCTCTATCCACTAGATGCCAGTAACACCCCCTCCACAAATCATGACAATCAAAAATGTCTCTAGACACTGTCCATTGTCCTCTGGTAGGGAAGGGACAATATTGTGCTGAGTTGAGAAGCACTGTGTAGAGAGTATGGTGTGGAGTTCCAGGGCCTCAGTTTTGGCCTGGCTGAGAAAGCTTAAGTTTTTGGAACAGAAGGTGGGGGCAGAGGAGAGGAATGATGGGGAAAATAGACAATGTATCTGTAGTATTTTTCTCTTAAGACAGACAGACACACAGACACACAGACACACAGACACACAGACACACACACACACACATTATGTACTACACCAGATGTACGTTTTCTCTGTGGCATGAACTTTATCAAAACTTTCCCATTTTCTAGTCCAGAAGCATAAGACACTAACTTAAGTTGCGGCTTTCTCTATTTTGGCCAGGAATGTGCTTTCTTCCAGATACTGTCTTTTGCTTTCAGTTTTAATTGTATAATTGACATTCCCTGGATTCAGTTTAGGCATAGTTGAATCCAGGGGTTCACACTGTGCTCTCAGTAGGTGTCTGTCTGTGTGTCCCACCTCTGCTTCTCTCAGGCTGTTGCCACGACAGAGGTAGGTGGCTCCTGAGAACCTTGAGCCTGCCCTCAAAAGTCCATAGATTAAACTCAGGGAAAAAAAGTGTTTGGATCTGCTTGTGTCTTACGTGTTCTCTGGACCCAGGCGCTTTTCCAGGGGGATGAACCAGCCTGCGTTACCCAATCCCTACCCACTCCTCTCAGCCTACCCTCACTGATCCCCCAACCCTGAAAACAATCACGAAGCTTGATTCCCCTGCAAAGCAGAGATCTTTTATTTACTCTGTAGGAGAGGAAATTAAGCTGAAGATTGCTTTGTGAAAACTCCCCCCCCCCCCGCCAAATTTTGCTCATACGTATTTTCTTATTCTTTCTTTTTTCTCTCTGTTTAAGTGAGGTGTTGCTTCTCTCTGTTTCCAAGGCATCGTCTTACAGTAGTTCTCAAAGTCTGATCCAGGGAACCCTGGTCAGGGCGATAACCAAGATTTTCAGGTGGCCGGTCAGATCCAAGCTATTTTTATTACAATACTAAGATGGTATTTGCCTGTCACTCTCAGTCTTTCACAGGGGTACAGTAGAGTTTTTCAGAGGCTGCCTGGCATGTGATAACACGTAAATAAGACTGAATGCAGAGACAAATTGGAGAATTCAGTTATTCTGCTATTGAGTCTGATGTTAACACAATTTGTGAAAATGTACCAACATGCCACTCTTCTCAGTATTTCTTCAGATAATTTAGTTATTTTTCCATAAGACATGTTGTTTATGTTAGTGTGTAATATACTGATTGTTAAAGGAATTACTACTTTTAGAAGTTTCAGTTTTAATTTCTAATATGGTAAGTATGATATACATAACCCATACAAATAAAAGCTCTTTGAGGTTCTCAGTAAATTTAAGAGTGTACCTTTTTAGGGTCTCAGTTGAATACCTGGGGTGTTCATCAAGTTTTTTCTACTCTGGCTTTTGGATCTTCAACATCTCCAGCCCTGGGAGAAAGATGGTATATGTTCATCTCAAGCTGCCCCAGTGTCTGTCCTCTGCCAGGCCTTGTGGAATCTTGCCCTTGGCATGTGCATTTTAGTTTTTAGTTGACAGCTCAAGTGGACCCCTGTACAGATGTCAACAGATCCTTGTCTGTGAAGCTCCCTCCTTTTCATTACCTATCCTGGAAATTCTAAATTCCAAACAGCCCCAAACTCCAGTCTCTACTTTACCCAGCGAGACCACATTTCCAGTATGGGCATCACTTCCCTTTGCTGTGGTTGGGAAGGTGCCCACAGAAGTCAAGTCGGGATGCATGAAGAGCTGACATCATGTGCTTCTTTTCTCTCAAAGATCAGCCTTGTGCTCTCTGTTGTCCAACACCTGGAAACAGTTTCCTCAGTATTTTGTTCACTTTTATAGCAGTTTACAAGACTAAAGTAAGTGTGGTGCTCATTACTCTGAAATGGCCAAAATTGGAAGCCTTTCATTGTTCCTGTATTTAGGTTTTTCTTTACAACAGGGGACTTACCAGTGGTCAGATGCATGCTGGATGATAGCCAAATATAGTTACTTGTCCTTTGGGGTCCTCAGGGAATTGGTTCTAGGACCTGCCCCAGATACCAAAATCCGTGGATGCTCAAGTCCCATAGTCAGCCTTCTATATCCACTAATTCCGCATCCACAGTGATACAGGGCGAACTATATGTTTATTGAAAAAAATCTGTATATTAAGTGGACCAACACAGTTCAAACCTGTATTATTCAAGGGTCAACTGTATATCCATATGAGGGTGGGAAAACAGGAGACCTTCATTTAAGATAGTGTTTAAATGTCATATATATAATTTAATAGTACAGTTATATACTTTAGAGATAAAAATACATCATTAGAAGTATTATTTTTGTGTTTTTCCTAATAGAAGCATGCTATCAAAAAAACATGGAATTTCTCCTACAGTATTTGAACTTTTTTTTTTTTTTTTGAAAATTATAACATGGTACAGAGTGAAAAGTTCAAATAATTAGGGATTAAGGAAACCATCAAGGAAATATACTTTAGCATATAGCAACTGAGGGGAAATTGAGCCCTAACTTGGATAATCTTCTCAGTCTGAGAACTCATTCAGGTGATTTGATCTCTTTCCAAGGACAGAACTAGGGAGTAGGATCTCCCTTGAAGCAAGGATAGGAGTGACCGCCACTGTCTTTGAATTAATACCATGTGCTGGGCGCTGAGCCATTATTATGGCCTTTGTTTTACAAATGTAGAAATCGAAGCTAAGAGAGACTCCTTTGCCTCTGGTTATACAGGAGTAAATGAGATGGCTAGGTTTGAACCAGAACTCTAACTCAGAAGCCTGTTCTCTTACTAGTTCACTAAGCTTTCTTGGGCCTGGACTATATATAAAGCATTTATCTATCTACAAAAATGCAGGACACCAAGATAATTTTTTCAAATGGTTTCAATTGTAGCAGTGCCTACCCTGGAGTTTAGTTAAGTCATAACTGATTTATAGTGACCTGGGGAAATTTCAAGTTGGTATGATTTACACAATCCTTACAATCAAAGTGTGCATGTCTATGTGTGTAAAGTGCTAAGTTTCTTTTCAAGAAAGCTAAAGAAATGTGCCACTGACTAGGAAAATGTTTGCATTCTTCACATACTTGTGCATGGATTTCCAAATTCATGGCTCTTTGCTTCAAAAGTAGACAGGGAATCAATCCTGGAAATTATTGTATGTGTAACTCAATTCAGTAAGTTTTAAAATATTACTTCTTTCATCCCCTTTGTGCTGTTTAGTTACTATTTCATTCTTCATGGTAATAACAAAATATTCGATGATATTGTAAATACATACTGAGCTTTAAGATTCACTTTAGAGTTCAGTAGCCCTTTGTTGAGATGGCACTGGTCTTTTTGCATCAGCAAGTCTCTCCCTCTTTAAGGAAGAAAACCAAGTCATTCTTTGTACTTTACCTTTTGTTCTGGATGCCTTTCCCTTCCAAGATATGGTGTTGTGCAATTAATGCTTTTGTCTTTAAAAAGAACCATAACATAGACCTCTTTCTGGACCATGAACAGCAAGAGATATGGAAAAGAACACACATTCTCAAGTGTACTGGTGGGAAGTAGTACTCTTCCTTCAGAAACCCAGAATAAATCGATGTTCCTTGTGAAAAGCAGGGTAGTATTTGAAACCCTCCTTATTCTAGGCTAATAGATCTAATTATTCATATAGGATTTCCCTTTTCAAGTACCAGTATTCCCCACATTTGGACAGTTATGTACCAGGATCATATTTCTTACCATAGCTGCATACCATCTCTACTATTGTCTACTTAACATTTTCTACAAATTTAATGGATTTTTAACTAATTGTGGATCTGAAGAATGCTTATATCAGTAATACAAATAGATGAAAACTTAACATTAATGGAAAAAAAATACAAATAAATATATAAATATTTATATAAACATAAAATAAATACACATAGATTTACATTAAAATGTTCAGAAAATAAAAATAATGGTGTGTACCCCTAGAAATCCTATGACCATATTTTTGAAAACTGAGATCCCCTATAATCCTTATTTATCAAGGTTGAAATTGGAGTTCAGAGCCCTTACCATGGTTTCCATTATATACAAGCCACTTATGGCTATGAACAAATTTTCTGCCTGGAGGGACCAGATTGTGAGACTCTCAGGCCTCCAGACTGTTTCCTTCACCCCACTCTCCATTATGTCATCCATCATGTATAGTTGTGTGCTGTGTACTTGATATGTTGAGATCAAGGGAGTTGAGATCTCACACAGAAATTGCACAGCACACTGAGGTCCATGCAGCTGTGAGAACAGGGCAGTGCTGAGCAAGCTCAAGGAAAGAGTGAATCTGGGAAAAGTTACTTAACACTCATAGAGCTTACGTTACTTCTCAGGTAAAATGGGGTAATATACTCTGCCTTATCGAGGTGTTTCTTTTTATTTAAAAAAAAAAGAAAAAAAAAGAGGTCATAGCCTTTACTGTGTATCAGGAGGGATTCTAAACACTTTTTAAATATTAATTTATATAATCATCATAGCAGCCCTATGAAGCAAATAGGAATAATACCTTTGTTTAATACACAAGGAGAGTAAGGCACAGAGAGTTTAAGTAATTTGCTGAAGGTCACTTAGGTAGACAGTGGAGATCTGAATTCTGAAAGCCCAATTCTGCACTCTCAAGCACTATTCCATGCTGTATTTCATCTTAAGGTTTATGAAGTTATCCATGTGAAAATATTTGGACTCTAACATCTATAGTTACTTTCTGCAATTTTTGCTTCATTTAATTTGTCTTCCATTTGTTGGGCAGAAATATACTTATTTTATTCCCCCTATGGTGGTGAAACTGAGATAAGTAGCATGCACTTATAGGAAATATAAAATTCCAAATTCCAATATATTTTAATATCACATCACATAATGTGATATGGTGGAATGTCAAGCATTGGAGTTATATATGACTTGGGAATGCAGAGTGACAGGTTGTCATTACAACTGTGCCAAATTTTTGTGATAATGGTGAACCCTTGCAAATTTCATTTTCTGGTTTTGCAGATTGCCAACCCATTGACTCTACCCCTGTGGTTTCCCAAGGGGAAAGACAATGGGATTTAGCCAAATTGATAATTATTCTTTTTTTTTTTTTTTTTTTTTGTAGTACGCGGGCCTCTCACTGTTGTGGCCTCTCCCGTTGCGGAGCACAGGCTCCGGATGCACAGGCTCAGTGGCCATGGCTCACGGGCCCAGCTGCTCCGTGGCATGTGGGATCTTCCCAGACCAGGGCACGAACCCATGTCCCCTGCATAGGCAGGCAGACTCTCAACCACTGCGCCACCAGGGAAGCCCTTTTTTTTTTTTTTCTGATAATTATTCTTAATAGAAATTTAAAGGGCTAAAAAGCCTGCATTTGGATATGGACTTCAATAATTTGAAGAGAATTATTTTCCATCTCTATTCCTAGGATGTTGAGGCTGATGAGGTAGTTTTTCACAGCACTGAATTGTAGATGTGGGTGCCTCATGAGGTTAAGTCATTCAAATTATGAGTTAAGTGATAACAGTAAGTGTCTGTATTTAAAGAGGACAGGGAACAGGGTCCTGTGCATCGTGGGAGGTCTGGCAATATCCATGTCATCCACCTTGCCAGAGCAAACCACCCTCACTCCCCTCCCCCAATTATGATGATCAAAACTATCTCCATACTTTGCTGAAACATTGCCTCTGTTTGATAATCACTGATTTAGAGCAATAGAATTTTTGGCTCTTTTATGCTGTAAACTCCTAAAATCATTAACACCTTTGCACATGTTTTAAGACTTTAGATGTTTTCAGGATAGTATCTTATGGGACAAAATGCCAAGCTTACAGTTCCAAGCATATTACAATAAAATATTAATATTATGTATTCTCTACTAGTATTATCTCATAAAAATAAACTTAGGTCACATCACTGGCAGAACTTTTGAGAAATTATGTATTCTCACCCCATTTTTAATATTTATGTAATTAATCTCTCCAAATAATAATATCTGACAAATATAGGTTGTTATATAATTACAGAGTACTTTCAAACTCAATATTTTCTTTACTTTTCCCAGTAACTCTGAGGAGGCCTTTTTTAAAAACCCATTTTATTGATTAGTAAATGGAGACTCAAGAAAAGTAAATTTTGTCTATTTATTGTGAGTTAGGGAGACCAGAAAATACCACCATTCCGAGTAATTTTAGGTGAATAGAGTTTTCTTGCTTATTAGAACCCTCAAGTAAAGCCTTATCTTGTGTATGAACTTTTTTCCATCCTTGAGAGCAGTGCTAAAGACTCCTGCCTGTGTCTTTTTCCTACTTTCCTAATTCTAAATCCACTTGCCACCATTCCCTTCTTCGATGTCACTGGTTGTTTGTCCTGGGACCTCCTGGAGACTGGAACATATGTCTCTAGTCCCTCAGGTGAGCTGGCCTAATTATGTTTCATCAGGACAACTTGAGAAGCTCAGAATCTCAAGTCCCTAACCTTACAACTGATAAGCCGTATAAGCCATTCCCATTGCTCTTCTCAGTCCCTTTTCTGTCTTAAATAGATTCATAGATCTCTAGGCCCTTAAGCATCTCCCAGCCCTGTTTATCTTGTCGACAAGACCCTAGAAATTAGGCTTCCAGAAAATGGCTTTTCAAGCCAGACTCTTAAAGGTGACGGTGCCTGTGTAACCTTGATATGAAGCCTCCTACACTGTGTAATATTGTCATCTCAGGGAGAGCCACTCCTTTTTAGCTTAAGTTGTTAGCTTTATGTTTCAGTAAAATGCACATTTTCCCCACAGTAATGACTTTTCTTCTCACTTTGTGAAAACTGCAAGTACCCTTGTTATCAAGAGATAATCGTGTTTTAGCAGTGCCACTTACTGTGCCTAGTGAAAGTCCCAAGGATGTGATTATCTCTTAATAACTCTAAAGCCTGTTATGTATCATGTTGTATTGTTGTTTACGTTGAGTGGGGGGGTGAACCCATTAGTGATCTCTGTGGTCGATATTATACATCATGATAATGACAAAAGAATCAAATGACCATTTGTTTGCTTGTAGCTAGACAGCACGATTAGAAATCCATCCCACTTCCCACTGGAAAATGCATTTAAATGTAATCTCTTTCTTAGTATTAGTTTTATAACCCAGATATTAATACTAAATTATATCAAGCCAAACTAATGGAAATTCTGGAAATAAACATGGGTAATTTAATGTCTACATGACCTTTACCTCTCACAGAAAGGTCAGGCTGGGTTTTAAGTACCTGAGAAGGAAGTAAACACCCATGAGAAATACCTGCTGATTCAGTGATGGAAAATGCCATCGATAACTTAAGTAAAATAGAATATGTGTAAGGAGAAACACCTTAAACGTAATGGCCTTTGAGAATATGGACAGCCATTGAACGGCATCTCTTTCACCTTATGCTATCTTTTCATGTTCAAACAAAGCAGTAAAAACAGACATCATTTATTGAATACCTGCTGTATGCCTGATAGCTTTCATACATTCTATCGTTTTATCTTCACAAGAACCTTGCAAGGTAGTTAATGTTGTTCCTCATTTACAACTGAGGAAACGGACATGGTAGGGCTTAAATGACTTGCTTGAGTTCATGTAGCAGGAAAGTGGTGAAGCTTAGAATCTGACCTGAGGGCCCATGTGTTTGTTATCCACTGATTATGTAAAGGCATACTGCACAGGAGGCTTCAGTGCAATCATAGACTTGTAACCGCCGTGATCATATACACGTTTATCATTAGATACATACCTATCTGAGCCCAGTGAAGGTGAAAGAGCCCACTGAGTAAAAATATTCCTGTTTCTCCCTTCTAATTTTGCATCCTACATCTGTGAGAACTGAAACAATTAGAGATGTCTCTTCAGGTTTTTTTGAACATTTTCATGAGACTTATTTTCATTCCTTTACCTGTCACTTGGGAAGGATTGTTATGTCCTGAATAAATTACCAACACAACATTTAGTTCTGAAGTATTGGGAAAGGTCTAGATCAGGACGTTTTGTTCTCTAGAGTAAAATGATCCTTTTTGACCCAGGCTTTACCAGCTGCTGCCTCTTTATAGTTGCTTTTTGCCAGGAAGGTCTATGGTCATTCATGGATTTCTGTTTCTTTTGTATTGTGATATAGCCAGTGCATTTGTGTTGACACCAGCTGATTTGTTCAGAACTCTGATTTGTCCAGTCTTTCTTTTAGCCGAGGGAGATTCATCCATTTATTAATTTGTTCGTGTATTAATGTCCCTTCTATTCTCACATGTGCTTTTTTATAATAAAAACCATCATTAAAATTTAAACATAACTTAAAATTATTACAACAGCAGGTAAATGACATGGATGGTAATATTGGAAAATATAAATTTTCAGTGATTTTAAAAATTAAATATTTTGTGCATATTATGAGCTGGACACTGTACATAGATTATCTCATTCTGCCTTTATAAAAACAGTGTAAGGTGGGAATATAATTATTATGCTCATTTTATGCATAAGGAAGCTGAACTTAAAGAAGATGAATGGAATGAAAACCTTTCCTCATGTTCTTGTCCAGGGAGAGGCTATTATACAATCAGTGCATAGATGCATGGTTTCTTTGTTTGTGTAAAGCAGCACAAAGGTGGTATGGAATAATTCCTGTACTTTTACACCATTTCAAGGAATGGACTCTGATGTCTATCTACCTGATTTTTCTCTGTGTATGCTGGCACATCTGAAGAGAAGTTTTAACTAAGTGACTTTACCCCTGATGAGAATATGGCTAGTCAACTTTTCTTCCAATAAGGACTGAAAAAACATTTCCCAATTATTAAATCAAAAACTTCTCAATATCTACCTAGGCACCAATAGAAATTTCTTTTTAAGACCAGCCATGAAAAATACACTATGGAAATTGAACTTATTTTTAGTGTGCATCCCTTACTATAGCTTAGTTTTTAAGTTGGATTCATTCATTCAGTCAGCACACATTTAAAGAGCACATGTTTTAGACCAGGTTGTAATAGGCTCCGCAGCTGCAATTTGAAGAACAAGACAAATTAAGACAGGTAACTGTTTCCCCACGATAAATGATGTGTGTTTGTGTGTGGTGTGGGTGATAAATATATTGTGATTGTTGTCATGCTGAATATAACAGGAGCACGAGATCCAGTTTGGAAATACTATGGTTTTGTTAAAAGAGTTATTTCAAAAATATTAATCTGTTACTCTGTTACATTTATTTAAATGATTTGTTTGTTTTTTTGGGGGGTGGTAGAGTAGTAAATTTATGATGACAGCAAACCCTATGATGTAAGGGACCTTGTTGTGTTTCTTCTCCTAGTAATATTTTTGATTAAATGAATAAATGCAAACATAAAAACTATTGGCCTATAATAGTAAAGAATAGCTGACTATGATTCATATTCAGGAGACATGAAAATTTGTATATGGGGATTTTCTTGTAAATAAATGGATAGCATGATGGACTGATTTTTGTTTGTTTCTATCAGTCTATTTTTCACCTGTATGCTTCCCTTAGTTTCTTTAGACACAAAGATGGGACTTGATATTATTCATGGAAAGCTTGTCTTCAGTGGGCTTATTTCTTGACAAGCAGTTGTTTAGTTAAGATGCAGAAACCTGCTCTAGCTGACAGAAATAGAAGTGCTATTGAAACCACATGCCAGGCAAAAACGACGGCCCTCTCAGAACAGAAAACTAGATAAAACCTGACCTCATGCGGACTTGACTTGAAAGGTGGAGAGATGTGGCTACTTCTCACCCCTTTTACCTTATTTTCATTCCCTTGTTTCTCTTGGGGATGAGGAGTAAGGGTATATGTTATCTCAACTCTCTCTTTTCTCAGAATGTCTGATTCATTCCCCAATTCTCTCCACAGAGTGGCTTCCTTGCCAGTTATTCCACCTTTACATGCTTGGACCTCTTGTTGCAATTCAACATCTATGAGAGACTCTTACTGGCTTAATATGGGTTGAGTGTTCATGAGTGGTTCCAAGCTGTAGCCAATTAGGGTGAATCACATAGTGCATGTGGCTTTCCTTTTTAGGAACTATGGGTAGGGCAAGTTCTTTTAGAAACAGACGTTCGTTCAGAGGCCTTCATGGGTAAATCTCAGATATTCTTCCTTACTTTTCCAACCTTTCCATCCTGCTCTCCATTCTCTGTGGCATCATTCTTTGCTTGGTGGCACCTAACAAATCTCATAAAGGTATTCATGATGTTAGCCCATCCAACAGGTAAATTCTTTTGACCAAGTTTCCCTCAGGAAGCAATTCCTAAAATCAAAGGGGTGGGATTAGTGCTAAGTGTTCTAGACAATGGGGAAATTTTTGAAGTATGTGTTGTTTTTAGGTGCTGACTTTGCTTTTAGTGTGTATACTCATTTGTCATGAACTATTCATAATGGATGAGAAACTCTTAATATTAATATCAAGTTACTGGTTACCATATGCCAAGTAGTAGACTGAATACTAAATTGCATTATGTTACTTACTTTTCAATTGTTTTTTGAAGCTGAATAACATTATTCTCCCCATCTTATAGGTGAAATCGAGGCTTCCCCTGGCTAGTAAATAATTGAACCAATATCCCATCCCAGGCAGCTTTCTCAGAGATTGTGCTTTTAAACAAGTGGAACATAATTATAATTTAATGAATAAAGTTAGAGTCTGTTTTCATTTCAAGTCTGTGTCATTCCAGTGGATAAATGTAATCCTTACTTTCATTCTGTGAAGAAAAAAAATATATATATATGTATATGCCAAGATTTTAGTAATAATTGAAAAGAAAGAATGAAACCTTGACCAAAGTTTTTTCATTTTTGTTTTTAGGATAATTCTCATTTTAGCTGTTGTTTCTGATATGTAAGCTGGAGTTGCAAATGGTGCCAACAGCTGTAAACAGAGCTTTACCTTCTTACCAGTGGGTATCCTTATGTAAGAAAATAGTCAGGCTTTGAGGCACATACACATATATACGGCTGGTGACCAACCATATTAAAATAAAACAAATAGTGATATAGTTATGATTCATGGTTAAGTTGATAGCATTTTTTTCTATTTCATAGGAAGCACCTCCTTAGATTTGTTAGAGTAATTTGTGGCACTTTATTTTTGGAGAATATGTAAGAAAGGAAAGAAAAAAAATACATTCTTAACATATGAACAATATGAAGAACACATGTTTGGTTCTTACCTTCCAGACATTATTGATACTAACCTGAAAGTAAAGGTAGTTAGGTACTTAATAAAGTGATGAACTATTATGGTACCCAGCAGGGGATAGCATAAGATTAAGAAGTGATAAGGTATTTATGGCTAGTCAAGGAAATACTATATTTCTATCCCAGTCAAATATGCTGTTTAAATGTAAATTAGATGAGAATATTATAGTTAAATATATTTTTGAGTGGCTAATTTATATATACCTACATAAAATGATATTTTCAGTTATAAAATATTAAAAGACAATCATTTTACTCAGAAGTAAAGTTAACCACAGTAGAAGCTTGGTTAGCAGATACACACATATACATAAACATGAAGCTATGAATATATACATTTACTCTTAGTAATATCATGTATATATTTTCCTTAGAAAAACTATTACTTCAAGGAAGAGTACTCCCAGGTAGAAAATTATTTTGCAATTAAAGTTTAACTTGGTGGATTTAAGAGAAGATATAATGCCATATTTACTGGAAGAGTTCTTTTGTTTTTGTTACCTTCATTTTACATATTTATAAAACTAACAAAAACAATAGGATGCCTCCTAGTTCATTGCTTACCTTTTCGTTATTTAAAATCACTTTGTAACATATTTTGTTAGGAAATGGTTGCTCTTAGTGAATTTGAATACCATAGAATGTCACAGGCTCCAAGAGCTGGTAAACTAACAAAGAAGGGATAGAGTGGTGAACTTACTTGTCAGCAGTCACACGGCAAGTCACACAGCTAGTTTGATTTGGTTTGTTCATTTACTTTCTTTCTCTTGTTTATTAGTTTTTTATATCCTATATATAAAGTATGAGAGAAGTCATACAGTATTTGTCTTCCTCCCTCTAACTTATTTCACTTAGCATAGTACCCTCCAGGTCCATCCATGTTATTGCAGGTGGCAAGATTTCACCTTTTGTAATGGCTGAGAAGTATTTCATTGTATATGAATTTTTTTTTATCCATTTATCTGTTCATGGGCACTTAAGTTGTTTGCATATCTTGGCTATTTAAAATAATGCCGCAATGAACGTAGGGTCGCATGTGTCTTTTTAAGTTGGTTACCAGATGGGAAGGGAGACATGGGGAGGGCAAAATGGTTAAAGGGTGACAGATGGAAAATAAACTTTTGTTGGTGAGCACACTTTTTTGGTAGGGTATGCAAAAGTAGAAATATAATGTACATATGAAACATATAATGTTAATAATTAAGGTTACTTCAATAAAAATAAATTAAAAAAATTTTTTAATACTTTAAGTTAAAAAGAAAATCACATAAAAAACCGGAAAGTACACACAGCTAGTGAGACACAAAGCAAAGAAAAAACCCAACCTCCTAATCTAGGTTCCTAATCTAGGCGATTATACCAAGCTGGAAATCCACACCAACTGTATTTAATTTTTATTTCCTTCTAGTTTAAGTTTAGAATGGGAATAATTAAGCATCAGCTATGTATAAGAATATTGATCCTTGAAAAATGTATTTATTTGTATATTTTTTGTTTTTTTTTATTCTAGGAATTGTTGACATATAGTAACTCCACAGCATGTGGCCCCAGGAACTGCCCTAAATGGTAAGCTTCCCACGTGGAAGATTTTTTCTTACATTCATTTCACCTTTGATTAGCATCCTTAGTTACTATGGAAACATTGAGATCCTTTCCTTAGAGAGTCATACCATGAGATCATTTTTGATGTTTTTCTTAGGGTTGAAGTTAATGAAGGTAGTGAAGTCATATAAATTTAAGCCTTGAAAATAGGAAGTTGAGACCTTTCTGGGTCCTTTCTGGAGAAGATACTTGATTTTTGGTGGTTCAGATTAATTTGATAATTCAAAAACTTCAGAATTTGGCATCATGGAGAGAGTCCTGGGAATAAAATGAAGGTTGTTGCATTTTTGCCCATGGTTTACAGATAAGTCGTTTTCAGTCAAATCTTCAAAATACTAAGTTAACTAGATCCTAAAATTGAAGTCTTTTAGGGGTAAAATATGACTGTTGTAACTTACTGTCTATAGTGCACGCAGTTTTTTCCTTTATGAAACATACAGGTCTAAAAAAATAAAACTGTTACTGTTTTAGTTTGCTAAGACTCCTGTAACAAAGTACCATGAAATGGGTGACTTAAAACAATGGAAATATATTTTCTCATGTTGAGTAGGGAAGAAGTCTGAAATCAAAGGGTAGGCTGGGCTGTGGTTTCTCTGAGAGCTCTATAGGAGAAATCCTTCCTTGCTTCTTCCATCTTCTGGAAGTTGCCAACGATTTTTGGTGTTCCCTGGCTTGTAGTTGTATCACTCAAATAAATCTCTGTCTTCACATGGCCTCCTCCCCTGTGTGTGTCTGTGTCCAAATTTCCCTCTTCTTGTAAGGACACCAGTCCTTATATCAAGGCCCACCCTAGTCCAATATGACCTCATCTTAACTTGATTATATCTGCGAAGACCCTTTTTCCAAATAAGGTCACATTCACTGTTAATGGGGATTAGGATTTGAGCATATGATTTTGGGGGACATAGTTCATCCATAATAGTACCTGGCCCTTAAAAGAAACAAGAGTGATCGTGAAGTTAACTATGGTTAACTAGACATAAATGGGGAAAAATACTAACCTGGAGGGTAGTGGTAGAGGAAGATCTCATTGCATTGCTATACACAAAATAAAATGCTCACTTACTTTAAAAGATGCAATAATTATCTCCTGATGGCCCAGTTGTCTCCCAAACGATATAATCAAATTATGAGTCATTCAGCATAGGGATTGATGACAATGGGTAAATATCAGTGCATGCTTTTGACTCTCAGGGAATTTTCTTAACAACCTCTATTGAAATAATATGTAGAAAAAATTTTATTTCACTTGATTTCTCAGATGATTTTCATAAGCCAAGTTTGAGTAAGATATCCTTTAACAATTAGCTATTAATCCATAAAAAACCACCCCAAAATTCAGTGGCTAAAAACAGTAACCATTTATTATTTCTCACAAGTCTGTCAGGTCAGCTGCTTCTGATACGAAACAGGTTTCCCCAGTCTTGCTGGGTGTGTTTGTGTGTCGGGATCAGTTTGTAGGTTAGTTGGGGGAGACATGCTCTCTATGGTCGCCAATCCTCCCAGTAGGAGCCAGGCTTCTTCTCATGGTGCTGGCTTTGTTCCAAGATATTCTGAGTGTTTTCAGACTTGCTGTGAACTTCTCTGTTTACCTCCTCAGACTTGTTGAGCTACAATCCATCCCACACAAGGCAATAGGATTGATCTTCTTAAATCACATTCTAAAGCTAATCCAACTACCAAAACCACCTGTAAATCTGCCACTGTTCCCTATTTTCCTTGGATCAATTCCAGCCATTTAACATGGTTTCAAAAGATTCTACATTATTAGGTTCTTGCTTACCTCTCTACCTTTCTTTCTTTCCCCCACCCCACACTTTACAAAATAGGTTCTGAATTTCTTTAAATTGTTAAAATATGCCATCTTTTCTCTTGCTTTTGCTCATTCTGTCCCTTCTTCCAGGAATAGTTGATTCTCCTCCTCCTGCTTACTTCTCCTATCTTTGTGTGATCAACTCACCTCTTCCAGGAAGCCTTCTATGTTTTCCTTTGCCTGAATTAGGCTTCCCTCTGCTGCTAACATTGATGTGAACAATATGATAATCACAGTGTACTGTAATTACTTGCCTGATTATCTTACTCTCCCACCGTAGACTCTGAAGCCAGTGATTACATCTTCTTGTACATGATGGTATTCCTAGAACCTAGCAGTACATGCACAAAGAATGTCCTTAGTAATTATTAATGGAAAGAATGAAGGATTCTTTTCTGGACATCTTTTCTGCTCCAATTCTTCTGTCTTTAAAGGTTTAAGTTGTTGGACATTTTTGGAATTAATATTGAAAGGCAGGAGGTCACCTTCACTCAAATTTTCCTGATCCTCCTTTGGCCCTGTCTGAAGGAGGGCTCTGACACCCTCTGGTGCCCTGGCTTTTTGTTTTCTGTAAAAGCAGTAGCCTGTGGAACAGAACAGCTGCAAAACAGGGTTATTTTGGTTCACGCGTTTTAATTTGAAAAAGAAAAAGTTTAATTTGTTGCTAACACTTGAAAATTAGATTTTACATGAAATGATGGTTTCTAGATTCTCTTAGAAGGAATCAGATTATCTTTCGGCCCTGAGCCTGCATTCCCAGATGCCAGGGGGCTTACCTGAGCAGCAGGTGCCTTCCTCTACCTTCAGTTCATCATGCCCCATCATTTACTACCTATATGGCCCTGGCAGGCACTTGAGTTCAATGTCCTCACCTACACAGACACCTGAATTGATGGTATGTGGTAGCTTAACTTGGCTTCTAAGAGTTTGTCTCTCATGAACCAAAGATCATAGGTTCGGTGGCTGGATGAGCCATTTAGTTCTTGCTAACATATATCTATCAACTACATGAAAGTAATTTTGGCTTCGTGTTCAGAAGTCTGTGCTTAATTTCCTTCTCAAATGCTTGAACAGATAAACTAATCTATTCAAGACTCTTTTTTCCCATCTGTAAAATGGAGAAATAGAGACTATGATACTGTGTATGGACTTGCATCATGTAAAGTTGCTTTGTAAAAACCGCAAAATTCCACCTAACCTATACACACAGAGAAAAAGGAAGAAGATTGTTAGTTCTTTTTTTCTGGATTGGTACAAATAATTTTCATCTTTTGTTAGGTGATATTAATTAAAATAGATAAGGAAAATTAAGTATCTATACATACTACAACGTGGATGAACCTTGAAGATGTTATGCTAGGTAAATAAGCCAGACACACAGGCTACGTACTGTATGATTCCATTTATATGAAATGTCCAGAATAGGAAAAACGATAGAGACAGAAAGCATTTTAGTGGTTTCCAGGAACTAAGGGCAGAGAATAATGTGAAGTGGCTGCTAATGGGTCCACAGGGTACTTTTTGGGGTGATGAATATGTTCTGGAATCAGATAGTGCTGGTGGTTACACAATCTTGTGAATATACTAAAAAACACTGAATTGTGCAGTGAATGGTGAATTTTATGGTACATGAATTATTTCTCAATAAAGTAATAGAATATGAAATTCATGTTTTAGGATGACAGAATTTCTGTTTCAGATATGGCGACTAGGCAGTGTAACAAAATAAGCAGGTTCCTTGGGTTGTCACTCAAATCAATATACACTGTCTTCCTAAAAGTCCTGCTGTGTCCTCCAAAGCCAAAGACCATGTCAGATTTCTAATTGTAAGAATTCATCATTTAATACAATGGTTATGAATGATGGGGTCAGACCGAGATGGGTTCATTTTTAAAATTTATCAATTACAACTTCTCTAAGCCACACATTCCTCAAATGATAAAATAAAGGCACTAATAGCCATTTTGTTGGGTTATTGTAAGAGGTAGGAAGAACAAATGTCAAGTTTTTACCATGGTGCCAGTTACAAAACAGCTCCTCTATAATTTATATCTATATACACATATATATATAGATATTTAAATATATATATTTGAATTTAAGTATAGTTGATTTATAATATTATGTAATTGGTGTATTTTAATTAGTGTTATTTGCTTGTAAGTATTAGGCTATAGATTTTTGGCAACTCGACTAGATTTTTGGCGAGTCAACTGTTCCAAAGTTGGCTTTTTTTGGGGGGGGGGTGCGGCGGGCATCTGGGCCTGAAAGAAAAGAACAGCTAGAATATCTGCTAGTGCTTAATGAATTTAATCAGCCCCGCACAGACTTTTGATATAGCAGGGAAATATTTAACAGAGAAACATGATTTTTATGCTTCCTGTGTTCCTCTTGGTAGTCAACAGATCCTTCCCTGGCAGAGGTAACATTACCTGTGCTGAGAGAGGAGCATTAACATACCGTGAAGGTGATGCTAGAACTAGGAGAACACATCCCTGTGGCCTTATATTAAAATCCGTCTGTGCATGTGCTTCTGAATTCAAGTCAGGCTGTTGCCAATAAGAAAATAAACTGCTGCCTGAAAATGTATGATTCAATTGTCCATCATTTTTATTATTTATGATTTTTTCCCTTTAGAACACGGTAGAGATGCTTTTACCTTTGGCTTTGTCTTTGGAAATTGAAATTAAAATCATACTGTGGGAATATAGAAGATAATAGAGTTATTCAGTGAAGTATACTATAAATTGTAACATTAAGCAGAAGTGTTTAATCTTCATGATGAAAAAAATGTATGAATTGCTCCATTTGATCCAGTGGCTGCTTTATGCTTTTCCTTATGGATAATGGAAAGGATTATGCTATGGTGAGTGGCCAGAATAGCCTGAGACTGCATCATTTGTTCTCGGAGCAAGTATGTACACCAGCATCTTCCTTAGGACCTGGCAATATGGTGACAAAATACACATGTAGCCTCGGATTCTGGGTTTGATACCTAATAGGTGTGGCAGGTAATAAACAAGTGAAAAAGTACTAATTGTGTTAGGTGCTATGAGGAAAGGAAGAGGATGCAACAATAAAGAATCACAGTTGATAGCTCTGCATCCAGACTAGCTTATTATGTGACCCTGGGTAGGCTGCTTCTCTCCAAAGGGCATCAGACTTCTTTTCACATAATGAATTGACCCTTTGATATTAGGGTATGATCCTCTTTCTGTTCAGAATAAAGCTTTTTGACATCATATTTATTTCATATCATATTAAGATTACTATTCCTCCCTTATTTAAGTTAATTTTCACCAGGGATTCCTTTTCTACTTTGTTTTCAGTCCTTATAAGTCATTTTAGGTGTGTCTCCTTTTAGTAGCATATAGCTGTATTTTTTCCATCTAATATTTTTTTCTCATTTATCAAGGGAGTTGAAAAGTTCCCACTTATTTTGAATCTTGAACTATTTTTACATTCTTCCTACCACCTTATTTTGTGTCGGCATATTTTGTGTGAGGTTTTTTTTTGTTTCTGTATATTTCTCCTTTACTGTATTCTAATAGAACAAATTTTTCTTTTATTCTACTATTCCTTCCCATTATTTCAGATTTCTTACTCTGTTTCTGCTTGTAGACGGCTCCCTTAATTTTAAACTTAACAATGCCAAATTTAACAATGTTCTCAAATAAAACCTAAAATTCTCTAACTCTAATTGTACCACTCAAAGTTCCAAGTTTTTGTTGTACACATAGTATTTTAGTTCAACTTGATTTTTCTCGCAGTTAGTGATTCTAATTGTTATATTTAATATAGTTAAGGCTTCATTTACATAGATTTCCCTATATATTTACCTATTTATTGTTCATCACTGGTTTTAGCATCCTGCTCTTTTGTGTTCAAGTTCCTTTTACTCAACACACCCACAAAATATTTCTTTTAGCAAGTTCTTTTAGTGGTAAATTCTCTTTATCATTAAATGTCATTCTTTTACCATTATTTTTGAGTAATATTAAAGTAGGTTGGGAATTCCTAGTTGCCAAATTTTTCCCCTCAGTACTTTGAAAATATTGTTCTATTGTTTTCTACTCTTTATTTATTGCAGATTTTGAAATCTTCTGTTAGTCAAACTGATGTGATCTTTTTCTTTCTGTTTCCTTTTAAGATTTTCTCTGTTTGGAGTTCTGAAGTTTCATAGTGATTTGTCCAATTATGCATTTATTTTTAGTTTTTCTCATGTGATGTCTTACTTTCAACCTGAAGACATGTTCTTTTTTTCAATTTTGGAAAATGCTCATTGATCATTTATTTGAATATTGACGCTCTTAACATTTTGTTTTCTATTGTCCTTTTCTACATATCTAAGTAGACATATTTTGGACCATTTATTTCTCCTATCTATAATGCCTAACTATCCTTTTAAATGTTCTATTTCTTTACATCTCCATTTTGCTTTTTGAGAAAATCCCTCAGATTCCTCCTCCAAGTTTCACATCCTTTCTTCATCATTGTCTACTCTGTTATTTAACATTTTATATCAGTCAAAATAGCAAGTTGATGCTGCACTAGCAAACAACTTCCAAGTCCTACGGGCTAAAGCAACAGAAGTTTATTTCTCCCTCAGGTTACATACCCAGTGCAAGTTAACATGGGGGTTCTGCTCATTTTATTTACTCAGAGACCCATGTTGATGGAGTCATTGTCAGGAAATGATTGCATAAATGCTGAGGCAACATACAGAGAGCCTGTGGGATCGTGAGCTAAGCCTGAAAGCTTTTTCCCAGGATGGACACATGTCACTTTGTTTACATTTCATTGGCAAAAGAAGTCACAAGGCCATGGATGACTACAAAGAGGGCAAAGAAATACAGTATTAACGTTTGCTTGGAAATAAAGGACAATACTTGTGAAAAGCATTTAATTGCAATACCAAATGTCTGTTGGCTTTTAAATTATTTTTTTTCCTTGAACTTCTATTTGGTTTATTTCGTTTATCTTCTGTGTATCTTTTATAATGTTCTGCTGTTTTATTATGGGTTCAATTCCTTTTTATCACTTTCCAAACTCTTATTTTCTATTCATGTCCATGATCTTTTATTATTCCTAGTGCTTACATTGCATTTTTTTTTTTTACTGTGCTAGCAGATTCATTTTTGTGATAGCTTTTTCTTTCTCTCATATATTTTGTCATTTTGTATTGTGAACTCACATTAGGTATGGTTTTTTTTTCCCGTGGGAATGCTGTGGACCCTGTATTGTGAAAACTTACCCCTAAATTAGTTTTGCTTTTGCTTTTACCAAGGTCCTGGGATGTAAAGTGTCCCAGACCAGTGTTAATTTCCTACACCTCATGAGTAGTATACATTTAGATCATATACTTAAGCTTGGCAAAGGCTTGGAGTTTCATTTTCTTCCAGGGGGCACATTGAACCTGGTGCAGACAGCAGAATTCCAGACTGTGTCTTGAGGTGGCTTGAGATCACATAAACGGCTCTCAGCAGTGACTTTGTCTCCAAAGAGCATCCCATCTGGTACCTGTCTCTCGGGCAGATGCTTCAAGATTATTAAGTGGGTTCCTTTCACCTACCGCCCAAGCACTTTTCAATCCAGTGTTTTTGTGCTGGTTTTCATGTTGAGTGATTCTGCACATGAGCCTTTTATAAAGCAGGTTTTCCGTTCCCTGCAGCTTTTTAGTTTTCCTGAGCATATGCCCCTTTGGTTTTAAAATCCAGAGGTTTTGGGGGCTCATCTCTGTTGTGCAGGATCTAGCCATTGGGGTGTTTGATGTGGAGTTCGAATCCCTCACTCTCCATGGAAAATAACCCCACCTTTGTAATCACTCCTGTCTGTGGATTGCTGTGGCTGGCATGTGAGTTTCTCCTTGGTGAGCCCATATGGCTTCCTCTTCTACCTGTCTCAGTGCTGTCCTTTTACCTTTTGTTGTGGAGATGCTCTTCATCTAGTTCTCAGGTCTCTTTCTGAGGGAATTATTCCATTTGTAGCTGGTGATCCCTTGTGTCTGTGGAAGAAGGTTAGTTTAGGATCTTCCTATTCCACCATCTTGAACTCTCTAAACGGTAAAGTACTTTGCCTGTAATAAGTTAATGGAAACTCCTTTCCCACTCCCTTTCCCAACAGCTGGAAATGGATTAAACAATAGAAAATGGAAACCCTGAATCTTGGATTGAATTTTCTTTTATACAGGATTAGCAGTCAAGAAGCACTAAGTGAAACAAGGTAAAAAAACATACAGGCAACTACTGATGGGAGTTTTAGAAGGCAGGGAAGAAGTGGCTCCCCTGGTGTTAAGTGCTCATATTATACATTAACCAGGGATAATCCCCGTCCTTGCTATAATTTGAGTCAGATCAGAACTGAACATTCAAAGCAATTTGCTGAATACAAAAGAAATCTTTGGGTTGTGTGCTGAGTATGCAGCCCTTTCGCTTAGAAATATCCAAGTGCCACAGCACAGGCTGAAAGGATGTTCTGGGTGTCTCCTTGTACCACAAACTGATAGGAGCAGGAGATTTTTCTCTTTGAGGATTTTGAGGAGGACACAGAGACTAGATGAGACCTGAGCAAAGGAACCAGTGGGTCATGCTAATCTTGGGCTATTTAAACTGACTATGACTACATACTAACACAGAAAGAAGAATGTGAAAAGAGAAAAGAAAACAACATGGCAGAGAGAGAGAGAGAGAGAGAGAGAGAGAGCTGAGTGACCACATGGTCCCAGAAATAGAGAAAGGGTAGCACCTTTGCACCTGCCCTGTTGGTTGTGATTTTAGTCTAGCTGTACTTTGTAGCAGTAGGTTTTCCGAGATTCCTTGTATTCTTCCAGTAAACTTTTTGCTTGGCCTGCTTTAAGGGGCTCTCTTTTTCTTAAAACTGAGATTTCTTGGCCTGGACATTGACCACATGTGCCCTATGACAGCAAATTGATACTGTCTATTTTTAAAAACCAAGACTCCTTGAAATCAACATTGTAGTTTTAAGTCATTGACTGAATGACTGGGAGATATTAGGCAAAACTTCTCTAATTCTTTTTATTTCTGTATTCCTACCATTACACATAGATAAAATTCCATTATGATGGAATTCCAGACTCACAGGTTAGAAGTTAGGACAAATGCTAAAGCTACTTGAGAAACAAACGGGCAAACTGTGCGTAATTCAAGGATGTTGCTAAGCAGATGCTAGTTTGAGGGCATTAAGATCAGTGCTGGCACCTTTAAATAGCTAATACAGCTTTCTTCCAAGGCGGCCCAACTACTGACACAGTGCAGTTTATCCACTGGGAGGCTGTGACTCACTTATTCTCTCAATTCCCCTATGTAATCTGACACAGTGTATCCCCAAGACACCTCCTGCTGCTAATGCTTCTATTTCTATCTTGGAGCCTTTTAATTTGTATTTTCCCAAAATGGCTTATGTCTGCTTGTCAAGTGGGGTTCTCACCTCACTTGGAACTCCTGGCTCTTTGATAAGGAATAGCAGACTGGCAAGAGGAGCTGGCATGCCACAGAAACCGTGTAAGGAATCAACAGCTTCTTTACAGCCAAGTGTGATTTGTCTGCAGTGCTGGGCAAAAGCAGCTCAGCACAACTGTCTCCTCCTCATGGCAGATTCTCATACACAAAGTTCCGGTTAGTAGTTTATCTCCGTGTGGAAGGTAAGAGTTTGGGTGCAACAAGCTGCTCTGACATCACCCTGGTGGCTGCATTTCTTCAATCCTGTGTGCGTAACCCCTTAACTGGCACTTGAAGTTCAAGAACATCCAATTCCTGTTATTAAGATTATTAATTTTAAAAAATGAAGAAAATGTTAGAACCTACTTTTGGGTTAGATTTTTAAATTTTGAAGATGAAAATGTGTTCATAAAGATTAGGAAAGTGCCTGGCACATCATATGTGCTCAAAATCGATTAGCCGTTATCATCATCATCAAGTGAGGACTGCTTATGGTTTAAAGCATGTCTCCTGTGTTCTCCCATTTCTGTTGAGCACAACTAAATGTCATTCAGTTCTTTAGGGGAAGTAAGATCATCCTCCTTCACTTGAGGGGGGGAAAAAAAAAACTTTGGGGAAAGTAAATTCTCACCATTGACACGACGAAGACTCGCCATCATTGTGGACGAAGCACAACTCTGAACTTCAGGACTGCTATTTGGTGTGAGTGTGAATCTGGACAAGTCATTAACAATTCTGAGCCTAAGTTTTCTCAACTGTAAAATGAAAGTTCTGGCCTGGATGTTACCTGGGACTCTTTTTTACTTACTATGCTCTAGGAGTTTCCTCTTCCTAGTTTGAACGTTAAATGATCTCACATTCATGGTAGGAGTGATGCTATACAGTTCTCCAACTATGCAATAACCAGAACTTGAGTTTCAATAGTCAATATGTTTCAGGTAAACTCAATATAGGGACTTTTAAAAATAAAGAATTACTAAGACATAGAACCATTACATTGCACCGAAACAATTTTTATTTCATGCTTTGTGGGGAGCAGGGGCTGTGTTAATCAGGATTAGTTAGGCTCTACTATAATAATCAAGAATGTTAATTGCTTAATATAGTAAAGTTTTATATCTCTCTCTCACAAAGTCTGGTGCCTGTTGCCTGCTTTGCTTCTCATTTTCCTTTGTTGCATTGGCTTTGCTTAAATTTTCCTTGGATAGTGAGACATCTAGATTAGTTCCTGATTAAATTTAATTTATAAGCATCAATTAAATATTGACTGAGAGCTATTCATTTCTAGCTATTTCCTGGGCAAAAAAAGTAATAAAGAGACATTAAGAGGGATTTAGACCCTCAGTGAATAATAGCTTTAGATGTCCCTTGAAGACAGGACCACCCCTAGAATCCCACATCCTACTCTGTTGTATCTTTTTTTTTTTTTTTTTTGCGGTACGCGGGCCTCTCACTGCTGTGGCCTCTCCCATTGCGGAGCACAGGCTCCGGACGCACAGGCTTAGCGGCCATGGCTCACGGGCCCAGCCGCTCCGCGGCATGTGGGATCTTCCCGGACTGGGGCACGAACCCGTGTCCCCTGCATCGGCAGGCAGACTCTCAACCACTGCGCCACCAGGGAAGCCCTGTTGTATCTTTTATGTAGCCATACTTATTACATCTTTATCTTATACTTGTACACAGCTCTACAGCAACTGCCTGTCCCTTTTTTTCAAAATTATTAGCGTTAGGACAAATTTGTCCTTGTATACTTTTGATGCTCCTTCTATTTCACTGCCATCAACCACTTGGTGAAGGTTTTTGTTTTCCTGCTATTTTTCTTCCTGTGGAGTACAGATGAGGTTAAGAGGATTATTCAGCAGCTGTGCCCAACCACCTGCTCTCCAAATCCTTGGTTTTCAAGCTCTTAAGAACACTGCTGGGGATACCTAAGGTTCTGTCATTACCAATGCGGTTAATCCTGCACGTCCCTAAGATTTGGCATCCACCTACCTTGAAGGCAGCTGTAATTACGGCTCTCCTTTAAAAAGGTTCATTCTTCCAGCAAGGATCCAGTTAGCTTTCATTTTATCTCTAATCTCTTATTTCAAAGGTGGATTAAAAGGTAAAATAACCACAACCACGTCTATAGGGCACATTCAGTCGTTGACCTTTGAGACAAGTGCCTGTCTCACTTCAAAATAGATCTCAGTGGGGACAGTAGATTGCTCTGACTGTTCCATGCCCCGCCCTCAACAGACTCACCAGAGATATGTTAACATCCTCCTGTTGTATGATATTTCATCCTTTTCAGATAAAGTTGGCTGTTGTTTCCTTTCATTTTCCCTGCACTGATCCCCAAGTTTAAGCTTCTTATATTACTCTGGCTTGTTTCTGGTTGTTTGTTTCAATGTACTCAGTTCAGAATATTGGTCCATCAGCACTCTGAGATCTTATTCCACTTTGTATTTGAATATCTCCACTGAGGTAACATTATCTAAGTCATGTGCTTGCAAAATCAGAACTATGCTAATAGTTTGCATATAGTCCATTGGTCTCCTGAAGCCTGAATTTTTTTTTTTTTTTTTTTTTTTTTTTTTTTTTTTTGCTGTATGTGGGCCTCTCACTGTTGTGTCCTCTCCCGTTGCGGAGCACAGGCTCTGGACACGCAGGCTCAACGGCCATGGCTCACGGGCCCAGCCACTCCGCGGCACGTGGGATCTTCCTGGCCTGGGGCACGAACCCATGTCCCCTGCATCGGCAGGCGGACTCTCAACCACTGCGCCACCAGGGAAGCCCTGAAGCCTGAATTTTTAATAGATTTTCTGTACTATCTTCAGACAGATATGTCTTTATTTTTTCCTTAAAATATATGTGCTTAAGACAGAACTGACAGCAAATCATTAGCTTTTGGGTAATATCTGTTAGGATATCTTCGACTTCTATGTTCAAATCCTGGGAGTGGTTTGGACATGACTTTTAAAGATGATACTCTAAAGGGAATTACACTATGTTTTGGGTGGTCTATGGAGTTTACATTCTTTCATTACACATGTAGTTAGAAGGGTGATTCTGCACTGAATATACTAAATTCAAGACTTTGTTTTGAAATTTTGACAAGCTACCATTTGTCTTATTTTAAACATGACTAGCTAAAGATGTACCCTAATTCTTTTTTTCCATATGATGAAATAATAAGGCATGCTACTTCAGAAGGCCTCTTGAAAAAGTGTCTTATGACAATCAACAAACACTTTATATTCATATTACCTCTTGAGACCCTTATAATAGCAATTGTAATTTTATTCAATCCATAGGTTTAAAAAGTCATGATGGTTCTTCACACACTTATATCACAAACCAAGTGGGCTTAAGATGTAATCTTTTCAGTAATGTATGTTAACAAATTCTATTAGAAATAATTGAATAATTAAATGTTAGAATATTGGGAATGAAGTAGGGTCTTTCCAAAAAACTTGCCAGTTCTAAAGTTGCTTATTGTAGAGAAGAGGATCCATTTACTTGAGGCATTGAGTCCCAACTTCTAACTTTATAGATTAGGAAACTTAAGCCCAACAATATTTAATGATTTCTCTAACATCACACAATTGGTTAATAACAAAGTGGAAAAAAGACAGGAGACCTGTTACTCAGTCTGGTTCTTCTTCCCAGTAATTCATAGAGAGATATGTCATAGAGTTGTGAGATCATTGTGGATAATATAGTTAGAGCACCATTTCTAACAGATTAGAAAGTTGATGCTACAGACTTCCAGTTTTGAAAACATCATGGACTTGGCTACTGTAGACCAATGCCCATCTACAAATACAAAGAAATAATGAATAAAATCATGTGCATGGATCATATGTAAAAGGGACCCACCTACTAATCTTGAAGCATCTGCCAGGGAGGAAGGAACCAGGTGCAATACTCTTTGGGGACACAGTCACTGCTGGGAGCCATTTATGTGATCTCGAATTACCTTGTTAATACCAGTGCTGGTGGGTGGCATTTTGGAAAAGATAAACAAAATTGACAAACCTTTATCTAGACTAACCAACAGTAATGAGAAAATTAGAGATGAAAGGAGAAGTTAAAAGTGTTACTACAGAAATACAAAGACTCACAAGAGACTGATATGAATAATTATACCCCAACAAATTGGACAACCTAGAAGAACTGAATTAATTCCTTGAAACGTGCAATCTTCCAAGACTGAATCATGAAGAAATAGAAAATCTGAATAGACTGATTACTAGTAAGGAGATTGAAACAGTAATAAAAGTCTCCCAAAAACAAAAGCCCAGGGCCAGACGGCTTTATTGGCAAATTCTACAAAATATTCAAGGATGATTTAGTACCTATACTTCTCAAACTCTTCCAAAAAATTAAAGAGGGGGAAAGCCTTGCAAACAAATTTTATGGAGCCAGCATTATGCCAATACCAAAACCAGACAAGGACACCATAAAAGAAGAGAAAATTACAGGCCAGTATTCTTGATGAACATAGATGCAGAAATCCTCATGGAAGTATTAGCAAACAAATCCAATAACACATTAAAAGAATAATATAGCATGATGAAGTGGGATTTATTCCAGGGATTCAAGGATGGTTCACGATTCACCAGTCAATAAATGTTATGCATCACATTAACAAAACAAAGGGTAAAACTCATATGATCATCTCAGTAAATGCAGGAAAAGCATCTGTCACAATTCAGCATCCATTTATGATAAAAACTCAACAAAGTGGGTATAGAGGGAGTACCTCAACATAATAAAGGCTGTAAATGAAAAACCTACAGCCAACATCATTCTCAGTGGTGAAAAACTGAAAGCTCTTCCTCTGTGATAAGGAGCAAGACAAGGATATTCTCACTACATTTATTCAACATAGTATTGGACGTCTCAGCCACAGCAGTTAGGGGAGGATGTAGATCCTGTCCTTTGGTTGAGAGGTCTTTTTTGTGATGTCTAGCTGTTAAAATCTGAAGAGTCACTTTTTACAAGAGATATTTTAATACCCTCAATGATTTTCATATTTTTACTAAAAATTCCAAGACTGTCAACACAATCAGATTTATGCAGACTAGATGACATGGTGCCTGTTTATTATTACAACTTGATGTCTAGACCAGTACGTTTCAAACTTAAATGTGCCTACAGATCACTTTGGAATCTTGTTAAAAATGCAGATGCTTTTCCAGTAAGCCTGGGTAGGGCCTGAAACTTTAATTTCTACCAAATTCCCAGGTGATCTAGATGCTGCTGGTCTAGGGATCATGCTTCAAGTAACAAAAACATTAGTATATATATAATTTTTACATCCACAATTGGTGGATTTTTCAGAACATAAGAGAATATCCTAAGTTCTTATTTGAGACCTGAACAAAACAAACATCAGTGTAGTGAGACAACTTGCATAAGGACGCTCTGGTTTGTAGCAGTGCTGGAATTAAAAACTAATTTCTGTTGATTCTAACAACTTCAGGGACTCTCATATTTATTATGTTGATTCCATGCTCTTTTGTTCACTTAGTAAAAGTGCTGCATTCATAGCCCTGATTCATTGTCACTGTCTGGTTTTCAGCTCAAGCAGGTACTGGAAATATAAACATGCACACAGAAAGACAGATTTATCTGTTTATCAGCCAAGCTTTTTCAAAGCAAAGCCCAGGATGCAGAGAGATTGTTGATAGATACTAAAATTTTGACACCTGGGAGTGTATTTTCAGCAACAAGATGAGTAACTTGGGCTAAAGGGGACTGATGAGAATAAAGCTCAGATTTATTAAGGACCTTTCCAGTGAGTGGGTTGTATCCTTTCTCAAAGCAAAAATAAATTGTCTATAATTCCAATTATATGATCCTGCAACATGTAGTTTAGCTTTGATTAACTGCTATAAATCACCATCATCTTCTTAATCCTGTATATATTTGGTATCATGCTTTAACATCTGTAAATTAAAAATACTGTGGTAGTCAATATATTTCTGAAAGAATACTCTCAGAATATACCATATTTCAGTTAGAGGTTTTTAAAATAACTCCAGTGACTGTCTTTTGTGCAATAAAATGCATGATTTCTGCACTTCCCATTTGATTATTAAACCTACTGTGTAGCAGAATCAGTGGTCTGGGAACATCTATTTACCCCCCATGCAACATTCTTATTTAGTGTGGATGAGAGAAAGTCTGCTGGGGCCAATCTTTTCGTTGGGTTTCTACCAGTTTTATCTTTGGATAAAAAGATATGCAAAAAGCATACAGTATTTCTGTCTATTCAAGATGGATATCACAGTCCCCTTAGCAGTTTGGGTAATAACATGTTTTGGTCATTATGTGACTTTGGGTAAGCTTAGCATTTGGAGCCTCAGTTTTTGCATTTATGACATGAAGATAGTAATATCTATCTTCCAGGGTAATGTGGGTAAAATGACAGCATATTTAAAAGCATTTAACCAGCACTTGGCATGCTAAGCTCTTAGGAAATACTCTTTTCTTCTTATTCCGTGAAGCATTTAATATCTCCAAGAACAAGTTGTAGCAAAATGATAATTCTCTTTATTTATTTACCTCAGGCACCTAGAATACTCTTGGATAAGTGAAATAAGTTTTACTTGTAACTGGACAATTAATAGTGTAAACTTACTGTGGGAAAAGTAAAGGAAGCATGCTTTCCAGAACCAGTTAAAAATTAGTTTTGATAATCTATTATTTCATATGCCCCAAATTGCTTCATCTATTAGCATGTATAAATGAGAGTTAATGATAAATAATAGCAACCCAAATCAGCACTAATGTGCATAGACATTTTTCATCATGTAGCTATAATGGTATTATTAGTATCAATTTCTTGGTTATATATTGGAGGGGTATTGGAGGGGGATTTTTGAATTTTGTAAAAATCATATTTTTGTCCCTATATAGGTACTTAATCGAGGAGAGTAAGTCCCTTTTAAAACCAGAATATATGGTGAATGAACAAATATGGCTGGTCCAGACATAGCGTGTGTGTCTAAAAGCATGCATTTTTCTCTCTTGCAATTCCATGAGCTTCTGAGAAGAGGTACTTTCCCCTTCCTTCTAGTTGCTGTTAGGTACTACTGGTGGGTTTATGAATATGCCATATTTGTATCAAGTCATCTGATTATTCTGGGCCTTTTCACCCCATCCAAGTAAAATCATCATCTTCTTTGACAGAATTGTGATAAATATTTATTTGCGGGTTTTAAACAACCAATGTCAGCCCTGTGACATAATGAAACAGTGACTTTATATGATTTGATGCCACACAGATACGTCAGTCAGGTCTGTACCATTTAATTAGCTGGACATGAGTTTACAGATAGAGTTGACTCAGTTGTAGCTGGTCCCATTGTCTGGTTAGAGTGGAGTGAATACAATTATGTAATTATTATGATGTATAATGTACATTGAAATACATTATAATGTGTGATACCCGCATGTTCACTTCGCAGCCCCTCTCTGGGATTGCAGGAATGTCTGTTACTAAGAGCTTAGGTGCTATGTTTCCAGAAAGAAGTTACACAAACATCAAGGGAGTTTAATCATTATGATCTATAATAAATCATCATCCTCCAGTTAAGTCTGAGGCAAACCCAAACTAGCATGTGCTTAACATAAACCATGTATATTTCATTGCTCATTTACTCATTCATTCACTTGTTACACAGATATTTTGGAGTTCCTCTGAAATTCTCAGTACTGTGCAGTATAGTTATAAACACAGGCCTTGCCTGAAGGGATTTAACAGAGCAGAGTGAAAACTAGGTGAACAGATATTCACTATACCTTCTGACTAGGCCTGTCCTCTTTGGAGCACAGAGTATATGGAAAACTTCACAGGGGAGGTGACATTGGAACAGGATGGTGAACAGTAAGTAGGAGACAAGACACAGAGCACTTGTAACAGAAGGTTATTTAGAGCAAGAATTAATGATTACTTTGTACTGCAATTTTTAGCAGTAAAAAATGTTTTACTCATCAGGTCAATAATGTTTCTAGAATCTTTAGAATTTTATTCCCCCCCCAACAAAACAAAACAATTCTATTTCATCTTTCATTGATCTGAAAAGACTGAAAAAATATAATTTTCCCAGTGTTTCAGCCTTCTGTGTTTGCCCAATGAAATGTGAACAGTCTTGCGTAATGCTGAAAGTTGACTTTAAACCTTTTCTGAATGCTCGACACTTACCTCTCCTGAAAGCCTGGTGTGGTGTTCACTTTTTCTTCTGGCATAATAATAATCACAGTGCTGATGGTTGTGAATGTTCCCCAGGGCTCTGTGGTGGGTACTGTGCAAGGTATTACTGCTTTTATTAAGCAGTTTATAATGTTAATTAAGAATTGACATGGCCATGGTAAATTAGCGTGAGACAATACATAATGAAATGCTAACTCCTTGGAAAAGGAGAGATTCTTTTTTAAGTCTAATAGCATTTTTTTGTGTGTCTCAGTTATTCTTGTATACCTGTATTAACACCACCCCACGTAGGTTTGCAACTCATCAGAGCAAAGACTGTGTTTTTATACAGATACTCTGCATCAGTGGTACTCAACCAGGGGATAATTTTGTTCTCAAGGAAATAATTGGCAATATCTAGAGATACTTTTAGTTCTTACAGCTGGGGAGTAGGTGCTATTGGTATCTGATAGGTAGAAACCAGGAATGCTACACTGTACATGATGCATTGTACATTGCACATGATAGCTTCCTCAACAAAAAATTATGTGGCCCGAATATCAGTAGTATTAAGGCAGAGCAACCCTGCTGTACACTATACCTAAGGTCATTCTGTGACTTAGATGTTAGCTTATAGGTTTATGCCTCAGTATAAAAGGGAAATTAATTAACCAGTGTGTGTATGCAACTATATTGGAATAAGAGCTGAATAATTAGGCTGGAAATTGCATGCTCTGCTATAAAACAGAACTGAATCTTTTCTTTTATAGAATAAAAACATTTTCACATAAAATAGCTGAAGAAACAGTTCCTCGATTAACATTGTGTGACCATAACATTAGTGACTTTGTTCTGTAAGTGTACACTCAAGCACTGATTGTAACGATAGACACAGGCATTGCTCTCATTAAGTCTATAATTTCATGGGCTCAAGAGAGATGCTAAACAAATAATTATAGTAATGCCTATTAAATTAAAATTTAGATGAGTGTTTTATGATACACGGGGTTATCTAAGAACTGTAGGAGGACCTGAGTTAGAAAGGTCTGACAAAAGTTCCCATTTAAGTAGAAAAAGGGAGTGAGAGTTGACAAAGCCAAGGAAGAACCCCAGGCAGAGGGAACAGCACAGGCAAAGTGGGAGGTAGGAAAGGGCTCGGTGCACTCGAAGAACTGTCAGGGGTCAAGTAGGACCAAGCATAGCAGTTAAGGAGAGTGTCTTGAGAATTAGGCAAGACCCAGATCAACCTAGGTACTGTAAGGCCATGTAAAGAATTTTTAACTTTATTCTAAAAATAAGATTCGACTTTTAAGACTTTCAAGCAAGAGAGTGACTATGTTAAGATTCACATTTAACGCCTAATATAGACATTTAGAAAACATTATATTCTAAGTTTCTACAGGAGCCTCTCTTATAATACTCTAATGATGGAAGGGCCGTGGGTGTCCGTACCTGAACCAATCAAGGCCTGGTGGATTCTCTCATCTATAGATGTCCAAGTCTCCCCTCTTCTATGCTTCTCCCTTAGTGAACCTGGTTTTTAATCCATTTGTGGTAAAACATCACTTTATGCGATACCAAAAGGAGGCCAGCATCTTTCAAATGCCTCCTGTGTAACAGGTAAGGGAACTAACATTTATTGGTTATTTACCAAGTGTCAGTACTCAGCTAAGCATGTCACAGCTATCCTTCCTCTAAGGCAAGTGCCGTTTTTAGCATAAAAATCAGAAAATCAGGTCTCAGATCTTAAGGGACCCTACTAGTTTGGGATCCCACAGCCAGTAACTGGTAAAGATGTGATGAAAGTTAACCTCTCTGATTCCCAAAACTCTACTTTTCTCTGTATATACTACAGGAGATAGATTATTTTTATGTCTTGTTTTTGAGCTTACAGTAACCATGTGAAGCAGATACGATTTTGCCTCTTTTTTTTTTTTTTTTTTTTTAAGATGGGAAAATTCTGTCCAGGGGGTCTTTGTTAACAACTCCTGGGAGATGCAGTTTAGATCCACATGGGTCTGACTCCAAAACCGTATTTTCTTTTCACTGCACCTTTATGCTGTCACCAAAAATTACCAAAGTCTAACATCTTCCCTCTTTTTATAGACTTCTGTGCATATGCAAAAAACTGGTCCGCATTCTCTTCAGAGTAGCTTTCTATATAATTTAAAGTCCTCTTCAAGGTGGTATTGACAGCAAGCTTCATAAAGGGTGGAATATAGTAATTCTGCTGAAGACTGAAACAATAAATAGCAAGGGAACACATAATCTATAGCTTTAATGTAGGTGATTTCCTACAAATTGAAAATAAATAATGCGTATTTATTTGAAAATAAATATGCATAATGAATATTTCCAATTTTATGATCACTTCTTAATGATCACTGAATAATGGAACATTTATAACAGACTAGGCAAATTTATGTTCCGGCCGTCTCAGGACCAGAGCTTTGCTTGGATGTGGTGCTATCCTATTTCAGTGCTACTCCGTAACCTTGTGTTTTGTGGGCAACATGGAAGAGTTCTACTAAACTAAGTTAGGAAATCAGATAGCCCTGGGTTTGAACTCTAGTGCTGAAACCAGCTGGCAGTATAACTTTAACTTTTTGATCCTCTGAGCCATATTCTATAAAATGGAAGTATTTCTCTCAGAGGAATTGTCAGAATATTTTTACAGTGCCTAGAACAGGATCAGATAGGAACCCAGTAAACTATCATAGTTTCTACACTTGCTGTTTTCAAGAACCACTAAGTGTTGGCATGTCAGAGGAGGAAGGGGTGTTGCTGCAATCTTTGAAAGTGATGACAATAAAATTTCCATTTTCCAAACTGTCAAATGTTAGCCTGAGTTACATCATTTCTGGCATTCTTCAATAATACAGCCATTCTAGATCTCTTAATTTAGTTGAATCCCCGAAGAACAGTTAAATTGTTATATAATGCAGCTTTACTTAAGAAGCAAATGATGTCAATGGAGAGTGTATTGCATTTTGTTTTGGAAGTTGCAAGGAAAAGGAAAAATTATGCAGAATCTGATTTTATGAATCTTGGTTTCCTGTTAATTGAAAGCATCTATTAATGATTCCAACAAAGTTAAAAAAAATTGTTACTATTTTTAAGAGAGACAACTCTGTGGTGAATCTAGGCCATTGCCATGACAATACCAAGCCCTGCAATTTCTTTCTTCCTTTTTTGCCTCTGTGTGTGTGTGTAGTTTATTCTGCTTCAAATATACTATTTTTATAGTCCACAAAATACTCTTAATAATGCTGCAATTTAACTTTGTAGTGGAGACCTTTTTCAAACCATTTATTTATCCTTCGGGGTTAAGGAAGTTACAATATTTTGTTTTATTTTATTTCTTTAATTGAACACAGCGACTTTCTTTTGATTTCCTAGATTTTGCAGGTAAATGTTCTTTATTTTTAAATTTAATTTAATTTTATTTTTTTGGGTGTGTTAGTTTCTGCTTTATAACAAAATGAATCAGTTATATATATACATATGTTCCCATATCTCTTCCCTCTTGTGTCTCCCTCCCTCCCACCCTCCCTATCCCACCCCTCTAGGTGGTCACAAAGCACCGAGCTGATCTCCCTGTGCTATGCGGCTGCTTCTCACTAGCTAGCTATTTTACGTTTGGTAGTGTATATATGTCCATGCCACTCTCTCACTTTGTCCCAGCTTACCCTTCCCCCCTCCCCATGTCCTCAAGTCCATTTTCTAGTAGGTCTGCATATTGTGTGTATTTCACCTGGTGACTTAAGCACTTTTCTAAATATCTAATTTTGAGAGAACCTGTGGTAGTTATTTAGTTTAGTATTATTATTTTATCATGGGAGAAAAGACCACAAAGGGATTTGAAACAGTTGTAGTAAGTACAGGTAATAATTTATCCAGCATTTCTTCTCATCAGCGCAAAGTGACCATATTTGGTTTAGTCTCACATTTTCTTTGGTCTGTACTTCATTATCTCTTTCTGAAGATTCATCTGCCTCTGGATCCTTATGTGGATAAAAATTCCCACCATTATCTGTGCAATAGAGAGTCTCATCTTGCCGTTCACTGTTCTCCATCATCTGTGCTAAATGTGCTGTTGTCATCTCTGTTCTGATCAGGTTTTCCACTATTTCTCAGGCCTAGTCATATTAATCTTATTGATGTGTCATTACGTTAAACACAAATTAGTCTTTTCAAATTCTACTCTACTGGTTAATAATAAAGGAACAAGGAAAGGAGGGGATGGAAGGAGAGAAAAAGTAAAAAAGAGAGAGATGGTAGAGTGCAGACATTTGCTCTTTACCTCCCATGAGTGAGTGATGCTTTTCACCGAAGTGAGATTGAGATGAGATGAGATGAGATTCTGCTCTTCTAGTTCCCATGTGACCACCTTGCCAGGTCCAGTGTGATTCTAGAGTGTAAATATTAATAATTGTTAGGCAATGTGACCCTTAAATGCCAGTCAGAAGTCAACTAGGTATAGTGTTCTGTGAAGAAACAGTGATCTGTTCCAATGCTAGGGTAAAATAAAACAAAAACATAAAAATCTTTCCATGTTGGGCCTATTGAGAGAAGGTAAATTACTTCCATTCCCAACAGGGCAACTCCATAATGAATGAAGTTAATTTTCATTATATGATATTTTCAACTTATTCTTTGAGTCTTAACTCTCAGTTCTACTCTTCTGCTTTCTGTACTGATTTCTCTCTGTCTTCGGGAAGCAAATTCCTTTCTTGACTATATCCTTTCCTGAGAAGTGAATCTGTACATCTTCACATTTTGTAATTAAGTGAAAGCCCAGGAAGCTAAATTCATCAAGTCAAGTTTGTCAGTTTGCATCCAAAAAAAATTTTTTTTAAATAAGTGATCCATAAGAGAATAAAATTCAGGACCTAAATTCTGGGCTTCTGATGTAAAATCCATACCTCTTTTCATTCTTAACATACTTGTTTTTTTTTTCTTTTTAAGATTTATTTTATTTATTTTTTTAGACAGCAGGTTCTTATTAGTCATCCATTTTATACACATCAGTGTATACATGTCAATCCCAATTGCCCGATTCGTCACACCACCACCACCCCCTGCTGCTTTCCCCCCTTGATGTCCATACATTTTTCTCTACTTCTGTGTCTCAATTTCTGCCCTGCAAACCGGTTCATCTGTACCATTTTCTAGGTTCCATATATATGCATTAATATATGATATTTGTATTTCTCTTTCTGACTTCACTCTGTATGAGAGTCTCTAGGTGCATCCACGTCTCTAAAAATGACCCAGTTTTGTTCCTTTTTATGGCTGAGTAATATTCCATTGTATATATGTACCACATCTTCTTTATCCATTCATCTGTTGATGGGCATTTAGGTTGCTTCCATGGCCTGGCTATTGTAAATAGTGCTGCAATGGACATTGGGGTGCATGTGTCTTTTTGAATTATGGTTTTCTCTGGGTATATGCCCAATCGTGGATTACTGGGTCATATGGTAATTCTATTTTTAGTTTTTTAAGGAACCTCCATACTGTTCTCCATAGTGGCTGTTCTCAGTTTACGTTCCCATCAACAGTGCAAGAGGGTTCCCTTTCTCCATACCCTCTCCAGCATTTGTTGTTTGTAGATTTTCTGATGATGCCCATTCTAACTGGTGTGAGGTGATACTTCATTGTAATTTTGATTTGCATTTCTCTGATAATAAGTGATGTTGAGCAGCTTTTCATGTGCTTCTTGGCCATCTGTGTGTCTTCTTTGGAGAAATGTCTATTTAAGGCCTCTGCCCATTTTTTTTTTTTTTTTCTTTTTGCGGTATGCGGGCCTCTCACTGTTGTGGCCTCTCCCGTTGCGGAGCACAGGCTCCGGACGTGCAGGCCCAGCGGCCATGGCTCACGGGCCCAGCCGCTCCGCGGCATATGGGATCCTCCCAGACCGGGGCACGAACCCGTATCCCCTGCATCGGCAGGCGGACTCTTAACCACTGCGCCACCAGGGAGGCCCCTCTGCCCATTTTTGAATTGGGTTTTTTGTTTTTTAATATTGAGCTGCATCAGCTGTTTATATATTTTGGAGATTAATCCTTTGTCTGATGATCCATTTGCAAATATTTTCTCCCATTCTGAGGGTTGTCTTTTCATCTTGTTTATGGTTTCCTTTGCTGTGCAAAAGCTTTGAAGTTTCATTAGGTCCCATTTGTTTATTTTTGTTTTTATTTCCATTACTCTAGGAGGTGGATCAAAAAAGAATTTGCTGTGATTTATGTCGAAGAGTGTTCTTCCCATGTTTTCCTCTAAGAGTTTTATAGTGTCCGGTCTTAACATTTAGTTCTCTGATCAACTTTGAGTTTATTTTTGTGTATGGTGTTAGGGAGTGTTCTAATTTCTTTCTTTTACATATAGCTGTCCAGTTTTCCCAGCACCACTTATTGAAGAGACTGTCTTTTCTCCATTGTATATTCTTGCCTCCTTTTTCATAGATTAGTTGACCATAGGTGCGTGGGTTTATCTCTGGGCTTTCTATCCTGTTCCATTGATCTATATTTCTCTTTTTGTGCCAGTACCGTATTGTCTTGATTACTGTAACTTTGTAGTACAGTCTGAAGTCAGGGAGCCTGATTCCTCCAGCTCCATTTTTTTCCCTCAAGACCTCTTTGGCTTTTCGGGATCTTTTGTGCCTTCATACAAATTTTAAGATTTTTTGTTCTAGTTCTGTAAAATATGCCATTGGTAATTTGATAGGGATTGCATTGAATCTGTAGATTGCTTTGGGTAGTAGAGTCATTTTCACAATATTGATTCTTCCAATCCAAGAACATGGTATATCTCTCTATCTGTTTGTATCATCTTTAATTTCTTTCATCAGTGTCTTATAGTTTTCTGCATATAGGTCTTTTGTCTCCCTAGGTAGGTTTATTATTAGGTATTTTATTCTTTTTGTTGCAATGGTAAATAGGAGTGTTTCCTTAATTTCTCTTTCAGCCTTTTTATCATTAGCATATAGGAATGCAAGAGATTTCTGTGCATTAATTTTGTATCCTGCAACTTTACCAAATTCATTGATTAGCTCTAGTAGTTTTCTGTTGGCATCTTTAGGGTTCTCTGTGTATAGTATCATGTCATCTGCAAACAGTGACAGTTTTATTTTTCTTTTCCAATTTGTATTCCTTTTATTTCTTTTTCTTCTCTGATTGCCATGGCTAGAACTTCCAAAACTATGTTGAATAATAGTGGCGAGAGTGGACATTCTTGTCTTGTTCCTGATCTTAGAGGAAATGCTTTCAGTTTTTCACCATTGAGAATGATGTTTGCTGTGGGTGTGTCATATATGGCCTTTATTATGTTGAAATAGGTTCCCTCTATGCCCACTTTCTGGAGAGTTTTTATCATAAATGGGTGTTGAATTTTGTCAAAAGCTTTTTCTACGTTTATTGAGATGATCATGTGGTTTTTATTCTTCAATTTGTTAATACGGTGTATCACATTGATTTGATATGTGTATATTGAAGAATCCTTGCATCTCTGGGATAAATCCCAGTTGATCATGGTGTATGATCCTTTTAATGTGTTGTTGGATCCTGTTTGCTAGTATTTTGTTGAGGATTTTTGCATCTATACTCATTAGTGATATTGGTCTGTAATTTTTTTTTTTGGTAGTATCTTTGTCTGGTTTTGGTATCAGGGTGATGGTGGCCTCATAGAATGAGTTTGGGAGTTTTCCTTCCTCTGCAATTTTTTTTTTTTTTTTTTTTTTTTTTTTTTTGCGGTATGTGGGCCTCTCACTGTTGTGGCCTCTCCCGTTGCGGAGCACAGGCTCCGGATGCGCAGGCCCAGCGGCCATGGCTCATGGGCCCAGCCGCTCCGTGGCATATGGGATCCTCCCAGACCGGGGCACGAACCCGTATCCCCTGCATCGGCAGGCGGACTCTCAACCACTGCGCCACCAGGGAGGCCCTCTCTGCAATTTTTTGGAAGAGTTTGAGAAGGATGGGTGTTAGCTCTTCTCTAAATGTTTGATAGAATTCACCTGTGAAGCCATGTGGTCCTGGGTTTTGTTTGTTGGAAGATTTTTAATTACAGTTTCCATTTCATTACTTGTGATTCGTCTGTTCATGTTTTCTATTTCTTCCTGGTTCAGTCTTAGAGGGTTATACCTTTCTAAGAATTTGTCCATTTCTTCCTACCTGGGCTCTTTGGTGGGGCTAATGGCGGACTTTGGGAGGGCTCACGCCAAGGAGTACTTCCCAGAACTTCTGCTGCCAGTGTCCTTGTCCTCACGATGATGCATAACCACCCCCCGCCTCTGCAGGACACCCTCCAACACTAGCAGGTAGGTAGGTCTGGTTCAGTCACCTATGGGGTCACTGCTCCTTCCCCTGGGTCCTCATGGGCACACTGCTTTGTGTGTGCCCTCCAAGAGTGGAGTCTCTGTTTCCCCCAGTCCTGTCGAAGTCCTGTAGTCAAATCCCGCTAGCCTTCAAAGTCTGATTCTCTAGGAATTCCTCCTCCTGTTGCCGGACCCCCAGGTTCGGAAGCCTGACTTGGGGCTCAGAACCTTCACTTCAGTGGGTGGACTTCTGTGGTATAAATGTTCTCCAGTTTGTGAGTCACCCGCACAGCAGTTATGGGATTTGATTTAACTGTGATTGCGCCCCTCTTGACATGTCATTGTGGCTTCTCCTTTGTCTTTGGATGTGGACTATCTTTTTAGGTGAGTTCCAGTATATTCCTGTCGATGATTGTTCAGCAGTTATTTATGTTTCTGGGTTCTTGAAAGAGAGAGTGAGAGCATGTCCTTCTACTCCACCATCTTGTCTTTCCTGAGGTATCAGGTATTTCTTGGTAGACTTGACCATTAGGTTGAAACTAATAGTATGAATTTTAATGTGGAAAATTCAAAGTCCTGCAAATATTGACCACACAGATACAAAGATGAGAGACCAGTTCTTATAAGGAATTTCTCTGAGCCTCATCTTCTGATGTATAAAACTGGATATTAACTTGGAATGCTCTATTAGTCCCCAGGCTGCTCCCTTTGGGGAAGAAGGAGACATTTTCAGTAGAAACACAAATTCTTAATCTTTAGGGCTCAACATGTAGTGCAATAAACAGCCTTCTGTTTCCTAGGCAGTTTCAGAGTGGCAATGAAACCTTCATTCTTAACATACATTTTGGCATTATAATTTCCCTCTGTAAAAAAATCAAAGGAAAGGGGACAAAATCTACCTTGACAAGGTCTGTGTCTCTTCTTAAAACTTGACTTCAGAGCCATGTCTTCCTGAGGTTTATTGTCAGCAGTCTTTTTTTTTATTATGTTTGCATAATTTCTTTAATGGCTAAAGAAGGTCATGTTTAATACTTTGTATCCCAACATGTTAAATTTAAAATACTCATGCTAAGCTGTAGTTTGTGGAAACCCCAAATAATAAGGATAAATGCACTTTGTGTGATGTTCAGTCAAATTTAATATATGTGACCTCTTTGATCTGGCTTTATTTAACTTTTTTTTTCTAATAATGTTTATTAAGCATCTGTGTGTGTGTGTGTGTGTATAGGACTGTCCTGATAGAAGACCAAATGGTATATAAGAAAAGAGTAGTTTTTAGCAGAAAAAACAAAAACAAACAAAAAAAATCATAGAAAATACACAGATCTGTAAAAGAAAAATTACTGTATTTCTAGATGTCACATTTTATTATGTTTGGAGAAAACCTCTTGGATGGCACATGTAAAATGTATAAGTTGCTTTTCCAGATTTTTTGTTAAAATAAAGGCACATTACTAAAGCTGTATTGAAAGCTTAAATTATCCTCCTCTCCTTCATATTTTTAGGTTATTTTCAAGAAAATAAAGAAACAAACTATCCTTGAAAATGTAACAATCTTAATTATAGTTATGTGGATAAGTGGGAATAGAATATCCTTCCACTGGTAGAATAATCTCACTTGGCTTTAGCTGAGTCTTTCCCTTTTTTAACATAGGGATAGGACCCATTGAAACTGTTTTATCTGAAACTCCTAAAATGACTCAAAATTTGAACCTTTAACCCTCTTGGCTCTACTTGGTATTGTTAAATTCACCTTAGAATTCATAAGTACTATTATTTTTCTATAGAACTTACCTCCAGATTTATTTAAAGAAGAACCTACTCAATGATTCACTGTGACATTATACAATTCATTGTTTTAAAAATATGCTGATATAGCCATATCACCTCTCTTTTTCTTACCTCTTATTTTGAGATTTCCTTCATCTATGTTTTCATAGTCTGAATTTATATATGGTTGTGTGTGCACATGTACCTATGTCAGCTGTACTCAAAACCAGTTTTTCACTAGAACCACCCTTTCTGAACTTACTTTATTTCCAAGTTCTCTTATCATTTATTGTGATAACCCACAAATTTATACGAGCTAATGGACAATTCATTATTTTCAAGCCATTTTTAAACCTGTTATCAAGCCTGTTTCCTAATATCTATGAATTCTGTGTATTACGGATGGCTGTTTGAGATATAAAATATGAATGAACTGGATTCTTCACATTTCCTTAAATAATAAGAGAAATAAGTAATTTAACTGAAGTGCAAAACTTTAAAATCTCTGACTGTCTTAGGAGATCACTGTTGTGATATTGAAGTGTAAGGTTATGTCTACAAAATAAGGAAACAGATTTTCTTCTCCGGTTAACTCACAGTCATACCTCAAACATTATAAAGAAGCAAATAGGAAAATGCTAATGTAAAATTGGATGGTAAATTAAACTTTCCTCTGTGTGTTGAGCTAAGCATCAGGTCAAAGTATGGAAATATGTCAGTAAAAGTAGTGATTTGCTGATTTTAAAACATAAATGTTGTCCCCATTTCTTTTGAGTTTTGGAAAGCTAGCATCTTAAACTCCTATTCACAAGGCAGGTAAGAAGAATTTCACTCGCTCCTCTTGGTCTTTTAATTATACAGTTACTCTTGTTCTTGCATTAATTAAAATGAAAAATCAGAGCCATTATTATTTAGCAACCTACATTTTTCCCTCTAAGTATCAAATGGCAGGTTCTGACATGAAGAGCAAGAAGTTCTCCAAGGAAGTCTCCTTTGAACAGAGACTATCACAAAGTTGAAGCAATTAGAAAAGTTACCAGAAATCACAAATGTTCTTAATTTTAGACAGAATATAATGCCCCGTGTTACACATAACGGCTTTATCCTCAGGATGTGAACCCATGCATCAGAATGTCCAGGCTATATTAGAAACTGGATGCTTCCTTCCTCTTGCTTGGAAATTAGAAAGATATTTACATTTTCAGAAAAGCACAGGTTCCCTCTCTGAGGTAGAGCCTTGTCTAGCATCTAATGGTGGAAACTACAATGCTTGTCACAGATGTTAAGGAAAGAGAGAGAAAAAAATTGCATTGATTTGGAACTAGCTTCCTTTCTTTTATCCACCATAATAGAGTGGTGGTTTAATCATTTCTCGTAAGTAAAATGTTGTTTCCCTCTTGAGAACGTCTGGGTCTATTTATACTGTGACCACTGTTTTGATACAGAGTGTAATTGTCCATATTGGTAGTCTCTTTTCATACTAAATTTCCTATAGAGACTGTGAACTCATTGAGATTGTAGGCACCTAGCCCCAATATACAGCCTTACTGGCAAAGTGCCCAGCCCTGGGTAACTGAGTAGAGACATCACCTTTAATTCTAGAACATAGGAATCAGTTGTTGTTTGTTTGTTTTTAGTCTTTGCATTCTCTCTGCTCTCTTTAATACACACAACTGGATTTACAGCCTAAAGCCAGAAAAGAGGTTAGTTACCCACATCTAAAGACCTGATATTAGAAAATACATTTGTGATATTTAATATCTTTAAAAACACTTATACAGGACCAATGTTATCCTGTGGTATGCTTAAATCCATTAACTTTTTTTTTTTAAAGCTCACTAATAATATTATATTGAAGAGAACTGTTTCATAACTCTGGTGCTTTGTTTTGGTCTGCCTGAAATCATAAAATGGTCATGAAAATGACTTACAGAAAAACTGGGTTAGAGTGTACCAGAGTCAAGTTCAGTGACATCCAAAAGAATGAAATGAGCACAGATAGAGGAGGGCAAGGTGACTGAGTGATGAAATGCCCCCTACTGCTTCTATTCATGTTTGATCTGACAATATTGGAAGGATAACTGCTTAATGAGACTATTTGATTAAAGACTATTTGCATTTTTTTTTTTTTTTTTTTTTTTTTTTTTTGCGTTACGGGGGCCTCTCACTGCTGTGGCCTCTCCCGTTGCGGAGCACAGGCTCCGGACGCGCAGGCTCAGCGGCCATGGCTCACGGGCCCAGTCGCTCCGCGGCATGTCGGATCCTCCCAGACCGGGGCACGAACCCGCGTCCCCTGCATGGGCAGGCGGACCCCCAACCACTGCGCCACCAGGGAAGCCCCTATTTGCATATTTTTTATCAGAGAAAGTGGTGCTGTAGTTTACAGAATAGTTCTTTTATTCTGAGTATGGTGGTGATCTCAAAGACAGCTCTCCTCTGACTTTTTATAAGTGAATGGGTTATCTGATTTATTGCTTACCAGTGTCGATGTGTTTTTGTCACAGATTCCTAGAGTTTTAGCATTCTAGATGTTTATCCCAGTGTTTCTCACCTCGGAGGTGGATTTAGACCAGTTTTTCAAATTACGTGCTGGGTTCCACATCCACCTTTTTCTATGAAAGAAGCTCAGGCAGACGTTTGTGAAGACCCCACCTCCCCATAGGATTCACTCTCCTGAAAAGTATGATTTGAAAGCAACAAACCGAGGCATAGGGAAAGTTATGGCATTTCTTGGGGTTTTCCTGATGTCATATTTATATTGAGCGAGAATTCAAATCTGACTTCCTTATTTGTGTTTGGGTATAATTTAGAGATGGGAATGGGAGCCTGTGTATAGTGGTTTCTGATCCCTTCAGTATTCTGGATGCCACAGTTGTAGGTAAAAGGACTGACATCTAAGGGCTTTACTTCTTATACTTTCCCCTCTTTGCTAACTCAGTAAATAATCCCACCATCCATTTTATCAAAGGAGTCAGAAATTTGAGCCATCCATGATGACTCAAATTTTCCATAAAGTTCGCTTCCCACCACACTTGGCATAAACACCATACCCTTTTCATGGCTCACACATCCCTGCCTGACTTTCAAGCCTCTGTTTTGTAATAGTTTTTCAAGGCATTTAATACCTTTTAAAAGTCTCCTTAATGGTCACCTTTCAGTAAAACTCATCCTTAACATGCTTTTTAATTACAGCTCCCAACTCCAATGCTCTGAATCCTCTTTCCTTCTCCACTTTTTCTTCTTTTTCTCCAGCAGTTGTCATGGCATCTGCCTCTGCATCCTGGAAGATGCCTGCAAAGAGGGCACTGATTTTTGCCTGATCACTGATGTAACCCAGATGTCTAGAAATAATGCCTTCCGCATTGTAGGCTCTCAATAAATATTTGTTGAGTGAATGAATATTTAGTCAGGAAAAGTTTTTGTGTTTTTTGTTCTTTTAATTAATTAATTAATTTATTTATTTTTGGCTGCATTGGGTCTTCGTTGCTGCGCGTGGGCTTTCTCTAGTGCAGCGAGCAGGGGCTACTCTTCGTTGCTGTACATGGGCTTCTCATAGCGGTGACTTCTCTTGTTGCAGAACATGGGCCCTAGGCTCATGGGCTTCAGTAGTTGTGGTTCACGGGCTCAGTAGTTGTGGCTCACGGGCTTAGTTGTTCCATGGCACGTGCGGTCTTCCTGGACCAGGGCTCGAACCCATGTCCCCTGCATGAGCAGGGATATTCTTAACTACTGCACCACCAGGGAAGTCCCAGTTTTTGTGTCGTTTAATCATTATTTTTTGCTCCCCCAGTAGACTAAGATTCATGAAGATAGAGAAATGGTATGTTTGCTTTTTGTGCTAAGGATTGTATCCCCAGTGCATTGCACATAGTAGTCATGTAACGTATATTTTTGAATGAATGAATGAAGGAACTAAAAAAGGACTTGAACAAATTGTAATATTCATGTCTGTTAAAATCTTCCCTGCAGTCCTCACAGAAGCTCAAAGCTAATGTGATGCTGATTTCTATCAAATAATTTCCTTTGGCAGGTGATGATTGGGAAACATGCTAAATAATCAAGTGCTTGTAGTTGTAATATTTATAATACAGCAGTTGGCCAAGTCCTGTAAGTATACAAATAATGTTTTCAGTGGAGGAATTAAAACCAGATTAAATCCAGCATCTGATTACTTTGTGCTGTTTGGTTTAGAGAAGAACAATTTCATTTCATTTAAATAAACAGTCATCATGTTTTTATGTATAAACGATGATACAGGCTCTGGTAATAAAGATTTATATTTCTGCTTAGAGTAGGAAAGTTGCATAAACATGATCATTCTCATTATAATCTTTTGTTAAACCCTCAGTGGAGTTATGACAAGCCCTTGCAGTAGCTTTATTTATTTAGGTATGTATGTATGCATGTATGTTGAAGACATATGCTTCAGAGGCTTAAGACTTGCAAGACTGAAGCAGTGATATGAAGGAGGCATAAATGATTTTTTTTTTTTTTTTTTTTTTTGTGGTATGTGGGCCTCTCACTGTTGTGGCCTCTCCCGTTGAGGAGCACAGGCTCCGGACACACAGGCCCAGTGGCCATGGCTCATGGGCCCAGCCGCTCCACAGCATGTGGGATCTTCCCAGACCGGGGCACGAACCTGTGTCCCCTGCATCAGCAGGCAGACTCTCAACCACTGCGCCACCAGGGAAGCCCGGCATAAATGATGTTTAATGCTTGCTGAATACCCAGAACTACGATAATTGTGTGATGAGTTTTGAAAATAATGGTTTTATGTGATTGATTAACTAAAAGACTGTGGAACATTCTGGCTGGAAATATATGATAGGATATAGAATATAAAAGGCAGCAAACGGTATGGCTAATTTGTACATTCTTCCCTGTTCATTAAAGTATGTGACATGTGCCATGCTGAAAGGTCCATAAAAGAAGGGTATTTGTACTTCAGAAACTTGCAATGAGAAACAGAGTTGAAATTTGACATCCGGTTCCAGTCCTTAGTGTCTTGTAAAACACATGTTTAGACAGGAAAGAAATGTTTCCAAGACAATTCCATTACCTTTCAGAACTGGCTAGCTGGCATTCAGAGTCTGACTGGAATGTTTTTATCTATTCAGTTCTTGAAAAGGAGAAAACAGGCAGGAGATGATAGAACAATTGAATGGGAGTCAGGAGATCTGGAGTCTAGTGTCAGGTGGGCTCTAATAAATTGTTTGACTTTGGAAAAATCACTTTATTTCTATAATCCTTCCCAACACCCAATTTAAGATAGGATGGAACACTGAGGTTAGAGGACTTAATCTCAAAGGTTCATCCAGTAATTACAGATATGGGAAGCAATGTTGATCTTTCGTGAACATCAGAAAAGCTGTGTTAGGCCCTGCATGGCCGAGGCAGAGTCTTACTCCTTGAGGGTACTGGCTGATGAAATAAATATTGCTACTTAGATATGAATGAAATTTCTCTCCCTGAACCTATTTCCTCGTCTTTAAAATAGAAGACTCTTCTTCTGTACTTCCCAGGAATGGTGTAATTTTCAAAAGGATTCAAGCAGGTAGAAGTGTTTTATTAACACTGAAAACCAAAGTAAGAATTAGAGAAGTATGGATGTCATGATTATATGCTAAACACTTCCAAATGGATACACTGCTTAGAAGATGTTAGGGAAAAACCCGAACGAACTTTTGGGCCAACCCCATATTTGCTTGGTATCTTGAAGCAAGTTTTGTTTTTTGTTTAACCCACCCGCACCCCAAGAACACAATTTTTAGCGTTTAGACCAATTCTAAACTAGTATAAGCAAGTATTAAAATTTTAAATATCTTAATGGCTTCTAAACAGAACTCTAATATTTGAGAGAAGTGACAAAAATAATAATTGGTGTCTAGAGCAAATATTAAGTTGTGATTTTAAAGCTTTTGTAATTATATTTGGGTAGATAGATTGCATGTGAATAGTAGCATGCCAAAGCATTTTAAAGGATTTCAGTTCTAGAAAAGCTCTTTAAAGGTCACCCTGATTAAGGCAATGTTTTTGAACCACTATAAAGCAGATACTATTATTGGAAATTCGTTGCAGTAGCAAGGAATGGCATTTTACTTACAGTTTAAACTTTTTAGGTTTAATTTGGAAAGCAAAAATGATCTTTTTGGGGGTTCCTGATCTCTCACTGAAATGACATTTTAATCAATAATAATGATTTCTTTCCTATGATTGGGAGGACTTTTGTTCTCCAGGGTGCGTGGCATGCATAATTAAGCAGCTCTATTTTAGAACCCCTGAGGGAAAGGGTTCTTTTGTAAGGTAAGTGTCTAATTCAGCAAAGGAAAATGAGCTCCTGAGGTAGAAGGTGATATTCAGGAACACTCATTTACAACCTTCTATCTATAGGTCACGGAGTAAATTGGCCTGGGAGGGACATCCAGGATTTCCCTTCCCTGGCTCACAGATAGAGCTTCACGTAGTACAAATAGGCTGTGCAGGGAATGCTCTCTTCAAATCCTTCTATAGTGAAGTTGACTTCCATGCTTCTTGATGCAGTTTTAACTCTAATAATAACTAGAAAGAAGAGTTGTTCTTTTCCCTTTTGATGTCATATCAGCTGTTGATATTAAAGCGTTTAACGTAGGGACTTCCCTGGTGGTCCAGTGGTTAAGACTTCACCTTCCAGTGCAGGGCGTGCGGGTTCGATCCCTGGTGGGGGAGTTAAGATCCCACATGCCTTGTGGCCAAAAAAAACCAAAACATAGGGCCTCCCTGGTGGCGCAAGTGGTTAAGAGTCCGCCTGCCGATGCAGGGGATGCGGGTTCGTGCCCCGGTCTGGGAGGATCCCATATGCCGTGGAGCGGCTGGGCCCATGAGCCATGGCCGCTGGGCCTGCGCATCCAGAGCCTGTGCTCCGCAACGGGAGAGGCCACAGCAGTGAGAGGCCCACATACCGCAAAAAGAAAAAAAAAAAAAAAAAAAACAAAAACCAAAACATAAAAAACAGAAATAATATTGTAACAAATTCAATAAAGACTTTAAAAAAAAGAGTTTAATTTTTAAATGTTACTGGTGAATATCATTAACTACCCAGTATTCTTCATAGAGTAGGTATTTTGGAGTCTGTTGCACTATCACGTAACTAGAAATGCCCAGAGCTATTGCTCACTTGTCTTTTATCTCTGTGTACATAAGGACATCATACATTCCTGATGGACCATTCTAAAGTGCCAGGGCTTCTTTGAAAAAAAAAAAAAAAGGCTATGTTTCTAATGAGAAATAATTATTAGAAGCAATAAAATATTTATGCTTTAGTCATTAAACATGATTGACCATGAGAAAATTAAAAAGTCTCAAAAGCCAAAACTCTCATAAATACAGAAAATATAAATGAATGTTTAAATTGTTATCTAACGATGAAATAAAAGATCATATTCTTTGAGCTCTGATGCTAATCAAGTGTCACTGGTTGAAATATTGATAAAATAAATAAGAAGACAAATGACTTCTCTAAAATGCTAGACCTATATATATAGACATAGGATAGCATTTTATGCCAAAGTCGGTTACTTATTTGAGCAAATTCAAAATACAGTGATTATTGTTAAATTGAGTGATATATTTTAAAAAATGAAAATCTATCTGACAGTATACATATAATGTGTTATCTTAAAAAGTCATGGTGCAGATCTTTTCCAGTCACAAGAGTTTTACTGAGACTGCATATTGTTTGAAATTAATCAACAAGTTGATGACAGTAGACAGTTTCTAGTGTTTCTAAATATATGGCATATCTCTGCCACAAAATAGAAATCGCTACCTTAGGGGCATTATTTTTCATACAGAGAGTATCTGTAAGACAAATTATTTATAAACAAGCTTCATCTTTGCCAAAATGTTATGCTGTTTCTGTTTTCCTTGGTATGCCAAAAGTCTTTGTACCTTTTTCCCCCTCACTTTTTTGCTTTTGCCTTTTTTCTTACTTTTTTTTTTTTTTTTTTGGCCAAAACTGAACGAGATGGGTCATTTTGAAGATAGAAAGTTTATTACAGTGGCCTTGTTTTCTTCAGGGCTTTTCAGTACTCAGTAATATGACTGCTCAGCTTCTCTAAAGAAAAAGGCCACACAGATACATCAGTTAAGTCACAGATGCTTTTCCTCTTTTTCTAGAGATAGAGGAAGCCCATGATTGCTTAAACACAAAGCTTCTGTCCAGTGCTGAAAGGTGCTGTGGCTGGAACAGAATTCAACTCATCTGCCCAGGGACCTGCTCTGTTTGGAACATCTCCAAACGAAAATGATTCTTTTTTTCTTTCTTCTTTGTCAGTCTTCAGTCACTGTTTTTATGTCATGAAGTGTCACCAGGTTTATGTGCCTGTCCACATTTCATAAAGTAGAGAGGATACATGATAAAAATCTCAGGATAGCATCATAAATCATCCATGCCTGTGAATTGCTTGGAAATGTTAAACGCCTTGGTTTCGGTCCAGATGTTCAACTCGCCCCTTTTATACCAGCCTGACATACATCAATTGGAAAAAAAAACAACAACACAGGTGGTTCTACAAAATGTCTCTTGTTCCCTTGCAGCTTAACATTTGGTGTATTTTCCTTTTTCTTCTTACTTTGCTATTTATTGAAGCATAGAAGGGTGCCCCACCTTCCGGGAAAGCTGTGTTCTACAATTCACAAAAGCTAAGGAAATGTGAGATAACTACCTACTGTTCTGTTCCTGAGTGACAGTAGAATGTTAGTAGTTGAATAAAGGCATGTAGTCCCAGAACTTCTTTAGGGCCTCCACTCTAAATTTGAAGTTATCAGTAATCCATGCATCAGATAGAAATTGATATTCTGTTTCGCACTATTCTTCTAACTTTTACTATTGGACTATTTAATTGAAACAATAATTCTTATTATATAATCTCTAATCCAAACCAGAACATTTGCCTGTTTGTATGTTCCTAGTAATTGCCCAATGTATATTAGTGGTGATGATGACTGATGATTTATCTTATGAGGAGAACCAAGAATATTGGGAGCACATGAAAGGCAGATTACCTTTCTTTTTTTGGATGGGGAAGATAGGAGCAAGTCAGGAAAGTCTTCAAAGAGATGGTGATGTGTGAAGTGGGCTTTGAAGTGTAGGTACTTGTGTATCACCAGGCAGTCTCTGAGATAAAGGTGTTTTTAAGCACAGTCCACAGAGTTGTCGCTGTTTTTTAGGTCTTTTTACCTCAAGAATTCTTATTTCTCAATTTTCATGTTTTCTTAATTTCTCTATAGTTTTATGGAAGGAGGCACTCATATGTAAAAATTATATGCCTAATATTTAATATGCTGTAATATTCCAACTTTTGGTGTCTGCTTTCTGCTCTCACCTTGGTTGTCTGCTGACCATGTGTTGACTCATTATCATCAGCGTACAGGTCTGAGATGGTTTTAAGGCACCAGCTGTATTAACACAAAAAGAAAATGACCTAGATCTCTTCTCATATCAGTTTCCAGGTACAATATCCACTCTTTTTTTTTTTAACATTAAGGTGTTATTAGTGTTTCTGATAGCTCCACTCTAGGATAGGATGCAAATAGCATGCGTAGCACACTGTCTTTAATATAGATGCCACCTTGAACTGTGCTTCATTATACAGAGTATTAATAGAATGATGGGTTGTACCTGCAAGGCACAGTCTTTCTCTCTATCTCCTTCACCCACACACAGATCGTTAAGTCACCGCGAGATGTGTTGTCCCTGGGCACTAGTAAAGCTTTCCTCTCTGGAGACGTGACACCTTCACGGGAAAGGACAGGCAGCTTTCATTGTCTGTGTACACTATCACACTAATTTTATATTTGAGGTTTTGTTTTTTTTTTTTGGAAAAAGAGCGCCATTATAGCTAAGAATACAGTAAAACTGAAGCTGCCCAGAATATTTATAATATATATGTCAGCCTAAAATATTTTTAATAAACAAACAAAATGTCAATGCAGGGGCTTCCCTGGTGGCGCAGTGGTTGAGAGTCCGCCTGCCGATGCAGGGGACACGGGTTCGTGCCCCGGTCTGGGAAAATCCCACATGCCGCGGAGCGGCTGGGCCCGTGAGCCATGGCCGTTGGGCCTGTGCGTCCGGAGCCTGTGCTCCGCAACGGGGGAGGCCACAACAGTGAGAGGCCCATATACCGCAAAAAAAAAAAAAAAAAAAAAAAAAGTCAATGCAGAGGTTTCTTTTTCTAAAGGAAAGAGTTAGTAAAAGGTGAGCTCCCACCAGCTATTGTGGTCACGTCATAGTTTTGTGTGTCGTGTGTATGAAAGGGAGCTGTTGCAAGCTCTTTCATTATTTGGAATATATATATTGTGTAAAACCTAGATGCCAAAATGTGATTTGGAGCTTGAGTTCTGTGATTACCCATTGCATTAATTTAGGTAGGAGAAAGAGATGCAACAAATGGACCCAAATTTCACTGAGTTAATAAAATGGAATATTAGTTCTCAAGTTCAAAAATCTAGGGTGGTTCCATGTCCAGGAGTTGGGGAGGTTGGTGTCATCTTACCTATGTAGTTGTTCAGGGATCCAGGCAGACAAGGGTTCTGCCTCTTCAGCATGTGCCTTCAGGGTGGTTCTGAGCCTCACGTTTCCAGTCAGCAGGATGAAGAAAAGAACTTGGAGCAGCTAGCAAGAGGCTTTATAGGACAGGCCCTTAATTCCATTCATTCACCTTGGTTGAACTTCAGTCACATGGCCTTCTTTGGCTATGTATGGGAAGCTGGGAAACAGCATCTAGAATAGTATCCTAGAAAAAGAGGTAAATGGATCTTGGTGGGCAGACAGCAGTCTTTACTACACTCCCTCATTCTTTCATTCAGTATGTTTTGGGAGCAACCCCTTTGCTAGGCATTGGGCTAGGGACTGTATTATTAGTTCATCTGCCCATTGGCCTTCTCACAGTGCATCAGAGAAAACGGCTAATTTAATTTATGTCTTGTATAAGAGAAATAAGGCTGAAAATTCAGATAAAGCATGTGGGAACTTGAGAGGTCAGGCTCAGCGTCTCTTTCTTTTTGAGAGGGGAAGGATTACAAATAATTTTGGTAATGGCATTAATTTTTCTTTTCCTGCCCTTTATATTCACCTTAGTAAGAAGAGAATCTGCATTATTTTTATTAGTGTTCTGTAAGAGTGCTGCCCTTTTATTATTGATACTAGAGGAATGGAAATGTTACACTACAGTTCCATGAAATTTTCACTCTAAGGCGCTTTATTCAATCTCCATTACTCTCCATACATGAACAGTTTTTCTTTCCATTGTCATGTAGGTTAAATGAGGGCAGATGAATCGCTTGTGCTTCTTGTACTTCCCATCCATTGCCAAGCATATTTTCTTATACAATAGGCATATGATATTTGATCATTCAAATGGGATTATGGAATAATAGCCAAAGCAGCATAAAGGAGTCAGGCTTTTTCTAACAATCAGACCATAAAGCCCATTTTTTTCTTTTACTTTCCTTTCTTTTTCCTCCCTTCCTTCCTTCCCTCCTTCCTTCCTTCCTTCCTTCCTTCCCCTCCCTCATTTCTTCCCTCCCTCCCTCCCTCCTCCCTTCTCTCCAAATGGTTATCATTGTGGGTAAAATTCTTCAAGAAACCTGCAGCTCTGCCTATTGTAGAGGGGAAAATAGTAAGGTTACAAGTTCTGGGTTCTGTTGCCACTCTTGCTACTAACTTCTTATAGTACCTAATTGTATTAATGTGGTTGACCTCAGTATCCTTGTCTAAAAAAGGAGGACATTGTAGCAAGATTGTCACAGGCCTCTTTTAGTTTTGTTACCTAATTGCTATGTTGGTATAAGTTGTTGGTTACGGACATGAAGTAGATGTTTATAAAAGAAAACACTGGGGAGGGAGCATTTATTTATTGTTAAAATCTGACCTTTGAAATCAGACTGCTGGGATTTGAATCTGTTGTTACCACTTGATTTAGCCACATGACCTTGGGAACAATGTGTAACTTCTCTGAGATACGGTTTCCTTGTTAGCTTAAAAAATTGTGGATTATAAGACTATCAGCTTCATAGGGTTTGGTGAGAATTTAATGATATTATCCCTCTTATAACATAAGCTCTCAAAGAAATGTTGATCAACTTAAAAAAACAAAGTCATTTCCTTTCCTCAGTCCATTGTGTTTTTATAGAAGTTAGGGAAAATAGGGTGAAAGTTTTCCAAAGCACCCTTTCATTTTTTTATGTGAAATTTGTATATTGCCTATATATCTCAGCCTTGGTGATGACATTGGGGGTTGCATTGGTGTTTCTCACTTTCAGGGATCTGTTTTTTCTCTTTTGATTCTTTAAGGCATTTCGCTAAAATATTAAAGAGCCCTAAGATCAGGTGTTGAAGATTGGAGACAGGAAATAGATGAAGAAAATGAAACGAATCTATTTTACATTTATATAGCTTTGTGGAACGGGGGAGATTTGGTATTAATTTGAATAGTAACGATGCTTACCACTCTCGGAGCATCCTATATTTGCAGGACAGTTTGCAAACTTTAATTAGTTTATTTGAGCATCACTTCTGTGGGCTAAGTAAATATTCTCACTTTACCCCCGTGGACATCTAGCAGAATGGCCAATTTACCTGATTCATTTACTGTACTGACTATTACTAAATTAAGCATACCCTGATTTCACGTGCTGATCATGCATGCTTTATGTTGTTTGTTTTTGTTCTCTCTTTTTATCTTATTTGACATCAGACTAAATAAATAACTCTCTAGAGTTTAGTAGCCCCATCTGCAAAATGGGAAACCTAAAAGACAGAAGGGCAGATTAGATAGACATTTCTTTGTAGCTTCAAAGACTGCCAGCAATTCTGTGATTCTGGATCACTGATTTATAATTGACCTGCTCCCTTGTGTTTTGTATGTGTTGCCTGTCTTCTCAATTCAATGCTGTTGTGGTCTGGTGTCCCGAGTACCAATTATGTCAGAATTTTTAAACCTTGGCCTTCTTTTTCCTTTCCAGGGAGAGAGGGTGCCCGATATTTGCTTTAGTATAGTATGTTTCTTGGTTAGACTTAGACTCAGAAGATCTGGTTGACCCTTTTCATTTAGGTCTCTTCAGTAGATCCCACTCACTAGTGGGGAGAACCTGGAACAATGTAAACATTTTGAGCTATACTGTTCTCTTGTATAATGTGGGACTATATGGATCATGTGGGAATTACATAACAAAAATGTGTTAAAGTGCTTAGGAGAGTATCTGGCACATAACACATAATAGTCGCTTCCTTCAAGGTCTGTAGGTTAGGTTGGAAATTTAAAGAATTTGAGATTTGTTATATCAAAGTTAAAATTAGTACTTGTAAATGATTTGTAGACTGTCTCCATTCTTTAACAAAGGTTTAACTATAGTAATATTTTGATTATATAACTGAAGAAATGATCCACTTCTTGTAAAAGCATATTTGGAAAACGTATTTAGCTCATAGGAAATATTTAGAAAACATGATATAGTATGATTTTTTTTTTTTGCCAGTAGTTTGAAATTTTCCTAGCAAGGTAGCTGTGTAACATTTACAAGGTATAATTTCAAACTGTCAAGAAAGCATATTGTTCTTTTTGAATCTTGTGGCAAAGACAGTGCACACAAGGGAGCAAAGCGAGTTTCACACACATAATAATTTTGATTTGCTTATGAAGATGGTACATATATGACTGTGATTTCAGGTAGAGGTATGTTAAACCTGGATCACTGTACAACTTTACTTTAAAAGCCCAGTATATGCTTTATTGACAGTGGCTTAACTTTCTTTTGTCACACTTTTTGTGTTATGTTTAGGTTTCTTACCCCAGATATTCTTCCATCTAAACCATAACCAGTAAAACAGGAACACTGTCTAAGAAATGCTCCCTATTCTCTAAAAGGCTTATTTTGCACCTCAGTTCTGCTCTTTTTTTTTTTTTTTTTTTTTGCGGTATGCGGGCCTCTCACTGTTGTGACCTCCCCCGTTGCGGAGCACAGGCTCCGGACGCGCAGGCTCCGGACGCGCAGGCTCAGCGGCCATGGCTCACGGGCCCAGCCGCCCCGCGGCATATGGGATCCTCCCAGACCGGGGCACGAACCCGTATCCCCTGCATCGGCAGGCGGACTCTCAACCACTTGCGCCACCAGGGAGGCCCTCAGTTCTGCTCTTTTAAGTGATGGTTATTTGATTTTGAATTACTGATGAGTTAGAACCAAAAATAAGGAACACTTCTCTTTGGCTCCAGATTAGGCACTTTATATAATATGTGTAAAATAACACCAACGTTGTGGGTTCTACTCAAGTGTAAAGTCAGTGAAGGGTCATACAGTCTGACAGAGCTCAGAAATTCTGAGTTAAAAGCAAGAGAAACAGCTTCATTGACCTTTGAAACTCTTGATAGACCTGACATTACTTTTGAAATTGCAGGAAGGGATTATATCATGTAGCATTTCCCAGACTTATATGATTACAGATCCTAACTCACAGGATAATGATTATCTTACCCAATTACCTATTCAGCCTGTGAATCCTTTTTATAATACCCCTGCTGTGTATTTGTCCAATTCCTTTTTAAATATCTGCAGTATCGAGTAATTACTTATGATGATGATGATGATATTGATGAAAATGATAACACTAGCTACATAGTACTTTCTATCTGCTTTCTATGCATGGTTTCATATAGTAACTCTTAATCCTCCCATCGCCCTTCAAAGTACCTACGATTTATTTTCCCCATTTTACATTCTGAGGTCTATAGGGATGAGGAAAATTGTCCCAGGTAACACAACAGAGATGGACTTGGATTTGAATTTTGATCCTGCAAAATCTTGTCAAGAGCCCGTAAACTTATTTTATTTTCTCTCTCCTCTCTCCTTCCTCCCTCTCCTCGTCTCTCTCTCTCTCTTCCTCCCACTCCCCCCCCCTCTTTTATCTCTCTGTCCACACACACACACACACACACACACACACACAAATGTGTTATAGACATTTGGTACCTATGATTGACTGTAATAACCTAATGATTAAAAGTACATTCAAATCCTTAATTCACCACTTGGAAAAGTTATTTATCTTTCCTGAGGTATGGTTTCCCTATCAATAGAATGAGAATAAGATTATGGCCTACTTTATTGGTTTGCTGGGTAGATCAAATAAGATTATGCAGTGAGTTTATAGTATGGAGCCTGGCACATGATAAGGGCTCAATAAACATTAGCCACTATTATTATTGTTAGCATCATTATTAAACAAGACAAGCCTAAACAGACGCCTCAGCCTAGGTGTACTGACTGACTGTTATGTAAGTTCATCATTCTGACCAAGTGGAGGGTAAGTACTGTGAACCCTGAATTCACTTGCTCTAGTCCAGTGGAGGTATGTTTCCATCTAAGTTCTTTTCTTTCCTTTTCCAAAGTCATGTCCACATAAATCCATCTGCTAGATTACATTGGGAGAAAAAAGCAGGGGAATTTTCTTACAATTTAGATTTACTGTCAGAGAATGCCAAAGAGAGATATATTTATTATGCTTATTTTAATGGTTTTTAAAAACACAACAGATTGGGAAATAGTAACTTTGTCAGAAAACAAACCCTAAGTCAGAGTAAACTGCAAATGCCCAGATAAATCAGGATTTAGGGGCAGTCCCTTTGTGAAGTTTTTCTGCTTTGAGACTCAAATAGGATGCTCACATCTGCCTGGTTTTTAGCCCAGCATTTCAAGCAGCTCTCTCATCTAGATTTCTCTCTGGCTCCCACACCAGGAGCGACCCAGCATGTTTGTGTACATGTGTGTCAGCGTCATCTCTACATTATTCATTTCTAAATGGAAGGACTAAATTTTACTTATCATTTTATCTATTTTTGAGGGGTTTTGTTGTTGTTGTCTTTTACTAGCACCATTGCCTTAAATAATATCCTAAAAATTAATAAAGAAAATTGGTCCCCCATAGCCTCTTCTCTGTAGCTCTAAGTTTGAAATCAATTTGAGTTGAAAGTCCTTGCTGCGACCACCACCATCACTCAGATCCTCATTTTATCTCTTGCTTGTCCTATAACTGTAGCTTCCAAACTGGTCTCTCTCCTTCTGCTAGTGCCCAGATCAAATTGATGATCTTACTAGCAGAGTGACCTGCTGAAAATATAAGCATATCACTATTTCCCTAACTTCAACCATGAATCATACTGTTATTAACAGGATTAAACCCACACTCTTCACAAATACGAAGAAGAGTATTTAGGATCTGGGCCTGCCTTCCTCTCCAGCCTCATCATCCCACTTTTTTCTACAGTAATATCAAATCATGTCCAACTCTCCCAATAAACAACACCTGTTCATAACTTGGGTTTTGTTTATATTATTGCCCAGGACAACCTATTAGCATCTTGAGTCTTTGTTCTTTTCACTACCATTTCCTGAGTAATACTCTTCATGTGTTGTCCATAGTAGATGCTTGTATTAGTTTCCTAGGGCTTTTGTAACACAGCGCCACACACTGAGTGCTTAAACAACAGAAATCTATTCTCTCACAGTTTGGAGGCTAGAATTCCAAAATCAGGGTGTTGGAGATTGGATCAAGATGGTGGAATAGAACGACGTGTGCTCACTCCCTCTTGTGAGAGCACCATAATCACAACTAAGTGCTAAACCATCATCAACAGGAAGATACTGGAAATCACCAAAAAGATACCCCACATCCAAAGACAAAGGAGAAGCTGCAGTGAGACAGTTGGAGGGGTGAAACCACAATAAAATCAAATCCCATAACTGCTGTGTGGGTGACTCACAAACTGGAGAACAGTTATACCACAGAAGTCCACCCACTGAAGTGAAGGTTCTGAGCCACAGGTCAGGCTTCCCAACCTGGGGGTCTGGCAACGGGAGGAGGAATTCCTAGAGAATCAGACTTTGAGGGCTAGCAGGATTTGGTTGCAGGACTTCGACAGGACTGGGGGAAACAGAGACTCCACTCTTGGAGGGCACACACAAAGTAGTGTGCGCATCAGGACCCAGGAGAAGGACCAGTGACCCCATAGGAAACTGAACCAGACCTTCCTGCTAGTGTTGGAGGGTCTCCTGCAGAGGCGGGGGGTGGCTGTGGCTCACCGTGGGGACAAGGACACTGTCAGCAGAAGTTCTGGGAAGTACTCTTGGCATGAGCCTTCCCAGAGTCCACCATTAGCCCCACCAAAGAGCCTACTGGGTCACCTTAGGCCAAACAACCAACAGGGAGGGAACTCAGCCCCACCCATCAGCAGACAAGTGGATTAAAGTTTTACTGAGCTCTGCCCACCAGAGCAACACCCAGCTCTACCCACCACCAGTCCATCCCATCCGCATCAGGAAGCTGCACAAGCCTCTTAGATAGCCTTATCCACCAGAGGGAAGACAGCAGAAGCAAGAAGAACTACAGTGCTGCAGCCTATGGAATGAAGACCACATTCACAGAAAGACAAAGTGAAAAGACAGAGGATTATGTACCAGATGAAGGAACAAGACAAAACCCCAGAAAAAAAAAACTAAAGGAAGTGGAGACAGGCCATCTTCCAGGAAAAGAATTCAGAATAATGACAGTGAAGATGATCCAAGACCTCGGAAAAAGAATGGAGGCAAAGATTGAGAAGATGCAAGAAATGTTTAACAAAGATCTAGAAGAATTAAAGAACAAACACCTGGACGAATTAAAGAAAAAACAAACAGAGATGGACAATATAATAACGGAAATGAAAAATACACTAGAAGGACTCAATAGCAGAATAACTGAGGCAGAAGAACAGATAAGTGACCTGGAAGACAAAATGGTGGAACTCACTGCCATGGAACAGAATAAAGACAAAAGAATAAAAAGAAATGAAGACAGCCTAAGAGACCTCTGGGACAACATTAAACGCACCAATATTTGCATTATAAGGGTCCCAGAAAGAGAAGAGAGATAAAGGACTGGAGAAAATATTTGAAGAGGCTATAGTTGAAAACCTCCCAAACATGGGAAAGGAAATAGCCACCCAAGTCCAGGAAGCACAGAGAGTCCCAGGCAGGATAAACCCAAGGAGAAACACACCGAGACACATAGTAATCAAATTGACAAAAATTAAAGACAAAGAAAAATTATGAAAAGCAACAAGGGAAATCAACAAATAATATACAAGGGAACTCCCATAAGGTTAACAGCTGATTTCTCAGCAGAAACTCTACAAGCCAGAAGGGAGTGGCATGATATACTTAAAGTGATGAAAAGGAAGAACCTACAACCAAGATTACTCTAACCAGCAAGGATCTCATGCAGATGTGATGGAGAAATCAAAAGCTTTACAGGCAAACAAAAGCTAAGAGAATTTAGCACCACCAAACAAGCTCTACAAAAAATGCTAAAGGAACTACTCTAAGTGGGAAACACAAGAGAAGAAAAGAACCTATAGGAATAACCACAAAACAATTAAGAAAATGCTAATAGGACCATACATATCAATAAACCTTAATTATGAATGGATTAATTGCTCCAACCAAAAGACACAGGCTCTCTGAATGGATATAAAAACAAGACCCATATATATGCTGTCTACAGGAGACCCACTTCAGACATGGGGACACATACAGACTGAAAGTGAGGGGATAGAAAAAGATATTCCATGCAAATGGAAATCAAAAGAAAGCTGGAGTAGCAATACTCATATTAGATAAAATAGACTTTAAAATGAATGTGACAAGAGACAAGGAAGGACACTACATAATGATCAAGGGATCAGTCCAAGAAGAAGATATTACAATTATAAATATATATGCACCCAATATAGTAGCACCTCAGTATATAAGGCAAATGCTAAGAGCAATAAAAGAGGAAATCTACAATAACAAATAATAATGGGGGACTTTAACACCTCACTTACACCAGTGGACACATCATCCACACATAAAATTAATAAGGAAACACAAGCTTTAAATGAAAAAACAGACCAGATAGATTTAATTGATCTTTATAGAACATTACATCTGAAAATGGGAGATTACACTTTCTCCACAAGTGCACACAGAACATTCTCCAGGATAGATCACATCTTGGGTCAGATCAAGCCTCAGTAAATTTAAGAAAATTGAAATCATATCAAGTATCTTTTCCAACCACAATACTATGAAATTAGAAAACAATTACAGGGAAAAAATCATAAAAAAACACAAACACATGGAGGCTAAACAATATGTTACTAAATAACCAAGAGATCACTGAAGAAATCAAAGAGGAAATCAAAAAATACCTATTGACAAATGACAACAAAAACATGGCAATCCAAAACCTAGGGGACGCAGCAAAAGCAGTTCTAAGAGGGAAGTTTATAGCAAAACAATCCTACCTCTAGAAACAAGAAAAATCTCAAATAAGCGATCTAACCTTACACCTAAAGGGACTAGAGAAAGAAGAACAAACAAAACCCAATGTAAGTAGAAGGACAGAAATCATAAAGATCAGAGCAGAAATAAATGAAATAGAAACAAACAAAAGAATAGCAAAGATTAATAAAACTAAAAGCTGGTTCTTTGAGAAGATAAACAAAATTGATAAACCTTTAGCCAGACTCATCAAGAAAAGGACGGAGAGGACTCAAATCAATAAAACTGGAAATGAAAAAGGAGAAATTAAAATAGATACTGCAGAAATACAAAGCATCATAAGAGATTACTACAAGCAACTCTATGCCAATAAAATGGACAATCCAGAAGAAGTGGACAAATTCTTAGAAAGGTATAACCTTCCAAGACTGAACCAAGGAGAAATAGAAAATGTGAACAGACCAATCACAAGTAATGAAATTGAAATTGTGATTAAAAATCTTCCACCAAACAGAAGTCCAGGACCAGATGGCTTTACAGATGAATTCTATCAAACATTTAGAGAAGAGCTAACAGCCATCCTTCTCAAACTCTTCCAAAAAATTGCAGAGGAAGGACCACTCCCAAACTCATTCTACAATGCCACCATCACTGTGATACCAAAACCAGACAAAGATACTACAAAAAAAGAAAATTACACACCAATATCACTGATGAATATAGATGCAAAAATCTGTAGGAAAATATTAGCAAACAGAATCCAATAACACATTAAAAGGATCATACACCATGATAAAGGGGAATTTATCCCAGGGATGCAAGGATTCTTCAATACATGCAAATCAATCAATGTGATGCACCATATTAACTAATTAAAGGATAAAAACCATATGATCATCTCAGTAGATGCAGAAAAAGCTTTGGACAAAATTCAACACCCATTTATGATAAAAACTCTCCAGAAAGTGGGCATAGAGAGAACCTACCTCAACATAATGAAGGCCATATATGACAAACCCTCAGCAAACGTCATTCTCAATGGTGAAAAACTGAAAGCATTTCCTCTAAGATCAGGAACAAGGCAAGGATGTCCACTCTCGCCACTGTTATTCAATATAGTTTTGGAAGTCCTAGCCATGGAAGTCAGAGAAGCAAAAGAAATAAAAGGAATCTAAATTGAAAAGAAGAAGTAAAACTGTCACTGTTTGCAGATGACATAATACTATACACAGATAATCCTAAAGTTGCCACCAGAAAGCTACTAGAGCTAATCAATGAATTTGGTAAGGTTGCAGGGTACATAATCAATGCACAGAAATCTCTTGCATTCCTATACAGTAACAACGAAAGATCAGAAAGACAAATTAAGGAAACAATCCCATTCACCATTGCAACAAAAATAATAAAATACTTAGGAATAAACCTACCTAAGGAGGTAAAAAACCTGTACTCAGAAAACTATAAACACTGATGAAAGAAATCAAAGATGACAGAAACCGATGGAGAGATCTACCATGTTCTTGGATGGGAAGAGTCAACATTGTGAAAATGACTGTACTACCCAAAGCAATCTACAGATTCAATGAAATCCCTATCAAATTATCAATGGCATGTTTTACAGAACCAGAGCAAAGAATCTTAAAATATGTATGCAGACACAAAAGACCCCAAATAGCCAAAGCAATCTTGAGGGAAAAAAACGGAGCTGGAGGAATCAGACTCTCTGACTTCAGACTATACTGCAAAGTTACAGTAATCAAGACAATATGGTACTGGCACAAAAACAGAAATATAGATCAATGGAACAGGGTAGAAAGCCCAATGATAAACCTGTGCACCTATGGTCAACTAATCTATGACCAAGAAGGCAAAGGTATACAATGGAGAAAAGACAGTCTCTTCAATAAGTGGTGCTGGGAAAACTGGGCAGCTACATGTAAAAGAATGAAAGTAGAACACTCCCTAACAACATACACAAAAATAAACTCAGAATGGATTAAAGACCTAAATATAAGACCGGACACTATAAAACTCTTAGAGGAAAACATAGGAAGAACACTCTTTGACATATTTCACAGCAAGATCTATTTTGACCCACTTCCCAGAGTAATAGAAATAAAAATAAAAATAAACAAATGGACCTAATGAAACTTAAAAGCTTCTGCACAGCAAAGGAAACTATAAACAAGATGAAAAGACAACTCTCAGAATGGGAGAAAATATTTGCAAACGAATCAACTGACAGAGGAGTTATCTCCAAAATACATAAACAGCTCATGCAGCTCAATATTAAAGAAACAAACAACCCAATCCAAAAATGGGCAGAAGACCTAAATAGACATTTTTCCAAAGAAGACATATAGATGGCCATGAGGCACATGAAAAGCTGTTCAACATCTGTAGTTATTAGAGAAATGCAAATCAAAACTACAATGAGGTATCACCTCACACCAGTTAGAATAGGCATCATCAGAAAATCTATAAACAACAAATGCTGGAGAGGGTGTGGAGAAAAGGGAACCCTCTTGCACTATTGGTGGGAATGTAAATTGATACAGTCACTATGGAGAACAGCATGGAGATTCCTTAAAAACTAAAAATAGAATTACTGTATGACCCACCAATCGCATTACTGGGCATATACTCAGAGCAAACCATAATTCAAAAAGACATATGCACCCCAATGTTCATTGCAGCACTATTTACAATAGCCAGGTCATGGAAGCAACCTAAATGCCCATCGACAGAGGAATGGATAAAGAAGATATGGTACATATATACAATGGAATATTACTCAGCCATAAAAAGGAACAAAATTGGGTCATTTGTAGAGATGTGGATGGATCTAGAGACTCTCATACAGAGTGAAGTAAGTCAGAAAGAGAAAAATATCGTATATTAACGCATATATGTGGAATCTAGAATAAATGGTACAGATGAACCAGTTTGCAAGGCAGAAATAGAGACACAGATGTAGAGAACAAATGTATGGACACCAAGAGGGAAAAGTGGGGGAGCGGGGGTGGTGGGATGAACTGGGCGATTGGGATTGACATATATACACTGATGTGTATAACATAGATTACTAGTAAGAACCTGCTGTATAAAAAAAAAATCAAGGTATTTATAGGACCAGGTTGCTCTGAAACTTTTAGGAGGTGACCCTTCCATTCCTCTTCTAGTTTGTGGTTACCCCAGCCATTCTGTGGCTTGTGAGAGCAGAACTCCAGTCTCTGCCTCTGCCGTCAGTAGAACATATTGCCTCTGTGTCTGTATGTATGTCCTAATTTTCCTTCTCTTATGAGGGCACTGCTTATAGTAGATTATGGCTCACCCTAATGACCTCATCTTAGCTTGATTATGCCTGTGAAGACCTTATTTCTAAATTGGTCACATTCACAGGTATCAGACGTGAACATCTCTTTTGGGGAACCCAATTTAACCCATAATAATGCTTCATCAGTATTTGATAAGTGGATGAATAAATGCATGTGTGCTCAGCTACCACTTCTGAAAAACCTTTTATGCTCAAAAGAGAGGTAATCACCTCCCCTCCATATTACAGTAATTATGTTACTATACTTTGCACATGTTGTTTATTAATTGGCCTGTCACAATGCATGTGTTCATATATATGTATCATTATATGACCATGCATTCCTCAGGGAAGGGCCTATGTACTATTCATCTTCATATCTCATTGCCTAGCACGGTCCCTGGAAGAGAAGAACAAATGTTTATGTAATTAAGTTTCTGCTTTCTTTATTACTGGATTATTTCCCTTATTTTCCCCCAAATTACATTGCTTCTGCTCAACCTTTGTGTGGTGGCAGCAGATTGGCCAGGTGGTAAGTTTGTAACATTGAGATATACAATTCATAGTCCTTCTATGGGGCTATTTTACTGTAACCACTTAAGACAGTAAAGAATGCTGTGACCATCTGTAGCCAGCTTACATCACCAGCAATATCCCAGAATACTATATAATAGTGTGGTTTGTGGAAATTAGTTTAAATCTGTGCTTGCAAAGTATGTTTATGTTGCATTTAAAATATTTGTTGGAAAAGATGTTTGCATTTTGGGCAATAATTTTTGGAAAACTTTATGTAACGAGGAATAATTTTCTAGCTTCACATGCTTGAAGCTAGAAAGTTTCTGAGATATGTGAAAGTTGCAAAGATATTTATGTTTGTAGCTTTTAGCTAAAAAACTGATGGCTAAGGGTATATTTTCCTCTTTAGATACAAAAGCGGAGCTTACCTTATTCTTTGGGGTGGGTTCTAACTAAAATATGTGAATAGGATAAAGATAAATTGATAATTTAAAGATTACTTTGATCATAGGAGATAATTATCACAACAAATTGAGGTAAGATATAGCTGCAACTGAGTGTTTAAAGATGACCTGTTTACAGGTGGTTGGTAAAGGAGACGGATAAAAGTTATAGAAGTCATATATGTAGCAAATCCATGAATATCTGGCTTTTGCTTTTTTCTCCATCTCCTGGCTTTGCATCTTTATTCCAGGAAGCTACATACAAGGGAGGAGGTATCTTTTAGAGTTTTGAACTTGCTAACCTTATGTTATGCAGTGACTTCCAATGTCAGTTATTACATTCTGCTATGGTAACAAATGTTCATTTCACATGTCATCTTGAGTTATTCAAAGTCATAAAACCTATCCTTATGTTAAATAAACATTAGGTTAAGTTAACTAAATATTTTTAAAATATGAATAATCATAATACAAATTACTTAGTAGTGACTCAGTCCATTCTTTTGCTATTTGTCTCTTAAAAATGCTATTGATAATCCAGGAATTGTGGTTCTACCAGACAGTGGAAGTAATGTCTTTACAAACGGTTTGTTAGTCACTTTTTTTTTTTTTTTTTTTTTTTTTTGCGGTATGTGGGCCTCTCACTGTTGTAGCCTCTCCCGTTGCGGAGCACACGCTCCGGACGCGCAGGCTCAACGGCAATGGCTCACGGGCCTAGCCGCTCCGTGGCATGTGGGATCTTCCCGGACCGGGGCACGAACCCGTGTCCCCTGCATCAGCAGGCAGACTCTCAACCACTGTGCCACCAGGGAAGCCCCGTAGTCACTTTTAATATATGTTAATCTGGTGGGTTATGTCTACAATTCTCAAGGCAAATATTTATTAATAGTAAAAAGAAAAACATTTAAAAATAAAATTGGCTTAGAGTTTCGATGCTCCTGTGAATTTATTTTTTATCAAAGGAAATATAATTTCTTTGTTTTATTTTGACTACGATGTTGAAATAAATAAATGAATAAATAATAAAGATACCCTCTTCCATGGGGCTTCCCTGGTGGCGCAGTGGTTGAGAGTCCGCCTGCCGATGCAGGGGACACGGGTTTGTGCCCCGGTCCGGGAAGATCCCACATGCCGCGGAGCGGCTGGGCCCGTGAGCCATGGCCGCTGAGCCTGCACGTCCGGAGCCTGTGCTCCTCAATGGGAGAGGCCACAACAGTGAGAGGCCCGCGTACCACAAAAAAAAAAAAAAAAAAAAGATACCCTCTTCCATTTTAAGTAGTTTTATTATTGACAAAGAACCTTATTTGATTAATATGGTAGAATATTTAAAGGACAAATTTGAAAATTATACAAATTATAAGGAATTTAATTATCATAAACCTAAAGGTAGCTAGCTGGATGAATTTCACTTTTTATTTCCAAGCTCTTATCCAAAAAACCAATTTTCAGAGATTTTCTTGTTTTGCTTTGCTGTTCTTCCTGCAAGATTTGCGATGCTAGGTTTAAGGGATACACTTCCATTATTCCTCATTAATGGAATTAATTATTTGTTATGTTCCCCCCATTAAACCTGAAGTATGTGTATCATCAGAAGACTGACAACTAAGACTTGATCTTCCCAAGAACAAAGTGTGAACCAAATTTATTTTAAAATTATACTGCTCCACGCAAGCTCCGAGGTTCTAGAAGAGTACCGTCAGCTTTTCTGAAAACATGGTTAAAACAATAGTTAGGGTCCATGATTTTTGGTTTCCATGTAATGACTTAATTAAGTGTGGTTATTAGGATTTTGGCAAAGGCTTTCATTCCAAATTTAGTCGAGAAAAGTTTAAAATATAAGAAGTTAAATAATATATGTTTTTGGAAAACATTAAAAAATTTTTCTCTCTGCAAAAGGCACTTAAAATGGAGAGTTAAATGCTGGAAATATTTCTTATGAGTTGTAGATATGTTCAGTTGAAAGTTTCCAGGTATTATTAACACCATAATCACTACATACATATAGTTAATTTGTCTTTCATAATTGAATTTTCTGGATACAAAAATGCATAGAAAGTAGGTATATGAGAACTGTTTTCTCTTGCAACCAATGCAGTGACACTCTCAGTGGATGAAGAGCTTGGGACCCAATGTTGCAAACAGATGAGCCCATACTAGCCTCTCTTCCTCTGCTCTTACAACTCTCTACACTTCATTATCCAAGGAAAACATGAATTATTTCACTCCTTGGCTTGCTCTCAGAATAAAATCCAAACTCCACGCTACAGCCTGCATAGTCTCAACAGGATTGGAAATCTGCCTAAGCAATCTGATTTTAACTCTTGCTCCTCATTTCTGTCTGTTGAATTTCCTGTTTTCAGTCGGGAATACTCTTCCCCCTTGATAGACCTTCACATGGCTGGAGCCCCTTCACTATTTTGTTCACCGAGGAAATGTTTACCTCCTCAGGGAGTCTTTGCATCAACTCTCTTCTAACTGTCCTTATTCTAAAACTCATAGCCTTATTCTAATTTTCACCTAGCATTTACTGTTCCTGGAATTTATCTCTTGCTTGTTTGTTCTTTCTTCCTCTCCTCCTTCACTATCTTTCTCTTTCCTTTCTCCCTCCCTTACTTCTTTTTCATTTTATTACAGTCTACATCCCTTGATAAAATGTACATTCCATGAGAGAATGGGCCCTATGCATTTTCTTTGTTGACATATGCTATTGCCTAGAAAGGGAAAAATAGAAACTTTATAGTGGAGAAATCTGTCATTCACCATCTTAATCCCATGATCAGAGTTAGCATGATCAGTGATGAGACAGATCAATATCATGTGCCTCTTAACACGTTACCCTGAGGAGAATACAAAAAAAATTCACGGAAGAATCTAATCATGAGGAAACATCAGACAAAACCACATTATATAATTGTCCATGACATTCAGAATTTCAAGAGCATGAAAAACAAAGTAAGATTGAGGAATTGTTCTATCTTAACTGAGACTAAAGAGACCCATCAAGGGACTACCCTGGAGCTCAGTGGTTAAGAATCCGCCTGCCAATGCAGGGGACACGAGTTCGAGCACTGGTCTGGGATGATCCCACATATGGCAGAGCAACTAAGCCCTTGAGTCACAACTATTGATCCTGCGCTGTAGAGCCCACGAGCCACAACTACTGAGCCTTTGTGCCACAACTACTGAAGCATGCACACCTAGAGCCTGTGCCCTGCAACAAGAGAAGCCACTACAATAAGCCTGCGCACCGCAACGAAGAGTAGCCCCCGCTCGCCACAACCAGAGAAAGCCTGCATGCAGCAACGAAGACCCAACACAGCCATAAATAAATAAATAAATAGAGAAAGAGAGAGAGGGAGAGAGGGAGAGAGGGAGAAAGGGAGAGACAGAGAGACCCGTCAAGCACGTGGAGTATAGGATCTGAGATTTGCTTTTGCTCTAAAAGGTATTATGGGTACAATTAGAAAAATTTGAGTAAGATATTTATGTTAGGTAATACTACTATATAATTGTTAATTTCCAGATTTTGATACTTTTATTGTGGTTATGTAAGAGAATGTCCTTACTTGTAAGAAATATATACTAAATTATTTACAGTTAAATAATTGTTATGTCTGCAACTTACTGTCAGTGGTTTCAGGAAAAAATGTGTGTGTGTATGTGTGTGTGTTTATAGAGAGTGTGACAGACAGAAAGTCAGAGAATAGAAATGATACAGAAAATATGGTAAAATATTAAAATTTGGCCAATCTTGGGGGATTTGAGCATATAGTAATTCTTTATACTATTATTGAAATTATCTTTAAGTTTGAAATTATCAAAATTAAAACAAGAAAACTGCATCCAAAGTTTAACAAAATAACTACAGACAATTTCAATTACTAACTCACTCTAATTAAAACCTTAAATATGCTTAAGAAAAACACATGTTCTAACTGTTTATAAATTAAACTGATGTGAAAACCAAAGATTTGTATTCCTATTGAGATCATTGTAGGTCTGTTAAAGAGTTTATGAGTTCTACTTTGAGAGTAACAAACAAATTAACTCCACGCAGTTAGTGATTAAAGAATAACCTAAATAGGATTCAGAGATTTTATTTCTACCTTACTTTTTTTTGGTGTAAATTAATATTTGTAGAATGAGAATAGTTTTACAAAAATATAATGCTGGACACATAACTGAGACTTCATCAAGCCTCATTAATTTCTAAATAATGATGTTTTATTTATTTCTTGCCCTGGGGAATTTTGCTCAGAGAGTTGCTTTTACTTGAATGCCTTTTAAATAGTGCAGACTCTGAAAAAGCATTTCCTTCTTCCAGAAGATAGTTTGTTCTTTAAGTACATTTTTTAGGTTATAAAATAAAAGATGCAAAGGAGAGTTCATAATGGTTAGTATCTGGCTTAAAATTCTAATTACGGGTGTTCCTTACAGATTCTGAATGGCTGGACTGTAATATGGGAGCCAGGTTTAGTTTGTAATGGCCTCAGTATTGACCTTCCCTGCCATACAACCTGTGGGTGTCATGCTAACATGACAAAATGGCTACTATCCAAGGAATACCTTTGTTCATGGGGTTGGATACCTTCCATATCTTCGAACATAATAACAAGCATCCAATCAATCCAAAATTACTGAAGCAGATAAGTGAAACAGAGTACATAATAAGAGTGTGTTAGAGTCATTTAGTGTGTGCTTATTTTAAGCTCATCTGACTCCTTGTTTCCTGACTAAATCCATGCTAGGCCCTTTTATGGCCATTTTTACAATTGCATTATCTCAACCCTACATGGCTGAGAGTCATTATCAAGTTCAGTAGATGAAACCATGACAAATCCTAAGAAAAATGGAAAAGCTATAATGTTCAGTGAAGAATACAGTGAAGTAACTGGCCACTGTTAGAGAGTAAGAGGAAAGCAAAACCAAGGCAAACTCTGCTTTCTAACCTCTGTTCCTTTCTACACCTGAAAATTCTACCAACATGGCCCCTCCAAAAATAGGTATATCAGAGAAAATTGAGCCTTACTTTGTTGGATAGTATCATGCATGAATCAAGGCTGGAGCACAAAGGACGTTTACATGTGATGCCTTCATAGATTGAAAAAGCTAACTGGCTGCACATCATTGTACATACTGGTCATCTGCATGACCCCAGCAAGCATTTTGAGCTTGGAACTGCTTCTCCCATAAACCAGTAGTTGAGAATCAAAGATCATTTATGATCATAAAAACTTTAGTCGTTAGCTTTTTTTTATTGAGTTTGTGACCCATGAGAGCTTATTGTAAAACTGGAATGACCCACCAGTTTTGGAAAAGCGGAGTTAAGCCCCTTACGTAGGCGTTCTCAGTCTGCTGGTTCAGTGGGTCAAGTTAGGACAACAGCATTAAGTAGTTGGAGTGAGTTTTTATTCAACTTGTTTCAGTTAAGATGTTAGAGTTGTTGTGGCTTTTCTTAGGGAGCTCAGAACAGAACTGAACCTCTTCCACACTGCACCCTGCTAGTCAGGCCGAGCCAAGAAAAATGCTGCTCCATGACCCCAGATCAGAAGGTTAAATAAAATTCTACCAGTCTGTTTCTCAGCCTTCCCAGATACATTTGGCTACCTTGTCAAAGGACAAGTTAGTATCAAGGAAATAAAAACAAGTGTCACTTTGTCCCTGTATGAAGATTCCTCTTCAGGAAGTCCATAACCAGCTCTATCCTGGTAGAGATTTGGTGATTTGATATGACTTAGCTCCTTCTCCTTCCCCTTTATTACCTCTGACACCTCCTTTGGAAACTCTACTCTGTACCCTCATGTCAACAAATCCTAGTCATTAAGTATCTCCTGTTGCTTTACTAGTAATTATGCCTGTTAAGCCCAGAGTAGAAATAAACACAAGGTCTTCATGACCTAGGAGACATGACATTGATACTCCCATAGCCTCTCATTCTGCAACTCTTGACTTACCCATTGCTAGGGCTGCTGTAATGAAGTACTGCAAACTTGGTGGCTTAAAACACAGAAATTTATTGTCTTATGTTTCTCAGGTCTAGAAAGCCTAGATCAAGGTGTTGGCAGGGCTGGTTCTTTCTGAGGGCTGTGAGTGAACCTCTTCCATATCATTCTGCTACCTTCTGGTGGTTGGCTTGTACCTTTGGAGTTCTTGGTTTGGCAATCTCTGCCTTTATTGTCACACTGACTTTCTTCATGTGTGTTTGTCTCCACATTTCCCCCTCTGTAACGACACCAGTCATATTGGATTAAGGCCCACACTAATGACATTATCTTAATTTAACTAATTACATCGGCAGCAACTCTGTGCCCAAATAAGGTCACATTCTGAGATGCTGGGACTTAGGACTTAAGCAGATGAATTGGTATGTGGGGTTGGGTGGGGGGCACAGCTGAACCTGTAAGATACATCATTTTCCCACACACTCTTGAGGCTCTCTTTCATCCTGGTGATAGTGTATGAAAAATAGAAATCAGCCATTCCTTTTGGTACATTTTTTTCATAGAGTTATATGGATTATACTCCTTTTTGTCTATTTTACTATACTTGTGTAGGTAGAGAAAAATAGTTACCTTTACTCTGTCAGCAAATATACACTTAATAAAATAATCAAAACTTTGTGTATGGATCTGACTTACTCTATGAGACTATATCAAGTGCAATAATTGTGAAGATTTCGCATCACGTTACCTTCTTTTTTCCATTATCTTTATAAACTATAAATAATTGTTAAGTATTATCATCATCATCACTGAAGCTGGCAGATGATAAATTATATGCCTGAAGAGATAAAGTGAAATACAGGAAAGAATCACCATAAATCCACTAGTTCACTCAAAAGAATTATCAGTATGAATTGAGATCACCTGCAGATTGGGTAGCAGGTGTCATAACTGCTACCACCTCCTTACCTCTGCTGCTATCAAGGGGTCCAGCTACGTCAGGTACCAGTTGTCTATTTTAATTCTCATAACAACCCTAAGAGAAAGCTATTATTCTCATTTTACAAGCAAGAAAAGAAAGAATCAAGACATGAGTTTTGGTCAGGATTACCTATGGATGTTCAAATACCAGTCTGTCTTAGTCCAACATCCATCAGTGGATGCTAAACTTTTAGGTATGCTAATGGGCAGAAGTTTGCAAAGAGTGTCAATTTATAAACAATGGAACTTATTTTTAAATATTGAGAATGAAAAAATGACCAAAAGACGTAGCATTATCAAATCAAAATAAAAGGAGAAGTAGGGAATGAGTAGGTGTAGGGCTTAGGGTTTCCGTGTTAACAGGAACAGTATCGGCTCACTGGGGCAGGGGCTACACCTAGCTGAATGGAAAGACAGTGTTTCATTAGACGTGCTGGTTCAAAGACAATTAAGTCTTAGGCCTATGTGGAAAATCTCTGCTGGATCTATCACTAACTCAAAACCCACTTTATTAAACAGTGAAGACTGAACCTTATTGCCAATAAGCTCATGAAAAAAGTGCTCAACATCATAAGTCGTTGGAGAAATGAGACCATATGGCCACTAAATACTCACTAAATGGCTAAAATGAAGGCAATTGGCAGCCACAAACATTGGTGAGGGTGAGAAGCAGCTAGCACTTTCCTACATGATAGGTGGCAATGTGACATGACGCAGTTACTTTGGACACTTCGGACAGTCTGACAGTTTCATAAAAAGTTAAAATGAATATACCCTATGACCTAGCAATTATGTTTATATGCAAAGAAATTTATCCAAGAGAAATGAAAACATGCCTACAAAGAGCCTTGTATCTGAATGTTCATAGCAGCTTGATTTGTAATCACAAAAAACTGGGGACAGTCTCTCAACAGAAGGAAGGGGTGAGCAAATGGTTGCATATTCAGACAGTGGAATACTATTCAGCAGAAACAAGCAGCAACATGAATGAATCTCAAAACTTGATGAGTGAAAGATACCAGACAGAAAGAAATACATACTGTATGTTTTCATTTATGTAGAACACTAGAGTAGGTGACATAGTCTTTAGTGAAAGAAGTAAGTTCCTTTGAGGGCAGGATGTTGACTGGGAAAAAATATAAGGGAGCTTCGGGAGTGGTGAAAATATTCTGTGTCTTCATAGGACTATGGATTGAACTGTACACTTCAGATCTGTACAGTTTAGAATATGTAAGTTATTCCTTGATACAACTATTCTTTAAAATTATTAAGCCTTACAGATTATGGATCGCTCAGGCATTGAAGGAATTGCTTGTATGAATGACTGTGTATAGCCAAATATTCATAGGGGAATGAGCACAAAAAAACACAGTTACACATAGCATATGAATGGTGACTGTGTCCCTGACTGATCTGTTTTCAGGAGTGACGGGTAATGAGAAAGAGGGTACCTTTGAACCTGAAATGTCTTCTCAGAAATCCTGTCAAAGGTTACTTTTTAGGAACACCGGGTGAAATCTTCCCCTTTTTCGGTACAAAGTGCCCTCAAAGTGAATTTACTGACTGCTCCCCCAACTTCCTGCATCCCTTACTTTTCCCTGGACATCCTCAGTAGCCAGATGGTCATTTAAAATGATATGATTATCCCTTTGAATTGACTGTGCTCAGAGAGGTGGAACTCCCATGATGCCACAACAAACCCAGCTTGTGCAAAGGCAGGACTAATTTTAAAAACTCAAGTGTTATGTCTGGGATTTTTTTTTTTATTAACCTCTCCTAGAACTCTTCTCTGCTGTCATACATAAATCAGAGGATTATGAAAGAACTAGTCAAAGACGCTGTTTCCTTCTAAGGCTGTAATTTGGCTCCATGAATTATTAATTATTGAACCGGTATGGCATCAGCTCCTCAGAACCTCATATAAATGTAAAAGGCTCACCTTATCAGTTATAATCTAAGGAGCTGCAGTAATGTGATTCTTACCATTTAGTGCTCTGTGGTATGTTAAAGGGAGTTGGACTATTCAACCCATCAAACTTTCTGAAATAAAATACGAAGCAAGGAGGAGGATTTTTTCTTTGCAAGTAGATTTGAAATTCAGTATAAGGAAGCAGATGTGGATTGCTTCAAGGGTTTTGATTATCGTGAAGGATGGAGTTGTTTCATAGATGCTGAAGCAAATAACAGGACATGTGAAAGAGTGTGGTTCAAGAAAACTGTCTGAAAGCAAAGCTTTGGAACATCTTGCATCTCTGCTGCTCTTAAGGAGGAAATAAATAATGCACCAAAGATTGAATTTGTGCTAAAGATAAGTTCAGTATTTGCTGAAAGCAGACATCTGACCTAGTAAGTACAATGTTTTTCACGTACGAATTATAGCTCTTCAAAGAAGCAAGAACTAAGATTGTATGATCCTTTTTGTTTTTTTGCTGGATACTTAGCTTTAATACTTTTTTTTTTTTTTTTTTTTTGGCGGTACGCGGACCTCTCACTGCTGTGGCCTCTCCCGTTGCGGAGCACAGGCTCCGGATGCGCAGGCTCAGCGGCCATGGCTCACGGGCCCAGCCGCTGCACGGCATATGGGATCCTCCCGGACCAGGGCACGAACCCGCATCCCCTGCATCGGCAGGCAGACTCCCAACCACTGCGCCACCAGAGAAGCCCCTAGCTTTAATACTTGATGAAGCCTCCCAGACTTCTTTGGTTCTCTCTTTAATATGTAATGTTTTATTTTAAAAACTTCTGCAGAAAAATAAATGAGCTTAAAATCTGTTCTTTTTTTTTTTGCAAACATAAGATTAGTCTCATTTTACGTGCAGGTTTTTTGGGTTTTTTTTTTTTTAGCAATTTCTGAATATTTCAGAAGTGTGCTCTCCAAGTGTACATACAACTGACTGTATCAAATTCAGACAACAGCAGTCCTAACTGATATTACATTTTCACAACTGTTCAACATTACAATTTAAAGAAGGAAATTATACCAAAGCTCTGATCTAGCCAATGATTGTAAATTGGTGGTTTTATCAATATAAATTTTAATAAGGTAGAAATATATGTTATGGTTAGCTATGCTAAAATAAATGTGTTATGTGTCTCTAGCTTAGCCAATATAAGATATTATTTTAGAAATATTTTGCTAAATCTGTGCAAACTTTCATATTATTAATAGCTAGTTAGTAGCTTTATTACTTTGAGTACACCGCAGTGATGCTAGTCCTATTTGACTTAAATTAAAACAGATTACGGTTTTTTAAAATAATTTTATGAGGTTAAGTTTGGTGCAGGAAAATAGAGAGTTAGTTCATTCTATAAAAATGGCTAAATGTGAGAATGACCTAAGAAATAAAAGCACCTTGATTATGCTGTTACTTTCGTATAGCCAGTTTTTAACATAATGACGTTAACATTTTGCATGAACCTATATGACATTAAAGTATTAAAAATAGAGATGATTTTCCTGGTTAGGCCAGAGAGACCAGGGTATGACATGTAGCATTTCAAAGATAAATAACAGTGCATCAAAAATTATGAAAATTCCTATAATTTTAAGTATTCTTGAACAATAGCATACATATCCAAAGAGTTTCCTGAATGAAAAGAGATCATGCCACATAATTGTAGGATGCATTAGAACAAGAATAAAAAATGTTTCTCCTTTAGGGTGAAATAATTCACTTTATGTTTTAAATAAATTGTTGATACAAAATTAGGAGCGAATATGCTCCTAATGTCATGAAATTACATGAAATTGTTTAACTGATAATAAGGTACTACTAATATGGTATGTAATTTAGACCCATTTCCACTACTAGCCAACAGCTACCATTTAAAAAAAGTAATATTTTCCTGACTTTATTTTCTGTATGTGATGTTGACCCATTAAATTGCCATTACAGGGGAAAAAATGTATAGAAGTAGATTTACTATGGGCAGGTTTAGTAAGACTGTATTGAGCAGACTATGATTTGGTTCAATATTAAAACAAGTCTCTTTATAACCAAAGCATTTCCAAGATCCAGTTTCTGGCCCATCACTTTTGGGCAGCATATTACCAAAACTTGAGAATTCCCTGAAACTCTTGGAAATGAAATTTGATCACAGATGATGGGCTCATTCTCCATTCCATTTTGCTAACCCGATTTGATTCCCTACTTTCAATTGCCAGAGATTTGGACTGTGTATTTGGATTTTCAATGAAACTATAGAGTGTAGGAGTCAGGCTTTTTCAGAAGTTGGTTTGTTAGATGAATGTTAAATTGTAAATTTGCCCAGTGACAGATGCTAAGTTAAAAATCAATAAGGACTTAGGAACAGGGCAGCATTTTGGGAAAAAAAGCAATATGCAGAGAGCATCCTGGGGATCTACCCAGGCATTATACTAAGAAAGCCGTTGAAGGTGGGGAAAAAAGGTAAAACTTTGCTTGGAGACCCTTCTGTTGTTGTTCCATATCTGCAATCACTTTCTCTCCTGAATTGTTCTTGCCCTGGGTTAGTCTCTAGGGTTTGTCCCTAGATTTCTCTTCGCTGACCATGTTAAGCCAGGATAAGCATTTTAAGCTTGCTCACTTGCTAACACCCTGTCTGGTGTTTTCTTTAAATCTTTTTTTTTTTTTTTTAACTCATGTAAGGTTTGAGCCATGGTCACTTCTGTGACCATAGTTTCAAGACTGTGTTCATGTAGCGGATTTTTTTTCATGATGGATATCTTAGGATCCATCTGTGATTTCAGACTGGAGTGGACTAGAGTTGTTTTTGAAAACAAGTTATGCTGCTTTCTAGCCTTTGCATATTACATAAACTCTCTGAGCCTCTGTTTTCCCTATTTGTAAATGAAGATATTAAAACCACCTCACTCATTAGATTATTGAGAGGATCAAATGAGAGAATTCATATAAAATACTTAATTTTTGCCTTACATATAGTAAATGTTCAATAAATCTATTACTGCATTCACCTAGTATTTCAGGAAGGCTTCTGCTTTTCCAAAAAATCCCTGCAATTAATTCTAGTTTAGGGTGGTAATGGATTTGGTCTGGTATATGGATTCTAAGTAGAGTAACCATGAATCTTATTTAAATGTGCATTTATTTTTAATGAAGAGTAAAAATCAAATGGTTTCTGTCATTACCAGCTCACCACATAATCATGCTGTGGTGGAAATCTTGTAAAGAGTAACTTTCCCATTTTTCTTCAAATCAATAGATATGAGTGATTTTATTAGTTATGAAATACATCAAGGAGAAATGTAACTGTGTACATGATGTAATATAATTTAATGTGGGCAGACAAACTGAGACTAATTATGAGGTTGGGTTTTCCAAGGAAGTATTTATATAACTAACTTCTGTAGGTTGAAAGTCACTCCTGTTAGGATTTCCAGGTTTTCTGCCTGGAAAGTAAAGTAAAACCTTTTCTCCTTCAAGACCTGCCTTCTTCATAGAACTTTCGTGATAAGCACCACCATGAAATAATACTGTTCTTTTTAAAAAGCTTTTCTTTTACATTGGAGTATACTTGATTAACAATGTTGTGTTAGTTTCAGGCATATAGCAGAGTGATTCATTTATACATATACATATACATGTATCTATTCTTTTTCAAATTCTTTTCCCATTTAGGTTATTACAGCATATTGAGCAGAGTTCCCTGTGCTATACAGTAGGTTCCTGTTGGTTATCTATTTTATATATAGTAGTGTATATATGTTAATCCCAACCTCTTAATTTATCCCTCCCCCCCACCTTTCCCCTTGGGTAACCATAAGTTTACTTTCTAAGTATGTGAGTCTGTTTCTGTTTTAATACTTTTCTTATTTTAAACATTTCTACTGCAACAAAACCAGAAACATCTTCCTGTATTATTTTGAAATTTTCTCCATTTTTTGCATACTATCTGTTCTTCTCTTAAAGTATATTACAAGGTTTCAGAATCATGTGCTTACCATCAAACCTTCCCCTGCCACTTGATGCATGATTGTGTTTCTGTAGATAAGTAGGGAAGTAAGTAATAGAGCTTAGCTTCTAAATGCTAGTTCAGTAAATCAGAGGTTGTAAATCATAGATTTAGCAACAATTTAATATTGCCAAAATATTAATAAAATATTATTTTCTACCTGACTATATCTGAATGATGGTACAAAAATCATGCCTGTTATCATTTTTAAAATGAAAGATTTGGTGATATTTTGTGCCTGTAAGCAAAGAAACTAACTTTGTAATGGCTTTTATTCCAAGTTTTCAAATAACTACTTTGACATAATTTGGATTATGCTGTTCATAATAGGAGTAACACTAACCCGTGCTCCAATTTTCAGGTTCTAACAATACCACCCTCGTTTTTCTCCCCTGGTTTAAAATGACCCCCTTTGGAGGCACATTCTTATAGTTTTCTCATAGGATTTTTAAAGGATAGGGGTTAGTATATGGAGAAACTAGCATAGAACATAGCACATGAAAAATAATCATTTCACTTTAATTTTTGCTTCTCTTTCCAGCTTTAAGATATATACCAAATGTTGTGATAAAAATGATCTCGTTATTCCCACTTTGACCTGCCTTGTATTTAGAGTTAGTTTATTCTCCAAATTGGCCAAAATCACAATCGAGAATTATTTCTTAATACGTTTTGGAGAGTCAGTTACATTATTTGGATCTCATAATTTTAGATTAGAAATCGACCTCGGAGATCATTAGCTCATTACTCAAATGGGGAGATAGTTCCCAAAAGGCCTCTCAAAGTCATAGAGCCCGTTAATAGTGGAGCCAGATACAGAAATTGGGTCTCCTGACTTCTTGTATAACGTCCACTTTAGTGCACCTTATTTCCTCTGAGTCAGATAGATAAACTGTTCCCTGCTGCCATTCAGACATCTCTCAGATATTGGTGGATAATGTAGCACAGTGGCTATTTTGGAGTACCACCCCAGAAGTTAAGATAACAAAAGATAGTTTTCATTTGAATGTGCTTTCATGTGTAAATTATTTCACAACTTAGAACATTTTTTTTTCTGTTAAATAATAGGTTTCTGATATTTTGGTTTTTTTCTAGTCTTCTCAAGTGGGATGAGGGATGGAGACAATTCGAGTAATTCAAGGGGAGGGAAGCAAATAAGAAATAGAGTTTCATTCTTATTCAGAATGAACGATACACCTAGTTTGATGTTTTCTTCAGGGATCCCAAATCCATTGGTTCTATAGTTGATAGTAGTTTGCGCTTCAAATAGGCTGCACACTTTGTAGAGGTTAAAACTTTCACCACACAAGTGTAGCTGTTTGTTCCCCACAGTGCATTGTCAGGTGAATTTTAACCAAAAGCTCAAGAATTGAATAGTTTAATCCTACAGAAGCAATTTTGTTCACTGGCAAATGGGTACCTGGATTCTGAGTATTTCTCAGAGGACCTTGCTGGGAATTTAAAATACCTTAAAGCTCCTCTTGGGGCAAAGAACAGCTGCTGGACCTTAAAGCTCCTCTTGGGGCAAAGAACAGCTGCTGGACAGTTACGTAATAAAACAGAATCAGACAAAGATGAGATCTGTGACGTAAGCTCTGCTGAACTGCACCTGACAAACTGATCAAGACGGGCTTGTGGAGACGGCCTCATCAGGACAGATGTAACCTTCCTTCAGGGTCCTGACCCCTCCGTCCCCTTGCAGCTGAATTTAATGGGATTTTATCCTGTACTAAACATACAGTCTAAGGGCTGAGCTTCCTGAGCAATTTTGTTTGACCGTTTCTTCCATCTGAGTTTAGGAGTAAGTATGAAGAATTAAGCCAAATGAAAATTCACCAGACGACAGATTCTAGGTCCATCCACACCTCTGCAAATGAGAAAAACAAATATCGTATATTAACGCACATATGTGGAATCTAGAAAAATGGTACAGATGAACCTATTTGCAGGGCAGAAATAGAGACGCAGATGTAGAGAATGGACGTGTGGACATGGGGAGGGGGAATGAATTGGGAGATTGGAATTGACACATATACACTATAATGTGTAAAACAGATAGCTAGTGGGAACCTGCTGTATAGCACAGGGAGCTCAGCTCGGTGCTCTATGATGACCTAGAGGGTTGGGATGGAGGGGTGGTGGGAGGGAGGTCCAAGAGGGAGGGGATATATGTATACACATAGCTGATCCACTTCGTTGTACAGCAGAAACTAACACAACATTATAAAGCAACTATACCCAATAAAAATAAATAAATAAAATAAAATACAAGAACCATTTCTTCTTCAGAAAAAAAAATTTTGACCAAACGGCATAGAGAAAGATGTGGATTCAAACTTAAAAGTTTCAGATTCAAGCTTTTCCTCCATCATCTCTGATTTTAAGCAAGCTTCTCAAATTATCTTACATCCATTAGTTTCTTGTGAAATACAGTAACGATTCCCACCTTCTTCATGGTTCAAGGTTTTTTCTTGTTTTTGTTTTAAGAATTAAATGGACTTAAGGAATTTGAAAGTTTTTTTAAGTGGCTCATACCCTTTGCTGGATAATTATAATTGCAGTAGTTCCTTGGGTATCTTCTCTTGAGTGGAGGAGTGCATTCATTTACTCAGGCTGCCATAACAAAGTACCATGAACTGGCTGACTTAAACAGCAGTAATATCTGTTGCCCAGACTTGAAGGTTAGAAGTCCGAGATCAAGGTTTCTGCAGGATTGGTTCCCTCTGAGAGCTGTGAGGGAGAATCGTCTCCAGGACTTTCTCCTAACTGCTGGTGCTTTGCTGCCAATCTTTGGTATTCCTGCGTGTGTAGAGACAGCACCCTGATCTTAGCTTTAATCTTCACATGGTGCTCTTTGTGTGTCTGTCTGTCTGTCTGTGTCCAAATTTCTCTTTTAAAAAGATATTAGTCCTCTTGTATTAGAGGCCACCCTTCCCTAGTATGAACTCAACTAATTACATTTGCAGTGCCCCTCTGTCCGAATAGGTCATACCTTGAGGCACTGGGAGTTAGGAGTTCAACATAAGAATTTTGTGGGGACACAATTCAGCCCGTTATAAGGAACATGGGCAATTTTAAAAATTACTTTCTTAATTTAGTGTCCTTTCTACTGACTGGAAACTTTGGGATTACCATAATGTCATTCTTCATCCTTCCGTTCTTCCATTCCTCTTACCTTTATTAACTACAAATAACAAACTACCTCCTAATATAGTAAATTTATAACCTCAAAGTAGGAGAATATACAGTGAGATAATCATTATAGTGAGTAATTATGAATCAGTCTTAGTAAATTAACAGTGTAAACTAATCTGACCACCAGCAATTATTTTTTTCAGTTTTTGAGAATCAGCAAATAAGGTAGCCAACCTGACGAGAGTTTATATATTTTCAATTTTCAAAGAACTTTAATTTACATTATGTCACTTAAACCGACACAGTATGACATATACCCATATTAAAGATGTGGAAATTCAAAGTTAGAGGTAATGAAATGTCAAAGGTTCCTTGGCTAATGATTGGATTAGATACAGCCTGGATTAGATTTTATGATCAATTTCAAGTCCAAATCTTGAATTCTTTCTGCTCTGTCATCATGTTGCTCTCTAGAAAATTGGTGTAGGTAGGTTTGTGACTCATATGGGTCTCAAACAGAGACTGATTGAATTATATAGTGAACGCTGTAAGCATAGATTGTCCATATAATACTTTCTCAATTTCCTTAAATCAAATTATTCCTGTTATCAATTTACAATAGTCATTATGTATGAGGCTCTGTGGTTGACATAGATTATGAAAATAATTGTTTCATTTCTCTTAATCATTTTTCTTCCAGAGAAACCTGATATATTTGTTTTCATTGCTGTTCTAACAAATTATCACAAATTTAGTGACTTAAAATAATACCCACTTATTAGCTCACAGTCTTCCTGTGTCACAAGTGTAAGCACAGCACGAATCTCTGTTCACGGTCTCTCAAGACTGAAAGCAAGGGATCAACAAATTTTTTGTCTTTGTTTTTTGTTTTTGTTTTCCTGGAGCTGTAGGGGAAAATCTTTTTCCAGGATCATTCAAGCTGTTGGCAGGATTCAGCTCCATGTGACTGCAGAACTGGTCCCAGTTTCCTTGCTGGCTCTTGTCCTGGAGTCATTCTGAGTTCCTAGAATCCACCTACATACCTGGCTCATGGCAGTCTTCAAAGGCAGAGATGGTGGGTTAGGTTCTTCTCACACCTCTCTCAGCCCTCCCCTTCATCCTCATTTCTCAGGCCTCATCTTCTTATTCAAGTACATCTGATGGGCTCTTCTGTCTCCTGCTTTTAAGAGTTGATGTGATTACACTGGTCCCACTGATTATCCAGAATAACCTCCCTATTTTAAAGTCAGCTGATAAATACCCTTGATTCCATCAGCAGAGTACCTTCTAAGCAGTACCTAGATTCATGATTGATGGAATAACCAAGAAATGAGAATCTTGGAGGGACATACATAGAATTCTGCCTGTCATATCCTAGTGATTTTTTTTCTTAAGCATTTTCATATTGAACAGAATATGCCCATAAAATCATGTATTTTAGAGTATGAAAAGTACCTTCACATTTATTATAATAGCATGTATTTTCATGAAATCTGTAGGGGATAGAGATAATCATCCTCATTTCATAGATAAGGAAACAAGAGCACCAAGCTTAAGAGTTTTTCTCAGGTGCAGGAGACCTGTTGTTGAAAGTATATTAGAGTTCCTCTCAGTGTAAAGAACATCTGCTAGTCCTTAACGCAATACAGAGAACCAGGCCTTTACTTTACTCCTGCTGTTTTAATTATTTATATAATTGACATTATTATTTCCTTATTTATTTCTGATTTGTGAATCTTACCAAACTAGAAACCAGTTCAGGACAGGGGAGGAGATTGTTAGGGAGAGTGAAAATTCCTTGATTAAACGCCTGGGTTCTTTGTCAGTATAATACATATATTTCCAAGCTTTGTTTACTGAAGAGGGCTTGGAAGCAATAAAACTCCAGTAGCAAAGAGCACACATAGAACCTAGATCTTGGTATTTAAATACCATTGTCTCCAGGCTCCTTGGAGAAGTGGCTGATTCCAGGGTTGGAGCAGAGAGACTATAAGATGAGCTTGGAGCATCTTTGGCACCAAAAGTAAGGGAGTGCTCTAAAAGGATGTGGTCATGTCAAAGGACACAGGTGCCAACCTGAAAGGGCTCCCAAAGCTGGAAAATTAGAGCAACCCAATAAATAAGTATAAGACTGAGTTTTAACCCACAGGGTAAAATAAATAATTATGAGCCCATACTGAAATAAATAGATAGAGAGATAGCAGAGAAGACACAGTCCATCCTTATGGAAGAATTTCAGTTAGTAAATATACAAGAAATAAAGAAGATGGAACATCATCATTAGAAAACCATGATAATAATTGTAGGCAAGAACCAATGATGGATGCTAAAAGTAGTGGATGAAAGTTTTAGGAAAAGAAAACTTTTCTTACTCAAAAAGCATCTACCCATAACTCTTCATTAATTACAGAGGGGAAATTTATAACTTTACATTGGACATACCTAGCAGACACTACCTTAACCAAGTGTTCCTTCTTAAGAACCATGATCATGATTGACATCACTAATAATGAGACATATGGACATTATGTACATCTGACATGATACCTTTAGAAGGACATATCACTTCTGTTTTGTTCTTGAGAAATATACATAACCACCATCTAATCATGAAAAAACATCAGGCAAACCTAAATTGAGGGACACTGTACGAAGCTATTTAACAGTTCTCTTCATTACATCCTTATATCGTGGAAAAGGAGAAAGGCATTAGTGAGAACACTGGTAAAATCTGAATAAAGTTTGTAGTTTGTTTCTAGTTTTAGTAATGACACTATGGTTATTTAGGTTAACTTTCGGGAGGATGGATGAAGAGTATGTGAGAACTCTCTGTACTATATTGGCCATTTTGTAGTCTAAAATAATTTTTTTTTAAAGTTAGGTTCTCCCATATACTAGCTTTGTAATATTGAATTAACTCATTTAACCTCATTGAGCTTCACTTTACTTATCTGTAAAATAGGCCTAACAGTTCAGAGGCTGTAACAGACAAAGCTTGTGAGGTGTCATTTAGACAGCATAATAATTAAAAGCAATGGCTTTGAAGTCATACAAATGTGGGGTAAGTCTTGATTCTGGTGAGACCATGCACAACTACCTAAGTTCATTAAGCCTCAGTTTTCCTGTTGTTAGTACTGATAGGTTTATTGTGAGTTTTAAGTAGGATACAATAGGTAAGCACTTATCAGAGTCTTTGATATAGTATACACTCAAAAACTTGCTATTATTATTACATATTTATGACTAAAGTTTCAGTGAATTGGATAGGTTTTAATTATTATGTGTCAAATTCAATGAAACTTTAAAAAGTGTGGTAAAATGTATGTAGCATAAAATTTGTCATCTTAATCATTCTTAAGTGTACAATTCAGTAGCATCAATTATGTTCCCAGTGTTATACAACAATCTCCAGTATTTATGCCCAAAATTTTCCCTTACCTCCCGAGGGAACCCGTAAAACCAATAAGCAACAACTTTCCATTCCTTCCCACCCCCAGCTCCTGGTAACCTTGCTGTGTTTTGTGTCTCTATGAATTATTCTATTCTAGATATTTTATATAAGTGGAATCATATAGTATTTGTCCTATTGCCTTTTGTTTCTGTTCAGGGCAGCTTTTTACTCGAATCTCAGCTCAGCAACTATTGCTCTAAACACTATTTTCTATACTTGTATGAGTCGATGGTCAGGTAAATATTTTGTTAATGTCTTAATAAAAAGGGAAAAAGGGGCTTCCCTGGTGGCGCAGTGGTTGAGAGTCTGCCTGCCGATGCAGGGGACATGGGTTCGATCCCTGCTCTGGGAGGATCCCACATGCCGCGGAGCAACTAAGCCCGTGTGCCACAACTACTGAGGCCCACGCGCCTAGAGCCCATGCTCCTCAACAAGAAAAGCCACTGCAATGAGAAGCCCGCGCACCTCAACAAAGAGTAGCCCCCGCTCAACGCAACTAGAGAAAGCCCACGCACAGCAACGAAGACCCAACAGATCCAAAAATAAATAAAACATTAAAAAAATAATAATAAAAAAAATAATAAAATAAAAAAAGGGAAATGAACAATTATCTGTCAGTCTTATTTAATAAATTTAATAACCGAAGAGTCTGCCAAGAAATTATGTGTGAAAATGTTCACCACAGTGTTATTAATTGTAGCAAATGGTTAACTAAATGTCCAATAACAGGTGAATGATTAAATTTAAACTGGTAGGAATTGTAAGAAAACGCTGCCTGATTATTTCTGGGTAGTGGGATAACAGGTAAATTTTATTTTCTGTTTTATTTTCTGTATTTGTTATTTTAAACATGTATTATTTTCCTAAGAGAAATATCTAAATATAAGAACAAGTTTACATTTAGTCAACTGATCAGTAAATTTATATATACTACTAATATAGACAGTATGCAAGATAAATGTTCATACTCCTACCCAGAGTATTACTTGTGATACTATTGTCCATAACTTACTTGTGAATGGACAATTAAATTTGTAAGTGCTTATGCCAGGAGGTAAACGAAGAATGAGGCAAAAAAAATAATTGAATCCAGTGCTCTGGATTCCAGTATCTCACATTAGATTTTCTTTTTTTTTTGCATAAAACAGATACTAAAAATTAAGTTTCTAAAATATTAATTTATTTAGTTTTATGTGTTATTATTTGAAGCTGGCAGTAATAAATAGGTTTGATTTATAACATAATAGGCATAGTTGAATCTGGAGAGAAGGTCCATAAAAAAGGAAGTTATTTTTACTTGTAACTTGTTTAGTTCAAAACAAAGAGGAAAAACTACTGAGATGAATCAGTTGTCAAGAAACCCAAATATAGACATACTTTTAGGATTTTCTTTATTTTTTTCTTTGCAAATCCATTTTATACACCACTTGATCTATGGATCAACCAAGATGTAATAACTTTTGCAACATAACTGCTATGAATCTATCTTGCTATATGGAAGGATGCCTTAAAACATAGAAAAAAAACATGAAACAATTATAAAGAACACTGGAATGGGATTTGATGGTGTATCTGTATTTTAGTAATCTTAGCTGCATGTGTTATTTGGCCAGATTTGTTGGACTTGCTTCCTCATCCATCATATGGGATGATACTCGCCCTCTGGGTCATGAGAAGGTGAAAATAGTGTGCTATGTTGAAATTCATAATCGAAATCAGTCAAAATGTCAAATTTGAGGTCTGATGGATATAACAAATGCAGTCATGAAAAGTCCCCATCTTTATAAGAGAATGTCTCACTTTAAGAAAACCCAGTACTTTAAAAATTGGTAAATTAAAAGATTAATAAATCTTCACTTCACAAAATAATCCATATGTGATATGTCTAAATTGTTTTAACATCTAAATTGTTGACTGATGTGTTGACCATACCACTTTAATATGTGTGTTTACGTTCTGTATATAATGTACATATGTATCCCTCCACTTTTACATGCATGATAAACATTTGCAACACATTTGTTTAAAATTACTTCATGGGCTTCCCTGGTGGCACAGTGGTTGAGAGTCCGCCTGCCGATGCAGGGGACATGGGTTCATGCCCCAGTCCAGGAAGATCCCACATGCCGCAGAGCGGCTGGGCCAGTGAGCCATGGCCGCTGAGCCTGTGTGTCCGGAGCCTGTGCTCTGCAACGGGAGAGGCCACAGCAGTGAGAGGCCCGTGTACCGCAAAAAAATAAAAATAAAAATAAAATTACTTCATTTATGAGCAGCTTGGCAGTTCAAAAGGATTAGACTGGTCATTATATTAAAATATGCTTTAGGGAGAAAATATCTGAAATCACAGGGCACTTACTTTTTTGCTTTGTTTTCATTCTGATCATAAGCAATTGCCTTATAGAAACTTTATAACAGCAAAGAAATATTCTTTGTAAAATCTAAGAGGGAGTTTGGACTAGGGCATTTCTGTATTGATATCCTCAGAGTTACATATCCCTTGCGACCAATTACAAAGGTTCACAGGTTGTTTTTATTTTGCTTTCTCTTGATACCTTTTTAATGAGGCCTCCCAGTAAACAGCAAGCATGGTACTTGTTGGAGACCTGTCTGCCGCCTACAACCATTTATTACTAACACATCTGGGAAATGATTTATAAATTAAATATTAGGAAAATGTACTTTAGGAAAAAAAGTAGTAAGAGGTATAATTTATAATTCTCATTTAGGGAGTCAGGCCAGCAGTTTGCTAATGGAAGGGCACTGAGAGCCACTCTTGGAACTATGGTCATGGTTTATGTAATAAATAGAGAGTGGATGAAGGGAGTCTTTAGTGTGTATATTTGGTATGTAGTTCATTTTAATAAATTGTGAAAACAGAAGATCCCAATTCTTCCATCAGAAAGACCCCTTGGAAAAGTGAGAAATAATAAATAACAAAACTGACATATCAATATGTATTATAACTCCTCCATAGGACAAAAATATTATGTTTATCAATAGTAAGTGAATGTAGTTTCATCATAGAATAAAATGTGATAATAGAAGTCACTGTCTTCATGGATTTGAAGTAGAAAGGATATTAGAGGCTTTTATTTTTAATTTTTTGTAATTGAAGTACAGTTGATTTACAATGTTGTGTTAGTTTCTGGTGTACAGCAAAGTAATTCAGTTATATATGTGTGTGTGTGTGTGTGTATTCTTTTTCAGATTCTTTTCCATTATAGTTTATTACAAGATATTGAATATAGTTCCCTGTGCTATACAGTAGGACCTTGTTGTTTATCTATTTTATATATACTAGTTTGTATCTACTAATACCATACTCCTAAATTATCCCCTCTCCCTGCCCTTTCCCCTTTGGTAGCCATAAGTTTGTTTTCTATGTCTGTGAGTCTGTTTTGTAAATAAGTTCATTTGTATCATTTTTTAGATTCCACATATAAGGGATATTGTATGATATTTGTCTTTCTTTGTATGACTTAATTCACTTAGTATGATGATCTCTAGGTCCATCCATGTTGCTGCCAATGGCATTATCTCATTTTTTTATGGCTGAGTAATATTCCATTATATATATTACACACACACACACACACAGACACACACACACACACACACACGCACACACACACACCATCTTCTTTATCCATTCCTCTGTCAGTGGACATTTAGGTTGCTTTCATGTCTTGGCTATTGTAAATAGTGCTGCTATGAACATTGGGGTGCATGTATCTTTTTGAATTAAGAGTTTTCTCCAGATATATGTCCAGGGATGGGATTGATGGATCCTATGGTAGTTCTATTTTTTATTTTTTAAGGAATCTCCATACTGTTTGCCGTAGTGGCTGCACCAATTTGCATTCCCACCAACAGGGCAGAAGAGTTCCCTTTTCTCCACACCCTCTATAAGAGGCTATTTTAGAACAGTCTTCTCGTTGTAGAAATGGTGAAATAGAGGACATGCCTGTTGATGACTTACACAAGTTCTCATAACTTTTAAAAAATTAAGCTTTAGAGGTTATTTGCAGGGCTTACTTTGCAATTTATTTTTGTACATATACAGCAGATTTTGTATGGTAGAATTCTGCTCTTCAGCTAATCAGTCAGGTTAGGTCTGCATGTTATGAGACTGTCTTTCACATCTGTATCATTAAAGGAAGATGAACCATAGTTGTGTTTATACAGCCAGAATTTAAGGGGAACAAAATTATAGGTTTAGGATCATCTTCTAAAATGTTTTGAATCCTAGGGAATTAAAGCATACTGATCTTGGAGGTTTTATTTAATAAAAACATCTGTACCTTTTATAAAGTTCTGAGAATTTAAAGATATATTTTCAATATTGCTATAATGGCTGCATATAATAATTTCAAATATATAAGAAATGAATTCATAACTATGAAATCATAACTTTGTAGTCACATTTATTTCCAGATCCCATTTCAATCTCTTTTATTTCATTTCTGTAAGAATGTTTAGGCCGTATTTCAATATGAATTTCAAAGACATGATCAAACATGTATCATGATATCTATTCTCTCTTTGAAAGAAACATGCATATATATTTTCTGTATGTACATAATACGTACATACAGTCGACCTTGAATAACATGGGGGTGGGGACACCAACACCACCCCCCCACAAACTGCAGTTGAAAATCTGCATATAACTTTCGACTCCCCCGAAATGTAACACCTAATAGCCTACTGTTGACTGGAAGCCTTACCAATAACATAAGCAGTTGATAAACACATATTTTGTATGTTATATGTATATCTATATTTGTTTTATGTATTCATGACATTCCTAACTTTTTCTTAATCTTTTCAATATTTCTGGGATACATGGTTTGTCTGCAGTGGTTTTCTGAATATCACAAATCTCCAAAATTATTTTCAGTACATTTTTTGAAAAGGATTGGCATGTAAGTGGATCCATGCAGTATATACCCATGTCGTTCAAGGTTCAACTGTATATTTATAGAATTATGTATATCTATGTTTATAATATGTAATTTAATATTACTATTTTATATTATTACATTTTTTCAAAATATTATAGTCTAATTTTTTTAAACATCTTTATTGGAGTACAGTTGCTTTACAATGGTGTGTTAGTTTCTGCTTTATAACACAGTGAATCAGTTTTACATATACATATATCCCCATATCTCTTCCCTCTTGCATCTCCCTCCCTCCCTATCCTATCCCTCTAGGTGGTCACAAAGCACCGAGCTGATCTCCCTGTGCTATGTGGCTGCTTCCCACTAGCTATCAGTTTTACGTTTGGTAGTGTATATATGTATATACATACATTCCTACAGAGTCATTGTCTTTTTGCTGTTTTGACTTCTGAACTGAGTTTCTACAGAAAACAATTCACTAGTGGGGCTTTGTTGATATCTTGCTGTCACCACATCATGAAGGGAAACCCATTGTATCAATGATAAATATTTCAATATTTGGGGAGGTTAGCTATATCATAGCTTAGTCATTTTTAGCTTTATTTATAGCCATTCATCAAACCCACGTTGGCTTATGAGAGAAACTTCAGAAGTCAGTGACGTACATTTAAACATTTCTCTTTATCTAATTTAGATCAAGTTATTTTTTAAAAATTGAGGTATAATTGACATATAACATTTTATTAGTTTCAGGAGTACAACATAATGATCCGATATTTGTATATAATGAGAAATGATCGCAGTCATGTTCTTTTGGTGAAATGGTATCTTGACAAATGTAAGAAGATAAAAGACCCTCAAATGAACTTTGTGGGGCAGACACTGAAACTCTGTGTTGACAGCTCTTCTCTAGTTCATCTTTCTGACAACGTTTACAGTTAGAAGAGAACAGACTATTCTCTAAGAGTCATAGTTTTTAGATAAAGATTGTTACAGAGGCATACTAATTCCAAAAGATTTCCGTCTTCTAACAATCTTCTGAAATTAATGAATAAAGGCAGTGGCCTTTTATTCATCCAAGTTTACCACATCAGGCAGTGGAAGTAGAAAATGGTTTAAAATTAATCCTTTCTCTTGACAGTTGTGTAGTGGTAATCCTCCATTTTTATCCTCTCAGAGGATATTTGAAGATAACATTTTTATTCTCCTATTTTCATATTCTCTCTCATAATCTCATATATTATATTGTCAGTTTCATTGCTGGTGGCCAAAATAAAACTGCTGTGGAAAGTCAGGGCCAGGTTACTAGGGTTCTGAAGAATGTATCAACAATGAAAATCAATTTCAGGTATATTTTCAATATTATTGTGTTAGAATACATATCCTTTAGTGAGAAATCAAAAATGAAAGACTAGATTAGCCCATTTATGTGTATTCATGTAATCATCCCCCAGATTAAGTTAGAGAATATTTTCTTTACCTGGGAAAAGTTCTCTTTTACCTCTAACCAGTCAATGCCTCCCTACCCTGAGACAGTTGGTCTTCTGATTTCTGTCACTATGGACTAGGTTTGCCTGTTCTTGAACTTTATATACAGACAGTGAAATAAAGGATGCATCTGACATCCTTTTGTATCTAGCTGGTTTAGCACTACATAATAATTTTTGAGATTCATTCATGTTGTTATATGTGCTCCTTTCATTGCTGTATGTTATTCTCTCATTTTAAAATATCACAATTCTTTGTCCGCTCTCCTGGTGATGGACACCTCTGAAGCATATTTACGTGTATATTCGTCCTCAACTTTCTCGTCAGTTGGATGTATCCACATGGGGTAGTGGTTTACTCTTCTAATTGTCATTCTATGAAAGTTATTCTTTAAAAATACTGTGTTTGAATATTATTGAAATCTCAGAAATTATCTAGCAAGCACAGGTTTTAACGCATATGATTCAGTTACCTGTTTTATCTTCATGGCATTGTTGTACCACCAGCCAGAATTTCCTCTTCTGGTGACCATCCATCTGCCTTCTTTATATTTCTTTTTATATTCTATTCTGCCTACTTCTAAACTGGGAGCCCTTTGACTAAAATTTTCCCTGGTTTCTGAGATTCTTGAATATTTTGGTGCTTAATACGTACTCAGTCATGTTTGATGAATTAATAATATTTCACTTCAAGTTGTTGGGTTCTTCATAGAGATATGTTCTCATTAAACATTTAGCAAATACTTAGGTTATTGTTGGTTTAGCATTATAATGAAAATGCTAATGTAATTACACCTTTTCAACATAATATCAAGGGGAAGGGGCTAAAGATAAAGAATCCCTTTTTCAAGTGTCAGAATTGTTTTAAATTATTTTATATCAAAAAAATCTCTAAAGTCAACTATGCAGTTTTATATCTTCCCAGCTGAGTATGTGGTCATCTTTATGAATCATTTGGAAACTGATTATTGCATGGTATTGTTTTTTATAGTTCTTTTGCTGCTTTCTGCTCAGGCTTCTATCATATATCATTATATTAACTCAACCTTCTACTCCCTACTGTCACTTAAGCCTCCTGGTTTTCTTCTTCTGATCTTCTTTGTGGCATCAAGCAAGTAACCATGTTAGAAGCAGCATAAAAATTTCACTCTATAAGCTGTGAAAGAGTCGAGTCCACAGGCTTGAGTTCATACACTTTGTAAGATTTGAGACCATTCTTAGTGAACTAAGGTGAGGGGGGAGTAGTGTTTCTCTGGCATTTAACTTGAAGTTTCAAAATAATCCATCTGTTCAAGTATAGATGACATCTTGCATTTTTTCCTGTATTCAAGTTTAGAGAGAGCATTAGAGTTTACTAAATACTCACTCAGTGCAGTTAATCAGAGACCCTCCATGGACAATCAGTGCTTTCATAATATGTGTTCTTCCTCATTTCCATACCCTGATGTTTTCATTACATGCACACAGTTTCAACTCTAGATCTTTCTGTTTTTAGTCTCTTTTCCATATGAATTTATGCATTTACCCTTATTTTGAATGTTCATATTACTTGCTTATTATTTTTTTAGTATTTTACATTTTATTCATTTTACTGTAGATTCATGGGTTACTCATTTTTCTCTCTCTCACATATATATGTATATGTATGTGTTTTAATGAGAACATTGAACTCTCATCACTATGCAGCAATATTTGATACAGTTTAACTGAGTTATTAAATAATTGATGATACTTTGGTAATAGGTTCTTTGCTGCACTTAATGCATCATAAGTATACACTTTTGTAATTTAAAACAAGACAGGATTGCATAGTACTTAAGATAGAAAGCTTTAGAATTAAACTGCCTAAATTTGAGTCATAGATATTCTGCTTGCTATTGTGTGACTTGGAGGAATTTTCTTAAATTTACTGGATCTCACTTCATTCATTTGTAAAAACAATGGCACTAGAACCGACCTCATAAAGTTGTTATGATGACTGAGTTAGACCATACCTTCAGAATAGATAAGCACTTAACATATGATAGCTATTATTTCTATTGTCCAAGCAGACAAGTCATTTTTATTCAAAATATATACAAGATTCCATATGATCCTGTATAACTTCACATAGTAAAAATGTAGTATGTGAATTAACCTATAGACTATTTTCTGTAACCGAAATTGCCAAAAGGCTAAATATTTTCATTCAGTTTGGCTCTTGTATCTCTACTTTAGCTAAACCAAAGTGAATGATAACAACCATAGAGAAATTCCTTCTTGACTACAAATAATGAGACACTAGAGTTTAAATTACTTCAACAATGGTCTTGATTGAATCACTCTCAACTGCTTACTTTCAGAATCCAGACATTACTTCTAAGAATAACAAAAGAAAACTCAAACTTCCCTTTTTGAATCACTAAGCCTTTTGATATTGGGAGAATGCTTTAGGTATGAAAAAAAAAAAAGATAAACATCAAATTTGTTGAACATATAGGTGTGTCTTCCTAAATTATTTACCTTTGAAAAATAAATTTTTCTTAATATGTTTCTCATTCTATAAAGATTTCTGTATAAAGCCCTGAGTATATAAATATTAAATTAAATTCCTTTTTTTGAGTACCTATTATTGACAGCTACAGCTGTGGGTTTTTTCAGTCAAACATTTTGCATTTTTGGTGCTAACAACTCAGTGTTTAGCCTAATCTCTGCATTGGCATCCAGAATCTATATTAGTGTTGCTAATTGAGTAGCAAAGATGACAGAGACCTAAGTCTCCCTCTGACCGTGAGCATTAGGGACAGTGCCTCCAGCATATGAATGATAGATGATGGGATGGAAGTGTGGCTGGAAGATGGTAGATGTAAGACTTCCCTGGTCTGTGGGATTTCAAGGTTTTCCAACAGTGTAAGATGGCTGGTAGGTGCCTTTGAGGTACCAGAGATGCTACTTGAATTATTTATGTAGGCGTTTCATCCCCCGCTCTGAGAATGTAACCTCTTTGGGGAGCACATTTTAGGTGTTAATTTGTTTCTTCTGTATCACTTAGCATAAGGCCCTGCACTTATGCCCCACATAAATATTTTTCAATAAATGAAACAAGCTTATAAGATTTTAAAAGGAGAGTGAAATTTAAAGAATACTTGAAAAGAATATGACAACAAAAATGGCACATATGAATAAAAATATGTAAAATGATTCTCACTAAAATATTAATGTGTGGTTGTCTTTTGCTGGGAATTCAAATGGTTAAAACATTTCTTTGTATCATTTGTATAGTGATTATGCATTATTTATATAATGAGAAATAAAAGAATATACTCATAGTAGATTAAAAAGGAAAACCTGAGCAAAGCATTAACTGTAGAAGAAATCAGTGAAGTTTTCAACAACTACTTTCCAAGAAATTATCATGCCTGCACCTTCAAAGAACAGACTTTTAAAATTTAATTTTTACTTGCATATGGAGAAAGACAGAAATCTTAAAAATTATTTTTATAAAGCCATCATTACATTAATGCAAAGACCTGACAACAATAGCACAAAAAAAGAACACTTTAGATCAGGTAGACTTAGGAATGTAAGTTCAACAATTCTGTTTTAAAACCAGCAATAATTTATACATATATTAAAAGGAAAACACATAAAGAGGAAAATGATAAATGTTGAGTGAATTTTGTTGGAAAACTCTCCCAGTATCTCAAAATCAGGAAGCAGTTTCCTCTTCATCTGAATCTTTACTTCTAATATATTAAGTATAATGCAAGTATAGGTTTAATCACTATGTTGGTTACTCATTCAAGGGCACCCCAATATTTTTCCTGTGGATGAGGTATTCTGATTTCTTTGTTGACTTAAAAGAGTGCCACCTACGCAGTGGTTGAGAGTCCGCCTGCCGATGCAGGGGACACGGGTTCGGGCCCCGGTCCGGGAAGATCCCACATGCCGCGGAGTGGCTAGGCCCGTGAGCCATGGCCGCTGAGCCTGCGCGTCTGGAGCCTGTGCTCCGCAACGGGAGAGGCCACAACAGTGAGAGGCCCGCGTAACGCAAAAAAAAAAAAGAGTGCCACCTAGTCAAACATCATAGTATTAAATGCCTTCATCCTAAGAGAGTCTACTGCCTGTCATGTAGCCCCTATCCTTAGCCTTCTCAGCACGAATGACCATTCCAGCAGCAAGTGTATTTTGTAAAGGTATTGATTGTGTTGGCTTGTAAAGGCCCTATAATGTTTTGCTCACATCAAACCTTCGCTCTCTGAATGAGAGAACTGTAATAGCTTGAGCATCCCGGTAATCTATATGAATTCTATAGAATTGCAGTTTATGGATCAGCTTTGAAATAGTACAGTGTTTCATTGGGCTTAACCAGGTGTGGGAAATTGTTAGGTGCTTTTATAAAGTCATAACATTTTCAAGGACAGGAATGTGATGGGTCATTTTATAAGAGAAGAAATGGATTAAATATACCACATTATTTTTAGTCCAGTAGTAAGTGTGAGAAGGGAGGTACGTTTTGCTTGCTGTACTTTTCTGTCTCACCAGCATTTTGCTTTGATGGTCTGCTGCACTAAATTCCTTTGCTTTTTCCTTTTTCCATCATGTTTTTTTTTCTTTTATCCTTGTATTAATAACATAATAAATTCATAAACTTCCTAAAACTCTGATATTTCATTTATATGTCGTTGCTGTTGGCCTTATTTATTTTCACCTCTTCTTTGAATATTGTTTTTAATTAATGTTGGCCTTGTCTCATTAGAACTCTGGATTTCACCACATTCTCCTCTTTCACTACCAAGTCTGGAAGCTTAACAACCCAAGTTATAACCTGTGTTCATATTACTGTAATATTCTTAACTACTGGGTGGATTTCAAATATAAGGTGCTTTGGAAGTGAGAATTATTTAGTCAGTCACCAGCTGTTGTATAACTATTAGGTTACCTGCAGTGTCCTGTCCTTACAGAGTGAACAGTCTAGTGGAGAGAGAAATTTAAAATATATTTAGCAGATAATGATTTTATGTAATGAAAGAGAACTTTTCTGTAAGTTAGAATCTGATTCCCTCATAAGGTCATTCCATATCACGGACCACCTGTATCCTCCAAAAAGAATAGGATCATTAAGTTTCAGACTTTATAGATGATGTCCCTTTACAGTCAGACTCTGCCATGTACTGCCTTTGTGACCTTGGGGAAATTTACTTCATTTAGCTATGCCTTCAGACTTTGCATCTTTAAAACGGAGATAATAGGAATATCTGCCTTATGTGGCATATGTGAAATAACCTTTGTGCAAAAATGTTCTTAAATGATAGTTGGTAGGTAGTTGAACCATCTTGTGTTACAGATGAGAATACTGAGGTACCAAAGTTAGGAGGCTGCCCACAGTAGGGCTGGTATGCTCCCTTCATGGACTGTATATTGGTGAACTCCATCATGCTTCCTCATTTGAGTTTCCAATTACCACTGTTCATTCTGAAAAGGCTGTGTAACTTGCGTTATAAAAAAACCAAGGGGCTGTCTGGTATCCTGACTTACTCCTGCATCAGATTTGCTTCTCTTATCAGAAGCCTCATAGTTTGATAACTACCCTTCTCCACTGAGGGCTGGCAGACAGGTTATAATGGCTCCAGCTACCTACTAGGTTTGTGCTGTGTTGCCTACTCCCTTGGGGTATTTATCTGCCCTGCATCAGGCAGAGTTGCATTCCGTTTCCATAAAACATACTCTCTGTTTCTCCTTTTATCCTCTCTTTTCCGTGTTAAAGCAAACGTAAGTTTGTGGATGGATGAGAAGAAGCCCACTGGAAGGAGTGGTGGGTGTGGGCGGTGTCAGAGCTGTTTCAGTCCACGAGTTATTGGTCCTTGTAGTCAAACAGACAGTTGGTGGCAAATTCAGGAGTAAAACCTAGTTCCTTCAATTGAGTCCACTATCTACTGTATCATGAGCCAACCAAGGACATGAGCAACCACATTTTGAGCTGGTTTCAAAAACGGTAACCTCAGTCCAGCTTTGAATTCAGAACTAGTGAGTTTGCACTGAACTGTTTGATGCTCTACTCGGGGTTTTGAGCAAGGCCGTGAACTGCTGCCCCTTTCTCATCCCTCATATTATTAACTTACCAACAGGCCCCTTGGGGAGTGATTGTAAAAAAAACTAATAAAATGAGATTAGAGCAACCTCTTGAAAATAATATGTGGAGGGCATTTACAAATGCTAACTAAGACAAGCAATTCACAACACAAAACGGCTTATAGCCCAGGTACTAAAATGACTACTAAACCATTAGCTATAGTAGAATTTCCCCCAGTAGCTAATGTTTACTTACTGTCCTGTTACATGCCTTTTAACATGATCCACTGTCAGCATAAAGCTATAATTTGGCAATTGCATTTGTGTATTTAATAACTGTTGATAAAGCTGAACTAAAGAATCAGTAAAATGATTCCACTTCTGTAATGCACATCCAGGGTTTAAGCAAGAGGAAATCGTTCAGCATTTCTGATATATAGAGGGCAGGATGTACTATATTAAGAAGAAATAATGCATAAAATGATGTCTGGGACATTGAATTGAGGAAAGTAATCAATATCATTTTTAATCAGTGTTGGCTTGCATTGTGAAGGAAAGGAATGATTTAAAGTGCATGATGTTTGTATCACAGAGTTTAGGAGATCCCAGGAGATGAAAGAAGTCTTAGATCCATAGGGTGAAAGAAGAATGAATCTTACTGTAGGACAAGGACACTGAAACACAAAGAGATAACGGGTTTTTTTTTAAGATTTTGTCATAAAAGTAGATTTAAGTTTGCTCCAGGATTCAGGACTAGGATTAATAGGTAGAAGGTAAATGGCCACATGGTTCAAGTTCTAAAAAGGATTTCTACAAATTGGATCTTCCCAACAATGGGAAAAAAATAAGCTGCTTTGAATAATAGTGAATATTCCATTATTGCAAGTACTTAATCATATAACAAATAAGCTTCTGATGTGAATTATGTACCCCAAATTTCCATTGGCTGAAAAGCTTGAATGGTTATCATCTACATTTCACTCTAAATACAGCTTTCTGTACCTTATGATTTTCAACTTTATTAAGATTTTATAATTTTTAGGGTGGTAGTTGGGATATTTCTAGAGATCACCATGTGTTTAGGATATGTCCAACATTTATTTGTTCCTATATAGGGGACACAATAAACTGATCTCCTTAAGTGCCTTCCAGCTCAATGATTGAAAAAATGCTGGCATTTTAGTAAAATGTAATGTGGATGACATAATATAACATAGTAAATAGAAAAGTCTGCAACTAAAAGATAAAGTGTTTATATGACAAATAACATTGCGTGAATAAATCTAAAATGTGATTTTGAACCAATTTTTAAAACTTCTACTAACAAGCATAATAAGTTGTCATGCAGAAGATGATGAGGAGCAGAGGATACGTTAAGGAAATTTACAGATAACCAAATGCCTTCTTGTATTAAATGCATTTGCCAGATCTTTAAAGGAGTAACTGTGTATACACGTGTGAGTGGTTTCTGGGATCTACCTATTCCCCTCTCCCTCACACATATACACAAACATAAGCACACACATCAGCTCAAATATTTATTTCCTTTATGTTTTCAGAACATTAAATGTTTGTAATCACTGCCCTGCGTGACTGTAACTTTTAGTTACAGGTTGAATAATTCTGAGGTGTTGATTCTGCTGGAAGTTGTGGTCACTGGGCCACATGATTTCTGGAAGATACTCTGGCATGTAGAGTCCTAGGAAATTTGCTGGAATCTGTTCCTGATTCCACCTGTTTTCAGGGCATAGCATAAGTAGATATTATGACCTCCTGTATCTAGTGCTGTCAGCACTCTGCCTATATGCCTCAGACACTTAATTGTGTTCCTGAAGACCTCCAACCCCTATTACCTACAGCTTTTTCCTAAGGTCTGTCTTCTTGGAACTGTGGGAAATTGCACTGCCCATATGTATAACTGAGCTTTCGGTGCTGAGAATTAACATCCCCTGGAAGTAGCCCTCCGCTAGTGACTCTGAAATGGTGCTGTGTAAGTACCCTTGTTCCCCTGCCCCTCAGGCAGGATAACCTGCAAGATGTGTTTTACACCACTTTGCAGAGTTTCTGTGCAGGATTGCCCACTGTATTAGCTGCTTTGATAAAATATTATTTATTGGATGTTTTTACTCCTGTGTAACATTTCCTCACTTTCTTCCTAGCATTACCTGCACTTTTGAATAAACTAGTTTTATTCTAATACTTGTTTCAAAGTCAGCTTCTGGAAGAACCCAGACTAAGACACATCCCACCCCCAGCTGGCAAGAGCAAGCCATCTTGGAAGGGTTTATAGAACCAGCTCTTAGTTCAGGGTACATTTTTCATATTCCAGTCCCAGTTCAGCCATCTCCCATCCCCCTAATAATAAACATCCTATAATAATCAGTACCTTGTTATCAAGAGGCGGTAGGGAGTGAGCTTCAGGGTGTCCTTAAGAGGGTTTCATATGTTAATCTTAATTTCCTTTTTTTAGCTGCGCTATAATGGGCAGCACTAGGCAATCGGTACTTGAAGCCCCTTTTCACATCCTCACTCAGCGTTTTGTTGAAGGATGCGTGTCCTCACTGAAGTCTAACATTTCTACATCAAAGATAGGGCCAAGACCAAACTCATTTACAATATAACTACTGAGTATGGGACTCTTACCTTGTTAGGCAGAATGCTAAGCACTTCACAGTCATTATCTGACATTATATTCATGGCCATCTTTTGACAAAGAATGGTTGTTCCCGTTTTACCAATGAGAAACCTTAGTCATGGAGAGATTATATAATTTTCTTAACAACACACTAGCAAGTAAGAGGCTAAAAGAGCATTTGGACTTTTAGATGTTATTTATAATACTTGGCATCTGAACACTGGCGTACTTACTTGATTTTGTGTTCCTAGCCACTATCTAGTCTGACCTCTTTAACTGATATGGACAGCTTTGTTTCTATTCTCTGACAGTGGAATAAAAAAGCAGTCACCAGGTGGCTCTCACCGTGGATAAAGTTACACAGACTTGGGGAGGGGTATTGCACATGAGGAACGCTGTCCAAGGGAACAAAAAAGAGGGGAATGCAGATCAAATTTTTAGGCTAAGTTGTGTTACCCACTGAACTTTTCAACCCTTTATCCTGAGCTCCTACCCCAGTTCCATTCAAGCACTTCCCTTTCCAAACTTCTCCATTGTAGAAGCAGTGTTAATCTAGACCCTTTGGTTTTAGTTCTGCTCATTCTGCAGCTTTTTATAGAATGGAAGGTCTGAATTTGATAGTGGCCAAGGTTCCCTCTTTCACCCCCAAACAGATGTTGTGTTCTTCACTGTCCCTAAAAAACAAAGACATCTTCTCAATGGCAAATTCTAAATGTATTGTAATAGTGAGCTCTGTTTTGATTTCCCGAGAGCCAGGATCAGGAAGATAAAGATTTGCATCAAGTCCTTATAATCTAAAGCTATTGTTCTGCAAGCTGGTTTCCACTGCAGATAGCTTCTTCCCTATAGATTGTTGGTACTTCTAGTCTAAAATTGGATACAGGAATTTATTTTAGCATATCATAAGCATCTCTACATCCTCAAAATTATTCACAATTTTAGAGGAGTGGCTTTATCTCATCGTCACAGTGTGGAGATCTTTTGATGTAAAGGGAGATCTATTAATATCCTGTTTTATTCTAGTGTCTGAAAGTGACATGGTTTCAAAGGGATGCTTTATCATTTGTAGGCATGGAGGGACCATCAGGTCATGAGATAGGAGATTTCCTGCAAATTAATGAGTGCTGTGTTGTCCAGGAACTAAATTTCTTTCATCCCTATCTGCCACCTGTTCTGGATTTCTGGTTCTGAATCTGAATTTCCATGCCAAGCTGGAAAAGCAGCATTGCTGTCTTTTCCACAGCAGCTTTGGATTTTAGCAAGTAAGGTGGTGCCATTATTTTTAGTGAAATGAACTTTGAATGAACTCCAGTAGTAATAAACCAATAAAATAAATAATGGATTCATCTCAGAACAATCTGACTCCTAGAAGTAGTGTTCCTGGGAAGCTTGTGTGTAACTGCCCTCTAGAAAGCCTCACAAGTTTTTGTCTTTCTTTATTTTTTTTTTCTTTTCCAAATAGATGATTTTTGACAAACAGATTCCTAAAGGCAGTCAAGTATCAAATACAAAGTTATGGCTGGTACAGCTGCCTTTGGGATCACACGCTCCATTTATTCATTACAGGAAGCTCAGATGCACAACCGTGTGGTGCCATTTTGTGTACCTGTCAGTTCATTTAATGAACATTGATCATGCTCATTCAGACACATATCTTCATGCTTCAAACAAGTTAGTCATTTCTGAAAGATTCGGTAGAAACTTTAGTTTTCTGCAAACTGCCTCTGTGGAATGTTTTTTGCCAAAAGTAAACAAACATGACTAAAATGTACCTTTATTTTTGCTACAAAAGAGAAAATATGTCAATTAAAAATTTATTCTGGATTTGCTGATATAAACCCAGTATTTGTCTACTTAAAATTGAATTTTCACTTTCTTTGATAGTCATTAGATTCCTCTATGGATGTTTCAAGGTTTACAGCTTTATCTGTACCCAGTCATTTTTTTTCTTCTTTTTCAAACATTCTTTCTATTATAAAACTTCCTACTGGGTAGTTTCACCATTCACAAATTGTGTGGAGTACACTGATCAATTGGTACCAGATTTATTGTCCTACATTAGAATGAGAAAAATACTTACTGTTTTTCTTACCATTTGATTTTTGTATCCTGTCAAAAAGTCTCATAAAGGGAATAGTTTATGTCCTTTAGTTGGAATACACTATTTTTTATGAATGATATTTTGCTTTTCAATTATTATTGGGCGCAAATTAAAAAAATATGTTCAGTTAGTTTGCCTCAGCTAGAGGTGCATTATATTTAGAAATGATTTACCGATAATTGTTGTGTCAGGAGATGATCCTAATCGGGTTTTGGAAAGGGTTAAGTACATTCACATTACTCTACGTGTGTTGTTATTTCAACGTGCGTGTTTCTTTTGGTTGAGCTTTTCTTCCATCCCCCTGGGGTCCAAGGTAGCTGAAAAAGACAGATGTGTTCAAATTATAATAGAGACTCATCTAAACAACTTGTGGGGTCTCCAAGTTGCTGATGAAAATTAGAATTAAATCATGATGCCAAAAGCCTCACATATCCACCTTTTAGACTTAAAAATCTTGTGAAATAAATAGAGCATTCCATCCAGAATGTAGTACACCATTAGAGAAAAAACAATACTCTCCTGGCATTTTTTTTGGTCTAAGACTCTATCATCCAAGAACATTAAATATGTGTATAATGAAATGTTTTAAGGGATATTCATTGCAGCTTTGTCATACATAAGAATTATAAATAGGCTAAGTATCTATAAATAGAGGAAGAGTCCTGAAAGGTATGGTCCACACCTACAGTGGAATAGTATAAACCTATTAAAATTATAAGGCAGGGCTTCCCTGGTGGCGCAGTGGTTGAGAGTCCGCCTGCCGATGCAGGGGACACGGGTTCGTGCCCCGGTCTGCGAAGATCCCACATGCCGCAGAGCGGCTAGGCCCGTGAGCCATGGCTGCTGAGCCTGCGCGTCCGGAGCCTGTGCTCCGCAAGGGGAGAGGCCACAACAGTGAGAGGCCCGCCTACCGCAAAAAAAAAAAAAATTATAAGGCAGATCAGTATGTGCTTGTATGAAGGGAAATGCAGGTCCACGAGAAAAGCAACGTGTAGAATAATACGCAGATGAGGATACTCTTTGTTTAATAAATAAAAAGCATGTCCATCTTTTTATACATGTATGTAGATGCAAAGAATAAGTTTTGAAAGAGAATTCTCTTCCTCTTTGGAGAAGAATGGGATGTGGAGCATTGAAAATAGGATTTTGATACATGCAGCTCTACTTTACATTATTCTACAAAAGGCATGCATGAAACTGAATTTTCTGTTATTGTTTATAATTGGCTTTTTAAAAGAAGAAAATCCATGAAACAGGTATGTGGAGTCATAATTATCCAGTTAATCTATTCAACAAATGTTAATGGTACTCATTCTATGTACAAGTTACTACCGTTGCCAATGGGAATACAGTGGAGAACAAAGAGACACGCTGGCCCTGAGCTCAGGTATACAGAAATTGATCAAAGAAATATATAAATATACACATTTATTACTATGTAGGAAAAGTACAGGGAGTTAGAAGAGTCTGTAATTATATGGTCAGGGATGGTTTCCTGAGGAAGGAGTTTTTGCACCAACATCTGAAGCCTGAATCAGGCCTAACCAAGCAAGGAGGCTGTTTATGAAGTCAAAACAATGGAAACACTAAAAAGTTAGGTGAATAAAAATGTACAGAATAGAGTATTTCTTAAGAAATAGGCCAGATGATCCAGTCTATCTGATTGACTGTAGTTAATCTGTAATGCTTTGCAAATGGCAAACCATCCAGAAAAATCAGTCAGTAAGTCTCATTGCACAAGCAATGAGCCAGGTTTTATTGAAGTTAGTACATCTTCATGTGTTCATTTCTGATGCACTCAGGAGGCCTAGTCCGACTGATCTTCAACTCAATTTTTGGACATGATTTGTGTAACTGAACATCTGTCATTGCCCAGGCCATACCCAAATGTCACCTGAATTCCTTTTTTTCCCCTCTCTCCATCCAAGTGCTCTTGCATTCCTGCATCCAATAAATATATATGGAGCATCTTGTGTATGCTGGATATTGGGGAATGCAAATACGGTCCTTACCCTGTAAGCTCCAATTCTACTGGAAGAAACAAACAAATAGTTAATAATAAGTCACAAATAGAGATTGATGTTGTGAATGAAATTACTGGAATAGAGAAGGTCTACTTGGTATATTCAGGGAAAGTCTTTCTTAAGAGGTGGCACTAAGCTGAGACTTCATTGTTAGAGTCGCTTATGGGGAGTGAAGGGAGAGGCATGTGTAAGTCTTGAGCTAGGGAAGAATTTGGAGTATTCCAGGGATTGAAACAAGGTGAAATTGAACAAGGATCTCAGCCACAGGTGTGTGCATTATCTGGGAGGAAATACAACCCGGAAGTACTGAAAGCACAGCCCTTATGGTGACAGTGAAAGATCGTAGTCTGTTTTATAATTTCTAAGAATGGAATTCTTTATCTTGCAATCATTGAATCTTAGATATGGCAGAAACTCTAAAGATGACCTAATCAAATCATTTTCTTGTTGAATGCACTTTGTAGTGGAGGTCTGTCATTACACAGGGCTTTTTCCTCTGAGTCAATTTTGTGATTGACTCAAAGACCTACTGTCATTTTCCTCCACAAAGTTCATTCTGAATTCATTTGAAGAACCATCCTATGTACTTTTAGTTTGTGCCTTCCGTCTCCTGATAGAAAGCCCTCTTTACACCTGTGGAATCTCATTAGTTGTGAACATGAAAGCAGTCATTGTTTTATGTGGAGTCTCAAATCCTGAGCCAAAGGACAATGACCCTCTCTTAAACCATCTCAAGGAAGGAGTTTTTCTAAGTTAATTTCCCCTGGAATCTGTTCTAGTGATTGTCTAAGATGTGTGATATGGAGAATTGAGCAAATTATCTAAGAGAGTCAAATCAAAGAGCTTAATACTAAATCTCCTGAATTATCCCCATGGTTGTGTATACCGCTAAACACCATTAATTCTATCAGTTAATTACCGATTCATTGAAGTAAGTTATGAAAAATTATACATAGATACACATCTACATGCAACCTGTAATAGAGACACTGCCAGACTGCCTTTACCGGCGTTAGACACAACCACAAAACACAGGAAATAATTCGAGTGACTGTTTTCTCATTTCTTCCAAGGAGTACTACTGCTGTTCTAGTACTCTTCTAAATGTGTAGGAGAAAAGATAATTCCTAACATGCAACAGATGTTTGTCCTTCAAGACCACTTAAGAAAAACTAGTAGGTTATTAAGAGGACCTATACATAAATATATGCTATGTACAATATCTACAGAATTTTAGAGAACACATTTTATATCTGTTTACTCTTTTCTTCCCACAAAACTTGGAGCACTACTATGATTTCCACCCCCTTGTAATTAATTTCTGGTTGTAAAGCTAAATTGTGCCTTTATTGGCAAAGTAAAGTGTTAAGGCAATTGAAGAGATAATGCAGGTCCAAAAACCATTCATATCTCTATTACAGGCAAAGGCTAGACCCTTCCTAAATGCCTGTTGAATGAAGTTGAATTAAATTAGTTTGAATTGAATTGAATTGCCTTGAGAGAGCTGTAGCTGGAGCCAATTACTACTTCATCCTTTGGCCAGTGTTTTCAGCTGAATATTTCAACAATTATTCATTCAACAAACATTTTATCGGGTGCATACTTATTATGAGGCAGGCTGAAACTCAGTTCACAGCTGTGGATTCACAGATTTAAAATAAATATGGTCCTTAGTTTGTAATTTCTCACAGTGAACAGAGGAAGATAATGTACAAAGTGCTCTCCGTGGTGTAAGTAGAGAGCTCCAGGGAGCTCTCACAGGGATAGGTAAATGAGATGGGAAGGGTGATGGATGGGGTTGCAGATGGCAACCTGGAGGGGAGGACACCTGCTTAAAGTCCTAAAGTATGATGACCTTTCTAATCAGACGAGGCCGTGAGCAGCATTTCTGTGCAGCGGGAAATGTGTCATTTTAGTATTTACTCTTAAGTGTTTTTCCAAGATTTTTATTACCTTATTGAATTTTTCTAAAATCACTTTCTATTGGCCTCTGGTGTTGTGAATTTGGACCCAGAGTGTTGCAAAGGAATCCTTTGTGATCTCAGAGCTTGATGGTACTGATAACTGCAAACTATAGTGCTTTCAACTCTTGTGGCTGAGCTGGATATATGTCTCACACACACACTCTCACTGTAGTTTTTCATCTCTGCTGTGTAGTTTAGTGTCTTATATATATTTTATTTTAAGCAGCTTCATATATTTTTCCCACTTGGTTAATGGATATGGCCATAAATTGGCATTTTGTAAATGAAATGTATTCGTTAACCTGAGAGTGTTCTTTAGAACTATACTTTCTTTCCCTTTGGAATTGGCTAAGTGATTTTTAAGATTGATTTATTTGAAGTATAAAATGGTAGACCTAGAGTTTACAGGTCTTCATGTTAAATTACATTTTCATCAGATAGGAGAATAAAGTGTTGCTAAGATTAATTTTCGCCAACTTTAAACCTTAAATGGAGGAAGGTGGTTCTATGTGAAGCTTGAAATTGGGTTACGTAGAATGTTTAGTTCATGTGGAGATCGCTTGAGACATATGATGTTAAATATTTCTGCATCTTTAACTTTTGCTCTGATTTCTACCTATTGTCATATGAATGGAACCTGTTAATTAGCAAAGTGCCCAGACATATTTAAGAGATGTGCATTCCCCAGTCACAATTCTAGCGAGGAAAAGGGAGACTCTGATAATTGAATCTGTTTAATTGACAATTTCATAGTTTTCTTCATCTTGGAACTCACTTGAGTGTAAGAAACACCAGATACAAATAAATAACTTCTGCACATTTTAGAAGAAAAGAAACCTACTTCATTAATGTTTCTTAAAATAAAATGCTGAAAGATAAAATAATGTCTATTAAAAGACTCAATTACTTGAATTATTTCTTCACAACATGGTGAATGATAGTTTTTCACTGCCATAAATGTATATTTTATGTAAAGCTCTTTATATTGTAAAATTTAAAACATATCATTGCCAACAGTCACACTCCAAATTTCTGAACCCATATACCCTTTTGTTGCAGAGGCCCATCCACTTAAAAGCAATGCAAGAGGGAAGAGATATGGGGACATATGTGTATGTATAACTGATTCACTTTGTTATAAAGCAGAAACTAACACACCATTGTAAAGCAATTATACTCTAATAAAGATGTTAAAAAAATAATAAAATAAAAGCAATAAAAGAAAAGAAGAAAAAAAAATCCTAACAGGAAGTTCTAAAAAATGTAATGTGCATATGTATCACCTCTGTATTGGTTAAGATGTAGACATCCAGGCTCATTCCCAAACATTCTGATTCTAAAATCCTGCCTTGCAGTCTAAAACAATTTTTGAAAGATGGAAATCCTGAATGATTATGATGCAGGTGGCTTCTAGTACGCACTTAAAGAAACTTTGAAGCATGAAGTTTAATCACCTCTGTCTTTGAAGATTCATGAAATATATACTGGCAACGGAGGAGGCGATAGGGTGGGTTAGGGTTGAGTTAGTGTAAATGTCTGGAGGTAATGGCATGCTTAATCTACTGGGGGGACCTAAACAAATCAGCATTCAGTGAGATCTTTACAGTCTTTAGTCTGTAAGCATTAAGAGATCCATTCCCAGCATCAAAATTTGAACTTGCGATATATTTAAAGCCTATGAGATGATGTGCTTCCAACCAGAGTCGGTTTTGCCTACCTTATATTCCATTTATTAATGCTTCTTTTTTGTGGTTATGTTTATATTGACCTTTGCAGGGTCAGGCTTTGCCACAATTACTTAAGCTTCCTGCTTACCTTTACCCTATATATATTTCACCAGTTCTTTAAAGGTGTTCTGAGCTGTAAATTTTTCAAGATATTCTTTTATTTTTCAGTTTTGCTTGTTTATTTTTTGTGGCTAGTTCAAACAGTATACTTTATTCACACTTTCTGTTTGAAATTATTGGCCAAAATAAGAAGTAAAAGGCAGAAAGTGGGGTTCCGTTCAGTAAATAACATACATTTCAGGAAACACTCAGCTCAGAGTACAGTAATGGGTCACTGGCTGGATGAGCAGTTGGAGTACCGGCAGGTAACAGCAGGCATATGAACATCGCAATGGTATTTGCAGGAATGGCAGACTTAGGTATGGGGGCTGCAGCTCCGGTTCTCACTGGGTGGACAGAGGGTCTTAAAATGGGTGTGAAGACTGGCGATTTACTGATTTGGTGTACCTCTGCATCAGTATTTCTCAAGTTATGGTTCACAGATAAGATAAGCATATACTGAATCTTCAATTCCACTTTTTAGAGAGAAAGTAGATGGGGCTGCCTAGATGGGACACTGAGATAGCAAGTGTAAACCACAACAGTCCAGAGTAGACTGTGGAACTGATCTCTCTATTCCTAGACCACCATCCCTAGAGTTACCTGAGATATTTGTTAAAATTGCAGAAACTTAAGACTTACTTAAAAAAATCTCTGGCAGTAGGGTGGGAATTTGCAGTGCCTCCTGTTCCTGGGAAGTTGAAACAAAGCAAGAGAATTACTGCATTAGAGCATTAGAACTTCAGCACAGTGGTTCTCCAAGTATGAGCCCCAGACCAGCAACATCCTCACCATCTGATAACTTGTGAGAAATGCAGCTCCCCAGACCCCACCCTAGACCTACTGAATGGGAAACTGGGGAAGGGACCAGTCCAGTTGTTTCAACAGACACTCCAGTTCATCCTGATGCACACTGAAGCTTGAGAATCACTGCTTTATTGAATATGGCAAACCAGCACGTTTCTGATTCACTGTGTTCATTACTTAGTATTATAATGAAATGATTTTTAAAAAATTGGGGTGCTATTCTCACTTAAATTTTCTCATGTGAAAGATTATAAACATTAAGCATCATAGGAAGAACTTTGGAGGAGATAGGTGCTGCCTTAACTTGAATTGTAGTCATCTGACTTTTCTTGAAAGTTTTGGACAGTGTGTGTGTGTGTGTGTGACATTCTAAAATGGAGGAAGATGACAAGTTTGAATTGGAGAGCTAATGAGGATTGAATGGGATTATGCAGAAGAGAAGAACAATAAAACAGGGCCACATACAGAAGCATCGTACATCTCAGGGGGCCTGGTTGTGATGCTCCATTGCCAGTGCCTCATGCACTCAACTCTGAGTCAGGCACTGAGACTCTCAGGTTCACTCTTTAGCACAACAATCTGACTATTTTAAAAGTGGTTCCTCTTGAAAAAAAAATAATTTAGAAGTATTTTTTTTTAAGTTTTAGCCTTTTAGTAGTGGCAAAGCTAGCGTTAGCAAAAGCCTCTAGCAATAAATAAATGAGATTAATAAACCAAACCAAAGAGGAGTGCACAGAACTTTTCCAACCCAGAAAAGCAGTTTTCTTTTCTTACCATAATATTATATTTGCAGAGACGTACTTGGCATTGTCATATTTGTTGATTGTCCAGCTCATTTTTCAGTTTCCTGTTGGCAAACGTACTTGCTGAAGAATTAAGTCACACAGACCTCAGATCCAGTAACTAATGGTACTTGAAAATGCCTTGTATATCTTCAAATTCCAGTGCATGAGATTTTATGTTTTTGTGTGCCATTGTTTAATTAGATACAAGTTTGATAAATATTGTGAGCAGATCATTTGTGAATCACCCATAGTTCTCAAGAACTGCAGCTCCTGAGTTCACTTTTAACATGTCCAAGTAAGTCAGAGCCAGTTATGCTAAAGGGACCAATTGATGTGTGTATATGTGTATTTGAGAATAGAGTGTGTGTCTTTGAATAATTGGATGTCTGTGTGTTACAAAGCCAAACATTGTGAAATCTTTTCTTTTAATTCATTTTTCCACTCAACAGGTATAGAAGACAGTTAAGTGATAACTAGTTCAAACCCCTGTGCTTGATTAAAGATTGATTCAGGAGTGGAACTGGTACCTAATGATACAGTGTGTCTACTGTGTATTCCAGGCACCATTCACTTGTATGGTCTTCAATTCATTTATAAAATATTACTCTTGAGGTCAAAATTAGTTGCTATATTTTACATTCAATAACTTAATAAGTAAATAAGTGAGGCCTTTGAATAAATTCAAGGGAGGCCCCCAAGAAGCCCTTTATTGAGATGAGTAGAATATGATATCCATTAATAATCACGTATTAATATATGTGATTCAAAAGTAACATTTTCAAGGAAGGAAAGGTGTCTTATTTAAGCCTCCCAAATCTGTGTGATCTGATTGAATTAATGTTGCTTACAATAGGGCCCAAGAGAAACAACTATATTTCTGTATATTATCTGTCCGTAAAAGACATTCTTATTCCTGGGGAAGTATTCTAACAAACTGAAGATAAAATATTATCTTTGGAGGCCTCTTCTTCCTCATATCCTATTCCTGAGAGTAGCAGGTAATAAAGTATTAGGCTAGATTTTCAGTTTAAACTTAATTTTGAGTCCTGCAGTGGATTCAGCTGTGGCATTCAAACATCGTTTTTGCAGGTGCAGAGAGGGAGTTATTTAGCTCTGCAGCATGACTAATTGCTAGTAATTGCCTATAGGAAAGGAGTTGGGAAGGCTTATCTCCAGAGCTTCCACATTATATTTTGTTCAGGGGCCCTGGCAGCATGGGACAGCAGCAGGGCACAGTAGAGCCATTGAGAAATTGTCATCAAGCATGCAATATACAAAACAGGTGGGTCTCAGTTTAAAGAAAAGCTTTATGTAAAGTGAATTTTTATACAAATAGAAAACTATGAAAACATGCTCTTTTACCTAAGGCCTTATTTTCATTTCTGATTAACCTTTATGTAGAACTGGCTCTTACCAGTACAGTACTTTCCCTTCTCATCTCTAGCTTGCTTCCTCTTTCCAATGACTAATGTGCTATATGCTAGTATGCCTTCTAAAGAAATATTAGGTAATTTTCCTATGCATGAAAAGAAAAATCTCTTTACAAGGAAATTACATGTTGGAGTAAGTTTTACAAGATAAAAATTGAGTATATATTGAAGTCAGATCTTTCTGCAATCTTGTGAAAGTGTAAAGTTTCTGTGTCATTTTTTGATTATTATTATTATCATTATTTTTGCCTTCTGTCTCTGTTATACTTTTGTTAAATCTAACTCAATTTCCAGAATGGAATTCATCACGTTGTTGCCTTTCTACAATCACCTGGAACTGCAAAACCCTATACAAAAAAAAAAAAAAAAAAAAAATAGTAGCTTACAGACCATAAAGATTTAAGCAGATATAACCCAAGAGATAAAATGAATTGTTTCTGAGTATAAGATGAAGGAAACCCAGGTCTTAGCTAATATTGAGGATTATCTTACTATCTACAAAGCATCCTGCTGAATTTTAAGACATTTTTTGAACAGAAGCAGAATTCCAACACTTTTTTTGTTTTCTCTAATTCTTTTATTTCATATCCCTTAAATATTGAATTACCATAAACTTGTGATTGACCTGCCCCCAACGTATCTGGATAGTTTATCTTAGAAGCTTTGTGAATTAAGCCAAAAAGGAAATGCAGTATAATTTAGGACCTTGGTAATATCCAGCTTGGTTAGTTTTATTCTATTACATGGACCTTAAACTAACTGGGTAGTTTAAATAGTGTCATTTAAATAGTGATTTATCCACTACTACTACTTCAGTGATAGATAAGATTCAGAAGCTTATTTCTAGGTGTGTGTATTAGGAGAAACAGAGCCTGTAGGAAATATAAATAAATATACACACACACACATACATTCATACATACATACATAAACATACATACATACACACACATACAGAAAGAGAGAGAGATTGATTTTGAAGTCTGAGAAGTCCCACATGCTGCTCTCTGGAAACTGGAGACCCAGCAAAGCCAGTGGTGTGATTCAATTCAAGTTAGAAGGCCTGAGGACCAGAGCAGCTGATGGTTTAAATCACAGTCCAAGGGCTGGAGGAGATGAGATGAAATGACCCCACTCAAGCAGGAAGGCAGGCAGGAACCAAAAGGGGTGAATTCCTCCTTGTTCTGCCTTCTTGTTTTATCCAGGCCCTCGATGGAATGGATGAAGCTCACCCACAATGGTGAGGGCGATTTTCTTTACTCAGTCTACCAATTCACATGTTAACCTCTTCCACAAACACCCTCACAGACACACCCAGAAAAAATGTTTTACCAGCTCTCTGGGCATGCCTTATCCCAGTCAAATTGATACCTAAAGTTAACCATCATAGTGTGACTGATACGATTCTTAAATTACGATTTTTGAAATGGTTAAGGAGGGTGCCCCTGTTTTTTTTTTCCAGGTTTAATTCCCAACTAGATTTCTACACTTTGAAGAAATATATCTTAGCGGGGAGGAAACACTTTTGACTCTTTTTAATAAAATACTTAGGAAAAGTAATTTATACGATAGTAGGAGCTTACTTTTGGAAAAGTAATTTAGTTAAGAGAATTCTCTAAGAGAGGGATGGTTTTAAACGAAGACATTTCAGGGAAGAGTTTCTTTTGATAGAAGTGTCTCTTCAGTATAGTGGATAAGTTGGTTCCTTTCTGGTTCCTGGTGACCTATGCAGCACTGAGTAGGAAATGATGCAGAAATTAATGGTATGGACTCATTTGTCAGGCAGGGCTTCGAGTTTCTTGAAGGACAACTGAGTTTCCTTCCCTTCTTTTCTCACACTTACACACTCATCCTTTTCTCTTTCAGTGGTTTTTGTCTCTCATTAAACCATTAGGGTGACTGCCCTTCTAGTAGCATCTCAGCATTAGTTTTTAAGGGTCTGCAGCCTCTTTTAAAACTCATATTGAGCTTCTATAGCAATGAAGACAAATCATCAAAAATCACAATAGTTCTGGGGCTTCCCTGGTGGCACACTGGTTAAGAATCCTCCTGCCAATGCAGGGGACACGGGTTTGAGCCCTGGTCCGGAAGATCCCCCATGCCACGGAGCAACTAAGCCCGTGTGCCACAACTACTGAGCCTGCTCTCTGGAGCCCACGAGCCACAACTACTGAGCCCACGAGCCACAACTACTGAAGCCTGCATGCCTAGAGCGCATGCTCCACAACAAGCGAAGCCAAGGCAATGAGAAGCCCGCGCACTGCAATGAAGAGTAGCCCCCAATCACTGCAACTAGAGAAAGCCTGCATGCAGCAACAAAGACCCAACACAGCCGAAAATAAGTAAATAAAATAAATAAATTTATTTTTTAAAAATCACAGTAGTTCAGTAAGAGAGAGTATTTCTATCATTTTGAGGTCATTCCAAAGGAATTTTGGACATATATCACTGAGCTCAATTTTAAATATGCATTTATGTGTTTACCTAATCAGCTCACCGAAGCTGGGTCTCTGACCTGTTTGGAAGACCTGTCCTCTGCTTAGAGACCAGCCTTCCAGACCAGCTCATCTGTAGAAGGGACAAAAAGCAGTGACCCTGGGGTGTGTTTCCCTGTTGTTGTTGTTGTTTTTCTCTTCATTTAGTTAAGCAGTCAGTTTTAGTTTCACTAACCAGTTTAATTTATGTATAAGTTGATTCATTTGTAGTTTATCTTATTTCCTTCTAGGTTTTAGGCAATGAAGGACCATATTGATTTACATAATTTATCTGACAAACGTGTGATTAAATTTGAACAGCATTTCCTCAGAAACCTCTTTTTAGTCTCTTCTAAGATAGCTCTAATAACCTTATTTTATACCTCAGTAGAACCATTTATCTTTCCTTCATGGTCTTGTAATTATATATATATTTTTGTGCTAGTTTCTTCCATCAAGTATTTTTCTAATGACTATGTTGTATCGCGTACCATTAAGTGGATATACTCTGTGAGTAAAATGGATAAAAACCACTGCCTCGTGAAACTTACATTCTAGCAAGAAAGGCACAAACTTAAGCAACGTGTATTATAATGTTCGGTAATGAAAAAGACTATGAAGATAAAATGAAGCAGGATAAAAATGGAGCATAACCTGGGAGGAGAGGTCATGGCAAGATTAGGCTCTCTGGTTAGGAAAGACCAAGCCAAGAACTGAATGATAAGGAGCTGCCCATCCTGTGAAGGTCATTGGGAAGAGTTCTCCAGTCAAAAGGGGAACGCTGAAGGGGACTCGGTTATTATCCTGGAGGAAGAGAAAGAAGGTCAGTGACACTGGGTTTGATGAATGAGGGAAAGTGGCAGAAATGGAGACCGTAGAGGCTGACAGGGAACAGATCACTTAGGCCTTGTCATCTGATGTAAGTTCATCTTTTGTTTTTGATGTTCAGTGGGATTTTACATCATATCTCATCTGTTGTTAGACCATGCCAGCCATATAAGCATGGGATCTGCAGTTACCTTTTCAGCCCTGAAGACTAACACTTAGTAAATATTGGATGGGTGGATGGATGCATGGACAGACAAATGGCTTAATGGCCTTACAGCCCTGTTGCTCTTTTTCAGTGAGTCTGTTAAAAACAGCTTTTTGCTAGTTTATTTTGCTTTGCTTTTCTAATATCAGAGTTATACGTGTTGCTAGTTGGTGCTGCATCTGTTGCCTTTGACAGGAGCAAGTTTAAAACTTGTTACATCTAGGTAATTACAATTTTCTCTGCCTCGTGCCTTGAATGTTACACCCTTTTTCATCCTCTCCCTAGGTTAAAAAATCTGATTGGCTTGACATCTTGAGAATGATTGACTGTCCACTTAAGGTTACTTGTATTTCCATCCGATAATCCTGAAGGATAATGGTATGCCAGATTCCCCGGCTCAGAGATCAGAGGATCAGATATCTCCTCTCTTAAAACAATGGGATGGGACAGACAGAATGATCATAACTTGGTTAATCCCCCTTCATCAGGGCCCTGGAGCCCAGTGTATGTTGTGGGCTTGGTGACAGCCTCCTTGCTGGGCAGAGGAGACCTGAGCATCCTTGTGAATCCTCTGTAACAAGGGGTCCCATCAAATCCAGGTGCTACTACTTGAAAGTATGAATAAAACAGCCATTTGTGGTTTTTGATTAGTCTGGAAAAAAGAAGTAAAATCAGGACATTATAAGAGTATCATTTTAAAAATCTTTGCTATGGTTGTCTACACATGGGAAACTGAGATTTAAAAAAAGCAGAAGGTAGAGCTTCTGACTTCTAAGACATGTTTAATTAGTAAAATCGAAGTATCTTGGAAATCTATGTGATTTAAAGGCACTAAATTTAGATTTAAAAAATATGAGTTGTGACCAAATTCTCTAATGGATCCATATATATGCTAATATGCTCAGGCGTAAAATAATATGGTTGCAGAACATAACACACATTTTATCTAAATAATCCTCCTTTAAAAATAATATTTAAATCTTTAGATTATTTTTTGTCAGAAGAAATCAGTGTCTTGATGCCTGAAGTTTTTTCTTTATATAGCTAAGTAGGAGGTTTATTCTTTTTTTTTCTTTTTTTAACATCTTTATTGGAGTATAATTGCTTTACAATGTTGTGTTAGTTTCTGCTGTATAACAAAGTAAATCAACTATATATATATACATACATCCCCATATCTCCTCCCTCTTGCATCTCCCTCCCACCCTCCCTATCCCAGCCCTCTAGGTGGACACAAAGCACCAAGCATCTCCCTGTGCTGTGCAGCTGCTTTCCACTAGCTATCTATTTTACATTTCTTAGTGTATATATGTCCATGCCACTCTCTCACTTCGTCCCAGCTTACCCTTCTACCTCCCCATGTCCTCAGGTCCATTCTGTATGTCTGCGTTTTTATTCCTGTCCTGCCCCTAGGTTCTTCAGAACCTTTTTTTTTTTTTTTTTTTTAGATTCCATATATATGTGTTAGCATACAGTGTTTGTTTTTCTCTTTCTGACTTACTTCACTCTGTATGACAGACTCTAGGTCCACCCACTCACTACAAATAACTCAATTTCATTTCTTTTTATGGCTGAGTAATATTCCATTGTATATATGTGCCACATCTTCTTTATCCATTCATCTGTCAATGGACACTTAGGTTGCTTCCATGTCCTGGCTATTGTAAATAGAGCTGCAATGAACATTGTGGTACATGACTCTTTTTGAATTATGGTTTTCTCAGGGTATATGCCCAGTAGTGGGATTGCTGGGTCGTATGGTAGTTCTATTTTTAGTTTTTTAAGGAACCTCCATACTGTTCTCCACAGTGGCTATATCAATTTACATTCTCAACAGCAGTGCAAGAGGGTTCCCTTTTCTCCACACCCTCTCCAGCATTTATTGTTTGTAGATTTTTAGATGATGGCCATTCCGACTGGTGTGAGGTGGTACCTCATTGTAGTTTTGATTTGCCTTTCTCTAATGATTAGCGATGTTGAACACCCTTTCATTTGTTTGTTGGCAAACTGTATGTCTTCTTTGGAGAAATGTCTATTTAGGTCTTCTGCCCATTTTTGGATTGGGTTGTTTGTGTTTTTGATATTGAGCTGCATGAGCTGCTTGTATATTTTGGAGATTAATCCTTTGTCCGTTGCTTCATTTGAAATATTTTCTCCCATTATGAGGGTTGTCTTTTCATCTTGTTTATGGTTTCCTTTGCTGTGCAAAAGCTTTTAAGTTTCATTAGGTCCCATTTGTTTATTTTTGTTTTTAATTTCCATTTCTCTAGGAGGGGTGTCAAAAAGGATCTTGCTGTGATTTATGTCATGGAGTGTTCTGCCTATGTTTTCCCCTAAGAGTTGTATAGTGTCTGGCCTTACATTTAGGTCTTTAATCCATTTTGAGTTTATTTCTGTGTATGGTGTTAAGGAGTGTTCTAATTTCATTCTTTTACATGCGGCTGTCCAGTTTTCCCAGCACCACATATTGAAGAGGCTGTCTTTTCTCCATTGTATATTCTTGCCTCCTTTATCAAAGATAAGGTGACCATGTGTGCATGGGTTTGTCTCTGGGCTTTCTATTCAGTTCCATTGATCTATATTTCTGTTTTTGTGCCAGTACCATACTGTCTTGATTACTGTAGCTGTGTAGTATAGTCTGAAGTCAGGGAGCCTGATTCAGTATTTTTATTCTTAAGTTTTATAGTTCTCCTTACTTTTCTTAGACTATCTCTAAAAAATAATCATAGGGTTTTCAGATATAAGCTCAAATAAGGACTTGGTGATTGTGACTAGATTCTTCATGAATAATTATAATAATAATGGAGTAATTTTTGTTTGCATTTATTTTTGTATGATTCTAACATTTAACTTCTGTCTCTTGATCCTGTTCATCTTAAAGCTAGCACTCTTTTCCTGGTATTTTCCAGGCAGTGTATTTGAGTGGAGCTTCCAAAACCCATCCCTCTCCACCACATCCTCCTCTCTTCACACTCAGGGATGTCCCAAATATCAATTTAAGGCTTTGCACAGAAGTCAGGCTTACCCACATTGTTTGTATGTCTCTCCCTCATCTGCTTGTGCAGTTCTTGAAGGCAGTAATGATATCCTGCTCTTTTTTCTCTCTCCTTTAGCACACAGAAGAGACCCTGCTATGTAGAACACGCTCAACTACCTGTTCAATGACCCACTTAGGTAGATAAATGAATGAAAATTTTATTCCTATTTTTATTTTGATTGAGTTCTTAAATCCATAATTCCCAAATTTCCCAGCTCTGCTTGGAGATCTGAATCTCAAAATGCCCTGTGACCTTGAAGAGACCACTGGGAAGGGTGACATTAGCCAGAGAAGGGGGAGACGTTTTTTCAGTAGGAAGTCTTCTTTCCTGTACATTTTCCTACTTCAGAGAGAGAATAGGCCCCTTTTCCTGCTGTGCGCACTCCTGTTTTGTTTTATTTTAACATCTTTATTGGAGTATAATTGCTTTACAATGGTCTGTTAGTTTCTGCTTTATAAAAAAGTGAATCAGTTATACATATACATATGTTCCCATATCTCTTCCCTCTTGCGTCTCCCTCCCTCCCACCCTCCCTATCCCACCCCTCTAGGTGGTCACAAAGCACTGAGCTGACCTCCCTGTGCTATGCGGCTGCTTCCCACTCCTGTTTTTATTAGCATACCGAGCTAGACTGCTGTATGCATGCCACAGTGAGCGTGCCACACTTGTGTGCTGTTAATGTGACTTGAATGCAGAATCTGTTTTTCTCTCCCATAGCCTCCAGGGCTTTAGAGAATTTTTTGTCACCGTCTCATTTAACTGTCATCTTTCTTAAAAGGTTGGCTTTATTCATACCAATTATTTTCTCATTCTCTCCCTGATTCCTTTCACTCAAATTCAGTAAACTCTCATCTTCAAGTATGTTATCCTGCAGCTCATTCATACCTTCACCCTTGCTCCTTGAATTGAATTCAGAACCTGATTTGGGGCTAGTCTCTCTGAGTGTAAAACACCTCCTGCTATAAATAAACACACTGAGTTTACTGAGGTTTGATACTTAGATGAGTCACATCAGCATATGTTTTGCTTCATGCTATCAGCATCTTGTGGGTTGAGCTCTCATCATTTTTTGCCCTGAAAATGACAGTGCTAAATATGTCTTGACGGGCTAAGGCAGGTAGAGGAAACTCTCCTCATTGCAACTGTGGGAGAGAGCCAAGTGTAATGTAGCCTAGTGGAAGAAGCATCATCTTTCTTTACCTTCCTTCTAATTTCCTTTACTTTTAAGGGTCATAGATTAGTAAACTGTTGTATTGTAGATAAGCAAGGAATACTCAGGGGAAGAACAACACCACCAACAAAAGCAGTTAACACCTGTTCTATAGATGTACGCTTGAGCCTTAGAGAAGTAAAGGACTTGTCCCTAATCACAAAGCAAATATGTGATAGAATTGGGATTTGAATTCAGGCTCTCAGACTCTGAGTCTAGAGCATCAGACCTTAGTGAGTCTCTGTCACTTGACTTAAGATGCGATAAGCTCTCCATTTACCCCTAGTTTCAGCATGTGTTGGACTGGGAATGCACCTTGAACTGACAGCTCTCCACGGGGAAATCTGCAAAAAAGCCATTCTTAGCAATTTTGCCAACATTTGCAGATCCTTTCTGGGGGGCGGGGGGAGCTTCATCATTTGTAAGTTTTTCAGAAATGGTCCAGCAAGTAGGTTTAAAATGTAAGGATTTCTTTCTTTTGTTTGAAATTTGGGGACCCCTGTCAAAAGTCCAGGTCATGGTATGTCCGGTTTTATTTTATTTATTTATTTATTTATTTATTTTTATTAGTTTCTGCTTTATAACAAAGTGAATCAGTCATACATATACATCTGTTCCCACATCCCTTCCCTCTTGCGTCTCCCTCCCTCCCACCCTCCCTATCCCACCCCTCCAGGCGGTCACAAAGCACCGAGCTGATCTCCCTGTGCTATGCGGCTGCTTCCCACTATCTGTCTACCTTACGTTTGGTCCTGTATATATGTCCATGCCTCTCTTTCGCTTTGTCACAGCTTACCCTTCCCCCTCCCCATATCCTCAAGTCCATTCTCAAGTAGGTCTGTGTCTTTATTCCTGTTTTACCCCTAGGTTCTTCATGACATTTTTTTCCCTTAAATTCCATATATATGTGTTAGCATACGGTATTTGTCCTTCTTTTTCTGACTTACTTCACTCTGTATGACAGACTCTAGGTCTATCCACCTCATTACAAATAGCTCAGTTTCGTTTGTTTTTATGGCTGAGTAATATTCCATTGTATATATGTGCCACATCTTCTTTATCCATTCATCCGATGATGGACACTTAGGTTGTTTCCATCTCCGGGCTATTGTGAATAGAGCTGCAATCACACTAAGGTGTATTTGCGTTCTTACTATGTACTGATTACAACTTTGTCTTTATCTCTGTTAGTTCATTTAAGTACCATCACAACCCATAAAATGTAGCTAATACTAGTTCCATTTTACAAATGAGGAATCATTGAGAGGTTAAGACACTTGTCCAAAGTCACAAAGATAATGAGTAAAAGTTTGACTGGCAGACTGGCTTAAGAGCCTCTGCTGTAAAGTTCTATAACTGCTATAATGTTGAGATTTAGAGGAGTTAAGCATTGACCCCAAGGCCATATACCTAGTAAGATGTAGGCTTTAGATGTAGACCAGTTCCACGTGATTCCTGAACCCATTCCTTTAACACCACTAAATACATAGGGCTGAATAAATACCTTCTGTCAGTGTTTATGACTCTAGTGTACTTAAAAAAAAAATTTAGTCTTTTTTTTTTAACTGAAGTATAGTTGATTTACAGTGTGGTGTTTCTGGTATACAGCAAAGTGATTCAGTAATACATACATACATATATATATTATTTTTCATATTCTTTTACATTATAGGTTATTACAAGATATTGAATATAGTTCCCTATGCTATACTGTATAACCTTGTTGTTTATCTGTATTATAGATAGTAGTTTGTATCTACTAATTCCAAACCCCTAATTTATTCCTCTCCCCCTTCCCCTTTGGTAACCATAATTTTGTTTTCTATGTCTGTAAATCTGTTTCTGTTTTGTAAATAAGTTCATTTGTATCATTTTTTACATTCAACATCTAAGTGGTATTGTATGATATTTGTCTTTCTCTGTCTGACATACTTCACTTAGTATGATCATCTCTAGGTCCGTCCATGTTGCTGCAAATGGAATATACCCCAATGTTCATAGCAGCACTATTTATAATAGCTAAGACTTGGAAGTAACTTAACGTCCATCGAGAGATGAATGGATAAAGATGCGGTGTGCGCACGCGCGCGCACACACACATGCTCACACACAATGGGATACGACTCAGCTCTAAAAAGGAATGAAATACTATATAGCTCTTTTTTATTATTATTACTATTAATATCTTTATTGAGTATAATTGCTTTACAGTGGTACGTTAGTTCTGCTTTATAACGGAGTGAATCAGCTATACATATACATATATCCCCATATCTCCTCCCTCTTGCGTCTCCCTCCCACCCTCCCTGTCCCAACCCTGTATGTGGTCACAAAGTACCAAGCTGATATCCCTGTGCTATATGGCTGCTTCCCACTAGCTAGCTATTTTACATTTGGTAGTATATATAAGTCCATGCCACTCTATCACTTCGTCCCAGCTTGCCCTTCCCCCTCGCCGTGTCCTCAAGTCCATTCTCTACCTCTGCGTCTTTATTCCTGTCCTACCCCTAGGTTCTTCAGAAACTTTTTTTTTCTTTAGATTCCATATATATGTGTCAGCATATGGTGTTTATTTTTCTTTCTGACTTACTTCACTCTGTATGACAGACTCTAGGTCCATCCAACTCAGTACAAATAACTGGATTTTGTTTCTTTTTATGGCTGAGTAATATTCCATTGTATACATGTGCCACATCTTCTTTATCCATTCATCTGTCAGTGGACACTTAGGTTGCTTCCATGTCCTGGCTATTGTAAATAGAGCTGCAGTGAACATTGTGGTACATGACTCTTTTTGAATTATGGTTTTCTCAGGGTATATACCAAGTAGTGGGATTGCTGGGTCGCATGGTAATTCTATTTTTAGTTTTTTAAGGAAACTCCATACTGTTCTCCATCGTGGCTGTATCAATCTACATTCCCACCAACAGTGCAAGAGGGTTCCCTTTTCTCCACACCCTCTCCAGCATTTATTGTTTGCAGATTTTTTGATGATGGCTATTCTAAATGGTGTGAGGTGATGTCTCATTGTAGTTTTAATTTTCATTTCTCTAATGATTAGTGATGTTGAGCATTCTTTCATGTGTTTGTTGGCAATCTGTGTATCTTCTTTGGAGAAATGTCTATTTAGGTCTTCTGCCCATTTTTGGATTATGTTGTTTGTTTTTTTGATACTGAGCTGCATGAGCTGCTTCTAAATGTTGGAGATTAATCCTTTCTCTGTTGCTTCGTTTGCAAATATTTTCTCCCATTCTGTGGGTTGTCTTTTTCTCTTGTTCATGGTTTCCTTTGCTGTGCAAAAGCTTTTAAGTTTCATTAGGTCCCATTTGTTTCTTTTTGGTTTTATTTCCATTTCCTGAAGAGGTAGGTCAAAAAGGATATTGCTGTGATTTATGTCATATAGTGTTCTGCCTATGTTTTCCTCTAAGAGTTTTATAGTGTCTGGACTTAAGTTTAGGTCTTTAATCCATTTTGAGTTTATTTTTGTGTATGGTGTTAGGGAGTGTTCTAATTTCATTCTTTTACATGGAGCTGTCCAGTTTTCCCACCACCACTGATTGAACAGGCTGTCTTTTCTCTGTTCTATATTCTTGCCTCCTTTACCAAAGATAAGGTAACCGTGTGTGCGTGGGTTTATCTCTGAGCTTTCTATCCTGTTCCACTGATCTATATTTCTGATTTTGTGCCAGTACCATACTGTCTTGATTACTGTAGCTTTGTAGTATAGTCTGAATTCAGGGAGCCTGATACATCCAGCTCCGTTTTTCTTTCTCAAGGTTGCTTTGGCTATTCGGGGTCTTTTGTGTTTCTATGCAAATTGTGAAATTTTTTGTTCTAGTCTGTGAAAAGTACCATTGGTAGTTTGATAGGGATTGCATTGACTCTGTAGATTGCTTTGGATAGTAGACTCATTTTCACAATGTTGATTCTTCCAGTCCAAGAACATGGCATATCTCTCCCTCTGTTTGTATCATCTTTAATTTCTCTCATCAGTGTCTTATAGTTTTCTGCATACAGGTCTTTTGTCTCCTTAGGTAGGTTTATTCCTAGATATTTTATTCTTTTTGTTGCAATGGTAAATGAGAGTGTTTCCTTAATTTCTCTTCCAGATTCTTCATCTTAGTGTATAGGAATGCAAGAGATTTCTGTGCAATAATTTTGTAGCCTGCTACTTTACCAAATTCATTGATTAGCTCTAGTATCTTTCTGGTAACATCTTTGGGATTTTCTATGTATGGTATCATGTCATCTGCAAACAGTGAGAGCTATACTTCTTTTATGATTTGGATTCCTTTTATTTCTTTTTCTTCTTTTTGTTCTCTGTGGCTAAAACTTCCAAAACTATGTTGAATAGTAGTGGTGACAGTGGAAAACCTTTTCTTGTTTTCGATCTTAGAGGAAATTGTTTCAGTTTTTCACCATTGAGAATGATGTTTCATGTGGACTTGTCATATATTTCCTTTATTATGTTGAGGTGGATTCCCTCTATGCACACCTTCTGGAGAGTTTTTATCATAAATTGGTGTTGAATTTTGTCTAAGTTTTTTCTGCATCTATTGAGATGATCATATGGTTTTTTCCCTTCAATATGTTAATGTGATTTATCACATTGATTGATTTGTGTATATTGAAGAATCCTTGCATTCCTGGGATAAACCCCATTTGATCATGGTGTATGATCCTTTTAATGTGCTATTGGATTCTGTTTGCTAGTATTTTGTTGAGGATTTTTGCATCTATGTTCATCAGTGATATTGGCCTTTAGTTTTCTTTCTTTGTGACACCTTTGTCTGGTTTTGGTATCAGGGTGATGGTGGCCTCGTAGAATGAGTTTGGGAGTGTTCCTCCCTCTGCTATATTTTGGAAGAGTTTGAGAAGGATAGGTGTTAGCTCTTTTCTAAATGTTTGATAGAATTCACCTGTGAAGCCATCTGGTCCTGGGCTTTTGTTTATTGGAAGATTTTTAATCACATTCTCAATTTCAGTGCTTGTGATTGGTCTCTTTATATTTTCTATTTCTTCCTGGTTCAGTCTCAGAAGGTTGTGCATTTCTAAGAATGTGTCCATTTCTTCCAGGTTGTCCATTTTATTGGCATAGAGTTGCTTGTAGTAATCTCTCATGATCGCTTGTATTTCTGCAGTGTCAGTTGTTACTTCTACTTTTTCATTTCTAATTCATTGATTTGAGTCTTCTCCCTTTTTGTCTTGATGAGTCTGGTTAATGATTTATCAATTTGTTTATCTTCTCAAAGAACCAGCTTTTAGTTTTACTGATCTTTGCTATCATTTCCTTTAATTCTTTTTCATTTATTTCTGATTTGAATTTTATGATTTCTTTCCTTCTGCTAACTTTGGGGGTTTTTTTTGTTCTCTCTCTAATTGCTTTAGGTATAAGGTTGGGTTGTTTATTTGAGATGTTTCTCGAGGTAGGATTGTATTTCTATAAATTTCCCACTTAGAACTGCTTTTGCTACATCCCATGGGTTTTGGGTCATCGTGTTTTCATTGTCATTTTTTTCCACGTAAGTTTTGATTTCCTCTTTGATTTCTTTGGTGATCTCTTGGTTGTTAAGTAGTGTATTGTTTAGACTCCATGTGTTTGTATTTTTTACATATTTTTTTCTAGTCTGATAGCATTGTGGTCAGAAAGGATACTTGATACAATTTCAATTTTCTTAAATTTACCAAGGCTTGTTTTGTGACCCAAGATATGATCTATCCTGGAGAATGTTCCATGAGCACCTGAGAAGAAAGTGTATTCTGTTGTTTTTGGATGGAATGTCCTATAAATATCAATTAAGTTCATCTTGTTTAATGTATCATTTAAAGCTTGTGTTTCCTTATTTATTTTCATTTAGGATGATCTGTCCATTGGTGAAATTGGGGTGTTAATGTCCCCTACTATGATTGTATTACTTTTGATTTCCCCTTTTATGGCTGTTAGCATTTGCCTTATATATTGAGGTGCTCCTATGTTGAAGCATAAATATTTACAATTTTTATATCTTCTTCTTGGATTGATCCTTCGATCATTATGTAGTGTCTTTCTTTGTCTCTTATAATAGCCTTTATTTTCAAGTCTATTTTGTCTGATATGAGAATTGCTATTCCAGCTTTCTTTTGATTTCCATTTTCATGGAATATCTTTTTCCATCCACTCACTTTCAGTCTGTATGTGTCCCTAAGTGTGAAGTGGGTCTCTTTTAGATAATATATATACGTGTCTTGTTTTTGTATCCATTCAGCCAGTCTGTGTCTTTTGGTGGGAGCTTTTAATCCATTTAGCAGTATGTGTGTTCCTATTACCATTTTCTGAAATGTTTTTGGTTTGTTATTGTAGGTCTTTTCCTTCATTTGTGTTTCCTGCATAGAGAAGTTCCTTTAGCATTTGTTATAAAGCTGGCTTGATGGTACTGAATTCTCTTAGCTTTTGCTTGTCTGTAAAGGTTTTAATTTCTTCCTCAAATCTGAATGCGATCCTTGCTGGTTAGAGTAATCTTGGTTGTAGGTTTTTCCCTTTCATGATTTTAAATATGTCTTGCCACTCCCTTCTGGCTTGCAGAGTTTCTGCTGAAAGATCAGCTGTTAACCTTATGGGGATTCCCCTGTATGTTACTTGTTTTTCCCTTGCTGCTTTTAATATTTTTTCTTTGTATTTAAATTTTTATATTTCGATTAATATGTCTTAGTGTGTTTCTTCTTGGATTTATCCTGTATGGGACTCTCTGTGCTTCCTGGGGTTGATTGACTATTTTCTTTCCCATATTAAGGAAGTTTTCAACCTGAATCTCTTCAAATATTTTCTCAGTCCCTTTTTCTCTGCTTCTTCTGGGAACCCTATAATTTGAATGTTGCTGCACTGAATGTTGTCCCAGAAGTCTCTGAGACTGTCCTCAATTCTTTTGATTGTTTTTTCTTTATTTTGCTCTGCAGTAGTTATTTCCACTATTTTATCTTCCAGGTCACTTATCCATTCTTCTGCCTCAGTTATTCTGCTATTGATTCCTTCTAGAGAATTTTAAATTTCATTTATTGTGTTGTTCATCATTGTTTGTTAGCTCTTGAGTTCTTCTGTGTCCTAGTTAAATGTTTCTTGTATTTTCTTCATTCTGTTTCCAAGATTTTGGTTGATCTTTACTGTCATTGCTCTGAATTCTTTTTCAGGTAGACTGCCTATTTCCTCTTCATTTGTTTGGTCTCGTGGGTTTTTATCTTGCTCCTTCATCTGCTGTGTGTTTCTCTGTCTTCTCATTTTGCTTAAGTTACTGTGCTTGGGGCCTCCTTTTCGCAGGCTGCAGGTTTGTAGTTCCCATTGTTTTTGGTCTCTGCCTCCAGTAGGTAAGGTTGGTTCAGTGGGTTGTGTAGGCTTCCTGTTGGAGGGGACTGGTGCCTGTGTTCTGGTGGATGAGGTTGGATCTTCTCTTTCTGGTAGGAAGGACCGCATCTGGTGGTGTGTTTTGTGGTGTCAGTGACCTTATTATGATTTTAGGCAGCCTCTCTGCTAATGGGTGGGGTTGTGTTCCTGTCTTGCTAGTTGTTTGGCCTAGGGTGTCCAGCACTTTAGCTTGCCGGTCTTTGAGTGGTGCTGGGACTTAGCGTTAAGAGAGATCTCTGGGAGAGCTTTTACCGTTTGATATTACGTGGAGCTGGGAGGTCTCTGGTGGACCAATGTCCTGAACTCGGCTCTGCCACCTCAGAGGCACAGGCCTGACACCCAGACGGAGCACCAAGACCCTGTCAGCCACACGGCTCAGAAGAAAAGGGAGAAAAAAAGAAAGAAAGAAAGAAAAAAGGAAAATAAAAAGAAATAAGGTTATTAAAATAAAATATTTCAAAAATTATTAAAAATTAAAAAGCAATAAAAAGAAAGAGATAAAAAAGAAAGCAGAGAGCAACCAAAGCAAGAAACAAATCCACCAGTGATAACAAGTGCTAAAAACTATAAAAAAACAAAACAGAACAAAAAAACAACAGACAGAACATGTGGACAAATGGTAAAAGCACAGCTATACAGAGAAAATCACAGAAAGAAGCATAAACATTCTCACAAAAAGAGAAAAAGGAAAAAAATATATATATCTATATATAAAAGAAAAAGGAAGAGAGCAACCAAATCAATAAACAAATCTAGCAATGATAATACACTTTAAATACTAAACTAATATAAACATACACTAGAAGCCAGTCACTCACAAACCCCATGTCTACAGTTGCTGCCAAAGTCCACCTCCTCATTTTGGGATGATTTGTTGTCTATTCAGGTATTCCACAGATGCAGGGTACATCAAGTTGATTGTGGAGATTTAATCCACTGCTCCCGAGGCTGCTGGGAGAAATTTCCCTTTCTCTTCTTCGTTCGCACAGCTCCTGGGGTTCAGCTTTGGATTTGGACCCGCCTCTGCGTGTAGGTTGCCTGAGGGCATCTGTTCTTTGCTCAGACAGGACGGGGTTAAAGGAGCAGCTGGTTAGGGGGCTCTGGCTCACTCAGGCCAGGGGGAGGGAGGGGTACGGATGTGGGGCGAGCCTGCAGTGGCAGAGGCTGGCGTGAAGTTACACCAGCCTGAGGCACGCCATGTGTTCTCCCGGGGAAGTTGTCCCTGGATCACAGGACCCTGGCAGTGGTGGGCTGCATAGGCTCCCCGGAGGGGAGGTGTGGATAGTGACCTGTGCTTGCACACAGACTTCTTGGTGGCTGCAGCAGCAGCCTTAGCATTTCATGCCCATCTGTGTTCATGCTGATAGCCGCACCTCGTACCTGTTGCTGGAGCTTGTTTAGGCAGTGCTCTGAACCCCTTCTCCTCGTGCACCCTGAAACAATGGTCTCTTGCATCTTAGGCAGGTCCAGACTTTTTCCTGGATTCCCTCCCGGGTAGCTGTGGCACACTAACCTACTTCAGGCTCTGCTGACGCAGCCAACCCCAGTCCTCTCCCTGGGATTTGACCTATATAGTTCCTTATTAGGGAAATCTGTCTTTTCCCTTCTAAGTTCTATGTCCTGTATGTCTCTGGAAGGCAGAAACTTTGTCATATCAGAGATTGTATTTATAGCCCTTACTTCACCAATTATTGTCAATGTTGTGTCACCAAGCCTTTTTCAAGTAACCTGGGGGAAAATCTTCAATGAAAGAGACTGCCTCCAAACCTAGAATCTTGAAACCTTTCTTGCTCATGGAAAATAACAGATTATCGTATTTTCTTTGACTTACCTAGGATCACACAGAAAACTGTAGTGGTAGTAGTAACAACAAAGAAAATAATAACATATTGAGTGCTTAAAATGTAATAAGGATTACTCTAAGATTTTTATATATTCTCCCTCTCAATATATATATTTATATATTTTAATATATATTATACTTATAGATACACACACTCAACATAAAATGATCATGTATATTACTTGTATACACTTGTTATTTACTTTGATAAAAGAGAAAATTTAGACAAGGACTTTTAGTAACTTTCCCAAGATGACTTACTTCACTAGGACATGGAACCAGGATTCAAATTCAGGTTGTCTGGCTCAAGTTACCTAGAATCCTAGTGTATTTTTTACTGCAGGAGCACTTCCACCTAATTATAATACGAGCAAGTCACTGCTAGTGTCTCATTTGTAAGGACATGCACAAGGTACTAAAAATAATGGTCGGTGTACTTAAATGATTGCATGTGTTAATCACGGCCAACTTTTACTGTATCCAAAATGTTATTTTACTTGGAAGGGCCAGTAACACTAAAAGAACACATGACAGCTGTATTAAAATACATGTGGGGGGACTTCCCTTGCTGTCCAGTGGTAAAGACTCAGTGCTTCCAGTGCAGGGGGCATGGGTTCGATCCCTGGTCGGGGAACTAAGATCCCATGTGCCACGGGGCGTGGCCAAAAATAAATAAATACATAATAAAATAAAACAAACATTAAAATACATGTGGGAATCTGGCACTTTATAGAGAGTCAAGCCACTGAAGGGATACCAGTGTCTCTCTGTGTATATATTATGTCTGTTAGTCAATAAACAGGAGAAAATAACTACTGCTATAATAGCCATGTATCTAAGTCAGAGCAATAATGTTTGATAAACAGTGGTAATTAGAACCTTGCTGTCTGTTCAGTATGTAGAAATATTTGTGTGTGTGTGTGTATATATATATTTTATCTATGTATGTTTAAATAAGTGTGTGTGGTTATCCAAATGTATGTAAGGAACTTAGGTACTTATGCCTCTCAAAATAATTGTTTTATGCTGTTTTACATTTCAATTTATTACAGTGATGGTATACTTTTTAAAAGTAAAAGCACTGTGTGTGCTTTTCTCTTACCAACAACATGAAAACCTTTTAAGCTTAAATTTGCAAAAACACTGTCCCTTCGGTTTATTTTTCTCTACCACTACTGCCACTATCTGAGTTCTGGACTCTGTAATTTATCTCCAGGATTACTGTTATCACCTCATAATTATTCTCCCTGCCTTTAATCTCTTGCTGCTAAAATTTATTTCCCATATCAAGACCTTTTTGTAACACAGAATGACTTTGTTGGTGGTTCTTCATTGGTTGAGGTCATAATTCATCTTTCAGTTCAAGAAAATATTGGTGAGGTTTCATATGCTTTCCTTACCTAATAGACTTCTGTAATGATGACTCTTACTTTTTTTTCCTGAGTCATCACATTACATGTGCCTCTACTTCACATTTATTTCCTTATCAGTTGTTTTTAGGTGTAATTTACCTTAACATCCCTTCCTTCCCCATCCAGAGAGCCTCAGCATATTGTCCTGAATATAGTAGCTTCTCAGCACATGGCTGGTGGAATGAAATGTTGCTCACCAGTCATAAAATCTGTCATATTCTAATTATCTAGTCTCTTTAAGAGTTAGTGTTATAATAAGTATATAATAATTATTTTTCTGTCAATCGTTTAGTCCATATCAGTGTAGCAGAAGTACTAACTCCTTAAATAGCCTAAAAATCAGTGTTTACGATTAACTTCTCTCATATTTAAATATATTGTATTTATATATTTATATTAAACCTTTTGTGTGCTTATTTGTTGTCTGTGTCTACTATTATAATGTAATGTCCACAAGAACATTTTTGTGTTGTTTAATCTGGCTCTCAAGACCTTGTAGAATATAGGAGGCATACTTCACTGTCATACGTATATAGTAATTATATATATATATATATATATATATATATCTTGAGATATATATATTATGTATATATATATGACTATAATATATATATAATTTTTACACTCAACAAATACGTTCAAATTAATTTATTGAGTCCTTATTATGTGTTGGGATTTGTCATATATACTTCAAATGCATTATGGTTTCAATCCCTCAACATCCAAATTAAAGGTGGATACTATTATTATCTTAACTTCAGGAATGAAGAGAGGTAGGTTTGGTCTAGGTAAGTGGCTTACAGAAGGATACTTAGCTCATAAAAGATGGAGTCAAGACTTAAATCCAGGCCTGTTTGAAATAAAAGCAAATGCCCTTAATCCCTGCAATATACTTCCTCTAAAATAAGTGCCGGAAAGAAAGTTTTGCATGAAAATGCAGGAAGAATTATGGCTCATGGGGTCATGGGTACTAACAGTAAGGTCATCAAGTGGACTTACTGTCCTCTAGGAAGGAGAGAGTATAGCCACGCTCAGAGCAGGCAGCAAAGACTGCTGGTGAGTTAAAATTCAGGGACATGTAAGAGGAGTTAGTCAGGAGTATGGGGCAGGTAATGTAGGGATCAATAGAAAGCATCGTTAAGCAGAATCTGAATAACCAGGGAACCATGAACCAGAGCACTGGATAGGTATATTCATCTCTCAGGAAGGGGAACAAATGAATATACAGGTGGAAGGGAAAATAACCCAGGTCATTGGAACACTGTCCTCTACCATTAGGAGTGATAGGGAGATGTGTGTAATAATAGGACTTTTCAGTTGCACAACTCAAATGCATTAGAGGATTACCCTCTTTCTCTCCACCATCTAAATTAAAGACCAGGGCTTCCCTGGTGGCGCAGTGGTTGAGAGTCCGCCTGCCGATGCAGGGGATACGGGTTCGCGCCCCGGTCTGGGAAGATCCCACATGCCGCGGAGAGGCTCGGCCTGTGAGCCATGGCCGCTGGGCCTGTGCGTCCGGAGCCTGTGCTCCGCAATGGGGGAGGCCACAACAGTGAGAGGCCTGTGTACAGCAAAAAAAATAATAATAATAAATTAATTAATTAATTAAAGACCAAAAGATCTCTGACGTTTTGACCAGGGCATGGAGTACTGACGACTCTAGGTCATGTACCAGACCTTCTACATTGACACCCTCTCCTCTTTCAGAGTCACATAGAGATGGAAGAGATACTTCTCTGAATGGATATTAGGCAAACAACATACACAAATCTCTATTTACCATAGTCGTGGCAGCTGTATCACAATTATCCATTTAACGAATATTACTGAGCACCAGCTCTGACAGGTTATAGAATGTATTACTTCCTCTGTTAAGTCTGTTCTGGCTGTCCAGTAGCCCAGATGTCCTCATCTATTAAGTGACATGAGTCAAATCTAATCTGTGTTGGTATGCAGATTAGATAAGAATGTATATGGGAGCATTATGTGAAGATGAAGTATCATATAAATATGAGGTGCTGTTTTATCATCAGTACCCAGCCTTATAAGTCTGCCTTCCTATTGCCAGCTGATTTTACTTTAAATTTCCAGTGTAACCCAAGTTACTGTGTTTTCTTTTTCCAACTGTCACTCTAATTTTCACTTCCAAACAAAAGATCACAGTTTGAGAGAGCACATATTATCTATATAACTCCCTGGTCAAAGGGTGATGTTAGGAGCTAAGGAAAACCTGAAACCTTTACACATTTTCCCAAGCTAGGGTGATGTTTGGGACATGTCAGATTTCAAAGACAGAAGAAAAAAATAAGGGAAAGGCATTGTTATTTTCAGGATCATTATTTGAAAAATAGTTTTATTGACCAAGAAGAGGTACATCAGTCTATAGGGAGCAGCGATCAGGGAATGAGCCTGCAGGAATGGGTTCAGAGATCCCATCCCCAAGTCCAGAGACCAAGCAGATAGAGAAAAACTGTACCCTAAGACCTGAGATAAATGATTGAATATAAGACCATGATATGTAGTCAAACATAGGAGAAAAACAAAGAAACCACCTGACTTCTCAGAGAATGAGTTAGAAAAAACTGATGTTTCCAGGCAGTCCCTCTATAATTCACTTTAAATGTTGTATATTTTCTTCGTATGTTAAGGTATCAGTCAGGTGTGTGTATGAGGGGTGGAGGGTTTGCACAGGAAAGGAAACCATAAACAAGACGAAAAGACAACCCTCAGAATGGGAGAAAATACTTGCAAATGAAGCAACTGACAAAGGATTAATCTCCAGAATATACAAGCAGCTCATACAGCTCAAAAAAAAGAACCCAATTCAGGGCTTCCCTGGTGGCGCAGTGGTTGAGAGTCTGCCGCCGATGCAGGGGACGCGAGTTAGTGCCCCGGTCTGGGAAGATCCCACATGCCGTGGAGTGGCTGGGCCCGTGAGCCATGGCCACTGGGCCTGCGTGTCCGGAGCCTGTGCTCCACAACGGGAGAGGCCACAGCGGTGAGAGGCCCGCGTACGGCAAAACAAACAAACAAACAAAAAAACCCAATTTAAAAATGGGCAGAAGACCTAAATAGATATTTCTCTAAAGAAAACATACAGAAGGCCAGCAAACACATGAAAAGATGCTCAACATTACTAATTATTAGAGAAATGCAAACCAAAAGCGGTATCACTTCACACCGGGTAGAATGGCCATCACCAAAAAAATCTACAAACAATAAGTGCTGGAGAGGGTGTGGAGAAAAGGGAACCCTCCTATATTGTTGGTGGGAATGTAAATTGATACAGTCACTATGGAGAACAGGAGGTTCCTTAAAAAACTAAAAATAGAACTACTATATGACCCAGCAGTCCCACTACTGGGTATATACCCTGCGAAAACCGTAATTCAAAAAGAGTCATGTACCACAATGTTCACTGCAGCTCTATTTACAATAGCCAGGACATGGAAGCAACCTAAGTGTCCATCGACAGACGAATGGATAAAGAAGATGTGGCACATATATACAATGAAATATTACTCAGCCATGAAAAATGAAATTGAGTTATTTGTAGTGAAGTGGATGGACTTAGAGTCTGTCCTACAGAGTGAGGTAAGTCAGAAAGAGAAAAACAAATACCATATGCTAACACATATATATGGAATCTAAAACAAAACAAAACAAAAAACATGGTCATGAAGAACCTAGGGTCAAGATGGGAATAAAGATGCAGACCTAGTAGAGAATGGAGTTGAGGACACGGGGAGGGGGAAGGGGAAGCTGGGACAAAGTGAGAGAGTGGCATGGACATATATACACTACCAAATGTAAAATAGGTAGCTAGTGGGAAGCAGCCGCATAGCACAGGGAGATCAGCTCGGTGCTTTCTGACTACCTAGAGGAGTGGTATAGTGAGGGTCTAGGGAGTGAGACGCAAGTGGGAAGGGTTATGGGGATATATGTATATGTATAACTGATTCATTTTGTTATAAAGCAGGAACTAATACACCATTGTAAAGCTATTATACTCCAATAAGGATGTTAAAAATAAAATAAAAATAAATTTTAAAAAACCCACTATGGAAAACAGTATGGAGTTTCCTTAAAAAGCTAAAAATAGAACTACCATATGGCCCAACATCTTACTACTGGGCATATACCCAGAGAAAACTATAATTCAAAAAAAACACATGCACCCCAATGTTCATAGCAGCACTGTTTACAATAGCTAGGACATGGAAGCAACCTGTATGTCCATTGACAGAGGAATGGATAAAGAAGATGTGGTACATATGTACAATGGAATATTACTCAGCCATAAAAAAGAATGAAATTGGGTCATTTGTAGCGATGTGGATGGATCTAGAGAGTGTCATACAGAGTGAAGTAAGTCAGAAAGAGAAAAGCAAATATCGTTTAATAATGCATATATGTGAAATCTAGAAAAATGGTATAGATGATCTTATTTGCAAAGCAGAAATAGAGATATAGACGTAGAGAACAAATGTATGGATACCAAAGGGGAAAGAGGTGGGGAGGGAGGAATTGGGAAACTGGGATTGACACAGATATATTATTGATACTATGTGTGAAATAGACAACTGAGGGGAATGTACTGTATAGCACAGGGAACTCTACCTAATGCACTGTGGTACCCTAAATGGGAGGGAAGTCCAGAAGGGAGGGGATATCTGTATGTGATGGCTGCATTTTGTTGTGCAGTGGAGGCTAATACAACATTATAAAGCAACCAGATTCCAATAAAAATATAAATAAATAAAATAAAGAAATCTGTCCCAGGAAGAGTCTACCTTGACTCAGCCAAAACAGTTGCAGGCCCTGATTTTGCAGCAAAGAGAGAAAAGACCCAGCTGGGTCTCTATATGGTAGACTGTCATCTCATCATAACATAAGGAGGCTAGAACCAAGCTGAGCCCAGCACACATGTTGTAAGAGAAAAAGCACAAGACAGATTACAGAGCCCTTCCTTTCTTGGGAGGAGCAAGTGGGGAAGGCTGGAGAGATGCCAATGTGTGAGCTCTGCCCCCCAAAGTGGTAAGGATGTTCATTCCCTTCTGTGTGGCCTAAGAGAAAAATGTGGAGATAGAAGAGAAGGTATTTGGTTTTCCCCTTCATGATTAATCAATTTTATTTATGAGAACAGAGAAGAAATATCCTTAAGTAAGGAAATAAGAATAACCTTGAAACCAGGTATATTGTTATTCAGTTAAGAGTATAGTCTGAATTTAATTTTTATTAATGTAGATAACAGCTTACATGGGCCTTATGGCGACATTACTAGCACTCTAAAATTTAATTAGATTTTTAGAGCTTCTGTTAATGTCTTTTGTAGGATTATACAATCTGGGTCATCACTAGCAAGCTTCATATGTTTTATTTTCATTATGATTTGAAATGAGCAGAAATGAGGTATTTTGCATATTAAAACAGTTTGATTTTAGGGTCTTTATTTAAAATTAACCCCAGAGGGTTAAAATCAGTATTCTTTTTTTTTTATCAAGCTATTTATATATATGTTTGTACCTATCTTATATATATGTATTTTATATAGTAATTTCTGGGTTTTTTTTATTTTTATCAATGTTAATTTTGTCATAATTATTAGTTGGCTATAACCATATAAATATATAGACTCTAATGATTTTAAAATAACCATTTTGATGTATCATATTTTCTTTAGTGTACATATTTTCCTGAGTCTTCTGTTATGATGAAATGTTCCATTTCTTTGTCCTTTAATTACTGTACCCTGATTTTATACATAACATTCCTTCCCAGCTCCAGTAAATCCTTTAAATTAGTAGAAAAATCTGTTCAGCATTTTTTATACTCACCACAGCAATGTGCTAGATATTTGTGTGAATTTTAAGCAGTTTATCTCATTCCCTTACAGGCCTCAAACAGGAATTCTGGACAAGAATTAAATCTCTGTTTTACATAAGACATGCTTATAGAGGAAGAGAAATACGATTAATTCTTGGCTGAATTGTCATAGTTATCACTAGCCAAATTCTTAATTTTAGGGCCTGCAAATCAGGTACATGACATTCACAGAGACTGGGAAAGAAAAACCTAACCAGCATTGACATGGAGAAGTAGGATTGTGTAGAGAGCAAAGTGAGAACAGGAGCCAGAAGCTGATGTATGGGCTCTGCTATTTATTAGCTCTTTGAGCAGGAAAAGTCATTTTACTTGCCCTGGCCCGAGTGTTCTTCTCTGTAAAATGAGGCGGTTGCACAGATGTTCCCAGGATCCCGTTGATCTCTAGCACTGTACAAAGTTAATTATTGTGGGAGTACCAAGTGTTCCTTACTTTGTGCATGTATGCTGTGAATTCATGCAGGCTCTGTGCAGCCACCCACCTTCTGCTGGAGTAGTCCTGTCCTTATATGGTTTCTGGTCTCTTTAGAGTGAGATTCTGTCTGGGAAGGGACTTAGTCTGGCACGGTTTCAGCCTAGGAATTGCAAAGTACCAATTGGTCCTCATCTATAATTACAGTATGAGCTTGCGATTCATTTTCCTCTAGCCCACAAAATATTTTTAGGCGGAAAGGAGTATGGACAGAGGTTCCTAAAACTTAAAAGCATCTGTATTTCCATCTTATGTTTTTCACTGAATTGGTAGTTATCTTTCTTGAATGTCAGGCTTCTGTCCCTTCAGAATCAATCATGTCTATTTATGCACTTGATGGAGTGGGAGGGGAAATAGTCTAGCATGGAGGAGTATATAAGAAACAATCTCTAATCCAAGTTTATTTCTTCCTCCCATGAAGCCCCAGCATACAAAAGAGGCATGACCCCAAATAAGCCTATTTCCCTCTTCTCTAGGAGCTCTAAAACATTACCATTTTGTTGTTATTGTTGTTCTTTTACTGGCCTTGATCACTGCAGATATTCATGGTTGTACTATACAATGAATTTTTAACTTTTTCCTGATTAGGTCTTTGTAATTATTCATAATGTTCATTTGAGGGGAATAAAATCGATATGCACTGAAGCAAATGTTAACAGATCGTAAGATTTGATATGTTTTGAAAAGAAATGATAATGATAAATGACAGTTACCTAATTTGTGGAAGAATCTTCTTGCATAAAATAATCTACTAGTTTGTAATTACGTGATTAACTCTGCAAGAAAAAGAAAGTCATTCAAGTCAGAATCATCGAGTTTTAGAATCAAAAAAATGTCTAGAACTTTTCAAATTAATTTGTTACGTATAGTGAACTTTGATGTGAATTCTAAACATAAATACTATTTAAAACTCTTTTTTAGGAAAAAGGAGTTCATTTATTTGCCACTAAAATTCAAGAGAATAATCAAGAAAAAAATAGCAGAAATTTCAGTAAAAGTATTGATAGCTTCTTTTTGTTTGTTTTGGTGTTCATAAAGCACTTCCACATATAAAACCTCATTTTAAAAGAAATAAACGACATAGTGAGGCAAAGTGTCATCAAGAACACTTTAAAGGCAAGGAAACTGAGGTTCATTTTAAATACCATGTTCATGATCACGTAGCTTTTCAGAGGCAGAGATAGGAAAAATTAAATACTTTAATAAGAGTGAATATAGAAAATATGGAGGAAAAATTAAATACTTTAATAAGAGTGAATATAGAAAATACGGAAAGTATTTAAGTGATTTATGTGTATGTGTTTCTGTATCCTGTATCATTGTGAGAAGGTGGATATAATCAGCCCCTTATTATAAGCAAGGAATCTGAGGCTGAAAGACATTAATTTCTCTGTTGTCACATGCCAAGTAAATGACAGAGCCGAGTTAAAGTCTAGGTATTTCTAATTCCAAAATCTTTATATTTGTTTTCTAGTCCTTGAATGGTCTTATCTCTGCCCCATGTTAACTTTGATACTCAGTTAATATTTCATTGCTGAATGTGTGAACATTTAAAAAAACTTTTTGGATCACCTTTATCCTAGAGTGATTTTAAAATACAGCCGTTACACTCAGGAGTGTGAGTGATGGGCTAGTCATTGAGAGATGTCCTACGGCTTTTGGAAATAAAGAAAGGAGAGTCTTGAGTGTATTTGGTGATGAATAACTAAAAGCAATGGCTACTTCACTAAATAACAAGCACACTTCATCCACCTTAGAAACAAAAATAAACCCAGCAAATATGGTGTAAGCAACTAATCATGGCTGGATTGCTCAGAAGAGGATATGCATGAGACTCACACAAAGTTCAGAGTGGATATGTGAGTTCTTCCAGGAAAGGGGTGCAGCTGAATGCAGCAAGGGCTGTGGCAGACAAATATGCAGGAAGCAATAGGCAAATGTAATATCATTAAGGAAGGTTCATCAACCATTACTCTTCATTTGGGGTTATCGATTGTTTTACAGGCATGGACAACACATGCAATGGACTGTAACAGCCACTCTGGGCAAATGTCAGCCCTCCAATATGATCATTATCCAAAGAGGGCAGTGTAAATAGTTGAAGTGTTGAAAGGACCGTGCAAAAAAGAGAGGCAGAACAGGGAGAAACAGGCCCTTGATTCCTTCCTTGGTTTGTTTTTTAAGGGGAAACACCCTTGCTTCCATAACCAGAAATCTCTTCAGTAATCTTGAACTGCTCTGATAGTAGGAGAGGAGAGGAGGATATTTTTACTCTTAACGTTTTACTGTTTTGTCAGTGATGGAAGGAGGGCACCTCCAAAATGTATGGAAAATTAAGTTCAGTGATTTAATAAATTGTGTGCTTAGCCAGGTGTGTCTGTGTTTCTTGCCTTTTCAAGTAGTCATTGTTGAAGGGTGTCCTTTTGGGTAAGAATTGCATTACTGTGTGGCCCCAGAGGGAGAACTAGAATCAAGTTTTGGGAGAGGGCCATTGATGCATACGTCAGCAGAGCTAACTGTTAACAGTTAATCGTTAATTAGCGATGAAATTTAGCCACTAGAAACATCGCAACTTCTAAACATGCCCCTCTTCTTTCTCTCTTACAATACCGCCACCCCGAATCTGTGTCAACACTTAGATCTATTAAGTTGAGATTGCATTTGTTGCTGGTAAGCACCTACTATGTGCTGTCCATTGTACTAGATGCAATGTATTTACTTTAATGCAAACTACAGACTGATCCCACAGGCACTTGCATTCCTATTCTACAGAAGAGACATGGTAACTTGCCAACTCTGCACAGCTAATAGCAGATAGAGCCGAGAAATGAGCTTAAGTCCATGAAGCCCAACAGATCTTTGATGACAGCAAACCTCCCAGAACATGGAATTGGTTGCCTTGTGAGGGAGTGAGTTCCCCATCCATGGAGGAGGAAGGGGAGGAGGAAAAGTAATATATCAACAGTTTAACCTTTTTTATTATTATGAATGTTATCTAAGTATTTATCAAGGTGAAATTCACATAACTTAGAATTAACCACTCTTTTTTTTTTTTTTGCGGTACGCGGGCCTCTCACTGTTGTGGCCTCTCCCGTTGCGGAGCACAGGCTCCGGACGCGCAGGCTCAGCGGCCATGGCTCACGGGCATAGCCGCTCTGTGGCATGTGGGATCTTCCCAGACCGGGGCACGAACCTGTGTCCCTTGCATCGGCAGGCGGACTCTCAACCACTGCGCCACCAGGGAAGCCCGAATTAACCACTCTTAAATGAACAATTTCCTGGCATTTAGTACACTTACAGTGTTGTATAAAGATTACGTCTATCTCATTCTAAAATATTTTCATTACTTTAAAATAAAACCTAGTACCCATTAAGCAGTTACTCCCTATTCTTTCTCCTTACATGCCCCAGCCCCTATCAGTCACCAGTCTGCTTTCTGTCTCTTTGGATTTACCTGTTCTAGATATGTCATATAAATGGAATCATACAATATGTGACCTTTTGTGTCTGACTTCATCCACTTAATATCATGTTTTTGAGATTTCATCCATGATGTAGCATGTTTCAACACTTCATTCCTTTTTGTGACTAAATAATATTCTATGACAATTTTTTCATCCATTCATCAGTTGATAGACATTTGTGTTACTTCTCCCTTTTGGCTGCTGTGATTAGTGCTGCTTTGACCATTCATGTACAAGTATTTGTTTGAGTAACTATCTTGGATTCTTTGGGAGCTACATCTTTTGGAGCATTTACTTTGTGCTAGTCACTGAACCAAGTGTTTTATGTGTAAGACGTCTTTGAATTCTCAGAACCCTGTGAGGTGAATACTATTATTATACGTGGCTTATAGTTGAGGAAGCTAAGTTACAGTGAGGTTAACATACCTTGCATTGGGTCACACACTCCTAGTGCTGGCACTCAAATCTTAGCATCAAAGTTCCAGAGTCTATACACTGTGCTTTTTCTGTCTTGTATCTTATTACCTTCAGACTTAACACCTACAACTGTGTTAGCTGTACCTTCCCTGATACTACCCTTTCCTGTCTCCCTTGGGCATACTCTGATTTGTCAAGTTTCCTCTTAAAATGTGGAATCCAATATTGGTTAATAATATTCCAGGAGTAATTTATTTTTACTGTTACCATCATCACTACCATTATTGATACTTTGGTTGCACTTGAAAGATTATTAGGTGTTAGTTTTTCAAAATAATATTTATGTTTTTTATTAATAATAAAAATTATATAATAAATAACAAATTAAGAAACAAGCCCCAGGTTTCACAGCTCAGCATCTCTCTGTTGCCATTAAACAATCAAGTAAAATCACAGTACATATGCATGTTGAAAATCCAAACAGTAAAGAAGTATATAAAATTTTTATTATGACTTCTTTTATGGAAAAATGCAGTGTATATATTTCCAAATACACCTTCCAGGTATGTTCTGACATTGGTAGTGTTCAGAGTCTTATTTATTTCCTCAAGGTTCAGTTTTAGCTCATTTAGAGATGCATACCAGAATCTACCACTGAGTTTGGGGTGGAGTAAAACTCCCAGGCGCTTTTCTTAGGATCTGTTGGTAAGTCAGAACTCCATTTTGCTGTGCTGGTTTATGCAGTTGATTTTCTTAACCTAAATGTAGAACTTTCCATGTCTTTGGGCCAGAACATGCTCACTGAATTACACAATGCCATTCTATCAAGATAACTGTACAACCCAAGTATGATAACCAGCTTGTTACTGATTATTCTCAGTTTGGAAAATGCAAAAAACTCTGCCACTTGACCATCCTGGGAATTTTTCATTTATTTTAATGGGTGTATTTAATGCTATCAGCTGGGAGAGTCTGACCACCTAGGCTACAGAAGTATGTCTGCTTTGCACTTAATTCAGACAGAATCCTGCTCAAACATCCCCCACCAGCCTTGAGTTATGCAGAGTAACAAGGTTCCAGTTGTAGAACTAGAACTTCATTTGCAAAGGTGTGACATGTAGGGATCGAAAGACATTTATCAAGTTTAACAATAGCATTGGAAACCAGAGGTTCTATGCAATTCTCAGTTTGAGTATTGAATTGCACAGTCTCTTGCTCAGTATAATTTATTATCTGAGGGATATGCCTACATTAATAGCATTTGACCACATTTTAATCTCACTAAGCTGCTATGAATTAAACCAAATGATAAAGTTGTAATGTAAGACTCCATTTTTATAACAATATAAGTTAATATTAAGTGATAAAATGAAATGTTTTTAAAAAATGAAATGTATTTTGCCCAACCCTGAGATACATGTCTTTCTTGTGTATAACAGACCTATAGTGTAAGTCAAGCTAAGCTTTTTCTTTTATCTTTTTCAATAAACTTTGTGTTAGAATAAAAATCCCTAATTGTCAGGTGTGTATACTTGAGTTTTGATGTCTTCACTAAGTCTAAATATATCAATTAGGCATCATCTATTTACTCCCTCTTAGAAGATGTTGATAGTGATCATCCTGGGGGTGGACACGCCTTTTAAAACTACACAATTTACTAATGAGCTTTTCAAGAATAGATTTTTTTCCCCACCAATTTACTGCCCATAAATGTCTGTGATTTCTTTATATATAGGGATAAAGGCAAGCGAAATGAATGGTCTTCTTATTTTTATTACGATTATTTCATGGAGGCAGATATTCATTCTGGCTTCCTTTTTAAATGGATTTTGTGATGGGAAGAAAATGCAAATGAAGTGACAGTAGTTCTCATAAATTTCTGGCCTCGTGACTATAATGCAGGGTATCAGCCTTGCTATCAAACCTCCCTAAGCACATTTTCTTTGTGTTAGTGACTTAGGTAATAGTGAATCTTTCATCTGTACGTTAGACTCTATAATTCTTCCTTTCTACCTGTGTGCCTCACATACCACTTTTAATGTGTGTGTATATGAGTGTATGTGTATATACGGCATTCATTCTTAGCTGAAGCTGAGAAGATTCAGATTTCCTCTATACATTTCAAGTCTGATAAATGGATACCCTGTGGTTATGAAAATTACCTATACATAATACCTGTATTAATCTTGTACTCTCAGCAAATGCCTGAATGATGATCTCCCCCTTTGTTGATACCAACAGCGATGTTAACACTTTCCTAGGAGCAATCATAGATGAGGACAATTCCCTTGTAGATTCAAACGTACTACTATACTTTTTCAACCTTTCTTTTTCCCCTAATTTTATGAGTCATATCCATCTTTAAAAAGAGATATTCATTTCGGATTTTCCAGCTAGAGACCCATGCCATGAAGCCTCTGAAGACAGTCAAAAGAAGCAGAAAACTGGAAAAATGCACAGGTGATACACAGTCGCTCAAAGTTGCCCCTACCCTTTACATTGCGTCTGCCATCTCATCAGTATTCAATCTGCAGTGCATCTCCAAAGCCAAATATATTTTGAACAATTTATCAGTGGTATTTCAAATTTTAAACAGTAAAATCAGCTAGATGCAGAGCTACTGTAGAGGTTTGGCCAATCAGGCTTTTCACCTTGGTCTTGCCCTTTAAGATTACTTTGCTGTGCTGGTAGCAGGTTGGCATGCAGAGAGAAAAGGAGTTGCCTTCCAGAAATGGTACTAAAAACAGCTCAAAGCTCTAAAAATGTAAGTCTTTGATTAGACCACTTTGACTGCTACAAAAAGGCTAACTGGGTTCATGTCCTTTCTGGCTGAATAACCCCGACTATTGGGTCCACAGGGCAACAGATGACCGTAAGGAGGTGATCTGATTTTTTTGAGTTCACTTCAGTGTCTGAGCCAAAAAAAAGGAAATAAATAGTTTAATTGTTATCACTCCTCTGCCCTGTATTTCTAGCAGCCATCACTAATTTGTTACAGTATTCTGTTCTGCAAAACCCAGATATGGCTTCATAATATTTCTCAGTATAGCCCTCGAGAGGGTCACTGTTGCTGGTCAGGGTTGCCACGTGAGATGTAACCAGTCTGGCCATCCAGCTCTATGTTGAGTTATGGCCACATTTTTCTCTAACAAGCCTTTAATACATCGAGGGTAGAGTCAAAGGGCTCTCACTTTGTCTGGTAGGTCACCCTGATCATAGAAATAGCCTGGGCTTCTTATCCAGGGTAGAGTTTATTGCCACAGTCAAATCAGTATGACCTTTTCTGGTATTCACAGCTCAACACTATCTCATTGTTCCTCAAGTTTATAATTACCTTCTAAGTGACACTATTCCAGAAATTGTTCCCTGAGCCATTCTGACAGTTTCCACCTTGAAAATCTCCCATCACATCATGAGAGATGAATATATGTATTCCAGAACTCGTAGACAGTAATATCCTGATCCTATGAATGTTCGGTGCCGCGATCAGTACAGTGAAATCTGGAACTTGGCTATGAATGGAACCCCTTTGTGACTCAGATATTAAGGAGGAAGATCTTTGTTGCACATGACTACTGAATCATCTTCACTTTCTTGATGTTCTTCGGAGTTGTCATTGGTGAAAATGATGGTTTTACCCATCTTAAGTGAAAAAATGATCCATGGTTAACTTTGGTCTCTAAAGATCAGACAGGGTTAACTAGCCTCTAAAGATTACAGATAAGAACAGTCCCCCTAAATAGGGCTTAAGGAGAACCTTTTCCTGTAGATTAGATTACTACAAATGCTTAGCATCTCTCCCAGAGATTCTGGCAGGGTTTGGAACACTGGTTCTGAAAATTATCAGTCAGTAAATATTATGGTGTACTGCCCACTCTGTGTCTGACACTATGCTGGTTACTGGAAATACAGCAGTGTGAGAGAGGAAGAGAGCACTTCATGTAGCTTCCAGTTGTAGAGTAGGTAGGCATTAAGCTGATAACCGATTCTTGATGGCCCTGATCAGAGAATATCCTTGTCTAATTTAGTGAGCCCGTGCCCTTCTGGGTGATGAGTGGAATTCATGTGTATAGTCTTGCGATTGTCTATCCTAAAAGGATAGTAGCCCACCTTAGACATATTCTGAGGACTCTCAAAGCCCATATTCAAAGGTCATTATTCCTTGCCTTTGAAGTATCGAGGTAAAAAGTCTTCTGTATTTACTCTAGGGTACTCTAGACATAATAGGAAGCAAAGTTATATAAACACAAGTGAATTGGTCTTATTTTTCCTTCCTACATACTGCACTGAGGCTACTTATTTATTTCTTTATAAATTTATTTATTTATTTTTGGCTGCATTGGGTCTTCGTTGCTGCACGCGGGCTTTCTCTAGTTGTCGCGAGTGGGGGCTACTCTGTGTTGTGGTGTGCAGGCTTCTCATTGCGGTGGCTTCTCTTGTTGTGGAGCATGGGCTCTAGGCACGCAGGCTTCAGTAGTTGTGACACGCGGGCTCAGTAGCTGTGCCTTGCAGGCTCTAGAGCACAGGCTCAGTAGTTGTGGCTCATGGGCTTAGTTGCTCCACCTCATGTGGGATCTTCCCAGACCAGGGCTTGAACCCGTGTCCCCTGCATTGGCAGGCGGCTTCTTAACCACTGCGCCACAAGGGAAACCCGAGGCTACTCTTTCAAATGACTTACTTCCCCTCACTTTTATAATTATCCATACTTTAAAAGCCAGAAAGACTAATAATGTAACAGTAGCTACTGTTATATTGAGTATTTACAGTGTTATTGAATATTCTGCTGAGATTTTTATCTACATCATCTCAGTTAATTCTCACATGAACACTGTGGGGTTGGGGTTTTATTATCCAGGTTTCATGGAATGAGAGCATAAACTTTAGGCATGTTCAGTGATCTTTCCGAGGCCACGGAGGTGCTAAGTTGTGGATTCAGGACTCCTACACGAGCAGTCTGATTTCAGAACCTGAACTCTTAGCCTCTATGCTACACTGCATCACTAACTGGCATTTGGTCTACCCTCTATTTTATTTACAAGAAAATTGAAACTGGTTGTTAAGTGACTCGCCAAGTGGACATACTACTTAGCTACAGACTTGAGACTAAATCTTGTGTCTTCATTTTAAAATACTAACAATAACAACAGCAACAGCAGCAACTAAATCTTTCATAGTGCTTATTACTATGTTCCAGGCACTTTCCTAATGCTTTATTTAGGCTCATTTATGTAATCACCTCAACTACCTTGAGGAAAGTACTATTGTTATCCTCATTTTTACTCATCAGGAAACTCATGCATCCTGAGACTAACCTGATTGCTTAAGGTCACACCTCTGCAAAGGTAAGGAGCTACGATTCTAACCCAGCCAGTCTGGTGCCAGAGTTTGTATTCTAACCCAGTGGTTCTCAATGAGGAGAGTGTTTTTCCTCCCTCTCCAGAGATATTTGCAGGGCCTGGAGACATCTTTGGTTGTCACAACTCGAAGAGGATGCTGCTGGAATCTTGTGGGGAGAGGCCAGGGATGCTGCTAAACAACCTACAGTGCACAAGACAGCCCCTCACAACAGAGAATTATTTCCTATAAAGTATCAATAATGTTATAAATCTGTTCTGGCTTCTAGAATATACTATGTATGCCACCCACATGATCTGTGAAGAAGCATACAATATAATACACTCTCCCAAATTAGAAAAACAGAACATAGCCTCCAGTGTGCATGATTAGTTTGGTGTGTCTTTTATCATGACTGAAATTTTGGGTTGGAATATTACAGTTTGTTGGGTGCATGATGAGGATACAAACTAGTCTTGTGCCCAGCAAGAGCCTATGGTGGGATATCAGTTATTACAGTGGAAACACAAATTGGTGTGTTTATTAAAGAAGGCAAAGCACTTGGGGAAGATGATAAAAGTAGCACTCTGATGACTAGTGGTGATTTTGGCTTCAGTAAAGGAAAGTAGCCACATTGTTCTTCAACATGTTATTTGGGAAAGGAAATAAGCTGGTGTTTCAGACATTTTCTTTTCATTACAACAAACCTATTTTTCAGATTTACTGTGCCTTTTATCAGTACTGTAGCTCAATTACAGTTTAGGCAGCAAGTTTGGACAAAATTAAAAAGAGGAATAAAAATATTTTTATACCTACATTGCATATTTCTTACAAGAGTTTCCAAGTATAATTACCCATGAATTTCGTCCAAAATCTTCAACTGTGCAAATCTTATATTTGGTTACTAGCTAATCAGAATTGGGCGTGAGTCCAGTGTAAAAGTTATTTAGAGGGGCTGGGACATACATTCCAAGCAAGAGGGAATTTCCTTATTATTCCTACCAAGGTTTTATATTTTTTATCATCCAGGTAATCAAGCATAGAACTGCCTGCCTACCTGCCTCTCCCCCTCTTCTGCCCCAACTCCTTCCCTGTGTTTTCCATTAATAGCTATTTTAGTCTATTTACTATGTACTAGCTTTTGTGGAGACCACAAAAGATATGAGATACAGTTTCTGCTTTCATGAAACTGATAAGTAAATAGAATTAACATACCTGATATAAATAAAAATCCGTGAACCCTTAGGCTGGTGCTACTGATTATAGAAATTTCAGAGAATGGCAGGCTCCTGTGAACTAGAGCAGTATCTTGACAGATAAGGTGGATATAAGAAGGTAAATGATGGTAAGGATAGGATGGTAGGTGGAGAGAATAGTATGCTAGAACACAGAGGCATTATATGGCAATACCAGAAATAGGCTTTATTGACTGCGATGCGATTTTCTTTTATGTGTAGAAGCCCAGGTTCTAGAGTCAGACAGAATTGCATTTGATTCCTGGTCGTACCACACGTAGCTGTGTTGCTTTCGGGATATTACTTCACTTCTCAGCTTTCTCATTTGTAAAATGAGCATAATAGAATTGTTCTGATTATCAAATAGAAATATTCTCGTAAACCACTTAGCACGCTTACATACCAGCTATTATTACTGCTGTTGTCTCCTCACACTTCCAAGTCTATGCGGTATACTTCTAAATTCATTCATGTGCATCTACATAGCTATCTGTACAAAGCCAGACCCAGTGTTCTCTTAGATGGCTTTCTCACTATCTATAGCACTATCTATAGCAGTGCTGGCCAACAGAACCATAATGCCAGACACATTAGAAAACAGAAAAATAAGCAAGTGAAATTAATTTTAATAATCTATTTTATTTAACCCATTTATCCAAAATAGTATCAATTCAATATAGAATCTGTGTAAAAATTATTGAGATATTTCACATCCCCCCCCCCAACTAAGTCTTTGAAATCTGGTATACATCTTATGTTTAAAGCACATTTCAGTTTGTACTGTACAATTCTCTGTTTCTGAGACTCAGCTGTGTTTGGGAACCATTCCCTTACTGTGTACTCTTAAGGAATGAAATTGCTAGCCCCACATGTCTTTGTAACTTTAACTGTATACAGTCAGGGATGATGAAAAAGAAAGCATCCTGTCTGAATAGAAGTGTAAAAAGGCAGAAGACAAAGATACAACTGGAGAAATAGAAGACTATGTCTGTTAAATAGGCTGACATTTAAAAAAAAATACTTGACTTGAAAGCAACTGATAAAACTTTAAAGTGAGAGTATGCCTGTGGAATGAAAACACATCATAGAAAATGAAACCAAACTTCAGCTCCTTCAGCTGAAATAAAAACTTGAGTGAGGATCTACCAATTTATATTACTAAAGTTAGAGGGACGTAAACCATCCGTAGGGTGCAGTATAAATTTTTAGCTGATGGAACAACTTTCCTTCATGTGAAATTATGCTGTTTGATTTACGTGAAAGATATTTGTCAAATGGGAATGAACTGCTTTTTGTTTAACCCTGCTTCTGGGTGTCCGGTACTAAGGTATGAGATGCCGTGTCCCTGGGTAGAAGAGCACACTCCCTTCATGTGCGAAGCTGACTTTTATGACCTAGAACCAGGAGAAACACCTGTGTTAGGCTTCATTTTCCAGGCCTAATAACAGAATGCCTTGAACTGCTCGTTCTCCCATCCAATCTTCTCTAAAACTGTGTTTGCACCCCTAACTGTAGGCAGCTGTTTTGTACTTCTCAGACCATTACACCAAATTTGATTTCTACATGAAATTAACTGTCTCTAACTTATACTGAACCACTTACGATGACTTCATTAGCACCTTGCCCTAACCGTCCTAGGTAGTCTCCTAAAGATCATAGGCTCAACGTTGTAATTAACTGCTCCACTATATTGCTGTTTTTAAAAGAAATGCCCTATTATATTAGTAGAACTCAAATTAAATTCAGGAACCAACCCCCTGCTTGTACACTCAGTGTAAATTTCCACATGGCAAGCTGGACTGAGGGCTTGGATCGCCCATGTTCTGTAACTGGAAAAGATGCACATACTCTTTCTTGGCATTTAATAAATAGTGGGTGCTGTTGGGTAGTCATAAATGAAATGTATACCATCATTTTTTTTCTTGCCTACCCAAAAGGTTAACCATCCGAGAAATAATACATTCAAGTTATAACCTTCTAAAGATGACCACATAAACTACTTCGCTGCTTCTGAAAGGGGAGTTCTTAATTATTCCTGAAATAGCTTCTATAATTAAGTAACTTGTCTAATGTGAGAAAGAAAATGAAAGATCTCCAGTGAAGGTCAAAACTAAGGGACGCATTGTGCTGTATATTTTGTTTAGTTTTATTAACTTCAAACATCTTTACTACATAAAGGCATTTTGTAACGGGAACTTTTATCTAAGATACACACATACATATATATATATAAAAGAATTCATTTGCACCATATTTTTATCCATTCTTCTTCTTCTTCCAAAAGGCAGTGTATACCACTAGCATCCTTTTAAGAATATCCTTCAACTTTAAATGAAGTCAACTTAGAAATAAAGCTTTAAAAAGTCAAAGTAAAATATACATCTTTTATTAAAAATAAGAAATAAGCCAATTGAGTAAGTACTGTAACTCTGGATTTGGGGAAATGAGCAAGTTTAGAATCAAGTGTGGCTGCTATCAGTAATGACTTGGTACTTGCATTTTTACTGTGGTTTCTGCCTCATTTTGTCTTGTGGCCGAGTTGGTTAAAATGAGGTTCAAGTTATGGGCTTGAATACCATTTGACAAGAAGTCCTTTTGTCACAGATCTTAGTGTTCACCTTCTTTCATCATCAAGTGTGTTTTTGCCCAAAGACTATGAAAGATACATAGCACACAACCTTCCAATAGCGCGTAGTCTAATAAGGAAAATACAGCATGAATGTTAGTGAGGTCTTACAAAACATGCTGTGGATCACAGAACAGGGAGGTGGTGAGTATGCATAAAAAATACTTATGGGGTATTTTAATATTCTGGAGGTATATTTACTAATGAACACCCTAAGGTTTTCAACCCACAGATTATTGAGAAAATATAGCATAGTCACGAAGCTCTGTACATTGGTAACTTCTAAGTTTGCTTTGTGAGATATTTGGGAAGTCAAAAATTTTACTTCTCTGTGGACTTCAAGCAGTTTATTATGTGTGGATTATACTAAACAGAACTCGCCACTGGAGAAAACTATTTAATATACATGCCCTGTTCTTTTTTGTTCAGGATTGTCAATGTGGCAAGCAAGAGAATGCATAGTTACTTCTTCCTTTGATAAATTATTTCTAAATGTTATTATGGAATTAGTCTTTTGGGTTTGCTTTAAGACTGAAACTTTCTTAATTCCCTTTACCTGAATCATTGCCTCTCTCATCAGACAGGGACCTAAAGGGATGTTTAGGAATAAAGGGAAGACACAAAGAGGTATTGTTCATGGGTGGAGGTGGTTGGGCAATGTGTGGGAGGGGCATGGGGAAGGGACAAAGAGTGAGAGGCAGGCAAGCAGCATGTATCAAACTTTGATGTGGATTGCAGTCACCTGGGGACCACATGATACTCTCTCGGGCTTCTACACACCTCCCAAGGAGGCTTTGAGTTACTGGGTCTCAAGTTGGAACTGGGAAACTGCATTTTATCAAGGATCCCAGGACTGTGGACTATACTTGAGAAACTCTGCCCTAGAGGAAAAGGAAGTATCCTGTATTCCATTTGCTGGTTCCTTCTCAAGGCAGCAGAGAATCCCAAGACAGATGGCTGCTTTGTGGCAATTGCACTTATTCATTCTCCTGCTCTGCATGTAAACCACCTAGAAATAACTTCCCTTTTGAGGCTCTAATAACCTTGTAAATCCTGTAATTTAGATTCTGGAGCAGATTAGGATGAGAAGAAATTTTTTTTCTTACATGTGTTCCTTAAAAAAAAAAAAAAAAAAAAAAATGACATGATGGGCACAGAGTTTCTGTTTGGGATGATGAAAAAGTTCCAGAAATAGATGGTGGTGATGTTTGCACAACAGTGTGACTTAATGGCACTGAATTCTCTACTTAAAAATGGTTAAAAGGTACATTTTATGTTATCTATATTTTACCATTATACTATATATTACAACAAAAAAGCTTCTTTTACTTAGTAACTGCTACTTTTGAGATTATGTTAGTAATCTGTTGGCATGATTCTTAATGAGAACTTTCGTGCACAGACATCCACAAAGATTAACTGTTCATTAATTTAGGGAAAAAAAACTTCTTTGCAGTTTATTTCCTTTCATTTTAGTTTTAGCAAAGATCTGAAAAATGTAAATGATGTTTGCTTTGGTTTCTTAAAAAGTAAAAATTAATAGGATAGCAATGCAGGTGTTAAACTTGAAATGTCCATTATTTCTTGAAACCTGAAAACTGTTTGTGGGATGGATCAGATAGTATCTGGGCTCTTTTCTATAGTTTACTTATGTAGTTTAGTTAACATTTTGATATGAAATATTTCACCTAAAATTGAATATGCGATTCATAACTGGTAAGTTTGGGGAGGAAGGTTTCATTGTTACTATTTAAAAGCGACTTGGTGCATGTGTTCAGATTGTGTTATGAGCAAGGTCAAAAGCATCAAGTGTGCAAGTACTCTGTAGTAGGCTGTCTGTCGGATATACCAGGGAATTCAAGCTTTGGTGCACTAAACCAACACTGCATGAAGTCATCAGAGCATAGGGCGGCTTCACTAGTCTCACTGCGGTAATTACTGCAGGTGTATCTCGATCATTTTAAATGGGCGTTCAACCCAATCCTGCTAATGTGTGCCAACCAGTAAATTACTATTTAATTTCCGGAATTTCAGTGGTTCCATGAGTGGGATAAAACTGAGCTACTGTTTCTCTAGAAACTCCTGGGCTATTAGGAGAACTTTTGGCAAGTCTCAATAATTGTTCCATTGGGTCTAACTCTGATTCTCTGGGTCAGGGTCCCTCACTCTTAGGGTCATTGGATGCACTTCAGAGGGTCTGTGAACTTGGGTGAGTGGGTGAAGGAAAAAAAAGTACATTTTTATTTTCACTATCCTCTAACCAAAATGTGTTTTTTCTTCCAATCATGAAAAGGGCCCATAAACCATGTACTATCAGTAGCACCTGTGGCTTTGCCACATAGAAATTACACATTTTTGTATCATGTGTAGGAGGTAGTTTAAGCTATCAATTATGCCTGTCACTGCTCAGAAAACTACAGTAGCTCTTAGACCTGCTCTTATGTCATGTTTTTTATGCATTAAGAAGCACACTTTACTATTATCACAGGTTGCTTTCTAAATATTTTTATGTCTTTTTCAATATAAATGATTTTCTTTGTAATCACATTTTCTATGTCAAAATCACTCAGAAACACTCTGATTGGAGGGTCTAGATTGCTGAAGCAGCCCATGGCACTTAAAAGGTCACATGCTCCTGCCTTGTATGGCATCCTTGTATCTTTCCTATCTTACTTTGAGATGGGATTTGTTAACAGTAAAAAAAAATAAATAAATAAAATGGGCATTCATATTAGGATGCATCGTTCTGTTGAAATATTAAGTCCATTAGAGAGTATTATAAGAGAATTTCACTTTGAGTACATGAAACAAAAGACAAAACGCTTGTGAAGCAAATAGACTCTAAAAATCCTGAACACCTAAGGCTGTTTTCTTGGAACTAAAGTATGCACGTGTGAAGCCAAACCTCAAATTCTGTGCTGCTCTCAACTTGTATTTGTATATTTTACCGAGATATATGCATCTTACATAGAGTGAAGAACCCTTCAAGGCGTTAAGTAACAAAATTAGGAATTCAAAATGAATGAAGAAATTTTCACGGGAGGCAGTACTTTTTAAGTAAATTTTTAAAGTATCTAGAATGATTCCTTCTTTCACCTAGTGACTGTGATTTTGCTGCTATAGCAGAAAACTCTTGTTGCTATGGTATCTCTGAATATCGCTTTTGACATTGCCGGTCATAGCTGTAACTGGTCATTTTACAGGGGCATTTTACACACATTTTGACTGTTGTTTCCATGTGAAAGCTGGATTGCTTTGACATGTGTTCTATCTCAAAATTAAATTATTTACTTAATGCAAGACTCTACCAAAAATGAACATACTGTGTGAACAAAATGGCACTTATATATTAATTATTTTAATAGCAGTCAACGTTAACTGTTTTCGTTCCAGCTGTTACGTTTATCATGGGAGGAAGTGGAGATCTCTTTTTTAACAAAGTCCCAAATCTTTATTTCTTGCTTAAAAAAAAAAAAGATTCTTGTTCCATTTCCAGCTGCCAAAGCTCTCAGTCACTGATCTAATTTTAGTATTCACATATGGAGTAAATGCCAGTCTTGCCTCATTTAAAAAGTCTTACAATATTACTAATACATATTTTTCCATTGGATAGTAGGCTAAAGTTATGCTATTTTTTGAGGAAAAAAAATTCTGGTCAGACCCTGGCTTCAAAAATACCAAGGGTATGAATATTGATAAGATGCCTAAATTGGCACAGTATTACTAATACATTTACTTTCTGAATCCAAAATTTAGTTTCCAGCTAGCGTATGCATTGGCCCTTGCTGTAGCTTGGCCTCTAGATGCAAGGCCTGGGAAACTGTGAATGCTAATTGTATTTGCCATCGGACAGTTACAACTTCACTTCCCAACCATCTCCAACATACTTTTTAGCTAGGTCCTAGTAAAACTGAGTTCTATGTGTGAGATGCATTTTAACATTATACCAAGAGAATGGTTTCCATTATAGGATGGACTTATGTCCATATCCCAGTCCTTCTACTTGTGTTTGTGTGACTCTTTATAAGTGACTCTATGTCTCTGAGCCACTGTTCCCTCAAATGTGGGTTGTGATATCTGACTTGTGATGGTAATATAAAATAATATATGTAAAGTTCTGGGTAGAATGCCTGGTAGATGGAGGTATTGCAGTAAATAATAACTAATATTATTCTTAACAATAATTATGTAATAAATGAATAAACCTTTAAATAGAACAAAACCAGCTTTTTAAGAGCAGAACAGAATCCTCTTTTTTGATCGAAATCAGATATGACAGAGACAGACTTGAACTTGGCCTTGCAGTGTCCTGGTCCCTCCTACTAATGAAAACTCTACCTTTAATCTACCATTCAGACAGCACCCAGTGATACCACTATACTTTTCAAAAGAGTTAGATGGACTGGGTATCATTTTCCATATTTTATAGATGAGGGACCTGAAATTCAAAGTGACCTTGGTCACTCTGAAGATGGGGACAGAATCATGCCCAGACTCAGTCTCTCCTAAGTCACCATCCAGACATAGTTCCCTCACTTTGCTGCTCCTTGTCAACTGAGTCCAGTCCTTTTTAAGACACTGGAGCACAAAGAGTTCTATAAATAAGACCAAAGTTGGCATTTATTTTATCTATCTTATGAAATGAAATTAATCAAAAAGCAATATTAAGAGTAAAGACAGGGCTTCCCTGGTGGCGCAGTGGTTGAGAGTCCGCCTGCCGATGCAGGGGACACGGGTTCGTGCCCCAGTTCGGGAAGATCCCACATGTGGCGGAGCAGCTGGGCCTGTGAGCCATGGCCGCTGAGCCTGCACGTCCGGAGCCTGTGCTCCGCAGCGGGAGAGGCCACAACAGTGAGAGGCCCACATACCGCAAAAAAAAAAAAAAAAAAAAGTAAAGACATAAGAAATCATATAAATGCAGGATTCTTATATGTGGATCCTCTCTGAAGACCATGGATGGTTCAGGGAGCTCCCCAAGCCCCGTGAAATTGTGTGTTTCATATCGCATGTTATGAATACATTTCTAGGGCAGAGGGCATATCTTAGTTTGGGTCTGTGACCCCTTTCCTATACAGAGCAAAAAGAGTATCACCAAGCATATGAGATAAGCAGATGGTTAGAGCAGGCCACTAGGGTGTCACCTAAGAGATGGGATGTATTACATTTGAGAAATGGAGACTTCTTTGATGGGCTCTTGTGGGTGGATTCTGCAGAGAGGACTGTACTGTTTAGAAACGTGTCAGGCTGCAGAATATGTGCCTTAAACGTTACGTTATCCTCACTTAATTGAAAGACTCTGGGTTAGGTGGGTCCAAGGTTAACTCAGAGGCTCACTGTTGTCATCAGTGACCTGGACTGGTTCTTTCTTTCCTCTCTGCTCTTGTGGCTTCGCCTTTAGTTCTCATGCATCTCAGTGTATGGTCTTAAGACGGCTGTCATTACTCCAGGGATCATATCAGTGTTGAAAGTAGGAAAAAATGGGGAAGGGATGCACCATTAAGCTCTCTCTTATTCCTATCATTTTATTTTTTTAAAGTGAATGTTTCCCTAAAAACACCCCTCCCATGTAAAACTTTGCTCAAAGCTCATTAGTTAAAACCAGCTCACAGCTGTTTCTAGCTTGAAGGGTCCAGGTATGTAAGTATCTGGGAAAGAGAAATAAGATTGCCATAACTGACCCAGCCCAGTCATAGATCATCACTGTGGCTGAATTCATTGCTGCTCTGAAGAGAAATGGAATTCAGTTATCACAGACAAGAATAGGCTGACAGTTAGCTAACCAACCACCCATGTTTCTCTTTACTGTGACAATTTTCCACAAATCCTGATAAGTTAACTAAGTTTTACTTTTTTTATTAAGTTGAGAAATACCGTGTCATTCCTAAAAATATTCCAATGTGTAAACTAATAACCGTTTACTTAGCTCTTTGCCTCTTATATATGGCAATTATTTCTAATATTCTACTTTTAAAGTTGGAACTAGTCTAACCAAGAAAACAGTGAGTGATTTTATTAAGCAACTGACAAAGTCAGGGAAAACCTGCAAGTGATCATTTTATTTTCTAGCAGGTACTCTCATTCTAACAGTGGTCACAACCAACATGATAGCTTATTCTTAATCTAATCTACTCCCAGTTGCATGAACTATGCTTTTTTTTCGGTTTTTAATATTTTTATTGAAGTATAGTTGATTTACAATGTTGTGTTAATTTCTGCTGTACAGCAAAGTGATTCAGATATATATACACATGCGCACACACACACACACACACATCCTTTTTTCATATTCTTTTGCATTATAGTTTATCCTAGTACACTGAATATAGTTCCCTGTGCTCTACAGTAGTAGGACCTTGTTGTTTATCCATCTTATATATAAAAGCTTACATCTGCTAACCCCAACCTCCCACTCCATCCCTCCCCCACCCCCTCCCCCTTGGCAGCCAGGAGTCTGTTCTCTATTGGACTATGCATCTTTTACAATCTAAAATTTTTAGAATAATGTTGAATAGGAAAAATGCACCACATAATTTGCAATAGTCTTTTGCTTTTCTCATGTAGATTTGTCATACAATTAGAGGAATCTTCTAACACTGGGTCAGGTTGGAGCCTCATTTGGGTAGGACCATATATTGTAATCAGAATATACAATTTGCTGTTTGGAGGTAATGCCCATGTTTCAACCAGTGTTTCAGTTGCTTTATAGAACTAAGTGTACTTTTTGAGCAAATGCAAAAATAGACCTTCCATTCTTTTGATCCCCTGTTTCATATATGTTGGCTTATGGGCCCAGTAGAAAAGTCAAATGTTTAAATTCCTGCCCTATGTGAGAATCTACTTCCTTATGTCTTAGTGGGAAAATTAAATTCAGTTTCACTGAGTTACTCATCTAAAGTCTCCTTACTCACCTAGTGGAAGTACGTACAAGGTGTATTTGTGTTAATAGGTGAGCTGACATTTTTGACTAAAGATTGAGAGAAATGTTTCTGTATAACTATTCACTAGTATAAATGTATTGCATGGGAGTGGCATTGCTTTTCAAAGTACTATGGAATTTCTTTTATGTTTAGGTGTATGTCACTTATTTTTAGCAAACATGGGTATTGGGTAGTTTTTCACTTTCCAACAATGTATTTTGTCTACAGATAAGATTATACAGCTTATTCCTTTGTGTTTCTTATTTCTTCTCTAAACTGTTGTTCATTCTGGAATGAGTGGTAAATGCTCCTCTTAACTTCACATCTACTCTCATTTCTGATCCTGTTTTAATATTGGGACTTTTTCCCAGCACTCTTGCTCTGCTACCATGAGAGGCCAACAGACTTTCCAGCCCCATCACATGTTATGTTCTTCTGAAGAACTCTGCTCTAACAGCTTTACCCATGAGAAAAAAATGTTTCTTCTTGCCCACTTGAGCTTGGATTAAAAACTGACCTGTTCTGGCTCTCATTTTAGGAGCATAGCACATTTAGAGTCCTGCCTATATGTACAGCCTCCCAAGTAGAACTGAAGAAAGTTTAGTGATAAGTCCATCAGCAAATCATTGCACAGGTATTGAGGAAGCACCTGATGATATATGTAAGGTTTAGGGTTAGATGCTTCACAAAAATGCAAGGAGGACAAAATAGAGTCTTTGCCCTCAGGGCACTGCCACTTTTGAAGGGGAAGGGCTAGCATGTGTACTTGAAAGTTAACTTGCCCTGCAAGACTCTGTACAGTATTGGCTGAATTCATTTTTCTGAATGAATGTAGTACCAGTATCTAGAGCTATAGGAATTCATAAAAGGTACAGACCATTTTGAGCCAAAGACTAAAAAGACACGGAACATCGAAGAGGTTATCCTGTCCCCTCATCGTACAGATAAGTAAAAGGAAGTCTCCAGCTCAGTCCCAGAAAGGGATTGCGGTTTTCAAGGAGCTACACTTTTGTTATTGACAGAACCAGGATTTGTTCCTAGAGACTGCCAGACTAGATTTATTCAGGAAGGAATGAAAGAAAATCCTAAATTGGGGCAGGGGGGATGCAGAACATAAATGTGTTAATTAACCATATATATTTGGAGAAAAATACACATAAATCTATCTGTCATGAAGAGAGAGGGAAGATGGCAGAGGGTTAGATTTCTGCTTCGCACCTCCCGCTTTGTGTTCCCTAAAAGGGTAGAATGCTCTAGAGCTACAGTCATTTTTTTTCTCTTGGAAGTGAGTGACATCTGTGTTCTCTCTTTTTAATGAGGAAAAATTAGCATTTCCCTTCTGAAATTGTTAATTCTAGGAATAATGCTCACTTCATCTTGCGATTGTCCTCCATAAATGTTAAACTTGTAAATCATCAGACTTGTTGAATTGGAAACCATCTGTCCCTCCAGAGGTGTGTTGGTTCACAGTATTCCAGAATGAGGTGATCATGGCAGTGCCAGCATGGCAAATTAAGAAATCTCTCATCTGAATGTTCTAAGCATTAGTAGGACATGGTGTCAGAATTGTCTGCCAATGAAGTTTTCATTAACCTTAACTGCATCTTGTATTAGAATCTTGGATTTTACCTTCTGAGAACACTTACAACTGCCTCATTCTAGGCAAAGCTGGAGGCAATCAATACATGTTTGAAAGTCTGCTTTAAAAGCTCAGATGTGGCACAAAATGGGGGGTTTTTTGAGTAATTTTGATACATTACAGATGTGAAGTATTTCTTTAGCTGTTTAAAATTTGAATAAGGGAAAGAATCCTGAGCTTCTCCTCAGCTTTCCAGCAGATAAATTAAGGGCGAGTTTTACTTAAATGGTAAACAAAATTATTTTGGAAATGGTCGAGTACAGGAAAGGTGGTTATGTGATTAAAACTAAATTACTATTGAGAAAAAGTTGAAAAACAAAGGAAGTCAAAGACAGTACAGGGCTTTGGCAGTGAAAGCAAAAATAAAATTGGAAATGAAGATTTAAACAGATTTCTTCCATTGCAGAAGAAATGTAAGATTTATCCCAGAAACACGTTTGACATTAGAAACCCCTAATTCTAATACAAGGAAGATGGTATAGAAAGAACTAAAGAATTTTTGAGGTGCAGTAAAAGTTTGATTGCCTCTTTTAATCCTTTTATGTTCCTTTCATCTACCTTGTAATATAGTTATATGTTGTGCTTGTTAACAGTACTTATACTCTTCATACCAGCTAAAACATTTGTGCACGGGGCGGGGGGTGGGTACCCACAGCAAGGCCTCAGTAAGTGACTAAATTAAATTGAACTGAAAGAGTTACATCCTTATGTTCTTGAGGCATAAATTCTTGTAATACCATGACAAATAAAAATAGATAACTTTCATTGAAAATGTGTTACATGCTAATTAATTAATTCATTCAAAAAATGGTTATTGAGAATATTTTAAGGTACCTTGGATATATCAGTGAACAAAGCAAACGAATATTCCTGACTTCTAGGAAATATACAAAATAACCGAGGTCTTTTGCCAAACTAGAAAACAAGGAAGCTATCAAAGACAAAGGGGATAATAACAAAGGATAAAGAGTCAACGTGCAGGGCTCCCCATTGACCTAAAATGGGACAATTTGAGCATTAATAAATAATGGCTGCAATTGATGGAAAAAATATGAAGTATGTAATGAGATCTATTAGTACATAAATAATATGGTAGATCGGTCTGTAGACAGATAGTGTTCACAGCAATGTGATAAGGTGGATTCTGCTCATAATTCCCTTTTACAGATGAGGAGGATGAGGCTTTAAAAGGCTGGGCAGTTGGCCCAAGACAGACCATTAATAAATGGTAGAGGTGAAAATTCAAATCCAGAGAGCTTACATTGACATAACTACGACAGCTCTATTTTATATCATTATGCTTAACTAGTCATCTGTCTCGATGTCCTTATGGTAGGGGGAACAAAAGCATAGATTCCTTCGTTGTTACATTGTCTATTTCTGGAGGGCTCATTCTGAGCAACTCCAGTGAAGAATTTGGGGCTGTGGGAGGTCAAGCTAGAAAGTTTCTAAATACAAAAAGTAGTAACCACCCCACAATCATTCTTATCTATCTAACTTTCAGAGCAGATCCACACATCCTTGTGTGTGTGTGTGTGTGTGTTTCCCACTTCTGCAATTTCATTCCTAAAACTCATTCTATCAAGATAAATGAATGGATATGGCTCAGATTGAATATGAAAGTTACCATCTTCTGAATACCTTGGACTTCAAGTAGCTGTGAAAATTGATTTGGGACAATTCTGTTTGATATGAAATATGTTTTAATCATAGTAGACACTATTATCACTACTTAAGGAAAAGCAAAGTAGAATAAATACAGAATTTGTGCAAAAACAATATCGCCAAGGGGAGACTTTGATAGTGTGCTTTGTCATTTCTCATTTATGACTCTTTTATGATTTATTGTAGAACATAGTGTTATTTATTGCTACACATAAGGATGTATTCCAGGACATGTATGTATGTCTATAGCTTAGGTATATAATTCAGCATATCGAATTACCAACAAATGGAATCATAGACTCCCATCCACAGTCAAAATTGAGATCAAGCAAAGAGACATGGCACATAATACTATTTTTTGTTGACTAACATTTTTTGAAAAATAAGTTGTCTTTGATTCAAGTGTTTGATAATAAAAAACAAATGTGTCTTTGGAAATATACCCCTAAAATCAGGTAACAGATCTCATCAGTCATCTGGTCTGACCTAATTGAGCGATGGGCCCTAAGAAGTTAAGTGACTTGATAAAAGTCACCCACTTAGGAAGTAGCAAAATCAGGATCCAATGATGGTAGTTCCTAAATTCTATATCTCCACCAGTGGTACCACTATCTACTCTGGTCCAGCTGGAACAGGGTATCACTGCTTATCATTCCCTATACCTCTCTGCCCACATGCAGTCAATCCCAAGTCTGTCTGTTACATCTCCTGTCAAATTCTTGACTGTAGCTGTTTGGTCCATCCCTGATACAGTGTGGTCCCTCAGTATCTGCAATTGATTGGTTTCAGGCCTCACCACAGATACCAAAATACACGAATGCTCAAATCCAGTTTTCAGCCCTCATTATCTGCAGAATGCACGTCCGCAAATTCAAACAACAGCAGGTCTTAAACATAGTACCTTATCTGCGGTTGGTTGAATGAGGATGCCTGACCTGCAAATACAGAGGATCTACTGTATATTGCTACTTTGTTAAAACCTCTAGTATTTCTCTCTTAATTTATCAATACTATGATGGCATGGTGATCGGTCTTCTTGCCTTTAGCCTGGCTTCTTCAATTCCATGTTCAATAGAAACTTTTCTGAAGTTCAGGCTTGATTATGAAATCACTGCATTATTCTTGGTTATAAGTTGCCATTACATAACAGGAATGATCTAGGAGACTGGAGGGAGGTTCAAAGCAGAGCATCCTTTTGTGGTTTGGGACATCAGTGTAAGAGAAATGAAAAAATTCCAACTGTGTAGAATTCTAGAAAATGTATAGACAAAAACACACAAACAAAATACTCTTCCTTTCCTCCCCTCCACATCCCACCATAACTGCCCACACTTCAGTGTATTAAGTAGGTCAGCTTTGCTTATTTCAGTCTGCAGAATTCAGAGTATCATTAGCAGGGAAGTGGTAAGGTGAGGTGGGTATCTCAGTCTGTAAGTGCCTTGTTGACTGGCCTCCATGGATGACTGCTTACCCTCATGTACATCGTTTCCCCTTACACCATGGTTGTGGTGGCACCCTCCACATCACATGACACACACATCCCTAGGGAGTTAAGCCTCCACCTGCCTTGCCTCTTGCCACCTCGCTCCTTCTTCACCATCCCACACCTTTTGCCGTAGTCACAGTGAACTTATTTTAGTTACCCCAAAGCTGTGCTCTCCAATAATGTAGCTACTAGCCACCTCTTACTATTTAATTTTAAGTTAATTAGAATCAAATGAAATTAAAATGTCAGTTCCTGGATCACCCGACCCTTATGTCAGATGCTCATTGGTCACTTGTGGCTGGTGGCTACCCTACTGGACAGCGCAGATTTTAGAACATTCGCATCATCAGAGAAAGTTGAGTTGGGCAGCAGTGCTACAGAGATAAGTGCCCTTCCTTGCCTTTGGTCTTTCTCCTCAGCCAGAAAGTTACTGGGTAACTGAGCTCTCATTTTCCAAGTCCCCCTTATTTACTTAACTCCTCCTTCCTGTTCTGGTTTCATATGCTGAGGTTCCTTCCTCTGGGGCTTTATCCTGGGGTATCTTCTCTACCTTCCCAACTCACCAGCCTTGATTATGTTCCCTTTCTGTGCTGCTCTTCATAACTATGGCTTCCCTTAGCATAGCGTCGATTACATAGATTGTAATTGTGTGTATATTTTTCTCCATCACCCACCAGACAATAGACCCATGTTTCTGGCTCAGTCTCATGTTCGGGCATGAGTTGAGTGCCTGGCGCTTTGCAAGAACTCAGTAAACTTATGATTAATAATGGATTAATTTAAATGTTTATTTGGAATAGGCAAACTTACTTGAATAAATGTATTTATAATTTTCCATGAATTGAAGCCTTTTTTTAATTTGACTTCTATTGTAAAAGTAGATATTAATTTCCTCAGAGACTGACCTTAAGAAAATTACCCTTAAGGATCTGGTAGTTAATGTTAAGCCTGTTTAACCCTAAACCATACGGTAATGATGCTGATGACAGTGGTGGTCATCATCATCTTCATCATCATCATCATCATCATCATAGCAGGAAATCTAAGGGAAAATAACCATCAGCCTCACACCCACTTCAGGAGAAGGAAACTACATTTAACCTAAGTCTGCTTTATACCAGTGCATGTGAGAAGCCCACTATCTAATATAATTAGAACAAATCAACTGTTTTCATTTTACCATGTTGCCTTCTAACCCTTGACTACATGGATGCATAATTTGACAGTTGCTTCCATAGCTCAGATAGTTTCTGTTTTTAGCTTTAACATTAATATTTCATCATACACATCCAGCATGGACAGTGTAATTATTTTTAATGGCTGCACTATACTCTATCCACTAATGACAAAGTAGTTTACTTAGAAATTCACCTATTACTTTTTGGATAGTTAGATTGTTTTCAGTGTTTTCTATTTTAAATAGCATTGAATATTTTATGCAAGCAGATTTTCTTATTTAGAGAGAGATATTTTACCTTAGGCTAAATTGCTTAAGTATAAAAATCTGTAAAGTTAATGGGATTTGAAAGGTTTTGCCAAATATTTTCCCATGAGTTTGGGGATATTGTCATCATGTTAAATTCTTTTTTTAATGCAATAGGTACAAGATGGACAAATAGGATTTAAAAAATGAGTATATGGTGGGAAATACTATTTCTTTATTGAAACACTATAGTGCTCTTTTCAATCACCACTATTATGTTGACAAAGAATTGAGTTCAAAGAAAAAAAAAGATGCCATTTATTTTATCCCATTGTTTAAACTAAGTCACTAACCTCTTATACACTGAAGTTAATACCCCCTTTATAATTTGAATTCTTAGGTATTCCTACTCAAGGGGGTAAAGATGTGACATTAGTGTTGCATCACTCCGTGTGCAATAGGATCTAGTGAGCTCAAGAACACAAGTAAAGTATGTATTCACAGTTTAGCTTTAATGGAAGCAGTTTACTTATTTTTTTTTTCTCTAGGGACATTTCACATTCTGTTTTATTTCAAAACCTGACCCATGATAGTCCATAGATGTGCACGGTCTTCCATATATACTCCCTTCCCCCAGTTTCCCGTATCAGTTCTTTTTTTATTGATACCTATTTTGGTTTGCTTATTTAACTGCCATGATTAAAGCTATTTGTGCTTCAGGATGTACTTCTCTGCCTCCTAATAACAATAATAATATAAAATTAGCATTAGCAATAATAAGACCTAAACTTATTGAGTACGTACTGTGTGCTGAGTCCCATTCTAAGTGCTTTGCAGGTATTAACTCATTTACTCCTCAAAGCAGCACTCACGATGCATGCATCCTTTTTAACCTCCATGTCAAATACTGCAAAACTGAGTCCCAGAGAGGTTCTGTAACTTGTCCAAAATTGCGCTACTATTTAAATCTAGACAGTCTGGTTATCTGGGTTTCCTGCCCTTAATGTGTGCTATGCAAAATGCATCAAGTCTTTTTTTCAAAGATATTTCAAGTAGTTACCTGTGAAATTCTGAAATATTGACTATAAAATGTATTAAAGGTGTTCTTGGAAACTAATTTGAAATTTTGCCATTTGCATCAACGTGGATAGACTGGGAGGGCATTATGTGAAGTGAAGTGAAGTCCGACAGAGAAAGACAAATACTGTGTGATATCACTTACATGTGGAATCTGAAAAATAAAACAAGCTAGTGAATATAATAAAAAAGAAACAGACTCACATTTGTAAAGAACAAACTAGTAGTTACCAGTGGAGAGAGGGAAGAGGAGAGGGGCAAGATAGGTTTAGGGGTTTAAGAGGTACAGACTATTATGTGTAAAAGAAATAAGCTATAAGGATATAGTGTATAACACAGGGAATATAGCCAATATTTTATAATAATTATAAATGGAGTATGACCTTTAAAAACTGTAAATAACATGTTGTACAGCTGAAACTTATGTAACATTGCACATCAACTATACCTCAATTTAAAAATAGATAAATAATTTGTAATTGGATTTTTAGAGTACTTTCCAAATCCTTCCAAAATTTCTGTTTGGAAAGCACAGGTATTAAATGGACTGAGAATCCGCTTGGATTTACACCAAATAAGTCACACAAAATTAATCTCCCTTATCTTCATGACTGGTACACTAAAGGACAGCTTTTGGACAGGACAATTGTCATTCAGCAAGATATGGGGCAGCAGTTTGAATGGCATCCTTGTGGAAAATGTGGCTAATGGTGAGTAGTCTAGCTGATATTGTGGGCATGTACTTTCTCAAATGCCTGAGAATTCTCATGAAACTGGAGGCAGGGTAGGTTAAGTATATTGGAGTGGAGTCAGCCTGTCTGGGCTCAGATTTTGGCTTTTCCACAGCACACTTAGTCTGTGAGTAAATTTCTTAGTTTCTCCAAGCCTCAAGTTCTTCATCTTCACTATAAGAATGCCGGTGTGTGGCATCTACCTCCTACAATTGCTGTAAGTGTTAAAGCGAGGTAATGTGTGTACAGTGTTTGCATAGTATATTCCTAAAATGATATACTATTTAGCAATAAAAGTTACAGATTATTAATACCTCCTACAACATGGGTGAACCTCAAAAATACTATGCTAAGTGAAAGGACTCAAATGTGTCGTATGATTCAATTTAAATGGTATGTGAAAAAAAGGCCAATGTAGGGAGACAGAAAATATACTCTTGGTTGCCTGGGTCTGGAGCTGGACATGGGGATTGACTGTGTATGGGCACAAAGGATCTCTTTGGGGTGATGGAAATGTTCTAAAATTAACTCGGTGGTAATCATGCAATTCCGTAAATGTACTAAAAATCATTGAATTGTACACTTAAAACAGGTAATTTTATGTTGTATAAATTAAACCTCAATAATCTGTTTTAAAAAAAAACCCTAAAAATACTGTTTAGCATAGTCAGTGATTGTTAATGTCTTTTCACTATTAAATTATTTTTAATAATGTTTATTTTCAATCTTACCTAAAGTGAAAGATTTTGGGGATATGCCATAGAACCCTGTACTTGGCTGTGCTTCATCAATATTTTGTCAACTGTTTTGGATGAAGACATGCTTTCAAATTTGTGAAAGACACAGCTAGGAGGGATAACTAATAGAATAGAAGCCAGAACCAAGATTTGAAATTGTTTTGACAGCCTGAAAAGCTGGGCTAGTACCAGTAAGATGAAATTTAACAAAAATAAACGTAAAGTCTGACACAAGTTGGCTTCCTCAGGCAGGCAAAGAGGTATAAGCAGCTGGCTTCTAAAGTAGCTTTACCCTTATAAAAATGTGTTTGCCTGTTATAAAGAGAGTCCCAGAAAATCTAGGAGGGGATTCAGGCCAAAAGGGAGGCTTCCGATATAAATGGTACATTAGGTTTTTGGTAGATGCTGGAAGGATGCCCATCTGGAGAGTCCATGCTTTATGTTCACACGATGATGATAATGATTATAGTAATGATTTTATTTATAATGATATTATATAAAGTGATAAAATCCAGTGCTTACAATGTCAGAAGCTCTGTATAAAATACTCTATATACATTATCCCATTTAATACTTATAATAGCCCTACAAACAGAGAATATTTTTATCCCATTTTGCACATGCAGACCTGAGTCTTAATGAGCCTTAGTTAAATAGTGAGTGAGTGGCAGACGCAGTTTTGAAGCAGTCCTAATTCAGAGCTCATACTTTCAACATTAAAGTCTATGATCTGCCTTTAGAATTCCTTATAAACAGGATATAGTTCTTAAACTCTGTAAAGTAAAAATGCAAAAGCAAAGAGATACATAGCTTATGCCTTTTGGGGGGGGGGATCACAGATGATTTGACCAATAGTAGGATTGGTTTATTTTAGCTCTAATCCTTTGGGAGGGACTAATTTCCATCACTGTATTCTAAACTGTGCTCCATCTAATGAGCTGTGCGAAAATGCTGAGGTGTCATGGGCTATGGCCATTCGAGCAAGAAGACAGTAAACTCAGTAGGAACAGCTGCTTAATAAAAGGCTATTAGTAGGCCAGAAAATAAACAGGAGATGTTGCTGAAACATATAATCTATTTTTAAATTACTTTGAAATCATCTCTTGGGCATTGATAGAGAAGAGGATGTTTTATAGAAAACACTCTATCTTAGAAGTATGCTTTCAGATATTGTTTGCTATTTTATATTCAATAATCTGAAGAGGGGGGAAAAGGGAGTCAACATGTGTTAATGAAAAATATAAAAGATGATGTGTTGACTTGAAACCCCGTAATTATAAAGAAGGAAATTGCATTGGCACAAAGTCAGAAAGGTACACACTTGGTGTTTTCTTATTTCCAAGGGTGATACACACAGGAGATCTCAGGTAGTCTGAGGTACCATGTAAATCTGGGGATCAGGGAGTTGAAAGTCCACCTTTCAGCTGTTTCACAGAGTGTATGCGTGCCATAAACGTGACTCTCAAATTAGATTTTTAAAAATAATGAATGAAAAATTTAAGTTCACTGATACATAGATGTCTTTTCTTATTTAGCACTTAGTTCTATTTGATCATTCATTTTTAATACGTAAAATCATGATCACAGGTTTATCAAGTGGCTTTGATTTTTTTTTTCTCTCTCTCTCTACCACTAATGGAAGCTTATATTAACTGTGTGTTCTCTCCTTCAGATCTCCCCTACTTCCCAGCAAGAATTAAGTCCTTGGTCATTTTTTCCATCTTCCTACTACTTTGGCAACAGTCTATAACTAGAAAGTCCCAACCATTTCAACATATTTGTTTTGTCTCTCCCTTGAAATATCCAAAAAGAACATACATTTCCTTTTCCTTCTTGAGAAGATTAAAATTAATATTCAAATAATTTTGCCTGCTGTTGCCATTTCCTTTGCTGTTTATCTTTTTGACCTGGGAAACAAGTTAATTTTAAGCCTTTCCCGTTTAATGCAACAAATTAACACGTGCATCACGTGCTGGTAGAAATCCATTCGTGCAAGGACAGTTTTTCCCGTTTTTTTGAGTAACAAGCGACTAGTAACTTATCCTGAACCATCTGTCTCATAATGGTTTTGGAAAATTGGGATTTGGATCAAAGTTTTCTCCTTGTCTAATGGATGTTAATAGAATGGGGAAATGGAATTTTCTAAAAAGCTCCCGTCGGTAGCATAACATTTGATGATGGTAACTGTCCACGTTCAGGTTATTGCCTTCAAATTCTTAACCTGTAGAAGAAGAAGCTATTTGAAGTGACTGCTGTCAAGACACTCATCTGAGTACACAACAAAATCCTTTTCAACATTTGAATTTCATTTTCCATTACTCTAGCGCTGTTAACCTGCTAACCTGATATGACAATAAATACAATTCCATCACTAAATAGTGTTGTTTTGGGTACAAATAAATTGTAGTTTATAAATTGTATCTGCATTAAGAAGAACTGTAAATGGCCTCTGATACTAGATTGGGGTGTAATGTTTGGGCTCCCCTGGAATGCAGTGACCCTTGTAACTGGGTTTACCTTGTGGGGGATTGTTGATGTTTACATAAGTTTTTTATTTTCCAAATCACATTTTCACTTGGATGCAGCTGTAAAGGAATGGATTAGCTTTGATTTCTGATCATTGGTGAACCTTTGACAGTTTAACCACCTTATCAGAATGGGTAAAAATTGACCATTTGGAGGGTGGCTGAAATTAAAGTTACAGCCCTTGTGTTCTCCAAACTACTTTTCATGACATTCCAAGATTATATAAAATAACATTATTAGATTGTCCTGTTTGGTTTTTTTTAGTCAAGTTATGAGATCATTTCTTTATATAAATCAGATAAAAATTTGCAACCTTGTTGAAATGATGACTACCAAATGTCTGCCTACCTTCTTCTCACTTTCTTCTTTTTTGAATGCCACCTGGTGTTTTTTTGTTGGTGAAATTTCTATTTCTAAAAATAGTTTTAGTTTATATAAGCATATCATTTCTGAACCTGACTCCTTTCCCAGCTTATTTGGAAGTATGCTCGTCTTTACCCCAATGCACTGACTTTTTTTTTTTTTTTTTACAGCTTTATTGGAGTATAATTGCTTTACAATGGTGTGTTAGTTTCTGCTTTATAACAAAGTGAATCAGTTATACATATACATATATTCCCATATCTCTTCCCTCTTGTGTCTCCCTCCCTCCCACCCTCCCTATCCCACCCCTCTAGGTGGTCACAAAGCACCGAGCTGATCTCCCTGTGCTATGTGGCTGCTTCCCACTAGCTATCTATTTTACGTTTGGTAGTGTATATATGTCCATGCCACTCTCTCACTTTGTCCCAGCTTACCCTTCCCCCTCCCCATATCCTCAAGTCCATTCTCTAGTAGGTCTCTCTTTATTCCTGTCTTACCCCTATGTTCTTCATGACATTTTTTTTTCTTAAATTCCATATATATGTGTTAGCATATGGTATTTGTCTTTCTCTTTCTGACTTGCTTCACTCTGTATGACAGACTCTAGGTCCATCCACCTCATTACAAATAGCTCAATTTTGTTTCTTTTTATGGCTGAGTAATATTCCATTGTATATATGTGACACATCTTCTTTATCCATTCATCCAATGATGGACACTTAGGTGGTTTCCACCTCCAGGCTATTGTAAATAGAGCCCCAATGCACTGACTTTTACACGTATTGCCACTACTTGGTGAGGTTCGGATGAGGTATTGTTTAAACTTAACTTTAAAAAGTAACAACAAGGAAAGTTACATCTTTGTAAAGCAGCTTACCTTCTTCTCTCCCTTTCCACCATGCAACCAACCTACCAACAGACCATCCCTGCATCCATCCATCTATCCATCCATGTACAGTACAAGTATTTGTTGCCAAGGTATTTAGAGATGAAAATACATAGTCCTTGTCTTTAAGGAGCTCACAGTCAAAATTATTGTCTAGGATAATATCAGCATTTTCAGGTACTCTTTACCATGGATGACTTCCTCCAAACTAAAATAAAATCTGTATCTGTGTATAATTATAATGCAAATGAATATAAGCACTTAAAAACTTTGTTAGTATTTGGTGAAAGTTTTCCCTCTTTTTCCTACAATAGATTCTGTGACTTCAAGAAGGTATAAAAGCCTTTGACTAGACGTTGCATTGGTGTTGATCTCTTTCCTCCTTTGTCATTGTAATTTTAGGCATACATGAGAATTTGTCTTTTATACTTTCTTTTCAGTTTCTAATATACTATGGGATTTGCCACATTCAGAGAGTTGGAAAGAAACAGTATCAGCCTTTGGCAGTAAATTAATTTTTGCAAAAGCAAACGTACCAGTAGGTTATATCTGTTCGTGAAAACAAATTTGTAAAGTTAAATTATGGCTCAGTACATTTTAAGACTGCACATTGATTGTAGGTTTAGCAAACCTGTGGGTCAGCACAGATTAAAAAGACACTTCTAGATTCTCTCTTTTTCCTTCCTTGTATGTACCTTGCCAATTAACACCCTAAAGTAATTAAAGTATCTATACTTATCCCTAATACAGATCTACTTTCTTGGGCATTAGCCAACACATTTTATAATCACTTACCCTTCAAGCACAACTATTGGTAATTATCTAAGATGTTTAGATGCAAAGTTTTAGCAATTAAAAATCTAAGTTCATGTTTGCTGGGAAAATGTGCAAAACAAGTCTGAACTTTCAGAGCTTGTATAGTAGATGCAATGGCAATGCATAGACATCTCCTTGCATTAGTGCATTACCATTCCCTTCAGTTGAAATGGATGCTTACAAGTGAAAAAAAGCAACCAACATAATGTTACTTAAATTGAATGTAGGCTCCATTTTTAATAATAGATAGTCTGGAATCATAGATAAAAAGGAATGATAAATAATACAATAGAATCCAAACCATTCATCTTTGCATAGCTCTACAGAGACATGCTGATTTCCATCACATATTTTCCTGGCATCCAGCCTTGCTTTGTTTTTGCAGTTCTTTTTTTCCAGTGAGTTTTTATGTTGAAATATTTTCCACATTAGCATGTATTGACTCATTTTCTTTTTGGTGAAATATTGAAATAGCTCAGTTTAACAGATCATCTGGGAGGTTTTGCCAATCTTGAGAGGATAAGAAACTTGTTGAAAACTATTTTTGCCCTCTCAACAAAAGACATTAGATGTTTAAGCATTCTAGAATTTTCATATTGAATCTAATAGAAGTCACCGTAGTGATTAAGGCTGTTCTCAAGCTCCCCCCCCCAAGATTTGAGTAACAAAACTGTGAAGTTGCATCATTCATCAGATTTTCCTCACTTGAATGAAATTGAGGGGGAGGGTACCTCTGAAGGAAGGAAACCGGCACTCCCACACCCACTGTTTATTTTCCCATCCCCTTAAGCTAAACCTTATCTTCCCTGCTGGATGAAATTTCCCATTTCCTACAACTGAAATAAAGACAAACACCGAAGTTATTTCTTAGTTTCCAAAGTACCATGTTCTGTGGAGTTGAAGGAGTTTGAAGAGCATCTTCATAGGTCCAGTGTAGGAAGCATTATGTACTCATTTTAGAACCTCCACACTCTAAAATAATGCTGGTTATATCAGTTACTCTTAAGAATGCCTTTTCTACGTGTTGCTAAGTTTTAAAGCTACTTATATAGGGTATAGTGTTTTTGCCTAGACTAAGCCACATATTCAGCTGTTTAGAAAATGATGGAATTTTATTTTTCTTTCCTCCCTCTCCCTTCTTTTCCTTTCTTCCAGCCTTCCACATTTGTTTTTCTCATTTCTTCTAAAGAATATACCCTCTAAGGACCAAGGAATACTCTAAACAATAGTGGTTCCACCCACCTTGCTGATTTGACCTTTGTTGTAAATAGAACATACGTGTGTGTATGTGTGTTAAATACACAGTCTGTCCTGCCATGTTATATGTGTTTCTAAACAGCAATAGGAAAAGTAAATAAGGGAACATGGAAGTCATAATTGATCATATGATATTTTCCTAGGCAAAGGTTGCTGAAGTGGCAGGATTAGGATTATTGTCTTCACCAGGAAAGAAGAAACCTTCAGCTAACAGGTGCTTAGACGAGAGCATTCACCACTCTAAAGAAAAGAAAAAGAAAAAGGGGAAAAAAGCCTTTATCTGCAACAGGGGCTTTTTACATCTAAGGAGGTCTTTGGGCTTGTGGCAGGCTACACTTCCTCCTGGGCCCACCTTAGCATCAGTGCTACGCACCCTAAGCCCATTGCTATTCTGCTTTGTCTCAGTGCAAGAAACCCTGATGCCCCGTCTCATGGTTTTCTGTATTTTTGCTTACCACCTAGTCAGTCTCCAATCATGCTCAGCTGCCTGCCTAGTTTACCTACGATAGTTTTTGAAGGAGGTGCCCTTAATTCTTTGCTTATGTGCTGCTTATAAAGTTGCATAGGTTTTCAATGGTCTACCTCAAATTTGTTTTTCCCATAAGCCATATTTTTAGTGCATCATTTTGCAAAGAGTGAGGTCTTTCAAAAGCACATATATTCTGGTGTGGTGGAAATGCCTGCTTTATACTCTTTTACCCTAATACAGAACTCATTTACAGTTTTGTATTTGTGTGCCAGCAACATTATTTATAGAAATATATAGAAAATAGCTTGAACCCTGGAATATATGTTGTAGTTACAAATCACTGTATCTCCTTTGTATGTTTTAGTAAATGAAAATTGTATTTAGGAGGGAAAATCTCACACTAAAACATGGACATGAATTAAGGATAGAATCAATTTTCACATCACTGATCTAGATACTGAGACATTATCTTCTGTTTTATACAAACATCCTATTAAAAAAATTAAGGACAAAAATTCAGTGCTTCTGGGAGGGTAGAATCTTTCACATGAAGCAAGAAATAAACTTCAGAGCCTCAATCAACCGATTGATTGATTGATTCTGGAGAATCAATAAAAGAAGCCATATAAGGGTAGAGATTGTGTCTAATATATCTCTTTTACCCTCCATTGCACCCAGTAAATGGTAGGTATTCAGAAACAACTTATTGTGATATCAGTAAATCCACTCTACATGCATCCATTTACCATTGCCAATAAAAATAAGGTTGGCTCTAAATATTGAAGAACTAAATTATAAAAGAATAACAGATTCAAAAATCTTTCTACTAGCAGGTCCTCCTTATTAGGAGCCTTACTTACCAGTGGGTCAACAAATGAAAAATATATTTATATGTGTACACACATGTGTTAAAATGTTAACAGTTGTTGCATCCACATGGTGGGCAAATGGGTAATTATTGCCCTTTTTAAAAAAATTCTGTGAATGTGTAAGCACTTTCACAATAAAATACTGGGAGAAAGCAGATGCAGTTGCCTATATGTAAGAAAAGACATACTATTATCTCATATCGCTATAGACTCTCCTAGGCTATAAGCAGTTTTGAAACTTTGCATCATTTAGTTTGAACTATCTCATTCAACCTGTCTTTTCCTGTGTGTTTAAAATCCTTCTAATTACAGTTTTAGTATTTATGGCCTCTGATATTTAGTATGACGGAAATGCCTCAAAACACGTATGTATTCCCCAACTCCAAATCCTTTTGTAAGACTAGAAATTCACTTAAAGAATGAGAAGGTGACTCTTCCTTCACCAAGCAGACTGCCTGTCATGGTTTTATTGCACTCTGGTGCTTTACACTGGGATTCTCTGTGATTATCTGCAAATCATTCACAAGTTTTTATTTTATTTTTATTTATTTAATTTAATTTATTTTATTTTGTTTGTCTCACAAATGTATACTGTAAGCTTCTCAGACAAGGAGTGTTTTAAGTTTTTGATACCTTATTACCTCCCTGTAAATCAGAAAATATGGCAGTTTAGGCTCTATCATGTTGTTTTGGTTTTTATTGATAGTTTTTTTTCCCAAAAAAATCTTTAGGCACTGTTGTAATATTACTCAGCAAAAACTTGATTGAACCCCTGAAGGCAGGGAATGTTGCCTTCTGGGTTTCTAGCATAGTGCCTTGTATATAATAGGTGCTTAATAAATACTGTTTGACTTTGATGCAAGAGATGGCTCATATGCTTTGCAGATATTTTACACACTTTTAAAATTATAGCGCCTCTTTTATAGCATTTGTGAGTCCTTCCTTCTAAATGCATCCCAAATTTCAGAGATTATAGGTCCGGATAGTAGGTCTGGTGGCTGGGCTTGGTCATGGAGGCTTATCTCATGTGTTCAGAAACAATCTGAAGGCACTGGAAGTGAGATGCTGTACGCAGTAGAGAACGGGGGATCTTGTCCAGTGCTCCAAGGTGGCAGAATAAGAGAGCAGTTTCTGCTTCCAGGTATATTTGTTTTAAAGATCTCAGAGGTGAGATTAGCCATTCTTTTCCTTTCTGCTTTCCCATATTTTACAGCTACATAGGTGACCACATTGTCCTTAGTAAATATTTTTCCTCTTTGGTAAAATAATTGAAAGGAAGAATCTTAGTCATTTAGCTTATTATTACATTTTCTACTTAGTTTTCTATTTAATTCCCTTTTATGACACTCTGGGTCCTTCTATTTAAGAAACTACAATAAATGAAGGAGAGGAACAAAGCAGATAAACTTGGATTAGCTGTCTTCCTTGATAATGCTTAGAAACAACCTCAGGCCGGTACCCTAATTAACAAATCTGAAGTGTGGCGGCGGTGGTTTATAATCCAAACCGTATTGTCTATACTCCTTTCAGTCTATCAAGTTTTATAGGAAGATTGTACAAAGACTTGATGGTTATATTGTTACACAGATTTAATTCTATGAACATAAAAAATTGATTACCCTAGGGGCATTAAGAGGACTGTTTTTACTGATTGAATATTTTACCTGCATAGATGGTAGTTCTTATAAACAGCTGCATGTTTTACTGTTAGTATCTTACAGTTCTTAAATTGTAAGCATGAATGTTTCATTTTAATTGTGAATTTCCATCCCCTGCCCCAAATATCAAGATCATTTACAGAGTGTTTTACTTCCTATTGGTACCAAGATGATAAAGTTGCCATCCACATTCAACTTCCAAAAGAACAAGAACTTCCTTCTTGTTCTCTTTTCTTTCTTTTTCCCCTTATTTAAAAAAAAAAGAAAAGAAAAGAATATCTGCTCTAAAATGATTCAATGGGGCTACTCTAATAGTCTTATTCTGTTACTCTAATAGAATCTAACCTAGACTATTCCCAGATGTGGCGATAGTTTACATGTCAAAAAATACCATTCCTTGGGAGGTAAGGTGATAAGGTAACAGTTTTGCTGTCCTAAAACCTCAAAGCTGGAGGATGCCTGAGAGACATTCTAGTCTCTAGCCTCCCTCATTTTACACAGACCACACAGGGATCTAGTTGATATCTTCTCATCAACAGAATCCCATCTTCAGAATCCTCATTCAGTGATTTCTGCCACTAGAGTTTCATTGTTGGCTTGAGTAATTAGTGTTGGGTAGTGATTATGGAAGAGACTGCTGGTTGCCAACCAACATCCATTCTTCCTTTGTTACTTAATAACAGAACACCAGTATTATTTAGAGCAGCAATGTGCCCAGATAAAATGTTGTAATTTTTATTACATGTAACTAAGTTTTGTCCAATTATATACAAGCAGAAATATTTGGGAGGACTTCCAAGAGGTCTCTTCAAGGGGAGATGTTTTAGCTGGGAATTGAGATTTCTTGTCCTCCACTCCACTTCCTTCTTTCTGCTGCCTGGAAATCAGGCTTGGTGGCTGGAGCTCTTGTAGCTACCTTGAACCATGTGGTGATCTTGATTAATGTAACAAGCTAGAATAGTGGAGGAAAATTATAGAAGCAGCCTAGGTTCTTAATTGAAGACTATGGGACTGCAATACCAGCCCTGTATGGCTTATTAAGATTCTTTCCCTTCAAGTGAGAAATGAGTTTCTTTCACCTGAACTATTATTACTGGGTTGACCAAAAAGTTTGTTCATTTTTTTTCCCCTAAGATGTCTCTAATAGTGCTTAGTTGTCTTTAACTTCATTCAAAACAATTTTGTTTGATTGTATTGTGACAGCTGTCATATCAGCGTGCATTTTAAAAAACTTATCAAAATAGGTGAACTTTTGTGTAGCCATTTTAATATTGAAGATGGAAGAAAAAAGCAACATTTTCAGCATATTATGCTTTATTATTTCAAGAAAGGTAAAAACACAACTGAAACACATAAAAAGATACACACAGTGTATGAAGAAGGTGCTGTGACTGATCGAGTGTGTCAAAAGTGGTTGCGAAGTTTCGTGCTGGAGATTTCTCGCTGGACAGTGCTCCACGGTTGGGTAGACCAGTTGAAATTGATAGCAATCAAATTGAGACATTAAGTGAGAACAGTCAACTTTATACCATGCGGGAGAAAGCCGACATACTGAAAATATCCAAATCAAGCACTGAAAATCATTTGCACCAGGTCGGTTATGTTCATAGCTTTGATGTTTGGGTTCCACATAAGTTAAGTGAAAATACCCTCATCGCCATATTTCCGCACGCAATTCTCTACTGAAACGTAACAAAAATATTCCGTTTTTAAAACAAATTGTGATGAGTGATGAAAAGTGGATACTGTACAATAATATGGAATGGAAGAAATCATGGGGCAAGTGAAATGAACCACACCAAAGGCTGGTCTTCATCCAAAGAAGGTGATGCTGTGTATATGGTGGGATTAGAAGGGAGTCCTCTATTATCAGCTCCTCCTGGAAAACCAAATGACTAATTCCAACAAGTACTGCTCCCAATTAGACCAACTGAAAGCAGCACTAGATGAAAAGCATCCGGAATTAGTCAACAGAAAATGCATAATCTTCCATCAGGATAACACAAGACCGCATGTTTTTTTGGTGACCAGGCAAAAACTGTGGCTGGGAAGCTCTGATTCGTCCACTGTATTCACCAGACATTGCACCTTAGGATTTCCATTTATTTCGGTCTTTACAAAATTCTCTTAATTGAAAAGATTTTGGTTCCCTGGAAGACTGTAAAAGGCACCTGGAACAGTCCTTTCTTCAAAAAGATAAAAAGTTTTGGGAACATGGAATTATGAAGTTGCCTGAAAAAGGGCAGAAGGTAGTGGAACAAAAGGGTGAATATGTTGTTCAATAAAGTTCTTGGTGAAAATGAAAAATGTGTCTTTTATTTTTACCTAAAAACTGAAGGAACTTTTTGGCCAACCCAGTATTTTGATTTTCCTCCCATATATAGTTGAATCAATTTCTCTAAAGTTTCAAATGAATGATGCTAAGAGAAGTGGAATTCCCTTAGGTTAGGGAGGCTTTTTTTTTTTTTTTTTTTTTTTTTTGTGGTACGCGGGCCTCTCACTGTTGTGGCCTCTCCCCTTGCGGAGCACAGGCTCTGGACGCGCAGGCCCAGCGGCCATGGCTCACGGGCCCAGCCGCTCCGCGGCATGTGGGATCTTCCTGGACCGGGGCACGAACCCGGTCGGCGGGCGGACCCTCAACCACTGCGCCACCAGGGAAACCCTAGGGAGGCATTTTAATAAACACTGGCCTAATCCCAGGAACTCCCAAAGAAACTGATAATACTGGAAGAGTTGCTTGATATCTCTATATTTTGCTTTTCTTACTTGAAAAATAGAGGCAATGATAATAGCCCTCTTACTTCTTCATACTGTGATAATGTGGTAGTTCTTGAAAAAGTATAAAATACTATTTATATGCAATATGTTTCCCATTAATAATATTCTCTTGATCTAAAGCAAGGTTTCTTAACTGAAAGTCTGTGAATTCCTTGATATTTTATGAAAAACTGTAATTGTGGATACATTTTTTTTTCCTAGGGAGAAAGTCCTTTAAATCCTCAGCAGAATCTAGAACTCAGAGACAGTGTCCAAAATAGGAAGATGATATTTATCTAGAGAAAAGCCCTTTCTATTGTAGAGCAGTTACAAAATATTATTTGAAAGCCTACCTTCAACATCATAATCATCATTTAGTAACCATCTCTGAATGGCTAAAATTGACAGTCCTTCAATTTCTCATTTCTAACACCACTTCCTCCCCAAAGCATTTTTTAAAGTGTCAAGTAGGAAATAATCTTTCCCTTTTCTAGATTCCCATTGGACTTTCATAAATAACTCTCTTAAAAAGCATATCTATGGGTTTTATACTTCTCTATCCTGAACAGCAAGTATTAAGTCTAGACCTGTATTAAATCCCTAGCCACTTAATCCTATGACTTATCATATGCTTGTTAGATGAATAAATTTTTCAGAACATTTGCTTATTTTAGTGGTATATACAGTACATTTTTATAAAGGCCTGGTCTAAAATATAGGAAACTTCAGCCTCAAAAGTAATTTAATAGGAAGGGCTTCAAATTGGATCCAGAGTTCAGCCACTGGAACATGGCCCAGAAAGGGAGCAGATGGTGATCCGCAGTGCATGGCTGCAGTGCACATCTTGTCACTTGGTCTGCGGTCCCTTACTATGTACATGACAATAGGAGTTAGATCTGTGCTTGGGTTTGCTCAGAGAAGTTAGGTTTAAAAAGATACAAAAGACTTTCTACCTAGGAGATACCATTTGTTACCATACTATACTTTCTGTGTAGTAGGTATAAAACAAAGGAAAGTTAATCAATTTTTTCCTTTTGACACAAACTCAACTTTTTCATGCCATCTGAAAATATATTGGCACTACAAAATTGTACCAGTAAGAAAGCCATTTATGCTTGATGACATCTGAAATTTTGGTTAAATTATACTTGGTTGCTTTTAATCAGCTCATTTAATTTTTCTTGGGTTATTAGACATTCTAGGAAAAACCCTGTTTGGGGACTTTAGGAGGCTTAAGAATAATTCTCTTCTTTACTTATAAAGTTCAGAATTAATTGAGAAACATACTTAGCAGTCAGACTGATAGAAATAAAAATAAACCTTTATTACTGATAAAGTTAAAAACATGGCATAGATCTGTTGACAAGTAGAGTACTAATAATTTACCCCTGAATTAAACAGATTTATTCACCCAGTTACATGCACACCTGGACTGCTTTAGTGTCCTGGCCCCCTTCTCAAAGGGGCAGGCTCTGTGCTGTGTGGTCAGACAGAACAGAAAACACCATTTCTGAAGGTAGGGCCAAAGTAAGAATAGAGGAGGAAACTGATAAACTTATGTTCTGATTCTTCTAATCTCATGGGCAAAGTCCAGGAGTGTTACTCTACCATTGCCCATCCAAATGGGAACTTGTTCCTGGGTACTAAGTGTTCCCTCTTCTTACATATTGTATTTCATAGCGTTCCTCTGATACTGTTTTATGTCATCATTTTCTTCTCACCAGTTGTAGAAAAACTTCTATGAACACTCATCCCTGATTAAATCACATGTAAAATCCTTAGCTTGACACACGTGATCCCTGTGAACTGGCCTCAGAGCATCTGAAATCTGTACCCTGCAGTTTGCATTCCCCTAACATTTCACTTTCCAAATGACTTAGCTCATTAGCTTGTCTTTGGAAAATCGAGAATTTGGTACATTTCATATCTGCTGTCGGTGATTCTGCCATTGACACATGCAGTGAACACTTTAATGCCCTTTGTCCGTGAGTGTACACAGGTAGAAACCTAAGCCGTTTTAGTAAGAAGGGATTTGGGAGATGGAGTGGGGTTATTTTCACAAGACCCAGGTAAAGTTAGGCCAGCACTGTGGAATATAAAAATTTCACATATTTTCTATTAATGTTGCTTTTTAGTGATTACTTCTTTAATATTTTTCTGATATTTCCTACTCTGATGAATAACAAAGAGCCAAAATTTGTATTCTCTATCTTAGGACTCTTTTTTTTTTAATTTTTGCAGAGTTCTTAAAAGAATCTCTAATTATTTAATTTAATTACTGATTGCTTATCTGCTGTCTCCCTCCCCAGAGATAATAACTCTGTAATTGTTGCTGTCCATTTGTGTTGCTAAATGTGGCTAAAACCAGCTCACTGATTTGCACCCAATAGATAATAAGGATGAGTTGAATGAATCATTTCACTTACTCGTTTATTTACTTGTTCTCTCTTCCTCTCTCTATCCCACAAATAACCACTTGTCCTTTGAATTAGAAACAGACAAAATAATTTTAAATGCCCCACTGGAATATAGTAAGGCAATGTTAGGAAAAATTATTTAGATCGTGAGGTACTAATAAGTAACCAGTTAACTGAATATTTCCATCTTATTTCTATTTTTATTTTTATTTTTATATATGTTATCACAAATACATGTGAATACTTATACATGGAATTTGATAGGTGCTTAGTAAAATAAATACTGATTGCATTTTTGGCAATAAAGTTTCAGTTTTATGCCTCTTCTGTTCCTGTCACATATTACAGCTCATTCTCTAGCCCCCAGAGATGCTTTCTTGCACAGTTTCGGGAAGTAATTCACATCATATCCTATGTGAATGACACCTAGAGATGTGTGACCTGACATCCCAGCCAGCTCTCAGGGCTCATAGGCCCTCAGTTGTCAGCTTAACCTTGCTACTCTGTCTTGGCATTGTTTTGTTTCTTTTCCTCTCAGGCTCTGCTATACACATGTGCATACATGTAATTTTGGTGTATTTCTTTTATCCTTTTAACCAGCATTTTTATGACTCTTTAAAGGAGGTGTTTTAGCCCACCATGTTTCTAGAACTTGTCCTTCATTTTGCAGATGAAAAAAGAACTTCCCAGAAAAGTCAACTTACTTACCTGAGTATACTTGACTACTAAACAACCAAGATAGAACGCTGGTGTCCGAATCTGATGTGAAAGCTCTTTCATAAAATTTAATGACTATGCTTTTATTATTATTACTCCTGTCATTTTAATACCCATGACTGAATTGTCAAATGATATAAGAACCTGATGAAAACCATATTGTTGCATGGCTTTGTAACTGCCACGCATGTTAAAAAAAGCATTAATTCTTTAAACATTTACAGAGCTACACCACTGAGCTAGATGCTGGGTTAACAAAATTGAACAGGACGTCATAGCTCTTTTGAGGAGGTCATATTCTAGTAGACAAAATAGTTGTATCACCAGATAATTACAGAGCAGTGTGCCTGAAGATCATGTGAGCGCAAAGACGACAGTGATACTGTCCTAGGGGGTGGGGGAGGAGGAAGAATGGGTTCAGAAATGCTTCATCCTGAAATAGTTCTTTTTAGATTCATGAATGTATTGGATAGAGGGATAAATAGATGGATAGTTACGTGATGAAGATAGTTACTATCATTATCACCGTTATATAGAAAGTCAGGCACAGAGAAGTTAAGTAAGTTGTTCAAGCTCACACAGTTAGTAAGTGGAGTATCTAGGCTACCAGGCTGTCTGACTCCAGAGTGTTCACCCTTGCACTTTGATAGTTAGAACTACCTCTAAAAGACTAGAAGTACTTCCTGATGAAGGGGTTTCGGGTAGAGTAGCATTATAGACAAAGAGAGAATATATTTGCATGGAGGGGAAAAGTAGCGTGAACTTTTTAAGGAAGGAAGAGGAAAAAAATCCTAGTTGATGAATGGAATAGAGAGCACAAATCATTGAGGGAGGCGGTCATTAGAGTGGGGACCAGGTATGAATTGGTTGTGTTTAGGTTTGACCAGGGAGTTGATAGGGTCCTTTGAAGCATTTTAAAGAGGAGGATAATGTTTAGATTTCTGTTTTGGAAAGGGCACGCTGACATCACTGTGGAGAACGGATTTCAACCAGGGCTTTTCATTTTTTATTCATTTTCAGGTGAAAAATGCTACAGCAAAACAGAGTGGTTTAGAGATCAATAAATGGCACAATTTAAAATGTCTGAAAGGAACTCTTTGGCTCCTAAATATAGAGTGCATTCTGCAGAAGCTGAAAGTGACCCTAATCTGATAAGTGTAGTATTTTTAGCGTTTATAGATATGAAGGGGGATGTCTCATTATTCAACTTAAGACATCACTAAGAAGAGCGATATCCAGATTTATCTGGACGATTTCCCTCTTGCCCTCAAAAAAATGGTTAATTTTATATTTTTCTTCCCACCTTTATATGTTCTGGAGCTGGTAATACATTTTCATGAAGAGCTTGATGTGTTATCATTGGCCTCCGTTTCTGAGAAAACTTGCAGAAATTTCCTGATGGCATCCATTAGCACCACTTCGATGTTGTGTGAGAGGGTAGAGTGAGTAGGTTGGGATCCTTTAAGAAAATAAATTGACACATTATTGAGGTCAAAGAATCCAGGTATTTTCTAACCATGGTTGTGAAAATTAAGTCAAGGTTCATCAATGTGTGCCACAATGAGCAGGTGAAAGCTGTTTGAGAAAATGACATATATGAAGTATTCTCCAAATATTACTAGTTACAAAAGTAAAATGATACTTTTACATTTATAACAGAGAAATCTGGAGATCAAACTTAATACCACCAGTAACAGTATAAATTGACAATACGTACCTCCCAACACAGTGCACCGAGAACTCAGTGTCACCTAACCAGAGAGTATGTAGTAAGTGATAGTTTTTTATCAGTGTTACGCTCCTTGGATTCCTTACTCTCATTGTGGTTATATAGGTGAAAGTCATTGTTCTTTGGAAAAACATTGTTTGGTGAACTATTGTATTATACACGTTAAATATTTTACAGTTTTATGTGTCAATGATACCTCAGTAATACTGAAAAAAAATTTTGGCGAATTCTTAAAGTGACTTAAGGGTAAAGTGTTAGGACGTCTGCTACTTTCAAATGGTTCAGGAAAAAATGAATATAACAGAGAGAAGGAAGAAGGAAAGGAGAGAGAAAAGCGATTAAAAACAGAAAGCAGTCATCAAAATGTTTACATTAGTTCTAGTCAAAAATATAAGGGTATTGAATGTACCATTCTTTCAACTTTCCTCTAAGTTTGAGATAACTCAAAAAAAAAATTGGGGCAGATGGAAGTCCAGATGATCAAGTTGAAAATAGTGCTCTATAATCTTATCTAAAATTATTACATTTTGTATGTTATTTTAGATCAACGCTACCCACCAATTTTGAGGTTTAATACATTTGCTTTATTTTGTATCAGCCTGTTTTAAAATTTCAAACTTTAGAACCATTGGTTTACTGTAGGCAAACACAGTTAAGAACATTTTCTGTTATGAACATGATTGGAAAAGGAAAAAAAATGTCAACAGTGAAAAATAAAAGTTCTACCTAATAAAGTTTAAAAAAAATATGCCAGGGCCTCCCTGGTGGCGCAAGTGGTTGAGAGTCCGCCTGCCGATGCAGGGGATACGGGTTCGTGCCCCGGTCTGGGGGGATCCCATATGCCGCGGAGCGGCTGGGCCCGTGAGCCATGGCCGCTGAGCCTGCGCGTCCGGAGCCTGCGCGTCCGGAGCCTGTGCTCCGCAACGGGGGAGGCCACAGCAGTGAGAGGCCCGCATACCGCAAAAAAAAAAAAAAAAAAAAAAAAAAAAAAAAAAATGCCATTTATGAGCTATGAGCCCTTGGACAACTTACTCATATCTCTGGTTCTCAGTGTCTTCATCTATGAAACGGGAATAGTAAAAACACCTAACTCATAGGGTTGCGGTGAAGATTCAGTTAATCCATGTAAAGTGCATAGTGGTTTCTGACACATAATAAGCTCTCAAAATAATGATGGGCCGTGGCAGAGTAAAACTGTGTCTCTGGACAAAAGTCTTCCTCCTGTTGTACTGTTCACTGCTCAGAATAAATCTGTAATATCCCCCACCCCATAAAATTACATACTGTTTTAAAATTGCAGAGTCTCAAATAATCACCTAGCATAAGAACAGAGGTATACTTTAAAGATACATATGATTATGTGGCTATATCATATAGATTACATAAACTTTAGATTCCTAGAATAAAAGGTTGCTTTCCCTACATTTGTCGTTTGCTAGTAGTGTTTCTACATCATATAGATACAGAGGATAGAAGGGTATGAATTTAAAAAGAAGTTTCCCTGAAAACAGCTTTTAAAATTTCTAGAGAGAATCTCGAACTCTCTCTTAATCTTTGATTTACATGTGTTCTAAAATTGTCTACTCCTCTGTATCTGGGAATCAGTCCATTTTGGAAAAAAAACTTTAACCCATTTTCTCAAAGCAGGTAGGAAGGAAAGCAGGCGTCTTATTCTCCTTTTCTTTGATCCATAAAATATAAGAATAGTTTTAGCCCATTCTAATCAGGCACTCACTTTTTTCCTAAAGTAACATTGGTAATCTTACCAAGTACAGAACTTTTTGGATTTTGCTCTGTTTCTGCCAGTCTCCATACTATGGGTACCTTTTTCTCATCTTGTTCCAGCTGCAGCAGATCTAAGGGGAAACAGTTTCCCTTTAAGAAACAAAGGTGAGCTGTGACTCATCTCATGTAAAAGCCACAACAAGGCTTTTTGCAGTTGATGGAAGGGATGCCAAAGAATAAAATGAAAAGTTCCTGCCGTCTACCTAGCGCCTACCCTCCCTGGAGCCGACAGAAGAGCTCAGCACTAGAGCTGGAGTCATTAGTGATAAAGCTGTTTATAAATAATAATAATCTTAGTGGATGATGAGAAATGCAGTAAACTTTTTCTGAGCCAGACGGGATGATGTAGGGGATACCATATAAATGCATGAAGTTTGTAAGGAAAGCAGATGCTGAGAGATTTGATTTCTCTCCCCCATAATTTAAGTGGACAATGAATTTAGTAGGTGCTTAATAAGTTGTTGTTGAATGAGTAAGCAAAAGAGGTCTTACAACTGAGTTCCTAAGGAAGGTCCATGAATTGAAGCATATTTGAGGCATGTTTAATCCCAACTCTGTATTAAAAGTCTATCTATTTCAGGAGTGAAATCACATTCCTGAAATGGGAACATACAAAAGGATACCCATCTGTTTAGGGGGAATCGCAGAGATAGAAAGAAAAAAATATGTGTGGAATTACACGGCCGTCCACTTGCCATAGACTTGTGTTCATTGGTTTCCATGGTCGGGGTGCAAGAGAGAGTAATAGAGCTGGATTGAGATTCATTTTTCTCAGTTCTCTTTGGTTTTGTGAGAAGCAGGAGGAGGGAGCCGAGGGCCATATTGGGTGCTTGTGCTGACTTGACTTTTTCACTGCGTCATGCCACTAGCCATTTGTTCTAAGGCCCACGTTTGTTTGCACTAATAGACTTGGAATTACAGTATTTTCTCAGCTTTTGGACTAGCTTCTTGTACTGAATATTGTAATTTTTGTGAAAGCATACTGGAAAGTCTAAAGTAACGTTCAAGGCAAAACAGTCCATTTGCTACTGCAGCTATATTTAGAGCAACACCATTTAAACTTGGTCAGTTTTTCATCTTAGCTCTGAATTCTTAAGAATTCTAACTATGAGGACTCCATCAAGATTCCTTTGGGTCAGGGTTTCTCAGATGTGGGACAGATCATTTTGAGGGAGGGGATGTCCGGTGCATTGCAGGCTGTTTAGCAGTATCTCTGTCCACTAGATGCCACTTACCCCCCTCCCCTGAGTTGTGACAATCAAAAACTAGTCTTTTAAAACTTCCCGTTTTTGTTGGAAGAAAAATCAGAATCTTCTGAGGAAAAGAATTTTTGTTCTCAGGTGGTAAGAAAATCAGTATGTGTTCTTTGGCCAGTGTAATGAGGATAAATCAGTTCTACCCCTAAAAGTAAATGAGCAATACCACTTGCAAAACCATTTGTCTACACTTTGTCTCTCTTCCTCTCTCTCTTTCCTTGTCTTTCTCCACACACACGTATGCACACACACATACACACACACATAAACACATAGGCCCATGCATGCACACCTTAAATTAACTGACATTATTTGCTAACGATGGCTCCAAACTTCTGAGTGGTTGGTGGTAGATAAATATTGAGGCATACTGCATTTCAATCTAGCTTATAGGTCAATTTGATGTCATTGTGATGTAATTTTCAAAATGGGCTATTTTCTCTACAGCTTGTTTTAATTTTGTGACCCTGGTCTCAGTGGATTACTGTTACAGCAGTCTGATTACTTCCTGGAAAATGAATATGGCTACACACTTTCTCGTGTGGATCCATACTTGGGGCTTGTTTCTTGATTAATTTCTTACTGGCTCCATCACTTTCAGTTAGAAAAGGAAGTCCAGTCAAGCTGCTTAGATTGTCATTCCAGTGGGTGCCCTGGGGCAGTGATTTCTGAACTGTCCATTCCTTTGAAAATTTGTTCTCAGCTGGAGAAATGTCAGTTGTCTCAGCTTTTGGCTCTGACTTTTAGTGAGAGAGGCAAGGAATAGGAAGTATGAATACTTTCTAGAAGAAGCAATGAGCACTTATGTGCACATCACGTGAGTTACTGCTGAAGATTCCAAAGCATTAAAAAATATTAAGCCTCAACCTGTTGGGAAATTACTGCCATAACTGTCATTTTTCCCCTAGATTTGCTGAAGCTCAGAACTGTATTTAACTTGCTGAATCTTGTGTTGTGGCCAGAAAAAGACCTCAGGGGCCCCATTTCCCAGGTCCTTATTAGCCTTGACAAGAGTGTTGTTAAAAATGTAGGTTGTTGGGCTTCCCTGGTGGCGCAGTGGTTGAGAGTCCGGCTGCCGATGCAGGGGACACAGGTTCGTGCCCTGCTCCGGGAAGATCCCACATGCCGTGGAGCGGCTGGGCCCGTGAGCCATGGCCGCTGAGCCTGCGCGTCTGGAGCCTGTGCTCCGCAACGGGAGAGGCCACAACAGTGAGAGGCCCGCGTACCACAAAAAAAAAAAAAAAAAAAAAAAATGTAGGTTGTTGACAATTCCAAAGAGATGCACTTTCTTGGAGTTTCCACATAAAGTCTAAAACAATCACTGTATATTTTTGGCTTCCAAAATACATTCTGGGGTAATATATCAGGCCCTACTGTATTTATGAAGACAGTCTCTTTTGTTTGCAGTTACTAATCATTTTGGTCATTTACTCCCTCTCTTTGCAATATTTATTTTGCCATTAATGTTGGCTTTGACCTTAAAAAAAAAAAAAAAAAAACCAGACATTTTCCAGATTTAGGCTTTTGTTATAAACCATATTTTAAATGGTATGTCTTGGGGAGTAATGTATGAAGAATTGATGGAAGTTAGAGATTTTTAGTTAGTAATTATCACCTACCATTAGAAACAAGTGTAAATCACATGATGTCAAAGTGAATCTATCACATACCATAATCAAAGATGAATCAAAGTAATTACCAGGCAAAGAGAGATTGAATACAACTTAAAACCAATTAAACTATTTATTTTGACTATACCACTGAATAAACAGTTTGTATTTTAATTTGCTCCTGTTTTCATTTGCTGCAGCAATACGTTTGCTAATATAACTGAGACGCACAATTGCTATTTAATTAACCTGTTTTTGTCAGCACCTCACATGAGTCGTGTGAAGTAGATGTGCTAAAGTTTCAATAATAATGAGCCAGATAAAAATAACAAACATGAAATTTGTGCCAGTCATTTTACGTTACACCAATTTGCAAGAATACCCCAAGAAATTTTTTTTAAATGGGTTACTTTAAAGAAATTGGATTGAAAATAGTTGCAAAAACAAATGTATTGAACCAACACAAAATTACTCAAAAGTCTGGTGAATTTTTTTAAGTTTAATTATACTGTTTCATCATCCCTCACTTTGTATATTGTCACTATTAACTATTGATAGTAAGTCTACTTGAGGCCTTGTATCTAGTTTGGAATGAGTTGGTAATGGACACAGAAAGATCTGGTAGCATGCATCTTTTGCAAAATCTTGTGTCCTTTGGGTGAGTTATTTTTCTAGTTATTCAGTAAAGCATCAGGAAAATGTGGGTCCATTTTTCTGTGATTCCCTGAGACCAGTATCAAAACCCTAGGACAGTTTGGATTGTCTTGACCTTGATGATACAAATTTTCCCACAAAAGATGGCGTGACTGACAATGTGAAGAGAAACCCTATCTTTCTTTACTTTGGATAGTAGGAGTGTAAGAAAGTAAGCCGGAATAATCCCATTTAAATATAAAAAGACTCTTTCCTCACAAATCAAAGTATCTGGTGATTGACACCATGAAGACAAAACATTTTGACCAGACTTTTGGCTCTTCATCCAGATGTTTTGCTCTCAGGCAGAAATAGTGTGTGTAGAAATAGCCAAAACCATCTTCTGGCTGGCCTTTTTTTTTCCTTTTACACATTTATAATTTACTCACATAGATCATGCTGCCTCTAGTTCTCTAAAACAGCTGCGTATTAGCCAATTTCTCATGGGACCCTCAAAGGTAACAGAGACCTCCCAATTGAGGACAGTTTAAAAAAAAAAAAGCATACATTTATTTCATTCCCGTTCCTCAGGTCGCTGCTATGAAGTATAAACACTATTCTATAGGAGATCCACTTTCTAGTTCTTAGAACAATAGTAGACTGTCTTATCTGCAAGAGTCCTCAGAGATCTAGACCAAGGCCCCATTGTATAGATAAGAAAAACAAGGCTCAGAGAGGTGCAGTCATATTGTAGGTCATATGATTTTTGTAGCAAGATGAACATAAGAACGGTTTTTCTCTCCTCCTAATATCTGCCCTGTCTTTATCACACAGGCCTATTAATTATAAGCAGCTTTTTGTGTGTGTTGGAACTTTAAATTATCACATGGGTGCCTTAATCACAGCCTTTGATGAGTGACACGAGATGTCTCCTTTCTCTGAAATGGAAAGTTTTACATCTCTAACCCACACTTGCTTAACTAAGGTCAAGTTTACATAAGCAAATATCTTCAAGGGCTGGCAGGTAGCGTATATGAGCAAAAGCAGGAGTTGGCACAGGTTTGGTAAAGTGCAGAACACATGTTCTGTTTAAAAATGTTCACATTCAAATTCTAAAATCTCTCTCTTGCCGAACCAAGCATGTCCACAGGCTACTAGTTTGCAACTCCTGACTGTATCACCATGCAGGCAGAGTAAAGAAGAGCGTTATTCCAGTTACACAAGCGGAATCAACATTGCCAGTTCCTTTTTGAATACTTGGTGTCCTGAGTTCCATGCCAAACCCTCTGCTTTGAATGCCCTGGACTTCTAGGACTCAAGAAGAAACATACATTTGGAGACATAAAATGCCCCCAGAGAGACTATCTTGAGTCTAACCAGTCTCCCCAAAGTCTAGATCTGCAAAGAATGTATGCACACGTGTCCCATATAATCCAGAGGGGCAATGCTGCAGCCTGTAAGCTTCCTGGGAGCCGCAAGTAACACTAACAGACAAACCAAATCACAGGGCAAACCCACCATATATACCGAACAACCCGTGTAATTATATTCTATAGTTGAGGAATTACATAAATTGTCCATTGGGAAGGAAGCCTTAAACTGTACCCCCCACCCTTGAAATCTGTAAACAGCTGTGCGAGTCTCTGCATATCTTTGAAAGGTTGAACACATTTGATCGGGGAACCAAGTTGATTTCCTAATCAGGTTGATGTGAGCAGAGCCAGTTAGAGATGTGTGTGATTCTCCCAGTGTGCGTCTTTGATTCATGCGCTAATTATGTCGATCCTTTGGGGAACACAGCCACAAAGCTGGGTCCTCCTTGATTAATGCTGGCGGAGAGCCATGCAGTGCACAGCGGAGAGCAGTTCAGCATCTCTAGTCCCAGATGAGAATATGGTCCCATTATCTCCCAGCTGCCTAAGCAATCCATAAGGGCCTGTTCTGCGTGGATGATCAGTGTAGTGGAAGCAGGGACTTGCTGAGAGCTGAAATCTCTGTTTAATTCACTGTAACATGTAAAGCGAAACTGGGACATTTTACTTTGCAGTCTGTAAGTACCAGGTTTTTCTCTCCCCCTCTTCCTCCCTGCAGCTCCATGTGAATGTGACTTTGCAAGCTGCATTTGATTTTCTGTTCCATCGCTCTTTATTGAATCAAGCTGGTGAGACAGTGTAATCTGTTTGGAGCTTGCTGTTTCTGTCAGATCTCTTTTATAATTGATTCATACAAGGAAATAAGAGACCTTTTAGAACGCTTTTATAGAAGTTAAAAATTATTGGCTTTGTTTGAAATTTGGAAGCATACATGCATTGTCTGTGGTGCTCAGGATGGCTAGAGCATATATTTATCTTCTGTATCTCTGGCCATTGCGAGAAAAATGTAAGTAGAAGTAATGCGTATATGTAAAGAGATCATCTTACTTGCATTTCTGTATAAAAGATGCTTGTGTCAGTGTTTCCAGAATTTATTTAAGATAGTTTATTTTGTGGCTCTCTCCTGCTACTAAGAAATGCAGAAACAGGAAAGTTTCTCTTGTTTTTCAGTTGCATGCTATTTAGAAACTTTGCCGGGGGTGGGGGTAACTATTAGGAATATTTGCAAATATAAAGTATATGTGTCTTTTTTCATTCTAAGGGATGGTATTGAAAAATAAGAGTCTATGTTTAGCCCATTTTTGCTTTTGAATGCACTACTTTTTATGGAGATGTGAAATTTAAAAAAGCAAAAATTATCAGTTCAGCTCTGGGTTCATTTATCTTTCATATGTCTCCAAATGCAACCTATCAAATTAGTATGCAAGATGAATTCATCATAAAAATGATATTAGAAATTAATATTGTTAACAATGTTTGCATGGTGTCTTTCAAATGATCAATGGCTTAGTGAAATTAAAGATCATTATCACTGTGGAAAAGGATATACAGATTTTTGGTCTGGGTTTCCCCTAACCTAAATATAAACCACACTTTTCTTCCTGGATTGAAAGTAGAATAATTGAGCTGCTGTAAGAATAGAATTTGAATATAAGAGGCTTTAACCACTTGAACCAATGGCCAGAGCTGAGGTGGACCAAAGTGAACTTCGAATCATTCCTATCTGCAAAGGGCAATCAAAGTGCCCTCATTGAGCTTGAGTCCGTGGAGCCGGAGGATCCCGCAGTTTCCGGAGTGGAAATACAATTTTTCTGAATAGGCAGTAAGTTTCAAAGCAGAGAGAAACCACAGGCTGTGAAGTATCACAGTGTCTCACTGGTGAGGACAGAGGATGTTCTCATTAGATTTTGTTGAGGGAAATGATGCAAGGGGGAGAAGACTCAAAATAGATGGCTGTGTACATGAGCACAGGCATTTTCAGAGCTTGAGGTTTGGAGGGGAAAAGTTAACAAACCAATAAAGAGCACTTAACATCTGGCAAGATGAAGCAAAAGGAGAATGGCCGTGGTACCTCTGGGTAGCCAACAGTCCCAGGGCTGTCCTTGAGGAGAATTCTGTTCTCTGGATAAAAGTAAGTGTGTTTAAGGGTCTGAAATATGGAAATCTGAAATTATGGCAAGTGGATTTGATGGTTAGTTACATTTCCCCTAAGCAAAAGATTGGCCTTATGCTTTCTTCCCAAACTGAGCTGACTTGTGTGAGTGATGGTTACTGAGGAAGTCTCAGCTATGTTTTAAATAATAGTTTGTGTTTTTCTAACTAGTGCAAGTATGTGATCTCACAGAGGTGTGATCTTATTTAAAATGATGTAAGGAACAGAAATAGAAGTAGTTAAGGTCCAGTGATTTTTGTACAATCGTTTGTTTTGTGTCTAAATAATTTAGTACGTGCTGTTTTCTTTTGAATTTCAATTTTGTGTGTGACTCCTGAATTCTTCTATATATATGTGTGTGTATATATACACATATATATGTATGTGTGTGTGTGTGTGTGTATGTATATATTTAGCAGGAACTTTTGCCCTTTGTAGAGAGGTATTCTTCTGAAGTAGTTAAGTTTGACTTCTTTCTTTCCATTCAAACATTTAGAAACATCAATGCCTGTGATGTTAAATTTTGTTGTTTTTTTTTTTTTTGCGGCTGGTCACCTCAAAGCTACAAGAGGTATTTGCAAGATTTATAGTGTGCTCCTATTATTTAGAAATATTTTAACTATTTAATAAAAATTGGGACACTGTATCCTCAGTTATGCTTAATCTGTAGAAAAGGGGATTGGATGCTTCAGGGGTTAGTTTAGGGTCTGGTCATTTGACAGATGGGGAGGCCAGATGGGTGTTACATATACCTTGTAATAGGGGCTTTTAAACTCATGGTGATTTGATGGCCTTCAAAATAAATTTTAACTGCTATAAAAGATAATAAAAGTCTTGCATTTTGTATGTAAAAAGGGTTTATCTCTCTATGCATTTGCAAGCGTGAGTACAAATCCACCAAACGAGCCCTGTAGATAATTTCCAGGCTGTTCCCAGTTCAGGGCTCCCTCAGCATCCAGAAGCTGCTAGAGTTGAACAAAGTAAAGAATGCTGTGAGAAGGGGCACAGCAAGAGAGAAGAGCCCCCTGGCAGCTGTGCTTTGGGCCCTTGGCTCACTGTCATGTCTGTCCCAGAGCTGCTGGGCTAAGCACAGAGGGAACTTCACAGCATCCTCAGCAGCATTTGTCAGCAGGTCCTTTTTACATACAGACTGCACCCTATCCTTGCTTAATGGGTTGCACCCGCAAATATGAGGTGAAGCCGGAAGGTCTGTAAACTCTTTCCACGAGACGTTCAACAGTCAATATGGTTGAATAGAAAAAGCATGACTTTAATAACCTAAAAAATTGGGGGATGATTTTAAATGTTAGTAAACCTCGACTCTGCAATATCAGTGTCTGCTCCTTAGGTTTTCACCTGGCCCAGCAGACACTTAAGGTAACCTCTTTTCAGCTGCTGTGCAAGCTCTAAAAAGGCACTCCGCCTCTCTGTGCATCAGTATCCCCTGTAAAATGGTATGATTTCTAAGATACTCTCTAGGTTAGGAAAATCCATGATCTCATGACACCTCATCCTAGCCTCTCACTCACTCCTGATAGCCCTTCAAATTGCCTCGGGACTGGGCAAAATGTGATATAATTGTCATCCAAAACAAATTGGATTCTTGTTTTTCTTTCTTCCTCCTTTTCTTCCCTTCCCCTCCCTCCCTTCCTCCCTCTATCCTTTCCTTCCTTCCTTCCTTCTTTTTTCTGTTTCCACTCCCTGTCTTTCTACCCTGTCCCTGGTTCCCTTTTTTCCTGCCTCCCTCCTCTGTTTTTTCATTAGTGACTTATTCTAAAGTCAAACAGAAACAAGGTTAGGATCGCCTGTTCTTTTGCGTAAGTTGTTTGTTTGTCACCTTTTCTTATGAGAGGTCATTGAGGTATAATTGATACACTGATACATTGCTCTGTTGTGTATTATGTTTACTTAGTCCTAGGCAGGTGTGTGCAGAAGGCACACTGAAAGTTATGGGTGTGTATATATGTGTGTGTAGATTTCCCATGTTAATTTTTAAAGTAAGAGAATAATTTATCTTATATTCTAAATTGAAGGTGACTAAGCAGGATTCATCCTAATGTATTCAGCTGACAACATTTAATTTAAAAATAAAACAAAAACAAAATTTCACAAATGAGAATCCACTTCAGTTTTGCAGGATATTAAAGAGCTTGATTTTTAAAAAGGGAAAAAATGTTCACCAAAGGATTTTATTTTTCCATGAAAAATGACAGTCTTGTTAAATGGTATGGAAAATAAAAAGCCATAAATGATTTTAGTATGAAATATATACCTGACAGCATAATCATGCAGGCAACTTTGTAGCATCCAAGAGCGTTAAAAGAAAAAAACTTCATGGAAGATTTTCTTCATTCTATGTTTATTGTACTCTCAGAACTGTTCATTACGAGATAAGACTGTCAGTTAAAATCGACAAATGATGAAGTTACTGAACCATCACTAATGATTCTGGGGCTTTTTGATGTACTCAGACCCAATTGTGAGTAAATTTTGTTTGATCATCTTCACTACAAGTACTGGAAGAAGCTAAATTAATTTCAGAATTGATATTTGTAATACAAGGATGACAGTGTTTTTTGTTTCTTTCACTTAAATGAAATGAGCATACACATTGACTGAATAGCTGGAATGGCACAAAATAATTGCAGGCTAATATTCTACTTAACACTTGACAACATTTATATGTATATATCTTAACATCCAGTGAGTACTTATGAGATGGATTTTAAGTGACCATTCTATGACATCAATAGCTTGGGTGGGCTTTGCTGCTTATTCCAGAAAAGGGTAGTGTTAGGACAGCTTTTAAATATAAGTTGGAATATTAATTTTTCTCTCAAGTTTTACTATTAGGAGATCTCTGTCTATGTGGCTTATTTTGAATATTAATGTTATTCCTTATTGAACTCATAGACTGTATTTGATGTGATCATGCAGAGTATAAAATTAATTTTCAAAATCTCAAAAAATTGGGTAGATATCCTGACTTTTTAGGTGGCGGGCCCTGTAGTAAGTAGAATCAGTAACATGGAATAATTCCTCGGCTTTATAGTTGTGCATCCTTCCATGACCAAAATGATTTTGTACTATTTCTGTGCAAAAACTATTACGGTGACAGATATGTCTGATAATTTGTGGCTCTCAAATCCCTGATTATAAAGTTACCAGGCAGCTTCAAGGGCACTACTTTTGGTTTTAAACCAGTGGATCTGATGACTTGAGACGTTCAATTCAGTATCACTTAGTTAATAGCTCCAGTGGTTTATCAGACTGTTTTATTGTATAGTTAAAAAAGTAAAGTTGTAAATCAGTCTCAGATGTGGCAGTAGGTTTTGTTCATGGTTTCCTGTCTTTGCTTATATTCCAGCGTAGGAATGAGAGTCTTTCTGCATATCAGCATGAAATTTCTCTGTTGTTTCTAGGAAGGACCAGTATGATTTAGTATTGAACGGAGCATATCAGAAGGAGCTGCAAGGGAATAAAGTATTTCTTTGGTTAGATATAAAATGCAAAGCAACAGATTCTGAGGCTATGACGGAATTTAGAGAAGCTGACTGTGCCATGCATTCGGCACAGGGGACTCGAGGAGGGAGATTGAAGGCTTGCCAGAAGGAAACCCTGTATCAAGGGGTAGAAATTTGAGTGCTCTGCAAAAACAAACAAACAAACATTGTAAATAAGGAAGCAGAGGAAAGAGGGTATTGTGATGAGTGAGTGAAAAAGCACCAAGTGTCAGGGCACTGGGACTAATTCCAAATTAATTGGCATAGGTATTGCTAAGTTACTGTGCAAATGATTAAGAAATTTAAATCAGTGAGGAGACACAGACAAAAAGGAATGCCTTTGGCTCTTAACTGCCCAAACAAGTTTTAAAAATAGAATTATCGAAAATGGAGTGTGTACTGTGGCATCAGTGTGAATTGTCTTACTTAGTGAGGACTTCTGGAATAGCGTATATAGGTATCATGTTTCATGTGGTAAGTATTCATAAACATTGTGTAGCTGTCCATACAGGTTGCTAGTGAATTGTCTTGATTCTCCTATCAATGTTTGTGTTTCTTATCTCCCCCCCACACACACCCGCTCACCATTTATGTGTATGACCTTAAAGAATACCAGGAGAGGTGACCAGGAAGTTTTAGGAGTTTGATTTTATTAAATCACTTCAACTGCTCACAAGTAAGTTTAACGTTCTTATTGTGGGGCGTGATGCGCCATGATATGGAAGGACTTCTTGAAATCATTTCACCTCACTTTTACTCTACTAAGCATCGTATCCAGAGTAAAATGTTTAGATCTCTGGAGCAGTCAGATAAATGCCCTTTTCTACCGGACAGGAGCCTCTAAATGAGTCACGTCACTAATTATACACAGTCATTTGCAAGAACTTTGCCTCGTGCTGCTTAGAATTCTGTGTGTTTGTGCACCTTTCAGGTTGGTAGGCATGATGCTCGACCCCGGGTGGGGAAACAAGCACCATCTCCCAGAAGAGAACAAATCATGTGTTCAAACATGGTCTCTGACATCTTTATGATGTGTGTGTTAACTGTGAATCTGGTAATTTAAGGTGTGTGACTCTTCCTCCCATCCAGCTGTCTGGCTGTGTGCTGAGAGCAAAGAAAAGCAGCACATTTAGACTGACACAGTCCTTCCCTGGAGTCCCCCTTCTACCTCTCCCTGCAGGAATCCACCAGGGTATTCAGTTGATTGCTGTCGTTAACCTCTCCTGTAGTGTTATATTTCTTGTTGAAAGTACCTTTTGTGGCATGCGAGTACCTCTAAGAGATGTGAAAGCTTTAAAAATGACTTTACTTTTAAACATTCTTACCTAAATTATTAGGAGAAAAACAGTTTCTCAGCTAAGTGGTGTGTGTGCATGTGTGTGTGTATGTCTGTGTGTGTCTCTGTGTGTGTGTGTGTATATACAACAAAGCTAAAATCTGCAAATTTCTGATGTTCATCAAGGGGTATGGCTGAATGATACATTGGTTACAGTGGTATTTTTTTCCAAATTAATTTCATAACACGTGAGTAATATTCAAGATATTCATGTAAAATGATAGACTAAAATATTTCCCTTGGGAAACATTCTTGAGTTTGTATTTGAAGGTATTCAATATCAAAATTATCTGAAAGATAGAGTTAGGAACCTGTTTGAAAGTCTGGCTAAGACTCTGATAATTTCTCTAAAATATCCATTTTAGTAAACTTTGGGCTCCCCATGGCAGTTTTTCCAGAGTGTGAAGCAAATACTGCTGATGGAATGTCTGATGACTTTAAGATATAGATAGAGGGCCTCCCTGGTGGCGCAGTGGTTGAGAGTCCGCCTGCCGATGCAGGGGATACGGGTTCGTGCCCCGGTCTGGGAGGATCCCATATGCCGCGGAGCGGCTGGGCCCGTGAGCCATGGCCGCTGGGCCTGCGCGTCCGGAGCCTGTGCTCCGCAGCGGGAGAGGCCACAACAGTGAGAGGCCCGCATACCGCAAAAAGAAAAAAAAAAAAAAAAAAAGAGATATAGATAGATACTTTTAATGGATATGTTAAAAGAAAAAAATATGTAACTAGGAAATAAAATATATTATTTTACAGATATAATTGCTTAGGGCAAGGCTACATTGATAAAACTGTTTTTCTAAAAGTATTTTTGATTAACAATTTTAGAAGGCATTCTCGTATGTAGCAGAACTTGTAATGGGGACATGCAGGTGACCCTGTCATAGGTCAAGAATGGTCACCCTAGCAAATGGGGAAACAGTGACAAGAAACCATGGAATGTTAAGTCTGGAAATGTTCTATAGATTGTCTTCTTTGATTCTCTTCTATTAGGGCTAGGGGCTTATCTAAACTAGTAAGCAGTGTGACTAGGAATAGAGCGTAGAATTTCCAGAACACCATGGTGCTCTTTCTCTGGCAAGAGAGTAACCCTTGAATTGCTCTCTAGATTCTATGATCATGCCGTAATAGTAGAAAGCTACTGAGAGCCAGAAAGCCCAAAGAAAGGGCCTGTTGATACCAGGCTGAAAACATAAATGAGTGAGGTAGACCAGATGTCAGAAAATAGAGCATCCACAGGGTTGGCTGAGGATAGTGCATAAGCATCCTTCTTCAGTGCCATGTAAGATTGTGTGCTCAGTGTTGCTACACGTCACCCATGTTAAATACCTCTATTTATTTTTTCAGTGTTTCAAAGCTAGAGACAGCTTTCAAATCTATACTTGTAATTTACATCCTCTAGTATAAGTTATTCTATGCACTTTTAGAAAGGAATTTAAGAGGAGACTAGAACAAAATGTGTTAGGATTCCTACAAAGCTTCTTTAGATCCTAATATGTCTCCAGATTGTCAATTTATAGGGGTCAGATTTAAGAACTCATTATTTTACAGGCATAAGTATGGTGTTAATCACACAGAATTCAATAAATAAGTAGATCTAATATACCTGTTATTCAGTTTGATAGACTACAATTACAGTGACTGGTTTTACTAACGTGTAATTTTTGTATTTAAATTTGGCACTAACGTTGCCAAACATGATTTACACTACTGTTGAAAGGGATACGTTGATGATTATTTCCTTTTTAAAAAAAAAAAAAATAAGGGCTTCCCTGGTGGCGCAGTGGTTGAGAGTCTGCCTGCCAATGCAGGGGACACGAGTTCGTGCCCCGGTCTGGGAAGATCCCATATGCCGCGGAGCGGCTGGGCCCGTGAGCCATGGGCAGGAGCCTGTGCTCCGTAACGGGAGAGACCACAACAGTGAGAGGCCCGCATACCGCAAAAAAAAAAAAAAAAACTTTGCACAGACACAGAGCACGTATCTAATCAGGCAGGTAGAGGAAACCTGCAGATGCTTCTGTCACATCTGCATTATGTGAGATTAGACACGTCACATCACATTAGAAAAGATGGTCTAATTTTCACTTGTTTTTCCCCTCAAGGACACAGCCTATATGCTATGTAGTTTTACAACAGACGTTTTGCAGGTTGTATCTGCTAAAGGAACACAATGCTTTGATGTTTAGGCATTCACATTTTTCTTGCTTACCGTGCAGCTGACAGAATCAGCAGGTGGGCCCATCTTCATGATTGCCAGCCTAGTTCATTCATTCATTCATTTTAAAATTATCTACTATTTACCTCATTCTGCTCTAGGGTGTAGGGATACGGCGATGAATAAAACACACAGAAAGTCGCTGTCCTTATCAAAGTGTGCCCATTCTCACTGGGCAAAACCTGTCAAGAAGAGGGAAGGAGAGGTTCTGTACGCTATGCTGGAGACCTTGGTGGCTTTTCTTTGCATCTCCACTGCCTCCTTTTGCTGTTTTGGCTCATTTCTCCAGCTAAGAGTACTTCTGTGGTATTTAAATTGATCCTATACAGGCCATATGAAGTAAAGGAACAAAACAATTTTCTGGATGTTTTTGTGAACTCAGAATTATGTTGGCCTAAAATAGCTGAATCACTGAAGCAGACTTCTTGTTTGTACGTTTGTTTGAGAGTAGCTTTTTGTAATTAGGCACCCAAGTTACCAAGGCAGACCTTCCCCTCTTTTCACTTCTGTGAATAAAGCTGGACTTCTATCTACCCAACAAGTCACTTATTTCTTAGATGTTTCCTTTCCACCCACCTTAAATGATGGAGTTGATCTAATTGACTAATTTGAAACCTATTTATAACTATATTTATACCATTGGTATGGGTACAGCCATCCCTCCCTGAGACATGGTCTTAAGCAGAGTTGAATTGATATGTAAGGAAACATTTTGAGCTTTTTGGAACAAGATGTTTTTATAACTGCAAAGTGCTGTTAGTATTAAAGATGATAATTAGGAAGTAAATATTATGCCAACTAAGTGAAAAGGGGCTCTTAGTGCACTATTTCATTTCAGTGTATAAAATGAAAATAGGTACTAGAATATATAGTGCCTGTCTGCCTTATCGATTCTTTCCCCAAGGCTACTGACTTTTCTCCCCCTTTTAACTTCCCTTTGGTAACCTGGGAGCTTACCAAAGTTTTGAAGTAGCCAGTTAGAGGGATTTACTGAGGAGATGACAGCTTTGTCTTTTTTTCTGAGGGCTGAACACTCTTCAGTGATTAATTGTGTGGACATCTGATGTCTTTTTTTTTTTTTTTTTTTCCAGAGGCACAGAAGTAGTAGTGCTTCAATCACCACAGAACGTTGTCTCTGAGCTTTGGTACAGTGGTCCTGACCTCGTGTGATCCTAGGAAGTGATGAACGGGATGATTCTTAATGGTAAGAGCCTAAAGGCTCAATGGCTTTCCAAATCTGCTTCCTTAATTAAATACAGAGCACTCAAGGGTTTATTTTTACCATCACCAGGCAGGCAGATCCTCTGCAGACATCATTGAATTGGGTATGCATGTGGCCTGCCTAAGCAGTTGTTATATACATGAAATACGTCACTGGCCAGTTCAAAGCACATTACATTACCTGCCAGCACAATACAAGCCCCTTCCTTTTCAACATCTAGAAACACCACCTTCTTAGGCAAAGTCACATTTGCGTAAGCATCAACCTCAAACTGCCTCAGCATCAAACTGATGTAGTATTTTAAAGATCTGTAGTCAGTATTAACAAGCTTGTTTCATTTTCCATAGAGACTCTTAACAAATGATGTAGTCTTAGATATCAATTGATTTAGAATATCTCTTAACCTGCCCTCAATATTAAGGCTTTAGCATAGCTGTCACATGAGAAATCTGATGTTTTGAACTTTTAGTTAATTTAACAATAGGGTATGTATTTTGTTGCATTACATTTCTTTTCTCATGTCAATATTACTTAATAGCTGTAACTAGTAAGAAATTAATTGTTTCCATGGCCCGAGAATCCAAACATTGAATAGTGAAACGAGTGGGAAAATAGCATGGACAGTGCTTTTCAGACATTAAAGTATGAAAATGCAGATTCTGATTCAGCAGGATTGGAGTGAGGCTTGAAATCTGAATTTATAAGTAGCTCCCAAATGATGCCAGTGTTGGGAGGGTCTGCACTGCATTTGAATAATAAGAGTAAAGACCAGTTTGAACTCCTCCTTCCACCCACACTGGATTTTATAACTAAGGAATTCTTTCTTGGGCATCCTTTTATCACTGTATTGTTATTTGAAATCAGAAAAGAAAATGTATTAGATCAACAAGTTTATCAACCTGTCAAGTTAAAAGTTTTTGCCTCATTTTATGTTACACTGCTTTATGCCCTAAATCTTTGCCTTCCGTCCTAAATTGATCTGATACATCTTTCCCTGACACCCAAGTCTTGTGGTTAGTTATTTAAAGACATGTGAAGTGAAACATTTTGAATGCTTTATCTGGGATAGATGCTCTCTCCAGAACCATAGGAATTGAGATGTATACTGGAGACAGGACAGATATACTCCATAGGGGATATTCTGAAATATTATAAATGATACTACTGTTTCCCTTTGATCCTACGATTTATGAAAGTAAAATGTGGGCTTTTCCAATATAGGCAGTGTCTAGTTTCTTATACAGTGTTTTATTTCCCCTTGGTAACATTGCATATTATGTTATCGCTAGTGGTGACAACTGTCGGGAAAGCGAGAGGCCTTTCTTTTTTAAACTTTTCTCTATATATGACATGGTGACAGCTGTCATGGGAATGGGGAAAGATAGAACAATTTTTCAGAGTCCGTCAAATGAAGGGACATTCATTGCTGCAACTTAATGGAAGTTGCTTCATTGTGACATGTGTCAGAGTCTTTGTGATGCAAGTGTGGAAGGATCTTTTCTTGAAAGAGTTATGCCTCAGGACTGGATTTGAGCTGAAGGGACACGACCTTGGCTTTGAACTTACAAAAGGTTACCCCTGTAATAAAATCCAGAGTCATATGAGGAGGTTTTCAGATCAGGAAGTCAACAGAGAGTAAACAACAGCATGGAGATTGTCTCCAAGAGGTGCAAATATCATGATCAGTGTAGGTCTCCTAACCCTTATTTTACCCAGAGTCCTCAGAGAATAGGTGGATATTTAAGTAGTCATCTGAGTACTTAGAAATCAAGGTGAATAACTACCTTTTTCAACTTTCATCAAAGCAATTCTCCTTTTATAAATTAAAAAAAAATCAGTTCTCTATTTTAAAAGATTTCTTTTGTTAAAAACCACTGTGAATGTATGACCTTGTTGAAAAGACTGTGAAAATTAGAAAGAAAAAATTCTCAACCAGATATTTTTTAAAGAGCTTTATTGAGTTATTCATTCATAATCCATATAATTAACACATTTAGGAAGTACAATTCAGTGTTCTCAGTATATTCAAAGGATTGTTCAGCCATCACCAGAATCAATTTTAGAATACAGCTGGCCCATGACCAATGTGAGGGTTAGGGGTGCTAACCCTCCATGCAGTTGAAAATTTGCATATAACTTGTAGTTGGTTCTTTGTATCCAAGGATCCACATCCATGGATTCAACCAACAGTGGATTGTATAGTGTTGTAGTATTACTATCGAAAAACTCTGAGTACAAGTGGACCCACACAGTTCAAACCCATTTTGCTCAAGGGTCAACTCTATATTCATCATTCCATAAAGAAACCCCATACCTATTAGCAGTCACTCCTCATTTCTCCTAAACCCTCTCCTAGCCCTAATCGACTTTCTGTCTCTATGGTTTTGCCTATCCTGGATATTTCATATGTAAGGAATTATGCAATATGTGATTTTTTGTGACTGACTTCTTTCACTTTGCATCATGATTTAAAGGTTTATCCATGTTGTAGCATGTGTCAGCACTTCATTCTTCTTATGGCCCAATAATATTCCATTGCATGGATATACCACATTTTATTTATCCATTCTTCAGTTAACGGGCATTTGGGTTGTTTTAACTTTTTTGCCTATTGTAAATAATGCCTATATGAACATTTGACTGCAGTTTTTGTGTGGACGTATACCTGGGAGTGTCATTTTGGGGTCCAAACTGAAGATTTTTAACTAATATGTTTAAACTTCATCAACCCTGAAATTTGGTGAAGTTTTAAAGGTAATATGTTAAATGCTCTAAAGTAAAATTCTTTCTCAATGAATCGTTTTACTCATCTAAACTACCTCTTCAGTGTTTTACTCTCTAGAAAATAAGTATCTCCTAAAACTTTAGTCCTTCTCCTCCAAACTCAGTAGTGGCACACCATCCAATGATTAAGGATTTGAATACAAGACAAGAAGTTAAATTGTCTATAAAAAACGAAACAAAGAATATGTCCTTTCCTCTTATTAAAAGCAAAACCCATGCAACTTGGATATAGTATATTGACAAACAAGTTTAGTTAGTATATCAGGGGAAAAAATCTAATTGAATCCCAGCTCAGGCTTTTGGGTGCTTAGAATATTTGCATGGCAATAAAGAAAACCCTGGGTGGGCTTTGTCAACCATCTGTAAAACCCAAAAGTTATAGATGCAAAAAGGTATCAAGCTTGTATTTTCTCATCCCTGGAAGTGCCAGTCAAGACTGTAAATCATGCCCATATTGGAAATAGATCTTTACTATCATTGAATGTGATGACCGGTATCAGAACACCTATTAGAAAGGAGGCTGAATGAATGCACTGGGGAGAGTGATGTTATTCATGCAGTGTGCACCTTGGAAGGCTGTTTGGATTGCATTTGATTACCACTCCTGTGTATTTGATGTTTTGCAGGTATTCTACTGGGACTACCTTTTCTTTTTCCAATTGAAAATAGGTTAGAGGAAGGATATAAACATGTTAGTGTTCTGAAAGGAAAAAATAAAGATAAGATACTGCCACTGCCACAAAATTATCTTCCTTGACCTGAATGATGAAAGAGTGCAAAAAAGCAACTGACTAAATATTGTTTAGTAAATTGAACATTGTCAGTAAATGTTTAGTCAAAAACATTTTAAAATTTATATATGTCTGTGAAAGTCATGTATGTAATCTTCATTCAGTGTGCTCCAAAATCAAACATGCAAATATTTTACTTAAAATGCAAGTTACTGACATGTCTTTATTGTGCATGATTTAACGTTGTTGAACACCAAGCACAAATATACATCGGTTTGTACTTTGCAAACCTTGTCACTAATGTTTTATTTGCTTTTCATCTTGACAAGGCCAAGGTTTTCCATTTAATAAGTATCATTACTAACAAGTGATCTGGAACAGAATCAGTATCGAGTGTCTACTTTCTAAAAGGATTGAAAATATGTATTTAGAGGTGAATATGACAGATACACTGTGTAATGAAGGAAATGGTTAAGCAATATCATTCAATTCTGTTTTTAGCAGTGATGGAATATATGTACAATGTCACATGGAGATAGAAATTAAAATTATACCGCCACCCCTATTGCTACTCCAAATAATGGTCTTAAGACAGGTTTCTTACAATGTGACTTACAAGTCAATTAAGTACGTCAGTTAAGAATGAGAGCCAGCACAAGACAAAACTGTGCAGTATATACTGTTTATTTTAGTGAAGTTTTTCTTTATACTCTCACCCACACCTTTGACAAATTTTACCCATGCCTGGAACTATGGTTCTCTCCATTACTCAGCCCTCATGTGCTTTTCCCCTCCCAACAGTCCTTTCTCTCCAATTTCTCAGTTCTCTACCAAAACATATTCTTAGAGAGACTGAGAGTACTCCATTCCAGTAGTTCTTATAATTCTTAGAGTTTGGAGGAGTAAAAAGACCTGGTGTTTCACAGTATGTCAGATAGTTTCTTCTGGGTCTTTTGACAAATCCTTTATATGGCTAAAATTTTCATACTTGGAAAAGACATATCAAAGTCAGAGCCATTCCTAGTATCTGTACTTTTTAAAAATCGAAGTTGTCCAAGTAGAAATTGACTACTGGAGGAAATACAGTTTTATAAAAGCATCTTATTTTATTTATTTATTATTTATTTTTATTTTTATTTTTATTTATCCATTTTATACATATTAGTGTACTTACGTCAATCCCAATCTCCCAGTTCATCACACCAACACCCACCACGGACACTTTCCCCCTTGGTGTCCATAGGTTTGTTCTCTATGTCTGTGTCTCTATTTCTGCCCTGCACACTGGTTCATCTGTACCATTTTTCTAGGTTCCACATATATGTGTTAATATACGATATTTGTTTTTCTCTTTCTGACTTACTTCACTCTGTATGACAGTCTCTAGATGCATCCACGTCTCTACAAATGACCCAATTTCCTTCCTTTTATGGCTGTGTAATATTCCATTGTATATATGTACCACATCTTCTTTATCCATTCGTCTGTTGATGGCATTTAGGTTGCTTCCATGTCCCGGCTGTTGTAAATAGTGCTGCAGTGAACATTGGGGTGCATGTGTCTTTCTGAATTACGGTTTTCTGTGGATATATGCCCAGTAGTGGGATTGCTGGATCATATGGTAATTCTATTTTTAGTTTTTAAGGAACCTCCATACTGTTCTCCATAGTGGCTGTATCAATTTACATTCCCAGCAACAGTGCAAGAGGGTTCCCTTTTCTCCACACCCTCTCCAGCACTTATTGTTTGTAGATTTCTTGATGATGGCCGTTCTGACTGGTGTGAGGTGATACCTCATTGTAGTTTTGATTTGCATTTCTCTAATGATTAGCGATGTTGAGCAGCTTTTCATGTGCTTCTTAGCCATCTGTATGTCTTCTTTGGAGAAATGTCTATTTAGGTCTTCTGCCCATTTTTGGATTGGGTTGTTTTTTTAATACTGAGCTGCATGAGCTGTTTATATATTTTAGAAATTAATCCTTTATCCATTGATTCGTTTGCAAATATTTTCTCCCATTCTGAGGGTTGTCTTTTCATCTTGTTTATGGCCTCCTTTGCTGTGCAAAAGCTTTTAAGTTTCATTAGGTCCCATTTGTTTATTTTTGTTTTTATTTCCATTACTCTAGGAGGTGGATCAAAAAAGATCTTGCTGTGATTTATGTCAGAGAGTGTTCTTCCTATGTTTTCCTCTAAGATTTTTATACTGTCCAGTCTTACATTTAGGTCTTTATCCATTTTGAGTTTATTTTTGTATATGGTGTTAGTGAGTGTTCTAATTTCATTCTTTTACATGTGGCTGTCCAGTTTTCCAAGCACCACTTATTGAAGAGACTGTCTTTTCTCCACTGTATATCCTTGCCTGCTTTGTCATAGATTAGTTGACCATAGGTGCGTGGGTTTATCTCTGGGCTTTCTATACTGTTCCATTGATCCATATTTCTCTTTTGGTGCCAGTACCATATTGTATTGATTACTGTAGCTTTCTAGCATAGTCTGAAGTCAGGGAGTCTGAGTCCTCCAGCTCTGTTTTTCTTTTTCAAGATTGCTTTGGCTATTCCAAGTCTTTTGTGTTTCCATACAAATTTAAAGATTTTTTGTTCTACTTCTGTAAAATATGCCATTGGTAATTTTTATAGGGATTGCATTGAATCTGTAGATTGCTATTGGTAATATAGTCATTTTCACAATATTGATTCTTCCCATCCAAGAACATGGTATATCTCTCCATTGGTTTGTGTCATCTTTGATTTCTTTCATCAGTGTCTTACAGTTTTCTGAGTACAGGCCTTTTACCTCCTTAGGTAGGTTTATTTCTAGTTATTTTATTCTTTTTGTTGCAGTGGTGAGTGGGATTGTTCCCTTATTTTCTCTTTAGGATCTTTCGTAGTTAGTGTATAGGAATGCAAGAGATTTCTGTGCATTAATTTTGTATCCTGACACTTTATCAAATTCATTGATTGGCTCCAGTAGTTTTCTGGCAGCATCTTTAGGATTCTCTATGTGTAGTCTCAGGTCATCTGCAAACAGTGGCAGTTTTACTTCTTCTTTTCCAATTTGTATTCCTTTTATTTCTTTTTCTTCTCTGATTGCTGTGGCTAGGACTTCCAAGACTACGTTGAATAACAGTGGCAAGAGTGGGCATCCTTGTCTTGTTCCTGATCTTAGAGGAAATGCTCTCAGTTTTTCACCATTGATTATGATGTTTGCTGTGGGTTTGTCATATATGGCCTTTATTATGTTGAGGTAAGATCCCTCTGTGCCAACTTTCTGGAGAGTTTTTATCATAAATGGATGTTGAATTTTGTCAGAAGCTTTTTCTGCATCTATTGAGGTAATCATATGGTTTTTCTCCTTCAATTTGTTAATATGGTTTATCACATTGATTGTTTGCATATACTGAAGGATTCTTGCATCCCTGGGATGAATCCCACTTGATCATGGTGTATGATCCTTTCAGTATGTTGTCGGCTTCTGTTTGCTAGTATTTTGTTGAGGATTTTTGCATCTATATTCATGAGTGATATTGGTCTGTAATTTTCTTTTTTTTTTGCGGTATGCGGGCCTCTCACTGTTGTGGCCTCCCCCGCTGCGGAGCACAGGCTCCGGACGCGCAGGCTCCGGACGCGCAGGCTCAGCGGCCATGGCTCACGGGCCCAGCCGCTCCGCGGCATATGGGATCCTCCCAGACCGGGGCACGAACCCGTATCCCCTGCATCGGCAGGCGGACTCTCAACCACTTGCGCCACCAGGGAGGCCCTGTAATTTTCTTTTTTTTGTAGTATCTTTGTCTGGTTTTGGTATCAGGGTGATGGTGGCCTCATAGAATGAGTTTGGGGGTCTTCCTTCCTCTGCAATTATTTGGAAGAGCTTGAGAAGGATGGGTGTTAGCTCTTCTCTAAATGTTTGGTAGAATTCACCTGTGAAGCCATCTGGTCCTGGAGTTTTGTTTGTTGGAAGATTTTTAATCACAGTTTCAATTTCATTACTTGTGATTGGTCTGTTCATCTTTTCTATTTCTTCCTGGTTCAGTCTTGGAAGGTTATACCTCTCTAAGAATTTGTCCATTTCTTCCAGGTGTCCATTATATTGGCATAGAGCTGCTTGTAGTAGTCTCCTAGGATGCTTTGTATTTCTGCGGTGTCTTTTGTAACTTCTCCTTTTTCATTTCTAATTTTATTGATTTGAGTCCTCTCCCTCTTTTCCTTGGTGAGTCCAGCTAAAGGTTTATCAATTTTGTTTATCTTCTCAAAGAACCAGCTTTTAGTTTTATTGATTTTTGCTATTGTTTTCTTTGTTTCTGTTTCATTTTGTTTTGCTCTGATCTTTATGATTTCTTTCCTTCTACTAACTTTGGGTTTTATTTGTTCTTATTTTTCTAATTCCTTTAGGTATAAGGTTAGATTGTTTATTTTAAATTTTTCTTGTATCTTGAGGTAGGCTGGTATAGCTATAAACTTCCCTCTAAGAACTGCTTTTGCTGCCTCCCATAAGTTTTGGATCATTGTGTTTTCGTTGTCATTTGTTTCTAGGTATTTTTTGTTTGTTCGGTTGGTTGGTTGGTTGGTTTTTTTGCGGTACGCGGGCCTCTCACTGTTGCGGCCTCTCCCGTTGCGGAACACAGGCTCTGGACGCGCAGGCTCCGGACGCGCAGGCTCAGCGGCCATGGCTCACGGGCCCAGCCGCTCTGCGGCATGTGGGATCTTCCCGGACCGGGGCACGAACCCTTGTCCCCTGTATCGGCAGGCGGACTCTCAACCACTGCGCCACCAGGGAAGCCCTCTAGGTATTTTTTTAATTTCCACTTTGATTTGTTCAGTGATATCTTGGTTATTTAGTAATGTATTTTTTAGCCTCCATGTGTTTGTATTTTTTTACAGATTTTTTCCTGTAATTGATATCTACTCTCATAGCGTTGTGGTCAGAAAAGATACTTGATACGATTTCAATTTTCTTAAATTTACCAAGGCTTGATTGGCGACCCAAGATATGATCTGTCCTGGAAAATGTTCCATGAGCACTTGAGAAAAAAGTGTAATCTTCTGTTTTTGGATTGAATGTCATATAAATATCAATTAAATATATCTGGTCTATTGTGTCATTTAAAGCTTGTGTTTCCTTATTAATTTTCTGTTTGGATGATCTGTCTATTGGTGTAAGTGAGGTGTTAAAATCCCCCACTATTATTGTGTTACTGTCTATTTCCTCTTTTATAGCTGTTAGCAGTTGCCTTATGTATTGAGGTGCTCCTATGTTGGGTGCATATATATTTATAATTGTTATATCTTCTTGGATTGATCCCTTGATCATTATGTAGTGTCATTCCTTGTCTCTTATAACATTCTTTATTTTAAAGTCTATTTTACGTGATATGAGTATTGCTACTCCAGCTTTCTTTTGGTTTCCATTTGCATGGAGTATCTTTTTCCTTCTCCTCACTTTCAGTCTGTATGTGTCCCTAGATCTGAAGTGGGTCTCTTGTAGATAGCATATATATGGGTCTTGTTTTTCCTATACATTCAGCGAGCCTGTGTCTTTTGGTTGGAGCATTTAATCCATTCATTTTTAAGGTAGTTATCGATATGTATGTTCCTATGACCATTTTCTTAATTGTTTTGTGTTTGTTTTTGTAGGTCCTATTCTCCTCTTTTTTTTTTTTTTTTTTTTTTTTTTTTGAAGCAAGGAATAGCAACTTTATTTGGAAACCCAGCAGACTGAAAAGATGGTGGACTAGTGTCCCAAAGAATCATCTTGCCCAGGTTTGGACGATTGTTTCTTTTCTTTTTTTTTTTTTTTTCACATCCCAGGTGACTTTTTTTTTTCTTCTCTCTATTTTTTTTATTAGTTTCTGCTTTATAACAAAGTGAATCAGTCATACATATACATCTGTTCCCACATCCCTTCCCTCATGCATCTCCCTCCCTCCCACCCTCCCCATCCCACCCCTCCAGGTGGTCACAAAGCACCGAGCTGCTCTCCCTGTGCTTTGCGGCTGCTTCCCACTATCTATCTATTCGCCTCTTGTGTTTCCCACTTAGAGAAGTTCCTTTAGCATTTGTTGTAGAGCTGGTTTGGTGGTTCTGAATTCTCTTAGCTTTTGCTTGTCTGTAAAGCTTTATATTTCCCTGTCGAATCTGAATGAGATCCTTGCCGGGTCGAGTAATCTTGGTTGTAGGTTCTTCCCTTTTATTATTTTTAAATATATTATACCACTCCCTTCTGGCTTGTAGAGTTTTTGCTGAGAAATCAGCTGTTAATCTTAATGGTAGTTCCCTTGTATGTTATTTGTCGTTTTTCCCTTGTTGCTTTTCATAATTTTTCTTTGTCTTTAATTTTTGTCAATTTGATTGCTTTGTGTCTCGCTGTGTTTCTTGTTGGGTTTATCCTGCCTGGGACTCTCTGTGCTTCCTCGACTTGGGTGGCTATTTCCTTTCCTGTGTTAGGGAATTTTTCCACCATAATCTCTTCAAATATTTTCTCGGCTCCTTTCTCTCTCTCTTCTCCTTCTGGGATGCCTATAATGTAAATGTTGTTGCGTTGAATGTTGTCCCAGAGGTCTCTTAGGCTGTCTTTGTTTCTTTTCATTCTTTTTTCTTTGTTCTGTTCTGTGGCAGTCAATCCCACTGTTCTGTCTTCCTGGTCACTTATCTGTTCTTCTGCTTCAGTTATTCGACTATTGATTCTTTCTAGTGTATTTTTCATTTCAGTTATTGTATTGCTCATCTCTGTTTGTTCTTTCATTCTTCTAGGTGTTTGTTCTTTAATACTTCTAGGTCTTTGTTAAACATTTCTTGCATCTTCTTGATCTTTGCCTCCATTCTTTTTCTGAGGTCCTGTATCATCTTCACTATCATTATTCTGAATTGTTTTTCTGGAAGGTTGCCTATCTACACTTCATCTAGTTGGTTTTCTGGAGTTTTATCTTGTTCCTTCATCTGGTACATGAATGATGAAAAGCCCTCTGCCTTTTCATCTTGTCTATCTTTCTGTGAACTTGGTTTTTGTTCCACAGGCTACAGGATTTTAGTTCTTCTTGCTTCTGCTGTCTGCCCTCTGGTTTTAGCTGTGCATTGTTGATGTGAGGTCTGGATTCCTTATGGTCATCACAAGTCCCTTGGCACTGTTCTGCAGCTGAGGGTTGTGACCTAAAAGCGTCGATCTTATTACCAATTTTATCTAAATGTCCTTTGAGGTTTTAATTGGTTAGTTACACTGGCCTCCTTTTTGCTCCCAATCCTGTCACCTCAGAAATGCTTGTCAAAAGCTGCCATTTTACTCTTTGGGACTGATAGTAAATGAGAAAAAATTTTCTTTTTGTTTTCATTTGTTGTTGTTGTTGTTGTCTCCTTTTATAAACATATTTAAAATTGGTGGTCAGCAGATTAGGTCATTGTGTGGTAATGTGTATAAATAAAGATTTAAGTGTCTGACATGAAAATCGGTGTTGGGGACCTAGGGATTCCTACTTGACCTTATTCTATCTTTGCAAGTAATGTGAACTCTCCAGACTTATCTCATCTGTAAAATACCTTGTCTATATAATAAAAAGAGTTAGATTTTTCTTATGTCCTTTATGGCTCTTTTTGATAATTTTTTAAAAACAGGAATAGCTGTCAAATTTACAAACATAAATTTTATTAGTGTATCTACCTAAGAACCAGTTGCCGAAAAGGTGCTTTTACTTATTGAAATTCAGCACAAAAGAACAACTTTGTTAGTATTTCTGATGGCATTTCTTCCCTCAGAGTTGGGTACTTTGTCCTCCCATTTTAATTCTGCCCCCAGTTCTTTCTACAGCTCTTTCTGATGTAGGAAACCTTGCTTCTCCTCTTCTTTGGAATATGTGTCTCTTCCTGGTATTTCCCCCACTCCAAGGTTTCAGTTTTCACTTCTATTTGAATATAAACTTTTTCAGTGCTCTTTGTAATCAGTATATGCACTTTCAAGTTTTCATTTTCTCTTCTCAGTTATTACCTGTCATGCCCACCCACAAAAACCAGGATATCATTTATATTATGCTACACTGGTGGCCACTTGCTCCATTGACCTATAAAATGAACCTAATGTATATTAGATACCAAATAACTCCCATTAAAACAAATGAACAAACACCCAGACAGCAATGATATTGATATAACCAGGCTATGACATGAGTATAATTTAACCTAAGGAACCAAAACTGATTTTTGTGAGATTGTCATACCTTACTGACTTATTTCAAACATAATTTTCCCAGAACACTTTTATGAGGACAATAGGGTGGTGATTATTGAAAAATCTAGGTGGTGGTGAAGTAACTGTGTTACTTGGATAAATATATTGTCACCTCTCTGGTAGAGTTAAATAGTGAATACTTAATATTTCAGTATTAACCTTTAAAAAATCCCTGAGTCTACAGTTCACCTATAATACAATAATTTATTCCTACCTTGAGTATTATAAGCTATTTATTGATTTTGATATTTACATAGAGCAGAAAATACATAATATAAATAGATTTTGTACTATAATACATACAGTGCCTACTACATACAATCAACAAACACAATAAAATGACATAACGTTTCTTGCAAGAGGTATTTTAAAACATTGGGTGGCTTGGATAGGGCATGATTAAGACAGAGCTCCTTAACTCTATTTTCTGGTTTTCAAAACTTTGAATTGCAATAAAAAATTTTTGATGTGCTATTTTAAGTTTCAGTAGCAAATAAATGTGTGTCTAGAGGATCTTATTAAAATTAAGATGCATTAAAACAAGACAAAAGACTTCCCAGGATATGAGGTAAAACATCACAGGCGTATAAAGTACATAGAAAAACAAGAAAAAAAAAGTCCCAGAAGCTGCACTTATGGACCCTCTGTGCCGCAGGCCGCCAGCCCCTCCCTTTTAGCAATTGTTTTCTCAGACATTCACCTCTCCCTGGCTATAAAAGGTCTTAAAGGACCTGCCTTCTTGTGCAGGATACGTTGATTGTTGCATGAGCTAAATTGGTTGTCTCCTGTTAAGCTGGATCAGTTGTCTTGACTCATTAAGAGTGACTTGGTGATGGTGACCACTCCATAAAGGTCATGCTGTGGATCACCATGATGGCATCACTGACAAAATGCAATACCAGAATATCTTGATATCCTAGTCCTTTAACAGCTGCTGATTTGATTCCAGTTAAGTTGCTTCTTTCTTGGCCACACTGCAGTGGAAGACCAATTTACAGTTGATATATTTTCATCAGTGAACATTGTAAAGTGGAGACGCTGTGCTTTAGATTTCCCTCACGTCCTTGTCTGGGCTGTATCATCATGCTTCTTCCCTGACAGTAGAATCATTACCTTCTGCTGTCACCAGTGTAGATTTTCAGAAAGTTTGCATTAAATCCACTGATAGGAGAGCAGCAGGGGCTTTTTTTTTTTCCATGTTTGTTGCTGCTTCACCAACATTTTCATCACAATATGCATTGGCTTAGAATTCATTCAAAATAAGTAAATAAAATCCTGTTTCATCATGGCCTGCCTGCCAAGTGTAATCCATTGTCAATTTACTTCTTTATTTTACTGGCACATTTTGTTTCCTTCTTAAAACCACACTGATTGGGACTTGGCTTCAAATTTTCTCATGATTTACTTCTTATATAGTGGCATTATTATATAGGTGCTATTTGCATTTTCCTTTTGTTATTTTGAGATGATTATTTACACCAATTTTTTTTCCCTTGAGAAAGTATTCTTAAAGGACTATATCGTATAATCTGAGAAATGTGGTTTAGTCAATGGGTTACTCCAAGTTTTACCTTCTGAAATAATTTGGGAATAATCCCCTATGACATTTGGCAATGAAAGGACATGAACCATCCTGAAGTTTTCAGTTGTTCTAACCATGTGTTAGAGATTCCCTTGTTTTTTAGTTGTGTTTTAAGTTATTTTACTATGGCAATTTAACTAAACAACTATGTCGTTTTCATGGATGACCCGTATGGAAAAGGATTATCTTTACTATCAGAAGTGATTGGAGATGTGTAAAAAATGGCTGCTGAGTCTAGGAAAATGAATTTCCCAAGGAGTGAAGGTATGGTTGATGACATTAAACTGAAGGCTTTCATCTTTTAGTGTTGTCACTTGTCAGTTGGAAACACCAGCAGGTCTTGAGATTGTACCCCTTTCTTTCTTGAAGTAAAGGGGACAAGTTGTTACCTTCAGGGTGTTCTCCTGTCACCTTGGGCCTTTCTGCACCACCAGAGAAAGAAAGCAAGAGGAAGAGCTCAGGTGGGGAAGGGGGAGTAGCAAGAGGCATGATTTGTTAAGTTTTGCTTAGGAATAGTCAGGAATTCATTACCAGCAGCCTAGTCTAGGGGAAGAGTGGGGGCACAAATGGGGTACATTCTCCATCTCCGTTGTCCCTCCATCCCTCCAATGTGGGAAGCAGTAAGTCCTTAGGGATCCAAGCTGTTACCCATAGTTGGTTTTCAATCAATTACTACACTAACCAAAAAATGTGGTACCTTTTCACTGTTCCCAGTCCCAAATGTGAGGGTAGTATAATGACTCACTGTTGAATGTCCATTTATTGTTTCAGCCTTTAACCTGCCTATTCAATTAAAAAGAAAATATTGACTCTTCCCTGACTCTTCTCCTGAGGTTTCTGACCTTTCTTGATCCCTTTTGTATTGTCTCTAGAAGTGAAGATTCAATCTGATGAGTGGAATTATCTCCCCCGTTATTAGTGGTCAGGAATGCCCTTGCATGGATAATACAGGCAATTTTACAAATTCAGACTCAAGTAAAAATCTGTCCTGATATTCCTAATGAGATTCATGTGATGTCCCTGACATCCACCAGAAATAACCCATGGCAGTGTTTGCTCTCACGCTTTATCTTGTAAGAGACAATCTCAGCGTTATGCGAGTTGAAGACTTAAACCAGAGGCAGCATTACAATGCTGGGGAAAGAGAAGATTTTTAAGTGCTCTGTTTCCATATGTGCCAGGAGTCATGTTTTGAGAATAACTGACTTGTAAACTCCCACTGGACTTCTTTACATCTTCAGTTTCAACAACCTGTATTCTTGTTGCCAGTTTGGTTATGCGTACTTGTGAATCTTCCTACTTATTGGCAGATTGTACATTTACCATTAAGAGAAGTAAAAGAGGCTGGTATTTCTCCATTTCGTCAGAGAGTTTCATCTAGGTCTTCTGACAAGTGTAAGGGACAAGGTCTTTCATTTGGCCCATATGTTCATACTAAAGAAAAATACAAAGTAGGAGCCATTTTAACATCTGTATTTTTAAATGAGTCATCAATTAGAAGTTGACTGACGAAGGAAATACAGTTTTATAAAAGTAACTACTGTTGCCCCTTGAACAATGCATGTGGGGGTGGGGATGCTGACCCTTCACAGTTGAAAATCCATGTATAACTTATAGTTAGTCCTCCATATAGTTGGTTTCTCCATATACGCAGTTCTCTGTATCGTATCCCCAGATTCAACCATGGATCGTGTAGTACTGTAGTATTTACTGTTGAAAAAAATCCACATACAAGTGGACCCACACAGTTCAAACCAGTGTTGTTCAAGGGTTAATTGTGATTTTAAAACTTCTTGCTTTGTACATAGGTAACTGGGAGGAAAGGAATCCAAGCATAAATATGGTCCGCTTACATTACTTGGTTTACCATAACATAAGTGGAAATCAGAGCAACTATTCACTGTAAAATGGTTGTTTACTTCCTTAAAAGAATGACTATAATAGTCTTCATACTCTTTCTGTTACATTCATAAGCCACTTCTTTCTATTTTGATAGAGAAAATTTATATTGTCCTAAAGTTTATTTTGTTTAATATTTGCACACATATACATATACCCACCATGGGGTGGGAAGACTATGGGAAAGGAGATCATATTGTTCTGAAAAAAAAGGTGGAACTCAAGTGTACTGAAGGTACTACCTGGGCAGGATTTGTGAAATCGGTAGTTGTACCAGTGATCAGTTGGTTTGTGTAATCACTGTAACAGACCCGTAGGTTTTGAGACCTGTTTCCACGATTGACTTCCTTTGTGACCTGGGCCATGTGACATTAACTGTTCTGAACTTGGGTTTCTTTCTCAGAAAATAGAGAAGTTTGGATGACTTAAGATGATCCGAGTTGTGGCATTCCTTTAGAATAAGGCTGCTTCTAGCTTCAGAGTGGGTTACTAGGGATTGGTGCTTTTTCTAAGAAACTGTTGAACAGAGATCTTAGCTGTGCATTGTTGATGTGAACTCTGGATTCCTTATGGTCATCCCAAGTCCCTTGGCACTGTTCTGCAGTTGAGGGCCATGACCTAAGAGCCTCGGCCTCATTTCCAGTTTTTATCCAAATGTCCTCTGAAGTTTTAATTGGTTACACTGGCCTCCTTTTTGTTCCCTATCCTGTCACCTCAGAAATGTTTGTTAAAAGCTGCAGTTTCACTCTTTGGGACTGATACCAAATGAGGAAAAACCTTCTTTTTGTTTGCATTTGTTATTGTTGTTGTTGTCTCCTTTTAGAAACATATTTAGAATTGATGGGCGTAGAACTGGGTCATTGTGTAGACATGTGCAAGAATAAGGATTTAGGTATCTGAAATGAAAATCAGTGTTGGGGACATGGGGATTCATGCTTGAACCTATTCTACCTTTTCAGTAAAGCAAGCTCTCCAGCCTTGCCTCATCTTTAAATACCTTGTCTATATAATAATAATAATTGGATCTGGGTATTTCTTATGTCCCTTTCTACTCTCTTCTGGAGGATTGCTTTAAATAAAAATACCTGTCCAGTTTCTTAAAGATAATTTTGTCAGTGTGTCTTTCTAAGAGCCAGTTGATGCCTTTTTATTTGAACTTCAACAAAAAAGAGCAACTTTATTGGTTTTCCTGATAGCGTATCTTCCTTTACAGTTGGATGCCTTGTCTTTCCCTTTTAAATCTGTCCCCAGTCCTTTCCGAAGCTACCTCTTTTTGATGGAAGAATTCCTGCTTTTCCTCTCTTTCCGAATAGGCATCTCTTTCTGTTATCTCCTCTTATTTCTAGGTTTCACGTTTGAATCATAGGCTTTTTCTCTGCTCTTTCTAAAACGATCAGTATTCTTTCAAGTTTTCATTCTTCTCACCCATTGCTAAGAAGCTCTTCAGACTTTCATGTGGAGCCAGGGATATCCCCTTGACTCTCAAGACAGTTGCTTGCTACTTGTTCACAGTTCTTAGTAATTAATCACATTCCAGTTCATATGTTGATAGGACGGCTCCCTTTCACTCCAGGGACTCCTATATTCTCATCTGCTACTCGATGTTATTATTAAAAGGAGTCCTCCTTCTCTTTTTTAGAATTAAGAAAGAAACCTCAAAGATTGATTATTTTATATGTCAATGTCATTTCTTCTTTTAAGTTTTCGAACATTTGAATGAGAAGTGAAAACATTTGTATGTCCATGTGTGGTCAAGAGGCTCTCTCAAGATAGGTGGAGTTAAAAATATGCCTTTTAATAACATATTTCAGCATTTATGATACTGATCTCAAAAGAGCTAATCTAGCACTGCTGGGCAACCTGGTGACATAGAAAAAATCGTCCACTTTCCCGAAGCTGTGTTTTTGAAGTCTCTTCTTCAGAGATCAAGCTCGCTGTTCTGCTATTAGTGACAAACAAGAAAAACAAATAGAACTTTCTGTGTCACAAGGAAAAGCAGTCAACGAAAGATCTGAGTGCCAGCAACTTGCACTTGAACCTTCACTTCCTTTAGAGAACTGTCTGGAGGACTGTGTCACATAGGCAGGGGTTTAAGAGTGAAGCAGTTCAGGCCTACATCTACCACCATACCTCTCAAAGGTGACATTTATATATCAGGGAATCTTTTAAAAACCATCTAGATCTATGGGTAAATTTCAGATCTACAAAGTTCAACTGGTTCAAAGTTTACTCAAATGCATTCCTTCATGCCTGTTTTTTTTTTTTTTTTTTTTTCCTTGCGGTACGCGGGCCTCTCACTGTTGTGGCCTCTCCCGTTGAGGAGCACAGGCTCCGGATGCGCAGGCTCAGCGGCCATGGCTCACGGGCCCAGCCGCTCCGCGGCCTGTGGGATCCTCCCGGACCGGGGCACGAACCCGTGTCCCCTGCATCGGCAGGCGGACTCTCAACCACTGCGCCACCAGGGAAGCACCCCCATGCCTGTTTTTAAGCTTAATCCTACTGCTTTTAGGCTGACTCAGATTCATAGAGCTAAAATCATTACGATACTTCCCCCAACGACTAGTAGTGATATTTGATTTCATAAGCTGAGACCGATTTTTATTTAATTCACTGTTTTTAAAGAGCTTGACCTGAAAAATCAATATCCTATGATGAAAATATTAAATTAGCATTCTCAAATACGTATCATAAAAGCAGTTGACCCCACTGAGGCAAGGTAATATCAAAGTAGTACACTGAGTTTGATCCCAGAAAAATTTTAAATGAGTATATTTTTAAGATATCAAAGCGCAGCAAAATTTTCTAGGTCAGTGGAAATAGCTCTTTTCTTTCTCTGTCTCAGTAGTGAAACATTTGACATCATGTAAGTAGATGTTACAGAATATCGTGTTGAAGAGCCCAGATTCTAGAATCCTACACCACCTTCAGACCTTGGCTCCAGTGTGTGGCCCCTGGACTTTGAGAAATTTACTTAATCTCTCTGCACCTTCGTTGTCTCCTGTGTAAAAATAAGTAAAAAACAATATTTATGGGCTTCCCTGGTGGTGCAGTGGTTGAGAGTCTGCCTACTGATGCAGGGGACACGAGTTTGTGCCCCGGTCCGGGAAGATCCCACATGCTGCGGAGCGGCTGGGCACGTGAGCCATTGCCGCTGAGCTTGCGCGTCCGGAGCCTGTGCTCCGCAGTGGGAGAGGCCACAACAGTGAGAGGCCCGCGTACCGCAAGAAAAAAACCAAAAACACAATATTTACCATGTGGGATTTTTGTGCATATTAAGTAGAACAAAATTGAATCCTGTCAACCAACTGGAGTCTGTACTGCATGCTAATGTAGTGTATGTAAAGATGCCATGGATTTTTAAATTTCGGGGGAGAGTTGTATTTTACACACATGCATTCTGTAGTGGAAATTTAGGAAACTGTGCACTGTGTATTGCCATGCAGTATGTTGGTGGTGATATCAAGGCTGCATAGACAACAGGAATACTGTCTCAAAGACTTGTAATTGCTTGAGTCACAGAGGTTCTTGTGAATCCATTAGGATAGAAGATACTGACTAGAGTTGGTAGATCTGTGATAGTGTGTAGGAAATCTAAACAGTAATATCAGAATATATAACTCAGAGTCCTTACACTTGTGAGAGATCTATGTCTATAATTTCCCCATTGATGACCAGCATGTATTTTTTTTAACTTCTTTTTAAGTGGCAACTATTCAAATCTGCTTGTTCACCTCCATCTTGCCTTATATTCTCTCGATATAAATATCTAGCTTATATCTGATGAAAAGTGTTTTCTGTCCAAACTATTCAGCAAGGGTGTTGGCTTGAAGCAGACTATGACACTTCTAGGGGACTTTGATACCTCATGACCCAGGATATCAGATTCACCTTTACCATTAGCTGTCCCCTAAAAGTATCTTGGTGTCAGGAACCAAGATCATGAGAATGTTTAGAAAGATGAAGTGTAATTACCATCTGTCCATCCATCCATCCATTTATCTATCAATCCATATACCCACCCATCATAAATACTATTGCATATAAATCACTTACAACACTGAATGGCACAAAGTAAGTACTAAATAGCTATTAGTTATAATTATTGCCTATGATACACGTATATGTTTGGAGGGAAAGAGTATCTTGCTTTCTAATTTAAAGTTGTACAAGAAATGTATTGCAAATAATACAAATAAAAATATATAATCACAAGTATTGCCACCACCCATATTAAATATAGTTAATATTTAGACATATATTTTACCACTTGGAATTTGTTTGCCTGTTTATTTCCATTCCTTCCTTCATCAATGTCATATTTTTACCTCTCAAGGAAAAATCCAAGGGACTTGAAAACAGGCCAACTGACAGAAGGAGTTAAAAAGGGTGAGCTTAATGTTCTCTTCCTGAGTTCACTCTTCAGCTAAGGTACCTCATCTCCTGTAGAAGTGAGAAAGCAGAGCAAAAAGGAATTGAGTGTGCATCTCCGAAAGCTCTCCCCATGGCAGCAGAATGAAAGTCCCTTCCTTTCCTTCATTCTCACTCCAGTAGTTACAGGCTGAATTACGTCCCCTCAAAATTTATATGTGGAAATTCTAAACCCGAATACATCAGAACGTGACTTTGTTTGGAAACAGGACTGTTGAGGCTGTAATTACTTAAGATGATGTCATACTGGAGTAGACTGGGCCTGTATAAAAAAGGGAAATTTGGATGCAAATAGACACACAGAGAGAATTCCATGTGAAGATGGGAGGTATCGTGCCACAAGCCAAGGAAGGAAGTACTAGAAGCTCCAGGAGAGGCCTGGAGCAGATCCTGCCCTACTGCCTATAGAAGGCACATGGCCCTGCCAACACTTTGATCTCAGACTTCTTACATCCAGAACTGTGAGACCACAAATTTATTTTTTTCAGGCAACTTGGTTTGTAGTACTTTGTTAAGGCAGCCCTAATAAACTATCACAGTAAACTATGGGATTAATCTCTCTCCCGAACATTGCATAAACTATTCTGGATCTACTTGGCAATACATTTTGGATATTTTTCCGTGTCAATAGGTATGTGTATATGTTATTTCTAGCAGTTTTAGTATACAGTTATTCCCCAAATTAAAAAATACTAATCTATTCACAAAAATATAGCTTAGTGTAATAAGTTGTCTCTAACTTACATTAAAGATTAAATTCTGCAGACTACTGACTTTATAATCTGGTTTAAATCTGAAGCTAACTGTTGCTCGTGTTAATTTTCATAGCACCTGCTTTTACATATGTTATAGTTAAATTCTTAACTAGGCTAACTTATAAAAACATGACTGAATAATTTAACAGAGAAATTAAATATAATCCCTAATGGCATTTCTTTTTTGTGTATTTACACCTAGTTTTTACCCATATGCATATGTATTTTACATATTTCTAATTCTGATACACATATATACAATGTTCTATAATTTATTTATTATTTTATTTTTTTAATTTTTTTTTTGCGGTACGCGGGCCTCTCACTGATGGGGCCTCTTCTGTTGTGGCCTCTTCTGCTGCGGAGCACAGGCTCCAGATGCGCAGGCCCAGCGACCATGGCTCACGGGCCCGGCCGCTCCGCGGCATGTGGGATCCTCCCGGACCGGGGCACAAACCCGTGTCCCCTGCATCGGCAGGCGGACTCTCAACCACTGCGCCACCAGGGAAGCCCTGTAATTTATTATTTAATATATTAAAGCATGTCCTGTTTTCATATTACCTTTATGAAATATTTTGAACTACCATAAAATACTCTATAAATTAAAACGTATATGGTCTAAGTATTATTGATGAACAATTCCCCATTATTAAACATTTCCTTATAGCTTTAAGCTTTTGGAATTTATGCCACAGTACCCATGACTATTCTAAATGAAGAATATCTATTTAAAGAATAGATTAAAGGTTATGACATTTTGTTGATTTCCAGTAATTATTTCCTTAAGGACTATTTATAAGCAAAATAACAGTGAAATTGACAAATTTAGTATGGCAATTAAGTCTTAAAATTAGCATAAACCAGTAGGATAGAAAACAGTAATATAGGGGTAAGATTCAATTCTAATGCTAAATTTTAATCATAAGAATTCAATTTTCTGAATGTATTGTATACTTTATCATTTGAATGCTTTAGCTGTTCATATGAACCTCAGCTTGCCTCATCTCTGCAACATCATATTTTGTCTTTGAATCCCTGCCAGTTGGTACTAACTTCTTTTCAGAGATGTGTCTTGAAAAAAAAGGAGATTTTTCCTAGTTCAACAGCTTCATTATTTTTCCCTTAATCTCCACCTGAGATAATAATCTTGAGAACAAAAGTATTTGGAAATGCCCTAGGTATAAATCCCCAAAGAAATTCAATATAAAAAGTCCATGTTATTTACACTAAAAAACAAAGTTTGACTTTTTGTCCTTCACCACATAGGCCTGATACAAAAATCAATAAGATGTTCTAGTTTCACAAACATGATTTCTTTTTATCTTTCTTCTTCATAAAGAAAAAGATGTGAAATTAATTTTATAAGTAAAGAGATTCCCAGCTTTTCTCTCTGATGCTGAACATCTACATACTTCAAAGATGATGTAGAATCTAAGAGATAAAATAGTGTGGATTTTTTCCTTCTGATAGCTGATATGAGTGAATGAAAGCAGTTTGTGTCAAGAAGTGCTATTTTTGCATACTGTAAATTGCCACTGATCCCTCAACACTTGTGGCTTAGAGCTAGGAGGGAACTTAGAGTTATTCTAATTTTTTTCCTTGTAGATCCAATAACTGTATTGAGAAAATGTCTTCAAACAAATACGGATCATCTATTAAATAAAATTAAAGTGGCAGAGGAAGAGATAATCTGCCATAATCTGCATCATCAGTGTGTGCATCAGTGAATATGTTTTGAACTAAGAGATGATTAGAAAAATTGAGGACTATAAGACGCATCCAAAGAAGCCAGCCTAAGTTACCAGCCATTCAATTTTTTGCCTCCTTTTGGAAATTTATTTCTTTTATGACTAGTAATAAACTGGAGGGTAAATGCAGTTACATTTTAAAATGTATCACATGAAAGTCTAGTTACCTGGAGCTGCATCATGTTGTTTGGCACCATTCATTTGGGTTACCAACAGCTAGTTTAGAACCACGTGTCTCATGGGCACTGAGTCTTAATTCCTTTTGTAACAAAACAGAAAGCTGTCAACTGAGAGAGTAGAGGTGTGTGGTTGTAGAGGAGAGAGGAGGAAAGAGTGTGAGGGGTAAAATTGTATTTGTTCTGCTTCTACTCCGGATAGTGGGTGTCACAGGATCCTACTTACTGCGGTAAATGGTTTCACTGGTCTTATAAAAAATGGCAGATGTTTCAATGTGATATGTCCACTGTCTATAGAAATTCTAAATGTGAATATTTTTCAGACATAATATAGTAATGTAGTTAATAAAGTAGCCAATTCCATGAACATTATAGTTTAATAAGTAATAGCAGGTCAAAAAATAGTCAAGGCCAATTACAAGGAAAAGTAGAATTTTTTTGTAACAATGTTTCACGTATTTCATTATTCTTGATCCAAGCTTTATATAAGTAATTTAGAATCTGTGCTTACTTAACTTTATTTTCCTGTTAACAGAGTGGATATAGATAAAAGAATAAAGTCAGAAGAAGGGATATAGTTGATAATGTCAATTAATGATTGTACCCATAGTAATTTATTTGGGAGTATAGAAATATTGAAACTGTAAATTAAGATTATGAAGCATCTATTTTGCAAATGAGGAAACTGAGAGTTACAAGATTTTTTCTTTAACTTGACCCCATGTCTTTATATTATCATCTAGTAGCCTTCTAGCTTTCTACAGCTATCTTCTGGGACTCTGGACCAGATTCAAGGTGTTTGGCAAATTATTTGTTTGTATACTTAATTTCCTGGAGTGAAATGAGGATATATAGTATTAAACCACCTAGTCATTTATGTATTTATCACTTTTCTATGCCAACAAAACTTCTCAATGTATACTATTAACCTTACTTTGCAAACAAGTCAAGAGAAAAATACTTTCTTTCCATATGAAGGAATTGGACAGGATAAGCAGGGTTAACAGAGAATCCCCAAAGCACTTAGCATCACTTTCCTCTTCCTGAAACAAGTACAATAGAAGGTAAACTTCGGAATTTTAAGACCAGTCACTGTTCATGACACTAGTCATCCTACATTTGTCACATATAATTTTCTTAGGCTACCTGATATCACCTCTCCCAGACATTTGGTTTAAAATTAATTGGCAGTGAATGGCAGAGGGTAGAGTCACTTAAATTTGCTGAAGCAAGCACAGTAGCATCTACCAGAGTACATGTCAGCTTGTTCTCAGAATGCCAAGGGCAAAAATCTGTGCTGAGGGGGGCTGTGCGGGTGCCACTGTGTTACAGGCCTCCTTCAACTCTTAATTAGCCTGCAGTGAGCAGAGACGTCCTTTTGACTGGCTGTCCACGATGCCATTAGGCAGGGTCACTGACCTTGGCAACTCTAATACTTATCTCTGTAGAATTGAGTTGTGACACTAAAGGTCACTGCACAGGTGTTTCCAAGTATTTAAAAACAATAATGTGGAGACAACACGTATGTCATTAAAACTAGCTATCAGTGTATACAGTGACGGGGCAGGATACACTCCCTCTAGGTAGCAAACTACTTTGGGGTCAGTTGCACTGTGCTCTTTGCTATCTAATCCCACTTGGGTGACATCATTTCTTATTTTTAGCCTAAACATACCAGCAGGTAAAATGATATGGGGAGTAATTCTTCTAGATAAGATCAGCAAGGATGCTAGAAGTAGACTGGGGTGAAATAGCCACAGCTGACTGACCTCTCCACCATGAGCCTTATCTCCTGGATGAGTAAGAAGCCTGCAGCTACGTTAGAGAATCTCTAATAGTCAGATAAGCAAAACAGGCCTTCACAGACCCAGATTAAAAGGTTTGATTGTGACATATGGTTTAAGGCCAAAGGAAGAGAAGTAGCAAAGACACAGTAGCAGAGGAGGGGAGCCCAAATCTCTGTAATGAACTAGCACTAGAAAATTTGCAAAGAAAGAACATAAACAAGAAATAATCTCCCAAGCACAGCACTTAAGCTTCTGCATTTTCTTTTTATTCCTAACAGCGTGCCTAGCAACAGCCGATATAGCACAAATTTCACTGTATATCAGATTGAGAGCTCCAGAAAATTTATTTCTGCAGGAAATTGATACAGATATTTCTAGATTAGTTTCATGGTGGCAAGATCAACTCCCCGTATGAGGTCTCTGCCATCTTAGAGATGCTTTGTGGCACTTTTTCTTCTCTCATACATGAAGCGGGAAAATTGCCTCTTGAGTCGAATGGGAGAAGTCAAAATGTAGTCTTATTAGGTGTCCCGGGGAGTGAGTGGCATGTTTCCTGGGCTGAATAGCAGGTCAGGAATTAGGAAGGATTCAGTGTTCTCTGTGGAACCGGGCAATCAGAAGACAGCTGACCACACCTGTGTTGTACCAATGATAGCCTTGAAAAGAAACATTTCCACTCATTCTTTTATCACTCCAGTGAATGTGCATTAGGAGAGTTGGAATGGAAATCATCAGTATTAACACAGGCTAATTTTATGAAAGGTCACAGCCAGATTATACATGTGGACATGTTGTAGGACATGCCACAATAAATCCATATAATTTATATTAGTCTCAGTTGCTCTGGGAAACCTGTTTTTTTGTCAGTTATACAAAACATATGGTTCACTGGCTACCATTAATTTGAAAAATAAGGCAGGATGTATTTTGACCTGCAAGGGGTAGAACCCCGATCCTATTGCAGCTGTAGTAAAGAGCTAAGCACCTAACCTGCTGTTGGAAAAAGTGATCTGGCAAAGACAGAGCTGTTCACTTAAAGCATTCAGATTCAGAAGCAACCTTTTAAAATAGAACCTAGCCGAGAACCATTTGATAAACAAATAATATGGGAGGAAGTCCATGTGTAGTTAAGTCTTTCCTTCCTAGTATTGAGTTCCATTTAGTGGGAGCCCTGGGGGATTTGGGGCCCGAGAGGAGATAGCAGTGAATATGGGCTTGACTCTGGACTTCACTATGTGGAGATGTTAGGGGCCACTTGGCACTGGTTGACTTCAGAGCTTCATCGATTTGGCTACAGAAGGGTTAATAGGGATCCCACGTAAGACAGTTCTTTTTTTTTTTAACATCTTTATTGGAGTATAATTGCTTTACAACAAAGTGAATCAGTTATACATATATATATGTTCCCATATCTCTTCCCTCTTGTGTCTCCCTCCCACCCTCTCATCCCACCCCTCTAGGGGGTCACAAACAACCGAGCTGATCTCCCTGTGCTATGCGGCTGCTTCCCACTAGCTATCTATTTTACATTTGGTAGTGTATATATGTCCATGCTACTCTCTCACTTTATAACAGCTTACCCTTCCCCCTCCCCATATCCTCAAGTCCATTCTCTAGTAGGTCTGTGTCTTTATTCCTGTCTTACCCATATGTTCTTCGTGACCTTTTTTTTTTTTCTTTGATTCCGTATATAGGTGTTAGCATACGGTATTTGTTTTTCTCTTTCTGACTTACTTCACTCTGTATGACAGACTCTAGGACCATCCACCTCACTACAAATATCTCAATTTCGTTTCTTTTTATGGCTGAGTAATATTCCATTGTATATATGTGCCACATCTTCTTTATCCATTCATCCGATGATGGACACTTAGGTTGCTTCCACGTCCTGGCTATTGTAAATAGAGTTGCAATGAACCTTTTGGTACATGACTCTTTTTGAATTATGGTTTTCTCAGGGTATATGCCCAGTAGTGGGATTGCTGGGTCGTATGGAAGTTCTATTTTTAGTTTTTTAAGGAACCTCCATAATGTTCTCCATAGTGGCTGTATCAATTTACATTCCCACCAACAGTGCAAGAGGGTTCCCTTTTCTCCACACCTTCTCCAGCATTTATTGTTTGTAGATTTTCTGATGATAGCCATTCTGACCAGTGTGAGGTGATACCTCAATGTAGCTTTGATTTGTATTTCTCTAATGATTAGTGATGTTGAGCATTCTTTCATGTGTTTGTTGGCAATCTGTATATCTTCTTTAGAGAAATGTCTATTTAGGTCTTCTGCCCATTTTTGGATTGGATTGTTTGATTTTTTTGTTATTGACCTGCATGAGCTGCTTGTAAATCTTGGAGATTAATCCTTTGTCAGTTGCTTCATTTGCAAATATTCTTTCCCATTCTGAGGGCTGTCTTTTCATCTTGCTTATGGTTTCCTTTGCTGTGCAAAAGCTTCTAAGTTTCATTAGGTCCCATTTGTTAATTTTTGTTTTTATTTCCATTTCTCTAAGAGGTGGGTCAAAAGGGATCTTGCTGTAATTTATGTCACAGAGTGTTCTGCCTATGTTTTCCTCCAAGAGTTTGATAGTGTCTGGCCTTACATTTAGGTCGTTAATCCATTTTGAGCTTATTTTTGTGTATGGTGTTAGGGACTGTTCTAATTTCATACTTTTACATGTACCTGTCCAGTTTTCGCAGCACCACTTATTGAAGAGACTGTCCTTTCTCCATTGTATATCCTTGCCTCCTTTGTCATAGACTAGTTGACCATAGGTGTGTGGGTTTATCTCTGGGCTTTCTATCCTGTTCCATTGATCTATATTTCTGTTTTTGTGCCAGTACCATACTGTCTTGATTACAGTAGCTTTGGAGTATAGTCTGAAGTTAGGGAGCCTGATTCCTCCAGCTCTATTTTTCGTTCTCAAGTTTGCTTTGGCTACTGAGGATCTTTTGTGTTTCCATACAAATTATGAAATTTTTTGTTCTAGTTCTGTGAAAAATGCCATTGGTAGTTTGATAGGGATTGCATTGAATCTGTAGATTGCTTTGGGTAGTAGAGTCATTTTCACAATGTTGATTCTTCCAATCCAAGAACATGGTATATCTCTCCATCTATTTGTATCACCTTTAATTTCTTTCATCAGTGTCTTATAATTTTCTGCATACAGGTCTTTTGTCTCCTTAGGTTGGTTTATGCCTATTTTATTCTTTTTGTTGCAGTGGTAAATGGGAGTGTTTTCTTAATTTCACTTTCAGATTTTTCATCATTAGTGTATAGGAATGCAAGAGATTTCTGTGCATTAATTTTGTATCCTGCTACTTTACCAAATTCATTGATTAGCTCTAGTAGTTTTCTGGTAGCATCTTTAGGATTCTCTATGTAGAGTATCATGTCATCTGCAAACAGTGACAGCTGTACTTCTTTTCCAATTTGGATTCCTTTTATTTCTTTTTCTTCTCTGATTGCTGTGGCTAAAACTTCCAAAACTATGTTGAATAAGAGTGGTGAGAGTGGGCAACCTTGTCTTGTTCCTGATTTTAGTGGAAATGGTTTCAGTTTTTCACCATTGAGGATGATGTTGGCTGTGGGTTTGTCATATATAGCCTTTATTATGTTGAGGAAAGTTCCCTCTCTGCCTACTTTCTGGAGGGTTTTTATCATAAATGGGTGTTGAATTTTGTCAAAAGCTTTGTCTGCATCTATTGAGATGATCATATGGTTTTTCTCCTTCAATTTGTTAATATGATTCATCATGTTCATTGATTTGCATATATTGAAGAATCCTTGCATTCCTGGAATAAACCCCACTTGATCATGGTGTATGATCCTTTTAATGTTCTGTTGGATTCTGTTTGCTAGTATTTTGCTGAGGATTTTTGCATCTATGTTCGTCAGTGATATTGGCCTGTAGTTTTCTTTCTTTGTGACATCTTTGTCTGGTTTTGGTATCAGGGTGATGGTGGCCTCGTAGAATGAGTTTGGGAGTGTTCCTCCCTCTGCTATATTTTGGAAGAGTTTAAGAAGGATAGGTGTTAGCTCTTCTCTAAATGTTTGATAGAATTTGCCTGTGAAGCCATCTGGTCCTGGGCTTTTGTTTGTTGGAAGATTTTTAATCACAGTTTCAATTTCAGTGCTTCTGATTGGTCTGTTCATATTTTCTACTTCTTCTTGGTTCAGTCTCGGCAGGTTGTGCATTTCTAGAATTTGTCCATTTCTTCCAGGTTGTCCATTTGATTGGCATAGAGTTGCTTATAGTAATCTCTCATGATCCTTTGTATTTCTGCAGTGTCAGTTGTTACTTCTCCTTTTTCATTTCTAATTCTATTGATTTGAGTCTTCTCCCTTTTTTTCTTGATGAGTCTGGCTAATGGTTTATCAATTTTGTTTATCTCCTCAAAGAACCAGCTTTTAGTTGTATTGATCTTCGCTATCGTTTCCTTCACTTCCTTTTCATTTATTTCTGATCTGATCTTTATGATTTCTTTCCTTCTGCTAACTTTGGGGGTTTTTTGTTCTTCTTTCTCTAATTGCTTTAGGTGCAAGGTTAGGTTGTTTATTAGAGATGTTTCCTGTTTCTTAAGGTGGGATTGTATTGCTATAAACTTCCCTCTTAGAACTGCTTTTGCTGCATCCCATAGGTTTTGGGTCGTCGTGTCTCCATTGTCATTTGTTTCTAGGTATTTTTTGATTTTCTCTTTGATTTCTTCAGTGATCACTTGGTTATTAAGTAGTGTATTGTTTAGACTCCATATGTTTGTATATTTTACAGATCTTTTCCTGTAATTGATATCTAGTCTCATAGTGTTATGGTCGGAAAATATACTTGATACGATTTCAATTTTCTTAAATTTACCAAGGCTTGATATTTGACCCAAGATATGATCTATCCTGGAGAATGTTCCATGAGCACTTGAGAAAAATGTGTATTCTGTTGTTTTTGGATGGAATGTCCTATAAATATCAATTAAGTCCATCTTGTTTAATGTATCATTTAAAGCTTGTGTTTCCTTATTTATTTTCATTTTGGATGATCTGTCCATTGGTGAAAGTGGAGTGTTAAAGTCCCCTACTATGATTGTGTTACTGTCGATTTCCCCTTTTATGGGTGTTAGCATTTGCCTTAAGTATTGAGGTGCTCCTATGTTGTGTGCAGAAATATTTACAATTGTTGTATCTTCTTCTTGGATCGATCCTTTGATCATTATGTAGTGTCCTTCTTTGTCTCTTCTAATAGTCTTTATTTTAAAGTCTATTTTGTCTGATATGAGAATTGCTACTCCATCTTTCTTTTGATTTCCATTTTCATGGAATATCTTTTTCCATACCCTCACTTTCAGTCTGTATGTGTCCCTAGGTCTGAAGTGGGTCTCTTGTAGATAGCATATATATGGGTCTTGTTTTTGTATCCATTCAGCCAGTCTTTGTCTTTTGTGGGAGCATTTAATCCATTTACATTTAAGGTAATTATCGATATGTATGCTTGTATTCCCATTTTCTTAATTGTCTTGGGTTTTTTATTGTAGGTCTTTTCCTTCTCTTGTGTTTCTTGTGTAGAGAAGATCCTTTAGCATTTGTTGTAAAGCTGGTTTGGTGGTGCTTAAGTCTCTCAGCTTTTGCTTTTCTGTGAAGGTTTTAATTTCTCCATCAAATCTGAATGAGATCCTTGCTGGGTAGAGTAATCTTGGTTGTAGGTTTTTCTCCTTCATCACTTTAAATATGTCCTGCCACTCCCTTCTGGCTTGCAGAGTTTCTGCTGAAAGATCAGCTGTTAACCTTATGGGGATTCCCTTGTGTTATTTGTTGTTTTTCCCTTGCTGCTTTTAAAATGTTTTCTTTGTACTTAATTTTTTTTTTTTTTTTTTGCGGTATGCGGGCCTCTCACTGTTGTGGCCTCCCCCGTTGCGGAGCACAGGCTCCGGACGCGCAGGCTCAGCGGCCATGGCTCACGGGCCCAGCCGCTCCGCGGCATATGGGATCCTCCCAGACCGGGGCACGAACCCGTATCCCCTGCATCGGCAGGCGGACTCTCAACCACTTGCGCCACCAGGGAGGCCCTGTACTTAATTTTTGATAGTTTGATTAATATGTATCTTGGTGTGTTTCTCCTTGGATTTATCCTGTATGGGACTCTCTGTGCTTCCTGGACTTGATTAACTATTTCCTTTCCCATATTAGGGAAGTTTTCAACTATAATCTTCTCAAATATTTTCTCAGTCCCTTTCTTTTTCTCTTCTTCTTCTGGGACCCCTATAGTTTGAATGTTGGTGCGTTTAATGTTGTCCCAGAGGTCTCTGAGACTGTCCTCAGTTCCTTTCATTCTTTTTTCTTTATTCTGCTCTGCAGTAGTTATTTCCACTATTTTATCTTCCAGGTCACTTATCCGTTCTTCTGCCTGAGTTATTCTGCTATTGATTCCTTCTAGAGTATTTTAAATGTCATTTATTGTGTTGTTCATCATTGCTTATTTCCTCTTTAGTTCTTCTAGGCCCTTGTTAAATGTTTCTTGCATTTTCTCTATTCTATTTCCAAGATTTTAGATCATCTTTACTATCATTATTCTCAAATCTTTTTCAGGTAGACTGCCTATTTCCTCTTCATTTGTTATGTCTGGTGGGTTTTTACCTTGCTCCTTTACCTGCTGTGTGTTTTTCTGTCTTCTCATTTTGCTTATGTTACTGTGTTTGGGTTCTCCTTTTTGCAGGCTGCAGGTTCATAGTTCCCATTGTTTTTGGTGTCTATCCCCAGTGGCTAAGGTTGGTTCAGTGGGTTTTGTAGGTTTCCTGGTGGAGAGTACTAGAGCCTATGGTCTGGTGGATGAGGCTACATCTTGTCTTTCTGGTGGGCAGGTGCACGTCTGGTGGTGTGTTTTGGGGCATCTGTGGCCTTATTATGATTTTAGGCAGCCTCTCTGCTAATGGGTGGGGTTGTGTTCCTGTCTTGCTAGTTGTTTGGCATAGGGTGTCCAGCACTGTAGCTTGCTGGTCGTTGAGTGAAGCTGGGTCTTGGTGTTGAGATGGAGATCTCTGGGAGATTTTCGCCATTTGATATTACGTGGAGCTTGGAGGTCTCTTGTGGACCAGTGTCCTGAAGTTGGCTCTCCCACCTCAGAGGCACAGCACTGACTCCTGGGTGGAGCACCAGGAGCCTTTCATCCATACATCTCAGAATAAAAGGAAGAAAAGAAAGAATGATAGAGGATAAAATAATAGAAAGCAAGATAAAATAAAATAAAGTTATTAAAATAAAAAATAATTATTAAGAAAAAAAATTTTTTTAAGAAAACAAACAAAACAAAACAAAAAACACGGACGGACAGAACCGTAGGACAAATGGTAAAAGCAAAGCTATACAGACAAAATCTCACAGAGAAGCATACACATACATACTCACAAAAAGAGGAAAAGGGGAAAAAATAATATATCTTGCTCCCAAAGTCCACCTCCTCAATTTGGGATGATTCGTTGTCTATTCAGGTATTCCACAGATGCAGGGTACACCAAGTTGATTGTGGAGATTTAATCCGCTGGTCCTGAGGCTGCTGGGAGGGACTTCCCTTTCTCTTCTTTGTTCGCACAGCTCCCAGGGTTCAGCTTTGGATTTGGACCCACCTCTGCGTGTAGGTCACCTAAGGGCGTCTGTTCTTCGCTCAGCCAGGACGGGGTTAAAGGAGCAGCTGCTTCGGGGGCTCTGGCTCACTCAGGCCGGGGGGAAGGAGGGGTACGGATGCGGGGTGAGTCTGCGGCGGCAGAGGCCGGAGTAACGTTGCACCAGCCCGAGGCGCGCCATGCGTTCTCCTGGGAAAGTTGTCCCTGGATCCCAGGACCCTGGCAGTGGCGGGCTGCACAGGCTCGCAGGAGGTGAGGTGTGGAGAGTGACCTGTGCTTGCTCACAGCCTTCTTGGTAGTGGCAGCAGCAGCCTTAGCATCTCATGCCCATCTCTGGGGTCCGCGCTGTTAGCCATGGCTCGCGCCTGTTTCTAGAGCTCCTTTAAGCAGCGCTCTTAATCCCCTCTCCTCGCGCACCAGGAAACAAAGAGGGAAGAAAAAGTCTCTTGCCTCTTTGGCAGGTCCAGACTTTTTCCCGGACTCCCTCCCGGCCAGCTATGGCGCACTAGACCCCTTCAGGCTGTGTTCACGCAGCCAACCCCAGCCCTCTCCCTGGGATCTGACCTCCGAAGCTGGAGCCTCAGCTCCCAGCCCCCGCCCACTCCGGCGGGGGAGCAGACAAGCCTCTCGGGCTGGTGAGTGCCAGTCGGCACCGATCCTCTGTGTGGGAATCTCTCCGCTTTTCCCTCTGCACCCCTGTTGCTGCGCTCTCCTCCTCAGCTCCGAAGCTTCCCTCCTCCGCAGCTCCGAAGCTTCCCTCCCCCGCCCCCCGCAGTCTCCGCCCATGAAGGGGCTTCCTAGTGTGTGGAAACCTTTCCTTCTTCACAGCTCCCTCCCACTGGTGCAGGTCCCGTCCCTATTCTTTTGTCTCTGTTTTTTCTTTTTTCTTTTGCCCTACCTAGGTACGTGGGGAGTTTCTTGCCTTTTGGGACATCTGAGGTCTTCTGCCAGCGTTCAGTGGGTGTTCTGTAGGAGTTGTTCCACATGTTGATGTATTTCTGTATTTGTGGGGAGGAAGGTGATCTCCACGTCTTACTCTTCCTCCATCTTTCTCTCTAGCCCCGTAAGACAGTTCTATTGGTTAAATTGCAACTACCTCTGTATAAAGTTAGGTATGTAGAGAGTTCACAGGGCAGACTATGGGAGATTCTCTGCTGTGTTCACTCATGGTCTGAGATTGCTTTAAGAAACAGAATGGTGCTAAGAAACAGAATGGTGCTCTCTCCATTAGTTAATACATCCTTTTCCTATATTGTGGAGCATTTACACAGTGGTTTTATCTTAAGTGTTTGACCTACAAACATTAAGAAAGAAATATCTCATTGTTGTCTGCACTGTGGACTTGTGTTTTTCTGTTTCAGTGAAGAGCTGGCTTGATATGGAGCTGAGGAAGGGACAAGCCTCTCTCTGCTGAGCATCCAGCCTTACATATTTCTTATGTATCTGCCCTGTTTTTCCTCTGAGGATGCATAAGAGAACCCTTATAGCTAATGCATTGAATTATAAATTCAAAATATGTTCTTGATATAGAAGTTATACTTTTTTTTTACAAGTCAGATTCATGAATCATAAATTTGATGTTATAATCCTAATAAATCAGATTAAATCCGACTCTGAGATGCTACATGCCTGGATTCATGATTGCCCCAGGGTCCCGTTTTTTAGAAGTATTCATGGAGTGGAGTTCAGTGTATTGGGTAAATGATGGGAACATACTTCTCAAAGCCTTAGTCCTCATTGGAAAAGTTGGGAAGAAAGATTATTCTCGTGCAATCGTAAGTGGACTGTGACCATCCAAGCATATTTTTATACAAGGTCAATCCCACCAAAAACAACTGAAGAGAATATTAGTAGTCATCAAGAAATCAACAAAAGATTTTAAGCAGCTTTAAAAATATACTTTGCTAGACATTGTGGTGGGATACACAAAATATGACAATATAGACCATCCCTTGTCCTCACGAAAAACTCACAATATAATTGGGGAAAGAAAATGAGTACAGTGTAAACAAATTACCAATGTAAGAGATGAAGAATGTTCAGTTAAATACAGATGATGTCACGAAGCAATACTTGATGGAATGAATAGTAGAAATAACAAATGCTCCAGGAGACTAGAAGAAGGAGATATGGCCATGTACTATCCTGGCCTCCAACATAAATGGAAGAAACATAATTTGAACAGATTCCCCAAGGATTGTTAAGATTTAGACATGTAGTCCAAAGCAGGAAAGGTGTTAAACTGCACAAATGTGAAAGCAGAGAAATTTAAGTGTTAGGTCTAATGATAATAGAAGTTAACTTTTTATTGAATACTTAATAGCTTCCATGTAATATTGATTAACCTTCACCACAGCATATAAGATAAATTTAAGCCATGCAAATGGAAGGGCTTAGTCACTGATTGGATGTAGGAAATAGAGGTGTAGGGAATTGGGAAGAAAACATTGGGAGAAATCACCAATAACCCCATGTCTTCAAACTTCAAAGAATGTATAGATTTAACTGAAATAGGTGTTTCTTGAAAGTGCTGGTTCATGGGGAAGAAAGCACAAGTTGTTTATGAGATGATTTTTAGTGAATTGGAATGAGATGATTCAAAGGGAATTACTCAGTAAGCATTTAGAAATTTGGGACCTAGAATTCCAGAGAGACTGAATTAGAGAAACCAAGAGTTATATGCCCAAGGGAGTAACTGAAGTCACCAGAGTGGGTGTGGGAGCCAAGGGCTGTGGACTTTCCTTGGAGATGTCTTACATCTAGAGGGCAGTGAAACAAAGTGGGATTTCATTCTTCTCATGTAAAGATAACTTATTAATAATCAGCTTTCTCATGATACTGCCCAAATATCCACAAATCCACAAGATAAAAATTAATTTTTAATAGGGACCTTCAGATTAAGGACATCTAGAGAAGACAAAGAAAAAAGCGACTGTAAAATGAGAGTGCTAGGTGTAGAACAAGCAAAATCTGTGAGTTTCATCTTTACTCCAGTGGTTGATGGAGCATGTTTTCAGGTTTTGTGTTGATTCTTTAAGAAGCAGAGAAAGGTATCTCTTAACTGAGATCTGTGTTAATCAAGAAATGGTGTGTTTTTTGACATCTGATGCAACATTTTTAGTAGAGAAGGACTTCAGCTGGTAAATCCAAAATGTGTGTAGATGGTAGGAGAAGCAAAGTGTTCGACTGTATGCATGTGTAAATGTGTATGTGCTTGAGTGTGTGTAGGCTTACATACACACATGCACGTGCACACACACACACACACACACACCACAGTCTTCTCCCTTATTACACCAGGATGGTAATGGATAAGGATGATTTACGATGGCCAAAAATATACAAACTGATACCTAACTTATGTTAGGACAAAAGTGGGGAAAAAAGTACTTAAATCACTAATATTACTTTGAAATGATCACAGAAACGTTTAAAAAGAAAAAGAAGTAGCCATTCTCTTCATTAGTAATATCAGGAGGCGTGCCATGGAACATGAACATGAGTTTATGAGGAATGTGAGGGTTTTGAATAATGCAGGAAATAATGCAGGAAAGGAAAAAAATATCTTCCCTACTGGAGATGTACAGGTACATGTTGATCATGTGCTCTTTTATAAGTCTTTATTTATATCTCAGTTTCTCTTAGAGGATTTTCTACAAGTATCATGAATAACCAAGTTTAGCTGGAATCACTGGCTTACAACAGCTTTTTAAATTTATTTTCTTTAGTTATTAATAGAACCCCACATTTGCAACCTAAATATCGTCTTTGTTTTATTTAGAGAAACAGTAAAGCATCAGAGAGGAAATGAAAACAGACTAAAATAGATCTTCAGAATTTCTTGTTACTTGATTCAGGACAAAACAAGATACCCTTCCCTTCTGACTACGAAGACAAAACTGTCTGTCTTCACTGTCCATTCAGTGAAGGAGAATGATTTTCTCAATATGTAAAGTGAGGAAGGAAAAGATACATAAGGTGAATCGAATCTTAAGTAAGGCCAGAATAAAGAGCACCAAGCCCCACTTAAGTGGATTCATGTATCTAAGCCCCAATGGATTAAAACTTAATGGAACTTTTACAGACATAAAACAGAAAGCAAGCATATTCAAGTGCTTTTGTAGAAACCACTTAGAATAGTATTTTAGCAATGCTGATGTTCAGGGAGAATTTCAGAGCGCTTTGTAGAACAATTCCAGTTGTTTTGACTTTTAAAGATAGTTTAAGAATAAATTCTGGAAAATGAAGATGTCAGGTTTTTTTTTTTTTTGCTAGTGATGAGATACATTTGTCTGCCCTTGTAAATTAGTAAGCATAGGTTCAGTACTTATGGCGTGTAAGACAGGGTTCTGAGCCTGTTGTGAGGGATGCAGAATCTTATCAAATTCTGGACTCCACCTAACCTCAGGGAGCTTCCATCCTAATAAAGGAGTTAACATGCAATTATAATGCAAGTTGGGATTTATTAAGGAGTACAGTAATGATACAGAAAAGGTGCTTTATTATTCAAAGCCTAAGTGATAACTTTGACCTGTGGAAATTTGGATAACTTAACTGTTTGGAGGGTGACAGTTGAGGAGATTTTATTTTAAAAGGTGGAGGAATGGAGGAAACAGTCAAAGCAAAGTATAGAAACAGTATAATATGCCGCAAGCTCATGCATGGAAAACCCAATCTGATTGCAGCACTGTTGTATGCCAGGGAGGCTGGGAAATGTGATTGGCAAAGTCAGTGGGAATTTGACTGGAGACGGTCTTATATGGAATGCAAATTACTGTAAGGCACTAGAGGAGCAGGGAGTGGGAGTCTGGAGACCAGAGTTCCAATCTTGTCTCTGCCATTCACTTACCCAGTGTTCTTGAGAATCATTTGACCTCCCAAGGATGTATGCTTCAACCTGGAAAATTATGGCACCCTGTTGGAAACCAGTGTGTCAGCACACAGTGATTCTATACAGAGTGTTTTTCTTCTAGTTTTGGGGTAGATGACCAAGTTAATGGTTGAACACCAGCTGAAGCAGTTGGCTTGTGTTTAGGAACCATACTTTATAAAGCTTTTGCATCTATAGGTGGAAGAATCATACTCACCCTGATGGAATGCTCACAATATGAGAGATAATTGAGAACCAAAATCTCCCATGGGAATAGTGAATTCCGTTGTATGTCCCAACTAACCCTCATTCTGGGGCATGTGCTGTTTACAATATTCTATCTCTATATGTATGTTGTGTGGGTTTGCTTTTCTTCTTTTTCACAGCACATTTAGCTGAATTTATGTGTTATGTACAATCAGTTTGGCCATCTATCCCAAGAACAGAAACATGGAAACCAAAGTTCTTTATTTTGAAACTCTAGTCAAAGGGCTGCCTCATAATAACTATCAAAACCCCCATATATGTTAAGTGTTCTTGCCACAAGGAAAAAAAAATACCAACTTTGGCTTCTAAAATGAGCCAAAAGGCATTTAACAGTTTCTCCAAGGGAATCAGTTTTCAAATGTGATGGTTTTAAACACGCAGGGAGAGAAAGAGAGCAGAGCCAAAACCCAGTGGCAGTACCTGTCATATATTTTTGGGAGATAGAGGCTGAAAGATGAGGAGAAAAGCAAATGAGAAACTGAATTTCAGACTGATTCTGCTGAATTATAGAAATAGAGAAAACTTGTATTTCTGCGAATGTCTATCACCAGAAGTTACTGTTAACTGAATTCTTTCCATTTTACTCTTTTCTTTTAAACTAATGACGAAACAGGTTGATTCTAGCAACTCACAAAATAATGTTGAATGTGTACTGAACCAACCCAATATTTGACTTACTTTAAATGTATGGATTAACAATTGAAGAAACAGAATTCTCATTACTACAAGGAATTAAAGCTGTGTATTTTCTTTAACTACCAAACGGGAATAAAAAAATCAAATCATCTAACTATTCCATGTACTGTACATGAATTGATATTTCATTTAGATAAAGTCTAGATCACAAATGTTGTTCAACTCTAGTCTTGTGTGACCAAAACAAATTTGTATAATTAAGTATTTTAGGTACTTTAGGATACCAGCGTGATTTCTTCAAATTATCAAATAAAAGTTTAGTTGTCGTTAGTAAAATTTCCAGTATGTCAGTGTTTTAATAACTTATCTACCCATAAGATATTTTAGGGTATCTGTTTCAGACTTCTTTATGGTAAATGTGTCTATATTTGTAAGCTTTAATATGCTAGTTTAAGAATATGTATTAAACAGTTTCTAATTAGAATTTGAAGCAGAAAATCCAAAGATATTTTGCTTAGTTCACCTTTCAATTTAGAAAATACTGCTGGTCAGCTCAGCATTTAGGGAAAATGTGATGCTCTCCAGTTTCATGGATCATTTCAGCCTGCATTTGTACAACAGTTTTGTATAAAACAGCAGCAGTGGGTCCAGCTGATTGTGTTAAACCTAATTATACCCAGAGGAGACCTTTATAGTGAAGGTTAAGAAAGAACAAAATATTACTATAAATTGGAGATCAGCAAGCATTTTCTGTAAATGACTAGGTAGCAAGTATTTTTTTTTAATTCCAGGCAAAATGATTGTTGTCACAACTATCCATCCCTGCCATTATATTACAAAAGCAGCTATAGATATGGCTGCCAATACATTTATGAGCAGGCCTGGCTGTGTTCCAATAAAAATTTGTTTACAAAAACAGGTGTTGAGCTGGGAGCAGTCCTTAGATTGCCAGACCTTGCTGTAGATGACAGACATATACCAAAGTGAGTTCTGAAGAACTTTTGTCCCATGATGTGTTCATGGATGAAAAGGAACTTCTGGTCAACTAACTCCAGGCAACGCCACCTGGAATGCCTCTTTCTTCTTTGATATAAATTCCATGTCATCTTATTGAAGTCTATGAGAAGTCTTGGAATAAAGTGATCCATCTACTTTGGTTAGCTCACTCCTCTCAAACAGATGGAAACTTGGAATTATTCTTATCATATTAACTCTTAAACATATTTGAGAATCTGTGATTTAGAAGCAAGTTTCCAAACTTATAATTTAACTATCTGTATAGATTATCATAGGCATATCTTTATTGAAATCTTGTTAAATTCCCAAGACAACCCACAAACTCTTGTCCACAAAAGTAGCCAGGGTAAAGTCCTAACCTTCTTAACTAATTCTGAGTAATTTTCTGATTATTCTTTTTTTAGGTTCAAATTGTATTACTTCCTGCTAGCAATTTGAGCTATTGGACTTACTCTGCCTTCTTCTAAGTAATTAAATGGCGTTACAGTTTAAGTTGATTCAAGATATATTTACTTTGGGCTTACTTTCTCAGTACATGGATGAATGAGACAGACCTTGTTTCTCCTTTCTGGGCATTTATAATAACAAAGGAGGATAAAGACAAAAGTTATAATACTATATGATAACTGCTCTAATAAGAGAAATTCTGAATGTTGTCAAAGCACGTATGAGAAGTAAAATGATAATTAAGAGGTCAGAGAAGACTTTCAGAGGAAGTTCATCTACGTATAAATTTCAAGCTAGCTACAGAGAAGTGGGGAAGAAGCAGGAACAGAGATAAATAGGCAAGATTGCCAGACCTATCCAGCTGTCATGCAGTATAGCTCTAAGACAGATGTCTGCTGCAGAGATGGGTGGGAGTTTTAATTAAGCAGGTCTTTCCTGATTCTGTAAAGGTATTGAAGGTAAGTGGAAAGTTGGAGAATGTGGCTCTATCGTATTTACATTCTGGTAACATAGCTGTGGCTGAAATGTGGAGAATGGGCCAAAGGGATCTGGGCTGTTCAGATATGGGACTTTTCTTAAGCTGACCTATAGCTTTACCAGGGAATCTGCCATTGGTGACCCATTTCTCACATTCTTCCTTCAGACAGGTAACATGCTGCCCAGCCTCCTATGTTATGTTAAGAAACCAAGAGCCAGAGAATATTTTTTCCTGAAATTATCTGGTTGCTATTAGAAATATTAAACTCTCTTTATTTGGGGATATTGAAAAAATTTAAAGAGTGAATAATAAGTATTTTTAGAAAAATGAAAGGAGACTTTACTACACATTTGTCTTTAGACAAAAGTTGATCCCAAGAGGCCAGCCTGATTGTTGCACCTGAAGGAAATGGTTAACTGTGAAGGCAAACCTGGGCCTTTCGCTTAGCAACAGCAATTAACCTAGAAGAGCTTTCCCTTAAGTCTGTTTTAAGACAACAGAACTGGTGGGCATATAAATATACACAGGAATAATTGCACACCCTGCCTGTCCTTGTTCACCTGCACTGTTCATTTACAAATGCATGAGGTATTTCTGGAAGTTATTCTCAATTAGAATGTAGCATAATGTTCTGTGTACTGAATAACAATGTGTGAAATACGTCCACTTAGCACAGTGAAGTACTTACAAAGATGTGAAGGTTTTTTCTTTTAAAACTCTTTTCTTGTATAGAACAAATTGTTCTGTGTTGACAACTGGACCCTGAGATATCCCGTGTGTTTATATATATACACACACATATATGTGTGTGTTTGTATACATATGTGTGTATATATATAGTATGTATGTCACAATCATAATATATATTCACAATCAGATATATATATAATGTATATGACTTATATACTGTTTCTATATTTTATTCTGGCTAGTTAACATTGCTCAGAAATGCAACTTCTTTTTTTTTTATTTTTTTTAATTTTTTTTTTATTTTACAAATTTAATCAGTTATACATATACATATGTTCCCATATCCCCTCCCTTTTGCGTCTCCCTCCCACCCTCCCTATCCCACCCCTCCAGACAGTCACAAAGAACCGAGCTGATCTCCCTGTGCTATGCGGCTGCTTCCCACTAGCTATCTACCTTACGTTTGGTAGTGTATATATGTCCATGCCGCTCTTTCACTTTGTCACAGCTTACCCTTCCCCCTCCCCATATCCTCAAGTCCATGCTCTAGTAGGTCTGTGTCTTTATTCCTGTCTTACTCCTAGGTTCTTGATGACATTTTTTTTCTTAAATTCCATATATATGTGTCAGCATACAGTATTTGTCTTTCTCTTTCTGACTTACTTCACTCTGTATGACAGACTCTAGGTCCATCCACCTCATTACAAATAGCTCAATTTCATTTCTTTTTATGGCTGAGTAATATTCCATTGTGTATATGTGCCACATCTTCTTTACCCATTCATCCGATGATGGACACTTAGGTTGTTTCCATCTCCGGGCTATTGTAAATAGGGCTGCTATGAACATTTTGGTACATGTCTCTTTTTGAATTATGGTTTTCTCAGGGTATATGCCCAGTAGTGGGATTGCTGGGTCATATGGTAGTTCTATTTGTAGTTTTTTAAGGAACCTCCATACCGTTCTCCATAGTGGCTGTACCAATTCACATTCCCACCAGCAGTGCAAGAGTGTTCCCTTTTTTCCACACCCTCTCCAGCATTTATTGTTTCTAGATTTTTTGATGATGGCCATTCTGACTGGTGTGAGATGATATCTCATTGTAGTTTTGATTTGCATTTCTCTAATGAGTAAAGATGTTGAGCATCCTTTCATGTGTTTGTTGGCTGTCTGTATATCTTCTGTGGAGAAATGTCTATTTAGGTCTTCTGCCCATTTTTGGATTGGGTTGTTTGTTTTTTTGCTATTGAGCTGCATGAGCTGCTTATAAATTTTGGAGATTAATCCTTTGTCAGTTGCTTCATTTGCAAATATTTTCTCCCATTCTGAGGGTTGTCTTTTGGTCTTGTTTATGGTTTCCTTTGCTGTGCAAAAGCTTTGAAGTTTCATTAGGTCCCATGTGTTTATTTTTGTCTTTATTTCCATTTCTCTAGGAGGTGGGTCAAAAAGGATCTTGCTGTGATTTATGTCATAGAGTGTTCTGCCTATGTTTTCCTCTAGGAGTTTGATAGTGTCTGGCCTTACATTTAGGTCTTTAATCCATTTTGAGCTTATTTTTGTGTATGGTGTTAGGGAGTGATCTAATCTCATACTTTTACATGTCCCTGTCCAGTTTTCCCAGCACCACTTATTGAAGAGACTGTCCTTTCTCCACTGTACATTCCTGCCTCCTTTATCAAAGATAAGGTGACCATATGTCCGTGGGTTTATCTCTGGGCTTTCTATCCTGTTCCATTGATCTATCTTTCTGTTTTTGTGCCAGTACCATACTGTCTTGATTACTGTAGCTTTGTAGTATAGTCTGAAGTCAGGGAGCCTGATTCCTCCAGCTCCATTTTTCGTTCTCAAGATTGCTTTGGCTATTCGGGGTCTTTTGTGTTTCCATACAAATTGTGAAATTTTTTGTTCTAGTTCTGTGAAAAATGCCATTGGTAGTTTGATAGGGATTGCATTGAATCTGTAGATTGCTTTGGGTAGTAGAGTCATTTTCAAAATGTTGATTCTTCCAATCCAAGAACATGGTACATCTCTCCATCTATTTGTATCATCTTTAATTTCTTTCATCAGTGTCTTATAATTTTCTGCACACAGGTCTTTTGTCTCCTTAGGTAGGTTTATTCCTAGATATTTTATTCTTTTTGTTGCAATGGTAAATGGGAGTGTTTCCTTGATTTCACTTTCAGATTTTTCATCATTAGTATATAGGAATGCCAGAGATTTCTGTGCATTAATTTTGTATCCTGCAACTTTACCAAATTCATTGATTAGCTCTAGTAGTTTTCTGGTAGCATCTTTAGGATTCTCTATGTATAGTATCATGTCATCTGCAAACAGTGACAGCTTTACTTCTTCTTTTCCAATTTGGATTCCTTTTATTTCCTTTTCTTCTCTGATTGCTGTGGCTAAAACTTCCAAAACTATGTTGAATAAGAGTGGTGAGAGTGGGCAACCTTGTCTTGTTCCTGATCTTAGTGGAAATGGTTTCAATTTTTCACCATTGAGGACGATGCTGGCTGTGGGTTTGTCATATATGGCCTTTATTATGTTGAGGAAAGTTCCCTCTATGCCTACTTTCTGCAGGGCTTTTATCATAAATGGGTGTTGAATTTTGTCAAAAGCTTTCTCGGCATCTATTGAGATGATCATATGGTTTTTCTCCTTCAGTTTGTTAATATGGTGTATCACGTTGATTGATTTGCATATATTGAAGAATCCTTGCATTCCTGGAATAAACCCCACTTGATCATGGTGTATGATCCTTTTAATGTGTTGTTGGATTCTGTTTGCTAGTATTTTGTTGAGGATTTTTGCATCTATGTTCATCAGTGATATTGGCCTGTAGTTTTCTTTCTTTGTGACATCCTTGTCTGGTTTTGGTATCAAGGTGATGGTGGCCTCGTAGAATGAGTTTGGGAGTGTTCCTCCCTCTGCTATATTTTGGAAGAGTTTGAGAAGGATAGGTGTTAGCGCTTCTCTAAATGCTTGATAGAATTCGCCTGTGAAGCCATCTGGTCCTGGGCTTTTGTTTGTTGGAAGATTTTTTATCACAGTTTCAATTTCAGTGCTTGTGATTGGTCTGTTCATATTTTCTATTTCTTCCTGATTCAGTCTTGGCAGGTTGTGCATTTCTAAGAATTTGTCCATTTCTTCCAGGTTGTCCATTTTATTGGCATAGAGTTGCTTATAGTAATCTCTCATGATCTTTTGTATTTCTGCAGTGTCACTTGTTACTTCTCCTTTTTCATTTCTAATTCTATTGATTTGAGTCTTCTCCCTTTTTTTCTTGATGAGTCTGGCTAATGGTTTATCAATTTTGTTTATCTTCTCAAAGAACCAGCTTTTAGTTTTATAGATCTTTGCTATCGTTTCCTTCATTTCTTTTTCATTTATTTCTGATCTGATTTTTATGATTTCTTTCCTTCTGCTAACTTTGGGATGTTTTTGTTCTTCTTTCTCTAATTGCTTTAGGTGCAAGGTTAGGTTGTTTATTCGAGATGTTTCCTGTTTCTTAAGGTGGGATTGTATTGCCATAAACTTCCCTCTTAGAACTGCTTTTGCTGCATCCCATAGGTTTTGGGTCGTCGTGTCTCCATTGTCATTTGTTTCTAGGTATTTTTTAATTTCCTCTTTGATTTCTTCAGTGATCACTTCGTTATTAAGTAGTGTGTTGTTTAGCCTCCATGTGTTTGTATGTTTTACAGCTCTTTTCCTGTAATTGATATCTAGTCTCATAGCATTGTGGTCGGAAAAGATACTTGATACAATTTCAGTTTTCTTAAATTTACCAAGGCTTGATTTGTGACCCAAGATATGATCTATCCTGGAGAATGTTCCATGAGCACTTGAGAAAAATGTGTATTCTGTTGTTTTTGGATGGAATGTCCTATAAATATCAATTAAGTCCATCTTGTTTAATGTATCATTTAAAGCTTGTGTTTCCTTATTTATTTTCATTTTGGATGACCTATCCATTGGTGAAAGTGGGGTGTTAAAGTCCCCTACTATGATTGTGTTACTGTCGATTTCTCCTTTTATGGCTGTTAATATTTCCCTTATGTATTGAGGTGCTCCTATGTTGGGTGCATAAATATTTACAATTGTTATATCTTCTTCTTGGATTGATCCCTTGATCATTATGTAGTGTCCTTCTTTGTCTCTTCTAGTAGTCTTTATTTTAAAGTCTATTTTGTCTGATATGAGAATTGCTACTCCAGCTTTCTTTTGGTTTCCATTTGCATGGAATATCTTTTTCCATCCCCTTACTTTCAGTCTGTATGTGTCTCTAGATCTGAAGTGGGTCTCTTGTAGACAGCATATATATGGGTCTTGTTTTTGTATCCATTCAGCCAGTCTGTGTCTTTTGGTGGGAGCATTTAGTCCATTTACATTTAAGGTAATTATTGATATGTATGTTCCTATTCCCATTTTCTTAATTGTTTTGGGTTCATTATTGTAGTTCTTTTCCTTCTGTTGTGTTTCTTGCCTAGAGAAGTTCCTTTAGCATTTGTTGTAAAGCTGGTTTGGTGGTGCTGAACTCTCTCAGCTTTTGCTTGTCTGTAAAGGTTTTAATTTCTCCATCAAATCTGAATGAGATCCTTGCTGGGTAGAGTAATCTTGGTTGCAGGTTTTTCTCCTTCATCACTTTAATTATGTCCTGCCACTCCCTTCTGGCTTGTAGAGTTTCTGCTGAGAGATCAGCTGTTATCCTGATGGGGATTCCCTTGTGTGTTATTTGTTGTTTTTGCCTTGCTGCTTTTAATATGATTTCTTTGTGTTTAATTTTTGACAGTTTGATTAATATGTGTCTTGGTGTATTTCTCCTTGGATTTATTCTGTATGGGACTCTCTGTGCCTCCTGGACTTGATTAACTATTTCCTTTCCCATATTAGGGAAGTTTTCAACTATAATCTCTTCAAATATTTTCTCAGTCCCTTTCTTTTTCTCTTCTTCTTCTGGAACCCCTATAATTCGAATGTTGGTGCGTTTAATGTTGTCCCAGAGGTCTCTGAGACTGTCCTCTGTTCTTTTCATTCTTTTTTCTTTATTTTGCTGTGCAGCAGTTATTTCCACTATTTTATCTTCCACGTCACTTATCCGTTCTTCTGCCTCAGTTATTCTGCTATTGATCCCATCTAGAGTATTTTTTATTTCATTTATTGTGTTTTTAATCGATGCTTGATTCATCTTTAGTTCTTCTAGGTCCTTGTTAACTGTTTCTTGCATTTTGTCTATTCTATTTCCAAGATTTTGGATCATCTTTACCATCATTATTCTGAATTCTTTTTCAGGTAGACTGCCTATTACCTCTTCATTTGTTAGGTCTGGTGGGTTTTTATCTTGCTCCTTCTCCTGCTGTGTGTTTTTCTGTCTTCTCATTTTGCTTATGTTACTGTGTTTGGGGTCTCCTTTTTGCAGGCTGCAGGTTCGTAGTTCCCGTTGTTTTTGGTGTCTGTCCCCAGTGGCTAAGGTTGGTTTAGTGGGTTGTGTAGGCTTCCTGGTGGAGGGGACTAGTGCCTGTGTTCTGGTGGATGAGGCTGGATCTTGTCTTTCTGGTGGGCAGGTCCACGTCTGGTGGTGTGTTTTGGGGTGTCTGCAGACTTTTTATGATTTTAGGCCACCTCTCTGCTAATGGGTGGCGTTGTGTTCCTGTCTTGCTAGTTGTTTGGCATAGGGTGTCCAGCACTATAGCTTGCTGGTTGTTGAGTGAAGCTGGGTGCTGCTGTTGAGATGGAGATCTCTGGAAGATTTTCGCTGTTTGATATTGTGTGGAGCTGGGAGGTCTCTTGTGGACCAGTGTCCTGAAGTTGGCTCTCCCACCTCAGAGGCACAGCACTGACTCCTGGCTCCTCAATTTGGGATGATTTGTTGTCTATTCATGTATTCCACAGATGCAAGGTACATCAAGTTGATTGTGGAGCTTTAATCCGCTGCTTCTGAGGCTGCTGGGAGAGGCTTCCCTTTCTCTTCTTTGTTCTCACAGCTCCTGGGTCTCAGCTTTGGATTTGGCCCCGCCTCTGCGTGTAGGTCGCTGGAGGGCGTCTGTTCTTCGCTCAGACAGGACAGGGTTAAAGGAGCAGCCTCTTCGGGGACTCTGGCTCACTCAGGCCGGGCGGGAGGTAGGGGGACGGAGTGCGGGGCGAGCCTGCAGCGGCAGAGGTCGGCGTGATGTTGCACCAGCCCGAGGCGTGCCGTGCGTTCTCCCAGGGAAGCCGCCCCTGGATCCCGGGACCCCGGCAGTGGCAGGCTGCACAGGCTCCCGGAAGGGCGGTGTGGACAGTGACCTGCGCTCGCACACAGGCTTCTTGGCGGCGGCAGCAGCAGCCCCAGCGTCCCACGCCCGTCTCTGTGCTCCGCGCTTTCAGCCGCGACTCGCGCCCGTCTCTGGAGCTCCTTTACGCGGCGCTCTTAATCCCCTCTCCTCGCGCACCAGGAAACCAAGAGGGAAGAAAAAGTCTCCTGCCTCTTCGGCAGCTCCAGAGTTTTCCCGGATTCCCTCCCGGCTAGCTGTGGCACATTAGCCCCCTTCAGGCTGAGTTCTCGCCGCCAGCCCCAGTCCTCTCCCTGCGCTCTGACCGAAGCCCGAGCCTCAGCTCCAGCGCCGCCCGCCCCGGCGGGGGAGCAGACAATCCTTTCCGGCTGGTGAGTGCCGCTCGGCCCTGCCCCTCTGTGCGGGAATCTCTCCGCTTTGCCCTACCCAGGTATGTGGGGAGTTTCTTGCCTTTTGGGAGGTCTGGGGTCTTCTGCCAGCGTTCAGTAGGTGTTCTGTAGGAGTTGTTCCACGTGTAGCTGTATTTCTGGTGTATCCGTGGGGAGGAAGGTGATCTCCGCGTCTTACTCTCAGAAATGCAACTTCTAACGTCCAAACTGAAGGGTCTGTGGAGTTCTGTGGTTTTAATGGAGGATCAGTTGTTAAAAAGTAGTGGGACAAAGCCATGGGTTAAGGTTTTGGGGATTCGGATCAAAGAGGGGCTTCCTTGGAGTCCCTATTAATATCAACAAAACAGAAGCAATACATTTCTCCTCTTGATTATTTTCCTGGTTTCTCTGAGCATGCTCATCGTGGCTCCAGACTCATTCCTCCATTGTGTGAACTCAGGAGAAAGTAGCATCTCTTGGGCGGAATTGGTGCCAGAGCTTTGAAGTAACACAAGTCTGTCATTACAACCTGATGCATTTCCACTACCATTGCTACCGCCCCACTTGAGGGCTTACTGTGAGCTAGGAACATAGTTAAAGTACATACAAAAATATTCATTTTTGATTAGGAAAATCTGCCTTCTTGCACTCAGCTAGACACTTGGAAGGCTATTTCATTGTATTTATGCAGGTTATCCTTTCTCATCCTTCAAGATTCCTGGTTCCCAAGTAGTTTTTGGTTTTCCTCTAGCAGAGCTTCTCTAAGGTAACTTGAGGTACAGTCTGAGCCTGAAATGTGATGCTAGCGAGGGTCAGATGAGAACTTACATATACTTACAGTAATATACACGTAGGCAGCAGGAGGACATAGTTCATCAAGTTTCTTCCTACACTTGAAAATACTTTCCTGAAACTTGCAGCTGAGGTGTAGTAAGTGAAGGGCTGGGAGGCAATAATATAAAAACTTGAACTGTGTGCAGGAATACACTTTAACATAGGTCATGGACTTGAATTTTCCTAAGTAACTACAACTATTTAGATCATTCTTTTGTTGTTTGCCTCATCTCTGAAATAACCTCAGAGTTGAAGTTATCACTTACTAGAATTATATTCTCAAAAATGTTTTCATAGATAATTCAACTATGTCTTAGTTTCCATAGGTAAATAGAATTGCTACATTTTGTTTTACCAACAGCAGACCTAGACTGCTAATTTAGGGAGGAAGTTTGATGTCATGAAAAAAATATGATATAGTATTACAAGTATTCCCATCTTCATACTTTTGTCTCTTTACATAGATCTCACATGTCATTGCAAAGAGCTCACAGTGATACTAAATTAAAAGTTTAGGGAAAACCTGGGTGTTGTGTTTTTAGCATACAAGAAGTAAAGAATTCTGGCTTTATTTTTTCTTCATTAAGAAAAGCAGAGTAAACTTTTTTCTTCATACCTTAACTTGTCTGTTCAGCAGTCTAATTTCAATTAAATTGGAAGAAAGTCAGTATTGTCAAGATGGATTGCAGCCTGGGCATCCAGACATTTTTTTTTTTCCTACATCATTTTTCCCCTGACCAATGTGTCTCCTGTGAGCACACTTTAATGATCATTGAACTTTCTCTAGAAGTGATGTGGCGTACCTAAATATAACGTCTAAACTGGCATTATGTGTGCACATATCTTTCAAGGAGGATAAATCCACTGTTATAAAAACCAAAAATGGATTTTTTTTTCAAAATTTTACTCTCAGGCTAGGAAATAGTTGATGCAGTATTAGCTTTATTTTGAAATAATTATAGGAAAGTTACAAAAAGGGCTACAGAGTTCCTTTTCACTCCGGTTTTCCTAGTGTTAACATCTTACATGGCCATAATATAGTGATCAAAAGCAGAAAAGTGACATTGGTACCATTCAGTTAATGAAACGGCAAGCCTTATTTAAAGTTCACCAGTTTTTCTACTAATGTCCTCTTTCTCTTCCAAGATCTAATCCAAACTCCCACCTTGTTTGCAATATTCATTTCTTTGTACTGTCCTTTAATTCATGACAATTCCTTAGTCTTTCCTTTGGTGATCTTGACACTTTTGAAGACTGCTGGTCAGTTATGTTCTAGCACCTTACTCAACTGTCTGGTGTTTTCTCATGATCACACTGAGCTTAGGCATTCTTTGCAAGGAGACCACACACGAATACTTTGTCCCCCTCAGTGCTCCATGGCAGAGGGGACTTGAGGCCAATATGAATTGGCACTGGTGATGTCAGCCTTGATCACTTGGTTAAGAGGGAGTTGGCTAAGTTTCCTCATGTCAAATTATTCTTTTCCCCCGAGTCTTAGCTTTAGACAAAGACGCATGTATTTATTCTTAATTTGCTAAGTATTGTATACTCCCTATACTCTTTTATACCTCAGTTTCCCTGCCTAAAAATTATAATACTGGAACCTAACCCTCATCCCAAACAGTGTAGACTTAATACACTGTCCTTTGGAGATTCTCAGATAAAAGCCACTTTATAACTGGAAATGATCACTCTATCACATTTTAAATAAGAACATAAGTAGAATGGTTAAAGTAGATTGGCCGCATGTGCTCATCTCACACCCAGAACTACAGGGACATCTGCTCTATATGTGACAGGCCAGGCCTGAAATCTCATTCCCTGAGAACCAACTAATGTTTGCTCAATTTGGCCTAAGTCAGCCTGATTAAACAAAGAGCACACTGATGACTTTCTACCTATTTTGACTATTAAACTAACTGATGAATAACCATGCATTGATAAGGGCTATAAAAACATTTTTTTAAACTGTCACATTTGCAATTTCTGCTGTTCTTATAAGGCGGGAAAGTGTCCCTTGGCATGCTAATGATTCTGGATCCATATGCAATAATTCAGTCTCATTAGTTTGTATCTGATGATGACATATCCCCACCAATGCAGAGAAAGGCATCCTTCACACACAGGTTTACCAGCCTCTATTTTTCTTTTGGAATATCACCACTATCCGCCCTGATACAATATGCTGAGAAGAAGTTAGCCACTTACAGGTCTAAGAGAAAGCAGTGGAAGGAATACCAAAGAAGTAACTGACTCACTTGCCTCTCCAAGCCTCACTTTCTTCTTTGACAAACGGGAATAATGATATACCTACCTCTTCAAGTTACTGTGAGGATTACATAGTTCATGTAAAATCTTTGGATAGTAACAGATGTAGTATGTACTCAAGAAAAAAGCTTGTCGTTTTCTCTCTCTATCATCTTTCATGCCTGAGATACAGATCAGGGTGCAAAAAAATAAAAGAAAAGAAGAAAACGGAGGCAAGCACTTGCTTAAATAGTTTTGTATAATATGCAGTGGATTTCTGGAAAACTATTCGATACCAAAGAAGAATTCAAAAGAGTTTGTCAGATGATCTGGAAACGTCCTATCATCTGCATGCAGTCCTAGACCAAATGACAATGATGCCGAGGTGTGCCTATAGGAATTTAGCTTATTCTTCAAGAAAATGAGTTCCATGGGCAGATAAACTGGAAAGTGCACTAGAATGCAAACTCCATGACAACAGGACTTTGTCTACTGTGACATCAAGGGTCTAACATACTGTGTTTATTCATCAAATTTTATTTAGATAATGTTCCAATATATTTATTTCTATAAATAATAGCAAGGATCTAGAATGTACAATTTGTTTACCATTTCGTGAGATGGCAGGCTATGAATATAAATCCTGTTTTACCACTTCACTAAAGAGTAGGGTAGTTTCATGTCCCACACTCCACTTAGACTTCTAAGCTTCCCCTAGGTAAGACAAAGTCCATGTTAAGACTGTCTTAGAGTGCTAACCATTTTACATGCATTAGCTCACATACTTTCCCTATACACTTCTGATGTAGATGGCAGTCTCCATCTTATAGACAAAAAATTGGAGCATCCAAATAACTTTTCCAAAACATTTCAGGCATTGGATATAGAAAACCAAGATTTGAATGTAGGTCTGTTTCCAAAGGTCATATACACTCTTGATTCTTACTGACACACTTACCTGGTTGTCCACTGTTACAAGCCCCCCTAGAGCACTGTGTTATTTATACCGCCAGTAGAATAAAATAAGCTCCATGAGGGCAGACTTTGTGTGTCTTATTCACTTCTGTATCATGTGGCATGTCAATTAGTAGAAATTTAGTTAATAATTTGTGAGTGAAGTACAGAGGATAAATGATTTTAGCCTGTTTATTTTTTATAGCCTGTCATAATTTGTGCATTTATGTTTGCAGTCTTATTTCTACTTCTGATTAAGTAGGTACAGACTCTTTTTTAGGCTACCACCTATCTGATTTGGCTGTCCAAGCAATCAGCAAGCTGTGCATAGTGATGAATATACTGGTAGCTTTACTTCCCCACTAAGTGCATCCAAGTAAAAGCTCTGAAAGTCACATGGTTCTTTCCACTTTAAATCTGACACCTAATATATTAGGTATTAGAGTGTTTTGTGCTTACCTTTAGCTCTTCTTTGGTTTAGGTGATTAAAAAATGCCTGTTGCTGTCTGTATGTGCAACATGCTTCATTACCAGTGATTTATGTGGGAGTTTAGCAGAATTGGCACTCTGCAGCACACCAGTGGGCAGAAGGAAAACAAACGTGAGATGATTGCTAAGAATGCTTCTTTCCTGCTCTGTTGGTAGCAGCCTTAAAAAAGTTTGCAGAGTTTACTTCCCATTACCCAGAAAGCAAGACTAAGACTGGCGTCTCTGGGAAATGTCATTTCCCCCACCCCCAAATTCCCCAGGTTCCTCCACGCACTCTGCTCTGATGCTCAGGAGGGAATGCAATGGGTCATGGGTTTTTCCCCTTTGTCACAGTGAGCTTCCTGCATCCATGTGTCTCCTGAAGCCAGGTGCTTCCACTGCTTGTCCCCCTTCTTTTCCCAACAAGTTTACCTTCTCAAAGCCATGCTCAACTTTTTTAGCAGAATCCAACTAAAGAGATTTTCTCTTATATTCCTTTCAACAACCCTGAATCATCACCGTCACTTTGCTGAAGAGAAAAGTAAGACTAACCTAGGTTAAATGACTTGCCCAAGGACAACATCTAAATGGTAGAGCTGGGATTTAAAGCTGGCTTGTGTGATTCTAAAGCTGATGTTTTCAACCACCATAGGGAAGGCAAATAAGTTTTTATGTTACTTATAAACCGTATTGATTTTGTTGTGCCTGCTTGAAATGCTACCTGGAAAAGATTATGGGACTGCCCTTGGGCTAAGTGGGAGAAGGTGCCATGCTCAGTTAGCAGTGCTTTCCCTGGGAAGGGGCCATGGAGGTGCCGTGTCTTTTCCTGTCTTCTGCTATGGTCTACTTTTGTTCTCATTTCTGTTGTACTGAGAGTATACTAATATGGGAATGATATTCTAAAGGGAAGATGAAGTATCAGAGAAGCAGTCTAAATAAGAGGAAGAAAAAACATGTATCTTATACATACTACAGTTAATAAGCCTGTGTTATAACTATTTGGGAGAATTTCAGAAGAATGGATCTATACTCTGAAGTTAAACTTTTAGGGTTGCTTTCTAGGGTGATGGAAATATTCTACATCTTGGTGGTATAGTAGTGATATGACTACATACATTTTTGAAATCTCATTAAACTTTACACTAAAAAGAATGCCTATCAGTGTATGTAAAATATACTTCAGTAAACTTCTGGGGAATATATTCAGAGTTTATGTCCTATCTCCATTACTTCTCAGCTCTAACTAAAGACAACATACTTAACCTTTAAAATGATATTGTTGTCTACTTAAAGTGTTAAAGAGTATATGTGTTAATACTTAATAAGGGACTACTACATAATAAGTGCTTCGTAAGGGATATCTATTATTTATCATCTCCTGAGTTATTTCATATTACATTCTACCATTACTTTGCCTCCAACGTTGTTTAATCACATATCCTTTTATGTTGCTTTTTAATTACATCTGTTGTATTGGAAACTCACAAATATGTAAGTTTCATATATGAATAATTGCATAATATATTTAATTATATCTTTGAATGCAAGGCTTTTCTGTTTTCATCTAAAGGGTGCTAGAACACGAACCATATCTGTTTGTTTTTCAACTGAAATGTAAAAGTGTTCATTATCTACATGTCCTATATAAGTACTTATTAAAGCTGATGGGCGGGGCCTCCCTGGTGGCGCAGTGGTTAAGAGTCCGCCTGCCGATGCAGGGGATACGGGTTCGTGCCCCGGTCTGGGAGGATCCCATATGCCGCGGAGCGGCTGGGCCCGTGAGCCATGGCCGCTGGGCCTGCGCATCCGGAGCCTGTGCTCCGCAACGGGAGAGGCCACAACAGTGAGAGGCCCACATACCGCAAAAAAAAAAAAAAAAAAAAAAAAAGCTGATGGGCTACAAAGTGTGTTTGAACATAATGAAAGCATTAGATATGGTAGAATGTTTAGAATGAATCTGTAATATATACTTAGCAAATAAAGAGGAAATTATTAAGTCTTAAAAAACCCAACTATTACAGAAAGGAAACATAAGCAGTTTACTCTGGGACTCAGTTGAAAAATTATTAACCAAATTAAATGATGTAACTAAATTTGGACAACAGTGGAACCAGGTGTTTGTGTGTGTGTTGTGTATGTGTGACTGTCATTGGGAGTGATTATATGAGAAAGCTGAATTACTGTCATCCATAAGAGAAGCTAATAATACATAAGACCCCCAAATCAAGATATAGTATTATAAGCATTTTTTTTGTGAAGATTGCGATACATATCAGAAAGGCAACCTATTTTCCTTGGGAAGCAGTTATCTGAGGGGAGTAGGAGTAGGTATTTAAGCTATGTTTATGTATTGCTTTAATAAAAGTAAAAATTAAATACAGCTTTGGAAAGTAGTACGGTAAGTGATTACCTGGTGGAGACTATGAATGGTGAATATGTATTTGTGGCCTGGGATTACATTGCAGTAACGGCACCATACATAGAACTTAAAAGCAGTGTATCTCAGACAACTTTGACGCATGAGAAGGGGATATCATCTGAGAAATTGTGAGATGTCTAATTGGTAATGACAAAGGCAGAGTGACCACCATTCATTTATTGAATTAAGTCTTTTGAATATACATCGTTTTTCCGATGTAATGATGCAACAGGACTTAAACGATTTTTAGAAACAGGCTGATCCAGACCACTTTTATTGGTAAAGAAACTTGCCCAGCAAGTAAATAACAGCACTGAGCTACGAACCCAGTTGTTCTGAATCTCAATCCAGTGATCTTTTGAAATAACACACTTTAATTATTGCAATGACTTCAGTTCTTGTTTTTAAGATGGTCTCCTGAGTAGCAAAGTGTAAAGGTCTAACATCAAAGGAGAATAAGGTTTTATAAGGAGAAAATTTGTTGAGAAAGTGGTAGTGCATATATATTCTAAGAAACTTTAATATGGGATTTTTATAAATAGTGTGTAGAATTCTTTTGGCTCTCAGAATGTCTAAAAGATATCCTTCAGTGACTGAGTTGATAAGATGTTGGCTAGCTGGCTTTTATGCCAGAGTGTGTCTTAATGTAATCATCATATTTCTGGTTAGAATTGCTACAAGTGGCAGACACCATTTTGCCTAGAAAGCCTTTAAAAATGGGGTTAATTGTCCCCATTTAGCTGACCCTCTGTCCTCAAAGTCCTCTATAATATCTTATGATGGAAATAGAGTCCCAGTCAGCCACTGAGTAGCTGGGTACCATCTACATAAGGAATTCCATCTCATGTGTGCCTACCTGTTGGTTAATAAGTGCAGTTTTCCAAATGTATTATCCAGTCCCTTTTATATCTTCTTTACACTGTCCTCTTAATACTTTCAGATGCTTGGGACAAGCAATCCAAAGAGAAACCAAGCAACACATATTTTTTCACATTCCTGGCAGACTACTTATTTCAGTCTCCACTGAAGTAGGGAAGACCTCAAGGAAATAGACATGGAAATATGTTTCTTGTAGAAGATAGAGTAAAAAGCTGGTACAAGGAGAAAGTCTATTAAGCTAATTTGATTGCTGTGAATTTTCATTATCCAAGAAGAACCTGTAGACCAGATACCATAAGGATAGAAAGTATAGTTTATTTGTACCCCTAAGTTGGCATATAAACTAGGTTATATAGTCAGTAATCTTTTCTACCCAGCTGAGTTGTCATCCTTTTGTGGGCAGAGGCCTTGACCTTGACTCTTTGCATTCTGCATATTACCATTTGAATAATGAGCACTCAATAAATATCTGTTGACTGACTGAATATTAAGATTTGACTATATGCCGTTTTCCCTTGAAATGATTGTCAGGTTGCTTTCTGAGGAAGCTGAATGTGTCTCCTGCTTTCAGTTCTGCTCACTGCTTCCTTGCCATTATGATTGACTGCACCGCTTATTAGTTAATTGTAGAGTTAGAAAATGCTCAACTATACACTGGGAACTGTGGATGATCCTTTTTAAAATTCTTGCCTTAAGAATGGCTGCATCCTAAATAATAATTAGGAAGAAAACAAATGTTCCTGTTGTTCTTACATTTAGAGGGAAAGAAGCATTCCCAGCTGTGCTCTCACAAGGAGTTCTGAATTCACACTAGTGAAATGCAGTCCTCTGACAAGGGCTCAGCTCTGAAATCCATGCTCTACTTTGCGTTATGAATATTATGCAGATTCTGTACCTCTCCTCCCTGGTATCTGGCTTCTATTCTGCAGAAGCACAACATGAAAAGCAGAGTTAGAAGGGTTACCACCAGAACTTTATGTCACCCCTTTAAAGACACATTGCTTTATTTACATTTCTGTTGCTGTGGTAGAAAAGAGCACAGTACTTGAAGTATGAAGACCTAGATCTGAATACTGCTCTGATGATTTCTAGATGTTTGACCTTGAACAAGTTCCATTCATAGTCTAATTTCCAAGATTATAATTTTAAAGAGGATTAGTGATACCTGACCTCCAGGGTTGTGATGAAGGTTAAATAAGAAGGGAATGTAGGGCTTCCCTGGTGGCGCAGTGGTTGAGAGTCCACCTGCCGGTGCAGGGGACACGGGTTCGTGCCCCGGTCCGGGAAGATCCCACATGCTGCAGAGCGGCTAGGCCCGTGAGCCATGGCTGCTGAGCCTGCGCGTCCGGAGCCTGTGCTCCGCAACGGGAGAGGCCACAGCAGTGAGATGCCCACGTACTGCAAAAAAAAAAAAAAAAAAAAAAAGAAGGGAATGTAAAAAGTACGTAGTAGATCCATGAAAGATGTTAAATTTATTCTTTCATTTACATACTATTTATTGACTGCCTGCTCTGTGCCATGTAATTCTCCATGAGCCTCTTAAATACCTATGAAAAAACAAATATTACTACCTTTGTAAAGTTTAAAATCTCGGAGGGGATTTGAATTAGAATCTACACAATAAGAATAATTGATATTCACTTTCAAAACATAGATCACTTAAATCTTACAACCACGTGTGAGAAAGATAGGGCTCATGGTATGAGTCCCAAACTATAGATAAGCAAATATGTTTACAAAGGTTGTGGCTTCCCCAAAATTGATAACCAGTGGCAAAACCAAGAAGAAATAACTCAATTCACTTAATTCCAAATCCAGTGTTTTCCCACTCTGTCTTAATGCCATGAGGTTTTGAAAAATGTGGTGAATATTGGAAGAATACTTCATAATTAGAGTTCACCTGTTGAGCAGAGGAGACAAGCAATGGGGAAAAGAGGTATTCTCTGTTTCTGGGGATTGCATGTAAAGCAGATCCCCATACAGGGAAACCAAGTTTATTCAGAACTTCCCCCTGTTTAAAGTTATTTCCACCCTCTCCTAGTCTTCAGATTCAGGTCCAAACTCTTTCATATACATTCAAGGCTGTTTGGGGATCAGATACCTGGCTTAGGCAGTGCTGTACTATGTTTAGCAAGGGTGGCTACTAAGTGTCAAGGCCCTGACCTTGGTGCCTTCCATACCCTCTCACTAATCCTTACAGTAAGCCTGGATGATGGGTATTCTTGTGATCTTACAGATGAGCCACACAGCTGGAGAATGTAGGGCCAAGATTAGAGCACAGGTGTGAGTCCGCCCATTGTGCTCCTTCCATTTTCTTGTGTTGCAGTAACTTGAAGATTCTCTAAATTCTCATGCCTGTCAATTGCCCTTGTCACTTGGCTTAGAATTTCCTTCCTCCCTCTTATTTATCCTTTAAGACACAGTTCGAACTGTTAGCACCTTTGGAGAGCATTCTTGAAGCCCCTGCCCTACCCCACACCCTGGCTCAGTTAGGTGATGTTCCTTTAGCATCCTTAGCACCTTGTCCTTAATAGACTTATTACGTGAATCCCACAGAAATATAATGCCTGGTTTAATCGCCTTTCTCGCCAAGTAAACAGTGAGCTCCTTGAGGACAGGGCTCTTACCTCCATCACCTCTGCACCTCCACCCCTAGCATTGTCCCTGCCCCCAGTAAGCACACCTGCTTATTTGTTGAGCAGAATTAGAGCATTTGGATACCAGCAGAATTTTAATTTAGCAAAGTGCTAAAAGCAGTCATTATGTGATGAGACCCTGCATGTAGATTCTTGGAAAGCAAGATTTTTTAAGGAAGAACTAAATCATGATTTGTCTTACACACTTTAGACTGAGTTCTTTAGCATGAGTCTTGCTATATAAGAATTGTTTGAAGTGTTGGAGGCTGGAGGAGTTTTGCTGTGGAGCAATGTGTACAGATAAACTGTGGGATTCTCAATTATTCATATCCTTCTGGCTCAGCCAGAGAAAGCAACCCAGTCCTGTTTCATTGTGTGGCCCCCTCCTCAGGATTTACGAGTCTAATTCTTGGTCAAGGTCCCACAGTTAGTGCTGAGTACACTACCTTTTCCTACAGCCACCTTAGGGTAAACCAGAGAGAGCTCCAGGCTGCAGGGGAGATCTATTACTGCCATAACTCTCGCCTCATCCCACAGCTTGCTTTCTGGTTCTGGCAGAAAAATGGAAATTATGAAACTTTGTATCCTGCACCACAGTCCCACATGAGATTCATCAATCTTCAGCTCCCTTCAGAAAACCCTGTGCTCTGGTTACGACTGCCCACTAGACGAATTACCATCAACGACCCCATTATTTCTGATTAGTGAATGTGAGCCTTACCTACCTGGATGTAAATAAATGCCAGTCGGGTTCTTGAAATCCTTCATCCTTAAAAATCTACAGCTCTTAACAGAACACACACTGTAAATAACATCCTATCTTGAATTAAATCTTTATGGTGTAATTGGATACATTTTCTAAGCTAATTTTAATTGCTTCAAGAAACTGCTTAACAACATAGATCAATCCGCTGGTCTGAGATGACATTTCCGTCGCAAAATTAATTATTAATACCCTGATCATTTGCTAAAGACATTAATAGTTTTCATTGATCAGCACATCCTGTTTATCTAAAATGGCCTAATCACCATGCATGTCAGAAGAGTATCTGAACATATCCAGTTAGAGGCACGGCCCACTTTTCAGCCACATCAGCACATCAGAAGTTAAGAGTCCCTTTTGTCTTTACAGCATATCTAGTCTGGCTTAATCAGAAACTGAGCTATTTAAGGATGCTAAAGAAAGACGAGTTCTCTAATGATGGTTCTTCACTTTCTGTTCGCTTCATGGTAAACATAAAGGCTTCTGAGTGACCACGTGGTGTCAATTAATGCTAAGAGCCCTTGATTGAGGAGCTCATGTTAGTCCATGTTGATCCATGCTCTCATGTAAACCTGTGTTCGCTCAGTGTTTTCCTGGTAAATGGCAGTGAGAGCAGAAGACCCAGGTTATCATCAGCTTAAAAACTATCAGGGCTACAATAATAATCATATCTAGCATTCGTATGGTGCTGTGTGGTTTTCAAAGAGGTTTCATGTACTTAACCAGGACGTTTCTTTTGAAACAACCTTGGGAGAGAGACGGGGTGGGGTACATAACCAGGACCTGGCAACTGGTTACCGCCCAAGCTATAAACAGAGTGTGTCTTCTGCTTTCCTAGATTTCTCCCTTATTTGGTTAAATGATGAATAGGAAGAAGCATCATTCTCATCTTTCAAACACCAGTAGGAGCTCATCTCCTTTATGAAGTCCAGAAACTGTCCTCCTTCCTTCAAAATGGCGTGTTGTGTTGCAGTTTTATGAAACTGCAGGTAACTGACCCCACTGGAATAGGAGATTCTTATGGCTACATACAGCTGGGATCTCCATTTTGGCAGGTCCGCTGCCTCACTAGTGTCTGGCAAGCAAAAGGCACTCCTTAGATGCATAAATCCATGGCTGGCTCACAGGATGGATGGGAGAAGGGATGAGTGGATGAGAGCAAGCCAAGCACAGTGTTAGTTCTGTTTCACTGAGGTCATGTTGCAAAACTGTGGCACCTGAAGACAATTTGGTGGTGTTTGGCTCCCTCAATGTTTTAAAAGAATCTTTTGAAGTGGTTTCCAACATTTAAAACTTGGGAGATTTTCAAAATACAATAATATTTTCAACTTTTCTTTGAAAAGTTGTAAGTGCTCCTGCAACCCTAGGTCTGTGCCCCACATGTTAGCCATCAGCATGAGCTGGGGGGGTGCCTGCCCCTTCAGACAGGATGTACCCTTGCTCTCCCAAGGGCCCATGAATGCTGCCTGCTTCACCCATCTGCTTACCTGCTTTGTATATCGTACACAGAACAAGCAGCCTCTCTTCACCACGGAGTTCTCCTGTTTTAAGATTCCTGGCTAACGGAAGAATGACTCTTCTTACTCATGCTCTAGATTTGTCCAAAAGAACCTAGTAGACAGCTACTCATACTTAGTAGGATTTTTCTCTGTAGGCACTGGAGCTGCACATTTCTGTTGCATTTTGGGGATGAAACATGGAGCATTGGGGGAAAAAATGTTTGAATTGATGGGGTAGTTATAATTTTTCACACATGTAACTCCATTCTAAGACTTCAGAATTTCTCCTTAAAGTCCACCAATGCTAGCCCTGTTTTGTTCAGTGGAATTTCTTCTCTATTCACTATTTTGGGTGTATTATTAATTGGAAAATAAATAAGAACAGGGCCTGGAAACTAAGGGACTGGAAAGGGTTGGTTCACATCTGATCAGAAGCTGTTCTTACCTGTACTCAGTAGCCACAGGGACCTACCAGCTTCAGTCTCTACCCAGGTATTATTGGGAAGAAGGAAAGGAGCCATATTTGCTTCATATTCAAAATTTAACATGCTTTCTCTTCTTCAAGAGTAGTTTTCCAGAAGTCATTTTTATTTGTACTCAACTAAAGATAAATTTTCAGAGAGCACAAGGAGAAGTATTCCCAAATCTCATTGTAATGTCTCTTCTCTCCCACAGATTAAAGGTTGAATGCAACTTAAAAGAAACAGCTATTTTATTCACTTGTTATTGGACTTGAAACTCCTTTGACCTCAGAAACTGAAGATGAGGTTGCCATGGGAACTGCTGGTGCTGCAGTCATTCATGTTGTGCCTTGCAGGTAGAGTGTCATTTTAGAACTTTTTGATTTAAAAATGCCACTGTATTTCACACTAATTCAAAAGCGGGCCTTCACTTTAGATGGTGATGATAAAATCGTAAGAGTGCGCGCTACTATGACTAGCATTTGCTGACACTTCTGAATACTGTTTCCCGATAGTCTTTTAGTGCCTCTTTCCATGGTGTTGTATCCAAAGCTAGACATTGGTGTTTCACCTGTCTGTCTGGTCCTTTTAGAGTTGTTTGAGCCATTATTTAGTTTGAAAGTTGTTATTTTTGCTCATTCCAGTGCTCAACTGCACAGAGATATTGGGCAATAAAACTGATAATACAGAGTATTGCCTACTTTGATGTCATTGTATGGAAGTGTATCTGGGTGACTCTTTCAATGTCTTTGTTGGTATCACTCTGTCTTTTGATACTTTCTTTTTCATGTCAATACACCTATAGCTTAGCAGGAGCCAGAAAGCATAGACACAAGGCTTTTACCATACTTTCATGGTCACCTGCTAGACAAGGGCTTTAAAAAGTTCAAACATGCTATTTATTACTTTCTTGGTTTTCTAGAAGATAGGAGCCTACCAGCTGACATACATAACTCATTGTTGATGCTGCCTAATTCCAGCGTGCACTGAGAGTTGGTTTCCAGTTTGGGATGGTGGGTGTCTTTCCAGGTCTTTTTGAAATGAGTCTAGTTCGCCTGCTTTGTTATTCAGAGTGTCAAGTCCAAGAAGGACACCTGGAATATATCTGTGTTTTTATAACATAAAACAAAAAATAACTTTTTGGATCATCATGACCTTGATTCATGCATTCATTCAAATAATGTTACTGAGTATTTTACAAGGAGACAGCTCTGTGTTAATATCTGTGAATATACTCCTAAGCAAGACAGACACAGAACTCTATTAGCTGCGTTCTATAGCTATATTGACCAACAGCTTGATACGGCAGATTATGTGCAATTGTTGAGTAATTAAAGGTAGTAACGGTAGTGCTTACATGTATGGATCACTTATTCATGCCAGGTACTGTGCTAAGCACTCCATGTACTTTTATTTCATTGTCTCATGATCACTAGGAAGTATTTACTCTTTATTTTTACTTTTGTCACTATTATTATTAATATTTTTACTGAAGCATTAAGAAGTTAAGAAACTCACCCAAGATCACCAAGCCAGGAGGTGGTAGAGAAAATAAGGTTCCAACCCAAAGCTGACTAACTCCAGATTCCATAGTTTTGACCAGCTCACTATACAGCCTTGTGACTGTCTTGTCGATTTGTCCAGTAAACGGTTGCAAATGTACTCTTTAAGTTTTGGTTTTCACTCTTCCTGCGTTTTTCTAAATGTAAACCCCCATCCACTTACAAACTTTAGAATGCCCTACCTTCAAATCCTAAACTTCTTGCCTTAGTTAGGTTCATAGCATCCTCGCCATTCCCTGATCATGGACATGTTGGCATCTAGCTGTCTCTTTTAGAACTATTACTTTTCTCCCTCATCTGGTCAGGAGCTTTATCTCCGCCCCCTCCCCAAGCCAGTGCCTCAGGCTCTGTGCCTCATTTCTTTTTCTCCAGTCTTTTCATGACCCTTGACCCTCCCCAAAGTCCTCAACTGAGATAAGCTGGCTCTAACTTCTCTTGACTCTGGGAGAAACATATTCTCTAAAGCATAACATAATGAATCGATTTCTCAGTGTTTGACCAAAGCAATGTGTTTATTTAACTCACTGTGCTGAGTAGATATCAGAAATTAAAGGGTTGAAAATCAAGGAAGCCATTAATCTCCTCAGTGGTGTTTTGAAAAACTCAGAATTTTCACCCAAGATGTGTATCTGTGTCTTTTTTTATTCACTTAGTTTTTTGTAGGAAATCAGTATATTGATTTTTTGGTGAGTCTTTTTTGTGAACTGGTTTACATGGCATTAATATTCCCTTACCATATGCCTCCTTCAGTGGAAGTAAAGTCAAGCTTTAATTAATGTTTTTGTTTTCTTGCTATTTGTCTTGATTTTATTAATTTACATAGCACTCGACACTGAATTTTGAACAGATTTCTTTAACTATTCATTCTTTTCCTTTTCTATACTTCCTTAGTCATATATTTCTTGGTGAGTTTTTGACAAGGAAAATAATTTATGTCTATTATGTTTATCATAATTAGTGAATCTCAAATATGCTTTTTCCTGATCTTTTTCCCTAAATAAGATAGAAGATCCAAATATATAAACAGGTTCCTCATGCAAGGGATGCACCTTGAAAGGTTTGCTAATCATTTAAGGAATTGATTAGTAATTTATGGAACAATGGAAATGTTCTCTCTTACCAAAGCTAGACTCAGTCTCTGACACTAATTAGAAGACAGAAAAAACTACTGATGAACACAGTAACAGTTGAGTTATGAACAGTTATGAACACATAACCCAACTACCTAGAAGAGCAAGGAAGCTAACAAATGAATGAAACATTCTTAAAGGAAAAGTGACTCCCGCTGACAAGAGGGAAGGCTGGTGACTGCAGAAAACTGGACCAAACATGTCCCATTAAAGTACCAACCAGTGCACTGCTCTGGTCCTATATGCCAGGTCTCCCAGTTTTTTGAGTTTTTATTAATAAATCTCCTAATTATTTAACACTGCCAACCAACTCAAATTAATTTTAAAATAAAAATAAAAAGGCTGTATGAAACAAATCAAAGTGGTCTTCCGGGGAGAGGCTGTTCCTAGCCCACAAGGTTGCGAAGTCTGTTTCAAGCACTTAGTGTTTATTTGTTATTAGACACAGTGCCAAGTAAGTAGACCTTAGGATCTTTCTACTGACTTTTTCCAATAATGCTGTTGCCCTGTATGTTCCCATCAGTTGCTCTCTAGCCTTCTTGAGATCTGTGCTCAAATGCCACCTAATTGGTAAGCTTTTATTGACCACAGTAAATAAATAAAATAAAATAAAAAAGCAATAATTCTTTTTTTTTTTTTTTTTTTTTTGTGGTACGCGGGCCTCTCACTGTTGTGGCCTCTCCCATTGTGGAGCACAGGCTCCGGACGTGCAGGCTCAGCGGCCATGGCTCACGGGCCCAGCCGCTCCGCGGCATGTGGGATCTTCCCAGACCGGGGCACGAACCCGTGTCCCCTGCATCGGCAGGCGGACTCTCAACCACTGCGCCACCAGGGAAGCCCAGCAATAATTCTTTTCACCAACATTTTATACCCCTCTTCTTATTTTATTTTTCTTCAGAGTTCTTATCAATATATGAATAACTGTAAGTTTTGTCTTTATGTGAAATGTCTTTCCTGACCAGACTGAAGCTTTGTTAAGGCAGGCATTTCTATCTTTTTAGTTCACTGCTGTATGCCCAGCATCTTCAAAATGCCTAGTACATAGCGCCATTCACTAAATAAATAAACATATGTCAAATGAACAAATGCTGCCTACTGACCAGAAAGGAGAGAGAGACCCAGTCTCCAATTTGAAACTGTACTCTGGACACAAGGCATTCTATAGTCCCTTTCATGTTAAGGCAGTGAACCAGCCACCTCTGAGGCTAATACATACAACTGTGTTGTTTAAATTAGATAGAAATATATGAAGTGATAAAAGTGGTTATTGTGCCTTGAACTGTGTATCAGTTGTTCTTGGTGCAGCACGCCCTTGCCCATTTCTTTTTTTTGTTTGTTTTGTTTTTATTTTTTTATACAGCAGGTTCTTATTAGTTATCCATTTTATACATATTAATGTATATATGTCAATCCTAATCTCCCAATCCCCTTGCCCATTTCTGCTTTCAACCACAGCTGGGTTGACTGTCCCTGTTCTGTATTTTTGTTTTTCAAGCCTTTCTCTAAAGTCACAAGGAAGGGGAACTATGAGAAACTAACTCTCTTCTTCAGTGCAGTCCTCACACAATGGGGCATGAGAATCAGTAGATAAAGGTCTCAGGGCCTGCCATTTAGAAGGAGAATACCTAGGCACATTCTACACAGTTCCTTTGAGGTGCCCAGCAAGACTGAAACCCCGTTGCCCACAGTACCCTCTTCTACCTTCTCCTTCTCACTCCTACTTCCTAGAATTATCTTCCAAATAAACTGTTTCCAGGTCCTTCTCTCAGGCTCTCCTTTTGGGGGAATCCAAACCAAGAACATGCACACACCAATTAGTAGCAGAAAAGCAGCCCAGTATTGGTCATATCAGTAATTAGGATGAAACCAGACAGAAAACATGGTTTTGACAGAGATGATTGAGGTGTTGACTGTGATGTGGATCCATATGTGTACATGCGTGTAAGTACTTATGTGAGTACATGCACGCCTGCCTCTACATAGATATGCCTGGAAGTATTATCCAGGTCCTGCAACCAGGTAGTTTTAGTCTTTTACTTGCTTTACTATTTACTAGTTTTATTATTAGCCAGCTGCTGGGTGGCTAATAAGTCATTTTTGCCTCTCTGGGATTCAGTTTACACCTCTGTACAATGAGAGTGTTGAACAGATGGTCCCTAAAGTTCTTTCTAACTCTAAGAATGTATAGTTCTAGCTAAACACGTGATTTGAAAGGCAGATATATATGCTGAAGGGTTACAGCTAAGCCTGAAACTGTATTCATCTAATACGAAATTTCCCACAGATCCTATGCCTTACCGTGTGTTACTGATTCTGTTCACATTGGCAGATTTGAGAAAAAGAATAAAATGGCTGGTCCATATGTTCATATGGAACAAGAGGTGTGAAAACATTTAAAAACCCTCTGTGAATGGGTGAAAAAAAAATGTATGTTTGATGTAGTCTCAGTAGATGTTGGTTTCAGAGAGGCTAAATTTATTCCCATCTCTGTGGTGCAGTTTACCAACTTCAGCAGTTATTTCTTTTTGGGAAAGTACATCTTCTCCAAATGTAAGCATTTTGTTGATCTGTTCACAAAATTTCTGCTGCTGTTACAGCTGCATCTGGGGTGGGCAGGGCAGAAAGCGTCCTGTGTCATTCACGTGAGGCGTATTCTGGGATTAGTGAGTGTTCTCAAAATTGGAGCAAGGAGGAGGCCTGGGTTGAATAATCACAGGGGTGTAGCTTGAATCTATGACAGTAAGAAATGCAAACCAGGGGCCACCACCAACAGTCAGAGCATGTGGAGACACTGCCCAGTGGTCCTCAGAAGGCATTTTAGGCTTAGGAAGTGTCTTATCACTAAGACTAACGTAGGCCATAGATGGTTTTGGCTTATTCTAGGGTCAGAGAGCACACATGTACAGTAGGAACCTCCAGTATTTGTTCATATTGATAGTAGAACTCGATAAGCACAATCTTATCGAGTTACTCCTTAATCAAACATTCCTGCAAAGCTCAGGACCCGCCCTAAAACATCCCCCCACTCCCCACATCATGCCCATATAGCCCCACCAGAATGCAGAGAACACAGAAGTGAGTTTCAAAGCTTGGCCTCACAGCACAGCAGCCAGGAACAGTATTTCACTTCTCAAGACTCTCATATGTTTCCCCAGAATAAATAGAAGAACAGACAACTCTCAAATAATTCACAATTCCAGACAGATATTAAACCTAGTACTGCCTGTTTTTGCAAAAGTAACAAGTGTTCAATTAAGATCAAAGGAGAGTTGAGTAAATGTCAGTTTTCATGCAGTTACTGCAAAGCCTAGTTCTGTACTGAATTTTTATTTTATTGTTTCTCTTTCTAAGAAACTGGCTGGCCAGTGCATTTACAGTCGTGCTGACTGCAGCCAAAGAATGGATTTCCTATTTCTCTGTGCTGTCTCAAAACCATGGCCATGAAATGAAGCCAAGGTAGTAGAAAGATTTAGCAAGAAGAAAGCTAATAACTAGATTAAACAGCAGTGACTCCAGTGAAGAAAATTCAGGAAAAGAATAGGGAGAAGTATACCCCAAAAATAGTAAACAACAAATGGAAAACTCCCTTTGAATATCAATTTAAGTACTTAAATACATTTCATGGTGGGAAAATATTAATCAGTAATAAGGATGTTGAGGTAAATAGAGAAACTGGCAGCAATTTTATATCCCCACTGGCATGGACATATAGTAGCAGTGATACAAACCAAAAGTTATTAGAAATATTCAATTTAAGACCTCTCCTGAAGCAAAGTCATTAATGGCTTCATTAGACATGCTCAGCCAGCCTGGTTGTCTTAACTATAAATAAAACTCCCTTGCTGATAGAGTCTGGGACATGTTGTATTAAAAAAAAAAAGATTGAACTCTGTTGAATGAAATAAATTAGGAAGAGGGGCGAAAAACAGACAAGTGAAAAATCCAAACATTATATGCATTTAACATCAGCTAATGTGATAATGCTTGGTTGAAATGTGGGATCAATGATACTGCCTCAGAGGTTGAGGGCAGGTGAAGGAAGAGCCGTGGCATCTCCTACCACCTGGAGATGAAGTGGATCTGGAAGTTAAGAGCATGGGTTTTGAAATGAAATAGACAGATCTGCCACTTATCAGCTGTGTGATGAAGCTATTTTCCCCCCCTAAGTCTTGGGTTGCTTTTTTTTCCCCACATATAAAATGGACAAAATAAGTGTTTATTGGGGTGTTTATGAGGATTGAGATCATGTATATGTTCTTTGTACTTATGCAGTGTCTGATCCTTGCAATCAACACTGAGTGTGAGCTGTCATTCATTGAGTCATTTAGCCCATATTGGAGGACCTGCCAGTGCTAGGATTGTGCGTCTCTCTAAGAATGTAGTTTAGCTCTAAGTGAAAGATCATCTCTGTCTTTGCACTGCTGCTGCTGCTGATGCCACCACTATCAGCTTCTTAGCACACGGGTGTCTCGCTCTTCTTCAGTGGTTGAAGCAGAGTTCATAGCACCTTTGTCGCCCTTCCCCCACCTTTACAGATGTGACCTCATCTATAAAATAGGGATATAATAATAATGATAAGCTTCTCTGAAAAATAAATACCTAAATTGATTAAACTTATTTATATGTATAGAGCACTTAGGAAGATGTCTGGCTTAGTAACATGAACTAAGTGTTACTTGCTGTTAATATCACCATCATCATCATCATCACCACCAGCAGCAACAAGCCAGGGGGCATCCATATGCATGTTTAGCAGCCACAACTTTTAGGGTCTGCTCCTGGCAGCAAGGCCCCTGGGACAGGTGCCAGTGGAGCCAACTATCTGGGGGCCTGGCACTGGGAAAAAGCTGGGGAGGTGTCTATGATGGGCCTCCTAGAAATTTACCAAGTTGCAGAGTTAGAGGTTCTAAAACAAGAAGGATCTGGTGGTTCAAAATGACGGAAGGGGCTTCCCCGGTGGCGCAGTGGTTGAGAGTCCGCCTGCCGATGCAGGGGACACGGGTTCGTGCCCCGGTCTGGGAAGATCCCACGTGCCGCGGAGCGGCTGGGCCCGTGAGCCATGGCCACTGAGCCTGCGCGTCCAGAGCCTGTGCTCCGCAACGGGAGAGGCCACAACAGTGAGAGGCCCGCGTACCGGAAAAAAAAAAAAAAAAATGACGGAAGATTTTTTGAATGCATTTTGCTAAAAAAAACAACAAAACAACTACGATAAAGAAAGGAGCACATAGAAGACCCTCATGCATGTGATGGAGTGGGCTCGAGCAGACTCCTTTCCATTCTTCTCTCCTCCCAAACTCCCATTGGTGATGTTAACCATGTATTTCATCTGTAGCAAAAACAGAGTTTGATGAGGATGTAGCCCCACACCACCCTACTAATGCCCTTAATTTGTTTAGTACTTGTTAGTCTATATAATATTTGCTGAACAGTCTGTTTAACAAATCTGTTAGGGCTAGAGACAGGTACAATAATAACATTAAGAGTAAACATCTATTGAACATTTCTGTGCCAGATGTAGTATCACATTCTTGAATGCAATATCCCATTTAACCTCAGAACAACCCTTTTCCTAGATAAGGAGTTACATGACCTGCCCAAGGAATTAGAGCTCATACAGGTCCTGCTCATACAGGTCTATCCAGCTCAAAAGCCAGGGTCTCTAACAGTTATGCTATGATATCTATTGACACATAGTACCTGTCGTCATGGGGCTTACCATCTTGTAAAATACTACAAACCAGTGGTTCTCAAAATGTAGTCCATGGATGAGCAGCATCAGCCGGTAACTTATCAGAAATGCAGGTTCCTGGGCCCCAGGCCAGACCTACAGAATCGTAATCTCTGGAGGTGAGGTCACGTTCCCCCTCCAGGAGACTGATACTTCCAAAAGCTTGAGAGTCATAGTAGATGGTCTTGAGAGACAAGTCAGGCAGAAATTGTCATTATTCCAATTTTACTTATGAGAATCTGAGTGGTCAGGGATCTGCTCAAGGTTATATTCCTGACATCAATGGCATCAGCTGGAACTTAGGCTTTCTGATTCATAACCCAGTGGTTTACTCTTCCCCCGGTACATATGCTGCCTTTTTACTCAAGTCAGTCTGGCTTTCAGGGCAACTTATTGAATACCTGACGATACAAAGGAAGGGCTTTTTATGTTGAAGAGGTGTCCTGAGTATTGAAATGATTTAATTTTTCTGCTGAGCCTTGTTTCCTTGCCTGTGAACCACTAACAGGTATGATATTGGCCTGTGCTCTTTCTCTGTTTTGTGATGTAATGAATGCAAAAAAAGATGTTATTCCTTAATTTTAAAGGGAAATAGAATTACGTTGCAGCATCTTTGGAGAGCAGAAAATAAAGGAGGAATGTCTCCTAAGCCTACAGCTAGAGTACAATTACTGATCATTTTGGTGAACAATAAGGTGTGAGTTCTGTGCTTAGAGAGATAAAAGAAAAATAGTTTTCTTATTTTGCAAAACCCCTAGTGGATTGCTGGGATGTTTTGTCTTTTTAGAGTAATCAAGAATCCTTTGCCTTAAGAAAGGTAACAGATTATTTTGTTTCAGAAAGAAATGATTCTAAGGCAGAGGGCTCACCCCTTCAGATCTCAATTAAGATTTATCTCAAAGGTTCTCATTTCTAAAGCAAGGTTTTGGAAAATGACTACAGAGGACTGCTCCTCTACAGACTTAAAAATTGTGCTCAAATTAGCCGTATGTGGCTATTGCACCCTTGAAATGTGGCCAGTCCAAACTGAGTTACCAGAATCTGTAGTAGTTTCCTAGGGCTGTTGTAACAGATTACCGCTAACCTGAGTGGGTTAAAACAATAGAAATGTATTCTCTCACTATTCTTAGGCTAGAAGTCTGAAATCCGATGTTGGTGGGGTCATGCTCCCTCTGAAGACTCTAGGGAAGAATTCTTCCTTGCTCCTTTCTACCTTCTGGCTGTGGCAGCAGTCTTTGGCCTTCTTTGGCTCATATTAGATACATCACTCTCATGTCTGTGTCCATCCTTACATTGCTTTCTTTTCTGTGTCTGCACTTCTGCCCTTGGATGTGGGAAACCTACTGCAAAGAAGGAATATAAAATACCTCATTAGTAATTTTTATATCAATTATGTTGAAATGAATATGTTGGGTTAAATAAAACATATTTATTTTGCCAGTTTGTTTTTACTTTCTTTTAATGTAGGTACTAGAAAATTTAAAACTACATATGAGCCTCACACTATATTTCTGTTGGATAGCAGTGCCATTGAAGATAGAGGAACTAACCTACTAATTCTTAACTTATAACTGTACCTGAGAATAATTCCCTCCTTTTCTTGTCTCTGTAGAAGTAGAAACCCTGGCTAGTAGCCCCAAAGGGAAGTTGACTGGGGATAAGTGTAGATGGGAGAGGTACAAAATGTAAATTCACTAAGTTGCTGATTCAAAGAATAAGGTAAATGCTTCCCCTTGCAGATTTTAAACTTTATAGAGGTAGGAATATTTGTTTTATTCATTGGTTTTAAGAGGTATATGGGATAGTACATGGCACAGAGCAGGCAGTCAATAAATAGGATGTAAATGAAAGAATAAATTTAACTGACATCTTTTGTGGATCTACTATGTGCTTTTCCATTCCCTTCTTATTTAACGTTTTTTTTTTGTTTTTTTGTTTTTGCGGTACGTGGGCCTCTCACTGTTGCGGCCTCTCCCATTGCGGAGCACAGGCTCCGGATGCGCGGGGTAAGCGGCCATGGCTCATGGGCCCAGCCGCTCCACGGCATGTGGGATCTTCCCGGACCGGGGCATGAACCCGTGTCCCCTGCATCGGCAGGCAGACTCTCAACCACTGCACCACCAGGGAAGCCCTTGTTTAACCTTCTTAACAACGCTGGAGGTCAGGCGTCACTAATCCTCTCTAAAATTATAGTCTTGGAAATTAGACTGTGAGAGGCTATGGAACTTGTTCAAGGTCAAACATCTAGAAATCAACAGAGCCAGTATTCAAATCTACGTCTTCATATTCCAAGTACTGTGCCCTTTTCTACCACAGGGCCTCAAAGATGCCTTCATAGAGGAAAGAATCACTGTCTTATATCAAGCAAAAACAGTGAAACAGGGAAGACCAGAGGATTTTTTAAAAAGTATTTCCAGAGAGCTTGCAAATTGTATCAACAAAAACAGAAGTAATTTATACACAAATATTCATAGCATGATTATTCACAATAGCCAGAAAGTGGGAACAACCCAAATTTTCATCAATTGATGAATGGATAAACAAAATGCCATATGCCCATGCAGTGGAATATTATTCAGCCATAAAAAGGAATGGAGTACTGATATTACAACATGGATAAACCTTGAAAATATTATACCAAGTGAATAAAGCCACATATTCTATGAACCTATTTATATGAAATGTCCAGAATAGGTAAATCCATAAAGATAGAGGGAACCAGAGCAGAACTTAGGAGGGTTTAGGGTGTGATTTTTAGTGGATATGTGTTTTCTTTTAGGGTGGTGCAATATTCTGGAATTATCTAATGATGACGGTTGAACAACCTTATGGATATACTAAAAACTACTTGTCTTAGTCTGTTCAGGCTGCTTTAACAAAATACCACAGACTGGGTGGCTTGTAAACAGCAGTTCATAGTTCTGGAGGCTGGAAGTCCAAGATCAAGATGTCAGCTTGATCAGTTTCTGATCAAAGACTTCTTGCAAATCACAGATTGCCCACTTCTCTTTGTGTTCTCACATGGTGGAAGAGGCAAGGGATCTCTGGAGTCTATTTTATAAAGGCACTGATCCCATTCGCGTGGGCTCTGTCTTCAGGACCAAATCATCTGTCAAAGACCCCACTTCCTAATACCATCACATCATGTCACATAAGGCATGAGTTTTCAACACAGAATTTGGAGGGGCGCAAACATTCCAACCAGGGCATCACTTAATTGTACATATTAAGAGGGTGAGTTTTATACTGTGTGAATTATATCTCAACAAGAAATAAGTCTTCTGAGAAACAAAACTAACACAAGTGTTACTGCCTCCTGAGAGAGCCTGTCTTGCTGTCAGGAAGTCAGGGTTACTGGAGCCAACTTCCCTCAGACATGATTCACGGGATTATAAACCTATACCTTATCTTAAAGACAAATTGACTGTACTGACCAAGGACACACAGATAATTAGTGGCATAATCCGAGTCCAAGTTTCTCAAACTCCAGGCCTCGTCTCTCTTCCACTTCCAAAGGGCAACTACTGCAATAAGTGAAAAAGAATGAGGGACATACCTCCCTGGGAGCATGAACCCTTTGACTTTAACTCACCTGAGGTGTCATATTGGATCCCTCTGGAAGCGAGAAGGAAGAAGGAGAGCTTCTGTGCTGTGAGAGGGATCTTGAGGAGTCAGGATGTGCACTGACTTCACCACTTCACCGATTTTCAATTTTGTCCCATATTGGCATCTGTAGGGAGCAGAACATCTTTTCATTTCCTGCCTGTCTGTACCAGACACCCTGGGGGCCAAAATTAAAAACCCATAGTATTGACTATGTGATTACCACACACCCCATCAGAGGGTTATGTCCCAGACCAAAGTCTTGAAAATACTTTTGATACAAAAAGGGAAGGCAGTTGCCTGGATTAAGAGTGCCTGAGGGAAGCATGATGTCATATATATTATTTGAAAGGTATGAAGGCTGTAATGCATATGTTGCTTGAACTAGTTAAGTAAAAGGAAACAAAAATCAATATAAACTCCCTTGTTTCAGCTATAGTGCTTCCACTTAGATGACATCTACACCAGACAGGTATTAACACAGCTAGAAACGTATTCTGCTTGTTGATGTGGAAACAAATGTCAAAACAAACCACTTACGATCAACCTGAGATACTACAGAAGAAAGCATTACTCTTTCTAGGGAACTTTGAAGGCTAGGCCAGTGGTGAACATAGCAATCCCTTGAAGCAAATACGTTACTTCCACACTCAGAGATTCACAGGCTGTCAAAGTTGTGCTCTCATCCAGTCTGTCTCTGCTTGGGCAGATTTGAAAACCAATGAACAAAAAGATTAATTCCTTTGCCCAAGTTCACATGGCTAATGACTTTCAGAGCAAGGGTTAAATTGAGAAGGTTTGATTTACTTTTCTCACAATAATAATAACTTTTTCTGATTTCGACTTGATAATTGTTTTCTTGTTATTACGTCATAACAAGTCTAAACTCTATTTATGTAAATGGACATGGAATTTTATTATTAGAGGTGTTTAGGACAAAAGTTTTTGATTGCCTTTGTCAACTGTTTTCCCACTGGAGATGGTGGTTTTTAGTAGGTTGTCTAATAATCCCCTATAGACTTTTGATACAGCAGCAAATAAATTTTGAGAAGAGATTATTTTCTTAAAGATAGTTAGAACTTTTTATTTCTTTGAAAATACTTACACATTCTTTACTCATTTATTCACTTATTTGGTTATTTACTAAGCATCTATTACATGCTATGTGGTGATAGATGTTGGGCATACAAAGTTATTTGTGGTTTAGCCCATTGTTTAAGGCGCTTATAATCTTGATTTTAAATCTTGAACCTAAATCCAGATTTAAGTGAGAAATCTAGGCAAAATACACTATTCTTCTCAATGAACCATAATGTTAAAATATCAGAAGCTATTTCCTTGGTACAACCTATAGTGGAAAGCACCATGATCCTGGGGCTGAGATAAATCTGTGTTCAAAACCTTTCTCTAAGTGTAGTTACTAAATGTATGAAATAGAAGAAATTGCTTAATTCTCTGAGAAATTAGATGTAAAATACTTAGCACAGTGACTGGCCTGTAGTCAGATGTAATAATAATAAAATGGGCATAACCTTCTTCCCCCTTTACCACTGAGTCCCAATACAAGTGATGTACTTCTGTCTACTTCATAGACTCCAGTGGATCCTGAATTACATAGTATGAATAAAGAGGGAAGAGAACAGTGGGAGTGAGAGAGAAGGAGAGAATGCCAAAATCTGGCCTATCATGAATAAAACTGTGGAGGAAAGGTCAAAAGTGATATTGTTTAATTTTGTTGTGAAGTTGACTAAGAAGGGGGCAGGTCACAACCTCCTTTGTAGGTAGGGAAGGAAAAGAAGGCAGGATTGACGACCATTTCTCTTATGTAATTACATTATTCTAAGAATAAATCTGTATCTTGTTCTCTCTATAGCCATATAGATACAAATGTTTATAAGCATTTTATTACTGTATATCTACCCACTCTCTCGGGCTGTATGCTAATATATGAATTAGAGAATTTTTGAAATAGAGACTACTATATCACCCATCTAATACTTTATTAACTATTAATAATTATTATTTTACCTGATGGTTCACATTTCTTACCATTGAAACATTACTTAGAGTCCTGGGCAACTTATTCATTACTGATGATGATGATGATAATAATAATAACAGCAATAATTACTGTCCACCTGTCTCCTCTAAATCCTCTAAATACATTATATAAATTATATTGGACCTAAGATGGCTAATATCATTTCTGCATTATAGAGGGGCAACTAAATCATAGTGGCTGAAGATCATGCAGGAGTGGCTTCACCAACACCAGGTATCTTACTCCTACTCTCACCTGGTCAACACCAGCCTCAGACCTTAGCAGGGACCTTCTGGAGCAACACTCTTCTTTTTGTAGGTCGTCTCCTGAGCAGGAACTCAACCTTTCTGTCCCTCCCCCAGTGTCTGTGCAGTTTAGCGCTTCATCATCTTCCTCCCTAGTTATTGGTTAACCCGTTACTCTGGAGAAAACTAGATTAAAATGTGTAGATGTTACCTCCCAAAATTGCTTTATATTTTGTATGCAGTCACAGTGTAGTGATCCTGCTTTCTCTCCCAGGAGGTATCTTTCCCCTAGTTCCCCACATTTTATATCCCTTCGAATTGTCTCTTTGTTTTTTCTCTACCCCCTGGGGTAATAGTCACTATCTCTCCCTCTGACCTACTCCTGCTCTGTTCTTTCTCCCTCCCTCCTGCCTTCCTTTACTTTCTCAGTCTAATTATATCTTAGCTTAGAATACAGATGTAAAGCTAATGAAATTGTCTTTAAACACTCCTTCAAACTCCCAGCTGTTCACCTCCCTCTGTGTTGAAACGAGTAAAGTTTTAATTTATTTGTTTAAAACTCACTAGGCTAATGTATTCATATATGCAGATGCAGTTTGCACTTTGTATATGCTATCTTCTGTGCTTCCTTTAAAGGAAAGGGTGAGATTCTCTAACAAAGTCTTATCCACAGAATAAAATACTGCCCCCCCATGGGAATAACGATAATTCAAAGAACAAAGCAAAACCAAAATAAATTCCCATCTCTGAGCAAAAGAGTAAATAAAAATGCAGCAGTATTTGTCTGGGTCAACAGTTTTTGCCAGAACTTGATGTGATATTCTCTGTAGAATTTCACTGAAAAGTTATGAACTTCTGCTAAGACTGGCAAATAGGAATTGCACACAAGTGATCTTTGTAAAATAAAAATTGTCAAGTAAAAGTGAATTCTCCCCTCTCCTCTTGTTTCTCTTAGGCAGAGTTCTTGGACACCCTCTTTGGGACTGCTTGTCTCCCCAGTGGTGTGATATTTGCACAAAAACTTGGTTTTAACATAATATTTATCTAACTGGAAATAGAGTCAAGTTTGAAGTTGGTGCTCTGTATTCCTTGTGTTTCCCTTATGATTTCATAGACTTGCTCTATTCAGTAGCATTCAAGATGAGGAAAAGGGGCCCTGAACCAAGATGGTGGAGTAGAAGGACATGCTCTCACTCACTCTTGTGAAAACACCAGAATCACAGCTAGCTGCTGGACAATCGACAGGAAGACACTGGAACTCACCAAAAAAGATACCCCACATCTGAAGACAAAGGAGAAGCCACAATGAGACGGTAGAAGGGGCACAACCATAGTAAAATCAAATCCCATAACTGCAGGGTGGGTGACTCACAGATTGGAGAACACTTATACCACAGAAGTCCACCCACTGGAGTGAAGGTTCTGAGCCCCACGTCAGGCTTCCCAACCTGAGGGTCCAGCAGTGGGAGGAGGAATATCTACAGAATCAGACTTTGAAGGCTAGTGGGATTTGATTGCAGGGCTTCGACAGGACTGGGGGAAACAGAGACTCCACTCTTGGAGGGCACACACAAAGTAGTGTGCACATCAGGACCCAGGGGAAGGAGCAGTGACCCCAGGGAAGACTGAACCAGACCTACCTGCTAGTGTTGGAGGGTCTCCTGGAGAGGCGGGGGGGGGGGGGGGGTGGCTGTGGCTCACCGTGGGGACAAGGACACTGGCAGCAGAAGCTCTGAGAAGTACTCCTTGGAGTGAGCCCTCCCAGAGTCCATCATTAGCACCACCAAAGAGCCCAGGTAGGCTCCAGTGTTAGGTCGCCTCAGGCCAACCAACAGGGAGGGAACCCACCCCACCCATCAGCAGTAAAGTGGATTAAAGTTTTACTGAGCTCTGCCCACCAAAGCAACAGCCAGCTCTACCCACCATCAGTCCCTCCCATCAGGAAACGCACAAGCCTCTTAGATAGCCTCATACACCAGAAGGCAGACAGCAGAAGCAAGAAGAACTACAATTCTGCAGCCTGTGGAACAAAAACCACATTCACAGAAAGAGAGATAAGATGAAAAGGCAGAGGGCTATGTACCAGATAAAGGAACAAGACAAAACCCAAGAAAAACAACTAAATGAAGTGGAGATAGGCAACCTTCCAGAAAAAGAATTCAGAATAATGATAGTGAAGATGATCCAGGACCTCGGAAAAAGAATGGAGGCAAAGATCGAGAAGTTGCAAGAAATGTTTAACAAAGACCTAGAAGAATTAAAGAACAAACAAACAGAGATGAACAATACAATAACTGAAATGGATGCTACACAAGAAGGAATCAATAGCAGAATAACTGAGGCAGAAGAACGGATAAGTGACCTGGAATACAAAATGGTGGAATTCACTGCTGTGGAACAGAATAAAGAAAAAAGAATGAAAAGAAATGAAGACAGCCTAAGAGACCTCTGGGACAACATTAAACACAACAACATGTGCATTATAGGGATCCCAGAAGGAGAAGAGAGAGAGAAAGGACGAGGGAAAGTATTTGAAGAGATTATAGTCGAAAACCTCCCTAACATGGGAAAAGAAATAGCCACCTAGTCCAGGAAGCACATAGAGTCCATTACAGGATGAATCCAAGGAGAAACATGCTAAGACACATAGTAATCAAATAGGCAAAAATTGAAGACAATAAAAATTATTGAAAGCAGCAAGGGAAAAATGACAAATAACATACAAGGGAATTCCCATAAGGTTAACAGCTGATTTCTCAGCAGAAACTCTACAATCCAAAAGGGAGTGGCATGATATACTAAGAATGATGAAAGGGAAGAAACTATAACCAGATTATTCTACCCGGCAAGGATGTCATTCAGATTCAATGGAGAAATCAAAGGTTTACAGACAAGCAAAAGCTAAGAGAATTCAGCACCATCAAACCAGCTCTACAACAAATCCTAAAGGAACTTCTCTAAGTGGGAATCACAAGAGAAGAAAAGGACCTACAAAAACAAACCCAAAACAATTAAGAGAATGGTCATAGGAACATACATAGCAATAATTACCTTAAACGTGAATGGATTAAATGCTCCAACCAAAAGACAAATGATGAATGGATACAAAAACAAGACCCATATATATGCTGTCTAAAAGAGACCAACTTCAGACCTAGGGCCACATTCAGACTGAAAGTGAGGGGATGGAAAAAGATATTGCATGCAAATGGAAATCAAAAGAAAGCTGGAGTAGCACTACTCATATCAGATAAAATAGACTTTAAAATAAACAGTGTTACAAGAGAAAAGGAAGGACACTAGGTAATGATCAAGGGATCAATCCAAGAGGAAGATATAACAATGATATATGCACCCAACATAGGAGCACCTCAATACATAAAGCAACTGCTAACAGCTATAAAAGAGGAAATCCACAGTAACACAATAATAGTGGGGGACTTTAACAGCTCACTTACACCAATGCACAGGTCATCCAAACAGAAAATTAATAAGGAAACACAGCTTTAAAGGACACAATGGACCAGATAGATTTGATTGATATGTATAGGACATTCTATCCAAAAACAGCAGATTATACTTTCTTATCAAGTGCACAAAGAACATTCTCCAGGATTGATCATATCTTGGGTCAACAATCGAGCCTCAGTAAATTTTAAGACAATTGAAATCATATCAAGTATCTTTTCTGACCACAGTGCTGTGAGAATAGAAATGAATTACAGGGAAACAAATGTAAAAAACACAAACACATGGAGGCTAAACAATACGTTACTAAATAACCAAGAGATCACTGAAGAAATCAAGGAGGAAATCAAAAAATACCTGGAGATAAATGACAATGCAAACACGGCAATCCAAAACCTATGGGATGCAGCAAAAGCAGTTCTAAGAGGGAAGTTTATAGCTATACAAGCCTAACTCAAGAAACAAGAAAAATCTCAAACAATCTAACCTTACACCTAAAGGAACTAGAAAAAGAAGAAGAAAAATACCCCAAAGTTAGCAGAAGGAAAGAAATCATAAAGATCAGAGCAGAAATAAATGAAATGGAAACAAAACAATAGCAAAGATCAATAAAACTAAAAGCCGGTTGTTTGAGAAGATAAACAAAATTGATAAACCATCAGCCAGACTCATCAAGAAAAAGAGGGAGAGAACTCATCAGTAAAATTAGAAATGAAAAAAGGAGAAGTTACAACAGACACCACAGAAATACAAAGCATCCTAAGAGACTACTACAGGCAACTCTATGCCAATAAAATGGACAAACTAGAAGAAATGGACAAATTCTTAGAAAGCTATAACCTTCAAAAACTGAACCAGAAAGAAATAGCAAATATGAACAGACCAATCACAAGTAATGAAATTGAAACTGTGATTAAAAATCTTCCAACAAACAAAACTCCAGGACCAGATGGCTTCACAGGTGAATTCTGTCAAACATTTAGAGGAGAGCTAACACTCATCCTTTTCAAACTCTTCCAAAAAATTGGAAAGGAAGGAAGACTCCCTAACTCATTTTATGAGGCCACCATCACCCTGATACCAAAACCAGACAAAGATATTACAAAAAAAGAAAATTACAGACCAATATCACTCATGAATATAGATGCAAAAATCCTCAACAAAATACCAGTAAACAGAATCCAACAACACATTAAAAGGAACATACACCATGATCAAGTGGGATTTATCCCAGGGATGCAAGGATTCTTCAGTATATGCAAAGCAGTCGATGTGGTACACCATATTAACAAATTGAAGAATAAAAACCATATGGTCATCTCAATAGATGCAGAAAAGCTTTGAAAAAATTCAACACCCATTTATGATAAAAACTCTCCAGAAATTGGGCATAGAGAGAACCTACCTCAACATAATAAAGGCCATATATGACAAACCCACAGCAAACATCGTTCTTAATGGTGAAAAACTGAAAGCATTTCCTCTAAGATCAGGAACAAGAAAAGGATGTCCATTCTCACCACTATTATTCAACATAGTTCTGGAAGTCCTAGCCACAGCAATCAGAGAAGAAAAAGAAATAAAAGGAATACATATGGAAAAGAAGAAGTAAAACTGTCACGGTTTACAGATGACCTGATACTATACATAGAGAATCCTAAAGATGCCACCAGGAAAATGCTAGAGCTAATCAATGAATTTGGTAAAGTTGCAGGATACAAAATTAATGCACAGAAATCTCCTGCATTCCTATAGACTAATGTTGAAAAATCTGAAAGAGAAATTAAGGAAACACTCCCATTTACCATTGCAACAAAAAGAATAAAATACCTAGGAACAAACCTACCTAGGGAGACAAAAGACCTGTATGCAGAAAACTATAAGACACTGATGAAAGAAATTAAAGATGATACCAACAGATGGAGAGATATACCGTGTCCTTGGATCGGAAGAATCAATATTGTGAAAATGACTACACTACCCAAAGCAATCTACAGATTCAATGCAATCCCTATCAAATTACCAAGGCATCTTTTTACAGAACTAGAACAAAAAATGTTAAAATTTCTATGGAGACACAAAAGACCCCGAATAGCCAAAGCAGTCTTGAGGGAAAAAACGGAGCTGGAGTAATCAGACTCCCTGACTTCAGACTATACTACAAAGCTACAGTAATCAAGACAATATTGTACTGGCACAAAAACAGAAACATAGATCAATGGAACAGGATAGAAAGCCCAGAGACAAACCCACACATCTATGGTCAACTAATCTATGGCAACGGAGGCAGGGGTATACAATGGAGAAAAGACAGTCTCTTCAATAAGTGGTGCTGGGAAAACTGGACAGCAACATGTAAAAGAATGAAATTAGAACACTGCCTAACACCATACACAAAAATAAACTCAAAATGGATTAGAGACCTAAATGTAAGACCAGACACTATAAAACTCTTAGAGGAAAACATAGGAAGAACACTCTTTGACATAAATCACAGCAAGATCTTTTTTGATCCACCTCCTAGAGTAATGGAAATAAAAACAAAAATAAACAAGTGGGACCTAATGAAACTTAAAAGCTTTTGCACAGCAAAGGAAACCATAAAAAAGACAAAAAGACAACCCTCAGAATGGGAGAAAATATTTGCAAACAAATCGACAGACTAAGATTTAATCTCCAAAATGTGTAAACAGCTCATGCAGCTCAATATTAAAAAAAACAAACAACCCAATCAAAAAATGGGCAGAAGACCTAAATAGGCATTTCTCCAAAGAAGACATACAGATGGGCAGAAGCACGTGAAAAGCTGCTCAACATCACTAATTATTAGAGAAATGCAAATCAAAACTACAATGAGGTATCACCTCACACCAGTTAAAATAGGCATCATCAGAAAATCTGCAAACAATAAATGCTGGAGAGGGTGTGAAGAAAAGGGAACCCTCTTGCACTGTTGGTGGGAATGTAAATTGATACAGCGACTATGAAGAACAGTAGGGAGTTTCCTTAAAAAACTAAAAATAGAATTACCAGATGACCCAACAATCCCACTAATGGGCATATACCCAGAGAAAACCATAATTCAGAGAGACACATGCACCCTAGTGTTCATTGCAGCACTATTTACAATAGCCAGGTCATGGAAGCAACCCAAATGCCCATTGACAGACGGATGGATAAAAAAGATGTGGTACATATATACAATGGAATATTACTCAGCCATAAAAAGGAACGAAATTGGGTCATTTGTTGAGATGTGCATGGATCTAGAGACTGTCATACTGAGTGAAGTAAGTCAGAAAGAGATAAACAAATATCGTATATTAACGCATATATTTAGAACCTAGAAAAATGGTACCGATGAACCGGTTTGCAGGGCAGAAATAGAGACACAGAGGTAGAGTCCAAACGTATGGACACCAAGGGGTGAAAGCGGCAGGGGGGTGGGGAACGGTGTGATGAATTGGTTGATTGGGATTGACGTATCTACATTGAAGTGTATAAAATTGATGACTAAGAAGAACCTGCTGTATAAAAAAATAAATTAAATTTAAAAAAAAGTTGAGGAAGGGGAAAAGGAGCTTATCAATCAATTTTACTTTATAATTGCTTATGATTTCATAATATCTAAATTAATCCCCAATTCAATAAATAAGTAAATGAATAAATGTTTTGTTCAGTGATTTGGAATCACTTTTGAAGAAAATGTAACTATGCGTACTAATGAATGAAAGTAATTACCACTTATAGTGATAATTATTTCTTGATATATACATGTATTAAATCATTATGTTGGATACCTTAAATTAGTACAGTGTTGTAGGTCAGTTATATTGCAGTAGACTGAGGGAAAAACAAACACTCTTACTAACATCAAAAAATTTTAGGGCTTCCCTGGTGGCGCAGTGGTTGAGAGTCCACCTGCCGATGCAGGGGACACAGGTTCGTGCCCCGGTCCGGGAAGATCCCACATGCCGCGGAGCGGCTGGGCCCGTGAGCCATGGTCGCTGAGGCTGCGCGTCCAGAGCCTGTGCTCCGCAACGGGAGAGGTCACAGCAGTGAGAGGCCCGCGTACCACAAAAAAAAAAATTTTTTTTTAAATACACAGAGAAGAAATCACTCTTGAAGTTTGTTCTTACCTTTTTATTATGTTAATGTAATAGAAATCCGAGGAATCTAGAACAATATTTGCCACTTTGTAGTTTTATAACTTTAAGTAAATAACTCTGCCACTTAAAACCTGAGATTCTGCATAAGTAAATAATGGAATGGAACAAAATTAGTTTTCTGGGCTAGTGTTACCCACACTTCAGTGATCATCTATTTCTGTTCAATCTGTATACTCCTTGTATACAGAGTATTATTATTTACTCCAATTTTTTTTAGCCAGCATTTTTAAAATTTATTTATTTAAATCGAAGTATGGGTTCATTTGCAATGTTGTGTTAGTTTCAGATGTACAGCAAAATGATTTATATATGTATATGTATATGCTTTTCAGGTTCTTTTCTGTTATTTTATACTTTATTACAAGATTTTTACTTCCATTTTTATTAACTCTTTTTTTTTTACCAAAAGAACTTCGTCATAGCAGTATCATTTGTTACAAGTAAAAAATAACCATAAAAGTAAATATTATAGAAACAAATGCATGAAAGCCTGGCTTGTTCTCAGATGACTCTGATTCCGAGTCCTGATTTTTCTCCACAAAAATAAGACTGTCAAATGTTAGACAGGTTTTTAAGACACGCTGGCATCAACTCAGACTTTCTTCTTTATTTTAATCAGAAGAAATCAAAGAGAATTGAAGAAGGAATGAATTTATTCTGGAGTGAGTCAGTATTATTTAGTGCCTTGTCTCTGTACAGTGTAAAAATTATGTCTCATACCAGTGCTGTGCATCCCACATTTTGGGAAATGCTAATATAGAAGTTTGACATTCTCTCACCCTCAAAATAGATGTAATACCCCAGTATGATGTATCAGCTGCACTCTGGCAGTATTGATTCAGGTAAATCATATTTTTATGTGAGATTGTGTTCTCTTCATGATTTATTTTTCATATGTGGAAATAATTGTATTTTTGACCCCATGTATTATGCAAAAATTAGTATAAATCAATTGTGGGCTAAGACATGTAATGATACTGTTATATTGCCTTTATTATTTCTATTTAATGATGTTCAAAGGTTTTGTAAATAGAAAGAATGGGGCCCATCTTCTTACTTACCTCTGCCTATCCAGAATATCACACAATGAGTGACATAAAGGGGCCGGACTAACCTCTGAATGGGGTCCTGGAACAGGGACCGCCTGGCTTATAATATTATTGTGATTAGAGGCCCTTTAAGCACATGGTATTTTGACAGAGTGCTGCGGTATTAGTTTTGTGAGATTTAACACAGAAACCATTCTTAAAGTCTGAGGGAGTCCAGTTGCCTCTTCCAAGTGGGACTTAAGAGTTTCTTTGGTTTCAGTGCCTTATTTTTAACATTCTTTGAAGTACCTTTCAGTTCAGTGATCTGTGAAAGTACAATCTTGTTTCTGTTTTTAGCCATCCACTGCTGTTATCATAATAAGCCCAATGTTTTAAATGTGTGTCTTCTAGTGTAATTTCTCCTTAGGCAGGACTATCTAAGCCATTCATTCCCCACCCACAAAGATATCTGGATAATGGAAGCATTAGAAGAGTGCTAGCGTCATTCTCAACTTTTTTTTTCTCTTTATAAAGTAGTAATGAACATTTATTGTCTCATGCAATTTTTTTTTTTTTTGGTCAGGAATTTGGGAACAGCTTAGCTGGGGGGTTCTAATCTCAGGAATTGGCAGTCAGATGTCATCTGGGGCTGTAATTTCTGAAGGCTTGACTGGGGCTGGAGGATCCACTTTCAAGTTGGCTCAATCACATCCATGGCTGGCAAGCTCATCCTGGCATTTGGAGGGAGGCCTCTGTTTCTCCACACAGAGCTTCTCTGTGGCTGCTGTGTATCCTCATGGCAGAGCCCTCAGCTTCCTCCAAGAGCAAATGGCCTAGAGAGAAAGCAAAAGGAAGCTGCAGTGCCTAGGTGCAAGCCATTGTGGTAGAAAGCCATTTCTTCCATATTCTGTTTGTCAAAGTGAGTCCCTGTGTTCTGTTTACACTATAGGGAAGGGCATTAGGCTCCATCCTTCAGAAGGAGGAGCGTCAAAGAATTTAAAACCACCCCAATCCACTTCTCTTCATCTCCTGTGTTCCCACAGTGGGGCAGACTCTCACCACTTCTTATGGAGATGACGTAGAACAGTTCTAACTGGTCTTCTCATGCTCACTCTTCCACTCTTCCCCATTTCTGTTCCATTCTCCACATAGCAGCCAAAGTGATCATTTAAAAGCATAAATCTACCTTATCACGTTTCTTAACTTTGAGTGGCTTATTACTACACATGGAATAAAATTTAGAGGCCTGTGTCCTATGTATGCTTCCCTGCCTTCTTCTCTCACCTCTTCCCATGCAACCCTCTCCCAGGCTCTTTAGGAATTCTAACCTCTCCATAACTGAAACAAGTCAATCTCTTCCTGACACAGAACATTTACACCTGCTGTTCACTCTGTCTTGGTCTTTCCCCTTGTTTTTCTGTGACTGGCTTTATTCTTTGACTTTGCACTTGAATCCCTCTCCATTAGAGAAACTTACCTGATGAAACTAAAGCAGCACCTTTCCACTGGTCTCTCTTTTCTTTAAAACAAAACAAAACTTTATTGAAGTATAATTGACATGTAACAAACTCACCATTTAAAAAATGTACAAATTTATACATTTTGACATATGTGTACAACTACAAAACCATCACTGCAAGTAAAATAATCCATCACCCCAAAAGTTTCCTCATGGCCCTTCATAAAGAGCATCCTTCATTGTTTCCTGAATTAACCTGCTGCTTAATCATTACAGTGCTTATGACAGTTTACATGCACTAATTGCTCTTATTTCAGTCTGTACTAACTTACTTGTGTGTCTCTACAATTGTATGTTTCACGTAAAGAGAAAATGTGTCTGTAGAATTCAGTGCTGTATCTCCATGATCACGTTGCCTGGAACTTTGTAGATGTTTGATTTTTTTAAAATAAATGATCAATTAAGCATAATATCAACTGACAAGGGCCCTTAATGAGACACAAGTCAAGTTCTCTGGTGCTAAGTCAGGAAGTTGGCAGTGTCAAGGAGATTAGGATTCACTTAGGAATGTAGGGTTTGGTGCTATTGTAGCTGCCCTTTCAATAGGAGTAGGTTTGTGAATTTTAACAAAGCAGGTGAAAGCCTTCTGAATCTGGAAAAGAGAATGAGGTGTTTAAAGAATAAACAAAGAAAAACAAGATCCCCATTGGGCTGTCATGTAGGGGAAGAAGAAGAAGAAGAAAGGTGAGCATTGAATGCCATGTATAGTAACCTGGTCTTTATTTCAGTAGAGAAAGAGAAGCAATCATTGAAGTTTTTTAGCCTGACCCCAACTTTTAGTCATCTTGTCCATACCTCAGTGCAATTAATATTGCACCAGTAGATGAGAAAACACATGTGATTGTCTTTAAAACCTTTACTTTACTTGTCTTTACATGATTTCCATCATTCTTAAAGAAGAAAAGTTAGGAAAATACAAATATCATTCAAAATATGTGTTTGAACTTCTCTTAAAGAGACGATCGGTTTAACCATTTTCTGTAGTGGTCCATTCTGTGTTGGTAGCAAATAAAGTGTTTATTTTTAAGGTTTTTGCAGCCTTAGAAATGTTTACACAGATGTTAGGAAATACATTTTGTACATAACAAAATAGATGCTTTGTCCGCATTTATTTTGGTATTTATTATATTATACTGAGTGGCTGTAATTAGGTCACTATATTGGGGAGAGAAGCAGTGTCAGAATGGGGAGTTTGAATTTGAATTTGGATATCTTTAAGGAGATTTCTTTCCTCTATGATTCCTAATTTGAGCATACATGGCACTCATTCAACATTTTCTGAACTCACATATTGTATATGCCTGCACAATTGTAATATACACAATAAGAAGTATAACAAATATATGGGCTATACACTTTCTAAATATATTAAAACATCCATTTGATATATCAAGTACAATAGAATCTATAACTCTCTTTGATTTAATTTTATGTTTTGGCGGTTATTGACTGACTATCAGTGTGGAGAATTATGGCCAATAAGTAAATAACATAACAGTGGAATGCCATGTGCATTCAAATAGTTCTTGACTATGAAACTTTCTCTCTACCACATGGTAGTCTCTACCATGTGTTCATTCAGCACCTACAATATGACAAAAACTCAGCTGAATGTATCTGCCTCCATTGATCTTCTCAATTATCCTGGTAGGTAGATACACTGAGATCAACCCTGCTTAATAAATAAGAAAACTGTGGCTTAGATAGAACTTTACCATAGTAACACTTTCCCATAGTAACATCACTTGTAAATTGTAGAACTGAATTGAAAGTTGAGTTTGTGGCCCCTGAAATGATCAGGCAGTAGTTACTGATTTTCAAGTCTGTGTGATGACACATTTTTATTTCATCCTAGAATCTGGATTGGGTATTTTTGATAGAAAGAATAGGTCATATTTTAGGTGGACAGATTAAGGTTCTATAAGAATGTTCTGCGTTGGCTAAGATCTAGATGTGTTGAAGATATTTTAGCAAGTGGAACATGTGGGTCGATGGATTTCTTTCATGTTCTTCTAAACTGAATGATTAAAGCCAGTTTTGCCTTATAGCTAGCTAATGGTATTAGCTATATTCAAGATAAATTTTGCAAACTATGCTTGATGCTGACCAGGTCACATATTCAAGATAAATTTTCAAAAGTGGGAGATGATTTTGGGAACATAATGCATCACTTTGCTTACCTAGTTAATGACTCTCAGTCTGTATTTCATTGGAGAGCTACATTCTTGGAGTAATGTTGAATAGGGTTCCTGAGAAGCTGTTTTCTTTTGAAAATTTGAAACATTACTGATCAAGATCCCTTAGGCCAATTCTGTGGATGAGGTAATATTTACATATCCATTGATTCCATGAAAATATGCAAATTCTTTGTTCTTCCTAAATAAATAATCTGGTAAAAGATGATTTCCCTGGAGTATCTGGTTGATCAGGATATAATAGTGTGGAGCTTGGAGAGTTATTTAGTATTAGATCAGAAGAAAAGTGTGTGTGTATGTCTGTGTGTCTTTCTGTGTAACCGTGTGTGTGTGTATTACTTGTGTATTTAGAGTAGTTTTTTCCTTACTCTTTCAAAGATAAGTGTGATGAATTTTGCAAATTTCTTGTCTCTGATCTCAGCCTATGAGTGGAAACACTCAAGAACTGACTATAGGGGGCCTCCCTGGTGGCGCAAGTGGTTGAGAGTCCGCCTGCCGATGCAGGGGATACGGGTTCGTGCCCCGGTCTGGGAGGATCCCATATGCCGCGGAGCGGCTGGGCCCGTGAGCCATGGCCGCTGAGCCTGCGCGTCCGGAGCCTGCGCGTCCGGAGCCTGTGCTCCGCGACGGGGGAGGCCACAACAGTGAGAGGCCCGCATACCGCAAAAAGGAAAAAAAAAAAAAAAAAGAACTGACTATATTTGGAAAAATTATAAACTTTTTAAAGAAGAAATATTTATCATATAGACACAGTTTCATATCACATTGAGTATGTGACCAGTCTTTAACCAGGTAAAATACAGAATTTGAGATATGATTTGAGTTATACTTTAGAGGGAATAGTACATCCTTTAATGGTGATACTATACTTTCTTTGCTTGTCTTACGATTTCATGGCATATTTTTATTAACTCCTTCGAAACATTGGCCAGTATTACACAATTTACTAAGTATTTCTGTGATGCATTCTTTCTATTAATATCAAATGCCTGTAAATTTTATAGTAAAGTGATTTGTTTTGGGCATTTTAAAGATGATATTGTTCATAGTTGCTATGGCAGGTCCCATCTGAATCTACATCTATCACATAGATTTCAGGACATATTCCACAATGTCACACATCATGGACTAGAGAATAGGATTTATTAGGAAAGTCACATAGGTGACGAGTTAGCACAGAGAAAAGCCAAAGATCCCCTAATCCTCCATACCCAACCAAAAGATAAGTTAGAACCTGACTGCCTTGAGCCTGCAATGCAGGTTTGTGTTCCCGTCAAGGCCCCCTTCTCTCCAATGATCTACCTTTGTCAGTAAAGGATAAGCAGGCTGCTTGGCCCCAGGCAAGCCATTTGTAGGGGTTCTAGAATCCTGGGTCTGAGCTCCCAGAGACCTTAAGGCCCTGTGCGATGGTGTAGTTTCCCCTGCGTGGAGCATGAGCTCGGGTGCAGCCTCTCCTACTGGGAGAGAGTAGGGCAGCCCCCATCCTAGTTGGCATGTTGTCCATGGACACCAAGCGAGCTTCTTTGTTTATTTTCAGACAGTACTGCTCTTTCAAACCACAACAGTAGATTTACATGATCCTTAAGCAGGCAGGTATAACATTTTGTCAAAGCTGGTCACCTCTTAGACGGAGTCTCATTACTTAGCGGAAGGTTCACTATAATAACCATGAGAATTATTTATCATTCTCTGTCCTAGGTGAGTGGCATTGCACTAATACTGGATAAAACAAATGAAGCGCTGTCATGTTTTTTCCCATTTAGGAGTTTATGAGGTGACATCATTCTCAGAGTCTAAACTTTTTGAATAAAAAATAGGACTAAAGTCTGTGCCTTCACGTGAAGCTTTAATTAAAAGCAATAAATGAACACCTATGTAGATATGTTAAACTTATTGATAATATTTTAAGGGTCCTGCGTTTTGGATGTAGATAGGATTAAATGTTTAAAATAGACCTTGTAACCACCCTGATATAAATATTTCTTTCGAGAGAAGCAGGTGAGAAGCATATTGAATTATGAATAGTCCCCACATTAATTTACATGCAAATTAATTTACTAAACAAATTATAGCTTATCCATTGGGCATATTTATTTTATTTTAAAAGACTAATAAAATAGACGTTTCTTGTCTTCCAAATTCTTTCAGTGTTTTCATTTAGGTAAAAAAGATGATGTTCACAATGATAATCCTAATATGAACAATAGTAACAGCAATAATTACAGGGTGTTTACTCTGGTGGTAGTAAAGAACCAAACCAGGTATGTTTTGGGTTGGCCAAAAAGTTCATTTGGGTTTTCCCATAACATTTTACGGGAAAACCTGAACGAACTTTTTGGCCAACCCAATATTTACATGCTTGTATATGTGTGTGTATCTATTCATTTAATCTGTACACCATCCCTGGGAGGTAGATTCTTTTATTACATCTATTTTTCAGCTAAGGAAACTTACAATTAGAGAAGTTCAATCGTCTGCCTTTCATCACTCTGCATGCGGGAGCAGGGTTTGAATCTAGGCGGTATGACTCTAAGTCCCCGTGCTTGTTACCACTGTTCGATACTGCCTCCTGTCCACAAGTTGTAAGACCATCTTGCAGATATAATTTTAATTCATAAATGTTATGTGCTGACTTTTTTTTATGATCGGATGTTGAATTTACAGTGAATTGGCTACACATCTGATTACCAATCATGTCTTTTTTTGGTATTGCGTACAGGACATAGTTAAATGTTAAGGGAAACATCCCTGATAATATCTTCTTCTTTGAGGTTATCTGACTTCCACACATAGTAAATATGAACTCAGAAATTGATTATTTAGGGAGATCATTGAACAAAATGTCTTGAGCTTTGTAGTGGGAGAGGGATAAAAGACCAGGTCACCACCAGGCATAGTTTGCATATTCTTTGGCAGCTATGCTTGGCAATCCCTGTGATTTCCAAGGCATTTGCAAGGCAACCTCCATTCTTTTGCACCTACTACTACTCTCCTAATCCTTTTTCTTACCAAGATTTCAGAGACTGTCATGAAAATTATAGCAAGGTCAGTCCTTTGTTATAAATTTAATAAGAACCAAAACATTGGGATGCAAAGGAAAGGACAGTGCCTCTTCTGAATTTGTCATGTCTCTTCTAAGTTCAGCATTAACACTTTAAATGAAGTTTTAGGAGCTTTCAAAGGTCTTTGACAAGGAGCACCTTACACTTGAACGAGAGAGCCTGAACAAAAGTTCATAAAAATGCTAAAGCATTTTTGTCCTGACTTAGGGCCCCTGAGTCATAATTTTGATCAACTTCAGCATAGAGCTTTAGCAACATGGTACATCTGGTGACTGATGGCACCCCAGCTGTTCCCACGGACGGGTGCAAAAGAAAGAACCAGCATCCTGAAGCCATGAAGACCAGCATCTGAGAAGCACTGCTGTGTGTCTATGAAAGTACCAACACAGAGGAGCTCAGACTCAATCCGAACGGTCCCCCAGTGTAAAGATGCTTGTGCATCAAGAGGCTACAGATGGGAAAATCGGACTTTATCAAGTCTCACTTGTCAGAGAATGACATGATAGTGTTCAGCAGTCCCATTGTTTACCCCCATCTCATCCTGTGACTTGAAAGTACAAGAAAAATACTGTGTTGAAAGTGTTACACTTTGTCAGTTCTTCTCCCCTCCTCCGTAATTAACTTTTTTTACATCCATCCGTTCTAACCAGGCAGCTGCTGAAATTTTTATTCATGCTTTGGTCACCTGAAGAATTGATTTTTGTAATCCTCTTTTACGACCTTCCCTTAACAGGCTATATTGAGGCTGCGACATACTCTGAATTCAACAGGTGCTTGAAGCCTGGCAGCGTCTTAGTGCCTCTCTTCCGCCTCCATTTAGTGACTCCCAGTAGCAAACGCAATTGCTCCTCTGATTTTAATTTTTACTTGCTGTGTCACCAGACAACCTTGTTAGTCCTATCACTGAGCCCAGTCGGCAATGTTAGGAGGTCTGAGTGGTTCCACACTCCGTAAACTGCAGTGGTATTAGCAAATACAATTGCACATTCGGAATCACCTAAACCTTATTATACAGGAAGTCTTCTGGCTTATTTTGAGGGAGAAAATGCTTTAGAGAGAAAAGAGAAAAAAATCAAAGCAAACTCTGCCTCTCAACATTCTAATCACCAATGATTGGAATTTTTAGGAACCAATTTCAGTTTTATGGTTCTAGCTAAAATTGAATTTATTGTAAGTATGTATATGTATATGTACGTATGTACACACACATATATTTTTTAATATGGTATTTGAAATGCAATGAAGCCAGCACTCTTGCCTTGATTTTGTGTGTGTATCATTTTTATTCTATAATTCAAAAATATCAAGAAATCTATGTATCTTTAATAGAAATTCAGTGAAGTTAGACACTAAAGGCAAATAAATATAAATAGCTCCTGGCAGCTAAGACCCTACAAATCAGTTCAATTAGTTGATGTATTTATTTGTGCATGTACAGCCATGACATTTGTACAAATGTCCCAACATATATACATAAATGGGGAGATAAAGATCCACTTCCTTGGTTTTGTAGCTGAACAACTTTCCTCAAGCTGTTACTAATGGTAACAACTTTTCCCATTTAAAAGGCATTTTCACATGGGACAACAAGGTTGTTTTTTCTTTCCTTGGCATTCAAAGTAATTTTTAATCTAAGAAAAATACACTTAAATGTGTATAACAAAATACATTATTAATAATAACATCTGGTATTTGTTGAATATTTGCTATGTATCCAGCATTGTGTTAAATGTTTTACGTGCAGTATCCCATTTTAATTTTCAAAATGGGTTAGTCACTGGCAGTTATAGATATTCTATATACTAAGGAATCAGTGATGGCAATCTGGGTTTAGAATAGACTACAGTAGACTTGTTTTGAAGCTGAATATCTATTTTAAGCACATTATTTTTACGTGGTGTATATGTTTTGGATCAATATAAATTTCCTGAAAAAATACATTCAGCCATAGCTGAAATAACGTGCTTAAAGTAATAAATAGCTTTTGCACAAAGAAAAAAAAATGCATTCAGTCATGCTGTACCTAAGACTAGGAAAATACCAATTGTCCATTTCAGAGATCAGGAGGTATCCACATATAGGGGTTATTGTTGGGGTTTTGGCTAAAGCCCTTCTATACCACCCCTGGGCACCAATACTCATTGTGGGTTCCATTTTATCCATTTTACAGAAGATGAAACTATGGCTTATAGAGTTTAAATGCTTTCTCAAGATCATACAGCTGGTAAATGGTGGAGGACTAACTCAAAACTGGTCTTTCTGAACCCAGAATCTGTGAGCTGTTAACCACCATGCAGTATCACCATTGTTAGTCCTCTGGTAATCTATTTTCCATAAGTCCCAAGTTTATGACCTCTTTATTCTGATGTCATTTTCTCCATCCTTTTGGGTATTTTAAAATAAACCCTGTTTGCAACTTCAAAGATGATGGTGAGCAGCTAGACCAATGTGTGGTATTATTGCATAGGGTCAGAAGACACCCAGAAAGACCATCTAACTACTTAACAGCTCTGCTTGCAGCACTTTCTGTATTATGGCCATCTTTTGTAGCACGGTTTGTAGCATTCATCAAACTTCCTTTGGTTAAAAGTTTGTAACGCCAGAGAACCCTCGACTCGTCAGTCAAAGAAAAATAATTCCTTGGAGGAAGTTACATCAGCATTATTCATAACTGCATTAGAGAGTGTACTTGGGTCAATCCTCTAGCACACATCAAATTCCTGAGGGAATTAAATGGAGAAACAAGCATCGGATATAAGTTGGATGAGGTTCTCCATTGCCTGAAGTCTGAGTTAGCTGTCAGCAGAAGTCTAAAATCTCTTCTTTATTGAGATTTGGAGCACTTGTTTCTCAAGCGATAAAATATTCAGAACCTCAGTTTGGGGATTCTACCCCATTCCTATTTTAGTTATGGGATTCGTATTAATAGAGAGCATGTCATCCACAGATTACAGGTGCTGTGTGGTAGTAATATAACAAAAACAAGAGAGAAGACTAATGCACTAGTTACTTTCTTTTTTTTTTTTTTTTTTTTTTTTTCCAGTACGCGGGCCTCTCACTGTTGTGGCCTCCCCCATTGCGGAGCACAGGCTCCGGATGCGCAGGCTCAGCGGCCATGGCTCACGGGCCCAGCCGCTCCATGGCATGTGGAATCTTCCCAGACCAGGGCACGAACCCGTGTCCCCTGCATCGGCAGGCGGACTCTCAACCACTGCGCCACCAGGGAAGCCCCAGTTACTTTCTTTATGAAGCACAAATTTGCCTGCTGAGTATGGTGTCCTACATTTTGGCTTGGGGGAAAAGAAGGCTTAAGTAAATGAGGTTTCAGTGAGCACATACAGGAGTATGTCCTATCATATGAAGGCAACCTCATAAACTGTTTGAAAGTTTAAATCCCAAGGTGGTTCAGGTGGCTGAATGAACATGAGTGAATATGAGTATGGGGCGAAATTGTTTCTTCACTTACTTGATTATAATTTGTTGTTTAAAATGCCTTCTGGAATTCTTGAGTCCCTTCCCATGTTTTTGTGCTTCTCACTTCTCTGCCAAATTATAATTGTCAAGAATTTTTTATTTTTATTTTTCGTTTTGGATGGAACAATCTTATTACTCTATATGACTAGGGAGTAATATTTAGGATTAATTAAAGAGTAACTGACCTTTCCCTATATGCCAAACATCGAAGACTAATAAAATTAGAAATACAGTGTATTCATTATGTTGAAAGCATACAACATGAAATTCTGTCTTTGATTGAGAAGGTACTTTAGGATCTCCTAGTGTGGAAAAATCGTTAGAAATAGTCTGCCTCTTGTAATGTTATGCAAGTGCAGGTTTATAGAGATTTTTCTGTGGTGCGAGAAGCAGATAATCAAATCTCTACAGAAACAAAACCCTATGGAAAATAATTCTGGTGCTCTGCTGATTTCAGTGTCTGAATAAAATGGATTAGGTAAATAGAAAAAATGAACATGTAAGTATTAGAGATAATAGTTTCTAAATATTGAGTTCAGAAACTTTTGAATAATGACTTATATTTCACGTCTTATGGCTTAAAGATTTTTTTCTTTATTTCCTGTGCTTGAAAATGAAATGAGGTGTATATGAGAGCTCCAGTTGAATACAAACAGCCCATTATGGGCTCATCTATTCCTTCTTTAACAGAGCTCTGTATCTTATCACAGGGCAGCTTAGAATGATAGGGAGGAGATGTGGATTTGTGTCCTATCTCTTCCAGTTGGTAGCTGTGTGTATTATTTGGGATAAGCAACATAGTCTAGCTTGTGCTACAATAAAAAGGTTTCAATGACACAACCCTGGGAATGTGTGTATTTTACTCACAGTACATCTTCCAAGGGAATTTGCCGCCAAGGGGCCTCTACTATTGATTCATTCAGGGACCTGGGCTGGTGGAGGCTTCCTCTTAACACCTGCTTTAAACACCATGGACAGTAGGAAGGGAAATGTAAATCACTGAGGCTATTTACATTTCTACCTGGAAATGACACATAACTTCTGTCACATTTCATCTGCCAGCACAAATCACGTGGTCAAAGGCAAAGAAAGTAGAATCCTACCATGTGCCTAGCAAGATGTTACTCATGACTACCACGCTGTGTGACTTTGTATAAACCTCTTAGTACATCTGAGCTTCATTAGTCTGTTAAAAAAGAATGTAGAGTATTTCCCTGATTTGACCTCTCTTTCCAAAACCCTCCTCTGATCTTTGCATATCCTGGAAACCAGAATAAAGCCTATTCCCCCCATTCATTTAGCAAATATTTTTTGAGTTCCTATGAGTCAGACAACTGGCTAAACTTTAGAGAAACTGCAGAAAGCAAAAACAGGCAAAATTCCTGATCTCATATTCCAACAGTGTTGACAATACACAAATAATTTGTGACATTTCACATGGTAAAAAGTTGTAAGAAGAAGAATAAAGCAGGGTAGGTTTTTCAAGGAAAACTTCTCTGATAAGCATAAATGTGGAGACTTCAGAAAGAAAGGGGGATCAATATCCGTGATTATCAGTAGGAGAAGGCTTCTGAAAAGTGGAAGAGTGAACTCAGAGCCCTGAGGCAGGATGCTGCTGGGGACATTTGAGGACCAGACAGAGCCTAGAGTCTGCAGAGTGCAGTGAGTCAGACAGACAGTGGAAGGAAGTGGGAGACTTGATCAGAGAACACAGCAGGGTGTCGGGTCTCGAAGGGCCCTGGAGGCACAGTAAAGAATCTGAGTGTTATTCTGAGAGAGAAGGGAGGGTTACAGGGCTTTGAGCAAAGGGGTGTCATGACATGATTTGAATTTCTCTGGCTTCTCTATGGAGAATAACCTGTAGCACAGCAATCGTGGAAGCAAGGAGCACAGCTGGGCAGCTGCTATGGTCATCCATGTCAGGTGATGTTGGCTTGGACTGGAATGGGGGTGGTAGCATTGAGGGGAAGGGATGGATTCTGGATGCATTTTGAACGTGGAGCCTTCAAGTTTCTTAATGGATTGTCTGGGAGATGTGAGATTACCCTGGTAATTATTACTCTATAGATGCCACAGATCTGTGCTATGGAACTAACTGATAACCTGTCACGGGCTAGTGCAGTTCCAAGAATTGGGGTTGCAGGGACTGAATTTTCATGGGGTTTAATTCTAACATGGGGATACGAGTGACTTAAGTGGCTACGTCGGACAGGTAATCAGGTAAGCCTGGGAGAGCTGAGGCCTAAGCGAAGAGAAGCAGACATCAGAGATTGGAGGAATGGAAGGGGAGCCCTCAAGCAGACACACTGTACTGCAAGGATCCTTAGGCTTAGCCAAGGATGGAAAGGTTATAGTCTCTGTAGTTTAAACATAACGTGAAGGTAGAAGATGGTTCAGTATTGATAGGGAAGCCCACAAAGACCAGGTCACACAGGGCTTTTAAGCCAGGGTAAGAAATTTAGATGGTTGTGATTCTGTGGCCATAAGGAGTCCACTGTAAGGTTTCAAACTGAGTTTATTACCTGATTTACCCTTTTAATAAGAATTCGCCCTGACTACTGCAGAATGGACTTCAAAGGGATTTTAGCCTTGAGACCATTTTGGAGGCTATTGTTTTATGGCTAATTCCACATCCTTTTCTTATCTTTGCAGAACCAGTTGCTATTCCTTTTGTTTTTTAAAGTGAAATAAATATTTGCCCCTCTAAGCGTGCACCATTCAGCATTCTTAGTGAATGAAATGATCCTTAGAAAAAGACTTCCCAAATAGCTATGGGTTGCCCTTATAAGCTCTGCATCTTTAACAAGTTTGTGTTCCATTTAAATGAAAGTTTTCCTGAATATTTAACACTCACGCATCATTTAAATGGAGGGGAGCCGTACTCCAAATCTTTTCCTTTGCCTCACCCGTGTTATTAGATTGATGAAAAGTGATGACCTCAGACTCTTCAGATCTCCAGACCAGTGAGTTTTATAGATACTGCCTCTACTTTGTCCTTTGGCTCCTGGCTGTGACTTCTTGTGCTCACTTCTGTCAGCCCTCCTCAAGCTCCCACGGCAAGCTTTTCTAAATAATTTTAAGCTCCTCTCCTATTGCACTGCCGCCTCTCTTGTTGAGTAAATTGTATGGGCTTTGTTAAATAAATTATATATTCTTCTAAGGACTTTTTCTTTTGGTATCTGGTTCAACCTACTGCTTTTGCTAAAAAACTGTCATGTGGGTGAGGAATAGAGTACAAATGGTTACATTCATATTGTAGAGGAATGTAAACAGTCCACTGAAGTTGATTATGTACATACTTAGATTTCTTAGGTTTCTTAGATACTTAGGTTTCTGCCCAAGAGCAACATGAGCAAGTACACAAGAACACAGGTACCCGATGTTCACCATAGCACTGTTTTAATAGCAAAGAGACAGAAGCAACCTAACGGTCCATCAGAAGGGAAATGAATACATAATTTCTTTATTCATATAGTCGAATACTGCATCATGAATAACTAAATTAGAGCTACATGTATCAATGGGAATACCTGCAAAAATATAATATTGAGGGGAAATAGTAAATTTCAAAATAACATAGAAATGCAGTGCTATTTATATACATTTAGAAATACAAAATTATATATATGATACATATAATTTTATTTCTCTGTATATACATAAATACACATACCTATCAATATATGCCTAATAAAAGTATAAAAATATGCATGGTAATGATACATACAAGTTTCAGAAAACTTCTGGGAATAAAAGCAGGTAGGAGAGATAAAGAAGGCCTTAGCCGAACCTGTCATTTTAAAATGCTATGTTAAAAAAGAGATAGATATATCTTATGTAAGGCCAGACACTATCAAACTCTTAGAGGAAAACATAGGCAGAACACTCTATGACATAAATCACAGCAAGATCCTTTTTGACCCACCTCCTAGAGAAATGGAAATAAAGACAAAAATAAACACATGGGACCTAATGAAACTTAAAAGCTTTTGCACAGCAAAGGAAACCATAAACAAGACCAAAAGACAACCCTCAGAATGGGAGAAAATATTTGTAAATGAAGCAACTGACAAAGGATTAATCTCCAAAATTTATAAGCAACTCATGCAGCTCAATAGCAAAAAAACAAACAACCCAATCCAAAAATGGGCAGAAGACCTAAATAGACATTTCTCTACAGAAGATATACAGACTGCCAACAAACACATGAAAGGATGCTCAACATCTTTGCTCATTAGAGAAATGCAAATCAAAACTACAATGAGATATCTCACACCAGTCAGAATAGCCATCATCAAAAAATCTAGAAACAATAAATGCTGGAGAGGGTGTGGAAAAAAAGGAACACTCTTGCACTGCTGGTGGGAATGTGAATTGGTACAGCCACTATGGAGAACGGTATGGAGGTTCCTTAAAAAACTACAAATAGAGCTACCATATGACCCAGCAATCCCACTACTGGGCATATACCCTGAGAAAACCATAATTCAAAAAGAGACATGTACCAAAATGTTCATAGCAGCCCTATTTACAATAGCCCGGAGATGGAAACAACCTAAGTGTCCATCATCAGATGAATGGGTAAAGAAGATGTGGCACATATATACAATGGAATATTACTCAGCCATAAAAAGAAATGAAATTGAGCTATTTGTAATGAGGTGGATGGACCTAGAGTCTGTCATACAGAGTGAAGTAAGTCAGAAAGAGAAAGACAAATACTGTATGCTGACACATATATATGGAATTTAAGAAAAAAAATGTCATGAAGAACATAGGGGTAAGACAGGAATAAAGACACAGACCTACTTGAGAATGGACTTGAGGATATGGGGAGGGGGAAGGGTAAGCTGTGACAAAGTGAAAGAGCGGCATGGACATATATACACTACCAAACGTAAGGTAGATAGCTAGTGGGAAGCAGCCGCATAGCACAGGGAGATCAGCTCGGTTCTTTGTGACCGCCTGGAGGGGTGGGATAGGGAGGGTGGGAGGGAGACGCAAAAGGGAGGGGATATGGGAACATATGCATATGTATAACTGATTAAATTTGTTATAAAGCAAAAAATAAAAAAATAAAATTAAAAAGAGATAGATATATTTTAAACTAATCTGTAAATGTTATCATCTCTTAAATCTGGCTTTTGAGTGCATGGGTGTCATAGTAATTTATGAACATTTCTGTGGGATAGAAGTATTTAATAATTGAAAATATTAAATAATAAAAAAAGTGTCTTTTTATAGTTACTTTTCCCACAAGCCATATCTTGATCAATTTGATGCTTTTTTCCCCCTGTGCTTTTATACCATTCAAGCACATAATAAAATCTTTTTTTTTTTTTTTCTGGTGAGTGACTGAATCATTTTTAGATGTGATGCTCTACTTTTAATGTTTAGGTTGACTCTTCAGTACAATCACAGGGTTTGTTGTAAGATCTAATCGAGAGTCTGAAATAACTTGACAGTAGTGAAATGTGAGGTGTTATTTCGACTGTGTACTTAATAATCACATGAGATGATGATGTAGTTTGGAAGTCAACATCAGGTGAACATCTGTATTCCGAGTGAGCTGGAGAAATTCAGGCAGAGAAAAATACTTAAAGCTTTTTCCCTAGCCCACCGCATAAACCATTTGATTTGAGCATGATTAATACTCTCAGAAAGACCCACTTGTTTGAGTAGAATGGATGGAAAAGGAAATAGTGGCTCGAACTATCTGATTCCCTATTGCTCCACCTTTGGGAGATTTCACCACGCAAATAATCTCTCTAGACATGGGAGTGCCTGGGGATGCTGACAGCCGATAAAGTCTAGTCTTCCTCTCCTTTCATCATCTTCGGAGGTAAAATAATCAACAAGAGAGGTTTAAGAAACCCTCTAATACTTTAGCCAAGTCATATTGAGCCATTCTATGGAAACGCTCATCTTTCTACTAGGCTTTCTTGAAAATAAATATGTATGCTTCGTGTGCTGGCACGTTCAATACAGAATTCAAAACAATGAAACAGCTATATGTATTTATACAATAGAGATAGTTCTCAAGAACAGTAAGTTCAGTAGGGTAACTCTCTTACTTATATCTAAATAAGTTAATTAAAAAATAAGGATTATCAGACTTGTGGTTGCCAAGGGGGAGGGGAGGAGAAGGATGGACTGGGAATGTTGTGTTGCTAGATGGAAACTATTACATTTAGAATGGATAAACAACATGGTCCTACTATACGGCACAGGGAACTATATCCAATCTCCTGGGATAAACCATAATGGAAAAGAATATAAAAAACTAATGTATATATGTGTATAACTGAGTCACTTTGCTGTACAGCAGAGACTGGCATAACATTGTAAATCAACTGTACTTCAAGTAAAAATAAAAGATGTGAAAAAAATTAAGGACTATAAATGAGTTTCTTCTCATTGTACTTTCTAAAGAAAATAAATCTTTGGGGCTTGAAAAATTAAATGCTAAATATATTTCCTGTAGGCATGTTTCTATATTATATATGTGTGTATTTCTATAATATATAGTATATTTATATTAAAATCATATTTTCTCTTTTTAAAACTCTTCTATTTTTCAATTTTAAATAAATTATCTCCCTTACTATAAATAAAATTGTAATTTTAGATTTGCATAGCCTTACATACGGCATCATTTTGTTTCATTATACAAATGTCATCACTGATTTCATACAAAAATTTATTGTCTTCACCTTAATTTGGAACATGTTCACCCAAACAAAAATATATGTTTATCTTTCTCCTTTTGATTTATTTATAATGTCTTATTGATTTCTCTCTCCCTAGACCTGCCCTGTTCATGGCACTTGTTAGGTACTTAAATGTCTGTTGACTGGGTAAAGCAGCGTCCGTATTATAAGTAAATATAAAATACCAAGTTTTACAAAAGCACTTGCCATGTGGTGTGCCACCCCCATCCCACTTTTTCTCCGTAGTCCGTATTAGTATATTTGTGCCTTTACTTGTTTGATTTTTGTCTGTCTCCTTCCATAGAATGTACACTCCAAGAAGATAGGGGTTTTATTGTCCCTACTGCTTTACCCACCTGGGAAAGTGGGTGTCATATAACAAGTGTATTACAAATTTTTCATCAAGGAACAAATACTGGTTTGCAATAGCTCTAAAGCAGAGTGTTAAAGAAAAGACAAGGAACTGGAATCCTCCTTTAATTTTCTTCTCCCAGGATTTTAACACAGAATTAAGCTTTTTGAGCATTTCCTATAAGAATATTCAGGATTCACTTCATCTCTTCTTATCAAGGGTGCTGTTTCCAAATGTAGAAGTGATCATTTTGCTTCTACTGGACCTTTAGGAAATTGACTGCCTTTTGCATAGTGACCTAGGGTCTAGGAGAGTTTTCTTACTGTAGTGATTGTAATCTTCTGTTACTAAAGAAAAACACCCAAAATGTTAAAGAGCATCTCTGATACCTTAGTCCTTATTTGCATAATGAGATAATTTTATTTCTTGGGTAACCATCCTGAAGGTACTTTTTCTAAGTCTTTAGAAACCTGCAACTATTTTTAAATTACTGTTGCTATGCATGGTAAAGTTTAAGTCTGTGGCCTTCAGAGATGATTCAGTTAATCAGTTCTAACATCTCTTTTTGGAGGCACTGCTTTTTACGTGTGTGTGTTTGCTCTCCTCAACTTTTTTGCAGTTGTTTCCACTGAATCATATTTCAGCACTTGAAGAAACTCATAACAACTTGTCATCTAGTAAAACCTCACACTTTGTGCATTTTGCAGTTGTGGGGGTGGATCGATGTGCTGTGAGTGTACAAAACCTTGATGTAACAGCAAGCTGTAGGTGGAGAAGAAAACACGAAAAAAAATTGTGTTAGTTTGCTTTTCTGAGAAATTTAAGTATATCTTATAAGACTGATATCAGATAAAAATTATAAACATTCAGCCAAGTGGGAGAACAGCTATTATGAACATTGTAGAGTGTTTTATCTGAGAATGTGGTGGTGTTTTCCACTGCCAAAAAGAAATTGACATTGTATTCCACTAATAACTGGGGGAAAATACATTTTCAAGTATATGATGCAGGAAGTTATTTGACCTGGAAGGGGTGCTTAAATTTCTGTTGATTTTTAACACATTGTTATGAGGCTGTCATGAACATTTAGGAAATACGGGTTGGAGGAGACTGGCCATGGTGCCTTGGCTCTCTGTAGTATAACAGACTGCCCCTGTGGCATCTCTTAAACAGATGACTCTAAAATTTTTAATTACATTTTTTAACGTCAGGTGAGGTTCGCTTTTAAGTGCACCAAACCTATAGTGAGATGAACTACTAGGTGGCCTAGTTTTATTCAGACTGCATAGGGGCTGGAATATTGTAAAGCTGCATTCACAAAGATTCTATTCCATATGCCCAGATGATAACATTTTAATGGCTAGGAACACTGTAATGTGTTCCATTTGAAGTCTACTGTTCAACTTAATATAACCAAAATGTATATATGCTTTTGGAATTGGAGCACACGCAGGTGCTTTGGCAACAGTTTTGAAGTCGAGATATGACATATATTAATACTAGTTGCACAAAGTAGAGGACTTTTTTTTGAATTTTTTAATTAATTTTTACAGCAGGTTCTTATTAGTCATCCATTTTATACACATCAGTGTATACATGTCAATCCCAGTGGCCCAATTCATCCCACCCCCACCCCCACCCCACCGCCACTTTCCCCCCTTGGTGTCCATATGTTTGTTCTCTACATCTGTGTCTCTATTTCTGCCCTGCAAACCGGTTCATCTGTACCATTTTTCTAGGTTCCACATATATGCGTTAATATACGATATTTGTTTTTCTCTTTCTGGCTTATTTCACTCTGTAAGACAGTCTCTACATCCATCCACATCTCCTCAAATGACCCAATTTTGTTCCTTTTTATGGCTGAATAATATTCCATTGCATATATGTACCATATCTTCTTTATCCATTTGTCCATCGATAGGCATTTAGCTTGCTTCCACGACCTGGCTATTGTAAATAGTGCAGCAGTGAACATTGGGGTGCATGTGTCTTTTTGAATTATGGTTTTCTCAGAGTATATGCCTAGTAGTGGGATTGCTGGGTCATATGGTAATTCTATTTTTAGTTTTTTAAGGAACCTCCATACTGTTCTCCATAGTGGCTGTATCAATTTACATTCCCACCAACAGTACAAGAGGGTTCCCTTTTCTCCACACCCTCTCCAGCATTTGTTGTTTGTAGATTTTCTGATGATGCCCATTCTAACTGGTGTGAGGTGATACCTCATTGTAGGTTGGATTTGCATTTCTCTAATAATTAGTGACGTTGAGCAGCTTTTCATGTGCTTCTTGGCCATCTGCATGTCTTCTTTGGACAAATGTCTATTTAGGTCTCCTGCCCATTTTTGGATTGGGTTGTTTGTTTTTTTAATATTGAGCTGCATGAGCTGTTTATATGTTTTGGAGATTAATCCTTTGTCTGTTGATTCATTTGCAAATATTTTCTCCCATTCTGAGCGTGATGTTTTCTTCTTGTTTGTAGTTTCCTTTGCTTTGCAAAAGCTTTGAAGTTTCATTAGGTCCCATTTGTTTATATTTGTTTTTATTTCCATTACTCTAGGAGGTGGATCAAAAAAGATCTTGCTCTGATTTATGTCAAAGAGTGTTCTTCCTAAGTTTTCATCTAAGAGTTTTATAGTGTCGGGTCTTACATTTAGGTCTCTAATGGATTTTGAATTTATATTTGTGTATGGTGTTAGGGAGTGTTCTAATTTCATTCTTTTACATGTTACTGTCCAGTTTTCCCAGCACCACTTATTAAAGAGACTGTCTTTTCTCCATTGTATATCCTTGTCTCCTTTGTCATAGATTAGTTGACCATAGGTGCATGGGTTAATCTCTGGGCTTTCTGTCCTATTCCATTGATCTATATTTCTGTTTTTGTGCCAGTACCATATTGTCTTGAATACTGTAGCTTTGTAATATACCCTGAAGTCAGGGAGTCTGCTTCCTCCAGCTCCGTTTTTTTCCCTCAAGACTGCTTTTGTGATTTGGGGTCTTTTGTGTCTCCATACAAATTTTAAGTTTTTGGTTCTAGTTCTGTAAAAAATGCCATTGGCTATTTGATAGGGATTGCATTGAATCTGTAGATTGCTTTGGGTAGTGTAGTCATTTTCACAATATTGATTCTTCCAATCCAAGGACACGGTATATCTCTCCATCTGTTGGTATCATCTTTAATTTCTTTCATCAGTGTCTTTTAGTTTTCTCCATACAGGTCTTTTGTCTCCCTAGGTAGCTTTATTCCTAGGTATTTTATTCTTTTTGTTGCAGTGGTAAATGGGAGTGTTTCTTTAATTTCTCTTTCAGATTTTTCATCATTATTATATAGGAATGCAAGAGATTTCTGTGCATTAATTTTGTATCCTGCAACTTTGCCACATTCATTGATTAGCTCTAGTAGTTTTCTGGTGGCATCTTAGGATTCTCCATGTATAGTATCATGTCATCTGCAAACAGTGACAGTTTTACTTCTTCTTTTCCAGTTTGTATCCCTTCTATTTCTTTTTCTTCTCTGCTTGTCGTGGCTATGACTTCCAAAACTATGTTGAACAATAGTGGCGAGAGTGGACATCCTTGTTCCTGATCTTAGAGGAAATGCTTTCAGTTTTTCACCATTGAGAATGATGTTTGCTGTGGGTTTTCATATATGGCCTTTTTTATGTGGAGGTAGGTTCCCTCTGTGTCCACTTTCTGGAGAGTTTTTATCATAAATGGGTGTTGAATTTTGTCAAAAGCTATTTCTGCATCAATTGAGATCATATGATTTTTCTTCAACTTGTTAATATGGTTTATCACTATGATTGATTTGCATATATTGAAGAATCCTTGCATCCCTAGGATAAATTCCACTTGGTCATTGTGTATGATCCTTTTAATGTGTTGTTGGATTCTGTTTGCTAATATTTTGCTGAGGATTTTTGCATCTATATTCATCAGTGATATTGGTCTATAATTTTCGTTTTCTGTACTGTCTTTGTCTGGTTTTGGTATCAGGGTGATGGTGGCCTCATAGAATGAGTTTGGGAGTGTTCCTTCCTCAGCAATTTTTTGGAAGAGTTTGAGAAGGGTGGGTGTTAGCTCTTCTTTAAATGTTTGAAAGAATTCACTTGTGAAGCCATCTGGTTCTGGCGTTTTGTTTGTTGGAAGATTTTTAATCACAGTTGCAATTTCATTACTTGTGATTGGTCTGTCCATATTTTCTATTTCTTCCTGGTTTAGTCTTGAAAGGTTTTACCTTTCTAAGAATTTGTCCATTTCTTCCAGGTTGTCCATTTTATTGGCATAGAGTTGCTTGTAGTAATCTCTTATAATCCTTTTTATTTCTGCAGTGTCAGTTGTGATTTCTCATTTTTCATTTCTAATTTTATTGATTTGAGTCCTCTCCCTCTTTTTCTTGATGAGTCTGGCTAAAGGTTTATCAATTTTGTTTATCTTCTCAAAGAACCAGCTTTTAGTTTTATTGATCTTTGCTATTGTTTTCTTTGTTTCTTAATTCATTTATTTCTGCTCTGATCTTAATGATTTCGTCCCTTTTGCTAACTTTGGGTTTCGTTTGTTCTTCTTTGTCTAGTTCCTTTAGGTGCAAGTTTAGTTTGTTTATTTGAGATTTGTCTTGTTTCTTGAGTTAGGATTGTATTGCTATAAACGTCCATCTTAGAACTGAGCTTGTTGCATCCCATAGGTTTTGGATCATCGTGTTTTCGATGTTTCAAAGATTTCCTCTTTGATATCTTCAGTGATCTCTTGGTTATTTAGTAACGTATTCTTTAACCTCCATGTGTTTGTGTTTTTTACTTCTTCTTCCCTGTAATTGATTTCTAATCTCATAGTGTTGTGGTCAGAAAAGTTGCTTGCTATGATTTCAATTTTCTTGCATTTACTGAGGCTAAATTATGTGACCCAAGATGTGATCTATCCTAGAGAATATTCTGTGTGCACTTGAGAAGAAACTGTAATCTGCTGTTTTTGGATGTAATGTCCTATAAATATCAATTAAATCTATCTGTTCTATTATGTGATGTAAGGCTGTGTTTCCTTATTAATTTTCTGTCTGGATGATCTGTCCATTGGTGTAAGTGAGGTGTTAAGGTCCCCCACTATTATTGTGTTACTGTCGATTTCCTCTTTTATAGCTGTTAGCATTTGCCTTATGTATTGAGGTGCTCCTATGTTGGGTGCATATATATTTATAACTGTTATATCTTCCTCTTGGACTGATCCCTTGATCATTATGTAGTATCCTTCCTTCTCTTGTGACATTTTTTATTTTACAGTCTATTTTATCTGATATGAGAATTGCTACTCCAGCTTTCTTTTGATTACCATTTGTGTGGAGTGTCTTTTTGCATCCCCTCACTTTCAGTCTGAATGTGTCCCTAGGTCTGAAGTGGGTCTCTTGTAGACATCATATATATGGGTCTTGTTTTTGTACCCATTCAGCAAGCCTGTGTCTTTTGGTTGGAGCATTTAATCCATTCACATTTAAGGTGATTATTGATATGATGTTACCATTTTCTTAATTGTTTTGTGTTTGTTTTTGTAGGTCCTTTTCTTCCCTGGTGTTTCCCACTTAGAGAAGTTCCTTTAGCATTTGTTGTAGAGCTGAGTTGGTGGTGCTGAATTCTCTTAGCTTCTGCTTGTCCATAAAGCTTTTGATTTCTCCATCGAATCTGAATGAGATCCTTGCAGGGTAGAGTAATCTTGTTTGTAAGTTCTTCCCTTTCATCACTTTATCATGTCGCTCCCTTCTGGCTTATAGAGTTTCTGCTGAGAAATCAGCTGTTAACCTTATGAGAGTTCCTTTGTATGTTATTTGTCCTTTTTCCCTTACTGCTTTCAGTACTTTTTTTGTCTTTAATTTTTGCCAGTTTGATTACTATGTGTCTTGGCATGTTTCTCCTTGTGTTTAACCTGTATGGGACTCTCTGCATTTCCTGGACTTGGGTAGCTATTTCCTTTCCCATGTTAGGGAAGTTTTCGACTATAGTCTCTTCAGATATTTTCTTGGGTCCTTTATCTCTTCTCCTTCTGGGACCCCTATAATGCGAATGTTGTTGCGTTTAATGTTGTCCCAGAGGTCTCTTAGGCTGTCTTCATTTCTTTTCATTCTTTTTACTTTATTCTGTTCAGCAGCAGTGAATTCCACCATTCTGTCTTCCAGGTCACTTATCTGTTCTAATGCCTCAGTTATTCTGCTATTGATTCCTTCTAGTGTATTTTTCATTTCAGTTATTGTATTGTTCATCTCTGTTCGTTTGTTTTTTAATTATTCTAGATCTTTGTTAAACATTTCTTGCATCTCCTCGATCTTTGCCTCCATTCTTTTTCTGAGGTCCTGGATCATTTTCACTATCGTTATTCTGAATTCTTTTTCTGGAAGGTTGCCTATCTCCACTTCATTTAGTTGTTTTTCTTGGGTTTTGTCTTGTTCCTTTATCTGGTACATAGCCCTCTGCCTTTTCATCTTATCTCTCTTTCTGTGAATGTGGTTTTTGTTCCACAGGCTGCAGAATTGTAGTTCTTCTTGCTTCTGCTGTCTGCCCTCTGGTGTATGAGGCTATCTAAGAGGCTTGTGCAAGTTTCCTGTTGGGAGGGACTGATGGTGGGTTGAGCTGGCTGTTGCTTTGGTGGGCAGAGCTCAGTAAAACTTTAATCCGCTTGTCTGCTGATTAGTGGGGCTGGGTTCCCTCCCTGTTGGTTATTTGGCCTGAGGCGACCCAACACTGGAGCCTACCCGGGCTCTTTGGTGGAGCTAATGGCGGACTCTGGGAAGGCTCATGCCAAGGAGTACTTCCCAGAACTTCTGCCATTGTCCTTCTCCTCACGGTGACACACAGCCACCCCCACCTCTCCGGGAGACCCTCCAACACTAGCAGGTAGGTGTGGTTCAGTCTCCTGTGGTGTCACTGCTCCTTCCCCTGCGTCCCAATGAGCACACTACTTTGTGTGTGCCCCCCAAGAGCCCAAGAGTGGAGTCTCTGTTTCCCCCAGTCCTGCAATCAAATCTCAGTAGCCTTCAAAGTCTGATTCTCTAGGAATTCCTCCTCCTGTTGCTGGACCCCCAGATTGGGAAGCCTGACATGGGGCTCAGAACCTTCCCTCCAGTGAGTGGACTTCTCTGGTATAAGTGTTCTTCAGTTGTGAGTACCCACCCAGCAGTTATGGGATTTGATTTTATTGTGATTGCGCCCCTCCTACCATCTCATTGTGGCTTCTCATTTGTCTTTGGATGTGAGATATCTTTTTTGGTGAGTTCCAGTGTCTTCCTTTCGATGATTGTTCAGCAGTCAGTTGTGATTCTGGTGTTCTTGTAAGAGGGAGTGAGAGCACATCCTTGTTCTCCGCCATCTTGAACCAATCTGGGGAATGTTATAATTGCTAAGGGAATTTAGTGAGGAAGATGTGGCTTTCAGTCCAGTAGAGTGATGCAGATAAAAGATATCTTCTGGGTTATTTGAATTAGGGATTTCATGTGATAAGCTACATTTCTTATTTCTTACTCGTTAAAGAAATTAACATGTACTTTATGATACCTTTATTACAGATGGAAATAGAGTAGTATCCCAAGATGGAGACATTTAATTTAGTCAAATTCATCTATACAAACTTAAAATGAAAGGGAAGGATGAGAGAAATAGCAATTTAAATAACGTGAGCAATTTCTTACACTTTTTGACATGAAGAGTGCTAACCTGAGTGACCTTGAGATGGGAGAAGTGAATCAGCTGGTGACTCATTAGATCCCATTTCATTTCATGTGTGACTAAAGGAAGCATGTTAGGGTGCTGCCCATGAGCATATGTTTAAAAATATAATATGCTTAAAATATATTTTACATATTATAACAGGAGCCGATAGCTGCAGATCAGTAGTGCAGTGGCATAAGGTTTTGGGTTTTTTCCCCCTGTTAATTTGCTGTGCCATTCTGAGAATGACCACTTAGTTTCCTTTCAGATTGCTGCCATACTTCTAAGCTCAGATGGAGACTCCAGGTCCAGTGGAAAACATTCTGTTTCTTCTCTTATATTTTATCAGTGGTGATACTTTCCCCCAGACACTCCCCCAGCCTGTTTCTCCTCACTTCTTCTTGGCCAAAATTGCATCACACACCCAAACCAGTCCCTGGCAAGGAAAATGATACCATGATGGTTTGCTTAGATCAGCCATAATTCAATCACTGGCTTGGGAGCGGGCCCTTATTCTCTAATGCATAAGGCCAACCATTAGATTCTGTCAGAAAAGAGGAACAGGAGTAAACAGTGGTCAGGTAGGCAAATGAGTTCTACCACATATTTATTCACTAACGTGTTTTAAAGCACTAATTTTATTTCACATTTTTACATTCATAGTACTTTATAAAGTGGTATACTCAAGACTTTATTGCCCATTGTACTTCATGGGCAATAAAAAGGCATTTTGTGGGGATAGTTGTGACTCAGACGTTTGCCTTAAGATTGATGTTAGCATATAATGCACACATAAGGTGAGAACTCAACTGTAGTATCAAGATCTGCCTAAGTTTACCCTTTATCCTTCCTGGGTGTATCATAAGCATTCTCCTTAAGGATGAATAGAGAACAAGTTCGCTGTTAAAAAAAAGTTTGATCAGCAACTTACATGTTTGTCTTTTTGGAAAGAAAACCAGTATAGAGTAACTCTACATTGAATAAACCTCACAAAATCTATCCAGACACCTAGCTATTCAACCAAAAAAAAGAAAAAATACTGTACCTTCTCTATGCTTGCCACTGTTCTAACCATTGTGGATAGAGGACAGAATGAGACAGTTAAGGTTCCTGTTCTTACAGAGTTTACAGTCTGTTGTGGAAAGAAAAAATAAGCAAATTTGTCAACTAGGAAAAAAAACAGTAAAAAGTTACATGGTGAAAAGTGCTCTGATAACAGTCAAATGGGTGGCTGTTTCGGTGGGTCAAGTAAGTTCGCTCTGAGGAAGTGGCACTTAAGCTGAAATCTAAATGAAAAGAAAATGAAAAGAAGGAGCCTGCATGTGAAAGTCCAAGGAGGTGCTGGCTAAACACTGGGAATAGCTAGTGCCAAGACCTGTAGGTGGGAATGAACTTAAAATGCAGGGAGCAGAGGGAGGGAGGGAAATGAGGTCAGAGAGGACCACAGGGGCCAGATCATGGGGAATTGTGTAATCAAATGTAAAAAGATATTTATTCCAAGCACATTGGGAAGCCATTGGAAAGTTCCATGTTGAGAAGTGACGAGCACATACTGGATGGGGTGGGGACAGTATCGTAGGGAAGCAGTCAAAGTACAGCTAGGGGATTAAGAGGTAAAGACTATTATGTATAAAATAAGCTACAGGATATATTGTACAATGCAGAGAATATAGCCAATATTTTATAATGACTATAAATGGAGTATAACTTTTAAAATTGTGAATCACTATATTATACACCTGTAACTTATATAATACTGTACATCAACTACACTTCAATGTTTTTTTAAATGTACAGTTGGGAGGTTGTTGCCCAGGTTACAGATGTCAGTGGATAAGACCAAGGTGGTAGCAGTGAAATGTACAAAACATGTACAGATTTGGGATGTCATGGGAAGTAGGGAAATGAGAGAAAGGATTAGATTACTCTCTAGATGTTTGGCTTAAGCTACAGAGTAGAGGGAGGAATTGTTTTCTAATGAGATGGGTAGGAAGCGAGATTGTTGGGGAAAGGTGATGGGAAGAATCAGGAGTTCTCTTTTGGCCCTATTAATTCAGATGTGCCTCTTGGACATCCTGGTGGAGATACCAAGTAAGCAGTTGGGTACAACAGCCTAGAGTTCCAGGAAGAAACTAGGTCTGGCGATAGAGATTTGGGAGTCATCTGCATATAAAAAAGCAGAGACGTGCCCACACAGTTATTTTAATTAATTCCACAGTGCATTGCAAAGTATAATTTGGATGACTGAAAACTGACGGGTACTTATTTATTTAAACATTTGTCTTGAAAATTTGTTGACAACATGATTTCTGAGAAATTAATTGATTGTTCATGACAAGCAGTGATGGCTCATTTCATCAAAGTTTCCCTAAAAGATAAAGAAAGTTTTATAGTATCAGCTTTGGCTTGCTTTGAAAATGTGTTTTGGTACGTCACTGTTTGGAGTTAGCAATAAAAGACTCTGCTTTTGCTTCATAAATCAAACAAGGACACAATTGTTAAATAGTCTATATCATATTAATTAAGCTCTGAAACAAGGCAAGCATTACAGCCATTTATAACAGGGTATTGCATAAGTTGTTAATCAATGAGAAAAGAAACCAATTAACAAGCCAGTAGTCAGCATTTTGAGCAGAAGTCGGTGACTTTCAGCTTAATTAAATCTTGCAGGTGTCAGTAATGATATGAAAGAATCTTTAATCTGTTTGTGTCTAAATTGCCCCAGATCATTTTCACATCTGTACATCTTTAAGTCCTCTATGTGTTTTGAGGGAGGTAAAGGGATATGTGTCTTAAAACACTTTACATTTTTAACAGCCCTTTTAAAAACTAAATTGTTGATATTTCTCTTGGATTAAGACAACAGAATGAAGTTCCTGAACTATTTCACTCAAAAAATAATATACTTAGAGTGTTGACTAAATTCCACATGCAAAAAATAATTTTTAAAAACCTGCTGAAAGAATAAGTGAGTTTTTAAAGCATCCTTATTGAAGCATAATTTACATACCATTAAATTAACTTTTTTAAGTGTAAAATTTAATTTTTTTTAGTAAATGTATAGGGTTGTACAATCATCACCAAAGTATATTTAGAAAAGATGAAATTTTAAAGTTTGGACAAATTTATCCATGGTGGTGTTGAATTTAGCTTGTAGGGGAAGCTGGGATGTACCTAACCTTTAGAAATGACCTATAAAAGGATTGGTATGCTTTTCTTCTAAAATATTTCCATGAGTTGGCTAAAACTAACATCGAAAACAGGATTCTAGACAGGAGGAATCAAGGATTGGGGTTAATTATTCCTTAAATAGTATTTAAGTAACACAGATTCTTCTGTAATTATATTATTTGGCAAAAATTAAAAATCCTAGTTCTTCACGATGCCCTTATTTCTTTCTAGGGATCATTCTCTCATGGTTAATCTGAGGAATACAAATGTTCTTTCCCTAATGATAATGTTCTTATTTCTTCTCAGTTATAATCTCTTTGCTGAGATGGTGTCATTTTCAAAGAGTAGCTTAGGAAATGGACAAACATTTTTAGTTGAAATTTAGATAAGTGTTCATATCAAAAATATGTGTCACATTGAACACATTCACATGAAATTATTTGAAATTTTCAAGAGCTAGATTGTGGTATGCCAAATAGAAGTATCAAATAAAAATCATAATCATAATAAAAATCAACACTTTCTATGTTTCAGGTACATTTTAAGCTAGAGATATATTTTTCTTCATCTGATTTTTACAACAACTTGTGGAATAGGCATTTATATTGGCCCCATTCCACAAACTAGGAAAGTAAGGCACAGAGAAATTAGTTTGCTCAAGGTGCCCCAAATAGTAAGTGGCAATGCAAATTATCACCATTGCTCATATCATATGGCTTCAGTTGTTTAACATCAGTAAGACCTAATAAAGTTTCATGTGATAGTCCCAATCTAATAATAAATACGAGTTTGCTCTGAAATAGTTCTTTTAAAATTGTAAGATATTGTCAGACACACTGGCCACCTAGTATTGTATGAAGAATAGTAAGTTTGGAATCTGGAGATTTGGGTTAGAAATGATCATTCTTCTAACATAATTGCATGAACTTGGGAAATTATTTAGGTTCTTTGAACTTGTTATCAATAAAATAGAGAAGGAATTCCTTGGCTGTCCTGGCGCCTCTCTTGTATGTCTTCATAATAACAACATGGTAGCCACGTCACATTGCCTGGGAGTTTCTGTTCACTGTCTTTCCATAACAATAGGGACCTTAACAGTAGAGACCACATCTTTTTATCTTTGTATCTCCAGTATCGTTGAGGATACTCTCTGTCACCTCAGAAGTACATGTTCAATATGTGCAGAAATAAAGTATAAAGGAAGAGATAATATTATATATCCCCCAAAGAGTTGTCATCAAGATCAAATATGATAATATAGGTGACATGCTATTCTTGGGCTCTTGCTACCAGCTGTAGTTGACTAAAAATACCAATATGGGGCTTCCCCTAGTAGCAATATATATTGATTTCATAGGCACAGATGCAACATAGGAACCACACGGGGAGTAAATATTTTCAAACACATAGTTTGAGGAATAGATAAAGAACATTCCACTCTTCACCTACAGGGAAAACATGTGCAGCATCCGTGTCTACCTTGATTTCCTGCTTCTATTATCTCTTAAAGTCATTCACAATTTCTTATTAGAGACCAAGTGTGGTTATTGGGTCACAGTTGTAAAATGGTTGACATCAGAAGAACCATTTGGTTTAGTAATGAAAAAGGACAAATCATACTGAATCTAGTTCTAGGGATCACACACTTTATTTCATGACTCTTTTTATATCCTTACAGAGAAGGCTTTTTATGTGCTGATGAAGAATATGAGGGAATAAACACTTTTTCCTTGAACTTTTTTTTGTATTGATCAGACATGTTAATAACATAACATAGACAGTCTACCAGGGCTGTGACTGCTTATAGCTTTTCTGGCCACAAGTGCAGAGCATTTTTTATGCCTTCATTTTCCCAGAAGTACTCAGAGCTGATAGCTTTAACCCTTTCAATTTTGGAATCTCTTGTTCTTTGATAGAAACAATGCTCTTGTTTCTGTACCTGGTGTTTTGTTTGTTTTTTTTTTCCAATATAAAAAAGAGTATAATGTTTTCTTTTTTCTAGTTATAAGGGTATTGCTCTGCTCTAAATGTGTACTCAAGCAGTGACTTGTTAGCTTTCCCAGTCCCTGGGGAGCTTTGAAAATTGTAAGCCGGTCATTCATTTGGTTGTACTAAGATTGAGTAATTGAAAGCAGGGCAACGCTGTACTATATAAAATCATATTTGACTTTCTCTTAATACAACTCTAGCTGAGCTACTCTAGTGATGCAGAAAGTGGTTTTGAATTTGATATTTATTAATTTATCAAGAGTCATGGAAATCTAAGTTTTAGGACTTGTGGAGTGAAATAATAACCCTATACCTTTAAAATGCTGATAAAAGATTCAGTAAATGTTCCTACAAGTTGGATTTAATCCTTTATAATTGCTTGGATTTAAGTGAAAAATCTGTTTACACAAGAAAGTCCTTGTATAGGATTAATAGGATTTTAGAAAATCTGAAACCCTCACTTACAGACAAAATAGACACATCACTAGCCTCTGTAATAACCCCATATCATTATCCCTCCTTTGAAACAAGACATTCAAACTCCAGAGCACCTCTGTTAAGAATTGTTTGGTTAGGTGTGATTTTATCTTTTAGACCCCTTTCCATGCTCTGAACGGGACTTGCTCCAGACCATTACATGCTGTCATGTCACAACTGGATACCAAGGCTCGTGTCCTGCTCTGTAAAATCTCAGGCTCGCTGCGTATTTAAGCGCATGAAGTTCTCATTAAGGGATCCTTTGTCAGAGAGAGTGCTGAGGCATTTTGTTGCACTTTTGTCCTAATTATTAGAAAATACCCCTTTTCTGTAAGTCCACTCTTGATCTGCACGTCGGCCTTTTGCTTTGCTGTTTCAAGGTTCTGCTTTTTATGGTGTGTTCTATACTCACGGTGGCTAGAGGAGGGGATTTTTATATTTGTTACTTTTTGGTAGAAAAGAGTAACTTCTAGATGGGAATCTGAGCTGTAAATGTAGTCCTCATTAGACAGAAGATAAGGACTTCACTTTGCCGGGGTGGTACCAGGAGACCCTTAGCCGCAGTAAACGTGATGTAACCCTTTTAAAAAAATCACACAAGTTACAGGACTAGCAGTGGCTAAAGCAATTGTTGCTCAATAAAGATTCGTTGAGATGAGTTCCGATAACTAAGAGTCTTTATGCAGATGTTGAATGACCTGTCGTGGGCATCACAGAGGGGTAATGATTTCAAAAATTTATCTTTCTTTTGAAGGGCATTCAGTTAGTATAATTTATTATATTGGGAAAGTCATCAATTCTGATTCTGAGGTATAGAGTAGTATAGATGTAGGACAAGTATGTTTTGCAGTAGAGGAAGACTGCTGAAAAACCTGGAACATGTGAGCAATTATGGAGGAATAGTAGTACTTAATATAATTATTAATGTTTATTGAATGTGTTAATACGTAACACACCTTCTGAGAAATCCCTTACGTACATTATCTTAAGAGCACCTATTCCACAATAACCGTAAAAGAGAGAGTTTTAATATATCCATTTATAGATGAAGTAACAGAAACTCAGAAAGGTCAATATCTCACCCTAGATCACACAGCCAGAATGGAAAAGCTAGGATTTTAGCCCAGTGCACTCTGACTCCAGAACAAGTGCTCTTAAGGATTGGATCTCCTAGTGTGAAAAGGTCTGAAGAGGACAGTGGGGACACATATCTGTTTTCTTTTTCTTACCCAATATCAATTCTGTATTTATAACTAGTAATTTTTCTATAGCTATCAAAGAATTACCTGTAAAGGAGTGGATGAAATTAAAGATCCATGCTGTGTTTTAGAAGGCAAATTTTCTTTCACCTTAAGAAATGATGCAAAGGTTGTAGAAAGATATTTCTCTGCTAACCCAAATACGATGAAATCCCTTCATACTCACCTCATTCAAGGATGATAATCTGGTGTGTCTGTAAATACTGAATATTAGCTGCTTTTTTTTTTTGAACATTAGCTTCTTGAAAAATCCTTTTTTGAGATTAATCCTCTTTTATTTCCATTTTTATTCTCATGTTTTCTTTCCTGATTTCCTACCTCCTTGTTTTGCCCATTCATGGTCCATATATTTTTGTCATTTTAACTCCTCATCTTGAAGCTCCACAATCATTTCTGAGTTTTATGGATCAGTGCACAGATATTCTGGTGGTGTGCGCTATTAATCCTCCTCCACCACGTGGCCATTTTACCAAGGCTTTGGGATGATATTTAGCTGTTACTGTGGAGCTTCCTACCGGAAACTAGACAGAAGGGGGGCAGGGGAGGTCAGGGGAGAGGTAAACATAAATCAGGTTTGAACAAACAAGCATGATGAATGCTGGTTCCCAAAGTGCTCTGCCTTTTGTCAAACTCCTATTTAGCAGAGAGGGCTATGTGGTGTGAATGATGAATCATAGAACTGCTCCCTGGTGAAAGAGCAAGCATGGGAACTACTACAGTAGCACAGTCGCTTGGATACATCATAGGGCTTGGGGATACAGAGTGAAAAACAATGGTATCTGTTTCAGCCTGAATGAAACAGTACAAGGAGGAGCACACTGTCCCTGACTGGGAAAACCAAGTCAGTCAAAGGGAGGTGAGCCTAGAGAAGCAGAGTAAGATACAGTACACCCGGGTTTCTTAACCAGCGGCCACAGATGGGAAAAAACAAAACAAAGCCAAACAAACAAAAATCCCAATTCTGTATTCATTCACCTGTCACTGAAATTTAGCATTCCCTTCAGTTATGAATGTAGATAATAATCATGGAGTTACGATCAGTTACTGTGCCTTCACCACCAGTAGAAATCACTGATTTATTTATATCATGTTAATAGTTATTGCAAATATCTCAAAATACTTTTATGATATTCACTACTTTGAAAGTTTATAGTTATTATAGTCACCTTAGAAATGTATATTTTATCACACAAGCTTAAAATATTTTATAATCATTTCATTATAAATGGTTACCTCTGTAATTCTATATATAGGTTTTTTTGATGTCCAAAAAATACTATTCTAAGAACCCATAGTTTTCACTTAAGTATCAAAAGGGTCCATAGCACATAAAAAAGCTACGAACTCTTACAGTAGGTATTGTTTTTAATGTTAGATAAGGTCTGACTTCTAAAGGGCTTAATTTTTTTTAATGTCTGAGGAAGCAGAAGTTATACTTGGATATATTCAATGTGATACGTGTTGCCACGTCAGCATCTACCGTGAATAAAAATTAATTTGGGGAGTAATGCCTTACCTTTGACTTATCAAATCTTGCAACCTGGATGCTAAGCCAGGAACATGGCATGATTTTCAGACTAATCAATAGTAATCTACCTCCATATTAACCTTTACTTTCATTATGCAGGTGGAGTTTGAATTGTGATTAATAGTCCTGGTTCTAGAAGTGGAATTCCTAGATGTCAGTTTTAGCTACTACTTTATTAGATGTGTTGTGTTGGGTATATGCTATTTTACCTTTATAAGCCTCAGTTTTTTCATCTATAAAACTGGGAATAATAACATTACCTAATTTATAGGGTTGTGGTGAAGGATAAAAGAAACAATGTACTTAGAGCACTTAAAACAGTTATAAATACATAGTGCTTAATACAAAATCACCAGTATTGTTTTTAATACTATAATTATGTGTATAATAAGAATTGCTGCCCACCACCATCTTCATCCTCCAAAAATTTAGTAGGTCCCTAAAAACCCATGCCCCCTCACCCCAGGATGCCACAAGAGTAGACTCGGTCATTTGGAGCATCCTGGTACCTAACTCATATGATAGCTTATCATATAATCAACCTATATTCTACTTTTAAAATTAGCTTCAGTAAATATTGGGTCATTATACAGGAATACTTATAAAGTATATGTAAGTTATAAAGAATAACAATGTAACGGGTACTAATGACAGTTTAAGGAAAACATCATTACCATTATCTTTGAAATTCCCAGAATGCTTCTCTATGATCCCAGGTGCTTTCCTCCCCACAGTTGTAACCACCAGCCTGAATTACGTTTAATAGTCCATTGCTTGCTTTTATGGTTTTATCATGCATATCTACAAATAAATATAAACTTGATGTGAATGGAGTCATACCGAAATTTGTGATTTCCTTTTTTCACTCAGTTTAAGTTCCTAAGATTCATCCATACCATTACAGTTAGCTATAATTCATTTTACTTTATTTTCTCTTTTCTATCATTTTTCTCTGAATGGATGTATCACAATTTATTATCCATTTACTACTGATAACCTTTTTATTTGCTAGTAACAATAAGTGCCACTATGAATCCTGCCATATATGTCCCCTGTTGTCCCTGACTCTAAGAAGAATTACTGAATCTAGTGTATCTTTACCTTCACAGTAAAGATAATTTGAAATGCAGATAATTCAAAATTGTTTTTCAAAGGATTGTTCTAATTTAATTTCTACCAGCAGTGTCTAATTGTATCAGTTCCTTCACATTCTTGCCAACACTTGATATTGTCAGAATTCTGCACATTTAACAATCTGTTAACTTTGAAATAGTATCACAGTATGATTTTAATTTGGAATTTTTATTTTTATTTCTTTATAGACCACTTATGTTTTTTCTGTGAATTGCCAATTCAAGTCATTAGATACTTTTCTTCAAGATTATTTGTATTCTTCATAATTTGAAGAAGTTCTGGACACTATTCTTTGCCAGGTATATGTATATGTGTATGTAAAATGTCTTCCAGTTTGTAGTTTGTTGCTGGCCTCTTCCAATTTATTTGGAGTCTTTTGAAGAGCAGAAGTACTTAGTTTTACTATAGTTGAGCCTGTTAAGCTTTTTCCGTATGATTGTGCCTCCTGCCCTGTGTAAAAAATTCCACAATCTACTTTTCCTAATGGTAAAATGGATCAAATAAAAATTCCACAGTCTACTTTTCCTAATAGTGAAATGGATCAAATAAAACTCTTTCTATGATTAAAAGAGGAATAATAACGCAAGGGAAGAGGAAAGAGTTGTCTTGGAGTTGGTTCTTTTTACATTTTTTTCTGTAATTTTTTTTTTATTGTACTGTCATTGATTTACAGCTTTTTACAGTTTTCATCTGTGGCTGCACTGTGGGTAAAGGCAGAAACTTGCTTGTGACTACCCAGATTATTTAAAGAGAATCTTTAGGTAATAAAACTGTAATGTTTCTGTGGTGTCCACCTCTCATTTAACTTACAGAGTTTAGGTTACCCTTTTTTACTCAAATATACTAGATGCTAGAGATATAAAGACTGTCATAAGGAGGGGAGGCATGTGCCTGGGCTTCTACATCTGGATAGCACGTCTCACAGTTACCATGTGACTGGGGCGTGATTCAAGGGAGATGCACAGAATTACATCTGCATTTCCTTTATAATCTTAATATTTGCTGTGTCTATACCCAGTTTATACTTGGTCCTTAATCCCCACTCTGCTCATCTACTTAGTATAATTTGGTTTATGCCTCCTCTTCCTGCTGGTCTAAACATACTGTCAAGGCAGGATCTAACCATCCTGCTTTGGCTGAGTTTGAGGAGTTTCCCAGGATGCAGAACTCTCAATACTAAACTCAAGCTCCAGGCAGCTGGGACAAGTTGGTCACCCTCCTTTGAGGACAAAAACTGTATATACTGCATCTTTTTTATGTTGTACAACTCTTTTCACAGTGTTTCCACATAGTCAGCTGTTTTTTAAAAAAATGTGTTTTACTTTAAATTGGGAGATACTTAGTTCTGATTTGGATTCTACTAGGTCTTTTTACAAGTTATGTTTTTTTCCTAGCATGTAATTTCATTAAGGTGGCATTTTCTTAAGTACGTTTAACCTTTTTAATCTGGTGACTTTAGGGTGACAGTGGACTTCCTTTACTAGCAGGGTCTACCTCCGTATGAGTGATGTATCCATTAGCCAGCATGGTTTTTTTTTTCATTTTCACAAATACATCACAGGTTACTAATTAAAATAAATTTACTATGAATTGCAATACTAATTAACAGTTTCATTAACATCTTGCAGGCTTTAATTGAAGATACTGATTTAGTTTTTGTTCTCTCATCAAATGTCTCTCTTTAGAATCATAAAAGTTTTAGTTGTCAAGTTTTTGACACTGTTGAGTTATCCTGGAGGTGACATTTTTGTGTACAGATTGATGAGGGATTTGCTTAATGGTGTAATTTTAGAGGTGACTGAAATGGCTTCTGTAGCTGGCAGTATGTCTAACACTGGCCTAGTGTGCGCCTTCAACTCACCAATTTTCACCCATACATTGGTTAAACCTGGTTCCCTAAATACCAATGCCTTGAGGAAGCTCCGCATATTAAGACAGTTGGATTAGTACCCCTTTTAGCAGAAATTAGTTTATCAGCTGCTTTCCAAAGTAACAGCATAGAAGAGAGAAAATTTGGACAAGAAAGGAATTGTAAGGCCGCAGGTAGGAAGCAGTCATCAGGAACACAGAATAGCAGGCCCAGAAGGCTGTGGCTGCATGTTTGGGAGATGCAGTAGGGCACCTTAAGGGTATTAGCTCCAGAGACCAATTTTGCTATTCCACAATGCTCTGATCTTGGGACAAAAAGTAAAGACTTGAAAAGGATTGATTCATGAGATTATTTTCCACTCCAGATAGAATGCAATGGATATCCAATGTAGTTTTGTTCTAATCTAAGTGACTATTGAGAGAATATTTCCAAATTTCTCTGATTGCCATCAGTAGGCAATGATGAAGTGGGATTTTTTTCCCTAGTTGCCTTTATCAGTGTCAGTGAAATGAGAGCATGGCTCTCTATTCTCTCAAACTGGAAAGAAATCAGATCTGAATCTTTAAAAATCAGTTGAATGTCCTTCAACCTGTAGTTCCATGTCTGATTTGTACAAAGTAGTAACTGCCTTATTAAAAGCCACCTAATCATGTTCTCTGTGATAATTCAGAGCTGGACATATCAAAAAGTGCTATAAAAAACTCACAAAATAATTTTTCTTTATTATGCTTATTTAAAACTGGACAAAATCAAAAAGTTTTTAACTCACGATATAATTTTTTTTCTGAGAAAATATTCCCCGATTATGTGGCAAATAGATTAGCGTAACTGTTAAGATAATAATCCAGCTACTGCTACTATGGACCTTAGAATAATTTAATTTTGTCAGTTATCATTGGCTATAGTGAAATTATATCTTAAGGTAATATATCCAAATGGGCGTCTCATAGATTGAATTGTCTCCTCTCCATAATGAAGCCCTAAACCCTAATGTAAATATATTTGGAGACAGGATCTTTATAGAGGTGATTAAAGTTAAATGAGGTCATAAAGGTAGAGCCCTAATGCAATAGGACTGGTGTCCTCATAAGGAGAGGAAGAGGTGACAGGGATGCATGCAGAGAGAAATAGCCATGAGTGGACACAGAGAGAAGATAGCCATCTACAAGCCTAGGAGAAAGTCCTCACCAGAAACCAACCCTGTCCACACCTTGATCTTGAACTTCTAGCCTCCTGAACTACAAGAAAATAAATTTATATTGTTTAAGCCATGCAGTCTGTGGCATTTTGTTGTGGCAGCCGTAGCAGACTAATACAGCACCTAACTTTAAAATAAACATTTTGAAAACACCTTGTTTTCCCAGGGCAGATTATCACTGCTTGACTTATGAATTAGATTCTCTGTCTTCTATTAATGGCCTTTGACCTTAGTCCTTTCCATCCCAGGTTCATAGACTGACTTCTTGTCCTCCCTGTGGGTACTCCAGCTGTTTGGTCTATTGACAAGACTTTGTAAGTTTAATACGAAGCAGAAGGCCCAGGTTATAACATTGCCCTCCTTGATGAGCTGACAAGGTGCATAGTCCCTCCTCTAGGCCTCTAAGATTCCTGACACATGCTTCCAGGTTTTTGTCATCCCTGAAATTGCTTGACTCTATAATAATTGAATTACTTCAATTCAAATGATGCCTGATGCTCTGGTTTGTTTTATGGTTTTCCTAAAGGGGGTACTTGTGGATTGTTACAGAGGCCATGATACTCTGGGTTGAAATTATGCTACAAACTCCTATTTATCCGTGGTCATCCTCTACTCTCCCCAGAACTCAACTGGAAATTTTTCTGTATGTTTCTCTGTAAGATAACTTTTATCCTCTACTAAGTAATCTTTTTTATTTATCAGGGCTGGGCAAACTAGAGCTTTGGGCCAAATCTGGCCCTACACCTGTTTTTTGTCAGTGACGTTTTATTGGAACAAAACCGTACTCATTGGCTTATACGTTATCTAGGGCTGCTATCATGCTACAATGGCAGAATTGAGATGTTGCAAAAAGAGCAAAAGAGACCATAGGAGCCTAAAATATTTGCTACCTCTGCATCCATATATTACTAACACATTCACTATCTATATTAAAAAAAAATTAAGAAAAAAACTTCAAATCCCTGGCTGTATACTGACATCGTTGCTTGATAGCCCCAGTATACTCCAACCCCTTATTAATATGTAAAGCATAAATAATGCTGAGAAACTATAACTTAGTATTGTTAAGTCTTTTCTTTCAAATTATAGAAAAATTTGAGAGAAATTAATATGACATATCTCTAGGAGCATGTTTTTATATGTAAATATTTATATATGCCATGTGTTTAATAAAATCTTAGGAACACTAGGATTTATTGAGTAACTTCCCTTTTTAAAACAAGTATAAAACTTAAAATCAAATAAATATTCTCAGTACAGGAGTCTTATTAGCACAAGATGTACCTGGGTAAAGACACAGTTATTCTCTGCACTTGATCAAGCAAGTTCTCAACTTCATTAAGAGACGGTATATGTTACTTTCATCTTATCAGCCCTCTACTCATTTATTACCAGTTGACCAAGTTACAAAAGATTTTCTTTGTATTCCCATCAGATCTCATCCATATTGGCTGATGTGGGAGTAGTAGTATTATCAGGCCAAGTTTCTCATCCCTTCTCCAGAAGCTAATTAAGTCTTGAAGGTGTTTCCTAAGGGTGATGGCTCTCAGGCAGTGTTTTATGGTTTATTTCCACATTTGTCATTACTGACTGCTAGGAGGCCTAGGTTACTAGGGTCAGGAATCTAGCTTAGGGGAATGAAAAAATGGTAAACAGTCACTCGAAGCTTAAAATCCATACAGTGTGACAGGTTATTGCAGTGAATACTTAGTTTTGAGAGACTTCATTTATTATGTAGTAGCAGAATGCAGTTAGCAGAATGCTTCTGTCAGTGAACCTTACAAAATGTTTTAGTAACCCCCAGAGATTAGCTGGATGTTCATATACACTGTATGAAGGAAACAAGTTTGACACTAAAAACTATGCATAATTCAGTGAAAATAAAATACCCCTAAGAGTTACCATGTACTCTAGAAAACCCATTGGTCGTCCAGAGCCTGATGTTGGTCACTCCTCCACCATCTGGCTCCATGCTGGTTCTTGTGTCTTAATCATAGTTTTGACAATGTACCAGGCCCTATACTAAGAGATTAACTTATAAATAATTGGATTTTTATATTTTTTTATCTGAGAATATTGAAATCAGGTTAACTAAGATGCCTTAGGTAAAATATGATTCAAACCCAGTGTACAAGAATCTGAAATCTGTGCTGTGTTTAAAAATTATTTCTTTCTTGTTGAGCTGCATTGTGTTTACCTTCTCTCCTAATCTATAATCCCATGAAAGGCAGAGACTGTGTTTTATTAATTGTTTAATTCCCCTAGTGATTATCAGGTGCATTTCCCACACGGTACAATCATATCTTATACAGAGCCTTATTTTTAAAAACAGTGCAGAGACAAAATTACTTTTCAGAACCTTTTGGGAAAGGAACGTGTTGGAGATTGATATATTACTTCTCAGTAAATCCAACACTTCTGAATTTCCCCTTAACACTGGAGCAAATTCCTGTTGAGCATTAGACGAAGTACTTTTCTAATCCTCAGTGGCCATGTTGTATGTAAAATATGCTCCTTCATACACCAGAATCACGCTTTAGCACTTTTCTATGGACCATCCACACTGTATGCACTTTGCAGCAGTAGTTCTCACGACACTGAACAAGACCTATGTTACCATCTTTGTTTTAGGAGTGATGAAACTGAGGGGTAGAAAAGTTGAGTCAATTGCCAGGGTTCAGTCTGCCAATGAGCGCCAAAATGAGCATTTAAACACCACAAATGCTCTTAACTGACCAAGCTGCACTTCCTGAAGTTCTCAATTAGTATATGTTGATGTTGACGGAAAAACTGCAAGTAATAAAAAATATATTGAATTTAACACTGTACAGTAGCTACCTTTTGCTTCAGGTTCCTTTTTAAAATTATTCTTCTGTATATTTATTATTTCCATAGTCCAAAAAGTGATTTAAGGTAGTAAAATCCTCAGTCATCTGTACATAGGAATCTGGTCATGTAAACCCTAGCTGTATCCCACCTACCGTATTGTACATGGTGCTTTATGTGAGCATCACCCCCACTTCACTGCAAAGTTGTGCAGAGCAATCAGGGTCCAAGCCCACTCATTAGTCATTAGATTCATCATCAAAAGGGTTCGCCTTTATCACACAAAACAGTTGTGTCTTTCTCCCACTTCATGAGTCACATTCATCGCTGTGTCTCCAATTCTGTTCCTGTATATATTTAATATACAGAGATTTCAACAAATGTGATGACATATTTATTGTGCCTAACGTTAAGAGTGAAGATTTCAGGCTAGTGGACTTGGTGCCATAAACACGTTGGTTTCTCATGTTTGTAGAGAAATTCAAAATTGATTTTAGGCTTCAATCCTTTGTGAAAATTCAGTCTGTTTTAATTAGGTGGGGATTTTTCTGAAGACATCTTTTATCTCTCTTTTTTTGGTGATGATAATGTAATCATAAAAACAGCTAAATAGGAGGTGTCATGCAAGCAATCACAGTAGTCTGCAGCCTGTAAAAGTCTTTTCGAAGGCAGAAGCACTGTTTATAACCTTGCTGGCATGAGGTTAATTCAGAAAGTTGCTTGGTCTTTAGCTCTTGACCTCAAAATCTATGTCCCTGTACGGAAGGAAAGAAAGGGGATGAAAGTATCTGCTCTGTCACTTGTCAGGAAATGAAAAGAAGAAATGCGACACTCAGAGTCAAGTAATATAGTGGAAACATGAATTTTCTACCGTTAAGTACCATTACCTTCAGACGTTGTTGATATTGTAGATAAAGAAATGCTTACCTACTCTCTACAAATCATACCTACCCCTTACAATCGTTGCTTTTCATGACCAGGGGAACATAGTGGTTGAAAACGATTTAAATTGTTTCTGAGTTCTTTGGAGGATCTCATGTAAATTCATTAGTAACTCTGGAACCAGCTACTATGCATTTAAGTAATGAAAAATGTATTAGTTTCGCTACAAAAATGTATTCGCTTCCACTCTGTAGTCAAATGAAAAATGTATTAGCCTCTATGTATAAATACATTAACATTCACTCTGTGGCATTTTCTCTTAGACGTTACTCCACTTGAACTAGTCTGTAATGCAAACACTTCTTAAAGTCTCAATGCTGAAGAATTACACTTTAAAAAAAAGATTCTCTTAAGTAGCAAGAAGTATGTGTGTCTCCAGTGGTGTGTGTTTATTATAGAAAATAAGCATTCCTTCCTAAGAAAATGTTGTTTCAGAAAATATTCACTGCTGGGTTTTTGTAGAGAAAATAGTATGATTTTTAAAACTCTGTAAATAACTACATACATTAATCATTTGGAATTTCAAAAAATATCTAGAATTGGGAGATAATGATATTCTTTTAGGTGGAAAGACATGGCATAAGCCACTCCATGATTGAAAAGATTCACTTTATGTAGTAACTAAATTTGTATCAGGAAGACATATTCCTCTGCACCACCCAGGGGAATTTTTTAATTTTCATGGAACATTTTTTCTGTTGAACATTATTGTTGCACTAAGTTTAAACTGAAACCTATTCATTCCTTACTTCCCTATTTAACACCACCACTGTGGATAACTGTTAAAATCCCTACCCCTCTGTATCTCCTTGAAAAAATAGCCTGTTATGTTTGATGGGTCAATCTGACAATCTCCAAAGAAAGATAAATCAAGTTAGAAAAAAGGAACGTGTGAGGTATCAAAATGTAATTTGCAATCAAGTTATTTTCTCTTAATTTTTCTAGTTCCCATACACTTTTTTCTTTATTAACATTTTAGTCATGCCTCATCTTCCATTAAACTGTAGTTTGAAAACAATTTGAGTCAAAAAAAGGTGTTCTGTCTCTGTATATCTACAGACACATTGATGTATCTGTATGTACGTAACCTCTATCCCCCGACTCCTTCCCCATGGAATAACTGGATCTCAATTCTCTGCCCTTCTGTTCTCCAATTGTTTTGGAAACTCCCACCAGGGGTCCCTTGAAAGTGCCCACAGAAGGACATGCAAGCTGGAGGCCACCCAGCACTGCCTTGTTCTTTTCCTACTCTGGCTTCCTCTGGCCATGTTCAGAGGTTGCGATAATCTGTAATCTTGATGGGAACTGCCTCCACCCCTCACAGAAACAGGAAAAGAGCTAATCCCAGATGCTCTCAGTACTTCCTGTCATCAGGACGTACTCCATCCCCTCTCCTCTCTGTCCCCTCTCTTACTGCTGAACCACATTAAATATGCCTATTTAACTTACAGAAGATAGAATGTTGATAGTCTTTAGGGATTGTGTAATCATTTTCCCAGAGTCTTAGAGTTTGCAACCTGATAGGGATCTGTTCACCTCAAAGAGAAGAAAAACCAGGAATTGATTATCTCTGCTCCTTAAATTCTCTGAGTTAACCTGGAAATGAAGTGGTTTATAAAATAAGTTTCTCTTAATGTATTTTGTTATTGGGCAGTTTCCAAAATCCCCAGCCTAAACTCATACCTGTTCATTATTTTACAGCTGCCCCCCTACTCCTCATATCAACAGTGACATCCAAACAAGTTGATAAAATCCTAACAGAATCACAAGCATGAGGTTTTTAAAAGCATCAGGTGTTTGGAAGACCATTTTCTATTTCATTCAAATGCATTTTCTGCTGAAGGACAACACAGTATTAACTATCTCAAGGGCAGTTGCTTTAGAATTAACAATACTCCCACATACACTTCTCTCTATTTTTAATTATTTGTAAATGCAGTGCGTAATTTCCATTTTTTTTTTTTTTTTTTTTTGTGGTATGCTGGCCTCTCACTGTTGTGGCCTCCCCCATTGCGGAGCACAGGCTCCGGACGCGCAGGCTCCGGACGCGCAGGCTCAGCGGCCATGGCTCACGGGCCTAGCCACTCCGCGGCATATGGGATCCTCCCAGACCGGGGCACGAACCCGTATCCCCTGCATCGGCAGGCGGACTCTCAACCACTTGCGCCACCAGGGAGGCCCCGTAATTTCCATTTTTTAACCTACACAGGGTATGTTAAAACTAAGCAAATGGTAGCTGTTGTTTTCCTCAAGCTCGACTTTAACTTCTAGCTCTTTAGATAAATTCCTCCATTGGCCTCTGCCTTACTGCTCACTCTCATTTGGCTTCAGATTTATCGTGACTCCATGCATGCTGCCGACTGAAATAAAAACACACAAAGGGAGAGTTGTGAGTTTCAGTTTTATATGGGGACTTACTGAGGACTATAGCCCAGGAGACAGCCTCTCAGATAGCTCTAAGGAACTTCTCCAACCGGGTAGGTCGGGAGGTCAGTATAAACTTCATTTTGTCAAAGGGAGTCCGTGCAACCAAGTGCGCATCTCAGTAGAAGGTTGCTGCTACTCACGGGGAACAGGTATCTTAGTTAATGGTTTTAGTGTTTCCAAAGTATGGGAAGATGCAAGAATCCAAGTTCATAAAAAATTTCTCCTGGAAATATCCAACTATTTGAAGGCCTATTCTGCCAGTTTTCCCAGAGTACAGGGTGCCTCATTCCTGATCTCCACCCTGAACTCCTTTCAGAGTGTGTTAAAGGTTAGCAGTAGCTAGTGACTCAATCCTTTTAGAGCCTGATGGCTAGTGATATGTTTCAGCTGGCCATGCTTAAAATCTCTCAGTGTAATATTGTGACTTATAATAAGAAATCTATGTATATGGCTTTCATCCTCATTTCTGGCACAGAGCTCCAAAAACCCTAAGTGGTGAGAGTGATAAAGTCGTCTTAACATGTATAACATACCCCTTTGAACCACACCTGTGGTCCTATCTACCTCCCTCCACAATCATGGGTCTGTTTATCCTGTTCCGTGTTTTCTTTTTTCTATGATATTTATAAGAATTTTCACCTACCATATATTTTATGGATTATATTTGCTTATTGTATTTCCCTCCTGCTAGAATATAAGCTCTTCAAAGGCGGACATCTTTGTTTTATCCACTCATGTATCCCAAGTACCAAGGACAGTGCCTACCACAAAGCAGGCACTCAGTAAATTGTTCTTGAATTAATACATGAATAAATGGGTGAGACTATCTGAAGTAAATGCCTCTGGAAAAGTTTAATACATTAGTGTTTTGTTGGGGAGGAGGGATGTTTGTTACTACTGCTGTTTCGATGCAAGGTTGGAATACAGAAGGGAAAAGAGAATCTTACCAGTTATCTCCCTTTGTGCAGATAAAGCCAAATGACTGAATGGTAGACCAAATTGACTGCTTGTTTGGATATTTTTTTAAATAATAGCTTAAGGAAAAAATAAGCTATTTGACTTCCACCTCCTCTCCCCTTGCTAGAGCTGGAATTGTCAAAAAGGCACATAATACACACTTGGTTTTTTAAAAGAACTTAGTTAATTGAATTCAGTGAACCAAAAATACAATGAAAATCATCAACATTTACATGTAAAACAAAATCTGTTTTTGTCTGACTTAAAGGGGGTGTAGCTGGGGACTAAAGGATTACAAGCAAGTAAGAGAATGATCTGACAATGCTTTTCTTTCCATGCAAGCTTTCTGAACTCTGAAATGACAGTGTTTAGAAAATTCATTACATGATGGTAAAGTGTGACAAGTTGAAGAGTTTAAATTGAGTAACAGAAGCAAACCTTAACATATCTATCGTGCGTGAGAACTACTGTGGAGACAGCAGAGCAAAAGCTGAATTCTATAACAACGCTGTACTCCTTAGGAAACAACATTCTGTCTTCAGAGATTTGGAAGGCCGTTTATAGATCGATTAGCATGGAAAGAATAGGTTTTTCACCAAAAGGTGATATGCAGTTTTTGTACAGAAATAAGTCTGGCCGGGATTATGTAATCAGGAAACGGTGGGTTTGTGGAAAGACTAGGATGTGAAAGAAGAAAAAAAATGTAGTTAAGAACCAGTGGTTACCTGGTAAAGTTCTTAGGGAAGATTGGGTGATGGTAAATATTACTTGGGAACAAATATAAAGCTGAACAATGACTGACATATAAATAGAATCAAGGGCAGCTCTTTGATATCCAGGGGCAGCTTACATCTGAGTGCGTGTGCAAGTAGGTATATAAAACACATATACACACATATAACAAGCACACACAGTGTATGTGTATATGACCAACACTAGGAAGATTCTTGAACAAAAATAGGAACATCACTATTCAGCTCTCGGCATCAAATTTTCCATTACTGATGGTTAATTCTTTTATTGTTGAATGACTTTGGAAGCAGAGGGTCCTTTGTAATAATTCTAATTATATGAATTATTAATGATTCTAATAACAAGTCCTAGGATTGTATGTCCTCGTAAGGATTGTAAGACCTCTTTTTAAATGTGCCGCATTTGTCAGGCCAATTTCCTCCCTGACCTCAGGCAGCATTAGAGTGCTGGGCAGGGGGTAAGAGGGAAGAGGATAGGGTAATTAAAGAGAAAAAAGAAAAATTGGAGGTGGTCATGCAGACTTTTCTTGATTTCTCAATTCTGCATTGTCATAGACCTAAGAAGAATTCTACCAGATTGTTCATTACAATTTACCGTATTCATTAAATAAATCTGATACACAACTCCAAGTACATGTTTAAAAACAAATGCAACAACTGCATCACTTTTTTTTTTTTTATAAATTGGGTATTACTGGGGTTTTTTAAATGTCTTTATTGGAGTATAATTGCTTTACAATGGTGTGATAGTTTATGCTGTATCACAAAGTGAATCAGCTATACGTATACATATATCCCCATATCCCCTTCCCTCTTGGGTCTCCCTCCCTCCCACCCTCCCTATACTCCCCCTCTAGGTGGTCACAAAGCACTGAGTTGATCTCCCTGTGCTATGTGGCTGCTCCCCAGTAGCTATCTGTTTTACATCTGGTAGTGTATATATGTCAATGCCACTCTCTCACTTCGTCCCAGCTTACCCGTCCCCCTCCCCATGTCTTCAAGTCCATTCTCTACATCTGTGTCTTTATTCCTGTCCTACCCCTAGGCTTTTCAGAACCATTTTTTTTTAGATTCCATATATATGTGTTAGCCTACGGTATTTGTCTTTCTGTATGACAGACTCTAGGTCCATCCACCTCACTACAAATAACTCAATTTCGTTTCTTTTTATGGCTGAGTAATATTCCATTGTATATATGTGCCACAACTTTTTTTTTTTTAAGATAAAACATTACCTATTGGGGAAGAACATGATCTCTGAGCCTTGTTTTCAAATTATGATACTATTATTTTACACCCAAATATATTGAAAAGTATTAAAAAAACAAAAATTAGGTAAATATAGCCTTTTAAAAAACAAAATACAGCTTTAAGTAACAAGGCCTGCAAGGGGCAGGGCATATTTCAATTGACATTACGAGTTAACAGAATGAGATAAAGAACAAATACTAAAAAAATTTTTTACTGTGTATTAGTACACTGTCTCCCCAAATTTTAAGTGTATAGTACTGAACATACCTAAATCTTTCTCAGAATTAAGGATACTGAAGCTTCGGAGGTAATCATTGGAATATCATTTTCACCAAATAGAGTAATGTAGATTTAGATGTAGTAAGAGGTGTATGTATCCACTCATCTTTCGATGGACAATTAGGTTGCTTCCATATCCGGAATATTGTAAATAGTGCTGCAGTGAAGATTGTGGTACATGACTCTCTTTGAATTATAGTTTCCTCAGGGTATATGCCCAGTAGTGGGAGTGCTGGATCATATGGTAGTTCTATATTTAGGTTTTTAAGAACCTCCATACTGTTCTCCATAGTGGTTGTATCAATTTACATTCCCAACAGCAGTGCAAGAGGGTTCCTTTTTCTCCACACCCTCTCCAGCATTTATTGTTTGTAGATTTCTTGATGATGACCATTCTAACTGGTGTGAGGTGATACCTCACTGTAGTTTTGATTTGCATTTCTCTGCTAATAAGTGATGTTGAGCAGCTTTTCATGTGCTTCTTGTCCATCTGTTTGTCTTCTTTGGAGAAATGTCCATTTATGGACATTTGTCCGAAGATGGCCTGTGAAGCCATCTGGTCCTGGGCTTTTGTTTGTTGGAAGATTTTTAATCAGAGTTTCAATTTCAGTGCTGGTGATTGGCCTGTTTATATTTTCTATTTCTTCCTGGTTCAGTCTTGGAAGGTTGCACTTTTCTAAGAATTTGTCCATTTCTTCCAGGTTGTCCATTTTATTGGTATACAGTTACTTATAGTAATCTCTCATGATCCTTTGTATTTCTGCAGTGTCAGTTGTTACTTCTCCTTTTTCATCTAATTCTATTGATTTGAGTCTTTTCCTTTTTTTCTTGAAGACTCTGGCTAATGGTTTATCAATTTTGTTTATCTTGTCAAAGAACCAGCTTTTAGTTTTATTGATTTTTGCTATTGTTTCCTTCAGTTCTTTTTCATTTATTTCTGATCTGATCTTTATGATTTGTTTCCTTCTGCTAACATTGGGTTTTTTATTTTTTGTTTTTTGTTTTTAATTAATTAATTTATTTATTTATCTTTGGCTGCATTGGGTTACTGCACGCAGGCTTTCTCTAGTTGCCACAAGAGGGGCCTACTCTTCGTTGGGGTGCGCGGGCTTCTTATTGTGGTGGCTTCTCTTGTTGTGGAAAACAGGCTCTAGAGCACAGCCTCAGTAGTTGTGGCACACGGGCTTAGGTGCTCCGAGGCATGTGGGATCTTCCCGGACCAGGGCTCAAACCCACATCGCCTGCGTTGGTAGGCAGATTCTTAACCACTGCGCCACCAGGGAAGTTCCACTTTGGGGTTTTTTTTTGTTCTTCTTTCTCTAATTGCTTTAGGTGAAGTTTTGGTTGCTTATTTGAGATGTTTCTTGTTTCTTGAGGTAAGATTGTATTGCTATAAACTTCCCTCTTAGAACTGCTCTTGCTGCATCCCATAGATTTAGGGTCATCGTGTTTTCATTGTCATTTGTTTCTAGGTATTTGTTGATTTCCTCTTTGATTTCTTCAGTGATCTCTTAGTTATTTAGTAGTGTATTGTTTAGCCTCCATGTGTTTGTATTTTTTACAGTTTTGTTCCTGTAATTGATATCTAGTCTTATAGCATTGTGGTTGGAAAAGATACTTGATACGATTTCAGTTTTCTTAAAATTACCAGGGCTTGATTGGTGACCCAATATATGATCTATCCTGAAGAATGTTCCATGAGCCCTTGAGAAGAAATTGTATTCTGTTGGTTTTAGATGGAATGTCCTATAAATATCAGTTACGTCCATCTTGTTTACTGTGTCATATAAAGCTTGTGCTTCTTTATTTATTTTCATTTTGGATGATCTGTCCATTGGTGGAAGTGGGGTGTTAAAGTCCCCTACTATGATTGTGTTACTGTCGATTTCCCCTTTTATGGCTGTTAACATTTGCCTTATGTATTGAGGTGCTCCTCTGTTGGGTGCATAAATATTTACAATTGTTATATCTTCCTCTTGGATTGATCCCTTGATAATGATGTAGTGTCCTTCTTTGTCTCTTGTAATAGTCTTTATTTTAAAGTCTATTTTGTCTGTGATGAGAGTTTCTACTCCAGCTTTCTTTTGATTTCCATTTGCATGGAATATCTTTTATATCCCCTCACTTTCAGTCTGTATGTGTCCCTAAGTCTGAAGTGGTTCCCTGTAGACAGCAAATAGATGGGTCTTGTTTTTGCATCCATTCAGCTAGTCTATGTCTTTTGGTTGGAGCATTTAACCCACTTAAATTTAAGGTAATTATTGATATGTATGTTCCTATTACCATTTTCTCAGTTGTTTTGGGTTTGTTATTTTAGGTCTTTTCCTTCTCTTGTGTTTCCTGCCTAGAGAAGTTCTTTTAGCATTTGTTTTAGAGCTGGTTGGGTGGTGCTGAATTGTCTTAGCTTTTGCTTTTCTGTAAACGTTTTAATTTCTCCGTCGAATCTGAATGAGATTCTTGCTGGGTAGAGTAATCTTGGTTGTAGGTTTTTCCCTTTCCTCACTTTAAATATGTCCTGCCGCTCCCTTCTGGCTTGCAGAGTTTCTGCTGAAAGATCAGCTGTTAACCTTATGGGGATTCCATTGTATGTTATTTGTTGCTTTTCCCTTGGGGCTTTTAATATTTTTGTCTTTGTATTTAATTTTTGATTGTTTGATTGATATGGTCTTGGCTTGTTTCTCCTTAGATTTATCTCATATGGGACTCTCTGCTTTTCCTGGCTGGACTTGATTGACTATTTCTTTCTCATATTAGGGAAGTTTTCAACTGTAATCTCTTCACATATTTTCTCAGTCCCTTTCTTTTCTCTTCTTCTTCTGGGACCCCTATAATTTGAATGTTGGTGTGTTTAATGTTGTCCCAGAGGTCTCTGAGGCTGTCCTCAATTCTCTTCATTCTGTTTTCTTTATTCTGCTCTGCAGTAGTTATTTCCACTATTTTATCTTCCAGGTCACTTATATGTTCTTCTGCCTCAGTTATTCTGCTATTGATTGCTTCTAGAGAAGTTTTAATTTCATCTACTGTGTTGTCATCATTGTTTGTTTGCTCTTGAGTTCTTCTGGGTCCTTGTTAAATGTTTCTTGTATTTTCTCCATTCTATTTCCAAGATTTTGGATAATCTTTACTATCATTACTCTGAATTCTTTTTCAGGTCGACTGCCTATTTCCTCTTCATTTGTTTGGTCTGGTGGGTGTTTACCTTGCTCCTTCATCTGCTGTATATTTCTCTGTCTTCTCATTTTGCTTAACTCACTGTGTTTGGGGTCTCCTTTTTGCAGGCTACAGTTTCATAGTTCCCATTGTTTTTGGTGTCTGCCCCCAGTAGGTAAGGTTGGTTCAGTGGGTTGTGTAGGCTTCCTGTTGGAGGGGACTGGTGCCTGTGTTCTGGTGGATGAGGCTGGATCTTGTCTTTCCTGTGGGCAGGACCTTGTCCGGTGGTGTGTTTTAGGGTGTCTGTGAACTTATTATGATTTTAAGCATCCTCTCTGCTAATGGGTGGGGTTGTGTTCCTGTCTTGCTAGTTGTTTGGCAGGGGCTGTCCAGTACTGGATCTTGCTGGGCATTGAGTGGAGCTGGGTCTTAGCATTGAGACGGAGATCTCTGGGAGAGCTCTTGCTGATTGATATTACGAGGGGCTGGGAGGTTTCTGGTGGACTAATGTCCTGAACTTGGCTCTCCCACCTTAGAGGCACAGGCCTGACACCCGGATGGAGCACCAAGACCCTGTCAGCCACATGGCTCAGAAGAAAATGGAGAAAAGAAAAAATACAGAAAGAAAGAAAAATAAATACATAAATAAAATAAACTTATTAAAATAAAAAATAAAAAGAATTATTAAAATAAAATAATAAAAAGGTAATTTAAAAAAAGAAGAGAGCAACCAAACCAATAATGAAATCTACCAATGTTAATAGCATTAAAAAGTATACTAAAAAAAATAGACAGACAGAACCCTAGGACAAATGGTAAAAGCAAACCTATACAGACACAGTCACACAAGGTACCATACACATACACACTCACAGAAAGAGAAGGAAAAAATATATATAAAAAAAAGGAAGAGAGCAACCAAATCAATAAACAAATCTACCAGTGATAATAAGCTCTACATACTAAACTAAGATAAACATAAAACTAGAAACAAATTAGACACAGAAAGCAAACCCCAAGTCTACAGTTGTTCCCAAAGTGCACCACCTGAATTTTGGGATGATTCATTGTCTATTCAGGTATTCCACAGACTCAGGGTACATCAAGTTGATTGTGGAGATTTAATCCACTGCTCCTGAGGATGAACTGAGAGATTTCTCTTTCTCTTCTTCGTTCACACAGCTCCTGGGGTTCAGCTTTGGGTTTGGCTCTGCCTTTGCCTGTAGGTTGCCCTCTGGCATCTGTTCTTCACCCAGAGAGGAGGGGGTTAAAGGAGCAGCTGATTTGGGGGCTCTGGCTCACTCAGCCCGGGGGCAGAGAGAGGTATGGAATGTGGGGTGAGCCTGCTGCGGCAGAGGCCAGCATGATGTTGCACTAGCCTGAGGCACATCATGTGTTGTCCCGGGGAAGTTGTCCCTGGATCACGGGACCCTGGCAGTGGTGGGCTGCACATGCTTCCGGGAGGGGAGGTGTGGATAGTGACCTGTGCTTGCACACAGGCTTCTTGGTGGCTACAGCAGCAGCCTTAGCGTTTCATGCCTGTTTCCGGTGTCCGCACTGATAGCCTTGGCTCACGCCCATCTCTGGAACTTGTTAAGGCAGTGTTCTGAATCCCTCTCCTCACGCACCGCGAAACAATGGTCTCTTGACTCTTAAGCAGTTCCAGACTTTTTCCCGGACTCCCTCCTGGCTAGCTGTGGCGCACTAGCTCCCTTTAGGCTCTGTTCATGCAGCCAACCCCAGTCCTCTCCCTGGGATCTAAACGCTGATGCTTGAGCCTCAGCTCCCAGCCCCCACCCGTCCCGGCGGGTGAGCAGACAAGCCTCTCTGGCTGGTAAGTGCTGGTCAGCACCGATCTTCTGTGTGGGAATCTCTCCGCTTTGCCCTCTGCACCCCTGTTGCTGTGCTCTCCTCCGTGTCTCCGAAGCTTCCCCCCAGCTACCCCTCGTCTCCACCAGTGAAGGGGCTTCCTAGTGTGTGGATACTTTTCCTCCTTCACAGCTCCCTCGCCAACGGACAGGTCTCATCCCTATTCTTTTGTCTCTGTTTTTCCTTTTTTCTTTTGCCCTACCCAGGTCCGTGGGGGTTTTCTTGCTTTTTGGGAAATCTAAGGTTTTCTGCCAGCATTCAGTAGGTGTTCTGTAGGAGATGTTCCACATGTAGATGAATTTTTGATATATTTGTGGGGAGGAAGGTGATCTCCATGTCTTACTCCTCTGCCATCTTGAAGGTCCTCTCCATCACATTTTAATGATGGATGAAATTAAATGTTGTCATATGCTTGATTGTTCCCAAATTATTACGTTAATTATGATAGGTAGTTCCACTGTGGCATGCAAGTGTTTAAAAACCTATTGAATTTGTCTGTAAATGCATTTGAAATGATTTGTGTATATTCTGTTGGTGTTTCCCAGGAAGTACACGTTATTCACATATTTCACAGAGACATGAAAAGAAGAAACACTTAGATTGTCCAGGAATCAGTCTTGGCATTAAAATATCTAGGTTATTTTAATCCTCATGACTGCAGGAAATATCTGATTAAAACCATCTTGCCATAGGCCAAATAAATAAATGCAGATAAATTCTGTCATGGAGAATGTTAAATTCATCAACTTTAGTCCCCCTCCCCCCCACAGTTTGCAGACTTACTATTAAGACTGGTCCATATTTTCTTTTCTATTGATATTTTTCTGCTTCGTCCTCAGGATGGCGCTTGTCTACAGTTCTCATTAAATAGCCCCCCAGCTTGTGGCAAAGTTTGTAACATGATGAATTACAATTTGGTATCCTGGAGGTGAATTTTTTAAATTTTGTTCTTTGCTGGTTTGCCGGAGATTATTTGATGCCAGCAAGGAAAATTGCTTAGAAGCTAGGATTACGTTATAGCCCGTATTGACAGATGGAACTTCAAAAGCCAGTCAGATTGCAAGCCATATTTGTATTATGTTGAATAATATATTTAATTATATCATGCTTTTTCACACCTTAACATTGGTGGATCCCAAAATGTTTCGTGAAAATATGGGGAAAGAAGATCTCTCTTTCCTCATGTAAGCCACATAAATTATATAGAATATATTGGTTCTCTTCAGTACCAATACCTTCCAGTATACAGGTATGCATACTTAGAAGCAGGTATGTATATACATCTCCTGTGTATATTTATATTATGGCCAAATCTAATATGTTTAGCCTTTCTGTCTCTCGCTAATCCTCCCCCCGACTTCTTTCCTCCTGTTCCGTGAGTGCACATATGTTTATTTCTGCAGTTAGGAGATTAAAAACTTTACCTACTTTTGTCCTTCTGTCTTTGTCCCTGATATTCCTTCCTCAGTTATCTCTATTTTTTTAAAACCCTGCCTGTACTTCAAGACCCAAGAGGCATAATACATTCTGATTGCTTGGATACCAATTCAAAATCCACCAACAGGTGGGTTGTATGATTTGGGCCAAGTGACCTAACTGCTCTAAACCTGTGTCCGCTTCTGGAAAAGGTTGATGGTATTAGTACATACCTCCTAGGGCAGATAGGATTGTATTGAAATAATCCTTTTAAAGTACTGTGCACAATACCTGTCACATAGGAAGTGCTTAAACAAAGCAAGCTGAGCCGTATCATCACCATGGAGCCCTTTTTATCCCCATGTATTAATCTCTTACCTTCAAGTGACCTCATAGTGCTTGGCTACTGGAATCTTATCAAACTGTGTTCTCTCATCCAGTGACTTGCATGCATGCCTGTCTTCTGCGTACTGAGCATTTGTAGAGCTCCTACAATGCAAACACTGGGTTAGATGCTGAGAATGTGGGAGTAAAAACACAGGCCAGGAATACCTGCTCACCTTCCATCTGGAGAAGACAGATAATAAAGAAGTTAATATAAATGGCCTGAGATAGTGATAAGAGCCAGGAAGGAAATAAAAGAGGTGATGTAATTGTCACCATTTTGGTTTATATGTTTGGAGCTATGTTAGTAAGAGTAGAGTGAGACCAGGCCACTGCTTTTTTTTTTTTTTTTTTTTTGCGGTTCGCGGGCCTCTCACTGTTGTGGCCTCTCCCGTTGTGGGACACAGGCTCCGGACGCACAGGCTCAGCGGCCATGGCTCATGGGCCCAGCTGCTCTGCAGCATTTGGGATCTTCCCAGACCGGGGCACGAACCCACGTCCCCTGCATCGGCAGGTGGACTCTCAACCACTGCGCCACCAGGGAAGCCCTGGGCCACTGCTTTTGAGTCTCTTTCAAAGTATCCCTGACTGCCCTCATCTGAGGTCATGGACATCTTATAAAATCTGCTGCACTTCTACATGCTAGCTTAGGGAACGTCTCTGGGAGCTGCTTCCTTCTTTTTGTTCAAATTCATTTGTTCTTATCAGATTTGAACCCATCTTCCCCTGTTCACTCCATTGTGTCTTCCATTCCTCTCAGCTTAAGGGCACAGTCAGCCTGCCCCTGATATCAGGTTCATCCCTCGACACTATCATTAACTTAGATCCCTCTCTTTTTTTTTTTTTAATAGATTATTTATTTATTTATTCATTCATTTTTGGCTGTGTTGGGTCTTTATTGCTGCATGCAGGCTTTCTCTAGTTGTGGAGAGTGGGGGCTACTCTTCATTGGGGTGCACAGGCTTCTCATTGCAGTGGCTTTTCTTGTGGAGCACGGGCTCTAGGCACGTGGGCTTCAGTAGTTGTGGCACACGGGCTCAGTAGTTGTGGCTTGCGGGCTCTAGAGCACAGGCTCAGTAGTCGTGGCACACGGCTTAGTTGCTCTGTGGCATGTGGGATCTTCCTGGACCAGGAATCAAACCCATGTCCCCTGCATTGGCAGGCGGATTCTTAACCACTGTGCTACCAGGGGAGTCCCTAGATCCCTCTTTATGATTCCATTTACTATAGCCAGGGAGCAGGAACACGGAGCCAGGACATCTGTCCCTGTGCCCTGCTCCCCACTTGGTGTTCCTCCTTGCCAGGGAGGGAAGAGTAGATAAGGAATCCCCTAGGGTAATTTCTAATTATCTCCCCAAAGAAAAGAACTTGGGCAGAGAGCCTCTTAACAACAGTACCAGCTGTCATTGCTGATTTTTATTTTAGAGATTGAAGAGGGGTTCAGCAACACTTGTACTCACACTGCAGTAGGAGAAAAGTCTCCTTTGGACAAATTGCTCCGCAGCCTTCTTTACACCAGCTACCGAGATTTTGGTTTCTAATATGTTTACTATCTTATGAACTCTTTTTAGAACCTCTCTTGATTCTTAGAGCCAAGGATGAATGCTGATGGCAAAGGGAAATTACACCGGTCTTGCTATGCTCATTCTGTCTGTCCATCTGTCTCTTATCCATCCGTCCTTCCATTCTTCTATCTCTCTAGTTATCTATCTGTCTACCACTCAATTCCAATACATGCTTTATTTGTCCACTGTTCTGCAAAATACCTGTGTCTAAACCTGAGAAGACAAGACTAAGGTGAAATTGGATTCCCCAGGATGAATCCATGAATTTAACTCACCATGGCCTCTGTGATCTGTCTGTAGGAGAGTCACAGAAACTAAGACCTTTGAGCTCTTTGATCTGAGTCATTGAAAATGGACCCAGTCTTAGTGTGACTAACCCCTGAGAAGACTGGCCTGATATTTCTGCTTGGGCTGTATGTCAGTGCTGCATAAGGCGGTAGACACAGTGGCGCTTCCCAATGGGGAGAAAAGCAGCTAACCCCTTATCTGGTATTTTGCAAACATCTAGTATTACTCTACTTATTCCCAAGACACAGGCCTCATGAATTAATGCCTCCTTTCCCAGTTAAGTATTCAAAACTCATTTGCCTAAACTGAGTGACAAAGAAAATAATTTTAAAGATGGGTGGTAGAGGGGGGTTGCTCTATCGTATTGGAAGCATTTGATTAAATAGATTTGAGAGCCACCGCTAAATTAACAAAAACTGGCACACTTCACCCATTTTTCTTTCTTATTTTTCGATGTGTAAATTGCTCAGATTTCAAGTCTACTCTGTGTGAAAGCAATAAGTGTTTCAGAAATCAACGTGTCTTATCAATCTATTGTGCTCTGGGGGGAAAAAGCCCACTTGTGACATTATTTCCTTACGTCTAGAAACCTGATAATACCTTATTGTACATCAGGAGTATAAGCAGGCTTCATTGTAAAGAGATTCTTGTGACAAGATCTGTGAAGAACATTATGTTACTTAGATGTCTGCACTTACAATATAGCTTTTCCAAGACAATTTTTGTTGGACTACAGGTGGTTATTTAAGACAATCAATTTACATAGAACAATTTATTCTTTTTTCATGCTGTTAAAGCAAATTGGTATGTAATTAGATTTATATACTGAATAATCTCATTTGCATATCCAATTAATTCTTCCTGTTTTAATTTGCCAGGGTTGAATTCACATTAGTAGTAAAATACTTAAATTATCAAGGACTTAAATGATCAAGGACTCAAATTTTCCTTTGCTGTGACTTGTTCAAGATGTTCCATTTAAAAATTGGGCCCCAGCATTCTTTTCATTGTCTACTGGGAATATGTGAAAGAGTTTAGTTAAAAATATCCTTAGCCAAAAAATCACAAAGTTGAGGTTTGCCTGTTGTTCATGGTGAACAGGGAAGTGGATGGTATAAAGCTAGTTCCTGCCTTACTACACATTATTCAAAACAAGGAAAAGTCAGGTCCCAGATTTTCATCCTCTAACATCTTTTCACATTTCAGAGTATGTTTAAACACAGAGACATATACATGCAAAAATGACATGTCTTCCAAAAATGATTTATACTAATTCTTCAATTGTATCATTTCAACTACTGTGGTGTATCACTGCAGTAGAAAATGTATGACACTGGGATTCAAACCAACCAGGGCCTAATATTTGTTTTCTACTTTTGCTGACTTTGATATTGGGCAGCTGACTTTATCTGAGAGTCAGTGTCCTTATCTGTAAAAATAAGAAAGTATAAGATGTAATGTATCAATACCTTCTAGAATTACTGTGATTTCATATGGCATAGCATGTGAAGGTATCTGCTATGATGGAGCTGGCAGTAGAAGATGCTTTGTAAACAGTTGTATCTGGTCTGTACTAAAGATACATGAATGGTATTAAAATGAAGTCTCAATTTCTAGGACTCAATAATATTTTTATGAAACTCAGTGAACATTTATTAATGATCATTTTTATAAATCCAGCTAGATGCTGGGTTCAAATATTGGCTAAGCATTTTGTGTAAGTTACTTAGTCTGTCGATGCTTCAGTTTCTTCACTTGTCAATTAGGAAAAATAAAGAGTACCTACCTCATTAAATCGTGGTCAGAATTATAGGGGTTAGTACATGTTAAACCCTTGGAATATTTTCTACCACATAGTAAGAACTCAGTAAGAGTTAACCATTGCTATCATTGTTACCCTCTTGAAAGAATATGCACACATATCAGAGTTTCCTTATCATTTTCTATTATCTGGTGTATTAGTTTACTGGGGCTGCCATACCAAAGTACTACATACTGGGTGATTTAAACAACAGAAATTTATTGTCTCGCAGTTTTGGAGGCTGAAAGTTCAAGATCAAGATGTAAGCAGGTTTGGTTTCTCCTGAAGCTTCTCTCCTTGGCTTGCAAAGAGCTGCCTTCTCATTGTATATTTAAAGGTCTTTCCTCTGTGTGTTTCCAAGTTTTCTCTCCTTTTAAGGACATCTGTCAGTTGGATTAGGGTTTACTCTAAGGTCTTCATTTTAATTTAATCACTTCTTCAAAGGCCCTGTCACCTAGTCTGTCACAGTCTGAGGTTATGGGGGTTATAGCTTCAATCTTATGAATTTGGGGGGAACATAATTCAGCACATAGCCCCAAGATAGAACTTGACCTACGTATGGCAGTTATCCTGATGCTCTGCCTTCAGGACTCCTACCAGGATGAATGTATTTAAAAGCATATGTAATCTATGCCTTATCTCAAAATCTCTGTCCAGTTTCTGTGGCTACAGTTAGTCTTTCAACACCACATGTTTATTATTTTTTTCCTCTGATAATTAGCATGTGTGTCAGACTCATGCCATAGAAAGATGATAACATTTACAGTCCAGAGACTTGGGTTTACACTTCAGATTTGCTTCATATTATACAAATAGAATTACTGATATTATACAAATATAGGAATTATGTAAACTCAGGCAAGTCATTTCACCTCTAAAGACTTGCTTTTACTTATCTGTAAAAGGGAACACATATCCTCACAAAAAGATATAAACTAAACCAGGATAGGGAAAAGAATTTTGTAACTTCTAAATTGCTAAACAGGTACCAGCTTTCTGCTAACTGAAAAAGCAATATTAATTCCATTTTCCGTTTTACAATCTTCGTTACTTGGCAGTTATTAATATTAAATGGCTTTAATGGTCACTTTAGGAAAGACACTTACCTCGTTGCTGAAGCAATAAGTTTACAATTAGATGCGTTTCTTTCTAGATTTTAAGAAAACTGTAATTTTCAGTTGACATTTAAGCAAATTACTGTGTTCTGCTGTATACCCATTTCAAAATACAAACCCTTCCCAGTCATTATTCAGAGTATGTATAACAAATTCAAAGCAAATGCTCTAAAGATTTTTTTTTCCCTGTAAAATACCACTTTGCCTTTGGAACCACCATCTCTATGTAATTTTAATGTCATTTATTTTATTTGAATGCCTGTATCCTATGTGTACTTTGAAATAGCCCACAGATGTTTGGGAAACTTTACCAGCTTCTTCTTCATCATTTCAGTTTGGAAGATGAGCAGTCTTTTACAGGTTAGACTATAAAGGCTTGGCATCTTATAGGCTGGAGGAATCTTAAAGAACAACTAACTTGTTTGTAATCCTATTATTAGACCCTTTCCAGTCTTTTCCTTTGTTATGTCTTCTAACCTAGCAGGTTAAGGATTTAAGTCCAAGTGGCCACTGCAGTCTATTTAACTGCTCCCTCCTTCTACCACCCTCCCTGCCTTTTTATCCCATCTCTTAGAGCCTCCTCTCTTACAATGAGGGTCTAGAGAGGGGGGTAGAATTCGTTCTTAGGACTCTCTCTCATTCCTTTGTTCTTCCTGTGATCCCTTTGTAGCTTTGATCCATGCATCTCTTTAATGCCTTCACTCCCTCCTTCTCTCTAAAATGCAGTTTCTTCTCCAGGGCCACCTATGTAGGTTGTCAGCCATTCAGTTCTATCAGATTTGTGTGGAACCACCCTTTTCCAAGAATGACCTCCTCTTAGCATATACCCTGGATGTTAGGTTGAAATAAAATCCACCTCTTCCTCTGATTGGATAGTGTTATCAAAATGACCAAAGAGGGCTTCCCTGGTGGCGCAGTGGTTGAGAGTCCGCCTGCCGATGCAGGGGACACGGGTTCGTGCCCCGGTCTGGGAAGATCCCACATGCCGTGGAGCGGCTGGGCCCGTGAGCCATGGCCGCTGAGCCTGCGCGTCCGGAGCCTGTGCTCCGCAATGGGAGAGGCCACAACAGTGAGAGGCTCGCGTACAGCAAAAAAAAAAAAAAAAAAAACGACCAAAGAAAGTTAAGAGCAGAAGAGAGAGAAAAACACTTCATCTCATCATACATTCATTCACAAAACACATATTTAATAAGCGCCTATGCTAGTGTCAACTGAAAAAAATGCACAACCTAACAGTGGAGAACTGTGTTTTATTCGGCAGATACACTGAGGACATAGGTCCAGGAGACAGGCTCTCAGATCACTGTGAGGGACGGCTCTGAAGAGATAAGGGAGAAGCCAGGGTAGATAGGCAAACTTATTGCAACAAAAACTGGGCTACTGGAACATCAAGAGATTACTGTAAATTGAAGAAAAACCAGATATCTCAAGTTAATGAATTTAGCGCTTTTCTATGTATGGGAAGACTCAAGAGTCTGGGCTCAGTGAGATCATTCCTTTGTTATGCACCTTAACTATCTAGGGCCAGTATCCTGTTTTTCTCCACTCTGTATCCCCTCAGGGTACATAGTCAGAGCAGGAAGCTGCAGTGGCTGATGGCTTGGTGGCTGCAACATCCTTTGTTTACTGAAGTGGCCGGCAACATTCTTGGTCCACACTAGTTACTGGGAGTGTGTTCTAAAAAGCCACACATTTCCCTCGCAGATCTGCTAATCTAAACACACACACTCCCCCTGAAATACAGTAAGTGTTGGACAGAAACTGAGCACTGACTACAGTGCAGCTACAATGAAGCATAGCATCCAACCCGAATCTAACCCAGCCTGGGGTTACTAGTGGGATGTGAGAGGGAGTGAAGAGATAGAAAACTTCCCAGATGGTGTTCTATTATTTCTAGACCCGAGGGATTTAGCAAAGAAACCTGAGCAGGGGCCCAAAGATTAGAAAGACTTGCCCAAGGATGTGGAGGAAGGAAGTAGTAATACAGGTCCCAGTGGAACCCATGCATTAGTAAGTTAAGTCATTGTTTATATGGTTGACTCGATTTCTCACATGTGAATGTATTCTCCATCCAAGAAGTATGCTTCCCAAACTACATACTTATTATCGCACTTCTGCTATTGTTTAAAACATTTATTATGGATCTTCTCTTTTTGAATTTTCTTTATGGCTTGTGTTTTATTCCTCTGATTATTTAAAACTGCTGGTAAATCCTTGTCCTTTGAAGTCGGATTTCACTTTTGGCAACAGCTACCTTTCTATTTTTAGAAACGTATTCAGAGCCAAGTCACAATAAAAGTCTGTGTTCATGCTGGGAAACACCATTTTTGGTCGAAAAATGAATTGTGACTAAAAATTAATGAAGCTAATTTTCTTCTGTGGCTCATAAATCAGTTCTGTATACAGTTTCAAAAAAGTTTTTAAATTCACATGAGAAAATATGTGTGAAAGCTTTTTTTTTTTTAAGGTTTTTTTTTTTTTTTTTTTTTTTTTTTGCGGTTCGCGGGCCTCTCACTGTTGTGGCCTCTCCCGTTGCGGAGCACAGGCTCCAGATGCGCAGGCTCAGCAGCCATGGCTCACGGGCCTAGCCGCTCCGTGGCACATGGGATCTTCCCGGACCAGGGCACGAACCTGTGTCCCCTGCATTGGCAGGCAGACTCTCAACCACTGAACCACCAGGGAAGCCCCGTGGACGCTTTTTTTAAAAATTGTGATTCACTCTACAAAAGGGCTTATTTTTTTATTTTTATCAGTTATTAAATTATATTGATATCTTAACACATTCCTTTCATACTCAATACACATGTTTTAAACTACCTTTTTAACTGCTAAATTCACTTCTTTAAAAATTGCTCCTTTGGTGGTATCTACCAGCTAACCTGTCGATTGAGCACTTTTCCATATTTTATCTTCAGTTCATAGGAAATATCTTAAGAGAATTGTCAAATGAGGAACCTGAGCCTCAGGAAAGAGAAACAAGTGACTTATCTATGATGAAAAAGTTAGTAACTGATGAGCCAGAGAATATAATTCAAATTTCCTGCCTTTAAGTCCACCAAACTTTGCTCCTTGCATTTGTGTAGGTCAAGTGATTTAGCCTGAAGTATTCTTCTTTATCCTGTTTTCTCTCTGAAACCTCTGCCTTCAACCTCCATAGTCTATACCAAACTCCTTATATAACTTCCAGCTGTTTTAGGGTTTGAGTAACAAGCAGAGTCTTCTTTTTTTTTTTTTTTTAATTTGTATTGGAGTAGAGTTGATTTACAATGTTGTGTTAGTTTCAGGTGTACAGCAAAGTGATTCAGTTATACATGTACATAAATTCACTCTTTTTTAGATTATTTTTTCATATAGGTCATTACAGAGTATTGAGCAGAGTTCCCTGTGCTATACAGTAGGTCCTTATTAATCATCTATTTTATATATAGTAGTCTGTATGTGTCTGTCCCAATCTCCCAGTTTATCCCTTCCTCCCTTTCCTCCCTGGTAACCGTAAGGTTGAATAACAGTCTTCTTGACTATTCATTTCCTTTCTTTCCCATCAGTTACTAGTGTAAATTGATGCACATGCATGTAATGGACACTAGATAAATGAACTTTTAATTCTTTGCAGTTTCCTCTTCCTTAAAGACCAAGGGACCAGTTCATCTGTGCCAAATCCAGGATGTGGTTTTGACTGAGTTATGAGTGGCTACATAGGGACAACTAGCAGCAGGTAAACAGAAAGTTTAAGAATATAGGTACTTATAGAAAAGCAGAGCATGTTTTGTTTTCTTTTGTTTTGCTATTGTTTTTTGGTTGCTTATTTTGTTTTTGCTTTGTTTTCTTTTGTTTTATTGTCCTTGGTAGCTAAAACTAACCTGATAAGCAGATGTATGTTTGCTAATTTCCCCAAGGCCTTGCTTTCCTTCCTGTAAGCAATTAATTGCTGAGTTTCTGTTCAGGGGATGAGCTTTATCTACTCCTTCTGCCCCAAAGCTGAGCTACGAGAATTCAAGAGGGATATGGAAAGACCATTGAAAAATAGAATTCATCCTGACCATCAGTTATGTTGCCTTTGCCAACCACTTTGTTGTTTGTTGAGAATATTGTCTAAGAAAACCCCCTTAAAGTTGGAAGCCTCTTAAAAGTATGCAGATTGTAAGACCTTAAAAGGATTCTTAATAATTTAAATTATTGTGCTACTTTCAAAGTTACATTTTTTGTGACCATAATGTTAAAATAGCCTAAAATCTGAGGTGTATGTGTTGACTTTACAGCACATGTATTACTTCTCAATTAAAAGTGTCGTGAAACACTTACAGTACTTACATTGTTTTAAGTGGACATGTGTTGGAAGGAGATGACCATTCTCACAATTATTGGCTGTTGTCATGTCATGAAAATGTCTTTTTCCATCAATATATTTTAAATCCCAAAGTTGAATTTGTTGATGAAAAGCATAAAGCAAAAGGTTCTGTTTGTGGAACTAGAAAGGGGTGTACACCAGCGGCACAGTTCTTATGCTACCATTTTGCTTTTGTTTTTAGTGCTGAAGGGCAGCTAATTGGCAGGTGTAAATAGGCTCTAGCTAGTCTCATACTGTATTTACAATAATTTATCATGGGTTAAAACGTCTGGTACATAGGGAACTGGGCACATTACTTCTGTTTAGGATTATGGAAGCTTAATGTCTCATTTCAAACATAGCTTGAATATACTTCTTTAGCCTAATCTTGCAATAATTTCCATCAATTTTTATAGAATGTATACAAATGGATTGTTGGGACTTTTCTATTTGTGACTTTTATTTTCTTTCTTCCTTCCTTCCTTCCTTCCTTGCATTGGGTCTTAGCTGCTGCACCCAGCCTCTCTCGTTGAGGCGCTAGCTCAGTAACTGTGGTGTGGGCTTAGTTGCCCTGCAGCATGTGGGATCTTAGTTCCCCGACCAGGGATTGAACCTGCGTCCCCTGCATTAGAAGGTGGATTTTTTACCACTGGACCACCAGGAACGTCCCAATTGGTGACTTATTTTGTACTTGCATAAAGTTTGAAAATTTGAATTTAAAAAAAGTAGATGCTTTAGAATCACTAAATCATTATTCCTTTTCCACCCCCCATGCTTTTTTTATGATTTGTATCTCCCTTTTCCAAAAGACTTCATGAGGCCAGCCCGAGGGTATTAATTCTGAAAATGAACAAAAAATGATGTTATTTTTTCTCAGACCTTAGTCATTACAAGCATTCAGCCCTTCCTTGCAATATGTATTTGAAGAATCGGTCTTTGGGGTAGAAAAGGAATGTTTGGGAAGAGTGTGGTGGTTTTCTTACAGGCTGCTTCATTTGTCACCTCCTCCTCCCCCAGTCCTTTCTTTCTAACCCCAGTAAGTCCAGGTGGGAGACCTGGATTTAGGTTTGTAAAAATAAATAGGAATCTAGCAGTGCTTTCTGGAAGGTCTGGGTCATAACTTCTTTGCTTCTCCTTATTATCTGCTCTAGTAGATATTAATGTGCTGTATATTATGCCCCAGTTAATGCCAGGGAGGAATTTGACCCATTGACATCCTACATGCAGCCTACATCCTAGAAAGCAGAGAATTTTGTGAATCAAGTTAGCATCTCACCCTAAAAGACAGATAGCTTTGAAAATTTTTCCCTAAATAATTGTTTTTGATGAAATTCATGGTCTACCCAAAGTGCAAAGTCACTCATGGTCACTTTCTCTCTAAAAGAGTCACAACCCATAAATGATATGAATCCTGATAATTTCAGGGAATTTAGAAAATCTTTTTTTTAGTCTTCCTCCCTCCAGTGTGGTACAGAATCTTAATGAGAAGCTTACATTGCCTTTTGAACCATTAACTCTGAAGAGACTTAAGGGATGTTAGACTTGGGAGATTCATAGCTGTAACTGCAGAGAGAAATCTTGTCTGTTAAAGAATGTGTGTGCACTATTGCACCACCCAGTGTGTGCACCAGGCTTTCTATTTTTAACATTTTTAATGACAAGCTGTCTCTTTGGTTCTGTATGCCCTTCACCTTTCTCAGAATGAGATTGATAGTGAAAGTTTCTCTACTGTTCTCATAAAAGTTGAATTAAGGGTCTTGATTTCGGTTTAATGCACTGCAGCATTAGCTCATATTCATGTAGTGGTCTCCCCTCTGGTTCTGTTTCCTGCTCCCCAGTATTCCGACATGCAGGGCAGTTCACTTTGAAAAAATACAGCTCTGTATTGAGATACCTGACTCGTCTGTAACACAGAAAGGAAAAGGAGTCTAAAGAGCTGAAACAAAGGATTATACACGGCCAGAGCAATTTGAAATGATAGAACTTGAATACTTGGACATGTAGTAGTCTTGTACCTCTTTGCCAGAGGATGCTAATGAAATGAATAGGCAAATCGTAACAGTGTTACCAAGTTTCTTTCGACTCTTGGTTTGGGGTAATCCTACTGGGTTGTTAACTTTCAAAAATTTGAAGGACCATCATATAGAAGAGGAGGCTGACTTATTTGCAGTAGCCCTAGAACTTGGACAAATGGTGAAAACTGAAGATATATTCTACCTCAGATTTAGGATTTACTTTCTCATGATTTGACATATCTAAAAAATAGGATGGACTTTCTGGAATGGAGAAGAAGAGCGTTGTTTTGTTTATTGGTGCTGTTTTCTTTTTTCTATCATGGAGCTGTCAGGATTGTAGCAAAAATTATCTGAATTATCTGGCAAGGGTGTTGAAGAGTAGGACCAAGGATCCTATGAAATTTTAAAAGCAATAACAATAGAATAATTATAATTTAAGTTATAAGGAAGGGCAGATATAGTCTTATTTCACTGGGTGATAGTAGATGAGAATACCTATCATATCTCAAGACAGGAAAATCTATTCAAAGTCCAAGAAATTGAAGAGAAATTCAAATGGATAAAAAGTAAGCTGAGAATAAAAGTACTTCTGCCATGCAAAAAGCAGTTTGATCTAATCCCAGGTTTAGTTGCACAGAAGCATCATCAGATCCCCTGTGTTGTCCTGTCTTCAAAGCATGTTTTTCTGTTGTAATCAAGGGTTTGTCATTATGACTGATTAATGTCCAGTTTCTCCCATGTGCTATAAATTCCATGAAGACAGCAGCTATATCTGTTTGTTCTCCATTTGAATCCCAAACTCTAGTACAGTCCCTGGAATATAATACAGGCTAAATTAGTATTTGTTGGATGAATTAGTGAATGGATACATTTTGACAATTTTAATGGGACAGTAAATTGAACAAGTCTCAAAGGGGTGGGTCTAACTAATGAATGTTTTGGATTTGTATGCAAGAATAGCTTCGTGTAGCAAAATCTTTGCAGTGTGGATAGAAAATAGTAACTGGAACTCAGTGTGGATAGGAATTCAAGTATTCTACTCATACCTTCCCATCTAGCTTCCTTTTTCTGGGGTAGAAGGACTGCCAGTTTCATGTAAGTGGTTTGCCTCATCCTTCAGGAGCACAGCTCATGGAGAGTTCTGGTCAGATACTCGGAAATTCAAATAAACAAGCTCTGAAATATCTAGTATACACACGGCAAAATAATTGGAGATTACAGTGCTGCTCTGATGTGATGTGGAACAGTTCATCTACTCCTCCTTGGCAGTGAAAGTAAATTAGATAATGGGACAGCCAACTGTTACAGCTTGGAAAACTGTTCAAGGCTGAAAATAAATATATAGGTTAATGCCATGAAGTACTTGAGCAGACAAGCATATTTTTCCAATTCTGGGGGCAGAAAGTATCTGTAAACATTCCTGTATGTCAGAAAACAAAGTGAAAATGACCTCTAGCTTTGAGGCACTTATTGAAAACCTATTTTAAATTGAATACACAGCCAACATAATATAGGTTGTTTGATAAGAAACACTAGAGAAATCTATAACGTGAGGCTTTTTATTATAGGTTTATTACATCAATCTCTGCAGTGGGTAATGGAACTTGTAAATATACTCTTATGTGGAGTCCCCTTGCGGGCATTTTATTCATGCTGAAGTAAGCACAGCAAACTTATTTGCTGTCAGGGTACATTGAATTTAAGATTAGTATTTATTTTGGTTCTAAGGAGGTTTTGCTTTTGTGAATTGAAAGTTGGACCAACTGCATGAAAACATGATGGGGCTACAGGGAGCACAGGAAGTAAATTAGTTTTTTCTAAATATGCATTCTGTAAACCTGCATATTTAGTTAGCAGAGGGCGTATACGTGTGGTTTCTCAGATGGGTGAGTCATGAGTCGGATGTGTATGTTTATGGCTCTGTGATCTGGATAGAGAGATTCAAAATGGCATGTCTTTCCAATGCAAAGAGTTTGAGGGCCAAAAAGAAAAAAAAAAGTATTTTTAGAAGGGAAATTTGTTAACCTCTTTAGAACTAAGGACTTTTTTAATTTCAGGGGAGAAAGTGAATAAATATAAATAAAACTCTAAAAGGTCATTGAGCTGCACTGTATTTCCATAAAATTAACAAATAACATTAGCAAATTGTTCCAAATTTTCTTGGCAATTGAATCGAGTTCATCAGATATAACTGAATCCATGAGAATGACTCGCCACAGAAATGATTGGAAGAGTAATAATAGTAAATAGGTATGACATATTAATCATATACTAGGGGCCAGATGCTGTGGTACGTGATCTATATCATCTCATTTAATACTGTGGTTAAATCAGGTGATTATGAAGGGATACTCCCATTTTACAGATGAGGAAAAGTAAGCTCAGAGAAGTAAAACAACTTACTGAAGTTCACAAGAATAAAGTCCATTCCATTTGGCTGTCTTGTATTGTTATTTTGTTACCTCAGTTCTTTTTTTTTTTTTTAAAGAAGATGTTGGGGTAGGAGTTTATTAATTAATTTATTTATTTTTGCTGTGTTGGGTCTTCATTTCTGTGCGAGGGCTTTCTCTAGTTGTGGCAAGCGGGGGCCACTCTTCATTGCGGTGCACGGGCCTCTCACTATCGCGGCCTCTCTTGTTGCGGACACAGGCTCCAGACATGCAGGCTCAGTAGTTGTGGCTCATGGGCCTAGTTGCTCCATGGCATGTGGGATCCTCCCAGACCAGGACTCGAACCCGTGTCCCCTGCATTAGCAGGCAGATTCTCAACCACTGCGCCACCAGGGAAGCCCCTCAGTTCATATTTGACAAGTACCATCCTTCCCATTTCCTTAAGTCCCCAGAATCATAAGCATTTGTACCATCCTTTTCTTCTTATAGACATTTTCATTATTTCATTTAATCTGAGAAGTTAATGTTGTTATACTTATTTATCTGAGGGAACTGACAATAAGAAAGGTGGAATGACTTGCCCAGGCTAGGTAACTTACTCTTAATGTCAAGCCTTTTATATAACAAAATCCATACTTTCTCCAGTAGAGCATGTTCAGGTTTTTAAGGTTTGAACCCAAAAGAGGATCAACTGAAAATCCCATATCCATGATTTTAAATAGCTGCTTGGTAATTTTTTTTTAACTTCTGTAGACACACACACACACACATATACATACACAGAGCAAATATTTCAGGTCTCATGAATTGTATTTGGTTTTAAGTACAGTGGTTCTAGAGAGAATGTCTTTATTAGAATGACACATAGTTCGTACTCTTTATTGCACAATAAAATTCCGTAAGAACCTTCTTAGAAAAAGGAACACAGAGTAAATCTATAGTATCTTTATAGTATCTTGCAGGCATCACCCGCGTCTGCCATGAAGTTTCTCTTAACGCCCACAATCATTAGTGAATTGTAATATCTTTTAATTTAATGTTCAACCTGTTCCTTAGTTGTTATTATTTACCTTTGCACTCGTTTGTCTTTGCTTCCTAAGTATAAGATGGTCAGTCTGAGACCAAGGACACTTCTTATTCTTTCTTTTTCATCCTTTAAGACTTTTCATAATATCTGGTATATATTTGACATGCCCAAGTATTTATTTGATTGTTTTATTTTGATAGAATAATGCTTTGAAGTCATCCTCAATGTACATAATCTTTTTGAGAGACATATGAAACCTGGCAACATGTGAATTTCTCAAAATGTTGCTTTTGATCAGATATATAGAGCTAGAAACCTCCTCAAGGGTTGTTTGAACAGCTTCATTTTTGCACATACTTTGTACGTAAAATCCTGTTTGTGTTTGTCTTTTATTGGCTTTTAAAATGGCATGACAATTTGATGCAAAGTCACTGGGCTTTGTCAAATATCTGTTTCCTCCTGGCCAGAGAAATTTACATTTCTTCCCAAGCTGCTCTGTCAGTGAACAGTCAATCTGAGGAGTGACCTCAGTTCAGCTGAAAGCATCCAACATCCTGAAACCTGTAAAGCCACAGCACTTACTGGTTTTCTAAGTGCTAAGAGATGGTTTAAAAATGATAACAAAACTACAGGAGTATACTCGAAACATTTTTTAAAAGAAAGAAAACTCTCAGTCTACCAGGGCTTATTTAAGAACGATATACTAATGCTGGGGGTGTTGGATTCAGCTACATTATTACATCAAACAAGTATTTCAGGGCCTCCCTGGTGGTGCAGTGGTTAAGAGTCCGCCTGCCGATGCAGGGGATACGGGTTCGTGCCCCGGTCTGGGAGGATCCCATATGCCGCGGAGCGGCTGGGCCCGTGAGCCATGGCCGCTGGGCCTGCGCATCCGGAGCCTGTGCTCCGCAACGGGGGAGGCCACAACAGTGAGAGGCCCGCATACCGCAAAAAAGAAAAAAAAAAAAGTATTTCATGTGTGTGGAGATAAAGCAGCAAACTATGTAAAATAAACAGCATGTGTTCAACTTAGATAGCCAGGGCATTTTACTTTGAATACCTGTGCTTCTGGCAAACTAGCACACTGCTTTTAAGAATCCAAGGCTATATTGTCTATGAGAGAGGTTCTGTATTTGGTCTGCTTCAGGCCTGTTTTAACCCTGTCATCAGTAGGTGTCCACCAGGCAATTAAAATTATAGTATCTAGCAAATTAGGAAGGTGAATTTAAGTCCCCAGAGTCACTGGAAATTGCAAGGTCAAATTAAAATGACACTGAATTTTCTTCTTTGGGGGATTATCCTTGACTCTGTCTACACCAGTGATAATAATCTAGACTTGATTGCTTCCTCTTAGCATCTTCAAAAGGGGAAGACACAAAAACATGATTTGCTCAAGGGCAGAGTGACAGATACGAGACTGAAGTTAAACAGGACTGAAGCCCAGTAAGTCAAAGGGAGACTAGGAGTCCGGGGCAAATTTAATCCCACTCTTTGCTTTTGAAAGATGCTCTGAAGCCCAGAGCAGTAAGTGGACTTGTCTAAGGTCACCACAAGGAGACTCCCACCAGTGTTCTTCCTGTTAATAACTACCGTAAAGAACATTTGTTGACCAAGCACTCTTCCAAACTCTTCACATGTTTTTTTTTTTTTTTTTTTTTTTTTTGCGGTATGCGGGCCTCTCACTGTTGTGGCCTCCCCCGTTGCGGAGCACAGGCTCCGGACGCGCAGGCTCCGGACGCGCAGGCTCAGCGGCCATGGCTCACGGGCCCAGCCGCTCCGCGGCATATGGGATCCTCCCAGACCGGGGCACGAACCCGTATCCCCTGCATCGGCAGGCGGACTCTCAACCACTTGCGTCACCAGGGAGGCCCTCTTTACATGTTTTGATTGTTATAGTTGAGAGCACTGAGGTACAGGGCCAGCAAAATAAGTTTCCACTTCGTCATACTGACTCCCAAACTGTTTCTCTGTGGCTGAGCCAATAGCTACAATCCTTCCAGCCCATTCTTAGCCAGACTCAGAAAACAAAGGAAGTAAAGAGGCGGGATTTAACTTAGCCTCGCATCCTAGTTCTTGTTCTTCACGTGTACTCATGGCAGAAACATCACCGAAAGCTACAGACCCCAAATGAAGAGAGGCTCTGGCGTGAATACTCCAGAAACTCTTCAGCCCATGAATATTCAAATTGACTATGTGATTTATGCATCTAGGACTGAAATAAAACATTTCAGAGTTTCTATGCAAGATTTTGCAGTATTTATATTATTAGTCAAGGTCAGCTGTTTTCCAAAATGTGCTCTGTGGATCGCTCGCCTCTCAAGATGTTCCGTGAGAAAAAAAGCCTGTGATCAAATAATTTGGGGAGCAAACTACATCATTTTGATGATGCTCATTAGTATACAGAAGTTTTAAGAAGGCCTATGAGAAACATTTCAGTTGTTTAACGTAGCATTTCCCAAATTTGGAGAAATTCTCCCTTTCCCCCCACTTTTTGTTAAAAATTCCTGCAGAACAGACATGGGGAAAGATGTGTGAGGGTAACTTTAACTCATTCAGCAAATACTTATCAATATAAGAGGTATGTATACACCCCGGATACTGTGGATGATGTTGGGTCAAAGCCCCAGCCCATGACTTGGTGGAGTGCACAGGCCAGATGGGGAAAGAGGTAAACTTGTAGATTGCCATTACATTACGGTTTGGCAGGTAGTGTGATGCACAAAAGGAGGCATGTGGAGATAGAAATGAAAAAGCCTTTATGAGCATCTGCTTGTTGAAGAGTTGGATTATCCCTGAAATCTGAGGCTTTGTAGATGAGACCTTACTCACGTAAAGATTCAGTGGAGGAGAGTGGCTGGAACAGCTGTGGCTCATGTAGTCATTCAGGGACCCAGGCTCGTCTTCAAATGGGACTTTCAAGGCATCATCGGACATCAACATCCAGTCACTTGACAAGAGGAGAGAAAAAGAGAGACAGGAACATTGTACAGGAGGCTTTTATAATCCAGGTCTGAAAGGACCCATGGGCCAATAGTGAAGTTCAGCCACATGGCCATGCCTGACTGCACGGCAGGTGTGGTCTAGCTCTGGGTCCAGGAAGAAAGAGAAGAAGGTTTGTTAAGCAGCTAACTAGTCTCTGCCTCACCGAACAATATGAAATTAGGCAACAGAAGAAGAGGAAAGGGCATTCCAGGCAGAGGGAATAAACTGTCCAGTGGCATAAAGGGAAAGCAGTCTGATGTGACCGGATGAGAGGCCACCTGTGAAGAGGCGTGTGAGTGGTAAGTTAGAGGAATAAACAGAGATGAGACCAGGGAGGATTTTGTACCTTGCTGAGGAGCTTGCAGTTTATTTTTTTCAATGATGGAAAGTTATTAAAGAACCTAAAAAGTGTTAGAGTCCGAAAAACTGGATTTTAAGAGGTTAGGGCTGTAGAATTAGGGATAAATGATGAACTAACAAGTAATTAATGACATGGAATAGGGATGGATTCAAGAAATAGCAGTAGGTAAAATATACATGACTTGTGGACCCACTGAATGTGAAAAGTGAGGAAAAAAGAAGGTAGAGTCTAGAATATCTCCTGGGTAATATCTGGCTAAATTAATTAGATATTGGAAAAGATAATAAGTAGGAGGGAAAGATAATAAGTGGGTAGAAATCTATATGGGTCTGAAGTACAGGAGGGAAGTCTTTATACCTTGTGATTTGAGGCTTATCAACATGTAGGTTTCCTTGAAGCATGCAGAGTAAATGCCATCGCAAAGAGAAAGAAAACACCAAAGGCTTGCGCAAGCCTGCAAGGCAGAATTTAAAAGGCTGGAAGAAGAAGAGTTTGTCCATGAAGACGCTAAAATGGTTACCAAGAGAAATAAGAGAAGAAAGAACTATAGAAAGAAAGGTAGGAAACACAGCAAATGTCCATCAGCTGATGAATGGACGAGCAAAATGTGGTAAATCTGTACAATATCATTCAGGAGTAAAAAAGAATAAAGTACTGAAACCTGGTATGACGTGGATGAACCTTGAAAACATCATGCTAAGTAAAAGAATCCTGTCACAAAGGCAACAGGTTGTATGATTTCATTTGTATGAAATGTCCAGAATAGGCAGCTCTACAGAGATAGAAAATAGATCAGTTGTTCCCTAGGGCAGGATGCAGGGTGGGGAGGTTGGGTTGTAGAGGAGAAAGGGGAATGACTGCTAATGGGCTTTTTGGGGGAACGATGAAAATATTCTAAAATTGATTGTGGTGATAGTTGCACAGTTCAGTGACTATACAAAAAACATTGAATGTTAGACTTTAAACAGGTGAACTGTATGGTATGTGGACTATATCTCAATAAAACTTTCATTTAACAAAAAAGGGAACAACAAAGTCTTGGGTACAATAAATACCCATATGTGTTCTAAGCAAACTTCTGGGGGTAAAATTCTGTGATTTCTAAACCAATCATGTTTTTGTTTGTGTGTTTGTTTTTATCCAGAAATATATTTAAATTTCTGTGTAGAAAAGACTTTTATTTGTAATTGGGCATACTCTTAAGGTACTGAGATCACCACCCATGTTTTTTCCTTCTTAAGTCTAGGTCATCTGTAAATTAGCATTGAGATTTATGATAAGTACGTTGGGGAAGTTCTGTTTATAATAAAAGACTTTTAATATCAAGATTAATATCAAATTTATCTTAGAAAATATTGCAGTTACCTATAAACATGTAGCCTCCTGTTATCCAGGGTTAGATAATCAGAACCACACCCTCAGTAGTGTCTGGGACCCAAAGTGAACCCAGCTAAACTTATCAGAGAAAAACATTTGTCATTTTACGTTTAAATTCTCCTCCAAGATATTCTCCAGGTTTTCCTGGAGTGGCACAAATAACACAGTTATACATTATTTAGTAACCAGCTTGCTTTGCAGAGGTCAAGTCCATGTTATCGAAAATGTGATGCTTATAGTATGCAATAATACAAACAGATTTGTTGTTTTAAAGTAATAGGACGTGATGAGTGAAACCAAGTTTCTCTGGAAGAAAGATGTCTCTTTTCATCAGCATTTGATCTGCAAGCGGGTTTAGCTTCATTAATATTTAATTGTCTTTTTAATCTGTATGTCAGTTTTTATTGTGGCCTGCTTCTGGGGAGGTTTTCCTTTGAAATACCAGTAACACCCATTCTTCGTTCTAACATCAAAACAAGGGCTCTCTCAGGGGGACAACTAGCTGTATTTCATCTCTTGGGATATAATTATTTTGTGTTTATCCACAATTCCTCAAGAGGCTGGTGATGTAGGACACCCTTCTTGCAGGCCTTTAGATTTCAAAAGAGAATCTCATTTGTTAGTGTTGCAAATATTAATTCAGATGGTCTTGCATCATTCTTGTTCTTAACCCAGCTTTGTGCAAGTTCTACTTTTTTTGTTAGCGTGGTACTCAGGTCTTTGAAGCTGTGTTAGTCAATTTTTTCAAGATGTTTTCATGAGCTTTAGTAGTTTAAGGAACAGAGTATCTTTTCTGTTGATGTGTTTTAAAAACTTAAATTCATTTTCAGACTCATAATAGACTAAATCAGAACAGGGAATAGAATTATACACAGCCCTCTTTGAATTTTCAACATGATCATATGTAGCAATAAAGCTACAAACGGAAACTCAGAATGAGTATCTCTGGAGATTGACATTGAGAAATGGAGCTTGGCATGTCTGAAGCAAGGTTAAACCTCTTTTATGCAAGTTTGTAATTTTTGTTTCCTGGTCACCTGGGAGAACCTGCATGAAAAAATTTGAAAGTCTCAGTTTTTGTTTCTGGTGGGAGAAATCCTGGTGATCAAAGCCTCAGCCTGATTTGGTGACCACTCCTGGGCCTCTCAGGAGGGAATGGGAGGGTAGGTATGGTGGTAGAGACTTAAGCTACCCTCTCAATCAATTCCAGTGGGGTAGAACTGAATAATTTACCACATCCTTCTCTAGCTGGATACTTGGCATGTGAGGAATAAAGATGGGGTATGGAGGACGTATTTCTGTCCACATCCTAACATTGTAATGTTGTCCTGTTCTTACACAGATGGCATGTGGCATCAGTAGGATGGATGCTGTCATTGGCCTTTTCAGGAAGGTCAATAGTGGCACTGCTTTAATTCTTCAACGATTTCATCTCCCTCATAAAGGATATTATTCATTTATATATGTATACTTTGAAGTTATAGTATAACCTGTCATTATGAGCAGGTGAAGATAAGTGGCCCTCCTAAAGGTCAGACCGCTCTACCCTGCAATGGTAACACATCATAGCTAACTACAGAGTAAATTCACGGGGCTTTATCTCATGACTTTTCCTAGAAGAGGAATGATGATTCATCTTGTTATCCAGGCCAATTAATACTCTTCCTTTTTAGATTTCTCCTAGCTATTTTTGGTATTAGAATAACTGGTTTCATGTCCTTGGGGTTTTAATTTACATTCAGAGTCTTGTTTTTGTAGAATTGCTTAAGTCTTCAGAGCCATTGTTTATTATTCTACAAATAGGTCATTATAAGTAAGACCTGATTTTTGAACTGGTATTAAGAAAATGTATATTAAGGGCTTCCCTGGTGGCACAGTGGTTGAGAGTCCGCCTGCCGATGCAGGGGACACGGGTTCGTGCCCTGGTCCGGGAAAATCCCACATGCTGCAGAGTGGCTGGGCCTGTGAACCATGGCTGCTGAGCCTGCGCATCGGGAGCCTGTGCTCCGCAATGGGAAAGGCCACAACAGTGAGAGGCCTGTGTACCGAAAAAAAAAAAAAAAAAAAAAAAAGAAAAGAAAATGTATATTATAAAAAAAAACTAAGTTTCAAGGAGCAACCATTTTTCTTTCTAGATCATAGTGCATAGTAAGAAGAAGTGGTAACACAGATAAAAATAAATCAGCAATGACTTTGGGAAAAATCAGTAATGATCATACTGCACTTACTGCACTATGATCTAGAAAGAAAAATGGTTGCTCCCTAAAACTTAGTTTTGTTTTTTTTTAATATACATTTTCTTTTTTTTTTTTTTTTTTTTTTTGCGGTATGCGGTCCTCTCACTGTTGTGGCCTCTCCCGTTGTGGAGCACAGGCTCCGGACGTGCAGGCTTAGCGGCCATGGCTCACGGGCCCAGCCGCTCCACGGCATGTGGGATCTTCCCTGCCTGGAGCACGAACCCTTGTCCACTGCATTGGCAGGCGGACTCTCAACCACTGCGCCTCCAGGGAAGCCCCCATATTATCTTTCAGAGATTTTTTTAACCATTTTTTTTGAAGTATAGTTAATTTACAATGTTGTGTTTCAGGTGTACTGCAAAGTGACTGTGTGTGTATATATACTGTATATTCAGTATATATATAGTATTTATATACTGAATATTCAGTATATATATATACTGTATATATGTATGTATGTGTGTGTGTATATATATTCTTTTTCAAATTCTTTTCCAGTATAGATTATTACAAGATATTTAATATAGTTCCCTGTGCTGTACAGTAGGTCCTTGTATATGTATATGTATATATGCATGTGTATATATACATATTCTTTTTCAGATTATTTTCCATTACAGATTATTACAAGATATTGAGTATAGTTCCCTGTGCTATATAGTAGGTCCTTGTTGTTTATCCATTTTATATATAGTAGTGTGTATCTGTTAATCCCAAACTCCTAATTTATCTCTTGTCCCCCCGGCCCTTCCCCTTTGGTAACCATAAGTTAGTTTTCTATTGCTGTGAGTCTATTTCTGTTTTGTAAATAAGTTCATTTGCATCATTTTTTTTAGATTCCATATATAAGTGATATCATATGATATGTCTTTCTCTGTGTGAGTTACTTCACTTAATATGATAATCTCTTGGTCCATCTACGTTACTGCAAATAACATTATTTCATTCGTTTTTATGGCTGAGTAATATTCCACTATATATATATATACCACATCTTCTTTATCCATTTATCTGTCAGTGGACACTTAGGTTGCTTCCATGTCTTGGCTATTGTAAATAGTGCTGCTGTAAACATTGGGTTGCATGTATCTTTTCAAATTAGAGTTTTTTCTGGTTATATGCCCAGAATTCGGATTGCAGGATTACATGGTAACTATTTTTAGTTTCTTAAGGATCCATACTGTTCTCCACAGTGGCTGCACCAATTTACATTCCCACCAACAGTACAGAGGGTTCCTTTTTCTTCACGCCCTCTCCAGCATTTATTATGTGTAGACTTTTAATGACGGCCACTATGACTGTTGTGAGGTGTTACCTCATTGTAGTTTTGATTTGCATTTTTCTAATAATTAGTGATATTGAGCATCGTTTCAGGTACCTTTTGGCCATCTGTAGGTCTTCTTTTCAAAGATTTTGTTTCTTTTTTTCTCCTGTCAATATAGTGGGAAATGGTTGAATATTTTAACTGAGAATGCACACTCTGTGGTCAGAGTACCTGGGTTTAAATACCTGGCTTCAATAACTAGTAACATTGGGAAGCTGTTTAACCTGTACAAGCTTCATTGCAGAGACAGTAAAATAGGCATACAAAAGAGCCCTATCAGGTAGCTGTGTACACTATTTCTATGTTTGTTGCAACATCACACCCATGTCTAAAGCCACCATTATTCCTTACCTGGACCCACTAGACCACTACGGTTGAGATAAATTGCAACCTATGATTATGAATTCTTGTCATCCAGGTGTACTCATTCCTTTGCAATGTGACTTTGCTGCTCAGCTTATCAAGAGGTGGACATTAATCTGGGCTGGACTTTGGTTACTCTCTGACTTACTTTGGCCAGTAGAATACAGCTGAAGTAACTCTTCTGAGGTTGGGCTCTAAGAGGCCTTGCAGTTTCTACTTTCATCCTCTTGAAACATTCTTTTGTGACCACTGAAAAGAAGGCCACTTTAGCCTGCTGGAGGATGAGAGGCCATGTGGAAGAGAACTGAGGTGACCCAGCCAACAGCCAACACCAGCTGCCAGACATTGAGTGAAGCCATCTCAGACCTTCCAGCCCAGCTGATACTGCAGCTGAATATAGCCACATAAGTGAGCTTAGATGAAAGAATGGTGAGAGATAATAAATCATTACTGCTTTCAACACTCAGTTTCAGAGTAGTTTGTTACAAAGCAGTAGATAATTTAAGTACTTATCCCATTTGTTGCATATACGTCATCATATAAAAAAGTGGCCTTTTAAACAAAAACTAGTGTCATGAGTCCAAATTCCTCATGCCATGTTTTAAAAAGGGTCCTACCTGCTCTGGCCCTGCCCACCTCTCTTTACCTTATCACCTTATCTTCTCTCTGACTCAGTCTCCTAGCCACATTCCCAAAATGTGCCAGGCCTTTTCAGACTTCAAGACCTTTGTCCTTGCTCTTTTCTCTTCCTCAGATTCTTTTTCCAGGCTTTCACATGCCTGACTCCTTCTCACAAATCAGGTCTCACCTAAATGTCACTTTCTCGGATAACCCCTTCCCAACAGCTGGCCAGAAAGTACTCAATTCCCCTATTTTCTTTCTATCATATTGCATAGCACTATCTTTCATTACCTCATTTATTTATGTTTACCTTATGGTCTGTTTTCCCACCTTTCCATGAGTTCAGGAAAGACTGTGGACTCTGAGTTGTCCAGATCCTAGAACAATGTGTGGTGCATAGTCCCTGCTGAGTAAATATGTACATTGAACAAATAGGTAAAGTGGTCATTCTGAGGAATTATTCAGAGTTACAGGCATGAAGGCACCTAGCAGAGGACCTGGGTCATGAGAACAGTACTGATAACTACAGTACTGACTCCCACTGCTCTTCCTACTTGTTAACATGTCTTGGATGCTTTCTTTGAACCAGGCACTTTTCTCCTGAGCATATCCATTATCTCAGTCTTCTATTTTCTTCTTTTTACCAATAAAAAACTTGAGTCTTGGAGAGGTTAAACAACTTGGTAACTAGCTGCATGTTACTCAGGTAAAATACCCAAGATTTAAAGTCACAAGGTTTAACCCTAGAGACTCCTTCTTATATAATACACTGGACTATGATTTCCTGAATAAATTGTTGCTATGTTATTATCCCATCCTTATGCTTCCCTCCAAAGTGATGGTAGTATCTTACTTACGTTTGGAACCTGAGCAACAGACACCCAGGCAATAAAACCAAAGGTTAACTCATACAGTTTGGGGGCATAGGGATGGCTTCATGGAGCAATCTCATTTGAGATGGACTTTGAGGAATGGTTGAGCAAGATTTGGCCAGGCAGAAATTAGGAATTCCAGGGAAAGGAAACTGAATGTACAAAGGGGTTTTGATAGTGCTTTCAAAGGTTACAGTGTTTAGAAGAAAATGTTTTGGTACGGAAACCTTCCTGATGATCTTTACACAATTTTCAACCTCTCTGGAGTCTTGAGAAACATAATTAAACAGACACATTAAAAAAACAGTGGAGAGAGACTTCCCTGGTGACGCAGTGGTTAAGAATCCGCCTGCCAATTCAGGGGACACGGGTTTGATCCCTGGTCAGGGAAGATCCCACATGCTGCAGAGCAACTAAGCCCGTGAGCCACAACTACTGAGTCTGCACTCTAGAGCACACAAGCTACAACTACTGAGCCCATGTGCCACAACTACTGAGCGTGTGTGCTGCAACTACTGAAGCCCGTGCACCTAGAGTCCATGCTCCACAACAAGAGAAGCCACCACAATGGGAAGCCCGTGCACCGCAACAAAGAGCAACCCCTGCTCACCGCAATTGAAGAAAGCCAGCACACAGCAACGAAGACCCAATGCAGACAAAAAAAAAAAAAAAAATAGTGGAGAGAAAATGATGAGACAGCTGATCTTTCAGAGAAGACCTTAATTGGACAACATTCTTAAATGGTATATGGTGTTTGTCCTTAATTGGAAGATGTTTGTGTGGATCAGGGGGATCAAAATGGACTTTTCAGTCATTTGCACATAAACTTTTCAGTCTGCAGAATTCTGGGTTTTTAGACTAAGTGTCTATCTGAGGCATACCCTTCACATCAAACAACTTAAATCCAGTAACAAGTGATAACTTTTCAGAAATTAACACACCAGGTTCAATTGAGAGGTTCAAATACCTTCTTGACTGAGAAGAAATTGTGCATGAAAAGTAAGTCAGGGCTTCCCTGGTGGCTCAGTGGTTGAGAGTCCGCCTGCCGATGCAGGGGACACGGGTTTGTGCTCCTGTCCGGGAAGATCCCACATGCCACGGAGCGGCTGGGCCCGTGAGCCATGGCCACTCAGTCTGCGTGTCCGGAGCCTGTGCTCCGCAACAGGAGAGGCCACAACAGTGAGAGGCCCGCGTACCACAAAAAAAAAAAAAAAAATTAAGTCATAATATACCACACGTTTAGCATCAATTTCATGAAAATAATTATATATATAATTATGTATAATTATATATGTGTAAACTTATATATATAAGCATACATACATATATATATATATATATATATATATATATATACATATACACACATAAACTTTTGACTGGTTTAATCTTAACAAGAGCTCTTTTGGATGACTGGGAAGTAATACAGTCTTTATGAAGATAGGTTGAACATCATCAAACAGCATGGTTCATTGTGAGTTTTTTGTCTTAAGCATTTTAAACAGTTGACTTCAAATTCCCAGCAGATGGTGGTGGCAGCAGGCAAACACTCTAGTCAATGAGAAATCAAAGAGAACTTTTAAAATAGCTGATTCGTAAACTTGGAACAACAAGGAGTGAATGTTAGAAAAAAATAACAGATTTTCTACAATGCATCTTATTATGTGCAAATCAAAAAATTGAGAAACTGTAGAATTTGCAATAAGCACACCAATGTGTATTTTACATTATGGGAATGTAAAGCAGTTGATGAGTCTGTTAGCAGAGAACCTGAATACCAGCTGTCACCAAATCTCTTTAGTATGTAATAACCTAGGAAATGCAGAGCAATGTGTTTTTCTCCAAAAAAGCTTACCAGAGGTATTTTCTAAAAGATTATGGTTTTTCTATTAATGATTTAAAGTGGAAAAAAATAAGAGTACATGTTCTCTTAGTAGCCTGTTCTATAGCATGGTGATGATGATCTTATTATACTTACTATTATTCTTACTATAATAACTATATTTTAGTATAATTTGGGGAAAAGAAATGATTATTTTTAATTAATCTTTTAAGTTACTCTTTATAGATTTTTGAGCACTTCAAAGTCTAGAATTCCATGAACTTGTGAAGAAATTATTATTCAACCCTGGATATATATGTATATGTGTATATATATGTATATATATTTATATTTATACATATATATGTATGTATTCTTATCTATCCTTTGTCACATTTATGCTTACCTTGACCTTAAGAATATTGATTATAACTTCTCTCTACAATGGAAATTTTACAGATTGTGCAACTTTATCTCAATAGATGCTCAAAAAACCAAACCAAGTTGATTTATGTCGCTTTTTTTCCCCCTTAGTTATCTTTTTTTATTTGTCTGTTTGATCTCTGCTCTATGGTAGTGGAAATGGTGGCTGTAACGGGGGTGGGGATTGGGGGTTATATTTGAAGTAACCACAAGAAACAGTCCTAGCACAGAGAGGCCATATTTGCAGATAACCTTTATGGGTTTTTGCTACACTGTATCTTGCTATGCTGTATCTTCTGTTATCCAAGATTCCCCAGGCCATTTTTGCATGGTTGGTTTATCAGCATGTAATGGAATAGCTCAATATACAACTCAGCTCCTCCAAATGTCAGATACATGAGGTGGCTAAGAAACTTCATTCAATGCCTATAATAGGAAAAGAAGTACATATCTAATAAGGCAGGCCCACATTAAGTCTTTAGGGCTATATGGCTTTTCTCATGCCTTAGAAAGTCAACAGATATGGTAACTCCCCAACCAGCTGGTTCCCTTTCCTTAGTTGGGTGATCAAGGGAGTAAAAGTGCAGCTGTCATTTTAGCTGCAAAGGTACAATTTTACATTAAACAGAAAAAGGCCACATGTGTTTTATTGAAATGCCCTCCATATCTGTTTTAAATTTCAGTTCATTGAATGCCCTGAAAATTAAATAAACACACAACAGGGCTTGCTAATGTCTTCAATGAGGTGCTTAATTCCCCATCTTAATCAGCCGTTTTCCATCCCTTTCCTCCTTCCTGCCTATCTGTCAAATGTTCCTTAATTAAGAATTATTCTTAATTACAAAGTTTATGTGTCATTTTATTTTAGAGGTAATTAATTAAATTTAGCACTAATCGTTCAGGATATTGCCTTTTCTGCACACACGTTTTTGCTTAATTATTGGAATACCTTGAATCTCTGGCTGAGAGTAGAGCATATTGATTTGTTTTGTGTCCGTGTGGCAGCTCATACTGAATAGGACAGAGACTCAGCCTGTTGAACAGACAAAGAAGTAAGAAGCATTTTTTCCTCAGTTGAAGGACAGTGAACAAATGCACTTCGGTCATTCGGTGCATTATGTGTAGTCTCTGAGGGGCAAGGAAGTGTGATGATTATAGGTAAAATTCGATCCTAAAAGCAATAGGCATAGTGAAGCTATTCTGGAAGGGTCCTTGGATACTTGTTAGAATGGAGTTGCCAATTTTTGTGTTTGGGGGGGATGATACTGAGGTCACTCTGAACAGGTCATCTGGTTAGAGGAAGGAAAGATCCAGGAGCAGATTAGGAGAGGGGTGTGTTAGATTTTGGTTCCCTCTTCCCATTCTTTCCCCTCCCACACTCTCCGATTTTATTTCTAGTATCATTTTCTGAGAGAAACCTTCCACAGCTAAATTATATACCTTTCCTTGGCACCAGTCAACCTTATTATAATTGCAGTTTATTTGGTTGATTATTTGATTGTCTGCCTCACCCAAAAAAAATGAAGTCTCTTCAAGGGCAGAGGTCATTTCTAATTTTGCTTATCATTTATTTGTCATTTGTTTAATAGTAATTGACACAGAGTAGACACTAAGTAATTTTTAATGAATAATCTATTAAATATTTTTTCAAGAAACTGCAAGATATTTGACATTTTTTGAAAGTATTAAGTGTCCATTATGCTCGGTGATACTGTATTTTTGTTGGGGGCCGAGCCACGTGGCTTGCTGGATCTTAGTTCCCTGACCAGGGATTGAAGCCAGGGCCCCGGCAGTGAAAGTGCTGAGTTGTAACCATTGGATGGCCAGAGAACTCCCAGTGATACTGTGGTATTAGGTTCTGGGAGCAAGGAATAGATAAGTAAAATCTAATCCTTGCCTTCAAAGATTTATAATACGGTGGAGGAGAAAGTCATACAATTAAATATCATATAAACCAGACGGTAATACATGCTGTAAAAGAGATAGAAACACACCTCTATGAGAACACAGAGAAAACAAATCTGCCAACATGGACAAGGCTTTAAAAATTCAGAGGTTATTTGAAATCTGCCTTGCAGGTAGTTTTGGATAAGTGGAGAACTAGGGAAAGGGCATATTGGGAAGAGATCAGAAGATGAGCAAAGATCAGGTGCATAAATATTGATAAACATGATGTTATCACATTGTCAAAGATTGGAAAACATGGTGGTCCTCAATCCTGACAAGGATCCAGTAAGACAGGCATTCTCTCTGCTCCTAGCAGGACTGCAAAGGTATGGACACTTTCTGGAAAGCCATTTGGCAGTACACATCAGAAGCCTCAATGTTTCCTCTTCTAGGAATCTATTTAATGGTCAGAGGTGTGAGCAATTCTTTATGTTCAGAATTCTTTATCACAGCATAATTAACAAATTAACAGCCTAAACAAACAAATGAAGGTTCATATTAAATTACAGAATTTCTATAGTGAAGAGCTATGCATCTGCTAAAAAATGTTTTTAAAGAATATTTAATGACATGGAAAGGTGCTTGGAATGCAATATGTATATAACATAATGAAAATCTGAATGGAAAGTTGGACACCAGTTTTATAAGAGTGAAAATATACCCTGGGGGAAAAAGGAAATAACAGCAATATGCTAATTTGCTATCATTAATTACCTTTGGGTGGTAGGTTTACAAAGACCTTCCATCTTCTTTTGCATATGTTTTTGTTTTCCACAAAAACCACGGTTTCTACAGTGGTAATATTGCTTTTGTAACAAGGAAAACAGAGATATTTGAAATTGTATGTTATGAAGGAAATAGGATATGATATCATATGACTAAACTATAAAATGTACAGAGAACAGTTTTAGAAAATAAAGCTACAGTTTTAAAGGTTTTTTAGACACTAATGTTTCTAGAGCCTTGTATTAAGTATTCAAGGTAATAGGGAAAAGTACATGATATGGCCCTTCACTCAGATTTTATAATCTGGCTTAGGGAAGCAAGACATAAATGTATAGCTTAATAACAATGTCAGATAACAGTTCTAGCCATACCATGGGTCAGGATGCTAGAAATTGCCAAAAGTGTGGTATATAAGTTGTGACCTAGAAGTTCAGACAGAGATTAGCCTACTGAGTAATTACGTAGAATTTCTAAGTGCTTTTTGTTATGCCCCAACCATGTCCCTTTAGGGTACATGTGGTCCCACCAGCTATGCAAGGACATGTGGGCTCTGCAGTTACCTGCCATGGCAGCAGAGTCTGGGAGTGATGGGTAAACGTGTGGGCTGACTGAGAAGGTGGGGAGGAGGAGGGTAGAGAGCTCTCAGACTTCCTGTGACTAGGGGTCCAGAAACAAGTAGATGTTTCTCAGCAGCCTTCCTTTCTCAAGCTGTGTCTTTCCAAAAAACCCCATCCTTAATATTTTTTTTAATTTTTTTTTATTTTACAAATTTAATCAGTTATACATATACATATGTTCCCATATCCCCTCCCTTTTGCGTCTCCCTCCCACCCTCTCTATCCCACCCCTCCAGGCGGTTACAAAGAACCGAGCTGATCTCCCTGTGCTATGCAGCTGCTTCCCACTAGCTATCTACCTTACGTTTGGTAGTGTATATATGTCCATGCCGCTCTTTCACTTTGTCACAGCTTACCCTTCCCCCTCCCCATATCCTCAAGTCCATGCTCTAGTAGGTCTGTGTCTTTATTCCTGTCTTACCCCTATGTTCTTGATGACATTTTTTTCTTAAATTCCATATATATGTGTCAGCATACAGTATTTGTCTTTCTCTTTCTGACTTACTTCACTCTGTATGACACACTCTAGGTCCATCCACCTCATTACAAATAGCTCAATTTCATTTCTTTTTATGGCTGAGTAATATTCCATTGTATATATGTGCCACATCTTCTTTATCCATTCATCCGATGATGGACACTTAGGTTGTTTCCATCTCCGGGCTATTGTAAATAGGGCTGCTATGAACATTTTGGTACATGTCTCTTTTTGAATTATGGTTTTCTCAGGGTATATGCCCAGTAGTGGGATTGCTGGGTCATATGGTAGTTCTATTTGTAGTTTTTTAAGGAACCTCCATACCGTTCTCCATAGTGGCTGTACCAATTCACATTCCCACCAGCAGTGCAAGAGTGTTCCCTTTTTTCCACACCCTCTCCAGCATTTATTGTTTCTAGATTTTTTGATGATGGCCATTCTGACTGGTGTGAGATGATATCTCATTGTAGTTTTGATTTGCATTTCTCTAATGAGTAAAGATGTTGAGCATCCTTTCATGTGTTTGTTGGCTGTCTGTATATCTTCTGTGGAGAAATGTCTATTTAGGTCTTCTGCCCATTTTTGGATTGGGTTGTTTGTTTTTTTGCTATTGAGCTGCATGAGCTGCTTATAAATTTTGGAGATTAATCCTTTGTCAGTTGCTTCATTTGCAAATATTTTCTCCCATTCTGAGGGTTGTCTTTTCGTCTTGTTTATGGTTTCCTTTGCTGTGCAAAAGCTTTGAAGTTCCATTAGGTCCCATGTGTTTATTTTTGTCTTTATTTCCATTTCTCTAGGAGGTGGGTCAAAAAGGATCTTGCTGTGATTTATGTCATAGAGTGTTCTGCCTATGTTTTCCTCTGGGAGTTTGATAGTGTCTGGCCTTACATTTAGGTCTTTAATCCATTTTGAGCTAATTTTTGTGTATGGTGTTAGGGAGTGATCTAATCTCATACTTTTACATGTCCCTGTCCAGTTTTCCCAGCACCACTTATTGAAGAGACTGTCCTTTCTCCACTGTACATTCCTGCCTCCTTTATCAAAGATAAGGTGACCATATGTCCGTGGGTTTATCTCTGGGCTTTCTATCCTGTTCCATTGATCTATCTTTCTGTTTTTGTGCCAGTACCATACTGTCTTGATTACTGTAGCTTTGTAGTATAGTCTGAAGTCAGGGAGCCTGATTCCTCCAGCTCCGTTTTTCGTTCTCAAGATTGCTTTGGCTATTCAGGGTCTTTTGTGTTTCCATACAAATTGTGAAATTTTTTGTTCTAGTTCTGTGAAAAATGCCATTGGTAGTTTGATAGGGATTGCATTGAATCTGTAGATTGCTTTGGGTAGTAGAGTCATTTTCACAATGTTGATTCTTCCAATCCAAGAACATGGTATATCTCTCCATCTATTTGTATCATCTTTAATTTCTTTCATCAGTGTCTTATAATTTTCTGCATACAGGTCTTTTGTCTCCTTAGGTAGGTTTATTCCTAGATATTTTATTCTTTTTGTTGCAATGGTAAATGGGAGTGTTTCCTTGATTTCACTTTCAGATTTTTCATCATTAGTATATAGGAATGCCAGAGATTTCTGTGCATTAATTTTGTATCCTGCAACTTTACCAAAATCATTGATTAGCTCTAGTAGTTTTCTGGTAGCATCTTTAGGATTCTCTATGTATAGTATCATGTCATCTGCAAACAGTGACAGCTTTACTTCTTCTTTTCCCATTTGGATTCCTTTTATTTCCTTTTCTTCTCTGATTGCTGTGGCTAAAACTTCCAAAACTATGTTGAATAAGAGTGGTGAGAGTGGGCAACCTTGTCTTGTTCCTGATCTTAGTGGAAATGGTTTCAGTTTTTCACCATTGAGGACGATGCTGGCTGTGGGTTTGTCATATATGGCCTTTATTATGTTGAGGAAAGTTCCCTCTATGCCTACTTTCTGCAGGGTTTTTATCATAAATGGGTGTTGAATTTTGTCAAAAGCTTTCTCTGCATCTATTGAGATGATCATATGGTTTTTCTCCTTCAGTTTGTTAATATGGTGTATCACATTGATTGATTTGCGTATATTGAAGAATCCTTGCATTCCTGGAATAAACCCCACTTGATCATGGTGTATGATCCTTTTAATGTGCTGTTGGATTCTGTTTGCTAGTATTTGGTTGAGGATTTTTGCATCTATGTTCATCAGTGATATTGGCCTGTAGTTTTCTTTCTTTGTGACATCCTTGTCTGGTTTTGGTATCAAGGTGATGGTGGCCTCGTAGAATGAGTTTGGGAGTGTTCCTCCCTCTGCTATATTTTGGAAGAGTTTGAGAAGGATAGGTGTTAGCACTTCTCTAAATGCTTGATAGAATTCGCCTGTGAAGCCATCTGGTCCTGGGCTTTTGTTTGTTGGAAGATTTTTAATCACAGTTTCAATTTCAGTGCTTCTGATTGGTCTGTTCATATTTTCTATTTCTTCCTGATTCAGTCTTGGCAGGTTGTGCATTTCTAAGAATTTGTCTATTTCTTCCAGGTTGTCCATTTTATTGGCATAGAGTTGCTTATAGTAATCTCTCATGATCTTTTGTATTTCTGCAGTGTCAGTTGTTACTTCTCCTTTTTCATTTCTAATTCTATTGATTTGAGTCTTCTCCCTTTTTTTCTTGATGAGTCTGGCTAATGGTTTATCAATTTTGTTTATCTTCTCAAAGAACCAGCTTTTAGTTTTATTGATCTTTGCTATCGTTTCCTTCATTTCTTTTTCATTTATTTCTGATCTGATTTTTATGATTTCTTTCCTTCTGCTAACTTTGGGATGTTTTTGTTCTTCTTTCTCTAATTGCTTTAGGTGCAAGGTTAGGTTGTTTATTCGAGATATTTCCTGTTTCTTAAGGTGGGATTGTATTGCCATAAACTTCCCTCTTAGAACTGCTTTTGCTGCATCCCATAGGTTTTGGGTCGTCGTGTCTCCATTGTCATTTGTTTCTAGGTATTTTTTAATTTCCTCTTTGATTTCTTCAGTGATCACTTCGTTATTAAGTAGTGTATTGTTTAGCCTCCATGTGTTTGTATGTTTTACAGCTCTTTTCCTGTAATTGATATCTAGTCTCATAGCATTGTGGTCGGAAAAGATACTTGATACAATTTCAATTTGCTTAAATTTACCAAGGCTTGATTTGTGACCCAAGATATGATCTATCCTGGAGAATGTTCCATGAGCACTTGAGAAAAATGTGTATTCTGTTGTTTTTGGATGGAATGTCCTATAAATATAAATTAAGTCCATCTTGTTTAATGTATCATTTAAAGCTTGTGTTTCCTTATTTATTTTCATTTTGGATGACCTATCCATTGGTGAAAGTGGGGTGTTAAAGTCCCCTACTATGATTGTGTTACTGTCGATTTCTCCTTTTATGGCTGTTAATATTTCCCTTATGTATTGAGGTGCTCCTATGTTTGGTGCATAAATATTTACAATTGTTATATCTTCTTCTTGGATTGATCCCTTGATCATTATGTAGTGTCCTTCTTTGTCTCTTCTAGTAGTCTTTATTTTAAAGTCTATTTTGTCTGATATGAGAATTGCTACTCCAGCTTTCTTTTGGTTTCCATTTGCATGGAATATCTTTTTCCATCCCCTTACTTTCAGTCTGTATGTGTCTCTAGGTCTGAAGTGGGTCTCTTGTAGACAGCATATATATGGGTCTTGTTTTTGTATCCATTCAGCCAGTCTGTGTCTTTTGGTGGGAGCATTTAGTCCATTTACATTTAAGGTAATTATTGATATGTATGTTCCTATTCCCATTTTCTTAATTGTTTTGGGTTCATTATTGTAGTTCTTTTCCTTCTGTTGTGTTTCTTGCCTAGAGAAGTTCCTTTAGCATTTGTTGTAAAGCTGGTTTGGTGGTGCTGAACTCTCTCAGCTTTTGCTTGTCTGTAAAGGTTTTAATTTCTCCATCAAATCTGAATGAGATCCTTGCTGGGTAGAGTAATCTTGGTTGCAGGTTTTTCTCCTTCATCACTTTAAGTATGTCCTGCCACTCCCTTCTGGCTTGTAGAGTTTCTGCTGAGAGATCAGCTGTTATCCTGATGGGGATTCCCTTGTGTGTTATTTGTTGTTTTTGCCTTGCTGCTTTTAATATGATTTGTGTTTAATTTTTGACAGTTTGATTAATATGTGTCTTGGTGTATTTCTCCTTGGATTTATTCTGTATGGGACTCTCTGTGCCTCCTGGACTTGATTAACTATTTCCTTTCCCATATTAGGGAAGTTTTCAACTATAATCTCTTCAAATATTTTCTCAGTCCCTTTCTTTTTCTCTTCTTCTTCTGGAACCCCTATAATTCGAATGTTGGTGCGTTTAATGTTGTCCCAGAGGTCTCTGAGACTGTCCTCTGTTCTTTTCATTCTTTTTTTTTTATTTTGCTGTGCAGCAGTTATTTCCACTATTTTATCTTCCACCTCACTTATCCGTTCTTCTGCCTCAGTTATTCTGCTATTGATCCCATCTAGAGTATTTTTTATTTCATTTATTGTGTTTTTAATCGATGCTTGATTCGTCTTTAGTTCTTCTAGGTCCTTGTTAACTGTTTCTTGCATTTTGTCTATTCTATTTCCAAGATTTTGGATCATCTTTACCATCATTATTCTGAATTCTTTTTCAGATAGACTGCCTATTACCTCTTCATTTGTTAGGTCTGGTGGGTTTTTATCTTGCTCCTTCTCCTGCTGTGTGTTTTTCTGTCTTCTCATTTTGCTTATGTTACTGTGTTTGGGGTCTCCTTTTTGCAGGCTGCAGGTTCGTAGTTCCCGTTGTTTTTGGTGTCTGTCCCCAGTGGCTAAGGTTGGTTTAGTGGGTTGTGTAGGCTTCTTGGTGGAGGGGACTACTGCCTGTGTTCTGGTGGATGAGGCTGGATCTTGTCTTTCTGGTGGGCAGGTCCACGTCTGGTGGTGTGTTTTGGGGTGTTTGCGGACTTTTTATGATTTGAGGCAGCCTCTCTGCTAATGGGTGGCGTTGTGTTCCTGTCTTGCTAGTTGTTTGGCATAGGGTGTCCAGCACTGTAGCTTGCTGGTTGTTGAGTGAAGCTGGGTGCTGGTGTTGAGATGGAGAACTCTGGAAGATTTTCGCCGTTTGATATTATGTGGAGCTGGGAGGTCTCTTGTGGACCAGTGTCCTGAAGTTCGCTCTCCCACCTCAGAGGCACAGCACTGACTCCTGGCTCCTCAATTTGGGATGATTTGTTGTCCATTCATGTATTCCACAGATGCAGGGTACACCAAGTTGATTGTGGAGCTTTAATCCGCTGCTTCTGAGGCTGCTGGGAGAGGTTTCCCTTTCTCTTCTTTGTTCTCACAGCTCCTGGGTCTCAGCTTTGGATGTGGCCCCGCCTCTGCGTGTAGGTCGCCGGAGGGCGTCTGTTCTTCGCTCAGACAGGACAGGGTTAAAGGAGCAGCCTCTTCGGGGACTCTGGCTCACTCAGGCCGGGCGGGAGGGAGGGGCACGGAGTGCGGGGCGAGCCTGCAGCGGCAGAGGTCGGCGTGACGTTGCACCAGCCCGAGGCGCGCCGTGCATTCTCCCAGGGAAGCCGCCCCTGGATCCCGGGACCCCGGCAGTGGCAGGCTGCACAGGCTCCCGGAAGGGCGGTGTGGACAGTGACCTGCGCTCGCACACAGGCTTCTTGGCGGCGGCAGCAGCAGCCCCAGCGTCCCACGCCCGTCTCTGGGCTCCGCGCTTTCAGCCGCGACTCGCGCCCGTCTCTGGAGCTCCTTTACGCGGCGCTCTTAATCCCCTCTCCTCGCGCACCAGGAAACCAAGAGGGAAGAAAAAGTCTCCTGCCTCTTCGGCAGCTCCAGAGTTTTCCCGGACTCCCTCCCGGCTAGCTGTGGCACATTAGCCCCCTTCAGGCTGAGTTCTCGCTGCCAGCCCCAGTCCTCTCCCTGCGCTCTGACCGAAGCCCGAGCCTCAGCTCCAGCGCCGCCCGCCCCGGCGGGGGAGCAGACAATCCTTTCGGGCTGGTGAGTGCCGCTCGGCACCGCTCCTCTGTGCGGGAATCTCTCTGCTTTGCCCTACCCAGGTATGTGGGGAGTTTCTTGCCTTTTGGGAGGTCTGGGGTCTTCTGCCAGCGTTCAGTAGGTGTTCTGTAGGAGTTGTTCCACGTGTAGCTGTATTTCTGGTGTATCTGTGGGGAGGAAGGTGATCTCCGCGTCTTACTCTTCCGCCATCTTACCCGGAAGTGCATCCTTAATATCTTAATAGGTTGTACCTTCTCTGACGTGTGATGAACATTAATTACACACACACACCTATGTATGTGTACATATGTATGTATTCTCTCTATATGTGTGTGTGCGCATGTGTGTGTGTAAGTTTTTTCTTTGCGTGAATCACTCAGAGTCTATGGCAGGTGATTGTATAAACTCATTTAAATGGATTTACCATTTTCATTCCTGTTGCCACCAATTTGCTTCATCCTAAATTACTGTTGAATTACTAGAATGGTCAAAAATATGTACAATGTTGTTATTGAAAAATGCCTGGAAATTTTGGAAAAGGACAAGAAAAATATATTCTGGATACCAAGAGAACCAGTAAATTCACCTTTGAAAGTATCATAGCAAACTTAAAATATTAGGCAAATGGGATATTTCTTAGTTGTTTATTGAATGTGTTTGTGTTTGTTCTTTCGATATGAATTTTCATCCATTCACACATAGGTGTAAAGCTACTGATAAATGATACAGAAATATAAAGTACAAGTTAAGGAACATGAGTCCCTACTGTCTACAGATAGTGAGATTCTAGAATAAAGAAAATGTACTCCTTGACCATTAAACATTTATGATCTCTTAGAGGACTCAGGCCAATAAAGGTACTGATTTTGCCCTCAAGGAAATTCTAACCATTGACCTTGACCTGCAGGCTGAAGAAATCAAGGACATCTTTATGGAGGAAGTGACCCATGATCTCGGTTCCAGGTTGCAGTGTTTCTTAACTTTTTTGGTGAGGAGGTCAGAGATCTCTTTCATCATCTGAGGAAAATGATTGTTTCTCAGATCCAAAATTCACAAGTACATTGTAATTCAATTTAGCAAACTGATAGATTCTCTCCAAGCCAGTCTGTGTGCATTTAGCTTACAAACGCCTACTTTAATGAGTAGGTAGAATCTAGACATGCACTAGGCTGGAAGCCCGCAAAGGGAATTAATTGTATGTGGATGAGTAAAAACACCAAGGTGAAATGCATGAAGTGTGTATAGAAAATGGGGAGTAGCTCTGTTTCAATACCCGGAATTGGGTAATAGAAGATCTAGATTGAAAGGTGAGGGAGGGATGTCAAGTCTCTAAGTACTGAAAGTTGCACCCTGTGCCATATTATATCATGGGTCCATTTCCAAAGACCTGCCTTTCAGCCACTGTTAATCTTAATTAAGCAAAAGTACCCAGTCTTCCTAGTTTCATTCTAGGGCTTTAGCAACAACAAATTTTGCTCTTATCCTTCATAAGGTGGTTTTCCTTCTGCTGCCAGCATCCAGGTGTGTGTTTGGCATTCTGTGAAACCAAAGGAGAGATTGGACAGACTGTACCAGTCATTGACCCCACCTTTGAGAGCGACTGAGGTCTGTCTTGTCACTTTCCTGTATGGAGACATTTTTTCTCCTTAGATTCCCTATAAGTCAGAACAATCCACCATTATTGTGATAGCATGTCCATCTCTCAGAATGTCACAAACTCTTTACAACAAGAAGTGGAAAAGAAAGATGATGCTTTGCAGACTTGGGTGTAGTTATTTTCAAACAGAAAGGGAAAATGACAAGAGACTGAGTCGAATAAAAGTAAAGATAAGGCTGCTGACTTGAAAAAACAGTCAAGACAAGATTGATAGACCCGGAACAAATGCATGTATCTCTCTTGTGTACACACACACACACACACACAGTCCCAGCCAGCAACTTTTAAGAGTTTTGTTGATGATGTGATTTTCCTGATACTAACTTTTAATCATAGGAATATAGTTATATGCTGATGCTTGAACATAGTTCAGTTAGTCCCTCTGAATATATGTCCACATGTTGAAGATTAAATGAGTCAATACATGCAAACACTTAGACCAGAGCATAGCACATATGAACACACTTCAAGTGTTTTTCCATTATTATTGATGTTAATGATGACGTTGATGGTGATGATGGCCAACAATGATATATTATTAACTTGTTTATTCCTTAGAGGAACCCAGTAAAATAATGATTCTTTTGAACCCTTTTGATATTTGAGGAAAGGTAACTAAACGATGCAACTAAGTGGCAGCTGTAGGTGTTGCCCTTCTCATCCTTGACTATGAATGTTCCAGTAGCCTTTCGGGTGGCAGGTATTTTATAGTGTACTCTCAGGACCACTTGCTGTAGAACCTCTTGTGTTGTTCCCTTAAACACAGATTTCTGGGCTCTCCCATAAACCTACTAAAACAGAGTCTCTGGGCATGGATCCCTGAGGCTGCCTTAAACTCTGCAACCATTGCTCTATCCAAACTGAAAAAACTCACGTTTATGTATCATTTATAGGATCTACCTTAAAGGTAGACTTTCATTTGATGAGGACTAGTGGAGAATGCTGGCTCTAAAATGTCTTTACTTTTCCTACAATTCACACTATTAAATATTTATTCTTTTGGTTTCTAGTGTACCTATAAGAGTTTCCATTTAAAATTTAAATACTTGGGGAAGCCATTAACATCCATTAACACTCTGTGTGATTTAGGGATTTGAAAGTCAGTCATTTAGCAAGGCTTCAAGGGGAGAGGAAGATGAATGAATTCCGTTGAGGACAAAGGAGAGAGAAGGCAGGGAGCAGAATAGATCAGCCTAACCAAAACATTGCAACTGAGAATACTGGACAGCTAGGGAATATGAAAACAATGGATTTTGTAGCCAAAGGCAAAAAAGGAGAAATTGTAGAAAGTTGTATAAGTGGGTTTAAAATAAGCTTTGAACCCCAAGTACCTGTTTTTCCTATTTCCTTCCCAGCGTGACCTGAAGTAGAGTCTGATGTCTGTCCCACGTATTTAACATGTAATGCAGAGTTCAGACATCTCAGTGTAAATCATGGGATGAAGAATGGACCCTGAACAAGTCAGACAAAATTAAACCTAGATTTATCCAAACAATGGTAATCAGCTAATTTTGTTTTGGGAAAAAAGTTTTCAATTTTGAATACTGTTTCCCCTAAATTATTTTTTAAATTGCTTACAAGTTTTTTTCTTTATAATGGTCATAAATAAAATAATTTAACAAAAAGTCATATCCATGTGATTTTCTTGTTATCTGTATGAATGTATCATTGTACAGATTAAAATGATAAAAGAAGGATCAGAAATACTCAGGCAAGATGAACTGGGACAGGCAGAGGAGAAATACCTTTAGGAGTGTTATTAGCCAGGCCATTGCCTTGTTCAGCAATCAGTATGATAATTTGTACTTGTCAGAGCTTGTGGAAAAGAAAGATTAGCCATACATTCTTGTGAAATGGAAGCTACATTCATTTAGTGATTAGCTCTTTACATAGCAATTAGCTTTGGTTATTTTAATATACATAAACATCCGTCATATTAATCTGGCATTTCTTCCTTATATATACATTATCTACCATCTGGTCTTTAACCTAAAAATGTCTACACCGTGAACTGTCTTTGTCAGGTCAAGTAATGGGGATAAAAATGCACAGTAACTTACTGCAGAACTGAAGAAAAGACATTGAAAGAGAGGTAACTTCAGCATCACATTTTGAGAAGTAGTGAGAAAGTGAATACTTTAGGTGACCTAACCCCTTTCCATTTCCTTTAACTTACGCCAAAAAATTTTTTTAATAATCTTAAAATACAAGAATGCATATAAACCTCTGAAGAAACCAATGGAAATAGTATAATTCTTCCCCCATTGCATGTTTTCATCTAGTTTTATTTCACATCAAGAGGTAGCACTATCCTATACATTTAGTAGCATTTGGTCTTACTCTAAGACAAGACATAAAAATAGAAGTGTCATTCCAAAAATGTCACTGTTTTGATAATTTTAGAAACAGTTTTAAGGTTTAGAATCTAAGAAATAAGCTTCATAGATCATCATAGTGGTTTTTTTAAAAAATATTTGTTTTTTTGGATGCGCTGGGACTTAGTTGCCGCGTGTGGGATCTTTTAGTTGTGGTGTGCGAGCTCTTAGTTGCAGCATGCGGGAATCTAGTTCCCTGACCAGGGATTGAACCCTGGGCCCCTGAATTGGGAGCTCAAAGAGTCTTAACCACTAGACCACCAGGGAAGTCCCCATTGTAGTGATTTAAAGGAGAAAACCTAACTGCTTTTTGTGGGCTTGTTTATTTTCTTAAAATATGAGACTTATCTGTGTTTTCTTTGCTAGATTAAAGCCTTGTTTTCCCTCTGTTTGAGCCCCTTGTTATTTAAATCGTACTGTAAAAGAATTAAAGAGTAGATGGTGGTGGTTTTGGTTTACATCAGTGAACGCTTCACAATTGTGTTTCTATTCCAATTTCCAACCTCAGTTAGCAGTATTACACCCTGTGATTTTGTGCAGGAGAAAACCCAAACCACAGACTAACCTGATTTTTGTTTGGAGAAAATACACCAGCCAGTTCCTGACTACCGAAGCTGTATTTTAATCCCAAAGTGCATGGAATTAAAATAATTTCAAATAGGAGTACCTATAAAGAGAATTACATCCTATACAGTAAACTAGTTCCCCAGCTATTGGTAGGAGGACAAAGATACTTGCTCTGGAAAGGTATGTGATTCCTGTTATTGAACATTTATTAAAACAGCAGGTGAGTGCTGTAGGGGAAGCTAGCAATATGCCTGATGCCTGCAGCCTGAGAATGAGACAACTTTCTGGCAGGATTTAACCCTTACATCAATCCAAATTTACTGCCTTTGAACTTCCTCTTTTTGGCCCATGTTAACTGTGCCCACAACTGGGTTCTTAAATGCTGTGGGGAAAAAACTAACCGTATGCAAATTGGTGCAATTTAGATTTCATGGCATCTAAGTGGAGATGCCTGGGAGGTTATTAAATATATAGCCTGAGGTTTAAGAATGAGAGCCAAGCTAGAGATCTTAGAGATTTGGGAGTCCTTAGCCTAGAGGTGTTAATTGAAGCCAAGGTAGGTGTGACCTTATCTGGGAAGAGAATGAGCTTTTAATAAGAAACTGTGATTTCCCTTTAGCCTACTAGAGTTTGTCCACAGGGAGTTTCAGTCATTTAAATATCAGGACATCTAACGGAAAAGTCTGGATTTCTGACTTCTCTTGATGGTATGGTGACTTGCATTCCTGTATGGCCGCAGTAGACTGGAGCTGACAAGTTGCCTTTTACAGACGGGGAATGTGCTCCTTGGTTCCCCAAAGTTCCCGCTATTCGCTTACGTTTGGCTTCACACATTTATATGCAAGCCAGTCACTTTGTAAACATTTGAATTTGCAATTTCTGATGGACAATTGTAAACACATATCTCTGCTTTTGATTTCATTCTCTTAGTCCTTGAATGGGCAATTATTTTACAATTGAATGGGAGTTAAAAGTGTGGCTTTTCCGTAGGATTGTTTGCATCCTTAGAGAGATGCAACTATCCAATGTTAGAGTAGGAGGAAACTTTAGCAGCTCTTTACTCAGCCATTCATTCTGCAGATGGAGAGGTGGGGCAGAGGCTAGCTTAGAGTTGGCAGTAAGTTCGCATCATGGGAAGGAGAGAATTCAGGTCACATGGTTCCCAGACCTTGGAATCTTTAGTTATTAACATATACTGACATGTTTGCTCTTAATTGAACGGAAAAGTTTGTATTTATATCTGGATGGGAATAGAGACACCAAAAATGAAGTTAAAACCTGTAACTAATTTGATATCTTATTGAATATGAATATATGGTATACAGATTTTTGAAGGGATTGTAAATTTACTTATTGCAGTTGTGCTTTGAACAGTGCCTTTAAAAAAATAATCTGCTTATTTCTGTCTATTGAGAGAGAAATAGCTATTTCCTTAGTATTTTCCTTTGGATCACATTGGGTTTTTTCCCAACACAGTTTGCAATGCAGCCAAATTAAAAGGGCCACAGGCACCGCCCTCCACCCAAGAATCAAAGGAATCATTTGGTATGAAAGGTATGTCATGCCAGGCTCAATACCAGCCAATTACTGATTACCCAAGCTGTGTTTTATCATCCTGAATACATAGAATTAAAATAATTGCAGATGTGTGTATATACACAAAAAGAAATATATCATATGCACACAGCTCCCTGCTGTTGGTGGGAGGACAGGGTTATTTGCTGGAGTGGTATACGATTTCTGTTTTTGAGCAAGATTAAAATAGCAGATGAGTGCAGGCAACCTGATAATGAGGAACCATCTAGCACAGTTAACTCTTCAACAAGGTTAGAGGCATGAATAGTCCCATCCAGTTACCAGCTGCAAGACTTTCAGAAAACACATTTACCTAGTGAAATATTTATCCAACCTTATTCCCCCTGTGGGTCTTTGTAACCCTTACTGGGTATGCCTGGAGCCATTATTTGAGTCCAGGCCAGTGATCTAAGCATTTCTGTGGCCCAGGCACTAGTGAGAGTTAGGCGTTGAGAACATTGTAAAAGTTGGCAGTCTGGGAACCATTAAACAAAGAGCAGAGCCAAGATGAGGAGATATAATCCTTACTGAGTTTCAGTATAGCACCTATAGGGAAGGAAACATTTTTGCTAGGTCTAATAATCAAATTAACGATAAACAGGGTAACAGGAGAAAAACAAATTTAATTATGTTTGTACGGGTCCCGTAAGAATATAGGACAGGAGGGCAAGTTGGGCAGTTGAATCTTGTATGCCATTCTGAGCTAAGGGTGGGGATAGGGGCCTTAAAAGAGGAGGAGGGTAATTCACAGGACAATAAGCAGAGCAGATGTTTGTCCTGCCATACAGATAGGTCATTCAGATAAAAAGTTATCTCTGGTACTTTTTCTTTTTCTGGGCCAGGCCCCCTATCTAAATTCCTTTAAATAGCCAAGGGAGAGAGAAAATTTTTCCTTGAGTCTGCCAGGTCTTTATTGCCTTAAGCTGAGAGTAGTTCACATGCCAAATTGGAACCTTTTGGAGAGGCTTATCTGAACCTCTATACTAAATCATCCACAATTGAGACTGGAAGTTTAACACAACAGAGAGTTCTGCAACTTGCAGACATAAACATGTAACAGTAGTGTGTAAGACTTCATTTCTTTATTTGCTTTAAAGCAACTTATTTCTGGCTATGAAGCTCCATCCAATCTTTGCCAGTTTGGTGAGAAAATTACATTTCCATTCTTACTGGAGCCAATCCAGCCTCTGAAGTTGAACACAGGAAATGGGGAAGGATATCTAAATGCTGGTCTGCTAAAATTGCCACTGACAGTCTCTGTCAAAGCCCAGATGGTTCCTTGCAATGTGGCAGCTCTCCTTTGGCCTCTAGAAAAAGAATCTCAGCTAAAGTTATAGCATCAGTACCTTGGATAGCACCTCCCTAGGCACATCCCGGAGTAACCTGGTAGGGGGAGCGCCGACTTGCCGCAGATGCTCTGCTCCCACAGAACTGCATCCCCTCCCCAGTCCAAAGGGATCTCATCTTTCATCTTGTTTATGACTGTCGCCCCAGCGCATCTGTCTGCATCTTGCTAGAGACCACCTCTTTTCACAAGCTCTTTACTACTTCTTTTAGGAGAGAGAGAGAGAGAGAAGGGTGGGGAATGGGGGAAGAGGTGTCTCCTCCCCCTTCTTCAGGAGATATTTGACCATATCTGCTGTTGCTCAGCATTCCCCAATGCAGAGAGCAATACCCATACAACAAAGAATTATCCAACCCTAAATGTCAGGAGGACTGAAGTTGAGAAACCCTGCTCCATCCCTTATTTAATGGGATCAGGTTAGAGATATTTGGAACCATTTCTGAGAGGGAAAAATGAGGCGGGGCAATACTAGAGAGAATTAAATCTGTGGGAGGATGGTGATTCAGCAGGTCAGGATGAAGTGAACTCTCTGAAATTCAGTCTGGGATTAGCAGTGGAGAGGCTGATATAAGAAGTCTGCGTTTTTAATGCAATGTCCTGGCCCCAGTTCCCTTCTCCTCCTCTCTTGTATACACTGCTATGAAAATTCATCAGTTTCTGTAGAGACACTGAGCAACCCACACCTCCTTCCCTTCTTCCAGAACATACAGGAAAGTTCTTATCAGTTCACTATTTCATATGTATTCTTTATGAAAAGTCAGGCATGCCCTGTGAGGTGTCTGTGTGTGTGTGTGCGCGCGCACGTGTGTGTTGCCACTGAACTAAGATTATATGTCTCCTCACTACTTTCTATTTCTGTTGCTCATGGAAAACCTGAACACTTAGAAAAGTAGTCATAACAGCCTATGATGTTCATACTAGCTAATAATTTCCCTTTTTTTTTTCTTTACAATCTCCAATGTCTTTGGTGAGCTATCAGAGCAATAGGTTTTCCAAATAAAGTTTCTATTCTGTCAGCAGGTAGTGTGTGTCCTACAGCTTGTGAATATTTTGCTACAACTACCGTTTTAGTTAAATTACCTTCTCTGGGACAGGTAATAAGAAACAAAATTGCTCTACTTTTGGTTACATGTGTTCTCCTCAAGTGAATATACTCACCAAGAGACAAAGTAGTCTGGGGAAATGTCCCAAATATGTTCAATTCATTATTTCTCAGAGAAGCCAATTAGCATAGTGGGATACATAATCTTTGGGATAGTCCAGACACGAACCCCTATGCTAACTATGTGGTCTTGGGTAGGTTTTCAACTCTCCAAGCTTTATTTTCTAATCCACAAGTCGGGTAATACTGCCAACATCACAACTTAGGTGAATAGTCAGTGTTCAGTCCATGAGAGGTCCTTTTGTTTTTAAGCATCCTTATCAAATCCTCTTCATTCACCAAGGAGAAGGTATTACCCATCATCAAGTAATAAATCCCTGTGCTCCTCAGCCAAGGGCAGGGGTCAGCAGATTATGGCCAAAGGGGCAAATCTTAACAGTTGCCTATTTTTGTACAAACCACGGGCTGAGGATAGCTTTACAATTTTGTAAATGCCTGAAAAAAATGAAAAATAATATTAATATCTCATTATATATGAAAATTTTACAAAATTCAAATCTCAGTGTCCCTCAATAAAATTTTATTAGAATACAGTTACATTCATTCCTTTATGTTTTGCCTCTGAGTGCTTTCACACTCTAGCTGCAAAGTTCTAACAAAGACCCTTGCTCTCAAAACTTAAAATATTTACAATCGGATCCTTTACAGATGTTTGTCAACCTCTGCCCTAGAGAATACCATATAGGGGAGACCACGTGAGAATCACCTCCATCACAAATAATCAGCTTTACCCTTGTTATCTTTGATGTGGGTCTTGCATTCAAAATCATTGTTTATTTTTTTATGTGTGCCAGGTATTCATATGCATAACTTGTCTCTACTGGCAGTTATCCTGACTTATAGTATTATCAAAGTTACAGCTCTTTGGGAGAATATGTGACCGTGTCTTTAAGGCATTCCTCAAGAACATCTCAAAGCTGATTCCTTCGGTGCCTCCTTGACTTTATTTTAAATCATGTCACCCATACCGTGTCCTCAAAGTTTGTTGAAAAACTACCCAACACTTTTTACAATGGTCTAGTAACAAAGAGGCAGAAACGTAATTTTATTTATAACCTATGATGATTGTGGTGGTGCTTATGATGGAAGAAGTGGTGGTGGTGGTAGTGGTAGAGGAGGAGGAGGAGGACACAAAGGAGGAGGCAGAAGAGAAGAAGAAAAAGAAAATGATTCCATTTTCCTCCCACTGTGCAGTGGTAGCCCAAGGACTGTTAGGTCAACAACTGGCTTGAGGATCACATGATCTCATTTCCAAGCTGGGTGAAATCAAGGTAGGAGTTCTCTCCTCTAGGGTGCTGAGAATGAGGAACTCACTGGAAAGTAATAGAAGCTATTAACTGCAGGGTCTTCCCAGATATCTCTTCCAAGATAGTGTTTCATCAGGCTGTTTACCTAAAGCCATTGCCTCCAGGGAATACACTAATTGGCATAGCTATCAACGACAGTAGCACATATGGATAAGTTTAAACATAGGTATTTTGATTAACAAATTGTCTCACTAACAAAAGAGGGTTAGATGTATTTTCTTGGTACTGCAAGTTAAAATAAACAATTATTAGAGCTTTTGTTTTTCTTGTTGTTTCTAAGCAAGCTATCACCCGAGCTGTTTGCCATCACAAACATATTTATGACCTTCCTTAGCACACCATGTGTGTCAGCATATTAGACAAGTGGATACCTTCCAGCTAGAGAGGATGATGTTTGTTCTTACTGCTTTGCAGAGTATCCAGGGGTGATGAGTGCCAACATTCTGCACCCGTGTTATTGTTGAACAGCAGAATGCGATCCAGTTGATTTTCATGTAGTATGTGGCACAAATTACATCTCAGATGCTTAAAGTTAAGTGGCACACTTGGACCCAAGAGAAGTATTAAGTTTCTCACTAGGCAACTGGCAGTTCTGTCTGCTTATTCACAAATATTTGAAGATGCAATCCCTTGATTAAATATTTCTGCAAATAGCAGGAAGAAAGGTTGGCAAGCAGCAGCTTTGCTTCTAAGAGAGTTTGATGTTCCCCTTTTGGAAAAGCGATGAAAACCCACAGTGCCCAGTGCTTTCCCTCCACTACCCCTGCCCTCCCTGCACGCAGTTCCAATAATTTCCCTTTTCTTACCAGCCTGCTTTCTCCTTGAAGTAGCTCTTTTTTTTTTTTTAATGTAAATATCAGAGCCTTGAGGATCGGGGCAGGAGGAAGGGAATGTGAGCTCCATCCATGTTTTGAGCACTTAGATATCTTCTATTTTTCCCTTTGCCTCTTTCTTAATATGACAGAAAATTTGATTTTAAATTTATCACTCTGAGGTCTGTTGCTGTTTATGTCTTTGATTAAAACATCCTGCAACCACATATCCTGAGAAGGTATCTTTCTTAATACTCTCTAGTAAATATTTTTTTGTCATACACACACTGATACATACAAACACCATTTTATTTAATCCTGTGATGACTCTGCCAAGAAAGGGAAATATCCTTATAGAAAATTTCTGAATTAAAATGTGTAAAAAAATCAGTAAAAGACATTTCATTTTTATCTTTTTGCATTTCTTCACCATAGGTTAAAAAATATGGTAGTCTCAAAAGACAAATGTGGTACTTCTGTAAATGTCTGTTCCTGATTTTAATTTTTTTTGAAAATCTTTGCATCATTTTCTTATGAAAATTCTCAAACATACATTATTTCAAATAATATCACAGCAAACACCAGTATACCCATCAACTGGATTCTATCTGTAACATTTTACTCTCTCCATCCTTCTATCTATCCATTCCCCTTTTCATTCATTGGCTCTTTTTTCCAATGCATTTCAAAGTAAACTACACACATGCATACACTTCTTCCTAAATACTTAGCCAAAATTTATATACAGTGAAACATACAGATCTTAAGTGGCCACTTCCTGGGATTTGACAAGGGCATACACCTGTGTAAAACAAACCCCAATCAAGGTACAGAACATTATCCCAGAAAGCTCCCTCCAAGTATGAGTTGAGTTTTAAATAAAATATCAAAAGGTTGATTTTGTAAGATTTTCTTTAAAAGTCTTTAGAACCAGAAGAAAACATCAGTGAAATTCACAAATTAATCCAAGGTAAATTTGCCTACAGCCTGAGTTTAGGAATGCCCTTGCCTTGGTTTTCTCTTTGAATATTTTAGTGACATTAGGCAGATGCTGCTTAACTGTGATGAAAATTATTATCTTTGTTCTTAGGGTCATGCCAGTAGATTATTATCTTTGTTCTCATGGTCATCAAATGGATATATCCTAATCATGTCACATTTTTGCAGTTTCCTGACACTTGTCTAGGAGCCTTTTAATGCTAATTGATCCTTAAATCTAAGTAGTGGTCATCTGCAGTTAATAACATGTGTCTGCAACTACAGTTACTCTGTGGAAGAGATCACTGATCTTATCCTTTGAATTTCGGTATGAAAAACCAAAAATCCCAGACATGCACGTGACTTTCCCAAGATGGCATATCTCAGCAGTATAACAGCTAAACTTTGAGAATATACCTGTCTGGTTCTTTTTATTTATTTATTTATTTATTTTTAAATTAAATTAAATTAAATTTTTTTTATACAGCAGGTTCTTATTAATTATCTATTTTATACATATTAATGTATACATGTCAATCCCAATCTCCCAATTCATCCCACCACTACTCCCCCACTTTTCTGCCTTGGTGTCCATACGTTTGTTCTCTACATCTGTGTCTCTATTTCTGCCTTGCAAAACGGTTTATTTTTACAGTTTATCTAGATTACACATATATGTGTTAATATACGATATGGGATTTTCTCTTTCTGACTTACTTCACTCTGTATGACAGTCTCTAGGTCTATCCACGTCTCTACAAACAACCCAATTTCTTTCCTTTTTATGGGTGAGTAATATTCCATTGTATATATGTACCACATCTTCTTTATCCATTCGTCTGTCAATGGACACTTAGGTTGCTTCCATGACCTGGCTATTGAAAATAGTGCTGCAATGAACATTGGGGCACATGTGTCTTTTTGAATTATGGTTTTCTCTGGGAATATGCCCAGTAGTGGGATTGCTGGATCATATGGTAGTTCTATTTTTAGTTTTTTAAGGAACCTGCATACTGTTCTCCATTGTGGCTGTATCAATTTACATTCCTACCAACACTGCAAGAGGGTTCCCTTTTCTCCATACCTCTCCAGTATTTGTTGTTTGTGAATTTTCTGATGATGGTCATTCTGACCGGTGTAAGGTGATACCTCAGTGTAGTTTTGATTTGCATTTCTAGAATATTCAGTGATGTTGAGCATCTTTTCATGTGCCTCTTGGCCATCTGTATGTCTTCTTTGGAGAGATATCTATTTAGGTCTTCTGCCCATTTTTTGATTGGGTTGTTTGTATTTTTTTAATATTGAGTTGCATAAGCTGTTTATGTATTTTTGAAGATAAATCCCTTGTCCATTGATTTGTTTACAAATAATTTCTCCCTCTCTGAGAGTTGTCTTTTCATCTTGTTTATAGTTTCCTTTGCTATGCAGAAGCTTTTAAGTTTTATTAGGTCCCATTTGTTTATTTTTGTTTTTATTTCCATTACTCTAGGAGGTGGATCAAAAAAGATCTTGCTGTGATTTATGTCAAAGAGTGTTCTTCCTATATTTTCCTCTAAGAGTTTTATAGTGTCCAGTCTGAAATTTAGGTCTCTAATCCATTTTGAGTTTATTTTTGTGTATGGTGTTAGGGAGTGTTCTAATTTCATTCTTTTACATGTGGCTGTCCAGTTTTCCCAGCACCACTTATTGAAGAGACTGTCCTTTCTCCATTGTATATCCTTGCCTCCTTTGTCATAGACTAATTGACCATAGGTGTGTGGGTTTATCTCTGGGCTTTCTGTCCTGTTCCATTGATCTATGTTTCTGTTTTTGTGCCAGTACCATATTGTCTTGATTACTGTAGCTTTGTAGTATAGTCTGAAGTCAGGGAGTCTGATTACTCCAGCTCCATTTTTCTTTCTCAAGATTGCTTTGGCTATTCGGGGTCTTCCGTGTCTCATACAAATTTTAAGATTTTTTGTTCCAGTTCTGTAAAAAATGCCATTGGTAACTTCTATAGGGATTTCATTGAATCTGTAGATTGCTTTCGGTAGTATAGTCATTTTCACAATGCTGATTCTTCCAATCCAAGAACATGGTATATCTCTCCATTGGTTTGTGTCATCTTTCATTTCTTTCAACATTGTCTTATAGTTTTCTGCGTACGGGCCTTTTACCTCCTTAGGTAGGTTTATTCCTAGCTATTTTATTCTTTTTGTTGCAGTGGTGAATGGGATTGTTTCCTTAATTTCTCTTTCGGATCTTTCGTAGTTAGTGTATAGGAATGCAAGAGATTTCTGTGCATTAATTTTGTATCCTGCAAATTTACCAAATTCATTGATTAGCTCTAGTAATTTTCTGGTGGCATCTTTAGGATTATCTATGTATAGTATCATGTCATCTGCAAACAGTGACAGTTTTACTTCTTCTTTTCCAATTTGGATTTCTTTTATTTTTCTTCTCTGATTGCCATGGCTAGGACTTCCAAAACTATGTTGAATAATAGTGGCGAGAGTGGATATCCTTGTCTTTCTCCTTATCTTAGAGGAAATGCTTTCACTTTTTCACCATTGAGAATGATGTTTGCTGTGGGTTTGTCATCTATGGCCTTTATTCTGTGGACGTAGCTTCCCTCTATGCCCACATTCTGGAGAGTTTTTGTCATAAATGGCTGTTGAATTTTGTTGAAAGCTTTTCTGCATCTATTGAGATGATCATATGGTTTTTATTCTTCAGTTTGTTATGGTGTATCATTGATTGATTTGCATATATTGAAGAATCCTTGCATCCCCGGGATAAATCCCACTTGATCATGGTTTATGGTCCTTTTAATGTGTGGTTGGATTCTGTTTGCTAGTATTTTCATGAGGATTTTTGCATCTGTATTCATCAGTTGTATTGGTCTGTAATTTTTTTTTTTTTGGTAGTGTCATTGTCTGGTTGGTATCAGGGTGATGGTGGCCTCGTAGAATGAATTTGAGAGTGTTCCTTCCTCTGCAATTTTTTGGAAGAGCTTGAGAAGGATGAGTGTTAGCTCTTCTCTAAGTGTTTGATAGAACTCACCTATGAAGCCCTGTGGTCCTGGACTTCTGTTTGTTGGAAGATTTTTAATCACAGTTTCAATTTCATTACTTGTGATTGGTCTGTTCGTATTTTCTGTTTCTTCCTGGTTCAGTCTTGGAAGGTTATACCTTCTAAGAATATGTCCATTTCTTCCAGTTTTTCCATTTTATTGGCAGAGAGTTGCTTGTAGTAGTCTCTTATGATGCTTTGTATTTCTGCAGTGTCTGTTGTAACGTCTCCTTTTTCATTTCTAACTTTGTTGATTTGAGTCCTCTCCCTCTTTTTCTTGATGAGTCTGGCTAAAGGTTTATCAATTTTGCTTATCCTCTCAAAGAACCAGCTTTTAGTTTTATTGATCTTTGCTATTATTTTCCTTGTTTCTTAATTCATTTATTTCTGCTCTGAACTTTATGATTTCGTCCCTTTTGCTAACTTTGGGTTTTGTTTGTTCTTCTTTTTCTAGTTCCTTTGGGTGTAAGTTTAGATTGCTTATTTGAGGTTTTTCTTGTTTCTTGAGTTAGGATTGTATTGTTATAAACTTTCCACTTAGAACTGCTTTTGCTGCATCCCATAGGTTTTTTTTTTTTTTTTTTTTTGCGGTATGCGGGCCTCTCACTGTTGTGGCCTCCCCCGTTGCGGAGCACAGGCTCTGGATGCGCAGGCTCCGGACGCGCAGGCTCAGCGGCCATGGCTCACGGGCCCAGCCGCTCCGCGGCATATGGGATCCTCCCAGACCGGGGCACGAACCCGTATCCCCTGCATCGGCAGGCGGACTCTCAACCACTTGCGCCACCAGGGAGGCCCCCCATAGGTTTTTGATCATCGTGTTTTTGTTGTCAGTTGTCTCTAGGTATTTTTAAATTTCCTCTTTGATTTCTTCAGTGATCCTTTGGTTATTTAGTAACGTATTGTTTAGCCTCCATGTCTTTGTGTTTTTTACGTTTCTTCCCCTGTAATTCATTTCTAATCTCATAGTGTTGTGGTCAGAAAAGTTGCTTGATATGATTTCAATTTTCTTAAATTTACTGAGGCTTAATTTGTGACCCAAGATGTGATCTATCCTGGAGAATGTTCCGTGTGCACTTGAGAGGAACATGTAATCTGCTGTTTTTGGATGGAATGTCCTGTAAATATCAATTAAACCTACCTTGTCTATTGTGTCATTTAAAGCTTGTGTTTCCTTATTAATTTTCTGTCTAGATGATCTGTCCATTGGTGTAAGTGAGGTGTTAAGGTCCCCCACTATTATTGTGTTACTGTCAATTTCCTCTTTTATAGCTGTTAGCATTTGCCTTATGTATTGAGGTGCTCCTGTGTTGGCTGCATATATATTTATAATTGTTATATCTTCCTCTTGAATTGATCCCTTGATCATGATGTGGTGTCCTTCCTTGTCTCTTAAAACATTCTTTATTTTAAAGTGTATTTTTTCTCATCTGAGTACTGCTACTCCAGCTTTCTTTTGATTTCCATTTGCATAGAATATCTTTTTCCATCCCCTCACTTTCAGTCCGTATGTGTCCCTAGGTCTGACATGGGTCTCTTGTAGACAGCATATAAACAGGTCTTGTTTTTGTATCCATTCAGCCAGTCTATGTCTTTTGGTTGGAGCATTTGATCCATTCACATTTAAGGTAATTATCGATATGTATGTTCCTATTACCATTTTCTTAATTGTTTTGGGTTTGTGTTTGTAGGTCCTTTTCTTCTCTTGTGTTTCCCACTTAGAGAAGTTCCTTTAGCATTTATTGTAGAGCTGGTTTGGTGGTGCTGAATTCTCTTAGCTTTTGCTTGTCTGTAAACCTTTTGATTTCCCTGTCGAATCTGAATGAGATCCTTGCTGGGTAGAGCAATCTTGGTTGCAGCTTCTTCCCTTTCGTCACTTTAAATATATTGTGTCATTCCCTTCTGGCTTGTAGACTCTCTGCTGAGAAATCGGCTGTTAACCTTATGGGAGTTCCCTTGTATGTTATTTGTCATTTTTCCCTTGTTGCTTTTAATAATTTTTCTTTGTCTTTAATTTTTGTCATTTTGATTACTACGTGTCTCGGTGTGTTTCTCCTTGGGTTTATCCTGCCAGGGACTCTCTGTGCTTCCTGGACTTGGGTGGCTATTTCCTTTCCCATGTTAGGGAAGTTTTTAACTATAATCTCTTCAAATATTTTCTCATGTCCTTTCTCTCTCTCTTCTCCTTCTGGGACACTGATAATGCAAATTTTTGTGCATTTAATGTTGTCCCAGAGGTCTCTTAGGCTGTCTTCATTTCTTTTCATTCTTTTTTCTTTTTTCTGTTTTGTGACAGTGAATTCCACCATTCTGTCTTCCAGGTCACTTATCCATTCTTCTGCCTCCGTTATTCTGCTATTGACTTCTTCTAGTGTATTTTTCATTTCAGTTATTGTATTGTTCATCTCTCTTTGTTTGTTCTTTAATTCTTTTAGGTGTTTGTGCTTTAATTCTTCTAGGTCTTTGTTAAACATTTCTTGCATCTTCTCGATCTTTGCCTCCATTCTTTTTCAGGGGTCCTGGATCATCTTCACTATCATTATTCTGAATTCTTTTTCTGGAATGTTGCCTATCTCCACTTCATTTAGTTGTTTTTCCACGGTTTTATCTTGTTCATTCATCTGGTATATAGTCCTCTGCCTTTTCATTTTGTCTGTCTTTCTGTGAATGTGTTTTTCATTTCACAGGCTGCAGGATTATAGGTCTTCTTGCTTCTGCTGTCTGCCCTCTGGTGGATGAGGCTATCTAAGAGGCTTGTGCAAGCTTCCTTATGGGACAGACTGGTGGTGGGTAGAGCCGGGTGTTGCTCTGGTGGGCAGAGCTCAATAAAACTTTAATCCACTTGTCTGCTGATGGGTGGGACTGAGTTCCCTCCCTGTTGGTTGTTTGGCCTGAGGCAACCCAGCACTGGAGAGTACAGGCTCTTTGGTTGGGCTCATGGTGGACTTCGGGAGGGCTTGTGCCAAGGAGTACTTCCCAGAACTTTTGCTGCCAGTGTCCTTGTCCCCGCAGTGAGCCACAGGCATGCCCCGCCTCTGCAGTAGACCCTCCCACACTAGCAGTTAGGTCTGGATCAGTCTTCTGTGCGGTCACTGCTCCTTCACCCCGGGTCCTGATGCACGTACTACTTTGTGTGTACCCTCCAAGAGTGGAGTCTCTGTTTCCCCCTGTCCTGTCGAAGTCCTGCAATCAAGTCCCACTAGCCTTCACAGTCTGATTCTCTGAGAATTCCTCCTCCTGTTGCCAGACCCCCAGGTTGGGAAGCCTGACGTTGTGCTCAGAACCTTCACTCCATTGGGTGGAGTTCTGTGGTTTAAGTGTTCTCCAGTTTTTGAGTCCCCTGCCAGCGGTTATGGAATTTGATTTTATCGTGATTGCCCGCCTCCTACCATCTCATTGTGGGTTCTCCTTTGTCTTTGGATGTAGGGTATGTTCTTTGGTTAGTTCCAGTGTCTTTCTGTTGATGACTGTTCAGCAGTTAGTTGTGATTCTGGTGTTCTTGCAAGAGGGAGTGAGTGCACGTCTTTCTACTCTGGCATCTTGAACCCATCTCCCTCTGGTTCTTTTTAAATGAATAACTTTTCCTTGTACATTTGTTGTCGGTTCCACAAACCCTCCTCCTCAGTTTATTTTGAACAGGGCTTGTGAAAGACATCTGATGGGGGATATTGGTTGGTTGAGGAGGTATTGTAGAGAAGATTAATGGGGCATAACCCCTGCTGCCCAAAAGTATATGCACAGCAGCAGGGGGACAATGATTTTGCCAGGTTATTTCAATGTGATATTGCAAATCATGTTAGCAATAAGCAAGGGGTACTGTGGGAGTACTCAGGAAGGTAGTTTAGTCCAATCTTGGTTTTAAGAAAGTAGTTTTAGAGGAATGTCCCCAGAATTGAATCTGAAATGATGACCAAATATTAGCCGGGAGGTGAAATGTAGGAAGTGAACCAACAGGAGTTAAGGCATTGAGGTAAGAAATGAGTACCGTGGGTGGAGATTTTGGAGACACTATAGTTATTTTTAAGAATGAATTATGACAGAAAAGAGGGCTCATGAGGTGTGTGTGTGTGTGTATACGTATATATGTTTGTGTGTGTATGAAGACATTTTTTTGATTTTTTATTTATTGAGTTTTGCCACAGTTGTCTTGTTGGAAATTATAATTTTTTCTCGATGGCCAAGGACTATAACTAATGTATTAGCTTTTCAAGGGGTCATAAAGAATCAGCATTGATGATCATAATGACATGATCATAATGACCAGAAATGTAATAAATAGTTTCTGCAAAGCAGAGTTTTATATAGTGTGTGTTGTAAAAAGGTATAGTTATAAATCAATAGTAAGTTGCTTCAAGTGTCTTAGTAAGGAGGTTTGCCATTTGGGGATGCTTCTTTACTTCTTTTACCTAAATAAACTAGCAGATTTGATTCTTATACTATTGATATTTGAGAGGAAGGTTTTCATCTATTTCAGAAGACTTGTGTCCCATGGATTATTTGCATCCCAGAAATCAAACTCTATTTGATGCTTTCCAACTTAAGATAGCCATTTAGGTAAGTAATTGCTATGAGTGGACTAAGCCATATTGTATAGTCTTTGTCAGTATTTAGAAAAGGAGGTTTATGAATTTTAAAAAATTTCTCTTCACTCAATTTTATATATCACTCGTCACAAAGCTCACTGTGTGCAATCTATGAATGGTGTTTGAGTTCCTGCATCTAGATTTGTGTCAAGAACAAGGGTAGAAAATTTAGAACTCACAGTACTAGTGACCAGAGGAAATATAACAAGCTGTTAAGAAGTGGTCTTTTTAATAACTTTATAGTTTATTTAAGGAGATAATATAGGTGCTCATGTAAAGATAGCCTGCAGTATTAAGTACTAGTTAAGTGCCCTGGACTGTGTAGGGAGTGTCTGTGGTGTGCCTGCCCACTATCCACTTCCTCTGCTTTTGTGATAGCATTTTAATTTTCCTTTGGACAATTAGCCATCTCCTATTTTTAGTTCATTGGGGTTTCCCTGACCATCCCCCCAAAACACTTAAAAGAAACCCAGGTTTGACAGGATCAGTCTTCCTGATTCCTCAAACTGTTGCTGAGTCTTTGTGGAAGAAGTGCCCACTGATTATGACGTTTGACATGGTAAAATGTAAGCCCGATGGCCAGTGACCGTCTCTTTTGCCACAAAGGGGAGCCCACCTACAAATATAGAAAATAGACAATAGAGCTTAGACTTTGCAGGTATGTCAGACAGCAGATTTTTTTAAAGCCAGTTTTGGTTGAGTTCTCTGCCACTTGTTGTGTTAGGATTCTCCAGAGGAACAGAACCAATGGGATACATGTATATACAGAGAGAAAGATATTTACAGGTATCTCCTGATTTTGGAAACTTCATTTTACACCACTTAGCTTGTACAAAAGACCCACTTAATACCTGTTTTCACTAACTGAAAGAAATCCAAAGAGGATTTTTTCTTTTTCAAAAAAAAGTGAAAATAGTGTTCAGCATTTCTTTTTCAGTGAGCCTATAGATGGAATTGGTACCCAGAGTAGCCAGAGTGGCACCACCAATCTCCTTCCCCAGCAACTACACTGGGCATCATAGCACTAAGCCACCATAGCTTTAAACTGTGTCTGTGAGCATCTGTGCTTTATCTCATTTTAATCTGTGCATCCATTAGCATGATGTGCCCTAAGGTAACTGCTTCTTCTCTTTACACCATTTCAGCTTACACAAGTCTTTACAGGAATGCTCTACTTTTTGATAGCCGGGAAACCCATATTTTAAGAAATAGGCTTATGTAATTATGGGGACAAGCAAGTCTGAATTCTGCAGGCCAGGGAACTCAGGGAAGAGTTGATATTGCCGTCTTGAGTCTGAAGGCAGTCTGGAGAGAGAATTCTTAGTCTTTTTTTCTCTTAAAGCCTTTTCATGATTGGATGAGACCCATCCACCTTATGAAGAATAATCTGCTACTCAGAGTTTACTGTTTTAAATGCCAATCCCTATTAAAATACCAATGACATTTTTTACAGAACTAGAGCAAATACTTTAAAAATTTGTATGGAAATACAAAAGATTCCAAACAGACAAAACAGTCTTGAGAAAGAACAGAGCTGGAGGAATCATGCTCCCTGACCTCAGCCTATACTACAAAGCTACAGTCATCAAAACAATATTGTACAGGCACAAAAACAGATACATAGAACAATGGAATAGAATAGAGAGCTCAGAAATAAACCCATGCACTTAATGGTCAATTAAGCTATGACAAAGGGGGCAAGAACATACAATGGAGAGAAGACAGTCTCTTCAATAAGTGGTGCTGGGAAAACTGGACAGCTGCATGTAAAAGAATGAAATTAGAACATTCTGTAACACCATATACAAAAAGAAAATGCAGATGGTCAACAGGCACATGAAAAGATGCTCAACATAGCTAATCATCAGCAAAATGCAAATCAAAAGCACAATGAGATATCACCTCACACCTGTCAGAATGGCTGTCATCAAAAAGAACACAAATAACAAATGTTGATGAGGACATGGAGAAAAGGGAACTCTCATACACTGTTGGTGAGAATGTAAATTGGTGCAGCCACTGTGGTAAACATTGTGGAAGTTTCTCAAAAAACTGAAAATACATGTACCATGTGACTCAGCAATTGCGCTACTGGGTATATATCTGAAAAAAACAAAAACACTGATTCAGAAAGATACATTCATCCCAGTGTTCATGCAGCATTATTTACAGTTGCCGGGATATGGACACAACCTAAGTGTCCATCAAAAGATCAGTTGATGAGGAAGATGTGGTACATATATACAATGGAATACTACCCAGCCATAAAAAAGAACAAAAATTTGCCATTTGCAGCAGCATGGATCGACTTGGGGGGCATTGTGCTAAGTGCAATAAGTCAGACAGTGGAAGACGAATACTGTATGATATCACTTATATGTGGAACCTAAAAAATACAGCAAACTAGCGACTATAACAAAAGAGAAGGAGACTCACAGGTATGGAGAACAAGCTAGTGGTTACCAGTGGGGAGAGGGAAGAGGGAGGGGCAAGACAGGGGTAGGGGAGTAAGAGGTACAAACTATTAGGAATAAAATAAGCTACAAGGATATATTGTACAACAGAGGGAATATAGCCAATATTTTATTACAACTATAAATGAAGTATAACCTTTAAAAATTATAAATCACTATATTGTACACCTGTAACTTATATAATGTACAGCAGCTATACTTCAATAAAAGTAAATTAAAAAAAAAAAGTTGGGCTTCCCTGGTGGCGCAGTGGTTGAGAGTCCACCTGCCAATGCAGGGGACACGGGTTCGTGCCCCAGTCTGGGAAGATCCCACATGCCGCGGAGCGGCTAGGCCCATGAGCCATGGCCGCTGAGCCTGTGCATCTGGAGCTGGTGCTCCACAGCGGGAGATGCCACAACAGTGAGAGGTCTGCGTACTGCAAAAAAAAAAAAAAAAAAAAAAAAAAAAAATTTTAATGACACCTTAAAAACTACCTCACAGCAATATCCATCTAGACTGATGGTTGAGCAAACAACTGGGCACCTCAGTTTAGCCAAGTTGACTTATAAAATTAACCATCACACTTGTAAGTGAAAAAGGCATGACCTATTCAGACAGCCACTGGTAGAGATGCTCAGATGTAGCAGAAGTCATCATGGGATAGAGACAGTCAGGAGAGAGGCTATAAGGGGTTATACTACTTCATGGTAAGTTAGAAAATCCATACTTTTCTCTTCTGTATTTGTAAAGTAGGAATATATTTCATGGCTTAGGGAGACTTGAATAAGCTAAAATATAAGGGCAGTGCGTAGCCTAAATGTTCAATTTTCTCCCCCCTTTTCCCTTCCCCTTTCTATATTTGGGCCTCTGAGTAAGCCTCTTGCTCTGCCTAAAAATTGGAAACTTGCAAAGTACTTTGAGAGTTTCTGTTTTAGAGATTAACTGGTTTCTTACTGACCAGGCAGCATTCCAAGAGGCTAGAGCTAGAAGTGTCCACAGAGAGAGTATTTCTCCCTCTGCCCATTTTACAGATACGAAGTTGCTCTCTGTGGTGATGACTTTTTAAAAAACATGAAGTTTGACTGCCATGTGCTTTGCCAGTCAGATGTCTGCATACATTTCCAAGTCAGTACAACTGGAACATATGTTTCAAATCTTACTGACAGAGTTGAAGTTACTTACTCATGGTCTTATGTCTATGAACCATGGAATTTGAGCATTCCATTAAGATATTAAAAAGTAAAATATGTAATGATAATCATTTATACATAATTTTAGTATCCTGGAATTGTTAGCATACTCATCCAAGGTGATTAACTTAAAACTGGGGGAATGCCTAATGCTTGGGAGAATCTGATGATAATCTTTTAAAAACTGAGTCTAATCAGTCAGCCCTAAAATACACCCTCTGGCTTATAACTGGAGGTTACCAAGGTCTACGACTTTTGGGGAAGGCTTTGGAGTGGCGATTTCTATCATTGTAAATTTGCAGGAAGACATGTCTGGCGTGTTTCTGCAAGGGTTTCACACCTGCTGCTCTGTCTCCTCTGCACTTGGCTGTTCCTTGCTCAGCTCCTCTCTGAATGCTGCACCTGGACTGTCAAATACCACTTCAGACTAGATCTGTCCTCCCAAAAGTCGTCTGCGACTTCATAAAAGAATTCTACCTGACATTTTCAAATACAGCTCACTTGAACTTGTAAAAGTCAGGTGTAAATTGAGAATGGATTTACACCTAAGCCTTTTTGGTTGATTTCGGTATTTATTTGGAAATGACATTTGGAGAATAACTCAGTTGCCCTTAGAATCAGTCCGCTATTCACTCCAAAGTTGGAAGTGGTGGTACAAGTGTCCAAACGGTTAGTTCAGTGTGTTTCAGGTGAATTTCAGACACCTTATTTACTGGGTTTGCACCCATTTGGAATGGAAGTCAGCAATGTGCGAATACAGTCATTTCACCAATGTGGCCTCTTGGGTCATTGCTGGGCTCTGAATGAATAACATTTATTGCCTAAAGATGTTAATGGTTGTACAGCTTGGCCTCGTGGGCCTGATTCTTCAAAAGAAATATGTTGATTATTGGCATTGTAGACATTGTTGGGGTTATACAGCTCATCTCCACACAAATCTGGAGCATCCACACAGGCTGCCGTCACTGGGTGAGCTGATGAAACAGATGATTCCTCCTCTCATAATGCTGCACCAGGTAGATGGAGTGGCAAGCTGTCTACGCCTCTGAGTGTGTGTGATTGGGAACCTGTCCTCTGCCTAGCACAGCCACCCCTCCTTCATCCAGTGTGCTGCTGAGCCACAAAGAGGTGACACAGTAAGACATGGATGGTACTATAGGCCAGTGCAACTCTTGAACTGGACATTTAGTGCCCATGTGAAATCCATCACATTGCAAACCCCTGATGAGATTATTATTTTCAAAGATAAAATTAGGGATTACAAAACTATAAAGACAAAATTAGAGATTGAAGAACTATAAAATCATCATACCCAGTTCTTTTCTCCTAGAGTTAATAAAACTGAGATCCGGAAGGGTTAAGTCCCTTCCCTAAGGTTACATAGGCAGTTGGTGGTAGAGACGGGGCAAGAATTCCAGGTGCTTTTGAGTCACAGTGTTATTGTTGTAATAAAGAGGGGCCAATGGATGCATGATTTGGATTGCGAGCAAATGTGAAATCCAACAGTGTAAACAAGTTGACTCTTAGCCCCTCTTCGACCTCTTCCTGGATTTATTCTACTTCTCTTTTCACATTCCCAGAAGGGGGGACTCTTGACAGATTTCTGCCTTGTAGAAATACTTGTTTGTAAGTTGGTTTGAAAGTGGCCTGTCATCTGATTCACTGAGATAGAGTTAAAATAAATTCCCTTGGGGGAAAAAAAAATTGAGAAAGGATTTTATCATCTATGTGGCTCAATTCCAAAAGTTCACTTCAGTTTAGTTATTAGTTTTCCCTACAGTATGAGATATTCAATTAAATTCTCCCTCAAATTGGCCATAAATTTCGATGAAAATGAAAGAAATTCCATTTAGCAAACAATTTCTGTCAAAGAATCTAATAATAGGATGCAATAAGAATGATTTTCACTTATGCACCTGAATGAAAATGTTTGGTCTGGTTATTCTGATTTATTTCATTGTTGTTTTGGTTTTGGTTTTGGTTTTTGTCCCTGTATAGTACAGCATGTCCAGAGTGGCTGGAATGTGGGATCAGTTGCAATTGTTTACAAACACAAAGGAGTATTCTATAGTATTGTTTTCACCACTGATTTGGTGCGTCTTTGATATAATTGTGTAATATACTGTACCCACATCCTCCTCTGTTAAATAGAACCATATCTGTTAAGTAATGTTTGATACTCATTCTTCCATTCTCACTGGAGCATAACAAAACTCATCATGACCTTTCCTTGGGGCCTTCCTTTTAGGTACAGACACTCACTTAGCATCCATGGAGTAGCCATCGGTAGGAATAACCCATTCTAAAAAAATTACCGTGATATTTACTGAGTAAGGACTGATGATTGGCACTAATCTAGATCTTGGAAATGAGAGATAAATCAGATAGGGATGGTACCTCAGTGTAATTTATGGTCCAGTGCAGGCAGAAATGAGGGAAAACATAAGTTAGGAAACATGGCACAAAGTCGTGACAATTGCTATTGAAAATGCAGTGATGTTCACCTTCAGCCTGGAATATCATGGATAAAATGGCATTTGAGCTGTAATTCAAATGTTTTGGAAATCTGCTTTATCCAACTTTTGTTGGAAGTGACTTTTGTGAATGGTTTGCCCCTGGAGCCATGTAGGGAGTTGGGGGATGAAGAGGGAACATCCAGAGCATCCTGACAAATGGTTCATAGGGCAACACATGAGTGATAGCATCCAAGGACTACCCCACTTTTTATGGATGAGAAAACTAGGGCTTAGCAAGGTTAACAACTTACCCAGTAAATTAAACACTCTAGGATTTCAGTCCTAATCTTGTGACTCCCCTTTCACAGTTGTTTTACTTGTGGAAATAAAACATCATTTTTCAAAATTTCTTGATTATTTAGGATTCTGAGGATACAAGTAACAGAAGCTGATTCCAGATCATTTAAGCAGAAAAGGAATTCATTGAAAAGTTAGGAGGAGTTCCCAGAAATTATGGAGATCTTGGCCAGATTCAGAGAAGATTGGAGACAGAGTAGAGTGAAAGGTGTCGGTAACATCACAGTCGAGTTTTCTAAGGACCGTGTGGCCAATGGAATGATTGGGCTCTAAAATTTGCTACAGTTTTCCTATCTCTGTCTTATTGCTCAGGATCCAAGATCTTAGAATAATATCTGATTGACTTAGTTTGAAAGATATGCCAGTGCTCACCCCTTTGTAGACGGAGGCTTTTGTGTCTTGGTTTATACACCACTGTGACAGCTGCTGTAAGTTGTTATCCTAATTCTAGAGATGAAGAGACTGAGGCAGAGATAACGTTTAATAACTTGCTTAAGATCTTCCATATATATATGATCTTTTATAACACTTTCTATACTCTTCACATGGCTTTTTTTTTCACTAAAGACTCCTTGAGGACAGGAGTAATCTCTTATTCATATTTATATCATCTGTGCCTGATATAGTACCTGGTACCTAGCTAAGATTGAACAAATGATTGAATAAATTAATTTAAATTATATCATACAATAAAAGGGTATATATTGCAGTGGTTAGACAAATCAAAATATAACAGCTTTCATGAAATGGATAAAAATCTAGCATTTCATAATTTGTTTATAGTTTTCATATCCATTAGCTCATTTGATAAGAAATGCATTTAGTTAAAGGGTTTTATTATTGCTTGACTAGAAAGAAAAATCTCAAGGATGTAAATTCCCCATATTGATTCAATTGTAACAACTAGTTCTTAACTGTAAAAGATATACTATGCAACAAAGAAATCTTTAATAAATTCTGTTATCTAGAAATCTAAAAATTGTACAATCTACATTATCTTGGCACAGAATTAGAAATTGCAAATAAAAACCAAACCACAAAGTTATTATTAAACTTCAACATTGAATAAAAGGAGAAAACAAAATTGGAATCACAGTTAGTTATAAACCAGTGATAATGACAACACAGTATATCTAAGTTAACAGAAAATGCAGAGGCCATTCTAAGAGGAAAAAATATGGTTTACATGTGTTTATTAGCCCAAAAAATGAAAGAGTTAGGTATTTTACTACATTTTTTTTTTTTTTTTTTTTTTCGGTACGCGGGCCTCTCACTGTTGTGGCCTCTCCCGTTGTGGAGCACAGGCTCCGGACGTGCAGGCTCAGCGGCCACGGCTCACAGGCCCAGCCGCTCCGCGGCATGTGAGATCTTCCCGGACTGGGACACGAACCCGTGTCCCCTTCATCGGCAGGCGGACTCTCAACCACTGCGCCACCAGGGAAGCCCTACAATTTTTTTTTAATATGGTAACAAATGTAAAGAAAGCAGGAAAAAGGAAACTTGAATTTGGAAAATCTCCATACAGTTATTGGGGAAGAGGAGAAGAGATGGGAAGGAATGAACTAGCTTTTTCTCCAAGTTGAAGTTAACTGTAACACACTCTCTCTTGTATATACTACTACTTCAAAACCCCCTTTAAAGTTAATGACAATAAGGAAGATAAAATAATGGGATAGAAAATAGGATAACACTGTGAAAGTAAGAGCGATTTAAAAAATACAACCAAAGGGCTTCCCTGGTGGCGCAGTAGTTAAGAATCCGCCTGCCGATGCAGGGGATATGAGTTTGATCCCTGGTCTGGGAAGATCCCACATGCCGCAGAGCAAGTAAACCCTCGTGCCACAACTATCGAGCCTGTGCATCTAGAGCCCGTGCTCTGCAACAAGAGAAGTCACTGCAATGAGAAGCTCGCACACTGCAACGAAGAGTAGCCCCTGCTCACCGCAACTAGAGAAAGCCCGTGCACAGCAACAAAGACACAACGCAGTCAAAAATAAATAAATAAAATAAATACATGTATATGAAAAAATACAACCAAAGTGATCTCTAACGGCTTAAAAAAGAAGAGAAAATAGTATGGCTGCAGTGGATAGAACTGGTTCATCAGCACAGTGGCAAGACTGGTGTCCTTTGCTGGAAGAACTTCATATTGTACAGGCTGGAATAATGGTTTTCTTTAGTAAGCATCAGGTTCACCTGGAAGATTTGTTAAAACACAGCTTACTATCCTCATTCCCACAGCTTCTGTTCAGTACTTCCAGGGTGGGGGGAAGTACTAATTATTTGCATTTCTCAGTTCCCAGGTTATGCTGCTACTGGTCTGAAAACCATATTCAGAACCGCTGTGCTAGAATACTGGGGGCCCTCTCCTGTCAGCCACCCTTGGGAAGAGGCCTAGATCTCTCACTATTCAAGTGATGTCTGGGATTTATTCTTTATTCTAGAGATGAGCATTATATACACCTAGAAAAAGCATGAATAGCTAGCCTCCTGTTTGGACCTTGCGTTGTGTGTCTTTGTGTTTGTGTATCTGTGTGTGTGTCTCTAAATTACTAAAATGTGGATTTATATACAATCAGATTCACTTTAAAAAATGCATTGATGGTTTCCCATTGTTACAAGGCGGGAACTTTGTATAGAACACTCCCTAAGATCAGCTCGGTGCTTTGTGACCGCCTGGAGGGGTGGGATAGGGAGGGTGGGAGGGAGACGCAAAAGGGAGGGGATATGGGAACATATGTATATGTATAACTGATTTAATTTGTTATAAAGCAAAAAATAAAAATAAATAAAAATAAAAATAAATTTAAAAAAAGAACACTCCCTAATACCATACACAAAAATAAACTCAAAATGGATTAAAGACCTAAATGTAAGGCCAGACACTATAAAACTCTTAGAGGAGAATATAGGCAGAACACTCTATGACATAAATCACAGCAAGTTCCTTTTTATCCACCTCCTAGAGAAATGGAAATAAAAACAAAAATAAGCAAATGGGACCTAATGAAACTTAAAAGCTTTTGCACAACAAAGGAAACCATAAACAAGATGAAAAGACAACCCTCAGAATGGGAGAAAATATTTGCAAATGAAGAAACTGACAAAGGATTAATCTCCAAAATTTACAAGCCCGCACACTGCAACGAAGAGTAGCCCCTGCTCACCGCAACTAGAGAAAGCCCGTGCACAGCAACAAAGACACAATGCAGTCAAAAATAAATAAATAAAATAAATACATGTATATGAAAAAATACAACCAAAGTGATCTCTAACGGCTTAAAAAAGAAGAGAAAATAGTATGGCTGCAGTGGATAGAATTGGTTCATCAGCACAGTGGACATGCAGCTCAATTTCAAAAAACAAACAACCCAATCCAAAAATGGGCAGAAGACCTAAATAGACATTTCTCCAAAGAAGATACACAGATTGCCAACAAACACATGAAAGAATGCTTAACATCATTAATCATTAGAGAAATGCAAATCAAAACTACAATGAGATATCTCACACCAGTCAGAATGGCCATCATCAAAAAATCTACAAACAATAAATGCTGGAGAAGGTGTGGAGAAAAGGGAACCCTCTTGCACTGTTGGTGGGAATGTAAATTGATACAGCCACTGTGGAGAACAGTATGGAGGTTCCTTAAAAAACTAAAAATAGAACTATCGTATGACCCAGCAATCCCACTATTGGGCATATACCCTGAGAAAACCATAATTCAAAAAGAGTCATGTATCACAATGTTCATTGCAGCTCTATTTACAATAGCCAGGATATGGAAGCAACCTAAGTGTCCATCAACAGATGAATGGATAAAGAAGATGTGGCACATATATACAATGGAATATTACTCAGCCATACAAAGAAACGAAATTGAGTTATTTGTAGTGAGGTGGATGGACCTAGAGCCTGTCATACAGAGTGAAGTAAGTCAGAAAGAGGAAAACAAATACCATATGCTAACACATATATATGGAATCTAAAAAAAAATGGTCTTGAAGAACCTAGGGGCAAGATGGGAATAAAGACACAGACCTACTAGAGAATGGACTTGAGGATATGGGGAGGTGGAAGGGTAAGCTGGGACAAAGTGAGAGAGTGGCATGGACATATATACACTACCAAACGTAAAACAGATAGCTAGTGGGAAGCAGCCACATAGCACAGGGAGATCAGCTCCGTGTTGTGTGACCACCTAGAGGGATGCTATAGGGAGGGTGGGAGGGAGGGAGACACAAGAGGCTTGGCTATAGACAATGGTAGCTGAAGTTTAAGTGTTAAGAAGACTATGTAACAGATGTATATGTATGACTGATTCACTTTGTTATAAAGCAGAAACTAATAAAAAAAATCTCAAAAAAGAAGACTATGTTCCTTTTCATTTTCCTTAAACCATCTCAAGTTGTATCCCAAAGACTGTATGAGGGACGATGGGATCAGAGATCACTGGAGCACTGGATTAGGTGTATGTTAAATCTGAGTTGTAAAGAAACTGCTCCAACTTCAGCAGTATATAGGCTGTATAAAGCCTTAAGTGTAAAGTTTTTATCTACTTTGGTGGAGGTGAGACATCTGTTAATCTAGTAAAAGAGCCAAATGACTATAGAAGTCCAATTTGAAAGTATGCTTTATATAATAGGGAAAGCTGGTGACATAATACATAATGTATGGATGTCATTTTTGTGCTAATCCATTGTCTGCTTTATGCCCACCATTATGATCAGTGAAATCTGCTTGATATCTGTCACTCAGACAATACTCCACTGTCATTGCTGAAAAAATAACAGTGCACTTTCTTAAGATAAATGACAACTGTAGATGTTTCATTAATTATATAGTACTGTGAAATATAAATCAGTGAGGTAGAAGTGGTTCTTTTGGTCTTTAGTGTTATTGTTGTTTGATTCTGAAGTCAACATTTGCAATTCACTTTTCACAGAAGATGATCAGGCCTCGTGTCATCACATCAGACCCAGTGCCTCACCCAGTTCCCATAGTATCGGGGCAGTGGGCTGGATGATTTCATTGCATGTAAAAATGCAGCAGTTTGTACTTAGATGATCTACCTGTGGTTATTCAGTTTTACCTGCCATAGGAAAAGAATACTTGTATAGTGTGAGTATAGCCTACCCATGGGTAGGTGGGTGTCCATGTACAATTCTTTCAACTTTTCTGCATGTTTAAAATTGTACATACAATGTTGGGGGAGGAAATAAAAGATCATATAGTCTCCAGAAATAAACTGCGTAGATTCAACTCCCACCTCTCCTGATATTACCTTGGGCAAATGCCTTAACGTCTCTGTGCCTCAGTTTCCTCATCTGTAAAACATAACTTACCAGGTTAGAATAAAATTAAAGTGAGTTAGTATTTCCAAAGTACCTGGAAGAGTCTTTGAAATAGGGAAGGACTAGATTGTATATATGTGTGTGTGTTTAGTTATAAAATAAAGCTTCACCTACCATTTGATAAATACTGTTTTTCTTTTTCCTTAAAATCATGGAAAATTAAATTCAAAAAATCTTCAGGGATAATTTAGTTCAACCCTCTTAATTCCAAAGAGACAACACAGATAGACGTGTAAAAATTCTCAGCTAGTTAATAGCAGAACCAGATCTGTAAATCACGTTTTCCAGTTGAAAGTCCCCTGTTATTGCCAGCACACCAGAATTTCTTCTTTGGCAGTGGCAGGGAAGAAAGTTTATGGATTTTTGTTATTGTATCCTTTTTTAACTTAATATTATTTGACACTTTTATGTAAGTTAATGTCTGAATTTTCATAAATCTGACTGGATTTCACGTGCTCAAATGAAAACGAATTACCATAGCCATAATTTTTAAAAATTAATTAATTATTATTATTTTTTTTGGCTGCATTGGGTTTTCGTTGCTGCTTGTGCACTTTCTCTAGTTGCGGCGAGCAGGGGCTATACTCTTTGTTGCGGTGTGCAGGCTTCTCATTGCAGTGGCTTCTCGTTGCGGAGCATGGGCTCTAGGTGCGTGAGCTTCAGTAGTCGTGGCACATAGGCTCAGTAGTTGTGGCTTGCAGGCTCTAGAGCACAGGCTCAGTAGTTGTGGCACACGGGCTTAGTTGCTCCGCGGCATGTGGGATCTTCCCAGACCACGGCTCGAATCTGTGTCGCCTGCATTGGCAGGCGGATTCTTAACCACTGTGCCACCAGGGAAGTCCCACTATAGCCATAATTAAAGCTAATAAGTATGGAAATAATTCAATAAATTTAATATTTTTATTTTACTTACTACATAGTCATATTGAAATATGGTGGACAAAGAAGGTAGTTTGTCTTATATAATGCCAGCCCATTCTTCTCTTGGTTCTTCTGGAAACTGAGGAAACAAAATGAGAACAAATTGGCTTCAGGTTAGAGTGCTAATCAAATATTGAATACATTAGTCTTAAGATTGTCTTGTCTTATTTTATATTTCACAATTTCAATGGGTTAATCACATAGTTACCATTTACTTAAAAATGAAAGCTAGTGACGTGAAGTTCAAATATACCATCATTCTGGTCTTCATTACATACTTTAAAAAGCACAATAATGATGACAAAATATCTTCTTTTGCTAATAATATGATGGGACTTTCAAGAAGGAAAGGACTGTCCAACAAAAGGTAATCATTTAGGGCTTCCCTGGTGGCGCAGTGGTTGAGAGTCCGCCTGCCGATGCAGAGAACGTGGGTTCGTGCCCCGGTTCAGGAAGATCCCACATGCCGCGGAGCGGCGGGGCCCGTGAGCCATGGCCGCTGAGCCTGAGCGTCCCGAGCCTGTGCTCTGCAACGGGAGAGGCCACAACAGTGAGAGGCCCGCATACCACCAAAAAAAAAAAAAAAAGGTAGTCATTTATAACCAAATAGTACTTGTAAGGTAACCCATATTATTTACAAGGAATGGTTGTAAGTGTTGGGAGGGGAGACAGTGAAGGATTCCTTAGGAGACTCTGCCCATTCTTGGAGGGGGCAGACTCACCAGATTTTTGAGTATTACTCTACCTTCCACTGCTGTGCTGAAGCTCTGTGACATGAGCGAGTGCCATCAGTGACGGAAGTGGGAAGTTTTAATAAAGGAACATACAGGCATGGGCCCCAGGTGCTAGCACTGTGGCCTGCGTCCCACCCTGTGAATACTCATTCACAGCCTGAGGTCTGGAAATCTTCCTGGAAAGGCAGTCCACACACACACAGAACTATGCGCTCCAGGAGAATATCATAGAACTTTTTCCTGTTGTAAAAATCTTACCATTTTATAATAGGCAAACAAACAAGTTTGGAAAAATATATATATTTGTTGGTGGTATATATCTAATATATATATTATATATATAACCTCTCCATTTTCTCATGTAAAATGTTCTGATAAGACGTTAAGTGTAAATCCAACTGTGTATGGATGGCTTCATGCTTGATATTGCATTGCAGAAGGGTGTGTACATATTCTTTCAATGGCTATTACTACTGGCATCTTCAGAATAAAAGGTGGCATATCTCTTTCAGATGTCCCAAAGACCCCATCCTCCCACCCAGTGAATTTTGTTTTGCTTAGACCACAGGAGCTGTGTTTTACACCAGATCATCACAAATATAGCCTTAACATTTGATGACAATCCAGCAAAAAATGCATATTGCATTTATAACAGACAAGCCTAATTTTATTGATAGAGATAACCATCCTTTTAGAATATAAAATTTATTCATAGGGTTTTTGTTTATTTGTTTAATCTTAAAAGGGGCCTGAATTTATAAGCATTATGGTGTGATTTTCAACCTTGGCTGCACATTGGCTTTAAAAAAATACTGATGCTTGGGTCCTATTCCCAGATTATGATTTGACTGGTTATGTGCATCCTGTCCACCAGGGATTTGTGAAGCTCTCCTGTTACTGTAATATGCTGCCAAGGATGGGAACTGCTGAGCCTCAACCCAGGGAATTATAGCAAGTGTATGTATCAATAGTTAGGCCAAGGCCAAGGTCTTACACTAGATTTCCAGACCAACCTACTTTCCAGTTCGGTAAGATGAACAATTTCAAATATTAAAAACATTTTAAATAATTAATTATTTAAATTCTGCAATGCATGTTTCCTCAATTATTACTTATTGCTAATCCCCCACCCAGTTTGTTAACATACTTAATCATCACTGTAGATATTGTTACCTTTTTTCTGGAAGAGTCATTGATACAAACTAAACTGCTAGCCCCAGCTATAATATTTGGCCCATGTTATAGTTAGAACCACAGTTAGTAAATACACTGTTGTAAAAATGCCTTGTGAGTATTTCATTGCATCACTATCATGTATTTTACATATGAGTGGTTTGGGTTTCTAGTTCATGTGTAGTCCGTGAGAGTAATTTTGGTTTGGGTACTTTCATTGCTCATTGTACAGACCTCGGAAAACTCCAAATAATACAGTATTTTTATGGCATCCATCTTGTATGGGGTATGTATAAAGCAGTTTCCAGATTGCTTCTCTTGGCTAGAAACAAGTAGTAACTGGAAAGGGAAAAGAAAAACCAGTCAGGAATAATTTTAATTTTGCATTATTGTGGTAATTTTATTCTGGCTTTTATATTTTAATAGTGACAGGATTAAAATTTCTTGCTTCCTTAACTAGTGCAATTTCCTTTTCCTGAAAGCTCTATGTAGTTGTAACCTGGTCTTTTGTTTTCCAGCTTTGACTAAGGAAATTAATTTTTTTGTTACAAGATGGATAAAGGACAAATGTTTAAAAGGTGTCAATTGCATTCATTTTTTAATATGGAGAAAAGCATCCAATCCTGTGGTCTGTCTTCAATTAATTTTGGAAAAGATTTTATTCTTCTGGCCACCCGTGGTTTTGTCACAAATTAATTAAATGCTCCATTTCTTTTATCTAATTGAGGCCATTTCTACCTCTGATGAATAATTTCATAAAGTTTGTCAGAAAGGAAAATGCTTCATGAGTGACTGTTTATGCAAAGTAAACACCCAGAACAGCTCTGTTTTTACCCTTTGCTTGTGGCAAAGGCCTTCTAGACATTCTCTTCGGAGGTGCTCCCTCTCAAAGAAGACCAGTCTCTTCCCTTTTTACTTACAGTATGAAAATGTACTTGAACCTAATCTTCAAAGCAGAGAAGTCAGCTTTACCAAGCAGGTACAATGTGCATTTAATCAGTGAAATGGCAGAGTGTGAAACCAGTGGAATTGGGATTGGATTTAAGTGAAGGTCAATCAGCCTGAAGTGTTCTGACATTTTCTAAATGAACTGTTTGTAGCACTGGCCTTCAAAGTCATTGTCAGTTTTTGATGATCTCCTTAGCCACAGTAGTATTACACATAATACAGGGTCACAAATCCCGATGCCTGTGTGAGGAAATAAATGAGTGAGACTTACCAGGTAGATGATAATAGGTGGTCATAGAGGCTGTGGTCCAGACTTTGGAGAATGCATGGCTCATCCAAAGTGGTCAGCATCTACTGAGTTCCAGCCAGTTTCTGCCTAGTAGAAATGCTGGCCCAATGTGATAAGAGATGCCAGTATTTTAGGAGGAGCTCTAAGTCTGGACTTTTTTTTTTTTTAATATTTATTTATCAAACAACCCATACATTGTTAGTATAGACATTGTGCAAGGTTAAAACATATTCAAACATCAAGATCCACATTCAGGGCTTCCCTGGTGGCGCAGTGGTTGATAGTCCGCCTGCCGATGCAGGGGACGCAGGTTCGTGCCCCAGTCCGGGAGGGTCCCACGTGCTGCGGAGCAACTGGGCCTCCAAGACATGGCCGCTGGGCCTGCGCATCCGGAGCCTGTGCTCCACAGCGGGAGAGGCCATGGCAGTGAGAGGCCTGCATAAGTTCTAGAGGCTGGAAGTCTGGGGTCAAGGTGCCAGCGTGGTTGGGCTCTGGTGAGAGCTCTCTTCTTGGCTTGCAGATGGTTGCTTTCTTGTTGTGTCCTCACATAGCAGAGAAAGAGGAAGAGGAGTAAGAGAGAGAGAGAGCGAGAGAGAGCGCTAAGTCTGGACTTTTATTTTAAATGTTGGGAATGAATTTAAAAGGGAGTAAAATACCGTACCAGCACCACAATAGGTATCTTTGGCCCAGCTTTAGTAAGGGACTTGAGACTTCGTATATTGAAGGGTCGTCAACTTTTCTGTAAGAGGAAAGAGGAAGAATATCTAGAACTGGAGGGAGTTTAGGATGATGGCAAGGTCCCTGAAGATGTAGGAAGGGGACACCATCAGCACCACTGTCCAGATTAGAATTGCTAACCACAGAGAGGATTAGCATGACAGAAAGAAAACTACTCATTTAGTATAACCTCTTCATCTGCTACAGAACTGGTCCAGTCACCCAACTGCTGAGTGTTAGAACTGGGACCATAATAAATGTATCATAATAAAATTATAAAACTTCAAAGGTAAGAACCTTTGAAAGAATATAAATTCCGGCCCATTCTATAATAAGGGTCCAAAGACTGCTAAGGATAATAAAGAACTTGCCTAGTCCTCTCACTAGTTAGTGACAGTTAGAGCCTATGTGCATTGGGTACAAATATTTTCAAGCATACAGGTATCAACCAGTTTTTTTTCACCTCTCCCTTCATTGTATTAAGAACTTTAAAATATGTTATTCATAGCACAGTTCATCAGAGGGCTTCATGGTTGATCTGCTGTGGCTATTAATGACAGATGAGTAATCACTCAGCATTTACTGAATTACACAACCATTTAGAATGCAGTTTATGGAGGCTCTGAAGAAGGATGGAAAGTACTTATCATCAGAACAAAAGCTTGATAGAAAATTCTACATACATTGTGATTACAACTATTATTATAGTTGAATTACAAAACAATTGAAGGAAGTATACCAAAAGTAGCTGTTTGAGGTGGAACTACATGTCATTTAAAAAAAATTGTTTTCTTTGAATTGTTGTTATATGTCTATATACTTCTTTAAAATTTTATTTTATTGAAGTATAGTTGATTTACAATGTTGCATTGATTTCTGCTATACTGAAAAGTGATTGTTATATATATATATTTTTTTCATATTCTTTTTCACATGGTTTATCACAGGATATTGAACATAGTTCCCTGTGCTATACAATAGGGTCCTGTTGTTTATCCATTCTGTATATACTAGTTTTGCATCTGCTAGTCCCATACTCCCAGTCCATCCCTCCCCAACCTTTCTCTCCCTTGGCAACCTCAAGTCTGTTCTCTATGTCTGCATTCTGTTTCTGTTTCATAGATAAGTTCACTTGTGTCATATTTTAGATTCCACATATAAGTGATATCATATGGTATTTTTTCTTTCTCTTTCTGACTTACTTAGTATGATGATCTCTAGTTCCATCCATGTTGCTGCAAATGGCATTATTTCATTCTTTCATGGCTGAGTAGTACTCCATTGTATATATGTATCACATCTTCTTTATTCATTCATCTTTTGGTGGACATTTAGGTTGTTTCCATGTATGTCTTTATACTTTTAATACAAAACAAATGTATAGCAACCAGAATAAATTATTATTTGACATCTGCTGAGAGTCCAGCAATGTGCTAGTTTGCCATAGTGAGATAAAGTTCTATTAGATAGTCATACCACTGCACACCACACAGGGTGCTCAGACTCTTACTTGATTGTTTTCTAAATTTCAAAACAATCCTTTAAAAAAATATGTATAATTGATAATATAGTTGGCCCCCTGTGTCATGTGTGGGTTTCGCTTCTGACAATATGGAGCATTGACTGTAAGAACATCCCCAGATGTTGGTACTTGCCAGACAGGCTGTGAGGGGGAGTGGGGTGGTCCTGGAAGCAATCCCCTGTGGATACCAAGGGAGGGCTGTACTATTATAAAGAAATGTAATTATAAAGAAATAATATTATTGTATATTAGTATATATAATTGTATATTATTATATTGAATATAATGTAGTATTATAATAATACTATTCTGTAGAAAATGAGGCAAATAGAGGAGCTGGGATTTAAATCATTTATGATTCTAAAACTGAGTTATTCCCACTGTTCTACAGACAAATACGCATGTAGCTCTAGGAGATGGCCGGGCTCTATATAGTGAACAGCCAAGTGAAGAAGGGTTCAGACTAGAGACACTTCATCACTAGTTGGACTGCCAGGGAATTAGATGCTATGCCAAAAAGGAACCTAAGAGCTTGAGAAGAAGATAACATCTTTTAACTTGCAGTTGTGGAGTAAGGCCACGTTGCCAAAGGCATGGGACCTGTAGTCCAAAGACAAAGCCAAGTCAAACAAGTATTCAGCCCCAAAGAAAACGCTGTTATAGGGATCAATCTTCACCAAGAGAGCAGGCCAGAGTAATTACCAGGAGGGCAGCCTGATGTTCAGTCCCAGTGTTGAGGTAGGAGGTTTGATAGAGGATGAGGTTAAATAGTATAAATGCATGGAAAACAATTGACAGTACTCAGATTATTGGGGAAAACCATGGCCTTTTATAAAAACACACTTCTTAGTAGAATATATTATTAAGCTTGAGGAGACCTTTGACACATGGAAATCTCTAAATTCACAAATACCTAGTAGCATGACTTCGGGGTGGCATTTTTTTCTACAAAGAAATGAAGTTTAGTCTAAACCTTGTATTTATTCTGTGCATGATGGGGTGCTAGAAAAGCCACATGGCAATGCTGAGTGAGTGTTGAATCTGCTTACTGATCTCTCAAGGGTTCCAGTTTAAAATGGTGCCTCAGCAAAATCGCAAGGTGTGAGGTGGAACTTTGGGATCACTTACAAAAATCCAAATCTCAAATGTTCATCCCATAGCACAAAGATTCTGTTGTAATTAAAAGTGCTCATAAACTTTACAGAGAAATCTTCATAGATTTCATAAAGGCTTCTCCTACATATAGACAAAGATTATATGTTCAAATCAACAAAATTATCACTAGAAAATGACCCTAGATCAAAATATTCACCTAAACTTTATCATACTGTATATACATATTATTTCCTTCATTCCTCTCTTGAGTTCCACCACCTCCTTGCATCCATATCCCTGTGGCAGATTTAGCTTTGTGTTTGTATGTAGAAGAAAGCAGAGATAAAAATGCAGAAGTAACATTGTGAATCTACCTGTTAATCTTCTTTGACAATGGTATATTGTTTAGTCATGAAGAAAATTGCTGTAGTTCTGAGCAATTTTGATCTGTTCAATTTGTGACTGGTTAATTAGATGAAATTAGTACCACATAATAAGACAATGTAAATGAAATAATTATAAGCCCTCTTACAGAGGAGATGTGGCTCTTAAATTACATAATTGTGACCTCAGAGTAAAAAGGAACATTTACAGTAAGAATCAAATTCAGCTAAATATTTCTTAGCCCTCTTCCAAGCATCAGATTTCATGGAGGTTTGGCTTGGTGAGCCTTGATTTTACTTATACAGAATTCAATTTGAAATAATCAGTGCTTTAGACCCCTGTTTGTTGCTAAATGCTGCCATTCATCTGCTCTATATTCTGGGTTTTATGGAGTCCTTTATACATGTCATGTATAAAACTTAAACATTCTGAATACAGTTTCAAATGAGGAAGGTCAGTCAAAGTCCCCATTTTTACCCAAGGGAATATAGTATGAATTTAGTTTTAAACTAGTTCAAAGGTAAACTTGAAATTAAGGGAAGTAGAATACACATTTTTCTCATCTGCACATTTATCTAACTGGAATTTAGTAGAATGTCAAAAGTGAGATTGGTGTATGTGTATGTTGCGGGGGGAGGAAAGGAGGGGAGGGAAGAGGGCAGGAAGGAGGAAGAGAGACAGAGATTGAGCTATTTTTGTTGAATTATGGTATATATGTTTCTCAGGATTTAGAAGAATAATGTAGAAACTTTTCTTCATTTTATTAGCTTCTGAACTGCTAAATAGCTTTGGACACCTTAAATGTTTGTGGAATTTGTGAATCCATCTGTGTCTGATTCTTTGATAGTTCTTGGACAGCTTTCTGTCTACTCAGCTAACTGACCTAATTAGATTTCTACTTCCTCTACAGTTAGTTTTTTGGGTTTGTTTTTATTTTGGCTGCGTCAGGTCTTGGTTTTGGCACGAGGGATCTTCGTTGAGGCATGCAGGACCTTTTTTTTTCATTGTGGGGCCTGGGCTTCTCTCTAGTGGAGTGCAGGTTTTCTCTCTCTAGTTGTGGCGCACGGGCTCCAGAGTGCTTAGGCTCTGTAGTTTGCAGCACGCAGGCTCTCTAGTTGAGGCATGTGAGCTCAGTAGTTGTGGCGTGCAGGTTTAGTGGCCCCGCGGCATGTGGGATCTTAATTCCCTGACCAGGGATCAAACCCACGTCCCCTGCATTGGAAGGCATATTCTTTACCACTGGACCACAGGGTAAGTCCCTAGAGTTAGTTTTGAACATTAATACTTTCCTACTGATCATCTGTTTGCATAGAATTGAGACAAATAATCTCTTTGGATTCTTTTAATTTTCTCTGCTTTGTGTTCGTGGCTTTTCATTTTTTTATTTGGTGTTTTTGGACTTTTATTCCTTTCTTATATAAGATTGTTTAACCATTTAAGTCTTTTATAGTTTCTTTAAATTAGATGAATTGAGCCATTATTCTATTCTCTGATTGATTTTTACTTTTCTCTTCCCTTCATTTTTAGTTGTTGTTCTTTTACTTTGCTTTTTACTTACATACTTATTTCATTATATTAAAGAACATGGGTTCCTCTAAGCATTGCTTTTTTTTTTTTTTTCATGCCAAAGGATAGCAAATGAAAGATAGTTTATTAATCCGGCTTATTCAAGGCTCCTAAGAAAGGCTCAGGCAGCAGGAGCAGCCCATGAATATTTTCCATGCTAATTGGAACTGTGCTTCAGGCCTCTGTTGGGCAGAGGCAGGAGGGGGCAGAGGGTTCGAATTCCCCTTTGGAAGCAGAAGAGCAGCAGGCTCCTGTGCAGTCCACCTCCCGGTGTGTCCTCACCCCGTCTGGACAATTGGATCTCGGGCCTCTGGGACACGCACTAGTCAGTCTGTCCCCTGTGCTCCCTCCTACAGCTGCTCACACGTGGGCAGGATCTGTATGGAGATGCTGTCTTGATGAGGATCAGGGACAGGTGTCCACGGCAGTGGGCTGGGTGCTGGCATCCCAGCTCTGTACCTACCAGCCATGTGACTTCAAGGACATTTTTCCCTTGTTGGTTTTAGTTTCCTCAGCCATCACAATGTTCTAAGGACTTCATGAGTTAGGAGTGCAAAGTTCCTAGCAGGGGTCTGGTGAGTGCTCAGGATGTGGTAGCTGTGTCACATCAACTCCTATGATGCTTCCCACTGATTCCCTTTCTTTTTTTATTATTTTTATTTTTTTATTAGTTTCTGCTTTATAACAAAGTGAATCAGTCATACATATACATCTGTCCCCACATCCCTTCCCTCATGCACCTCCCTCCCTCCTTTTGTTGAATCATAGGTTTGTGTGATATTTTACTATGTCATTCTGAAAATATTCCCCAGTTTTCAGTTTAATTTTCTCCTTAATCACTGCTTGTTTTAAATTTCCAAGTGTTTTTCTTTTCTAGTTTGTAATTAGTCTGGTATTTTATTTGGAAATTTATTTAGCTTTGTGTGACTACTATGGTCAATTACACCTGTTACATGGCACATAAAAAGAAGTTCATTGCTCTGTTGGCCATATTTTTTTATATAGATATAGATCTATCTATCTCAAGTAGATATGACTTAGAATTATTTCATTTAGAATCCTATCTAATTAATTTTTTCCCCATTTAAACTGTCACAGAGTGAAGGAGACAAATCAGTGGTTCCTAGTATGATTTTGTTTTAGTCTGTTTCTCCCCTATATCTCCTACATTATTTCCATGTAAATGCTGCTGCTGTTCTTTTTATATGTATTAATAACAACAATGTCTTCTTTGTGGATTGGAACTCTTGTCCTTGTAAGGATTTCTCCTTTGATTCATTTGTTTTGCCTTGTCTACGACTAATATGGTCTCCTCTGATTTCTTTATACTTGCATTTGTTGAGTATACATTTGTCCATCCTGTAATTTTTAACAAGTTGTGATGCTTTTATTTAGGAAGTCATTAGACTTTGCTTTGTGATTCATACTGGGAGTATCTTTCAGTATTTCTTTCACATAAAATAATTGTTTGCTTTTATTGTCATATTTTGATATGGTACCCATTTTTATCATTTTAAAAAATATTTCCACATGTAGTTGATGATTATTTTTGGTAGGCATATTTATTTTGATATTTGGGTGTGGTCATTATCTTCATGATGATAATGCTATATAATGTAATTAATCATTCATTTCTTAAGGTAGGTGTTTTTGGACTCCCTACTGTGAACAGTAGTAGAATTATTAAATTTTTGCCTCTTGATTCCTTCCCACTGTCCCCTCCAATGTCTCATTTTAATGTTATATAATTTCATATAGTTTCCTTATATCTTTTAATGTTCACATCTTACTACCTTTAAATAATATCTTTTGAACGTAAAAGATGAGGAAATCTGTGTACTTCCACTACCTCCCACTTCTTCCCTCCTTTGCCAAATTTTGGTAGTTATAGAATTTGCATTGTCAGGTTTGTGACATTTCATTCTGTTGTGTATAATTTCTCATTTGTTTTAGTATTAACCCTACAATTATAAGGATTCAATATTCACCTCTAGTCCTTTTGTGGTATTTTCTCAATTTTTCTGTCATTTGGCTACTGGTATGGTTTCTTCAAGAAAGGCTTATGAAAAGTAGATTTCCTACATTATGCACATTTTAAAATACCTTTGTGTTGTTATTCAAATGACAGTTTGGGTATAAAATTCTGTGATCACACTTTTTTTTTTTCTCTAAGGTGTTTATAAATGTCTTCAGTGCCTCACGTTAAATTTTGCTTTAGAGAAGTCTGAAGCAGACTTTCTAAATGATTTGCTTCAGTGCTTAAAGGATCTTTTTTTTTTTTAATGGTTATCTAGTGACTATACTGTACTTTGTACATACCTGTGTTCGTTATTCTGAGCCAGTTGTTTCTGAGACACGTAATGCTTTTTACTTTTATATTTATTTACTTTAATTTTACTTATGAAGTTTTTTTTATTTACATCTTTGAATCATTTGGTTTGTTTCAGTGGTACAGTTCTCTTCCATAAGGGTATGAACTAAGCACATGTTGAAAGTGCTGTACTTCAGTAACCATAAATCTTATTATTTTCATGCTTTTCCTTTTCAGTTGTTAACTCACTTCTATTTCATTTTCTCATTGTTTTCCTTTCCATCTTCTTAGTCTATTATTATATTAACAATGCCTTTTCTCCTTTGTAGAATTTCTAATTTCATTTTTGTGTCCATAATGATTTTAACATATTCCACATCTTTGTGCTTGAGCTTATATTCCTCTTCTTCTGATGTCACACCTTATTTCCCTGAGCTTTAGAATCTCTGCAACCAGTTTTATCTTTTATAAGGTTATTGCTTTATTAAGATATTTAATATACGATAATATAGTTGATCACATTTCATCTGTTCTGTGGCAGTGTATTTTGGGTTCATGTTCTTTTTTCTGCCATTTACTTTTGCTGTTCCATTTCTCCTGTTTTTAATTCATTCAATATGTTCTGTGCTGTTTTCTTTTTTTACATTACCCATCTTTGAATAGTGTGAGTTCTTTATTAACCACTTAGTACTGTAAAAAGCCAGTACTGTATTCCATACAGCAAGGGTTCTCCTTTTGACTCAAGGTTTTATCTTTGTCATGTTTTTTTAGGTTTTAATTCTCTCTAGCCAACAGAAATCAATACCTATAGTGCTGCTCAAAATACAGTCATTTCTGCTGCCAAAACATAACTTTTGGCATATATATGTTTTCTGTGTGATTTCATGTTCATTCTCACCTTCCTCATTTCTTGAGATTTTCTACAAAGCCAGTTCCAGAATACCCTTGGTCTCAGTCCATAAAAACATCTTTTCATTCCAAACAAGTTACTGTTGGTGGGGCAACTTGCTTTGGAGAGCTGTACTCTATTGCTTTGTCTGAGATTATCAGGTTCTTTCAGGACCTTTCTGAGTTCCTAGGTGACTCCAACAGATTTGGCAGCCCTCTGCTACCTTCAGCAACTCGGGTTTGAACTACACAGGTCCACTTATACTCCGATATTTTTCAATAGTGAATACTATAGTACTACAAGGTCTTTTATCAGTTGAACCCATGGTTATGGAGGAATCAGTTATGGAGGGCCACCTATAAGTTATACATGGATTAACCTACATGTTGTTCAAGAATCAACTGTATCATGTTCCATAGATTTCCACAGATATTTCCTGGTTTTGTCTGGGATCGAGTTTTCACTTCCTTTTTACATGCTACTTGTTGCTTTGTGGTGATTTCCAACAAGAGAAGAATGAAGCACTGCCTTTGTGTGCTCAATGTGGAATTGGGTGTTTCTGAAGGAAGTGGTTACCAAAAAGAAATATAATAAAGGAAAAGGTATTGTGAAAATACATGCATAAATGAGTAAGTTATATATACAAAGGAAATTTTAAACATGAGCCTATTTTATATTATATATTCTCATAATTTGGAAATTTCTTCACAGTATCATTATAATTTGAGACAGTACAGAGTATGATGGAACATGGATTTTTAATATCAGGTAACCTTTCTTTAAATTCTACCTCGCTACTTTAGCAAATGTAAAAAGGAAACATGAATAGAATTTCTCTTACAGCATTGTTTTAAGAATTAAGTGACATGCTTTATGTAAAGTATATTGCATAGTCCCTGTCTTAGCTAGGATTACTTTAACAAAGTGAGTGGCTTAAATAACACAAATTTATTTTCTCACAATTCTGGATTCTGGGAATTTCAAGATGAAGGTACTGGCACATTCAGTTTTGGTTAGGGCTCTCTTCCTAGCTTGCAGACAGCTGCCTTCTTGCTGTGTCCTCTCATGGCAGAGAGAAAACACAAACTCTGTGGTGTCTCCCCTTATAAGGGCACTAATTCAGTCAGATCAGGGCTCTACTCTTGTTTAAGCTTGATTACGTCCTTATTCCAAGTATAGCCACACTGGGGTTTATGGCTTCATATGAATTATGGGGGGGGGGACGGGGAACATAGTTTAGTCCATAGCAGTCCTCATTACATTTTTAATACATCAGTTACATCTAGTACACCAAATAGACATATCTTCTTTTAACATTGCTCAGTTTTTATTTTTCATTTGAGGTAGAACTCACAATTTTAATGATCTTTAAAATTTATGTTTTTTCATATATTCACAGTGTATGCAACTGTCACCATAATTCTCTTGGGTATTGCACAGAAAAGAGGTAACTCAGCAGGCCTGCCTGCTCTGTTGGAAAGGATGGCATAAAAGTTTAGCCCTTGACTAGCATCTGGGAACCCACATTTTTGTAGGTTTTGCCCTACACTAACTGATAAGAATGCCTTACTGCTCCTAAACTGCTTATATAAGCAATATGTTTTATGCTGGATACCCATTTTCCTTCTGGGAATCTGGAAATTTGGTATGTGCCGAGCAGAGGCTGCCTACATGACCAGTGCCCCATAAAAACTCTCTGCGGACTGAATGTCAAATGAATATCCCTGTTAGACAACATTTCACAGGTGTATTCAAAATGAATTGCTTTTGTGTGAGTCAACTTGAGAGAGGAATTTGGAAGCTTGCCCTGGGTTTCCTCTGGTCTTCACTCTGTGTGCCTTTTCCCTTTGCTGATTTTGCTCCATAACCTTTTACACTGTGATGTAATGAATCCTGTCTGTGAGTCCTACTATGTGCTGAGTTCTGTGAGTCCTCCTAGCAAATCATTGAACCTGGGGTGTCTTTGGAGACCTCTGACATAGGTATACATCTAGGAGTGGAATTTCTGGGTCACTTAATTTTTTGAGCTACTGCAAACTATTTTACATAGCAGCTACACCATTTTACATCCCCACCAGCAATATTTGAAGTTTCAAGTTTCTCTATATTTTTGTCAACGTTTGATTTTTTCTGGGTTTTTTTTTTTGTTTAAATATGTATAACACCTACTGGGTGTGAAATGATACCTCATTTGATTTGTATTTCCCTAGTGTCCAGTGACGTTGAACATCTTTTTGTGTGCTTATCTGCCATTTGTATATCTTTTTTTGAGAGGTGTCCATTCAAATCCTTTGCCTATTTTTTAAAATTGGGTTCTCTTATCATTGTTAAGTTATAAGAGTTTTCATACATATTCTGAATACCAGCCTCTTATCAAATATATGATTTGCAAATATTTTTTGATGTTCTATGGCCCATGATATTTTAAGTGCTTCATAAAGGTTGGCTATAATTATTGTTTTAATAGTCATACCTTCAAATCATCACTAGCCTTTCTTCAGTTTACCAAAATAGCCTCATTTATATTTTCGCCAAAAGCGTGTATTTTCATGGTTATTTTTTCTGACCCTGTAGCTTTTGCTGTATTGATAGCACATGGAATCCCCTATGTGTATTGGCCAAGTATTTCACACATTTCAGTAATTATCTGTGGAAGGCTTATAAATACCTCGGTTACATGCTGGATATTTTGCCAAGAGTAAAAGCCTTTCAACTGTCAACTGCCAACTCCTGAATTATCTTTGAGGAAATGTTAACAATTGCTCAAATCCTACTTCAGTATGCAATTTGGGTCAAGATCCCAAAAGTTTGGTAATGAATGGTTCCTCCTCATTTGAGGGCAGTTATTACCCAGATAAAATAGTTGTATTTCACTCAATCTTTTTCATGAGATTAGCTTACACTTTAACCAGTAGTTCACTGTTGATTTCCCAAGGGTACAGAAGACTTAAATGAGAGTTGTACTTTTTGAAATAATTTTTCTTGTTACTTTGTTACTAAAAGAGAACAAATTCTCTCTAACTATTGTTTCCCTACCACTTAAAGCATTTTATTTTCACTTTTGCAATTTCTCAATCCTCTGAAATACCCTAGAGACTTAGCTATAGTTAATATTTTGCTATGAAGTTTGTAATATGAGCTAAACATTTTTACTTTGTGTCTTTAAAGTAAGCTTAGACACACACACATGCACACACAAGCACAGGCACACACACGTGCACGCACACACACACGCACGCACACACGCACGCACACACACAATGTATGAAATGATAGACCCAGATTGGATCAGGGATTTTAAACCTGAAATCCACAGATGGTCTTCAGGGAAGTCTGTCTGGTAACCCCCAAAATTTTATGTAAAAGTTTGTGTAGATATCAATTCCTCTCTGCCTTCTTATCGATGTGTTCTGTGACTCAGAAAATGGTTAGAACCAGTTACTGGACTAGATGATGCCTTAGGCCTGTCCACATCAGGTTTTTTGTTTTGTGTTTTGTTTGTTTAAGTGACTAAGCATCAACTTGTCAGTGGTGAATAGATGTTTAATGAACAAAGGGAGAAACCTTATCTACCTTTGTTCATTATTGTATCTTCAGCATGTGGAACAGAGTAGATACTCAGAAGAAACTCATCGTATGAATGAGCGGATGAATGAATGAATGGAAAGGAATTCTTCTATAGAGTGACCTCTATAGAAGGTCATTAGAAACAGACTTTATAAAGTTAAGACTCTATTTTAAAAGTGAATGAAAAGTCAATTTTCATAGAAAATTCAAAAATTGACATTCTTTATTGAATAAGCCTTATCTAGGTCTCTCAAAAGGTCTTCCAGAAGCACCAAGTTCTGTTGTAAATAGTAGTTGACAAGCAATCAGGATATTTAGTTTTCCACCCTGGTTCTGCTACATACCACCTTATTATCATTGGCAAGTTGTTTCCTTCATTCACTAACTCATTCATTAGAGATAGTTTAGATAACAACATGTCAGAAAGAAAGATAAAGTCTGGGGAACTAAGACCACATTGACTGAAGTTCCTATCTTGAAAGAACTTACAGTCAATAGGCAAGTAAATAAAATATCATCATATTCTGGGTAGCTAAGTATCGGAGTGTACAGAATGTTTGGGGAGCAGAAAGAAAGGTTGTTTCATTGGTGGGGATGCTTTATTGCCTGCCAAAAATAGAGATGTCTCCTAATTTTGTTCCATATCATACTTTGCTTTTTTTGATGTCATTGGGATAGAAATGCCGTGACATCAAAAGATAGAAACCAATCAAAGGGATTTATATTTCTTTTATTCCCTTTTAAACAGGGACATTGCCCCTATTCTTTTCAGCCCTTTCTGAAGATGACCTTCTTTGATTTAGACAAGTATTCTAAGCCTGAATGTTGGATCATTCATTCAGAAACCTGGGGGAAGATTAAAGATGAGTTGTGTGCAGCTCATACTTGAGTGTTTATCGAACCATCCAGACTACTAATTTGGTCGGGCAGGGGGATAAGAGGAGCAATATGTGCTGACCCACTTTATTACTTTTCTTGAGGCAAAAAAAAAATTTATGTCCTTGGCGATTTACATTCAGAAAATTGTTATTGCATCTGGACTGCAGAGGACAGGGTTCATTCTCTCCCTTGTATTTCCAATACTCCCCTCCCCAAATCAGAGACTTGAAACAGGGAATTTGTAGACATTTTGTGTTTCCTTCCTTGTGTAGTACTCATTAGGTGCCAGGCACTGTTCTTAGCACTTTAAAAGTATTAAGTCACTCAACACTCACAGGTAACCCTATAAAATATGTGCTACTGTTTCACAAATGAGGAAGCAGAGGCACAGAATCTAAGCAACTGTTCAAGGTTACCCACAGGTAGAGCTGAGATTTAATCTGGGCAGTATTGTCTGAAGCCCATGCTTTTAATTCCTATACTGTAAGTAACGTACAGATCTTGGCATGTTCTACCTAAGAAAATTGGTCAAGAATTACAGTTTCCTAATTCCATTTGCATCCCTTGAGAGAGAAAAAGAAACATCGTGGTAGTACCAGGGTCCCTCAAGTGCATTTTTTGTGTGTCTTACCTTGTCTGTCTGTAGACTGAGGATATAGCAATAATACCTGCTTTCACTTACACAGTGTAGGTTGGAGAACTGCCAGAAATATGGCAGAGGGTAGCTCTGGTATAGCTTCCAGAGGTAGTATAGGTGGAAGGTGGTATAGCTGGAAGGTGGTATAGCTGCTACCTCTCCTCCTTGTCTCCTGTTACTGTTCCCTCTGCTCCTGGGCTCCATGTACACTGGGTGTGTGTGTATATATATGTGTGTGGAGGGGTGGAGAGCAGGGAACCAGGAGGTGGGGAGAGGGAAAGTGGGAAAGTGTTTATTATGCTAAGTACCTTCCCACTGCCCCAGGAGTTATGCAGTCACTGCAGTCTTTGCCTGCAGTGTTTATCTCCCAGGTACTCTCCTGGTTTGTTTCCTCACTTCCTTCAAGCCTTACATCAGATATCATCTTCTCATAAAGGACTTCACTGGCAACCCTATTTAAAATTGCAGTACCGTACCTGGACTCTGTGCCCCTCCTTTTTACTTCCTGGCAGTAATCAGCTTTCAACACACTGTATAAATTACTTAGGGTCTGCCTCCCCAATCTAGAGCGTGAGCTCTCTTAGGGAAGTGTGTTGATTTACTTCCCTGTCTATCCTCCGTGTGTTGAACATGGTCTAGCGCATAGTGGGGAATCATTAAATACTTGTTGAATGAATGAAAGATGATAATCCAGTATCCCCTGTCAGTTACTTCCTGGTTAGTTGCTGTATTGCTTAAGCAAACAGGTATTTTTGTTATAGAGAAGGTCATGGTCACCCACCTCCTCTCTGGTTGCAGGTCTGTGGGAAGGAATTTGAGCATCAGTTGTCAGTGAAATGAAGCAGACAGGTGGATGACTTATTCAAAGCGCCCAGCAATTTAATGGACATGCTTTTTACGTTGTCTTTGGAAAGTGAAGGAAACGTTTTTTCCTCCCTTTGATAAGCCTGTGAATTCACATCAATGGCATTTTTTTTTACTGCCATTTATCCCTTTACAGAAGGAGTTTTTGCTTTGTGTTTGCCCGGATCAGCATGCATGCCACTTTACCTTAAGACAGAATGACATAGAAAAAGGCAGAATGGCCAATAATTAGATGCACATTTTATGCTTGTCGTTTTGAAAGGTTATGAATCCCCTCTTTTACAAAGTTTTCTATAGAGGATACTTTAGGACAAAATATCCTTTCCATACCTCAATGTGCTGGTAATTCTCCAAAAGAACAACTTTGTAATTTGAAAGAATTAGGAACAAGTATAGCATATGATGAATTCATTTATCCTTTCTGCTCCCTATTGAAAAGAAACAGGCTTTCACTTATTTTCTCCTGAACTGAAGTTTCAAGACATAAATATTGACAAAATAGAGTATCCCCTTCCCTAAGGGATGACTTTGTCATTTTTCTCCACTATATTTCTAGGTAAAAGTGGACTAATTCTACTGTTATCCAAATAGTAAACTAGAGGGAACCTATGGTACTACAAAAAAATTCCACTAGTAATCAGAGAATCAGGATTCTGGTTCAAGCTCCATCACTGAGTATCTGTGTGCCCACTTAACCTCTGAAAACCTTTGTTTCCTTGCCTCGAAAAAGGAGTTGGATTAAAAATCTGAAACCACTCACATTTAATGATACCATTCTTACTCAACATATCAGAATCTCCTTTGTTATTTGTTGGGGGTAACATACAGAGGGCAGTTGCCAGTGTATATCATAGCGCCGCTGAGTACTGGGCTCTAAGAAGAAGAAACCATGTTCAGATCCCTGTTTTGACACCCATTATAAGGGTGGGTTATCTCCAGGCCTCTCTCTCTCTCTGTCAGCAAGTGAGGAGGAGCATAGGACCTGTCAGTAGGGTTGTTGTAGCGTGACAAGGCCTACTTAGTATTTTTATTCAGCACAGAGCCTGGCCTTATTATGATGGAGAGTTGTTATTTTCATTATTCCGCGTGTCTCTAAATAGGAGGCACACGTGTTACCTTTTGAAGAAGGGAAGGTAGAAGTTCACTTGTGATTTCCTAAGCATCTTTTTGCCAAAGCGGAGCACATCTCTGCCTAAATTGAGTGGTTGTAGTTGTGTTTATCCTTCTCTAGCAGGACTTCTGGATTCAGTCAGTGAGGGAGGTAAAATCTAAGTCTGATTTGGGTTTCCTTACCAACTTTCAATTAAAATACCCATGTCCCACCAGGAAGGCTCATGCCTGGAGCCCACTGCCTGCCATGAACTAAATCTGAATTTTTTTCTCCTCCCCGACTTCATCAGGGACACAATGACAGCCTTGTTTCCTAAGCAACGATATGCAAAATCACTAAAGTACCTACACACCAGAAAGAGAAGCATATGAAATTCCGCTTTAGTGGATCTTTCCTTTTGAAATATATTGTTAGACTTTTGCTTGAACAGCTCTCAGATTACTCCCTTTCACGCTTCCCAGTGTATGTACGTGTGTGTGTGTGTGTGTGTGTGTGTATATATATATATATATATATATATATATACTGACGCATTCACTATGTGCCAAATTGAAAACCTGAAACATTTAAGGAAAGACCGACATGGGGTACCTCAGCTGCTGAAGAGACAGGTGCAAAGGTTCATTAATATTCCTTGAAAAGCCACGGTGCATGTAACATGAAAGTACTGCCTGCAGGTGTTCCGTGTTCAGGCATCTTAATGTCAGGGAAGGCAGTGGGGAACTTAGGGTGTCATTGAGGAGATAATAACACCAGCAGTTCACCCCAGAAGGGCTTAAAGCAGATGGTCTCCAAGAAAGTGTGAAATTATGACTGAGGGCAGAAAAGACAACCTCAACCCTTTGGCTATAGTTTTTTTCATTGAGAAGGAGGGTACTTTGGCTGTGGGGGGCTTGGAGAGAGAGCTGGGGAAAGTGCAGAAGCTTGGACAAATCTGGATGATAATATTCTTAATACATGATAAGGAAAGCATCGGAAGCCAAAGCAGGTCTGGTACAATCATTGACACCTCCTATTGCACCGAAGAATTTATTCCTGTTAGCATGTAGGTTGGGAGATCCTCCACTCACCCAGGGCATAAAAGAGAGGCATTTCCAGCATTTGATTTGAGAGCTACACAAATGCAAGAGCTCTCCTTCGTTGGTTACCAGTTGTAGCAGCCACCTGGTGCTTGAAACAGTCTGCTGGTGTTGCTGGTGTGCCCCCCATTTTTCTTTCTTAAATGGTGACTCATGATTGTAGAACACATGCATCTGAATAACCTGACGTGCAGGATTCAGATGCATATGCCTGTGCCCCACCTCCAAATCTATCTAATCAGAATTTGGGGAGCAGAATGTAGTTCTATATTAATTTTTAAGTGTCCCAGGAGCCTCTTTTTGCACACAAAGAATATAAAACATATTAGGAGTATTACCACTGTTTTAGGTTAATGATCTTCTGAAAAGGCCCCCATTAAAGTGTATGAATTTCAACTGGAAGCTAAGACTTTGGGGAGTGATTAACATATAGTTATATATATATTTTTTTCCAATAAGAAATAGGGTCCTCTGATGGGGAAGGGCATGGGAAAGACATGTTTTGTTGGGGCTCACTATACATATCCAGAAATCAGAAGAGGTGCAGTTCAAAGGAGGAGACTTCTAGGGTGCTGTTGATCATGGGACTGACCAGGTGAAGGTGGAGGCATAAAAATGAACTTTAGGTCCACAGAGAGAAAATCTTTGCCTGCCAGATTGCCGACGGCCTATTTGTGTGCATTTTTACATACAAGTGCATGTAGACAGTTGTCAAAAGGAAATAGAAAGAAGAGAACGAAGACCAATAACATGAATTAAACCCATGAATAAACTGATATGTACTTTCTATGAATACAGTTTCAATTAGGGGTCATTTATCTGCAGCTGATAAAACAACTCAAATTGGCTTAAATAAAGGCAGTCGTTTTGCTCACATATCTGGGCATCTTAGGAATAAATCTTGCTTTGGACAGAACTGGCTCCAAATCTTGATATCATCAAAGCTCAGTCAGCCTCCATCCTTCGGTTTTGTTTTAGCTTCATTATTGTTTTTTTGGCATCATTCATTTTTTTTAGGCTGTCTATGTGGGGACCTTTGGAAGCTCCATGCTTCCTGCCACCAAGCAGTTCTAGGCTCTAAAAGGGATTTTTGCCCTAGTAGTTTCATGAAAAGCTCTGAAACAGCATTATTAGCCAAACTTACATCTTATGCATGGGGACCATAATTTAGTCAGGGAAATGTAATATTAACTGGCCAGGCCTGGGTTACCTCCTCCTGACTTGGACTGAGGATTTTAGTCTGTCCAGACCACCTGGTTTGAGAAAGTGGTTCACCAAAGAAAGGGTGGAGTGCTCTTACCTTAGAGAGGAGAGATGGATTCTGAGCAGGCAAAAGCCATAGATTTTCACTATATACTCATGTCACTAGGGAGGCAATAGTAAGTGAATTAGCGACCCAGATATTTAGACTTCTTTAGCCAAAACCAATCAGTTATATACATATGTGTTTTATACTCTTATTTGTTCTCATGAGTCAGTAGTAATATATTTGAATATAAATTAAAGAATTAGCTATAGTGGAGCACAGAGGTTTTTAGGACAATAAACTGTGTGATAGAGTAATAGTACATACATCTTAGGTCGATACCTTTGCCAAAATCCATAGAATTATACAACACAAAGAGTGGACCCTATTGTACACTATCAACTTTAGTTAATAATAATGTATCAGTTGGCTCATTTGTTACAACACATGTGCCACCCTAAAGCAAGGTTTTTTTTAACATCTTTATTGGAGTATAATTGCTTTACAATGGTGTGTTAGTTTCTGCTGTATAACAAAGTGAATCAGCTATATGTATACATATATCCCCTCCCTCTTGCACCTCCCTCTCAGATGTTAATAATAGGAGAAGCTGTGAGCAGGGGAGAAAGGATATATGAGAACATGTACTTTCTGCTCAATTTGTTCTAAAAATAAAGTCTATTAATTAAAAATATAAAGTTAGTTCTACTTTTCTGATTGTCTGTCAGTCCTTCTAGAATAAACACTCCATGAGGGCAGGGTGGTTGCCATGAGTGCAGGATGGTATCTTCTTTACACGCTGTATGTCCTCTATATGTCACATTGGAAATGACTATAGTATATAGGCCTGAGAATGCTGATCAGAAACTGGGTCAAAATGTTTGATAATTAAGAATCCTTCTGATTTTAGAAAAGAAATATGGTGCACAAAACATGCCCAGTATTATGTAACATCCCCAGCTGAGTCTGGGTCAGCACTCCATAATCAAACACATTTATAATTCTGTAGCAAAAAAAATATGAATATTCATGCTAAGCTATATATAGCCTCACATCAGCTCAGGTCAGTTTTTGCCTCCAGTTGAGCTGCACAATATTTGCATTTGTTGAAAAGTCATCTTTCTTTTCATACCTGAGGCTTGACATCAAAATCACCCAATTACTTTTTTTTTAATTGAAGTGTAGTTGATTTACAATGCTGTGCCCATCTCTGCTGTACAGCAGTGACTCACTTTTACACATATATATGTTCCTTTTTTTTAATATTCTTTTCCATTACGGTTTATCCCAGGAGATTGGATATAGTGCCCTATGCTATACCGTAGGACCTTGTTGCTTATCCATTCTAAACGTAATAGTTTGTATGTACCAACCCCAAATTCCCAGTTGTTGTTTTTTTTAAGTAGTAATGAATCCATTGCCCCTGAAATGGGTCAGAGTTTGAGGTCAGGGTCAGAGTAGGATGTGTTGACACAGCTCCCCTTGCTGTTCTTTTCCACTCCTACAGAGCATTCCTCCAGCAACATAGAATTTCTCTAAGCAGAGACCACTTTTATCTCCTCATGCTTTCCCACATCCCATCATTTCTAAGCTCTGGCATTACGTACGACTAGGTCCTCATTATGTGTGACATGATGTGTGATAGCAGTGGCATCATTTTGTTAACCAGAGGACAAAGAAAGAGTAGAAGAGTTCACCTCTCGTTTGGATTTTCTTTCACTTTCTGCCTTCAAAACATATACCATCTGTCAGTAGACTTCTCTGTTGCTTGCTGTTTAAAATGCTCATTTGAGGGAGTTAAAATAAGGAAGGTGGGGGATTCCCTGGTGGTGCAGTGGTTAAGAATCCACCTGCCAATGCAGGGGACATGGGTTCGAGCCCTGGTCCAGGAAGATCCCACATGCTGCGGAGCAACTAAGCCCGTGTGCCACAACTACTGAGCCTGCACTCTAGAGCCCGTGAGCCACAACTACGGAGCCCGCATGCCACAACTACTGAAGCACATGTGCCTAGAGCCCGTGCTCTGCAACAAGACAAGCCACCACAATGGGAAGCCCGCGCACCACAACGAAGGGTAGCCCCCGCTGGCCACAACTAGAGAAAGCCCATGCGCAGCAGTGAAGACGCAACGCAGCCAAAAAAAATAAAATAAAGATGTCTTTAAAAAAAATAAATAAGGAAGGTGGAAGCAAGAACGGACGAAAAAAATGTGTTATCCTTTAAGTAGGAATGTCTGTCTCCTCTAGTATCTGTTTTGCCTCTGCTCCATTCAACTGAACAACCAGATAGAACCAAATGGAATAATTATTCAATAAAAATGCTGTGTGTAGGCTAATTTCACACATAAGCCCTTGTGTGGGGCCTTCGAACATCCCCTGCTATTTATTTTATAAGGACGAACAACAGTAAATCGTATTTGTAATGATCGTTTGACAGCTGTCCAGTCATTTCTATGATCAGTGGATTCAATTTTATTCAATTTTAAAGGAATTCTTACACTCGGGAAAATCACTGTTACAGTATTTCATTTGTTTCTGAATTTCCTTAGGTTATTGCCCATACGTTTTGTGAGTAATTTGGATCCACGGAGATGCTGCTGACCTTAGTTTTTTATCCAAAATGAATTTCCATGATCATTAGAAAAGCTGGAGGAGAAGGCTCACAGCCAGCTAGATACAGTGGGCCCTGTGTGTGCCCTTCTTGGAACATTTGGTTCTCCCCATTGGGCTTCCCCCTTGAAAAAGCGAAATATGACCATGACACTGGAGCACACCTAACAAACCAGCTTAGCGGGACTACCCGTTCCTTGTCCCCCGTGGCATGGCTTTGCTCTGCAATCCAATAAGGCAGCGTTGTTCTCCCTGATTACACACACAGACACACTCACACACCCGTGAACACACACACACGCACAAACACACACAGCATTTACTCTGTGGATTGATCAAGGGCTCTGCAGGATGCAGAGTAAAAGACACAACACAGCAAAGCCTTTGTGGTTCGTGTCAGGATGCTTCTGTGTGTGCCAAATGCAACAGTCCACCTGCCCTCCAGATAAAATTCTCATCTAAACCCATGGGCTCATGTTCTGAGCTTATATTTCAAGCCCTTGTTGTTCTGCATTAGGTCTCCTAGAGTTGGCTTCCCGAAATGAGATGGTTGCCATTTCTGCCGAAGACCAGGTGTTTAATCAAACAACCTATTTGATGTTGTAGGAAAATTGACTGTATATCATAGTCCTAGATTCTTGGCTGCTATGGCAGTACTTTCAACCTGCCATGAGGATGAAGGGTCTAAACAACCCTCAGGTGTGACGCCTGGGAACTCCACAGCAATTACAAGTAGAATTGAATCCGGTATTTTTAGTTTTCTAGGATGAAATCATAGTACTGCATTTTTGTCCTTTCCCAGCAGAGTTGTGTCACTGAGTTTGCAACAGATGAAAAATATTTCCAGCGGAAGAGAAGCACATTGACCAAAGGGCTGTGCTTGCAAAACACGACCTTTTACCCCATCCCACATGGTAGCTACGGAGTAGTCTAGCATACGGAACAAAACTCTGCAGGGTTGTTTTTCTTCATTGGTGTCCTTAATTGGTCTAGGGCTGGAAGTTATCTATGCTCAATTCGTAATTGAAAGTACCAGTTTTCCAGCTGCAGAATGCACAGTAATGAACAGAGGTGCTGGGTCGGTCTGGCAGGAGCTCAGAAATCTGCCTTTTATCAAGCACCCCCAGGTAAGGGGGTATTGGTGCATGAGGTTACTAGACCACACTTTGAAGAATAATTATTTTGGAGATAGCTTGACTATTTTTTTTTATTAAGTTATCTTCTATGAAGTATTTACCCTGAATTCATCCCTGCTGTCTAATATGGCTCAGCCGCTTAATGACTTTCCTTCCCATCTCAGTTACCTTTTAGGACTGTTCACAGATCCCTGTTTAAAAAAAAAAATCTATATTTAGCAGCAGTGGCTTTTTCTAAGCTCTACCTCCCCTCTCACTTGCTCCTTTATGCATGTTATCTTTTGCTGACCTTTCACTTGGAATCCAGAGTTTGCTCTACTCTTATTCCCTGGGACCTGATACTCAGGCCTCTGTCTTGCTTCCCTGAGTCTACTATCACCTGAGATTCAGTCTTATTTCTCTGGTCAGTCACAGAAAAGTTTATGCTGGCCCTATCCATTCTAATTCCTTAGCCCAGTCTGGCTTCTGGTAGCCTAACTGAGCAGCATCCTGCTTGCCTGGGACAGAACTTTGGGGACATGCAGAAATGGGCCAAATTAATTCAAAGAATAAAATAGAGGGTGAAATCAATGATGTCCCAAAGCTGCAGATAGAATGTGATATCTAGCTATCACTTATTTTATCTGCAGCTTCGGGACATCCGTGATTTCACTCACATCTAGTGGTAGAATGTGTTTTTATTACTGTTTTTCTTAGAGTATTATTTTATTCTTAGGTGAAAATCATTTTTCTTTCTATTACAGATGCAGTACAGTTTTAGTCTGTGATCTGGGAAAATACATTTAGGAATAAATAATCTTTTCTAATCTAAAATTCTGTGATTCTCTGCATCTCTTTCAATAATCTAAAATTTTGAAGAGTAGCCCTGGCACTACATTTTATTTCTGGGCTGCTTGCAGGAGGATACAGGAAGAAGTTGGCTGACAAACATTGGTTTTATCTCTCCCCAGAATAGATTCTAAAAAGAGAAGAATCAGATGGGAAAAGGAGTTTGAGAATTGCTGGTTGAGAGCAATGTTTTTCAGTAACTTTAAAAATTTAAATTAAAAGTTATTTAATTTAACTTTTAAATTTAATATTTAAATTAAATTTATTTGAATCAATATTTGAGCAAAAGGGGAGAAAGGTTTAGAGTAGCCTGATCTTTAACCTAAATAAGTTTCTGGTCATGAAATCTCTACTCTTTTCTGAAGATCCAAACATTCCCCACTCTTCATTGAAGCATGAAAGCAGGGTTTCTTTAACATAGATCTTCTCTCTTCTCTTTTAAGCTTATCCCTGAATAAAAATTGGAGAGTTTCTGTGGGATAGAGTTTAGGGATCATGGGTGGTGGGGCTAGAGGTAACCTAGCGACCGATTGGCAGTTAGATGTCAAGGAGGGGAGAACCCAGAAAATCAGGATGTACCAGTATCGGCATTTGCACTAAATCCCCCAAGCTGGGGCTGAGATCAGTGGTCTGGAATCTATGAGATTATATCTGCGTTTCTGACTACCTGGCTGCTTCCCCCATCCTTCTTCTTAACCATGATTTTTGAGACTTCCCGGAAGCATGAAAGATCCTTGCCTTCTCCTTTCCTGAGAGATCCCTAAAAACAATGTGAGCCCATTCCGCTAACTTCTCCAAGGCAGGGGAGCACCACCGTGACTTTTCACCCTATTGGTAATCCCAAAGTAAAAACATCAATCTGAACAGCCTGTCATTTAAAGAAGATGAGATTCATTACATATAAATAAAGGGTGGTTATAGCAGGAATGTTGTGTGTATCAAGTGAAGATAAGATTTTACTACAGGGAAGTGGACTAGTGGGTTTCCCTGAGGATACCTCTTCAATGGGGTGCAGCCCTGGGGGTTCTCACAATTAGCTTCTTGAGTTGAACTATGATTGTTCTAAGGGTTATTTTATACAGCTTTAGTCCCAGAGTTTGACAAGTCCATCCATTTTCTTTTTTTTTTTTTTTTGCGGTATGCGGGCCTCTCACTGTTGTGGCCTCTCCCGCTGCGGAGCACAGGCTCCGGACGCGCAGGCCCAGCGGCCATGGCTCACGGGCCCAGCCGCTCCGCGGCATATGGGATCCTCCCAGACCGGGGCACGAACCCGTATCCCCTGCATCGGCAGGCGGACTCTCAACCACTGCGCCACCAGGGAGGCCCCATCCATTTTCTTTGTGTGGGTCAGTTTTATAGTTTTCTGTTCCTGGCTTCTTATCTCTCAACTATTAGTCCAAACATGTGCTAAAATTCCTTCTCTAAATGTTTTCAAACAAGAATTTGTTGGTTAAACTTTCCTTAAGAGAGAAAGGCTAAGGGTGGGTCTAAAGCCAGTGTTGGTTGGTGTTCTGCTCTTAGGAAATGGAGAGCTCGGATCAGAAGGGTCTGTGTTAGTACTTCTCAAATTTCAGTGTACAAAAGAATCCCTCAGAGAACCAGGTTAAAAGGCAGATTCATGGACCCCAGATTTTTCTGGTTTAGTCAGTCTGGACTGGGGTTTAAAAAAATAAGCATGCCGTAATTACAATGCAGGTGGTCCACAGACCAACACTGAGGTGTATTGGCTTATTAATCCTTTCCTCTGTTGCTTTCTGAGATGCTCCTTTACCTCACAGGCTGAAAAATCACGGCCACTCCACTAGTTGCATAGGACAACTTACTGTGATAAAGGAAAGGGTGAAGTTAATCTTCTCAGCTTTGAAAATAGCAAATGCAAAGTTTTTTGTGTATACCTTCAAGCCACTTGAAAGTCACTTTGTGGCTCCTACACACGGATAGAACAAACTTAGTGGTGCCTTGCTCCATGTTGCATTTGAGAATGTCAGTCTCAGGGCTGTTTAACCCAGGCACCTCAAGGTTTGGAGGAAATAAAGCAACTCTTTAACTCATTTTTCTTAAAATATTGGTAACCCTGGTCTTAAAGGTATTAAAGTTAGGATATCTGTTTTCTACACCTGGATAGCAACTTTCTAAAATCTCTCCCTCCATCTTTGTGAAACCAAATAGTTCATGCTTGAAAGGCTGTGGATTTCCTTAGATGAGAACTGAAATGCTGGTCCCTTTATGCTAATGTTAATTTCTAGGCAGTGAGCTTGGTTAACCAAGAGAAAATAAAAACTTCAGATGAAATGTGTCATTTATAGCAAATGCAAAGCATCATTATTATCAATTCTTGTTACAAAATACACAGAAAAAATATCCTTTTTGTTATTTAAATATGGCATGGATACATTGAGAAATAGTACAGATGTTAATCCAAAGTCTCTCAGCTGCATCCTGGATAATCATTATTATGTTTTATTCTTATTTGGAATTACTAGTAACAGACTGTGTATTTCTGTATGAAATTCAAATCAGGGAACACCAATGAACTGCAATGATTGATATTATATATATATACACACACATAATTTTGGAATTGAAACAACAAAAGAAATATATTTCTCTCTTAAAGAAAAATCTACCAAACTTGCTGCTGTGTTAGTGATCTTGATGAGTATTGTTTGTCACTTAACTAAATATGCTAAAAATTCACCTAATTCTTCAAGATTGAATTGAGCTAACTGTTGACCAGTATCTAAATTTGTTTTGAAAATAACTGTCATTGAAAATCTGAAATGTAAATACACAGGTTTTGAAATATCTAGCTTTAAACGACCAGTGTTTAAAAAAAAATACTTTTGTGTACTTTTACTCCGTGCTTTTATTCTGTGTTCTTTGGTAAATACTGTTTTCTTTGTTTAACTCTCTCATTAGCCTGAGATTGTATACATGGACTGAGGAGAGAGGGTGGTGGTGGTAATATAATTCATGACATCTTTGAATGCAAATATCATGTGTATGTGCATGTGCGTTTATGGGAAAGTTTTCATGGCTTCTTCTTCACCCGTAACCAATGTAGAACCACTGAGTGAGTCCAACGCTGTTATTTTATAGATGAGAAAATTGGGGCATAGAGAGACTAGGTGGTTCTCCATAGGTCATGGAGTTAGTAGCTGACACAAGGCATTGAACCTCAGTTCCTAGTCTTTCTGAACCCATATCCTGCTTATTCTCTCAACAAGGTCATTGGCTGTCCCCATTCCTCTAAAATTCTGTTTGATTTTCTTGTGTCCTTAATTTTTCTTCTATCCCAACCTCAACATGCGGAGTTTTTAAAGCCCGGATTAAAAACCTTAAAAGAAATGACTTTAACATGTTTCACCTAGATCCCCAAATCGGCTTTCTTCTTTTTCCTCAGTCCTGATTCACCTGAATGAGTTCAGTCTCATCCTATCACCTATCAACAGAAAGCTGGTTATGAAGGTTTTCCAGGATAGCAGTTAAAATTCACAGCCATCAAAATAATCACATATAAGGGGAAAATGGATTGTCAGCTCCAGGGCGCTACTCAGTATCACTTTACATCATAGACCCTGGCCCTCTGTCTCAAAATTTGTTAGGCAGTGCCTAAATCAGCTGACTGAATACATTAAAAAGTGAAAAAATACCTCAGATAGAAAAAATCCTTATTGACCATCTTTGATGTATAAGCTACTGTAGTTAGTACTACAAGACATGCAAAAATGGGTAAGATACAGTCATGCTCTCGAGCTTACAGTCCAAAGAAGGGGAAAGAAAGGTACAAATGCATTTAGTAGAAAAAGATGTGTCCACAGAGAAATATGGATATAATTTGTGAATCATGTGGTTAAAGGAAGACCTGAGGGTCTAGAAAAGCCTTCTAGGATAAAAGGGACTAGACTGTAAAGAATGAAAACCACCTTCATGATATGGGTGGTCAGGTGCCTTTTGACCAATATTTATTATGTGTTTACTATAGAAGCATATGTACTCTACACTGCTACTTCAAATCTAGTTTGTGGATTATTCCATTCTTTGAGCTTTGTTGCTGCTCCATGACAAAATAAGTTTTATGCATTTACTTTCTGTTACTGAGAGAAAGAATTTAGAAACTCATACCTCTTTGAACTTGGTATAGACCAGTCTGGGTTTTACTGAACTCATGTGCTTAGTCAGTCGCAGCTGTGTGATACTTGCACAAGTATCCATCTATGGGTCCATAACAGGTTGAAAAAAAACAAACTGTTAATTTACCACACATAATTTGAGAATCATGAACTCTAGGTTATTCTTTATTTACCTACATATCCAATTTAAGAAAGTTTTGTACATATTTTAGCAGTACACTGCTGCTTCTCCTTATTAATGTATTTACGAAATCATCATTGCTTGCTTCCAACTATAGTATCCCATTACAGAGCAGAGACATTCTAACTTTGTGACATTAGACAGTCTTCCAGGATGACAGCAGCATAAAAGGCCAGGCTAAAGACCGGTGGAACAATAAGAAGTGGAGGAGAGAAAAGGGAATGCCAAGCCGTTCAGTGTCTGGAAGTTGTTGGTAAAAATAAGTCATCAATATGAAATAGGAGAGTCCATATCTCCACTTCATAATTCCAAAGATTATTCTTCAGTGGGAAATTTCATCCAGAGGCTGGAACGAATCTGTTGTGTATTTTTTTTGTTAGTTTACCTCTTTTATTTTCATTTTGTTGTTATTTCCTGTCATTGTCCCTATTTGGAAGATGTTCATTTTTGGACATTTTCTCTTCTTATTTCAGATGACTACACACTGCATGGCCCAATTTTCATTCAAGAACCAAGTCATGTAATGTTCCCTTTGGACTCTGAGGAGAAAAAAGTGAAGCTCAGTTGTGAAGTTAAAGGGAATCCAAAACCTCATATCAGGTTTGTTGACTTAAAAGCATGTGTTCTCATACATATACTTTCTATTATTAAACAACAAATATTTATGGAATGCTGATTACATAAAGAGCTTTTAGATCGGCATCACTGGATATCCTGAGATGCTAAAGAGATGCTCGTGTTCATGAAAAGTTTAGTACCCAGCTTCTGTTTCTGGCAGTACCAGGAATTAAATATCCTGATTGACTATCTCACTGAAAGCCTTAACATTACTTAATGACATATTTTTTTTAAATACCTTTTTAAAAATGCATCAATAAACTGGTAGGAAAGAAAGAAATATTTAGTAAGTGGGTTTTGAACCCAGGGAAGAAAAGTGAACACTGAAAGCAGTTTTCACCTTGAAGAACTATGTGAACTGCAGCTTTGGATTTTGCAGTTTCACAGGGGACTAGGGTCACAAGACAAAGCCTAGACTCAACCAGAAGGAGAGTCTAACATGAGAACACCTTCCAGAATAGACCTGGGACCCAAGGGCTACATTCTTACCGTGAATGTAATAAGAAGTAACCTTGCCTCCCAAAGGACTGAAAAGCAAAAGTAATTGCCTGTTTCAAACCTTGGTGTTAAGTGGTTTTAATAACAGATGAGACGCAGCTGAAAGGAGAATTAGTAAAGTGCAAGATATATATGAAGAAATCGTCTAAAAGCAGCAGAAATGGATAAAGAGGTGTTCCTCTTTATCCAAATATGAGAGAGAGAGAGAAAAAAGAGATTAAGAGAAAACGTTTACACATATCTAATCAGTTCCATAAGGAAAGGAAAAAAAAAATGAGGCAGAGGCAATATTTAAAGAGAAGGCTAAGAATTTCCCAAAGGTAATTAAACATTCAAAGCTACAGACTAAGTAAGCCCAGTGAATTTCAAGCAGTGCAAATAAAAATAAAGCCCTGTCTAGAATTATCATGGAGAAACAGCAAAACACCAATCTTAAGACATGATCATAAAAATAGGCCAAAGTTGTAATACAGCTAACCTTCAAAGAGATGACAAACCAACAGCTGACTTCTCAATAGCAACAAAAAAATCAAGACAGAAGACAGAATCTTCAATATGCTGAGAGAAATTAGCTGTCAAGTTTTTGTATAGCAGAAGTACTTTTTAAAAAGGAGAAGAAAGTAAATGTGTTTTCAGACAGACAGAAACTGAAGTTTGACTCCATCAGATCCTTACTAAAGAAAATGCTGAAAGATATACTTTAAGCAGAATAAAAATGATCCCGGGTATACTGTCTTAGATATAAGAAGGAATGATAAGTAACACAAATGGTAAAGGTTAATATTTCCATATAAAAATCAATTGCACTGGGCTTCCCTGGTGGCGCAGTGGTTGAGAGTCCGCCTGCCGATGCAGGGGACACGGGTTCGTGCCCCGGTCTCGGAAGATCCCACATGCCGCAGAGCGGCTTGGCCCATGAGCCATGACCATTGAGCCTGCGTGTCCGGAGCCTGTGCTCCGCAACGGGAGAGGCCACAACAGTGAGAGGCCCACATACCGCAAAAAAAAAAAAAAAAAAAAAAGAAAAAATCAATTGCACTAAACAATAAAAATAATAAAAACAATACTGTATTGTGAAGATTAAAAAAGAAAAGTTAAAAGTCCTGATAATATTAGAAATAAATTGAGAAGATATATACTGCACAGTGGATCATCCATGTGGTTAAAAAAAAAATGAAATAAAGTTGTATCCCTACCTCACAGGGTACACAAAGATCAAATCCAAGTGAACAGAAGACCAACATGGGAAATTTACAAAACTTTTAAAAGGAAATAGGCATACATATTTATGACTTTGGAGGGAAGAAAAAACTTTTCAATAATGACAAAAAGCACAAATCATAGAAGAAAATATTTAACTTCACTAAAATTAAGAATTTCTGTTTAGCAGAATATACTGGGATGGGTAAAATTATAAGTTTCCAACTGGGACAAGATATGTTTAATACGTATTACTTGCAAAGGATTAATATGTAAACTATTTAAAGAATTTCCACAAATCAAAAAGTGAAAAACAAGTAACCTAATAAAAACATTTCCAAAAGACTTGATCAGACACTTCTTAGAAAAGAATATCAAATATCCATTAATCATATAAAGAGATTATCAGTGTATATTAAAATATACAAATTAAAACTAAAACGACACACTCTTTCAAACCCACCAAATTGACAGAAATTTAGAAGAGCAAATTTAACATAATATAAATAATATACATAAATATAACCTGGCATATTCATACATGGTAACCCCATGCAACAGTGAAAATGAATGAATTATAGCTACAAAAACATGATGGATCACAGGAACGTAACTTTGAGTAAACAAAGCAAGTCATAGAAGAATGCAAAGTTTATAATCCCGTATTTACTAAGTTCAAAGGCAGGTAAGATGGAGTAGTTGTTTAAGGATACTAACATACATGATAAAATCATAAATTCAAAGGAATGAAAAAGCCAAAATTCAAGATTATAATTAACCATTGAGATAAAAGTGATTGGAAACAAAATGGAAATAGGAGACTTCAAGAGTAATAATATTCCTTTTCTTAAACACAGATACTTATTGTCTTGAGATTCTTTATATAATTTACATACATCTTATAAATATTATTTTACCTCTATTCAGATTTAATGATGAAAACCTTAAGCTAATAACCAATATGTAGTAGTATGTAAAAACCAAAAGAGTATATGGCACATGTGTCATAGTTTAGGGGAGGAGGAAATTGGAGTCGCCCGGGGGGCACAGAAGTGGAATTTGAACTGAGGTAGGTATTGATAGTTTTCAAATTGGCAGAGGACAAGGGACATCCCATACAGGATGGTGGTATTAACGTAGTGGAAATTGTTTTAGAGTTTAGTTTGTGTGCCCATTCATTCATCAAACATACCTTTATTCATCAGACCACCCCAGTGTTTTTCAAACTGTGAATTCCAGGGTCCAAGGAGTTGACTCAGGAATTACCTGGGGTGAGTTATTATGGAGTTTCTAACCAAGATTCCATCATGGTATCTCTGCTTTGAACTAGGGTATATATTAGTATTCTGAAAAATACATCCTCTAGGAAAGCTGTTTAAACCACTGCATTAAAGCAGCTGCACTGTTCATGTCCAAGTTCTAGGGCATTCTGGAGGAAAGAAAGTCTGCTTCAGGATAGAGAGGGAAGGTATCAGAGAAAGTTTCACAGAAAAGGAGATATTTAAGTGAATTTGGAGGGCTAAAGACCTTTTGTCATAGGGATAAAAAAAGGAAGTACATTCCAGAAAGAAAAAAAAAAAAACTCTCTAATGGACCATATAATTAGGGTGAACATGTAATTTATCATCCAAACCAGCACACTTCTGAGAGCAAAAGGCCACTGTTAATAATTATTCCAGGAGGACAGGTGTAAACCCAGCAACGTCCTGGATAAATCAGAATATGTAGTTATTCTCCCTATAATATGTTGAATTCAAGGCTAAATCAAACATTTTTAAATGCTTTACGTAGTAAAATAAATAAATAAATGCAAGAGGCAAAGGTGCCTACATACATAAATGATGAGTTAAATGGCCCCAGTTTTTAGTACATCGCCAAGTATAAGTTCAGATGTTAGCCATAAATGAGAACAAATTTTGCAGCAGAATTTGGCAGGTTGCTGCTTTGTTTTTCCCCAAACTCTGACCTTTAATTAACATTGCTTTTGTAACAGTGTGTTTCTAGATATAGGGGCTTGCTTTGTTGTTTAAAACAAGCAGAGGAACAGAAACCTATTATGTCTTTAAAGATTGCCAGGAAAAGCTGAGAAGAAAACTTTTAATCAAATGCACTAGCAGTTGGTTGCAGTGTACTTCACTTTCCTTTATACTTTTGGTAGTTTCTCTGTGATGAAATAGCTGATTGGTACCTGGGAGCTAAAAACTCCCTTTTGTAGAAGGAAAGAAAAACAGAAAGAATGGAGAGATCAGGTATTTTCAAACATCTTTCTGGCTGAACTTTTTCAGTCTTCAGGCTGACTTTGAGGGGAGGAACCCCTAGGAGAAATTCAAGGTGAGTTCTTCATGGGGATCTTCGCCATTAGGTTTTCCCTCAGATGCCCCGACTGACCTCTCTTCTTTGTGTTTATTCCCTGAATGGAGCCTTCTCTTTTCATTGTTTCCTGCCCCTCAGTTTTGAAAGGATTGACCCAGACCCAGAAAAACTTAAGAAGTTTTGACTTGTGCCCACTTTACTTGTATTAAAGTTCCTGAAGGACATGTGACATTACTTATGGCTGTCAGCCTCCATTTCCCGACGGAAAGAATGGTCAAGTACTTGGTGGAAATACTTTTGCTGTGAAGTTTGTATTCAGCTTGGTTTGCAGACAACAAATTTCAAGTCAGAAAGGTCCTGCCCCTTCTTCAGTGCCAAGCTGAAACAGTGAACAAAGAGAGAGGGTTTGTTACAACACATCCCATAGACAGCTTCCCAGCAAGGTCTGAAAAATGGTACCTTACAGAGCTTCACAGTATCAGTGTTTGGTCATGCACAACCTCACTCTCTGGAGAGAATGAGGTTGTGATTCCCTGAATAATTCAGAAATCAGCTTACAAGACTCACCCATGTCCTGGCCCTTGGGAAAATCTCTTTGTGTCAAATGAGCATCGCCTCTATATTACCAGTTCTTAAAAGACTCTTCAAACATTGAAAATGAATTGTGAATGTTTTCAAGACTGTCCAGGAATTGTGAATGTTTTCAAGACTGTTTCAGTATGGAATAAAGAACTTAATGCAGTGCACATTCAGTTGGAATGAACAGTGACTGCATCGCAATAAAACTTGGTATAGTGCTGTGTAATGGAGACTCAACTGCGTTTCACAACAAGCACCTTATTTTCTAAATATTCCGTTTTCCTTTGCTATTTGTATGTAAAAACGGGTAATAAAGTAGATTAATGGAATTTCTGCAGAGCATTCTGGTTGAGATGATGAGTGTAGACAAACCTGCAGAAGTGTACTCATTATCTCTACGAAGACTTTTCTAAAAAGGCTCACGTGATCCCATTCCTAAATTCCACTCTCTGCAGCTCACATTAGATTGCAATTTCCGCTTTGAGTTCTTATACTTGTCATATTAAATTGCTCGACTCTCATTTGAAGTGAGAGTTATGACAGAGATGTGACCAGCTGACTCAAAAAAATGTCTAGGGCAGGCAGTCAGCCCTGGAGATTCATGAGCATATAGACCTGCTGGGATGTAACCCAGTCGTTCTCTTTTTATTGCTTATTACTTTATTGTCTGTGTCAGAACACAGAGAGAATTACTGTCAAGCTTAAGAACAATGTCAGTTTCTAATACCCATCTTCTTATAAAAAAACACATAAAGAGCTATGTCCCATTTCCTGATCTGGCCCACCTTTCCCACGCCTCATGTTTCCATATTTTCACCTTTCAAAGACATAGATGTGAACAAACGTACACTGCTGTGCTGTGGTGGGCTAGGATGCTTCTTAAATTGTGTATGCTCAAAGCTAAAATATCCAGCCAAGAAGTAAAATATTAAGTGAAATACCACAAGTCTTTATTGAGCACACTGAGTGTCAAGTTCTAGGTTACTAAAGGAAGACTACGAGAGTGGTATAGGCAAATTATCTAACGTGAAGGCAGAATTCCTACCTAAACAAGTAAGGAGAATTCTGTAGGAGTTTGGGGGAAGCTTTGATTTATCCTGACTAGGAATATTGAGGAAGACTTCATTAGAAGAGGTGTAGTTGAAGATTGACTTTGAAGTGTAAGAGACGTCTTGGTGGAAAGAAAGCACTCATTCTTTAAATATGTTTCTGATGATACCCAGTGTCCAAAATCTTGAAACTAACTGGCCTTCATTTTTTTCATTTAAATCCTTTTGCGTTATGCATACCAGCCCTAGTACCCCAGAATGTTATAAGAGGAAACACAATGAGTACGTATATTCACGCACACATTTAAATAGTGTTTTTTTACCGTTTGAAGGAAGTAAGATCACTATTTCTCATTCTTTATGCCTGTTATTGCTTCCAATCAATTTCCTTTATGGTCTAGTGTTGCCTTATTTTTGGCCTCCCAGTGTGAACGCTACTAGGAGACGGTTGATAATTCAGATACTCCGACTATGCTATATTCATTACCTGATACTTTATGTAGGATTGTGGGGAAGGAAGAGAAAAAAAGATAATCATTGTTTTGTATTAGTTCAAAAGTTTGTACGTATTAAAACAACTTACTGAAATGCAGTTTGGTTAAAATAAAGTCTCTCTGGAATGTTATTGGCTGTTTAAAAAAAAAAAAAAAGGAGATCTTGTTACTAAAGCTTTTCTGTTTAAATGTGTGAGTCCCACTAAAACTAATTTATTGGGCCAGGCCCTATACTCAGATACATAGATGATCCAAGTAAACAAACAGAAAAGCAAGAAAACCCTCTTTGTGTCTGTTACCTAATGGCCTGATCTACAGTTTATTGGGCTGGTTGATTGATGTTTGAGTGCTGGTAGCTAAGGAGATCTTCAAAGTGATCCCTGGTGAAGGCTAGTTTCGTTCCTAAGTTAACTCTAGATCAATGGAATTCCTCTGCTTTGTAGTCAGCCATTTCAGTCATATTAAGGACCAAATCAAAGCAACTCTGCAATTTCATCAAATACTCAGCAATCTACTGGAAAATGGTGTATTCTGTCATCTGTATAGACCCATTTAAAGAATGACGGCAAACCAGAAAAAGGACTTTTACTGAGGAGTGCTGTTTGAAGAAAGTTGAACAAGATGCTATGGGAAATTTCCAAAAAAAAAAGGGAAGTGTCTGTAGCATTGTAAGTAGTCACAAAAACAAGTGTTAAAAGTTTAGTATCTTGTTTACTTTAAAAGGACGTGCTCTTTTAAAGCACATCTATGGATCTATGTTGACACCATTGCTGGGTAGAGCTTTTCTAATTTTTTTTTTTTTACCATGGTTAAAAAACAGTCACAGATGATATTTCATGTGATTCATAGTTTTTATATATTTTAGACAACTCAGAATTATTGATTAATATTACAAGGCTTTATCTACTGGCATTTTTATACTATAGGTGGAAGTTAAATGGAACAGATGTTGACATTGGTATGGATTTCCGCTACAGTGTTGTTGAAGGCAGCTTGTTGATCAGTAACCCCAATAAAACCCAAGATGCTGGAACGTACCAGTGCAGAGCAACAAACTCATTTGGAACAATTGTTAGCAGAGAAGCAAAGCTTCAGTTTGCTTGTAAGTAGCAATTATATCCTGCTGCAAATGTGACTTTGAGTTTTTGTGCCTTGTACCAATCAGCCTTTAAAACAGCTTATCTTAAAAAACCAAACAGATTTTACTTTGTCATGTTGATCTTCTTTACCCTTTTTTCATATTTGCAAAATATCTTTCATTGTAGGGTAAACTGTAAATCTGAATGGGAAGATGTATTCTTCTACTTTTGTAAGGGTTGAGATAGTTTGACTGTATGATAATTTGGTTATATGATGCTCTATACACATAAATTCACATACACTCAAATTTATACACATGTAAGTTTACATGTACAACAAATTACACGCACATACACACACACACATTTTAAAGAGAGTATGTATAAGCAAGCAGTTGAATTGCCAGTAAGTTAATAGTCAATGTGACAAGCGATTTAGCCATAAAGCTCACAGTTGGAAAAGAAAAAAGCTTGGTAGTCTCTTAATCCTATAATTCTCTAATACTTTTTCTTATTTGAAGGAAAAGGAAAATTTTAAAAGCAACTACAAAAAACAAAAAGTAGAGGCAATCAAAGCTTTACCTTTCATATTTCTGGTTTAGAACATTTAAAAAACAAATTGCCGTCTTTTAAGACTACCAGCTCATGAAAGTTCATGAGCATGTGAAGGATAGTAGAATTTAGAAATAGCAAGTTGAAAATAAAATCCACAGGCAAGAGCAGTGAGTACACATTTGAGTATAGACACCTTGAAGGATTGATGTTCAGCTGTATTTTTAAGGGTTTATGTATTTGCCTATGATTATATATTTCCTCGTGTAAAATACCAACTCATATAGCAGTGCATGAATGTCGAAGCTTTCTTAATTACAAAGTCTGTTGGCAGTAACACTGTAGGATATTCTCATTAACAAAATCCTCTCCAGAAACTCAATATCAAATATACCTAATATTCAGTACTTAATTTCTTATTGCTGTTTGGTGGCATTTTTATTAGTTGAGAAATGAATTTTCTAGGTATTAGGTATATATGGGATACCAGGCTTATTTTCTTTGTGAATGTCTTCTGCAGTAGTCTTCCAAATAATCTAAGGTGAGCAGAAAAATAGGAGGACATGTCTGATTGAGTGCTACACAACCAAAGTGTTTATTTCTTTTGGTTTAACACAAATGTGGTATCTATATTTTTAACAAATAGATTTTGTTGGATTCATTTTAGAAAATAATCATAGACTCTCAGAGTAGGGAAATCTCTGTATTCAATTACTCTTGTACTTCATCGATTTTTGGATTTCACAGCGTAGGAAATTTTTTAAAAAACAGTAACAATAACAGGAACAGAAAAGAGATTAACATAGCATTAACAACCTTTTGCTTTTCTAATTTATGACATTTCAAAAACAAATTACTAACTCTTAAGGCTCTCCTTTTGTAGAAGTCCAGGCATTTCTACTACTAAAAATATTGGAAAGATAGAATCTCATATGCAGGGATAGTCATTTAAATAGAAGAGTTTAGCCAAAGTAAAAGCTATACCACTCGTTTTGTGGTTGAGGTGCCTGAGTTCGGAATCCACCCTGCTTATCCCACTTCCTGCGCCTAACATCCTGCCACCCTCAGAATCGTCAGCTGATAAGCATTCAGCTTGAAAAATTCTGAAGATAGAGAGCTCACCTTTTCATCACAAGGCATCCTGACCCGTGATTGCTGTAGTTATTCAAAAGCACAAAAACAAGCGCAATATCTCTTCCTTAAAATTGGGCTAAATTGGGCTATCACCTTCACTCCCAGTGCTTACTCTATGATTCTGGTTAGGTTCAGACACGTGAAAATATGTTCATGTCCCTTGTCGCATAATTCTTTTCTTCTCCAGGTACTCAATCCACAACCATCTTCTTCACAACACAATTTTATTCAATTATCTATTAAACTGTGACCCTATAGAAATGTATGTACCCAACTCTATGCGTGTGCCTTGACCTTGCAGAGGACAGAGGGAACAGTAGTATCCCACGATGTGAGCTTCTCTTTTGATGAATAGGGCTGACATTGATATTCACTTTTTTTTAAAACCCCAGTCTCATATTTCAACTTTTTTCATATAAAATTAGAGGATTGATTTTTCATGAATAGCTATTAATCCAGAGCTACCCAATTGTATTATTTTATTACCTAAATCCAGAATTTTATATTTACTCCTATTAAATTCACCTTCTGAGTTGTGACCCTTTGTTCCATCGCAGTTGAAATTGTTTTAAATCTTTTTTTAAAATCTGACATTGATTATCCTTTTACTTCAGTGTCAGAGAAAATGTGATAAGCGTGTGTCCATTCAAATAATTGATACAAAATGTTGACCGGGACAGGGCAGCCTGCCAGTAGAGAATGTCCAATAAAATGAGATTAAATTTATAAATCAATATCCTTCACCTACTCGTGTTCAATTAGCTACAAATTTACCCATACATACTCTACTTGAACCTCCTACTTGTTCTTAGAGTAATGAGAATCTTTGCCAAATGCCTTGCTGAAATCAAGATGTACAGTTTCTGCAACATCCACTTGTACCTGGTCTCTGTGAATCTTGTCTAGATCTTCCTTAACCATTTATCATAAAATAGCCAGAGTAATCTTTTAAACATGTAAATGAGATCATTCTACTTTGCCACTTTATGCCTTCTACTGCACTTAGACTAAATCTCAAATTCATTACCATGGTCTTGTTTTCATTTCTCAAAAATGACAAACTATCTTTTGCACCAGTCCTTGATACTTTCACTCCCTCTGCCTTATTTGCTTTTCTCCTGATCTTTCACATGCTCACTTCCTATGATCCTTAGTTCTCAATTTAGGTGTGACCTCCTAAGAGAAAATTTTCATATCACCATGTCTAACCTAAGAAGCAGTTCCTTCCATTTCTTCTCCTGTCTTCTGCCTGCCTTTTGGTTGCCCTCTACTTTTCTACATAACAACCTCATTTTCAATCATTAGGACTCACTATGATCTGGAATGATTTTGTGTATTCCTTTTTTCTCATTATTTGACTTCTATGATAGAATCTAAGTTCTAAGAGAGGTGAGACTATCTTGTCCATCCTGATATCTCCAGAGTCTAGAATAATTTATATGTAGGAGTAAACAAATTGCTTTATTTATTGCCTATTCAGTGACACAACAAAGAAAATATATGTATAAAGTTATTTTGGGGGAGGGTGTTTTTTTTTTGGTAAACCCGCACCCTTTCTATTCTAGTCATTTTCCAGAGTCTAGCATTTTGATCGTTAACATATAGTTTCTAGACCTTTCTTTTCTATCCTTTTTAAATTAAAAAAAAATGAAAAGACATTGCCTCTATTCAAAAATCATCTTTAATAGGTTAGAATAAAATATTTTTCTTCAGTGATGTAAGGTGGAGCATAACAATGACATCTTTTAAATGTTACTGAGTAATTGCTTTCTCCCAAGCATTTTCATAATCACTGAGGGAAAAAAAATGTTGCCTTTTGACCATACTTACTGCACTATAATGCGCAAGTAAGAATATTTCTTCATTTTTAATCATATGATTTTATGGCTGAAACGGACCTTAAAGGTTTCCTGGCCTGTATCTTTAAAAAAAAAAATTAAATTGAAGATTGAAGTAACTAAATTACTTGTTATTTACACAATGAATAAGTGAGAACCAAGGAATGGCAGCTTCAGCTCCTAATCCAGCATACCTTGATTTATGTCTACGTTAGACTCACTTTGATTTATAAGAAAAAAAATCCCTTCATCTTTATCTAACATTCAAATCTCATTTATATACCTTCTGTAATTTTATCCACAGGATAATTTTATAAGGTAGACATCATTTATGATTTATTTTAAAAATATGTTCATACTGCTTTTGTAGACAGAATTTGATAATCTCTTGTATTTAGCATTTAAAAAATGAATTAATTCACATAAGCAAAAAATCTAATTAATGGAGATGATACCTCTAAGAATTACCCCCACTTTTCTTAGGACAGAAAACTTTCCTTGATTAAACAGGCATAGCATAATTGAAGTCACTCTTGATAAGGTGTGGACATTTTCATGAGCATAGAGTATTGTAATGTAATTTGGAGCATATTTTGTTTTCAGTCCCCTTGCAATATTAAGCCAGGGTCAATCACTTCTCTTTCTGTCACTTAACTTGTTTCTGATAGTAGACTACCAATGCCCCTTCTACCATCTAGTCCCACTGTTTCACCTTGGGCTAGCAAACTTGATTGATTAATTTACCAGGGTCTACCCAGTGCCTGGCATTTAGTAAACTTGCAATAATAGTTGTTGGATAAATGAATAAGTTATAAGGATTGGATGTTAAAGTCATCAGCCCATGTTTGGGGTATGAGTTGAACCACTGCATTTAAGGACTTTCTGGCAGTCCTTTGGGAGTGCTTTGGAGGTAGATGCAAGTATTTCCACCTTGAGTTTGTGTAGAAGACAATTGACATCCTACTTCCAGATAAGGGTATGTGTTGGGGCATCATATGTTAAAATATGCCATCAAAGTTTACTTGTATCCTGAAAACCTGGCATGAGAGTATATACAGCTTCAATGAAGTGTTCAGGAATAGCTTTCCTTTAACCTCCCCTTCTCACAAGGGGTAAAGCAAGTTGAGTGTTCTTTAACTCTTACATAGGTACCTGAATCAGAAGATAAGGCCAGGAGTAGAAGGAATTTCAGTTCATTACTTTCACTGCTTCATGGTGGGGATTTTTTCAGAGGCTGTGTCTATACAGAATGCAGTGCTACAGCTCTGTCACCCTACCTACCCACTTCCCAGCCAAGCATCCCAATCCAAATCTGCTTGAGAATCACCTTACACAATTAGGCAACAAGGCAATTTTGTTCACTGACGTATAGATGTGGATTTTTTTAAGTAAGTTGTAATTTACACTTACACGCTTATAAAATACCCAAGTCACTATTTTAAAAATTTGTGAATGTGGGCTTGAGAAACTGAGATACTATATTGCCTAAGTTTAGATAGAATGGAATGTTGTCCATTGCTCCATTCCACTTTATGTGTCTTATAATGTTGCTAAAACTGAGACATCTCATCAGAGCCCTGGGGATAACCATACTTCCCCCTTAGGGTGTTATGAAGTTTAAATTATAAAGCATATGCAAAAGCCCAGAATAATTCCTAGCATGAGAAAATGATGAAAAAACTGCTTCTGTATTTTCCTTCTGTCTTTTCTTCTCTTCCCCTCTTTTCCCCTCCTTTTTCTGTCTTTTTAAAACAAGAATAATAAATAACCTTTATTAAACACTTAGGTATAGGGAGTAAGAGCACAAGCCCTGGAGTTAGATTCCCTGGGTTGAAATTCAATTTATCCTGTAACCCTGTGACCTGGGACAAGGTTTTTCTCTCTGCCTCAGTTTCTTTATCCATAAAATAGGGTTAATAACTCTACCTCCTTTATTGTGAAGATCGCATAAATTAATATTGCCTAAAATTCCTAGATCATTGTCTGGCACACATTAGAGGTTAATAACTGTTAGCTATTGTTATAATTTTTATTATGATTTGATTACTCTAGGTCGGAGATTAGGCTAAGCACTTTGGAAGCATTATCCCATTTAGTTCTCAACATAACCCAAGGAAGTATAGGCATTATTTTTCTTTCATAGGTAAAGAATCTGCAGATTTAGTGAAATGAGATAATTTTCACCAAGGCTGCAGTGGAAGGGAGAGGACCCAGCATAGGAATCTGGCTACCTGACTTTTGAGCAGATGCTCATTACATGGCATTTGACATGCATTGTTCCTCATGACAGCTAAAACTACACTTTCCTCATGGAATTCATGTTCAAACTATAGATTTGGGTGACTAATAAAAAATTTCTTTTGTAGACACAAACTTGGATTTTTCAATGTGTTTACAACCTTTCATATAGTACATCCATCATTAGTTTGTTTTTAATTTTTTAGTTACAGCATCCTGATGCTGTCAGAATGTTGATTTGCTGTTAATATCTAAAACCATAATGTTGTGTACCACAATTGTGCATACATTTGTGGCTCTAATTTTAATATAATTGGTTTCAGGTTCCATATGAGAATAATTAAGAACAATATTTCTGCTCTAAAAGTTAATATGCAAATTTCCAGTTTATTGCTAGTAGGTTGTAAAACATTCTGAATATTGATATTTTATGATAAATAACTGTGAGTTGGCAAACTTCATATCCCCAAGCAGTAAATGACATGTTATTATAAGTTTTTTTACTCCTGTATTATTCCTCCCCCACATGTGAAAAAAGATGTACTTTAAATGTAGATTGTTAAGAAGAGCTTCCAAGAGACTAATCCAATAACTCTCAGATTTTAGCCTGTCAAACTGATAGCTTCATAAACATTGTTTGGGGCCTTCTTCCTGGAAGAAGTTCAGCTGTTTTATAACAGTTCAGACCTTCAAAACAGAAGACTTAATACTACTCATCTCCTGCTGGGGATGACTATAATTCATACATAAGTACCTCCAAATTGCTTACGGTAAAATTAAATCACTAAACAAAATCAAGTCGCCTGCCTGCTGTAGGGAAAATGGCATGGTTTTGGCTGTGGGCAAGGTGGTGTTCTTTTGAAGGAAGTGATGGATATGCTGATCTCTGTTGGTACCTCGCATGAGGTGGGAAAAGAAACTAGATTGGTACACTCTATTCAAACCCTGCATATGTACCTCCCGAGCTTGTATTATGAGGAAGGGAATAGAAGAGGAAAAGGAAGAAAAAAGAAGAAAGATGAAGATGATAAATGAAAGGGAGCCTTAGGTGCGAAAACCACCCCATATTGGTCTTCTATGACTCTCTCTCTCTCTCTCTCTCTCTCTCTGTCTCTCTGTCTCTCTCTCTCTCTCTCTCTCTCTCTCTCTCTCTCTCTCTCTCTATATATATATATATATATATATATATATATATATACAAAGAACTCAATAAACCAATCCATTCTGAGATTAATTTTGGTTTATCAGTTATGTGCAGTCAACAGTTTTTATGGTGAAAATATCACATTGATGAACAGTAGCTGATCAGATAACATCATTGAAAAATATCTTTCTAATGGGTACTAAAGTAAGCCTTGTCTGAGTTCTCCTTAACTTAGGTACCCTCTGACAATTGTGGTGATGGTGGTAATAAAGATTAACATATTAAATTTAGAATGTTTGACTGTACTCCAACTGGGGCTTTTGGCAACCTGGCTTTTTTTTTTTTTTTTTTTTTTTGTGGTACGCGGGCCTCTCACTGTTGTGGCCTCTCCCATTGCAGAGCACAGGCTCTGGACGCACAGGCTCAGCAGCCATGGCTCACGGGCCCAGCTGCTCCGCAGCGTGTGGGACCTTCCCGGACCAGGGCACGAACCCATGTCCCCTGCATCGGCAGGCGGACTCTCAACCACTGCGCCACCAGGGAAGCCCAGCAACCTGGTTTTTGAGTCTTGATCATTACAGTTATTCACAGTAAATTTCAAATGTTCATTGCTTTTAATGTTTAGTTTATCTTTCATAACCAAAGAATAAAATGTGCAATCAGAACAATAACTGGGAGTTTGATAGATGGCCAAATTCAGGACTGACTTGACTGATTTTTAATTAGGAAGGCTGCTTAAATAGGCAGACTTTTGTTTCTGAGCAATAAAATGTTGATGGATGACTGTTTGGATAAATAATTTGTGAATATTTAGATCAATCAGAACTTGATCAACTAAGAAGTATTTGAATTGAAAAGCTGCTAACATTTATCAATGGAGGGCTTTGATCCTCCATAAAAGAATTAAAAATTTCTCATTTGAATAGTTAGAAGAATTCAAACCAAAACTTGCTGAGTTTCTGAAATAATGTTTTTAGTAGGTATTGTCTGCCACTTACCATAGTACTAAAAAGAATGCTGGTGACAATTGGTGTCTGTTGAAAATTTCATAATGCAGAACTAGTTAGTACATAGGTGTGCTGTTGGTTCTTAGTGGTGCGGACAGTTGTGATATGTGGTACAAAGAGTTGAAATTCACAAAGTACACAGCATTATTCTCACTTGTATTTTTTTTTCTGTCTCTTCCACAAAACCTGTTAATGTACAGATGCTAGTTAATTGTAGCTATTCGTTTATTGGGTATATTTCCTTCAGTCATCCCCACAGTCCAGTTTGCAGTGTGACAAAGAGTAGTTCATGACTAAATCAATGAAGTATAGAGAATTTTTTTAAATTCAGGAGCATTCTAAGAATACAGAACACATTAAAATTGGCAACCAGGACCAGAGAGGTGTTTATACAGGCTTGATGAGTCAGGGCTTAAAAAGAAATCACCAAGTTAAAAACAATTAACACTTCGTATCTTTTTTTTTTAAGTAATGTTACTAAAATGTCATCCCTTTTTGTTTTATTGTTGTGAATAATTCAGTCACTAAATGTTAAAATAATTTTGTTTGACTGTTTTTCAAGTTTAGTTTTTAGACACTGAGGATCAAGTCTGACCCTCACTGCTCTGTAAATGTGAAGTTTTGTCTACCATCAGTTAGGTGTCACCAGTTAGTTGAAAGACGCAGCAGTTTTTGAATGGGGGAAGGTGTCGACCTAGAGAACGCTCTCATCATATTGCATTCTTTTTCAAGAGTTTTTATGTGAGAGATTATGGTTCAAATTCAGAATCTAATTGACCACCTGTAGTGGTTAGAATCATAATTTACCACAAGACACATCCACCTAGAACCTGTCAATGGGAAGACTTTGTTGGCAAAAATGGAAAACGCTTTGGAAAATTGCATTATACCAAGAGGCAACGAATGATGAGTGAAAACGCAGTTGTGGAACAAATTGGAAAAGCGGGTCTTTAGAGATGTAATTAAATTAAAGATGTTGAGATCATCCAGAGTTAAGCATTTAGACCCTATATCCCATGGCAAGGTCCTTGCCCAGGCGTTGGTGGTATCGTGGTTAGCATAGCTGCCTTCCATGGCAAGGACTTTTCAAGAGACAAAAGAGGAGACACACAGAGGAGAAGGCACTGTGACCATGTAGGCAGAGGTTGGAGAGAAGAAGCCAAGGGGCACCAATGGTTGCCAATGGCCATCGTAAGCTGGAAGAGCCCAGGGAGGATTAGAGCCTTCGCAGTGAACACAGCCCTGCCGACACCTTGATTTCAGGCTAATAGCTTTCAGAATTTGAGAGAATAGGTTACTTTTGTTTAAAGCCACCAAATTTGTGGTAACTTGTTTATGGCCATGGTAAGAAACTAGTAGACCAACGTATGCACAGTTCTTTTCTTTCCTGACCACCTCCATCAAGGAAAAAATAAAACCACCTAGGAGTGAGACCGAGGTCAGTTACTTTTGTAACTGAACTGTATTAGGAAGCAAAGTATTGAGAGGGACGACCTTGATTAAATGTGGAATAATCTGGGCAAGTTTTGTGTCACGCTTTGTATTTTCCTCTGGGGAGCATAAAAGGGGTTTTAATCTTTGTGTAGTATGATTTGATGAAATACTGGAAAAAAATAGTACTCTGCAGAAGTTCAGAGTAAGCTTTCCTTTTTGCCAGCACATTTCTGCCCATCTCTTAGAATAGCCCGGTATAAAATAGGTGGAATTGACCCTTTCTCCATAGTGTAACGATTTGAAGTGATTCTGAGTTGTTTTTTTGGCCCCTAGACCCTCTCTCTGGACTTCTTTTTACTAGGTCATTTTCCCTGAATTTGACCTTTTTGTCTGGCACTCTAAAGTCCTAGAAACTAACTATTATCACATTTAGAGTATCTGACCAACCTGTGTCTGTAACAGTTCTACTGTGGCCTCTCATGCATTGTTACGATTCGTGTTATGACATTTCTGGCTGCAGAAAGAAGCCCCTGTGCTATCAAGGGCCCGACTCTGCTGTCTTCCCAATCAGCACCTTTCACTGAGTCGCCTCTAATCAGAACAAGCCAGTTGGCTCCTAGTGGACATGTATTTTATGCACCACGCTGGCTGGTTTTTTACTTCACAGCTGTAATATGTGGTCCCTGGAGAGAACAAATGCTTTAGGGTTCAGAGGTTAAATCTCAAACTCAGGAGCATGATGATAAGGTGTGTGTGCATGTGTGTGTGAGTTCATGTGTGTGTGTGTCTGTGTTTTTCCAAGAGCTAAATTATTCTGTTAGATATTTTACCAGAGATGCAATTCTGTACTAGCCGCTAAACCCTTGACGGATGGTGCTGCCAGCCAGTAATCTATTCCTGATATGTGTATTTAGGGTACACAGTAATGATATTTACAGTGTTGATCTGCTGCAAAATATTTGCATTGTTGTATATCTTTAGCGTTTCAAATTTGTTTTTTTCTTTTTTTCATAACATTTACTTCTCTCCCACCCCAAATTCAATGCAGTCTTGTGCTGTGAGCAGTCTGTTAGCTTGACCTCATAAAGTTTAGTTTAATTATGCCTTATAGACTATCTTTTAAGCAGCCCAGATTTATTTAAGAGGGGTTAGGGGATGTGAGGGAGTCAACAAATGGATTTTCTTAATTTTAAGTTCAGCGATTACTTTCTCCTATTGTATTCAAACGTTACCACCCAGAGGGCAGGTATTTATGAATAGGTGCTGAATAAATCCTTACGGAATAAATTAAGCTGAATGATATATGAATCAGCCCATGTAAAAATATAAGAGAAACAGAAATGCCTTGGCCTTTACTACCCTATGAGGTACTGTTTCCTCTAAAATAGTCTATTTCCCTGAACTGAGTACTTTTTTTTTTTAGTGTTTCTCTTTTAAAAACAAAATTCGTTAAAGTGTTGCCTCTGACTTCCAGTACCATCTTTTTTCAGTAACAGTTTTATTAAGATATGTCACCTACTATATAATTCAACAGTTTAAGGTGTACAATTTAGTTAGTTTTTAACCTATTCACAAAGTTTTTAACCATCACCACTGTCTAGTTTCAGAGCAGTTTCATCATCTTAAAAAGAATCCCTGTACTCATTAACAGTCATTCTTCATTCCGCCCAGCACCGGACAACCACTAACCTAATTTCTGTCTCTCTGAATTTGCCCATTCTGGCCATTTCATATAAGTGGTATCATGCAGTATGTGGCCTTTTGTGCCTTATTTCACTTAGCGTGATGTTAGCAGGGCTCATCTATGTTGTAGTGTGTAACAGTACTTCATTTCTTTATATGGCCAAATAATAGGCCATTATATGGAAAAATACCATTTTGTTTGTCCATTCATCAGTTGTTGGACATTTGGGTTGTTTCCACTCTTTGGCTGTTCTGAGTAATGCTGCTGTAAACATTGATTTACAGGTTTTTCAATGTGGACACATGTTTTTATTTCTTTCAGGTATCTTCCTAGGAGTGGAATTGCTAGGTCAAATGGTAACTTTATGCTAACATTTTGAGCAACTGCCAAACTATTTTCTAAATTGGCTGTGTCATTTTATAATCTACTAACAGTGTATGAGGGTTCCAATCTCTGCATATCCTTACCAACACTTGTTATTGCCTGTCTTTTATTTTAGCTGTCATAGTGGGTGTGAAGTGATATCTTACTCTGGTTTTAATTTGCATTTCTCTAAGGGCTAATGATATTGAACAACTTTTTATGTGTTTACTGACTATTGGTAATATTGTCTTTGGAGATATATATATTCAAATCTTACGCCCGTTTCTTAATTGGGTTATTTGGATTTCCATTATTGTGCTGTAACATTACTTTATATATACTGGATACAAGTTCCTTATCAGATACATGATTTGCAAATAATTTCTCCAGTTTTATATGTTGTCTTTTCAGTTCCTTAATGACGTCATTTCAACTACAAAAGTTTTCATTTTGATGAAGTCAATTTATCTATTTTTTCTTTTGTTACATGTGCTTTTTTTGTTGTTTTAACGTCTTTATTGGAGTATAATTGCTTTACAGCGGTGTGTTCGTTTCTGCTGTATAACGGAGTGAATCAGCTATGCATATACGTACATCCCCATATCTCCTCCCTCTGCGTCTCCCTCCTACCCTCCCTATCCCACCCCTCTAGGTGGTCACAAAGCACCAAGCTGATCTCCCTGTGCTATGCAGTTGCTTCCCACTAGCTATCGATTTTACATTTGGTAGTGTATATATGTCCATGCCACTCTCTCACTTCATCCCAGCTTACCCTTCCCCCTCCCCGTGTCCTCAAGTCCACTCTCTACGTCCGCATCTTTATTCCTGTCCTGCCCCTAGGTTCTTCAGAACCATTTTTTTTTTTTAGATTCCATATATATGTGTTAGCATACGGTATTCACATCACACCAGTCAGAATGGCCATCATCAAAAAATCTACAAGCAATAAATGCTGGAGAGGGTGTGGAGAAAAGGGAACCCTCTTGCACTGCTGGTGGAAATGTGAATTGGTACAGCCACTATGGAGAACAGTATGGAGGGTCCTCAAAAAACTAAAAGTAGAACTACCATATGACCCAGCAATCCCACTACTGGGCATATACCCTGAGAAAACCATAATTCAAAAAGAGTCACGTACCACAATGTTCATTGCAGCTCTATTTACAATAGCCAGGACATGGAAGCAACCTAAGTGTCCATCGACAGATGAATGGATAAAGAAGATGTGGCACATATATACAATGTTACATGTGCTTTTGATGTCATATCTAAGAAACCATTGCTTAATCCAGAGTCACAAAAATTTACTCCTATGTTTTCTAATAAAATATTTTGTAGTTTTAGCTCTTGAGTTTAGGCCTGTGATCCATTTTCAGTTAATTTTTGGATATGTTGAAGTTGGGGTCCAACTTCATTCTTTTTAAATTTTCTCAAATGTATTCTTTTGCATGTGGATATCCGTTTGTCCCAGAACCGTTAATGAAAAAATGATTCTTTTTCCATTGAATGGTCGTGCACTCTTGTCAAAAATCAATTTACTCTAAGTATAAGAGTTAATTTCTACTCCCTTGATCTATATGTCTGTTCTTATCCAGTACCACACTGTGTTATTTACTGTAGCTTTATAGCAAGTTTTGAAATCAAGAAGTATCCATTAATAGCATCATAAGATCAAAGAAATATGATGCGTATATCACATTAACTGTAGACTCCATCTTACTTTCCTGTAAGCAAAGCATATTGCCTTTGGATGTGTTATATAAAATTTAAAATCGATGAATTCTGAGCTATGTAATCTTAAATAACATCACATTTGGAGCCTTGAAAACCTAATTTACTGGTTCCTCAAATTTGAGGAAGAACTCATTTTTTTCCTTACTCCTCAGAGTCTTAGTTCTGTTTTCCTCAACCTCTCAAGCAAGAATGCTTACAATTTCTTACGAGCAATCACCATCTTACAGGCCAGGCAAACTCTAAATCCACAGAGAAATAATTTTCTGTAAGGCATCGAAGTCCTAAGATAACTACTGAATAAGCAACCAGACCATTTAACATTGGCCAGCGCATCTCCACTTCTAACTCTTCCAAAAACTGTGTGGAGGTAATTGGTGTATATTTGCACACCTTAAATGGTCCTTAGTGGGTTTTCTTAGAACAGAGAATACTACTGACCCAGTGTTTATTTTGCAATGTCAGTTTTCTTATCTCCACTAGAGTAATTTATAATAAGTGATTTCTCCTAAATTTGCTTAGACCTTTCAACCCCCACGTTGCCTTTGGACCTGACATTCTCTGTATCTACCACCGAAAGGCTGTGTGACCTTGAGAAAGTTTCCACACTCTTCTCAACACCAGTGTCCTCAGAAGAAGCATAAAGATAGTATTTTAAAATTGTGAGAATGAAATATGCCAGGGAAATATAATTTGTATGTTTATCAACATGCCTTCACCTGTTCATGTGCAGAATGTACATTAACACATGAATGCTGTGCTTTCTTATCTCCTTTGTCTACAAGTGCTCTGGTACTTCATCTGCAAATGCTCCGGTACTAGGGTGGTTTTGTCTGGTCCTGTCACTGGTCAGTGTACACCCTCCAAATCCAGCTGTATTCATGTTTTTACATTTTACTGAACATTAAACATGGTAGATGCTCCAAGGTTTCAAAAACAGTTAGCAATTGCTCTCTCTAAGATACTAAGCTTCATTATACTCTAAACAACCATTGATCCTGCATATAATTCAACCTCAGTAATCACAACCTGAGATTTCTGCTAAGTAATTATCTATACTATCAGGAAATTGTTAATCCTCCTGCATATTTGAAAAATTAAGTACCTTTGGGAAGTACCACCACATCATCCAAGTACATGTGTTGCAAAAAATTGAGTTATCAATATTCAGTGTGGAGATTTCCTTTGTGTGTTTGTTTTTCTTTCTTTCCATAAATATTTAATGAATACCAACTAGGTAGTAAGTGCTGTGTTAGATGAGCAGGAGCACATCAATGAACTAGACAAATATGAAACTTACATCCAACAGGGAAGGCAGATATTGGACAAGTAACCTCAAGTGTGGTGAGTATTAGGAAGGTTGAAGTCTTGATTTCTAAGGAACAAAGGACAGAATAAGCAGCAGCAGAGAGGGAATGGAGCAATGGCCTGAAAGTGGTGTTTGTTTATAAGGTAGTTGGTTAGACAGTTGTTCAAGGAGAGGCAAAATGGAGGGGTATGGAGAAAAGAGCAAGGCATTTCAGCAGAGGAGAAAACATAGGCTGTATATGACATTCATTAGTTCAGAATTTTTTTGGAGTTATCCGCTCTTTGCTGAGAAAGGCAAGAAAACAGGACCCAGTCCCTCTTCTTAGAGTTCACATTCTAACAGGGGGCAGGGGGTGTTCATCAAGTAATTACACAAGAAATATGTAATCATCCACTGAGGTAAACAGGAAAAAACTGCTTTTGGTACTTTGCAATTTGTAACAAAGGAAGTGAACATAGACAAATGGTAATTTCCCCTGAGGAAGGGACTCTAATTGAGATCTGAAGGATATGTAAGGACACAAGAGGAAGCATTTTCCAGACAGAAAATACAGGATGTGCAAAGGCACTGTGGTAGAATAGAATGTGGCACATTTAGGGGAATCGAATAAGACCCACCTGTGTGGCTGGAGTACACAGAGCAGAAAGAGGTGAATACAGCAGAGTAGAAGATGGTGGTAGGGAGTGAGTAGAGTGAAGATTATTTATTTATTCTGCATTTTACCTCAAGACCTTGAAGTATATCTGTTTACTGGCTAAAGATTAGAAAAATTCTCATATATGTGCTTCTGTAAAACATGCTCAGTGCCTTGAAATCTACATCATGTTCAGTACAGTGGGAGCTTTCTGTAAGTCCAATCATCAGTTCACACATCCCCAACCAACCACCTGTAATAACAACAGGAGCTAACAATTCTTACCTGATTTGCATGTGCCAGGCAGTCAAATATGAATTGTCTTTTAATCCTATATCAACTCTAGACACTGGTACTCTTGATATTCCCATTTTACAAAGGAGAGAGCAGAGGTATGAAAAAGTTAAATGACTTGCCAAAGTCCACTCAACTAGGAAGTTGAAAGGCCAGGAGCAGATTCCAGGTCATTTGACTTCAATACTTGCCTGATTCATCACTACACCATACTGTCTCTCTTTTATTTCTACTGAAGTGAAAATGCATCTCCATCAGAGGAAACAATTTGCCAAGAAACTCAAAACTGAGTTTGGAGTGTGGTACTAGTAAAAGAGCCGGACTCTTTTTTTTCTGGATGTCATATTGTTAACCAACCTCCACCTGCATCCGTGGGTGAAAAGGTGAAGCTGTGCTTTGTTCTTTGACCAGTAAGAGACCGCACTGAGTGCAGTTCAGGATTTCAATATCCCTAGTCTTATTTTTCAACACCAAATTTCTGCAAAAGATGAGAGAATAAGATTGAAGATGCTAAGGAAGTCATGATAGTGCTCGAGAACAGAGCTCACATGATGCTGCTGATGGATGTTCTTTCTGGTTTCCCTGCCTCACTTGGTTGTTTTAAGAATTAGGAAATATCTGCCAAGTTTCTGGTGTAGAGGAGAAAAGTGAAGCTATTTGTTTTCATGACGTTGACGGCTGATCAGGTTCTGCTCCTAATAGTCTCATTTGTGTTTTTAATTTCACTTAATAATTTTAAATTATTAATTGTCAATTAAGTATGATTAGATGTCATTAAATGTCATTATGTTACACAGAGTTTTTATATCTGTGAAAAGCTGTGTAGAAGGTCCTCTGTCTTTCTTTGTCTCTAGTAAACAGGTACCCTCAGAGGTTATCCCATAGATTTATAAGGCAAGTGCCACCTGGAGAAACCCCATTCCTTCTTCAGTAATTCCTTCTTCATTAGCCAAGAAGTAAACAAGCATGTGTTAAATTTAAACCTGATCAAAACAAATATTTAGTGCCTATTTTTTCAACAACAGCACTGTACCCTACATGGAGAAACTAACAATACTGGGTGCTGGAAAGGACAAACCACCAGCAAAAGAGAAAACATTTCATGAGGTTAGGGATTTGGGCAATGGAAAGTAAGAACCTCCCAGAATTTTATCTCCTGTCTGTAGCAATAAATTTTACTCCCCGCTCCCCTTCCTAACCCCCCATGAGATGGTACAAGGCATCTCTTGTCACCACTTCTTCCAAATCAGAGTTAAAGTCCAAAGTCACAATAAGGGTCATTTTTGGTTTTTTGGTGCAAGATCCTGATATCAACTACCTTTGCCATGCTGGCCAAAGTGGCTTCCCTCAGTCCTATCTTTTCAATATCCTGTTGATTTTCTTTACATTTTCCCTAATAAGAGTCTATAATTGTATCTACCAGTTTGTCTATTGCTCATCAACCCCACTAGAAAGTTTACCAGTGCCTTGCTTTGTTCAGTACGTTTTTGTTGGATAAGCAGACTAGTAAGTTACTCTACACGGAAGCAGGGGTCCCAAAGAGATGCTAGTAGGGATGGCAACCTTGACATTTTAACCCTTTACATGCGAAAAAACCTCAGAGACAAAGATAAACGTGCTTTGCTTTGAGAAGAGATGTTCTGCAGGAGGAGAGAGATCTCCCAAAGACTTTATTTCCTTTGTTGTCAGGTGATTGGTGTGCATGTAACTTTTTGATCAGAGGGCTGTTACGACCACTCCTGATGAACAGCTGTCATGCGCTTGGTTTATAAAATAGACCCACTGTTTGCCACAGCTAATCAGGGCCTAGTTAGTGTATTCTAAAAAAAAAAAAAAAAACATGAAGTTTATAGGAGTGCTGTTTATTGCCTTTTGTAAGTGAGCTGTTTTTTAAAATATTCGTTTAGTGGTCCCTTTGGCAGATAATAGAGATAATAATTAGTCCATGGAATACTTCATGGTGGAAAATGCAAGGCCCATTGGAGAAATGCTCCTACCTGAGAGTACCAAACTAGGAGTCCCAGACACTGGGTTCTGATCCCGTTTCTTTCTCTGATTTGCTCTATGACCAACGTCTTAATAATGATAAGGAGCAAAGTCTTGAATATGAGTTTACTGGTGGCAGCTCTGTGGCTTCCCTGTCCTGATAGCCCAGCATGTAATACAGTGCTCCACAGGCAGCAGACACTCAGTAAAAGCTCTTAAACTAAATAGCTTTCACTCTTAGTATTTTTTGCATTTTTTTCTTTAATTGGTTAGAGGGAAGAAGAACTTAAAATATCGTTACATAGCAGTAGATGTGTGATGTCATTTACTGTTTGCCAACCAAATGTTGAAGCTAGAAAACATTTGTGTATAAATGTTACATGAGTTGAGGTTTTTAACTTGCTGAAATGTAGGTAATTTGGGCAAAGAGTGGCACTTAGAGATGAACGAATGTATTACATCTGTGGAGCCTTCATATTTATCACCTTGAGTGTCATTGCCATTTCCTACTGGAAATTAAGCATCACACATGTATCCTTCATTTGACCAGGTGGCCTTGATGCCTCTAAAATGAATGGTAAATCCAGGAATATAAATTATAATCACATCATAAACATCTTCCTCTTAACCTTGGCAGTGATGTAAAATAGTGCATTTTAAGCTTGTTTTGAAGGTTAAGCAGGAAATCTTGTTTTAGATAATTAATATTTCAACAAAACCAATGTTGCTACAGCTAGCAAGTAGGTGATCTGGCTAATTGGCTCAGTATTCAATTTGTTAACTATGAAATGTCTTTTAGCTGAAATTGTGTTTATAAAAAAAAGAAAATTGGTGTGGTGTTTACTGGTTTGCTGGCACAGTCTCATTTAGCCAGCTGTAGAGAGCTCAGGAAATAAATGTGGAGGAGCTTGCCCTCTGGTTGCCTCCAAAATAATTCTGATGATTTTCCCTGTTTTGTCTTGACACTGAAGACTGTAAAGCCAAGGAAACTGTCACTCCACAGAATATGTTTTGGTCCTTTCATCAATGGCTTGCTTCACTTTCTTCTTGATAATCTAAGCCACCACTGTTATGCCTTGGAAAAATAATTAATAGCTAAATTGTCTATACTATTTTACTGTTTAGAAAGCACTTTCAAATCTATTATTAACTTTTGTCATTACAAAAGCCCCATGAGGTATGATTTATCATCATCATCATCCCCATTGTACAACTGTGGAATGAGTAACTCAAGATGAGAAGCAGCTTCCTCAAGTCCCTGCCACTAGTAAGTGTCAGATCTCGGAATCAAAACTCAGACTTCTGACTTCAAGTCCTGATGTCTTTTCACTACACCACATTGTTATTTTCATTTAAAGTGGACTCCTTTCTTTTTTTTTTTTTAACATCTTTATTGGAGTATAATTGCTTTACAGTGGTGTATTAGTTTCTGCTTTATAACAAAGTGAATCAGCTCTACATATACATACATCCCCATATCTCCTCCCTCTTGCGGCTCCCTCCCACTCTCCCTAGCCTCCCCCTCTAGGTGGACACAAAGCAGTGAGCTGATCTAAAATGGGCTCCTTTCTTAAGCCAAATCAATGGATCTTTACTTGTGAGGTGTCTGATGTCTGTCATTATTTTGTGAAAAAGATATTTGGGGCTATACCTTCAAATACAGGTTCCCCAAACTATATTGTTTTAAAAAGGCAGAGCTTAGACAATTTAAAAAACCTTGTTTTTGTCCTGATTTTATAACCTTCCTCTAATTTTTAATGTTGAAAAATTCTTTCTTGTATGAATTGAGGATGGTGGAAGATGGTAGTAAGAGTGGTGGTAGTTTTTAGCACCAATACTTAGAAATATGTATGTTGGTTTCACACACCTCCCTTCTTAAAAAAAAATTATCTTGCCCCATTAAATACAAAAGACTATGAACCGCAAGAGGGAGGAGATATGGGGATGTATGTATATGTATAGCTGACTCACTCTGTTATACGGCAGAATCTAACACACCATTGTAAAGCAATTATACTCCAATAAAGATGTTTTAAAAAAAAAAGACTATGAACCAGTGCTTTTAAAAGCGACATGAGCTGATAGAATGGGTGGCAGGTAAAATGCTTCTTGCTGGCAGTATCAACCCTTAGAAAACATGAGCAGAGTCAGCATCCCAACCGGCAGACTGAAAGTACCAGCAAGAGAAGCAGACTGTCTCCAGGAGTCAATGCTAGCCTCTGTAGTGCTCCCTGGAGCTCATTTCTTGTACTTCAGCACCTGTGTTATGTCTTGTTTTCAAGGTTAGATTAATTATATCCTGTCTGGTGGCCTCTCTTCCCTCTCTTTCCATTTAGTTTTGGAAGCAGCTGTTGGAACTTTGCAACCCTTTAGGATAAGGCACTGTTGCATTTTGTTCCCAGGTACATCCCCATCCTTTAACCTGGGCAGCCATCTTCCTTCTTCCCAAGAGAGGAAGTGTGTTGTAGAATCCCTCACCAGTCTGGCTCCATAAAAGACAAAGAATCTTGAAACCTGCCCATTTTTGCAGAGCATTATCTCTGTTTTTCCACTTCTTCCTGCACAGCTATTACATGTATCACTACACTGGCCCTACAGAGGGTGGAAAATGAGCAAAATAGAAGTGATCCGGAGATAATCAGTAGACTGGACTCAGCAAAGGAATGTAAAATTCAAGTGTCATGTGGTTAAGAACTGCTGTTTGAAAAGCTGATGCAGTGGGAATAGCAAGAGTTTAAAAGCAGCACTCACTAGTTGGTAAAACATTCAGTGGCATTCTGTTACCACCTGAGGCACGGCTAAGGGACTCTGCTTCCAGACACGACAAATTACTCCCGGAAACACAGGCTGTGCATACACAGCCAGTGTAGACCATGTGTTTTCCTTTTTTTTTTTTTTTTGGGTGGGGGGTTTGCTTTTCTATTAAAAATTCAGAGTGAGAAGCCATTGTGCTTGAAAAATACTGCTTCTCCTGCACCAGTAGTGTCTAGAAGCAGGAGTGTTCTGGAATAGAGTATGGTAGAGTCCCACACATCTTCCAGGAATTTGTTTTTAAAGTCAGCACTGAAAGCAAAATGTATATACAGTACTTAAAATTACCCTCAAAATTCCCTGAAGTTGTGGGTCTAGGTGCCCACGTTGGAAAAAGGCATGCCGTTCTTTTTTCCACCAGGATCAGAACGTACAAATAACTGTTTCTTTGGCTTAGCATCAGATGAAGAAGTTAGCTTGAGTTCACAACCATGTTGTGTGAAAAATAGATATCTTTAAATACAGAAAAAAGATTCCCTTTTGTGAAACTAGGGAAAATTGAAGCTAAGTAATAAAATAGATTTGGGTGCCCCATCTTTAATGCAAATGGGAAGTTATAGGGCCTCCCTGGTGGCGCAGTGGTTGAGAGTCCGCCTGCCGATGCAGGGGATACGGGTTCGTGCCCCGGTCTGGGAGGATCCCATATGCCGCGGAGCGGCTGGGCCCGTGAGCCATGGCCGCTGGGCCTGTGCGTCCGGAGCCTGTGCTCCGCAACGGGAGAGGCCACAACAGTGAGAGGCCCGCATACCGCAAAAAGAAAAAAAAAAAAAAAAAAAAAAAAAAACAAATGGGAAGTTATACAAGCGAGTGGCATGGTGGGCAGTTGCCCACACAGTTTATATGGCTGTCTCTTCTGTCTCACATATGCCACCCGACTCTGTCAAGTCATTTTATTCTTCTGTGCCTCAGTTTCATTCTCTTTAATAAGGATAATATTAGTAGCAATGGCTCTTTTAAAAGATTCACCAAAACAAAGTATAAGGGAATATTTTCTTCCAATTTTAAAAGTAGGACATGCCTTGTTGGAAAAAGACAATAGAAAAAGATCTAAAGAAGAAATGTCTGAAAGGAATAAACACGACAAAGAGGGATCTTGCACACTAATGGGAGAGAAAGGCATAAGGTATTAATAAAGTATTCCAGGAAATTATACGGTGAATGAAAAGACAGTGGTGTGCACAGTATGTTGTGGAAGCCTGAAGGAGCAACATACAACCTATTCTGGGAGTGCCCAGGAGACTCCCCAAGAGGGACAGTGACTGAGCCTCGTCTTGACAGATGGTTGACAGTTAAAGAGGCCCAGTGTTGGCAGGATGTTTCATGCAAAATGAGCTGCAAAGACAAGAAAGCCTGACTCTTCACTGATAGGCAGGGAGCATGGCAACACTCCATATATCAAGGCTGTCAAACATGAATTGGGGAATGGGAGGCCAGGAGAGAGGTCAGAGAGAGAGGTGAGGGCCAGGTTATGGGGGGGCCTCATTTGAGATGACGAGTTAGTCTTTTGGTGGGTGATGATTTCCAAGGTAATTTTAAGCAGCAGAATGATATAATCAGGTTTGCGTTTCAGAAATGTATTACTCTAGCTTCATTTTGGAGTGTACATTTAGGGAGCTGGAATGCCAGAGCCTAAACAAACACTTATGATGGCTTTTTAATATTCCAGGCAGGAAATGTTGAGAGTCTGTCCTAAGACAAAAGCAGAAGTATTAGACGAGGCATATTATACAAAATATTTACGGGGTAAAAGCATCAGGGTTTGGTGGATGGTTTGAGTAAGTGTGGGGAGAGGGAGTGAAGAGTACAGAATGACTTGAGAGTTTTGTTTTGCATGGTGGGGTGTCACTGACTGAGTCTGGAAGCAGGTTAGGATTGGAGATTAAGATAAGGCAAATTCATTTTAAGACATACCAAGTCATATGATTTATCATCTGAACTTGGGTACTTATGAATGTGAAAAAGGCCATTATTAATAATTTTGCCAGGACAATACATGTAAACCACAACTATCTAGGGAAAACTAGGATGTACAGTCACTTTTTCCATAGGACATTCAAGTATATATGTCTGTGCTAATCAGACTGTTGGATATATGAGGATAATATGTCAAACAGGACTGAAGATTTACAGTAAGTAGACATGAGCTTAAAGGTTAGAATTAAAATCATGAGAGTGAATCAGATTGCCTAAAAAAGAAAGAGAAGAACAGCAGGCCAAGATCACCATGGGGAGCGCTAGTGTTTAAAGGGAAGGGGAAGTTTAAAGAATCCACGAAGGATTAGGAGGTAGAAGAGGGCAGAGAGCAGAAAGTTTCAGAGGGAGGCTGAAAATGTCCAGTGCAGCAAGAGAAGTGAGAAATCAGATAGGAAAAGAACTAAAAAATGCCTGCTGAGTTTGGTGATAGAGAGTTGATTTTGCCACTGATTTCAGGTGGAGCTGAGGTTAGTATCCAGATGCAGTGGGGTGACGAGTGAATGGGAAATAAAGTAGAGGAAGCAAGGGTGCACCAAGGGAAGGGAAGAGAAAAAGAGAGAAATAGCTAAAAGGAGTATAGAGTCAAAGGAAGTTTTGCTTTATATATAGATTTTTTTCAAGTTGACAGAAGTTTGCATATTTTAGTAGGCAGAAGAACAAACCTAAAGACACAGTTTTTTTTTTCCCAATAGTAGTACTGACTTATTTAAGTTTAGTTCAAGTTGAAAGTCTGTACCGTTTTCATTCAATGACAGTATTAACTCATTTAAGTTTTATTTTTCACTTTGCTCTTATAAGTAGGTAGAGCAGTGAATGAAACATATGTATTGGGTATTGTCCATGCTACACTGCTGCAGAATTATTTGAGGATACCTGGAAACTGGAGGAAGACCTCAGAAAGGTGATGCATGTATGATTCTGAGTGAAGATGAGACTGCTGCAGGATTTTCTTAAAACTAGAAACTAGGTACTATCAGGAAAAAAATACTATTGCATTAAAATACAAAGTCATAGGGCTTCCCTGGTGGCGCAGTGGTTGGGAGTCCGCCTGCCCATGCTGAGGACACGGGTTCGTGCCCCGGTCTGGGAGGATCCCACGTGCTGCGGAGCGGCTGGGCCTGTGGGCCATGGCCGCTGGGCCTGCGCGTCCGGAGCCTGTGCTCCGCAACGGGAGAGGCCACAACAGTGAGAGGCCCGCATACCTCAAAAAAAAAAAAATACAAAGTCATAGTAATAGGTTAAGTCACTGAATGAAAAATACATGTTTTAAGAACGTGCTGCAGTAAGTCTACACCACTGATTTCCTTACCTGTGGATAGAAAATGTGTCCTCCTTTCTGAACGACCTGTAGACATCGAGGTTTAGGTGCTACCAAAGCTCTGGTGTTACGTCATGATGAAGACTTCATCTCAGCTCAGTAGGCTTTTGACCAAGACTTATGCTAATTCAGAAAATAGGAGTCAGCATCACCTCCCAGGCTCCATTTTCACTGCCAAGCTTGTTGTTTTCTGAGCAACATACCATCCCCACAGAAATTCCTTCATTTCTCTTCCACATGAGTCTTAAGTTACTGTATCTCCTTTCTCTCCTCTACCTTCAAAGTAACCAATCACTCATTTTCTGCTTGTGCCCATCAAGTGAAGGAGGGACTCCTTTTCTCTACACATTGACTAAAAAATAATGCTTACTGTCCACTCTATTAGCTCTTGAGAACATTTAGACGAAACTGATACATTATATATTTTGAGTTTTAGAAAGCCTTCAGGAAGCTCTGGACTTCGTTCTTGTGTACTAGACATAGAAGGGGAAGAGGTGAGGCAGCACCTTCAGTCCTTCAGACTAGCAAGTATCTCTTTGCTTTCATTTGTAAAGACTCCAAGAGGGATGACTGTTAGAGGAGTTTAGGAACCAAGATGTGACCATAGACTACAAGGCAAGGTCATTTGGCTTCAAGATGTTTAGTGAATACTATTTTCTCATTTTCATTAACCATCTAGAACATGAAAAAGATGCTTTGGGGGGGCAGTTTACAAAACAGCCTGTTGTTCTTGCAAGATTCCCAAGATTCTTTTGTCAATTTCCATTCCACCATGGACTGACCAGTCCTTATCCTTCGGAAGCAGAGATGGCTGTTTCAGCTTTGCAAAAGACTGGTTATGCTTGTGAAGTTCAGCAACCTGCCGGCGCTCTTTATTCATCATGTGCTCCGTGGGACAGTAATGGCTTTCCAGCAGGCATAAGTGATGGTTTGCTTTTGCATCTTAAGAGCATTAATCTCGTATGATATGATCCATATGCTTTGTACAGTGACTATAACAATTAAAAGTTCACGTGGACTCCTTTAGGGCACTGCTTTAGCTTGTTTTGGAAGTCAAATACTGCTTCGTGTTTTTATTTCCAGCCAGTTCATTCTTACAGATCTGTTTTCAAACTTCATTTCTCCCATTCCTCTTTTACTCCTGTCATCATCCTCTTCCCCATACAAAACTCTTTTGCATGAAGAGTTCCCGCAGAAGCACACCATCTCTGACGACCCTCTAGAAAGCCATTTCCTACCATTTAATCTCTTTAACATTTAAAAAATATCCACCATGGCAATTATTATCACACTCTGTGATCATCTCCTTTTTTTCTTATTTACTAAGTTATTGACTGTTTCCTTTACTATAATATAAGCTACATGACAGCAAGTACCTTTTCTTTTATATTCACTGCTATGATACCAACGCCTAGCATTGGACCTGACCCACACAAGACAGTTAACAGATATTTGTTTTTAAATTTATTTATTTATTTATTTACTTTATTTTTTTGGCTGCGTTCGGTCTTCATTGCTGTGCGTGGGCTTTCTTTCTTTAGCTGCAGCAAGTGAGGGCTACTCTTCATTGCCATACACGGGCTTCTTATTGTGGTGGCATTTCTTGTTTTGGAGCACAGGCTCTAGACGCGTGGGCTTCAGTAGTTGTGGCACGCGGGCTCTAGAGCACAAGCTCAGTAGTTGTGGTGCATGGGCTTAGTTGCTTCACGACATGTGGGATCTTCCTGGACCAGGGCTCGAACTCGTGTCACCTGCATTGGCAGGTGGATTCTTAACCACTGTGCCACCAGGGAAGTCCCAATATTTGTTGACTGAAGTGTTGCTCTTTAGGTAGAACTAACCGCTTTACTTTGTGGCTTGCATTTTGTACACACTTATCTCATAACATAGTTGTGGCACACATTTATAGGACATGCCCTCTCCCCTCAGTAGACTTGATAGACTGAACTCTTTGAGAGAAGGGACTGCCTTCCTCATCTTTGATTCCCTAGCGCTCAGGCTTTGTGCTGGAGAGTCAGTGCTCAATAAATATATGATGAATTACCTGTAGGCATCCACTGCACTAAGTTTTATTTAATAAGATTTTGCTGACCCCATAGTGTTCAAAGACCTAGGTTATGCATGTTTGCCAACTGGAAATAGATGTAGCCCTTTCATTTGATCTTTTAGGCAGATGATGTAGAGACCAAATTCAGTCAAGAGGGGCTGAGGGTAGTGACTCATGGTTACCACTGGAAACATCTTCAACTGATATTTCTAATACTGTGTTTGGAACCTTTACCAGGGATTATTGCTGCTTATCAGTCTTTGCCTGAGTAAAGGTGTGCTTTAACTAATGAGCCTGGCATCAATTATCTATCTGACACCTGGCTGGGTGCACCTGACCCTTTCTGGCAGCAGCAAAGGGGAGGAAGACCAACTGATAGTTCAGGTTACTGAGGTTACTGTCAGCTTCCCTAGTTCCTATAAACTGAGTCACCTCACAAGTAACCAGGAGAGTGGGCTTTGCTATTCCCCAGTTACAGGCTTTCTGACACACAGCATATCAGTGGGACAGACAGGAGTCATGAACTCTTGGTTTATTTGGGAGGAATCTTGCCCCAGACATCCTCAAGCAGTCAGATCTAATATATGTCCTTTTACACAACATAAACTCTTCACAATATGACTGGCATATTTCCAAACATGCCTAGCTGTGTAATTGTATCTTTTTTTCTATGAAAGCTCTTAAAATATTTCTCATTCAATGACTTAACCTATTACTCTGACTTTATATCTTAATGTGATAGTATTTGGTTTTCCTGATAGATAGTACCTAGCTTCTAGTTTTAAGAAAAATCTATCCTAGAAATACTTCGTATCATCTGTATTCCACGGATGTATAAAAGATAACCATGATACAATTGTTTTAAAGATTTTAAATTTGATGAATTGGATTCCTCTAAGCGAAATGAATTAAATTATATTCCCAAAATGTGAGCCACCAGTATGATCTTTGAGAAGCCAATTTGTCACTGATAGGTAAATGGATAAGGAAGACATAGTATGTATATATACAATGGAATATTACTCAGGCATTAAAAAAATGAAATCTTGCCATTTGCAACAATATGGATGATCTGAAAGGTGTTATGCTAAGTGAAATAAGAAAAAGACAAAAGTGAAATAAGAGAAAGACAAATACCGTATGATCTCGCTTACATGTGGAATGTAAAAAACAAACAAAACAAAAACAGACTCATAGGTACAGAGAACAAGTGGGGTGGAGGGGAGGGAGGGGAGTGGGGTGGCGGGTGGAGGAAATAGGCAAAGGAAATTAAGTGGTACCCACCTCCAGTTATAAAATAAATAAGCACAGGGACGTAATATTCAGCTTAAGGAATATGGTCAATAATATTGTAATTACTTTGTATGGGGACAGAAGATAGTTACTCGACATATTGTGGTCATTTCTTAATGTATACAAATGTCAAATCACTATGTAGTACACCTGAAAATAACATAATATTGTAGGTCAATATATTTTAACTTAAAAAAATAAGCAAAGTGTGCCTGAAAATCTCCTAAGCTCTCAGACTTAAGACCACTCAGCTTTCACTACTGTTTTTCCCTGTTTACAGCATATAACACCCTTTAAAATCCCTACTGCTCTCACTCATATCCATTATAAAAATTTTAATTTACTCTAACCATGACTACATTTAATAAATGCTGTTTCAGACAGGAAATGTAACTATTATAGTGATGAACTCCTTTCCCCTAGTTATTAAAGCAAGCTGTTTTTATCATGCTGATTCTTTTCGGCTTACTATAATGCATGGAATAACCAATAGAGTTGGGTTCAGTATAATGTGAAAGAAAGGGGACGAAAACAACACATACAATAATAGCTGACTTTTAATGAGAATTCTTGAGGGCTTTGACCAAGCAGGTCCAAAGTAATTTATCTATGATAGTAGCAAAAGCAAATTACTCACAACATTATACTGTTAAGGCCTGTCGCAGTATTCCCAAGGCTGTAATGCTGCCTTGTACAGATGTGCTAGAATCAACTTTATAACTTTCGCTATTAGTTGCTAAGAAACAAATTATAATTGCAACTCAGGTTCTTTACTATGTTAGTCTCTTAATGCCCCATAGTGGCATTTATTTACTTCAGATGATTACATGATCAACAAAATAATTGTTTTAAATATAACTGACAACGAAAGAATTTTCAGAAAGCAAGCCAGCCATGTTTGATTTTTATTGTGGGGGAGGGCAGGGAGGTAGAGTAATAATTTTATTGACATCAACATGTTGAAATGACTTGAGACTTTGAAAGATATTTAATGGCTTTCTTTTCTGGCAATTGGTTATTAATTAGAAATCAATTTTACTATTTTAAAAATAATTATGTTGGAATAAAAGAGACATTTATAAGAGTAGAAACTTTGGGATGAGACTGGTCAGAGTTCATGTGGTAGCTCTTTCACTTAGCAGATGTGGCTAACTTAGGATAAGTCATTTAATTTCCTCAAAACCCCAGTGTTCCCTTCAGAAGAGTGTGTTTAATAGTACATACCTTGCATTGAGGACTAAAGAGGATTATGTATTTTCCAGTATTATTAAGAAATAATTAACATATATCACTGTATATATGTAAGGTATGCAGCATAGTGGTTTGATTTACATAATATTATGAAATGGTTACCACAATAGGTTTAGTTAACATCCATCATCTAGTAGAGATATAATAAAAAGTAAAAAAAATTCTCTTGTGATGTGAGGGTCACCCTGCTTAACAACTTTCCTGTGTAGCATACGGCAATGTTAACTATACTCATTATGTTACACCTGACATTCCTAGTACTTATGTATCTTATAACTGAAAGTTTGCACCGGTTGACCACCTTCCTCCAGTTCTCCCCCTCCTTCCATCCCTGCCCCCACCTCTAGTAACCACAAATCTGATGTTTTTGTCTATGATTTTTTTTTTTAGATTCCATATATAAGTAAGATTATACAGTAATTTGCTTTTTCAGTCTGACTTATTTCACTTAGCATAATGCCTTCAAGGTTCACCCATGTTGTAGCAATGGTAGGATTTCCTCATTTTATATGGCTGAGTAATATTCCATTGTATATATATGTACTATGACTTCTTTATCCATTCATCCATTGATGGACACTTGGGTTGTTTCTTATCAGATATATGGTTTGCAAATGTTTTCTTCCATCCCATAGGTTGTCTTTTCACTTTGTTGATGGTTTCTTTTGTCGTGCAGAAGCTTCTTAGTGTGATATAGTTCCACTTGTTTATTTTTTATTTTGTCGCTTGTGCTTTAGCTGTAATTTCCTGAAAAATCATTACTAACACATATGTCAAGGAGCTTTTTCCTTATGTTTTCTTCTGGGAGTTTCTTTTTTTTTAAACAAAAACATACATTTATTAGCAAAGCAAACCCATTATGTTTCTATTCTTATGTATATCAAGAGCTTTAATGCACTATGTTTCCTATTGGTAATTTTTTTTTAATCTCCTATTTTTTTTAATTGGGTATAGTTGCTTTACAATGTGTTAGTTTCTGCCGTACTAACAGAATCAGCTATATGTATACATATATGCCCTCTATTTTGGATTTCCTTCCCATTTAGGTCACCACAGAGCATTAAGTAGAGTTCCCTGTGCTATACAGCAGGTTCTCATTAGTTATCTATTTTATATATATTAGTGTATGTATGTCAGTCCCAATCTCACAATTCATCCCACCCCCCGACTCCTTCTCCCCTTGGTGTCCATACGTTTGTTCTCTATGTCTGCATCTCTGCTTCTGCCTTGCAAACAGGTTCATCTGTACCATTTTTCTAGATTCCACATATATGCGTTAATATACGATATTTGCTTTTCTCTTTCTGACTTACTTCACTCTGTATGACAGTCTCTAAGTCCATCCATGTCTCTACAAATGACCCAGTATCATTCCTTTTTATGGCTAATATTCCATTGTATATATGTACCGCATCTTCTTTATCCACTCATCTGTTGATGGACATTTACGTTGCTTCCATGACCTGGCTATTGTAAATAATGCTGCAATGAACATTAGGGTGCACTTCTGGTAGTTTCATGGTTTCAGGTCTTATATCTGAGATTTTAATCCATTTTGAGTTAATCTTTGTGAGTGCTGTAATATAGGGTCAAGTTTCATTCTCTTAGATGTGAATATCCAGTTTTCCCAGCACCATTCATTAAAGAGGCTGTCTTTTCCTTTTTCAGAAAAATGTTTATGTATGTATGTATGTATGTATGTATGTATGTATGTATGGCTGTGTTCGGTCTTTGTTCTAGCACACGGGATCTTCTGTTGCGGCATGTGGGCTCTTCCTTGCAGCTCATAGACTTAGTTGCTCCTCAGCATGTGGGATCTTGCTTCCCCGACCAGGGAGTGAACCAATGTCCCCTGCACTGCAAGACAGATTCTTAACCACTAGACCACCAGGGAACTCCCAGCGGCTGTCCTTTCTCTATTGACTATTCTTCTTTGCCAAATATCAGTTGACTCTATGCTTGAGATTATTTCTTGGCTTTCAATTCTACTCCATAGGTGTATTTGTCTATTTTTATGCTACTATCATAGTGGTTTTTTTCTGTTTTATTTTGGGGTTTGGTATTTATTTTTTTATTTATTTTATTTTTTTAGCATCTTTATTGGAGTATAATTGCTTTACAATGGTGTGTTAGTTTCTGCTTTATAACACAGTGAATCAGCTATACATATATCCCCATATCTCCTCCCTCTTGTTTCTCCCTCCCAACCTCCCCATCCCACCCCTCTAGGTGGTCAAAAAGCACTGAGCTGATCTCCCTGTGCTATGAGGCTGCTTCCCATTAGCTATCTATTTTACATTTGTTAATGTATATCAGTCCATGCCACTCTCTCACTTCATCCCAGTTTACCCTTCCCCCTCCCCGTGTCCTCAAGTACATTCTCTACGTCTGTGTCTTTATTCCTGTCCTGCCACTAGGTTCTTCAGAAGCTTTTTTTGTTTTTTTTTTTAGATTCCATATATATGTGTTAGCATACGGTATTTGTTTTTCTCTTTCTGACTTACTTTACTCTGTATGACAGACTCTAGGTCCATCCACCTCACTACAAATAACTCAATTTCGTGTCTTTTTATGGCTCATATTCCATTGTATATATGTGCCATGTCTTCTTTATCCATTCGTCTGTTGAAGGACACTCAGGTTGCTTCCATGTCCTGGCTACTCTAAATAGTGCTGCAGTGAACATTGTGGCACATGTCTCTTTTTGAATTATGGTTTTCTCAGGGTATATGCCCAGTAGTGGGATTGCTAGGTCGTATGGTAGTTCTATTTTTAGTTTTTTAAGGAACCTCCATAGTGTTCTCCATAGTGGCTGTAGCAGTTTATATTCCCACCAACACTGCAAGATGATTCCCTTTTCTCCACACCCTCTCCAGCATTTATTGTTTGTAGATTTTTTTTTTTTTTTTTTTGCAGTACACGGGCCTCTCACTGTTGTGGCCTCTCCTGTTGTGGAGCACAGGCTCTGGACGCGCAGGCCCAGCAGCCATGGCTCACGGGCCCAGCTGCTCTGCGGCATGTGGGATCCTCCCGGACAGGGGCACGAACCTGTGTCCCCTGCATCGGCAGGTGGACTCTCAACCACTGCGCCACCAGGGAAGCCCCTGTAGATTTCTTGATGATGGCCATTCTGACTGGTGTGAGGTCATACCTCATTGTAGTTTTGATTTGCATTTCTCTAATGATTAATGATGTTGAGCATTCTTTCATGTGTTTGTTGGCAATCTGTATATCTTCTTTGGAGAAATGTCTGTTCAGGTCTTCTGCCCATTTGGGGCTTGGGTTGTTTGTTTTTTTGATATTGAGCTGCATGAGCTGCTTGTAATTTTGGAGATTAATCCTCTGTCAGTTGCTTCATTTGCAAATATTTTATGCTGTTCTGAGGGTTGTCTTTTCATCTTCTTTATGGTTTCCTTTGTGGTACAGAAGCTTTTAAGTTTCATTAGGTCCCATTTGTTTATTTTTGTTTTTATTTCCATGTCTCTTGGAGGTAGGTCAAAAAGGATCTTGCTGTGATTTATGTCACAGAGTGTTCTGCCTGTGTTTTTCTCTAAGAGTTTTATAGTGTCTGGCCTTACACTTAGGTCTTTGATCCATTTTGTGTTTATTATTATGTATGGTGTTAGGGAGTGTTCTAATTTCATTCTTTTACATGTAGCTGTCCAGTTTTCCCAGCACCGGTTACTGAGGAGGCTGTCTTTTCTCCATTGTGTATTCTTGCCTCCTTTATCAAAAATAAGGTGACCATATGTGCGTGGGTTTAACTCTGGGCTTTGTATCCTGTTCCATTGATCTATATTTATTTTTTTGTGCCAGTACCATACTGTCTTGATTACTGTAGCTTTGTAGTATAGGCTGAAGTCAGGGAGCCTTATTCCTCCACCTTGGTTTTTCTTTCTCAAGATTGCTTTGGCTATTCGGGGTCTTTCATGTTTCCATACAAATTGTGAAATTTTTTGTTCTAGTTCTGTGAAAAATGCCAGTGGTAGTTTGATAGGGATTGCATTGAATCTGTAGATTGCTTTGGGTAGTAGAGTCACTATCACAATGTTGATTCTTCCAATCCAAGAACGTGGTATATCTCTCCATCTGTTTGTATCATCTTTAATTTCTTTCATCAGTATCTTACAGTTTTCAGCATACAGGTCTTTTGTCTCCCTAAGTAGGTTTATTCCTAGGTATTTTATTCTTTTTGTTGCAATGGTAAATGGGAGTGTTTCCTTAATTTCTCTTTCAGATTGTTCATCATTAGTATATAGGAATGCAAGAGATTTCTGTGCATTAATTCTGTATCCTGCTACTTTACCGAATTCACTTACTAGCTCTAGTAGTTTTCTGGTAGCATCTTTAGGATTCTCTATGTATAGTATCATGTCGTCTGCAAACAGTGACAGCTTTACTTCTTCTTTTCCGATTTGGATTCCTTTTATTTCTTTTTCTTCTCTGATTGCTGTGGCTAAAACTTCCAAAACTGTGTTGAATAATAATGGTGAGAGTGGACAACCATATCTTGTTCTTGATCTTAGTGGAAATGGTTTCAGTTTTTCACCATTGGGAATGATGTTGGCTGTGGGTTTGTCATATATGGCCTTGATTATGTTGAGGTAAGTTCCCTCTATGCCTACTCTCTGGAGGGTTTTTATCATAAATGGGTGTTGAATTTTGTTAAAAGCTTTCTGCATCAATTGAGATGATCATATGGTTTTCTTCCTTCAGTTTGTTAATATGGTGTATCACATTGATTGATTTGCATATATTGAAGAATCGTTGCATTCCTGGGATAAACCCCAGTTCATCATAGTGTATGATCCTTTTAATGTGCTGTTGGATTCTGTTTGCTAGTATTTTGTTGAGGATTTTTACATCTGTGTTCATCAGTGATATTGGCCTATAGTTTTGTTTTTTGTGATATCTTTGTCTGGTTTTGGTATCACGGTGATGGTGGCCTCATAGAATGAGTTTGGGAATGTTCCTCCCTCTGCTATATTTTGAAAGAGTTTGAGAAGGATAGGTGTTAGCTCTTTTCTGATGTTTGATAGAATTCGCCTGTGAAGCCATCTGGTCCTGGGCTTTTGTTTTCTAGAAGATTTTTAATCACAGTCTCAATTTCATTGCTTGTGATTAAACTGTTTCTATTTTCTGTTTCTTCCTGGGTCAGTCTCAGAAGGTTGTGCTTTCCTAAGAATTTGTCCATTTCTTCAAGGTTGTCCATTTTATTGGCGTATAGTTTCTTGTAGTAATCTCTCATGATCCTTTGTATTTCTGCAGTGTCAGTTGTTACTTCTCCTTTTTCATTTCTAATTTGATTGATGTGAGTCTTCTCCCTTTTTGTCTTGATGAGTCTGGCTAATGGTTTATCAATTTTGTTAATCTTCTCAAAGAACCACGTTTTAGTTTTATTGATCTTTGCTATTGTTTTCTTCATTTCTTTTTCATTTATTTCTGATCTGATCTTTATGATTTCTTTCCTTCTGCTAACTTTGGGGTTTTTTTGTTCTTATTTCTCTAATTGCTTTAGGTGTAAGGTTAGGTTGCTTATTTGAGATGTTAGTTGTTTCTTGAGGTAGGATTTTATTGCTATAATCTTCCCCTTAGAACTGCTTTTGCTGCATCCCATAGGTTTTGAGTCATCATGTTTTCATTATCATTTGTTTCTAGATATTTGTTGATTTCCTCTTTGATTTCTTCAGTGATCTGTTGGTTATTAAGTAGTGTATTGTTTAACCTCCATGTGTTTGTATTTTTTACAGATTTTTTTCTGTAATTGATTTCTAGTCTCATAGCGTTGTGGTCGGAAAAAATACTTGATACAATTTCAGTTTTCTTAAATTTACCAAGGCTTGATTTGTGACCCAAGATATGATCTATCCTGGAGAATGTACCATGAGCACTTGAGAAGGAAGTGTATTCTGTTGTTTTTGGATGGAATGTCCTATAAATATCAACTAACTCCATGCTATTTATTGTATCATTTAAAGCTTGTGTTTCCTTATTTATTTTCATTTTGGATGATCTGTCCATTGGTGAAAGTGGGGTGTTAAAGTCCCCTACTCTGAATGTGTTACTGTCAATTTCCCCTTTTATGGCTGTTAGCATTTGCCTTATGTGTTGAGGTGTGCCTGTGTTGGGTGCATAAATATTTCCAATTGTGATATCTTCTTCTTGGATTGATCCCTTGATCATTGTGTAGTGTCCTTCTTTGTCTCTTGTAATAGTCTTTATTTTAACATCTATTTTGTCTGATATGAGAATTGCTTCTCCAGCTTTCTTTTGCTTTCTGTTTGCAAGGAATATCTTTTTTCATCCCCTCACTTTCAGTGTGTATGTTTCCCTAGGTCTGAAGTGGATCTCTTATAGACAGCATATATGTGGGTCTTGTTTTTGTGTCCATTCAGCCAGTCTCTGTCTTTTGGTTGGAGCATTTAATCCATTTACATTTAAGGTAGTTATAGATATGTATGTTCCTATTACCATTTTCTTAATTGATTTGGGTTTGTTATTGTAGGTCTTTTCCTTCTCTTGTGTTTCCTGCCTAGAGAAGTTCCTTTAGCAGTAGTGGTAAAGCTGGTTTGGTTGTGCTGAATTCTCTTAGCTTTTGCTTATCTGTAAAGCTTTTAATTTGTCCGTCGAATCTGACTGAGATCCTTGCTGGGTAGAGTAATCTTGGTGTAGGTTTTTCCCTTTCATCACTCTGAATATGTCCTGCCATTCTCTTCTGTCTGGCAGAGTTTCTGCTGAAAGATCATCTTTTAACCTTATGGGGATTCCATTGTATGTTATTTGTTGTTTTTATCTTGCTGCTTTTAATATTTTTTCTTTGTATTTAATGTTTGATAGTTTGATTAATATGTGTCTTGGCATATTTCTCCTTGGATTTATCCTCTATGGGACTCTCTGTACCTCCTGGACTTGATTAACTATTTCCTTTCCCATATTAGGGAGGTTTTCAAATATAATCTCCTCAAATATTTTCTCAGTCCCTTTCTTTTTCTCTTCTTCTTCTGGGACCCCTATAAGTTGAATGCTGGTGTGTTTAATGTTGTCCCAGAAGTCTCTGAGATTGTCCTCAGTTCTTTTCATTCTTTTTTCTTTATTCTGCTCTGTGGTAGTTATTTCCACTAATTTATCTTCCACGTCACTTATCCATTCTTCTGCCTCAGTTATTCTGCTACTGATTCCTTCTAGAGAATTTTTAATTTCATTTATTGTGTTGTTCATCATTGTTTGTTTGCTCTTTATTTCTTCTGGGTCCTTGTTAAATGTTTCTTGTATTTTCTCCATTCTATTTCCAAGATTTTGGATAATCTTTACTATCATTACTCAGAATTCTTTTTCAACTAGACTGCCTATTTCCTCTTCATTTGTTTGGTCTGGTGGGTTTTTGCCTTGCTCCTTCATCTGCTGTGTGTTTCTCTGTCTTCTCATTTTGCTTAACTTACTGTGTTTGGGCTCTCCTTTTTGCAGGCTGCAGGTTCATAGTTCCTGCTGTTTTTGGTGTCTGCCCCCAGTGGATAAGGTTGGTTCTGTGGTTTATGTAGGCTTCCTGGTGGAGGAGACTAGTGCCTGTGTTCTGGCAGATGAGGCTGGATTTTGTCTTTCTGGTGGCCAGTACCATGTCCGGTGGTATGTTTTGGTGTGTATGTGACCCTATTATGATTTTAGGCAGCCTCTCTGCTTATGGGTGGGGTTGTGTTCCTGTCTTGCTAGTTGTCTGGCATAGGGTGTCCAGCACTGTAGCTTGCTGGTCATTGAGTGGAGGTGGGTCTTCGCATTGAGATGGACATCTCTGGGAGAGCTTTCGCCGTTTGATATTACGTGGAGCCGGGAGTTCTCTGGTGCATCAGTGCCCTTAACTCGGCTCTCCCACCTCAGAGGCACAGATCTGCCACCCGGCCAGAGCACCAAGACCCTGTCAGCCACACGGCTTAGAAGAAAAGGGAGAAAAAATAATAATAAAATAAAATAAAGTTATTAAAATAAAAAAATAATATTATAAATTTAAAAATTAAAAAATAATTAAAGAGAGAAAAAAAAAAGAAAGAAGAGAGCAACCAAACCAAAAAATAAATCCACCAATGGTAACAAGCGCTAAAACCTATATTTAAAAAAACAAACAAAAAAATAAAACAAAAAAATGGACCGACAGACCCTAGGTCAAATGGTAAAAGCAAAGCTATACAGACAAAATTACACAAAGAAGCATACACATACACGCTCACAAAAAGAGAAAAAGGAAAAATAATAGACATATATCTATATATATAAGAAAAAAAAGAAGAGAGCAACCATATCAATAAACAAATGTACCAGTGATAATAAACTGTAAATACTAAACTAAGATAAACATAAAACCAGAAATAATAAATTAGATGCAGAAAGCAAACCCCAAGTCTACAGTTGCTCCCAAAGTCCACTGCCTCAATTTTGGGATGATTCATATTATATTAAGGTATTCCACAGATGCAGGGTACGTCAAGTTGATTGTGGAGATTTAATCCACTGCTCCTGAGGCTGCTGGGAGAGATTTCCCTTTCTCTTCTTTGTTCACACAGCTCCTGGGGTTCAGCTTTGGATTTGGCCCCGCCTCTGCATGTAGGTTGCCTGAGGGCATCTGTTCTTCGGTGAGACAGGACGGGGTTAAAGTAGCAGCTAATTAGGGGGCTCTGGCTCACTCAGGCCGCAGGGATAGAGGGGTATGGAATGTGGGGCGAGCCTGCAGCAGCAGAGGCAAGCATGACATTGCAACAGCCTGAGGCGCGCCATGCACTCTCCCAGGGAAGTTGTCCCTGGATCACGGGACCCTGGCAGTGGCGGGCTGCACAGGCTCCCAGGAGGGGAGGTGTGGATAGTGACCTGTGCTTGCACACAGGCTCCTTGGTGGCTGCAGCAGCAGCCTTAGAGTTTCATGCCCGTCTCTGGTGTCCACACTGATAGCTGCGGGTCGCTTCCGTCTCTGGAGCTTGTTGAGGCGGTGCTCTGAATCCCTTCTCCTTGCGCACCCTGAAACAGTGGTCTCTTGCCTCTTGGGCAGCTCCAGAGTTTTTCTCGGACTCCCTCCCGGCTAGCTGTGGTGCACTAGCCTCCTTCAGGCTGTGTTCACGCAGCCAACCCCAGTCCTCTCCCTGGGATCTGACCTCCAAAGCCTGAGCCTCAGCTCCCAGCCCCCACCCATGCCGGCGGGTGAGCAGACAAGCCTCTCCGGCTGGTGAGTGCTGTTCGGCACCTATCCTCTGGGAATCTCTCTGCTTGGCTCTCTGCACCCCTGTTGCTGTGCTCTCCTCTGTGGCTCTGAAGCTCCCCCACCAACCCCCACCCCATCTCCACCAGTGAAGGGGCTTCTAGTGTATGGAAACTTTTCCTTCTTCACAGCTTCCTCCCAGAGGTGCAGGTCCCATCTCTATTCTTTTGTCTCTGTTTTTTCTTTTTTCTTTTGCCCTACTGAGGTACGTGGGGAGTTTCTTGCCTTTTAGGAGGTCTGAGGTCTTCTGTCAGCGTTCAGTAGGTTCTGTAGGAGTTGTCCCACATGTACATGTATTTCTGATGTATTTGTGGGGAGGAAGCTGATCTCCACATCTCACTCTTCCACCACCTTGAAGGTCTCCCCTCCACAGTGTTATAATTTGTATAGCTTTATAGTATAGCTTGAAATGAGGAAGTGTGATGCTTCCAGCTTTATTCTTCTTTTCAGGGTTTATTTGACTATTCATTTTCTTCTGTGGTTTCATATACATTTTAGGAGTGTTTTTTCTTTTTTGTAAAAAAAAAAAAACATTGAAATCTTTGTAGCAATTACACTGAATCTATAGATGGTTTCTGGTAGTATTGACATTTAAAATATATATATATATATATATATATATAAATTTATTTATATATTTATTTATGGCTGCATTGGGTCTTCATTGATGCACATGGGCTTTCTCTAGTTGTGGCAAACAGGGGCTACTCTTCGTTGTGGTGCGCGGGATTCTCATTGCAGTGGCTTCTCTTGTTGTGGAGCCTGGGCTGTAGGTGCATGGGCTTCACTAGTTGTGGCATGCGGGCTCTAGAGCGCTGGCTCAGTAGTTGTGGCACATGGTCTTAGTTGCTCCGAGGCATGTGGGATCTTTCTGAACCATGGATCGAGCCCGTGTCCCCTGCATTGGCAGGCGGATTCTTAACAACTGCGCCACTAGGGAAGTCCCAGTAGTATTGACTTTTTTATTTTTATTTTTTTTTACGGTACATGGGACTCTCACCGTTGTGACCTCTCCCGTCACAGAGCACAGGCTCCAGACATGCAGGCTCAGCGGCCATGGCTCACGGGCCCAGCCACTCCGCGGCATATGGGATCTTCCTGGACCGGGGCACGAGTCCGTGTCCCCTGCATCGGCAAGCAGACTCTCAACCACTGCGCCACCAGGGAAGCCCAGTATTAACATTTGACAATATTAATTCTTCCAATCTATGAACATGGGATACTTTTCCATTTTTTTTGTGTCTTCTTTGATTTCTTTCATCAGTATCTTGCAGTTTTCAGAGTACAGATCTTTTACCTCCTTGATTACATTTATTCCTAAGTATTTTATTGTTTCTGATGCTATTATAAATGAGATTGGTTTCTTTATTTCTTTATTAGAAAATTCATCTTTGCTGATTTTTGTATGTTAATTTTGTATCCTGTAACTTTACTGAATTCATTGATTAGTTCTAACAGTTTTTTAATTGAGCCTGTAGGAATTTCTATATATAAAATCATGTTATCTGCAAATAGAGAAGTTTTACTCCTTCTTTTCCAACTTGGATGTCTTTAATTATTTTTCTTACCCGATTGCTCTAGCTAGGACTTCCAGTACTGTGGTGAATACGAGTGGTGTGAGTGGGCACCCCTGTCTTGTTCCTGCTCTTAGAGGAAAAGCTTTCAGCCTTTCATCATTGAGTATGATATGAACTGTGGGCTTATCATATATGGCCTTTATCATGTTGTGATATGTTCCTTCTATGCCTAAGTTGTTAAGAGTTTTTTTTATCATGAATGAATGTTGAATTTTGTCACATGCTTTTTCTGCCTCTATGAAGATCATCATATGATTCTTTTCTCCCATTCTTTTAATGTGATGTATTACATTGATTGATTTACATATGTTTAACCATCCTTGCATCCTGAGGATAAATCCCATTTGATCATTACAAATGACCCTTTAATGTGCTGCTGAATTCAGTTTGCTAGTATTTTGTTGAGAATTTTTGCATCTATATTTTCAGGGATATTGCCTGTCATTTTCTTTTCTACTAGTGCCCTTATGTGACTTTGGTATCTGGATAATTCTGACCTCCTAAAATCAGTTTGGGAGCCTTTCCTCTTCTTCAGTTTTTTGGAAGAGGTTGAGAAAGACTAGTGTTAATTCTTCTTTAAATGGTTGGTAAAATTCACTGGTGAAGCCATCTGGTCATGAGCTTTTCTTCATTGGGAGATGTTTGATTACTGATTGAATCTCCTTACTAGTATTTGGTTTATTCAGATTTTCTATTTCTTACCAATTCAGTATTGGTAAGTTATAGGTTTCTAAGAATTTTTCCATTTCTCTTAGGTTGTCCATGTTTTGGGCATATAGTTGTTCACAGTAACTTCTTATGATTCTTTGTATTTCTATGCTGTCAGCTGTCATTTTTTTTTAATTTATAATTTTGTTGATTTGGGTCCTCTCTCTTTTTTTCTTGGTTAATCTAGCTAAGGGTTTATCAGTTTTGTTTATTTTTCATAGAACCAACTCTTAGTCTGGTTAATCTTTTCATTTCTTTTTCTCTATTTTATTTATCTCTGCTCTAATCTTTATTATTCTCTCCCTTCTACTAACTTTGGACTAAGTTTGTCTTTTTTTCCTAATTTATTGAGGTATGGAGTTAGTTTGTTTTGGAGGATCTTTTTGCTCCTTAATGCAGGCATTTATTGCTGTGAAGATCTCTTTTAGAAATACTTTTGCTGTACCCTGTAAGTTCTAGTATATTGTGTTTCCATTTTCTGCTTATCTCAAGAAACATTTTTATTTCCCCTTTAATTTCTTCTTTAATCCTTTGGTTATTCAGGGGAGTGTTGTTTAATTTCCATATATTCATAAAGTTTCTAGTTTTCCTCTTGTTTTTCATTTCTGGTTTCATGTCATTATGGTTAGAGAAGGTACTTGGTATGATTTGTCTTCTTGAATTTGCTAAGACTTGTTTTGTGGCCTAACATATGTTCTATTCTAAAAACTGTTCCATGTACACTTGAGAAGGATGTGTAATCAGCTATTGTTGGATAGAATGTTCTGTATGTGACTTTTTAGGTCCAGGATTATGTATTTGAAGTATCTAGAAACCACACAGTAAGTTACGGTAGTTATTTGTTTTATTGTTAACTCCTCAAATCAGGAGAGGAAATTCTTAAAATATTTATAAAAGCCTTCATAAGGATTAATGACTAATAAGGTAGATTAGCAATATATTACTTCAAATTACTGCGATTTTTACTCTCAATAGGCCATACCAAAATTAAATAGTGATATGAGAAACTCATTAATTTATTCATTGATTTGAAGAGTCAGCTGACCATTATTATTTTAAGATTAAACACTTACTGATACCACTGTTAAAGAAATGGGGACAGTCTTTCTTTGTTGTTGAATTTTTGAATTTTATTTATTTTTTATACAGCAGGTTCTTATTAGTTATCCATGTTACACATATTAGTGTATATATGTCAATCACAATCTCCCAGTTCATACCACCACCACCACCACCACCCCTGCTTCCCCCCCTTGGTGTCTATACGTTTGTTCTCTACATCTGTGTCTCTGTTTCTGCTTTGCAAACCAGTTCATCTGTACCATTTTTCTAGATTCCACCTACATGTGTTAATATACAATATTTGTTTTTCTCTTTCTGACTTACTTCACTCTGTATGACACTCTCTAGATACATCACCATCTCTACAAATGACCCAATTTCGTTTCTTTATTTGGCTAAGTAATACTCCATTATATATATGTATCACATCTTCTTTATCCATTCATCTGTCGATGGACACTTAGATTGCTTCCATGACCTGGCTATTGTAAATAGTGCTGCAGTGAACATTGGGGTGCATGTGTCTTTTTGAATTATGGTTTTCTCTGGGTATATGCCCAGTAGTGGGATTGCTGGGTCATATGGTAATTCTATTTTTAGTTTTTTAAGGAACCTCCATACTGTTCTCCATAGTGGCTGTATCAATTTACATTCCCAGCAACAGTGCAAGAGGGTTCCCTTTTCTCCACACCCTCTCCAGCATTTGTTGTTTGTAGATTTTCTGATGATGCCCATTCTAACCAGTGTGAGGTGATACCTCATTGTAGTTTCGATTTGCATTTCTCTAATAATTAGTGATGTTGAGCAGCTTTTCATGTGCTTCTTGGCCGTCTGTAAAAGAAATGGGGGCAATCTTAATCCCACCAACTGTAGTGGGCAACACATGACAGAAGCAAAAATGTTGGTGTGTATGTCTGACTCATAGTATGAGTATTATATATGAGAGTATTATATGAGAATAAGAGAAAACTGGTTGCCAAAAAAATCTGCATTGTGAGGGCCAAGTGCAGGTGCAGAATGATTCTAAATATTTTAATTCAAGCTATAGTAAGCACCGTGTTCTTACTATTAATGTCTTTTCTAATGTTAGACATTTAGTGCCTGACTACATGGACATTTTCAGTGTAAGAGATCATTTATGCCTGTTAGCTTCTGTGAAATTGATTTCTCACACCCGCTCTATTCATCCAGTAAACACATTTATAATCTCCAAAGGGCTCTGGACCCTCCAACCCTCTGTGTGTTCGATGTGAGTATGTTCTCTTTTATATGTTTTGATTTGGTGTTCGGCCTAAGAGTAAAGACTCTGGCTTTTTTTTAAGTTTTTTTTCCTCCAGAAAGTAATCAGGATTTCAAGCTTCTCTTAAAGACATAGAATTTCTAGCAACCATGGCTGCCATTGAGCTCCTGTTGATGAGACATGTTATTCCACCACTTTGATCTTATACGTAATATGCAGTTAAACCCAGCCCATTTCACTCATTTAATGTTTATTTTTACCCCTATAGGCAAGTGTGTTTGTAGTCCTTGTTCTACCTTATGTATACCCTTGCGCTTAAAATTCTATTCTCGCATTAGTAAAAGAGTACCACTTTCATATCTGTAATAATATATTTCATTTCCTGAGAAAGTAAATGGTGATGCTATTTATCATACAAAATTAAATAATCTTCTTTAGAGTTCCTGCATTATGAATTTTAGTCAGTGTGAACTCTTTGCTGATTTTAATTCTCTCTCAAAATTTCAAGCCCAGGTAAAGTAAAAAAATATTTTGATCTATACTTAAATACCAGCTAAGCACATGACACTGTCTAGGAGCTCTGGAAAACAGGAGGCACATTAAATATGATCCTGCCAAAATCACAAATGAGTAGAAAAGTGAGAAATAGAAAGAATTATACATGGAGTGCGTGGCTTCAAATGAAAAGAAACCAATATGCCATAAGATCAGTTGAAATAAAATATCTGCCAGAAACCCAAACAAGGAATAAAGGTGCTTTTAATCTTAATTCCTGTGACTTCAAACTTGCTGAATTCAGGAAATACTGTTTGTATTCTTTAGTCTTCTATAACCTTCATTTGAAACCTCCTTTTGAAAGTAGGGGGAAAAACACTCTTCTAAGTTTATCATCGTTAACAAATCAAATATAAAACACTTTAAAAAGACTTTTAAAAAATAGAAAAAAGAGTAAGCAATAATACTATTCTGCAAATCAGATCAAGGCTGTATCCTAAAGATACATGTATGAAGTGGGCAAGATGCCTGGGAACACTGTATTAACCCTTTTACTCTGCCTTCCATGGAGCAGCTTTTTAGTAAATGGTTTCTTAGTGGCAATAAAGAGCTGAAAATGCATACCCATAACTGGTTCCTACCTTCTTATTGAATGTGGGTTTTTTTTAATGGGTAGGAGTAGACAGTTCATAAAGGGTTCTACCTCACTTACAAAGAATTAGCTTAAGTCTCAGAAAGTTCTGGTCGTTTCTCTAGGAAGTCATGATACACCACTGTGCAGACAGGAGACCTGGTGTCATGGTTCAGTTTGGGGACCGAAAGCCAATAACACTACTTCGAAAATCTTTTTAGTGCTCATTCCCTGTGGCTTCCAGGATAAGCTGCTACTTTTCTTTATCTCTCTGCTCTTTAATGCATAACAAAGAAAAGAAAAGGAAGGCATGTATCCTAAAGCCCTGGGGTGAGGAAAGGCAACTTGATATGTATGAAATGCTTTCAAGGGAGATCATAATCTTAGGGCTAAAGGGTGACCTGAAATCAGTTTTGTGTTTCTGTTGAGTGTCCTGCCCTGATCCATGTATTTACTGAGCTATGTAAGGGATCCCTAAGACCATTGATCCAGTTTCCTAATTCTAAAGGCGAGAACGGTTGAAGGCTTAGAGGCACTGCATCTTGAAGAAGGTCACAGCTGTCAGCTGAAGTCCAGATGCTATTATTAGGGCTTGTGGGTCACCCTTCCCCCGTCATACCTATGGTTTGCACATTGGTGTCCCCTCTTTACCGCCAGAGGTACAACATGGAGGTTTACATGGGAATCTAAGGATCAGAAGGAATGAAAGGGGAAAGTAGGAACCAAAGGAAGTAGTTAGAAGATAATTGTGATTTTTCTCTGTAGGATTTAGGCTTTTAAACGTTTAAAGATTTTTCTCTAGATTACTTGAAAATATCAATATTTAGTGCTGAAATGTATCCAGTGGTTAGAAAAACTGAAACCAGTCTCATGCATCCCATGTTATAAGACAGCATTTGAACTCAAGACTAGAAAAGAGTTGGCACTTTAAAAAAAAAAATTCATTCCTGGCATTTTGAATATCATTCGATCACTGCAGGCTAACTACTACTGTTCCTAATCCACCAGGTTGACATCTAATGAATGTTCATAATGAATCCATTCTCTAGTTGGTTAAACCCTGCAATTTTCTTGGCTGTTTTTCGTTTTACAGTGTTTGTTATAAAGCTGCCATGCATAATTCCTCTGGAAAGGTCAATATACTCTTTTATTAATCATAATCCTTCCTGGTCTTCTGGGTGTATATTTGTCAGAGAACAGACAATATTGTGCTGTGATTTCAAAATTTAGATTATGTAGATTATCTGTATTCATCTCATCACCTGCTGAAATATCTACTTGTAGGCATTTAGAAAATTGGGATAATAACAGCCAACACTCTTTACTGTTCCCTCAGGAGTTAGAAACTCAGACTCATGTACAGTCCAGGTGGGTAACATGAGTGGATGGAAGAGGGGGATAGATATCAAAAGAGAGGTGAAAATTGTGCCAGACCAGAAGAACACACGTGTGTGCTCTTTTTTTTTTTTTATCACAATCAGTGTTTTGAAAACATTTTAATCATTTTGTTCAGCAGGCCCAACACACCTTGGGCCGATTCTCTCACCTTTCTCCAGGTTGTACATATGATCTTCGAAACGCTATAGGGAAAATATAATTAGCCCCATTTTTCAGATGAGGAAACTGAATTTCAGAGAGGTTAAGGTCTTTGCCTGAAGCCATACAGCTAATAAGTGGTAGAAATGATACTCAAAGTCAATACAAAGCATACTCTGATGCTTGAAAAACAGAAACTGTGTCCAAAAGGGAAAGAAGATAATATGATGAACGCAGTCTGTTAGTGCTGAAAGGACATCAAACTATTAACTGTGCGATTTACATTTCAGTCCAAACTTTGCCCTGAACAGAGTGACTTTACACTGATGTCGAAATATTGTGGTTTTCATTCTGGTGCGTTTATGGTTTTGTGCCCACTATGGAATCTCCCATGCTAAATTCTAGGAGCCATTTCTCAGATATCTTTTATCAAACGTACACTGGTATATCCACCCAGGCAGGAAAGATGGTTTACAACTTGAGCAATCTGTTTAACCTCTCAACAAGGAAAGAAACTCAGACCCTGCTGTCTTCTCTGATCTTTTTGCGTAGGTGAGAGTATCACCTTGGGCAGGGCATTTACCTGCCTGTACTTCATTCTCTCTGATCTGCAGAATCAGAGGGTTCAACAGCTACATCATTTCTAAGCTTCCTTCTAGGTGTGATTTACCATTAATATGTGTGGCCTGATTAAAATATCTCACTGAAGGCTGAATCATACTGATACATGAGTCAGAATTGAGATGATACCATGGGAAACAGGACCTGAACCCAGAGGAAACCCAGCAGTATTTTCACTGAAAGAATAGTTGTTAGTCAGGCAGAAGGAAGTAGCCTAGAAGCACTGTCATGACCTAGAAAGAGTAGAGTTTTGGTGGCAGACATCACTGGATTAAAATCGCGGCTCTGCTTATGACTTCACAGCTGTCTCACTTTGAGCCACTTACTTAACCTTTCTGAGCGTCACCTCCACTTATATGAAAGGATTATGACTCACCTCACCCGGTGCTTTTATGAACTAAATGCCATGGCTTGCAGAGGGCATTCAATAAGGACTAGTTGCCTTTTCCTATAGAGTTGAAAGGAGCGCTGGCATGAAGCTAGAGATTTTTACAAAGAGTCCCTTTTTTGTGTACCTGGATGGTTAAACTTGAGTAGCTCCTGCTTGAATCAGCCCTCACATTTTAGCTTACTTGTCCCGGGACCCCAAAGCCCCTAGGTTCTTACTTTTTCCTCCATCTAATCATAGAGGTGGACACATTCATCTGTTCTGTAACTATTTATTGAGATTGGCTATGTCCCATAGTTGTACAGCGATGGATAAGGCAAGTAAGTTCTCTTCTTTAATGGAGCTTATATCCTAGAATGAAGCCAAATAGAAGATGAGAGAACAGATAAACAAACAGAATCATTTAATACAGAAGTTATGCTATAATGAAAATACAACTGGTTTGTGAAGATGGGAACTAGAAGGAAACTTGGGAGTGAGTGATCAGGAAGACCTCTCAGATGACAGAACTATCCTTCATAATCTCTGCTACCCCAAGTGGTGGCTCTGCTGAGGTGGATGTTTGAGTTTAGACCTAAAAGACAAGAAGTGATCTCCACCCCTCATCACCACCTCCTGTTCGCCTGAAATAACGAATAATCTTGGTAACTGTCAAAACTTTTCTCATCTCTTTCAAGAGTTTTAATCATGTTCAGGAAAGAAAACAGGTCCTAGGGAACTAAGAGTGGCTTGGCCTCAAGAAAAAGCACACTTTTGCATATGGTTTCCTGTATTTAAAAATTATGAGCTCCATTTCTGTGAAGTGCAATTGAATTGTATGGTGAATACCATCACAGATCAGCAAGGGCATATTTCCAGGAGAACAAAATCTGGTGTCAGTCTTGTGGCCAAAAATAAGATATTAACCTCAAATGCAGTGAGTGGCCTTAGTAATTCACTCAAATAATTCTATTTTTTATTTGAACTTTTTTCCAACACTCATGCAGGCAGAAACTGTATCAGAAATTGATGTAACAGTAGGCACATGGTATAAAATGAATGTGCAGTTTGACTTTGACGGTTAAAAGGAATAAGGAAACTTGACAGCTTTTCAAGAAAATAAAAAAATTGATTTTTTATGTTAATAAGAATTATGAGAAGGGTAATTTAAAAAGGCATATGACCAGGGTTATTATACCTTTTGAGAAGTAAATTGAGGAGACATACAACAGTCCTTATATACAGGAATTATTGATATGAAAGCCATGGTGTTTATTGGATAAATGTCTGCACCCTTCACTAGATAATGTAGAAAAGGCAACATCTTGTAATGATTGAGTTGCAGGTTCCAAAATTCCCAGAGTTCAAATCCAGTCTCTGTCACGTATCAGCTGTTTAACCATAGGCAAGTTATTTACTTTTTCCATTTGTTTTCCTCATCTGTAAAATGGAGCTGATGTAGCACATAGTTCATAGGGTTATTCAGTTAGCTAATACATGGAATGTACCTATCACAGTCCTGCCACATTGTAAAAATAATAATAACAATAATAATAGTAATAATAATACTATCACGTCATCATCATAACAGAAATAGCTAGTATGTTGTGAGCACTTACTTTGTGCCAGGCATTATTGTAACCAGCTTACATGTATTAACTCTCTTAATCTTCACACAAATTTGTAAGAAATCTTATTATCCCCACATAATAGATGAGGAGAATGAAGCTCAGAGAAGTTAAGTGTTTTACCCAGCATCACACAGTTAGTAAGTGGTAGAACCAGGGTTTGAACTCTGCTAGCAAGACTCTAGTACCCATACATTAAACATAACAGTGTGCCTTTTTCTATTAACATTAGCTGCTAATAATAATAATAATAATAATTCTAGCTATTGACTGAAATTAATAAGAACCACCATCTTCGTAATGCATACTCATTGTTATAATAATTTTTTTATTGTTGTTTTAAAAGGAGCTTCAATTTTTGCATTTAAAATTTAAATTAGAGCCAATAAAGTATCCCCTATGTAGTTTGTTAAATACCGGTTAGTATATGTAGGGGTATGTGCAAAAATTTCATCTTATTATTTTATTTAAAAGATTTTCTGCAGTGATGGTGTAAGGAGGATCCTGCCAGAACACAGAGTCATTCATTTATTCAATAACTTATATCAGGTTCTTCTTCTGCTTGGCATTGTCCTCAGTGCTTCTCAGGTTGTTCTAGGCCTGAAGTATGAGCTCTGACATCTCCTCAGAGTCCCTTTCTTTCCACTTTGTTTATGAACCAGCATGCCTCTGTGCCCAGGCATCAGAATGGGGGGCGGGGAATGTAGGCTGTCAGTAAAGTACATGTGACTGTTCCCTCAGCTGGTAAAGCAGCACTCTCTACAAAAATCAGGCATGATTCCCCCGTTCTTCCTTTGTGCTCCCTACTCTGGAGGCTTGCTTCCTAGCATCTAGATGACGGGTGATGGTGGGCTCTTCTTTACCCCTTCTATTTCTAATTCTAAACAGTTTTGGCATATGTACTGTCTCCCACTTTGGGGACAATTGAGGTGAGATTCCTCCTTCCTCAGGACACTAGCCAGCATCCCTAATGAATTTCACATCACTGGCAAGGAAACTCTTTGGTGAGAGAGTAGCTCATAATGTCTCTTTCTTTGGGCATGAGGTGCAATAGGGCAAATGCAAAAGTGCCAGTGGGCACTTGGGAGTGGAGAAGTCATGGAGGTACTCAAGGGAAACAGATTTCTGAAATGCGAATTTTCTTCTGTGTCCTGTGTCCTCCCTAATTGCATGCACCCATTCATTTCACTGTATGATACAATTGGGGATTATTTAACCCAATGGAATATAAATTGATTCAATATTCACTGCCTCATAATGTAAGGATAAAATGGAGTGTGGAGATATAAATAATTGATTTCTCAAACGATACCGATACCTCTTTACAACATTCTTATCGAGTTCAGATGTTCCAAAAACACATATACAAAAGAAGCATCTGTGACAGGATGATTTTTAAACACCATTATTTGGCTAATGATTCTCCTCCATCTTTTGGAGAATATGCTATATCTTTTTAAATTATTTTGCAATTAAATTGTAATAGTATCTAAAACTTCTATTCCAAAGGTCAAATTAGAAAGCATTCATCCTCAAGGCTCTAAGAAAGGAGTCATTAGAATGCCAGCCCTTAAGTTGAAAAACCATTAAGCTCAGTATCCAAAGGTCTTTTGTTAGAACCATCCATCCCTCCAGCTGGCAGGTAAGCCTTGCCCGAATTCCCAAGGCCATCAGGAGAACAGAACCACTGTAGTTGCTTAAGAAATGACAAAAAACTTTCTCCTTTTTAAAAAAAATAAAACTCTCAGAGACATAGGTCTTTACAAAGTTCAGCGTATCAGTTTTCTGAGAGACATGACAAGAAAGGGGAGAAAAGTGTTCTGATTCTGTCTGTCTGCCACGTATATTTATCTCTTTATGCCTTTAAGATTGTCCTCAGTGTGTAATCGGTAGATCTTCACTGTGTGTGATGTTGTATCCATCTAGTCTTAATTATACTGACACAGGATGCCTAGGAATTTGCCTGACCATTTGAAGGAAGTCTCTCGAACCAGACTGTGTAGGATCCAAGTTTGGCTCCTTTTAATAACTGTGTGCTTCTAGGCAGGTCCCTTACTCTGAATATTTCGTCATCTGTGAAATAATAATAAGGATAATAATAACAACAACTAATCCATGGGGCAGTTGCAAGGATTAAAGATATGACCCGTGTGAAATGTGGAATGGTGTGTAGTTACTATTATTGTACCATCATCACTCTTAAATTGCCATACCTGAAAGGTCTTAGCTCTGACCCAGTTACCCAGGTGGATGCAACTCCGAAGTTTCCTTCTGATACAAAACAGAGGGATCCCAAAGAACAGTGCAGAGTGGTAAAGGGGAAAAGAAACTAACTCAAAGAGACTTGGAAAGGTATATATCTGGTTGCAAGATGAAGAGTGAATTTTTCACTTTGAACCCGACCTGTGATTCTGGCTCCATCAGACTAGGGAAGTGTGTATGGTTTCAGCCATTTGGTAGAGTTTACAGGTGAGGTAACTCTTTATTTCCAAAGGTGGATTTGATAACAATGGTGAATATAATAATAGCTGCAGCTGCCATTTAGCACTTAGCATTCACCAGACGCCAGGTTACACAATTTACTGACATAATATCACTTTATATGTAGGGGGAAAAATCATTATCTTCTTTTAAAAACGAGAAAGCCAAGGTTAAGACTAAAGAAGGGCAAAGTTAGAATTTGAACCTGAGTTTAGGAGATTCTTATCTTCTAAGTGCTGCTGTTTTGCTGCGTCCCTCTTTGGTATCCGGGCCATCTAAAGGGATTCGTTGTGGCTGAGTGAGCTAAAAAGGGTGGCATCGAGCCACGATAGATCTGGAGAGATCAACTGTACCAGCTCAGTGCCTCCATCAGGTTTATGACCCAGACATCTAGGACAGATGCTTGCTACTTTTTCTCTGAAAGATCTTCAGGGATAGTCACTTCACAACCTCCCCAGAAGGCAGAGGAGCGGAGCCGGGCAGGCATGGTGGAGTAAGGGACTAAGTGGGCAGGTATGCTCCATGTGACCCGGGCCCCCAGCTGACAAGCTTACTGGGAGGTGTTCTGCTTGAGAACTTTCTGTTTAACATGGCAGGCAAACCAGCCTCCAAGTCTTAAGGGCAGGAAACCAGCCTCCAGGTCTTAAGTGCAGGAAGATCACTTTGCTTTCTGTGAGTACTGTATGGATTTATCAAATGCCTTCCACTGTAGCAGAGTGAGTTTGGTATTTGTCAGAGACCTGTCTACCTTCCAGAAAAGCAGTTCAGAGGATGGCCAATGAGTTGTCTTTTCCTGCCACCTGTAACTCCTACATTTTCTTGACTTCCTTCCTTTCCAGAGAAAGTGATCTTATCTTTGATGTAAATTCTATACATGAAATAGATAAATACTTAATGATAATCAGCGTCTGCCAGCATCAATTTGCAGAAGTTACAGGTATTATTACTCTTGTTTAATTATAAAATTCAAGTGAGATTGGATTTAGTTGCTTAATATTCATCTTCCCTGCTAGACTGTAAACTCCACGTCAGCAGAGTGGTGATGATCACAGTGTCCTAATCATATTATATATTGAATAATGAAGGGAAAAAAGGAAGATCAAGGGTGGGGTCCCTATAGGCTCCCTGTTTCAACAAGGATGAGTCATTTAACTGCTCTGAGATTAGTGTTAAAATGAGTTTTATAGGGCTTCCCTGGTGGCGCAGTGGTTGAGAGTCCGCCTGCCAATGCAGGGGACACGGGTTCGTGCCCCGGTCCGGGAAGATCCCACATGCCGCGTAGTGGCTGGGCCCGTGAGCCATGGCTGCTGAGCCTGCGCGTCCGGAGCCTGTGCTCCGCAACAGCAGAGGCCACAACAGTGCGAGGCCCGCGTACCACAAAAAACAAAAAAACAAAACAAAACAAAAAACAGTAGAAATGTGTTCTCTCCCAGTTCTGGAGCCTGGAAGTCCAAAGTGTGGTACAAATGTACTCCCTCTGGCAGCTCTAGGGGAGAATCTGTTCCTTGCTTCTTCCAGCCCCTGGTGGCTGCCCTGTCCTCCCCCTGCTTGTGGCCATATCATGCCTTCCTCTTCACATAGCCTTCTCTTCTGCGTGTCTGTCTTATCTCCCTCTGCCTCTGTCTTATTAAAGATACTCACCAGTTAAGTCCTACCCAGGTAATCCAGGATGATCCTCTCATCTGGAGATCCTTAACGACATTTCCCAAATAGTCACATTCACAGATTCTGGGGCTTAGGATGTGGACATATCCTTTTTTTGGAGCATCATTCAGCCCACTCTACCTGGTCTCCATAAATGTAGATGATCCCGATGCTCTTCCAGTATGGATGCTAATTGGACATTTTTTGCAGTGAGAAATGTTAGACCACTGGAATCAAACAATAAAAATTTCTACTACCTGACTACTTTGGTGATCATGGCTGTTTACAATCTTTATTTCAGAGCTAGGTCATCTGAGGATCCGCAATCCTGGCTAAAAAGAAATAACATTAATTTGCATGAATATAAATATTGCTCTTAGTTTTGAGTGAGATGGTTTTAAAATATCTAAAACCAATTGATACATGCATCTTTTAGCTTGCAACTGAATATGTACTAATTCTGGCTGTGAGCTTCCTAAGCAAAAACGCTAGAGAGCCAGCTGAAGTAACAAATGCACTCGGATTTGGATAGCATTATTCAGCTAAATGTGGAAGTCCTTCACGAGCAATCAGCTACAGAAACCGTCTTGCTAAGAGACACCTGTCACATCCAATTCCATTCACTTACCACTCACTTCTAATATTAAAGGGTATTTTGTTTTAACTGCGTATCTTCCATCCCCAGAGAGAGGGAGAGAGAGAGACCCTTAGTTTAGGTTCTTAGTTTTAAAATGAGTGTAATAACAGTAAATCCCACAAAATTAATATAGAGGTGTATATAGGGGTGTGTGTATACTGTGCATTTTTATAACATAGATTCTGAAATGCCAGTGTTCACAGGATCATTCCCCTGGTGAATAAAGATTTGCAAAGCAGAGCGTAGCCTTCATAAAGGATAGGGACATCTCTGTCACACCACCAATGACCTGAGACATGGAACCTCCTTGGGGAAGTATTCTTGTTTTCATTATGGTTACCAAGGAGCACTAAGTGCCGTTGCTGAATTATTTCCACATTATGGGCAATGAAACGAAGAAAGCTAACCTTGTATAAAATGCTGTAAACAGGATGCCAGAGTTCAAATGAAAAAAACTTCACAATTAGTTTCATCCTAAATGGAAATAGGTGTATTTGCTGGAAACAGAGGTCATGCATTTCACTCCCAGTTCCTAACATACTTCTGCTTGTTTCTTCATAGCTTTAAGAAGGCTGGTTATTCATCTTATCTATCCAGCAAGCCCACTAATTTCTCTTATTAACCTGTGAAATCTTGTCAGAAAAGGTCCAAGAGCAAGTTTTGTCCTTGCTCCTAAGTTTTTCTACCTCTCGCTTGTTCCCATAACCATTTGGCTTATTTCCATCCATAATGTAAAAAAGGGATTTGGGGCTTTACTTTGGGATTTGGGGCCCTTAATTATTGGTAATTACCTTCATGAAATATGGGGTGGTATAGTTTAACCAAATATAGTTGCAGTTATTGAGAACCTAAATGATTTTTCTTTTCAGTTCTTGATCACTGCTATTTAAGGGACTTTTTAAAAGTATTATTTCTTATCTAGTTCCCAAGATTGATATACTTGTTTCAACTCTCAAATTTCCAGACCTTTGTGATAACCTCGTTTGTGGCTACCAGTATGGCATTGTCTCATTCCATGCAGCATAGGAAAAATAACAAGGAAAAAGGTAACCACTTCTTGCCTTGATCACAGTTACTGAATATACAAGAAGGAGAGAATAGCAAAGTCATGAGCTCCAGGTTCTGGGAAGTTGAATGGACTCAAGTAACATTCAGGTAACCCACTCATATGTATGAGTCACGAAGAAGACTCATACATTTCTGAGACTTACTCATATCTAAGAAGAATGACCCACTGCTGCCTCCCACTTGTCTGGTAGGCTCTGACCAGCTGGGAATACGAAATAAAAATGCGCACTGCCACACATCTTGTTCTTGTCAATTTATGACACAAAGTTTACAGCATAGAAAAATTTAGCATGTTTCATATCTGCCATACTTTCAGATATATTTTCCTGTCCATTCACCTCTTTTAATATTTTGGGACAAATAATGAAAAACATGTCTCATGTTTTATAGATTCTGATCCTAAAAGTTGATTATATCATCACAGAAATATTTCACCCTCTGCAAATAATGTCTGGTACTGTATCCATTAGTGAAAAATCAGCGTGATGCTCCACTGTAGCTGTTCTCAATGTATGCTTCGGAGGACACTGATTCAGGAGAGGTCAGCAATGAACAGTTCATAGGTTTGTTTTCTGCAGGACTTCTGAGAGACTTTGATGCTGTAATGTGCGTTGTATATCCCCAGGAAGGAGATACAGGAAGTAGTAAATCCCAGACTCATTTGATGATAAATCCCCTTTTTGTTCATAGAAGAATCATTGTTCTCAGAAATGAACTTTAATAATAATGTAAGAAACATTAGCATTGTACAACATCGTGGAATGGAAAAGCAGGAAAAATGTCAACTTGGGTTCTAATCCCAGCTCTGTGACAAACAGGGCACTCAAAGCAAATCACGTGACAACTCTCAGCCTCAGCTTTCTTTGGGAGTGGAGATAAATGATCTCTTGAGTCCTTTGAAAATTTGGAATGCTGTAATTCTTTGTTCAAGGTTAAGTAGATTCCCATGTGATACCCACATTTCCATTTTGCAAGTATGATGATCTGCTGGTGTCAGAAAGAATCATCAAATCCACTGGTATAGTTAAATGATTTACATGAAAAGGGTTAATATTTTGAAAGTATCATAGTCATGGACAAATAACCCCAATTAGGCAGGTTAAATATCAAAATTCGAACTAGCAGGCAGACACTTTAATCTTACGCTCAAATAAAAAGCTAAAAAAGATTTGGGTGCAACACAAGATTTTGGGGATAGTGAGTGGGTGAGGGGTGAAGGGCTCAGATATTCTCCTGATGGCATTAGTTCAGTCATCCACCCCCCTCCCCTCTCTCCAGGGTCTGGTGCAAAGGTCATCACATGTGTCCTTTTTTTCCCATTCTCAAGAATGGAGAGCAACTTGTATAATTGGAATTTGGTGGGACCTCAGTACCTTTTCTCCCCACAACTCGGGACAATCCCTTCGGGGAGGGGACCCCTATTATAAATTCTATTAAATAGGTATGAAACATCTCCTAGTACTCGTAACAGTCTTATTTTTGAGTAATAGAAAGGTATCTTTTGATTCAAATTTGTGTTTTTATCCAAAAGAATATGTATGATCAATGCAAAAACTAATCAGATTTATGTAAAATTTGATTGTGGGCAGAGTAATCTTTTCATTACACCTAATTCTTATGTGTTCATTACTGTAGAGAAGTTAGACCACTCTATCAGAATTCTGATAATTACTTTTCTTATCCTTTCATTAATCACAGAAACAGCTGGAGGAAACAACAGGATGTTTTGTTCTCACTATAGAACTGTTGTTTAGTGGTTTCTTGAAGCTTCGACGTAGGGAGTTAAGTTTGTGTTTGTTCTCTTCTTTTAAAGTAAATCCAAGTGCATTTCAATTTCATTATGTACTTGGTTTTGGACAAAAAAATAGGGACTTAAGCTACACCATAACTTGAACAAATTGAACTACCTTCCTTCTTCCTTGTAGTTCTTACTGAAATAGTTATTAAGAGATGTCACTTTTAGAATTATATCTGAAGGTTTTCAAGAAACCAAAATGTGGAAAGTTGAAGAACTCATCAGCATGGTTGGCATGAACTTGAGTTTTCTTAAAGCCAATCAAGCAGAATCTTTTGGCCTCCCCTGATCTAAAAATACCACTTGATTAAGTTCACTTTTCAATATCCGTTTTAATTCCATAGTATGGTTTTTAATGCGCCTTTACTTCTCTGAGGAAAAAAAAATGGAAATTGAAAGCTGGAATCTAAAAATAAAATCCGTACTTAATACACAAGCTAAATATACCCCCAAGTTTTCTCACTGCTACATTAATTCAATGAAATCTAATTTAGGCTAGTACCAGTGTTCTGAATAAAGATGAATAAGTATTACCAGTTCGCATTGTGTTTCAGCTTCTTTCTTTAAGACTTATCAGAAGAAATGTTAATTGCTTAAGTCCTTATATAAGACAGTGTGTTCTTTAAAGTTCTCTGGAAGAGATTAAATGGAGGAAGGCAAATACCTTTGTGTATATTTTTAGCTTCATCCTATTCTGTTGCTATACCCCCAAAGTGTTCGTCCTTAAGTTAAGAGTTCAGACCATTCCATAAGTTGAGTTAACTTTCCAAAATCCTGGTAACTATCATGTTGCTCACGACATCACCCCTACTGCACACTCAAATTCCTGCTCTATCCATTGTTGTTTGTAAGAATGTTTCTCAAATTGGTGAACTCCGGTTCTACAGGATGTTAATAGAGGCACTTCCAAAGTGTACAGACTCAAATAAATTTAGGAAATAATCGATTTAATAAAGTTAAGCAAATCCCTTTACTGTGGATTTTTTCTGCACCGTGCACGGTAAATCTCTAAGAGATCAATATAATTTTTTACCTTTTGCAACTAACCACAAAACATTTTTGAACCATCTCTATTTTATTAGATTACTCTGTGGGAAACAAAATACAATTCCAGGGTGGTAACAGTGTCTACACTATGACCCTTACCTACCTTTCTAGCATCATTCCTCTTATTTTTGTGCAGACACCTGACTGTCCTTCCAGGACCATACTACATATATTTAATGCCTCTTGATCTTTGTGCAAGCTGTCCTTTACCCCGTCATTCTCTTTCTTTTTTTTTTCTCCTCTTAAAATCTTAATTTTTTTCCAGGTCAAGACTGAACGTTATATACCGTGTTGTTATATTTTTTTCCTGAAAGAAAAATAATTTGCTTTCTCCTTTGTGATCCCATAGCAGTTTGTTTACACGTCTGCTAAAGCTCTTGCCATTGTCTGTTTGAACCAGGTAATTGTCCACATTTCCTTACAAGATGAGGGACTCTTTAGGGGTAGTGGCTTTATCTTCATTTATCTTTACATCTTTCATTTCTTAGCACTCGGCCCAGGAGGTAATAGGCAGTCATTCTGGTTGAACGGAATTGAGTTGAATAACCACAAAACCGTAAGTCAGACCATGTCACTCTTCTCAGACACCTGCTGTGGCTTCCACTTTGGCTCAGAATAGGAGCCAAGGACCTTCCAGGGGTCCCTACACGGTTGCCCCCGTATATCCGTGACTCCATCTCCCAACTGCTCCCTCTCTCACTCATTACACTCCAGCCAGGCTGGCTTCCTGGTGTCCCTAAAACATGCTTAGTATCCTTACTTTCAGAGCCTTTTCTTCTACCTGGAATGATTTCCCCTAAATAACTACCTGATTAAATCCCTCAACTCCTTTAAATATCAGAATTGGAGCTCTTTGTTCTAATGTCCTCATCTTGCTCAGACTCACCCTGAGCGCATTATAAATTACAGCTTTCTCCCTCCTCCCAGTTCTCCCAATCCCTCTTACCCTGTTCTGGTTTTCTGTTTTCTTTTTCCCACTGCTTCACTACTTTCTAACCCACTACATAATTTAAAATTTATCATGTTTATTATCATCCAGCCTCACCTGGCTAGATGTACGTTCCACAAGCGCAAGGATATTTGTCTGATTTCTTCATTGCTGTGGCCCAAGCCCCTTGAGCAGGGATTGGCCTATATTAGGCACTGCATTAACATATGTTAAAAGAATAGAGCAAATGAACGTGATTTTCATCCTGTTTTCTAGTACAGCGAGTGTGTGCTGTTTGTCACAATATGTTCATATGGAACTTAGTAAGATCAGGGTAGTTTCTGTTAGCTTTCGTTATTGAAAAATTGTTCTCTCCACCTTACCTCGCTCAAGCTGTGAAGGTAGTAAAACATTACACCAATTAAAATATTCCAGTTAACACTAATTGGGAAGAGCAACATTAATAACACAGCTGAACCAGATTGTTGAATCGTCATAGCCTAACATATCACTCTAGACACAATGTGTCAGTTTCATCAGATCATTTTTGTTCCCTCTAAAGAATTTTGGTAAAATAATGAAGACTTCTTGGGGGGAGGAAAATAGAGCATTCAAAAAAAGTGGGTCCCTGTTTGAAAATACCAGGTTTCTACTCTTTAATCCAATGCAACACTGCCTTCATCATCATCATAGTTAAGTGCAATATTTCATGACATGTCCACTCCATCAGAACACCAAGATAAGTTTTTGGAGCCTAACAAATGCGAGATGTCATTCTTGCCCTCAAGGAGCTTGCAGTCTCCACTGAAAGTGTTTTGAATTTTAGTCTCAGATCATTTACTAATTTTTTCCAGCTTTATTGAGATGTAACTGACATACAACATCATGTAAGTTTAAAGTGTACAACATGTTGATATGATCCACTTATATATTGCAAAATGTTTGCCACCATATGGTTCGCTAATACCCCTGTCACATCAATCATATCACATAATTACATTTCTTTTTGTGGTGAGAACATTTAAGATCTGTCTTAAAAACTTTTAAAAGTATGATATAGTAATGTTAACTATAGTCACCATGCTGTACATTAGATCCTCAGAACTTAGTCATCTTATAACTGGAAATTTGTATCCTTTGACCAACATCTATCTCCCCATTTCTCCCACCTCCCAGTCCCTGGTAAACCCCATTCTACTGTCTGTTTCTATGAATTTGGCTTTTTTAGATTCCACATGTCAGTGATATTATACACAATTTGTCTTTCTCTGCCTGACCTATTTCACTTAGCATAATGCTCCAAGGTCCATCCACTTTGTCACAAATGTCAGGATTTCCTTTTGTCTCATAAATTGGATAATATTCTATTTTATGTAAATATAATATACATATACATGTATATATGTATATGTCTTACATCTTCTTTATCCATGCAGCTGTTGAATGATACTTAAGAAATGAACATAGGACCTGAAAGAAATACCTGCACTTCCATGTTCACTGCAGCATTTGTTACAGTAGCCAATATCTGGAAATGACTGTATCATCTACTTATTAGAGGTTTAACTTTGAGCAACTCTCTTAACTTTTCTGAATTTCAAATGTCTTCTAGGCAGTACAGTTAATACTTAATGCTGTCGCCTCCTACTTTAGAGAGATGTTTTAATGATCCAATGAGTTATTATAAGTAAAAATGTTGATTTTTGTTTACTTGTTAAAAATAAGTACTATACAAATTTATAGAGACGGAAGGTAGAATGGCAGTTGCCAGAGGCTGGTGGGAGAAGGAACAGGAGGTTATTGTTTAATGGGTAGAGTTTCAGCTTAACAAGATGAAAAGAGCTCTGGAGATAGACGGAGATGGTGGTTGCACAATACTATGAATGTATTTAGTACCACTGGACTGTATACTTAAAAATATTTAAGAAGGGAAGTTCTATGTTACATATATTTTACTATGATAAAAAAAATTAGAGGAAAAAAATATGCACATCCCAAGCACTCCATGTTAAAGGACTATATTCATTTGCATATATGAGTTCAGGTGCCTTTCAGAATTAATGTGGTCCCAAATTCAAGAAAGCTCAACAAAAATAAAGCATTTTTTAGAGTGCTATAAAAATATAAGGAAACATCATCATTGGTCCTGTTGCTGCTACTTTTATTATAACTACAACATCTAATAGTTTTAATGTTATGATTGTCATCATTGCTAAATTATTTCTATCATCGTCGTCGTCGTCGTCGTCTTCTTCTTCATAATTATTATATTAACTGAAACATGGCCTAAGAGCATAAAATGTCTGGTATCACCCATGTCTAAACTCTGTGTAAGATACTAAGTATTTTACTATTACATTTATCGAGTGCCTACAAAGTATCCAGCCTGCGGTCATTCATGGTCATTCATGGACAGGTGCAGAGCAGCAAAATACTGAGTCACCCTACACACCCTTTTCCTGCTGAGATTGAACAAGATGACTCTTTGCCTTCTTGGTTCAGCTCTCATACTATAAACAGTGTTCTTTTTTTTTTTTAAACATCTTTATAGGAGTATAATTTTTTTTACAATGGTGTGTTAATTTCTGCTTTATAACAAAGTGAATCAGCTATACATATACATATATCCCCATATCTCTTCCGTCTTGCATCTCCCTCCCTCCCACCCTCCCTATCCCACCCCTCTAGGTGGTCACAAAGCACCCAGCTGATCTCCCTGTGCTATGCGGCTGCTTCCCACTAGCTATCAATTTTACATTTGGTAGTGTATATAAGCCCATGCCACTCTCTCAATTTGTCCCAGCTTACCCTTCCCCCTCCCCAAGTCCTCAAGTCCATTCTCTAGTAGGTCTGCGTCTTTATTCCTGTCCTGCCCCTAGGTTCTTCATGACAATTCTTTTTTTTTTTTTTTAGATTCCATATATATGTGTTAGCATTTGTTTTTCTCTTTCTGACTTACTTCACTCTGTATGACAGACTCTAGGTCCATCCACTTCACTACAAGTAACTCAATTTTGTTTCTTTTTATGGCTGAGTAATATTCCATTGTATACATGTGCCACATCTTCTTTATCCATTCATCTGTCGATGGACACTTAGGTTGCTTCCATGTCCTGGCTATTGTAGATAGTGCTGCAATGAACATTGTGGTACAAGACTCTTTTTGAATTATGGTTTTCTCAGGGTATATGCCCAGTAGTGGGATTGCTGGGTCGTATGGTAGTTCTGTTTTTAGTTTTTTAAGGAACCTCCATACTGTTCTCCTTCATGCCTGTATCAATTTACATTCCCAGCAACAGTGCAAGAGGGTTCCCTTTTCTCCACACCCTCTCCAGTATTTATTGTTTGTAGATTTTTTGTTGATGGCCATTCTGACAGGTGTGAGGTGATATCTCATTGCAGTTTTGATTTGCATTTCTCTAATGATTAATGATGTTGAGCATCCTTTCATGTGTTTGTTGGCAATCTGTATATCTTCTTTGGAGAAATGTCTATTTAGGTCTTCGACCCATTTTTGGATTGGGTTGTTTGTTTTTTTGAAATTGAGCTGCATGAGCTGCTTGTAAATTTTGGAGATTAATCCTTTGTCAGTTTCTTCATTTGCAAATATTTTCTCCCATTCTGAGGGTTGTCTTTTCATCTTATTTATGGTTTCCTTTGCTTTGCAAAAGCTTTTGAGTTTCATTAGGTCCTATTTGTTTACTTTTGTTTTTATTTCCATGTCTCTAGGAGGTGGGTCAAAAAGGATCTTGCTGTGATTTATGTCAAAGAGTGTTCTTCCTATGTTTTCCTCTAAGAGTTTTATAGTGTCTGGTCTCACATTTAGGTCTCTAATCCATTTTGAGTTTATTATTGTGTATGGTGTTAGGGAACATTCTAATTTCATTGTTTTACATGTAGCTGTCCAGTTTTCCCAGCACCACTTATTGAAGAGGCTGTTTTTTCTCCATTGTATATTCTTGCCTCCTTTATGTAAAATAAGGTGACCTTATGTGCGTGGGTTTATCTCTGGGCTTTCTATCCTGTTCCATTGATCTATATTTCTTTTTTTGTGCCAGTACCATCCTATCTTGATTACTGTAGCTTTGTAGTATAGTCTGAATCAGGGAGCCTGATTCCTGCACCTCCGTTTTTCTTTCTCAATATTGCTTTGGCTATTCGGGGTCTTTTGTGTTTCTATGCAAATTGTGAAATTTTTTTGTTCTAGTTCTGTGAAAAATGCCATTGGTAGTTTGATAGGGATTGCATTGAATCTGTAGATTGTTTTGGGTAGTATAGTCATTTTCACAGTGTTGATTCTTCCAATCCAAGAACATGGTATATCTCTCCATCTGTTTGTATCATCTTTAATTTCTTTCATCAGTGTCTTAACAGTTTTATGCATACAGGCCTTTTGTCCCCTTAGGTAGGTTTATTCCTAGATATTTTATTCTTTTTGTTGCAGTGGTAAATGGGAGTGTTTCCTTAACTTCTCTTTCAGATTTTTCATCATTAATGTATAGGAAAGCAAGAGATTTCTATGCATTAATTAAACAGTGTTCTTTTTGCAGTCTTTTTAGTGCCTTTTTTTTGCATTTTTATTCTCTTTGTTGGTAATTTTGCTGTTTAAAATAGCCCAAAGTGTAGTACTTTAGTACTGTCTAGTGTTCCTAAGCTAGAGAAGGCCGTGCTGTGCCTTACAGAGAAAATACGTGTGTTAGGTAAGCTTTATTCAGGCATAAGTTACAGTGCTGTTGGCATTGAGTTAATGTTAGTGAATCAACATTATATATTTAAAAGGTGTATTTAAATATAAACACATAATACAAGGTTATGTGTTGATCGGTGGATGAAAATGTTATGAGCAGAGACTCATAGAAACCTGACCCTGTAATTCCCTTCAGAACAACAGTACGGTATTCACTAAATAAGTGTTTGCAGCAATTTTATAGGACATAATTCCATCAGTGCTGAGAACTGCCTGTTGATACCTGATAGTGTTGTGCTGTGATTGAGTACAAGAACTTAAATGATAATGACAAAACTTTAATCTTTTTAGAAAACAAAATAGCAGAGAATATCCTTATGACTTTGGGATAAGGAAGAGATTCTTAGGTAAGAAACTAAGAATGTTAGGCTTAAAGCAAAGACTGATACATTCAGAAGACTTCCATTCATCAAAAATAATAGAAAGAGAGTGGGAAAGAAAGTCATGTACCAGGAGAAGATAATTATAAAAATATAACTGACAGGGCTTTCCTGGTGGCGCAGTGGTTGAGAGTCTGTCTGCCGATGTAGGGGACACGGGTTCGTGCCCCGGTCCAGGAGGATCCCACGTGCCACGGAGTGGCTGGGCCCGTGAGCCATGGCTGCCGAGCCTGCACATCCGGAGCCTGTGCTCTGCAATGGGAGAGGCCACAATAGTGAGAGGCTCGTGTACCGCAAAAAAAAAAAAAAAAATATATATATATATATATATGTATATATATATATATATATATATATATATATATATATATATATATATATATAAAACTGACAAACAGAAGGTCCCAAATATGTAAAGAACAGCAATGAATCAGTAAGAGTAAATACAAGTCCACTAGATGACTAGGTAAAAGACATGAACTGGCAGTTTAAGAATGGTATAATGTGGGTGGCCCATAAACATGAAAAAAAACCAAACAGCTTTATTAGTAACTGAAGAAATGCAAATGAGAAATCATGGATTGCCATTTATATACCAGATTGACAAAAATTCAAAATAAAGAAGAACATCAGGTTATCTGGTTATCAGGTTATCAGGTTATCCCAAGCCTGGGTTTAGAATGCTGGCATTATTATTTATTATCAGTGTGAAACTGAACAAATGATTTCACTTTCTTTGCCTCCATTTCCTCATAGATAAAAGGGAATAAATAGTACCTATTTCATGGTATTGTTGAGAAGATTAAATGAGTTAATACCTGAAAGGTGCTTAAAATAGTACCTGGTACATAGTAAGCACTCAATAAATCTTAGCTGTCATTACTATTACTGCAACGCAGAGCCACCTCTGAATTAGTACCAAACTTCCAACTGAGCAAGAAGGATGTGAGCATTGCATCATCACTTAAGTCCCAGGATGCCTCAGCAGTGATCTGTAATACCTTCACTAGATCACCCAACTACACACACACACACACACACACACTTTAGGGACATTTAAAAATGGGTCTGTCACTTGCTGTGCTGTGTAACATCCTTATACACAGATGTAGGCTTCATCTACAATGTTTAAAGAAGTCTGTGGAAATCCAGGTGCCACAGTGAGGTTGTAAAGTTGCTGTAGAGTGTCTTGTGACAGTGGGGATTGTGCTGAAATATTCTCAAAACCCTAGCCTTAAAGTTGTGAGGCAGAGATATACCCAGAGATGTTGAGCTGGAAAATGACCTCAGGAGTGATGTGAAGATGGAAAGATGGCACGTCAGTGCTCTGAAGATAAGGCTAGAGCTGCATATGAGCTTGTCTCCTGTGAAAACCAGTAGTCTCAATGGTTGACAGAGTCTAGGTTTGATGGGTTTGAGCAACTGACCTGGACATACTTGATGCTACAGTTCTCATAAGAATCCAGTCACACCTTGAGTAGGAGTGAGGCAGTGCCCTGTGCTGTCTGTGAGCTTTGATCTGTAGGAGAGAAAGTGGCGAGAATGAGCAGGGCTGAGATAGAGATGGAGAGGAAACAGGTCCTGGGCACTGACTTAAATTAAAACCCAGATCCAGGATCCATATACTTGGGTCCATCATTTGTGCAGCTGAAATGCTGACTGGATGAATCACCTCAGCAAAAAGTACTTCTTATCAACTCCCATAGCTCTTTCTCTCTACAGCTCTACAGAATTGACTACTTCCTTTGTACCTTGCAGTAGAGTTCTTTATGTGCCTATCTAATCGAAATTGGAAACCTCTTGAGGTCAGGCATCATGTTCAACTTACCATAATATTCTCCACAGCATCCACCACACATGGTACCATAAATTATGTTGATGGAGATAAGGAAAGAAGGGAGGGGGGCAAGGGAGGGAGTTCAGATTGAAGAAAGGATGCTGTTATGGACTGAATGTTTGCGTCTCCCCCAAAATTCATATGTTGAAATTCTAACCGTCACCCCCTGGCAAAGTGCTGTTATAAAGAGGTGGAGCCTTTGGGAGGTAATTAGGTAATGAGGGTGGAGCCCTCTTGAATGGGTCAATTCTCTTATGAGAAGAGACACGAAGAGTTTCCTCTCTCTTTGCTTTCTATCATGTGAGGACACAGTGAGAAGACGGCCATCTGCAAACCTATAAGAAATTCCTCACTAGACACCAGGTCTGCCAGCACCTTCGTCTTGGATTTCTCAGTCTTAAGAACTGTGAGAAATAACTGTCTGTTATATAAGACACCCCATCTATGGCATATTTGTTATAGCAGCCCGAACAGACTAAGACGGACAGTAAGATCTTCCCACCTCTGAAATTCTCTAGCTTTGTAAGATTTCTGAGGCAGAAAACAGTAACTGTATCTAAAGCAGAGCATAAGTTATCACAATACTGGTTTGGTAACTGTCTTCCCTTAGGAAATCAGTGTATATTTTAGTATGCCTGCTCAGTTGTTTCTCTCACTTCCTCAGTTACCAAGAAGTTAGCACTCTTTGAAACTTTTAGATGGGAGATGAAAATACTTATTTATTAGTTTCCTCAAGTGTTACCTGAACTAAGGAAACTTCAACTTCAGTTATAAATAAGAAAGTACAAAACTAAATCAGGACAGCTGTGTCGCTTGACACTACTTTTTGCCCTTCCCTGCAGCCTCCGTGGGCGCCAGGAGCTGAGTCGGCAGAGAGAGAGTGATTTATTTCTCCACATTTGGAAGTGGGATGGAAAGTAGCAAGATCCTACTTTTATATTATCTTCCTCTTTTATAGTTTTTATGCCAGTTCCCAATCCTGTTTCCCTAACTTATTTTTTATAGCACTTATCACCCTCAAAGATGCTGTGCATGATTTATTTATTTTGTTTATGGTCCTTTCACCCACTTTACCTTCTTTAAGGGGAGAGATCTGTTTTGTTTTATTTTTCAGTAATGTAACCCCAGTGCCTAAAATGTGGCTGGCATATAATAGATGCTCATTGGAGGCCTATTGTAGGTATTGAATGAATCTCTATTTGTTCTCAGGGTGTATTTAAAAGCAAGGTGCTTGAGTGATGACATTTCCAAAAACTGGCAGTTTTACCACAGTGCAGCCTTATCTCTGATTTCTCTCTGTGAAGGGAACGGTGAAACAGCCCCCATAGCAAAGTCTAAATAGATGATGAATAAACACATGGCTTGCATGTATATTTGATGATGGTTTTATTTTCAAAACTGTAATTCAATGAGATAAAAATATATGGTTGGAGTTGCCGAAGCAACTTAAATTCAACATAAATAACAGCTGCTCTTCATCCGGGAATTTCATCCATATACAGCATTTTTTATGCCCTTAAAAAATTTTAACCAGTATACAGCTAATTCAGCATCCAGTGTCCCAAGAAATGTTTTATACTCTGAGAAGGGGAAGGAAAAGAGAAAAGAAATAGCCCTCTATGAGCCAGTGGTTAAACAAACCTGTTACTTCCAAAAGCTTTGATTTCCCCCAAATAGCTGTATGGCAGAACGTGTCCAATTTCTTAGGAGCAATGAATTTAAGCATGACTGGCATTTTTCGTTATGAGTCACCAATCCCTATTTTATTAGTTCAGAAATCCACAACTGAGTACATAGTGAGGAGTCTTCTACTTGCTTTTAAAGCAAAAGTTCTGCAGAGCATTGGTGTCAGGAAATACTAGTAAAGTTTGCATCTCCCTTTAAAGTTAACCATCAGAGTAATTTCCTCCCAAGCTGCTTGGGGAAAATGCCTACTTTTTTGGATAGAATTAAGAGCCAGTTTAACTGTACGAACATCTACCTAATTTTATTTATGATCAAGGAGTGAGAAATTGCCCCTCTTCCTTCAGAGATTGTATCCACTGCCATTAAGAGTTAGGCAGGGCCTCCCTGGTGGCGCAGTGGTTGAGAGTCCGCCTGCCGATGCAGGGGATACGGGTTCGTGCCCCGATCTGGGAGGATCCCATATGCCGCGGAGCGGCTGGGCCCGTGAGCCATGGCCGCTGGGCCTGCGCATCCGGAGCCTGTGCTCCGCAACGGGAGAGGCCACAACAGTGAGAGGCCCGCATACCGCAAAAAGAAAAAAAAAAAGAGTTAGGCAAATTCGGTAGCCATCTCATTACTCAGGCTTGTACCCCTGAAAGCTTAACAAAAGAAAAGAAATGGACTGAAAAAGTCAGAGATGAAGCAATTTCCCTTCACTTTAAAGCAAGGTTTTTCATGACAAATCATTTGGCTGGTAGAGTTGTGGTCTCTGGGTTTTTATCATGATCTGTGGCCCATATATCTCCATCCAGTAATACATCCCCAAAGTTTTTCCTGTAGATTAGCAGCTTTACGATGTCCTCTTGATGCAGTGCCTTTTCAGCATTTCTTTAGAGAATATTTATTCTGATGTTACTTGAATATATCTGACTTGCCCACTAGGGTCGCCCGTTTCTTAGGAAGACTTGGGCAATGAATGACAACTTTCTGATTTTAATTTTCAGAGGGGAGAAAAAAAGCCTATGAAGTAAAAGTTCGAAATGAAGATTCACATTTCTTTCCATCAAAACTGTAATGATCATAAGTCTATCAAGTTGTAGAACTCTCACACTAGGTGAAGAACAGATAATTATAGGATATTTCCCTGACTAGCTGATAACAGCCCTGATTACAAAGAGCAACAAGCCTGTGCAATTTGCATGATGTCCTTTCATGTTTTCCTCATCTCAAGTGTTCCCTGGGGCAGGTGTCAGTGGGTGAGAGAGTGTTTCTTTTGCCAAGCAATGCATTTGTCTCATATGCTGCTTGCATCCCAATCTTAGTGTGCCTCTAAGCTTTCATTTTAAATTTCATTTTAAGGCATCGTAGGTGGCTCGGTGCAGTTGATTAAAGACCTTTTCTTAAAGTTATCTTTTAGAGCATCCCTGGTCATTGAGCACACAAAGATCCATCATAGCCAAGATGCTGGAAGACAGTGTGTCATATGGACAAATATTACAAGAAGGTTCACCCTACTCCAGCAAGTCCCCTGACCACCACCTCAGTGTGTGAAGCAGGAAAGGGAATAGTGCTCAGCAAATAGTAACTAAGCACATCATATGTATTAGACATGTTTTGGGCACTGTGCTATATATAGCCTGATAAAGACTGAAAAGATTCCTGCCTCTATTAAGCCTTCATTTTGGGGTGGGGCGAGGGGGAAGGAACAATAAACCAAATATTATATAAATGAACAAAGTAATCGCAGATGTTGGTGATGATCACTATGAAAGACATAATAAAGAGGTGATGTGATAGATAGTAACCGGAGCTGCATGGTGGGCTACTTCAGATTAAAAACTCAGCGAAGGCTACTCTGAGGAGGTGACATTTGAATTGAATCCCAAAGAATGAGCATGATAAGCTAAAAGATGGGTAAAGAGCATTCCAAGCAAAGAGAACAGTAAGTTCAAAGGTCCTGAAACAGGATTAGCCTTAAGGTGTTTGAAGAACAGAAAGCAAAACATGGTTGTTACAGTATAAATAAGTAAGGGGGAACCTAACAGGCGATGAGACTGGGGACCTGGGCAAGGATCAGATCCCTAAGGGCTATTGTAGAGCTCAGCAAAGAGTCCATATTTTGTTCTAAAATTTTCTAGGCCAAATGGTTTTCTGAAACTTTTGTTTCTCTTTGTGTTGTGTAAGTATGAAACCAAAGATAGAGAATGCAGATGCCTAACCATTAACACTCCTGAGTCAGGATGATATGCAAAAGGAGATGTGCTCCTGTAGAGAAAAATGCTGGTAATAATAGCTTGTGTTTTAGGGCACCTGTCTCCAAAGGAGAACAACAGTATTTATGATGGAAGATTGTACTAATCACAGTAACCTCATGAGTCTGGTAGGTGCACACTTTTATGGAACATGCAGGGAAACTCAAACATCTGAAACTGGGTTGTTCTTTGGCTTCTTAAATAGCATGAAGGTCTAGGTGAAATAGAGTATGTCAAAGCAATGAGGAAAGAAAAAAATCTGAAATCAGAAATAAAAACAGCTATCAGGAAAGTGGTACACTTACAGGGAAAAGGGCAGCAAAGCAACCTTTATTTTCTTGTAAAGTCAAGAAAATAATAGCAGAGGGGTAAAAAAAATATGAGTCTCAAATAGTCAACCAGAATATCAACATGTGTTGTTTCATTCCTGGTATTTAACTCAGTATAGAATAGAGGCTAAATACATGGACTTGTGGGTCAAAGAAGAGCTGGGGTCTAATCCACACTCTTCCTTATACTAGGACTGTGATCTTGGATATGGATTTTTTTTCTTTCTATAAGGTGGAATCAGTAATAATACTTACATCATAGAGTTGTTGTGAGGATTTAATGAATGAATGCATGGAAAGTGAGAAATTGTGTTCTTTACATAAGTTAGTTGAAACTGGCCTTACATTTCTCCCAAAGAGTTAATATTTACAAAAGTGATTAAATTTCCAAATCAGCCCACAGAAGCCTCCTTAACAGGTAACCTTCATTATGCTATTTTCAGGTCTTGCCTAGGTTTTGTTACTGGAAAGAAAAAGTGATGTAGTAATGTGGTGCAGGAAGAGAAAGAGGAGAGTAACCTCTTGCTAAATGTGGAATTGCTGACCCCAGACAAATTTGTCTTTGGCAATCTGCACACACCTTTCTCATCCTATATATATATTTTCTTTTTCCTTTTCAGCTCTTCTACAAAAAAATAAGGTAAAGAATTTTGAGTGAGAAACTAGTATTGTTTATAGATAGTTTTGTTGGTACATAACTCTTTCAGTAAGAAACACCTGTGAAGAAAATAAAATATAATAGTATTTTTAAGTCATTATTCCTTTCTTGAGCTTTCTCAGCCCTACGTTGCCTTCCTTATTACTCCATAGATTACATTTTCTTTGTTTCTTTTTTGGTTAATCAAAACTCACGTTCAAAGAATCCATACTGCTCTTATTTATTTAAGAGGAAACAATCTCTGAATTAATTAATTCTTCACTGTAAGTGACTCATAGCAAGGTAATGCATTTGCAGCCATATATGGGTTTAAAATGGCATTTCTATAATTCCAAAGTAATCCCTAAATTATAGACTTTCATCTGATATGACTAAAGAGGTTGAGGAAAAATTCAGACACAGGGAAAACATTGTGAGGGTCAGAATCAGCACCTGGGAGAGCTCCCATGAGTTCTTCCTTTTTCACTTTGAAACAAGTGCTCTAAGGATTTTCATAGGGATGTCGATAGCAGTAGCATTAGGCTATGAAAGAAGAAGGTCATAAACAATTTCTATAACTGAGTCATTTGTAAAGTGTGTGTACATTAATTTAGGAATATTGATAAGGTCCTTTGTTATCTATACAAAGATCTCCAGGAAAGAGATTGGCTTTTCTTTTCAAAGTCAAACAGCTACCTAGAATCGGATTTTGGTCCCTTCCTTTAAACTGCCAACAAATTGGGATATTTAATGTCAGATCTTGAGCATATCCATAGGTTTTTTTTTTTGCTGTACGCGGGCCTCTCACTGTTGTGGCCTCCCCCATTGTGGAGCACAGGCTCCGGACGCACAGGCCCAGCGGCCATGGCTCACGGGCCCAGCCCTTCCGCGGCATGTGGGATCCTCCCAGACCGGGGCACGAACCCGTATCCCCTGCATCGGCAGGCGGACTCCCAACCACTGTGCCACCAGGGAAGCCCTCCTCCATAGGTTTTTGATTGTTTTGTTTTACTTAGTTGTTGGAGAGATAAAATGGCTGACACCAATACTTGGAGGAAAAGAGGAACTCAAAAATTATTTGCTAAAGTTTCGCTAAACAGATGGAAAAATTAATGACAGGAAAAGCAAGATACTGACAAACATATAATGTATATATATATTTTTTCCAGTTCCATTTATATCCATTCTATTTACATCTGGTATACAGTGTAAACTCCTCAAAATTTAAGTGCAACGAGTAAATTTATATAATCAGTAAATAGTATGTTTCGTCTTTTATTTCTCTGTTAAAATAACAATATTTTGTATCCTTTATAAAGATATACAAACATCAGTTTTTACTGTTTTATGAAAATGATATTTCCCACCTTAACATTAAAAAGTAATACCTGGGCTTCCCTGGTGGCGCAGTGGTTCAGAGTCCGCCTGCCGATGCAGGGGACGTGGGTTCGTGCTCCAGTCCGGGAAGACCCCACATGCCGCGGAGCGGCTGGGCCCGTGAGCCATGGCCACTGAGCTTACGCGTCCGGAGCCTGTGCTCCGCAACGGGAGTGGCCACAACAGTGAGAGGCCCGCGTACCGCAAAAAAAAAAAAAAAAAAAAAGTAATACCTGCTCAGAATATACCATCATAGGAATTTCTTAAGGAAAATTATCTGAACTCAGTATATGTGAGTATATCTTAATTTTAAGTCACATGAAGAGTACACTCCATGCACTGCAAAGGATAAGGTACCTGGCTTACTTTAGCACCAGTCTAGACTTGAAAACACAGTTAAGACCAGCAAAAGAAGAGATGTTTTAAGTCTTATCAGCTTATTTTGCCACAGTGGGATTGACCTGACTACTCTACTGTTACTTTATCTGGTGGAAGTTTGGAATCACTAGCTTTGCCCCAGTGAGTCACTTTCTGTAGACTTTTCTGTGGTGCTCAGAAATGATCATGATAGTGCTAGCATCTACAGACTACTGACTTTGGGCCAGTCATTGTGTTAAGTGCTTTATATTCATGATCTTAATCTCTAAAGAGCCATATGAGATAGGAATTATTTTTCTGATATTAGAAATGAAGAAACTGAAGTTCAAGGAGAGTACTCACCCACATCATACAGCTAAAGAGTGAGAGTACCGAGTTTGTGCTCAGGTCCTTCTGACTCCAGAGCCAGTGTGCTAAACCATTGAATAATTCTTCCTCTTGCTGTATACACTCTCACAGGAAAAACCCGTCAGCCATACCGGTCTCCCTCATGATTTCTTCCTTCTTGTGTGGAAAGAATGTCAAAAATGTGACTTTGCAACTCATAAGGTTTTTGTAAAGTTAGACTTATTGTCATTCTGAGTCCCTAGAATCCAAGAAGCCATGCAGATCCACATATGTACACACTCAAGGAGCAAATGGCAGAGTCAAGACATAATTTTAGATATGCTGCATGATAACTGGTTTTTAAAGTTATGCCCCCCAAATACCTCTTTTTAAAATAAATAGTGCAATCATCATTATGGAAAGCATATTCATAACAAATATATCACTTGACCATTTTTCCAAGCTGATACTGATTTTTTTATTGATTGCTTCTTTCAAAATTGAAGGAAGCAGTAACAAAGGCAACTGTCACTGACAGTTTCTTGTTCTAAAGTCACCCTGTGAGAATTAATAGAATCTAGGTCTACCCAAGTCAGGAAAAAAGTGAATAGGTATTTTTTTAACTTGTAGTAAATAATACATGCATTAAAAATATGTGCATTACTTGCATGGTTTACTGTATCATTTTTCCTCTTTCCTCTTCTCCTGCCCCTCTGTGGATTCTTGACAAAGCATGATGTATGTTACTATCTCATTAACCTTTCCTGGCCATTTTAAAGCTGAATTTCTTATGCTCTTCTTCTCGGGCTCCACCCCGTGGATGGCTTTAACTCTTCCTGTTCATAAGTGTGATGGGCAGTCCCTTAATGATGGACAAGAAAGTTACCCTTTCTTATTTACTGTTATTACTTCTCAAAGAATATCTTGGACCCTCGATTTTGTTTTCTTTCAACCCATCCAGGTATTTTTTGTAGACTACCTCATCCCCAGCTCTAAACATTTAATAACTTTCCAGACAGTAAATATCTGGAGATTTTTCCCCCTCACTCTCTGATTTACTCTGTGGCCTGAATTCCAAATGTTTTCCTATATTAAGGCTTTTATTATTTATCTCATGTTGAAGCTTTAAGACCTTTGTACACTTTTACTCCTCAAGGAATTTAGCTGCTAAAGCACTTCCTCTAAGCTCTCAATGAGCTACACATTCCAAGTACTGTAATAGTGTATTTTTTAAAACCTCATGTAAAAATAAAGTGCTAATATTATATTCTACAGAAGAATAAAGGACAGTTGTTTTCACAGAAAAACATGATAGGAAAACACATCTGCCACAAAACTGTGCATTTTTTAGCCCATGATTTCTGGAAAAATTTATATAAAATGCTGATGAATGAAGTCAACACCATAATGTATGGTCACTCATTTTATTAAAAAGTCTACAAGTCACTTTTCAATGAACCATATACAAAGCTGCAAAAAATGTTTTGAGAAACCACAGTACATGGATATTAATTCCTTGTCATACGAGTACATCATTTATTCAGATACCTTTAGTAACTATCATTTATCCAACTACCTTTAGTAACTAGCTGCACGGAGCTAAAGGGAATACTACCCAAGTGTCATGGTTCAGCTACCTCCCTAACAATGCAGCAATCCTGCTTTTCTTTTTTTTTTTTTTTTTTTGCACTACGCGGGCCTCTCACTGTTGTGGCCTCTCCCGTTGCGGAGCACAGGCTCCGGACGCGCAGGCTCAGCGGCCGTGGCTCACGGGCCCAGCCGCTCCGTGGCATGTGGTATCTTCCCGGACTGAGGCACGAACCCGTGTCCCCTGCATCGGCAGGTGGACTCCCAACCACTACGCCACCAGGGAGGCCCAATCCTGCTTTTCAATACGGTGGTTTCTGATTGTTTTCTCCTTGTTCCAGTCCATCCTTTGCACCTGATGTTTAAAATCCCCCATCAAGTGATCACCCGCAAGGGAAAACAAAGGAATAGAAAATTTGGAATCAAATGTACCGACTCATCGCATTGTGCATTGAAATGTGGACTTTCTTACATATTCACTGAAGAACATAAAATTCATTCAAACAAACTTTTTTTTTTTTGGTCCCTAGGATGTGAAGTAACTAGTTTGAATGCCCTTTTTCACTGGCTTCACTAAGTCAGTGGGGAAATGATAGATTCTGGTACTTGATAGTGGTGGGTTTGGAGAGAGGCAGATGAGTTTGTATTCTTCTGGCCACTTTCTCAGTGTGTGAAGAAGGTTCTGAAATTCAGTTACATCACCTGAAAATTGGGAATTAAAACTATAATGGAATTAAATGAGATCTGTGTGAAAATTTGTTAGCACATGGTATGAACTCAATACATTTTGCAAGTAGATCCAATTATTGCTATGAGTGCTACGGTCATGATGACATAACATTATCTATAACGTATTCTAACTTGGAATGCCTGTTGCTACTGATCATTACCTAGTACCAAGTCCTTGGAGATAAAATGACCCTAAATAAGATAATATATATGAGAATATTTCTGGGAAAGGCCTGGCCATGTCCAAGTTTCAAAAAAATACCCATTCACACACACATAGTTCATTAATTTGGAAAATTATCATGCTGCTAGCAATTAGGATCTGAATGGATAATTACATCTGAAAAGACCAATAATGGACATGCAATCTTTTCTTAAACATGTGCATAAATATGGTGGCCTTTGACCAGCCTCTTCACCTCTCTCTAAAGTACATTTGCTATTCAAAACCCTTTCTTAAATGGAATAATAGGGGTATGATTTGCCACTGGATTACATTATTCCTCAGTGAACAGAACAAACATATAGTAAGCACCGAACTTGTAGCAGGAAAGACTTTGTGCTTTTTAAATATTACCTCATTTAATCTTTTCCCATCATTCTTATTTCAAAATAAATTACATTTAATTACATCTCGTGTTATTTATGAGAAAATTAAACCTTGCATAATACATGGCAGAGATGATTTTCAAACTCAGATCTGCCCAAATGCAATATTTCCATTCACTATGTAGGTAGGGTTTACCATCTGGAATCTATTTCACTTAACTGCTAAGAATCTTATCGAAATATTATCTCAAATACCAGATAAATGCAATTTTTCTAACTGTCCAAATCCTGTGGAACTGCATGGACTCATAAACTATAGGGAAATAAACAGGAATGCAGTTTTTAAAACTCAATAAGGACAAGTTAAAAAATCATTGCATATATTTCTCATTTTCTTTCCCATTTCCTCATGCTCTTTCTCTAGTCAGAATCAAGGTGGATTTTGCCTGGATAAGACTTGATCTCTATTATCCATCAGTTCTTAATTTTTCATGCAACTCTGGAGATTGGATGAGATGTCTGTGCCAAAACTTAGATAACTTATTTTAAGAACCTCCATGCAGAAGCGACAATTTAGAATGATGCAGTATCATTTTTAGGGATAATGGTTTACAGTATTAATGCCATAATGAAGTTTTTCAAATCTCTAGTTTAATCATTTTCGAAGGCTTCTCTTCCTTAAAGAGAAGAAAAAATCACGTCCTAGCCTCACCTGGTACTCATGGAATAAAAGGAATTTTATTACATCAGAAATATAATAAAAGGAATTTTATTACATCAAAACTTAAATTGTAGTCATGTCTTGTTTTGCACTAAGTACCTGTGGGTCCTCAAGGTGTCGCTCTGCACACCTCAACTTCAGCAGTCTTTGGATTCCCCTGATTAGGTGTTACCTGTCAGTCCTGCCCACCAAACTCTTGAGTCCCTACAGGGCAGAAGCTTTCTTTTCATGTCTGTATCCTGAGCTGGCAGCCAAATTTGTATATGTTTTAATTGATAAAAGCAATAATATATTAGCTTAAATTTGCCTAATTCTAGAAGAAGCTGGTAATGAAGACATGTATGTGTATAGATTATTTCTTTTTTTTTTTTTTTTTTTTTTTTTTTTTGTAGTACACGGGCCTCCCACTGTTGTGGCCTCTCCCATTGCGGAGCACAGGCTTCGGACGTGCAGGCTCAGTAGCCATGGCTCACGGGCCCAGCCGCTCCACGGCATGTGGGATCCTCCCGGACCGGGGCACGAACCCGTGTCCCCTGCATCAGCAGGCGGACTCTCAACCACTGCGCCACCAGGGAAGCCCTAGATTATTTCTTTAACATCTCTATTGGAGTATAATTGCTTTACAATGGTGTGTTAGTTTCTGCTGTAAAACAAAGTGAATCAGCTATACATATACATATATCCCCATATCTCCTCCCTCTTGCATCTCCCTCCCACCCTCCCTATCCCACCCCTCTAGGTGGTCACATAGCACCGAGCTTATACACACTACCAAATGTAAAATAGACAGCTAGTGGGAAGCAGCCACATAGCACAAGGAGATTAGCTCGCTGTATAAATTATTTTTAACCCTGTGAACACTCCCTGAAACCAAGCCTGAGTGTGGAAACATTCCATTTTGTAACTGCAGCAATGCTGTCGAGGTTTATTTCCTAGCTCCATTACTCCCTGATGTTATACCCTTTAACAAATGTTATAGTGCCTCTCTTTTCTAGTCTGTAAAATGAGGATATTAATGGTACTTAACTCATATAATTGTTGTTAGGATCGCTTGAAATAATCACCATAAAATACTTACCAAAATGGCCAAAATGGAGGAAATAGTCAGTAAATGTTACTGAACTCTGATGTGCACAGTTACAGGGCTTGCAACCCTACAGAACATACTTGGCTTAGAATAATCCTCAAATCTGGTAACAGGTTATTACATCAAATGTTTCAGACAACAAAGAATGAAATGGCACTTAAAACAATCATTGCTGAGAGGATTTGCATTTGGAAGGATGAAAGAAAAATCATTTTGAACAATAATATGTCTGTCACTTTATTAGACATATTTCTTATATTAACTCATTTTTATTGGCAACTGTGTATTTACTGACTCCAACTGTGATCTTTGGGCTTATAATGTCTTATCTTTCTAACCAGATTTGACCTCCTTGAGAAGGGGGAACTTTATTCCAAACAGAACCTTGGACAGTACCTTATAAGTATTTAAAAATACACAGGAACTTTATAAAACAATTGTGTATGTATGTCTGTTTACACATTGTATGTAGCGTGTGTGTGTGTGTGTGTGTGTGTAGACAGAGATAGTCATATTCTAGGTATATATAGAGTAACAAACATAATTGCATATAATGGAACGGTTTGTGAAGTAAACAGTTGACTATCAAAAAACAAGAATTTACATCCTGATAATGATATTTAATTACAGATAGAGTTGGAGAGGTCACTTACTCCATCCAGACATGTGCTACTCAATAAAACTTTCTGCACTGATGTAAATGTTCTCTCTCTCTCTGCTGTCCAGTATGGAAACCAGTAGCTACGTGTGGCTCTTGAGCACTTAAGATGCAGCTAGTGTGACTAAGGAACTGAATTCATACATTTTATTTGATTGTAACTGTTTTTAACTTAAATAAGCACATGTGGCAAGTAGCTACCTTACAGTATAGATATAGAGTCATGGAGGATGGGACAATATCATGCAAGAAGAGGGTCAAGTTGAATTTCCCTGATCTGGGTGCTGTAAAGGCTATTTTTCAGCAGAAGACTATCCTCTTTTGAAGTAGTATTAGTCTTCCATAATGTCTTAGGACTTTAAATTTTAAACTCCTTTTCCTTTATTTCTCCCAACAGATCTTGAAAACTTTAAAACAAGAACGAGAAGCACCGTGTCTGTCCGCCAAGGTCAGGGGATGGTACTGCTGTGCGGTCCACCAGCCCATTCTGGAGGTAACTCTGCGCCGAAATGTGCACGTCACTGGCTGCTATTTTTCTTGCTGATTGTTCACCCTCTTGGCATTAGCAGGGGGGACAGTGTCATTTGTAGAGATTCCCAAAGTCCCTCTGTGTCGAGGAAGCATCGTCAGTGCCTCCCATAGTTAGGATAGGAAAATATCAGATTGTACAAATGTTCCATCCCCCTGCTGTCTACCTGGCTCAAGGGGAAAGATACCTGAGTCAATCAAAATCAGAATCCTGTTGCTTGGTAAAGCCACGTATGTAAAACCGCCAGCACTTCTTCCAACTTGATCGTATTAAAAGATGGCCTTGCTTCACTTTATCTCATTGTTGGTCTGGGAAGGGATCAGACCCAGAACCAAAGTCCCTTGACCACAGAATCCAAGATGACTTTGTAAGGACGCATAATGACTAGATCAGTTAGGAATGCATTTGATTGCAAGTCCCTGAAAACCCAGATAACACTGGCTTCAGTGGACTTGGGTTTGTGTTGTTCTCACACACAAGACTTCCAAAGGTATGTGGTCTAAAGCTGACACCACTTTTGGGGGGACATCTCCCAGGACCCAAGCCCTTTCTTTGATCCTTCTCTGAAGTCCTAAACGTGGGGCATGGCTAAGGCACCAAATGTGCAGTGCAGAAAGGTAGAAATGGGAAGAGGGCAGGGCAAATGTCAGAAGTCTATTGATTTCGAGTTGCTTTTGTATTATGGAAGGTTTGCTTTGCCCAAAGACTTTTATGTACATTTCATTGATCACTCCAGTGGCAAAAGAGACACAAAAATCAAGTATCTTCTACAGATACGTGATGGCCCTAAAACATCATAATTTTGATAATAAGGGAGAATGCGGAGAGATGATGTGTAGGCAGTTTGCAGTGTCTGCAGAAAGGACTAATGATGACTGTAAGGTGACTCTGACTGCACATACAGAGTTCGGTAGGTTGGAGGTTTAATAGTTAGTGATATTTATTAGGATTTCACTACAGTTTGTGCTGACAAGATTGATAAACTCCATTTGTGGTCACTCTGGCTAAAATTTAGTTTGATACCTGCTCTCCTTGTTATTACCTTAATTTTCCATTTGACTTTACATATGATGGAAAAAGAAAATATTTTAAACTGAGAATTTGAAAACACCATTTTATTTTTGTCCTGTCTTCAGAAGTTTTAACTTTTCCTTCTCACCTAATGCCCCAGCTAACGTTTTTAGCAGGAAATAACAATTAGTAAAACAGCTACATGGCTTGCATTTCAAGCACGGTGAATAGATAAGCAGGTGGAAGAGGCAGGCACCCCTCCAAGTCTGGATGGAGGGATGGAATTGTTAGGGTTTCTGGTGTTTGAGACTGGCAGAGAATCCAGATTAGATTTTAGGAGTTTGTCTTCTGAGAAATGGGTTTATTCTTTAGGACTTAATTTTCTTGCCAAGTTAGTATCAGAAGCATTCAATCTGGAGTCCAGGACGTGAATTCTGGTCCTGGCTCTATTTCAAATCATTGTTTGATATTGGGCTACTATGTTCACATTCTCTATCTCTACTTATCTCAAATGAAGAGATTAAAAGAAATCTCTCAGATCCCTTTTAGTTCTATCATTACATAATAATTGCTGAATAAAAACTAAACATATTTATAAACTATATGTGCATTATTGAAGTCCTGTCCTTTATATGAGGAGAGCAATTAACTGGACATCTATTTAGGTTAAAGTGATGTTCACTCACATTAACAGTTCTCTTCTTATTATGAAATTTGATCAAATAAGAAAGGAAGATTTTGCTAATTTCTCCTGCAGGCTACCTTCACAGCATTAATCTTTCATAACATGGCAGCAACTCTGAAAATTAATCTTACAGCATATTGAGAAAAAAATACCCCACTACTCCCTGGTATAATGATATCTTTGGGAAAGGCAAAACACAAGAAGCACTGTTGTGCTGCTCCACAATGAATGAACCTGAATACTTTCCCCTTCCCACTCAGAAATATATTAAAAATTTCTGTAGACATCTACTGAAATTTGCTTGTCTCCACTGGCAGCAGTCAGCAGCCCTGAAATCCAGTTCCCTGAGTTGTGCTGACATTCCTGACAGTCTTGATGGTGAAAGACAAGGAAATAAATATTCTCATTATGGGCTCTATTAGAAACTGTGAGCTCAGTAATACTGTAGGCAAGGCAGGCAAGGCAAGGAAATTTGCAAGAAAACAAGGTGGGTATTGAAGGTTATAAGAGAGCATCACAGACATCCATCAGTTTGGGGCAGTGGAGTCAATGATTATCTGATGAAATCTCCCCAGTTACTCAAAACCCTCCAATGCAAACTGTCCAGCAGTGATTTGCTCATTGCTTCTCCAGGCTGTAATCACCTTAAAGCTGGCAGCATCGCCAAGAGCCGCTGGACATACTGAGCATTTTAAACCCAGCATATGGTATCCCAGTTTCTATTGTAACAGATCATGAAGAGGAAAGGAAATGAGTCAGCCTTTTATTGTACCAGTGGGATACTGGGTAATGGCATGAAATCCATTGTAAGGGATGCTGCATGTCCTATTTCAAAAGCTGTGCAGTGTCAGACCTTCTTAGGATAACATAGAAATGAGCAGCAATTAATCTACTTTGAAAAGCATTTCCGTCAGCACATATTTCCAGTGCTCTACCAATCACCATGCATAGCGTCTTTGTCATTTCTTGGTTAATAGGTACAAATTCAGATGTGATGTCGTCTCATAGATTGTACTACTAAATCTTTAACACAGACACCAAAAAATAGAAATCACTATGGATGATGGGGCTCTGGTTGTCTATGATGCTTCTTTAGATTAGAAACAGAGTATTTTGAGATCTAGAATTTTCACCATGCTTTCCATCAACTCCAGGGTCATTTGGCAACAGGAATTCGTGCTCTTCAACCACTCATTAAATAGGAACAGAAGTGAGGTACTTTGAGATTCTTCCTCCTAGCTTACTAAAACTGACAGCTTATTCACCAGTGAAATCCTCATGAACTGTTCACCAAGGGATGTTTTCATTTCCACCTTCCTTTTATATGTCACCCAGATCCTTGCTACTCAAAATGTGGTCCTTGGACCTGAAGTATCTACCTCACCTGGAAGACTGTTAAAAAGGCAGAGTGTTGGGTGCCACACAGGGCCTACTGTATCAGAATTCAAACTTTAACAGGATCTCCAAGTGATTCATGTGCACATTAAAGTTTGAAAAGCCCTGAGCTTCACCTATGCTCCCCCCACACTCCGCACCTCTGGCTAGAGGTGTCCAAGAAGCGGGAGCATCACCAGGGCAGCATGTTAGAGCCACAGGTGCCTGGCCTTTGCCCACGGATATTCTGATTCCATAAACCCAGGGCAGGGTCCCCAAAACTGTTGTTCCAGTTGACTGGAACAGATTGAGGCAGAACCAGATTGAAGATGCGCCCATTTTGATCACCTTCTACAAAACCAGCCCAGGTTCACCCTGCTGAGGTGGAGTACTTTGATTTCCACATCAAAGCCAAGCAGAAGTGTTAAACGTTTTTTATGTCCAATTCATATTTAAAAGAATTTAAAATAAAATATAATCACTTCAGGCTTTCCTATATTTTTGTCATTGTTGTTAAGAGAGGTGAACAACTAAGAAAAGGCTGGCATTTTCTCAGGTATTCACATGAAGAAGTAGCATTTTACATTTGGACAGCTCTTACTATGTCGTTGTTAGAGAAAGTATGCCTTCCTAGAGTATAAAAAAAGAAACCCACATGATTCTGATTCTGAGATTATTTTCGTTGTTATGAGTTATAGAGAAACTAGCTATAATTGTCGTCGTTGGATGCTTTTACGCTGAACACATCCCCGTTAAGCTTAGATCCCATTCGCATGGCCGCAGACTCAGGGACCTTATAACAGCATCTGTAGAGTCCCTTATGGTGTTTATAATCTTTAGTTTACTTTATATTATCTTTGGATGCTTACAATAATCCTATAAGAAATAAGGACGTGTTTCATAGATAAGAAAGTAAAAGCAAAGAGATTAAGTGAGGTCACACGTTAATCAATGGCAGGTCTAGTAGTTACCTTTGCGTAGAATGTGCCCCATTTTTTTTTATAGTCAGGAGACAACCATACAACTACTTTTTTGTACTCTGTATGCATTAGTTCTTTGGGTGCCATCCCATATCAATTCAATCTGATTTTTTTTTGAGATTGGTTCCTTTGACATCATTCATAGTTTTGAAAGCACTCCAGGTGATTCGAATATGTAGCCAGGGTGGAAAACTTGTGTGTCTGCCCTACAAAATCAAGTAGGTCTTGTCCCAGCAAAACCTTTCGATTTGCAAACATCTCCAGGGGCCCAGAAATTTGATTTGATCTAGACATATCATGAATATTATAGTCTTAAAAAAATCAATCACGCCCTCCCACAGCATGGTTATTTCAGCTGGATGTTTTGTCTTTGCTGTAGGACAGAGGTAAAAGCATGGAACTAGGACACCCACATTCTAATCCTAGTGCTGCTGTTAACTTACTTGAGCCAATTATGTAACTTCTCTGAGCCCTATTCTTTTTCTATCTCCCCACACATACTCAGCTTCCGGCATCAAGATGTCACCTTCAGAATCCGGCTCACCAGTTTCTTAATTAGTCCAAACTATGCTGACAGGTCACTGGGCCACAACTAATCTTGCTCTGCTAAAATGAGCATCCTTTATGCCCAGAATAATCTTCAAGACATCTACATGCTAGTCAAGAATGTATAATGAATAAGGCAGGAGTGCCTAATTCCCCTCTCCATGCCTTATTCCCATGCCTGCCCCAAACTGCTTACCAATTTCATATAACTTTAGATTATCAGGGGCATCCATATTAGCTCCAAATACCAACCCATTCCACTGCAGTCCAGACAGTTTAGCTCTTTGCCTTCATGTTTCACCCAAAGGTACATGCAGGTTCCATTTTAATCCAGCTCCAAACCTCAAACCATAACACACTATCCTTTGGATTCTGAGTACTGCAACTTCCAGGTAGTCTAGTTACCAGGCCCTGCCTACCATATCAGACGCCTTTGGATACTGACATCTTCCTGGCTAGGTTCTAATTTTCTCACTCTGTTGATTAGACAACTGACCACCTTCCTCAGGAAGCAGTCCCTCCACTTCCAACTTATTCCTCTACTTTCTCTCACCGAGATTTCATGCTCTTCTCCTCCATATCTCGGTTCCCAGTATAACTCTCAAATCCTCACACAGCATTATGCCAGCCAAATGGAATTTATCTTTGTCCTTTAAATCTCCCCACTGTGTTGTAAGGATTAAAGACATAATAAATGTGGCACCAGTTTGAAAAATTCAAACATCCAAACATTCCTGATTTTATTAATTAGGCCTGGTTTGATTTTTTCATTTGCCTAAGCCTGGAATTAAAATTAAATCAGAAAATCGAATGTCTTTGAAGACATATTATGATTCTTGATTTACATTCATTTAACAAATTTTAAGTAGGCAAATATTTTTCAGATATATCTTCCAAGAGATTCATCTGGAATATGCATCTATTATTAACATAAACTCATCATGCTCTGGCATTGTGGCTTTATTAAAATGCTGATTTAGCCATTCTCCTAACATTTGAAAATTGCTCTTAAAGACTCAGCATGACAATTGAGATGAACTCTGCCAATCATCTTCTCAGAGGCCAAGCCCCATGTAATTCTTTATGTTTGCATGTTGCATTAGTGTACACAGTATGCGCCTGGACTCCATTCATTTCCTTAGAAGAAGCAAAGCGTTAAGTGGGCCTCAGAGGAGCTAAGGGTTTTAAAATGTTGCGGAGTTTTTTTTAAGAGACTAGGGAACATAATCTTCAGCTTATTTTGTATGGCAATTTTAAAAAAGCAAAATTTGAAATTTTTAGATGGTTATAAGATTTAACAGTCACTTAATTGCCATGAAAAGCTATAAGAAGGGTCCCTTTCTAAGTGTGGTACCAATCTCCTTTTCTGGTTATAGTGGGGACATGGTTGAACGTGCACATCAGGATGAAGGGCCGGCATTGCACTTGAATCATCTCGTTCTGTGTATGTGTTTTTGGAGTGAGGGAAGATGCCCAAAAAATAGACTCAGTTTTTAAGGCACTTAAATAACAAGTGATCTTAGGATCTTGAGCCCTTAATGTTTGGTCACCACTGAAATAGCTGCCCTTTGATGCCCATTTCATGTCACCTGAGAAGTGACTTACCTGAGAGATGCCCTATCTCCTACGAATAAATTTTAGAACCACAGGTGTTCAGTAAGTTAAGAGTGACCTTGTTGGAGATCAGTGATTGAGAAGAGGTTTTCTGGATGTGGGATCCCGGGAAATAATGTTTAAAATGCTGGTTGGAGCAGCATTGAAATAATACGACTGTTCTAGTCTTCAAGAATATTACGGATCAAACTCCGGTAAACCAACTTGTATGATATTATTTCTATGGAAAATGCATTCCGAGTTCCACTTCTAAGCCCAAGACATTATATATTCATTTGAATGCACATCTATTGAAATTCGGTGAGGAGAGGTTAATATTTAGTTAGTGATAGGTTCATCAACACCATAGTACTAGGTGTTTTTTTTAAATCTTGTTTTAAATATTCTTAAAGCAATCCTGTTTGATGCTCCTTGACTCTACCATGTTCCTTTGAAAAATACAAACCTTGATTCTTTTATCTGAAAGTTATTGAGCCAGTTCCTCCCTTTTTTCTTTTCCCACTTTGCCAACCAGCAGAGATTATAGCACGCAAGTGATTTAATCAGCGTAGAGTAATGGGCAACAATTTGGAAGATGATGCTTTTCTCCGTTCATTAAACCTCCCTTTTTTCACCAACTGAGAAAAAAAAAAAAAGCCACATTGATCAGGGACTACTTGTTATAAAATTGTCTAACCTAAATGGCCTGGTGGAGTGTTTCATGTTTGGGAGGAGAGGCCACTAAGATTTTTTGTCCTTACCACACCAGATACAGGCTCCATTTCTCTCAGCCGTGAGAGAGCCACGTAGCTCAAAGAAGGAATCAACAAGGGAAGCAAAAGGGAGAAATCAGGCTCCACATTTCTAGAAGAATGGTGAGCTTCTCCATCACTAGATGTGACAAGAAGAACTGAGATGAATATTTGTGATGTCAGTTATCTCCAGAATTAGTTAAGCATGTTCTGTGAGGCTACCAGCATACTTTTTGCCTTTGAATTTTCCTGTCAGCTCTTTAAAACAATCTGAAGGTTCCATGACGTTACTTTTGAAAGCCTAGATGTCAACAACTATATACTTATGAGTAGAAGAAATGAGTTTGTATAGACGGCAAACATTCCCTGGTCATAGAATAATTCTGAGCCCCCAATTTCTTAACCTGTATAGAGAATTGCTGGTCTGTTTTCAAAGAAAAGTTCCCCAGGAGTGGCAGTTGTATACTTTCTACCTTCATTCTGCTTTCAGTTCTAGTAAGAGAGATGTTTAAGCTGTTTTTGCATCTATAGCAAGTCCCAGGCTGTAGCACTTAGAAATAGACTTAGCTACTTAATAGCAGTTAATTAAATTTCTTAGTGTTCAGTAGCCTAAAGAGGATCATTTAATTTAGGAAAAAAACAGAAATACATTGCAAGAATTTTCTTCTATCTCTTCTTTTTTCCTTCTTTGCTTTTATGCAGATGTTTCCATGTTCTTTATTTGGCTGAAACCACGGATTTTAGTAAATTAATGATGGCCCTAATTACCCAGCTTCTCTGCTGATGGTTACTCTGTACTTAATTTAATGATAGGCACTGTATTTGTAGATGTAAATTCAAGTTGGGAAGGTCTCTATTTTCTTTTCAAACATTAAAAAAAAAAAATCAAAGTGATTATCTCCAGGTTTGATCCTTAGAACTGGAGGACCACTGATCCATCAGAGTGAGGGTCAGACACATTAGCACCAAAAGGAAATGGCATTTGGAAAATGAGATTTGATCCATAAAAGCAAAATGATCTACAAACTGTGATCATTCAACAAAGCTCAGCTGCATGCAGAGTTCCCTTTTGGAGTTGTCCTATCCCTGAAAGCAGTGAGGGATGATGCTATGTGGAAACCCAGGTGCTAATTGGGAGGTGAAGAGTCTGGAGATGTGAAAAACACATTACATACCCAGTTAAGAGTGCTACCAGGGATGTTCCAGCCAGAGCAGAACAAATGATCAACAGTGATCTTTCAACAACATGAACCTGGCTGAGCATTTCATAAATAATCCAGTGGACAATCACTGCAGGATATATAGCAAACATTCTTGTTTTAATGTCCACTGGAAATATGAATCTCATCTTTTCAGGTGAAAAAGAAATGAGCAGCCCTTTGGATACATTTTCAGCAACAAATCGGTGTTTTGTCAGGTCAGTACATCATGATGTTACATTGAATTAAGCAGGATAATGGTGCAGTACATAGAATGAGGAAATGCTGGTTGAGTCCTGGAAATTTGGAAAGAGACTCAGGTTGGGAGATCAGAAACTGAAGTCTCAAAAGTGGAATATTCACCACTGTCAGGGATCTTGATCCTCTGAGTGTGATGGCACAAATAAGTTGGCAGGCTTCCCTGGTGGCGCAGTGGTTAAGAATCCACCTGCCAATGCAGTGGACACAGGTTCAAGCCCTGGTCTGGGAAGATCCCACATGCTGCAGAGCAGCTAAGCCCGTGCACCACAACTACTGAGCCTGCGCTCTAGAGCCCTTAAGCCACAACTGCTGAGCCCGCGTGCCACAACTACTGAAGCCCGCACGCCTAGAGCCCATACTCTGCAACAAGAGAAGCCACCACAATGAGAAGCCCATGCACCACAACAAAGAGTAGTGCCCACTTGCCGCAACTAAAGAAAGCCCGCGTGCAGCAACGAAAATCAAAGCAGCCGAAAATAAATAAATAAAATAAATAATTTTTTGAAAAAACTTAAAAAAAAAAGTTGGCCATTTTTCTGATATATTTTTTAACTCATTCAGTTTAGTTTTCAGACATTTAAGAAGAAAATACCTGGAGTCGGTCAAATCACAGACCAGACAACACTGTGCATTTGGACAAGTAAAGTTCACTTTTATAGGCAAAGGAATAGATGGTGGCATTTTATCTAAAGGTAGGATTATAGCTGCTGATTTAAAAGGAAATGACTTAATGAAGTTGCTTGTTCATCGAGGACAAACAGTATGGGTGAAAAACTGTTTTACGCATCATGCTTATCTGAGTTAACTATACTCGCTAACGATTTTGGCATTTGATACATATAGAATAAACACAAATTTTCACATGAAGTAGTAATCCTTTCACAGAGAGACCAACTCTGCCTACATTATGAACTAAAAGAAATGTCGTATCTTTAGTGCAGAGGCTTGCTGGGAGAATGTTCATGATATTTTAGGTGGGTCCTGGCTGCTGATGAGACAGTGGGCAGCCGTATCGTATCGAGCCAAGAAAGCTCCTCCCATTTCTAACTGCAACACACCCTGTTTTTCTCTCATCGCCTAGTCACAGGTTAACACATTATCACCATCCTCACTGTCAAAATGAACCCCTGGGAAGCAGTTGTGTTATAACGACACTCCGCAGTAATTCATAGATCCGTATGGCGGGCACAGCTGGAAAGATAGTTGCAGTTGCTAATGTAGCGTCTCAGAAATATCCAAAGAATCTCTACTTTGTGAAGTAATTTTGAATTTGTACACTTTCTTTTTCCCTCAAACCAGCACATACAATAGGAAACACCTGGGAAATGCCAAAATACTTCAGTTTTACAGGTGCTTGAAGCCCCAGTTCTTATCATTTCATGCAAACTCAGGTTTGCCTTTTGAGAAGGTAAATGGGATTTTCAGAATAAATTGTAGCTGATTTAAGTATCATGTATTTCTTCCCTTTGTGGTTCCCACTTATTGCAAAATGAGGCCAGTATGACACACCTCTGAAATCAACACTTAACTATAACAAAGACATCCCTACACCTTCTCTATAAGTGTTGCTGCCTTTTGAATTTGTTCAGTATATTGCAAGCCAGCATTCCTTCTCAATGTGCAGTTCCAGGTTACTTCAGTGAAACTGTTGTGATGAATGAGATTTATGATTGGGTCCCAGTGGAGTATGTAAATCAGGATATTGAGGTTGAGGAGAACAGATTATTTTTTAAAAGTGAAAGCATCGCACTTTGGTAGAAACTCTCAGATGTCAGGCGTTTAGTAGACATGGCAGATATAGGAGCGAACAAAAACAGTGGTTCCTCTTACCATGGGACCTACAGGTCTGCTGGGGAGTAAGAGGGTAATCAGAAAATCACACTGGGACGTGTGCTTTTGGTTGTGAGGTGGGAGAAGAATTGGGTTCAATGATCTGATCATGTAGAATAGAAGGACATGATGTAGTCTGGGAGAAGGCTTCTCTGAAGAAGTAGCTCTGGAGCTTAGATTTTGAAAGATGAAAGAAGGAGTAGTATTACCGATGGAACAGTGCATAAGTCTGGGAGATTGCCTGCCAGGAGAGAAAGGCAGTGTGGTGGGACCTCCAGAGCAGCAGAGAGAGTAGGATAAGTCTCAGGTTGGGATACAGGCAGAAACTAGGGTCAGCTGTGGTGGTAATGATTTGGGTGTTTTTCCAGAAAGAAATTAGGAATTGCTAAAGATTGTTTTAAGTAGCATTGTGAGATAGGTTATAAGTTAGAGTGGAAGGCAGTTTTAAAATGGGTTCTTGGAAGCCAAGGCTGATTTATTATTACCCAGCTTTCTATGAAAAACAAAGAAAGAAGCAATGTTTTAATCAGACTAGAAACAGAGGGTAACCACTAAAAATTTACTTGAACAATTACCTGTAGTTGTAGCACAGGTCAAGTTGAGAAGTGACCATCTGACAGTCTTAGTCCGTTCAGGCTACTACAAAATACCACAGACTAGGTGGTTTATATACAACAGACATTTATTTCCACAGTTCTGGAGGCTGGAAGTGTGAGATCAGGGTGCCAGCATGATCAGGTCAGGGCTCTCTTCTTGGTTTATTACAAGCACGTTTTCACTATGTCCTCACGTGGTGGAAGGAACATGGCAGCTCTGTGGGATCTCTTTTACGGGAGCACTAATCTCATTCAGGAGGATGCTCCCCCGTGACCTAATCACCTCCCAAAGGCCCCATCTACTAATATCATCACCTTTATGGTTTAGGATTTCAAAATATGAATTCTGGGGGGGACACAAACATTCAGGCTAAAGACTAATAACTAAAGAACTAAATTGACAACACGGGGAGATAGAGAGGTTATCTTTAAAAGCTTTCAGCAGTAGCCGCAATAGCCACTTTGTATCTCTCTATGAAATACGTATTAAATCTGGACACCTATTTAAAAAATTAGGTGTTCGCTTGTTATAAAGGAAACATTTTTCTAAGGAATCCAGAGGAAATGTTCTACTATACTTACCAACACACACATACATGCCATACACCATCTTTCCCCGCCAAAAAATTACCTGGAAATTAATAATTCTAGCTAATACTTTATAAGGAAAGAGGCTAACATGGCATATTGGGTGTGGACATAGCAAAAGGGTGATACCAGCTTACTCTGAAGGTGGAAACTGAAGCAACAGAAAGTTCCATCTGAGTTCCTCAGATAGGAATTCTGGAAGCTGCCCCCCACACACTTTTGGAGGAATAAAGGGATACACCCACTTTTGGTTAGTGAAGCTAAGACCTGGATAGAATTACAACCAATGTTAATAGACAGAGCTAAATTAAAAAAAACTACTCCACCATGGTGACCTAAGAAAATATTCAGTGTTAAAAGAGCGGAGGGGTTGGGCTTCCCTGGTGGCGCAGTGGTTGAGAGTCCGCCTGCCGATGCAGAGGATACGGGTTCGTGCCCCAGTCCAGGAAGATCCCACATGCTGCGGAGTGGCTGGGCCCGTGAGCCATGGCCGCTGAGCCTGCGCGTCCGGAGCCTGTGCTCCGCAACGGAGAGGCCACAACAGTGAGAGGCCCGCATACCGCAAAAAAAAAAAAAAAAAAAAAAAAAAAAGAGGGGAGGGGTGGAAGGGGGGAAGTGTCAGCTATTGCCTGAGGATGCAAAACAAAACAGACACCAGAAATGCATGTGAAAGAGATGTCTTAAGAAAATACAATAAAATTAAAAGATGCATCTCTGTTGTGCCTTCTGTCAAGCACAAGAAACCATGGAATCTGTGAAACAAAGATGCTCATGTGCAGAGAGACCTAACTCTGATACTAACTGGGGTTTAAAGGGTGCTAACAAAAATTAGTAATGAAAGAATTAAAATCTGGAATGCAGACTCAGTAAAAAGCCAAATGAACATTGTAGAAAATTGAATTAGTGATAAGCATGACTAACTAAAGTTGTTTTGTTTTGTTTTGTTTTTTAATATGTAAAAGGAAAGTATAATGACCAGGAAGCTTTGTAAATATGGCAATTAGGGAGTAAAGATCTAATCTATATATAATCAATGTAATTGATAAAGATATTTGACCAGTATATATGTGTATACCATTTTGTTTTATATCATGACACACTTATTGTACTTTCTCCTCTTTGAGAGGGAGCCAAAATGTATTCTTTATTTTAATAATTAATGGAAATAGAAATCTAGGTAGATAGATATAAAAACAAAATGTGTACCTTCCAAGTTGCTGGAGACAGTTCAATCAAAGAAATAGTAATCTATTAAAGCGAAGGCCAAAAGGAAAAATGAGAAAAACAGCATAAATAAAAAATACACATACAAAAAAGATGACAGATATAAGAATATATGACTTGTGGCAGAAAATATAGAGTTATAATTTCTATATTTAATGAGAGCATACAATTGAATTAAAAATCTGTGTGATCTAACTGAAGTATGATGGCATTTATTTCAAATAAACTCTATAAAGTAGACTAAAAGAAAAGAGGGTAGAATTATTAGTTTAGGACCAATTATTATTCATATGCAAAAACAGTAACTTGGCAAAAGATACTTTTTATTATTAAATACACAAACCTCAAGGAAGGCATTCCAATTTTATTCTTTTAAACATCGCAAAACATAGGGTCAAAATTTATAATACTCGGGCTTCCCTGGTGGCGCAGTGGTTGAGAGTCCACCTGCCGATGCTAGGGGACACGGGTTCGTGCCCCGGTCCGGGAAGATCCCACGTGCCATGGAGCGGCTGGGCCCGTGAGCCATGGCCGCTGAGCCTGCGTGTCCAGAGCCTGTGCTCCGCAACGAGAGAGGCCACAACAGTGAGAGGCCCGTGTACAGCACAAAAAAAAAAAAAAAAAAAAAAAAATTTATAATACTCAACATTTGGAAATACAAGGAGAAATTACTAAAGTATGTTTGTGATGTAACTTGATAGTTAAGTAAATAGAAATAATGATACAAAACTTTGAATAATGTAATAATACAATATGTATTTATGTACTTCCTTTTGTGGTGCCCATATAATGCTTATTTTAATTGGTTATATATTAAGCCAAAAAAAGAAAAGGTTCAACAAGTTGAAATTGTACAGATCAGGCCTTATTTTCTGCCATAATGTAGTTACACTAGAGATTAGCTATAGATCAGTTTTACACAATGAAAACAACCACAATTTTTTTTAAAATCAACTCGTGTAAATTTCAAGTCTGCTTTCTAGTATCTCCTGGGTTGAAACAGAAATAAAAACCATAATTTATAGACGTTTCAAAATTGAAGAAATGAAAACAGATCTACGCTTAATGAAATTTATGAAAAGTTTACTCTGAAGCAAGTCAGAAACCTTAAATTCATTATTAAGCAAGGAATTCTGGAAATCACAATGAGTAAACTAAGTATTCACCTCATGAAGTTAAAAAAGAACATGAAACAAACCTCAGGGAAACAGAAGGAAGACAAAGGTTGAAATTAGTGGATGAGAAAATAGAAACAGCACAGAGGAGTTTTGATAGACAAAAGAAAAGATAAATACAAGTGTATTCCTCTTCAAATATAATCAAGAACAAAGAAGAGGAGTACAAATACAGTCAGCCCCCTGTATCCACTGGTTCCACATCCTCGGATTCAACCAGCGAACCAAGGATTGAAAATATTCATGGAAAAAAATTCCAGAAAGTTCCAAAAAGCAAAACTTGAATTGGTTGCTTGCTGGCAATTGTTTATATAGCATTTACCTGTGTATACAACTAATTATGTAGCATTTACCTTGTATTAGGTATTATAAGTAATCTGGAGATGATTTTAAATTTACGGGATGATGTACCTAGATTATATGCGAATACTACAGCATTTTATATAAGGGACTCGAGCATCCATGGATTTCCTTGATATCCAAGGGGGGATACTGGAACCAGTTCCTCACAGATGGTAAGCTAAGGGATGACTATATACAAAATTAGAAATTAAAAAGAGCATATAATTTTGTATATAAGATTTAAAATCATAAGAGAAAACTAGGTACAACCCTATGATCGTTTGAACATCTGGATGAAATGAACAATCTGCTGAGAGTATATAAGCAACAAAATGGAACCAAGAAAATATAGAAAATCTGAATAGATTAATTATCATGGAAAGAATTCAAAGTTGTCAGGAATTACTTTCTCCAAGTACTCTGGCCTATAAATCTTACAAAGAACTCTTTCAAAATTTCAAGGTAATTCCCTTGCCAAATAATGTGTTTCAGAGCAAAAGACAAGCTGTCAGTTCATTTTATGAAATGGGTATAACACTGGGACTAAAACCTGACAAAGACAGCAAAAGGGGGAGGTAGCCTCACTTATGAATGTTAGTAACACATATAGTGGATAATATATTTCAGGCACTATTTTAAAAGCTTTACATAAATTCACTAATGTAATTCTTACAACAACCTGGTGATATAATTGCCTTATACAGCCATTTTATAAATGGCAAAATCCCTGAGACATTGTTTAAGTAAATAGGAAGTTCCTCAACACCTTATGAACAACCATTTTTGGATATGGATATAAAAGGAGCAAAAAGTTTTAAAAGTACAGATAACCCAAAAAGAGTTTTGCTTAAATTCTTCCCATATTCCAAATTTAAAATACAAAAAGTTATAAAAGAAAAATATAATGACTTGTAGAAAGATACTTCTATGTCCTATTAAATTATAGCCAACACCCAGAGAGAGTAAAGAGACAAGAATGAAACAATGTTGATAATTATTGAAGCTGGGTGGTAGAAGAGGGTTCCTTATACCATTATCTCTACTTTTGTAATTGGTGTGTGTCTGAAATTTTCCATAACAAAAACTTTAAAAATACAAGTATGTGGTTGGATTTAGTGATCTCCAAGGTTGCTTCCAGCTCAGATTTTAGATGATCCTCCATTGTTAATTACTTCCTTCTCCATGAAAGTATTTTTGTATCAGCCTTTGAGGCAAGAAGATGTTTGCATTGCATGGAGGAGTTTCTACGCTGTGCAGACATACAGCTATTTTATTACTTATTTTCCTTTTGAAAATCACTCCGGTTATTAATAGCTGTCCTTGCTACCCTGCCTTGAGAGATGGTTATCACTAAAAATGCCTGGGTTGGCAGTAATATGCTTTGCTTCTGCCTGGAGCTGTTTTGAATCTCCAGTGGCAGACCTTCACTGTGTTACTGGGGCAAATGTGCAGTGTTGTGCATTAAATCTGCACTGATCAATGCTCAGATGATTTGACTTTCTGCAGGGAATGAAAAAAATAAACACCCCCATTCCCAAATGGCACTGTAGCCTAGTTAAGAGAATTGCTTGCAGGGGAGTACATTATGCTAAGAGGACTAGTTCATTTTCAGGTCAGAAAACTTTAAATTCAAGTTGACATAGCTTCTCTTTTCATTTCCGTACTCATCTCAGCTGGGGAAACGCGGCGTTTGCCGCTAAAAATCAACCAGTGAAATATGGCAGAGGCGGGGGGTGGGGGGACAGGGGGAGTCAGTGGTCCAAAGCCTGAAAGTGGCTGTGATCTGAAATATGTCATGGTTTATTTTGTAGCAGACACCATACCAAATTTGCTTTCTACTGGTAGACCTTCTCCTTTTATTTTCCACAAAATCCCATGTACCCAGCAGCAATCTTTTTTTTTTTTTTTTTGCGATACGCGGGCCTCTCACTGCTGTGGCCTCTCCCATTGCGGAGCACAGGCTCTGGACACGCAGGCTCAGCGGCCATGGCTCACGGGCCCAGCTGCTCTGCGGCATGTGGGATCCTCCCAGACCGGGGCACGAACCCGTGTCCCCTGCATCGGCAGGCGGACTCTCAACCACTGCGCCACCAGGGAAGCCCCCCAGCAGCAATCTTTAACAGCAAAAATGCAATCCACACAAGTTATCTCGTGATGTACCAGCGTTCCAGACAGTTCATAAGCAATTAAGGATCCAGTCTGAATTAAATCCAGAGGTTCAGGGCTGAGGATGTTAGGGTAAAGCCGAGAATGATGTTCAGCCAGTTTTCTGACCATGCGCGGCTTCATTCAATAAACCTCATGTTAGGTGCTCCCCCCTTAAGCACCACGTGTGACTTCTGCTTTTATGTCAGGGTAGATCCATAAAGTTTAAGGTGTAGAAATTTTCATGTAGCTCTTGTAGGGGAGGAAAACTTTTCCTCTGTTCCCTCTAGGTTCTTTGGCTGGTAATAATTAAATTGGCCTAAGACAGATTAACAAGAGAAAAAAAATTAATTTTGTGTGTACAGGAGCCCATACAAATATGAGACTCCACGAAGTGACCAAAACAAGGAGCTTTTATACTTTTTAGACAAAAGAACAATAAACTTGTGAAGAATTGACAAGACAAAGAAGTTTGGGCCTAGGGTAGTAAATTAGTGAAGAAGTAACAAAGTTGGTTAAATACATCCTTCTTGGCCCTAAATTCCCTATCTCTGGTGATAAGGGATGATCTCTACCTTTGGTAGAGGGACGGTGCCTTTCACGTGGGAGATTTATTTCCTGCTTTCAGGAGGACAAAGGAGGGTCAGAGTGTCTTGCTTGCACGGACCGTTTCTTAAGTAACTTTAATTCCAAGTAATCAATATGCCAGCATGGCACACTTTGAGGTGACGTATTCTGTTCTCCTTCACTATACTGAAATTTTCAGGTTGAGAATGAATGGGCTCATTAAAAGACAGAGCTGGCTAAGACTAAAAGTAATCCTCCCTAATCCTAGCTTTAATGGCTTTCATCTTTGCAGTGAACAAGTGTCGTTAAAATGAGTTACAAGCACATGAAAGTGTTCTCCTGGACACCCTTTCACATACAGTCCTCTTCTAACAGAAGCTGGGAGACAGTCCAGGATTAATTAATTAAAGAGTCAGTTGGCTTTTATAGATAGTATGAGAAATATTAAAGTTGTAAAGGTTTTTGTTGACAGACTAGTAGGATCTATTTGCCATTCAGACCCTATGCCTTGTAAGAAAAAAATTAAGAAGAATTTGGGGCGTTGACCCTGGGATGTGTAATTTATGCATGGCTCTTGTAAGCTGTTACCTCTTAATCACTCAGGAGCCCCAGCTCTTGAAGCAGACTAATGATCCCCTGCTGACTACCCCGCTCTGCTTGCAGTTCTGCCTTCAACACATCTGTCAGCACCACTTCCCAAGGGGACTCTCTGAAAGTTGGAAAGTCTGACATCCATACATTAACTACCCTGTGACTTTCTCCATGAATAATGGACTGGCCCGCTGTAAGCTGTGAGTTTCCTCCCCAACACCGACTGCTTTTCCTTTTATGTGCCACTATGCTTGTCATCAGAGAGACGGCCAGAGAAAAGACATCTGGCGTCTGTAACTCATAGGGGGTTCATAAAAACTAAAGCAGGTAGATTGTTCTCTCAAATGAAGTTCCTGAAAATACTGAATGATGAATGTCGTGCTAATGGTCTCATTCCTCTAGCTTGGTGACAGCCTGTAACCAGTTTAAAAAAAAAAAAAGAAAAGAAAAACACCCTACACCCACAGTGACACACACATTCTAAATTTTATTTAAAAGATATATTTCTAATTGTTAGGTTGAATCCTTGGAGATAGAGCGCAATTATTTTGAAAACATTATTTCTTTCCACGTCTGCTACGGAATTGTTCTAGGATATGATAGATAAATATGTTGTCAAGACCTATTCTCCAATTAATTGTTAAAAAAAGAATTCTCTGAAGTAAGTCAAAATTGCCTGTAAGATTTTGGCTGGAGTGCTTATTAATTCACCTTAGGTGCAGGCAAAAACTAGGGGCTGGAAAGAGAAAATTGGGAACCCTCTGGGCCAGGATGGCAGGTCTTTGCTTTTCTGCAGAAAACACAAGAAAGAACAAAGAGGTGATCAAAAGAGAAATATATTAGACTCCTGTAGGTGAGTGATTTTTATTTCTCTAAAGCTCATAAATATTGAGAGGTTCAGTGCTTCCCTTGACAGGTTACTTGTCAAGTTACTGTAGGAAGAAATTATCCCACCCAGAATCTAGAACTGGGCTCGAAAACTTTCAGAGGTCACACTGAAACTGAATTAGAGCAAGCCAGATGTAAGATGATAGGGAATGGTGACGACTCTGGTGAACTAGAGAGCATACATTTCATCAAAAAGGTGTACCTGGTTATATCTACAGTTCACCCAAGAGTGTTCATAGACTGGACTAGACAATTGAAATGACATGATCACTGTGGATCACACTTAGCAACAGGTACTTAAGGGCAGGACCCAGGACGTGCCAGCAGAGCTGTGCCAGACCCTTCTCTTCACTGGGCATCCTGGAATAGTCCAAACACATATCTCCAGGGAGGTTTTTTTTTTTTAATTATTTCTTTTCCAAGTGATATTTTAAGAGCAAACAATTAAGAATCAGTTAAGTGTGGAGCCTCCTGACTTAGAAGGCCCATGTCTTAAAAAGATATCTTGTAACATTTCTATTGGAAGATCTTCCAAAGTTCTGCAGAGGAACAAGCCCAGTGGTGAAAATCATCACAGGCAGGGAAACCCAACACCAGATATTTATGAATAGTTCATTTGCATTCCTCCCAGCCAGATGCAGGGTGCCAATCCTGGGTCATTTTTACCATAACAACGTTGCCTGGCCACACAACTGACATTTCACCTTCATCAGGTTTCTGGGGTCACAAGCCAGAAAGTTAACCCGAGATAAATTTGTCCATAGAGAAGAAGAAAGGTTTTTAACACTGAACCCACTGCTGGCATATGGGAGTGTGGACTCAGGTCTTTCTTTTTCTTTTCCTTTTTTCCTCCTTCTCTTCTACCCCCTCCTCCTCAGTCTCTTTCCTTTCCTTCTTCCTTTAAAAAGGATAGAAGTCCAGAGTTTTTAAAAGTTAAATCTCCCAAATTTCAAGTGAGAGTACTATAATAAGAGCCCTGGGCCAGAAAATAAAAGAGCTGTGTTCTAGTATTCTAGCAATGAGCTGTGTGAGCTACATCTGTAAAGTAAAAGTCTTGCCTAAGTTCAAGTGAGAAGATATTTCTAATGATTTTGTTGCTATTTTCTAATTGATACTTCCTGCTCATATGCTCAATGCCAAGGACCCTGTTTCTCTTCCCTCAGTTTTTCTATTGTGCTTTATCATGTGAAACCAAAGAGTGAGTGTAAAATAGTCAAAGGTCTTTCAAAACTATAAATGATTGATGCCAATCTCGTTATTGGACAAGATTTCCCAACAAAGACCAATATATCTGCTTTTGTTTGCATCACCCAAAGAGACTGGGCCCGAAATGTTACATCTGAGTGGATTTTGACTTTCAGTCCAGTTTTTCAGAGCATTGATATGTTAATACACACCGCAGAGATTATTACCAGGGTAGTTACAGAGGCTACAATCCTTGAAACAGCTTCATATTGTGATACCGTTATAGCCTACAATCACACAAATCACACACACAAAAATATTTTGCCAACTCTACCATCATCACCAAGACAAGGTAGTGTGATATAGAATTTATTTACAAATGAAGGAAATTAGGATTACTTTCATTTTTATATTCCTGGTACAATTTCATCAGCAGTCTTATGGAGACCAAGTAAAGGATTCCATTCTTTAGCCAGAAATGAAGAAAGGAATTTATCAACTCCCAGCCTGGCTCCAGTATCAAATCTACAGTTGGCCAGTAGCCTAGGGATTTGATTATTTGCTCAATCCTTTTCGAAGAAATCTTTTTAATTTTTGTGGGTCAGAGGCTCTTTTTCTTTTTTTAAAAATTAATTAATTATGTGTTTGTTTGTTTATTTATCTTTGGCTGCGTTGGGTCTTCCTTGCTGCCTGCGGGCTTTCTCTAGTTGCAGCGAGCAGGGACTACTCTTCGTTGCGGTGCATGGGCTTCCCATTGCGGTGGCTTCTCTTGTTGTGGAGCACAGGCTCTAGGCGCATGGGCTTCAGTAGTTGTGGTGTGTGGGCTCGGTAGTTGTGGCTCATGGGCTTAGTTGCTCCACGGCATGTGTGATCTTCCCGGACCACAGCTCGAACCCGTGTCCCCTGCATTAACAGGCAGATTCTTAACCACTGCGCCACCAGGGAAGTCCCCAGAGGCTCTTTGTTATGTGGGAAAAGTGTATCCATGAGGAACAGAAGGGTCTAGGTTGAAAGTGATGATGCCTCACAGTTATTAGAAATGCTCTCATTCATGATAACACAGGCATTTGTAGGAATTTCATTTTCCTCCACTGGCCACAATATTAAACATTTCACCAAGGAAATGTTCAATGGGAGATTGTGTCTTAGGAACAGGATCTAATCTTTCATATCACAGTAAGAAGCTGATCAAAGATGTTGAAAGCTAGCTCTTAAAGGATTAACTAGGTCACATTGTAATATATGATATGAAAACAGAGGGACCTTTTTTTCTTCTGTTGAAACATACAAAAAAATTACAGAAACTGCCTCCCCCCATTTTTTTCAAGACCACTTTCATTGAGAGAAGATATTGAGGGACTTCCTTGGTGGTACAGTGGTTAAGAATCTGCCTGCCAATGCAGGGGACACGGGTTCAAGCCCTGGTCTGGAAGATCCCTCATGCCGTGGAGCAACTAAGCCCGTGTGCCACAGCTACTCAGCCTGCACTCTAGAGCCTGTGAGCCACAAGTACTGAACCCACGTGCCACAACTACTGAAGCCCAGGCGCCTAGAGCCCGTGCTGCACAACAAGAGAAGCCACCACAATGAGAAGCCTGTGCACTGCAATGAAGAGTAGCCCTCGCTCGCCGCAACTGGAGAAAGCCCATGCGCAGCAACAAAGACCCAACGCAGTCAAAAAAAAAAAAAAAAATTTAATTAATTAATTAGTTAAAAAAATTTTTAAGAGAAGATATTGAGCCTTCATTCAACATTTAAAATATTCTTACTAAGATTTGTTGAAGCCATGTAAGGAATTTTGTTCTGTAACGTAAGTGCAATGAAAAGCCATTTGGTTTTAGGTAATTATATTTATAGTTTGAAAATTAACTCTTTTGAAGAGTGCAGCAAATGGCTGCAGCAGGGCAGGGGTGTGTGCAGAGACAAAGAAAGTGGTAGTTGCAGTAGCCAGCTAAGAGGTGTTGATTCTTTGTCCTGTATAATGGCTGTAGTGATGGGTACTTTCTGCTCCCTCCCTGAAACCCAAACACAGAATCTCTCTGGGTTCCTATTTAGGGTCACCCTTGTGGCTGGATTCTCTCCCCTCTCACTCACTCAAGAACTTTGCTCTAGGCACTGTTTTCCTCCTCATTCCTGCATTAGGTATATTCTCCTTCCCTGATACATCTTCCCCATCTGCATTTAAAAATGTAGCAGTGTCTCACATCTTAAATAAATTAGAAACTCCTCTGACCTCACTACCCAGTTTCTGTGCTCTCCTTTGCAGCAAAACTTCGCCAAAGTGTTGTCTCTACATCTTCTGTTTCACTGCCTTTTGCACCCAGCCCCACAGGACTTTTCTCCACATTTGCGCAAAAATAGTCTCGTCAGTGATCTCCAGGGTACTAATGCCAATGGTAAATTCTCAGTTGTCGTCTTATCCAACCAGTCAGCAGCCCTCAATACAGGTGATCACTCTAAATTTCTTGAAATACTTTCTTCCCTAGGCCTTTGGGCTACAGCTCTCTTGGTACCCCCTTTATATCACTGGCTTAACATTTTGGTCTCCCTTCCTGGTTTTGTCTCATTTTCCTGTCATCTTCTTAAAGTAAATTATAAGCATCCTCAGGCTCAGGACCCCCTATATGTGCATACTCCCTAGTCATGTCATCCAGTTCATGGCTTCAACTGCCATCTTTATACTCGTATTTCCCAAATGTCTATCTGCAACACCCCTCCGTCCTAAATCCTAGACTCATGTATCCATTGTCTTGTCATTAGCATGCTTGGTTTCCTAATAGTTATCTCAAAGATGATATGACCAAACCTGAGCATTGATCTTCTTCCTAAATCTAATCCTCCTAGAGTTTCGCCAGTCGTGAGAAACAGCAACTCACTCCATTCAGCCAGTGGCTCAAGACTGAAACTTAAGACATAGTCCTTAATTTCTTTCTTTTCCTATACCTCCATCCAGTCTGTTAACAAATCCTGTCTACTGTACCTTTGAAATATACTCTACATCTAGCCTTTCATAACTAGGCCTTTCTAGGACTTTCATAACTGCCTCCTAGCTGGTCCCCCTGCTTCTGCTCCTGCCCCTCTCCAGCTGTTTCTTATTATAAGACATAGAATGATACTTTTGAGATATAAGTCATCTCATGTTTCTTCCTTGCTTAAAACTCTCCAAAGGCTTTTATATCTCACTCAGGAAAAAAATATATAGAACCATTATCTTGGCTAGTAGCCTCCATAAACCGGTCCCTGGCTACCTCTCAATCACCATCCCCTGTCTCAATGGGCTCTAGCCATAGACTGTTTCTCAAAGACACTAAATGTGCCCCTGCCTGTATTGGGCCCTCTGTGATTGCTGTTTCCATGCCTTAAATTCTCATTCCCCAGACACCAGCATGGCTGGCCGCCTTCTCTCATTTCATAGCCATGCTCATTTTTACTCCTTCCCTGATATTTCTAAAATAGTACCATGTCTTTCATTGTTTTTTGGTTTTTTTCCTAATAGTGTTTGACACCATGTGACATAATGCTCATTCCTGAGAATTATATTTATTAACAGATTTGAGGAATTTCATGGCAATATTTTAAAACATTTTATGTTAAATCCAGCATCGATATATTGTGCCATGGCATTCTGAAGTAGAATAAGTAAGTAATGTAAACACTCCAGACTTGCAGGGGAAGTGCTTCAGGATTTGTTTCTGGGCCTTCAGAAGTGTGTGTTGATCTACTCCTCAATGAGGGATACCTCAGTAGGAAAGTTTGAAATGCTCTGTTGTGTATGGACTGGACAATCATCAATATTATGCAGTTGAGGGATACCTAAAAATGCTCTTCTCCACATTCATCTGTCATTGAGCTGCGATCATACCTGTAAAGTCCCACATTAGTCTCCCCTAGTGGTACCAACCACAATTAGAAGTCAACCTGCAGTGCCTCTCTAGGCAGCCTTTGCAGAGACCTTGAGATAAAGTTACGTGGTCTAATGAGCAAGAGTCTGTTTATGGGGCAATAAAGCAGAATATGACATTTTAAAGCACCGTCCCTTAACTAACTTTCTGGATAAGCAGATTCTCTTCATTCCTTCTGTGATACACAGTGATCGTTCCATGTAGCAAGCTGTAGGTTCATGGCTGGAAGGCTACTTTCAGGTAAACGTGTATCTCTCTGTTCCTACCTGTTGAGTTGCATACTTGCCAAGAATCAGTTGTTTCTAGTCCTAAACTTGTTTATGCCAGTTGTACTTATAATTATGTACTTTAAATATTATATAAAGTGCTGAAATATCATGAAAAGGAAAAAATTTCCATTTCCATAAAAACTACAGGAAATCCTTTGGGGAAGACTCAATAAAGGCAAGTCAGTAAAAAATAAAGATGCTGGGCCTCCCTGGTGGCGCAAGTGGTTGAGAGTCCGCCTGCCGATGCAGGGGATACGGGTTCGTGCCCCGGTCTGGGGGGATCCCATATGCCGCGGAGCGGCTGGGCCCGTGAGCCATGGCCGCTGGGCCTGCGCGTCCGGAGCCTGTGCTCCGCAACGGGAGAGGCCACAACAGTGAGAGGCCCACATACCGCAAAAAGAAAAAAAAAAAAAAAAAAAAAATAAAGATGCTGTGGGCAAGACAATTATAAGAGTTTGAGGGGAATCATTAAACTCTTGTAGGATTCTTTACTAATATATTTTTACAAGTCCGTTTTTAAGGAAATCAACACAGGATATGAGGGCAGGTTGTACGTGATGAGTGTAGTTTATATGAAAATGATAAAAACAACCCAAGTCAGTATTAAACTTTTTTTAAAAGGATAAAAAATAAAAAGACAAAGGGGCATTTGGTTCTATGTCAAAAGAATGACAAATAATAAATTTAATTTCCTGAAAAATAAGCATTTTAATAATGAATAATAAATAATGTAAACTATATAAATAGATAAACTATGTAAATTTAATTGCATGATATGTTTAAGATGTAAATATGGAATTTTTTATGGTCTCACACTTCTACCAACTTTTTCAATTAACCAACCAACTCTAGGATCCAACAGTGTATGAAGATAAGAGAGTTTTTACATTATTTGAAAACAGTTTTCGAAAGTAGAGATTATAATCCCATTACAGACATGTCGAGAATAGCAAAGGAGGTGAAATACTCAGAACAATCCTGTGAGAAAAGTAAATTATTATTCCCATTTTACGCATGAGACTTAAGGAGAGTAAATGACTTAGAACTAACCTGCTGAGAACTAAGATATGTCTTACTTAAGGATCGATCATGCTCTTCATTCTTAGACTTATTGCATCTTTGAACCTCTTCTCCCACACTTTTTATTTAGATCTTTTATAATGCAGCTTTTTCAAAATAAATGTCAGCTAAAGACTGCTGACCTGGGACTTCCCTGGTGGCGCACTGGTTAAGAACCCGCCTGCCAATGCAGGGGACACGGGTTCAATCCCTGGTCCGGGAAGATCCCACATGCCGCGGAGCAACTAAGCCCATGCACCACACTACTGAGCCTGCTCTCTAGAGCCCACAAGCCACGACTACTGAGCCCATGTGCTGCAACTACAGAAGCCCACGCACCACAATGAAGAGTAGCCCCCGTTCACCACAGCTAGGGAAAGCCCGTGCTCAGCAACGAAGACCCAACACAGCCAAAAATAATAAATAAATTAAATAAAGACTGCTGACCTAATCATATATTTTACTTAATAGCTCCTGAATGACTATGACATTGTGATAATAGAAATGCCATTTTTCATCTCCAGTGACCAACTCTTGTAGCTTAAGAGGGTGTCAGGCTGTTCCCTGATTTGGTAAATACTGCATATCAAATCTTTTGGAGATTTTACAGTGCCGAGATTAGGAAAAATGTAGTGAATAAATGTACCCAACTTTTTTCAACCCAGTATCTCTCAAACATATTTGTCCACGTTTTTATCATGTAATGCCACTTTAAATTCAATTGAAGCAGTATTCCATGCACACATTTTGTAAATGTTGTTTTATAGAATGTGTGCTTATGTTTTCTCTTATATGGAGTCCTTTTCTTACATACTCTTAGCTTGTTGACCATAGTTCTCCGGTCTGAATCTTTTTATTGTACTCTTATTTTTCTGAGCTCTTTATCGTATTCAGGAGAGAAAAGACAAGTGTTTCCAGAAATAGACTTGGCCGTTTCTTCTGATAGCTGAACTGTGACCTTGGCACCCCTACCCTTAGAGGTCAGTAAGGGCTCCATGCAACTATCCACAAGCAGAGAGTCAGCTAAAGACTGAGATCACCCCTTGCTCAACAAGTCTTGGTTGAGAAGCTTATGGGGAGCAAAAGAAGTTCTACCACAAGCTGAACAAGTGCATCTAGGGTCAGCATCATCAAAAAGAGTCAGCTAATCAGTGTTCACCCAGCAATTAGTGATGTGAAGGGTGGCAAGAATGCTAAAATTATATGTATCTTGTTGTCCCTTAGCGCTAAAGTTGACACGTCAGGAGGTGATAGCTCTGTGTTGTGAAGCCAGTTGAAAATAGCTCTGCAGACCTTAGCCCTGACCCTGCTGCAGCCTCATGCTCTTCTTTGCAGGATAACCAGGCCATTTGTGGTTGACTGTCATTTGTGTCTGTCCTGTGCCAACTCACAGTGTGCTAGTTCCTGACCACCTAGCAAATATCAGATGAACAGTGAACGCTTGTGCTCAGAGCTTTTAGTGAGAAGGACCTTCCCTCATTCCACCCCTCACGTCTCTCCTGAATCTTCACCACCATCCATCAGAAGAGATCAACTACAGAGATACCTTAGGGAATACTTACCTGCCTCCTTCCTCATCCTCATGCTCTCACAGGTGGACTTAATGGCCAGACAGCTCAGTGAGTTGAAGTGACTTGCCCAAGATCACATGGCTAACAGTTGGTAGATGTGACATTGTATCTAAAATCTTAGCATAGGCTTTTAGATAACATGTTTTTCAATTAGAGTGAGGCTGCATACACATCTGAGGAAGAAGAATTAAAGCAGAGATGCCAAGGATGTACTAGAACAGGAGCAGGACTAGGGCGGGGCAATGGGAATAAGTTTGTTTTAAAGAGAATTTAGAAGGTAAACTTTGAGAACAGATTTCCAGAAGTCACCATACAACTGGCCATTGGACACTTGTTAAGATTATATAACACTCTTTAATACTACGTCTATTATCTAATTGTTCTGTTAATCAGGATCCTTTTGGTTGCAAGGGCCAAAATCCAAATGATATGGGCTTAAACAAAAATGAGAATCTATTGGTGTAAAATTCCCATTCGAGGCAGCTGGATTTTAGTTCTCTAATGATAGTGTTAGGAATCTGTCTCTCCATCTCTTGGCCTGACTTTCCTCAAAGTGACTCTCACTTCACGGTAACGCTAGCAGAAAGAGAATGCCGCATTCCCAATAATTTGTGCAAAATTTAGCGAAAGTTTGAGAAGTGCCTGTGATGTGTCACCTTGAGTCATATGCCCATCTCTAAACTAATTAGGATAACTGAAGGGTTATTTGATTGAGCAGACCTAGAACACGTGCCCATTCCCAGAGCCAGAATGAGGATCGGCCTCACTCATATAATAACATCTACTGAGAGTGGGAGGAGAAATAGTTCCTGATGAAAAATGGAGATGAGGGTACATGGTGGGGGGAAGCGAAGCAACAAGAACAAATGATGTCCAGTTGTTACCATGTTCAAAGATAAGGTTACAGTTCAGGATCCCGTCCTCAAACAGTTATTGCAGGATAGAGAAAGTGAATTCCATGAACCACAAGATCTACCATCCTGGAAACATGATCAGGATTTGGGAAATCTGTTTCCCGTAGAACTGTACCCCTGCTGTGTATGTCCTGCCCTATCTGTAGTGCCTAGAAGAATGCCTGCACGTAGTAAGAGCACATTAAATATTTGTTGAATGACAGACATAATAGATATAGAGTTTCAGTTTGGGATAATGATAAAGTTCTGGAGATGGATAATGGTGATGGTTGTACAGCAGTTTGAACATACTTAATGCCCTGAACTGTATACATAAAAGTGGTTAAAATGGTAATTTTTATGTATATTTTGCCACAATAATTTTTAAAGGGAAAAACTTAGACATTAAGAGAGGCAAGATTTTTTTCTTGAAGTATAGTTGATTTACAATGTTGTGTTACTTTCTGCTATACAGCAAATGATTCAATTATATATATATACATACATTCTTTTTTATATTCTTTTCCATTATGGTTTATCACAGGGTATTGAATATAGTGTCCTGTGCTATACAGTAGGACCTTGTTGTTTATCCATCCTATATATACCAGTTTGCATCTGCCAACCCCAAACTCCCAATCCATCCTTCTGCCACCTCTCCTCCCCCTTGGCAACCACAAGTGTGTTCTCTATGTCTGTGAGTCTGTTTCTGTTTTGTAGATAAGTTCATTTGTGTCATATTTTAGATTCCATATATAAGTGATATCATATGGTATTTGTGTTTCTCTTTCTGACTTCCTTCACTTAGTATGATAATCTCCAGGTCCATCCATATTGCTGGAAATGACAGTTCATTTTTTGTGGCTTAGTAGTATTCCAATATATATATATGTACCACATCTTCTTTATCCATCTGTCTGTAGATGGAAATTTAGGTTGTTTCCATGGCTTGGCTATTATAAATAGTGCTGCCATGAACATAGAGGTGCCTGTATCTTTTTGAATTATAGTTTTGTCCGGATATTTGCCCAGGACTGTGATTGCTGGATCATATGGCACCTCTGTTTTCAGTTTTTTGAGGAACCTCCATACTGTTTTCCATAGTGGCTACACCAGATTACATTCCCACCAACAGTGTAGGAGGGTTTCCTTTTCTCCACACCCTCTCCAGCATTTGTTATTTATAGACTTTTTAATGATGGCCATTCTGACTGGTGTGAGGTGGTATCTCATTGCGGTTTTGATTTGCATTTCTCTAATAATTAGCGATGTTGAGCATCTTTTCATGTGCCTGTTAGCCATCTGTATGTCTTCTTTGGAAAAATGTCTACTGAGGCTTTCTGCCCATTAAGAAAGGCAATATTTTGGTGGCTTCTTCCCTTTAAGCTTGCCTTAGTGAGTCGCTGGACCTCAGGAGTTGTTTAGTCACCAGTGGGAGCAGAAGCAGTTATCCGGTGCTGGTCCACCAAAGTCGGGCACAGGTATTAGCTGCCCCCTGCTTCACACAAGAAAACCAGGAAATACAAAGTGGTTAGGACTGATAGAAGTCAGGAAGGTTTATTTTATGAATGCATGTGATGTATATAAGAGGTTCAGCCAGATTTTGAAACCTCTTCTGTCTTTAAGCCCCAGGCAAGTAAGAATGTCTGGCCAAGATTCATGTGCCCCACTCGAACATGCCAGCGACTGCTCATCTCAAGCCAATTATTGCCTTGGAGAAATATAGGCTTAGTATTGCCTGATCTTAGGGTTTTTCATGAGAAACCATAATATGGAATTCTATATGAAATATTTCAATTTTTGTCTGTTAGCAATCAATTTTTTTAAAATTTATAACATAAGCATGGAAAATAGAACACAACTATCATACAGATCTGGCCCATGGTCCAACAGCTTGAAATAAATGTTGTCAATGCTACTCTCTTTTTATTTATTTTCAGTTTCCTCCAAAGGGTAGACTATTATTTACTTTCTCACAGGTGATAGTAATGATACCATGTATTTTGTATATTTTACAGTTGAGGGTGACATGTGTGGGTAGGATAGATACCATCATCCCAATTTTACTTTTGAAACCACTGAGGCTTTAAGTGGAAGGACCTAAACTTGTACCCAAATACCTGTGAAACAATGCTCTGTATCATGTGACCTCAGGTGGTTGCTTTCAAAGCTCCCCCTCAGGCTCTTTTATTTATCATTTATCCAGACTAATTCTTTCTCCTTCACATCAGAGAAAACTGAGTTTCTCAGTTCCCCACAATTCCTTTTGTTAGTCAAATGGGAGAAAATAAAAATCATTACCTGTGCGACCTATAGAAATAGGCTTGTGTGTTTAATAAATGCTATAACTAAGGAATTTAAATCATATAATATTTTCCATCTTGCCAGAGATGGATAGATTTTTTTTTCCTTTCTTTCCTTAAGAAAGAATGTGTTTAAATCCCCTTGGCATGTTAGAATTAATCATTAATGTTTACAGTTGCTATAGCAACTAGAAATGCTGGCAATTGAGTAGGAAAGGAGCCTGAGAGAGGAAGATAAGCTATGTCAGTTATTGAACATCTGTCAAACATTTAGCCAATTTAAAGTGACAGGCAAAAAGCTAGAAATTGAAAAAGTGGGCAAAATATTTTTACTAACATTCACTTAAGAATGTCAGTTTCATATTGTTTTGCCTGTATTATGGAGGGGTAATTAACTTTTATTTTCATACACATAAAGGAGGTATTTTCTATGGGTAAGATATGGCTGCATGTGTAATTTTTTTATGCTATAATAGTATTAATCCATCTCCACTGGAGGTTGCTTTGCAGTTTCTTGAGCTCTTTTGCATATACTATTTAATTGCATCTTCAAGACAACACTGAATTTGGTAATTTCCATTTTACAGAATTTTACATTTTGTGGGAACAGAGAGGTAAAGAAAACTATGCCATAGAACATAGTCTCTTAATTAAAGACTTCCCCCTCCCCATCCTAGCCACTACTCATTTACACAGGGGCAGCAGCCTAAATATTGTTACATGTGTCCCCAGTTTCCACTCTTGTACCCATGGGAGCATCCCAGATCTATTATGACTCCTTTTTCCTGTGGGTCCCAGTGCATCCTCAAAACCCTAACAGCATTCCAGATCGCCAATACCAATCAGGCAGGGCTCTGTAGTCAAGTTGAAATCTATTCGCTATGCCCGTGCGATAATGATTTCTCACCTTGGCTTGGTGTTTTCTTGTTTACAAATCCTTTTCACATAGATGTCTTATTTGGTCATCAGGTCTCTAAGGTAAGGGTTATCCCTTCTTTACATTCGAGAAAATTGAGGCTTAGAGAGATTGTGATTTGGCCAAGATCACAAAGTTAGATGGAGGACACCTCCTCCCCTCCCGCCTTTCAACTACTCTGTATGAAAAGAGAAGAATAGGTATAAAGACTAATGTCATGGATACCAAGTCCTACCCTAATCACTTACTAACTACAAGCAAAGCAAAACAAACAAGCAAAAAACATGAAAGTTAGATAACCCCTCTAGGTGCCTCTCCCTGCTTCTGAAAAGGAAAGTGTTGGTCAGATTTTCTCTAGAGTAATTCTAGCTAAACTCTGTAATACATGAGCTCTGATTTTAACTTTAATGCTAAGTTTCCCCAGTGCAGTATTTATTACCCACAGAGCTCTGTTTGTCATTGCTTCCCCAGCTTCTCTCTGATCTCAGTTTCTAGAAACTGAGAGAACATATTAATTTTGAGTTATGATTTTGCTATTTCCTCTTATTGGCATAGTATACTAGCACTGTACAAATGGTCAGAAGATTTGATTTTCTGGGCTAGCTTTGTTTAATGCTAAGTTTTAATAAGTCATTTTTCTCTCTGTCCTTCACTTTCCTTTCCCGAAAGCAGATATTACCTCATAGAGATGAATCAAATGAATAACATAAGTGAAAATAATTTCAGAAAAAGAAAGAATATACTGAGATGTCAGCGTAGCTTTATTAATCATAAATCCTGATCTGATTTGTTAATATAAGTGGATGATTTAGAATGTATCTTTAGAGTGAATTTGAATGAATATATAATTTATCAGACAGTTCTAGTCACCATCTTTGCCTTATCCATAATAACAACAAATATTAACTGACATTTATTGAGTGCTTGTATGTGCTGGACATTGTGCTAATTGTAATTAAGCACTTTGCTTACCAAGTTACCCTTGATCCTCTCAAATACCTATGAAGTGTAAGTATTATTATCCCCACTTTTCAGATGAGAAAACTGAGTCATAGATCAGTAACTTTCCATGGTCTCATAGAAGTGGCAAAGCAGGGTTTCAGGACCAGGTATGTCTAACTCCAAATACTAGGGTAGATACTTGACCAGTTATAGAAAATACTCTGAAACACCTGAGGGAAGAATATTTATTTAAAAAAACAAACACACACAGGTTTGCTTAAACATCAGATAGAGGGCAGTGATCATCACTTGTTTTTTTCCTACTGAAAAGTTTTCTTGAAGCTGCCTTTTTTCTTGCAGGTCTTTGTTTTATTGCCTTAAAAGGGATAGAAGAGTCATTGGTAAGAATCCACAGTTCCTAAGAGTCACTAATTTAAAGAACAGTTTTAAGTGGTAGTGGGTGGATGGTAGATTAGTAAACAAGTATTTTTCAAAGGACATTCTGAGGGGACTTAATGAAGGATGGTAAGAAGAAGCCATTACTAAATTTGGGACAGGAGGTATGGTAAATCTCTAAGAAGGAAAAGAAATGCCAAGAGTTAATATTAGCCAAGACACTTTTGATTGCAGGGGACAGGAATTCAGTATCCCTGGGGAATTTTTCTTTTTTAATGCACAATTTATTGATTTTTAAGAGAAAGGAGATTACACGAAGGGCAAGAATGTTTCCTCCGAGTTGATTTTTCTCAAGGAACTCAACACCACGTGCACTCACTTGCTCTGCCTGTCACCTCTTGAGTCTTCCTTTCACCCATTCACACCAGCTTGTCAGGAGCACCTTAGACACGGGCATGGAGGACTCTGCTCACAGACTGAGTCTTGAAACTTGAGAAAAAAAAAAGCCCTTCGTGCTCAGATTGAATTTTATAAAATTCTGCTTGCTGGCTTATGTCATATGACCCTTACTGGACCAGTCACTGTGCCTTAGGAGGTGAGGTAATATGATTGGTTTACCTCATGATTCACCCTCATTCCTATAACTAGCCTTTGAGGAATGGTGATTCCATACTATGAGAACCAAGTGAAGAAATATTGCTAAGAAGAAGAAGAGTGCCTTTCATGGCAAACCAGATAATGAACTCTAACTCATGGGTGATAAATCTTTCATCTGGTCCTGTCCGCCACACCTCAAAGCAAAACTTGACCATTTCAGTCAGTACAAAACTTTTTTTGTTTTTAAAGGTCCAAATAAAAACAGAAAATACTTCTCTTTGGGGAAGGACAGATTCATTTTTAATAGACCACCAAGCCGAATGCTTTGGTATGGGTTTCACTTCAACATTGGCAAGATAAAGGGAAGAGACAAGAAAAAGTATCTTGGATTCCAGTGAAAAATAGTATTTTCTTGATAAATTTGATTGAGTTAAAGTTGATTTATGTTCAGAATTTAAATGTCAGTTATTTGAATTTTAGATCACATCTTTAACTGAGAAGGGTGTAGAACTGTTTAATAATCTGGTGAAAAGGCTGTGTATTGCTGAGTTGTGTGGGAGTTGATATTGCTTGAAAGCTTGTTCAGCTAACCATATTACTGCTTGAATCCTTTTAAAATGTAAATAATTATAGTTTAATTGACTTTTTTTTACCATTTACTCAAAATTTTTCATCATTCTTGTGAATGTATTTCAGTTCCCACATTGAATATTTCTTTTTTTTTCTCTGTCACCAGAAACGTCTTAGCTTAAAGTAATAACACAGATTTTGATTATGCTGTGACAGAAAGCACAAATTTTATTAATGATGATTGGTGCAGCCTTTTCTTAGAGCATGTCTTTAAATTCTGATGATACACTTGATGTGTACATCCTGATATTTCAGGATTTAGCTGGTCAGCTAGTTGTCTGAAATTCTGAGCATCTCCTGAGTGCCAGCTCTGGGATTAGGTACTGTGGAATACAAAAGCAGTCAAGATTGTCACGATCCTTGCCACAATCCTTACTGCAGCTCTGTCAGCAAAGGGGGTGGAGCATCAGTCATGATAACCCCTGGACCACCACATTACTGGCTCAGTTAATCTGAAGGTTGTGGTTGTGATGGTTTGTAGCACAGAAAAAGAAATCTCTGCCACAGTCTTAAGAGATGTCTGTTTTAATCCCAAGACTAATTCCACTGGTTCTCTCTGTGGTCTTGGTATAGATCCCTTGACTTTCCTGTGTCTTACATTTCCTCTGTCTCCAACGGAACTGATCTTTTTTTTTAACAGCAATTTTTTAAAATTTATTTTTGGCTGCATTGGGTCTTCGTTGCTGTGCGCGGGCTTTCTCCAGTTGCAGCGAGAGGGGGCTACTCTTCGTTGTGGTGCATGGCCTTCTCATTGCAGTGGCTTCTCTTGTTGCAGAGCACGAGCTCTAGGCGTGCAGTCTTCAGTAGTTGCGGTGCGTGGGCTCAGTAGTTGCGGTGCACAGGCTGTAGGGCGTGTGGGCTTCAGTAGTTGTAGCTCGTGGGCTCTAGAACATAGGCTCAGTAGTTGTGGCGCATCCGCTTAGTTGCTCCATGGCATGTGGGATCTTCCCGGGCCAGGGCTCGAACCCATGTCCCCTGCATTGGCAGGTGGATTCTTAACCACTGTGCCACCAGGGAAGTCCCCAGAACTAATCTTTATCCTACTTATTTCCAAAAATTGTCAGAGCCAACAAATGAGATAATAGATACCAAAGTGTTTTGGAAATGTAAAGAATTAAGCAAGTTATGGTTCTGCTAATGTATCGGCTTACCTCATTTTATTGCACTTCATTTTACTGCACTTCACAGATATTTCATTTTTTACAAATTTAAGGTTTGGGGCAATCCTTCGTCAAGCAAGTTCTATTGGCATGATTTTTCCAACAGCATTTGCTCTTTTCTATCTCTGTATCGTATTTTGGTAATCCTCACAATATTTCAAACTTTTTCATTTTTATTATATATATTATGGTGATCTGTGGTCAGTGATGTTTGATGTTACAATTGCAAAAAGATTACAACTCACTGAAGGCTCAGATGATGGTAAGAATTTTTTAGGGATAAAGTATTAATATTTTTTAGTTTTAAAGTATGTATATTTTTTAAGATATAATGCTATTGCAAATTTAATGGACTACAGTGTGATCTAAACATAGCTTTTATATATACTGGAAAACCAGAGCACCTCATATGAGGTGCTTTATTGCAGTGGTCAGGAACCAATAATCTCTGAGTTAAGCCTACACTTATAAGATGTAGCCTTACTTAAAGGTAGATGGGAAAATCTGGCTCACTGGAGCCAGGTTTACCTTTCTTGTGCATGTAAATATCTTAGTCCAGGGATTACTGCTAACTTTGAGTATCTGTAATCTGGCCAGGGCACACAGGCATCATCTGGTAACTCAAGTCATTTTTTCAATATATGTCATTTAGCCTGTTAAGTCGTGTGGGCCAGCTTCACCCCTGCATGCTTACCTCTCTGCTTTTCCTGAGTCTTTCTCACTCTCGGATATTCGAAAGACTATGAATCAGTCATCTTTTCTTTCTGCCATTTTGTAAACTTAGTAAACTGCATCCAAGAGTCAGAAAAAAAACAGAAAAAGAAAGCTTTTTTAGGGAAAGGCCTTATGCGTTCTGACTGAAAACATATGGACTCTGATATTACAGAGTTTTTGCCCTTCTCTGATTTCAGTGATTTTGATTTGCCATCAGTGGTCTGATGAAAGTCTTGTAGCCTCTTATTTGCAGTTAACTTACTTCTCACTAGCACTCTGGGCCTCGAGTTCAGTAATGAAACTGTGGCTCTAGGAAACTTCTGACATTTGGAATTTCAGTTCAATTCAACTAATGTTTACCTGAGTTGCTTCCAGAATGTGAGGGACCAAAGTGAAACCTGTGTTCTCCTGCCATACGTATTCTGGTGCACAAATAGTACTCAAGTTTGGTAGTCGGAGAGGAGACAAGCAATTGAGCCATTCTCATATGGGAAAAACATTTTAATATGTGAGAGAATGTGCAGTTGCTATGAGGCAGAAAAGACACACATGCTTATTTGGTTGTTGAGGAGAGATCACTTATATTTCCCAGGCCAGAAAATGGCTTCTTTGCAGAAGGCAGTGGTTGAGTTAAGCAGAAGTGGGAAGGGAATCCTGGGAAGACAGCGCACTGGCCTCGGCAGGGAGACTCTCCGGGGAGCAGTGACTGTTTTTCCATGTTACCTTAAACGAACCTACTTAGCAGTGTGAACCTTCCTTAAGATACAATTTTGTTGAGAAGTGCAAATCACACAAAAGATATACAACAGAGCTCTCTACTTAAAGCCAAACAGGGTGGGCAGAGCCTTCCCTTGGTGCCTCATCTTTGTATCAAAAAGTGATCCCTGAGGGAATAAGGATGTATTGTATGAATAAATTAATCATGGCTGCCCCTCCTCAGCCTCCCTGGAGTTTTGTAGAGTTTAGCTTGAGGAATCCTCTCCCAAATATAGATCTACATGTAAAGAAGTGTGGAAAGCTAAGACTGGATAATATGGAGTCCTGCTTTGGAAGGACTTGAATACTAGCCTGATGCATTTTACTTAATCCAAGAGGCATCAGGGCTCACAAAAGACTTGTGTGCACAGGAGGGGCCTGATTTAGAGTTGTTCCATAGAAGGATTAATCTGGCAGTTGTGTGTGGGTTGGTGTGGAGCGGCAGTCAGCCTGAAGTTGGCAAAATGAATGTCCTTAAGCCAATGAGAGGTAATGGTGAGACAGCCATGGGTGCAAAAAACAGGACCTGTATGCTGATTGCATTTGCCCTTCCCCCTGCAGTAGGAAATTTACACCTTCTAGAGATATCTCGGATCTGGGGGAGGGCATTGTATGAAGAGGGCATAAATATTAAGCTGAACGAATTTTGTCATCTGATGTTCTGTTCTCCCACTACCCCAGGAAAAGTGGTATTCTTTCTAGAATTGGGCAATGAGTTCGTCAACTTTTACGTGGTTTTCACATTTTATACCTGGCTTTTGAAGGGTATCTATGCTTCATGAGATTAATGCTTCTCAAATGAACTTCGGCTGTTGTTTGAGCTCTTCATAAAATATGGTGTTATTTTGAGTGCTTTAAATGCTAAATATTTAACAAATAACTGAAAGAAAAATCCTGTAATCCCCAATGAACAGTATTTTCATCTGCCCATCATAGTCCACTCAAGCTGTGCTGTGGCCTTCCTAGTTTGACCACAGTGAGCAGGCTGGACCATTCCCTGTTACAGCCACACAAAGCTCTGATATTGATTCTGTGTTGTTTCAGCACCACCTCCACCTTCATCTCGTCAAAATACTCAGGTTAGCTTGTGTTTATGGTCTCCAGTACCATTCTCATGCTAACAAAAGCACACAACTAAGGGTCACTCCCATATCTTGATTGTCTTTCCTTCTAGATACCAAAGCAGAGCTCACAAGCTAAATTGCCTACTGAGTAATATGGGCCTGGTGTACACTAGGGATTGGTAGAGACTGTGGCAAACAGAAGACCGCTTGCCTGCTTCCAAGTGGGAAGCTGGTGCTCAGCTCTGTCAGTTGTTTCCCTGATAGAATGAGAGCCTAACTTAGTCAGCCTTTTAAAGGAGTGTTTCTCCAAGTGTGGTCTCCAGACCAGCAGCACCAGCACCACCTGGGAGCCCGTTAGACATGCAGATTTTCGGTCCCCATCCTAACGTCCTGAATCAGGAACTCTGGAGGTGGGACCCAGCATTCTGTGTAGTAACAAGCCCTTCTGATAATTCTGGAGCTCACTCTAGCTGGGGACCCACTAGAGCAGTGGGTGCTGTGTGCACCCCCCTGATTCCTCTCAAAGCCTGATATTTAAGAACTGTGTTTGAGTTTCAAGAAAACCCTAATTATCTAGATGTCTGTTTGATTTTCAGTGTTTTCAAAACAGTTTTAGCCATAAAAGACACACACACTTTTGTAAGCTAAATCCATTTCATGTGCCATCACTTTCCTGCCTCCACTCAAGAGTCTGAGTATGCTAACAGAAAGGATGCTATTCTGTCTAAAAATTATAGGGCTTCTCCCCTTGGAATATAAAAGTTTGCTGACTCCAGGCCTAGGCAGTATTTCTCAAACTTTTTTACTGATCCATTTCTGAGAGCAAAGGAGAGTCAGCATCTGCCCCTGGGAATCTGGGAGCATATCCTAAAGCAATCCACTTGCAAAGTACAGATTTTGTTGAAGTTTTTCCTTTTACCTTTAAATTTGTGTGAGTTTTATACTGTTCCATCATATACTCATTTCTGGCTTTTTGTCAGAACAATGTGTTAAATTGCCTTCAAGTTAAATTCCTAAACTTCCATCTAAAAATGTTTAAAGAAAATTTATACTCCAGAAAAAATGTCCAATTTCCCAATAAAATAGAGACAAAAAACCAAGAAGTCACCCATAAAATGGGGGAAATCGTGAGCCATACACAAGAGCAATATTCAAGAGCTGTATACATGACTAGAAAACTCTTTTTCCATCTTACTTCCCATACCTCCACTGCCACATCTGAGTGAGTAAAGAGTGTGTACTAAAAATCATTGAATGCAGTGAGTGGTCAGGAGGCTTAGTCAGGAGGCTTATTTTTAGAAAGGCTTGCCACGAGTTTGGATGAGTTTTAGCACTGGGTCTTATCTAATCCTTGCCTCACATGGTCACCATTTCATTTCCCCTAAATCACTTTTGCAAAGATGGTAAAAAGGTTTGACTTCATGTGCCAACATGAATTGATTGGAGGTAACAGCCTGAAGCGCTGCGTTGAGGATTGTGAATCTGTGTCTGGCATAGTCAATTTTCAGTGTCTGCCATGAGAGAAGGCATGGCACCTGCTGGTCCCAAGTGATACATATATGCCATCCCTACTCCACTCAGCACTAATGAATAATGCAAAACAGTGTCTGAACCCTGGGAGGTCCTGCTTGGTGATGGGCTCCTTGTTTAAACCCAGTTCTCTGGGACACAGAGCATCTATAACGGGGGTCCTTTCAGCCACAGCCATGATTTCAGCAACCTAAGTTGTCAAGGGCTGTGGCCATTACCATAGGTATTAAACACCCATAAGTCCATCTTCTAATTAACAGAGGTACAATATCTGTCCTTCTCCAGCCCTTCAATTTCAGCTCCTCTCAGACACCTCCCCTCCACTCCTATTTCCCAAGATGCTATTCAAATATACTTATACTGATCATTTAGCGTCTTAGTATTAGAGGTGTCATCCAGAGGCTTCAGCTTTCAGAAGTCAGAAGTCTATCAGTCACCCCCTCTTGGGATAACACTTCAATATAGAAAAACACACTGTTTTCTTTGACTCTCCCACTACCTGTTTATGGTGCATAATCACTAGGGCCGCTTTGTGTTTAAGGTTCCTCGCTGAGTTCTTTTTTTTTTCTGGAATTAATGAGATTACTCACAGTTTATAATGTCTCCCTTCTCCTCAGGTCAGAGGAAGACAAATGACTTATCGATCAGTTTATAAGCAAAAACAAACAAAGCAAAACAAAAACAGCAGAATCTTTAAAAAATTGACTTAAATTAACATAGTTGATGTCCACCTAGCAGGACAGGTGTTCTTTTTATTATCCCTGTTTTTCAGATGAGAAAACTGAGAAGTAGAAATTACTTTCTAGCTGAGAAACACTGAAGCCAAGACTCAGTCTGTGTTTCTTGACACCAAATTCAGGGATCTTTCCAATGAGTTATGCTCTCTGCCTCTTTGCCCACACAGAGTACTCACTGATGGTGATCCCTGTCTTTCTAGCTGATCTCCATTCTAGCCCTGAGCTCCATGGTTTTGTAAATGGTTAATGCCAGGTAAATATTTGGCCAACAAGTAAACCAATGACTGCATTCTCAAAACCTATTTCGTTATCACATCTACTGGCTTAGAATCATATCTCAGTTGAAATTTAACCTCACAAGACTGTGCAAAAAGTAGGAGAGGTGCGTATAAATCTATCTAAAGATCAGGAGGCTCTCGTGCTCTTGAAACAACTGTCAAAGCCCCAATTGGTTGCAATGCAAGGACTAGAATCCAGGTCTCCTGACTATCAAGTCAGTTATCCTTCTACACAGCACAGCTTAACTCAAATATAAGTGTGTATGCCTGTTTGTTTGTGTGTGTGTGTGTGTGTGTGTGTGTATGTGTATGTGTATATAAAAGTTCTAGTTCTTGACCTGCCAATAAATTACCTTTGTGAATCTTAGCAAGTTACTGAGTCTCTTTGGATCCCACTTTCTTCATTTGTCAAAACAGGGTGTTGGATTTGATGGTGTGCTTATAGAATCATGGGATTTTAATGCTGGAAGATACTTAGAGGTTATCTAATTCTACTCTTTAAATTTACAGATAAAGAAAAGTGATCTCTTCTAGCTCCAGATTAAATCCTGAGAGGAACATATGGCTTGCTAACAGAACCAGCTCATCTGAATATTGCAACTACCCCATCATCCCATTTCTGCCCACTTATCAAATGTGTGCCTGTCATCCAGGCATGTAATTTCTCTAGGCCTCAGCTTCCTGATCTGTAAAATCACAGGGGTTGGACTTAGGTCCCTTTCAAATTTAAAACTTTGAGGATTAAGAAAGGTATCTTTGAAAACTGACATCTTTGCTACCCCTTGGGATATGACTCAGAATGTCATGCAACATAATATAACTCTAGAAAGAAATTAGGCAGCATCAAGGTGAAGTTAAGAGCATTCATCTTGAGGACTCTGATCAGAGGGTAAACTTGCTCAATGAGTACCTGAATTAGAAAATTCCTTGATTGATGTCTTCTTTTAAAAATAATAAACAAACATCCTTCGCTGTTGGCCCAAAGATATGGAAAAAGGAACCAATTAAGAGGGTGATGTTTCATAGTTAAGTTCCTATAGACTTAGATGCTACGACTTAGAAAACCGTCCCTAGGTCCTTCTGCCTTAATAGCTATCACATTCTAACCAGTCTCAGTATTTTTCACTTGAGCATCAGAAACCTCACAATCTATTAAATATTGCATTCCAAGTATCTGTTTACTCAGTTGATAAAAATTGCCAATGAGACAGGAACTGTCTGTCACTTCCAGAGCAATTAGTGTGTGAGAACTTATCAAAAGAAATCTGTCAAGTTTGAACAAGTATAAATATTGCATGAAAGTCCCTAAGGAAATCAGACGGAGTGGGATACATTTTTGCAGCACATGAGCATTTATTTTGTTTTATTTACTTGGCTTTATTTTTTCAGAATGTGGATAGCATTTCATGTTACCCAGTGAATTAATGTTCTGCTCTGATGAAAATAGACTGGTTCTTAGGGGAAAACTGCATTGTCTCGTGAGTAATATAACAATACTAACTCCTTGCTTTCAAACTTCAAGAGCTTTTACTGCTTTGGGAGGGAGCATTCGAATGGGAGTGTAGAAGGACTAAGATGTAGTCTGTTTTGCCACTTTCTGACTCTCCAGTCTGACTCTCTTACCTTTTCTAGGCCTCAGAATTGTCATATTTTTTGTTTGGTTGTTGTTGGCTTTTTGCTTTGTTAAAAAAACACTTTTTTTTTTTGGCCGTCCCGTGTGGTTTGCAGGATCTTAGTTCCCTAACCAGGGATTGAACCTGGGCCCCCAGCAGTGAAAGTGCTGAGTCTTAACCACTGGACCGCTAGGGAATTCCCTTTTTTTTTTTTCTTTAATAATATTTAAGCTATGGTTAAAATCATGGAAAGCCTACAGGCATATAGGCAAGAATTGAAAAGGTATTCCAAACGATAGCTATCATTCTGTTGAGGTAATGGAATTGCTAGGGAGTTTTGTTTTAAGATTTTAAAAATTCAGTTTGTTTTTTACCTTTTTAATGACCTTCACCCATTTCTCCTACTACCTCACCCCCTGCTTCTGGCAACTACCAATCTGTTCTTCATATCTATAAACTTTGTTTGTTGGTTTGTTGCTTTGTGTTTTAGATTCCACATATAAGTAAGATCATGTGATAATCATCTTTCTTTCTTTGACTTATTTCGCTTAGCATAATACTCTCAAGGTCTATCCCTGATGTCCCAAATGGCAAGATTTAATCCTTTTTTTAATGGCTGAATTATATTCCATTCTCTGTATGTGTGTGTGTGTGTGTGTGTGTGTATTTATATTTATACATGATGTGTTTATCCATTTATCCACCAGTGGACACTTAGGTTGTTTCTATACCTGGCTATTGTAAATAATGCTGCAGTGAACGTGGGGGAGCAGGTATCTTTTCAAGTTAGTGTTTTAGTTTTCTTGATGTAAATACCCAGAAGTGGGATTGCTGGATCATATGGAAGTGCTATTTTTAATTTTTTGAAGAACCTCCATACTGTGTCCCATAGTGGTTGCACCAATTTATATTCCCACCAACAGTGCACAAGGGTTCCCTTTTCTCCACACCCTCTCCAATGCTTGTTATTTCTTATCCTTTTGATAACAGCCATTCTAACAGATATGAGATAATAGCTCATTGTGATTTTCATTTGCATCTTCCTGATGATTAATGATGTTCAGCGTCTTTTTATGTGCCTGTTGGCCATCAGTATGTCTTCTTTGGAAAAATACTTGTTCAGATCTGCCCTTTTTTTAACATCTTTATTAGATTATAATTGCTTTACAATGGTATGTTACTTTCAGCTTTATAACAAAATGAATGAGCTATACGTATACAGATATCCCCATATCTCTTCCCTCTTGCGTCTCCCTCCCTCCGACCCTCCCTATCCCACCCCTCTAGGTGGTCACAAAGCACCGAGCTGATCTCCCTGTGTTATGCGGCTGCTTCCCACTAGTAGTTATCTGTTTTACATTTGGTAGTGTATATATGTCCATGCCACTCTCTCATTTTGTCCCAGCATACCCTTCCCCCTCCGTGTCCTCAAGTTCATTCTCTAGTAGGTCTGGAACTTTATTCCTGTCCTGCCCCCCGCCTTTTTTTTTTTTAGATTCCATATATATGTGTTAGCATATGGAATTTGTTTTTCTCTTTCTGACTTACTTCACTCTGTATGACAGTCTCTAGGTCCATCCACTCATGACAAATAACTCAATTTTGTTTCTTTTTATGGCTGAGTAATATTCCATTGTATATATGTGCCACATCTTCTTTATCCATTCATCTGTTGATGGACACTTGGTTCCATGTCCTGGCTAATGTAAATGGAGCTGCAGCAAACACTGTGGTATATGACTCTTTTTGAATTATGGTTTTCTCAGGGTATATGCCCAGTAGTGGGATTGCTGGGTCATATGGTAGTTCTATTTTTAGTTTTTTAAGGAACCTCCATACTGTTCTCCATAGTGGCTGTATCAGTTTACATTCCCACCAACAGAGCAAGAGGGTTCCCTTTTCTTCACACCCTCTACAGCATTTATTGTTTGTAGATTTTCTGATGATGGCCATTCTGACTGGTGTGAGATGATATCTCATTGTAGTTTTGATTTGCATTTCTCTGCTAATTAGTGATGTTGAGCAGCTTTTCATGTGCTTCTTGGCCATCTGTATGTCTTCTTTGGAGAAATGTCTACTTAGGTGTTCTGCCCATTTTTGGATTGGGTTGTTTGTTTCTTTATATTGAGCTGCATGAGCTGTTTATATATTTTGGAGATTAATCCTTTGTCTGTTGATTCGTTTGCAAATATTTTCTCCCATTTGGAGGGTTATCTTTTCATCTTGTTTATGGTTTCCTTTGCTGTGCAAAAGCTTTGAAGTTTCATTAGGTCCCATTTGTTTATTTTTGTTTTTATTTCCATTACTCTAGGAGGTGGATCAAAGAAGATCTTGCTGTGATTTATGTCAAAGAGTGTTCTTCCTATGTTTTCCTCTAAGAGTTTTATAGTGTGCGGTCTTACATTTAGGACTCTAATCCATTTTGAGTTTATTTTTGTGTATGGTATTAGGCAGTGTTCTAATTTCATTCTGTTACATGTAGCTGTCCAGTTTTCCCAGCACCACTTACTGAAGAGACTGTCTTTTCTCCATTGTATATCCTTGCCTCCTTTGTCATAGATTAGTTGACCATAGGTGTGTGGGTTTACCTCTGGGCTTTCTATCTTGTTCCATTGATCTATGTTTCTGTTTTTGTGCCAGTACCATATTGTCTTGATTACTGTAGCTTTGTAGTATAGTCTGAAGTCAGGGAGTCTGATTCCTCCAGCTCCTTTATTCCCCTCAAGACTGCTTTGGCTATTCGGGGTCTTTTGTTTCTCCATATAAATTTTAAGATTTTTTGTTCTAGTTCCATAAAAAATGTCATTGGCAATTTGTTAGGTATTGCACTGAATCGGTAGGTTGCTTTGGGTAGTATAGTCATTTTCACAATATTGATTCTTCCAATCCAAGAACACGGTATATCTCTCCGTCTGTGTGTATCATGTTTAATTTCTTTCAACATTGTCTTATAGTTTTCTGCATACAGGTCTTTTGTCTCCTTAGGTAGATTTATTCCTAGGTATTTTATTCTTTTTGTTGCAATGGTAAATGGGAGTGTTTCCTTCATTTCTCTTTCAGATTTTTCATCATTACTGTATAGGAATTCAAGAGATTTCTGTGTATTACTTTTGTATCCTACTACTTTACCAAATTCATTGATTAGCTGTAGTACTTTTCTGGTATCATCTTTAGGATTATCTATGTGTAGTAGCATGTCATCTGCAAACAGTGACAGTTTTACTTCTTTTCTGATTTGGATTCCTTTTATTTCTTTTTCTTCTCTGATTGCTGTGGCTAAAACTTCCAAAAGTGTGTTGAATAATAGTGGTGAGAGTGGGCACCCTTGTCTCGTTCCTGATCTTAGTGGAAATGGTTTCAGTCTAACCATTGAGAATGATGTTGACTGTGGGTTTCTCATATTTGGCCTTTATTATGTTGAGGTAAGTTCCCTCTATGCCTACTCTCTGGAGGGTTTTTATCATAAATCGGTGTTGAATTTTGTCAAAAGCTTTCTCTGCATCTATTGAGATGATCATATGGTTTTTAATCCTTCAATTTGTTAATATGCTGTATCACATTGATTGATTTGCATATATTGAAGAATCCTTGCATCCTGGGATAAACCCCACTTAGTCATGGTGTATGGTCCTTTTAATGTGCTGTTGGATTCTGTTTACTAGTGTTTTGTTGAGGATTTTTGCATCTATGTTCATCAGTGATATTGGCCTGTAGTCTTTCTTTGTGACATCTTTGTCTCGTTTTGGTATCAGGGTGATGGTGGCCTCGTAGAATGAGTTTGGGAGTGTTCCTCCCTGTGCTATATTTTGGAAGAGTTTGAGAAGGATAGGTGTTAGCTCTTCTCTAAATGTTGGATAGAATTCGCCTGTGAAGCCATCTGGTCCTGAGCTTTTGTTTGTTGGAAGATTTTTAATCACAGTCTCAATTTCAGTGCTTGTGATTGGTCTATCTGTATTTTCTATTTCTTCCTGATTCAGTCTTGGAAGGTTGTGCTTTTCTAAGAATTTGTCCATTTCTTCCAGGTTGTCCATTTGGTTGACATAGGATTGCTTGTAGTAATCTCTCATGATCCTTTGTGTTTCTGCAGTGTCAGTTCTTACTTCTCCTTTTTCATTTCTAATTCTATTGATTTGAGTCTTCTCCCCTTCTTTCTTGATGAGTCTGGCTAATAGTTTATCAATTTTGTTTATCCTCTCAAAGAACCAGCTTTTAGTTTTATTGATCTTTGCTATGATTTCCTTCATTTCCTTTTCATTTATATCTGATCTGATCTTTATGATTTCTTTCCTTCTGCTAACTTTGAGGGGTTTTTGTTCTTCTTTCTCTAATTGCTTTAGGTGTAAGGTTACGTTGTTTATTTGAGATGTTTCTTGTTTCTTGAGGTAGGATTGTATTGCTATAAACTTCCCCTTAAAACTGCTTTTGCTTCATCCCATAGGCTTTGGGTCATCATGTTTTCATTGTCACTTGTTTCTAGGTATTTTTTGATTTCCTCTTTGATTTCTTCAGTGATGTCTTGGTTATTTAGTAGTGTATTGTTTAGCTCCATGTGTTAGTATTTTTTACAGATTTTTTCCTGTAATTGATATCTAGTCTCATAGCATTGTGGTTGAAAAAGATACTTGATATGATTTCAATTTTCTTAAATTTACCAAGGCTTGATTAGTGACCTAAGATATGATCTATCCTGGAAAATGTTCCATGAGCACTTGAGAAGAACGTGTATTCTGTTGTTTTTGCTGGAATTTCCTATAAATATCAATTAAGTCCATCTTGTTCAATGTATCATTTAAAGCTTATGTTTCCTTATTTATTTTCACTTTGGATGATCTGTCCCTTGGTGAAAATGGGGTGTTGAAGTCCCCTACTATGATTGTGATACTGTTGATTTTCCCTTTTGTGGCTGTTAGCATTTGCCTTATGTATTGAGGTGCTCCTATGTTGGGTGCATAAATATTTACAATTGTGATATCTTCTCCTTGGATTGATCCCTTCATCATTATGTAGTGTCCTTCATTGTCTCTTGTAATAGTGTTTTTTTTGTTGTTGTTTTTTGTTTTTTTGTGGTACATGGGCCTCTCACTGTTGTGGCCTCTCCCGTTGTGGAGCACAGCCTCTGGATGCGCAGGCTCAGCGGCCATGGCTCATGGGCCCAGGCGCTCCGCAGCCGGGACAATGTGGGATCGTCCCGGACTGGGGCATGAACCCATGTCCCCTGCATTGGCAGGCGGACTCTCAACCACTGTGCCACCAGGGAAGCCCTCTTGTAATAGTCTTTATTTTAAAGTCTATTTTGTCTGGGAAGAGAATTGCTACTCCAGCTTTCTTTTGATTTCCATTTGCATGGAATATCTTTTTCCATCCCTTCACTTTCAGTCTGTATGTGTCCCTAGGTCTGAATTGGTCTCTTGTAGACAGCATATATATAGGTCTTTTTTTGTATTCATTTGGACATTCTATGTCTTTTAGTTGGAGCATTTAATCCATTTACATTTAAGGTCATCATTGATAAGTATGTTCCTATTACCATTTTCTTAATTGTTTTGGGTTTGTTATTGTAGGTCTTTTCCTTCTCTTGTGTTTCCTGCCTAGAGAAGTTTCTTTAGCATTCTTTGTAAAGCTGGTTTGGTGGTGCTGAATTCTCTTAGCGTTTGCTTGTTTGTAAGGTTTTAATTTCTCCGTCGAATCTTCATGATGTCCTTGCTGGGTAGAGTAATATTTGTTGTAGTTTCTTCCCTTTCATCACTTTAAATTTGTCCTGCCACACCCTTCTGGCTTGCAGCGTTTCTGCTGAGAAATCAGCTGTTAACCTTATGGGGATTCCCTTGTATGTTATTTGTTGCTTTTCTCTTGCTGCTTTTAATATTTTTTCTTTGTATTTAATTTTTGATAGTTTGGTTAATATGTGTCTTGACATGTTTCTCCTTGGATTTATCCTCTATGGGACTCTCTGTGCTTCCTGGACTTGATTGACTATTTCCTTTCCCATATTAGGGAAGTTTTCAACTATAATCTCTTGAAATATTTTCTCAGTCCCTTTCTTTTTCTCTTCTTCTTCTGGGACCCCTATAATTCGAGTATTGGTGCATTTAGTGTAGTCCCAGTAGTCTCTGAGACTGTCCTCAATTATTTTCTTTCTTTTTTCTTTATTCTGCTCTGTAGAAGTTATTTCCACTATTTTATCTTTCAGGTCAGTTATCCGTTCTTCTGCCTCAGTTATTCTGCTATTGATTCCTTCTAGAGAATTTTTAATTTAACTTATTGTGTTGTTCATCATTGTTTGTTTGTTCTTTGGTTCTTCTAGGTCCTTGTTAAATGTTCCTTGTATTTTCTCCATTTTATTTCCAAGATTTTGGATCATCTTTACTATCATTACTCTGAATTCTTTTTCAGGTAGACTGCCTATTTCCTCTTAATTTGTTTGGTCTGGTGGGTTTTTACCTTTCTCCTTCATCTGCTGTATATTTCTCTGTCTTCTTATTTTGCTTAACTTACTGTGTTTGGGTCTCCTTTTCACAGGCTGCAGGTTCTTAGTTCCTGCTGTTTTTGGCATCTGCCCCCAGTGGAAAAGGTTGGTTCCGTGGGTGGTGTAGGCTTCCTGGTGGAGATGACTGGTACCTGTGTTCTGGTGGATGAGGCTGGATCTTGTCTTTCTGGTGGGCAGGACCGCATCCAGTGGTGTGTTTTGGAGTGTCTGTGACCTTATTATGATTTTAGGCAGCCTCTCTGCTAATGGGTGGGGCTGTGTTCCTTTCTTGCTATTTGTTTGGCAGGGGGTGTCCAGCACTGTAGCTCGCTGGTTGTTGAGCGGAGCTTCATCTTAGCATTGAGATGGAGATCTCTGGGAGAGCTTTCACCATTTGATATTACATGGCTCCGGGAGGTCTCTAGTGGACCAATGTTCTGAACTCAGCTCTCCCACCTAAGAGGCACAGGCCTGACACCCGGCCGGAGCACCAAGACCCTGTCAGCCACATGGCTGCTAGTGTTGGAGGGTCTCCTGCAGAGTCAGGGCATGGCTGTTGCTCACTGCAGGGACAAGGACAGTGGCAGCAGAAGTTCTGGGAAGTACTCTGGGGCGTGAGCCCTCCCAGAGTCCACCATTAGCCCCACCAAAGAGCCGGGTGTCAGAATGGGAGAAATTATTTGCAAATGAAGCAACAGACAAAGGATTAATCTCCAAAATTTACAAGCAGCTCATGCAGCTCAATATCAAAAAAACAAACAACCCAATCCAAAAATGGGCAGAACACCTAAATAGACATTTCTTGAAAGAAAATGTACAGATTGCCAACAAACACATGAAAGGATGCTCAACATCATTAATCATTAGAGAAATGCAAATCAAAACTACAATGAGATATCACCTCACACCAGTCAGAATGGCCATCATCAAAAAATGTACAAACAATAAATGCTGAAGAGGGTGTGGAGAAAAGGGGACCCTCCTGCACAGTTGGTGGGAATGTAAATTGATACAGTCACTATGGAGAACAGTATGGAGGTTCCTTAAAAAACTAAAAATAGAACTACCATACGACCCAGCAGTCCCACTACTGGACATATACCCTGAGAAAACTATAATTCAAGAAGAGTCACGGACCACAATGTTCACTGCAGCTCTGTTTACAATAGCCAGGACATGGAAGCAACCTAAGCGTCCATCGACAGATGAATGGATAAAGAAGATGTGACACATATATACAATGGAAATTACTCAGCCATAAAAAGAAATGAAATTGAGTTATTTGTAGTGAGGTGGATGGACCTAGAGACTGTCATACAGAGTGAAGTAAGTTAGAAAGAGAAAAACAAATACCGTATGCTAACACATGTATATGGAGTCTAAAAAAAAAAAAAGAAAAAGAAAAAAATGGTCATGAAGAACCTAAGGCCAGGATGGGAATAAAGACACAGACCTACTAGAGAATGGACTTGAGGACACAGGGAGGGGGAAGGATAATCTGGGGCAGAGTAAGAGAGTGGCATGGACATATATACATTACCAAATGTAAAACTGAAAGCAGTGGGAAGCAGCTATAATATAGCACAGGGAGATCAACTTGGTGCTTTTTGGCCACCTAGAGGGGTGGCATAGGGAGGGTGGGAGTGAGGGAGACGCAAGAGGGAAGAGATATGGGGTTGTATGTGTATGTATAGCTGATTCACTTAGTTATAAAGCAGAAACTAACACACCATTTTAAAGCAATTATAGTCCAATAAAGATGTTAAAAAAAAAAGTAAAAAGAGCCAGGTGGGCTCCAGTGCTGAGTTGCCTCAGGCCAAACAGCCAACAGGGAGCTTCTGCCCATTTTTAGTCAGATTTTTTTTTTTTTTTTTTTTTTTTTTGCTGCTTAGTTGTAGTTCTTTATACTTTGGGGGGATATTAACCACCTTATCAGATATATGATTTGTAAGTGTTTTCTTCCATTCAGTAGGTTGCCTTTTCAATTTATTGATGGTTTCATTCACTGAAAAAGTTTTTTAGTTTGATGCAGTCCCACTTGCTTATTTTACCTTTTGCTTTTGATGTCAGATTCAAAAAGTCATCTCTAAGCCCCATGTCAAGGAGCTTACTGCCTATTATTTCTTCTGGGAGTTTTATGGTTTCAGGTCTTACATTCAAATCTTTAATCCCCTTTGAGTTACCTTTTGTGTATGGTTCAAGGTAGTGTTCCAGTTTCATTCTCTTGCATGTGACTGTCCTGTTTTCCCAATGTCATTTACCAAATTATTGTTCTTTCCCTATGGTATATTCTTGGCTCCTTAGTAGTAAGTTTACTAACCATGTATGTATAGGTTTATATCTGGACTCTCTATTCTCTTTCATTGATCTGTGTGTCTGTTTTTATGCTAATACCATACTGTTTTAATTACTTCAGCCTTGTAGTATAGTTTGAATTTAGTGAGTATGATGCCTTCAGCTTTGTTCCTCTTTCATACCTTTAAAAAGAACAGATAAGACAAGTTATATGTTGCATAATTTTTAGCCTTACTACATATTTCCCTGCTTTGATGTCTGCATTATCATTATATTATATTACTCATTGTTGTGGACAAATAAAAATACAGTATTCCAGGTAGTGCTCTTTACTGTGAAGAAAAATAAATTAATATCATTTTTAGAGACTGTCCCCCTTCAAGGGGCTCAGCATTTAGCTCAATGTGATCTCACCAGTGCACCAGCCAAGATTCTTTGGCTAACCTTTGCACTTTGGGGCTCAACAGTATTTTATAAAGGTTGCATGTTGAATTGATGTTAGTTACCATCCTTAGCACAATCCACTTGAGGCTTGTCTTCAGAACTATGGTTTGTTCCTTTGTCTACAGCATTGGAAATGGTTACAGTGTTATATTACTATTACAATTTTGGAAACTTATTGCAACTTTATTTCAACATTTTGTTGTTTTCTGTTGTTTATTGTACCTTAATGGCTTTCCCCAGAACTGAAGTAATACAATTAATAATCTTTATATTATACTTACCATTTCTTGAATTGAAATCATTGCATTAGTTCAGGGTTTCCCAACCTAGGTTTTGTGACATCTTAATAAATTTTTAGAAAAGCAGTGTGTGGGTGGAGGGGTTGGGAGGCAGTTCTATATCAAATAAGTTTGCATGGCTTACATACTCTCTAAGAAATTTGAGGAACATTGGCATGTTAAAAACCTCTTGCAAGTCCTGAAAGGAAGCATTTTTAAATCAGTTAAACTTCACTTAGTCCAGTGCTTCTTAAAGTCATTTGGTCATGTAACCTTTTTAAATTTGAGGTAGACGGGGGTGTAGAGAACTTCTGTTAACAGGGAATTAATATTTCAAGGACCACAGTTTAGAAAACCCTGCAGAATATGTTTACAGTTGTTTGCATCTCCTACTAAAGCACTAAGTAACAAAAGCAGTGAAACCAAAATAATTTAAATAGATCAACAGCATGTTAATTGACTTTTGTTCTTATATTTACTTTAAAAATGATTAACTTTTAATGATACAGATGTGCTTATGACTCAGAGGGCTTTCACGTAACTTGATCATCACCACATACCTGTATCACATTTATTAATTATCCCCTTTTGATGGATTAAGAAATTGAAAGGGAGAGTGTTTAAATTTAAATGGCTTTCTTTATGGAATACAGGTTTGAGTTTTGGTTTTCTCATCATTTTTTTCTTTTTACTCCAATTAGGAAAATAACAAAGCAGATGTCTTTTTTCCTGATATGTGTGGTCCATACAACTTTCTAGTTACTAAACTGTCCTTCTCCTACAAAATTAAGAAAGCCTTGTGGCACTAGCCACTAGCAACAGTTTTGAAAAATATCTTCAGGAAAAAATATATATACACAGTTTATATATTTGATTATAACTCTCCTTGGAGAAGTGTGTGTTAATTAATATTTTGCTGGTAAATTACTTTCTAACTTCTACCTTGTGACTTTGGATATGTTAATTTATTTTAAAACTCTCCTATAGTTAATTAGGGGATAAGCAGTGTTCTCTTCATTGTTCATATGAGAAAATTGAGAAGCTCAGAGATTACTTTGTTTTCCTGAAACTCACATACCAAATTGAGAGAGGAGTACATTGCTCTGTGCTGTTTGTTACATCTCCTGTTTTTATGGGAAATTGCCATATCACATTGTACTTCTTCATGACCTATTAGAGGGGCCTTTCCTCCCCCAGATTTTAGTTTCATGAGGAAGTAACTAGCTTTTTAGGAAGCACTTGTTTATTTACACTGAGTATCCTCTTGACATCAGCATGGGGTTATTTATAATTATATGCACATGTGTAAATAAAATGATTAGCTATTCTCATATAAACATAATTATATCTCTCTAAAATAATGCATACAGAAATGTTATAATCCAGTGATAAAGGGAAAGAAATCTGCATGACCCCTCCTTTGTATGTAAACAGTGGGTTATTAAGATAGAATATGTTTCCTGTTGCACATTCAGTTATTGAGGCCAATTACAACTGGGGACTCATTGAAGTACTAAACAACAAGTGCCTTTTCCAATAGTTAGTATTCTCTATACAAAGCTGAGGTGACCTTTCTGCCATTTTCCAAGGACACTCCATACATTTAGAATTTAGGCCAGGATCATATTAAAGAGCGGCATACAAGAACACAGCCAACTAGTTCTGAAACCTGAGACTCCCTTTGCCTCTAGTTGCTTCCTCTTCCTGCCTAAAATAACTTTTGAAAATAAAACAGGTCATGTTGGCTAATCAGTGCCAGTGGGTACTATATCACTTCTCCAGCTTTGAACAAATCTGGGGATCACACTTTAAAGAGAGGAATCATGGAATGCCTGGAGCTAAAGAAGTTTGGTTTCCTCAGAGCACAGTAGTTCACTGCAGCAAATCATTTAAACTCGCTGTCATTTAGGTTTCTTTTCTGAAATTGAAAGCATGGGCTAACGTGCTCGTTCACAAAACATTCACCTAGTTCTTAAGAAAAGTTAGATATTTCAAAGGAATATTTTCAAGTATGACTGCCTATTACACTCATCCCACTGGCGTTCTGGGATGAATAAGTGTTTGTGAGAAGGTTGCTCTTTGATGGCTACTTTATAGTCACTCCCTTACGTATGTAATAATTTTTTCAGCTTATTTTTTAAAAATACATATTTGCATTTATGGGACCAGGCAACCAGTCATTGTATGTTTAGTGAGTATTTGCTACAATATTAAATCCCCATCTCACTAAAATAGTGGGAGAGGAGTTCAACCTCACAAGTGAGAAAGGAGTAAGAATTTGCATCAAGAGTAAGAGGCATTGGGAAAAGACTGGATTGAGACTCAGAATTTTCTCTAACTAGGGCTGAGTTTAGGTTCTTTACTTTGTTCCTCTGTGCCAAAGTTTCTCAGTTAATGGAAAACTATAAAGTGTATTGGAAACCCACAAAGTACTATGCAAGTATGTGGTACCGTGATGTACTATTATGATTATTATCTATCAGGTGAAAGAAGTGATCTAAATAGTTTCCAGGGTATATCAAGATTGTAGACTCTCTGGGTCTGTAATTTGAGCATTAGCTCTGTAAGTAATTACATGGTGTTTGGCACATGCTTAGCAAACTATAAATGCTTACTTACTCCCTTGATTTAAAGAGATTGGACTTCTCTTAATCGGCTATCAGTGTACCTTCTAGGCATATAGGAATAAAATCTTACTGACTGATGGTAGGAAGACTATAAATGCTTTAAGGGACTGTAATTACTTCCTATTGATATTTAGCCCGCTGAAAAAAGACCACTGGGCAGGAATATGAATTTTTAACTGGACCAGTTCTTTCATGAGCACAGTAGAGTTCTTACAAAAGACATATTTGTAATGATGATTCCTTTTGCTTTCAGAGCTGAGCTATGCCTGGATTTTCAATGAATACCCTTCCTATCAGGATAATCGCCGCTTCGTTTCTCAAGAGACTGGGAATCTGTACATTGCCAAAGTAGAAAAATCAGATGTTGGAAATTATACCTGTGTGGTTACAAATACAGTAACAAACCAAAAGGTCCTGGGGCCACCCACACCGCTAATACTGAGAAATGATGGTGAGTTTTCAAAGGCATTTTCGTAATTCTGCTTTTTGTGATCATAGGTTGAGTTCAGGAGGTTGTTATGTTATTGGCATGCAAAGCTTGACTGTGTCAATTAAATTTAAGAAAAGTTTAATGCCTTCTACATTCAGTACCTATATTTCCTACACTTATGTAAGAAATAAACCCTTGAATCCATTTTGGAAGACTAATTAGAAATCTAATTGCTTATCTCAACAGGAACGGAATGTGGATTTAGGTGACTATAAATAACAAAGGAATCTATTTCTTGTTTCTTTCCACTTAAATTGTATACACAGGCAAAATGAAGTAGAAGGTTAAACAATTAACTCATTAATCAATTCTATGTAATTTAGTATTCAGTGTCCAAAGAGAAGTTCTAAATTATCCAAATAACTTCTGGATTTATGATACTGAAGACATAGTTCCAACCACAGTGAAATGCAAGAATGTCAAGTCTTATTTGAGATAGAAGTTTTAATTTCCCACACTTTGGTATGAACATTTCAAGAAAATATATGAATTTCACTTTACTTACTTAGATGGATGACATAACAGTATATGGTAATTCATCATGTGCGTTTTGAAGACAATCTTGCCGATTTGTATGCCAAATTCTAATAGCACCACGCCTTTTCCCCACCATGAGTCGTTGTATGTTCACAATGAGTCTTTATATGTATTCTGTTCCCTTTTCTTGAAATGCTCTTCCTTCTCTTGGTCTCTTGACTAACTTATACTGGTCCTTCCAGTTTCTTCAAATATATTACTTTCTCCAGGAGGTTATGTCTTTGTGACCCCTCCCCCTCAACTATGCTGTATCGGGTGCCTTCTCAAACCACCTCTGCAGAGAAAGTCTGAGCATCCTTACAGCGTAGACCAAGCTTGAATTTTTGAGCAAATAATGTAGATTTCAATCATTCATTTACTTATTCATGAATTTAACATATGTTCATTTAACACTTGCTATGTGGCAGTCACTACTCTGGGCGCCCGTGAACAAAAACCATAAGACCCCTTCTCATGGCATTTACATTGTTCAAAGGATACAGGTACAAACAAACAAACATAAACAAAACCCAAAATGCGGTATTTTAGATAGTAATAAATAAATGAATATGATGAAACAGAGGTTCTGTGGGGTGGAATGTCTACTTTAGGCAGGGTTGTCATGCAAAACCTTTCTGAAGGGATGACATGAGCTGACACCTGAATGATAAGAAGTCTGTCCTGTGAAGATCAGAGGGAGGAGCTTTCCATGCTGAGTTAACATCACATGCAAAGGCCCTGAGGCCTAAAAATAAATCACTTGGTATGTTCAGAGAGCAAAGAGAATGTGAGCCTTATAGAGCATAATGACCAGGGTAGAGGGTGGTTTGAGTTGAAGTTGGAGACTGTGTTTTATTTCAAGTGAAATAAAAAGCCATTTGAGGGTTTTATGTAAGAGAGTTATGTATGTTTTTTTAAAAGATTGCTTAGCTACTGTGTGGAAAATGGACTTTTAAAAAAGTGAGGGTCAAAACTGGAAGTCCAGTTAAAGACAGTTGCCATAATTCACTCAGTAAACGATGGCAGCTTGAACTAGCGGGTGGCAGTGGAGAGGAGAGAAGGGGATGGATTCAGGATATAGTTTGCAGTTTGCTGCCAGGACTTGCTGATGCATTGCATGTGGGAGGTGGTGAAAGAGAAAATCGAGGATGACACATAGGTTTCTGGCACAGTACCTGGGTGGATGGGAATGCCATTTACTGAAATGGTTTTACTGAACAGGTCTACAAGGGAGAAATTCAGAATATTATTTTAGTCATTATTTATGAAGCCAAAAGCATGACTTTTCCCTTGGCAACAGAAAGAATTGTTTGTTTTGTGCTTCTTTGTCCATCTCTCTATCATAATATTCATCTGGTATATTCATATTTACTTGTCAGCCTGCCCTCCTCCACCCCGCTGACACTGACATGTGATCAAGCACAGACCACAGTTTTCAACCAGTTTGGTGCGAGGGTGCAGCACAGCGCTTGCCACATGGCAAATGTTAAATGACTATGTTGCATTAGGCTGAGTTACATTAAATAAAACTGAACAATCTCATCGGTTTAACGAGAAAAGTAGGCAAAGGATAGATTCTGTTAAAAGCTATCAGTGCCGTCTCTCTAGATCTAAGGATAAAAAAATCTGTTTTGAGATATGTGTTCCAGGGGCATTCTGTACTGAATTATTTAAAAATACAGCCCCTCTGGCCTCTGCCCATAATAACGCTTATGCCAAAATGTCTGTTCGGTGGTGTTATCCATTTTGGTATATCAAGGAGAAAATACAGTCAAATATTGACTTTGATGCACTAATACACAGCCCAGGAGAAACAACACCCAGAGTTGCTGCTTCAGAGAGAAGGAACAAAAATTCAGGAACACAGGAAGTCCATAATCTTCCTAGGTGACACAAGTTGGCCACAACTCTGCCTTCTGCTTGGCTTTTAGATTTATCTCGACTTGCCTAGTATATCTTCATAGAGATGACAAATGTGTTTTATTAGAATATTTTATCACAAAATTAGCAGACTAAGGATCTCATTCTTCAGCAATTAATGCCCATTCATTTCTAATTTCCATGAGAGCTGCATGGTGAAAATTCATAATATGTCTTTCCCATTTAGGCTGGAATACATAAAGTGGCTGCTCGAACTGTATTACTAAGCACAAAATAGATTATTTAATTAGCTCTTGTCTGGACGTAAGAGAAAAGGAGAAATATAAATCAAGAAGAGATTGCAAAATAAAAATGACATTCTTGTTAAAGTGTACACTGTGAGAGTAAAATCAATGAAATTTTCGTTCTGCACAATCTGGTATTTAGTGACTGTATATTAGACTGCTAAGTGCAAGGTGAGTATACAATTTGTATAAGCATCTCGATAATTGAAGCTCACTCAAAATTTCATAGCCTCCTTCTGCCTCCAAAATGTGGATAAGCAAGGCAATGGAGCTTTTTGCCTGCGCTGAACTAATTGGCATGGCTGATCATTTCCCTTGCTAAGTGCAGATGTAGCTTAAAGAGCTAGGTATCCTCAGTATTCAGGTTATTTCTTTAGAGTTTCAACTAAGCAGTCTGAACTGGGACTGTTTCCATCCCCAAAGGTTACAGTGAGTCAGAAGTGAACGGCGGACAACTGCCATCAGTCCATGTTCCTATCAGGATCCAAGGGCGATGTGCTCCATGTTGATCCCACTGACCCTCTTTAGCTCTCTCCCCCAGCACACTGTGGCTCTGCGAGACCTTCATACTTGTTGTTCCCTTTTCCCCAGCTCTTCACATGGTTCACCCCTGCCTACATCTCAGATCGTGACTGAAATGTAGGGCAGGGTGTTGAGGAGGTAAGCCAGGTTCCCTGGGTGGAATCCAGCCCCACCACTAATTAGAGACGTGACCTTGGACATCAGTTTAACCTCACCTCATGGTGTGCTCATCAGTCAAATGAGGATAGCAGTACCTACCTCAGAGGCTTACTCCGTGTGTGAAATTATAGGTAAACTGCTTTGAACAGTGACAACACAGCAGTACTGTTTTGTACATCAGTAACTTCCCTACCTAAGATATGCTCCACAAATTATATTTTTAAAAAACAGATTACAGAGTGAATGGTTAGTGTTATCCTTGTTTTGTAAAATGTATGTGGAGAATGACAGAGAAAGCTGGAATCCTACTCTCCAAAAGGCTAACAGTGTTAAACTTTAAAGCAGTTAACTTTTAGTGGTAAAATGTTCCGTTCTTAATTTATTTTCTTTCTGCTTCTCTGTGTTTTCTCATTTTTCTTCAATGATTAGAGATTTTCTTTTTGTTTTAGAAAAATGTTTGGTGAAAGGGGTATTCACATTTTATTGAATCTAGAAGGCACTTAGAGATCACCCAATTTTACACCTTTATTCTTCGAGAAAGAAGGGAACTAAGGACCAGAGAAGTAAGTCAGGACAGCAGTGGGATCAAATTCTTAGTCTCCAGTTACCATGCTATTTAACTGAGGTTCAGAAAAGATTTTTTGGCTTCTGGATTTATATATTTACATTATGATTTTGCAAATTTTATTTTGGGAATTCTCCTAAAACCTGTATGTTATTTGTAGTGTTCATCACGAGGAAGTACTATAAAACTGAGAGCGGGACAAATGTGAGAGAATTTTACATTAGAGTTAATATTTATTTATCTAGGTTTTTTTCCACACTGCACGGCATGCGGGATCTTAGTTCTCCAACCAGGGATCGAACCCGCGCCCACTGCAGTGGAAGTGCAGAGTCTTAACCACTGGACCACCAGCGAATTCCCTTATCTGGGTATTTTCAAATCTGCTTTGAAATGATAATAAAACTCATTATGTGGGAAAGTGCACCAGTTGCATTAGTACCGTGAAAGAAAAAGATTTAATTGAGAAAAATATATCATAATTATTTTTACCACAGATACTAAAGTAGTCCAAGGATGAATATTAACCCAGTTGCTGGTTATTGATGATGAGGTTGCTCCATTGTGTGCTTTCTTCACAAATTTCGAAGAATTGTACCTATATTTCCATAAACAAAGGTAATGGACCACCCAAGGAGCATAACCATGAGAGAAATCATAGATTTAGATGATAATCATAATGGCTACGTTTTCTGTCTTTAGTTATTACCCCGGACTTGCTCTAAAATGGCTAAAGATTTTAAAAATTAGCAAAAATTAGGACAGTCTTGGGAAAATGAGATCAGGTCTGTGAGGTTGTTTATGTACTTTACATAAACAGGTACGTAACTGAGCATGAAAAGTTACTGTATGGCCTTTGCCTTTTTTCTGTGTTTTCCTTGAGCCTGGCTGGGGATTGGTTGGGCAGTTCCTTATTTTGCTTATTAGAACCAAGACAAATGTTGAGCAGTTTACAGCCAGTGTGTGTCTGATGGTTCTTTGCTTTGCACATTGGTTGTTAAATATTTTTGAATATTACCACTAATTAGAACTCTCAATAGAAGAGCTACTAGGGAACAGGAAACAAAGGATTTATCCTATCTTAGAATTCACATTCTCTCTCTCTCTGTCTCTCTTTCCTTCCTCCATCCCCATATTTTTATACATTGATAAGCATATATATGTAGGATGTGTGTGTATAAATATACATGTATTTATATACACTATATATATTGTCTTTGGAAGTTAAAATGTAAAACACTTTTCTGAATGTTTATTATACTTCATTGTAAATTTAAATTATTAAAAATTTGTATTTTCAATATAACAAAATAACTGACCATATTTTTCTAAATCCTGACCCATTTCCCCAAGCCTAATTTTATTTAGCCATGAAAACGTTGAACAAGGTCAGCATTGAAGCATTTAATCTTCTCAACATAAATCAAATTTTAACCTACTGGACAAGAGACCAACTGATAACTCTAGCAGCCTAGAGTTTCAGAGCAGTCTAAGATGGGACAGAAACAGATGTGCTGAACATAGGATTGAGAGTGTCCATCATCGGTGCCAACCAGCTTTGTCTTGTTTGCTGTGGCGCCACCTAGGATGCAGTAAAAGAAGGGTAGCACTAAAAGTCAAGAAGAAAAAAAAAGTTATAGGATTCTGAAGTGTAGTCCCAGATCTACCACTAACTCATATGAGACAAATCATGCCATTTCCTTGGTCCTCAGTTTTCTTAGCTATAAAAATGAGTGAGTTATAATAAGTTATATCTAAGGGTCCTTCTAGTTGTTTTCTGAGATGCCAGTCACAACTCTCTACCTTACTTTACTCCAGTCTCAGCATTTGTACAGGCCACATAATATCAAATACAACTCACCACACAGATGCTGTTCATTGGATCAGATTTCTTCTTAGTGCTAACAACCAATCCTAGTTGAATGCAAAACTAGGTGCATTCACTCTTTCAGGCTATCACAGGTCATTTTGTGAACCTTCACCTCTGTGGCCATTGGATTTCCTAGTGGCTCAGAAGACTACATTCCCTTCAATGTTCCAAATTTAAGACCAAAGACTAAAAAAATCAAAAAGAGAAAACTAGAATATTCTAGAGTATTCTGGATTATCGATGGAGTGTAATGTAGTCTTCATTATGACACTACCATCTGTTCATAGTAAACTTTCCTAATATTGCCCCAAATTGGGTTAGATCCTCAAGTGAGCATTAACAACCGCAATGGGTCTTCTTGAATAGATCAGCTTCAATTGTAGGCCATTTAATTAACTTAGCCATCAGATTAAAAACCTAGGCATTAAGAGGATCTCTTTTTGATTATAAACTTGATCTACAACCTTTTTTTGATGATATAGCCTTTAGACTGGCAAGGATGAAACTTCTGCCTGGCAACAGGCAGAGAGATGTGCCCTTGACTTGCATGTAATTTTATATTACCTAAGACCTAGAGTTTGTCCCAAAACATGTTGCTTTATTTTACTCTCACTTCTGATTGCAACTTTCGTGTGGCTTTGTCACAGCGATCATGTCTTTCATTTAATTCTCTGACAACATCACATTTGAGGATCTGTGGGCATAAAACTTGTTTTATGAGAAGAACATCTGAATGACTAAAGGATGTGAGATATTTTGCTAAACTGCCATTGCTAATCTGATTTAATAGTGTCTCAATGATCTGGATATTTTGAAACCTTGACAAGCTTAGGAACTTGTCAGTCAGCTTTAGACCTCTAGCATAATCAGATTCATTTCAGGTCCGTGGGAGCCAAAAGGTCTTAGATGGTCATTTCACTATTCAGTTAGGAAGCATCTATGAGGTACCTGTTGTGTATAGTACACTGTAAAATAAAAATATGTGATCAGAGCCCCTGGGAGCCTGCAGTTTTAGAGAACTCCAAATTAATAAAAGGTCTAAAGTTTCATCCTTATTGGAATTATTGAATTGGGTTCTACGAAACACATTTACAGATAGAGGGATTTGAAATGAAAGAGGACAGGAGAGGTGTCCAGCCTAGGATACAGATGACTTGGGCATTCATTTGATCGTGCCTTTAAGCAAGAAATGTTCATTGAGTGCTTGTTGTATACTTGTCACTAGGGATACAAAATTCTTCTATGTCCTCATAGATAATAGTCTAGCTTAGGAGCCTAATTACAACCTAAGGCAGGAGTGGAGCCAGACTGGGGAGGATGGAGAATTAAAGCAGGATTATTTAAGCTTCAATTGTGGTAAGAGCTACCAAGGAGCAGTGAAGGTGCAGTGAGATTATGCAGACAATCAAAGTTTGTGTGTAAGGAAGTCTGGCCTGGTCTTGGGAATCAGCTCAAGCTTCCGTAAAGAGTTGGCCAATCTAACAGGAAGGATAAGAATTCCAGGCAGTGGATACAGTGTTTGTTTAAACCAGGAGCTGGCAAATTTCCTCCTGTAGGCCAGTCTGGCCCGTGGCCTGCTTTTGTAAATAAAGTTTAACATTTTTTTTCCATAAAAATGTTGAGTATTCTTAGCTAGCTCCTAGATTCTCTGTAATTTTTATTGCTATTGTAAATGGTATCTTATTTTTAATTACATTCTCTATTTAATTGTAAGTGATTCAGCATTTGGCAAGCTTGCTGAAATCTTGTTAGTTCTATAGTTTGTTGATGCTGTTGACTCTCTCAAACTTTGCTGTCTTCCCCATTTCTTCTAAGACAGGACTTAGCCAGCCCTTAGTTTATGAGCCACATATAACCCACCACTGTTTTTGTAAATAAAATTTTATTGGAAAGTAGCCATGCTTATTTGTTTACATATTGTCTCTGGATGCTTTCCAGCTACAATGGCAGAGTTGAATCAGAGACTGCATGACTCACAAAACCTAAATAAAATCCTTGCTATCTGTGTCTATGCAAAAAATAACTTTGCCAATCTCTGACAACAGGATAATATCTTTAAATATTTTAAGACTGTCCATCAAGACTTGTTCTTTGTGGCTCCAAAGACTTGAACTAGGACCACCATGTACAAATTAGGGGGAGAGGGACTTACCTGGTGGTCCAGTGGTAAAGAATCCACCTTCCAATGCAGGTGATGCGGGTTCAATCCCTGGTCAGGGAACTAAGATCCCACATGCCACGGGGCAACTAAGCCCATGCCACAACTACTGAGCTCATGCGCCTCAACTAGAGAGCCTGCATGCCACAAACTACAGAGCCCACGTGCTTTGGAACCCGCACGTGATAGCTACAGAGCCTGCGTGCCCTGGAGCCTATGCGCCACAACTAGAGAAGAGAAAACCCTCACGCCACAACTAGACAGGAGCCCGCATGCAGCAACGAAAGATCCTGCATGCCTCAACAAAGATCCCGTGTGCTGCAACTAAGACCCAATGCAGCCAAAAATAAATAAATACATACATACATACATACATAAGAAAGACATAAAAAATTAGAGGGAGAGAGAGTTGTTTAGCTCACAATATGAAGAACTTTTTAGTAGGATCAATATAAAAGTACTTCGTCAAAAAAAGACAAAAGTCGGCTTTCTTTCACCTAAAAGATGGTGGCTTTATAATTAATTGCCCAAACTGGAAACTATTAGCAAATTACTTCAGGACTTGTTGTAAACCAGGACTGTCCCAGGCAAGCAAGGATAAATAGTTACTCTACCTTCATAGGAGACACCTTTCTGGAATAGTTCAGGTTATCTCTGCACTTTAACTATTGAGAAGGAAGGAAAGAGATGTAGGTTTGATTGAGGTCAAATAATGGGGTTTGTTTTCACCTCCCACAGGCTTCTGAAGTCACATTAAAGCCCCAAGTGTAAGTGAGATACACCCGCAGGTGTCTTATTCCTCTTTTCCAGCACTGGAGAAGTTCTTATTTGCACAATTATTGCCTCGAACGGGAATTCACTGATTAGGGGCTGGGTAGTGGTGGAGATTCCATGGACAGTCCCCTAGATCCTACAATGTCTCCTTCAACCCAGGGCAAAACAAGCTTTTCTTAAAAGAGTAAAATAGTGAACTCAGCCAAAGAAATGTGTATGACTAATCAGATATTTCCAAATATTTTTAAATAAATGGAATATATATCATATGATTCATTCCTCAAGAAAGGCCATGTGGGAACTTTTCATAGGACAGTTTTTGCAGTTTTTCTTCAGTAGAAAATCCCACTCTGTAGAAGTTGGTAAAAGTCCCTTCTGTGGTTTAATTTACAACTGCAGATTCCAGCTAAGGCAGGTGTTGGCAAAATCTTACGGCACAAAATTCTGCAAACTGGCCTCCTTCTGCCAAGACAGCTGTCTGCAAGTTGTAGTTAAACAAGAGTGGTGTGTGGCTGATTTCTCTTTTATATTCTATAATTTGGCAGTTATTCTGTCACATTCTAGTTCTTACAGACATCAGCATCAGCCTTAATAATTTTTCAGGCTTTGAAAGGGAGATAATCATTGCCACAAGGTCATCTGCAGGATCCAGGCTCTTGATTGGCATTGTGACTGGTGTGACTCTGCATTACTAGTCATCTCCCAGTGACTAGCCCATGATGTATGTTACTCTTCGGTGCAACTTCTTGCTTTGGCTCAATACCTCGTGGTTGCTACAGAAGTTCTTAAAGTACATTCCCTGGACCAGAAACATCAGCATCACCTGGGAACTTGTGAGAATGCACGTTCTCAGGCTCCATCTCAACTTACTAATTGAAACTCAAGCCCTCCACATGATTTAAAGTTTAGGAACACTGGTTTTGGAAAAAACACCTAGAAATTTGTAGCATATCTTCTTTAGGAAATAAACTCAGTTATTCCATAAACAATTAATTGTCCCCTGCATATGCCACATCACTACGCAAGGCATTGGAAAAGTTTAACTACAAATGTCATGAAGATAATGATCAGGTCTGTGGTATGCACATCGTAACCCCATTGCTATAGGTGGTGTTAAATCAATATTTATTGAATTCATTGGAATGTAAATACACCTAAGCCCCTGACTCCTGAAGACTTTGATGTATGAAATTTTAAGTGATATAACTTTCACTACTGTTACAGCAGCCAGCGCTCTCATTCCAATGAATAGAAAATATTGACAATGCATTTTAATGAATTAAGACTTTTTTCACCTTATGTTTAAAATTATAGATATAGGTATCTCTATTTAGAATTGAAAGCAAGAGTTTTCTCTATAGGCAATGTATATATTTCAGTCAGGAGAAAGGAAATATTGCTGAGATTATAAATCCTGGTTGATCCTGACAATATTGTATGCACTTTTACTTCAGCTGTACCTTGGTTGTGTAGACATACCTAGGCCTTTATATCTTCCCGACTTCCTAAATAGTTTGAAGATGGAAAAAGGATTCTGGAGCAATTCCATCAATGGCCTCACCCTTTTTGCCTAATTATTATGTAAATCACCAGAGCAGCTATAGACCAATTAATTTCAAAAGTGTACAGGTGGTCAGAGGAATGACTTGAAAAATGTGCTCCTCTTTTAAGGGGCCTTTTGTTTCTTAAAAAATAAAAAAAGGCAACAGCTTTTTAAATTTAATGTAGAAAAAGGCCAAAATAGTTGAAATGAAAGAAATAGTCAAATAAAAATGTAGCCTGTGCCAGATGTAATCAAATTAAATGGAACACTTCACAGGTGTTCCAAAAAATGTTCATAATGTAATTGAAGAAAATGTCTTCCTTCATTTTTTTATGACTTAAATACTAGGACAGTCTTTACATACAATAAAAATTCTTTAAAGAGCAGTGAAATGCATGCCATTTCACCTCTGATCCCTATCTTTATGTCCTATAACTACTGCCATAAATACCATTTAATCTTCACCATTACTGATAACTCTATTACTTGGTTCCTATAGCCATAAATATAGACCACTGTGTGTCCACCCAGAAATCACTCCATGTGACCACATAAACAACCTACACAGCTCATTTTAGAGAAACATGATCTGAAGTTAGTGAACTTGGACAAGAGCCATGATAATACTTAAAAACAACTTCCATGCCTGGGAAGACTTCCATGTTTGACTTAATGGCTATTATGTGTCCCAGTATAAAGAGCCACATTTCTACATCTTTTTCTCCCTTTCACAAATTCCTACATATCGCAGTTTTTTCCATATGCCTTGTACTGAGCTAAGATTTGTGAGGAACAGAAAAAAATCAGAAGTACTTCCATTCCTCAAAGAAGTAAAAGTACAACAGAAGAGATGACAAATGTATAAATAGCTATAAAGATGATAGAAAACAGCAATGTTATTCGAGAGCACCCAGAAGTTTATTTGTGAAATGTTTCATGGCAGTTTTTTACTGAGCACCTATTAAGTGCAGAGACAAAGATAAAAGCAAGGATGAAAAAGATGGACATATTACTTGACATCATGGGGTTTACAATCTGGATGGAAGACAGAACTAAACACAAGAACTAAACATGAGAAGTATACATTGTAATGAAGACAGAAGTCACAAATAAACAAAATATTTCAGAAGGTTGAAATCTTTGAAAGAGATGTTCTTTAAAAAATTGTTCAGGGCTTCCCTGGTGGCGCAGCGGTTGAGAGTCCACCTGCCGATGCAGGGGACATGGGTTCGTGCCCTGGTCCGGGAGGATCCCACATGCCATGGAGCGGCTGGGCCCGTGAGCCATGGCCGCTGAGCCTGCGTGTCCGGAGCCCGTGCTCCACAACGGGAGAGGCTACAACAGTGAGAGGCCTGCGTACCGCAAAAAAAAAAAAAAAAAAAAAAAAAAATTGTTCAGTGAGGAGCCAGCTGGTAGGCAAGACAAGATGGCAGTTAAGAAGGATATGGCTATGACCCAGCAATCCCACTCCTGGGCATATACCCAGAGAAAACCATAATTCAAAAAGATACATGCACCCCAGTGTTCATTGCAGCACTGTTTATAATAGCCAGGTCATGGAAGCAACCTAAATGCCCATCGACAGAAGATGCAGTACATATATACAATGGAATATTACTCAGCCATAAAAAGAAACAAAATTGGGTCATTTGTAGAGGCGTGGATGGACCTAGAGACTTATATAGAGTGAAGGAAGTCAGAAAGAGAAAAACAAATATCGTATATTAATGCATGTATGTGGAATCTAGAAAAATTGTACAGGTGAACCAGTTTGCAAGGCAGAAATAGAGACACAGATGTAGAGAACAAATGTATGGACACCAAGGGGGAGAAAGCAGCGTGAGTGGTGATGGTGGGATGAACTGGGAGATTGGGATTGACATATATATGCTAATATGTATAAAAATAGATAACTAATAAACTAGAACCTGCTGTATAAAAAATAAGTAAATTAAATTAAAAAACAAAAAAATGAAGGATTCAGATAGAGGGCCTGGTCCAGAAAGAGAACTATTACCAGAGATAACTACAAAGAGTATGGCCTAGGTGTGGTAGACTCGGGAGAGCTCAGTGGACCTGTGTATTCAAATTCCTAACTCTATCCTATTGTCTCTGCATGGCATAACAGACTTTGTTTACCAAACATTTGTTTTTCCCGTATTTCTGTGAGTTGTCTTCCTTCCCTTTGAAGACCCATATCCCTACCCCCTCCTCCTTAGCTCAGGATGGCCTATAAGCTTTAACTGCCTGCCTGTCTTTGACCCTCTCATGCCTGTGTGAGGCTCCCATATGTACAAAATTAAATTTGTTTTTTTCTCCTGTTAATGTCTTAATTAATAAATAAGCCAAAAGAATTTTAGAAAAGTAGGGAAAAAGTTTTTCCTCCCTTACATTCCCAGTTGTATTCCTGGCATCTAGGGCAGTAAAAATAAGAAAGAAAGAAAGAAAGAAAGAAGCTGAATGCAAAAGACCACACACTGTATGATTTCATTTATATGTAATGTCCAGAAGAGGCAAATCTATAGACATAGAAAGCAGGTTAGTGGTTGCCGGGGGCTGGGATTGGTTCTGGAATTAACTGTCAACAGGCATGAGGGGTCTTTCTGGGGTGATGAAAATGTTCTAAAACTGGGTTATGCTGATGGTTGCATGACTCAGTCTACAAAATCATTACATGTTTTTTACAGTAAGTCATGGGAAACAGTGAGAACTGAAGCAAAAGAGATTTGATACTTTCTGGTCACTTAAAGACTGCTGTGGGCTACAGAGTGTAGGGCGTACTAAGGAAAGGGGTACAGCAGGCTGGAGGAGGGGATTTTGAGTCAGGGCCATAAAAGGTGGGATTTTAGGTTGAGGAGATAATAGCTGAGGGGACCTGGGACACTGAGCAGTGCTATTTCGGTTGCTCAGGACAAGGATGTGTGAGACATTTTTGATTCTTGATGATCCTTTCATAGTTGGATTACAGGAACCAGGTTTATATGTAATGTTGATAGAACGAGGGGGTAGGGGGGAAACCTGATCATGGCTGAGACAGTCTTGACCCTCCGTATTTTAACCGTATCATTTCATCTCCCTTCCACTCACAATACACCGCAATGTAGTTTGTCTTGATTTCCCGGGAGGACCAAAGACCTCTTTCTCTCAAGGCAGTTGTTTTTCTAATTAACACTGCTCTCGGGGTACACAGCCACACACACAGCACTCAGAGGTGTTAAGTTGTTCCTGAGCTCCAAGTCATACTACTGATATTTATGGGATGGTGAGTCAGCTGTATGGGTTGTTTGTTAGCAAGTTGAGCAGAAGTGTGCGAATGCGGGCATTAGCAAGCCCTTTCTCTTTATGGTCCTGCTGTGAGGGCACATGCTTAAGGGAAGGCAAACCCAAACATAAGTGCAAGAGGACTCAGAGACTGACCAGAAAGGGGGGAATGGTTTTGTATCTGAACGTGTCAAGCATGGATTTCGTGTATTGGAATTTAGTTTTGGAGTGTTACTCCTGCAGTGGCCAGAGGCCATAGTAAAAGATTAAGATGAGGACTCAGGGACCAGAGTTGCAACCTTGAATACTAGTCTGTTGTGGGACTAAAGACAAACAGTTTAACCCCGTCAAGATTACAGACTTGCTTGTGAAAGGCAGGGACAGACTAGAACTGTGGTTTTCATTTTGCGGGGGTTAAGGTCCTTTCTAGTATGGGTTGCTAGGTATGGGTCCTTTCTGCAGAAAAGTATGCATCCATGAATGCCAAGATTAAGAATACTGAACCAAATTAACTCAAAGGTGTCTTCCAAATCCATTCCTCCCTGTCAGTCTACGAAAGGATAAAAACGAACAGCTATGTTCAACTTTGCGCTTTTGATGACATATGTCACAGCAAACCTAGCTAGACTAATGCATCATTTGTCACTTGGGGTTGATTTCTTTTTTACACATTGAGGAAATCCCATTGCTGCTTCCCAAACTGTGAAGCTGCAGATAAAGAGGGTCACCTCTGCAAAATGAATGGAACTGTTTCTCTTAGTCATTGTACCTGTCCCCATCTGTTCCTTACTTTTAACCTTTCCATCTGAATCCTTCAGTCTCTTTTCCCTCTAACTGTGGGAAGCCTAAAGAAGAGATGAGATGGAGGATCCTATCATGTTTTAGTAAGCTAGATAATTTCAAACTTTATATTGGCACAGTTGAATCAGAGACCACAGGAAATGACTAGAAATTGAATAGAAATAAATGTATTAAAACAATTAGAGTAGTGGCAGACAGTGTCAAGAATGTATTGATAAGAAATCATTCATGGGGCTTCCCTGGTGGCGCAGTGGTTGAGAGTCCGCCTGCCGATGCAGGGGATACGGGTTCGTGCCCCGGTCTGGGAAGATCCCACATGCCGCGGAGCGGCTGGGCCCGTGAGCCATGGCCGCTGGGCCTGTGCGTCCGGAGCCTGTGCTCCGCAATGGGGGAGGCCACAACAGTGAGAGGCCCGCCTACAGAAAAAAAAAAAAAAAGAAAAGAAATCATTCATAAGCATTTAGTTATAAAGCGTGGACTTAATTTGTTCGGCTGTGCTGCCTTGGCTATAATTGTACAGTAATTTTCCAAGATATGGGAAAGTGGGAGAATATGACCTTCAAAGTAAGCCTGCCATTGCTGCCATTGGCAAGGTGGGTATAACTTAAAGGTTGTTTTCAATGGTTACTTCCTATTGTTCTTTTGTCATTGTTTCAGAATATATTAAAAATATAAGAATTTTGTGTTACCTTGCATATACCAATTTATGACTAATTCAGATTGACCTTCAAAAGTGAGAGAAAAGTAATTTGTGGTGATGATTACTCAGAAATTGTCTTTATATAGACACAATAAAGCATGAACATATTATTTTAATGTATTTTAAATTTTCTGCAGTACGTTTCCAAAAAAATAATTAATATATTCCCGGTGACTAGGACTTTATACCCCTTCCTCTTTTTCTTCCATGACTACTTTTTTTAAAAAAGTATTTTCAAGAAGCAATGGGGTATGCATGGAGAATTTACTCCTAGGCAGATGGTGTGGTGCTGTGATACAAATTTTTCTGTAGCAGTAACTGGGAGAGAAGCCATGATTCACGGCTGTTAAGAGATAGGAGCCGTTTTAAAGGAAGGAACTAATTGCACACACAGTGATGTGTAGGAGCATCCTACGTTAACAGAAAAACACTTGTGTATGTTTTAAAAGAATCTCCAAGACTTAGCTCCTTTGTTTATTCACAGGGGTGATGGGTGAATATGAGCCAAAAATAGAAGTGCAGTTCCCAGAAACGGTCCCGACTGCAAAAGGAACAACAGTGAAGCTGGAATGCTTTGCGTTAGGAAAGTAAGTTCTGGTTTCTCTTCTCCCTTGTCCTCCCTCCAGCTTGGGCAAGTGTAGAATTTTCTTTGCACTGTTCGCCGTGATGGTTTCTGAAGTAACTGAAAAGCAAGCCAAGCCTCTCTTGCTGTGATTCTGTGTGCGCATCTTTGATTTCGCCCTCTCATCATGGAGAGGGGATGTGTCATGGAACGAGAGGGATTAGGCTGCCATGATGGACATGGCCACAAAGGAGAGGAGAATGGGCAGTTCTGAAAAAGTGCTTTGTTCTATTACAATGACCTGTAATGTACATGTTGTCTAACCCAGAATGACAGGAAAACAATGGCCTTCATTTGAGGTACTGTGAAGTTGACTGGAAAAATGTGGACTTTCATTCGGGTCCCAGTTTATGGAATATGCATCAAACTTGTCTTGTATTTCCTTTTAAATTGCCCATCTCTTCTTTCTCCTGTTCTGAAAATTCTATTTTATTGCAGTATAGTTGATTTATAGTATTGTGTTAATTTCTGCTATACAGCAAAGTGAGTCAATTATACATATATATATATTCTTTTTCATATTCTTTTCCATTATGGTTTATTACAGGATATCGGATATAGCTCCCTATGCTATGCAGTAGGAGCTTATTGTTTATCCATTCTCTATATACTGCTTTGCATCTGCTAATCCCAAGCTCCCAATCCATCCCTCCCCACCTCCCTCCCCCTTGTCAACCACAAGACCGTTCTCTATGTCTGTGAGTCTGTTTCTGTTTCATAGATAAGTTCATTTGTGTCATATTTTAGATTCCACATGTAAGCAATAGCATCTTCTTTCTACTTTCGATTTCGATTTCCTTCTGCTTTGGCTAGAGATTGGTAAGACCTGATATTCTCTAAGAGAGTCTTTATTTTACAAAGTCATCTGAAAATTATTCACAATTTTATTATTCAATCTGTGGAGTCTTCTTAGATAAGCCTACTTGGGAACCAGTTAGATTTTCCGTTACAGTATCTGTCAGAGGGCATAAGGGAGATGAAAAGCAGATCAGTTAAGATTTTGCCAGTAACCCTGCAGGAAAGGTTTGGTATCAGTGATAAAAACTGTCATCTGAAATAAGAATTTTTTGGTCATCTATGTACTTTAATGATGCACGTGAATCTCTATGCCCAACCCCACCTATCTGGCTAACCCACTGCTAACTCCTCATCCTTTTCCTGTACCCAAATGTTGGCTAAGGCAGCAACACTAACTTTTGCTCAACACTAACTTTTGTGTCAGCATGATTTTGTGTTTTACAGCAACCATGGAAGAAAGCTGTTCCTTTTTTTTTCAATTTTATTTTTAGCTCTAAAGGAAGGATTCTTTTGGTTTTCCTGTTTTCAAGTCATGGTAGTATACGCTGCAGTAGTATCTTTACTTTGGTGCTGAAATATACAGTGATCATTTTCTATGTCCTGAAAACTTACCCCGTTAAATAAATTATGACCTTGCTGTAGGATTGAACACTGTACCAACATTAAAAGTCAAGTTGTAAAACAACATGTGAAACCTAGAAAATGCCCATGGTTTATTACTAAGAGACTAAAAGCAGATTGCCAAACAGTAGAAGATGGTCCTGTTTTTTATTGTATATAAATATATATTTATATATATATTAGGAAACTTAATTCAAAGAAAAGATGGGAGAAGGTAACTGGATAGGCTAGAAATGTGTTTGGTGAACTCTGCAAGGTGACACCTTGAAAAATCTTCTGTGGAGGAAGACAGCAAAATTTACGTTGTTCCCACTTCAAGGGGGGTATGAATTACACACTATTCACGCTGCTTGAATGGCACTAGAATGAAAACAAAGGCCCCAAATTGGGCTCCTCCAATCTACACAGAAATGTTTGGGTATGCACATCCAGCTGCGGAAACACATCATCATGGCCTGCTTAAGAGCAGAAAGACTATCTCTAAGTACAGTTATTTGTAAAGGCACGTATTAAGTGTCTATCTCATCACATGTAAAGACACCCATAATGTACTTTTGATAGAGCCCTTTCTGCCTTTCGAGTTAGTGTCTGCCTAATGAACTTAAATTCCTCTAAAACAAGTATAGTAGAGTTGATGGCTCTAATTTTTTAAATACCGTCTCAGGTTTTCCAGAGAAGATTAGCAAGTCTTTAGTGTAATTACTTGTCTGTGTGTGTTTTTGTAAAAAATAAATATGTAAACAATTGTATCCCCTGCTAGGAAGCCGCAATCTTAAAAGCTGTGGTTAGCTCACTAAACCATTGATTTGCAGATTCAGTGATGCCCTTGCAATATATATGCACTACCAAACGTAAACTAGATAGCTAGTGGGAAGCAGCTGCATAGCACAGGGAGATCAGCTCGGTGCTTTGTGACCACCTAGAGGGGTGGGATAGGGAGGGTGGGAAGGAGGGAGACGCAAGAGGGAAGAGATATGGGAACATATGTATATGTATAACTGATTCACTTTGTTGTAGAGCGGAAACTAACACACCATTGTAGAGCAATTATACTCCAATAAAGATGTAAAAAAAAAAAAAAAGATGCATCCTAACAGTTTCGGCTGGAGGATGATAGATGTCTTGAGAGTACTTAAAGACCCCACAGATTGTTTCTTTCCTTATCTCACTACTTAAGTAGAGTTTCCTGAAACCACCCTCCTAATGGACTGCTACAATGGACTCCTAAAGGTTCCACAGAGAGTGTCCCAAGAGGCAGCAAGTAGAAGCTGCCAGTTTCTTATCCCCTGAGCCTTGAAACTGACACATCACTTCTGCCTTATTTCAGTAATCCAGGTAGCCAAAGAACCAACCAGTTTCAAGGAGAGGGGGGCCTGGACCTCACCTTAGTGGAAGGCATGTTTAATTCTCCCCATTTGTGCATGGACATTTTCATTTTCATATTTATGATTTTAAAAGAAACAGATGCACTAGAAAAAATAGAAGAAGCATATAAAAATCTGTTTTTATTTCATTGGTAACATTGCATACGATATAGATTAACTTATTTAAGGTTAAGAAGGGTTATTTGATTTTAAGGAAAACACTAAGTATATAATAATACTGGAGATGTGAATATCACTAAAATCATTAATGGTGATATGTGAATAAATGACATTAAGGGAACACTGTCTAGTGCAAGCTTATAATGTTTAGAAGTAAGAAGGAAGGGATTGTAAGCAGCCTAGGTTCAAATAAAAGAAACAGTCTCTCTAACTTGATTCACTCCCATTTTTTCTTGCTATCAGTCCAGTACCAACTATTATCTGGAGAAGAGCTGATGGAAAGCCGATAGCAAGGAAAGCCAGAAGACACAAGTCAAATGGAATTCTTGAAATCCCCAATTTTCAGCAGGAGGATGCTGGTTGGTACGAATGTGTGGCTGAAAATTCAAGAGGGAAAAACATAGCAAGGGGACAGCTGACTTTCTTTGGTAAGACTGTGATTCCAGTTTATCATTTGTTGACCTTCCTGGTATTAACATTGTAAGCTGGGAGGTTTGCATTCAGGTTTTTTCAGAAGGATTGTTCGAAATAGGATCGTGTAAAACCCTTGGTTTGCTGCTTAATTAGCATGCCCTGGGTGATTCTGGGTGGGGAGAGTGAGGATGGGGGGCAGGGATGGAAGATATAGGCTGATACGTTTGGGGCATAGAAATTAGTGTGAACACACTTGCAGAGGACCTATTTTCTCTCCTGCCATCAAGCTGCAAAACTGACACAGGAAACGTTTTGCTATTCCTGTTCCTGTTTTTTTTTTTTTTTTTTTTTTAAGCTCTCTGCTTTTCTTCATTCGAATTTTGATTTGGAGTTCGTGTTAATCCTTTGTAATTGCTCCTATTTGGTAGTGATTTAATATGGTGCTATGAACATTTCAAAATGCACATTGTCCAAATTTAGTTCTTACCAGAGCAGAGCATGACAAATCTCTCTCACCCCAAAGACTTTTTCCGTGCAGCTGCTCCTATTCCAATCGAATCATCGGCATTGATCCAAACATAATATAAATGTAAAACCTCTAGCAAGTGGTCATCAATTGAGCCTATCTTGGAAACCCTGTTAGGGTATTGATTTGAAATCCAGAAAGGGATTTCACTGGATAGGCATTTTGAAAGCAAATTGAGTTCTCCCAAATTGGAACATGCCTGAATCCCATCTGTCTGGCATATTGAAAATAAATATTATAGATTGATAAGTATTCAAGAATGGCTTAAATAAACAACAGTGTATATTAAAAGGCTGAGAGCAGTTCTTTAGGCAGGGCCAAGTTGTAGCAAAGGCTTTAAACCCTCCTTTTTCTTGAAGTAACTAATACCATGAAAGTGTATTTATTTCATCAATTCTTCTTCCAGAGCATTTTGGTTTTAAGATATGGGGAAAGAATTTTGTTCAGTAATCATGTAAGGTTTTTTAGAAGCATGATTAGAAAATGGGCAGAGATTTTGAATATCAGCTAGCCTTCAGCAACCTCCCCCATTGACCCTCAGCATTTTGGACTCATGCTTCTGACATTGCCCAGTTGGTGGAAGAACACACATGATTTTACCAAGTGCTTCACGTGATGACTTCAGCACCAGTTGTTTGAATAAATATGCACTCTTTTTTAATCACCCATCTTCCTTCAACAATAAAGGAGCAACTCTACTCATGCCAGATGACAGACTTGATGCTTGATCTTTGCTCTTTCATAAACTGTCATGGTTGATACCTTATTTGATTGGTTGAAAAGCAAAAGACATCACAGTTCATTGGCTGGAAAAACATAAGACTGAAGGTTACAGATTTGTTCAGTGAGATGCACTTGCTGTCTTTTTTAAGTGTTTAGGGTACATTTTTCTCTCCAGTGTAATAATTATTTCTCCTGTATCAGGTAGGAACAACCTGAAAATATTTAGGTAAATGACCAATTTTTTTAAAATTAGTTGGATAGATATTTCCATCCAGTGGCGATGGTTCCTAAATGTTACTTGTGTTGCTCGAGTAATTGATTGAGTCATTTTTCACTTTCATGTTTTTCTTTGAAGTGAAATATCTGTTTCACTATGTTAAAAAGGCGTGAAATAGTCTGTTACCAGGAGTTGACATAGTGCTTTCTAGTAGGTCAGAGATTTCCTGCACCAGAAATAGAAGAGTCCACTGTTACTGTTCTGGAGAATCAACCTTGTCACTGGCCTCCAGCCTTGTATAGTGAAAGGTTTTTTCAGGGATCCTGCCTGGAGATGAAAATCAGGTCCTAACAGTGTTTCCCTTTTAAACGAAGTTGTCTGCATCCATGCATGGAGAAGAAAGCAGAATGAAATTTGCCTACTTTCTGAAGATAACTCAGCTTTTTCCTCAGTTGTCAACCACCCTTGGTGTTAGAAGCTTGTCTAATAAGTTGACTTTCATGGTGCTGGGCTTTTGCATCTATGTTTATTCTTTTGTTTATCCTCAACTAGCGTATCAGCTAGTTGACACAGAAATTATCAAATTGTTTTCATTGTCACAGGAGAGCTTAATTATACAAAAGTGCTTGGCTGTCATTTTTTTTCTTTCTTTTTAAATATTTTTTCTGGTCTGTAGTGGGTTTGTCCAATGCTGTGTTTCTGATATCCAGCTGCCTAGATCTCCAAGTTAAATGAGTTATTATCATTAAAGTCACCATATATTTCACAAAAGGGGAGAAAGTAGCCCCAGTCACTTATCCATGAACGTTCTGTCTTTGTTAACAAGAAAATTTCTTACAACATTAAGATGTGCTGTGCTCAGGGATTATAAACCATGGGTTTCAGCTTAGAAACCTGCTTCTCCTTTTTGGTTCCAAGTTGCTGCATCCCATTCATCAACTCTTGACTTGAACAGCCACGGACAGGTGTGCTCACTTCTGTTCTGGCCTGACAAAATGGCAATTTTTCTGATCCTGCCCTAAAACCCTTTTACCTTCCTCCAAAGACCTGCTGGGCATGGTTCCATTGCTCCTATGTTCCCTGTGTCAGGATGATAGAAGCCCCTGTTCCTGGTTGGTGTGTTTCCACTGTGGCTGTGTCTTTAGGTTAGTGTGTGCTACTCGTGGTTGGGATATGGGAAGAACTGAAACTAGTTCAGACATAAAATATTTTTACCCATCTCCATTTTCCCAATTTATTTTGCCATGACCTATACTTGTCTGTGTGGTCTAATTTTAATCTGCTCTTTCAGATATTTTTCAGCATAAAAAACTTCCTAAAAATAGATCTGTTATATATTCAGGGTTAAAATACTACAGATCTTTGTTACTTAAAGGTTGACATTTTCTAAAATGGCTTTAATATATTATTAATTTGTTCAAAAGAAATTTTTATTGCCTACCATATGGCAGGCAATGTTGGGCACTTAGGGTTGTAAGACAAATCCCTGCCTTCAAGGAGCTTGTCTTTTACTAGAAGCCGATGGGCAATTTACTATTAAGCAAATAAACGAACTAGAAAATTTCATAGTGTGGTAAGAGTTGTGAAGAAAATGAGTAGTATGATATGATAGCAAATAACTAGGAGCAGAAGAAAGGCTTCATAAGATAAGGTAGTCAGGGAAGACTTGTCTGAGATTTGACTTTGGAGCTGAAACCTAAAGGACGCAAAAGACCCAGGCTTTCAAGGAGTGGTACATTCCAGGCAGAAGGTAAGGAAGTACAAAGGCCCTGAGACAGGAAACTACTTAACATTGCAATTAACACTGCAATGTGAGATGTATCAAGGAAGCTAGTGTAACTTAGTCATAGTGAGAAAGGGCAAAAGGTTTGGAAACATAGGAGGGTGACAGATGATGCAGTATCTTGTAAGCCAGCCACAGAGTTTGGGATTTATTCTGATCATAACGGGAAACCAGTGGAGGATTTTAAGCAGGGGAATGACTCAATCACATTCATGCTTTTAAAAGATCACTCCGGTTGTTCTGTGGTGATTAGATTATAGGGAACCAAGAGTGAAAGCAGGACAACTGGTCAAGAAGCCAACCAGGTGAGAGAGGTTGGTGGCTAGGACTCAAAGAAGGAAAATAAATGGAGGCTTGACATATATTTTGGAGTTAGAATGAGTAAGACACTCCCAAGTCATTCCTACACTTAGCCATTTTATAGATAAGGAAATTGATTCCCAAAGAGAAAATGTTACTGATTGAAGTTACATGGTTATGTAGAGCTAGATTCCAAATTCTATGCCTGTTCCTTCATGCTAGAGGTTCTCAAACTTCAGTGTGCTTTAGAGTAATCTGAAAATTTTATTAAAATACAGAATACTGCATTCTATCCCCAGAAGTTCTGATTCTGTACAACTAGGGTGGGACCTGAGAATTTGTATATCTGTTAAGTTCCTTGGTCATGCTTATGCAGCTTGTCTGGAGTCCACAGTGTGAGAACCATGGCTCTCGTGCTAGGCTGTTTTCAAGTGGTAGAGTGAATCCTAAGATTAAATTACATGCAAGCAAAGGTGTTCCTGCTTCCCATGAAAGCTACCAGCTTGCTGTCACATCAAGCATTATGGCCAGTCTACATAGACAAAGTAGGAGGGTGCTAAAGTAATTATCTTTGAAAAAAGGAAAGGGAAGTATAAAATGGATTTAATTCACTTGATAATTATTCATCTTTCCACCTCATTATGTCTGTATAGTCACTTCCTTTTTGCACAAATAGACCAACAGAGTAACATCATTTAGAAGAATGAAGCATGAACTAAAGGAGCCTGATATTTAATGCCTTTTGTTCAGTTTCTCCCATATGTAACGGGTGTTAAGAGAGTAAAATCATCTTCACCATGAGGAAATAGGGAATATAATATTTGAGCGGTGAGCAGGCTGTTGTTCATAGAATCCTATAATGTTTGAGCTGGAAGGATCTACTGGGGCCAACTCATTGATTTTTTAAAATTTATTTTATTTATTTTTATTTTTGGCTGTGTTGGGTTTTCGTTGCTGCGCGCGGGCTTTCTGTAGTTGTAGTGGGCAGGAGCTACTCTTGGTTGTGGTGCGTGGGCTTCTCATTGCAGTGGCTTCTGTTGTTGTGGAGCACAGGCTCTAGGCACATGGGCTTCAGTAGTTGTGGGACAAGGGCTCAGTAGTTGTGGCTTGCGGGCTCTAGAGCGTAGGCTCAGTAGTTGTGGCGCACTGGCTTAGCTGCTCCACAGCATGTGAGATCTTCCTGGACCAGGGCTTGAACCCATGTCCCTTGCATTGGCAGGCGATTCTTAACCATTGCGCCACCAGGGAAGCCCTTCTCTTTGATTTTTATAAGTTAAAAAAAAAAAAAGAAAAAGAGAAAAAGTCCCAGAGATATAAAATAACTTACCCAAGGTGATAGAATGAGCGAGAATCAGAGCTATGACTAAAACTGCTCTTTCTGTGTTCCTTTTCCTGCCAATAAGACATTTTAATAAAATAGGTAAAGGGAAAAAAAATTCATCAATCATCCAGATACTTCTTTGGCTTATTTTCCACAACCAAAGTCATAAATTAAAACATCCAGTTGAACAGTTGACTTATTCACTTCCTATTTTCCAAGGTGATCACCTGATTATTGAGTCCAAAAGAGTTCTTTTTTATTTTCCTCTCCAACTTACATCTATGGCTATATGTCTAGACCTTGTGGGCAATGGTCCTTTGGCTCTAAAGGCAAAACTGTAGCCATGATGACACTGCACGTGGTGTTGGGTTATCTCTAAGGTCAGAATACAGAAGCATCGTGTAGCATCTCATACTAATTTCCCCACAGATGTGCTATGTATATGTGATCACTAGATAATATTCAGCCCCACAAAGTGGCTTAAAGGATTGAGTGACCAAAAAATGAACACAGCAGATAAGGTAAGTTTGCAGTAAAGCTGTAATCTGCTTAACTGTCCTAGACAGAACTGATATCGAGACCCTCAGTTTCCTTGAGTGTCACTTCAGATAGTCAACAATTTTTGTTTCCTTCACTTCAGCTGGTAGTTCCAATTAAGTGGGTTGGTGCAATTTTTCAAGGGGTGCACATTGAAACATTTTGTAAATAATGGTCATTGGGAAGTAATACAGGAGTAGGGTTACAGGGTCCTTACCCCATGAGAAGCTTCAGACCAGGGAAGAAAAAGTCACATCAAAGACAATGTAGTGAAATACAGTTCCATTCCCTTACTCTGTCATCACAGAAGGCAGAAGTAACTGTTACAATTTTTATCTATCAATGAATATTGTTTAAATTTACTTGTAGCAAGTTTTGCATACATATATATTCATTTATCTGAAAATTTCCATGCTTCTCTAAAGCTGGAGTCCTCAAATTTTGGGTTTCAGATCGCCTTTTCACTCTGAAAGATTATCGTATACTCCAAAAAACTTTTGCTTATGTGGGTTATTTCTACCAGTATATAGCATATTAGAAATTAATCCTGAGAATTTGAGTACTTTATTTTAAAATGACAACAGTATAATCAGTGCATATTAACATAATTAATGTATTTTAAGAAAACTGTATTTTTCCAAACAAAAAAGAGGGATGTTGTTTAGGTTTTTGCAAATATCTTTAATGTCTATTTTAGCAGAAAAAACTAGATTCTGGTATGTGCTTCTGTATTTAATCTGTCACGATTGTTGTTTTGGTTGAAGTGTACAAAGAAAATCTGATCTCACACAGATGTGTAGGTAAAAAGAAAGGCTCTCATGGACTCTCTGAAAGAGACTTGGGGAACCCCAGTGGTCCTGAGACCACACTTTGAGAACCATGGGTCCAGAAGAATACTCCCTTCTCCATTGACAGTAGGGGCATAGTTTAAGAGCCTGTCAGGAGAGCACGGATGTTGAAGCCAAGCAAGGCCTGTGTACCAGTCCTAACTGAGCCACTTTCTGAATCTGGACTTTCATGTCTCTGGACCTCATCTGTAAAATGGGGACAGTGACACTTAACTTGCAGGTTATTATGAGGTCGAGAAATAGTACATAAAAAGTGATGCTGATAGCGATATTATGTAAGTGCTTTAGTGTCTGTGATTGGTAGTACTCTGTTCAGAAGGTGAATAGGGGGATGGAGAAAGGAATGTATTTAACCCAATAAGAGCACATTCAGAGAAACAGTAGGCAGTGACCGAGTTGAGAATTAAAAATAAACATAAAGAAATTAGTCTGTGTTAAACTAGATAATAGCTTGGTTTGTTTGGGTGGCAGCGGGCTTAGTGAACCAGCCTTAAGACCTTTTTCATGAACATATGGCTAATTTCCAATCCTTTTTTATTCATTGATTCATTTCTCAAGTTCTGAAATGACTACAACACATCCAGGAAGAAAAGAGAAAACGTATGCTCTTATAGAAATTAGGTAGCAGTAAAAGAGTTAAACCAGGGCTTCCCTGGTGGCGCAGTGGTTGAGAGTCCACCTGCCGATGCAGGGGACATGGGTTCGTGCTCTGGTCTGGGAAGATCCCACATGCCGCGGAGCGGCTGGGCCCGTGAGCCATGGCCGCTGAGCCTGTGCGTCTGGAGTCTGTGCTCCACAACGGGAGAGGCCACAGCAGTGAGAGGCCTGCGTAGCGAAAAAAAAAAAAAAAAAAAAGAGTTAAACCAACCCATTCAAAAACAATACACATGATGGCACAGAACAGTTTTGCTGTTCGTGCCCTATGAGCTGTATGTGTTCAGGAGGATAGCAGTTGACAGATCAGGGAAGGCTTCGTGGAGGAGGTGTTTCCGCAGAGTGAACACTGGGTAGGGATGAAGGGGAGGAGAACATTCCAAAAACACAAGTTGTTTTGAACAAATATATTAGGCAGGAGCTGGCTTATTGGATTTGAGAACAAAGAAGACCCTCATTTGACAGGAGCTGTGTGTTCACTGGGCATACTTGGACAGAAAGTGAGAGAACTAGGTAGAACCAGATGACAGAGTACTTTAAATATTAGCCTAAAAATATGAAATGATGGCAATGTTCTCTTAATTTGTACAACATTTACAGTGTGCAAAGCACATTCGCACATTCTATCCATTGTCTCATGCATGGATTACTTCCTACAATCATATTTGTTTTATATATTAATGAGTACCTATTAATAGAAACGTACCTGCTTTTGGTTACCCATAAGTGTGCCTTCACATTGTTGGTTTTTATATTCTTTGTGGCTTATTATTGTTACCTGTGAGACAGTTGGCCTGGTGGCACCTCCTCTGCCATTGCCAGGAGTAAAAGTACAGTGCAACTTACACAGAGATGAAGAGATCACAAATAGGAAAGTCTGAGTGAAACAGTAATTAACAGAGAACCCAGGAGATCCAAGAATTCAGATGGTTCAAGAGGTAATTAAAGGTTTAGCACATTAAAGTAGGAAGGGACTTTAGACACCAAGTCCAGCCATCCCTTGATTCAAATGAGAAAATGTATGCGCTCAATCTCCAGGTTCCAAATTCAAAGCTCTTTCTACAAAAGGACAAGATTTAGATACCTCAAAATAGTACTTTTCAACATGTATGTATTGTTAAATTGTCACGTTACTTTTTTAAACATGAAATTTTCAATATTTAAAACAAAGCAAGGCTGTCCTAGTTGAAGGACGTCCCTCCCAAGAATTCTCTGAGCATCATAGAACTGAATTTGAAAACCCTCATTAGCAGGGATCCCCAACCCCCGGCCACGGACCGGTACCAGTCCGTGGCCTGTTAGGTACAGCAGGAGATGAGCGGCAGGCTAGTGAGCAAAGCTTTACCTGTGTTTACAGCCGCTCCCCATCGCTCACATTACCACCTGAGCTCCACCTCCTGTCAGATCAGCATAGGCATTAGATTCTCAGAGAAGCATGAACCCTACTGTGAACTGAGTGTACAAGGGATCTAGGTTGCGTGCCCCTTATGGAACCTAATGCCTGATGATCTGAGGTGGAGTTGCGGCAGTGATGCTAGCGCTGGGGAGCGGCTGCAAATACAGATTATCATTGGCAGAGAGGTTTGACTGCACAGAGACCGTAAGAAATCAGTTGCTTGCAGAAACACTATCAGTGAGTGGCAAGTGACAATTAAGCTGCATCTTATGGAGTAGACTGGACATAAGCAACACACTTCGGGTGTCTCCGTCTCCCATCACCCCCAGATGGGACCATCTAGTTGCAGGAAAACAAGCTCAGGGCTCCCAGTGATTCTGCATTATGGTGAACTGTATAATTATTTCATTATATATTACAATATAATAATAATAGAAATGAAGTGCACAATAAATGTAATTCGCTTGAATCATCCCAAAACCATCCCCCACCTCCAGTCCGTGGAAAAATTGTCTTCCACAAAACCGGTCCCTGATGCCAGAAAGGTTGGGGACCGCTGCTCATTAGGATATTGGTTGCTGGTGTTGTGTGGGGAGTGGATGAGAGCCTGAAGTCAGAGGACTGGAGATTATGAGGGGAGATCAAATTTGGACCCTAGCACAGAACACAGTATGAGTATTTCTTGTGAAGCTTGTCCTTCCTTTTAGTGACTTCTGCAAATGAGAAGTTGAGGGTTTAAGAGGAAACTATAACAATAAATTAGAAGACTCTACAGTAAAGTTGGAAAAGGAATAGTTCAAGTGCCAATACTGGGAATGTTGGATTCAAGGTACAGATATTGACAGTATCTCAATGATTCTGTCAACAGTATAAGAATTCCAGCTGGAGTTAAAGATTTGGGAAGCAACTATATATATGGTAAACTGAAGCCAAGTAATTATCCTCAGGTTCATAGAGCTCACTAACAGTATAATTCTTAAGTAATGTTAGCCAGACCTCTGCATTCCTTGGACATGATTCATCTTCTCCAAGACTGTATAAGCAACCAGAAATAATTTTGAATGCCCACAGGTCATCATCCTAATAGCAATTTAAATTGTTTTTCCCCATTATATCCTTTCTTTAAAAATTTTAACTTTCTAAGGTCTAAGGCTCATGATGGCATTTCTTTCTACCAGAAATTTCTGGGTTTGGACAGTCAGAGAGCCAGATATGTCTGAGAATTGTTTAACCACTAAGTTCAAATTATATCTGTCTGAAATATAAATTGTTATTGGATAAGATGCTTGCATGATTCTAGTGGCTGGAATACACATTGACTTAGGTCATTTCTGGCAGTTATTGAACTAAAGATTGAAATGAAGAGCTTGTTCATTTATCCAAGAGACTAACAGTGTCACAGGGTCAAATAAAACACAACCATTTAACTGTATATTTGAATTTGTATCTTGAGAACAAGACTTAAGATGTTTTAGAGGAGAGATTCTTCTATTCAAACCTTGAAAGAACATGAATGGCCAAAACAGATGGTCCTGTTTTAATATGTGAATATGATTAATTCTGTTTAGTATTTTGGATCTATATATATAATGCCCCAAAAGACATTTAGACATAACCTTCTTTCTGAAATAATAGGGCTGAATCAACCTGTTCAAGCCTTCCTTGGAGCTATTTTTCAGACATGGAGTTATAAAATGTAGTCGAACCTAGATATTAAGTGATAAATACAATGGACCCAAATACATTATCAAAAACAAGTTACAGGAAACAATATTTTCTATTATGCACTAAAATGAACCATTTGTCATCCAAGGACTTTGAACTGGGTGACCCTGAGACCTATGTAGAGATATGAATAATTTCCATCAGGCACAGGACTATTCTATTACAAAAAACTCACCCACTTAGAGATGATTCATCCAATCTAAGTGAGTGGCAGGAGAAACCTTCACTGTGTGGGCTTTTGCCCTGTAGATCTGCAGTTATGTTAAAAAAAAAACCATTATCTCATTCTTTGCCATTTATATAATATGATATTCCAATCCTGACCCCCTGGGCCCATGTCCAGATATTGACTTCAAGAGGAACATGTTTATATCATTTCAGATTTGGCATATATGAATTCATTTTACTTCAGGAGGAATAGGTTTTTAACCATTCAAATTTGGTTTCCACGAATTAATTTTACTTAAAAAAAAGGATAGTACCTGATGATGTCTCCCAAAGGCCGAATTTGCTGTCGATTTCACCTTGACCAGCACAAATCACTACCACGGAGCATTCCTGTCGAGCACCTTAACCTCCATAACCCTGTTGCAAGAGACAGAATGAGCCCTCAGAAGTGTTTAATTAGTTAGAACTTTGCAAGGTCTTTTCAAAATCCTCTCAAGGCCCTCCCTTCCCTTCCCCATCTCCTTTTTGAGATTGCAAGGTAGTGCTTCCAGCTTTCTGTATTTTTGAAAGAAAGCAATGAATAAGCCCAAGAGTTACAGGAAATCTATGACATTGAAATCTCTGTCTCTGCACATCGTTTTGATGTTTCCTTTTTGAACTTCAACTTGACATTGCTTCATAAGTTACATTTGCCCTTCCATTTTTTTTCTTCCTCACTCTCTTTGAAAAGTTTGGCTTAGTTGTTAATATTCCACACAGATTTCTGTAGCTTTTCTTTTTTGCTTTGTTTTCATAAACTCTGTGGGGGGTAAATATTCAGCAGGTTGAATGTGAAGTCAGGCAGACAACTGCCATTAGCCTTATCAGGAGTACACATCAGATTTTCCAGGCAGAGAACTAAAAAGGTGTCTACCTTTTGAGCTCCTTTGCATTAGCAGCAGGAAGATAAAGAAAAATGGTCGGCTTGCAGCTCTTTCAAGGATAAAGGTTATAACCCTTCGTTCAAGTTAATACTTGTTGATGTTATAACTTTTTTGAAAGTTGACCCTTTCAGCCTCTCCGCATATGCAGCAATGCATCATCCCCATCAGTAGAGGATTTGTCAAATTGTGTTTTGCTCTTTGAAAAACATGAAATTGCTTATAGATGGATAAAAGGAGAAAGCAGCATTTATTCAGGGACCTAGAGACCTCTGCTGGTTAAGTGACTTGTTAGTGTTTTTCCAGTTTCATTTATTGCTGGGAAGATAAGATAGCTTGGCCTCAATACTAGTCATTTCCTTTTGAATTAAATTATGGATGATCAGTAGCCTCACTGAACAAAGATACTGAGGTCAAGTCAGCAAAGAGATGAGTTAAGAATATTGAGTAGCATCTTCTAATTAAATACTGATACCAGTTTTGACTGTTAAGTTTACATTGGTAGGCATTATCCTGTGGAAGTGCCTTGTTAGAAGATAACATTCCAGAATGACAGCTGTGCTTCTCTCCTGCATGAACTTTGTGCTGAGGGTCTTCTGCCTAAATATGTTTGCCGTTATAGTTACCAATGGCACGAATTGTGCTTTAGGGAAGGCTTGATATTGATGAAGACTTTTTAGGGAACATAGGTTAACATTGTCTTTATCTCCCTTAAGAACAAGGAAAGAAAATATGACCTTAATTGAAGCATGAAAAATTAGGCATAATTTTGGTGGGGAGGGTGGAAGAGGGCATTGGGCAGTGTGGGAATTAAGTGCTGTCTTGAATTCCTGTGTTAGATTGTGGGCAGGACTTGATTTCCTGAGAAGGTTTTGGCAAAAACCAGGACTCATCAGAGATTTGGAATTCCAGGGCCATACGCTTGTGGATAACATTCTATCGATATGAAAGAAGTCAATAATAGAAAATGATGATAGCCTCGAAGGAGAAAGGAGTCACAAAAAGTATCCATATGATGTATGTGAGAGACACCCAGAAATATAGTGCCTTAACTAAGAAGTTTATTTCTCTCACATGTATCTCTCCAAAATTAGGCAGGTGGGTCTGGTGCTGCTTTCCTCCACAGGGCCATTCAAGGTCTGAGGCTGGCAGGTCAGCATTTTCATCCTACATAGCTTCATCTCTGAGCCCAAAGCTGCTTCCGTTGTTACTTTTTCCAATCAGTGGGGAAGGGCAGTGAGAGTCCAGGACACGTATCTTTAAGTCAGTCACCTGGAAGTTGCTCTCATCACTTTCACACACACCACATATCATTGGTATGAACTTAGGCCCATGGTTACCACCAGCTGCAAAGGAATCTTGGAAATGCAGCGTGTAGCTAGAAAAAACATGAGCCCAGCTAAAAGTAGTAGGCTGGTGGCGGGAGATTTCTCTTATTAAAAGGAAAAAAAGAAGAATAGATATTTGGGGGGAAGGTCAGTTAATTGTACCATGTGACTCATGGTAGTGTTATTCATTCTGCCTTTAGTAATGAAAGAACCAGCCACGTGGGCTGCAAAAATACGACATTCAGAGTTGGACATAGGGTGGGGTGTTTTCTAAAAGCACCCCCTGAACTTCTACCCAGCTTTATAATTTGCGTAACCTCTGGAAAAGGAATTTTATTATAAGCCTATTTTTGTCCCTTGATTGCATATGATAAACATGGATTGAACATACACTGAATGTATGTCTTTGCTTTGTGAACTGCTGTAGCTCAACCTAACTGGATTCAAAAAATAAATGACATTCATGTGGCCATTGAAGAAAATGTCTTCTGGGAATGTAAAGCCAATGGAAGGCCCAAACCTACCTACAGGTGGCTGAAAAATGGTGAACCACTGTTAACTTGGGTAAGCAAATGGATGATAATTGTGTCTTAATATTTACTGTAATGTTGAATTTGGTGTTGTTGCTATGGAAACAGAAAAATGACCAATTGTCTCCAAAATTATATGAAGCCCAATGCCATAAATAGTGGAAAAAGTGAAAGCGAATGCAGTTGATAAATACAAACTGTACATAAATCTGATATTCCAGCCTTGTTCAACCTTGTTAAGCATCTATTGTTGATCTTTGGTCTTCAGAGATTAACATCTCTGGCTTTACAATTGGAAAATTATGCTGAAGGTCTGGAACATGTAATTGTGCTAAGACACAAATTTGCGTGTATGCTAGACAAGAATGAGTGAGTAACACCTTTCAGCATCCAAATTCTCCCCTTCAATGTGGTTTTATTATCGTCTTCCGTCTGAGGAGACTAGTGGACAACATGGTCCAGTATGTTCACCAGGAAAATGCCCACTCTGCCTCAGACGTTTAACAATGCCATATGCAAGCTCGAGACTAACATCTCTAATGCAACAGAAATAGAAGAAAAACTAAAAGTGATGAGTGAGGCTGGAGGCACCAGCCTATAGGCCCTGAAGCAGGCAGTAGTAGCTGAGAGCTCAGGTATAAAAAAATCCTCTCTGGAGACAAGGGTACAATATCCTTGTAGCTAAGGCTTAAGTGCAAATGCAAACAAACTGCTGCCTGGCTTAATAGGACTCTGTGACATAAGAGAGGTAGAAGGTACCAGGTTATGCCCCCTACTGGCCGTGGATGGGAATTGCAGTAGTCCAAGCATCCTCCCAGATCAGGACCTGAGAGAAGCCATGAGTAGTTCTGCTTCTGGACCAGCGGCCCAGGGGGTGAGGTGGAGGCAACCACAAAACTGCTAAATAGAGGGGAAAAGACAGACAAAAGTAACTCCTTTTCAAAATAAGCCTGCACACCAATATTCCAAACCATATGCAAAAAAAAATTTTTTTTAGAAAGATAACCAACCTGTAGAACAGTCTAAAACAGAAATCGGAATAAGTCTGTTAAGGATGCTCAAAGAGATAACTGAAGGAATAATGCCCATAAAAATAAGTGAAGGTGGGACCTTAGAATGAGGAACAATTGTGTCTAGTTTAATTTTCCTACTGAAGTCCAATGTTGGCTGAAATTTGACATTTTCCTCAGGCCCCAAGTTGAGAGCCAGTTTTTTGTGCTCAGGTTTCCTCCCCCGTCAGCCCCCAGAGAAGAGCAGCTGCTCTGAGCGCTGGCCAGGACGTCAGTGTGGTGTGTGCAGCCGCAGAAACGGGCTGGTGTGATGAGCCTAGTCCACACCCTGCCACCCACACCTCTGCCTGTCACTGCTGGACTCTTTTTGGTCCCATGATTCTCTCAATTCTAAAAGCCAAACTCTAATCGCTAGAGTGTAAGTACCCAGGTAACTGGCATTTTCTTCCCTTTATTTAATGTGAGAGAGAGAACATGGATGCTTAGATTTGATCAAAGCCTAATATGGTATCCACCCAACTAAATCACAACCCCGGGGCAAAAAGAAAACCAGTATGTCTTTATATATTTACTTTCTTAAATGGCAGGTCTTCTGGAGAAGAGGAGATCCTTTTGGGTACTTATAAAAATTGACCCCTCAAGTTACGTAGCCTCAGGCTCATGAATGAGGATGGTCTATTGTACCGTACACTAACTTTGCTTTCTTCAGATTGGCTACCAGCAGATGGTCCTAAGCTTAGATCATGCCCCCGATAGCAATTGAGTAAGGGAACATTAAATTATTAATACCTACTCTTTTTCTTAGTAAATTTTGGCTGACATTAAATATTTGTCTCTGCTTCATCCAAGAAGATTACAATCCTATTAACTTTCAAAGTGTTGCCTGATTATAATCAGAGTGTTTTAACTATTCTAAAAGGTAAACTTACTTGTATTTCCCACTCCTCACAGTTAGCACAATAAGCCTTGGAGTAAAAAAAGCATTTTAAATTTCAAGTTCATCTGTTTAGAGGGGATATTAATCTGAATGGTTTCACTGTTAAATCAATGAGAGCTCAAGAGAGTCCTACAATTTAAATTCCATTTACCAAGTGATGTACGGGTTGTTCCATTTAGCATCTGACCTGCCACAAATTTAGTTGACAGATAAATAGATCATGGTATGTAAATTGCTTATGTGATAGCTATTTTCTTCCCATTAAGCCCCTTTGATATAACATGCAGCAAAATTGCCTTAAGGTCTCAGTTGTAGAAGGTCATTGTTTTGTGTTCCTCTTTTCTTTCACAGGATAGAATTCATATCGAGCAAGGAACACTCAACATAACAATAGTGAACCTCTCAGATGCTGGCATGTATCAATGTGTGGCAGAAAATAAACATGGAGTTATCTTTTCCAGCGCAGAGCTTAGTGTTATAGGTGAGTCTTTATACTGGAAAGAAAAAAAGTAAAAACTCTTAAAATCACTAAACTACCATGTCCTCTGCCAAACATAAACGTTCAATCCAAGAAAAAGGGGTGAAGAAATCTTTAGGCCGAAGATATCGCTCGAGAAACAAGGAATGCATTCTGTAAGCAATAAGAAGAGACCACTTTCTAAATCAGCTTCTCCTGATGCTTACAATGGGTGGTGCAGTTCCCTTGGTGCTCATTTTTATTCCTCTATCAACCCCTCTTCTAAATTGAGTGAAGTTTATGAAATGCTTTGGCGTCTGTTGCTATCACTCTGATTGGGCTTGGAGAGAGGAAGAGCGGACTTGGTGTGGAAAGGTGTATTTTGAACAGCCAGAAAAGTGCATCTTGTTCTTTCACCTCTGAATTTTCCAGGCTATGCACTGGTGGTCTGCCCCTCCAGCTCCATTTTTCACCATGTGCCCTTTCCTTCTGCTCTTCAGCAATGCTGAGCTTTCTGTGCTGCATGTTCACCACCCTCCCTTCCTCCACAGGCCACTGGTCCACACTGTTTCCTCTGCCTAGAGTGCTTTTCTGTCTCCTCTTCATATATCATGCTACCGTTGCATTTTACATTTGCTTATGTGATTTTTCTGTCTTTTTCTCTAACTGCCCTTTAACTTCCCCATGATGTCATGGACCATATTTGGTTTAACTCATCATTTAATCCTCAGGACTTAATACAATGTTGAAGCACAAAGTATGTGCTCAATAAATAATGAATGAATGTAAGGATGAACAACTGTACTAAGTGATGAAGGAGTTGAGAGACTGTTAAAAAATGAATTAATGAGTTAAGTAAATCATTGAAAACACAATTAAGTGATTTAACAAACCTATGGGCATTAAAAAAACAAAAACAAAAAAAAACAAGGAAACAAGAACTCCAGGCCATCAACTTGCATTTGTCTTGTAGAAAAATCTTGACTCTGACTTCAGAATTTATCTTAAATATCTAAGCAGCAGTTCTTCTTAGAACATAATTGAAAGATTATAAATAAGAGAAAGGCAGCACACAAAGGGAGCTGATTCCATAAGCCCTGATAATTTTCCCATATTCAGAGACCTGACTTGCCCTTCTGTAAAGCACTTCTCGGTGCCTGGACTGTAGATCTGACATGCATAAGTAGTTGCTGCCAAATTGAATGTCCTTCCACCCTCTGCAAGGTAAAAACGGATGGAAAAGCTTCCATAATTGTTGTTCTCACCAAATTCTTTACTTGAACCAACATCCCATCAAAGACAAGAATTTGTGAGAGTTCACGAGGCTGCAGTCTTTCTCAGAGAGGCCTAGGAGAATTCTCTTCTCCCGGAGTCATCATCAGCTTGGCTTGGCCTGCTGTAAGGATGACCTAAACACACATATCTCCCACCCTATAAATATTGAGAACAATAATTCCAGCTTCCTCCAGGACAAGTACAATGATCCCACCATGGCCAAATGGGCTCTGATTATTGGTAGTTAGAGCCGATTCTTGTGGAGCGCAGTTCACGAAGGTAGATTGCTTTGGATGTTCTGCAGAAAGAAGTGTGTTCTCTATTAAACACTATGTCAGCTGGTTAGAAGAACAGCTAAAACTGAGGGTGTGTGGCCTAAGAAATGAATCACATAGTCCTGAAACTTTCTAAGTGAGTACTGGCCAATTGCTAAGTCTGGGGATGCCGTGATAATTTTAAAAGATTTTGTAGGTCCCTTAGTTAAAATGAAAAAATTTGACAGTAACAGATGACTGGAAATCATGCGACATAGTCATGGGATAAAAATAGAGGATGACTAAAGTCCCAAAAGCAGAGCCAAAAGTGAGAAAGGCTGTTAAATGATTTTTATCAAGAGCACATACCCACAGCTGAACATAACAGTATGTAGAGATGTGTATGTGTGTATACATCCATCTCCATATATCCATATCTATATCTATCTCTATATATGTATGTTATGATTTACATTTATATATCCCAAGATCCTCACCAGATCCTTTCCCTTCCCCCTACCCAGGGTTCAAGGCCTGTGAGGTGGTAATCACTGCTTCAACTCTTACATTCAGGGGTTTATTTCAAATCATTTCCAGTTGGAACTAATTCCAAATGAATTCTTGATCTGAGTCTTCTTAAGTCCCTTGAGATCAGCAAGCAAGATCAGTAAAGATAAGATAAAAATGCCTGAGAGGTTATTTAACCCCCGATTTCAACCTTGTTGAGTATGAGAACGGTAAGGCATGTCAGTAACTGATACAGGCCAAGCAAGTGGTGAAAATAGTAAGTCTTCCAGAAATTCAGAAAAGACTTTAGCTAATGGACTGGGCTAGTCAGATGAGCTTTGAAAAATAATTTTTGTACAGGCAAAAAAAAGAAAAAAGAAAAAAGGAAAGGACCAGGAACATTGCAGAATAGAGTGAAATGGCCTGAACAAAGGTTCAAAGTTATAAAACATATGGATAGTTTCTTGCCCATAGAGAATCCTGAATGTTTTTCAGAATTTTTGATTCAAATACATAAAGCGTACAGGCAAACTTTAAACTTGAAAGAGAAAGATGGAAAAATTATTTAACGGCCAATTTTAGAGGATCTTAAACAGCAAGTTAGAAGCTCCCTCTTTAATATCACATTTTTCCTGCCCCCCCCCCAAAAAATCACACTAGTATATTCCAGGTGACTTGAAGGGCAGTTAAGTATTGAATGGGTGAATCGTAGAGTCCATCTGAAGTGAAGGAGGGAGAAGACATTTGACTATTTAAAAATAGACATAAATTAATATTGGTTAACTTGGGTAAGCTCTAATACGATTGTGTTTCACAAGTCACTTTGTTTCTTGTCAAATGGTAATAGTTAGACTCTTATGGATCAAATAACTGAGTAGTTATTACCTGTAGTAGAATCTTAGAGAGGTTGAAATGAACAAAGAAACAAAATGAAAACAAGATACTTCAGTATGAGGAAGAAAAAATGGAGGTTGGTTCCAGCTATCGATCAAATTTAAGCATCCTCCAGTGCTAGAGAGGAGACTCCTTTTCATGCTGGGTAATAGCCCTAAAGTCATGAATAAGAGATGGTTAGGAAGCATATATTTAATAGACTTTTCCCTTGGTCTTATTTTATGTGTCTGTCTGGGTATTTAATGTATAGGTAACGTATCTATAATTAATGGATTAAAACTGCTAAATAATTAACCTAGGTGCTGGGTGATTTACTCACCGGGTGGGTGAATGCCATAGAGAGACTTTTACCTTGAGGTCAGTATATTAGAGTAGGCCTGGTTATGAGTACATCAAATAGAAATGTCCTTGTTTATGACTGACCTATTGCAATTGATAGTTGATTATTCCTCAAGGCAACTGTTCCCAGACTTTTTCTCCTGTGTTAGCCTAGGTCATGGATGAGATTCACTCGTGTGACATATGCTCATGGGCATCCCTGGGGTGCTACACAGAAAAAATTCCCTGGGTCATACCATCATCGCATCTCTCTCTCCACTCATGAAGGCATGTTGGAGTTAGAGTGAATAGACTCTTATAATCTTGAGGAAATTTGAGTCTTTTATAAAAAATATAATTTAAAAAACCAAACTAGGTATTTTATTGATTGAAAAGTAACTTTTCTAATGAAATATTTCTATTCATGTTTAATGTTTGTGTCCACTTAGGTAGATGATCATATTGGTTCTAGGGAATGCTGACTTGACATTTTCTATGTGCTCCAACAGAATACTAATGTCATTCTATATATATCGTGTGGTAAAGATAGAGGATGCCTAAGCCCTCAAAAGCAGAGGCAGGGATTCAGGTATCTATGAGGCACTGGAGGAGTGTCCTCTGGGAAAAACCTGGAAGAGAAAGCAAGCTAGGGAGGCGATGGAGGGCAGCTGAGCAGGGACATGGTCTCAGATGAAGTCTCACCTATATTGCATCCTGGAAGGGGATGTCTAGAGTATAAACTGCATCTCAGAGCTATTCCCACCTGAGGCAAGGAGGCTGGCCTTTAAAAAAAAGTCTCTGTATCAGTTATTCATTGGACTGCCCTTTAGGTGGTGGTAGCGATGGCAGGGCAGATGGAGCAAAACCTCCCAGTCAATTTCCCAGAGAAGGGGTCAGCTGGAGGTGTTAGACAACCAATGCTCGCAGCAGCTGGGGCCAGAAAAAAGAATCTGAGTGAGGGAACCAACAATTCTGTACAGAAGACAAGTGATTTGCTAGAGCAAGATGCTTGGGTACTGGGTCCAGTTTACCTGGGTCATAACCAGCAGTGTCACTAGAGTGTCTTTGATTTTGAAATGGGATGAACTATCCCAAAGAGCAAGTGTGTGTCTTCACATTCAAGTGGTCTTGAATGTGACCTGACTTTGCCAAGACTGTGTAAGGGATAGAAGTAGCTTCACCCTGAGGAGTTTCCGTCTGATGGTTCAGGACCGTGGGGATTCTCCTGGCCCGTGTGGTGGAGAACATCAGACCCTGGCAGGACATTCCAATGCCATTAAGGAACTGATAGTCCAATTAAAGTGAGGTGCAGGCTTGAGCAATTATCTGGTTCATCTGGCATTTGTCCAAATGATTGGCTCACAAATTAGAAAAACATTAAGTCTCAACTGAAAGTTATTTCAGAGGGACTTCCACAAGTGCTCATCTGCATCTGATTTCTCAACTGCCTCGTTGAGCCAGATTACAAAATAATCAAATGTGCTGAGTGTGATCAGCATCCAATGAGAGGACGGACGCCTTTCTTACCCAAATGTCATCTAGGCAGGAGCTTTGCATAACTCGTCACGAAAAGGGGAAGCTATGCCCTCGGATCTCAAATGCAAATTTGGTATCTTTTAACAAATTGCTAAGCCTACATTTATCAGTAAAATGAGGGTGCTACTCCTCATTGCCAAAACTAAAAGTGATCACATGTGAAAACTTCTTGCAAATCTAAAAGTGTAGCAATATAGTAAGATGTGTTTTGTTTGTTTGTTTGTTGCTGTTTTTAACTAGTATCCATACCAAAAGCTTATAATGTAGACAGCTGCACAATCACCAGAAAACCCCATTTCAGTGGTTCTCAAATTGTGCTGCATATGACAGTCATCTGGGGAGTTCTTTAAGAGCCCAATGCTCTACCATCCTCCCTACCAACTAATTCAATCCCTGGGCCTGGGACCCTGGGACCCTTTATTCCTTAAAGCCGCCCAGGTGTGGTTCCAATGGATAGCACAGTTTGGGAACTACTGCTATAATTGATTAGATCAGAAGGTAATTAAGTTTTCCCATGGTATTGATTCTCAAACTTTACCATGCATCAGAATCACTTGGAGGACTTGTTAAAACACATTGTTGAGCACTACCTCCAGAGTTTCTGACACAGTAGTTCTGGGGTGGTGCCTGAGGATGTTTATTTCTAACAAGTTCCCAGGTGATGCCGATGCTGCCAGTCCAACACTGCACTTGGAAAACCACGATCCTAAAATAGGAAATCTAGCCTGAACAGAGGGTTTTTTTTTTGTTGTTGTTGTTTGTTTAAGTTGAATATGGTCTACCTGGCAAACCTTCTGATTTGGATCAGGACTCTGAAACTGAAGTCCTTCTGCAGAAGAGAAATATCAAGCATCAGAGATTCCAACCATGTCTTAAAGGACCCATTTTACCAAGATGGTGAGTTAGAATTAGGCCCACAGAGTGACTTTGGCTGCCATGTGAGGATTATACTTAGATGTTCTTGGCGTCTCCCTTCAGTGGCTTAAAGCCAACTGAAGGGAGACTGAAATCTGAAGGATAAATATTATGACAATTCCTTATGTCATTTCCCCCAAAGAAATGCCTTCAGTGAGTTAGAGTTTAAAATATAACTCAAGAATGCAGCCCAAGGCATCACTGAGTCTTAATCCCATGTACTGTTGGCCCACTGTATCTGCAAATTCATTTTTGTTGGATTCAACCAACTGTAGATTTCGGAAGCTATGTATACTGAGGGCCGGATGTACTATGCTTCCACCGAAGTCTGAGTTTTCTGTAAAAGTGCTATGAAGGCATTATCCATTCCAAAGTCCTTAGTCCTTTACATAAAGGGATTTCCAATAAATTGTTAAGGTGTAGAATCAGGAGGAAAGTTTGTCTTCTAAAAAATTATATAGTTTGGTTTGGTTTGGTTTTTTGTTTTTGTTTTTTATTAGTTAGAAAGAATTATATTCTTTTTCCCTCTGCCCATCACATTGACTTGTCTGTTTTGGCTTCATAGTAGCTCACTTTACAGTACTAAGTCTAGTAAGATAGTTTCCTACCTTTCCTATGTTTGACATCAGCCATATTTTAGATGTATTTATTACTTTATGTCTTTTACCATTATCTGCTGCAAGTCTCTGTGAATTACTGAATAAATAAATAAATGAAATATTTTTTCTCTCCACTACTTTCTGGCAACAAATTGATTCTCTTTTAGTAGCCTGACCCAGGGAGTGTTAGAATTGGTGTTCACAAAGATTTAGCAGTGAGTTTCAAACCTTGATGCATTTTTAAACTACTTGGGGGTCTTGTTAAATTCAGATTCTGATTTCAGATCTGGGGTGGGGCCTGAGAGTCTGCATTTTTAACAAGCTCCCAGGTGATCACCAATGCTTCTGTTCTGAGGATCACTGTTTTAGTAGCAAAAATAGTAAAATTTAAATTCTCAGGCCCCCTTTCATGGTGGGTAGAGTTGAGGAGGACCTCCAAGTGATTCTTTTTTCTTTTTTTTTTTTGCGGTACGCGGGGCTCTCACTATTGTGGCCTCTCCCGTTGCGGAGCACAGGCTCTGGACACACAGGCTCAGTGGCCATGGCTCACAGGCCTAGCCGCTCCGCAGCATGTGGGATCTTCCCGGACCGGGGCACGAACCCGTGTCCCCTGCATCAGCAGGCGGACTCTCAACCACTGCGCCACCAGGGAAGCCCCAAGTGATTCTTATGATCAGTTAAATTTAGGTGCCCCATCTAAGATCTGCTCTATAGAACCCTTTGTTATCCAGTCTTAAGCCATCCCAGCAGAGTAGCTAACTTGTAAAAGCAAGTAGGAGTTGGAGGGAGGAATAATGATTTGTTGGTATAACCACTCTACTTCCAATTAATCTGTGCTTCCATGATTAAACCTAGTATTGACAAAAGCTCTATTAATCATGTGAGACAATTTCTTCTAGAAACAGAGCGTTTGTACCAACAACATTCCAGCTTTTTTTTTCCCAACATGAACAGACATAGGCTCTTCTAGGCTCCTGAAGAAATTCATTTGTACTTAGTATGAGGCATGTTGCTTTTAATAAAGCCTTTTGAATGTGGTTGAAAATAAGCATAGTGCAAAGGCAAAAAAAAAAGCAACAAAAAAACAAAGCAAAAAACTCCTTCAGTTAAGTGCCTTATTGAAGGAACATGATAAGCAAGAGATCAGTCACTGCTGGGCTATTTAAACATCGCTTGTCCACATTGCAGTATGTTTCTCTTGAGCCTGCATGTCTAGGTCAGGGCACGTGTAGCTGAAGCCCTTAAAACTGCTGTGTTATTGTTACTCATGAAGTGTCAGGATACAGATTCTTTTTTTTTTTTTTTTTTTTTTTTTTTTTTTTTTTTTGCGGTACGTGGACCTCTCACTGTTGTGGCTTCTCCCGTTGCGGAGCACAGGCTCCAGATGCGCAGGCTCAGCGGCCATGGCTCACGGGCCCAGCCTCTCTAGGCATGTGGGATCTTCCCGGACCGGGGCATGAACCCATTTCCCCTGCATTGGTAAGCGGACTCTCAACCACTGCACCACCAGGGAAGCCCCAGGATATAGATTCTTTAAACGGAGTGAACCAATCAAAGGAATTGGAAGGGAACTGAAGTTCCCGTCTTCTCACCACTGGATTGTCAGGGAGTACCCGGGAGGAAAGGGGAGACAGTCGTGTGTGGCCTCAGAGAAAGACCCAAATCTGGGGAAAGCTGAACTCCCAGGGCCCACTTGCCCTGTACCCTTCTCCTAAGTATGTGCTTTAGGGAAGCAGGGAAAGGATATTATATGCTGGAGCTAGTTCATATTGGCAGGAGCTGAGTTGATGTATCCTTCTCAGTTCAGCGTTCAGTCACTTCTTGTTGGTAGCCTGAGCTCAGCCCTAATGGGAGTATTTAGACCACAGAAATTGGCAAGCACTGGAAACCAAGTTCTTTGGTGTTTTGTTTTGCTTGGAGAGCCAGTTGTTAAACATCTACCATCACACCAGTTCACGTGGTGTGAGAATACAGCCAGCACTCTGCATCCGCCAGTTATGGGGAGCTGGCTGTATTCCTTGCACTATGCTATTCAAATGAGGGACTATAGTATCTGCGGATTTGGGTACCTTCAGGGTCCTGGAGCCAATCTCCCTGTGGATAGCAGATGCCAAGGGACAACCGTATCAACAGCCCAGATTGTTTCTTGGGTAATTCTGCTTCATTTGACTGAGGTCCAGAGAGGACAGAGTGTCCTATACACAAGCCAGGAAGTTCAAGAAGCCATTTACAGCCCCACTTGGATAAAAGACAGGGCTGTGATATCCAGCCAAAGCATCATGAGAAGGGAATTTCCTGTTTGGAACTTAATTCCTGAGTTTTCTCCTACAACACACATTAATTCAGCACATACTGATCGAACATCTACTTCGTACCAAGGACTGTGCTAAGTCCAAGATCCATAATTCATAGTTTCTGCCTTCAAGGAACTGATGAGCTAGTAATTGCTAATAACAAGTACTACCATTTCTTAACCACTGGAATTCCAGAACTCTCACAGTCTAATTACCTTCTTCTGTTAAGTCAACAAATAGAGGCTTCCCTGCTGGCGCAGTGGTTAAGAATCCGCCTACCAATGCAGGGGACACAGGTTCGTGGCCTTGTCTGGGAGGATCCCACATGCTGCGGAGCAACTAAGCCCGCGCGCCACAACTAGTGAGCCCGCACGCCTAGAGCCCGTGCTCCGCAACAAGAGAAGCCACTGCAATGAGAAGCCTGCATACCACAATGAAGAGTAGCGCCCCTGCTCACCACAACTGGAGAAAAAAGCCCGCGCACAGCAACAGACCCAACACAGCCAAAAAAATTTTTTTAAATAAATAAAATTCAACAAAGATTTCGATCTCATGACAAAGTTACTCATAATCAAATGTGGCATTGTACTGCCATACACTACTTGTTTAACCAAGGACACAAATATGTGTGAGTGTTTAGGACATTGTGCCAAGTATAATGGAATGTCACTAATTTGGACTGATATAGCAAGGTCAAGTGCTTCCAGATATTTAAAAACGCATACTGTCTTATGATCGTCATACAGATAGGGTAGCTCAAGGGAGGTTAATAGGGGTTTAGCAGCTAAAGCTTTTAAAACATGTAAGAATGATTTTCAATCAACATGTTAATTATTGTATAAGAAATGACGTTCTAAAATGGCTTTAAAATCTTTTTCTTTGAATAAGAAAGATTCCACCTGTGTCTACACAATTAATTTTTGGCGTTCAAACCTTTATAAAAAGAAAAAAGGGCTAATCTGCATGCTACTTGTGGACAGAGAAAGTGTTGAAAGATCCTGAAATGGTTCCTGTGCTTAAAAGCATTTGTCAGTTATCATACTGCCTGAAATGCCAACAGTAAAGATGAATTTCTCATACATACCAGGATGGGTAAGATATAAGATATGACTACTCAGCAATAGAAAGGAACTCACCTAGCAACCTGGGTGGATCTCAAGAGCATTATGCTGACAGAAAAAAAGAAATCCCATAAGATCATATAATGTATGATTTTATATATATATATTCTCAAAACTATAGAGTTTCAGAACAGAATGGTGGGTTCTAGGCATAGGGAGAGGACAGACAGGAGGGGGTTGGATGTGCCTCTAAAAGGGTAGCATGAGAGAGAGCTTTGTGGTGATGGAAGCATTCTGTATCTTTATTTCAGTGGAAGGTACAAACATCGAAGTATTTCATAAAATAACATAGAACTCTACACCCTGTACCCATGATCAATTTCCTTGTTTTGATATTGTACTATGCTCACATAAGCTGTAACCACTGAGAGAACCTGAGTAAAGGATACACAGGACCTCTCTGTACTATCTTTGCAACTTCCTATGAATCTATAATTATTTCAAAATAAAAAGTTTTTTTTCTGTTTTCAAACAAAACTTAAAATGCTCTAAAAATGGTGGTGGTGATAGTAGAAATAGTAGCGGGGAAGAGTTGGTATAAAGGACTTACTCTGGGACAATATTGAGCTAAGTACTATATGTACAATACATGTTTTTTTTTTTTAATCTGCAAAGCAACCTTGTGACTGTAAATATTATTTGTTTGGTTTTATAATAACTTTCCCGAAAGAGCAGGAGCCCATCAACAAGAGCTACCATGGTAGGAGGAGCCCTGGGGAAACGGGACGTTCAGTGAATTAGACCAAAACCAGCAGGGCAGAGTATTAGAGACTTAGAAGGGACACATTATGTTGATGTTAGAACAGAAAACTCTTACTTCAGCATTTCTTGACAGTCTCCTTGTGAATATCATCCCAAATCAGAGAGGCTGATTTTGCATCAGCCATTCTGAAATGATGGACCTAGAAAGAAGAATATTTCCAGTATAGCCAGCTTTCTAGTTACCTACCCAGCAACCAGGAGAAGTTTGGGGTTTTAGTATCTGATACCAGCACTATCTCTTCAGTGGTGGAAATACTTGAATGAATATATGTACTCTGGGTTTATTTTTATGGAATGATGAGGTAATAAAGATAATAAATAAAAGTTAAAATAATATGAAATTCTGAACTTCTGAAAGAGCCATCCTTAATGGTCTCCATCAACTGGCAGTGTTCCCAGTGTTGTGTCTACAGACTATGATAGAACAGGCACACAGAATTATCCTTTCCCCTTCAATAATAGAGTAACACATCACACCCATCTATCTCCCAGATGGGACTGCCACTGCACATCCCATTAAGGAGTTATCATTCTTACTATCTCTCTTGAGAAATGATCCTAAGGCACAACTTCAGTTTTCAAGGGTTCTGTTGGCCACTTAAAATACCCTTGACATGTGACCAAGAACCATTTAATTAAGTAAAAACAAACAGTTGAGAATTGCATAGAAGACTTCTCTCAGCCAGATGATGCTTCTCCTAGGTAATGTAATGTTAATGAATTAAAGATCATTGATAAATAATAAAAAGTTGATTTCCCACAGGGAAGTGGTCCTGTAGTATGGATTATTCCAACACTGGGTGAGCAGTGCCCCCTAGTCGCCCATGTAAGAAATATTGTCCTTGAAGTGTATTAGATTTAGCAAAAGAGGATCTCCCAGGATTGGTGCTACTCTCAGGCTCAAGTGGGTAATTTGACAATTGGTTTTATCTTTTCTGAACTACTAGGAACCCACTGAAATCTCACCTTCAAAGTGCACTCACTTTTTCCAGTGCCACCAAAGGTTGGATTCTAACAGTGCCCTGTTGGGACCTTACCAATAACTTAAAACCTGATTCTCTGTGAATGTCAAATTAACAGGGTCCTTTTACTTTGCCTTCAAGCCTCTCCTCTCCTGATTACTAACTTTCCTGGTTAGTAATCAGAATAAATATAAGGTACAGACATGAAAGAGCGTCATCCCACAAGCTTTAGGGTATCTCAAGTGTGAAAGATGATCACAAAATGGCAGAGTATTAAGACATCCATTAATGGATCAAGTATTCAAAAACAGATGAAGGTCTAACAATTTTGCCCTAGGAAGCATTGCAGCTTATGGTGGCAACTGATAGATTTGCAGAGTTTGATAACACTAGAAATAAATTAAGCAAACGAAGTAGACAAAGAGAAAAGATTTAAATTTATAATTCCATTTTTATTAGTGAAAGACATTCAAAGGCAGTCTTTCTCGAGGATATCCAAAAGATAATATGCACATACATAGTACAGTACAAATTCTTTTGACATTGGAATGTGTGTTTTCTGCCTTCTGTGTGGCTGATATCGTGCTATTTCAAAGCGTAAATGCAATACATAGTTTTTTGACAAATACACCCATGTGTTGTGCATGGTTTGATTTATGTAACTCATTTAAATGCAACTGCAGAATTCCTGTTGAACAGATGAAAAATGTCTGCCTAAAGTGATAAAAATGTGTGTAGAAAGATATAGTTTTAAGAAGGGATTTTTATATGTTACAGATTTGTAACTATTTCACACAATACCCTTTTGTAAAATGTTCTAGAAACTTGATTTTTTTTTTTTTACATTAATGTGTCAGTTCAGGTGTTTCCATAAGATGGGAGTGAGTCTATTCTGCTACAAGAACCTTTCTGTGGGACTTCCCTGGCGGTCCAGTAGTTAAGACTCCGTGCTTCCACTGCAGGGGGCACAGATTCCATCCCTGGTCGGGGAACTAAGATCCCGCATGCCATGCGGTGAGGCCAAAAAGAAAAAAAACCAGTAACTTCTCTGTGTTGAAAATTAGCATGTGTGGGAGTGGCAAATGAGGTCAGTATAGCAGATGCTGGCTTTGTCCATGTATGTCACTAGTTCCAGCAACCGAGCACAAGGCCCACTAACTCAGGTCAACACAGCTAGCCAAGGCAGAAAGCACATTGACCGTGACTCCCATTCAGCCCACATTTTCCTCTTGACTGAGTTTGGTCACGTACTCTAACATAGCGATGTTCAGAGCGTGGTTCTCTTCTGCACTTTGTACTTGTTTTATACTTTACCAATCTCAACTCTTCTCTCTTCCAGCTTCCTTGTTTCATCAAGCTGTCTTCATTCACACACACACTAAAGTCCTGTATTTTTTGTAGTATTTATCTATTAGGAATTTAATCTGTCTTTTTAGTCATGCTAACATATTTACTAGAATGTTTATTGTTTTTGTTAGTATTCCTGTTACATAAATATCGAGTACGTCTGTCCTGACCTTATCTTTTTGAGAACCCTATAATTTTTATTATGTGATTTTGCAGATCATACAAGGAATGCATTTATCTAATTATAGCAAAAACATTTGTACTTGCACTCTACTTATTAATTTCATTTATCATTATGGAATTACTCTTTGAATTATAGATTCCCCTCATGAATCCAAGGAGCACAGATTGAAGTATCAATTGCCTGCTAGATTCATTTATTTACTTTAACCTTCACATAGTAAAACCAGCCCCATGTGTACATTGCATCACCCCATTAAAAAGTAACCTTTCCGGGCCTCCCTGGTGGCGCAAGTGGTTGAGAGTCCGCCTGCCGATGCAGGGGATACGGGTTCGTGCCCCGGTCTGGGAGGATCCCATATGCCGCGGAGCGGCTGGGCCCGTGAGCCATGGCCCGTGAGCCATGGCCGCTGAGCCTGCGCGTCCGGAGCCTGCGCGTCCGGAGCCTGCGCGTCCGGAGCCTGTGCTCCGCAACGGGGGAGGCCACAGCAGTGAGAGGCCCGCATACCGCAAAAAAAAAAAAAAGTAACCTTTCCATCTTTCTTTCTTTCTAGACACTGAAAGTATTTCCATGACAAAAGCACTTAATAAAGGTTTACCTTGCTTCTGCTGAAGCCTGCTTTTTTTTTAATCACCAGCTTACGGCTTGAGTACGTTTAAAACCCCCCGTCCTCCCCACCTACATAATACACACTCACTACCTGTCCTCTTTTAAGTAATTTGTGGTTAGCATTTAAATTTCACATTCAGCATGGTACGAAATCTTAAATTCCATCGGGTCAAATGGCAGTGAGTTAGGGATTTTAAATACGATAAAATTAAGATTCCAGGAGATGAATCTGTGCTCACAACATATCCTAAAACGTATTAATTCAATAAATGCAGAAGAAAATAGAGATTTTTCAGAAAGGCCCCTTCTATATTTCTGTAAGGACACAGATGTATATCTTTTGTTTTAGGAAAGAAAGAATTATTTAATATTATATCCCCATAACTACATATTTGATGTCAACATGAGTGAATTTTTAGAATACTGGAAGTGAGGATGGAGTAGAGTTTTGTAAGAGCAAGTCACAGTTTATCCAGCAAGAACCAAGCATTGCACTGGGCAGTAGTAGTGGAAAGCTGAACCAAGTCGTTGATTTTAAGGAGAAGCTTTACACATGGTGATGCTATAGACATTTCAGCACATCTTCTGATGGAGACATGCACAGAGTGCTGTGGAAAAGAGCAGAGGTGGTAACTATCAATGAAGGAAAGCTTTAGTCTACACAATCAGAAAAATACCTTATGGGTTTTTGTTTTGTCTCTCCCTTTTGCTTCCCTGAAATTTTTAAATTTATCTTCATTTGAACATGGAATCATTTTTTTTTTAAAGAATCACTCAATAAGGTGATAGAAGGTTCTGTATTTTGATCTTCATGTTGGAGTATACCAAATGCATCAAGCTGTATGCACTTGCTGCTGGTATATTTTACCATATACAAATTACAGCTCAACTTTTCATAATCTATCAAAACTTCCAGTGCTACTCCCTTTACTTCAGAAAAAAAAGTAGCATCCTCCCTTCGATGCCCAAGACAGCAATAAGTCCATTACAGAAAGAAAAAAGCTATAAAGAATGATCTAGTGGGTTTTTTCTTCCATAATAATTCATTGTTCTATTTTCTATATTCTCTTCCAGCTGTGGGCCCAGATTTTTCAAGAGCCCTCTTAAAAAGAGTAACTCTTGTCAAAGTGGGAGGTGAAGTTGTCATTGAGTGTAAGCCGAAAGCCTCTCCGAAACCTGCCTACACCTGGAAGAAAGGAAGAGACATATTAAGAGAAAATGAAAGGTATTATCTTGAAATATTTTTAATATTTGATTAACCTGCAATAATTTATAAGTCTGTTATTAATAGTCCTAGAGGGGAGAATTTAATCTCTGCTGTTCGTGAACTAACTGTTAATCAAAGAACTGAAGCTTTGGAAAAGGGTGGTAAATTAGTTGGTCTTTATAATCCTTCTTGATATTAAGATTCTAGAAAGCCCTTCCTGCACAGAGAGGTCACATGATCCCTCCTGAAGGCTGTTGGAGCTGCCCAAAGATGAGCAACTAGAAATAATCTTTCTTTATTTTAGCCTAAGATTTATTTTTGTAGGTTTGCCCACTTTTCTCCATCCTACTCCTTTTTGTATAAACAAGTAAATCCAGTTCTTCTTTGTGATGACAACCCCTCAGATATTTGGCAGTGGCTAGTATGTCTCTTATTAGTCTCTCCTTTTTTGGAGCTAAATGTCTCTAATTCCAAAACTCATTCTCAAATAGGATGGTTTTGATCATTTTAATCATGGCTTTGTGAAACAGAGTTCCAAAAAGAAACTTTTTTTGAAAAGTTTTTTTTTTCTTTCTGATATCTAAACTTGTCACCTGTGTTTTCTATTGTAAGGGAATTACGTTTAGAAGGCATGTTGTTTATACAGTGTAATTACAGGGGTTGTTGGGGTTTTAGGTCACATTGTGACAGATGGCAGGTATCTCTTAAGACCTTTTCTTGGCCGTCACCTCCATAAAATATATTCCCCACCCCTTTCCGTAATCTACTCAATCTGTTGGAAAGTGATAATTGCACATGAGTCCATGTCCCACATCAGATCACATTTACCAGCTCTATACATAACGATTTTCATGGATGCTAAAGGTCAAGTACTCAAAGATGCAATTGGGGAAGGCTGTAAAAATGTGTATGTATCAACTTTATACCTGTACACCTTTGGATTTGCATATGCAAAGTAGATCATTGCACTGATGATGTTGTCCTTATTAATGATTTTTGCAAACAAACCTGATATGGTTTATAGATGGTGTATTCACATATATTAAATTTGTAATATACATCTCTCTGATTTCTATCATATCAAGAAAGCAGTATAGTTTACAAATTATTGGCATGGCATTTAAATCTGGAGCCAAAGTTGGAACTTGAGAGCACAGTTTCTTATTTTATGTACCACATGTATTGCTTAGATTAAGGCTGCATTTTTAAAGTTTTAATATAACCATGATATAAAGAAAAAAAAATTTTTTTCATAATATGGATAAGAGACAGACATGTCAAAAACCGTGAATGGGGCTTCCCTTGTGGTGCAGTGGTTGAGAGTCCGCCTGCCGATGCAGGGGACACGGGTTCGTGCCCCGGTCCAGGAAGATCCCATATGCCGCAGAGCGGCTGGGCCAGTGAGCCACGGCTGCTGAGCCTGCGCGTCCGGAGCCTGTGCTCCACAACGGGAGAGGCCACAACAGTGAGAGGCCCACATTCTGGAAAAAAAAAAAAAAAAAAGTGAGTGAATTAAGCTCTAGCAACATGGTAGATCAAAATCCAGGAGAGGCAAATAAGCTTTGCCACTGTCACAAGCAGCCTGCAGTGTCTTAAAACAACAAAAGGAAATTTCTCATCCACACTGCACGCACACCAGGGGTCTGCTGGGGGCTTTGCTGCCCTCTAAAGTATAGGCTGGTAGAATAGCACTCTCTGGAACATTCGAATTGCAGAAGAAAGAGGGTGGCTAAACATGCATGGGCTCTTAAAGCTTCTGCCCAGAAGTGAAACACTTCTTTTTCACTCATGTTTCAGTGACCAAAACAAGTCGCATGGCTCTGCCCAAATTCAACCCAGCAGGGAAATCCAGTCTTACTATGTGCCTAGAAGAAAAGGGACAGCCTCACATTTTGAACAGTATTAATGATTGTTTACCACTGCTATAACTTAATCATTGCTATAAGTTGATTAAATTAACTTTGGGAAAATGATATATCACTATCAAGAATTATTTTTAATAAGTGAATTTAATTGACTGTTTCTACCATTTAGCTTACCACAAAGCTTATCTCTCTCCAATTTTTGTTTTTTTTTCTGACTTGATTAATGGGGTTCAAATATTGCTTCAACATTTATGTGGCACTAAAGGTATCTTTAAAGCGAGGGAACTCCCCATCATTGCTCAAGTCTTGGTATTTATCACCTCCACCTCCAGTGTCACCAGGCATGACCCAGACTATCAGTATTAGCACTTTTTCTCTCCATGGGTGCTGTGTTCTCACAGTTTTATTTCTCCCTGCTACCTCGCTCACAATGTTTAAACAGATAGGTTGATTTCCCTAATGTAAATGAATCCAAAAGCTGGCCAGGTGTAATTGAAAGGGGAATGGTGGGGACTTCAGTATGTGCCCCATCCAAGGGAGACACCTGCCACTCAATTCTAGCATATTTTTGCCACCAAATGGAGATGCAGGTCCGTTGCCTCCCCACCATTTCATTTTTCAAGGGAAACTAGAAATAAGGAATTTAATTTGAACTATCTTAATTTTTAATCATCAGCACCTTTTTAAAATTTTAATGTTAGTACAATATGGTCCACACATCCATGGACCAACTTTACTCCATGGGCTGCTGGTTTTTAAGTTACGAGAAAGACATAATCTCAGCTGAACATCCTGTAATTTCTGAGAAGTGTGAAAAATAAGAAAGATATTACCATTATTTTCTCATTGGCCGAGAAGAAATTCCACCATTTTCCTCTTTTTTTGTGATAAAGGAGAAGCATAATTAAGTGGATAAGTGAACAAAAGCAATCATATGTAGAATTCAGAAATGAAAAATTTTAGAGTTCCTATTTTAGGAAAGGATTGACATTGTTAGAACAACACAAAAGGAAAAATTCTTTGACTGTGTCCAGTGTTGAGTAATACTTTCTAATATACTGACTTGTTAGCCCTAATTCTTTTTTGAGATGTGGGATCCTAAGAATCAAAAGGCAGTAACATTTGAATAAAAGATGTTTTAAAATTTTATTGAAGTATTGTTGATTACAATGTTGTGTTAATTTCTGCTGTACAGCAGAGCGACTCAGTTATACGTATATATATTCTTTTTCATATTGTTTTCCATTATGGTTTATCACAGGATATTGAATATAGTTCCCTGTGCTGTACAGTAGGACCTTGTTGTTTATCTATCCTGTATATAATAGATTGCATCTGCTAATCCCAAACTCCCAATCCATCCTTCCCCCACTCTCCCCTCCCCCTTGGCAACCACAAGTCTGTTCTCTATGTCTGTGAGTCTGTTTTTGTTTCATAGATATGTTGATTTGTATCGTATTTTTAGATTTCACATATAAGTGATATCATATGGTATTTGTCTTTCTCTTTCTGACTTACTTCACTTAGTATAATAATCTCTAGGTCCATCCTTGTTGCTGCAAATGGCATTATTTCATTCTTTTTTTATGGCTGATTAGTATTCCATTGTATATATGTACCACGTCTTCTTTATCCGTTCATCTGTCAATGGACATTTAGGTTGTTTCCATGTCTTGGCTATTTATTGTGAATAGTGCTGCTATGAACATAGGGGGTTCATGTATCTTTTCAAATTATAGTTTTGTCTGGGTATATGCCCAGGAGTGGGGTTGCTGGATCATATGGCAACTCTATTTTTGGTTTTTTGAGGAACTTCCATAATGTTTTTCATAGTGGCTGCACCAATTTACATTCCCAACAATGCAAGAGGGTTCCCTTTTCTCCACACTCTCTCCAACATTTGTTACTTGTAGACTTCTTAATGATGGCCTTTAACATTTGAATAAAAGATTATTCATCTCAATTACAAAATATCGATATAAACCAAGTTTCAGTGGAGCAAAATTTGTGATCAAGCACCACTTTTTATTAATGTTCTCCCTAGAGCTTATGTTTTGACTTTGCCAAATGCTACTTAAGTGATTTTTAATTTCAAATTTAACTAATCAACTGCCTACAAATGAGTTTACAATAAAAGTATAAGAAGCAACATTTTTAAATGTTTACATTTTGATCTTATATGGTGGTATTATAATTATCTCAGTGGGTATGGATTCAAAAATACTGATTTAATGTTAACATGTGAGCAATTTTAAAAATATGTTTGTATATCCTTACTTTGGTTTTTCAAGGCTTTAGAAATTTAAATCATATTTACACTGGCCTTATCTATATTAAACCAATCATCTAAATGAAAGATTGAATCTTCAATTTTTATAGCTTTGCTATTGTGTAGGCAGAATAGCCATAAACATAAATCATTTCTTGTTTTCTTGTATATTTATCCAGCAATCGGAGTGTAGGCAATAGCAGACATTTAAAACAGGGATGACTTGTCACAAAGGTGCAAGTACTTTACTTCTCAGGAGAGGCCTCTAGTTGCCACCAAAGCAGTGGCATCATTTGGATTAATTGAACAATTAAGCCAACTAACTGAATAAAGTTGATAATTTTGTTTACTTTCAGTTTCTAGACAGAAGGCATTTGAGACAGATGAGGTTGAAGTTGATCTATTACAAACAGAAACATCAAAATATAGAAATAACAGAATCATTAATAAAAACCTAGGCTCCTAGAATTATAGAGAACCATTAAACCAACCTGGATGGACTCTTTTTTTTTTTTTTTTTTTTTTTTGCGGTACGAGGGCCTCTCACTGCTGTGGCCTCTCCCGTTGCGGAGCACAGGCTCCGGACGCGCAGGCTCAGCGGCCATGGCTCACGGGCCCAGCCGCTCCGCGGCATGTGGGATCCTCCCGGACCGGGGCACGAACCCGCGTCCCCTGCACCGGCAGGCGGACTCCCAACCACTGCGCCACCAGGGAAGCCCCTGGATGGACTCTTGATTGCAAGTGACAGAAACCCAACTCAGAGCTGGCTTCAGTACAAAAGGGAATTCATTGGCTCCACATTTAAGAAGACCAGGGATGGGCTGTGACTTGAGGTGTGACCAGGTTCAGGTGCTTACACGTTGACATCAGGACTTGATGGCTCTCTTCGTCTCTCACCAGTGCCTTCCTCTTTGTTGGCTCCATTTTCTGATGGGTTGTCCTCTCCTGGTGGTAGGATGGCTGCCAGCAGCACCATGCTTGCCCTCTCTTCTAACAGTTCCAGAATAGGTGTTCATGAAATTGAATAAACCTGCCTTGGTCAGTGATCTTCCCTGAACCAGTAACATTCAAGGGGGTATGATGCACTGATTAGAAGCACATGATCGTGTGCTTATCCTACGAGGCCCTTGGAGAAGCGCCACCTCAGACCTCATGGACCGAGAATGGGACAGGGGTTTCTCCAAAGAAATGTAGGGTCCTACAACCAGAAAAAGAATAAATGGATGCTAGGCAGGCAGTAATGTCAAATTCCTACTCTAGTCATGGAGCCTAGCCTCCATTCCAGGACAGGGATCCCCACAATGGCTGGACCCTCACCTTCCCTGGCTACGTCTAAGATGGAGACCTAACTAATTGTTAGATTATTTCTTTATAACCAATATCCTTGTAATTTCCACTCTAAAGTTATACTAAACAATCTAATTCTTTTCCACCACCCCTCTTCCCCTTATATTCTAACAAGCTATTCTCAAGTCCTCTTTCAATTCTTTTCCAAGCCCAAATGTCCCTGATCATCTTCATATGACATTATTTGGCATCCTCTCACTGTCTTAAGCATTTCTTTCAATGTCTTTCTGAAAGCCAGAATTAAATCTGCTATTTGGAATTAAAGCAGTATTAATAAGGGAATAAATATCTTTCTTTATCTCTGTAGCAAACAATGACAATTATTGTTTTATTATGTCCCTAAAGAGGAAAAATTATCTTCAGTGAGCTTAGATTAGTAAGGCAGGTGAGTGTACATCATAGAAAGACCACTCCCTCCCAGTGATTATTTTTAAAAATTAACTTAGTGCTTAACGGGGTAAATCTAGTTGTCCGGAAAATTCACTTAGAGAAAATATTTTGCTTCTCACTGAAGCTGAAGAAATGAGTGAAATGTTATTCTAGTTAACAATGTGTGAATAATGATTTCTTATTCTTACTCATCCTTGAGAATTTCTCTGCTTCCTTTTAGACATTAGGCTAATACATTATATCAAGCTAATGGATAATAACTAAGTAGAGATATGCTGCTGAATGTTTCCAAAAAGAATCTGAAACTTACAGCCTGCATGTCACAGGCATGGTTTCAGAACAGCAGCAGGACTATTTTGTCAAACTAGCCAACACAAATTTTGATCAATGAACGAAACATTCATTGGATGCTTGCCACATGCTAAGCCCTTTGCTTGGCACTGAGGACAGAGAGAAAGCGGAGACATAAACCCAGCCCTCAAGATGCTCTTAGAGGACTTCCCTGCTGGCGCAGTGGTTAAGAATCAACCTGGCAATGCAGGGGACACAGGTTCGAGCCCTAGTCTGGGAAGATCCTACATGCCACGGAGCAACTAAGCCCGTGTGCCACAACTACTGAGCCTGCACTCTAGAGCCCCCAAGCCACAACTACTGAGCCCGCGTGCCACAACTACTGAAGCCTGCGTGCCTAGAGCCCATGCTCTGCAACAAGAGAAACCACCGCAATGAGAAGCCTGTGCACCGCAACAAAGAATAGCCCCACTCGCCACAACTAGAGAAAGCCCAAGTGCAGCAACAGAGACCCAACACAACCAAAAATAAATAAATAAATTTATTTTTTAAAAAGATGCTCTTAGAACAGTGCAGGGGGCTCAGTAGCAAAATAGCAATATGTTTTTCAATAATCCTAGGGTGTATGTTATAAAGGTGATATATTAAGATGGAACATTGGAAAAGGTAGGCCAACAATAGATTGTGGAAGCCTTGTATTTTATGTCTGTAGAGTTTAGACTTGAATTCTGGGAGAGAATTGAAGGATTTTATGCAAGGGAGTGCACAGTCATACAAGTGCTTCAGAAAGGTTGCTCTGCCCATGACATGGAGAAAGAATCAGAGTAGAACAAGATTTGGCAGGTACAGAGACCAGTTGCAGGCAGTAGGCTGGGACAGAAATCAAAAGGACTTCAATGATGTCAGTCTTCTGAGAGTATAGGAGAGAAGACAGATAGATGAGCTATTAAAGAGTAGAATTTAAATTTAAGTAGAAAGATTTTTGAAAGAAGGAAGCAAAAAAGAAAATGACTCCTAGGATTCTAACTTGAGCAGCTGGTAGATGGCAGTGCCATTTACCACAATACTGAGTAGAGAAAAAACAAGTGTGAGAGGGGAAAATAAAGACATTAGTATTAACACGTTAAATCTGAGGTGCCTGTAAGTGGCGATGTCACATTCAGATTGGAATTCCCATTCAGTGCCACCTTCTCAGCAAAGCCTTTTCCCAACTAACCTATTTCAAATTGTAAACACCGCCCCCATCCTCTTTCCATGCTTTATATTTTCCATAGTTCTTATCACCATATAACATGCTGCATATTTGCTTTTTTGTTTTATTATCTGTTTTCTCCATCCTCCATTTAATCATAATGTAAATTCCATGAAAACAGAGACGTGTGGGGGGGGGTGTGTGTGTGTGGCTTAAACAATACAAATTTAATATCATACAGCCCTGGAGGTCATAAGTCTGAAATGGTTCCTCTTGAGCTAAAGTCACGTGTTCCTCCTGGAGGTTCTAGGGGAGACGCGGTGTCTGGCTTTCTAGAGGTCACCTGCATTCCTTGGCACGTGGTGTAGAGCTAACAAAGTCAAGTGCAGTCCAGTTGAGTTCTCACAACACAGCACTTCAACCTCCTCTTCTGCTTCTCTCTTCTACTTTGAAGGACCATCACGGTTACATGGAGCCCTTTGTGTTTTGTCCAATTCTGTAACACTAGCATCTAGGACAATGCCTGGTATAGAGTAAGTTTTCAGTGAATGAATGTCTAACAGGAACTATGGGTCTGAGTTGAGGAGAGTAAAGACAGAGACCTAGATGTCACCAGTAGATAAGAAGCCATGGAGTGGAGAAGTGAATCCAGAGAGAGTTTTGTAGAATGAGAACACCTGTGAATCAAAGGAAGGAACCTTGAGGAACGGCCACATGCAAAGAATGGGTGGAAGCAGAGGCCACTGGGAGGACTGGAGTGGGAATTCAGAGACGTGGGGGAACAACCAGGAGAACGTAGTAAACAGAAACCAAGGGAGCAGAAAGTTTCAAGAAGGAGCCAGCGCTTGGTGCTTCCAAGCGGTCCGACAAAATAATGGCTCAAAAATGAGTGCTGGACCTAGGAACCTTAACATCACCTTGGGCGAGCACGCTGAGGCCACAGTGGACACATTCTGAAGACAATAAAATGGTATAATTATCCATATTCTTAGGCATTCCTTCCCAGACTGAAATATATGTTTATGTTAGCCTGACCCCACGGTATAATCAGAGCAAGTCTAACATCCTATGAGACTGTTCAACCCAAATAGGAATAAAATGCATATGTCTTGTCTAGAGACATTGAAGTCTTCATCCAAGGTGAAATTAGATCATGGCTCTAATTTGCCTCTCTTCCCAAAGGCCTTTGGGAGAGTTGAAATGAATGTAAAACGCGGAGGAAAATCCCAGCACAGGGCAGCAAAACTCCATGTTGTCTATAAGGTATGAAACTCTGGTCTGAAGACACTGGCAGTCTGGGAGGCAGAGCAAATGTGATGGCAGGTATTTGCCCAGAAGGCTGGTGCAGTCCTTGCGTGGAAAGGAAAGTTTATTGCTTCAGGCATTCTGTTTCCCTTCTGGAGGCAGCCTGTCTATATATGTGCTCCTAATGAGAAACCTGCCCTCAGGATATCTCTTACAGGGGCTGCAGAGGCATACAACTCTGTTATTAGGAATTCTGCCCTGGGGAACAATTATGTTATTGCAATAATTAGAGGCACTTCATCTCCATAATAATGGAAATCCTGTCTTGGAGGCAAAACAACATCAAAGCAACTTGAGCATCATTGCTCTAGATAGAATCTGTTGCCCTGCTTATTGGCAGTACTATATCATTTAAATTTTGCATGTGCAGTCATGGAAATAGGCAGAGCTTATCCTGCTCTCCAGTTCAGACCTGGAACTTTCCCCCATTCCTTCCGTCTGTTTCTCCTAGAGCCATGCATAAAATAGTTACGGCTTTGAGTTCCCCTGAAGAGCAGTTGCAGAAGAGTTTAGAGACATTTGTTTTTAAATGGCTGTAATGGTACACAGACCCTGTCCTGTGGAGACTCCATGAATTTAACCCTCAGCCACCAACCTTTCCTACCTCAGTATAGTTATGTCATATTGTTTTATGGTCAGAGTTTAAAGTGATATCCAAATTCAGGCAGGGACTACCTGCCACCTGTTCTATTCATATGCTCACAGTATTGGTTATGCCTCAGGATATGCTGGCAAGAGAACTGAATTTTTATGTGGAAGTATTTAAAATAAGGTCCCCAGTCTAAAGGCAACACCTGGTAAAATCCTTCTAGCTGTTTCCCACGTTCATTGTTTCTTTGTCGGTCAGTCCTCTGCCCCTGTCCTAGTTTCTACCCTTATTATCTCTTGTATAGACTTTGCAACTGTTAAACTAACCTCTTAACTGGTTTATTTGCAACCAGCCCTCACTCAGATCTTCCACGAGATCAAACTTCACACATCACATCCCTGATATATTCAATTCAGTAGACATCTGTCACACCCTTCCTCCGTATAAGACACATTTGAGATTATGAACATAATTTAAAACAGGGTTCTACAGGTGTCATTTTTTTTAATTGGAGTATATTTGCTTTACAAGGTTGTGTTAGTTTCTGCTGTACAACAGAGTGAATCAGCTATATGTGTACCTGTATCCCCTCCCTCATGAGCTTCCCTTCCACCCTCCCCATCCCACCCCTCTAGGTCGTCACAGAGCACTGAGCTCTGTGCTATACAGCAGTTTCCTACTAGCTATCTATTTTACACATGGTAGTGTATATAAGTCAGTGCTATTCTCTCAAATCGTCCCACCCTCCCCTTCCCCCACTGTGTCCACAAGTTCATTCTCTACGTCTGCATCTCTTTTCCTGCCCTACAAATAGGTTCATCAGTATCACTTTTCTAGATTCCATATATATGCACTAATATATGATATTTGTTTTTCTCTTTTTGACTTCACTCTGTATGACAGACTCTAGGTTCATCCACTTCACTACAAATGACTCAGTTTTGTTCCTTTTTATGGCTGAGTAATATTCCATTGTATATATGTGCCACATCTTCTTTATCCATTCATCTGTCAATGAACGTTTAGGCTGCTTCCATGTCCTGGCTATTGTAAATAGTGCTGCAGTGAACATTGGGGTACATGACTCTTTTTGAATTACGGTTTTCTCAGGGGATATGCCCCATAGTGGGATTGCTGGGTCATATGGTAGTTCTATTTTTAGTTTTTAAGGAACCTACATACTGTTCTCCATAGTGGCTGTATCAATTTACATTCCCACCAGCAGTGCAAGAGGATTCCCTTTTCTTCACACCCTCTCCAGCATTTATTGTTTGTAGATTTTTTGATGATGGCCATTCTGACCAGTGTAAGGTGATACCTCATTGTGGTTTTGATTTGCATTTCTCTAATGATTAGTGATGTTGAGCATCTTTTCATGTGTTTGTTGGTCATCTGTATGTCTTTTTTGGAGAAATGTCTATTTAGGTCTTCCACACATTTTTTGATTGGGTTTTTTGTTTTTTTGATATTGAGCTGCTTGTATATTTTGGAGATCAATCCTTTGTCAGTTGCTTCATTTGCAAATGTTTCCTCCCATTCTGAGGGTTGTCTTTTCGTCTTGTTTATGGTTTCCTTTGCTGTGCAAAAGCTTTTACGTTTAATTAGGTCCCATTTATTTATTTTTGTTTTTATTTTCATTACTCTAGGAGGTGGGTCAAAAAAGATCTTGCTGTGGTTTCTGTCAAAGAGTGTTCTGCCTATGTTTTCTTCTAAGAGTTTGATAGTGTCTGGCCTTACATTTGGGTCTTTAATCCATTTTGAGTTTACACACAGAAATCTCTTGCATCCCTATACACTAACAACGAAAAATCAGAAAGAGAAATTAAGGAAACACTCCCATTTACCACTGCAACAAAAAGAATAAAATACCTAGGAATAAACCTACCTAAGGAAGCAAAAGACCTGTATGCAGAAAACTATAAGAGACTGATGAAAGAATCAAAGACGACACAAACAGATGGAGAGATTTACCATGTTCTTGGATTGGAAGAATCCACATTGTGAAAATGACTATACTACCCAAAGCAATCTATAGCTTCAGTGCAATCCCTATCAAATTACCAGTGGGATTTTTCAAAGATCTAGAACAAAAAATATTACAATTTGTATGGAGACTCAAAAGACCCTGAATAGCCAAAGCCATCTTGAGAAAGAAAAACAGAGCTGGAAGAATCAGGCTCCCTGTCTCCAGACTATACTACAAAGCTACAATAATCAAGACAGTATGATGCTGGCACAAAAACAGAAATATAGATCAATAGGAACAGGATAGAAAGCCCAGAGATAAACCCACGCACCTATGGTCACCTTATGTTTGACAAAGGAGGCAAGAATATACAACGGAGAAAAGACAGCCTCTTCAGTAAGTGGTGCTGGGAAAACTGGACAGCTACATGTAAAAGAATGAAATTAGAACACTACCTAACACCATACAGGTGTCATTTTGAAAGGGAAAAAATTTCTACAGTGGTTTAAAGGAAAGAGACTTTTCATCTTTTACAGGTATAAATTTTATTTTTTAACAGTATATAAAATATCATTCTAGGGCCTCCCTGGTGGCGCAGTGGTTGAGAGTCCGCCTGCCGATGCAGGGGATACGGGTTCGTGCCCCGGTCTGGGAGGATCCCATATGCCGCGGAGCGGCTGGGCCCGTGAGCCATGGCCGCTGGGCCTGCGCATCCGGAGCCTGTGCTCCGCAACGGGAGAGGCCACAACAGTGAGAGGCCCACATACCGCAAAAAGAAAAAAAAAAAAAAAATATATATATATCATTCTATAGTCTCAACACGCATGTACATATTCATATTTTGATATACATGCAGAGAAAAAGCCTGGAAGGAAGTCCACCAAAATAGTGGTTTGCCTGGGAGTTGGGGGTATGGATTTCTTTCTTTCTCCTTTCTTCCTTCTTTCTATCCTTTCCTCTCTCCTTCCTTCCTTCCTTCCTTCTCTACAGTTATAAATTTTGTGTTTATGGGTATGATTTTATTAATGTTTATTTCCCATAACAGGCTAGAATGACCATGAGCAAAGATGCCATGTGTGTTTGAGCATACGAGTGCCCCCACTCCTGGTACTATGCCTAGAATACTGTAGATAGTTAGGATTTTTGTACGAAATGAATGAACCAACCATCCTGCATCATCTGATTCTTAGAGGAGATCAGTGGAGAAGATGGTGATGGGATATTTAAGTGAAAGGAGCAGCAGGAATAAAACATATTCAAAAGGAAAGTACAGAGGAATTTTTGAACAGGGGGAGATCAGGCTGGAAAATTTCTCAAAAGCAGGCTGAGGAACTGGTACTTCACTGGGGAACAGACAGAGTTAGGAAGTGATTTGGGCACAGCTCTCTGCACTCTTTTTAAATTGTTTCTCATCCTTGATCAGTTGTGTTCGATGTGTGTATTCAGAAAGCATCTGCTGGGCCTTCTTGTGCACCCATCTGGGAGCTCACTTGACCTTCCTAGGGTCTCTCCATCCCTCAAGCAGAGATCCACAGGTAGTTCCCAAATTCAGGTCTGCAGGCTGGTGCTGATCTAACTGCATTGGGACCAACAGAGGTACATTTAAAAATACAGAATCCCATCTCTGTCCCCAAAGATTCTTTCTAAGGAAGTCTGAGATGAGACCAGGAGTCTGAATATGTTTTTAAGTTTCCCAGGTGATTCTAATGCACAGCCAGGTGGGGCACTATATTAATAGCTTCCCGTTAACCTCAGGACAGACAGCCCATCACATGACCAACAAAACCCTAAACTGGTCACGCTCCAGCCACACTGTCGTAACTGCTCTCTCTTACTCTCCCTGAATCTTACTTCTTGAGCCACGTGGACCTCCTGTCATTTCTTCAAATGGCCTTATTCTTCCTACCACAATGCTTTTCAACAAGCTGTTCTTTTTGCCCAAAACTCTCTTATCCAGTGCTTGACAAACTACAGCCCCACAGCCAAATCCAGCCCTCCACCTGTGTTTGCACAGCCCGCATGCTTGAGAATGGCTTTACATTTTCAAAAGATAGGAAAAAAATAAAAAGGAAAATAGCATTTTGTGACACATGAAAATTAGATGAATTCGAATTTCAGCATCCACAAATAAAGTTTTATTGGACCCGGCTCCATACTCATTCATTAACAAATTGTCTAGGCTGCTTTTGTGCTACATGGGCGGCAGAGTTGAGTAGTTGCAACAGAAACCACCTAGCTTGCAAAGCCTCAAATATTTACTATTTGGCCCTTTACAGAAAAAGTTTGTGTCCCTCGATCCAACTCATGGCATGTTTCTAGAAATGAGGGGTATTAAAACATCTTCCAGTAACACAACTCTCCCTTTGCCTGGCTTTTTTATTTTGGTTTTATTTTGGTTTGCTGTCTTTTACCTGTTCTTTGTGACTTACGTTTTGATTAAATTGTCACTTTTACTGGGTCCATCAAATGCAAAGTGAAGAGGAAGTAAATTTGGCTGGAGACCTAAATGCTGTCCCTTCTGTCTCTAGAGCAGTGGCTCCCACATTTTGCTAGAGGGAACTTCTTTTAATGCCCCCAAAGCCTTGAACTCCCTGGAGAAATCAGCAGAGGGGAACTTGCAAAGTGAAGACCCAAAAGGTGAGAGATGTTGGTGATGGAGAGGGAAGTGTATTTCTGGATCCTCTTCCCTAAATTTCTAGAAAACCAGTAAAAGAATGAAGCGATGGGAACTCTTCATCCCAGGTTAAGCATCTGTGGTTTACACTGACTGTTTTGCAGAGGGGTTTCCATTTTCACTTTATGATTATAAAAATTATTTTTTAAATGATAAATGGCCTGTTTCAGTTGAAGGAGGAGAGAGGAGATAGAAACCCCAAGACTCGCTTCCTAGGGTTTTATAAAATTCAGCTATTATGACAATATATACACACATGAAACAATTTGGAAACCACCAGTGAAGTACAAATTAACATAATATCTTCCAAACAGAAATAGGCGGCAGTGCTTAGGGAACACACAGAGAAGAAACTCTCCGAGTTAGGCAGGGTCTGCCAGAACTGGCTTCCAACTGGAGTTTAAGCAGTTGTAAAAGAAGTGGTTTACATAGGCAGAGGGGGAAGCGGGAGGTCTCCGTGTGGGAGCTCGAGTATGTGCAAGATGAAGGGACAGATGTGAGCAAGTCAGGAGGGATCCAGCCAAGTGGGAGACTGGGTGTCGGTCGAGTTTAGATGGAAGAAATGGAAGAATAATCAGTAGGGAGATGCTTCAGATTTCTTAACAAGAGATGATTAACGTTTTGAAATAATGTTGACAGATATAAAATAATAGTGACAGAAACACTGTGAGTTGTCTTGGCTCTGAAACAGCTCAGAAATCTCTAGTTATTAAGTTGAAATGAGACTTTGATCTCCCTTTATGTCACTAGTACATTCACGAATAAACCTTGTGCCTTGGGAATCCTTGGGGATTCAGGATACTGATTACTTTGGCTCTTTTCCTGTATTTCCTAGTTATCTTGTGGCCATCGCTTTTCTCCCATTTGTGAGTAATATTACCTAGCTTTTTTCAGTCTTTACTATGCCCTCTGCTAAACACTTTAAATGTGTTTTCTTTTAGTCCTCAGAAAAACTTAATGAGATCAGTCCTATTATTAATCCCATCTTTTAGATAAGGAAATCTAGGCCCAGAGAGGGTTTTCACCCTATCTAAGGTTGCAAAGCTTGGTAGTGTTAGAGCTGGGATTCAAATCCAGGTCTCACTTATTCCAGAAGCCATGTCTCTACCAGCTTTGCTTGAAGAAGGAACCAGCATTAGATGCTTCTCTCTACTTAAAGAGAGCATGGAATCTGGTGGTCAGCCAATAAATTATTAGTAAAAATAAAGCTCTGCTTGCATTACCTCCCTGTTGAAACTGGAATATTGCTGATGCCTTTAATATAGATAAATTGGCCAGAAGCAGCTTTTACTGTTACTCATTTCGTATTTTCAATAATAAATTGGCAGGCTTCAGATCCATGGCTTTCTAGTTTCCTGGGGAAAGAGGCATAATGGTCTGTTTTCAGGGCTTGGGTTAGAACCATGTAAGCCCCTTGGAGAAGAGGTAAATTAAATCCTCGAACTACCTCAGCAGTGCCTTTGCTCAGAGAAAATAGCTCTGTATCGTCAAATGGATTTACATGATCATGAAAATATTCCAACCAAAGTGGCATGTAATTGAGAGCAATTAGAACTGAAGTGATGTGACTGGATATTAAAACCAGAAAGACAATATTTGTGCCTCCTCAGTAGAGACAAGGCAGGTAATTTGGGTTCCTCCTAACTTGGTCATCTCTAGAAATAGTATCTGCTAGACCGTGTAGATGCTGTAGAAATATTGAAGGTCTAGTGTCATGCACTATGTTTGACCCTATATTTCTATAGTGCAGTTTTATCCTCATATTTCAGTCACAGACATGCCAGAGTTAATTAGATCTCTACTAGTAAATATCCATCATGGTGTTTCTAAATCCCTTTTGCCAAATGATCTAATTAGAGGTACATTTGGCTCTCTATATAATTACAACATATGGCACCTAGAGGGTACCTATAGTGGAATTATAGGTTGCCTGATGAGAAACCCAGGTAGTGGATAAAAGACTCTATTAAACAAAGTTGCTCTGTGTGCGTGTGTGTGTGTGTGTTTTAATGCATACAATTCCTCCTCCTCTCCCCAGAATAAGAAATGGGTTGTAATTCAACTGTCCTTCCCACATGAAACATAATTATGTCATAAGAGTTTTACATTTTTAAATAAAACAAATCATTGATACTATTAGCATAAATTATTTAACCCTCCATACCTCTAAAAGTTATCATGTGAAGTAAGTCAGCAATGCTGGAAGCGGCTCTGTATAAGATAAGTTACTTGATGGATGTATTCCTCCCTCCAAGCAAAATAACCTACCTAAATGGCTGCAAAATATATAGCAAAAATAGGCCTGAATCCTTTGACCAATAATAAAAAAGGGGTTTTTAATGCCTACTTATCATCTCTGGAAGTAGACTAACCAGTTTGGTACATGATGAGTTCAGCGTCAGTGTGTTGAATTTGAAAGGCTTATCATAAGAAAGTATCCTGGACTCCACTTGGACGGGCTCGTAAGAGCCAAACGTGCACAACTCTCCTCAGGACCATGTTCAGTGATGTCACCTTGGTAGCTTGACACTGACCATAGCGGGAGTATTTACACCATGGAAATTAGCACACATCAGGACATTCTTTTCCATAGAGGGCCAGTTGTTAAACATTTACCAGCACATCATTATTTGCGGGACATAACACAGCTCAGAGTTGGCAGTGCCAGTTTGGAGTTCATGGGAGAGATGAAGACTAGAAACACAGCTTTCTAGCTCATCTTCTTTGAAGTGATGATGGTAAATAAGTTTAATTGAGAAAAAATGGGAAAACAAAAGAGTTCTGGATAGATTCTTCAAAACTGTCAAGTGCATGAAAGAGAAAAAGAAATCCCAAAACGTTCATCAGAAGACTAAGAGGAGAAACAGGAAATCGGGGTGTTGTAAATCCCAGGTAAGAAAGTATCATAAATGGCAGTCTTTGACACTGTCGGGTATCACTGAGAGGTCATAAAGAATCAGGACCTCAAACTATATTTGGAGTGGTATTAATGAAGTGAAAAGTAACTTTGAAATAAACACTTTCAATAAGAGCAAAAGTTTTTCTGGCCGGATCAGCGACTGGATGCAGTAACTGATTTTTGCTGGTGTCAAGTAATGGAAAGAGGAAGATCAGATACACTGGAGGGAAGTGACATGTTTGTGGCAAGGATGTTATTAGGATGGAGGACATTAGAGCATATTTATAGCTGAGGGGAATCACACCAAGGTAAAGAAGGAGTTAACAATGTAAGAGAGGGGAGGTATTCTCAAGGAGGGTGTCGGACCTGAAATCAATTATTGTGGGAAAGAAGGATGAACCTGTCTCCTCTGACTGTGGGGAGGAAGGGAGGGTAGGTGAGGGCACAGAGAAATGTGTGAAAGAGGGAGTTGAGGAATTTCATGGAATATGGCCTTGACCATGATCTCAATAAAATGAGAGTCAAGGTCATCTTATGAAAGCGTGGCCATGGGAGGTGCTGGTGTGCTTCAGAGAGAAAGATGCCTAGACTGTCATCTATGACATCTATGTGTCAATGTGATAGAAATTAGATAAGATTTGGATTGTGCTTTTTATGTTTTCTGTTGCTTCCACACACATTGACTTTCCCATATATTGATTTGCTCGAAAGGGTTTTATTCCAAAAGAGGTGGTTTGTTCCAAAGGATGCATAAAATTGTTACAGAAAAAATGAAACTGCCTGCTCTTAACACCAAGAAAAATGTTTTTCAGCTGAATTCAATATGTTCTGACTCAGAACAAACAATGCACTTTAAAATTCTTCTTCCCCTTTCTCATTTACTCAAGGACTCTCACACCTTCAGTCACCCCTGTTCTTTCCTTCCTCATCAAACTTTCCCTCCGCTTTCACTTTCTGTTTGATCTTTCTGGTCAGCGTGTCTTCATCTTCCTCATCTACCTCCTCCCATGGCTTTAAACTCCATCTGTACTAACAACTCCCGAATGTACATCTTCAGTCTAGGCTTGAGCAATTTGGGCTTGACATGCCCCAAAGAGAACTCATTCCAGCCTCCAGCCTCCACCCTAAAGCCCATTCTTCTCCTGCTTACCCCATCTCCCTCTGGTTGTTCCAGCCAGAAACCTAGAAATCATCTTTGATTTTCCTCTTCCAACGTCCCACATATCCAATGCATTAGTAAATTTTGGTAATTCTCCTTCCAGAGAATATATAGAATCTGTCTCCTTTCCATCTGCTTTGTCTGTGCCCTCATCCAACCACCATCATCTCTTGTTGGATTATTCCAGTAGCCTCTGTCTTAGTCCATTCGAGCTACTATAACAAAAACACCATAGACTGGGTGGCTTAAACAACAAACACTTATTTCTTACAGTTCTGGAGGCTCTGGGAAGTCCAAGATCAATGTGTCTGCAGATTCAGTGTCTGGTGAGGGCCTGCTTCCTGGTTCATAGACAACGGTCTTCTCTAAACTCACGTGGCAGAAAGACGGAGGGAGCTCTCTGGGGTCTCTTAATAGGGTGTTAGTCCCATTCATGAGGGCTTCGCCTCATGACCTAATCATCTTCCAAAGCCCCACCTGCTAATGCCATCACACTGGGGGTTAGGATTACAACATATGAATTTCAAGGGGACACAAACAGTCAGTCCATGACATCTCCTAACCAGTTGCCCTGTACCATACTCACCCCCTTCCAGCCTGCTCCCTGTACCATGGCCACAATGGTCTTTTTGAAACATAATTCAGATCTTATCACTAACCCTTAAGACGGAAGCTGCTGACCAGGACCTTAAAGGCATTGCATGATCTGGTTCCTTATTGTATTATTTTTGTTTTTTGTTTCAATATCCTCCCCTTCACTAATCAAAGTGACAAAATATCTAAGACCATGTGTATCTTGTTTTTCCTTAGATCTCCAGTGCCTGCTTTCCTCTTCAATTCCTCCTTGCATTTTTCTGAATTTGAGGTTACATATTTATGTCTGTTTTACCTATTATCTATCTTCCCAGACTGGTGTGTAAGCTAGGTAGGACCGGACCTGGTTTCATTCATCACTGTTTATCCAGCACTAGTACAGGAATAGTGCTGAGGAGTTGAATCAGTAATTGTTGAATAAATGGAGAAAAGAATCAGTAAACTTACAGTGTACCTCATTTCACAAAGGATTTGAGGCTGCTTTAAAAAAATACAAGCAATAGAAAAGATAAAAGTTAGTAATTTAGAGATTGGGAATAATGGGAAATCAGTAGAAAACAAAAATGTCAGAAGTGAAATTAGTACATGGAAACACATTCTGTATAATTCACAGATTTGGATATACCTGTCTTACTACCTAAGCAAAGAGAGAAACATAATTAGTTAAAAGAACTGTAGTATTTGTAAGATTTAAAGTAGTTGTTTTACCTGATAGTGAAATATTGGAAAAATATTCCCCATGAGACACAATTACTATAGTAGATACAAGATTTCATAGATGTGCCTTATATTTTTTATACATTTGTCAAGTTATGTAGTGATAATAGGCAAGTTAGTAAATTCAGTTATGTGAGATGGGGCCAAGAATGAATGAATGAATAGTTAATTTATTATTCTTTTTAAATGGAGAGGCTTGACCCAAGGGTGAAGTTTTAAGTATCTACAGCAGTATTTTTCAAAGCTAGTTCTTGGGGTGGGGGGTGGTGTGTGACACATTTTATATAAAGCAGTATTCTGTGATCAAGCAAGTATAATGTCTATATTTCAAACCTTCTCAGAGCCTTTACTATGCTATTTGCAGTGAGAATCTCCAGTGGAGACTGGGAGGAACAGGGGATGGAAAGCAAAGGAGGGAGGGAGCCCAGGAACATATGATAGATAAGAATCTCAGGCAGGACATGATTTGAAAAAAATCCCTCCAGAATATGCTGTCATGCATGGCTTCCCAGTCTGTGGGAATCACTGGTTCCCCAGCACCAGCACTTTTGATCTACATTTATGAGAACACAAGGGTTAGGTGACTCATAGCAGGTCCCACAACTGTTGGCACATACATGCTCATGTAATAGTGTGTCCAAACTAAAGAAACCCCTTCCCATTCTTGGTTTGGTGATAAAACTTCATAGCAAGAGTAGGATTTAGAATCCCAGAAAGATACCATCAGAAGATCCCAAAAGTCATCTAGCCAAGATTCAATGAATTCAACTTGCAGGAAGGTTTTCTTTGGCAAACACATGACATTATCCAGAATTATGTTTACATTTTTTAATTAGATTCTAACCATTAAAATTTGGAATATGTCATATAAATCAGATTTCTGATTTATTTTTGAAAAAACTAGATCATCTATGTCAACCAGCCTGCATGTCTATAGCTGAGCTGGCCAGAGGTGAGAAACAATTATCCTTTTAGCAAGGGCATGAAATCTCCTGTTAGCCACACAACCCTCGTACCCCATATTAAGATGTAATGTCAGTTGGCCATTTATCACTGCTCTTGAATTATTGTTTTTCTTACAGTAGACTTAAAATAAAAGTAATATACTGATGGTATCTATTTCTCTATCAAAAATGAGAAAAAGAAAGCTTGGCCAAAAAGGCCACACATTTCAAAAGAAAAAAGAAAAAGAGTGTGTTTTCTTATGCTCATAATTAAATTCTTGTTTTCAAATATAAGCAGAGTGTATCATGAAAACATTCTCACAGACTTGGTCCGTGTATATTACCCACCTAAACCCTATAGGTAATGGCATCTGTAAATCTAGATCTAGTTCTGTTCCTTTATGTTAGCAGTGATAATTTGGAGGAAGAAGATGGTTTGGAATCCCTGAGACTAGCCGAAGAAGGCTGGACAAGAATCTGCTTCCTGCTATCTAGCACAGTGTTGTTTTTATTTTCCCATGAATGGTTAAATAATAGAATCTCTGTATTTTGTCTTCCCTGGTGATTCTGCTAATCTACTGGTGTTTTTTCCTCCTCTTTTTGACTTTGTTCCCTCTGTCATACTGACATGCATGACAGGTTGTCAATTATCCCTCTTTCCAGAGTATATTAAAATTTGAACGTGAAAGCTACAGTCAGACCTCTCTTCTGTTATAAATATCAGATATCTAACAACACCCCAGGTGAGGGGTTTTTTCGGCTGTTTTTCCTGAGCAGCTGATTGTCAGCCTTATTGCCTGATAGATAAAAAAGAGAATTAAACTTGCCTTTTAAATAGGAAATTATTCTATTCTAACATTATTGCTCATGTTAAACTCCTGTGCCATTAAAGCTGTCTCTTTTAAACCGATGGGCCCTGGGTGCATTGTTTATTCAATTTAATTGTAGGAAGAAAGAAAAAAAAAAACCTCATGCAAGGGAAATGGTTGTTTGAACTGGTTTTTACCAGTCACAAGCCTTGTGAATGAGTGTCCAATTAAATAGTGGCTCACTAGGACTCGTATAATAGTAACATCTGTTATCTTAATTAAACAAGTTACTATATAAAGGAGCTTTCATTGGCTCACCTTAGAGTAGGTTCTGACCTAGAAACTCTAGAAAGTCTTGTTCTCTTTGGGGGATTTGGTTGTCGGTCGTGTTCCCAGTTGGTCCCATTATGTTGTAGACCTGACAGGCTCTGTGATCTGCAAACCTACACATTTGTTCGAGCCCACAGAGCCCAGGGATAGGAAGGAACTGAAGTTCATGATGCAGAGTGGAACACATAAGGAAGAACCCTCAGCAGGAGTGCTTCGTTTTCACTCTGCTCTACTTGGATATTAGGACTTGGAGGGAGATGGGGGGGTGGGTAAGTGATGGAAAAGGGAAAATTATCAAGTATGTATTGACTCTCCCTTAGTGCCAGGACCAAGGAACACCGTTACCTTCAGGCATGGAGCCACAGTCCTGTATCTGTATCTTAGAGATCCAAAATGCTCTGAAATCAGAAGGGGTTTTTTTTTCCTTTTTTCTTCTTACTTATTTGTCTATTTTTGGCAGTTTTGTAGCAAACTCATCTGGTGGCAAAATCAAACTGAGGCTATAAACTTTTTTTTAATCTTCTGTTTAATTGTTTTTTTTATCTTGTGTTTAATTGCAGAAATTGTGTTTAAATCATGTATTGGATGGTTAGATGCCACATCAGACTTTTGGGGGAATGTTACCTACAATAAACTATGTGCCATGGTATGATTCTTAATATTAGAAATCGTGAATTCTAAAACACAGCTTTCCCTGAGGATATTTGGGTTATGTACTAGACCATTGTAAAGAAGATCTAATAAACTAAGACTCAGTGATTTTAAGCATCGTGCTCAAGGTACAGGTGTACCTTGTTTTATTGCATTTTGCAGATACTGCGTTTTTTTACAAATGGAAGGTTTGTGGCAAGCCTGCATCAAGCAAGTCTGCTGGTGCCGTTTTTCCAACAGCATTTGCTTACTTCGTGTCTCTGTGTCACATTTTGGTAATTGTCACAATATTTCAAACTTTTTCATTATATTTGTGATGATGATCTGTGATCGGTGATCTTTGATGTTACTACTTGCTAAAGGCTGAGATGAGGTTAACTTTTTTTTTTTTTTTTTGCTGTACGCGGGCCTCTCACTGCTGTGGCCTCTCCCGTTGCGGAGCACAGGCTCCGGACACACAGGCTCCGCGGCCATGGCTCGCAGGCCCAGCCGCTCCGCGGCATGTGGGATCTTCCGGGATAGGGGCACGAACCCGTGTCCCCTGCATCGGCAGGCGGACTCTCAACCACTGCGCCACCAGGGAAGCCCGAGGTTAACATTTTTTAGCAACAAAGTCTTTTTATATTTTGAGGTATGTACATTTGCCAGCTCTTTCACTTAGTTGTAATCACACTGGTTTTGTAAATAGTTTATCAAAGACATTAAGTTCTTCTCTGCCTCAGGGCCTTTGCACTTGCTCTTCCCTTGGACTGAAATACACCTCACTGATCTTCAGTGTCTGGCTTCCTCTTGTCCTGCATCGCATCTGACATGCTACTTCTGCAGACAGACCTTGTTCCTGTCATGCAAACCAAAAAGAGTGATGGTAAATTAGGCAGATTTCTCTTGGGTTCATAGATGAGATAACATCAGAAAGAATTCGGATATTATGAAAAAAAAAGCATAATATCTTCTCAGGAAGTACCTTTCCACATTCACGCCATCTCCCTAATTCATTGATCCCAGTGCTCTGCCCTCTCTATCCAGTGGGTGGAGGTATGAGCGGGCACAGCTGAGCCAACCAGATTCTCTCCCTCTTCAGGAATTAGAACTTTCCTATGGGCAGAACAAAGTTAGAGCAGAGTCCTTTGATGGCAGCTCCCTGGGGATACTCCTCCTTAGATTCTACTCCCTACATCCCCAGAGCTACTTACTATTAATCTCTATCCTCTCCAAGCCATTTTTGTTCAGTTCCTTCCCCAGTTTGTAAGCTACTCCATATCCTTCAAATGAGTTGCATAAGTTAACCAAGGTCTGTCTGGGTTACTTAAAACCCCATATCCCTAACTGATATAAGCAAACAGCTGGATTATCTGTAACAAGATTTTTTTTTCCTTTAAGTCTGCCTTAGAAAAATAAGAAGCAACCCTTTAATATCATTTGGGTATTTATCTTAGTTCTTAAAAATGATTACACCTTATCCCATTTGAACTAGACAACTTATTATCTTGAATATCTAAAACCTATGAGGGGCAGTTTGAAGCATTGTGCTTCACAAAGGCATTTGCATTCAACTTAACTAGTTACCAGCCTGATTAAGTATGTTGTCCAGGACTAATGGCGTTAGTTGAGCGTGCGGAGTGGCAGGATTCCCTGGAATTAAAACAAATGCGTGCCCTCCAGAGAGCTCTTTTCTCTAGAAGGAGAGCACGCACTGGAGTGTGACGCTGCCCACCGCCGTGGGCATGTGCTCAGCATTCTGGTTCTTACACTGGCGTCTGTGAAATACTTTGGATGAAACCTTTTGGCTGCCTTTGTGCAGACTCAGGTTGTCTGGCATCTGTATCCTCCCAGGATGAATCATTGAACTTCTCTGCTTCATTGATTCTCGCTGAAGGAGATTTGGACAATGGGGTTGAACATGCCAAATGAGTTTGGGAAACCCCTAACACATCAGTATCTTGTTATATAAGCATTTTGTGCTCAGCAGTTAGACCTGCCATAGTCTGTGATGATGAGCAGCTTCCCATCCCAGTGACATCCAGATAGGGTACTTTGCCCATGTCCGTGCAGTGCACTTGAGCCCAGAGATGCTGAAATAGACCCTCTTTCAGCAAAATGAGTGCCCGTCGCCCTGACAGCATTGTGATGGCATTGGGGCAGAATATCAAAGGCAACATGGGACCCCTCACCTAGGCTGTAATTTAAGTGCCCCCAGCACCTTGTGGGTGTGGAGGAAGAAGAGATACTCCAGTATTCTTGGATGAATTGATTTCAACTCTGCATGGAGACCTTCCTGAATCCCAGGATGGTCTAAATCCCTGTTCTCATAGCTCATGCACTTTGCTTTTAGAGCATTTGAAGCTGCAGTTAGTGGTTTAGAGTCCACTTCCTACACTAGACTGTAAGCCCCATGAGGACAACATTGCCTGCCTTGGTCATTGCGGTATCTTAAGTTCTTAACACAGTATTTGGCATGTAATAGATACTAAATGAATATATTTATTTATAACTTCCCACAAAGTTTCATTCCTTCATGTGTATGTCAGAACAGCAAATGTGACTCATCTCTCTGTGACAGTTCCATTTATTTCCTTTCATTGCAACTCGGTTTTTTGCAAGAGTCAAAATCATAATATGTGTGAATGTATGCCTCTAGTGACTTCACCTTCTAAACACTATTTTAGAAAGTAGTTTTGTTTTGGCATGCGTGGATTTTAACTCGCAAACTAGCCACATATGTCACGGATCCCTGTGCTGGGGGCACTTAGATGACTGGGTGAACTAAAGGACACTTGACAGATTTAACAACAGCTACAACAAGACCCAGGGGATATCCAACCCTATACCCAGGTGCCTGGTGGGTTCTGGAAGTCACCCAACACAGAAAGGCCTGGCAGCCACCCCTGGCCTGAAGCCCCAAATCCTGGAGAGAAATCCTGCTGCCCCTGTTATAGGGAGCTTCTACTAAAGCAGAGACAAAAGTCCTCACAAAGAGAGAAGAAAGATAAAGAGCTTGAGAACTACTTTTTCCCAGAACAGCCTTGTCTAAAAGCCTTAGATGGTTTTGCAGATGTACATGGAGCCTGTCTGGGCTCACACCTTCCCATGTATTTTGAACTCTTAGTCCCAGAGACTCTCGAAACTTGAGGCTACTGCAGTGACATGATTTGATATGAAAAGGACTATATTTGGGGAATGGAATCAGTGGCCAAGTTTTACCATCTCTGTGGCCTTGAGCAAGTCAGTTAATTTCTTGTCTTTAGAATGGACTTAATAATAAATACCTACAGTGTTCTGGTGAGACTTCATTAAAGGGGAAAGTGCTTTAGAAATGGTAAAGCACCGTGGAGGTTTCATTCTATAGATTTTAAACCTATACACATTTTTGCAAAAATGGCATTCTCTTATACCTGTTTTATAACTTGACTTTTCGATTTAAAACGTACAGTCGATATCATTTCATAATGTAAGTATAGAACATATTTTCATTTCTTTCATTTTTAATGGCTAGATCCTGTGGCATTATGTGATTTTGTCAGTTCATTCTAAGTATTTTTAAGTTTTAGGCAACTCAGTATCTTCCTGAGAAATGCTGTTTAACTCACTGCAGTTCACATCAGCCACCTCAAATCTCTAGGCTTCTAATGAGAATTATAATAATAACCTTGGGAACTTCCAAGCAGTCATATTTTGGGCATCTCCACCAACATGACTACAGTAACAGCTAGCATTTTTCAAGTGACTAATATGTGCTAGGTGTATACTTTGTATAAATCTCTCCAGAACATTCCAGCTCATTACTATTGTGCTCTTTTACACTTGAAGGAACTGAATTGACGCTCATCAGCGTTAACTAACTTACCCATAGCCTTTCAGATGAGTAAGTGGCAAAACCATAGTTCATTTGTAGATTTATTTGACTTCAAAACAGCATAAACACCATCATATCAATATCCTGTGTGATCTCAAGCTCACCACATCTATAGCTGATCTCACCATCTCACCCTTCCCTTAAATGTGTCCCCCAATGTACCCCATTTCTATGTGGGACACCATCACCTACCAGGCTGCCCTCACCTTCCCCACCACACCCTGAAACCACTCTTGTTAAGGTTAGTGACCCATGGATTGTCAAATCTAATGGCCAGGATTCAGTCTTCACCTTGGTCTCTCAGTAGCACTGGACACAGGTGTGGATCACTCCTCCCAGAGTGAAACTCTTGTTTTACTTGATATCCAGAACCCTGGTTTTCTTTCTACACTGCAGTTACTCCTTCTTAGTTGAGTCTGTTGTATTCTCATCTCTACAATCTCCAAAGTGACCCAGGACCCAGTGTTTAGGCCTCTTATCTATCTGTTCCCTCTTCCTAGGTGTCTTGTCTTCATCTAATTCTCAGCCTTATAAGCTCTCTAAATTCTAAGGGAGCCCAAGTTTTATCTGTAGCCCAGACTTCTACAAACTTCAGAGGAATATATTAAGTAGGCTATTGAACATCTACCTCAGTCTTTGCTTACTTGCCAGTGGTGCAAATTTCTGACTCCAAAACGTGAACCATCTTTCCCCTCAGTGAAAGGTGGGGAAAGCCATCAAGCTTTGTTGGGCCTATTGATTTAGACGACAAATGTTCTCCAAACCACCTGCAGGATTTCATTGATTAATGGAGCCATTAATTCATCAATCTATTCATTTAAATGTTATTTAGAAACAACATCATGTGCCAGGTACTATGCTAAGACTCTAGATAAAAATGTTAGAGCAGTTTATCTAAGCACTAAGTAATTCCAAATTAAATCGATAACTTTAGAATCAGCTTTTAGTTTCCATAATACACAGTGAATGGAGGATTTCTGACTCACTCATCCCCGCGTTTCCTTTTCTAAAATAGATATTAATTCTTTCCAAAATGGAGATATATTTGGATGTCATACAAGATAATTGCACCCTAGTAAGGCTGACCTAAGGGAGATTGAGTTTTCATTCAGAAACCTTATCTTGATTGCCTACACATCACCCAGCCTCCTCTGGTCCCTCTGCTTGATGTCATCATGTCAGCTTGTCTCCTAGAGAGAAAGAGGAAGCTTCACCAAAATGAACAAGGTCTTTCACCTTCTCCCTTTGGGTTACATAAAGAAGCTATTTATGAGCATTGTCCCCCTGTGCCCAGTGGGAACTTGCAGAACATCAATTACTACAGATGGACAGTATGTCTGGTCTTTCTCCCCTTTCCACATATTAAATTGTCACAGTGTCAAATGTCTTGTCATCAAATATGGTGCTGCAAGGAAATTGCAATTATATTTATCAGTTTTTTTTCTCTGACCTTTGGATTTCATTCAGTCTACGGAGAGTCCCTCTATGTGGTTCAGAGAACATGCGTCACCCAAATCAATAGGGCCAACAATGCCTGACTCCTTCCTCCTGTTTGCACTGAGGGGAAGGACCATTCATGTATTGGAGTTGGAACGTTTCACGCCTAGGATGGATAGCAAAGACCTATAGCTTCAGTGCGTTTAATCTTGCAATGTAATAACGTTATAGTCATGCAATCTAGGTCTAGTAAGTAATTACAACAATACCATATGGAATTTTCTAGTGCTTTCATCCTCTGTGTCTGGTACTAATTTTAAGCTTCTGTCTCTGGACAATTTTGTTTAGATTTTTAAATCTTGGCTTTTGTTCTCTGATCTTTTTCTCTCACCATAAGAAGTCGTAGATTGTAAAACTAATGTTTAACCATAGTCCCTCTCCCCCTTTTCATCACCTGGAATATATATATATGTGTGTGCGTGTGTGTATATATATATATATATATATATATATATATATATATATTTTTTTTTTTTTTTTTTTTTTTTTTTTTTTTTTTGCGGTACGCGGGCCTCTCACTGTTGTGGCCTCTCCCGTTGCAGAGCACAGGCTCCGGATGCGCAGGCTCAGCGGCCATGGCTCACAGACCCAGCCGCTCCGTGGCATGTGGGATCTTCCCAAACCGGGGCACGAACCCGTGTGCCCTATATCGGCAGGCAGACTCTCAACCACTGCGCCACCAGGGAAGCCCCACCTGGAATATTTTGAAGGGGCATGTGGTAGATAACAGCAGGCTGATTCTCTAGCAGTGCAATCTTATTTTAATATTGGCTAAAGCAAAACTAATCAAGAAAGCAAATCTGCCATGAAAAGTCTTATAAAACATTCCAAAGTTAAAAGGACCATTAAAAAATAGTAGGCAGAGGGGTCTAGTTTTAGTTTCCCCACTTGACTCATGGAATGCAAGGAATACGTCTCCTTACCCTCTCCACAAACGTGAGGAATTTAGATTTTACGAATTTCTAAATTCCTACATAACTGTAGAGCAACGAGCATAAAGATGAAACAGCCATTGTACTGACTAGTTAATTTGCCCAAATGATTTGTTAGACAAAAATTGTACCCCTAGGAAACAGAAAGATCAGCAGTCCTTTGGGTATCCGCATACCTACAGACAAAGACATGCCCATAAAGAGAGCAACCGAGGCATTAATTGAAATCAAAGTTCTCAGCATCTGTGCTAGAGCCTTCCCCTGGATCATACTGAGTATAATATATAAGCCCTTAACATTAGCTATAAACTATTCCTTCCTGCACAGGAATAAATATCATTACAGGAAATTACAATGATAATTTGACATCAAGAAAAGAATATAGGGACTTCCCTGGTGGTCCAGTGGTTAAGAATACACCTTCCAATACAGGGGATGCAGGTTTGATCCCCGGTCGGGGAACTAAGATCCAACATGCCGTGGGACAACTAAGCGCATGTGCTCTCAGGTCCACGTGCCACAACAAGAGAGCCTGCATGCTGCAACTACTGAGCCTGCGCACTCTAAAGCCCGCACACCACAGCTAGAGAGAAGCCCGCATACCACAACTAACAGCCCATGCACCGCAACGAAAGATCCTGCACGCCACAACTAAGACCTGATGCAGCCTAATAAATAAATAAAATATTTTTTAAAAGAAGAAGAATAGAATCCTTTGAAGTCCTTTTAGGTCAATGAAATTCGCTTCTGAGGGAAATATATTAAAAAGGAGGAGGTGGGTGATATTTTCAGAGCAAGTTTTCAGAAGGCAATATATTTTAAGTTACGTCCGTAATATCTATAGAGTTTCTGTGGAAAGCTCTTTAAAATTATAAATACCTAACCATATTTCATTGTGATGAAACCAGAAAGTCTTCAAGTCTACACAAGATGTTTGTGAATTCTTCAGATTGATTGTAACTTTTATAGCCCTTTTCACATTGATACCTCTCAACCTATTGTGTGAAAATCACTGAGGAGGTATCCCTTGTTTTAGAATTGGTATAGACAGTCTAATTATTATTTTAATTTCAATCATTTCCTTACCATTAAATTGAATACCTAGCCTATTCTTCATTTAGTTGGGAGAGCTCATCCTTTATTTTCAGATTCATGTTGATTTGTGACCGATTTATCACAAAGAAATCTTCAACTCCTCAAAAATAATTTGGAATCTGTAAAAATCCTCTGGTGTCTTCCAGAGGTAAATTCCCCCAAAGATTTTTAACACCTGTTAATTCTTTGTCTCACTAGCTTTGAGAGTTTGCTGTCAGTTCAGAGGAAATATATAAGAAAATGTTAAACCCAGCTTTAATAACTTTCTAGTTCTATTTAATGTTGGTATAACTTCAGTGAAAATATTTCAAGTCAGCATTTCAAATTCTACTGCCAAGGCTCAGGTAATATTTCCTGGACTCAATCATATGGATATGAAACACTGCCGCTATATCTTCAAAGTCCTTTGAAAATCTGTCCCATGATATCTTTAGAGGAAATATTCTAAAATGAAATGAAGAACTTCATTTTTGGATGAATTTTCTTTACATCTGGAACCTTCTTCGGTGTGAGTTCGGCATTTTAAAATACCTCTCTTTTTGAACCTGTGGAGATTGTAAGAGGCTACATCCCTAGTGGAAATTGGTTTGAGGTAATTCCCAGAAAAACTTTTATTGAGATGTATAGCTGTCACTTTGGTTCACAGTAGAACCAGGAGAATGTAATATGTAATAATGACTAAAGCCCCTTTCAAAAAGAAAGCTTCTCTCTCTTCTTTTGTCCACAGATATTTTGATGTCTATAGGTACTTAATGGACAATGACCATATATTCACTTTTTGTTAATATACAATCTCTCTCTGAAACAAATAAAAAAATACTTGAGGTAGCTTACAAGTTATATACAATAAGACTGTTCAAATAGAACAATTAGACCTGTACAAGAAGGGAGAAGCATATATTAGTAGTGGTTTGGATAAATACATATTAATATTTTGAGCTTCCTAGTAACCTAAGCCAAAAGAGAAATCAGTGAGCTACTAAGGTTCATTGTCTGAAAAATGTTATTGAAAAGAGACAACTTTCTCCTGATAGCCAATTATATAGCCAATTCAATTATTATTTGAATCCAGTAGTAGATTGGTTGCAGCAATGTCCCCAGGTTTTTACACTTGCCTACATTCATGCCCTTTGACATTGCCTTCCCACTTGGCTCTGGGCTTGGCTATGTGACTTGCTTTGGCCAGTGGAATGTTAGTAAAATTGATGCAAGCAAATGCTTTATAAGTGGTTGCCCTATTAGAGCTTTTCCCCGGCTGCTTGTCACTACCCTGCAAATAAGATAAGGGCAGTCTTCTGGATGAGGAAAAGACACACAATCCCAGTCACCCCTGTCACTCCAGCCAACACTTAGCCAACGCACAGACTCATAAGCAATAAAAATGCTTGTTGTTTTAAGCAACTGAATTTGGTGGCTATTTGCTATGCAGTGATAGGTAACTGATACAGAGTCTCATATGAGAGATATTTGATAATACAGTGAATAGTGTCTTACACAGTAGTTTTTCAGCAACTACAGGAATATCTTCATTATAAAAAATGACAACCCTTGAGGGCATACCTTATGTAAAAATAAAAATACTTTTTAGTTGCCTCAGTGCCTACTACATTAAATATTATTGAATTCCTGCTGAAGGTACCATGCCCACCTCTGAACCAAACCACATCATTAGAAACCAGCCATCCTTTCAGTCATGCAAAGCTACCCTGCTTAATATCTGGGGAAGCAAAGACTATTATCACTCTCTCAAACACTTAAAATGTGGATTGGAGAGAATGAAATTACCAGGCTGCAGTTTAGCTTCGGCGTCATGCTTTGAGGGTGAAAACAAAGCCATGTGCACAGCATAACGTTTTTTTGTTTGTTTGTTTGTTTTTCAGAATAACCTTTGAGAAGCATTTTATACAGGGAAATTGGTCTAGAAAGCATGCCCTAACTTTTTCAGTCCATTAGATACTTGAATTTTTTGTATTTTTGCTTTTAATTGCACTTCCTATAAGAATCCATTGCCTTTTTTTTTTCTCCATCAAAGTCTGTTTAAGCTTGGGGAGAGTATACTGGCAAGAAATATGCCAAAAAAATTACATTTGAAAATTTAAGTTATATGACAGATGTCATTTGAACCTTGAGAATTACTGAATCTCTGGACCTTATAAAAATCATTTCAACTATTCCCCCCACCCCGCCCCTGCCATTCTTGAAATCCCTCTAAGAAAAGCCTAACTTGTTTAGCTCCCTTCTGCTAAAAATACCTCAACTAATAGAACCTGGTGGCCTTTCACGGAGAATTGTACCCCTTAGGGAAATTTTATTTATTAAGATGCTTACCCATAAATAGAGTTTTTATCATTGAGTTCTAAGCCAGCTCCCTGGTATGGTGTAGGAGAAATCCAAGCTTTCTTTTCTGAAACAGAAATGTTTGGAAACAGCAGCTCTCCTGTCCCCAGGTTCACCCAAGTCTTTTGTTCACCAAAGCTAAATGTATCAGTGTTCTTTGGTTGCAGTTAACAAAAATAACTCTAGCTAACTCAAGCAAACAAGAATTTTACTGGGAGGATATGGAGGACTTAGAAAATCCATGGAAAAAGCAAGTTTGAAACTAAGTGGGCCCAAGTTGGTTCTCTGGGGTTAGGAAACAGGAAATGCAGAAGCTGTTTCTTTATGGGGGTAGTTTGATCAGGCTGCCACTGTTGAGTTTAATAAATTCCAACCATCTTCAGGCTCTTTGTCCTGCTATTCTAGGGGAAAATGGTTGTGTGTGACCATTGTAGCATAGGTCCCAGGCCACAGGGGAAGAGAGAGCCCCTGACTACAGCCCCACCAGGTCAAATCCAGTGGGAAAAGATGTCCTCAAAAGAAAATGTAGGTGCTATTATAAGGGGAGAAGGATGCTAAGTAGTCAAGAAACAACAACAAATGTTGAGCACCGTTCTTTCATTTTCACGTGAAGAGGCTTAGAGTCCCATCCCCCTTCTTCCCACGCATCATCGATATGTCCTAAATAAACACAGTAAAGTTTTTCAAAGGCTGTTGAATGATGGTGCCTTAGCTCCAGCTGCAGTCTGATCAGCACAGAGTAGAGTGGGACTATTCCCTCCCCGTTCTGGATGCCATATATCTATTCATGCAGCCCACGACTATGCTCACAGTTTTGGCAACCTCATCATTCCATTGTATCAGACTGAGTTTAGGTCACCTGAAATATAGTAATTAATTTCCTCACTGTTCCTCTAATTTACACCATGTCTCCCCTGTTGTGATCATCTCTCTCCCCTCTATCTAGAATACACTCTCCTGCTTTCTGTTTTTGCCTAGTTAACTCTTACTTTTGCTTCAGATTTCAGTGGCATCATCACTTACTTAGACTCAGTTCCTCTTATTATTAACTCTTATAATACTGTGTACTTCTCCTTTATAGCAGCCTTTATGATATAATTTTACATTTCTGCATATGACTAGCTTCAAATTGGTTTAGAAATAAAATCTAAATTTCTTACTACACGGCCTGGCTCAAGCCTTAGCAACCAAAGTCATATCTTACCCCCTCCTCTCCCCTCCCACTAGCCTTCTTTCTGTTCCTTGAACTCACAAATCTATCTTATTAATGTCTGTATTTTATTCTTGGCACATATTACTGATCTAAATTACCACATTCATATATATGCTTTATTGTTTCTTATCTCTCTCCTTTCACTAAAATGTCAGCTCCTGGAGAGCAGTGACATTATTTGTCGCATTTACTGCTGTGTGCTCAATACCCAGAAGAGTATAGGGCTTCCAGTTGATGCTCAAGAAATATCTGTTGAATTAGTGAATGTGAGAATAGTCATCCATAGAATAAATGGTCTTCTCCGAAAGAATTTAAGTTCCATCACGGCAGACCTCATCAGTTTGGCTCACCAAGGCTTTTCCAGTACATTGCCTGCCACACAGTAGTTTCTTATAACATGTCTGTTTAATGAATGAAAGAATATCATATTTTCATTATTAATATTTTTGAACCTTCATAGAAATATTTATAATTATCCCTATTAAATGTCATTTATTATTATCTTCAGCCCAGGATTCCAGATGGTAGAGATCATTTGGGAGTTTAATTCTGTCATGCATAATGTGGTTTCTGCCTTCTGATTGCACCCTGACTGATACACGATATGGGAGGTTTCCCTCTCACCTTTGTATCATCTGGAGAAGAAGTTGGTATGTTATCCCTGTCCTCATCCAAGTAGTCAGCAATCTCACTGGAGAAATTTAGCCACCACCAAGACGGCATCTACATAAGAAAATTAGACTGGAGTCTAGCAATTTTCTAGGGCCATCAATCAGTTATGAACATCCAATGTGAATAAATCACACTTCAAGTACATGTGTTTCCCACCAAATTGGCTTAGTAATTGTGTTGATGCTTCATTCATTGTCTTCTAAGAATTGGAAGGCTTGAGTTGAAATACCAAGTCTGCTAGTAAGTAGTTCAGTGTTTCTCTGACTTTAAGAAACATACAAATATCTAGGAATCTTACTAAAATAAAGATTCTGATAGAGACTATCTAGGCTGGGTACTGAGATTCTGCATTACTTACAAGCACCCAGATATGACAGTGTTGCTGATCCACAGCCAGATTTTGAGCAAGGAACTAGATAAGCCTGGATAATAATAATAAACAATCTTATGCAAGTGAAGCTCTTCATAGTTTTAAAAGCAATATTTTGGGGCTTCCCTGGTGGCGCAGTGGTTGAGAGTCCGCCTGCCGATGCAGGGGACACAGGTTTGTGCCCCGGTCTGGGAGGATCCCACATGCCGCGGAGCGGCTGGGCCCGTGGGCCATGGCCGCTGGGCCTGCGCATCCGGAGCCTGTGCTCCGCAACGGGAGAGGCCACAGCGGTGAGAGGCCCGCGTACCGCAGGCAAAAAAAAAAAAAAAGCAATATTTTGTAAGTTAGTTTTTTAATCCCTACAGTGACCCAATGCTTCATTTATAAATGAGGAAACCAAGGTTTAGAAAACTTATAATTTGCCTATGATTCAACATCTAATTCATAACACAACTGGAAATTTAACCATGTTTCTCGCTTCAGGAACCATGATTATTCCACCTTATATACTGCTTCACATCACGCCTGGGCCTCATTCATTCACAGTGAGTTTATTTATGCTTCTCTACACATCAGGCATTATAATAGGGGCTGGGGATATCACAGTGAATGAGACAAAGGTCTCACTTTATATTCTGATATGTAAAATGAATGACTGGCCCGTCCAACTCCAATGCTCATTGATTCTATTAAACTATACCATATTTACAAAATGTAACTCTAGAATTAAGGCATTACCTTAGACATCATCTTCTACCTGCATGGTCATAATTAATAAACCTAAATGCAGCAGGTCATCAGCACCGTACAAAGCATCTTCCCACATCCTTTGTCTCATTGCAATCAAGCACGTCTGAACCTTTGTTCACGCCCCTTCTCATATCCATTTCATATGTTTGTTCACATAATTCTCCTCTGAAATTGTTCCTCCTGTGCTGTTTTGGGCCATCCTGGCCACAGCTGCCTAGTTTAGAGCCACTTCATCTCTTGTCTAGTCCAGCAGCATCCAATAGAACTTTCTGTAATGATGGGAATTTTCCATATCTGCATTGTCCAGTATGGCAGCCACTCACCACACATGTCTACTGACCACTCACAAGGTGACTAATGCAGTTGAGGAGCTGAAATTTAAGTTTAATTTAATTTTAATTAATTTAAATATAAGTAGCCGCGTATGCTTAGTGGCTATCTCTTGGACAGCATACACCTGGACTCTTGCAGGAGCTTTCTTCCTGGTTCCACTGGTTCCGTCTTGTTCTCAGATTCATTTTCCTTACTCATTCACTAGCGTGATCTTTTTAAAATGCAAATCCAGTGGTATCCCTCCCATGCTTGAAGTCCTTGTCCCCAGGATAAAATCTTTGTTTCAAGCATGACATACAGGTTCTTTGTGACCTGGTCCCTTGCTGAGTCCTCCAGCTTCCTTTCTTCCTCAAGTTAATGCCTGGCAATGACGTTCTGTTATCACATACTGTCCTTTCCATGTATGTATCTAATTCCTACATATCCTTTAAAAATCAGTTTATCTCCATGAAAGAACTTTCACAATTCATTCCCTCTCAGCACCTCTGCCAAATGTTCTCAGTATATCCTACAAATATATATATCCCTTCAGGAAAGAAACCACATTGTCTAATCTCTTATTTTTTGATGGTGATGGTGGTGAGATTTTCATTTTTAGCCAGACTGTGAGTTTCTTGAAGGCAGGGACTATTTCCCATTCAAATTTATTGCCCAAGAACCTACCATGATTGGTAAGCACTCAAAGACATTGAATGAATGTAAGATAGAAAGGAAGGAGGAAAAAAATGAAAGAAGAATTAAACCAGTAATATACACAATTTTTAAAAATCTTGGCTCTTCATTATTTGGAAAGTACAAATTTCCAGTTAACTTTATTTTCTTATCATTAACAGCTGGTATAAATCCAAGTTGGACATGGTTTTTGGATGGCTTTCCTAAAAACAGCTGATATTTAGAATTTAGTTTAAAATGTGCAAAATAAAAGACATTATGTCCTCTACATAGGCAGATTATTTCAATCAGCCAAATCGCTTTTCCTTTCGCTGAAGTGTCTGAATTTTTTTATTGACTGGCAACACGATTATGAATGTTCCAAGCCAGAAAACACTAAATCAAACCCCATCATTTTTCGGAAAAGGAAATTGTACACATGCCCGTGGTAAGTCAGTAAGTGAGTGGTGAATTCAGTCAAACTTTGTATGTACGTGGACACATTCTAAAAGGCTAAGTTTGGGAGGAAAGGCATATTGTTTTCTACATACCTGCTTCAGAGAAGTTTATGAAAAACCATGACAACGATTTTGATGAGATTTACCTTCAAATAAAAGTTACAAAGTTGTGCCCCCTTTTAAAAGCAGAGTCCGTCATCTGTCCTTGAACCATGCATGTTTTCAGTTGGAAGTTGGGGAAGTCTGCCTTATCTCAAAAGGCCATGCCTTTGGGCTTCTCTTCAGATGTTATCAGCCGGAACAAATAAGCTGAGATTGCGTTTGCTGTTTTTCTGCATGAATCTCAAGAACAGTTCCAAAAACGTTTGTCAGCAGCTGAACTGAGAAGAGAATCTGTGAGCATGTATGTATTTTTTCTCACAGGAAAATCACTTTCTAAGCTTCTTGGAAGTTGATTACAATATGCTTTTTTTCTCCTCCTTCCTCCAAAGTAAGATAAATATCTGAATGTATCATTTCATACTTTGGAATGTATTCCTAAACAGCTAAAGAAATGCTTCAGTGCTGAGAAAAAATGTGGAGGGGCCAACCTAAATGTATTGGGTTATATAATCCCTACAAAGAACTCTGTCCCCAGGTAGGCAAAGCAAGGTGAAAACTTTAGCAGTTATCCAGGGAATTTGCCCAGTTGGGAGGATGAATTTACAGGTTCAGACTTCTTTGTGTCAAATAATTTTTGCCTGAATTTTCTGGGAAACAGACATAGAGCTAATGACAAACTTTGACTGATTTTGTTTTAAGGCAGAAAAGCATTTTCTGATGAGGTACCAAAAGGAAAGCCAAACACTTCCTCTTGTGTGTCATACAATCAAGGTCATTTTGAATTCACTCTCTTTCCACAAGCCACTTCTCACAAGAACAGCTTCCCAGCAGCTCCACTGCCACTACGACAGAACAAACGTGTTTATAGTGTCTCTGAGTCATCCCTGCACTAGGTTTTGAACAGAGAGAGGAAAAGAACTATATTTCATGAGCTCAGAGTCTGGTGAGGAGGTAGATAAGGAAGTGGACAGTTATAATCAGCCTAAGCACCCATAATGACCCCTTCTGGTGTTTCACCATTTGATGCATCATCTCTTGCCATACAAATATTTCCTTTCTGTCCACACTCTCACCAGTAAGACTGTGTGTTTGTCGCAACTCCTTGGATTGCAGATAACAGAAACCCAACTCAGACTGGCACACAATGGATTTTTAAACAACTTTATGGAGGTGTAATTTACATACCATAAAATTCACCCATCTTAAGTGTAAAATTCAACGAGGTTTAGTAAATTTGCTGTTTTGCAAGTATCACCGTCATCCTGTTTTGGAATATTTTCATCACCCTTCAAAGAGAGTTTACTGGTTCACGTACCTGAAAACTCCAGAGTTTCGTCTCTGTGCTGGAGGAATATCTTCAAGACTTGATTTCTCTTGGTTTCTTTCTCAGGCAAGCTATTCCCCGATATGAATTAGAGGTGACCCTTGACAGATCATCTTCCATTTTAGTAACCCCAGTAGGAAATGCTTACCTCTTTTCCATTTGTTTTAGTAAGTGTCTTAGGATAACACTCGTTTCTCCTGATTGGCCTAGAGTAAGTCACATGCCTACCCCTGAACCAATCACCTTAACCAAGAGCATGGGATACTCTCATTGGCCATGCCTGAGTCACATGAACAACCTGGTACTGAGAGGATGGTGTTATCACCACCAAACCCTGTGGTCTGAGAATAGGGAGACATGGATCCCCAAAGGAAAATGGGGGTTATTGATATTACTAGACAAACAGGAATGGATTCTAGGTAGGCAATACAGTAGATGTCCACTCCACAGGAGAACTTGTTGATCAGAGAAATGCTGCTTCTTTCCTTTTGAATCCCCTGTAGTGGTTATCACAGTGCCTTTTATGTAGCAGTTGCTCAGGAAATATCTGTGGCCTGATTATATTTAGGCTAAAACATAGAGCAGACTAAGAATGAAGGACTCTGTGTTTACTTATTTTATTGCTTGAGAAGGCTACCAAAATTAGGAAGATGACTAGTATACTTAAAAGCTGATAATTTGGGGCTTATTCTGAGAGGCTACATGGGCAAATGATAGAGAATGGCTGGATGTGTGTAGAAAGTCAAAAACAGGTTGCAACCAGACTCTTCCCCTGTGTAGGGCCTCTCTTAATGCCCTTTTCTCAGAAAAGTGACCCTAGTGAATGACCAGGAATCATTTCAGTGGTATAACATAAGCCGGCAAGGAACCCCACGCGTGTTGTAATTTATACTCAGCAAACATTTTTCTTTCAAACTATACAAATCTTTACCCGTAACGTAAAAACAATGCAAAATTCCGGAATGTTTGGAATAAATAATTTAGTACAATGAATACCTTGGAGTATATTGTCTGTAGAAAGAAATGAAGTTGAAAGTTGCAAAGATACAACTTATATTTTAAAAGTAAATTTTATACTTAATTTCAAAAAAGGAAAATTGTTCGTAGTAAATTTTAGCATCCAGAGAAGCTTTATTTTCCAGTGCCTTTTAAAGTTTTATTTCTTGACAGGATCTTCAAAAATGGCAACCCTATTTCTTTCTTAACTGCAATATAACTATTAAGGTGCTGTAAAAACTTGCAAATTAGGTTGTAAATAGCAGCGATGGAAGCATCAACTCTTTTAGCCACATTTCCTAAAGTGCACTTTACATTATGCTAGAGCTCGATTTTTAAAATTAAGTCTGAGTGCTTATATAAAAAGTCCAGTTTCTTAAAATTTCCAAGCACAGTAGTATAATTGTAGCTCTAATTTATGGCATACTTTGTAGGATTGCTGATTAATTATACAGACCTCCTGATGTTTTATACTCTTTTCAACTTTGTTTCCCTCTGCTATTTGACCGCTACAAAGCGAATATCCTAAATCACTTGTTACTCAGGTTACTTCATTTTTAAAAATGAATTTACTATTCACATCAGTTTTCTCATATCACTCTAACTCATAAATATTAATCATCATTCTGCTCCTCATTTTTGGACTGAACTCATAGATGTACACACACACACACACACCCACTGATTTATTCACTCCCAGGCACACAATCAAGGAAAAGCTTCTAGTAAGTTCTTTATCTGAATCTTATCATCTCCCCAAGGCAAACATGTCTAACAATTCTGCATCACTGAGATGTTGGACACATAAGCAAACTAAAGCAAAAAAGCATAGATGCTAAACATAAAAATAACTATGATAAAAAACATATCTAAGATATCACATTCTAGCTGGGTGTGCTTATCTGCCAGGATGCTGAGCTGACAGCCTGCTTTTTCTTTGGCAAAAGAGGTATTAAGCAGGATTTCAAAAGTGTTGGGGCTCATATCAGCCAGTCTGATTTTTTAATGATTAGAGATATCCAATTTGAATAATTCAATACTGTGAATTCTTTGAAAAAGAATGGTAGCACATTTGGTTTGTTGCTTGAGATTATCAGTATTTTCAGGGCTACTATATTCCTTTCATCATTCAAGTTTAACATTTATGCAAAAGCCTCATTTACCAGATTTTCCAAGAAATGTGGTGTGCTGATTATTAGAGGAGGATTTGCCAGAAAACTCTTTTGTATGTATATACAGTACAAATATGTTCAGATATTATCCTGTCCTTCACTTTAAGTAAGTCAGATTCACGATCATCTGTTCTCTTCAAAACCCGCCCCAGCAATATCCTTATCGAACTCCCCTTATCACTGGCATATCTAAATTAGTATCTTCTGTCCGTCCCCAAGACACCTTTAATTATAAGAGCTTCCTGCTTCTTTCTTAAGCTCTTCCCCTCTTCTGTCATCAGCTTCCCCTTGGAGTTAGGAAAAGGTCCTTGCAGACTTTGGCTATTAAGTAGAAGCGGACCCATATATCAATTCCTTAAATGTTCTGTCATCATGAGAATTATTTATTGGAACCCATTACCTATGTGACTTCACAGTTCTTTTTCGGTGGTTCGTCCGAAAAGAGTGAAGACTTCCTTGAAAAGAAATTGCTTTCTTTTCCAGCCAGGGAGGAAAAAACAGTATAACCACCAGGTTCCTGTGTACATTTTCCACATGACACTTGGTTGAGTATTTGTTGAGAGAAAAGAAGATTGGGGCAAGGACTCAGGTTGATCGTGGAAGTTTCTCCAATGCAAAATAGACTTGCAGGTACAGGGCACATACAAATGACTCCCCTGGAAAAGAGAATATCCGACATTAACTTCAGCATGTAGAGTCTTTTTACTGAGCTTTATAGAAAACAGTAATACAGTTTACACACTTTCATGACTAAAATTTTTATGGCATCTCTATTTACTCCAGGGCAATGATTTCTCTTTAGCTTTGTGACATGGGTCAGGGGGAGCTTTAGGAGGCTTATGAACTTTCAAAAACAATGTACATAGTTGCATTTGGCGGGGGGGAGAATATTATAATTTGCTTCCTATTCTTAAAGAGATCTCTGACTTCCACCCACCAAAAAAGGTTAGAAATCAAGGTTTTTATCCAAGGAGGTGTCACTAGTGTCTCTACAGTTCTCAAGACTGAATTTTCATCCAATTATCAATATATCTACTGTGTACCTCTTTGTACATAATGGGGTATATGAAATAGTAAGGGGACAGAAAGAAGTGTAAGACCTGGGCCCTGATTTCTGGAAATTGTTTGGGTAGGTGGGGTGATGGGATATTGAGGCAGTATATGACAAATGCCATGTGAGTAGATTGGACAACCTTGCAGTGTCATGAATTTGCAGTAATGGGACCTGCCCAACACAGGTTGATGGCCCACTTGGTCATAATATTGTGAAAGGAACTTGATCCTGGGAACATGGTTGAAATAGGTGTGTGTTTCACAAAGTGTAAGACTTTGTGCCTCTCCAAGGATGGTACACAGTATACAGACACTGAATGCCAGTGAACCACGTAGTTCTCTGTCTTTCCTGAGTCCACCAGGGAGAAAGTCAGTCTGGTCCTACTGTGTCTGAACACTTTTGAAATCCTGGTTAATTAATTTTAACTTTGAGCCATTTAAAGAAAATATTGTGACTATTAATTATGATAATGATGCAGAAAATAATAATAGTAAAAATGATCATTGCAGCTAACATTTATTAGGTATTTACTATGCACCACCACAGTTATATACGTTTCATGGGTATTTTTACATTTAACCTTCTCACAAACCCTGTGAAATGGAGGTGCTGTTATTTTTATTTTAGAGATGGCAAACTGGAGCCTGGAGAGGGTAAGAGACTTTCCCAAGTCACGTGTCTAATAAATATTGGAGCAAGGATTCAAGCTATCTGGTAGTACATGAATATGACAGAAACTGGGAACATGCTGGGGAGTTTGGGAAAGTTTAGATTGTATGACCATTATGGTGATACAGTTAGGAGTTTATGTTCTTTTGTAGAAGGCAAAAACTGATAGGTGCCGCTCGTGTGCAGGGCAGGGGGTACTTACGGAATTGTTGCTGGGCCCTGATAGTGGGGTTCTATCGTGATATTGCAGGAATTAGGAGACTCCACTTTGATTTTCTCTCTTAACAGTGTTATAAAGTCCTGGGTTGAGGGGTTGAAGCACATAAACCATGATCCTGCAATTCCCAAAGGGTTGAAAGTTGGGTACATAATCAAATTAAAACATTTTTTTCTCCAGCATAGCCAGTATAGCTATTTGTGCTGTAGAAGCCTCTTCTCCTTACTAAATTACGTAATCTATATAGTGACCCTCCCTTTCTAATTAATAATTAACATTGTCTTCCAGGCATTTTAGTCACTTCCCAGTAAAGGAACCTTCTGCGATTACAACTTTGCTGCGTTTTTATACATTCTTTTCTTTTGCTTCTGCTTTGAGACAATAGTGTGAACACACATTTCTCAATATTAGAAAAAGCAATTTCAACAAGTAAAATGAAAAAGCCAAAAAATGTATTTAATTATAATCAAAGATCTAATGGCAAATTTAAGGAAAACCTCTCACACGTGGTTATAACGTTCTTCTGCTTCTTGTTTCGTTTCTTTCCTGGGCCCTCCAGCCCTGCAGGATGGCTTGGTAGAAAGAGTGCAGGCTTTGTAGTGAGATCTGAGTTAGAAACTATACTCCATCCCTTATTAACTAAAGTTGGACATTTTCATTCACTTCTCAGGATTTCATTTTTCTCAACAGAAAAATTGGAATAATAACGCTTCTCAGGATTGTGCAGATTAAATGTGATAAGTGCAAGCACTCAACAGCACCCAGTAGTACACTGTAGGTGCTTAATAAGCTTTTTCACACCTTGCCCTGCCCAACACTCAACTGAGTATATTTACAGCTATTCCTCTGGGTCCTTTGGTCCATTTCTGTGTATGTCTTCTTTATTTCTAATGATTTCTAAGGACAGCTGCACTTGGTTATTAAACTATTCTAGTGTCCCAAGAGGTTGTTACGTAAAACTTCCTGAGTGCCTGTAGTTTAATAATAAGGTTTTTTCTCATTTTCTTGCTTTAATAAAAATACATAGAGGTACAGAAAATAGAATATTATATTACCTTCCCGTCCCCACCTCATTTATCTTCCCAATGCCTTGTAAATTTATTTGAAATTATCTCAGGTCATAAGAAACTGGAAAAAAGGAATTCTAAGTCTTATATTAATAGAGACACAGAGAAGTACTACCTGAATGAAAGGTAACAATTTAAGAAACAAATTTTAGACAAAACCATGTCCTGTATTTTATTTCTTCTCCCCCAAACATGGTATTTTTAGTGTTATTTGTAATACAGAAAATTACAAAGTTTTACCTGCCCAAGAAATGTATTTCCTACATTCATCCACACACCATGTCATAAAGAATAATTAAAATGAACTTTACAATATTAAATACTCATCTTGCCCTGGGCAGATAGATCCTTCCAGGTTATTTTATGAATCTTTTAAAATTGTTGTTCAGAGGAAGTTAGAGCCGGATCAAACCAGGTTAAACAAACATGAGTTTATTTTCTTTTTCCAGCAGTGCTGCAGGCAAGGGCAGTAGCTCTGAACTGCCAGTTGTTCTGCAGGCAGAAGCACACAGGTTGCTCACTGGTTTATTAAATTCGAATCTGATGACAGAAAGCAAATTATCTCTAAGGGAACTTTATCACCAGGGTGTCTGTTCAATAGCGATGTCTATTGCTGCCTTGGACATTACACAGAAATATCAATGACAGGCTGGCCTGATACCACCCTTAGAATAAGTTTCTTCCCACTGACCTTCACTTAAATTGGTCATCCAAAGCATCCTTTATTCTTAAGATGGGGAGGAAAGCCATCTCCTAGAGCTCTCAGTTGACTCTTTATAAATTGCGCATTACTACGAAAGTCTTTCTTTCATAAACCAGGATAATTCATTCTCCCCAGTCAGGCTGAGCATTTCCATGTATCTTTTGAAATTAAGTATATAAACTCAAGCAAATTCCAGTTAAAAGTTGTAGTAGCCAGCATTCTCCAGAAAAGCTGAACCAACAGGATATATAGGAGAAGGTTTATTATAGAAGTGGGCTCACACATTTATGGAGGCAGGAGGTCACACGGTCTGCCGTTTGCAAGCTGGAGAAGCAGGAAAGCTGGTGGTGTCATTCAGAGTTCCAAAGCCTGAGAGTAGGCATACGTCCCAGTCCAAGCCTAAAGGTCCAAGAATCAGGAGCACGGACATCCAAGGTCAGGAGAAGATGGGTGTCCCAGTTCAAAGAGAGAATGAATTCTCCTTTCCTCAGCTTTTTTATTCTATCAGGCCTTCTAAAGATTGGACGATGACCATCCGTATTGGCAATGGCAATCTATACTCTCTCCACCAACTCAAATGCTAATCTCTTCCAGAGACACCCTCCCAGACACACTCAGAAATAATGTTTTACTAGCTATCTGAGCATCCCTTAGCCCAGTCAAGCTGACCCATAAAATTAACCATCACAAAAATTAAAATATCTTTTGAATTTTAGAAAATAGATAGCCAAATTCAAACCCAAACAAGCCCTATTTTTTTTTTTTCTTCAGAGCAGTGTTTCAGTGTGTTTTGCTGATGTCTACAGCATACCAATGCCAGTTAACCTGCCAGGCTTTTCCTATTTCTCAACTGGCACAAAGCCAGGGATAGCTCTGAGTCCATATGTCTTCAAGTCTGTTGGTCACAGGCTGATTCTCTAGTTGATAGGTCGAAAAGACAAATCTTTGCCTCTTCCTTACCACCTCTCCACTCCTTCAAAGTTTTGACTACTTCATGGGTGTTGTATTCTAAAACTATTTTGTATTGCTATTGCCTCAAGGACAAGTAAAGATACGGCTGCTCTCCAGCAATTTGGCTTCTATGCAGAACTACTTAGAAAAGCGTAGGTCACCGTTTGGTAGAGATCTCCTCTACCTAATTTTGACCATAATTTTAACATCAAAATAAATACTAATTAATCATCTAGACAACAAAGAAGAGAGAGAATGGAAGTACTACTTGATTCCAACAAATAAACTGGGTTAATTAAAGAAAAAATTGAAATTGGAGGTAGGCCTTAATCTTTGTTTTCCTCTTGGACTTTTACCCTTCTACATATTATCCATTACCACATCAAACTGTCCTTCAGACTCTGCATGTGATTATTTTTTTTAACATCTCTATTGGAGTATAATTGCTTTACAATGGTGTGTTAGTTTCTGCTGTATAACAAAGTGAGTCAGCTATATGTATACATATATCCCCATATCCCTTCCCTCTTGCATCTCCTTCCCATGCTCCCTATCCCACACCTCTAGGTGGTCACAAAGCACCGAGCTGATCTCCCTGTTCTATGTGGCTTCCTCCCACTAGCTAGCTATTTGACATTTGGTAGTATATATATGTCCACCACATGTGATTATTAGTTTATTACCATCTAAAGAGCAATAATTTCAAGTCTCTGTTAGCTACTCTTGGGGAAAAGCACCAGGCCTATGGAGAAGGGAAGTGGATGCACTGGGGAGACCACGTGTGATGGTTCTACCCCCGACATCACCCCTTCTCCTCATCCTCTGATGGCTGCAAAGTAGGCCCTGAAGCTGCTTGCTCAACCTAGACCAATAATTCTGGTGAGTTTCCGTTCTTAACACTTATAATCAGTTGAAGAATGTCCCTTAAGTTTCATATCTACCTGAAGTTCAAATGAAGTCATACAAGATTAGGATGGTCCCTAAACCAATGACTGGGGTCCTTGTAAGAAGAGGGAAATTTGGGTCCAGACACATGCACAGAGGGAAGACGATGTGAGGAGACACACAGTAAGAACTACCTGTGAGGATGGAGTCAGAGATTGGAGTGATGCATCTGTAAGCCAAGGAGCACCAAGGATGGTTGACTGTCACCAGAAGCTAAGAGAGGCAAGAAGGACTCTCCTTCAGAGCCTCCAAAAGGAACCAGCTCTGCCAGTGCCTTCATTTCAAACTCCTGCTCTCCAGAACTGTGGGACAAGAAATTCCTCTTGGTTTAAGCCACCCGGTTCGTGATACTTTGGTATGGCAGTTCTAGGAAACAAATACAAAGCCCAATTTCTCCTCGAACGCCACTGCTCTGTTCTGTATGGGATGTCTGGGGTGGGGAGAGTCCAAGAGGGAAGCAAGTGTGCCCTTAAACCTAAAGGCTGCCCCCAAGCCCTATCCCATTAGCTCAGCATATCATGAAGGTTTAAAGTAATTTCAAAAGGCCACAGGAGTGAGGTAGAGACATTAATGAGCTGTTCAAGCCAGGGATGGTGGGAGCTAGAAAGCCCACCAGCTGCTTAAAGGAGTTTCCCCTCCTTTCCTCTAGCCCACTGGTGCCCGAGGGGAAGTGTTGCAGGACTACCCCATCTTTCCATTTGCCATAATTAGCCAGGAATGAGTTTTTACATGAACTCTCCCCATTATTTGGTTTAAAAGAAAATTTTGTTGCAGAATGAAGCAAACGCATGTATGGCTAGGCAGTTCCTCATTCTAGGGTATCACCTGTGGTTCCTGGGACCAGGGGTCCTGTGACAGCACCCCACCATCCTGTCAGTTTGCTTGAGCTGAGACGTAGCAGTGCTTCTGTTGACGATGTTTGAAGTTTTTTCGTTTGTTTAATTTTTTTCAACTTTTTATTTTATATTGGAGTTCAGCTGATGAACAATATTGTAATAGTTTCAGGTGCACAGCAAAGCGACTCAGCCGTACATATACAAGTATCCATTCTCCCCCGGACTCCCCTCCCATCCAGGCTGCCACATAACATCGAGCAGAGTTCCCTGTGTTATACAGTAGGTCCTTGTTGGTTATCCATTTTAAATACAGCAGTGTGTACATGTCAATCCCAAATTCCCTAACTATTCCTTCCCCACAACCTTCCCCCAGTGTTCACTCCCAGTGTAACGTGTAAACCGATTCTTTGACAGTCAGGCTTTCAACTTCCAAACATGTTTTCTGGAACTCATCATGTATAAAACGAAGGGGCAACCTGTTGTGACCCTTTGAGGTTTTTTTTTTTTTTTTACGTAAAATTTTAAGTGAGTCATGATCTAACAATATTAAAGATAATATTAAATTTAACTTAACAGTTTGATACTTCCATTGTTTGTTGAAAGGAAACTATTAATCCGTAATTCCTCCCTTGGCAGAACAGGAGAAGTGATTTTCTAAGCTGCACTTTAAAGGGATTTACTTATAAGGGAAATGTTTCCTTATGACTCAGAGGCAGGTGAGGACATGCTGCCTCTGTCATCAGCAGCTGAGCTTCCATGGAGAATTACCCAGAAAATCATAGGTCGCCATTTTAGAATAACTCTCCTCTGTAGGGTGATAGGGTATTGTGGAGTTGGCAGTTTTTGTCCTCTGTTACTAAAGCCCCCAAAAAGAAAAGATCAGCATGTTTAAAGGTCCAATGTCCCCAGGCAGGTTTAGATTTATAGGACTGACAAGGTCAGCTCTTCAGTGGCTGTAACCCAGAGCCTCATACTGAGAAAGAGAGATTCAATTTGTCTCATAATTCCAAATATGCACCCAGCCACTACGGATCTGAAGTCTCCAAATGACAGTGGAGGAACAACTGCCTCTCTGTGTGATTGGTAATTTATTATATTGTGAATTAGATGACCTCTTCTCATGTAGAGAAAGTTAAGTCCTATGTCATACCTTTATTTTTACTGCTTGCTGATTTATCATCTTTGACTTTTCTCTGATACTTATCAATGTTTTAAAAAGAGCCTGCAGGTAGGTCAAGGTTAACCTTTCTGTTCTAAGCCAGAAACAGATTTACATTTTCAATTCTTTTTATCTAACTCCATCACTATGCGTGAGTATTAGGAGGAGTCAGAGTTCATATTAAGCTAATAGCTACAGGTCAGTCAGTAGTCTGAGATAGGGAAACAAAAATGAAGTAGAAACTTTGAAACCTCATGAAGAAACAGACATGAAAATGAAACTGTCCTTCAACTAGATTTAGGCACTTTATTCATAGAACAAAAATGGATGCAGTAGTATTAGGTGAAAAATACTTTTTCTAAGTTGGTATAGGATCCAAATTGAAGGGAAGCAAGTATCTACATATTAGTATTGAGGTGCAGTTCAGAAGTTCCTTGAGTTCAACCGAATTAACCCCCAAGGCCAAATGTTAGCTCTGTAGCTAATTCATCCCTCATCAAATTCCCAAAAAGCAGATTCAAAGCAATAGGTCATTGTATAGTTAGCTTTTATTTGCAGAAATAAATGGTATATGTTACAGCTGGGTTTGAAGAAGCTGATGTCAATTTTTTCATACTCAGCACCCCATGGTTATTCCTCCATAGTGGAGTTAATCAGTCTTCTAGCAACAAGTTCTATGGAGGTGGCATCACAGAATCATCTGCAGAATCCATTCCCTCCTCTCCACGTTCACTGCCACTATCTCCTGAACAAGTTCGGTAATTACTTTAAGAGATTGGATTCATCCGGTTATAAGGGCTTAGGACCCAATTTCTAATATCTTAAATTAGTGACTCGTATGACCGGAGCATCCAAAGGAAACTGCAGCCTTCAGGCATGGATGGAAACAGGGGTTCAAAGATGTCATAAGGTCTCTACCTCTCTTTTTCTCTGTGTCTCTTGGGCTCTATTTATCTTTGCTTGGCTTCTTGAAGACCTGATTTCTTTGGCAGGCAAAATGACTGCCAACGGTTCTAGACGCCCATCTCCGGACTTAACAATTCAGCAGAAAGGCGGTTTCCTCAAATAGCTCCTGATTTTGGTGAATTGCCTATTTCTAAACCAATCACTGCAGAGAGGAGAATAGGGTCTCCTGATTGGCCAGGCCTCCTGCGTCCTTGCCCATCTTTATACTCTAGATAGTATGGGAAACAGCTTCTCCACTGGAAAAAGTAATGCCCCCTTTTCTATACATTTATAGAAATGTGTGCGTTATGGTATATAACACAGTGGAATCACTTCTAGTTATATAACCATCTAAGGTCCTCCTGATTTATAGAGGCCTGGTATACAGGAGGTAGATAGTAGATATCTACAAGTGCATGAGCCCGGTTTTTCATCCCTTTCCATGACAACTTGTGGTCACCCGTGTGTTACTTAAGCATAATCATGTGTTGCCAGACTTCAGAAGGAAAGAACTACTGCAGAGTAGTCTTAGTCTTAACAGAGGCTTTTATTAATGCTTGAAACAATGGATCTAGGAGGGAACAGAGCTTTAGTTAATAGAGCATTTGGCTAGTGCACTTACATGGTGCATTTTATGTGCCATGCACTGTTCTGAGCACTGCACATCTCTACAACAACCCTATGGATATAGTTACTTTTATTATTACATTATCTCAAATTAAAAAATTTAGATACAGAGACATTAACTTACACAAAGTCACATAGCTCATAACTGGTACATGCCTGATTTGAGTCTAGACAATTGAGTTCCAGATCATATGTTCTTATTCACTACACTGCATTGCTCAGGTAAGGAAGTGGTTGAATTTCCCAAAAGAGCAGTTCTCCCAACTTCATATTGCACCCACAATTGGATTATCCCTAGGAAGAGTAAACAGTCATAGAAGTATGATATGACTTAATGACAGCTACTAAAAATTACAAATTCTTCTACAAATTTTCTCCTTCACTGATCTTCTCCCTTGTCTGGAACTCTAGCACTGGAGGCTTAGCTCTTTGTTCAACTCTTTGTGAAAAACAATGGGAAGATTAAAACACTAAACCCCTGTGAGGCACTGAAATCTTGAAGATTGGGTAGTACAGTAGTTTATAAATTTCCTTTCTCATTTCATGAGACCCATAGGAAATTGGACAGGGAGGTTTTGAGGAAACAGTGGATTTCCATAAAGGGAAAGAAGAGCCTTGTGAGAGGTTGTGAAGAGCTAGCTGGGTCCCATAGCTGAGTAGCCACAATATGTTGGGTGCCTTTTGTGCAATGGAAATACCAAAATTAGGGATGCACGGATGGAAATGACACTGGGAAAAACATTTGTACAGCACTTTACAGTTAATAGAAACTTTCACATATATTATCTATTGTATAAGATAATCCTCATAGTATCCTGTGTAATTAAAAAATAAAGACTGATGTAGATCAGTGGCTCTCAACTTGGGGTGATTTTGCCCCCAGGGAACATTTGGGAGATATTTTTGTTTGTCACGACTTGGGAGGAGGGGCAGAGCTACTGGAGTACAGTGGGTAGAGGATAAAGATGCTGTTAAACATCTTCCCCAGGACAAAGACTTCTCTGGTCCAAAATGTCAGTAGTGCCAAGGTTGAGAAACCTTGTCTTGGAGCATAAGTCATTTGGCCAGGTCATACACTTAGCAAGTATCGGGGTCAAGGCTAGGACCCAGGTCATCTGATGACAAATCCTGTGCTTGTTTCCTTATTCATATCCTTTGGCATTATACAGTATGCAGTGTGATACAGGCTTTTTAGGTTTGGGGAATTTTAAATGGTATAAATTTGGTGCTTTGAAAGAGTCAGCTCACCCCTCAGAGTGTTTAATACACCGTAGGCCTATGTTACTTCATGGAAGAAGACTCCATGTCGAAAACACAAATGTCACCTTCCTTATTGAGTTCTCGTATGCCAACATTTCACAGTTTCCAGCAAATTATTTTGTAAATGGGAATATGATTAATTCCTTTAAAGCTATTTTTGTGATTATTGAGGTAATTAGGATTTAATCACCACTCTATTTTTGTAAGTACATTCTGCTCTTTGGCTCATGGGGTATCATATGTTCTTTATTGAGCAAGTGTTATGTGTATATCTATGGTGTAAATGAACAAAGGGCCTCCCTGTCTGTATCCTGTACATTGATTTGGGATGACCCAGTTAATTCGTATATGCGTTCAGGTTGTCACATGTGATAGATAGGTGGAGTGCATGAAGCAGGCTGATTTAATAACTATATTAAGAGAATGGTGTCCCATTTTCCCCATATATGCCAATGATTAAATAAGAGGACAGTTTTGAAGATAAAAGAGAACTACTACCTAATAACTACCAGAAATCTCACTGACCCTCTTACATAAGTTTTTACTGTCATCCTAGAAGATTGGTACTACGGCTCTATTCTATAGATGAGGAAGCTAAAGCTGAAAAAGTTAAGCAAGTTGCCTCCGTCCAGTCACACAGCTAGAGCTGATAGAACTGGAATTTGAACACCCATCCTTCTGATGCCAGCATCCTTTGTAGAGTTCTCACACCTTCATACTGTCTCATCAGCCTGAATCATAGAACCTGGAATGGGTCGTCAGGAAGGCTGTCACTTCTCTATCCCTAAGAGCCTTTGAGAAAAGTATATGCAGCATTTGCGATCCAGTGCATCTAAATCTTCCCTTGATTTTAAAATGTTTAGCCAAAATTCTATTAAGTAAAGCTGTGCCCATCCTAGTCCTTTTGTAAAGGACTCTGTTAAGGTTGGAACTAGCGCCAAGTGGTTCAGTGACTCTGAATTCCTATAACATAATATTGATTTTTCTTTATGATATTTATTTACTTATTCACTCCATCACTTAACAGATGCTTACAGGGCATCTACTACATGTCGGTTCTGTGTACTAGATCCAGGAGATTGAGTCCTCAAACAAACACAGTCCCTGCCCTCAGAGAAGCTGATATTCCATGTGATGGGACAGTTAACTAGTAAACAGAACTTCTGGATTGTGTTGAACGGGAGGAAATAAAGTGGCTGCAGGAAAAGAGAATAACAGGAAAAGGGAAATTCACTTTAGAAATGTGAGTCAGGAAAAGTCTATAAGGAACAGCTATCTCCAAGTTGAGGTCCTGAGAGGGTGTGAAGGTGACAGCTATGCCCTGATATCAAGGCAGACAGAACAGCAGACAGAAAGGTCCTGAGGTGGGAAAGGGGTTCAGATACTTTAGGAACTTGCAGAAGCCAGTGTGACTAGAGTTCACCAAAGGGTAGAAAGATTAGGATGAAATAAAGTAGGCGAGAGAAGGGCAAAGGCCAGATCCCTTAGGCTTTGTAGGTTCTAGAAAAGAATCTCTTCTGAGTGCAACTCAGAGCCAAAGAAGGATCTTTAAGCCTGGGGGGGTGTGACATAATCTGATCTATATTTTGAAAGATCCCCTGGCCACTGACTGAAGAATGCATTTGAGGACAAGAGTAGAAATAGATCATTTAAGAGGCTGTCATGAAGGGTTGGGTAAAAAAGAGGGAGCAGAAGAGATAGACAGAAGTGGGTAGATTTGAAAGATACAGTGAAGATTCAACAAGCATTTACCTTGAATGGGCCATCTGTGTACATTTCTTGTTTCTCCAGCTAGCCTCTAAGCCATGCTGTATGTCTTATTCATCTTTGCATCTCTCCCTTCAGCTGTAGTCAAGTTTAAAACAGGGTTCTCTCGAATCCTTCCTGTTCCAGTTTTGTGTCTGTCAGTGAAAGTGTTTCCTTCCCACCTGGTAGTAGATATTTGTCCCTAACTGTGGGCCCTGAGATATGCCATCTACATTTGCTATTTTGCCAAAATCATACCATGTTGTGGAATATTTTAATTTTTTAAGTTCAGTTTTTACATCTTTTTAAAAGTGTATTGCCTGACATATTTCAGAAAGAAATATGCTTAATAATAACTCATTTAATTTAAGCCTTCTCATCTAGAAAAAAACACTTTCAATGAAAATGCATAAAGTGGCCAATCAAGGGATTTTTTTTTCTTATTCTTCAGCAGTTTTAAGACTAACGGTGATCTACAGTAAGCCTTCTCTTTGCATAATGTGGTTAGAGCTGCCAAGGAGAGAGAATAGTTACAACCTGTCTCCTATTTCTAATAGTTATTCCAACAGACTGTTGAGACCATATTAGCAAGAAAAGTATTAAAAGTACTAAGTCATGCATCCTAATTATGTATATGTAGATGAATATCCTAAAGATGAAGCTGTCAAGTGATATAGCCATGATTTAATAGTTTGAAAATGACAGAATGACAGAAATAATTTCCAGTTGGTCATATGGGATAAACTTACCATTTTGGGTTTATTTGCTTTGATTTCAGAATTACCATTTCTGAAGACGGAAGTCTCAGAATCGTCAATGTGACTAAATCAGATGCTGGAAGTTATACCTGCATAGCCACTAACCATTTTGGAACTGCTAGCAGTACTGGAAACCTGGTAGTAAAAGGTAATTACTAACCCAGAGAACATATAGATTAATATGTGTGTCCTCATTTCAAATAATGAAATCTATTGAAGTGACATCCTTCATATTAATAGGTACAGATATCACTGTGTTGTTAAATTAATTCATCATGGAAAACATGATATGATTAATAATTCTTAGAGAACTGTTGGTAATGCATATGATTGAAAAGCTATCTTATTTCAGAATTATCCAATACAATTTTGAGAATTACAGCCATTGTAACTATTATAGTATTATAACTAATGTTATCTTCAATCCTTTAATTAAATTTCTTTCAAGTCTCTATAGATTTGGAATTCATGTCTAGGAACACTGTGCTAACAAATTAAAAACCCACGACTCAAATACTAATTTTAGCTAACATTGTTTAAGCAATGACATTGGCAATTTTTTAAAAGAGCTGCCTTGGTTATCAGGGGTATGGATGTGGATTATTATATTAATAAAGGGCTTTGACCACCCCTGTGTTTTGCTTCAGTCACCCAGCCAACCCTGTCAGTTTTAAAGAAATAAAATTTTCCACATCCCTTAGCCTGGGTGCTTTTTAGTAGAGACAGAAAGTCCTTTATGCTCTTGGCATGGCACAGGATGTAAGTGTATTCCAACACCAGGTTGATGGGATGGGCTGAAAGTACCAAGTAAGAATTGTGAAAGATGAGATTTTAATTTACATTTAATTTGCATTTCTATCACTTTATATCTCGCCCCCGAGTCAGGGATCTTGGCAATGATCTGACTGAGGAAGATAAAGCTTAGGTTAGTGAGTTTCTCAGGGTCACCAGTAGCAGAAGAGGGATGTGAACCCAGGAATCCTGATTCTGCATTCTCCCTGGTTCTTTCTACTGTGCCAGGAAATCTTACTCATTTTTCCTGTTTCTCTATAATAGATACAGATGTGTTATAGCATATTGATTATTTCCCTCTTGCCCATTTGTAGCTCCCTCTGTGAAGTAAGATAGCCTAAGGCAAATAAAAATATCCCCAAAAGAATATTTGCCTCTATTTTAATTTAAAGGAGAAAACTAAAAATTACCTAATTACATATTTCGGAGTCATTAGAAGTTGGAAAAGTACTGCCACTTATGGAAGCCTTTTTATCATAGACATACTTGTCTATGCAGATAGAAAACTGTAAGTTCAAGAGTCAGACGTAAATCTGTATTTGGATAGACTCCAGCTATTTCAACCTATTATCCACTGAGAGCAATAGTGTGGGTATGTGACTGTGTGTTCGTTCTGTTTCACAGGGCAGAGGAAAAAGAAGTTAGTAATACTTGTAAAACAAAATTTCAGCTAGACGTCTTTGCTAATGTATAGCTTTCTCAGCTACAAAAGGAAACTTAGTGATGAACTAGGACCAGGAGGAACCGCAAGGTTTCAGAGCTGATCAGTGACAGAGCTGACACCTAACTATAGATGATTTGCTAGTTATGGAGATAAAAGAGAAGAGTAGGCAGAAGTCTTCAGTAGTGAAGAAGAGGCTGGGCTTAGAGTCAGAGAGATCTGGCTTTGAATCTCATTTCTCCCACTTACTGGCTCTGTGACCTTGGATGAGATAATTAACCTGTGTTGGGATAATAGCAGTGCTGACCTCATCGGGTTGTTTTGATGACTGAGATTATCCATGTGAACCGCTTAACATGGTGCTTGGCACTTAGGAAATACTAGTAGTTGCTTTGCTGTTGTTGTTTGTATTTTAACAAAATGGCTATACACACCATCTAAATCTTATTGAAATGGAAATTCATGAAGTTTCCACCCATTAGGAGAATCAGTAAAGAGAAGGGAGCCTGCCACAAAGACATGACTGAGACTGTGAAAGACTATGAACACCTGAGCAGAGACGCCATATATATGCTGCTATGTATTGTTGAAACTGGGGTATTTTCACATGTAGGAATAAGTTATGTCCTGTGTTTGGTTAGTATCCTTCTTATAAACCTGACTTCCTCAGCTCTCAAAATAGTTGGCAGAAAGGAAAGTCCTCTCTTTCCCATCAGAGTCCATCTCCCAGGAGTACCACCAGCCCCAGGATAAAAACATTCTTAACCATGCATAGAGTTCCCTGCTGCTCCTCTTGTAGTGAATTATGGTACAAAGCTTAGAGAGACACCACTGATGAAATGCACAATGATCGCCTCCTTACTTGGGTGGATATAAATGTTGCTGACATAGTAACTTCTTTCTATGTTAAGAAACTTAACACTTCATTTTTTGCCTTCTAGTAAAATGTAAACAGTGATTCCGCATGTATGATATAACAGATTATTTGAGGCAATCCAGAGTTAAACTGGTTTTTTTGAATTTAAGTAATTATTTCTTTCAGTGTATAGTAGGAAAATGCTAGTTCTTTTTTCTCTTTGTTCCTGTGATCTGGTTCACATCTGCACAAATTTCTTTTTTTTTAATTTTATTTATTTTTTTATAAAGCAGGTTCTTATTAGTTATCCATTTTATACATATTAGCATATATATGTCAATCCCAGTCTCCCAATTTATCCCACCACCACCCCCACCGCCACTTCCCCCCCTTGGTGTCCATACGTTTGTTCTCTACATCTGTATCTCAATTTCTGCCCTGAAAACTTGTTTATCTGTACAATTTTTCTGGGTTCCACATATATGCGTTAATATACGATACTTGTTTGTCTCTTTCTGACTTACTTCACTCTATATGACAGTCTCCAGATCCATCCACGTCTCTACAAATGACCCAATTTCATTCCTTTTTATGGCTGAGTAATATTCCATTGTATATATGTATCACATCTTCTTTATCCATTCCTCTGTCGATGGGCATCTAGGTTGCTTCCATGAGCTGACTATTGTAAACAGTGCTGCAACGAACATTGGGGTGCATGTGTCTTTTTGAATTATGGTTTTCTCTGGGTATGTGCCTAGTAGTGGGATTGCTGGGTCATATGGTAATTCTATTTTTAGTTTTTTAAGGACCCTCCATACTGTTCTCCATAGTGGCTGTATCAATTTACATTCCCAGCAACAGTGCAAGAGGGTTCCCTTTTCTCCACACCCTCTCCAGCATTTGTTGTTTGTAGATTTTCTGATGATGCCCATTCTAACTGGTGTGAGGTGATACCTCATTGTAGTTTTGATTTGCATTTCTCTGCTAATTAGTGATGTTGAGCATCTTTTCACGTGCTTCTTGGCCATCTGTATGTCTGCTTTGGAGAAATGTCTGTTTAGGTCTTCTGCCCATTTTTTGATTGGGTTGTTTGTTTTTTTTAATACTGAGCTGCATGAGCTGTTTATATATTTTGGAGATTAATCCTTTGTCCATTGATTCATTTGCAAATATTTTCTCCCATTCGGAGGGTTGTCTTTTCGTCTTGTTTATGGTTTCCTTTGCTGTGCAAAAACTTTTAAGTTTCATTAGGTCCTGTTTGTTTATTTTTGTTTTTATTTCCATTACTCTAGGAGGTGGATCAAAAAAGATCTTGCTGTGATTTATGTCAAAGAGTGTTCTTCCTATGTTTTCCTCTAAGATTTTTATACTGTCTGGTCTTACATTTAGGTCTCTAATCCATTTTGAGTTTATTTTTGTGTATGGTGTTAGGCAGTGTTCTAATTTCATTCGTACATGTAGCTGTCCAATTTTCCCAGCACCACTTATTGAAGAGACTGTCTTTTCTCCATTTTATATCCTTGCCTCCTTTGTCATAGATTAGATGACCATAGGTGCATGGGTTTATCTCTGGGCTTTCTATCCTCTTCCATTGATCTATATTTCTGTTTTTGTGTCAGCACCATATTGTCTTGATTACTGTAGCTTTGTAGTATAGTCTGAAGTCAGGGAGTCTGATTCCTCCAGCTCCGTTTTTTTCCCTCAAGACTGCTTTGGCTATTTGGGGTCTTTCGTGTCTCCATACAAATTTTAAGATTTTTTGTTCTGGTTCCGTAAAAAATGCCACTGGTAATTTGATAGGGATTTCACTGAATCTGTAGATTGCTTTGGGTATTATAGTCATTTTCACAATACTGATTCTTCCAATCCAAGAACATGGTATATCTCTCTATCTGTTTGTATCACTAATTTCTTTCATCAGTGTCTTATAGTTTTCTGCATACAGGTCTTTTGTCTCCCTAGGTAGGTTTATTCCTAGATATTTTATTCTTTTTGTTGCAATGGTAAATGGGAGTGTTTCCCTAATTTCTCTTTCATATTTTTCATCTTCAGTGAAAAATGCAAGAGATTTGCATTTTGTTAGATTGTTTGTTTGAAGCCATCTGGTCCTGGGCTTTTGTTTGTTGGAAGGAATGCAAGAGATTTCTGTGCATTAATTTTGTATCCTGCAACTTTACCACATTCATTGATTAGGTCTAGTAGTTTTCTGGTGGCATCTTTAGGATTCTCTATGTATAGTGTCATGTCATCTGCAAACAGTGACAGTTTCACTTCTTCCTTTCCAATATGTATTCCTTTTATTTCTTTTTCTTCTCTGATTGCCATAGCTAGGACTTCCAAAACTATGTTGGATAATAGTGGTGAGAATGGACATCCTTGTCTTGTTCCTGATCTTAGAGGAAATGCTTTCAGTTTTTCGCCATTAAAAATGATGTTTGGGGCTTCCTTGGTGGCGCAGTGGTTGAGAGTCCACCTGCCGATGCAGGGGACACGGGTTCATGGCCCGGTCTGGGAAGATCCCACATGCTGCGGAGCAGCTGGGCCCGTGAGCCATGGCTGCTGAGCCTGCGTGTCTGGAGCCTGTGGTCTGCAACTGGAGAGGCCACAACAGTGAGAGACCCGCGTTACAGCAAAAAAAAAAAAAAAGAATGATGTTTGCTGTGGGTTTGTCGTATATGGCCTTTATTATGTTGAGGTAGGTTCCCTCTATGCCCACTTTCTGGAGAGTTTTTTATTATAACTGGGTGTTGAATTTTGTCAAAAACTTTCTCTGCATGTCTTGAGATGATCAGATGGTTTTTCTTCTTCAATTTGTTAATATGGAGTATCACATTGATTGATTTGCATGTATTGAAGAATCCTTGCATCCCTGGGATAAATCCCACTTGATCATGGTGTATGATCCTTTTAATGTGTTGTTGGATTCTGTTTGCTAGTATTTTTTTTTTTTTTTTTTTTTTTTTTGCGGTATGTGGGCCTCTCACTATTTTGGCCTCTCCCATTGCGGAACACAGGCTCTGGACGCGCAGGCTCAGCAGCTGTGGCTCACGGGCCCAGCCGCTCCGCGGCATGTGGGATCTTCCCAGACTGAGGCACAAACCCGTGTCCCCTGCATCGGCAGGCGGACTCTCAACCACTGCGCCACCTGGGAAGCCCCTGTTTGCTAGTATTTTGTTGAGGATTTTTGCATCTATATTCATGAGTGATATTGGTCTGTAATTTTCTTTTTTTGTAGTATCTTTGTCTGGTTTTGGTATCAGGGTGATGGTGCCCTCACAAAATGAGTTTGGGAGTGTTCCTTCTTCTGCAATTTTTTTTCAAGAGTTTGAGAAGGATGGGTGTTAGCTCTTCTCTAAATGTTTGGTAGAGTTCACCTGTGAAGCCATCTGGTCCTGGGCTTTTGTTTGTTGGAAGGTTTTTAATCACAGTTGCAATTTCATTACTTGTGATTGGTCTGTTCATATTTTCTATTTCTTCCTGGTTCAGTCTTGGAAGGTTATACCTTTCTAAGAATTTGTCCATTTCTTCCAGGTCGTCCATTTTATTGGCATAGAGTTGCTTTTAGTGTTCTCTTAGGATGCTTTGTATTTCTGCAGTGTCTGTTGTAACTTCTCCTTTTTCATTTCTAATTTTAATGATTTGAGTCCTCTCCCTCTTTTTCTTGATGAGTCTGGCTAATGGTTTATCAATTTTGTTTATCTTCCAAAGAATCATCTTTTAGTTTTATGATGTTTGCTATTGTTTTCTTTGTTTCTATTTCATTTATTTCTGCTCTGATCTTTATGATTTCTTTCCTTCTACTAACTTTGGGTTTTGTTTGTTCTCCTTTCTCTAGTTCTTTTAAGTGTAAGGTTAGATTGTTTATTTGAGATGTTTGTTGTTTCTTGACATAGGATTATATTGCTATAAACTTCCCTCTTGGAACTGCTTTTTCTGCCTCCCATAGGTTTTGGCTTGTCGTATTTTCATTGTCATTTGTCTCTAGGTATTTTTTGATTTCCTCTTTGATTTCTTCAGTGATCTCTTGGTTATTTAGTAATGTATTGTTTAGCCTCCATGTTTTTGTGTTTTTTATGTTTTTTTCCCTGTAAGTGATTTCTAATCTCTTAGCATTGTGGTCAGAAAAGAGGCTTGATATGATTTCAGTTTTCTTAAATTTACTGAGGCTTGATTTGTGACCAAAGATGTGATCTATCCTGGAGAATGTTCTGTGCGCACTTGAGAAGAAAGTGTAGTCTGTTTTTGGATGGAATGTCATATAAATATCAACTAGATCTATCTGGTCTATTGTGCCCTTTAAAGCTGTGTTTCCTTATTAATTTTCTGTTTGGATGATCTGTGCATTGGTGTAAGTGAGCTGTTAAAGTCCCCCACTATTATTGTGTTACTGTGGATTTCCTCTTTTATAGCTGTTAGCAGTTGCTTTATGTATTGAGGTGCTCCTATGTTGGGTGTGTATATATTTATAATTGTTATATCTTCTTCTTGGATTGATCCCTTGATCATTATGTAGCTTCCTTCCTTGTCTCTTGTAACATTCTTTATTTTAAAGTCTATTTTATCTGATATGAGAATTGCTACTCCAGCTTTCTTTTGATTTCCATTTGCATGGAGTATCTTTTTCCATCCCCTCACTTTCAGTGTGTATGTGTCCCTAGGTCTGAAGTGGGTCTCTTGTAGGCAGCATATATATGGGTCCTGTTTTTTTATGCATTCAGCGAGCCTGTGTCTTTTGATTTGAGCATTTAATCCATTCATGTTTAAGGTAATTATCTATTTCCTATAACCATTTTCTTAATTGTTTTGGGTTTGTTTTTGTAGGTCCTTTTCTTCTCTTGTGTTTCCCAGGTAGAGAAGTTCCTTTATCATTTGTTGTAGAGCTGGTTTGGTGGTGCTGAATTCTCTCAGCTTTTGCTTGTCTGTAAAGCTTTTGATTTCTCCATCGAATCTGAATGAGATCCTTGCTGGGTAGAGTAATCTTGGTTGTAGGTTCTTCCCTTTCATCACTTTAAATATGTCATGCCACTCCCTTCTGGCTTGTAGTGTTCCTGCTGAGAAATCCACTGTTTACCTTATGGGAGTTCCCTTTTATGTTATTTGTCACTTTTCCCTTGCTGCTTTCAGTAATTTTTCTTTGTCTTTAAGTTTTGCCAATTTGATTACTATGTGTCTTGGCGTGTTTCTCCTTGGGTTTATCCTGTATGGGATTCTCTGCACTTCCTGGACTTGGGTGGCTATTTCCTTTCCCATGTTAGGGAAGTTTTCGACTGTAATCGCTTCATATGTTTTCTCGGGTCCTTTCTCTCTCTGTTCTCATTCTGGGACCCCTATAATGCAGATGTTGTTGTGTTTAATGTTGTCCCAGAGGTCTCTTAGCTGTCTTCATTTCTTTTCATTCTGTTTTCTTTATTCTCTTCCACAGCAGTGAATTCCACCATTCTGTCTTCCAGGTCACTTATCCGTTCTTCTGCCTCAGTTATTCTGCTATTGATTCCTTCTAGTGTAGTTTTCATTTCAGTTATTGTATTGTTCATCTCTGTTTGTTTGTTCTTTAATTCTTATAGGTCTTTGTTAAACATTTCTTGCATCTCCTCGATCTTTGCCTCCATTCTTTTTCCAAGGTCCTGGATCATCTTCACTATCATTATTCTAAATTCTTTTTCTGGAAGGTTGCCTATCTCCACTTCATTTAGTTGTTTTTCTGGGGTTTTGTCTTGTTCCTTCATCTGGTACATAGCCCTCTGCCTTTTCATCTTATCTCTCTTTCTGTGAATGTGGTTTTTATTCCACAGGCTGCAGGGTTGTAGCTCGTCTTGCTTCTGCTGTCTGCCCTCTGGTGGATTGGGCTCGGAAAATACTAGTTTTTGATGAGGCAAATGAGTACTTTATTTTTTTTTTATTTGAGTATAATTTCTTTACAATGTAGTGTTAATTTCTGCTGTACAGTGAAGTGAATCAGATATATGTATATGTATATGTATATCCCCTTGCTCTTTATCCTCCCTCCCACCCCACCCCATCCCACCCATGTAGGTGGTCACAGAGCACCAAGCTGAGCTCCCTGTGCTATATAGCAGGTTCCCACTAGCTATCTATTTTACAGATGGTAGTGTACTTATGTGAAACCTAATCTCCCAATTCGTCCCACCCCCCCATCCCCCCGTGTCCACATGTCTGTTCTCTATGTCTACGCCTTTATTCCTGCCCTGCAAATAGATTCACCTGTACAAATGAGTACTTTAAAAACTGAGATTTTGTAATAGATGGGAGAGTGGGAAGGATGGGACCAGAAGAGCCTGGTGGCCTATGAAAAGAGGAAGGCAGAGGTAGGCAGGAACTGTGAAGTCAAGGTATGATGTTTCCCCACCTGATTGTTGGGGGAATTCATTTGTTTCAAAGCAGAGTTCTTTCTGGTATTCAACTGTAGTCACTTTCTCCACAGAGGCCCTCTGATTCTTATATTATTCTTCCAGGTGAGGTGGGACAAAGAAATATGAGCTTTATCTGGTTAATATGTTCACAGGGTTAATCCTGTTGCCTGGGTAAGGTCAGAAGATGTTTGAAAGAACATTTATTTCCCATTGCTTGGTTCTGACTCCCATTAGCATTAATGGGAAGGACACGCGTGTGCAGAGGGGCACCCAGACCACCAGGTCTCCGAGAAAGACATTAACATAAATGGAGAAATACAGTTTAGAAATCTGCCCTGTAAAGCACGATAAAGGCAGAGAAAACCATTCTGAACTCCGTATGAACTGTGCCAGGTCCTGAATCTCACATCAGAATACTTGAGTGCTTTACCTTTAATGTAAATGTAGCAGTTTAGTCCAAAATAGATGGAGCACTGCGTTTTAATTCAATTTAGAGATCTACAAAGGGACTAATTTATCAGAGAAGTTGCACTCTAACCTTAAAATGTGCTTGCATTCGTTTTGATCTCCTCCAATGTCTCAGATTAAAACACTGTGAAGGTCAGACATGAGAACACATCTCCTCTAACCGTTTTACAATAATTCTGTCATTAACAACGCTTTTAAAATCCAATTCTCTTTTCCCCCAGTGTTTTGGAGAGAAGCTGAAGATACTGTCAAACACAGGGACAGTAAGTAGAGGCAGGGAAAGAGAGGACAAATCCACTACAGCAGGTACAGTAGGTTTAAAATACATCTCTAGCAGGCAACCACAAAATGGAGAAATATTCAGATTATGCATGAGCAGGCTTCCAAACTGCAGAATTCTGACAGGTGCCCAGGGGGCTCTTGATTATCATCCCATCATCTGAATTTCTAAACTTGACTGATTTTATTTTTTTAGCTAGTTAGCGTCTATTTTGAATTTTGGTTTGCTATTTCATTTTAAGCAAGAAGAGTTCTCGAGTCAGACCCTTGGATCCTAACAGAAAGCATCATATTTGACCTTTCATGGAAGAAGTGCTTTAGCAATTGTGAGCATTGTTAAGAACTATATGGAAGGCAGGCCACATTTCCATGCAGTATTGTACTTACTAATTCATTTTTATCTCTAGAGCAGAGTTAAAGGCATGCCATTTTGCATGACACAGTGTCTTTACTGTACAGGTTTCCTATAACGGATATTCCTAAGTAGCAGTCCTCAAGATGAGTGACTTCTCTTTGTCTTGGATATAGTTCATCAAGATAATTATGGTAATAGCAACCCTAGGTCTTATTAATCACCTCCAGGGCTCAAAATGAAATGCACGGCTATAAGCTGTGCTGTTATCTAGCTGAACTACATCCAAAGTGACCTTGAGTAACTCTGTGGCTGGTGGTTCCAGACCATACTTTGAGAAACCATATCCTACATCAAAGAACTTTGTACATGCCACCTACTAAGTGGAAGTTCAGTGGATTCCCAATGCCTCACCCGTAACCTAACAAATCTGTATCTTTAGGGATGAGACCTGAAAACACTACATTTTTAATAAACTCATCATACACACCAAAGTCTCAGAAGACTGCATTTTCAGGGGTTGGCAAACTATGGCCCATGGGCCAAATCCAGCTAACCATCTATTTTTGTACATCCCAGCAGCTAAGAATGGTTTCCACATGTTTAACTGGTTGAAAAGAAATCAAAAGAATAATAATACTTTCAGATATGTAAAAATTTTATGAAGTTCTTATTTCAGTGTGCATAAATAAGATTTTAATGAAATGCAGCTGTGTCATTTGTTTACATATTAATGTTGGTGGTTTTGCACAGCAGCAGAGTTGAGCAGTCATGACAGAGATCATATAAGTACCTACATAATATCCTCAGTTTTGCCTCTTGACCAGCAAAGCCTAAAACGTTTACTATTCAGCCCTTTACAGAAAAATACTTACTAATCCTTTCTTTTGATAACCTTTTCCTTCCCCAGACAGATCATCAAAATTTGTTCCAAGGTGTAGCCTAGTCAGGTGACAACACAACTGGAAATTTTCACATCTCCTTGAGTCTGATTACAAGCTGGAACTGGTAGGGAGATTTCTTTCCCAGGCCCTTAGCCCCACCCCAGTATCAAAAGGGTTGATCTCAGTACTTGGATGTAAGGTGAAAATCCAGAGGAGAGGCAATTGGATCACTGATTGAGAAAGTGGAGGATAAAACCTTGGCAGACACTGGAACAGTGTGCTCACTCTGACTCTCCAGGAATTGAGAAACCCTCACACTGCTAGAACCAGACTGTTATGCCAGGGAGAATCCTAAAGTGTATCAGCTGAGCATATAAACATGGCAACTGAGGTTTTCCAAGATATTAATCTCTTCCTGAACTTCCTACTGTCACAGCCTAAATCAGTTGAACTGTCCAACATGTAGAATACACATCTCTCAGGCTGCAGGTTGGTCTTTTACTAATAATTTGTTCTTTTTTTTTCTTTTGAAGTTTTTCTGTATACAAATTTTATCCTGATTCCGTCTGGATTTTAAAAGATTTCTTAATAAATAAATTTAATATAATTTTTTTTTAATTTTGAATAAATGTATAAGTATATTTCTTTTGTTTATTTTAATTTTTATTCAGTGCACAGAATTACTTTTATTTTAAGAAAAAAATAACCTTGTAGTTTAACTGTCTTTGATAGAAAAAGGGTTCTCAGTAGTATTTAACTAAGACCATATATATTCCTAATAAGAGATTATTTTGTGTTCTCATTCTGTAACCCTGCAAAGTGAAGATGTTCCTTTGGCTTCCTGAGCATTTAATTCATTTTTTCCTTGTCAGAATTAGTCCTCATTGTCCATTCCATCAAGAGTTTACTTATGTTTAGAAGACAAGATACTATCCTATGCATACAGGTAGCAGACAAAAAGGAATTTTCTTACCAACACCAAAGAGTTTCTGCAACATTACTACAGTGCACTATAAAAAATTGTTCTTCTGGGGCCTCCCTGGTGGCGCAGTGGTTGAGAGTCCGCCTGCCTATGCAGGGGATACGGTTCGTGCCCCGGTCTGGGAGGATCCCATATGCCGCGGAGCGGCTGGGCCCGTGAGCCATGGCCGCTGGGCCTGCGCGTCCGGAGCCTGTGCTCCGCAACGGGAGAGGCCACAACAGTGAGAGGCCCGCATACCGCAAAAAAAAAAAAAAAAAAAAAATTGTTCTTCTGTTTAAACTGTAGGAAATTCAGAAATATCAGCCTTTCCAGGCATGGCATGACCAACACGATAATGTAGAGGCTTTTCAATTGGAACATTTTTTGAAAATGAGTTTGAAGCAGCCTACATCTTCTATGTAAAGTTATTCAAGGCTTTATCCATATTTGACTGAGGATCAATCAGAAATCAGTAACCAACAATGACATTTGGCTACTAACCCACAACAAAAGCTTTTAACGTCAGGCCCTTATAACAGAATACGTTTCAACCTAATTGGATGTCTTCTACTGGAACCAGTTATTTCGAGATGATAATTAAGGGCCTTTTTAATAGGATTGACACAAATTCTGACCCAAGGCATCTAGAATAGGAAGGAAAAGTTTGTTGTTAGAAGTGCTAAATGCTAATTATGTTAGATTTACTGGTAGAGTAACAGTGGCCGGAACATTTCAGTACTAGATCCTGTTAGATGTGAGAAGATCTACCACACTGGAGTTTGTAGCAGCTAACTCAAATAGCAGAAGCCTAAAGAAGGTGTAGATGATTGTGCCTCTTGTTCTTCCTGTGCTCACGGAGCATGACCTAACCTAGAACTCTCTTTATACAAAGACACGAAGCCAAGATTTCAATGAAACAGAGCATAATTATTTCCCCTGAGATTCTTGTGAGCCCTAATGAGGGCCACATAGATTTAGTAAATAGTGTGCCTTTAGCAGTATCAATCATGGGTATGATCATCCTCTTGTCTGATCATCTCTGTAAAAGAGCTTCTCTCCTTTTATACTGTTGAGATTTAAATTTATTAAGACTGTGTGTCAGGACAGTCTACCGTGACTCCATCCTACCCGTCATTTCTCCATCCTTGGTCCAGAGGGAAGACATAATTCCTTAACTATTGTGCTTCTCTACGCTAACTCTGCCCTTTTCCTAGGAAGGCCTCTATGCTGAAAGCAGCTTTCATGTACTTGCCTTTAGTATAAAAGACATCGTGTGTATCAACAAGATTTTGAAGAATTGTCTGCCTCATTAGTAATCAGGGAAATGCAAATTAAAGTACCAGTGTGATATGACATTATATATATAAGACTGGCAAAAGATAGACATCTAACCAAACCTTTTGTTGGTAAGAATGTGAAGAAAATGGTACTCACACAGTATGAGTAGGAATGTGACCTGCAATAGACACTGGGGAGAACTAGTAAAATTGGCCCAGCAATTCTATTTCAGGGTATTTACTCTAGAGGAAATTACACATGTTCTGAGGTAGACTTGCAGAGATGTTCATTATGTTGTTTGCAATGACAAAAAAAAATGCAAGCAAATTAAAGAATAATACATTTGGTAGTATTTCATATAATGCATGCAATATGATTTAATAGAGAATTAATAATAAAAATAATACCATATAATGTTTAAACATACAAATACATGCTCAACATAAGTGCTAACTCGTGATTATATTTGTGAGGGAGGGAATCTGGAGTAAGGTTACATGAAAGGACTTTAGCTGTATTGATAATATTTTGGGGGGTAAATTTTTAATGTATATTCAGAGGGGGAAAAGGCTAGAGATCTATGGGAAAAATGTTAAACACTGTTAATTCTAGAAATGGGAATATGAGTATCGGTAAACATTTTTTGTAGTTTTACATGTGTGATATCTCTAGTTAAAAAGAAAACCTCGGGTCAGAATTCCTCTACATGGTCAGATATTATAGTCAAAATCATCCAGAGAATGGTTCTGATTGTCTCCTTCTCTCCTAAACATTGTAGAATAGAGAAGACCTTATTCCTAGTGATATTTAACCCGTTTAATCCAAGTATTTTCTTTTAAGGAAAAAACCCTACTGTAGAATGAAATAAATGGTTATTTCCTAATGAGTACTTACCAATCAAAATAAACAAAACAAACAAAAAGGCAAACAGAATATGACTTTTTGGCTTCATTCAGTGTGAAGCACATAATTAATTGCTTTCCCTGCAATTCAAAGAGACTTGTGTTGTACTGATTCAGTTTAATTGAACTTATTACCACAAGCAGATAATAAGAAGTATATTGAAGATATCCATCTGGCTTGCCCTGAAAACCTCACGTTTCATTCTTCACGGCTGTCATAGGCCATACTAATTGCCTCATTTCAGCTGTTTTACAATCAGTATGATTTAGCTATTAATGTGATAAAATCCTTACTTGAGAGGAGGTTGATATTAAAAAGCATAGATCTCTGACCTACCTCTGCTACCATGTCTGAACACATGCCCAGCATTATTAAAGTTATATATTTTTCAAATACGTAAATAAAAATCCCTCTCTTTCTCACATACATCCTTTAAGTTACGTCTGTCCTCTTATATCTTGCCATACAGCTGTCCCCTACTGAAGGAAAAAAATGGTTTACATTGAGCTTTTCAGTGATGAAGTATTTCAAGATCCATGTGGTTTGTTTTCAACTATACTGAGTTTTCTTTTTTATAATGTCCAATGTTGAAATGGATTTTGAATGACTAATTGTGTTATAAATAAGGAGGAAAGTAAAATTAAGCACTTTTATCTTCTGTTCCCAAATATTGAAGCTCCCTGTGGTTTGAGGATAATGTTTTGTCATGCAGACCGGTTTCATAGGGACGTGCTCTCTCATAAGCAGAGGGGTGTGTGTGTGTGTTTCACATCATCCCTCTCCTTGTATTTTAGAGGCGGCCCCATGGGGGAAGCCAACACTTGGTTCCCAACCTTGAAAAGGAAAATTTGGTCTATTACCAACCCTGAACCAGAAAAGAGATGTGTCAGAATAATTCATGAGTGACTCACCTACCTTCCTTTCTTGGCATTTGTTCTCTATGCCAGAGGCAGGAGGGGTATTGCCCTCCCAAACAAGTAACCTCACCACACCATGATTGACTTTCTCTGGCTGTCATAGGCAATCAAATCTGAGAAAACCATCCAAAAGACTGTGTAGGCCTTTAGGTTAAATAGAGAACCTGACCAAGATGAAAACAAGTTAACATTTCCATCAACTCTCTCTGATTTACTCTAGCAAGATCCATTTCTAAAAGGTTAAAATGGTTGTCTCTTTTATGCAGCCGTTTGAAGAGCTGAAAGTAGGCTACTGGTTATGGGAGAAGAAATGTAAGCAGAACATTTAGAACAACAGTGGATTTTTACATGGCCTTCTAGCAGTTCTATAATCAGTGTGCAAAAGTGCAAGACATGTTCCTTAGTGAAGATTAGCAACATCTGCTTTGAAAATTTCCCGAACTGGGAAACATGCCCCGTATTATCATATTAACTCGCCGCCCCCCCAAACTTTCTCTCTCTTCAGCAGTAGAACTGCTTATAAATAAAAGTCAAGCTTGGGCTCGGCCTAAAAGAGTGGGATCCAAAGAGTCCAGTCAGAAGTGCCTTCTCTTCCATACCTACTCTTATAAGCCTAGTCCACATCTCTTCTGATATAACATCTATCTCCACTGTCTCTGCCCACAGCATAAGTAAAACATCTGGTGCTATTTGTGCTAATACTTTTTGATGGATAAGACAAAAGAAACTAAATTATAAAGACCAGTATAGATGATGAGGGGACACTGATGCAGTCTGAATATAAGGGAATAGTCAAAGACACAAAATATGTAGCCATCTCTCTCCCTCTAGGACACTGTGAGCCTTGGACCACAAGCCACAGAATTGTCTGGGGTTTTTTTTGTTTTGTTTTTTGTTTTTAATAAATGCATATTCCTGGACCCCTGACCTGATGAACAAAAACCTCCAGGGGTGCAACCCAGGAATTTTTATTTTTAGTAAGTTCCCCAGGGAATACCTGCACACATCAAAGGTCAAAAACCTAGGAGCTCACAGTCTAAGGATGCATACCAATAGCCAAGAAATAGAGTTGTGTTCAAACTATGAAAGGAATAGGAAGGAAGGGAGGGAGGGAGGAAGGAAGGAAGGAAGAAAACAGAGTGAGTGACTAACTAGGGGAGTGAAGGTAATCATTGAACTGGAAATTAAAAGATGAATAAGAGGAGCTTCCCTGGTGGCGCAGTGGTTGAGAGTCTGCCTGCCAATGCAGGGGACACGGGTTCGAGCTCTGGTCTGGGAGGATCCCACATGCCACAGAGCAACTAGGCCCGTGAGCCACAACTACTGAGCCTGCACGTCTGGAGCCTGTGCTCTGCAACAAGAGAGGCCGCAGTAGTGAGAGGCCCGCGCACCGCGATGAAGAGTGGCCTCCGCTTTCCGCAACTAGAGAAAGCCCTCACACAGAAACAAAGACCCAACACAGCCAAAAAAAAAAATAAAAAGATGAATAAGTTCACCAGGTTAAAAAATATAAAGGTAATTGCAGGCAGAAGAAATTTATCTAATGTATGAGAGGAATGAAAATCCCCAGCAAGTTCAGAAAAAATACATTTGAAAGATGAGATGAGAACACTTCCAGAGAGGCAGCCCATGAAACACTATCAATCATATTTCAGCAACTGTGGACAATAGAGAGGCAAACATTTTGATTTTCTTTTCAATGCAAAGAAAACAGGTTCCATCAACTGTACCTAAATGATCTTGACATCAGCTTCAGGGGAAATTTTACATCTTCTAAGAGAATTTAAAAAGAAAAGCAGTTATCACCAACATAGGATTTTTAAAATTATTTTTAAAGTATGTGATAATGCATATTATTTATAGAAATATTAGGGGAAAAGATAATCTCATCATTCAGAGAGAGCCACATAATCTTTATGTTTTCTTCCAGAATTACATCTAGGCATGCATATATATGAAATATGTGTATGTGTATATACGTGTGTGTGTATGTTTAAATCTATGTCTGTCTTTTTTTTTTTTGATGTGGACCATTTTTTAAGTCTTTATTGAATTTGTACAACATTGCTTCTGTTTTATGTTTTGGTTTTTTGGCTTTGAGGCATGTGGGATCTTAGCTCCCCAACCAGGGATCAAACCTTCAACCCCTGCACTGGAAGGCAAAGTCTTTACCACTGGACCACCAGGGAAGTCCCTATGTCTGTCTTCTAACCTGTAAATAAATATCCTTGTTACTAAAAGATTATACTAAAGATTATACTATACACACTGTTTTATAACTTCTTTTGTCATTAATAGCTTTCTGCCAGCATAGATTTTTGAACAAGAAATAAGTACTAGCCTTATTTTCTTACAAATATGTTTCTTTCTCCTGCTAGTCAAAATAGCATCAGGAAGAAGCCTTTAAAAAGACTCTCTTGTGATACCTGTGTGGGTAAGATGGAGAGAGGATACTGGAGGATAATTTGGAGGACTGGTGAAAATGTTGATTAGGGCATTCATGTCAACCTGGAGGGGAGATCCTGAACTATCCCTCTGCACTCTTTCCTCAACCTTTTCCTATTGGAATTTCTTATCAGTGACACATGATGTTACTAATAATATGCTGAGTACATTTTCTTATCACATGAACCATTAGGGAATAGATGAAATGACAAAGTCAGTATCCAAAATGACCTTGAAAAGATAATCATGTGAACCAAATGTAACAAGATTAATTTTAATTGTGGCGAATGTAAAGATTTTCACTTGTCTCCAAAAACTAGGTTGAAAGAGTCAAATTTTAGGGTGAGGCTGTGTGTTAAAGGTGAGTTAACAATATTCTATGCTTTTAAAAAAAAAAAGCAAATTACATCTATACCTTAATAGAGGACCTGAAACAAGAGAGGGACAATCTAAAAATCTACAGTAGACCTGATGAAAGTATAACTGGAGGAGGATTGTGTTTTTATTTTGAGATTGGCATTAAAATTTAAAATCAGCCTAGAGGAAGACAACTGAGCTGGTGATAGGAGACACAGATGAAGGAGGTTAAGCCAAAGAAGAGGATTTAGGTAGGGTGAAGGGGAGGGATAATCAATGTTTTCAAACATTTAAAGAGCTATCAAACTCTATGTGGTATCAAAAGACAGTCCCTGAATAGATGGGTGATAAATGTTGGAGCAGAGGATATTATTTGTGTTCAATAAGATGAAAAAGTTTCAAATAATTAGACCATGCAGAAGATGAAACTAACGATTTTTCTATTACCAATAATGTTCATTTCCAGACTGGACAAGTACTCTGGGGAAACACTGCATAAAGAATTCATGCATCAGGTGGGAGTGTGTGGTCTGAGTGGCCTGTAAGGGGCATTTCCTAGTCATTGTAGCATTTTCATGGTCTACTTAGGTGACCTTGTAAACCTGGATCCATGTGAACCTCCCAATTCTGAAATGTTATTGTTCTTTGATTCTATGGTTTTAAAAACTTATTTCTGCCCTGTGTGTTTTTCTAGCCCTGAGCAAAAATTTTGCCACTAAGTTGAATTCTGTCACGTTGACTTTATTTTCTTATGGCAGACTCTTTCTGTTTTTTTTCTCCCAGCATGAATTTATCCATAATCAGCAGTGCAGCATGGGTTGAAAAGGTTATTCTGCTAATTATGAATAGTATATTCTTAAAATAGAGTCCTATAAAAAATCAATTTTCTTTTTAATTTTATGTTGCAATTTGAGAGTGTTCAGTAAATGATACCTTTGTTCATTGCCTGAGTTTTGAACCCTTTGAGAGGTAAGCCAAGGCTGTCAGGCAGATGGCAATCAAATGTCAGCTTTGTAACTCATACAGCATACAGAAAAGAATGTGACTGGGTAAACAGCAATGGTGGGCTTCCTAAAACTGAACTCCAAATTGGGTAGACTTGTGCCGCTATACAACATCAGATCTCTCCCTTGAAACTTGCAACATGGAGAATCAAACAACTGTATGTTCTTCCTTCACACTTGCAGGAGAAAGAGTGGCATGGAACCAGAAATTCTTTATTGCTTTTTCCCAGACTCACCACTGAATGAGAAGGACTGAGGCAGGGGAGGAGAGAGAAGAGGAGTATTAGGAAACATCAAGAGTCTCTAAAAGTCAGCTGTAGACCAGAGGTTGCAAACTGGTAGCTGTCATGGCTGACTTTACTTGAACCCACAGACTGGTTTTCTTTGGCTGTGAGAGTGTTTAAAACTTTTGAATTGGAATGCTTTTAAACAGGGGGGCATGTGCTCTCTAAATTGACCCCAGACCTCATTATTCATTATTGTCTCATACCTCTAAATCACACTTTGGTGATACTGCCAGGACCTCTGTAAGCATTTGACATGCAGTATTAAGTGGGTCTCATGACTCTGGGGGGAAGACCAGCCTTTTGATTATTTCCAATTATTAAATTATTAAGTCGATATAAATTGACCATGGTGGGAATATAAGAGAAAGAAGACTGGAAAAGGGAATGTTTCAAATCTTTCTATTTATAATTCTGTATAAGATTTTACTCCAAATCTGCATTTCACTCCCATATCTCTACCAGGAGGTTATCAGTGGGAATAGAAACTCAGTTATCTGAATGTACACGCTCTTCTCAGGAGCAGCCAGTGGTTAATTGGGACAAGAGAACATAAGTCATTATCTTTGAGAAATCTGAAGCAAATTGAGGCAGGTTGTCACCTCTCACCGGGAAAAAAATTAGCCCTGTCTTTAAAAAGACTCTGCTTTCTCTATCTGCTGACTGAGGATTCCTGTCAACTGCAAAAGAAATAGGGAAGATGTGGCTTAATGGTACTAAAATAGTGGTCGTGAAATACCTACAAACTCATTTTCTCATATTCATGAATATTTCTAATTGATTTGACTACTGTGTTTGAATGACAAAATTGGTGCTAAGATTCAGCTCCAGAAAATCGGGTTGCCATCTTCCAGCTGCAGTCATTAACGTGCCAGTATGTTTGGGAAAGCTCTGTATGTATAAAGGAAAAGCCATAAATTATAAGCAAAATAGCTCTTTCCCTTGGTTAACTTGTCTTCTTGGAACCCCTGCCAGCCTGGAGGTGGATTAGAGTTCAGCTTTAGCACGAGAAAAAGAGAGTGAGAAAGAAGGAAACAGTAGACAACGTGCTGGGTTATAAAGGTTGTGAACAGTAAAAACAAAAAACAAAAAACAAAAAACTTGAGAAGGTATGGCTTACTTTTTCTAAATTTTTTGAATGTGGGAATGGTTGCCATCCCCTGGGTTCTGGTCCTAGATCTCTTAGTGGCCAATTGGGTGACACTAATTGGATCTTATTGCCTCAGACTCTGGTTTTCTCACCTGTAAAATGAAGAGCCTTGAATAGAGAGAGTTAAGGCCTCCTCCAGTTCTGAAGTTCTGTGGTTTGATAAAGAAGTGCTTAAGTTGAAATACAGCATGAAAGCCCTCTAATGTCCAACTTCTTTTTCACTCAATGGCAACAACAACAAAAAATCTATCCAGAGATGCTCTCACTCAGGCTCTCAAAGAAAATGAGATGAAATCTTCGTGCGCAGGAGATTTGCATTGTATAAACATCTATTTTCTCTTAGTTCAGGCTATAATCCCTGAAGGAAAGAGAAAAAATGAAAATTATGTGGTGTGGGCAGTTTTATCAACCAGTCCATCCACGCATGGTCACGAGGTTGGGATCTGAAAGGACCTTGGGCTAAGTGTGCCTCAATCTTCATATACTTCTGAAAATATGATCACTTCACAGCACTGAATGGGATTGCAGTGTTTGACTACATGTTGATTTTTTACATTATGGCCACCAAACACAAGCCAGCCATGTCAACAGACTCATAGCCAAAGAGAGAGCTGGTGAGAAAACTGGCTCATTTGAATAGTGTTTCGATTTTTAAGGGCAATTTTCAGTATATAAAACTTTTGTTTTACATACTGACTTTAAAACAGAGCCCTGTGTAGATGTATGAGAAAGCAATGAAAACTTGTACATGAATGTTCATAGTAGCATTATTCATAATAACCAAAAGTGGAAACAACCCACATGTCCATCATCTGATGGACAGATAAACCAAATGTGGTCTATCCATACAATGGACTATTATTAATCCATAAACAGAGATGAAATACTGATACGTGGTACTGATACATGGATGAATCTTGAAAACATGATGCTAAGTGAAAGAAGCCAAACACAAAAGGCCATGTATTGTATGATGTCATTTCTATGAAATGTTGAGAACAGACACATTTCTGAAAACAGAAGTAGATTAGCTTTTGCCGGAAGATAGGGGAAGGGAGAATTGGGATTGACTCTTAATAGGCACAGGGTTTTGTTTTGTTTTGTTTGAGGTCATGTAACGTTATGGAATTAGGTAGTAGTGATGATTGCACAAAAGTAAATATACAAAAACCACTGAATTGTATACTTTAAAAGAAGAATTTTATGTTATGTGAATTATATCTCAATTTTAAAAGGAAAAAAATAAGTTATGATCCATTTTGGACACTGAAAAAAAAGAAAGAAAAAGAAAAAGGACTAATAAATATACCAACTCTGATATCCAGGTGTCATATAATTCCTAGAGCTTGACACATTCTCAGGGATCACCAGCTCTATGATTCTCAGTTACTTAGGTGATTCTCCTGATCCTGCTTCTACTCTGATCACAGCCCTCCACTCTGCTCCTGCAGACATGGTTGGAGAAGTACTCTCACCATGTCTTCCATCTGCTGTAGCTCTGCAGAATCTTGGGCTGTTCCTGTCTAGTGCTGTAACACCATGCCAGATATTAACAGCAGAGTAACTGGGTAGAAAAGGTCTCTGGTATGTCCAATATGGTCCACCTCTTTCCTTCTCTACTAATATATTAAAGGGGGATGAATACAAGCATTGCAGAGAGACAAATGAGGTTCAAATCCCAGCATGATCATTTCCAAGCTGTTCAGAGTGAACTTGTGAAATGGGTATAACAGACCCTATTACACAGGATTGTTGGGAAGACTATTCGATATGTATTTCCATTCATTAGCACATATCAGCATTCAAATATTTTTTTCCTCTTCTCTCTGACTACTGTTCACAGCCCACCAATTGAGAGCTTCAGCACCTGGCCAATCAGCCATGTTCTCCAAACATCTTGTCTATGCCTCTACATACTTGGCTTCACAAATAAAGCATTTCTGCCATGTTAGCTCTCTTTTCCTCTCCCTTAGCTCTAGCACTTCCTCCTGAGTGCTCTCTTTCATTTGGTCACAGCACCACCCATGGCGAGTTATCCTTATTACTCCCTGATACTACTCCCATATTTCTTTCTCTCGTTTCACCTATTACATTTTTGTGACAATCTAGTTATGACTCCCCCTTGATTACTCTTCATTTTTGAATCTCTAATGCCAAGCATACAATTCAGTAATTGATTTTGGTAAATCAATGAGTAATGAGGCATAGTTCGTTTTTCTGGTGAAGAAGTAACTCCCAACTATTTGACAGCCAATAATGATGGGCGTTTATTTCCCTTGGATGTTTATAACTCTTCTTTGAATTTTTTATTATTGTATTAAAATAACAAATATCTATAGACCCATGACCAACTTAAGAACTAGATTATTATCATAAACTTAAATCTACTTATGTGCTCCTATCCTAGTCCATCCCTCTGCCTTCCTTCCCAACCGTTATCCTTTTGGTTTTTTGTTTTTTTTAAGTTGAGAGTTAGGTTTTATTCAGCGGACATTCTTAGGACTTTAAGCCCAGGGAGACAACATCTCAAATAACTCTGAGAGACTGCTCCAAGGAGGCAAGGGAGCCAACCGCTATCCTTCTTTAGCACTTTGACTGACTTAACATTTCTTAGATCCATGCCCGCTGGGTCCTGTAGACAAAATGCACTTACAGGTTTTGCTCACACAGTTTAGCTTGGGTGGTTTCCTGTGTCATCTGCCACTAATATTTTATTCAAATAAATGAAGAGGTGACTCAGTATCTACAAGAAAATAATACTGGCCACTTCACACACTTCACATAACACAGAACACATACCATCTTGACTGAGTGAGGCAAATAGAAACTAGTTTTATTTCCCCATTTTTTAAAGAAATTGAGGAAACTGAGGCTCAGAAATGTAATGTGACATATTTCAGATACCCAGCTAGCAAATAGTAATCCTGGGTCAGAATCCAATCTTAAAACACAATGTCCACTGTTGTTTCCATTATACTCTACTATCTCTGAGTCTTTGAGTCAGATAAGCATACAGTGAAAACAAAAATGGTGCCTACCTCATAAAGATGTTGAGAAAATTAACTGAGAATTCTTTCAAATGCTCAGTACACTACCTATCCATGTGGTAAGCATAGTAAACATTAGGTGTCATTAGTATTGTCATTATGGTGTAGATTGGCAATTTAAAGTTTGAAGCCTCTAGAAAAATCTCCTATGAAATCCCCTAAGCTAGCCTGGAGCAGTAGCTAACATTGCTGGCTGTGTCACTGGGTTGAATTGATTACCTGAGGCCATCTTGGTGAGACACAAGGAGAACTTGTGTGTTGGACTCTGGATATTATAAATCCCACCAGTTACGTTGACTGAGGCAAACCTTAAATGCTATGGTACATGGTAGAGTCTGCTCCCAGTGGGCTTAATTAAACAACCTTAACTTTTGTCTATTTAGTTTCTCAGCCTGGGTGACCAGGACCAAAATTCACCATCTCTCTGAGCTTCAGTTTCCTCATCTAAAAGGCAAGGTGAATCCATTTCATTTATTTATGTATTTATGTGTTTTCTATTGCTTTTGTTTTTGTTTTGCCAGTGGGCTTTGATGATGTAAATACCTACCAGAAGTAGGGTCTATTTGTGTGTGTGTGTGTGTGTGTGTGTGTGTGTGTGTGTGTTCGTGCAAGTATGCTTGCATGTTTGTCTTTGTCTTTCTTATAATAATATGAGATATTTGGATCATTTTTCTCTATATCATAAAGTTCTCCTCCTACCACCTCACTTCCTAACTCCACTTTGTGGCTGACTCCTTGTCATCCTTCAGAGCTCAGATCTCCTTCAGGAATCTCCTCTAACCATCTTATCAAAAGAAGTTTCTTCCTATTCTCTATCATGGTCCCTATTCATTTATTTCATAAACACTTTTTCAACATCTAAACATATTTTTTGGTTTTGTTTACTTATAAACCCATCATCCATCACCCTACCTAGAATGTAAGCTTCATGAGGATCAGAGCTACTGACCCGTAACCACTGTCTTTAGCACCTGCCTTGCCCATATTAGAAGCTCTGTAATATCTCTTGAATGAATGAATGAACAAACGAGCGAAGGAATAGACCACATTAACTAAGACTCCTTTTATAGCATGTTAAAATCAGCCTATTCTCACAGTCTGTTCATGAATTGACCCAATTGAAAGAACCCGTTGAGATCCTTGGAAGAGATTAGATCGTCTATTCCAGCCCCTTCTTTTTGTAGAGGAAACTAGAAAGAGGAAATTACATATCCAAGCTAAGGCACAATAGCCTCTTCTTCCTTCTACTCTTTCATGTTGCCTCCCAAAGGAGCTCAGCAAATTCTCGTTATTAAAGCAATGGCTAAGGAAATTAATAAGCAACAGACTAGGGGAAAATAGAGGTCAATGGGGCACAGTGAAAGGGATATGGGCTTTGGTGTCTGAAAGCCTAGTTTCATGTACCAAGTCCAACACTTCTGGGCAGGTCTCTGACCTGAAAAAATAAATCTTTAGGAGTGTTAGTGTCTTCTTTATAAAATGGAAAGTCCCTCTGTTGTAAGGATTCAAATTCTCTGTGTAAAGCAGGGAACAGCCCCTGGCATTTAGTAGGTACCTTTAATTGACAGTCAGTAGCATTGTGCTTGTATTCCTTTCACTGCCTGCCCCCCATCAACTCCACTACAGTGATTCAAGAGCAGTGTCTCAAAGTGCTTAAATTTGTGTCTCACTAAGTTTCCCTAAGGCTGTGCCAAAAATCCAGCAGTGTTTTTGTAGCAGCACTGAGGTCTGAGAGATTAGTCACTCTCTTCTCAGAAAAAGGAAATCATTTTTTATCTACTTCTTATATTTATGTTGTTTACCATGGCACATGCATTATAAAACCCACAAATCAATGCTCTCAGCAGGCAAAACTGTTCAGACCTGCAGAATGTCTTGTTTTGTACTAGGTGTTTGACAAACCAGGATCCGCCTGCCTTGAATTCTGTTTTCTGAGGGAGGGTGGGGATGCCTGGTGTCTGACTGAACTCTGCGTGACTTGTACTTTCTCGAGGAGCAGATGTGACTTCCCATGTATCTGATTAACCTTCTCTGTAAGATTGCCATCATTTCTTTAATGCCAGAGGATTATTCTGTGCTTGGAAAGATGGATATCAGCTCCTTTTAATCAATACCTTACACAGATGTCACCTGGATCTGCCCGTGGTTATCTGTAATATCTGACCAAAACGGTGCTGTCGTTTGTCATATTTGGTTTAATATAAAGCATCTTGGAAGTTAAGTCAGCTTTATTTTAAAACAGTATGTAGAACAATGCATTAAGTTAGGAAAATGCGTACTTGTTTCCTGGTTGATACCCTGTTAGAAAGCGAGAATACCAAGAAGGTAAGATGCCACCTTGTCCATCTCCATTACAAAGGACTGGCTTGGTAACACATGCGTTGGCATGGGAGCAAGAAAAGAGTAGGGGATGCAGTCAATTCAGTTCCCGCATACAAAAATGGAGGCAACAATGTATTATCTGTAGACTATTATATAGTTTTTCATCCAAAGTAGAATGCTGTTGAGAGACTGGACAACACAGATAAGCCAGAACTGACCCTTGTAATGTTAAGTAACTGGGATATTTGGGGTTGATGATGTTTCTGTGGTGTACTCCTCCCCTGGATTCTTGGAGGAGAGTCCTTGGTGATACAGATGAACCATCACTTACTATTCAGCCATGTAGAGCATGTGTGTTTTTCCGTATTTGAGGCAATGGCTCCTGCTAGGAGAGGAGAGCTGTTAATTCCTGGGAAGGATGATCTTACATCAAGTTTGGACAGTTTTCTGCCTGCACTAAGATCCTTTTCTGTTGTCAGTTTAGAGAAAATGCAAATGTGCCACACTGAAATCTTTGTTTGGAGGTATAGTGAGTCAAGCAGAAAACGGCCTTTCTCCTAAATGAACATTAGGTAACAGAATGAGAAATGTGTCAGGTAACATTTTAGCTGGTACAGATCCTCCAAAGAAAACAAACACATCAGAGTTGAATTTTTGATTCAAAAATAGCAGGTCAAAGAAGCAGGGCTTACATGGAGAAAACTTTTTAGGAATATTACATAAAGACTGACAATATCCCCACCTTATTCAGTGTGATGGGAAGGATTAAAATATTCAGTGCTATGGGCTCCTTAGCATGGGCTTTGAAACCTCCCTTCGAATCCAGATCTCACCACTTCCTCTCGAAGCTTCTGATTCTGCCTTTGTAAAATGGGAAAAATACCCACCACTCCAAGTTATCATGAGCCTAAGTGAGGTACATTATGCAGAACACTTAGCCTACAACCTGACGCATAAAAGACAATCTGCAAAATGATGGGACTTTTCCCTTCTAGAGGCAATTAGGTTCACCATCCTAGTTAAGAACAACCACAGATCTGGGTTACAATTTCCCCTTTGCTACTTACGAATTGTGTGACTTTCTGAGCTTCAGTTTCCTCATCTTTGAAATAGGCATAGCAGTGTCTACCTGACAAAATTTTGTTTTCTCAGTTTTAATTTTTTCTCCAGGGTTATATATGAGTGTTCATATGAGAAAGATAAACTCTCCTGTTCCCTTTTTTCCCTTTCCTAGAGGTAACCACTTTCATTTGGGGGAACTTTATTTTGGTTTTGTATGGATTTTTATATCTTTAAATAACATGCTTGCTTTGCTATGGCTTGATTTTCCCATTTTAGGGATTATTTTTTGACTTACTATAGAAAATGAGTTTTTAGCTCTCTTTCACATACCCCATACTTACATAATACCCTTCTTATTGTCCATGTCCTCCTAATATAAACAAATCATAATCCTGGTTAGATAATGAATCCGTGATTACATAATTATGACTATGCAAAGCTATTCCCAAGTGAGCAATGGAACAAACCATGATTAATTTCCTTTTATTGAATATTTTCTTTTCACATATTTTTTATTTCTCTACTATCTTTTTGTTTATTTACTTAGTTTCTATACATTAATTTCTATAACATAAATTTGAACCCAAAACTTTTGGCCAGATTTCAAAAAACTTTTTAGATGTGATTAAACATTTACTGTAAACTATCCTTCTAGGATGTTACTTCACCATCCTCTATCCTCCTGGAAACTTCTATCATCTCTTTCCTATTTTGGATCACCTATTTCCTGGATCTCATGTATTCCTTCATTTTTTGAAGCATATCCTACACTGGTTTCCTGAAAAACAACTCGCTTTTCTCCAAGTTTCTTTCTTTTACTCTCACACATGATGATACTTTGGCTGGGAATAGAATTCTAAGCTAGAAGTAGTTTTTCTTCTGAATTTTGAAGGTATTGATTCATTGCTTTCCAAATTCCAACATTACTGTTTAAAAGTCCAAAGCAGTTCTAATTTCTGTTCCTTTGCATGTGACCCGTTTTTGGTTTTGTTTTTCTCTGTCTCTCTCTAGACACTTACAGATTGTTCTCTTCATTTCCATTATTCTGAAATGTTACAGTAGAGTGATTTGGTGTGAAATCTAATTTTCTCTTTTCTGTTTGATACTCACTTTGGGCCTATTTAATTTGGAAACAGATGTCCTTTTCTTCTGGGAAATCGGGGGTTTTCTTTTATTAAGAATTCCTTTCTCTCCTGTCTTTTTCCTGTAATTTTCTCTTTCCTTCTTCCCATGTTTTATCTCTTTGTGTTTTTGCTCTATCCTCCAGAAACTTTCCTCCGATTTCTCTTCCAACTAATTTTCATCTCAGCCACTGCCAGGCTAACAGAGGCAAATATCCAGGCTGCACACACATCACACCTGCTGAAGCAGCATTCCCAGGGAGAAATTCACGGAGACATGAGCACTAGTAGGAATACAAGTTCTCCGTTGTCCACAGCGTTCTAGGGCAACCCACAGAAATGAAGTAAGCTAACTGTCACATGACAAAATGAGGTGCTGAACCTTGGGCTGTGGGGCTTCAAACTGCACGATTATGAAAGCATGGCTTCTTTCTTAGCACACTTTCTTTGCAGAACAGAGGCCAAGCCTTGTGGTTCCTAGTGTGTGAGCTAGTGCAGGAACACCACCTCAGTGTTCACGATTGGGGAAGAACACTGACATTATTGGGGACTAGAGGCCCAGTGTTAGAGTTGACTAGGATTAATTGCCTTAAATGCTAGGCCATGGAGCCTGGCAAAAATTCTCCTCCTTTCCTGGAGGCCAGCCCACAGGAGACTAGTCTTAGACAAGTTACCCTTTACCTCTCAATTACCATGGCTTAAATTTCTAGCAACTCTCTTTTAGTCTCTGAATGTTCCTTAATTTGTGATATTGGGAGTTTTTTTGTCTATGCATGAATTCAATCTCTCTTGTTTCTCTGAAAATATTAATGATAGATTTTCTGTACTCGCCTTGGACTTGATCGTTGATGTTAGAAGCTGTCCTCAGATATCTAGTGATTCTCAATTGTCGGCTCATATGGAAGAGGGAGGCACTAACATGCTAACTTGAAGCCAGGAACCTGTGGGTCAAGTTTATTGACTATGAGTTCAATATGACTGAGCCATTTTAGGGAGAAAACCCCTCCCCATGTCAATATTTTTAGGTGTTTGCATTTGAATTCATCACAGTCCCTAGAGACAGATATCTCATTGCCAGTGTTTGGAGAGCCATATTGAGGAAGGGAGCTGGGAACCCCAACATTCACAGGACACATGTTCACAAAATCCTTGCTACCCTCATTTGAACCTGGTATCCTCTGGCTCAGAAACCTTCCTCTGTTATCTGCTTAGAAAGTAAAATCTCGGCATCCTTCTGGGGCAAGGAAGCTAGTCATCTGGCTGCATGCAATAAGGAAAAGTAACTGGGGACTTAACTAATTCTAAACAACATTCATCCAGTGCTCCATCACCTGCACTTCCGGTGGCAACTGAGGCCACCACTTCCTGGATCTTGGGGGGATAGTCTAAAGAGTAAGTCAGGCTGCTCCTTCTGTTTCCCCGCTGCCAGCTTAGGATCAGGGCTTCTTGTCTGCTGACCATCCAGTGGCTTCCCAACATCCACAACCATTCTTCTATCCTTACAGTTTATGCCCTTTTGTAAACAATCCCTGTGCTACTGTTTAAAGAGATTTTAGAGAGGTCCCAGAATCCTAACAGAGTTATTTTGAAGAGGAAATGAGGTCACTTACGGAGAGAAGCTAGCACAGTAACTGACACATAATCATAGTGATTACTTTTTGCTGCTGTTTTATTATTCTATTCTCAAAAAATCATCCCGGTATGTAAATTATTTTTGGCCTTCTCTCTATAGTCAAATAGGATAGAAAGGGAAAGCCCTGTGAAATCAAGACTTATGTAATTTATCTGATTTATTCAAGAGTCACTTGCCACTGTTCTTAGGTTATCTGTATAGCCATGATGATTTAGACTGAGCTTGTGAAAGAAATAGGGATTGAGTGTGTGACACTCAGCCACTAACATGATGAGGATTCTAACTCTGTGTTTAGCATCATGTAAGTCCATCTCTGGATTGGAATCAGATCTGTTGATGACTAGTTGATTCTACTGACTTCTGTCAAAGAGTGGAATTCCCTCGAAAGTTTGGTACGGCACCTCCCCACATGTATCACTTGTACAGAGTCAAGCAGTATGCCTCAGGGTGACCCTGTGTGGTGAGCAATCTTACGGTGTCTTTGGGAATTTGTGCTGATGCTTAGTGCTTGCGTGATTTCTGGCCTCTGGAAAATTATGAAATAGAGGACAAGAGGAGAAAACAAAGATTTTAAAAGATTCTGTATTTAAAAGCTAAAGATGGCACTCACCTAGGCTTTGCTCAGACCTTTTGTGTCCCCCAGTAAAGTATATTTTTGGCCATGGCCCATAAATTACTCAAATAATTCATTTAAGATAGCTGTAGAAATCAGCATATCAAACTATCAGTGAGCTAGTTTAGATATTCACCGGTTATTAATCTTCTCAGCTCAGGGTCATATTGTCCTGTCTTCAGCATTTTTCACAGTGTCTGATGATGTCCAGAGAGTTAATGGAGGTCCTGGAATGTGAATACAACAAGCATGATAACCTCTTGACTTGATGTCATTCTGGGGAACGTCTTCGGCCTTGGTGTGTGGCCCTGGCAAGTGAACAAGACAGCACCTGTGCTATTTATCTGGGTGTTTGTACACTGTTCTGGCAAAGAAATGTCTACGTACAATGATAATTTCCTTATGATACTTCCACTAGCAGCAAATTGTTTTGAGCATCCGTTATCATTTTTAGTAGCTGTCAATTTGCTTTCTCTTTTGCTTCCGTGTAAAGTTGAGGCAGATTTTTGTCATAACTTAGAGACCCACTGTATTGCTTTGGAGATTTATGGGGACATTTTTCTCTCACTAAATTTTGCTCTCCCCCTCCCCAATCTCTACATGTTAGAGGAAGCTGATATTCTCTGAAAGTTCTTGCAGTTACAATGCATGGAACCCAGGCACAAATAAGCTCAGTGATGAAGATGGTGATGATGATGAGAGATAGTTTGTATCACACACTTAACATGTTTTAGTCCTATTACACGTAGCCACAGGACTACTAAAGGTAGGAAACAAATTAACTGACTTACAGTCAAGTGACCTACCCACAATCAGTCACCTAGTAAGTGGTAGAGATAAAATTTGCATCCAGATATTTCTGACTCCGCAGCTCAGTTTCTTAACCACTTCTTGTCTGTACATGCAGCTGTCTACCTAGAATCTACACCCTCTTTTCTTGTCTGGAGTCTACACAGCAGTTTTCATTTTGGATATGCATGGTACAGGTATTTATCTTTACACCTGAAAGAGGTTCTTCAGATTTCTATCTTCAATAAAAGTGTCAGTTGAGGTCAGGTAGGGTGTTACTGGCCATGATAAGGATTTCAGCATTTACTCAGAATGAAGTATGGAGGCATCTTTGTTTTTGCTAGAGTCTTACTAATAGCTAACATTATGTGGCAAGCTCAGTTTCCAAATCTTTATATTAATTTACTCACTTAATCCTCAAAGTAGCAGGTATATGTTCTTATTCCCATTAAATCCGAGGAAACTGAAGCTCTGAGAAATGAAATAATTTTCCTAGGATCAACACAGTCAGTAAGTGATTGAATTAGAATTAAAACTCAGGTAGTCTGGCTCCACTCTTCACATTTTTAATCTGTAAACAAAATTGCCCATCATTCAAGGAGTCCAATTTTCCAGTATATAATATGTGGCAATGATTTTTTTTAACTTGGAAATGTTTTATATCCATATATTTTTCCTCCTCTTGAGCTGAGCCTTCGTTTATGGAGCTGGTTTCCATAAATAACTAGGACATTACTACCTTTCAGAGCATTTGAAGTAAAGCATAATGATTCCTTTCTGGCTTTTCCAGAGCTGATTCTTGCCATTCTTCTCTTGAATCCTTTTCTCACCTCATCACACTGGGCTCCATTGGATTTCCTTTGTTTCCTCCTCCTTCTTATGACTTCACTCCTGCAACCACCTCTAGTTCCAACACATCATGTCACACTCTATCAGAATAAAAGGAGAATGAGGCAAAGCTCATTTATACCTAAACATTGGCAGCCACCCAAACGCCTCTTTCAAAATGAATTAAAGTGAGCAGTAAGCTGCAGTCATATTGGAATGGAAATCAGTAACATATAGGGCTTTCCAGTCAACCAGCCCTGGGGTTGAATACCTATTTTCTCCCTCTAATTAGGTCTGTGTCCTTGGGAAATATATTTAGCCTCTTTAGGGAAGCCTCAAGTTCATTGTATATTAAATGGTGATAATAATGAGACCTATCGCAGAGTAGTGAGGTTTAACTGCTGGTGATTCATTTAACTGCTACAGATATTTATCAGGTGCCTATTTTGACATTAACTATGCTACATACAAGGTATCTATGCTGAACAAGAAAGGTATGTTCCCTGCCCTCACAATGCTTAAATTTTAGTGAGGTCATAAATGCAGGTGTTTAGCACAGATCCTGACACATGGTAAATATAATGTTTGTCATTATGTAAATATATTCCATAATGTATGTAAGCTGCAATGATGATGATGATAATGGTATTCAAGGATGGTGCTGTGGCCAGCATGGATCATCACCATTTCACCGAGAACTTGAAATGATAATTCCAGCCAACAAGAACTAGGCACCATAATAAATCTACTTGTTTTCTTTTTTTTCCCCCTCAGATAAATTATTTACCAGATAACCACAAAGCAAAAGGGAGAAGGTTACATTAACACATTACTTATCATCTTGATAAATACACTAGAGTCTTAACTTACGGTTAGAGTAATATAGGTAAACATTTTAACAATTTCTGTTAAATCACCCACATTAAATCTTCCGTTGACAGATTTCCAAAAATCTTTCCAAAAATCATAAATGAATGCAGCCTCTTCCAGCATCGAGAAGGATGGTCATCTTCATCATTAGAAAACAGCAGTGTTATCTTTTTTATCACCCAACACTATAGATGCTGCATTTTCTCTATTCATGATTTTTTTTAATATTTATTTTTTTTTAATTTTTTAAATTTTATTTTGGCTGTGTCGGGTCTTAGTTGTGACACGTGGGATCTTTCATCGCCGTGTGCAGGCTTTTTGTTGCGGCGTGCGGGTTTTCTCTTCTCTAGTTGTGGAGCGGGCTCCAGAGCACGTGGGCTCTGTAGTTTGTGGCACACGGGCTCTCTAGTTGAGGCACACGAGCTCAGTAGTTGTGGCGCACGGGCTGAGTTGCCCCACGGCATGTGGGAACCTAGTTCCCTGACCAGGGATCGAACCCTCAACCCCTGCATTGGAAGGCGGATTCTTTACCACTGGACCACCAGAAGAGTCCCTCCCTATTCATGTTTTACTTCCTTTTCTAACCAGTAGTTTAATGATTCTTGTGGAATTTGCCATCTTTCTCATCAGTTTCACAATTACTCTTCCTCCCGGGTAATTTTCCAGTGACATCCTTTCCTTTTGGGATGTGCATTTATGCAGTGCTCTGACTTGAGAAGCCAGGATATTGTTGTTGCATGAAGTGTCTTCGGTGTCTTTGGATTTAGCTGCTAGCTTGAAGCATCTGGCAATCGAACATAAACACCTGTACTTGAGCATTCATGCTTGAACCAGAAATTACTTTGTCATCTTCACTGGCTTTTATTAAGCAGCCAGCAGCTGTCTTGGAACTATGACTTACAACAGTGAGCTCTTTCCCTTAGAATGTCACCCTCTTTTTATCCTCAAAATAGGTCTCTCCTTTTCCTTTATTTCCCAAGTAAATCTTCGGCATCAATAGTAATGGTAATAATAGTGTCTCAGGTAGAACTTTATGGTTTATGAAGCATGTGAAAATCCATTAACCCAGTTTGAATTTCATAGTCATCCTGGGATGCCAAATACCATCACTTTGAAATTACAGATGAGAAAACTACAGCTCAGATGTCGAATGACTTCTTGATGGTTATATACCTAATCACTGATGTATGGCCAAACCTGGAAATGAGATTTTTAAGGCACTAAATAAAGTGTTTTATACATTTTATCATGCTGACATTTTTAGCCAAACCTATGTCAACATCAAAGAATCACTCAAAGAAGGTATTTTACTCCATGAGAAATAACTCCCAGGTGCCATTTCCGAGGCAAGCTCTGGGATTGGGCGTATTTGCAGTGAAATGAGCATCCAGCTTGATTCTGCTCCTCCAACATTGTTTGGGAGCTTCCAGACTGGGAAGAAATGGCAGGGCATTCTGTTGGCTGCTGTGTTGCACAAGGTAACATTGCAGAAATGGTCCTATCTGGAGTTAAGCAAAGTAGTGTATCCTGGTATAGTGGCCAAATGCAAGACGATCTCTGTGAGGTTGTTTGCTTTTCTATGTAATACAGAAATAACTCCCAGTGGAGTCTAAGTTAAGGTTCAAGAGAGCTGTGGAAATGGGTGAGAAACTGTTTTGTAAACTGTAGAATGATCTCCAAATGTAAAGGGTCATGTGCTTTATATCCCTTGCTTGCTTGGATGAATGAATGAATTGATTTTTCTTATTTACCTCACTGTGAGTTTTGGTCTATTTGATGCTGCAGCAATTTGCAAAACTCTGTTCACTCTTTTGCACCACAGCCCAGAGAGACACCCTCGGGACTTGGCATGAGTCATACAAATAATGTGTTTGTATTTGTTATAACCTGTGCTGGGGGTCTTGCCATACTATCTTCCCTACCAGAAAGGAGCTGTTAGATTCTAATGGATAGTATAGGAAATGAGTACATTTCCTGTAAAGTCTAAAAGGATTTGAAGAATGGACATTTGAACGCATGCACACACACATTTACTTTTAGGGGGTTTGTTTGTTGGTTTTAATTCAAGTAATTAACATGTTTCTGGAATGAGGAAGTAGTTAATTTTTTTTTTCAGTTAACCAAGACCTAGCCAGAAAACAGTTTCTCTTTTTGCCCTTAATAAATCCCTTTCTAAAATATCTCACCAATTTTTTTTTTTTTTTCGGTATGTGGGCCTCTCACTGTTGTGGCCTCTCCCGTTGCGGAGCACAGGCTCTGGACGCGCAGGCCCAACGGCCATGGCCCACGGGCCCAGCCACTCCGCGGCACGTGGGATCCTCCCAGACCGGGGCACGAACCCGTGTCCCCTGCATCGGCAGGCGGACTCCCAACCACTGCGCCACCAGGGAAGCCCATCTCACCAATTTTTAATGCTGATCATGACTCAGTATATTTAGATGGTATTAACACTTCAGTGCTTCATGTAATCATCACGGCAAAGCCCAGTTGTCATTGTAGAGGACAGTCAATGAATATGTAGAAAATGTGGGACTTTGGGTCAAACTAGAACTCTGACTTAAATTCCAAGCACACTTTAGGTGCAAGTAGCAAGATGCAACTTTCAGGAAGGAAGACATTTTCTTCTACACTTTTAGGTTCTTCCAGCTGGTCTAGGAATTAAATTGACATGAGACAGATTAACAGGAGAAAAATCAAACAGAAGTTTAACCATAGGTATACATGGGAGAGACCCAGGAAAACTGAATAACCCCCCCAAATGGCCAAAACCCTCACTTTAAATACCATCTTCAGGTAAGAACAAAAGAGGATGTTGAGGGTACTGGTTTGGGACTCAAAGAGGAGGAAGGCAATGGACCTGGAAACGGAAAAGCAAATGTTTGGTACACAAATGTTTTGTGGGCCAGGCAGAGACACCGGGACACAGAGCGGCTCTGATCTCTAGGCCCTGCCGAGTTTCCCCTACCACACCTAGCCCGTATTCTTGGCAGATATTTCTGGTGATGGCCCTATTCTGGAAACAGGCACTCTATCTAAATTCCTTAGGCAGCTAAGGTGGAGGTAAAAAGAAAGATTTTCTGGGACTTCCCTGGTGGTCCATTGGTTAAGACTCCACACTTCCTGTGCAGGGGGCGTAGGTTTGATCCCTGGTCAGGGAACTAAGATCCCACATGCCGTACAGTGCAGCCAAAAAAAAAAAAAAAAAAAAAAAAAGACTTTGTGAGTCTTCTGTTTCTTAAAAAGAATTAGCCTAAATTAATCTTCATGCCAAAGAGACACATTTCAGGGTAGCAGATTTCGCTCCCCTCCAGAACTTATCTGTAAATGACTAAATTTACAAAGCTGCATCTTTCCCAACAAAGGTTTTCTCTGTTGATAGCCTAAAAACCAAAGGATGGAATGTTTGTTGCTCCACAAAAGACTGCTATTTCACTTTCCAAAAATTCTTTTGCCTCTGCATGCCTTCCTCTTGGTGTTTGTGTCCTTGATTCAGCACAGAGTCTCTTCGGTGTTTGTGGAGAAGGCGACTCTGCCACTCTCTACCTCTGTCTCTCTTGCTGTTTCTCTGTGTTTTCATCTTTTCTCCATCTCCCTGCCTTCCCACTTGCCCTCATCTCCACTATCCTTTTTAGATATTAGATGTAAGTTTTAAATTATTTGATGTACCTTTAGAGTTTCGTGTTCCCTGTACCTAGTTGAAAAGACATGAAAAGTTGTAAACATCTCTCTGAAAATAAACTTAGGTTGCTTTCTACTTCGCTGATTTTTTTTCCCTCTTTGGGTCAGCAACTCTCAATAGAAAGAAAAGTTTCCCTGTCTCTGGTGTGGAAGAGTGAACTAAACGTGCAATGACCCTCAAAATCTACCCCAGAAACGAGTTCTTCTCGACAGGAGTGTGTTTCCCAGGTAGTTGCCTGTTTCTCCTCCAGTGAGCAGTAACGAAATCTTCATTGAGGACTCGCCTCATTTTCCCTCTTCTTCCTTTAAATTTCATTGAATGTGTATACAGATCACACTCTGAAGCAGGCAATGCCACAGGGAGAGGAATCTGTTAGTTAGCTCAACTCAGGGTGTCTTACCTGCCGTGCACACAGGAGATCTCAGCAGTTGAAGGGACCTGGGAGCTATTAATAGTTGTCCATCCTGAAGGGTTTCAGGAAAAAGTTCACTTAGAATTATGGACAAGCCTCCAAACAAGCTAGTCAGTAGTGGCCCAGGTGCTAGGGTGGGTGGCTTGTTTGATTCTGTTGTGCAGAAAGCTTTATACATCAATCCTTCCTGCACCACATAGAGGGAGGGGCCTAGTCATGTCCACAAAGATAGTCATACCTTCTTTTTTAAGCATCATATACTCCTCGGTGACCTTCTCTTACATCGGTAGGCAAACGAAGAAATACCACTTTAGAGGATGAGAATTATTGCCTCTTTTCCAAGTTGCAGAGTTCTTAAATGGAGGAATTTGAAAACACGTAGAAAATTGCTGACAGGAGCCAGATAAACAGAAAGACGCAATGCTTTTTCCTTCTGCTGTGGTTTTGGCACCACCTACTGACCAGATCCTAATGCTTCCCCGTGTAGCAAACTGCAAGAATGGGGCACTAGTTGTTATTTTGCATATAATGACAGTGGAATGCATTGTCTGTGGAAGTCATTGCCCTTGCCTCATGATGTACGTTTCACTTCTTTTGTAGTTTAGGTAAATATTCTCTTACCTTGTATCGGTAGATACAGCCAGATGCCCATCAAGTACAATTATATGTTCCTTTAATCAGCAAAGACCTCATTTCGCCATTCTTATGCATGGCATGCGATGGGATTTACTTTTTTTCACTGACACTAATGGGATTTCTTTGTAACTTTTTGCCCAGTGACTCATAAGGGAGAGTTACTCATGTGTAGTAGCTGCAAAACAACAGGCCTATAATCCCTCCATCTCAAAAAGAAAAATTCGAATTATTATATAATGAAAATGTTTCTCCATGGTTAAAAGATACCTGTAACTCCCATTTATCATTCTTTTTCATCTTCAATCACCATCCCAAAAATGTCATAGAGTAATTAATGTTAATTATGTCTTGACTTGAAGATGCAATTTATTTAATTTGTCAATGAGAATAGTCTTTTCTAATAGTCTGTTTGGATCGTTCCTTTTAAATCTTAAAGAAAGCTTCACAAAGAAAATATGAGAGGGCAAATTTAGCATATCCTACTCTACCTCTGTTATGGCTTCTAGTTTGCTTGCAGAATATTCTTATTCATAGTGGACACTTACACACCTGCAGACAATTCTTTCCATTTCGAAAGACATCCCAACTGAGAATCTTGCTTCTAAAACATGGCACAAATCCAAACCCAGGAGGTTGGCTTGCCCTGGTGGCAGGTAAAAAAAGAGCAAACAAGATGACCATGAATGATTTTAAGATAAATGATACTTTGGTTATTTAAAACAAAACAACACAAAACAAAAAGTCATTATTAATAGTTGTAAGTGACTTGGAAGCCTGAAAGGCAACCGGGTGGCATGAGAGCAGTCTGCATAATTAAGTAGGTGCTTTATGCTACACATTTTGACCAGGCAAATCTAATAAGTTTGATTATCATTTGACTGCTTGTTTCCCAAGCACCTATACCTGGCTACCCTCAATTGACTCGTGCGTAGCAGTTTCCATTTGTGGCAGTCAGGCTTATTAAACAGCTCTGCTTTGTGTTTTTTCCCTAGTCCTTGAAAATAGATCCATAAGCATTCTGCTCAGGGGTGATTTGTAAATTGCTTTACAGAAGGCTCCAGTTTCTGCTCAGTCCGACTGGGGTCAGAATTTGCCTTATGTTTTCTTCCAATGTTGTTTGTCAAGGTGCACAAGTTGTTCAAAGAACCAGGTCACAGTACTACGTGGCAGTGCTTCTTGGCATGGATTGCTTAAAAACCTTGACTCATTGAAGTGCCCTATGCCGTTGCTGTGGTTTTTCCACCACCAAAATTGGGAAGGTTTCCTTGTCTTCAGCCAAGATAAAATCATTGGTTTGGCCAAATCATTGGTTTGGCCAAAATCATTGGGCCCTTCACTTTTTCACTCAACAAAATCAGATTTAAATTGTGTTAACAAAAAGAGAGATAAGATAAAGAGAATTGGCCTCCGTTTGTCTTAAAATTTTCTAAATTCTCATTTCACAGGCCTAGCTGCTCAGTACAAAACAAATCTAAGTGAAAAGTAAATGTCTAAAAGAAATCAAGTGTCTAAAAGATTTCGAAAAGAGTAGTAATTATAACCAAAATGGAGACTTGGAAACAAATACCAAATACTTAGATGCCTGATCGTATCTAGATGATTATACACTGAATATATTTTATTTCATCAGGGTATTTTGGCAGGTAAAGCTGCCCAAGCCTTAAATCAGGGCCTGGATCTTGGCTCCCTGCCAGGAAACAGGGGTCGGGTAGGAGAGAGGGAATTCTCAGATTTAAGAACTTTTAAAGGGAATTTATTTATGGCCAGAGTGAGCAGCAAGGCCACTTAAGGAAACAAGAGCCAGGCCTGTACAATATAAGGTGGGATGCCCTATATTTTGCTCCCCCATGGGGTGTAAACCGCAAACCTTTCCCATAACCTGTTCGGGGCTTTGCAACCACACATAGGGAGGAATGTTCATGAGGAGGGAAAAACTCTCTTACAAGATGAACTTCCAAACCAAAATTAGAAGGGTAGTGAGGGGGGACTTCCCTGGTGGCGCAGTGGTTAAGAATGTGCCTGCCAATGCAGGGGACACGGGTTCGAGCCCTGGAATGGGGAGATCCCACATGCCACGGAGCAACTAAGCCCATGCGCCACAACTACTGAGCCCACACGCCTAGAGCCCGTGCTCTGCAACAAGGGAAGCCACCACAATGTTCAGCCCGCAACCCCGCAACCAAGAGCATTCCCTGCTCGCCACAACCAGAGGGGGGAAAAATAAAGACAGTGAGGAAGTCTGCCACCATAAGAGATAGTTGGCAAATACAACAAAGAGAAGAATTCACACTCTCAAAAGTAGCAATAATGGAGCAATCTGAAAGGACTTTTAACTAAGTAGTGTAGATTTCTCAAGGATAACCTTACCTACCCCATCCTTCCCTGCTTCCTACCTGACTCCCTGACAGAATGGATTTCTAAGAAGTAAGTCAGAGAAAAAGAACAAACCGGAAGCTATGCTGTTGTTTTGTTTTGATAGCTGCTCTCAAATGTAGAGCCAAATGACCTAGCAGAGAAGAAGAATTAGAATATTAATCAATTTTATTCTATTTAATAATGAATTATTCTCTACAAGCTTAATTAATTTTAAGTAATGCCTTTTTTTGGCCTTAATCTCTGTTGTTTGTTTATTTATTATTTAATTTTTTATTGGAGTAACATTGCTTTACAGTGTTGTGTTTCTTCTGTACAATGAAGTGAATCAGCTATATGTATACCTATATCCCCTCTCTCTTGGACCTCCCTCCCACTCCCCCCATCCCACCCATCTAGAGCACTGAGCTGAGCTCCCTGTGCTATACAGCAGGTTCCCACTAGCTCTCTATTTTACACATAGTAGTGTATTTATGTCAAACCGAATCTCCCCGTTTGTCCCACCCTCCCCTCCCCCCACTGTGTCCACAGGTCTGTTCTCTTCATCTACGTCTCTAATCCTGCCCTACAAATAGGTTCATCTGTACCATTTTTGTAGATTCCACATATATGCATTAATATAGGGTATTTGTTTTTCTCTTTCTGGCTTACTTCACTCTGTATGACATACTCCAGGTTCATCCACATCTCTACACATGACCCAATTTCATTCCTTTTTATGGCTGAGTAATATTCCATTGTAAATACATACCACATCTTCTTTATCCGTTCATCTATTATTGGACAATTTAGGTTTAAATTTTATTCTGTTTAATAATGAATTATTGTCCAAAAGCTTAATTAATTTTAAATAATGCCTTAGGTATTTTATAAATGTATGGACTTAAATTTTCACCCAGGTGTGAAATGCGGAACTCAGAATGTTTCAATTTTAGTAAAGTGATACATTTTCTATATTCATTCTGCAGTGGAATTGCAGAGTCCTAATCCCTGGACCGCCAGGGAAGTCCCAGGAAAGCTCTTTTTTAAAGTAGAATGTCATCTAGTATATGTAGAAGAAATGATGGAGATGTGCCATTTTGCAACATCAGAGAGGTGGTTGCTTCAGGCAGGAGTCTTCAGTGGATCCTAAGGCTGGGAGGTGGAGGTTTGATGAGCATCAAAATATTGGTGTAATTTTGGAATACCTCCCCACAAAATGCTAATCAGTTGCAAGGTGGAAAATGCTAAATACAAAGTAGAGAAGCCAGGCAGACACCAGCATGACCCGTGATTAGAGTTATCATGGTCATTGGTCAGTGTTGAGATGAGTTCACATCACATCACACAGCTCCTGATTTGACACACTTTGAAGGTACCACACAGCATTTCAGTGTTGTTCCTGCTGAAAATACAGACCTAAATCAGGTCATGAGGAAACATCTGATGAATCCAGGTTGAGAGTCACCCTACAAGATGTAAGGTCTGTTCTCTTTAAAGCTGTCAAGGATTTGAAAGGTAGGGAAAGACTGAAGAAATGTTCTAACTTGAAGGAGTCTAAAGAAGCATGACAATTAATTGCAACATTTATTCCTGGGTAAGGTCCTGGACCAAAAGATAAAGAGACATTACTGAGAAAGTTAGCAAATTTTGAATGGGACCTGAATTGCATAGTGATGATGTGCCAGGGTTGATTTCCTTATTCGGAGGATTTTGTGCTGGTTCTTAAGAAAGTGTTCTTGTTTGGGGAAATACACACTGGAATGTTTAAGGGTAGCATGTCTACCCATTAGATAGCATGTCTGTAGTTGTTCTCAAAAGGTTCAGAAAAAGACTAATGATAATAAGTAAATATAAATTATAGATAATACCATATATATTACATATCTTTATTATATATAAGAACAGGAAATAAGCAAATGCAATAAAATATTAACAGTGGAGGGGTCTGTGCGAAGGTGAAAGAGTTCTTTGTACTTTTCTGGCTACTTTTCTATAAGTTTGAAATTATTTCAAAATAAATTATTTTTTAAATAAATTACTTTTCAAATGAATTATTTTCTAAAAGCAAGAAAAAATTCTAAATATGGCCTTGGAGGCAAAAATCAGCAATGAGCACAGACAAAAGGTCAGAGTTTGCACAGTGATTGAGCCCTTAGGTAGCTACTTTTTTCTGTTCAGTAGTCAATTTAAGTCAGGATAAATAATAAGAAATGCAGCACAACAGCTTCCCAATCTACAGCATGTCAAGGTTCAAGTCCCTACTTTGGTTAGTCACCAACACTACCATTCATGGGTCATCACCCAATCAATCTTTAACCGACTCTCATGAGTAGGGACAGACCTAGGCACAGGGGATTTATAAAAGTGTAAGGTGTGGTCCCCAACCCCCAGGAACATGATTACAAGGGAGAAATGGGATATATGTCAGTGATATTCCACAGCAGTGCTCAAGCTTAATGTTGAAGAAATAGAACAGACAGTTAATGCTGACAAGCTTTACACAAGGAAAGGATCACCCATGAGGAGAGTGGTCAGGAAAACATTGGGAAAGTGGTTTGGATTCATACACTCTTCGGAGACATAATAGGCTTCATCTACCCTGGCTGGCTTTCAGTGTCTCCTGACACACCCTCTCTGATGGAGCCCACCTCCACTTGAATACTTCTAGAAATGGTGATGCATGTTCTCCTGAGGCAGCCCATTTTCCTGTTGATAAGATCAGATTATTTGGAAAGTTCTCTTTTATGTAGAGCCGAACTGTGCCTCTTTGTAGGTACTGTTGCTTTCTACTTTGGGACAACACAAAATAAGCTCAATTCATCTTCTGCCTATAAGCCCTTCACATATTTGCAGACCAGTCTCATGTCTCCTCTCATTTCTCTTACTCCTGTCAAACATTTTCATTTATTTTAACTGTTATAGATTTATTAGCTCCTTCACTAACCTAGGTGGACTAATCTGTCAGTGAATCCAAAGGATGTTCCTAGTAAGCTGTGGTCTCATTAATGAAGAATATAATGGGATTTTTACCTCTCTAAGATGGAATACCACATGCTATTAAATGCAGCCTAAGATTGCATTAGCTTTCTTTGGCAGCAGCATGGACCGTGTTGAGACTGAAATGCTCAAGTCTTTTCCATGTGAACTGCCAACCCAGTTTTTCCCCCAGCCTGAACCTATGTAGTTGATTTTATAAGTGTAGCTTTTTGCTTTACCCCTACTAGATCTCATCCTAAAATAAAGAATTGGTCCAGCTTGAAATCACTGGGAATTTTGAGTCTCATCTCATGTGTAGGGTATCCCTTTCTTATGTGTGTTTTATGCAAATTCGATGAAAAATAGTACATCCAGAACTGGTTTTGTTTTTATTTAAAAAAATATGACCAACCAGAGAGAGCTTAAATTCATCCCTAGAGATTCTCCCTCCAGGTTGACTGTGATCATTAATCAACTGTCTTTGTTGTGGCCTTTAACGACTATTAAAAATAGTTCTCGGGCTTCCCTGGTGGCGCAGTGGTTGAGAGTCTGCCTGCTGATGCAGGGGAAACGGGTTCGTGCCCCAGTCCGCGAAGATTCCACATGTCGTGGAGCGGCTGGGCCCGTGAGCCATGGCCGCTGGGCCTGCGCGTCCAGAGCCTGTGCTCCACAATGGGAGAGGCCGCAACGGTGAGAGGCCCGCGTACCGAAAAAAAAAAAAAAAAGTTCTCTATCCAATCCCCTTTAGTGTCATTTGAGGTGAGTTGACTTTCAGCTCTTTCACTAACTCTTATTTTTGAAGGATCCCATTTTTTAAAGTTTCCCTACAAAATTTAATATAAAAAAGAAGACACAACCTGACTGCAAGGCATCATCAAAACCATTACAGTTAAGAAATTCACTAACAAAAGGAGATGTATACCTCCCATGAATGAAGATGACTAAAACACACATTTTAAACACTTTCCTTGATAGGCACCAAGTGAATATCTTGGCACTGTGAGGGAAAGGTAAAGAAATTATAAATTGAAATGGAAGGGTTGATGTAATAAAAGGCAAGCAACATCAAAATGGAATTCTTATCCCATAAACTACAGGCACTTGTTGTTACAGATAATAAAAGCCTGAAATCAGAAAGCTTTTCTTCCAACAGTGAAAGTTAGAATATAATATGACTTGAGTAATATGTTATAATTTATGCATCTAATTTTTTTTTCATGCTCCTCAGAATTGATCAATGTTAACATCTTGGAATATGTGTAGCCAGATTTCTTTTAAGAAAAATAATTGTTTTTATAAAAGTATACATGTTCTCCTTAAGCAATTTGAGCAAAGCAGAAAACAAAAATGAAAATTAAACATTAAATATTAGCTAAAATTAATAGGAAAAGAAAGTACAGTGAACACAAAGTGTTTCTTCAATATGAGAGATAATTTTCTTTAAAAAATAAACTCTAAACTTAAGAGATTACAAAAAACATTAAGATGTTAGAGTCCACATTTTTATTACATGCTTTAAATGTATGTGAGGTTTTTTTTTACATTTTTTTTATTGAAGTATAGTTGATTTACAATGTTGTGCCAGTCTCTTCTGTACAGCAAAATGACTCAGTTATACACATATATACATTTTTTAATATTCTTTTCCATTATGGTTTATCCCAGGAGATTAGTTATAGTGTCCTGTGCTATACAGTAGGACCTTGTTGTTTATCCATTCTAAATGTAATAGTTTGCATCTACCACCCCCAAACTCCCACTCCATCCCTCTCCCTCCCCACTGCCCCTTGGCAACCACAAGTCTGTTCTCTATGTCTGTGATTCTGTTTCTGTTTTGTAGATAGGTTCATTTGTGCCATATTTTATTTTTTTTATTTTTTTTTTTTTTTTCTGTACGCGGGCTTCTCACTGCTGTGGCCTCTCCCGTTGCGGAGCACAGGCTCCGGACACACAGGCTCCGCGGCCATGGCTCGCGGGCCCAGCCGCTCCGCGGCATGTGGGATCTTCCGGGATCGGGGCACGAACCCGTGTCCCCTGCATCGGCAGGCGGACTCCCAACCACTGCGCCACCAGGGAAGCCCTGTGCCATATTTTAGATTCCACATATAAGTGATATCATGTGGTATTTATCTTTCTCTTTCTGACTTACTTCACGTAGTATGATATATACACCGCACCTTCTTTATCCACTCATGTTGATGGAGTGGAAATCGTGCTGCTATGAATATAGGGGTGCACGTATCTTTCTGAATTATAGTTTTGTCCATGTACATGCCCAGGAGTAAGATTGTTGGATCATATGGTATTTCTATTTTTAGTTTCCCGAGGAACCTGCATACTGCTCTCCATAGTGACTGCATCAACTTACATTCCCACCAACAGTGTAGGAGGGTTCCCTTTTCTCCACACCCTCTCCAGCATTTGTTATTTGTAGATTTTTTAATGATGGCCATTCTGACTGGTGTGAGGTGATACCTTATTGTAGTTTTGATTTGCATTTCTCTAATAATTAGTGACACTGAGCATCTTTTCATGTGCCTCTGGCCATCTGTGTGTCTTCTTTGGAGAAATGTCTGTTAAGGTCTTATGCTCATTTTTCAATCAGGTTGTTTGTTTTCCTGTTGTTGAGTTGTATGAGCTATTTGTATATTTTGGAGATTAAGCCCTTGTCGGTCACATCATTTGCAAATATTTTCTCCCATTCTGTAGGTTTTTTCATTTTTTGTGGGGTTTTTTTTTGCTTTATTTTATTTTTGTTTTGTTTTTTATGGTTTCCTTTGCTGTGCAAAAGCTTATAAGTTTGACTAGGTCCCATTTGTTTATTTTTGGTTTTGGTTCTATTGCCTTGGGAGACTGACCTAAGAAAACATTGGTACAATTTATGTCAGAGAATGTTTTGCCTATGCTCTCTTCTAGTTTTATGGTGTCATGTCTTATGTTTAAGTCTTTAAGCCATTTTGAGTTTATTTTTGTGCATGGTGTGAGGGTGTGTTCTAACTTCATTGATTTACACGCAGTTGTTCAACTCTTCCAGCACCAGTTGCGGAAGAGACTGTCTTTATCCCATTTTATAGTCTTGCCTCCTTTGTCGAAGATTAATTGACCGTAGGTGTGTGGGTTTATTTCTGGGCTCTCTATTCTGTTACATTGATGTATATGTCTGTTTTTATACCAATACCACACTTTTTTGATTACTGTAGCTTTGTAGTATTGTCTGAAGTCTGAGAGAGTTATGCCTCCTCCTTTATTTTTTTCCTCAGGATTGCTTTGGCAATTCTGGGTCTTTTATGGTTCCATATAAATTTTTGGATTACTTGTTCTAGTTCTGTGCAGAATGTCATGGGTAATTTGATAGGGGTCACATTAAATCTGTAGATTGCTTTGGGTAGTATTGCCATTTTAACAAAATTAATTCTTCCAATCCAAAAGCATGGGATATCTTTCCATTTCTTTGAATCCTCTTTAATTTACTTCATTAATGTTTTATAGTTCTCAGAATATAAGTCTTTCACCTCCTTGGTCAGGTTTATTCTTAGGCATTTTTTGGATACAATTTTAAAAGCTATTGTTTTCTACATTCCCTTTCTGATATTTCATTGTTAGTGTAAGAAATTATGCGTCTAATTGTTGACCTAATCATTAACAGAGTGGTTAATAATTAAATCTCCCTTCCATCATTGTTTTGACCTTGAGAACAAAGCATAGTTCACTTTCTGACCTCTTGATATTATAGAAAACACTATAAAGCATAAAAGAATTTTTTTTACTCTAGGAGGGTTAAGTGCTTGGTAAATATATATATATATTTTGAGCATCAGTCCTCTGGAGTTCTGAATTTATCATTCTCCGTGGGATGAACCAACCACAAGCTAGAAAGTTTAAGTGTTGTTGGTCCTATTTATTGTTGCTATTTAATTACATCCAAACCCAGACGTCAATTCACATCTTGATTTCTAATTGCCTTTGAGAGTTCTGTGCGCAGAACAATAGCTGGAGTGACTCTTCAGAACAGAAGTTGTAAATATAGGTTCTTCCTGATCTTAATGAATTAAAACCAAAGGAGGGGAGACAGTTTTGTTTTGAAGAAGCCATCTGTTTATTTGTGTACAGTGTTTGTATTCAAATTTCAAGAAATTCATCAAGTATAAAGCATCAGAATTCATAACACAGAAAACAGGAGTACTGAACAAGCATACAATTTGAGAAAACCAAGTAGCTAATGAGGTTTTGAACCTCTTTAGTTTAATCTTCTCTAGTCCCAAGGAGACCTCTCTGGTGTGTGTACAGTGCTTGACTTCCTTTGCATTGATTCTTGGTACTTCAGGGCTCAAAATGTGAATTGGTGACAAGTGCTAAGGTAATGAATTAGCAGCTGTCAGCACAGCAACTGTACCAGCATAATCCTTGATTTAGAGCATTTCTCTGGTCCTTGGTTAACAGGCAACTGAGTTCACCAGTAATAAAATCTGTCCCAAATAGCTACATGTGCATAAAGGGATGAACATTTCTTTAGGAAACAAATGTCAATTAAAAATGTCGGCCAGAGTTGTATATGACTCTAGGCTTTAGGGTAGGTGCCAACTGCAAGACATTTTTAAGGACTTGAACCTGGACATTTGACTCTGCACTCATCAGTGTGATGTGTAAGCATATAGCTAGAGCCAGCATTTTAGGCGTAAAATCATCACTGCTTTTTACCTGTCTAAGGCAGTAACTTGATTACTCTTGCAGTGAAGCCCTCTGAAACCATCTTCACCCCATGGCCTTCTTTGAATTTCTTCTGCATTTACATATCCTCAGCTGACTACACATAATCAAGAGTGCAAATTGCTATATTATGCCCTTAGCCTTGTTGCATGGATGATTTGTGAATGGATATCATGTTTTCAGCTAAATGAAGGGAGTCAGCTTAGCACAATAGATAATTCCTCAACCACCCTTAGGTATCAGTTTCCCTCATCTGTTAAATAGGGCCGATAATACTACGTATTTGTTGAGAATAAATGAAACAATCCTTGTCAAGTGTGTAACATGGTATCTAGAATGTGAGGGGCTCAATTAGTTTTTACAAATAAGTTTTTTAAATCTTTCTTGGTACTAGGGTACTGTTATCCTTATAACACCTAATGAGTGCTTGGTAGATAGATCAACAAATGAATGAAGGTACATTAAAATGAAAATCTAAATTGTGAAATCAGTGGACAGCTATTTAAAATAGAATAAGGTGACATCTTGCCAAATACAAACCATAGACATATATCATTTTGTCCAGGAATTATATGTTCCAATCTTCATTTTATAGGTGAAAATTTAAATTAAAAAATGATAAATGACATGTTAAGTCAAATGGAGCTATTCCTAGATTTTCTGCTTAGCATTATTCTAAGGTGATTTGCTCTCAACTCCTTCGCTCATTAAAAAAATCTCAGTCTGAATCTTTTCCTGTGGGTCAGTTAACCAATGGAGTATATTTTGATTATGTGACTTGCAAAAAGCCTCAGGTTTTGAAACAAACAGTTTTGTCTCCCATTACCTCTTAGCTAGAAATACCTGTTTTTCGCTTCTCATCTCATGGACATCATTCGTTCAGCAGTGACTAAAAGCACACCAGTCCACTCATCATGAGCTTTACCTACTTTCAGAAAACAGCAAAAATATGTCCCTCCACTAGATTATAATCTATTTATGGACACAGACTTTCCTTTTTTAACAACCTGAGATGTTTGCTTTCCTCAGTTGGATAAAAGGATAGAAAAACTGTTTTAAATACTCTCTTTAAGGAGGAAATTTTAGTGGGTGGGTTGTTGGAAAAAAAAAGACCAATCAAAAGTCTTCTATGAGACTCCATTACAAAATTCTCAGCTGAGATTTTTTTTTTTTTTCCTTCTTTTTTTGCGGTATGCGGGCCTCTCACTGTTGTGGCCTCTCCCGTTGCGGAGCACAGGCTCCGGATGCGCAGGCCCAGAGGCCATGGCTCACGGGCCCAGCTGCTCTGCGGCACGTGGGATCCTCCCAGACCGGGGCACGAACCCGTATCCCCTTCATCGGCAGGCGGACTCTCAACCACTGCGCCACCAGGGAGGCCCCTCAGCTGAGATTTTAATCTAAGAGCTACATTCAGTAAATGTTTATGTGCCACACAGTGTGTGAAACACAATCCTGTGAATGTTGAAGGGGATTAACCATTGTTCTTATATTGTTTTTGTTTGCTTTTGATTTGTCTTCTTTATTATGGTTTGTTTGGTTGGTTTTGTTTGACTTTGTTTAGTACAGAGAAATTTCTGGAATCTGGCTGAATTCATAATTTATTCTTTAGGCACTTATATGACCTTTTTATTTAACTCAGATTGCTTTTCACCATTTTATTCTCTGATACCATTTATGAAAGCTTATTTCAGTGAGAAATAAGAGACTACCTATGTGTGAATGTAGTTCTGAGTTTATAAACTGTGTTGGCTAAGCAAGTCCTTTCTGCTCCCAATTAAAACTGTAAAGTAAAGGGTGAATTTAAAAATGAATTAGTAGTCCTTATTTTAAAGAAGTAATATATGAGTAAAGTCAGACAGAGAAAGACAAATATTATTATATCATTGATATGTGGAATCTAAAAAAATGATACAAATGAACTTATTTACAAAGCAGAAAGACTCACAGACATAGAAAACAATCTTATGGTTACCGAAGGGGAAGGTGGGAGCTACGTTAGGAGTTTGGGAGGAACTGATACACACTACTGTATATAAAATAAACAAGGACCTACCGTATAGCACAGGGAACTATATTCTATATCTTGTAATAACCTATAGTGGAAAAGAATCTGAAAAAGAATGTATATATATGTATAACTGAATCACTTTGCTGTACAGCAGAAACTAACACAACATTGTAAATCAACTATTGTTCAATAAAAAAAAGTTATATATACATATAATTTTGTCAGTGGTGTTCATTACAGCATTATTTATAATTATAATAAAATTTGCTAAAATGTGTACTAGTTTCAAAGTGATTGAAACTATTAACAGCATTTTATGCAGATTATAAAAATATGTGGATAAAGGTATAAGCCTATATTAAGTAGAGAAAAAAGGAAAATCACATGTGTAGCATGTTTATAATAATGCAAAACAAGACAACTGAAAAACTATGAATCCAAAAGACAGGAGGAAATTATATTAAAATGAAAATAGGGGTTTTATCTGGACAGTCAGAAATGAAGTAGGATTTTGTTTTGTTTTGGTCCCTTCTTTCAAATTCCCTGAATTTTCTAAATTCCCTATACTAAACATGTATCGCTTTTATAATAGAAAAAACCCCCAACAAACTTCAAATTAACATGGATTTTCCTGTTTGCACTCAGCTGTAGTATTGCTTTCTAGTGAAACTGGGGAGATCTAAAAACCTTTTCGAAGAGATAATTTCAGAGCAGTCTGCCAGCAGTAGGCCCTTCCATAAGTGTCTCAAGAGAGCTAACCCCAGTGCTCCCCAGCTGAGTTCTGCGGCTCTGTGAAGGTTGACATAATAAGTGTTTTCATCTTTTCATATTAAAAATGACCTCCTGGCCCGACTCTGAGCTTCCCAGATGACTAAGGTTTGCCGGGCACAGACTAAGACAAAATAAAGCAAAACTCCTGAGTATTTCATCCAGCACTTGGATTCTACATTTTATTTTCACACCAGCTCACAGGCTTTGTTGTTTTGCTTTGTTTTCACTCTCCAGATCCAACAAAGGTAATGGTACCCCCTTCCAGTATGGATGTCACTGTTGGAGAAAGTATCGTTCTGCCATGCCAGGTAACCCACGATCACTCGCTAAACATCGTGTTTACTTGGTCATTTAATGGACACCTGATAGACTTTGACAAAGACGGGGACCACTTTGAAAGAGTCGGAGGGGTAAGTATTAATATCAAACTATCCCCAGGAAATGCAGTCAGCAACTAAAGGTCTCAAAACTAGGGCCTCCCTGGTGGCGCAAGTGGTTGAGAGTCCGCCTGCCGATGCAGGGGATACGGGTTCGTGCCCCGGTCTGGGAGGATCCCATATGCCGCGGAGCGGCTGGGCCCGTGAGCCATGGCCGCTGAGCCTGCGCGTCCGGAGCCTGCGCGTCCGGAGCCTGTGCTCCGCGACGGGGGAGGCCACAGCAGTGAGAGGCCCGCATACCGCAAAAAGGAAAAAAAAAAAACTGACCCAAACGAGTTGTTTAGACTAACTTTTGTTCAAACACCTTATTTCCAAAAACTCTTGGTTAATATCTGCTCCTTTTTGTGTGTTGAATGCAGCCCTGCTCATTGAGCCACCTATAGGCCATGCCTTTTCTTAATCCTCATAATCCTTAACCCTATAGGTTAGTTATTCATTACTGTGTATGAATGAGAAAACTGAGGCTAATGGGAGCTATATGGCTTGCCTGGCCCTCACTGCTACTAAATTGCAGAAATCAGCTTCAAACTTCAAATCCCAAAGTCTCTGCCCCATACTGTACCATATGCCATTGAACCTGATGAAGAAAATAGCTTAAGGACAGTTTACTCAGATGCTTTTATGCTGCTGATTAAACACTCTTTGGCTCTTGTAGAAGACTTATCATCGTGAGGTTAGGGCTCTCTTTCATGAATCTGAAAGTCTGATCAGATTATTTAATATCTCCAGATAATTTGAATTCTAATCGTTGAATTTTCAAAATACCTTACTTTCCATAAAATACACATAGTATCATTGAACTCTCACACCAGGAAGAGGTTAACTCTGGAAACAGTTTGAATCTATCACAATCATTCTCAAAAATATTTTTTCTGCCCTTGGGACTTCCCTGAAGGTCCAGTGGTTAAGACTTTACCATCCAATGCAGGGGGTGTGGGTTCAATCCCTGGTCAGGAAGCTAAGATCCCACATGCTTCACGGCCAAAAAAACCAAAACATAAAAAAAAAAAACAGAAGCAATATTGTAACAAATTCAATAAAGCCTTTAAAAATGGTCCACATCAAAAAAATCTTTAAAAAAAAATTGTTCTGCCCTAACATAGCCCTACTCTCCTATTAGTAATGAAGATTCAGGGGGGATAAATTGGGAGATTGGGATTGACATATACACACTACTATACATAAAGTAGATAACTGATAAGGACCTATTGAATAGCACAGGGAACTCTACTCAATACTCTGTAATGACCTGTATGGGAAGGGAATCTGAAAAAGAGTGGATATATGTATGTATAACTGATTCACTTTGCTGTACACCTGAAACTAACACAACATTGTAAATCAACTGTAGTCCAATTAAAAAAAAAGGTTCATTCTGGCTGCTATTATCATGGAGGAGTCCAATCAAAGACAGCAGAATATAAGCATGAGTCTGTGTTGAAAAGCCCTCCCATCCCTCATGGTCCCACAGGAATCTGATTTACTCACCTCATCTTACCCCCATCCCTTATGTTGGGAATAAATGGAGTAAGGCTTACAAATTATCCATATGATATGTGGAGGGCCTATGTTCCTCTCAAAGATAGTGCTATTCCTCTTATTTACATTCTTGCTGCCTTTCTCAGACAGTACCTCTCCACTGAATTACAGAACACCAAAAATGATTTGAGTAACTATTTTCTCAACTCTCCCAAGGATCATATACAACTGGTACCATTTTAGATGCATGAGACAGAAGTTAATTCATTACATCAGTGGATGACTCGAGTCATTAGTAATTCTCTCTCGGAGTCCTGGTTGAGGAGGGCTGGATGAAATTGCCATTATTAACCATTCTGAACCACTTTGATACGTTCAGCCTAATAACAGTGCCCAAGTGAGAGTGATATTAACTACTTCACAAAGGCATTGAGGATATTAAATACGTTCAGGTCTAGAAAACTACATAGCCCAATGCCTACCACAAGAAGTTTGTGAGAAACATTAACGGTTGTATTCATTGAAGGAAGGGTAACATTAATTCTAATAACATGAGCATATATACCGAGAAAACCTTCATAGATTAAGCAGAATATTTGTTTTCAGACTAGAATAAATGTCTTGGGCATAAGAGATAATAAAAAATAAAAATATTATCTCTCAGAATGGCACAGGCACCAGCCAATCAGAACAGATGCTTGGGCAATCAAAGTAGATGTCCTGCCAGTCAGACAGATACGCACTTCATGCTGGACGGGCTGCACATCAGCCAGGGCTGAGGCACAGATGGAGATACCCGTGATGGAGCCAAGCACTAGTGACCACCTTTTGTCGAGACCTCTGTCCATGGAATCACTCTCATTAGCCTTTTGTATGGGAAGTGTTTGTCTCTTTTGTGATACCAGTACTAGCACCAATCAACCATTGCTAAGAAGTAACTGCAAAATGCGGGACAACGCTACAAATTGTGAGAGCTAAGTGTGTTAGCCACCAGGATCATTAGTGTCTATAGGATTAGCACTGGATAACAGTAGAGGTAAGGAAGCAATTCTGAAGTGAACCCCATTTCTCAGTTTCTACTTCCTGTGTCAGTATGGTACAGAAGATGCTTGGGAGAGCCAACCTAGTGCAGTGTTTGGAAGAGTTATTATTTCATTGTCGTCTGAGCGGCTCTGAGTGTTCGGGCAGGAACAGAGCAGACAACAGTGCTGTTTTGTTCTCTTTGGTAGGAACATAAATGTAGATCTCAGTAAACAGTTTGGTCTGTATGACTTTGAAGGGAAAGAGAAAGTTATTGGGGTCTCCTTCTGTGAGACTCATACCTCAATCCTGACTTTATTTTTTTCTTTGTTTCACTTTTACATTAAAAACACAAATCTGGTCAAAATCTGCAAATAAGGAGAGCACGCTCCAAACCACCCAGTCATAAAATTCTGTTAATGGATTGCTGTGCTCTGAAATCTGCTGGCTACAACTGGTTTCTTTGACGTTCAAGTCCTTGTTGAATAAAACAAATTATTGAGATAGTGTAGCCATTTCCTTTAAACCACTATGACTTCCCACTTTCCCTGCATATACCCCCTTGTGAGGCATATTTTTTGTTTTAAGCCTCTGTTCAAAGTCCTAGCACATGAAATGTCTTAGGTAAAGTAGTAGTAATAATCATGATGATGATGATACCTTATATTTGCAAAGTGCCTAATCATTTATCAAGCATTTTCATATGTATCAGCTCTTTAATCCTCACAGAATCTCTGTGAAATATGGTAGCAATTATCCTATTTTACTAGCAATTATAAGACTTGATTAGTAAATAGTAGAATCTGGATGAAACCCATGTTATAAATGAAAAATAGATTTCAGGTTTAAAAAAAAAAACCACAGCTCTCCTTGAATTAGATTTAATGTCTTTGACATAATTGTTTCACAAAGAAAACTGATCGTAGCCGTCCGTAATACTAGTTTAAATGTACCCTGTGCTTCACAGTTTTCAGGATTTCACATACACATACAATCTCATTAGATTCTAGCACAGTAGGCAATGCATCCTTCTTTCACAGGTCAGTAAACTAAGGCCCAGAGACATTAAGAGATTCACAGGAAGTCACACAGCAGGGATCAGCCCTAGACAACTAAGTCCCAAAACTTCAGCTCTCTCTTGTCAATAGGCTTTTGCCTTTCTTCTAATCCTGTTTACAACTATTAGCAGTTCTGTGTCTTTCATTGCCGTGGGTAAATATGTAATATGCTGTACTGAAACCAAGGAGGGAAACTAAGTACACATTTAGAATGAGAAGAAGATCTTTCCAGCTGATAGTACAGTGGTCTGGTAACGAGTAGGGACTGGTGCCTGAAACTGTGTGGGCTCACATTCTGGTTCTGCCACTGATCAGCTAAGTGACTCTAGGCAAGAGGAATAACATCTTTGTGCTTGAGTTTCCTCATCTGTAAAGTAGGGATAATAAAAGTACCTACCTCACAGGACATGTCAGTATTTGGTGTAATATAGGCCTGCCAGATATTAAGTACCATTAAGTATTATCCAATATTATTGTCATTTAGAAGAATAACAATAGGGCCAAAATAACCTATGTTATCTTGTTATCCATCAAGGTTTAGAAATAAGCATAGCTTCCTGACTCTGAACCCTTGGGTGTTCGCTTGCTCAAGCAGCTGTTCTCCAAGTTTTTGATTAACAGAGCTCTGAAACCGAACTCCAAGGTGTAGCAGTGTTCTTCAGTTAAAATGTCAGCTTTGTGATGGCCTGGGGAGGCATCTCCTCACATTTATTAAAAGTACCGTGCTGGTGAATGATGTAGAAATATTTCTAGGGCACATAGACATCCGTACCGGGATGTGATTAGTCCTATTCATCTGCTGATCAAACATACATTTGGCATTGGAAAACAAATTAGCACTGTTCCACACTAGGTGATGCAAGATTTCCTTGGAGAGTCTGGTCCTCATAATTCATTAATTCAAACCTGGGAGCAGTCAGAATGATGCCTATAAAACAGGGTTGTGCAGTAAAATACAGATGCTTCCAAATGTGGGCTTGCCTCCCCTTTCCAAATAAAGAGTTCCCAAGGGGCTTCCCTGGTGGCACAGTGGTTGAGAGTCCGCCTGCCGATGCAGGGGACACGGGTTCGTGCCCTGGTCCGGGAGGATCCCATGTGCCATGGAGCGGCTGGGCCTGTGAGCCATGGCCGCTGAGCCTGTGCATCCGGAGCCTGTGCTCCGCAACAGGAGAGGCCACAACAGTGAGAGGCCCGCGTACCGCAAAAAAAAAAAAAAAAAAAAGAGTTCCCAAGTACTGCAGTGCCAGCGAAGGCTGTAGTCTGAGGGCATATCTGAAGAAACCCACAGGACTAGGTCAGCAGCCGCTTTATTATGTAAGTTTAAGTGCTTCCAACGTGGATGGCAAACTGCTCCAGAGACACAGAGAAGCCAGACACCTGAGGTCTTGTCCTAGGTGTGTTCTGAAGATGTTGCTGTTCTTATCTCTCAGGCTCACATATTTTTAATAGGCCACGGCTTGCATCACTAATGTTTTCATCAGCCAGTGTAGAATAAATCCGTTAGTCACAGTGTCCTTCATGTGATAATGATATTTAGAGCTCATTAAAAAGTAATTGTAGCCACTTTCCCCTACTTTATCAGCAGGATTCAGCTGGTGATTTGATGATCCGAAACATCCAGCTGAAGCATGCTGGGAAATACGTCTGCATGGTCCAGACAAGTGTAGACAAGCTGTCTGCCGCTGCTGACCTGATTGTGAGAGGTATGAGAATTTTGGATTTTGTTCTTAAAATATATTCGTGATATCTGCTCCTGCACAGAGTTCTAAAAACCTCAGTGGTTTAGAATTACAGGGGAAAAGATGATAGAAGGTAAACATTGTAAAGAGTGGTTAAGAGTCTACAGAAGTCTTGTGTGCAGCTATTTCTCGTAGGGGATCAGAAAGTGCAGAGCAAATTCAGTTACTCTGTACTGAAAATAACTCTTATAAATGCTCCCAGTACTCTGATTTATAGTGTTGGAGTTCAACACCAGAATAACTAGAACAGAATAACTTTAGATTAAGAAAAGCAAATAGCTTAAAGAAGGATCAAACTGTGCCTTTTGCTGTTTCATCTGGGCTCAGCCAAATTACAGTAAGTCCCCTACATACGAACCTTCAAGTTGCAAACTTTCAAAGATGCGAACTTGCGTTCCATCAACATCAGGCGTGAGTGAAATTACAGCTTGCCCTCTATCTCCTGTTGTTGACAATCTTTCAACTCTACCATCTCCCACTTCCTCTCCTTCCTGCAGTCAGTAACTCTTCTTGCATGTTGACTTGATGCCAGCCCCTGTATGCCAGCTGTTATACTGTACTACTGTACTTTTCAAGGTACTGTACTGTAAGATTAAAAATGTTTTCTTTATTTTTTAATGTTTGTTTTTTATGTATTATTTGTGTGAAAAGTATTGTAAACCTATTACAGTATAGCACTATATAGCTGACTGTGTTAGTTGGGTACCTAGGCTAACTTTGTTGGACTTAGGAACAAATTGGACTTACAAACTCGCTCTCAGAATGGAACTCATTCGCATGTAGGGGACTTACTGTAGTGAGTTAGGTCACTGATGTAACAGTGGCTTAAGTAAAATCATCACCAGTTTTTCCCATTTTTTCCCCCTAAAGTTAATAGTTCTGTCCAGTTTCTAAAATATGTCTTTAGAAGGAAATATTTCCTGCCTGGGATATAGTAAATAAGCAGGAAGTTGATGTCAAAACTGACATTGGTGAGATTCTCTTGCATATGACAGACATGGCCTAACTTCATCCAAATGGCTGTGAATGACTTGGCTGAGCCTCAACAAACCAATGTTTAAAGGAACAGTAAGTGGACTTTTAAGGACTATTTTTTAATTAAAGTTCAAGTCTTTGTGAACCAGTGTACATGCCAGAATCAAACTGATGCATGCTCAGGGGTTTGCTAAAGTTAAATGTAAAGCCAAATCAGAACATCCAAATAATCTCTTAGCCAGTGTCTCCTTCATTTGAACCCTAACTATTGGTGTTTAGGAATCTTTGGCCAGCAGAATTTTGAGTGCAAGCAAACAAATCCAGGGGGTATCAGATTTGGAAGCAGGATGAATCTGAGTACACAGAGAATAAGATATTATTGGAAGCCACAAAAAGTGTTGCTGTATCCTGTGGGCATAACATGAGGGGAGAAGTGTGTGGAAGTTAGCAACTCAAACTGATTGTCAAGAGAGGTTAAAGAAAAATAGCTTTTCCATCAGGTCTGCTTTGGTTCCCCTTTAAATCGCCTTAAAAACCTTTCTATAATAGAAGGAATAAGGGCCAGAGAAGAGAAAGAACTTCCAACCTGGGTAGAGCTACCTATACTATACCCTATGGGACCAGGTTTATTTCCATTTTAAAATACACCAGAGGGCCTCCCTGGTGGCGCAGTGGTTGAGAGTCCGCCTGCCGATGCAGGGGATACGGGTTCGTGCCCCGGTCTGGGAGGATCCCATGTGCCGCGGAGCGGCTGGGCCCGTGAGCCATGGCCGCTGAGCCTGCGCGTCCGGAGCCTGTGCTCCGCAACGGGAGAGGCCACAACAGTGAGAGGCCCGCGTACAGCAAAAAAAAAAAAAAAAAAAAAAAATACACCAGAGCTGGTCTGCTCTCCCACTGGGGACCAAAAGAATTCTGTTGTTGAAAATGTATCCTCTGTTTCAATAGGATAATGTTCAGATCAGCAGTTTACACACCAATAAATTAGACTAATAAATATTTAAATTAGTAATAGTTGAATTTCTTAAATGATACTGTATATTTCATTTCACAGAAAAGAACATTAAATACCAAGAGGAATTTGCACATGCGGTCTAAAAGAACCTCTAGCCTGATCAGTTAATAAAGCCAATAAATTAATATGCCATGTTGAACCATAATCTTTTGTTTTACCTCCTCCTAGCTCTGCCCTTTCAGCTTTTCTGCGTGTTGCAGAGGCAAGGCTGGTATGCGTTTCACTGACCTGTAAGAGATTTTTGTATCTGAAACTAGTAAAGCTTGGAGTCTTGGCTCTGGCTTCCTTGATTCTCTGATATTTACTTTATTTAATCTAGAGCACTCGAACAGCAGCTAGAAAGGCCACCCTTCCCTGAGAAAGAAACAGGGATGCAGGTGTAACACCTGCATTCCCTCTGCTGTTGCCTGTGACACAAACTGTTTGAGCCCCAGACCATGTTAACACTTCGCTCAGAGGATAAACATTTGCTCATTTTGTCATTTTGAAAGAGAGACCCAACTTCCCCAAAACAAAGGTGGTAAACATTCTGTAGGGTGTAGCATATCTACACTTGGGTGGGGCTGGTAGCAGGGACATAACAAACAGCAAACCGCGCTGTGAAAGTACCATCTTACCCCCAGTGGCCAACTTCATGCCACCCCTTCATGTCCTTCTTCCTAGTTGCCAACAGTGGGCTCAGATCTTCCTCTATCAGTTTAATTCATTGAGGAATGTGGGGAGGAACACTTCTCTCCTTGTGGTACTTTGATTCTAAAGGCCATGGAAGGAGCATCTATTTTAAAAAAGGATGGGAATGCTAAGATGAGAAAGCTGGTGAGAAAAAAAAAAAGATTATATTGTCTTCTGGACTTTTCTCTGATTAATAAGAGTCCTGAAGACCAGAGGTTACCTCACTTCTATCTAGGTGGCATTAGACTGACATGCTGAAATGTCACTGTGGAAAATTAATCAGTGCCAGCATACAGACTTGCAGACCTTTCATTCAGGAGTAGGAGGGAGAAGGTAAATTTAGTCTCATCTGTGGGTCTATAAGAAACGATTTTTTAAAAAGGAAAGAGAAATTTAGGGCATCACTTAAAGGGTACGGAAGTAAGTCCCAGAACAAAGTGTTACTTCCAGAAATTGCCATTAACCTCTCAGCACTCTGCGAAAGGTGTCTTCCTTCCCTGCCCCTGTGCCGTGGCCCCGTAGTATTTTGGAAGAAGATGTGATTGCTGTCCCGGGCCTCAGCACATCCCCCCCAGGAAGATCTCCTTACTCCTGTCTAATGGACACAAGCTGTGTCGTTATGTGTCCCTCACACTCACCTTCTCTGCCCAGGTGGTCACTTGTTAGAAATGCCTTTAACCGCCTGCTAAGAGCGTTTCATGTTGGAATCAAGGACAGCTTTGAGTCTCTGCTCTGGCTCTGCTGTTATTTTGTGTTTGCTTACCAACCACTTTCCAGTCCTCTGTTTCTTTATGATTTGCAAGCCTTCTTTTAAAACTGATTTCCTCCCGTTTCGATGGTCTAAGTACAATGGCAGAAACAATGCACATCCAGAGCAGAAGGAGGAAAATACAGGTATGAAACTTACAGAAACTGCCAATGTGGTCCTTCGACTCTCAACCCGATTTTGAAACCGCTTTGAGGAAGGCACAGTCTTGGGGCTCTTGCACACAAGCCACTTTCACAGCAGTTCCCTGGCACACAAGTGTGTGCTGGCATTTTATGTGGACATTCCAATGCAGCTGGAATGTACAGAGCAGCACTGAGACCCCCAAAGTTCTAAAGTCATCTTCGCTCACATCATCAGGGGTAGAAATGACCATTTCCAGAAGGCTCCAATCTTCACTTACCACTACTATATCCCCAGATAACAGTGTCCAACCGTAGTCGGAACTTATAATATATGATGGATGGATTAATGAATTTGGGCCCTGGTGGTACCCCAATATTCTCTCTTCACATCTAGAACAAATATTCTATTATAATTCTATATATACCTACTGGTTTTTCCTATTATATTGTGAAGCCGTGGAAGGAAGGGGCCGGGCCATGTCTCGCTCATCTCTGTAGTTTCAGAGCCTAGAAGAAAGCCAGGCTCCTAATAGCTATTCAAAAAGGAACTGACAAGTGATGAATCTGTGGGTGGATGAATCAACGGTTGAATAGGTCAGCGCCCCATTCAACAAAGTGGTCACATCCTTGGACATTTGAACACTCTGCTCAACTTCTGAGGGTCTTGCTCTTTCTCAGGTCCTCCAGGCCCCCCAGAGGCTGTGACCATAGATGAAATTACAGACACCACTGCTCAGCTCTCCTGGAGACCCGGGCCTGACAACCACAGCCCCATCACCATGTATGTCATTCAAGCCAGGACTCCCTTCTCCGTGGGCTGGCAAGCAGTTAATACAGGTACCATGTTGGATGCCTGGCGCTGGTGTCTCACAGGGGCTTCTGAAACTCAGCAGAATGGACACAGCTCTGTGGCAGAAGCCGAGAGGCGTCTAGGTTCTCATTCAGACACAGCTACAGATGAGACTTTATGGCAGTGTTTCCTATACCTCAACCAGTATACTACTGTTTTATGTTTTTCTTTCTACTGATTCATATTTGTTTGTTTGTTAATTTGTTCTAAGCAATAAGTCTGAAATGATAGTAGGTCTGTTGTGTTATATTTTTGACACACATTTTAAAATACATTAGTTATAAAAATAAAATGCATCATCTATCTGTGCATTGCCTAAAATCCTATGTGTACCACTAGTGAGGCACTTTGAAAAACAGTGGATTATGTTACTGTTTAATCACAGTCTTTGTAAAGTTTGTACACCGCTTTCAAGAAACCTGTATTTAAGGGCTGCGTGGAGCCTCTTGACTTGCTGCCCATTTTTTTAGATGGATATATTTGGGCATGAAGAGGCATGAGAGTTTGTAAAATTAAAGAATACATGTGTTGTCCATACCATCCCTGCTGCTGTCTATACCTCCAAATTGACTCATTTTGTTATTTTATTTAGCTTTCATTTGAGGAAAATACGGACAAAAAAGTAGTTATTGAAAGCAAGTTACACACTCTTCTAGTCTTTCCATTTTAGCTTGTCTAACCTCTGAAATGGATTTCTGTGTTTCCAGCTGAATCATTGACTTTCTTCTGAGTCACAGGAGTGTTTTAGGAAGGAAGGAAAGGAAAAATCTGGAAGTTAAGGAGATAAGAATTCTAGTCCTGACTTTGCTAATCAGCAGATATCTATACATCTTCATTTTCCTCTTCTGTTAAATGGGAATAATAAGAATTGTTATGACCCCATACAGAAATGATTGTGATACTTAAAAAAAATAAATTGCTGAATAAATATAATGAAGGAAAAGAGTGGGATGAAGATGCTGATTCTGATGAAGATAATAATGATGGTTTACAAAAGAAAACAGCTGGAATTGATTAAGCCCTTACTATGTGCCATATGTTCTGCTAAGTGCTTTTCTTGAGTGTTTCAACTTCACTGTGAATAGATATTGTTATTAGCCTTATTTCATGGTGAGGAAACCGAGGCATGGAAAGGTGAAGCAACTTGCCCAAGGTCGTTTGGCTACTGAGTGTGGAGTTAGGGTTAGAATCCAGGTTGTCTGACTCCAGAACCCACTTTCTTCACCTTTGGAGGGAAGGACTATATAAGTGTGGCCCCAAGGAGGCTAGAAGCCACTGAAGCCTAGTCACAGGGCCCTCAGCTTTGTCACAGGGGACATCCCTCTGAGTCTCCTGGGCCCATTGGGAAATCTTCATAGTAATTAATTCAAAACCCAAAAGGTTGTGCAGTGAGCATAGAAGCCAAGTCCAGAGCTCAATGGCTTGTGGCATCAAGCAGGGGGCCCTGTCCTCTGTGAAGGGAGGCCTTCCCCAAATCCTGCTGGATGAACACTATGAAATTCTGCCTCTCTGACTCTTTTTCTGTTCTTCATGGGCCGTTCCTTTTATGTTTACAGATTCTTTCTTTTGATATGCTAATACAGTTCATTAACAGTAGTTGTGTGGATTTATAACATTATTACTCCATTGTTATAATAAGTTACAGAGCTTGAGCCATGCAGTCAGACAAAGGTGCAATCCATTATGACCTTGAGTGAGTCATTTGACCTTTATGTGGTACATTTTCCTCAACTATAAAAATGAAGAGAATAATTTCACCTTACTCATAGGATAGTTGTAAGAATTAAACAATATGCCCAGCCCCATACAGTAAATGCTGAAAAACATGTGAGGTGAGAACAACAGTGATTATGGTCAAGTAGCTTTGGGCTTTGAAGATTGTCTTTTGTGATGTCATCTGCTGGTGTGTGATTTGAGTTTATTAGTCTGGCACAGAGAGGTCTGAGATTACCTCCCTGCAAGGGCTGTTTGTGCAGCTACCCTCAGACCTGCAGCAATGCCCCGAACACGGTAATGGTGATGATGATGGATAGAAGTTCCTATCTTCCTAACATGGAATCCTATGAAACACGCTCACCTTTTGATGTCTTTCAGTCCCAGAACTCATTGATGGGAAGACATTCACAGCAACTGTGGTGAGTTTGAACCCTTGGGTCGAATATGAATTCCGCACAGTTGCAGCCAACGTGATTGGGATTGGGGAGCCCAGTCAGCCCTCTGAGAAGCGGAGGACAGAAGAGGCCCGTGAGTAGCACCAAGGATACAGGAGCTCCTGTTCCTTAGAGAAAGGCTTTGAATCTCCCTTTTCTTCAGCCCTAACGAGGCTCTATGCTAGCCCACCCTTCCCTGAGTGACTGTGATCATCAGAAATCAGACCAATAGATGCTCAGCTTTACCACCAGGGAGTTTCATTATTTTGTTGGTGTTTTTGTTTTTAGTTTTATATATTAACTTTTATTGAAGTATAGTTGATGCACAATATTATATAAGTTATACGTGTATAATATGGTGATTCACAATTTTTGAAGGTTATACTCCATTTATAGTTATTATAAAATATTGGCTATATTCCCCTGTGTGATATGTCCTTGCAGCTTATTTTGTACATAATAGTTTGTACCTCTTACTCCCCTACCCCTACATGGCCCCTCCTCCCTTCCCTCTCCCCACCGGCAACCACTAGTTTGTTCTCTCTCTCTGTGAGTCCCAGCAGTGAGTTTCAATCCAGAGTTACGTTCTCACTCTTCACTGGGTTCCCTGGTACAGGGTGAGACACTCTGCTTTGTTCTCTCAAACACCACGTCTTTCTTCACTGGTTCCTTTGTCACCAAGACTCTCCTACCAGGATTATTATTTTTTCAAATGCACACCCACACTTCAAATAAAATCAACTCACAGAAATGTCAAGTGGCAAAGAGTAAGTTCTTCAGAAATGTTCAGTAAGATTTTCTTAGGGTATAAACCCTTCCCAGAAGCTAAGATTGGGAACATCTTAGTAATTCACGCAAGCCTGGTCGGCAGTTTGTAGGAGCTTCTGTGTACGCAGCTTGGGTGAGCACGGTGAGAGAACGACATAAATTCATCTGCATCCCTTGTATTTGTCTCGCATAGAGTGGGAGGCCTAGTGTGGGTGTGTGTAAAGGTCCCAGCTGCGATGAGGCCAAATGTTTATTGAAGGAAGAGCAAGGCCCCAGAGCAAATGGAAACTGACCCTACTCTTGGACAAAAATCCGTCTGGCTCTATTTCGTTGGCTTTATCCAAGGGGACATTCCCAGTCGCCAAATCTATACCCCAGCCGGACATTTTTAGATTCTGTCTGGAGTCTTTCATTTATAGGATGATACTATAGGAAGGAACCCCATGCTTCCTTTTCCCCTCCAAAATCGTAATTTAATGAATTCCTCTCAGCAATCCTGAGGGGGAAGCTACCATAATTTGCCCTCTTTTACAGAGAAAACTGGGAGTCAAAGAGGTTAAGCAGAGTGAGCCAGGGGTCAACCTCTGTCCACCGCTTCCTTCAACACCCAGCTCAAAACTCACCTTCCTCCGAGAAGCCATTAGCCCAGCCTGCGCTTCAGGAGGCCTCCACACGCCTCCATTCTGTCTGTGCTGCACTGTTTTTGGTTGTCGACATCGCTCTGTAATCGTCCTGCATGTGCTCCCACCCTCCAACTAGATTGTGAGCTCTGCACGGGCAGAGTGTGTGTCATCACTTCTTTGTGTACCGCCACGTGGTTCATAAACGCCTACCCAAGCCTTGGAACCAGAACCTCAGTCCTTTCCTCATCCCCCTGAACTTTGGCCTCTAGGGGTGGAGCTGAATCATTGTTCAGTCATGTCAGATAACATGTGTGCCTCTTGTTGAATGGGAAAGAGGTGACTAATAGCAATTTCCTGGGTATGTTTCACTTCCGCGAGCTGATGCTTCGGGACCCTTGACCAAACGATTTCTGATCTCAGAAGACAAAGCTGTGTGCATCTGAGTGTCTGTTTAAACTGAGTCACCTCAGCCAGGCAACCTTGCTGGCCCTCTTGGCCTTTGCCACCTGACATGACTTGTTGTTTTGTCTCCCGTACAGTCCCCGAAGTCACCCCAGCCAACGTCAGTGGAGGCGGAGGCAGCAAATCTGAACTGGTTATAACCTGGGAGGTAAATGAATCGCAGAACGAAAGGAACATACATTAGCCTAGGCTATTTTATTATTTTACTCCGTGTTAAACGTATATGGGAAGCTGCCTTCTCTGTTTTTAACAGCAAAACTCCGTTTGAGTGCTAACACTCCCTCTCTCGTGAATGGCTAGCAGGAAAAGATGGCGCTTGCCCATCAGTTGTGGAGTCAAGTTTTAACTCAGTTGATCACAGGAAAAACAATCATGAAAGGGAAGACAACATAAGAAAAAATGTATATATGTATAATATGCACATTAAAGAAGGCTGGTTTAGAGAAAACCAGTTTTTCTTTTTTTCCTGAATTACTGCAAGGCCAATTGATTTAAAACATCTGCCCACAATAGACTCCGTGTACCAGCACAATTTCCTAAGATTGGCTTTGCTGCAGGAGCCCTCTTGTGTAAAGTATTTTTTCACCAACGTAGAGGTGTGTTAGTCACCACTTTATTAAAAATTGATTTTGAGAGAGGAGGTCGGAGTTTCAGAAAGAGTCCACGATGATTTTGAAGGATTCTAGGCAACAGCCACGGAAGTTTAAATCTGTCATCTAACCAGAGCCCCAGCAGTGAGAGAAACCACTCACCCCTTCCAGCCCAGCTCTTCCAGGCTGCGAGGGAAGATCTTGCCTGAGCCAGGATGGCCCCCACTTCTTTGGTGAGAGCTCTTTCAATGAGTGTCCGTGTGACACTAGAGGAAGGATCCTACTAGATGGTACATGTTGGGAATGTTGGTTTTTAGATCAACTGTCCAGTGTCTTCCACAGTCATTTCCTACAGTTTCAGAGCTGGGTGGTCTCCATCAGGAAGCCAGGCTCTCCACTGCAGGTTTTCATTGATTTTTTTTTAGCCCTGCTTCAATCCCCCCTGAATATCTCTGGTAGACTGATGGCAAGTCCCAAATTGAAGACTCTCGGCAAAGCCCCCAATAAGATAGCGTGAACACAGGGGCGTGTGTGGGGGTGGGGAGTGGAATAAAACAATGTAGCATCTGCATCAAAGTACTGCGGCCTCTGAAGACCACCTCCCTTTCTTCCCAGACGGTCCCTGAGGAATTACAGAACGGCAGAGGCTTTGGTTACGTGGTGGCCTTCCGGCCTTATGGCAAAATGATCTGGATGCTGACCGTGCTGGCCTCCGCGGATGCCTCCAGATACGTGTTCAGGAATGAGAGCGTGCATCCCTTCTCTCCCTTCGAGGTTAAAGTGGGTGTCTTCAACAATAAAGGAGAAGGCCCTTTCAGTCCCACCACGGTGGTGTATTCTGCAGAAGAAGGTATGATGTTTCTTCAATTCTGAGATGTTGACTTTAGGACGTACCATCAATTTAGCACTCTACCCATAAACTGAAGGCATATCCTGAATCAAGAAAAGCGTAATATGAAAAATATGATTCATTATCTACCACCAATCTCTTAGAAAGACAGCAACTCCATGGTATATAAAAACAAATGGTTATCCTTTATTAATTCCACTGCTAAGGACCAAAATCTCAAGTACCATATAAGATCTTCATGTCTATGTATATATCACATTACTTTCAACAGAATTCTATTTTATTTTATGCCTTTAAGTGAATGCCAAAATATAATTTGTATTTCCTCTCAATATGATTTTTTCATAAGTCATATTGTACTCAAAAATTATTCTGTTATTAAAGAATAGAGTAAGTCACAAAGCAGTGTGATTGCTCTCATTGTCATCTCCGGTGTTATCATGTTTAGGGGTTCTCACTCATTTTTACTGCCTCTGTGCTATCCCTGCTCTCAGAATACCTCTCCTAATGGTATTCATTTCCACTGGAGTTTGCCTTCATTGTTTCAAAGGTGATGTTCAGAATGAGACCATATTAAAAGTTGAGTCATTGACTTGGAGTAAGTGAAGATGCAATAAATTTTTCTGTCCAGATAAAGAAGTCAGCCCCTTAGACTCAGTGGTCCTCCATGATCTAGCCCCCACCTCTCTTTTCTGCCTCAACTCCTGCCCCTCTTCCCTGCATGCTCCATGTTCCAACCATAGCCAAAGGACTTGCAATTATCCAAACAAGCTTGAGCCCCTAGTATATGCTTTAACTTCTCTTAATGTTTCCTGCTTTGCCCACCTTGTGACCTCATGGTCATCCTTCAAAACTCAACTCAAATAACCGAGGTCTTCTCTAATTTCCCCAGGCCCGCGGAGTGAGGTGCTTCTCTTTTTCCTTGTGTCTTAACATTGCTCTGTTATAATTCTCATCTCAATGTATTATGAATTTTGAATTTTAGTTTTATATTCTCACTAAGGTGTGTTTCTTGAGGGCCGGCTGTTTATTTTTTACCTCTGTGTCACCAGTGTCAAAACATGTATGACACACAGACCCCTAATAAATACTGAATGAATTAACACATAAATAGAATCATACATTGTTATAAATAGACAAAACCTTAGGGGTCTCCATGTACACCATTTTCTGGAACATAATGTGCATTCCAGAGGGAGCACACAAGTTGACTGTAAATGGTACTAGATGAACCTTTAAAATTATTTAATACTTATATATCGATTTGAATTGCATCAGAAAAAAATACAGCTATCAAATCAAAACCAGGATTTCATTTATGTTACAACTCACAACATGCCTAGGTTGTTCATTAAGAAAGACCACTGAAAGGAAAATCTTTACATAAAAATGGTACACAGCTCTGGCAAAAATCTGGCAAAAAGAACTGAAAGTTAGGGGACAAACTGGGTCCAGACTCTCCTTTGCAGCTGAGGAGGTTGAGGCCCAGAAAGCATAAATGACTTGTACAGCCAAGCTTGTAAGACGTGCAGCTGGCTGTGCAGAACTGAACCGTTACCCGGCCCTCCTGAAACTTAGTCACGTCAGTTGACTCTCCTTTTTTCTGTCTAATTTTTGTAACCAGTGACTACGACTCTCACCTAGGACAAATGCTAATTAAGAAGGATGTGTGTTAAATAAATTGCTGGCTATGAGACATGGTGCTTAAACTTAAGTGTCCTGGGTTACTTCCCTTCCACCTACCCCTAAATTTAGAAGCCAAAGACTGAAAAAGTCTCTTCACCACCATCTCCATCACCATCCTCTCCCAGCTGTTAATGATGGTTTCTCTGTAAAATGAGGGTTTGGATCATAATCACTAAGGACTCTTCTATAATCATTGATTCTTTGCCCATATGATGCCTTTGCATCTAGAAGCCTATTCTGATGCAGCTGATAGAGTCATAACTTTTTCCATACTTATCTGCAGAACCCACCAAAGCACCAGCCAACATCTTTGCCAGAAGTCTTTCTGCAACAGACGTTGAAGTCTTCTGGGCCTCCCCCATGGAAAAGAATAGAGGTCGGATACAAGGGTATGAGGTAAGCAAGAGATAGGTGCCTTGGTTCTGGGAAAGGGTCCCTACCCCTCAATGAGAACTTTCTAGACACCCTCTGATGAAAAAAGACCTAAAGTTCCATTTAGAGGCATTTGTTTTAGAGAATAGTTGTTTCTAAAGGAGCATGAATGGAAGCCCTGAGCATTCCACTGTGAGATTACCCATTTCCATGGTACTCTCCAGAGAACTCTGCCTAAATACATGCAGGTCTAAGCATGTATAAGGTGGTTGGCAAAATGAGCTTTGATTTCTGATACACCAAGGATCACTTGGGCTCAAAACAAGGTGGGGAAAAAGGGAGAAATACCGAACCATGACTGTGCCAGTTTACCATCTCACTCTGAAGCTAAGAACGAAAAGGGGGCCTTTTTAATTATCGATAATTTCTCAGCACGCACAAAGCTCTTGGTTCTGAAAGCTCTGCTTACGACTTGCTGTATAGAAAATTAACTCTGTCATAAGAATCTTGTATTAAAAAAAAAATCACCTGATGACGTTGGAGATATCCCCGATAGGTAAGACATCCAAGGTCTTCCTTTTTATTTTCTCAGGTAAAATATTGGAGACATGATGACAAAGAAGAAAATGCTCGAAAAATACGAACAATAGGAAATCAGACATCAACAAAAATCACCAACTTAAAAGGCAGCGCTCTGTATCATTTAGCTGTCAAGGCATATAATTCTGCAGGGACAGGCCCCTCCAGTGCGACGGTCAACGTGACAACCAGAAAGCCACGTAAGAACATTCTTGCTCAGATATATTTTAGAGATTCATCAAACATATTCCAAGTTCATTCCCATCCCCACCTCCCAGTGATCATTTGCATACTAATTGGTGTCATTATGGAAATTCAGATTTACCTTAGCATTTTAACTGAACCTTTCCGAATACCATGCAAAATTCATTGCTCCGGAGGACAGAAAGATAAATGTTTTCTCCTCACTGGGAAGGGCCACTTCTTTTAGCTATAAATGTTAGGCGACCAACTGAATCTTTTTTCCATTTGCAATGCTGTATCTCATCAGATTTTAGTGACCTTGAAGACACATATTAGTGCAATAGCCCGTTAAATTGCCTCCACTCTCGAATTCTAGGAAGGAGATATTCCTCAGAATCCATTGAGACTTAATAATCTGTGACTTCGTATATCTTAAATTTTTACAGCGCCAAGTCAACCCCCCGGAAACATCATATGGAATTCATCGGACTCCAAAATTATCCTGAATTGGGATCAAGTGAAGGCCCTGGATAATGAGTCGGAAGTAAAAGGATACAAAGTGGGTAATTTCTTTTTGCAGAGGCACCTACTCCTGCTGTTAGTGGGGACACACTGTTCTCATGAACCCTGTCCTCGGGGCTTCCCTGGTGGCGCAGTGGTTGAGAGTCTGCCTACCGATGCAGGGGACACGGGTTCGTGCCCCGGTCCAGGAAGATCCCATATGCCGCGGAGTGGCTGGGCCCGTGAGCCATAGCCACTGAGCCTGCGCGTCCAGAGCCTGTGCTCCGCAATAGGAGAGGCCACAGCAGTGAGAGGCCCGCGTACCGCAACAAAACAAAACAAAACAAAACCCTGTCCTCACTCTCCCTGACAGCACTCTGGCAGCCTCTTTCTCCCAAACACCAAAGTGGTTTGGTCTGAGTTTTGTCAACAGCCCATGACAGCTGGTCAGGATTTAGAGAATCGCCTATACTTCAGGCTCAGGCAGAGACAATCAGAAATAGTTAAAGACCCTGTGGTTGGGTCTCCAAAAAAAATCATGAAGAACCACATTTTAAACATTTCTACTGTCAGTTTTGTTCTGTGCTTGTCTTGATTGTATTTTTAATCAACAGTAGTAACTTCTTCCTATTACTAATGGTTAATCTTTTTTGTTCATGTTCCTATTGTTAAGGGTATGTATACACACACACCCCCACACACACATAGACACACGTACATATACATACATATACACAAGGATTTTTTAGGACATTCGTTTGCCTGATCCCATAAATGTTAGCCTGACTTTAAAGAACTAGAAAAGAAAATGGATGTAGCCCTGGTGCCACAATTAAAGGGCATTTTAAGTATCTTGTTTTGTTTTACTTTTAAACAACATTTGAGGCAATGCAAAGGCAGGCCAAACAGAACTAGTCTGCAGGATGCATCAAGCCTGCAGGCTGCTATTTGGTGACATTTTTGGATGCAGCTGTTGAGAGTAGCATAGTGACAGTGCTGTCAGGCACTAGTTACAGTTAGTAAAGCCAGGGCTGGAATTGGGAGCTGACATAATCGGCCATAGAGCCTTAGGTGATACGATTAGAGAGGGATTCGGAAACCGTCACTGCTATGGACTGTTTTTCCTTCATCCATGTGGCACAGTGATTTGTATTTTGCCAGCAGAGAAATATTCCCTAAGAACTAATCTTCAGACCTTTCCCTGGATCCCTTTGTAAAAGCAAACTTTCTGGAAGGGTCTTACAGAATAGAGCAAAAACGACCCCATTTTGGTGCTCTAGTCATTATGTGACTTTAGGTAAATCATGTAACCTCTCTGGGACTGCATTTCTCTTTTATTAAAGGAGAAATCTTCCAGTATCTTCCTTTTCCCCTGAGCCTTTGCACCTCTATTCCATCTCCCTGGGACTGCCGCCTCTTACATCTCCATCCTTAATCAGCCACGCATATTTCGGGTCTAAGATGAGAAGCCTTCCCTGATGGCCAGAGCTCTCACTATTTGTCAGATTTTTTTTAAAGTACTTTCCATCCTCTTGGGTAATTGTAATTGGCTGATGACTTATTGTGAACCCCCAGACTGTGGGCCTCACGAGCACAGTGCCTGAGTGGTCCCCATGATTTCTCAAGCCACGGATGCATTCACTATGGTGGTATTAAAGGGAGCCCTCGTTTCTTGAACTCCTAAATCATTAGCCTCTTAGTGCGACATAATGGGAAAGAGTTCATCTGATCAGTTTTACGTAAGACGAGAGAGATGTGGGGTTTGGTAGGCTGGAAGACGAGAGAGGAGAGAGGAGACTCAAAAGAAAGCAAAGAAAGAAGGCAAAAGTGAAGACAGACCTTGCAACTTTGGGGTCTGACCCAGGCTGACACTGCCGGGACTGAACACAGCATGAGAGAGATGCAGATGTGATCTGGGATGAATTAATTTAACCAAACCAAGGAGGACAGTGAAAAAACAAACAAGCAAAAAAAACAGGAGCGAGAAAGTCTTCCTCCCTGCTTCCAGTGTCACCCAGTAGAACAGAGAGAGAAAACACAATAAAAATTCAGAAAGCTTTAGGAGTCCCTGTGGAGGGGCACAAGTTCCATGAGTGAACCTTTTACTAGATTTTAAGCTCATGTTGAAGCTGGTGCTGAAATAAATTTGAAAGGCAGGGAGCTGCCTAAAGTACTTCAGGGAACCAAGCAAAATGTTAGTCGGGCAAGAAATCCTGAAGATCATCCAGCCAAAGCCCTTCATTTCGCAGATGCGAAGACTGAAGGCCATTGAGTAAAGTGACTTGAAGCGCCCTCAGCTTTCACAGGGCAGGGATCTGTATGCAAGCTGAATTTTATTTCAGTGAACTGGGTCTAAAAGATTCTAGGCAGTTTTAGAAGAAAACTTGGAAAATGAGTATTATTTAGTTGCTACTTCTTTGTCTTCCTGCCCCCTCTCAGAAACACTCATATGAGCTTGTCTTGGTAGCACTTTTCCAAGGAGGCCCTTCTTATGTATTTTCTAAAAACTCAACAGACACTTTTGCAGACATCTAGAAGATTCCCTTGAGCAGCACAGAATCGGGCAGGTGTGGTGGAATCAAGCAGTATAAGACCAACACGGCGGTATTCAGCTCCCAGAAAAGAACTGGGGCTTCACGGAGGATTGGGGAAACTTTTTATTTCTATAGAACTAGAATAAAACATTGGAACAAATTACAGCTGGAGAGCATGGAACCTTTTCAGATGTGAGCAGCAGATCGGATGATATAGGCTAATTTGGTGTGGGGGGGATCCAAAATGTATTTGTTTAATATATTCGTCACAAGGGCTCAACCACAGACTTAATTTAAAAAAAAAAAGAAACAAAAAGAAAAGAAACAAAAAAGAAAAAGGACACCACAGCTTAAGATAGAGTCCTATCCAGAAATCAAGGAAAGAACAGACTATCTCAGGAAAAAAATAAAAGGACAACACAACAAGAGCCATGGATTTAGGCTCTTTTTTTTTCCCCAAATATGGTTTTTCATGTTGGATCTAAACTATATCTATGAAAAATAGAGTGGCACCTCCGAGTTGGGAATTTGATGCCTTAGGAAGCATCACTCATGGCTGGGTACGAAGTGTGTGAAATGCTGCAGAAACCACATGTGCTGACAGTAGAGGAAAGAGGATTAACAAGGTTAGACCAGGTGGTAGTAAAGGGCCCTTTGTGACTTCTTGATTTCCAGTTCGACTCAATTCCTTCCCAGCCCTTTAGGCCCGGGACTGGAGGAGCCAGACTCCCTACACATCCTCATTTAGATCCCAAGGAATCTCACTGTAACTGGTTATAGATATTGAAACGCTACATATACAATGTTAATGTTCAGGGATATATATAGTTCTGTAAAAATTAGACATCTGTGTGTATTTTTGGTTTTCTACCTAAATTGTCGAGATTTGTGGGATTTCTGCTTGCGTAAATAGTCTCAAAAAGAAGTTGACTTTAGAAAGTTTAAGGTGCAAAATATTCTTTCAGCACAAAGTGTCAAGCTACTTTATCATACTTGAGCTAAAAAGAGGGCGTCTGGTTTCAGTATCACAAACTAAACTGTCTGCAGAGCCAGGCAGGTTATGTAAAGGGATTAAGTTAGCTTAATCCTTTCAATAAATACTGTCAGTATACGTGCCAAGCACTGTTTTAATTCTTAATTTTGTAATAACCCATGAAGTAGGTGCAGTTACTAGCCCCAGTTTTATAGATGAAGAACTCATGGCATAGAGTTTAGTAACTTGCCTACTTCACATAGCTCGTATTTTTTTCACTGATTTATTGAGATACAGTTGACATATAACATTGTGTAAGTTTAAGGTATACAGTGTGTTGATTTGATACATTTATATATTGCAAACAGATCACCACCATAGCATTTACTAATGCCTCCATCCCATCACATAATTACCGTTCCTTGTTTGTGATGAGAACATTTTAGATCTACTTTCTTAGCAACATTCAAGTATATGGTACAGTGTTGTTAACACATCTAGTATATTGAAGACCTGTGCTCTGAACACAGGCAGTATGGATCCAGAGTCCCACCTTTTAACCACTCAGCTATTCTGCCTGCCATCAGTAAACAAATAGATCAAGTGGTAATAAAGTACTACCAAGAGAAATAACTCAGAGTGAAGGGAATAGGCAGTGCCATGGGATAGACAGGAGAGACATTATTTTAAATAAAGCACAGGGAAAGAGGTGACATTTCGATTGGGCCGTGAAAAATGGAGAGAGTAAGATAGGCAGCTCTCTGAGAGTGTCCCAAGCATAGTGAACAGGATATGCAAAGGTCCTGAGGTAGACACATGCCAGTGTGACACAATAGGAAGTGTTGGAGACTGTGATAAGCTACAGGGCTTGTGATGGTCCAGGATAGGCAGCAACTTCTCAGCTCCAGCCATTTATTGCCGGACAGGAATGTAGACCAGTGTGGCCATATCTTCCAGTTTTTAGTAGAACCCAAAACTTTATCATGTATAGTTTCTTGGTTTTTACATGTTGACATCTAACTCAAAAAAAAAAAATGTAAACCCACTAAGGGCCCAATAGTTAAAATATGCAGGCCAAATGTTACCCATGGGCCACGAGCTTTCTACTATCTAACCCCCCTTGTTTTGCATTCATGAAGACAGAGACCACAGAACAGAAGCAAGTTGCCCACAGTGGTGGCCAAGCTGGTCTTAGTTACGAATATAGGCTGTGAACCCAGACTGCCTGGGTTTGAATGCTGGGTCCCCCACTTACTGGCCATGAGACCCTGGGCACATGGCTAAACATCTCCAGGTCTCAGATTTCTCATCTTTAAAATCAGAATAATAACAGTGCCTACCTCAAGGGGTAACCTGTATTAGCACATAGAATATAAAGTGTTCAAACACATAGTAAGCATTCAATAATGTTTGATTCTATTATCATTATTCCCACAAATTCACTCTTTCTCCGTGTCTTCCACCCTGGATTATAGGAAATGCAAACACAGCCTTTAAGTCAAGCAGCTGAACCAAGTGTTTAGTGTAAATAAAGGTTTCACAGGCCTTTATTTAGGTGCCACTGCAGTCCCCATCATTAGAAGACTGATAAGCAATGCTGATAAAAGGGCAGTTTTTTTCCTGGAAGTCTTTCTTTTGGATTTACAGTTGAAACTAGTTGAATCCTCTGTGCTCTGGCAGAGGTGAGTCAAAGAAGCAATTTATTCCTCAAAGCCAGGTGTGCCCTTGCATCCCAGCAGCCAGCTCATGTTCCTGAAGGGCCTTGATGAGATGCTGTGACAGTCCTGAAGGTGCCTCAGGATTTATTTGAGCCTGATCATTAGTGAGGGGATGCTGAGTGTGATACAACTGATGCTCTGAGAAGGAAGGGGGACACTTATGAATCTTTCCACCTCAAGGAAATTGTGTTTTCCACCTTGTATTAGAGAGACATAAATAAAGGTGATGAAATGCCAGGAAACAAATGGGATCTAAACTGTTTTAAGGGAATTGTATGAATTTCACTTGTGTTTGATTTTTTTTTTTTTTTTTTTTTTTTTTTTTGCAATGGTAGGGTAACCCTATGTCTCTGACCTCAGCCAATCAGAATTTACAGTGGGTCTTAGGGAAAGAGAAGCCAGTCCTGTGGTTCTCAAAGTGTGGTCCCTGGAGCAGAGGCAATGGTGTTGCCTGGGAACTTCTTAGAGATGCAGATTTTTCAAGTTCCACCTGAAACCCACTAAATCAGAAACTCTGGGGTGGAGCCCGGTGTTCTGTGTTTTAATAAGCCCTCCAGGTGACTCTGATGCACGCTCAGGTTGGAGAACCCTGATCTCATTCATGATTCCCTGAATGAACATTCCCTGAAGATCTTTCTTAACAATGTGTCACGGGCTGGACCCTTCTGCTATGGAGCCTGACTCAGGAGGGCTGGGGCGAGGCTGGAGAAGGATTTCTCAGCCTCCCCACTGGTGCCACTTTGAGCTGGATAATTCTCTGTTGTGGGGACTGTCCTCTGCGTTATAGCAGGACCTACCCACCCGTTGTGACAACAGAAAATGTCTGCAGACATTGCCAGATGCCGCCGGGGACAAAACTGGTCCTCCCCCCTCCCGCCCCTGTTGAGAACCAGTGGCCTGCAGCACTTGTATTTTTTACAAGCTCCCCAGGTGCTTCTAACACACAGCCAGGACCAGAACCATTCATGTTACCCAACCCTTTTTTTTTTTTTTTTTTTTGTCAAGAGAAACGATGGGTTATGGTGATTCAAGAGTACAGGCTTAGGAGCCCTCATCTTACCACTCACCAGCTCTGTGACATCTCTGGGCCTCAGTTTCCTCATCTGCAGAAAAGAATAACCGTGCCTTTCCTGTCAGGTCATTGTGGCAGTTAAATATGGTCATGTCAATAGAGTGCCTGGTTCATTGTAAACATCAGAAAGTATTTGTGGGACAGTTCTCGTCACAATTATCATATCCAGAAAGGCAGGTGCACCTCTCTGGGCCTTTATCTTTTGTTCCTGGTGGGAATTGTTGGTGACCACAGTAGGCAATGCCAGGTGGTGAATGTATTTTCAAGAGACCTAGTTGCCCATCTCATCACATGGACTACCAGCCTAGTCTCTGACCCAGAGGAAACCAAGAAGGGGAACAAAGAGTGGCACTGTTGAAGCTACATGAGTGGCACTGTTGAAGGTACAGACACTTCTAGAGTGACAGTAATTGCCCCATAACATCCCCTCTTTTCTATGTAGCTCAAAAAGAGGTCCAGTGGGAGGAGAAGGGGGTTATAGCACTTGTCTTTCAGAGATGCTCTCCCTGTTCTGAAATGTCCTCTTTCCAAAGGATTAATAACAATGATAACTTTTGGCCTGATTTTTTTTTTTTTTTTTTTTTTGCGGTACGCGGGCCTCTCACTGTTGTGGCCTCTCTGGTTGCGGAACACAGGCTCCGGACGCGCAGGCTCAGCAGCCATGGCTCACGGGCCCAGCCGCTCTGCGGCATGTGGGATCTTCCCAGACCGGGGCACGAACCTGCGTCTCCTGCATCGGCAGGTGGACTCTCAACCTCTGCGCCACCAGGGAAGCCCTGGCCTGATTTTTACGCCTTACTTTTTGCTTCTAACCTTTGGCGTGTGTATTTGTACCTTTTGTTCCCTTTAAGGCTTCATAGATACTGTTTCTTACATGCTTCCTTTGAGCCCTTCATTTTATTCAATCCTGTGCAATCGTGAAGAGTTGCCAGAAAAGTGGGTGTTATTGTCCCTGTTTTACAGATGTAGGCAGTGAGGCTCAGAGCGGGAAAGTAAGTGAACCGCGGTCACACAGCAGCCAAGTCTGTGCTCATGCCAAAGACCCTCATGTGTAACTGAGCTCTGTACATCCACCTTCTCCATGTGTGTTAACTGACCTTCCAGAGGTTACATGAGGCCACACAGCACGTCGTCAGACTCATGCTAGCCCCGCTGCCATGCTGCACAACACTTTAAACTCTTTCCTCATAATGAAATCAGTGGTGGCTGCAGACATGCCCCTCGCTATCAAATGAGCCTTCCAAATGCAAGTGGGCAGCCTGACAACCTCGGCGTCCCTGCATTTCACCGGTGCCCAGAGGTGAAAGTGAAGGAATGCTCCATCCTTGGGGCCTTTGTGAGGACAGCAGGTGATACCTGTTCTTTCCATATTGGCAGGTCTTGTACAGATGGAGCAGACAAAGCAGCACATCTGTCATTGAAACAAATGAAACATCAGTGGAGCTTTCTTTGCCTTTTGATGAAGATTATATAATAGAAATTAAGCCATTCAGTGATGGAGGAGATGGCAGCAGCAGTGAACAGATTCGAATTCCAAAGATATCAAGTAAGAATGTCATTTTTGCCTCCCTTCTCCCTGTCTGCCCTATCTCCTAAGCTTCCCAGTGAGTCAGGGCTAGGGTGAAATTAAGCCCCCCCCCCAAAAAAAAAAGGCTAAAATAAAAATGGACGATGCCATCCCCCTTCCTCAGACCACTGGTATTTGCTGATCTCAGGTAGTTTTGTGCAGAAGACAGTTTGACTAGTTTTGAGTGATTTAATCAGCTGGCAATCAAAAATCAGGTTAAAGCAACCCCAAATCAGTCACCCAGGCTTTTCCATGTGGACCCATGTAGTTTGCATCTACAATAACCCCAAAATTACAGCTTAGAAAGTTAAAAGCATGACTCAGGAAGAACAAGCAAAGCGTTCTTTAAAAAGCTCTGGAAACCTGTCCGTGGTGACACAATATAATGTCTTTGGCTGAGAATATTTTGAACTTGACACTGTTTATTTTGAACATGTGTATGTAACATATATACATAAATGCACATGTCTACATATAGTCAAGGTTATCTTTGTTTACAAAGACTGTTGAAGAGTGTGTTCTTTTCTGAGCCAAACACATTCAACTTAGTTTTCAAATACTAGGTTTGCAAATATCTCAGCAGCAAATTATTTTTTTTGTTTTTTTGTATGATTTTATTTATTTGAAATTAAAAGAAAAAAATAGAACAGGCAAATCCATAGAGGCAGATTAGTGGCTGGTAGTGATTGGCCAGCGGTGTGAATTGTGGCTTAATGGGTACTGGGTTTCTATTCGGATGATGAAAAAGTTCTGGAACTAGATAGCAGTCCTGGTTGTACAGCATTGGAGTGAACTTAATGTCACTGAATTGTACACTTTAAAATGGTAACTTTTACATTATGTGTATTTTACCACAATAATAAAAAAAATAAGATTGCCATTAGGTATCTAAGTATAGATTTTCATTGGCCTTTGGATTTAACAGTCTAGAGATGAGGGGTTCGGTGAAGGCTGGAGATACGAACTTTCAAGCCACCAGTGGAGATACGATATTTTAAATCATGGGCAACCCTCACTACAGAGTTCTGAGCTTCAGCCCCTTTGCCAAGTGTCCATCATAGTATTTTTCAGATGAGGAAAGGGTCTACTATTCTTGCTGATATCAAGTTTTAGTAAAGCATCCACTAAGCCATTTTAATTACATCTATAAAATTTGGATGCCTCAAATCAGAAAACAAAATGTTTAATGGTCATTTCACCATTCTTCTGAATAAGCACTTGTTAATGTTAATGAACATAGAACAGGACTTCAGGTGGGAAACCAAGGCTGCCCCAAGACATTCTCCGAATTCAGGAGTAATTTGCCAGTTTCCAGGTACTGCACCTTTTTTGCATACAAACACTAAAGGCATTTTTGTCTTTTAAAACACTGGGGAGAATTGGTTTCTACGTATCAGAAGAGGACTCTAACTTCTGTTGAAAGGAACCAGATTTATGGTGAGATGTGGAAATTATCTCCAGGCCAAAAACACACAAGATGAGAATTTGTTTTGGGGTTAATTTATCTCACTTTCTTTAAATCTGACTTCATACTTGCTTATCATTGCAAGGATTTTTTTTTTAAAGACTGACTGATGATTCTTGGTTTTATTCATTACAAAAACATTTTAAGCAATTTTATTGGTAAAATTATTAGATGATAAGGATGTAACTGTGAGCAAAACATGATCTCTTTCTCAAGAGGTTTTCCATTTTGTTGGTCAGAGATCTTACGATCTTGATAAAACCTCAAATCACAGTTGGTAACTTCTTACTGTGAAAAAATGTAAGATGTATAAGAAAAAGTTTTAAAAGAATTGAGATTATCTTGTTGGGCAAAAAATAAAAAATAAAAAAAGAGGTATGTTTAGACAGACATGAGTTGGAATCCCAATTCAGCTATTTACCAACTGGGTAATCTTAGACTTATCTTACTTCTCTGGGCCCCCATCTCCTTACCAGTTAAATGGTGTGATAACCGTACCAGAGGTCCTCAAGGTTTTTATAGGAATTAAGTGTCATGTGGCTCTGTGCCCAGCATTAAGCTTGAATTCGAAAGGGAACATCAATATTTATTTTGCTGCATCATTGATATCATAGTATTTATCAGTAATGTTACCAGTCATATTGAAGTTTCTTCTCATGTTAGAGGGGGACACCCTCCTTTTACAGATGCTTAAACAGAGATCCAGAGATGTCCACCACCTGCTCCCAGGTTCATAGCTAGGGAGTCATAGAACTGAGACTAAAAAAGTCAACAAGAGATGGTCATTTCCAGTAGACTTCAGATAGTTCTTCTGTCTCCAAAAGCCCTGGGGCCCCGCCTCCCTTTGTCGCCAGGGTGAGTAAATTTCTTCTCTCTCCAGATGCCTATGCAAGAGGAGCGGGGCCGTCCACTTCCAACGCATGCACGCTGTCGGCCATCAGTACGATCATGATCTCCCTCACAGCCAGGTCCAGTTTATGACAACAGTTCTCTAAAGGACTTGGTGTTTATAATATAAGCAACATTTAGCTAGTTGTTTTGAAGACACCCAGTACTAAGTAATATTGTTGTTCAAGTACATCTTATTACTGGAAAAAAAATGTTTTTTGCTTCTTTAGGAATGGCATTCTACAGTACTTCCTCAAAGCAAATCTAGCTTTGTCTGAAGTTTCTTTGGAAACTCTGCAATGCACTGAAGACATCTGTAATATGATGTTACCAAAGCAGTTTACATATGTCCGTATATGCATATTTTTATTATATATTTAGTGTTTTATAGAATTTTTTAAAGTTAACATGAAATGTAGATATTAATTTTTTTCCTCTGCTGTAAAATGCTATGGGCAACACAATCATATGGTTATTATTTGAAAATAGTTCCTTTAAAGACAGAGTTGGAAACTCACCTTGGTAAATACATTGCAGATTCCTTGTACAGTTTTATAAGGGTTTAGTGGCAGAACAGCTGAAGACTTGGTCTGCAACTCAAGGCTGCTGTATGGAAATGACTCTTGGGATGACTAATGTACTGAATCAAGTCGTTTTGCCATGTACAATATGCTTTCCAGCCCTGTTGTGAATTCTGTTGTTCAACACAACCTGAGATAGTTTCAGGAATGGCTGCAATCTCAAAACCTAAACTAACTGCCCAAGAGGCACCTTGTGCAATATTCCCATCCCTGAATTTAGCATCCTACGGTAAGACTTTCTTTTCCGTCAACTCAGTTAACATTGTCTTTGTAGTAGTAGCATTATCTTAGACATGACATTGGAAATTAAATATCCTGTAGTAACATAGACCAAAAGTTAATAGAGTCAACCATGTCTTTCAAAGGATAAAAAATAATTTTACTATCTTTAAATGTATCTGTCTTGAATGTACATTTAACAACAAAAAGGGTAATTCTCTGTTGATGGATTTGTAACTTCTTTACAAAATTTCTTATAGATAATACGTGTATCTCTTTAATAATAGAGCCCTTCTTTTGAATCAAAATTATGTATGGAGTCTGGCAGATCTCTCCTATTTCAGCAACTAGCTGCCACAAAGAATTTTTTTCATGACTCTATCAAAGATCTTTAGTGCAATGGTGTGGTATCTCGATGAGTCTCCTGTTTTGCAATAGGTAGCCTCGTTGCTTTACAAGCTTCATCTTCTATGTCTTAAAATCACACATTGGAAAATGACAATATCAACAAAACTGTATTCTTATGAAAAGAACTGTTTGTAATAATGGGGGAGGTTTTGTAAGCTGACACTAGTGGAACCGTGCATATAAAAGGCAATGAAATTTTCTATAAAAATTTTCACATGTAAACACACTGCCACCTTTTCTTCTTTCTCAGAGAGCTCACATTTGCCTGTAATTTGTCAGTTTTCCTTAACTTTTCAACCTTCTAGCTATATTTATCCAATAAAGTCATAATCAGGATTCCACTTGTGTAAAAACTAGGGTGGTAACTGGAAAAAATATTGTCAGTATTTCAAGCTGTGTTCCTTTCTTAGTTTGATATGGTTGCTTCTATGTTAAAATAAAACAACATTTAAATCACATGCAAAAAAAAAATCAACAAAATAATAAAATGAATGAAAAAAAAATGATACCCCAGGTAGTTCCCAACCCCAGTGTAAATGATATTTACCAGTGATCTAGCATATGTAATCTCTTTTTAAAGGTATTGTTAATAAATATTCTGTCATTTGTAAAGATACTTGTCTTTTGGGAGCATTTTTCCTGCCTGCCTGTCAGGGAATTTGTTAGCTCACCCTTGTGCTAGTTATAATTTGAGATCGTAGAGGGACACAGAAGTCTCTGGTCACGATCCAAAGCTAGATGACCCAGAGCTCTTCCTTTGGAATTGACAACCCTGAAAACATCATTGCAAATCCTCTTTGGAGGTAGAGAGGGACAAAAATCCACAAATAAATGTCCTGAAGATCAAACTTGAGTAGATCCTCTACATTAGCTAAGTCTTTTCTGTATTTAATCTAAGGCTATCTGTTGTTTTAAGGTTTCCCCAACCCCGCTGCTAAAAGGATAGAATCTAAACTTGAGGCCCTTCTTAATCTAATAACAACTTAACTCTGTACCCAGCCACACAGAGTCCTCACTGGCCCCTGAACACTGCTTGCTTTTGGTCTCACCTCTGTGCCTTTTGGGCATCTGGCTGCCCCTTCCTGAAATACACCCCACTGTCCTTTATCACCTGAATCCCCACTGTCCTAGGGTAAGCTCGTCTGTGAAGCCTTCCCACACTCCAGTCCTTGCTGACATTCTTCCTCTGAATGAGCTGTAAGCCCTGTGGATACCCCTCATTTAGTAATTAATCAGGTACTACTTTTGGAAATCTCTTGTACTGTTATCTTGCATTTTAACTTAACTCCTGTATTGTTACTTAATTTTCCTTGTATGTATGCCTTGTCTTCCCAACTAGATTGTAAGCTCCTTGAGGGCAGGGACTTTGGTCTTATCTTCCGTGTACTCTCCATAGTGCCTAGCACAGTGCCTTGCAATAAATAATCATTGTTTAATTGATCGAAGGGGTCTTTGAAGTAGCATTTTGCATCAGTTGCCTACCTGTGTGCCCTAGTGAACCAATCAGAGGAGACTGTGTCACTATTTTGCAAGGTGGCAGAAAGTGTCAGAAGGCCTGGCTTCTAACTTGATGCCTTGAAAAAGTCCTTTAATCTCTCAGCTTCGTCATCTGATAAATGAAGCCCTGGATTAGCTGAGTCTGACCGAGCTCAAGATGTTTTTTAAAAGTGCCCCGTAAACACCTTCACCCAAACGTGTCTGATTTGTTGGTTTCCATGGTTGTTGCAGGTTAGGCTCACTGGTTGCAAGCAACAGAAGCAACTCTGGATAACCCGAGCAAACAAAAAGGAATGACCCTGGTCAGATAACATGAGCCAAGGAGACACTGAATGCTCAAGCCTTGGTGAGAATAAGAAGCAGGCCACTCTGAGGATCAAGCCTGCAGGAACTTTGCAAAGTCTTTTGGGGGAGCTATTGTGGGGATGAATTGGCTCTGTTTCTGATTTTGATGCCACTCTGTTCAGTATCCAAATTCCTAGAAGAGTCTGATCGATCCAATTTGTGTCATACTGCCCAAGCATCTCGATCATGCACTCATAGGGGAGAGAGAGTTTGTTAAAGGAAAATTGAGATGATGTTTCCAGAAGATGGGATAATAAATGCTAAGAAGGTCTAAGCAGCACACTTTCTATGCTTAGCCCTCCAGGCAGGATTCCCCAACCCCTAGTACCAGTTAATAAGTGCAGGGGGAATGTATTACTGCTTGGGATTTTTGCACAGTGACTCTGAAGGAGAAGCACTAGAAAAGTGTCTATTTGCTTTGCTAATTTAATCTTTCCCAGCACTTACTCTGATGCTCATTTTGTGTGTGGATAGTCCACCTGTGATTTAACTGTATAAAAGGAGATTTTATTTTGCCAGATAAGTGGATTCTCTCAGCATTCCTGAGCTTTTATAAAGCCCACAAACCCTGTGTACGAAACAGCATCTTTCCACGGGGGCAGAAGACATGGGTGATAAATTTCATCTTCAGGTGAGCTTGGAATTCTTCCAGCCTGAGGTGGGAGCTGCCATAAGCTTTTATCTTAAAATAATGATTGAGTTATTCCTACCGTCAAATTTTTGGTTATTCACATCTGGGAAGCAGCCTTCAATCCTGATGAACCTTTTCCCAGTCTCTCCTGCCACCCGTACCTTACTGCAAATATGCTGCAGGGATGCTGAATTCTAAAAAGTACATAAATAGTACATAATTAGCTACTAAAATGTCATGTAATTTTTAAAGTATTTTAATGTAATCAACCACCAGGTGATTTTTGCACACCATATCGGATTATCAATGCTACTGTTCACCACCATTAACACAGATAATCAAGAATTGGCTGTATTTTCTTTTTTTTTCATTTTTATTTTATATTGGAGTATAGTTGATTAACAATGATGTGTTAGTTACAGATGTACAGCGGGGTGATTCAGTTATATCCATACATGTATCCATTCTTTTTTAAATTCTTTTCCCATTTAGGTTGTTACAGAATATTGAGCTGAGTTCCCTGTGCTAAACAGTAGGTCCTTGTCAGTTATCTATTTTATTTTATTTTATTATTATTTTTTATTCAAACAGAAAGTCACAAAAATTATAATCATCCTCATCAGTTCACTCAGTCCCATGTAATTAATATTTTTTCATCTTGATCTTTTGTTAGCACTTTTATGAGTTCATCAGTTTTCCATTAGAGTTCTGAAAATGCTTATTCATTCAGTTCAGCAGTATAGTCAGTTACCAGAAACCTGTACTTGTCAGAGTCTTTTCCATGAATAGTTATCTATTTTAAATATAGCAGTGTGTACATGTCAATCCCAAACTCCCAATCTACCCCTTCCCCAAACCCCACAATTTCCCCCTGGTAACCATAAGTTCGTTCTCTAAGTCTGTGAGTGTTTCTGTTTTGTAAATAAGTTCATTTGTATCATTTTTTTAGATTCTGCATATAAGTGATATCATATGATGTTTGTCTTTCTGTCTGATTATTTACTCACTTAGTATGATAATCTCCAGGCCCATCCATGTTGCTGCAAATGGCCTTATTTCATTCTTTTTTATTGGCTGAGTAGTGTTCCATTGTATATATGTATCACATCTTCTTTATCCATTCATCTGTCGATGGACATTTAGGCTGCTTCCATGTGTTGGCTATTGTAAGCAGCGCTGTAATGAACATTGGGGTGCATGTATTTTTTCAAACCATTGTTTTCTCTGGATATATACCCAGGACCGGGATTGCTGGATCATATGTAGCGCTATTCTTAGTTTTTTAAGGAACCTCCATTCTGTTCTCCATAGTGGTTGTACCAATTTACATTCCCACCAACAGTGTAGGAGGTTTCCCTTTTCTCCACACCCCTCCAGCATTTATTGGTTTTAGACTTTTTTATCATGGCCATTCTGACTGGTGTGAGGTGATATCTCATTGTAGTCTTGATTTAAGAATTGGCTGTATTTTCCTTTGTGACAACTGAAGAATCCTCTGGCCACCCATAGTGATTTCAGGAGCAAGCCTTTTAAAAATCAAAGACTTAGAGTCAATCTCTGGACCTACCCCAAATTATTCTATACAAAAATGACACACATGGGGGCCTTACATATTCAGACAATTGCCACTTATTCGACAGGATAACATTTGTAAAGTTCTAGAATCACAGCTCTCCAAATACTAGCAAATTATTCTATAAATCAGCCATTGTTCTTTTTCCCAAGTGACTTGAGACAGTCACAAAAAACCCGACATAGAATGTGGGTGCGTTCCATAACCAAAATGAGTTGAACTCACCTGACACATCCATTATCACCTTTTTCTTAAGTATTTTCACTTCTTAGTATAAATATTAATATTTAATCATTTTAATAATAAAATTAATAAAATAAAAATATGTAATAATGTTAATAAAAGAAGTTAGGCAGTAGGGTCCTCAGTCAGATGCCAGGTTTTCCACAAAGCCTCTCTCAGTTTCCCTATCTGGCACTGACCTCTCGTTTCTGTGATTCCAGAGCGTGTCATGAATACTCATGAGTGTCTGTCTATCCACTACCTGGTATTTAAATCACTGGCATTCGTGTCTTCTCCCTCCCTGTAGACAGAGAGTATCTCAGGGTTACAGTTTGGCTATGATTCTTGACTTCTGTTACCAGGCTCGTATGCCCCCATCTCTGACCCTAACAAAACTAGAAGGTGGAGAATCCCTGGCACCATTTGGAGTGATTTCCCCAGGCTCTGCCCTCCTGCCAGGATATGATTACCATGTGCCAGTCAGACTGCCCATTCTGAAAGGAGGTCCCTTTCCCCTCATGCTAAATGGGCCATGCAGAATAAATGTTCCAATTCCACAACTCAAGGATAAAGTACAACACTCAACAGAGCTCACAATTTCAACAACATCAGCCTCTGTTCTTTATCACCAACAATTTGCTCCATTGTAGATGAGAAGCCCTCCCATAATATAGACCACATGGAGAGAAAGCAGTTTTTAAAAAATGTCAACCAAATGATAGAGCTGAATGTCAGGAAACTGCAAAGCCAAAGTAATTTAAATGTGATATTCCCAACCTCTGTAAATTGGACTTTCACTACATATTCTTACCTGTTGTTAGGAATACAAAACTATCCCAGGAAATGTGTATATCTTAGGATTTTAACTAACAAAGAGTAATAACTCAAAATTTTTTTCTAGTGTTAAGGGCTCTTTACACTAAGAAGCAGCAGATGCAGGTTTTATCCCTTTTTCACTCATGAAATGGAGGGAAAGAGGTGATACGACAAGTCCATGGTAACATAGACAATTAGAAAGTCAGGACAAGAATTTAGAACTCTCAATTCAGTGCATCTGAACACCTAGAAATAAGGATTTACTGAGAGGAAAGACAAGAGAGGGTAAGAAGCTGGTCTCTTAAATTCAACCAGAGGACAGTCAGGACACTGAGTCAGCAAGAAGATGGTGGTGAGCGGGGAGGGGAGGTGTGTGAGGTTGAGGTTGGGAGGGGGAGGGGTTCTGAACTAGGACCAGGTGCAGGACAGCCATTCAGAGGAACCCTGTGCCCTCTGTGTACCAGGCCCTGTTCTAGGCACAGGGGAGTGGCCAGCAGTCAGGAAGGGGGACCCCACAAGGGCTGCAGAATGGAGGAGATGGGGACACTCTAAGGCTGGTGTGAAATCAGCTGGTTTGGAATGAGACTGGGTGGGGAAGCCAAGGGACCAGCCACGGCGTTTGTCACAATACAGAGAAATGCAATGATAATAATAATCGCAGATAACAATGATGCTCTTAGTATGTGCCAGTCTCTGCAAGTCAACCTGCTGGTTTAGTTCCCACATAGTATTCGTATTTGGTACATGGGGAACCAAGGCTGGGAGGTTTATAGGTTTGTTCCAGGTCACACAGCTGACCAGGGAGGCCAGGAATTCAGATGCTGCTGGCTTGTGACTCCAGGCCTCTCTCCAAAAAGTTAGATATTTATACCAATAGGGAGGGAGGGAGGGAGGGAGGGAGATGATAGATAGATAGATAGATAGATAGGTTGATAGGTAAGGATGCCGGTTCCCAGCAAGAAGGGTAGTGAGCTTCCTAGGAAGTTGTACACCGGGTTGTTGAAAAGTGACCTGGGGCACGGGGGGGCGGGGGCAGGGCTCCCAGGTGTAGGGTTCCTGCAGGGAGAACCCATACAGCTCAGGTGTGGTGAGTTCTTTGCTCCACAGTGGTCTAGCTCAGCTGCTTGGACTTCTTCAACTACAAAGGCTGATCTTTGCTTGTTTGTTTTACTTGGCTTCAGGTGTCTCAGAGTTGTTTTTCACACTCGGACTATCCTACAAGATCAGGGTAGCTACATAAAGTAGAGGAGGCCCAGTTAAACTTGGATTTCAAAACTAGTACTTTTTTATTATAAGCATGTCTCATGCAACATTTACCGAAAATTCAGATTTAACTGGGCCTCCTCTATTTTTATTTGCTAAATCTGGCAAGTTTATGCAGGGAAGAAGTTGCCTGGTCATTGAGGTAATTCATTTCTAGTGCTAAATTCCAGGGTCTTGCTGATGTGTGATCAGTTCTTTGAAGGTTGATGCCTCTGAGGGTGCCAGCACGAGGTTTGCTGTTTTAAAGTCTCTTTTCTTTGCTGAACTCTCCCACCCCCTTTCCGAGGATGGGGTGTGTGTGTGTCCAGGGAGCTAGGCCCGGATGGCGCTCACAGCTGAAATGGTTTACTGTCTAGCCCTTTAAGAGGAAGCTGGCCGACCTTTGAACTATGACACCAGTTGCTTAAGTGTTGATTTCTTTCCCACAGTTTTCCCCCAGGCTTATGCATTCTTTCATTTTATCACCTGGCAGGGACAAATCTTGGGTTTTCATTTTAATAAATGAAAGAAAACGAATAATACACCTTCACGGGGAAAAGAGCCCACTGGAACTTTAACAAAAGGCACGTGAGTCACGTGAGGCACGTGAGGCACGTGAGTCACGTGAGCAGAAAGGGCGGTTCGGGCTCCCGGAAGGTCGTTAAGGGCTCCCGGAAGGTCGGTGGGAGGTAGAGGCTCCGGGAGCTAGGGTGCCGGCCGGACGCTGAGGTCGAGGCAGGCGTTTCTGAAGGGAGAGCCACGCCAACCGTGAGTTCTTGTAACTTCTTTGTTAAACTCTGGTGATATTTCTACTGTTCCCACACAGCGTTAATGAGAGAGTGTGCTGCGTAGAGTTCGGTTCTTTCGATATGAGCTGAATAGACTTGTCTAGTTTGGCTTACACTTAAGAAACTGACTTTGTTTTTCATAGTCTAAGTTCAACCAGTTCCTACGCAGTTGTTCAGGGCACTAAGATAAACAGGGCCTCCTTCTCAATTTCGGAGTATTTCCCCTATAAAGGAGACAGAAAATTTTTAAATAATAAGTGATAAAATAGAATGCAACAGAGGGTACTTGGGGAACATAGACTTCCTGGTGGCAAAGAGCCGAGATTTAGAAGCTAAACTGTCTACAAGATGGGGAAAAAAAAAAAAAAAAGATTGAAAGGGCTTGTCCATCAGAGAAAGCTTCAGCCGCGGCTTGGAGGGATGAGGGACATGGTAGTTGTGATTACAGGGGTGCTCCCCGGGGACGTGGCTGGAGAACTACGGAGAAGCCAAGTCAGAGGGGACTTTGTTTTAAAAGGAGCTTGAACTTGAAGGTGCTGGAGTTATTTAAGGGTTTTGCGCAGGGGTAACCTAGGTAGATGTGCTTCTGCTGAGATGTTTCAAAGTAAAGGAAATACCGGAGGCCAGTATACTGAGAGGCTGCTGTGTTGGTCCTAGCTGAGAGATAATGCAGACAGTAGTGTGGACAAAGAATGAGAGTGTTTGGGGGGGAAATGAGAAATGTGCTCCTGTTCAACGTGCAGATAATTCACTGTCAATTCTGTTCGGCGTTTCTGGTTCTGAACTGCATTTACGTTCATATCTATTACCTAAAAGGGGGATACTGGGGAAAAAACCACGGTTAATTCTTTAACAAGAAATAGTTTTTGAAAACTTGGTACCTTGGAACTTGGTCTGTAGGCTGTGGAAGCGGGAATAGCTGCACAGGGGTCGTCACGGAGACCCTTGGGCTGACACGAAATCCTATTCTAATTAGGTTTTTCACCTTTAGTCGTGCCCTCAAAGACTGTTTTCGGTTCTCCGTTCTAGCTGCCAGATATCTTTTTCTTTAACAAATTAGCACCTAAGGGTTGTTAATTCCACCAGCAGATGGTCCTGACACATACAAACCTCCCCCATGAAAACGTTTGGATTTTTAATCAGGATGTTCTCGGCCCACACGGAGTTCCTCCCCAGGCTGCGTCAATAGCTTCAGGCCTTAAGGCATTTCAGTGAGGCTCAGGTGGCTGAGCTCTTGGCAAACTGCCCTTCCCCCTCTGGTCTCCCCGGCGCATCCCCTGCCGAGCTCAGCGCATGCAGACGCTAAATTTCAGATGGGGCTGAAATCCTTATTGGAAAGGCTGTCGTTCAGAACCACTGTTCTGAGCCTGTGACCGTGAAGGCTCTTGGGAAGGAGGTGGCCGTCCACCGTGTCCTGGTGGGAGATGGGAAGAGGCGGGTGCTTACATCTCATCAACCTGCTGACGAGGGTATTTGCTGTGAAGCGTTCACACTCTGATTTGCCATGACAGGGCAGTGAAAACAGGACACACCACTCAAAACCCAAGTCCTTTTGTATAGTAATTTACACATTGCAGCGTAGCCACATCAGCAGCAGAAAGAGACCCAGGCTACACCAGCCAGATGGCCAGGCACACACGAGCCTCCTGGTTATTTCCAATCATGTTCTCACTAGACACCCGTCTTCCTCTCCGTGCTTTCAGTTTAGACCTTGATGATCTCTGCCAAATAGCATTCAGTTCCAACTGTTTGCAAGGAGCTGTGCCGGGGTGGGAAGAGGGTTTAAGAGGGTCCAAGAAGCATTGATCCCTTCTAAGAGTCAGGGACAGTCCCGGAGGCTGCAGATAAAAATGCATTTCACATGAGCCCCATCGTCCTGGATGGCCCATCCTACAGGACAGCTGCTGGAAGAGGGGGGCCGAGGCCCAGAACGAGGCCCCAGAGGCAGGATCAAGCAGACTCTGCTTTGGAAGTTTTCACGAAGGAGGAGACGTGGGGTACACGTTCCCAAAGACTGAGTGTGAGTTCCACAAGCCAGAAAAGGAAGGGCCTAACCCTCTAGGGAGACACCTGGGCTGCTCTCTGCTGCCCTGACACTGATATCCCCAAATCCGGCGGTGGGTCGGGCTCAGTACCGGGGTGACAGCTGCTACTGAGGTGGAGGCAGGTGGGTGTGAAGCCAGCACCTCACCGAACAGAAAGAACTGTCCACACTGGGCACGGCTCTCTCCTTGTTGTCCAGCCTCCTAGGCAGAGGCAGTTTTCACAGTCCTAGGTTTCCAGGCCCCAGTTTGAAAGAGATCAGATGTGGAGTAATAAGTCGAAAAGGGGTAGGGTTTTTTTTGGGGGGGGTTTTTTGCAAGGCTTTGCAACAAAACAGTTGGTTTTCAAATTTTGTTATTCAGCGTAATCACCTGGAGCAGCTGTTCTCTAAGTGGGGTCAGGACACCAGCATCGGCGTCACCTGAGAGCTTAGGGGAAGGCAGGTTCTCAGGCCCCCCGGGCCTACTCGGTCACAAGCTCTGATCTGCTTTAACGACCCGGCCAGGTGATTCTGATGTGCTCAGGCTGGAGAATACCTAACCTAAGACTTACAGATTCCTAAACACCATTCACAGAGCTTCTAGATCAGGTGATCAGATATTTTGCCAGTCATTGCAGCCATGCCCTCCTGGTCCCAATCCCTAAGCAGGCTTCAGCTTGTTTCCTAACCGTCCCCTCCACATTTCCGGGGTCACTAGTGCCTGTATTCAACCCCTCACTATCCATTTCTTATCTAACATGCTCTCTGAGCCACAGTGATTGCATCTGTCAAACAGGGGCGCTAGCACCATGTGGGCTTCTCAGGATTGGAGGTGATGTCTGGGAAGCATCTGGTGCAGCTCCCGACATTTGGTGTCTTAGCTTAGGCTGCTGTAGCAAAGCACCACAATCTGGGGGGCTTATAAACAACAGAAATTTATTTCTCACAGTTTTGGAGGCTGGAAGTCCCAGATCAAGGTGTCAGCATGCTGGGGTTCTGGTGAGAGTCCTCTTCCCGGTTGCAGAAGGCCAACTTCTCATCTCATCACATGGGGGGAAAACTCTTTGGGATCCGTTTGTAAGAGCACTAATCCCATTCGCGAGCATTCCAACCTAGTCACCTGCCCAAGGCCCCACCTCCAAATACCATCACATTGGGGTGTAGAGTTTCACCACGTGAATCGGGGGTGGGGTGCATTCAGTCCATAACTCTTGGAAATAGGCAATAACTGACAGCTGCCAGACTGCTGTGCCTACTGTCCTGGGCCCAGGTCCCTGCTCTTTGCAGTGGATGGTTATCAGAAAAACAACCCCTGGGGACTTCCCCAGTGGTTAAGAATCCACCTGCCAGTGCAGGGGACACGGGTTCGAGCCCTGGTCTGGGAAGATTCCACATGCCGCGGAGCAACTAAGCCCACGCGCCTAGAGCCCGTGCTCCACAATGAGAGAAGCCACTGCAATGAGAAGCCTGCACACTGCAGTGAAGAGTAGCCCACACTCGTTGCAACTAGAGAAAAGCCCGCGTGCAGCAACGAGGACCCAACGCAACCAAAAAATAATAATAATAAAGAAACGAAAAGAAACGCAACCCCTGGAAGTATTTGGTAGTCAACATGCCTCATTCCTCGATCAGACTGACTAAATCAACTATTCAAAGCATGTCAAGAGTCTGCCATGGTGGAGGTTCGTTCTGAGCCCCGTGACCTTTCCCTGTTCTAAGCTTCCTGTTCCAGGGCCGTGTACAGTCAGCACTGTTTGGATCCCTTCAAGTACCAACTGTCCCTCCTAACCCCTCTCTGCCCAGGACACACCTGTACTTGGTTCTACCTGTAGCCCATGGCCCATCACAAGGGCCACCCATCTAGTTGCAGACTCATACAGGAGGATGTTAGAGGAGGAATTCCTGTCTAGATTGGCATGTTTGTTGGGATACCTGTAGGACCCCTTCCAAACCTCCAAGGCTAGCGTTGCCCCAGCACTACTTGACCAGATGCCCAACAGGTTGCTCTGAAGTCTTTGCAAGCCTTTGCAAGCAGACGTCTTTTCAGAAAATTCATTCTTAATTAAGTGATCCCCTTCCAACACAATCCCACCCAATGCCTTTCTCAGTATATTCCCAGAATATCAAGGCTGGCTTTGAGAATATAATCTTCAAAGAAAATCCTGTCCCCTCCTTTGGTATGGACTGATACGTTAGCTTCTTATGTTTTGAAATTAGTTTGCATCAGATGACACTAACTTGATTGTGCCCATAGAACTTTAGATTCTCTCTCTCTCTCTCTCTCTCTCTCTCTCTCTCACACACACACACACACACACACACTACTTGAAAGAAAAAGTATTCCAGAACTCAGAATAAAAACACCATGGCTCCCACTTGCTATAGGGAAGATAGTCTTCAATCCAAGTTCACTATTCACTCCAGGATGGTGCAAAATGCTTTCTTCCTGAGATTTTAGCTGATCGTTACCATTGGCAGCCGAACCAGTCAACCTGGCACTACCAGAGTAAACACAGTTGACGTTAGCCTTAATAACTGTCTCTCGTGCAGAAGTGTTTGAGGTGGGTGATGGAGATCAGGAGGCTGGCAGGTGAGGAGGTGCTGCCCTGTGCAGAGATCAGACCTGGCAGGACAGTCAGATGAATCAGTGAATCAATCAGCCTGCGTGAGTTAGGGATTTGTCTGGGTGTTTTTCCCCTTGCAGCTAAATTGAGTGTCCGGTAAACTCCAAACTCCCCTTAGCCAAGAAACAGTTGTTCCCATTCTTATCCCCAGGGCTTGTGAGCGTGAGTTGGTTTTGACAGTGCTCCAGGGACAATCAAAACACGGAGTCCTCCAGGGTCTCAGATCCAGCCTCCTCCGCATAGCTTATGACTTCAATTTCTGTTTCATTGGAACCAGTTTTCTGCAAAACAAACCATCCTTCCTTAGATGTCTTCTAGAGAACTTTCTGAGTCTTTGAATTTCTTTACAATTGGTTTCAAGTCAATTTTGCTTATGAAAATAGTAAATGGTCACTGAAGAAAATACGGAAAATAAGTAGGAAGAAAACCAAAAAATACCGATGAACTTAACTCCCAAGCACAGCCCACTGTTTGTCTTCAGCCCTTTTTTCTAGATAGAAAGTTATCTTTACAGTTATATGAAGAGCTTTATAAGTGGATTTCTTTCTGCTTAGCATCACATCCTATTTTAAATTCCATACAGCCAGCCCTCGGTATCCACAGGCTTCACGCTTTTACATAATGGACCCGAGCGTCTGCAGATGTTGGTGCCCGCCGGGTCTCCTGGAACCATGCTCGCTGCAGATGCTGAGGGATGACTGTATGTTCTTTGGCTGCCTCATTCTGAATAGTTCCATTGTATGCCATCCACAGTTGACTATCGTCTTCCCTTAAAATAGGGGTATTATGTCCAATTTTTGGCTATTATAGATAATGCTGATATTAATTACAAAATTCATGACCAAAAAAATACCTCCTGTAAGAGATTGTATTCTTTGACCCCCTTTACTCATTCAGCACATCTTTTTCATATTTTTTAAGTGAAGTATAGTTGATTTACAGTGTTGTACCAGTCTCTGCTGGACAGCAAAGTGACTCAGTTCTACACATATATATTATTTTTTTGTATTCTTTTCCATTATGGTTTATCACAGGATATTGAATACAGTTCCCTGCGCTATACAGTAGGAGCTTGTTGTTTATCCATCCTATATATAATAGTTTGCATCTGCTAATCCCAAACTCCCAGCCCATCCCTCCCCCCCACCCCACCCTTGACAGCCACAAGTCTGTTCCCTATGTCTATGAGTCTGTTTCTGTTTTGTAGATAGGTTCATTTGTGCCATATTTTAGATTCCACATATAAGTGATATTATATGGTATTTGTCTTTCTCTTTCTGACTGACTTCACTTGATATGATAATCTCTAGTTGCATCCATGTTGCTGCCAATGGCATTATTTCATTCTTTATGACTGAGTAGTATTCCATTGTACTCTATATATGCACCACATCTTCTTTATCCATTCATCTGTCGATGGACATTTAGGTTGTTTCCATGTCTTGGCTATTGTTAACAGTGCTGCTGCTGTGAACACAGGGGTGCATGTATCTTTTTGAATTATAGTTTTGTCCAGGACTGGGATTGCTGGATCATATGGTAGTTCTATTTTTAGTTTTCTGAGGAACCTCCATACTGTTTTCCATAGTGGCTGCACCAACTTACATTCCCACCAACAATGTAGGAATCATTCCACACGTTTGTTTTTTTGGCTGCACTGGGTCTTAGTTGCAGCACGTGGGATCTTTTTTAGTTGCGGCACATGGGCTCTCAGTTGCAGCATGCATGTGGGATCTAGTTCCCTGACCAGGGATTGGACCCAGGTCCCCTGCATTGGGAGCGTGGAGTCTTAACCACTGCACTGCCAGGGAAGTCCCAGCACATCATTTTTTGCACTGGACACCACGTGATGCATTGAATACGCAGTGATGGACACTGCAGCTGTGCTCTTTGCCTTATGTACTTTTAATAGGTTGTTGTCTACTTAATCTCGGAAGGAAACCTCTCCAGTTACCAGCGTAGAAACAATGAATGGCTGGAAACCAGTCTGTAACAAATGGAAAGCTCAGAATAAGAGTTTTTGCAGTGCATCTTTTTTATCGCTGAAAAGCTCATCCCCCTGCTTCCTCCCTCCTTCTCCTCCCACCAGAACCTGTGTCTTGAACGTTACAGAACAATTTCTAACTCAGGCCTGGACAAGCAAAAACATGCTTAACAGCCTCTCTGGGTTGGCAGTTACCCTCTGAACCCCAAGATTCTGGGTACCAACATCAAGCTTAGAGGTGTGAGCTGTGATGAAAAGCACAGGGTTTCCTCTCCCACCAGCGGGAGGCTTCCTGGCGGTTTGCCCATAACTCTAATGGGCCCCCTCGTTGTCCTTGTAGCAAAGGCCCCAAAAGTGGGTTGCACAGGCTCTGCCTTTGAAGGTAGAGGCTGGGGCCCTGCCGCACCTGGCCCAGCTGTGGTCAGCTGTGTACTGAGGCACCTACTCCTCCAGGTGGAGGTGGTAGAACTGAGAGCAGGAGGTGACCCTTCATTTCCCCAGTTCTCCCCACTCTCCCCCTCCACCCTGCGGCCCTCCCGCCCCACCCCGTCCCTCTCACTGATCTGTTTTTCCTGACCCGCTGCAATGTGAGAGGAGAGTGCGTTGTCCGGAAGAGCTTGGCAGTGATGGGTTTTGACATGAATCCTTTGCTTATTCTGAAACCAGCCTGTCTACCCCAAGAGTTGTTGTTTTGCACACATGACTTGATGTTTGGTTTTTCTTTTTTTTGCTGCATTGGGTCTTAGTTGTGCGGGCTTCTCTCTAGTTTTGGCGTGTAGGTTTTCTCTTCTCTAGCTGTGGCCCGCAGTCTCCAGGGCGTGTGGGCTCTGTAGTTTGCGGCACACGGGCTCTCTAGTTGAGGCGCTGACCTCAGTAGTTGTGGCGCTGGCTTAGTTGCCCCGCGGCATGTGGGATCCTAGTTCCCCAACCAGGGATCAAAGCCACGTTCCCTGTACCGGAAGGCGGATTCTTTACCACTGAACCACCAGGGAAATCCCCATAACTTGATTTTAATTAACAACAAACCGCAAACTTACACAGTAAGCTGTGAAGCCAGTTTCTTTTACCAACCTCAGAATGTGCAAGGAAATCTTCGGGGGCTGTGAAGGGAAATGAGATGCCAGCACTAAGATGTTCTATTAAGAGGCTGGGACAGGTGACTTGAGTCTGCTGCTTAAAGCACAGGTGCTTTCCAGGCACGAGTGTGCCAGATCCAGGAGGGATCCACAGCACGAATTCACAGGAAGCGAAACAAGCTTCACAGTGCAGCACACTTTCCTTCCAGAAAAGCTACGGGTTAACCAGAGCAAGCCCGTGGTCCCCCTGATAAAGGAGACCACAAGGGTGGAACTGAGGGTAGGCGTGACTCTTGGACCAGCCTCGATTCTCTACTTCAGTAGGTCAGTAACTGTCATCCTCTAAATCATCCCAAACACCCGAACTGCAAACTCTAAAGAAAGGTCACCGCTTACTGCAGTGATTCATTTTGGTGAGTGAGTGATCGACCCAGACGCCCTTACAACCAGTCACCAGTTGACTCATCCTACCATGAGTAACTTTATCAGAGAGAAAATGAAATTTGTTAAGAAAATTGCTTGATGAGGGTCTGCAGTCTGCAGCCTGTGGGCTGAGTCTGGCTCATTGCCTGGTTTTGTAAATAAAGTTTTATTGGCCAGAGCCATTTGCATATCATCTGTGGATGTTTTCCCACTACAGTGGCAGTGTGATAAAGCATTTGGCCCTTGAATGTTTACTATCTGGCTCTTCACAGAAAGTCGGCTGGCCCCTGATCTAAATAACCATTCAATTTAAGAACAGATTTAACAAGCAACCTGCAATACACTGAACATCACAAGACCTTGCTGACAAAAATTAAAGAAAACCTACAAAAATAAGGTGAGATGTCACATTTACAGATTGGAAGACTCGTTATGTTTAAGATGTCACTTCTCCCCAAATGCACCTATAATACAAGACAGTCCTGATCAGGATCCCAGCAGCTTTTTTTGTTGAAATTGATAAACTGGCTCTAAAATTTATATGGAAATAAAAAGGACCTAGAATAACCAAAACAACTTTGAATAGTCATGTTTGGAAGCCTTACACTACCTGGTCTCCAAGTTTACAATAAAGCTCTAGTCATCAAGACAGTATTATATTAGCATAAAGATAGACAAATAGATCAATGCAACCTAATAGTCCAGAAATAGACACAGATATACATGAACAACTTATTTTCAACAAAGATGCCAAGGCATTTCACTAGGGAAAGGATGACTTCTACCATGTGATGCTAGAACCATTGGATGCCATTGGTAAGTGAGCATTCAGTTAAGCCTGAGTGCTCTGAATGGTTAACAGCGCCTAAGAAAACATATTTGGGGAAATCATTTGCCTTTTCTATGGTTCTTTATACTAAGGAACTAGGAAAAATCCCTCTGAAAAGCTTTACTGATTGGGGTACCCATGTGTAGAAACATTGATTGTTAGAACGTCAGAGCTAAACAGGTCATTGGACCATCTCATCTGTGCCCCTTACTGTGCAGAAATGGAAGTCAGGGCCCATGGGGTTGAAGGAATTGCTCAGGGTCTGGGTGATAAGAGCTGGGTGATAGAAAATAAAAGTTCAAGTCTGACTGGTGAGGACACTCATAACTGAGTAGGACCTTTGCAATATTCAAAGACTGTAATGAACATATATTAAAACAGTCAGCCGAAGAGCAGAATGACTAAAGCAACATGAAGTCACCTGTCCTCCTGGGTAAAGACCCTGCCTTGTAACATGGAAAACGAATGACCCAGTGACAGATCCCTGGGGACCCAACCCTGGGCAGATGTGACATATCATAAGAACCTTCAATATTACCTCATAGTTGACAGTTACAAAGAATTCTTTAATATTACTCTTTGGTGCCGGAACAGGTGGAAACAACTTGGTCCATAAGTGGCACCTGAAAACAGAGTAAAGGAGGGAAATAGATAAGCAAGAACAGCCTTTCTTGTCCTTAAATATCTACTCTAATACTTGACCTAGTTAATCCCTGGACCTGCTGTTTTGTGAATTCAAAATCGTCATTGACTAAGACTTCCAAATATCTACAGTGTAATAATAGTTGAAGACCTTGGGGGTACTACAAGGCTCTGATGTGACTTCTGAATCATCCAAGAAAGACAAAATGGCAATTGCTTCATGTTGGTGCATGTTACCAGGCCTGATTTCTGAAAATGATGTACATCAAGTGCGTGGGGCCCCAGGGTTACCCACCATGCTGGTAGGCGGCCCCTCCCCCTAGGCGCCAGCTCTCAGGGTTTACTGTCTTTTTCTTCTCCTTTGAGCTGCCAACCGCCCCCCCAGCCTATAGATGCCATCTGATAAGACATAATAGTGAAGCTGTTTAAAATAAAAGTCACTTTCTAAATTATGAAAAAGCTAAGATAGAACATGTTCTGCAGCCTCCTAAGTGGCACTTGGCCTTCCTGGACGCCAGAAGGGATGAGAAGTTCTTATGGGGCCATTTGTAAGCTCTCGGTTTGGCCACCAAATCTGCGTGACACTTCTAGAATCTGTGTCTGACCTGGGAACGATCAGCCAGTAAGGGACTGGATGACCGAAGGACCAGGGTAGGAGTTGGTGCTTCATAATTGGGGATCATAACAGGAGGCACCAGAGTGAGTTCAGCGTCCAATGGGATGCCTTCCTTTACCCAAGACGGAACAAGCACGCCCTGGGGGCTCAACAGAGGCAACCAAGTACAGAGTGGAAGGCAGTCAGGGAATCAAAAAAACACAAATGTAAAAACCTTCATAGAGGGACTTCCCTGGCATTCCTGTGGTTAAGAATCCACACTTCCACTGCAGGGAGCACGGGTTTGATGCCTGGTTGGGGAACTCAGATCCCGCCTGCCACGCTGTGTAGCCAAAAAAAAAATCCTTCACGGAGATGAATAATAGACTGTCGGCAAATTCAGGAAGGGGGTACCTAACGACTGAGGGCTGTGTTGTGCTCTGTGTCCAGTTTCTGTAAATCACCTACTGTTTCCCAGTTTTTTATTTGGTCCACACTCATCTTGGAAAGGCTGTCCAGGAAGACACAAAAACATCGTAAATTCCACCTGATAACGAGAACCCTCCATCCAGTGGATGCGTGGCAAGAAGGTAAAAATCCAATATTTAGATCCCAGTGAAAGCACCCAAATAAAAAGAATACCTACATTCTGCAGATGAGTGAGAAAATTAACAAGATCAAGCAGATGGTCACTGTAACTGCAATAAGGAACCATTTTGTCCAGGGTTTCGGCTCATTGTTTCCTAATGAAAAAAAAAAAAAAAAGAAATCAGAACTAGAATCATCAGCAGAAAAGAGAGATGACTACACTAGGGCATAAGGGGACTTGGGTCTGGGTTGAAGGTGCTGGGTGATGCTGGGAAAGTAGCTGAACCTCCCCAAGCTTTAAATTTCTCATCTGTAAAATGGGGCAGGGTGGGCAGGGAGCATCCATCTCACAAAGTTGATACAAGAGTGAAATGAAATAACGGCGATGGCAATGAGGCCACTTTTAATCTTGAGGCATTATTTAATCAGTGAGCAGATATTTATGGAGTATATTTTAGGTAATATGCCAGCTGGATCTTGGAGCTTAGCAGCTTTTGGTGAGTACTAAGGTTTTTAGGTGAAAAAGGTACAAAAATGTAAACCTACTCAGTAACCTAATTGCAGTACAGTCAAAACATTTTACAAAGTTGGACTTTTAGAGGAAGTACAGTGTGGGATAATACTCATAGTTCACAGCAAAGGTATCAGACTCGGTTGTAAGTTTACAATCTGAATTATCCTCACAACACCTCTTAAGATTATACCTGTTTTCACAGATGGAAACGTAGATGCTAAGTTGATTCAGTACAGAAAGTATAAATATGCCACATGCTGCCTGACTATCTAGTTAAATTTGCTTCTAATCTGTGCTCAAGCATAGGTTCTTCTGTGGGCTTTGATGATAGCTTTGGGGTGTGTGTGATTTTTTTTTTTTAAGGTACTGGAAATACCTTCAAGAAAAACCCAAGGCCATTTACCAAATGGTGTTTAAAGGGTAACCTGCTTGCTAAACTGTCTGATTCATTATTAGAGAAGAATGCAAATCTTGAGTTATCTCCCTGAATGCATGGGTCCTTTCTGTGTTCATTCGTTCCTTTATCCACCCATTTAGCCAGTATTTATTGGGCTCCTATTATGTGTGGGACATTATACGTGTTGCTGGGAGACAGCATTAAAAGAAAACATGTGAACCCTCCCTTCCTGCAATTGAGGGAAGAAGTCGATAAGCAAATAAAGACACAGGTAATTTAGTGACAGAAGCTCTAAGTACAGAGGTGAGATACACACCCCACCCCGGGAGAAGCAGGTCCTCATCCTTGGTTTGCCGTTAACGGTTTCTATTATAAAATGATAAGGGAATGTAAGTGGAATTTTCAAGTCCCTTGTAAATATCTTAAGACTTCCAAAAGCCCCAAAGTACTTAAAACTCAAATCTTGCCAGGTATCAGGATGGAGAGATGTCTTGAGGATTTAATGCTAGTGATTCCATTGTTGCCTTGATCTCGTGCACTTTTTTTTTGTTTTTCTGGCCTCCTGAGAACTCTTAGTTGAGGTTTATCCTCTACCTCCCAAAAGCTTTAATCTCTCCTCCTTCATCTCCCTTCTGCTTTCAGGTATTCATAGAGTCCTTTATCTTGAATAAGCGTTACTTTGCCCTGTCATCTCTCCCAACTATTATCCAATACCTCCTTACTTTGTTTCCCAGCCTCATTTCTTGAATAAGGGATTCAGGCAGCTTCATTTTCCCATCTCAGAAAGCACTTTAAAAATTTGCTGGTGGCTTCCTCCTGGTTGAAGCCAAAGGACGGTCAGTTTCTTTTTCCAACTTTATTTTTCCTGACCTCCCTCCTGAATTTCAGATTTGATGGTTGCACCCACCTGGAAACCAAGCCACTGGCTCCTTTACCCAAATATTCCTCTTCTTCAATATCATTTCCTTCCCCGCTTTCTAATTTCAACTGCCCCTCACCGCTCAGCCTTAACCCTTTGGTATTTTCCACTATGGTCTATTCTTTGAACTTTGAAATGTTTGTTGAGCACAGCTTCGTCTTTTAATTCCATGGCATCCTCTCCCGAGTCTTTATCCCTGCCCAGCTCCCAGTCTGGATCTGAGACTGCCTGTAGGTGGAACCCACTGGGATGTGTCTCAAAGCTGACAACGTTCAAAACCAAACTCACACCTTTCTTCACATCAAAACAACTTCCCTCATAACTTCCCCATTCTGATCTCCCCTCTTCCAAGATCCCAAACTGGAATCCTTGGAAGGCATTTGGATTCTTCTCATTCTCTGTAGCCCCTCCCTCCTTTCCTCATCCACTTGGTTTACACCAGTACATCACACCCAACCATAAATAAAAGAGAACCAGCCATATGTATACACATATCCCCTCCCTTTTGGATTTCCCTCCCATCCAGGTCACCACAGAGCACTGAGTAGAGTTCCCCATGCTATACAGCAGGCCCTCACTAGTTATCTATTTCATACCCAATGGCATATATATGTCCATCCCAACCTCCCAATTCATCCCACCCCCCTTTCTCCCCACCACCGGTGTCCACACGTTTGTTCTTTACATCTGTGTCTCTATTTCTGCTTTGCAAATAGGTTCATCTGTACCATCATAAATGCAATATATGCATGCTTTTGTGTCATGACTTTGCCTAGTCTGGAAACCTGGGTTCTATTCTTAGCTTGTTGTGAAGGTGGCCGTTCTGGGCCTCAGTTTCCTCATCTGCAAAAATGAGGAAGTTGAACTCTGACCCTTAAGAATGCTCTCAATCCAGCACATTTTTTAGTACCCCTGACCCAATCCACGGCATTGTCGTTTGGTGTATACTGACCTCTCACAAAATTGACTTTAGTATATTTTCATTGGTGAAAGTTGGAAAGTTGTAGAAAAGAACAAAAAATAAAAGTTATCAGAAACCAGCAGTCACCAATAGCTTATCTTCTACACATGTTTTGACATTCCCTTTTTAGTTACCAGACACTCTGCAAAGTGTTCACCTTGCAATCTCACTTGAATTCTCACAGCAGTGCTTCAGGGTGGGCGCTGCTGTCCTAGTTTGATGGATGGAGGAGCTGTCGCAGAGAAGGGTGGAGGGGGTCAGCTGAGGACCACAGCTAGTAGCTGGGGGTGAAGCCCAGGACGTGCTGAGCAGCTGTGCTCTTAACCACGGTGCAGGGACCCCGTCCCACTGCCCACCACCCCCAAACCCAGGACCCACTGCATGGGCAGGCGCTTCACGGAACACATCCTAAACATTTCTCTGTCACGGAATACCCTCCCGAGCATCCTCTTCCCGGCTGGATACCACTTCCTTCCAAGGCAGCCCTGTTTTGTTGTGGTGTCTCAGCTGTTGGGTGTGGCTGGGTTTGCGGGCTATGTCTGTAGTAGAAGGGGGCTGCCTTGTAAGCTACCAGTCCTTCCGATGCTCCCTGGGCTCTAGCCAGGACCGAATCACTTTATTTAAAATCTCTGACCATGGCGTTGAAAAAGAAGTTTCATGTATTTATAGCTGTTTTACAAACAGGTGGTAGCCACACTTTGGCTCTCTGGGGCTCTGCTTTTCATCATTTTACAAACCTTTTATTTTCCCAAATCCCATAGACACTCACTGGTTCTAGGATTAGTATTCAGTTCTCTGGATTGTCACCGAGTGTCCCGTTAAACCTAGTTTTTACTGCACTTGCACGTAGCTAATATAAAGAGCAACTGGGATGAACTACTACCGTGAAATCAAATACCAGCTCGCTTTATTTCCCACTCTGATTTCCTGAATAAGGGATTCTGCCTGCCTCATTGCCCCATCTCTGAAACTCACTGTAGCGCACTCTGAACCATTATGCAAGTCCCCTAACAAGTACATTCAGAAACTCTAGACTCATATACATGGAATATAAATTTAGCAAGGGTTATGCCAGTAGCAAAATTATTCCTGTTTGCAAGTAGGTTAAACAGGTGAAGCTTGAGTCCTGCAGAAAGAATGAGTCGTGTTTTCAATATTATCAGGGTGGCACCCTGAGTCCCGTTGGCGTCTCAAATTGTGCAATTCTCTGCAGGCTGGTATGTCAGGTCCTGATAAAAGTGCCGTTCACTTCTGAGCGTGCTTACACAAACCTTTTCAGTTAAACCACTCTCTAGCTGTTCACTTGAGCGCTCACAGTGATAAGTGAAGATTCTCTCTGAATTAACAAAACCTCTTCGGAGAGGCAACTGATTTTATTTCTTTCGATCAAAAGAAAGTTAGTGGTGCATGCAGGGTACTGTGTGGAAAGCAAAGTCACTGTCACTGCCTGGAGGGAGGGGGCACATGAGTCATTTCTCCCCTCCTGGTTTCTGCAGTGTCCCACCTTGCTTCAGAACTACTCCCCTACCGCCACCTGAGAACAGAGCTAACCCCCCAGACAGCAGAGCCGAGGTCAGCTTTACCTGCAAAGAAAACCTAAACTGGCATGTAAATTCAGTGCAAGAAAAAGGTTTCACATGTTCACTACCAAATGGAAATTGCTTGGGGATTATCTACCGTTACGTTATTTATTAATGCAAAAACGAAGTTGAGAGTCAGTTATGTAAGTAAAATGAATTAAAGACAGCACCTCCTCTGACTTCACTGAAGGTAGAACAGGGGTACAGTTCCCACTGACAATGTATATTGTTCCGGTCAAAGTGATTAAGAATTTCAATTCTGTAAAAGTTGGGAGGCCCCTCGGTACATCATTAATTTGAATTCTGGGGTCTCTGACGTTGGACATTTTCATAAGAACAAGCGTTTCAAGGTAACTTGAATCTTTTTTCTGACTCAAGAATGAGTTTTCTGCCGTTAACACGGAAGCCACAGATGTCTCTTTTCAAGAAATTGATGGGCGCCACTGTTTGGTTATGCAGAGATGAGCTTTAGAAAGACCAAGTCGCAAAGCCTGTCCTGCCAAGGAGAAGAAGCCTTTCAGACTCTGCACCTCATTCTAGGATGTTCTCCCAATATTGCCAACTTGGAGCATTTGGGAGCTCAGCTGTCTGGTTTCTGGGTGACCTTGGCTCCCTCAGTTTCTGACGTCTCGACCATTTAACCTTGAGAATTAGCCAACTAATGAAAATTCTGCTCGTGCTGTATGTCCTGGGAGTGTATGGTGGGAAAGGGACAGAGGGGGACAAATAGCATGGTGGGTAGAGAGAATCAGGCCCTGGCCCTCGTCCCAGCTCTGCCTCTGGCTGCCCTCAGAGCTTTGTCAAGTCATGTGCCTCCCGGTGCTGCGGCCCCACTTGTTCTAGAATTGTGTGATCTTTGTAGTTCAGACTAATAACTCTCAGAAGGTCGATTTGGTTTGGAGGCTTGTTCCACCCTTAAGCTGTTCATACAAGTATGACTGCTAGGGATTCCATATTGCATTTGAATCTAATTTCAGACTCAGCAATAGGTTCTGCAGGAAAAGAGCTCATTAGTAAATTGATGGGGCTCTTCCAGTGAAGCAGCCCTACTCTGTTAAACCAGCAGGCGCTGGGAGGAGTTCTGAGGGCACTGACAGCGCTGGATAACTGAGAGGATGCAGGTGCATTAGTCTCCGAAGCCTCCTGCACTTGTCTCTCATTAGAGCGGGAGGCTGCGGCGTCGTCTGTGAAGGGACCCGCCAAGCCGGTCACAGGCTCACAATGCAAGCAAAAATCATAAGCAAGTCCTTTGGGTGGGTGAGCTTTCTAAGGCAGCTGTCAAGTGGATTGTGGGAGGGTTTTTTTTTTAGGGAAAAAAAATCCCTTTACCTGATTTCGGGAGAGTGAAAGAGAGGGCTCGGCAAATGCAGCCTCAGTGGACGGAACATAGGTAGTCCAGGGTCCAGAGCAAAATGCACAGAACGTGTTCTGTGTTCATCTGGGGAAATTGGGCTCAGTGACCCAAAATATGGAAAGGACATGGAGATGCTTGGGATGGGGGGTGTGGGGGGGTGTACCTTTGCGCACTCAGGATTCCCTAGAGGGATCACTGCCGTACTGTTGGTCTGCATTTGTCCCCAGTAGGACACGACCTGATGAAACTAAATAGAGAACTCCTCTTTGCCATCTTCTTCTTCTTTGCAGACAGCACCAAGAGGTGTGTGCTTTCTGGGGCCCTAGGCAACCCAGAACTTTCTTCCCTGTAAGGGGTTTGCTGGCCCTGTTCTACCAACCTGCTAAAGCAACTGAAAGCTGGCTGCAGAGGCTGTAGTCTTTACGTAGAAGTAAGAAACAGGGGTGAAGCGCTTTCATCCTGGTTCGGCCGCTTGCAACAGAGGTGACCCTGAGCAAGGAGCCCTCAGGAGCTTCCATCACCTGCTTTGTTCAACAGGGATAAGAACTGGCTGAGTTATTCCTGTAAAGTGATTGGCCCGGTGCTAGTTCATAGTAGGTGTTCAATGAATGTTATTATAACTGTGATTATGATTAAACACATCGTGTCAGCAGTAAGGCATCAAGATAATTTCCCTAAATCATCAAAGCCAGGCTAAGATTGGAGCCCTTTCAGAATCCTCAGAAGGCAGAGTCATAAGCTCAGGCCTCGAGGGAAAGAAAACACCAAATATTGAAGATACGAGGGAGGAGGAAAGGGCATAAAGCACGGTGGTCCTCACCCCAAGGAGGTTTGTATTAACATGAACGCTGTGGACACCTCCTAACGGGGTATTTAGACCAGAGTAGCCTGAAGAGGTCAATGAAAATGTCCCCATTGCTTGGGCTCCATGGAGGCTGACCAGCTCATGAGCTGGCAGGGCAACCCTTTCACTGCCGCCAGTCTCCACAGCCAATCCTCCTGCCTCTGTCTCCCTGGCTGGCACTGTCACCCACGGGGTGACAAGCACCACAGAAAGAGCGCGACGTGGACCCAGTCCTGTGGCTGTGTTCTACGTCCGGGCCCATCACTTCCTAGCTCTGTCACTTGGGGTAGTTCCTTAACCCCTGTGCGTGTCTTTGCTCATCTGTAAATTAGGAAAATCCTGTGTTTGTGAAGATACATAAGATAACATAGGTGAACACGCCAAGCACAGTGCCTGCCCCAAGAGGGGAGTCCCACCTTCCTCCCATCATCTGGCGGGCCCATCTCGAGGCCGAGGTCACGCGTGGCAGTCTGGTGTGGACACCACACCTCCAGGCGGCCGGGCCTGAAAGCACAGGGGAGCTCCCTGCTCCCGACATTTGGGGACAGAAGTTGAAGGCTCCCTGCTGGCCCTCCCCCAGGCCACGGGGCTGAAGTGGTCCTGCTCCCCTGTTGGGAACGAGTAAGCGGTAGGGCTGCCAGGCGTGGGGCTACCAGCCTGGAAACCACAGGAGCCTGGGGAAAAGGAAACAGTGGATCAAAGCGGCCACCACATTTACCAACCCGAAACCCCCCATTTACAAAGAAAACCCAGCATCGTCACAAGTTATATCACCCTCAGGGAAGCCAAGTGGGTTTTTCAGGTTACTGACTGGGTCAACTTTTTATTCCTCAATCAGTTTTTGTCACTAATGAGCCAGAAGCCGGCCATTTCTTCACAGAAGCTTTTGAATTTGCAGAATTCATTTGGAAGACCCAGGGAAAGTGGATCTGAGCCCTCTGCAGTGTTTCCCCTTCACCTGTCTCCTTCCTGGTTTTCTCGCTTTTTCACGATAGTGTGAGGAAGTAGAAAGAAAGTTGGTGGCGAAAGGAAAAGAGAAAAGAGCATAGGCGCGGAGTCAGAGGGTGGAGCCGGCAAAGGGTAAAATGTAGGAGGTGGGCTGGAGGACCTCGAAGGTGACACCAAGCCCTCCAGGTTTTTATTCCAGGTGCCCTGGGGCCGGTGTGCCGGGTTTCCTCACTCATTCACAGCCCATGAATGTCAAGTCCGAGGAAAAAGGCACGAGAGTTTCCCTGTGGGAGCCTTGCTTCCATCCCAGCCCCGGTTCTTACTTCCCTCCCTGATTTTCTGCTTCCAACTCTTTTCATGAAGTCCTTACCAATTCTAGAATGTGTGATGTGACTGTAAGGCTCTCCCCACCCTAAACACACACACAACAAACGAACTGTGACAGAAAGCCACGGCCAGGATTTCCTGTGAGTAACAGGTCTCGAGGAAGATGCCCCGAAAGGAAAAGCCGCCGCCCGTGTTGACCTTGACCGCACAGCTGAACCATCTGAGAAAAGCAGTGAACTTTCCCCTACTCCCCGGGGTGTAAGTGCTATACATCTCAAGCCTAAAGCAATATTTTTTTTTGTAAATACATTTTAATTGGTACCTGGTACCATCATCGAATAGATCCTGGCCTTCATATACGGCCTTCAGTGATGTCAGGGCAAAACCCAATTGTTTGTTTGAGGGGCAGGGCCTGTGCCGGGGGGGAAGACCCGTCACTGATACGCAGGACTCAGCCACTGAGCCTGACCAGCAACACGGCTGGGTGGACGCATGTGTAACGCTCTTGTCCACGGGGAAGGGCATTATTGTAGGAAACTTTGTTTTCATTATTGCTTGTTTCCTGCATGATATTTGAGCTTCCGGGAGGGGAGAGAGAAGAGAAGATGATGGGCTTGAGAAAAGTCATGTCTTTACTCAGACCAGAAACCACTCAGGAGACACCAGGTTTTGGTAAACAGGAGATGGCCCAGATAACAAGGGAACAGAAGAGTCCGGAAGTTAAGAAAGTTGCAAAAGGAGGAAGAAGTGTGAAAAGTGGAAAGTTAGCCCTTCAGATAAGGCAGAGAGGCCAGCTGAGGACGGGCAGATGAGAATGAGGGCTGATAAGATGAAACTGCTCCTTCCATCTGAGAAAAAAAAAGTATTCCATGTTGTGGAAATCCCAGCACAGGAGGGCAGAGTTCCAGGGCAGGTGAAGAGCACACTGTGGCTGGCTGGACCCCTGACGGCTGCCCCTGTGCCTCTTGACTGTCCAGGGACCTTGCCAGCTGGAGCAGGACAGCAGTCCTGTCTCCTCCGCCCTCCCTTTTCATCAGTCAAAAAACTTACTCATCTGGTGTCTCTCTCTTGATTCAATAACCCTGGGTGATGATGGGTTAATTAGTAAATTGAATCTATTCCAATTCGCTAATTGACTCCTATGTCACCTATTTGAGAATATTATCCATTAATAGCCACTTCTTGGCTGTTTGATAACTACTGAATTACTTAATATCTCTGGGCCTCCATTTCCCTCAAAGGAGGTGGACTTAATAATGTCTAACAAAGAGGTGATGTGTGTCGGGCCTTGGTGTGAAAGTGGAAGGGGAGGGCTCCAGGGTGCCATTTTTAAGACAAGGTAGGAGTGGAGGAAGGATGTCTAGAGGAAATGAATGGAGCGGGAACACTGCCTGGTAGGCTGCAAGCGGAGCATTATTATTGCTGCATCCTCCCCGGGCAAGGAAGAGCCATGTGGAGTGTCCCAGAGGAGCCCGAGCTTCCTGTGATGTTTATTAATCATCCTGATGACAGTGGAGAACCTGCATTGATTAAATTCACTGATGATCCTAAAGTGAGCAGGGAAGTCAATTCCAGAAAGGATGGATTTATAAGGCGCGTGGTAATATTAATCAGCTCATCTTCATGACCAGGCCAGCAGCAAATGAAATGGGATTTGCCGTGGGTGATGGCAGTGAGGCACACCTGAGGGCAAACGATAATGAGCCCGGTTCCAAGCTAGGAAGCTGTTATTTAGAAAATAATCATGAGGCGGCAGCTCTAAAGTGGAGAGTGAAAAATAAATTAAAAACAAGCTTAAAATAAACTCAGCACAGGTCACGATCTCTCTCTCAGCACTTTTGTCGGCGGTTGATGGGGGTAAGAGAACATGAAAGGCAGAGCAGGGAAGACCTTACAAGTGAGGAGACTCTCGTGTTACAGGTGAGGAAACTGAGACCCAGAGGGGTTAGAGGTGACTGACTAGGTCGGGGGCAGCCAAACCCTGCCACGCTGGTCACCACTCTGTCCCCTGCAGGGGTGACAACAGGGGACCACGCCTTTGGATGACCTAGATGTAACTTGAGACTCCCTCTCAACACAGCTGTGGAAGCAGTCTCTGATTACTGGGCTCATGAAATACTATCTCCGCATCTCTAACTTCAGTCGGAGCGAGGCACTGGCCGAGCCACGACCAAAACCTAGATCTCCTGATTTGCCTCTCGCTTTCTTCTGCTCTCTAGGTTCTAAACTCTCAGCAGACAACACTGATGAGAACTCAGAACCCAAACACTAAAAAATCAGAACTGGCTCCATAACCAAGGTTCCCACCTTGGTCTCCAAGTTAGTTTGAGGTCCTCAAATAGAATTTTAAAAGAAATTTTAAAAAAACTCTGAAACTGTATGCGCAGTGATGTTGGGAAGACACTCCGAAATGTCAATAATTGGGGGCCAGTGAGTTTTCGGCCTTTGGGGAATAACAGCATTTAAAAAAAAATCCACCAAATGCGGGTCATGAAAATTAAACTTCTATCACAGGCGTTTGAAGAAATTCATAGCCTTGTTGAAAATTCCCTGAGACGGATTTACGTTTCTTCTGCTGGTCCCCCTCTCGGGGCGTAGAGTGGATTCCGTCTGTGCAGATAAAGCGGTGTGGAAGGGGTGCCTGCGTGCGGTGGGTCTGTTTCATCAGGTTGGGGCCTGGACCTGGGGAGGATGCAGTGGGGAGGGGGAAAGACTGGCTTTGGCAGAAACATGAAGTAGGTGCAGTTGGCCGGTTCTCAGTTCCTTTTGTCCTTCCGGTTTCCTCTCCCAGCAAGGCTCATGCTGGTCCTCTGAGTCCCAGTGCGGAGTTGTGGCGGCCGTGCCATAAGGCTGTGCTGGTCGTGTCACACAGCTCTAGGGGCTCCTTTCCCCTTTGGAAACTCAGCGACTCAGTGAGACCAGTCCCCTTGCAGACTCAGAACCCAGCTCCATTTCTCGGGTCTTTCCTTGTCTTTCTCAGGCTCCCTTGGAAATCTCCCTGCTATGCATCTGGTCTGACTTAGATCCACATGGGCCCATGGGTCTCTGCCCAGGAATGTCCTGCAGAGACACCCGTTAGCCTAAGTGAATGAATGAAATGATAGAAAATCCTAGCATGTGCCGAAAGAAATCTCTCCTTAGGTACACCCTTCAGTGGAGCGTTAACTACCTTGTAGGATGAGAGAGAGTGATATTCACATGCTTGACCAGCCATAACCACAAAGTTAGCTACCAGGATCCCTTAAATACATCTTTAATTTGTTCAGCTCTGTGCAGCTTGCAGCATCCCGGCCCCCATGCCATAGAGCTAAGGTCTCTGGTGCTGGCGTCAGTCAACTTGGGTTTGAATTCCTTCTCTGCCACTCACTGGCCATGCGGAGTTAAGCAAACTGTCTAAACTTTCGAAACCTGTTTTCTCATCTGCAGAACAGTTTGGTGGATAGGATTAGTGAAGCTAGTGCATGTGAAGCACTTAGCACAGGGCTTGGAGGATAGTCAGCAATAAATGTTATCGGCTGTCATTGTTGTTTGTATTTCACAATAACCTGTGAGACAGGAGAGGTGGATATTAATTATCTCCTTAGTCCTGGGAATCCACGGATGGACAGAGAGAAGTGGTTTGTTCAAGGGTATGTAGTCAGTACGTGCTAAGGCTGGCATTAAACCTGAGCTTTCTATGGAAGACTCCAGAATTTTTCCTCCCTCTTTGTGTTCTTGTAGCTCTTATGCAGCACTTAGCCACATACGTCTGCTTCCCCAGGCTGCATGTCTGTGGCACATACATGAGATACACTAGTTGTTTTTTAACTGGCCAAGATACACAGATAATAGCAAACACAGGGTGTACATGTTTCTAGCATCATGGTGCAAGGCCACCTCTCCAGGTTATGGAAGTGCCATCTGACATAAAAGGAGAATGGAAATTTGCCCTTTCATTCAGAGCCACCATCATCACCCTTCTCCAATCCCACAGACAGATACAATGATCATATTATTTGCCAAGTAAGCTAGTCAGTTTAATCATAAACAAAAACAGCTGCAGAACCAATGCAGGAGCCCAGGTGATGCCCAGTCCTTTGGATCCTCTAGGTCTGTTATGCTGAGGGCCCAGGGCTGGATCCAGATTTTGTGGGCCCTGAGATTATTCAGTTTTGGAATCTTCTTTATGAAATGAAACAAAAGTATAAATTCAGAATTAGGTATAGGAAAATTATAGAAATGGAGACCAGATTAGTAGTCGACAGGGGTTAGGAATGGAGGAGAGGAGAGAGAAATGAAAGTGCTTAAAAGGGGGCAAAAGGAAGGACCCTTGTGGTGACATATACATGAACCTGCACATGCGATAAAATTGCATAGAACTAGTACACACACAAATGAGTAGATACGAAATCGATGAAATCTGAATAAGATCAGTGGGTTGTAGCAATGCCACTTGTTTGGTTGCCATATTATATTACAGTTTTGCAAGAAGTTACTCTTGAGAGAAACTGAGTAAAGGCTACATGAGCTCTCGACATTATTCCTTATGACTGAATATGAATCTACAGTTATTTCAAAACAAAAAAATTAATTTGGAAAAACTGAATAGAAGTAGAATCAGATAATCTGGGGGAAAAAAAAGTACTAGACTTTGGAAGGGCTCTTGCTAATGAGAAGCTGGAACACTGGAGCGTCATTGGCCTCATGGTAAATCCACCTCTGGTTAAAAAGGCAGCAGGGGCTTCCCTGGTGGCGCAGTGGTTGAGAGCCCGCCTGCCGATGCAGCAGACGCGGGTTCTTGCCCCGGTCCGGGAAGATCCCACATGCTGTGGAGCGGCTGGGCCCGTGAGCCATGGCTGCTGAGCCTGCACGTCCGGAGCCTGTGCTCCGCAACGGGAGAGGCCACAACAGTGAGAGGCCCATGTACCATAAAAAAAAAAAAAAAAAAAAAAAAAGGCGGCAGACTGACAGAGGATGAGGCCTAGTAGGGACATGAAAGCATTTCAAGACTCACAAGTGAAGGTGTACACTTTACAGGAGGATCTGTTATAACCACAAGTAAGGTCACTTGCTTTAAAATAAACAGGAGATACTCACCCACATAAATAGGCTGACTCCACTCGCTGGAGGGTCCCACCGCTCTGCACACAGAGCTCACTGCTGCTCTCACTTGAATGGAATACTGAGAAATACCATCAATTTTGGAGATGAATGTATTGGTCGTTATTTTTTCTGTCTAAATGGGAAAAAAGAGCATTGTAAGAATCCCTGGACACGCAATTTAAATTATGGCAATCATCAGGATGGGAGGTCGTATGTAAGTAATGTGACTCAGTATTCAGTGACCCGTTTAAAATCAGTAAGACTCACATCGATTAGTTTATTCTAGACCGCTTCACTATGGAGGTGTTGGCAGTCACCCTTGGGGGGAAAGCTATGTAGTAACCAAAATAAATAAAGCAGGCAACTGTAAGATCTAGATGATCCATCCGGGTCCAACTGATATTTCTAGACTGAAAGACTGGAGTGGCACATAGCAGAATGCATAACCTCTCTCATCTTGTCCCTGGATATTCTCTAATCACCTAACTCACAATATCACATGGCTTCCGTCATATTCAACAGGATCCAGCAAACTACAGTCTATGGCCAATGTGGCCTGCTACCTGTTTTTGTAGGGACTGCAAGCGACACATATTTTTCAGTGTTTGAAAAATATAAAAAGAATAATATTTTGTGACTCATGAAAAGTACATGAAATTGAAATTTCAGTGTCCACAAACACAGTTACTGGAATGCAGTTACGCCTATTTGCTTGTATTGATGGCAGAGCTGAGTAATTGTGACAAAAACGGTATGATCTGCAAAGCCTAAAATACCTACTACCTGGCCTTTTACAGTGAAAGTTCCCTGATCCCTGATACAGTGTCTCACCCCAAGCCAAGGGGCAAGGAGCGAGGGGTGGAGGGGGCAAAAGGAAGCAGAAAGAGCAAGGACCTTGAATCTAGGAAGAAGGGGGTTTGAATCCCAGGTCTACCTCCATCTAACTGCAGGGTAATTTCCTTGACCTCTCTGAGCCTCAGTTTTCCCATCTGTAAACTAGGAACCATACCACCTAATGGATTATTGAATTAAATGGAATTAACTTTGTAAAGCCCAAGTTTAAAGATATATTGGGTTGTATCGTATGAAAACTGATAATATTCACCAGCCCATTTTTGACCTGCAAAAACAGCCATTTTGGGCAGTTCAACCTAATAATAAGCACTCAGTAAATGCCAGTTTGCTGTAGGCAACACAGGCTAACATTGTCTAGTGTTGAAATGAAACTGTTTTCTCACAATCAAACCCTTCTTTTATATTCTCTCTACTGGTCAGTGTCCCCACCATGCAGCTAATACCCCAAACCCGAGATGTGTCCCTGGCCGCCTGTATCTTACATACTCCTGGATGTGTTTCTCCCTTCTTCGTCCCTGCTCCAAAACCACTGCCATTTTAGGTCTCATCATTTTTTGCTTGGAGCATTGCAGTAGCCATGAAACTGGTATTCTATGTCCACATGTCCCCTCTCCGTCCATACCCAGCTTTCATGCTGCTACCAAATTAATTCTGCGATTCTGCAGATGTGTTCACATTTTTCTATCAAGCTAAACACTTTAGTGGTTTCCATTGTCTATGACCATGGTTTTAAAAAGAGAAACCATTTCTTTTTTTAAACAAAATCTTAGAGTCATTCTGGGAGAAGTCCCAGTGTAAGAGCTAGAGTTACGATTCCAGCGTTGGCCTTATGTCCAGGCTGACTACATTACTGCCACTGGGCTGAAGGAACCGTGCTCACTCATGCTGTGGGGTTGCTCTTTCGGCCTAGAACCCCTGCCACTCCAGGTGTGGTTGGAGGACTGGTGTGAGTCAGGAGCTGTTTATTGCTGATCCTTGAGGAGATAAATACAGAAATGGAGACAACAATTTGGGAGCTTTCATAGCAACCTGGCATTGCCGTGGCGTCCACGCCCAGAATCACTGGGCTTGTCTTTTGCTATATGTGATTTTTCTAGCAAATCATTTTTATTGTATTTTACAGAAGTACCAATGTAGGGTGGATTAGAAATTTTAAAAAGAAAGCCAGTCTTTTGCCATGTGTGCTTAAATACATGGGGAAGTGCTGGCTAAAAAAAATCCATCTCTGCTTCTCCCACTAAGCAAGTTTCTATTCCTCCTTCAAGATTCCATTCAATTCCCCTCCCCTGGGTGGAGGCCCTGGCACCTTGCTTTGTCCACTCCCTCCTTTGTATCCACGTTGACATTAACGATGGTCAGGCAGCTCTGAGGCTGAGTGAGTGCATCCAGTAGACCAGGCCCCTTGATAGCAGAAACAGTACCTATTTATCTCTGTATATCCCACAGAGAAGCCAGCTCGTAAATATTTATTAACCCGAATTGAATTGAATTGAATTGAATTGAATTTGTAAGGCAGAAGTTTGAATCCTGACTTCTATTCTATTCTTGCTTTGTGACTTTAGGCAACTTACTTAATCTCTCTGTGCGTCACTTTCCTGTAAAATGAGAATGATCATTACATAATAGAGTAACTGTGAGGATAATAAAGCATAATGCATAGTTGATGCTCAGTAAATATTGACTTTCATTCAGTTCCTTTCCCCTTGAACTTTTTGTCCATTAAGGCTAAGGAGGCAGTTTTTTTTTTAAGTTGTGGTAAAATGCACATAACACAAAAGTTACTAACTTAACCATTTTTAAGTGCACAGTTCAGTAGTAAAGTACATTCACATTGTGCAGCCCATCTCCAGCACTCTTTTCATCTTCCAAAACTGAAACTACTCGTTAAACAAAAACTCCCCATTCACCCCTCACCCCCGCCCCCCAAAGCACCATTGTCTCACCATTGTTGTGATGAATTTGACTGCTCTAGGTACCTCATATAAGTGGATTCGTACAATATTTGTCTTTTAGTGACTCGCTTATTTCACTTAGCATAATGTTCTCAAGGTCCATCTATGATACAGTACATGTCAGGATTGTCTTCCTTTTTAAGGCTAACAATATTGCATTGTATGGATAGACCACATTTTGTTTATCCATTCCTCTGTCGATGGACACTTGGGTTGCTTCCTTCTTCTGGCTATTGTGAATAATGCTGCCGTGAACACGGATGGACAAAGATCTTTGAGACCCTGCTTTCAATTCGTTTGGATATGTACCCAGAAGTAGAAAGGTTGGGTCATGTGATAATTCTATTTTTAAGTTCTAAGAAATCCCCTTACTGCTTTCCATAGCAGCTGCACCATTTCACCAACAGTGGTGCTAATGAACTTTTATCTGACCCGTTGCATTATTTTCAACCAAAAGTAATAGATCCTTTCAAGACAAAAAGCCAGTAAGGTTTGATTTATTTTCATAAAACCCAGGTAGATGGAGATTAGATTACCTTTGACCTTGCTAGTTCCAAGGTGTAACCAGCGCAGTCACTGACAATAATTTTTTAAATGTCTCTAAAAGAAATCTATCATCGAATATCAGAATGAGCTGAAGCATTACCTGAAAATACCCCTTCCTTGTGTTGTAAACTTTCACTTCGTAATCAAAGCAATGGACCGGAAAAGCAGAAACTGGTTTCTCCCATTGGATAGAGAGACAGGTTCCTTCAGTCTCTGCTGTGACGTTTGCTGGAGGATTTACTCGATCTAGGTTAAAGAACCGAGAGGTTGGTGATCACCGTTGATAAATCTAATCCACCCACATTTCTCAAGGCATCTCTAAGCTGCGTCTTGTCGAGTACTGTAACCAGGATTTAATCTACGAACCTGCAAGCCACAGGACTCCAGCGACTCACATCTGACTCCCGTCTTGTGGTGCTAAAGGAGAGGTCTCTCCCGTAAACCTCAAGGATTCCTACTTCAAAGGGCATCGAGTGGTTAAGTGCCTTTTCCTTCAGCTTACTGCAAGACCCAGCCCACCATCCATTTTTACTTCTCCAGTTGGACCGATCTGAGGGCAAACCTGATCCTGGAGAGAATGCCCTGGAGCCTCCACTAAGCCCTGCTCTATGAAGCAGGTGTGTGGCTGGACTGATTATTTCCTCTTCCTGGGCCTCAGTTTATATTTCATTTTGTTTTGTGTATCTTGTTTTGGTTTGTTGAGAGGATTTAGTTTTCTCTTACAGAAGAAGAACGGATTAGGCTAAACTTGCCTTTGCATATAACTCCACAGTTCTTTCCCCTGAGATCTCACATGATTGTTTTATGGCCACCTGATGTGGATATAAATTATCTCTAAGTGAGTGGCCTTGTCTTAAGTTATGTGACTTAGATCTCACAGTTACTGAGTCATAGGGACGAGCTAAGAATGGGGCCCACTGGCTCCAGAGGCTACCATCCCCTAAGCCAAAAAATTTTTCATCAAAAGAGCATTTATTGGGCTTCCCTGGTGGCGCAGTGGTTGAGAGTCCGCCTGCCGATGCAGGGGACACGGGTTCGTGCCCCAGTCCGGGAAGATCCCACATGCCGCGGACGGCTGGTCCCGTGAGCCATGGCCACTGAGCCTGCGCATCCGGAGCCTGTGCTCCACAACGGGAGAGGCCACAACAGTGGGAGGCCCGCGTAACGCGCAAAAAAAAAACAAAACACATTTATTTCTTTTAGTAATCTGAGAGATTGGTCTCAATAAAATGACTATCACACAAGAAAATGCCCATGGTCTGTCCCAGGCTGTGTCCATTGGCATCTTAATATCATTGTTTCTCAGGTCCCCCTCAGCATTTTTTATTACCTATTTTTATGAAAGTGATATTTTTAGGTCATCTAAGTAATACTCTATCGAAGAGAATTATATAACCTCTTTAGTAAGTGCTGTGATTCTTTAAACAAAGTTATACTCTATTTGATACACATACAGATGATAGAAACAGATATAGGTGTCACATGCCAAACCATGTCCTTTAAATAATAACATTTTGCATATTTATTGGATACTTAGGCCAGGCACTCTTCTAAGCACTTTATAATTATTAACATACTTAATTGTCACAAAGACCTTGTAGGAAGTATTGATTTCTCCCCATATTTCAGATAAAAAGATTGAGGCCCAGAGAAATGACCAGCTTGTCTAAGGTCACTCAGCAAGTCAGTGGAGGAGCCAGGGCCCAAGTCCAGGCAGCCTGGCTCCACAGCCCACTCTACTAAGCAGAGGCCACTACTGAAACCTTGAACGTTCAGAACCAGAAATGTTATGTGAGAGGCTCCTGATGAGCTGCATTAATACAAGTATCTAGGATGAAAGAGAAGGTCTTCAGTTTTGAGAACTGAGCAAGTGAAGGCTTAAATAATAGGCTTAGATCTGAGAACCACATCGTAAGGGGGACACTCTAACTCAAGAACACCCAGAGGAGAAAGTCCAGAAGGGTAGAGAGGATCATAAGAGGAATGCATGAGAACTGGGGGCCGGTAGCCCGGGGAAGAGAGATCTCAGGATGGGAAACCTGGCTGCCTTTGGATAGCTGAGGGACCATCTTGTGGGGAAAAGAATCAGACCTATTTGGGGGTGGCACCAGCCCATCACAGGACCCATGGGCAGAAATGTTACTAAACCAGCCAGAGCTGCTGAGAGATGATATGGGGTTCTTCCAGCAGTGAGTTTACTTTCCCTGGAGCAGTGATTCTCAACGAGGGGAGATTTTATCCCCTAGGGGACATTTTTATTGTCACAACTTGCGGGGGAGGAGGTGCTACTGGCATCTAGTAGGTGGAGACCAGGGCTGCTACTGAACACCTGGTAAGGCACAGGGCAGGCCACACACGGAGTTCTTTCGCCAAATACATCAGGAGCGCGGAGGCTGAGAAACCTTGACACTGAGGTTCTTAAGCAGCGGGCAGATGGTCACTTAGCATCAGACAAGTAGCTAAACAAGGTGATCCTTATAACCCCTCCGAGTGCTGAGATTCTGCGACTCGGTTATTTTTGGCTTTGAGTCAAGCCCATCTTACCAATGGCGTGAAGGGCAAAGAGCTCATCGAAAGGCTTGATCGCAGCTTCCTTGCTCGAGCCGTTAACATACACTGCAAGCGAGTCGCGCCCTTTGCTATTGATAAAAGTCCTGGGAAACCAGCAGGCGATATTTCTCTGCAAGGTGTCTTTGCTGTATTCTTGGCATTCTTCAGTCCAAGAGCCATACCTGAATTGGAACACTCATAAGTTTTTAAGGCTGGAGGAAACAACCCACTCACGAAAGTGAAAACAGATACTAACCTATAGTAGAGAAAATACTGCGTATCCTCAGGGGCATCCTTGCCAACAAGCCAGGTGCAGTGAAGAGAAACTTGGTACGGCCGTAAGTGTGTGTGATTATTTGCCTTGGTGTTCGTGGTGCAAGTTAAATTCACAATTGAGGTTCCAGGAGACCCTAGATGGTCAAAAATGTTTTTAAAAAGAGTGGATGTATGTTTATGTATAACTGATTCACTTTGCTGTACACCGGAAAGTAACACAACCATATAAATTAACTATCCTCCAATAAAAATTAAAAAAAAAAGAACAAGACATTGCCATGACAGCTTCTGATTGTTTGTTTAGAAAGGGTAGTGATTGGGGACATCAAAAAGGGCTTCACAGAGCAGGTATGATTTGATTTGGGCTCTGAAGTATAGGAAGGATTCAGAAAAACAGTCAGGTGAGCCCAGGAAAGCGAGGGCTCCAAGGCAGGACTGTGCTAGTGTGTAGGAGTCATGGCTGTAAATCCATCTGAGAAGACCGCAGGAATCACGTAGGGGGTGGTTGGAAAGATGTCCTGGAACCCAATTATTAGAGACCTGATTGGCCCAGATTTAGTTTATGACCCTCTGTCTTTTGAGCTGGGGAGGAGAAATATCCACAATGCTGACAGGGAACGGCCAGACAGAGTTGGCTGGGTTATGACGCTGAGAAGTGATCATGGTCTTGGTGAGGATGTTGATGAGGTAAAAGGATACCGGGCAGGAACTGGTGACTGACAAAAGAAGAGAAAACTGAGGTGGTGTTTTCTGACTTTCCTGTGTTTACAAAGCCTGAAATATAAAACTGGGCTCTTAGAGGGCTGCCTTACCTGGTGGGGCTCTAAGCTCCGCGGAAATCCAGCTGCTTGGCTGGAGGGAGTGGTCGTTCCACGGGACCGTCTGCACACTTGCTGAAAAGCCTTTATGAAGGATGGTTGTGCGTCTGCTCTCAGTGTTCCTGGTTTCGTACTAAAAATAAGACAAGTCACAATATGCAAAGGGGAAGTGGCCTTGAGAGAACTATTTTAATCAACTAGGCGTTTTCTTCCATTTTTAAAATGGCACGTAAACACAATGCAATGAACATGTTTTGCTAGAAAAAATTAAACCCACTGTTTCAAGGTTATGTCCTTATCCCTAAACTCATCAAGTTGTAGACATTAAATAGGTGCAGCTTTTAAAATACAGGTCAGTTATATCAAAATAAAGTGGTTTTAAAAATGAATAAATAAATTAACCAATTCGAGATGTGTACATGTTTCAAAAATACATAATAAAAATATAAAAATTAATTCTTCAAGGATACCTGAATAAATGCTTCTTATAAAAACAAACAAAATGTTACAATGAAGGCTCCAGTTTCCTTTGACTACTATCTCTAGTTCCAGTCTCCTTACCAGAGGTAACTTTTGACGGAAAATTCTCTAGAATTCCATATTGACTGGAATTTAATTTGTTTAATTTTATTGAGCATCTACTAGGTACCTGATGCTTTAATATATGCCTGCAGTGAAGTTGGGGCTCTGAGAAATTAAGTGACTGGTCCACGATTCTAAAGGCAGGAAATGGCCGAACTGGGATTCGAACTTGGCCTCTTCGATTAGGTACCCTGCCCTCCTCTTCTTTTCAGCTTTTCTCTTCTGTTCTTGTGACTATTTTAGAGGAAATTATATAAAACCAATATCTGAACCATTGTACCTCAGAAGTTACTAAACTTGATTTTGTGTGTGTGTGTGTGTGTGTGTGTGTGTGTTATGCGGGCCTCTCACGGTTGTGGCCTCTCCCGCTGCGGAGCACAGGCTCCAGACGTGCAGGCCCAGCGGCCATGGCTCACGGGCCCAGCCACTCCACGGCACGTGGGATCCTCCTGGACTGGGGCACGAACCCATGTCCCCTGCATCGGACTCCCAACCACTGCGCCACCAGGGAAGCCCCTAAACTTGATTTTGAAGTGGAAGAATTGTCCCAAAGTTAAAATGTTCTGAGCTGCTGTTTAATGCAGGTGTTAGTTCTCAGTCATTTCAATGGAGACATTGCTCTACTGGGAATATAACAAAAAGCCCTTTAGTGGTTTTCTTTTTTTTTAGTTAAAATTTCTTTGATAAGGAAAATGCAGTCAAAGTTAAAACTTAAATAAGGATTGCCATCAGAATAAACACTTACATCTTCTTCTTGTGGAGCATTTATTTTCACGTGATACCCTAGCTGGACATTTCTTTGTTCTTGATCAGTATTTGGTTCCCAACGTAAAAGAACTTGAGCTAAATTGATAGCTTTAATGGTGAAATTGACAGGTGGGAGAAGTAAAACTGTAGATCAAAAGAAAAAAGCCACTCAATGTTTAATTATACATAGCATTTTAAAGTTGTTAAGTATTTTTTTGTGTAGTATAGTATTTTATTATGGCTATCAGAATGTATAACACTGAAATAATCTTGGGAAAAGTTTCCTTAGAAATGTTTTTAGCTCATTTTCTTTTTACTTTGCCCAGGTATTTACCTGTAACATCTACAGGTATTTTATTGAAATCTGAATATTTTACTATATCATTACCGAATACAAGCATAATTTTCAAAGGGTCATTATCCATTAATGGACTGCAATAATGTATTAGTTTGTGGGTAGCAATGTGTTTAATGACATGGAAGAAAATAGAATAGAAAATAACAGGTGCATCAAATATATAAGAAGTACTGTTTCATGAACCTCTTGTTTCTATTATAAGTGTACTCACATATTTGCATATGTACTGGTTCATGATGTTAAAAGGATTTATTTCTTATTATGATTCAAGGTCAAAAAAACTCGTGAGCAAAATTACTCAAATAGGCATTTAGTGTTCTATTCCCCCCATTAATGAACCACTCTCTAATGTTGCCTTGAAAATAAAAGCTTTCACAAAATAAAAGGTTTCATTTAAATTACAAAATCAGTGCCTGTTCTTTTTAGAAACCTTGGAAAGCACAAATGATCAAAAAAGAAAAGAAAAATTTACCCACACTTCTATCACCGAGAGTGACATTAACGTGATACAGTCATTATCTTTTTTCTTGGGCATATGTTTATACAACTTAATAATTTTTACTAAAATTACAATATTGTACAATTATGAAACCTCCTTTGATTAATTTACGACATGTGAGGATGTTTCCACTGACCTTTAATATTCAGTAGCCTTCCCTGACTCTGCTTCCACACCTGCCACATACAGTATTCTGAGGCTCTGTCTGTACTGCACTGCCCGTTATGGTAGCCACTGGCCACATGTGGCTATTTTATTTAAATAAGATCAAATGTTCATTGTCTTCATTGCATGAGCCATATTTCAAGTGCTCGATAGTCACTTATCACTGGACAGTGCAGATACAGAGCATTGTCATGGTCATAGCAAGGTCTCTTGGACAGTGCTGATGGGGGAACCATGTGGCAGTTCTTTTTTTCTTAAACCCATTGATCAACAAGTTTCTGAAGCAAACCTACTGGAACCTTCTTATTCTTTGGTTGTGAGGACTTGGAACCGTTCCCTTGCCTGGAAAGACGTTCCAAATACGGCCATCAGCTGCAGCTTTGTTCTGAGTGCCCATTTACCCACACTTGGAATATGAAGTGTGGGTAAACTGCAGCATAAAATGTGCATTTCAGCTGACTCTGCTTTCTTATAATAGAGCATGTTTAAAGAGTTTGTATTCTGATAAGAATAAATGTTCCATCCCCTTTAAAAAAAATCATAATTTCCTAATTAATTATTATTTAGGAGAAAATAATGCTATCCTTTTTGTAATGTACTTTTTCTCAAAAAAATATTGAATTTAATAGACGATGCTTACATTTTTTATCAGGAAGTAAGTCTACTTGCAGTATCACTGTGGCCCCCAAAAGAATCAGTGATGAAAGTGCCATGATGATCAAATCCTACAGAAAACAGAGACAAAAATCCAAATTGCCACCTGTTACCATTTTAAAGAAAAACTGGCAGCTCCTTTCTAAAGAAAAATGTAGTCATTTTGCCATTTAGCGAACATTTATGAACTTTCTGTTACGTGTTAGAAATACCAATATGAAAAAATCTTGGACTTTGTCTTGCCAGTGTGGATCCGTAATCTGAGTGGCAGAAGGAAGTGTAACTCGATAATTGTAATTCCAGTCGAAAAGCTGCTCCCATAAAGATGTTTATGGGGCACAGTAGGAGCAAAGGGACTTCAGAATTGAGTCCTAAAGGATGAACTAGAGTTCTTTTTTTTTTTTTTTTTTTTTTTTTTTTGCGGTATGCGGGCCTCTCACTGTTGTGGCCTCCCCCGCTGCGGAGCACAGGCTCCGGACGCGCAGGCTCCGGACGCGCAGGCTCAGCGGCCATGGCCCACGGGCCCAGCCGCTCCGCGGCATATGGGATCCTCCCAGACCGGGGCATGAACCCGTATCCCCTGCATCGGCAGGCGGACTCTCAACCACTTGCGCCACCAGGGAGGCCCTGAACTAGAGTTCTTGACACACACACACAAGTGAGCAAAGGCATCTCTGGTGGCCTTGCACACAGCCATGCAAAGCCGGAAGAGAAGAAGGAAAATAGGAGAGGATTGCTATTCAGCGGGAGACCAGAGCAGGTCTTTGAACAGTAAAAGTTCTAGGCAGCGTTAATCAAATTGAAAGTAAATACCATTGCCAGTTTCATTAATAAGGATTTAAATATGAGCCAACATGACAAGAAACTTAAATCTAAACAATTTTAATGTGGGAAGGAGAAACTTTGTATCACAAACCTAGAATGTGTGTGGAACTTTGAACTGTGAAGAGGCTGAATTTTTTGTTGAAGCCAGAAAGGAACAGGCCATAAAAGAAAATGAAGACGTAGTTAATAGGCCTGGAGAAGATGAAAACAGTATTTCTATTTATTTGAAATAAGTGGACAATGAAAAGGAATCTCTAGTAGAAAAGTTAGCATAACTCAAGTGTGGCCGTCTGAAAAAGTGGTTAGGTCATCTCAGCCACTTTTTTTTACATGTGAAAGAAAAGAGTGGAGGATCTATTGTTGGGAATTGTAGATTAGAAATCTTGAGTGTTTCCTCCAAAAATTTCGAAAGGCATTTTTCTTATGAACTTAAAGAACAAAAGTAACATTCCACCTGCTGTGTGCTGCCCTAGCTTTTACAAAGCAGTTCTTCCTGTTTTCTCTCATGAGCTACCTCCCGCGCCTCCCCACCAGGGAAGTGGTGTGTGGTTATTATCCAATTTTCAAGGGTGAAAAGGTGTCTAAAAAGTTAAATAATTTGCCAAAAATCACGTGTCTGGTAAATCATGGAACGTAGACCCAATCTCAGATCTTCCAACCATAAAACCTTTGTTCTATATTAATTTAAATGACATGATTTTCAATTTAAAGATTTATTTAAATGGTTTGGTGTTTTCCAAACATAATTCTAGTAGAACCACAGAAGATAGAACTTGCCTAAATGGATACGTTCAGGAAGTACAGAAACCACGCTTTCTTCACTTTTACAACTTAACTTACTGTTATCACTGCTTAACTTGCTAATGAAATTAGTAAAATGTCACAACATAGAAAACAGAAACAGCATACAAAGCATTTAATTCCTTTTTCAAACAAATTTAAGTGTTACTAATCAGAGTTATGCCGCTTTTGATAAAAATAATCCTGTTTCTTTCTCTCTGATGAGTTCACACCATGTAGAAAAAGAATTTTTAAAACAACAGTGACAATAAAAGCAAGTATTCTTGTATTTTTAAAGGTTTCAATAAGTGAGAATGTTAAGGAATTAAAGGAAAGCATTAGTAATTTACTAAGCCTGAGAAGCAAGAATAAAATATCCTTAACAAACAACAAAGATAGCTTCCTCTTCAAGTTTAGAAGGTGATGTCTTTGAAATGTCAGCATTTCCGGAAATAATATCACATATGTTCTAACTTTGTAGTAATCCATTAACAGGAAGAATTCTAGGTCAGAAAAAAATGTAACATTGATATTCCTGAGTGACTTTTACTGCCTGGCAGAGTAAGTAGTAAGTTATAACCATACTTGTAAAAATAATAAATGTCTCTCCTTTGCAATTAAATTGTTGAAGTAATAAACTATTGAATGTCTCAGTGGGGAGATAATTGAATATTTTAAACAACCAAGCAGTCTCCCCTAGAATTTGCTATGTGTTCTGCTTTTATAGCTGTTGAATATAGAATTATTTTTTCAAATTTGATCATTCAAAAATTTTTCAATGATTTTTTTTGGCCATAAAACAGCCATACACTATTTTCCCCATCTTATTGTGATATTTTCTCTTAAACAGGATGATAACTTTGACCAAAAAATGGTTGTCTTATAGGCAACATAAGATACTCAAGTGGGAGTATAAATTTTACCAAGAATGACAATTTTTTGTGGGCCAGATAAATTCCATACAAGGCTGGGTATTACTGGAGTTTTGACAATTGATCCCGTATTTTCTATAATTCTGTTTGCTCTGCTTGTTCCCTGAAAACACCTTCAGCCTTTGCTCATGTCGCCTTAATATTTCTGGTTCCAGGCATAGCAATCACCCTTACTGGAAAAACAACTTGAATCTCTTGGGGTCGTCTCTTTAATCCAAAGATACACTGCTATATAGATGTCAACTGGGTAATATTTCATTGTGCGATAGGCTATTTCACTACCTTAAAAATACATCAGAGTGACATGTTCAATTCATTCTTTTCATGGCTACCAATTAAAATCCAGCAGAAAACCGTTACATTGTTAAAATGAGATTCAAATTCAGCAGAATGCAGCAAACGTGGGTTTCCTACTTACGATTGTCAGAAATGCACGCTCAGGCTTCCCTGGTGGTGCAGGGGTTAAGAATCCACCTGCCAATGCAGGGGACACGGGTTCGAGCCCTGGCCCGGGAAGATCCCACATGCCGCAGAGCAACTAAGCCCGTGCGCCACAACTACTGAGCTTGCACTCTAGAACCCATGAGCCACAACTCCTGAGCCCGAGAGCCACAACTACTGAGCCCGCAGGCCACAACTACTGAAGCCCACGCGCCTAGAGCCTGTGCTCCGCAACAAGAGAAGCCACTGCAATGAGAAGCCCGCTCACCGCAAAGAAGAGTAGCCCTGCTCCCCACAACTAGAGAAAGCCCGTGTGCAGCAACGAAGACCCAATGCAGCCAAAAAAAGAAAAGAAAAAAAATGCACACTCAGTGTCTTAGAGAGCCCGTGGGCTACCTGTTCGTGTGACATTTTGCTGAGTCAATCTAAAATTTCTTGAGCACTCTCTGAGAATCTGGCTTCTAGTAGGTGTTATATTCTTTCAAATTTAGAGGAAACCGGAGCACCATCTCTTGCACTACAGATGTTTCTAGAAAGTTGGGTGAAGTCCTGACAATTGGCGACAAATTTCCCCAGTGTTCTTGAGAATTCGTCAGATTCTACTGAAGTTCAGACAATATTTTCCCCACTCTTTCCCACATATTTTGCTGCCCAGTACATTTGTTTTTATAACCAAAGTTGAATTTACCCTTTTTAAAGAAACTTTTTGAGTCAGCTGTGGTGACAGTGAATTCAAACTCAATATCAGTGCACAGAAATTGAAAAGCAACTGAGAGGATTCATGGTCTGTTAAGCCCTTAAAAGTAGAGTTTACTTTTTACTTCGTCTTTTCTTTTTTTTTTTCCTCTGTACAGTGTAATCAGCAATAAAACCTATCTCTTGGGGGATGAAGAATAAATAAATAACCCAAGGTGTGAAATGCAAATGACAAGTTTAGCTAGGTAGCTAGGTATGTTGCCTTACCCCCAAATGAGAAATCTACACACTCCTAAAAATACAAGTGGGTAACAAGGACCATATATAAGGTAGGCAACTTTTTTTTTTTTTCTGCTACGGAACTTCTGATTAATTTTCTGAAATAGTCCTAAAATGTAACTCAGGGATTCAAATTGTTGCCACAGTCATAAACACTCGTTAGCCAAGGCAGAAAAGGTGCTGCCACCCTGAGTATTTGGAAACTGCTGGCAGAAGGAGTTTGCTGCAGATCTCCCAGAGGTTGGATGTCTTCTAGCGAATTGCATGTGGTGCACTCTCATCCCACATCCATGCGTTCCCTTCCCCAGACTCACCCCCTTTCCCGGGCTTACCTGTCTCCTGCGGTCCTCCTGTTTCCCACGACTGTACTCAGTAGCAGAAAGCCAGGACCACGTCCATCAGCACCTAGCACAGTGTCAGGTGCAGGGCAGGTGCTGCACATGCCTGGCCCTATAAAGAGTAAAGGCAAATTAACACACAACCCTTAACATGTCAAGCCCTTTAGGGTAAGCATAGGGACAAGTTAGATGAGAGGACGGCAGGCTGGGAACATGTAACAAGCCTGGTCTGTTTTGAGAGAGGTGTAATACTTTTGGTAACTTGCCTAAAAATTTCCCCAAGCAGCGTTTCAAGTAATGAAAACAAATGAGGTGATTTGAATTCCAAAACTTTATTATGTTTGAAATGCAAACTTTGAACAAATAGCTACAGACATTAACATATTTTTCAATAACTATGAAAGAGGGCATACCCTTTCACAAGAAGTAGAAGCTGTACCAGGTAATGGAATTTTCGGCCTGATAATTCATTAAATTGGGTATCAAATACAGTAATCAATATGGCTATAAAAGCAGTCATTTTATGTGTTGATGAATTTTAGGCTAATAGATTAATAAGAGATTCTGATTTTTCTTTGTCTTCCTTTCTTTCTCCTTTTTTTTTTCATTCAAATTGTGACCATTTCTTCTGTATACATGAAAATATGTTTACATTGCTTTCGGTGAAAATTGAATTAGTGAACATAAAACCAAGTGAGATATTTCAGCAAGTTTTTGTACATTTTATATAAAATCAAACAATGTTTTCAAAATTGTTTGAAAATCCTAGAACCCTCAGAAGAAACAATAAACAGAATGCCTTCAGTTAGAGGCAATGCAGACATTTCCTTCTTTGTTGTTGTTGTTTCTTAATTTGTAGCTTTCTCAATTAACTGAAACTTCCTCAAAATATTGAGATATTTTATTATATCCTGTACCCTATTTTCTAAATTCACATATTTCCTCAGAAATCTTGGCAGAACGCATGTTCTCATTTTCATCACTAAAGTATCTGCACCGGTGGGAAACAAGCCTCTTACACAAGCATCAACAAAAACTGTAGGTGTTATTTTAATGTGACTCACCTTCGCACGGATTTGCACACCGCAGTTACTTGGCCAACACACAGGAATAGAACGCTACACCCAGAGTCTATATGACCTGCCTGATACCATGTCCATAGCACCGGTATTAGTTCAGTCCCTGCTAATAATAGAGTTTCAAGGGGTTTTGTTTTCCTCTTTTCTTTATTTAAAAGTTTGCCATATATTTATAAATCATTCTCAGTCACTTTTCCTATCCCCCCTCTGCCCCCACCATGTAATGAAATTATTAGGAGGTGGAGCCCAGGGTACTATTAGAGAGAAAGAGACATTTGCTCACTCGGAGATGAATCAGCCTGGATCCCCACTTACTGAGAAGTGCAGTGCCATGTCATCAGAAGCAGCCACAGGGCACTGAAAATGAACCTTATCTCTGGGTGCACTATTTGACTTAGAGACGGATCTCCTTCACTGTTTCATCATCGCAGCTGTAATGGTTAAAAACTCACAGCCAGTTTCCTTGACGATAGGATGGCAGCAGGGCTACTCTAAGCAAATATCCAGGAGCATTTGTGAGCGGGCCATTCTGGACGAGCCGTAACTGAAACTCCCCAGGGCTAAACTGCTGTCAAGTGGAGGATCTCTCTTGTCCTGATAGCCACTATCTGATAACCGTCTCATCTGCATTTTCATTCTCTTTCAAGATGCTTTGTTTTTTTTTAAAAAAAAAAAAGATGCTTTGTTTTATTCAGGAGTTGAAATGAACGTTTGCTCCTGGTAATCAAATTTTCTCTGGGCACTTTCCAGCGCTGCGTTTCTGTTTTCTTTACGTGCTTAAGTCAACTAGAGTATGTATAGAGCCTCTGTTACTTACACAATACCAGGCACATGATTTGACAGAAAAACGGGGCATCCACTATTCCCTACAAGCTGATCAGCAATTTGCAGTTTTCTGGGGATGCATTAACCCTTCTCTGCTGTGTTAGCAGGTTCTGCGCCCTCAGATAAATGGGTGTGTGCCATGGGAGGGGGCAGAGGAGGGGAAGGAGTCTCCGGGTGCCATCAGTTGCTGGCATCGGTAGCCTGGATGCGCCCTGAACAAATTGTGACGGTGGCTGTGTCAGTCTGCATGCACCCTGGGACCTTCCCTTTTCTGTCATCTCCCAGTTCCCAGTGTCGCACCTCAGCTGTCCTCTCCTCAGTACCTTCCATTTAAGTAAACCTAGCTGGGTTTTCCTGTCCTTTGTTTCATTTCTGTCTGGGGAGTTTCCAGCCCACTGACTTGCAAAGCTGACTTTTTAAAAAAATGTTGCCCGGGTGTGAATAGACAACAGTGGCACTTAATGTATCAAGTGTCTGAGACAGGTGTGAGTCTTTGCCTTTGAAAGGGGACCTCCAGGCTTAGCCCAAGATGGTGAGTGACGGCAGGCCCTGAGAAGCCACTGCCCAACTGGGAACCAAGGGGCCTAGGTCCCCACAGAGGAGATGTAGAGAGAGGTGATGGCCAGGTGAGATAAGGGCTTCAGTTTGCAAGATGACAAATAATTGGGACCCGTAATGAGACGTCCTGCAAGTCAGTGAATGTCATGTGCAAGGACAGCCATTGGGATCCCCAAGGTAATTGTTTTCACAGTTGCCAAAAAGGAACCACGTCAATTGTTACTAGATGAGAGAGAACTTCAAGATGGCAGAGGAGTAAGACGTGGAGATCACCTTTCTCCCCACAAATACATCAAAAATACATCTATATGTGGAACAACTCCTACAGAACACTTACTGAACGCTGGCAGAAGACCTCAGACTTCCCAAAAGGCAAGAAACTCCCCACGTACCTGGCCGTGTAGCTGACAGGGTCTTGGTGCTCCAGCTGGGTGTCAAGCCAGAGCCTCTGAGGTGGGAGAACTGAGTTCAGGACATTGGTCCACCAGAGATCTCCTGACTCCACATAATATCAATCAGCAAAAGTGCTCCCAGAGATCTCCATCTCAACGCTAAGACACACCTCTACTCAACGACAAGCAAGCTCCAGTGCTGGACACCCTATGCCAAACAACTAGCAAGACAGGAACACAACCCCACCCATTAGCAGAAAGGCTGCCTAAAATCATAATAAGGTCAGAGACACCCCAAAACACACCACCAGACACGGTGCTGCCCACCACAAAGACAAGCCTCATCCACCAGAACACAGGCACCAGTCCCCTCCACCAGGAAGCCTACACAACCCACTAAACCAACCTTACCCACTGGAGGCAGACACCAAAAAGAACAGGAACTACAAACCTTCAGCCTGCAAAAAGGAGACCCCCAAGTGCAGTAAGTTAAGCAAAATGAGAAGACAGAGAAATATGCAGCAGATAAAGGAGCAAGGTAAAAACCCACCAGATCTAACAAATGAAGAGGAAATAGGCAGTCTACCTGAAAAAGAATTCAGAGTAATGACAGTAAAGATGATCCAAAATCTCAGAAATAGAATGGAGAAGATACAAGAAACATTTTAAAAGGACCACGAAGAACTAAAGAGCAAACAAACAATGATGAACAACACAATAAATGAAATTAAAAATTCTTTAGAAGGAATCAATAGTAGAATAACTGAGGCAGAAGAAGGAATAAGTGACCTGGAAGATAAAATAGTGGAAATAACCACCATAGAGCAGAATAAAGAAAAAATAATGAAAAGAGTTGAGGACAGTCTCAGAGACCTCTGGGACAACATTAAATGCACCAACATTCGAATTTTAGGGGTCCCAGAAGAAGAAGAGAAAAAGAAAGGGACTGAGAAAATATTTGAAGAGTTTGTAGTTGAAAACTTCCCTAATATGGGAAAGGAAATACTCAGTCAGTCCAGGAAGCAGAGAGTCCCATACAGGAAAAAACCAAGGAGAAACACGCCAAGACACATATTAATCAAAATATCAAACATAAATACAAAGAAAAAGTATTAAAAGCAACAAGGGAAAAACAAATAACATACAAGGGAATCCCCATAAGGTTAACAGCTGATCTTTCAGCAGAAACTCTGCAAGCCAGAAGAGAGTGGCAGAACGTATTTAAAGTGATGAAAGGGAAAAACCTACAAGTAAGATTACTCTACCCAGCAAGGATATCATTCAGATTCGACAGAGAAATGAAAAGCTTTACAGACAAGCAAAAGCTAAGGGAATTCAGCACCACCAAACCAGCTTTACAACAAATGCTAAAGGTACTTCTCTAGGCAGGAAACACAAGAGAAGGAAAAGACCTACAATAACAAACCCAAATCAATTAAGAAAATGGTAATAGGAACATACATTTCGATAACTACCTTAAATGTAAATGGATTAAATGCTCCAACCAAAAGACATAGACTGGCTGAATGGATACAAAAACAGGACCCGTATATATGCTGTCTACAAGAGACCCACTTCAGACCTAGGGAAACATACAGACTGAAAGTGAGGGGATGGAAAAAGATATTCCATGCAAATGAAATGCAAAAGAAAGCTGTAGTAGCAATTCTCATATCAGACAAAATAGACTTTAAAACAAAGGCTATTACAAGAGACAAAGAAGGACACTGCATAATGATCAAGGGATCAATCCAAGAAGAAGATATAACAATTGTAAATATGCACCCAACATATGAGCACCTCAACACATAAGGCAAATGCTAAGAGACATAAAAGAGGAAATTGACAGTAACATGATCATAGTAGGGGACTTTAACACCGCAATGGACAGATTATCCAAATTGACAGATCATCCAAAATGAAAATAAATAAACACAAGCTTTAAATGATACATTAAATGAGATGGACTTAATTGATATTTATGTCCAATGAACAGATCATCCAAAATGAAAATAAATAGGGTAACACAAGCTTTAAATGATGCATTAAACAAGATTGACTTAATTGATATTTATAGGACATTCCATCCAAAAACAACAGAATGCACTTTCTTCTCAAGTGCTCATGGAACATTCTCCAGGATAGATCATATCTTGGGTCACAGATCAAGCCTTGGTAAATTTAAGAAAATTGAAATTGTATCAAGAATATTTCCCAACCACAATGCAATGAGACTAGATATCAGTTACAGGAAAAAAACTGTAAAATATACAAATACGTGGAGGCCAAACAAGATGCTACTAAATAACCAAGAGATCACTGAAAAAATCAAAGAGGAAATCACAAAATACCTAGAAACAAATGACAATGAAAACACAATGACCCAAAACCTATGGGATGCAGCAAAAGCAGTTCTAAGAGGGAAGTGAATAGCAATACAGTCCTACCTCAAGAAACAAGAAACATCTCAAATAAGCAACCTAACCTTATACCTAAAGCAATTAGAGAAAGAAGAACAAAAAACCCCCAAAGTTAGTAGAAGGAAAGAAATCATAAAGTTCAGATCAGAAATAAATGAAAAAGAAATGAAACAATAGCAAAGGTCAGTAAAACTAAAAGCTGGTTCTTTGAGAAGATAAATAAAATTGATAAAGCATTAGCCAGACTCATCAAGAAAATAAGGGAGAAGACTCAAACCAATAGAATTAGAAATGAAAAAGGAGAAGTAAGAACTGACACTGCAGAAATACAAAGGATCATGGGAGAATACTGCAAGCATCTATATGCCAATAACATGGACAACCTGGAAAAAATGGACAAATTCTTAGAAAAGCACAACCTTCCGAGACTGAACCCAGAAGAAATAGAAAATATAAACCGACCAATCACAAGCACTGAAATTGAACCTGTGATTAAAAATCTTCCAACAAACAAAAGCCCAGGACCAGATGGCTTCACAGGCGAATTCTATCCAACATTTAGAGAAGAGCTAACACCTATCCTTCTCAAACTCTTCCAAAATATAGCAGAGGGAGGAACACTCCCAAACTCATTCTACGAGGCCACTATCACCCTGATACCAAAACCACAGAAAGATGTCAGCAAAAAAGAAAACTACAGGTCACTATCACCGATGAACATAGATTCACAAATCCTCAACAAAATACCAATAAACAGAATCCCACAACACATTAAAAGGATCATATACCATGATCAAGTGGAGTTTATCCCAGGAATGCGAGGATGCTTTAATATATGCAAATCAATCAATGTGATATACCATATTAACAAACTGAAGGAGAAAAACCATATGATCATCTCAATAGATGCAGAAAAAGCTTTTGACAAAATTCAACACCCATTTATGATAAAAACCCTCAAGAAAGTAGGCAGAGAGGGAACTTACCTCAACATAATAAAGGCCATATACAACAAGCCTACAGCAAACATCATTCTCAATTGTGAAAAACTGAAAGCATTTCCTCTAAGATCAGGAACAAGACAAGGTTATCCATTCTCACCACTATTATTCAATACAGTTTTGGAAGTTTTAGCCACAAAAATCAGAGAAGAAAAAGAAATAAAAGGAATCCAAATTGGAAAAGAAGAAGTAAATTGTCACTTTTTACAGATGACATGATACTATACATAGAGAATCCTAAAGATGCTACCAGAAAACTACTAGAGCTAATCAGTGAGTTTGGTAAAGTAGCAGGATACAAAATTAATGCACAGACATCTCTTGCATTCCTATACACTAATGATGAAAAATCTGAAAGAGAAATTAAGGAAACACTCCCATTTACCATTGCAACAAAAAGAATAAAATACCTCGGAATAAACCTACCTAACGAGACAGAAGACCTGTATGCAGAAAACTACAAGACACTGATGAAACAAAGATGATACAAACAGATGGAGAGATATACCATGTTCTTGAATTGGAAGAATCAACATTGTGAAAGTGACTCTACTACCCAAAGCAATCTACAGATTCTATGAAATCCCTATCAAACTAACAATGGTATTTTCCCGAGAACTAGAACAAAAAATTTCACAATTTGTATGGAAACACAAAAGACCCCAAATAGCCAAAACATTCTTGAGAAAGAAAAACGGAGCTGGAGGAATCAGGCTCCCTGACTTCAGACTATACTACAAAGCTACAGTAATCAAGACAGGATGGTACTGGCACAAAAAGAGAAATACAGATCAATGGAACAGGATAGCAAGCCTAGAGATAAACCCACGCACATATGGTCACCTTAGTTTTGATAAAGGAGGCAAGAATACGCAATAGAGAAAAGACAGCCTGTTCAATAAGTGGTGCTGGGAAGGGCTTCCCTGGTGGCGCAGTGGTTGAGAGTCCGCCTGCTGATGCAGGGAACACGGGTTCGTGCCCCGGTCCGGGAAGATCCCACATGCCGCGGAGCGGCTGGGCCCGTGAGCCATGGCCGCTGAGCCTGCGCGTCCAGAGCCTGTGCTCCGCAACGGGAGAGACCACAACAGTGAGAGGTCCGCGTACCACAAAAAAAAAAAAAAAAAAAAAAAAGTGGTGCTGGGAAAACGGGACAGCTACATGTAAAAGAATGAAATTAGAACACTCCCTAACACCGAAAACTCAAAATGGATTAAAGACCTAAATGTAAGGCCAGTTACTATCAAACTCTTAGAGGAAAGCATAGGCAGAACACTCTGTGACATAAATCACAGCAAGATCCTTTTGGACCCACCTCCTAGAGAAATGGAAATAAAAGCAAAAATAAACAAATGGGACCTAATGAAACTTAAAAGCTTTTGCACAGCAAAGGAAACCATAAAGAAGTTGAAAAGACAACCCACAGAATGGGAGAAAATATTTGCAAATGAAGCAAGGGACAAAGGATTAATCTCCAAAATTTATAAGCAGGTCATGCAGCTCAATATCAAATAAACAAATAACTATATCCAAAAATGGGCAGAATACTTAAACAGACATTTCTCCAAATAAGATATACAGATTGCCAGGAAACACATCACAGGATGCTCAGCCTCACTTATCAGTAGAGAAATGCAAATCAAAACTACAATGAGGTATCACCTCACACCGGTCAGAATGGCCATCATCAAAAATCTACAAACAATAAATGCCAGAGAGGGTGTGGAGAAAAAGGAACCCTCTTGCACTGTTGGTGGGAATGTAAATTGATACAGCCACTATGGAGAACAGTATAGAGGTTCCTTAGAAAACTACAAATAGAACTACCTATATGTGTATATATATATATATAGCTGATTCCCTTTGTTTTAAAGCAGAAACTAACAAACCATTGTAAAGCGTTTATACTCCAATAAAGATGTTAAAAAAATAGAATTAAGGTATTAATTCTGAAATTCTATACTGCTTAATATTAACTACAAAGGGGTTTGAGTGAATTAGTTGAGCACATGAATCTCAGTAAACCTGTTAACAAACAAACAAAAATTGTTATTAGATGATCTGAAAAAAAATGTGTTTTTTTTTCCTTGGGGAAAGGAAAGTTGAAGAGGGAACAGAGAGAGAAACATTTGTTTGCTAAGAAGGACCCAGAAAATGTCAGATATAGTATCAGCCATCTGGTCTGCTCTTTAGAGTCCTATATCTAATTTTAGTTGTAGCATATTTATCACTCTAGAAGCCTTAAAACTAGTTATTAATCATTGTGAGGGCAGTAATTTCTGGCCTGAAAGGCTGTTTTAACATTTTCTATATTTCTTACATACATTTATTCAACTAATATTTATTGAATGCACCTATGCATTACGCCAGGTACTGTTACAGATATAAAGAGAATTAGACCTGGTTTGTACCCTGGATACCATCAGTGTAGGTATATGACACTTTATCAACTATGCCAATATTAAAAGCAAAAATAAATGTGCTCACATTTTGTCCCCATGCCCTATTTCCAAATAAGCCCAAAGAAAAATAAGAAAGGGAGGGCTTTGTATAGTTGTTTTCTTGTTTGGTTTTTTTTGTGTGTGTGTGGGAACGACTCTTTAGAATAAATTGTAAATGTCCAAAGACAGTATAATGGAACATGCTAGAAGAATTCACAAAAATGGTTTTTCAAAAAGTGAAATCAAATTTGCCTGTATTTCTTAAGAAGCTAAATAGCCTGGGTTTAGCTGAGGAGTGTAAGTGAAAATATGAATACTAATAACATGGAAGTCTGGATGCAGTGGTTTTACCTTGAACCCTGGTTAAAGGTGCTTATTGAAGGTTTTACTTCTAGGAATCCATTCCTTGGAAAACATGTGAAATGTAGAAAAAGGTTTATCTGAGAGAGGGAAAGTAAACACAATTCATTGTACTTTTACTTATAATAAAAAGTAATGTAGAAATGGTTAAGAGAAATGTATGGCTTTTAAAGGTTGAAATAGGTGGATAGTAAAAGGAGTGTTTATCAAGAACTTTTAAGCACAGGATATTATGGGAAAATGTTAAGTAAAAACAACAGGAGTGCAAATATGCATATATAAATATATATTTGTTTTCCATAATCTCATTTTCTGTCAAAAGACCAAACTGATAGGAGTGGTTATCTCTAGGTGGTAGGCGTTTTAGTTAGGTATTGCTACAGAGCAGCCAACCACAAATGCTGTAGTGGGAAACAGTGATAAGCATTTATTTCTTGCCCAAGCCTCTGAGTTTTGACTAGGGTCTGGCTAAACTTGGCTGGGCTCCCAGTCACAGAGCAGGTTCAGGATTGTTCCAAGCATCTGTCGTTCATTTGGAACCTGGGGCTATGCAGGGCATATTCTTTTCATGTGATCCCCAAAGTGCAAGAAAGTAAGACCAACTGTACAAGAGCATTTGAGGTGTCTGCTTATGTCACATTCACTGACATCCTAAGAGTCAGAGCTAATTGCATGGACAAGCCCAGGGTCAGATGGTCCACAGTACACTTCCCCCACCTTGATAAGGTAAGGGCATGTGTGTATATAACCAGTAGAGAGGAGTGAGAATTGGAACCAGTAGCTTGTTCTCCCACAGGGGGATTGATATTTCCTTTTTTTTTTTTTTTTTGAATTTCTTTTTTTTTGAATTTTATTTTTTTATATAGCAGGTTCTTATGATATTTCCTTTAAATTTCTTCTTATGCTTCTATATATACCAATGTTTTATTCAAAGCAAATGCTGGAATAAAAAATATTTTTAAAAATATTAGAGACATAGAGATCAATGGAATAGAATTGAGTCCAGAAATAAGCCCTCACATTAGTTGTCAACTGATTTTTTTGACAGAGTTGCCAAGATGATTCAGTGGGGGAGAAAATCAGTTTTTTCAGTAAGTGATGCATATACACATGCAAAAGAATGATATTCAACCCTTACCTCACACCATATACAAAAATTAACTCTACAGGGGCCAAAGACCTAACAGTGAGCTAAACCTATAAAATTCTTAGAAGAAAACATACGCATAAATCTTTGTGACCTTGGATGAGGCCGTGGTTCCTTAAATATGACATATAAGCATAGGCAGTGAAAGGAAAGAAAAGATAAACTTCACCCAAATTAGAAGCTTTTGTGCTACAGAGGACACCAGCAATAGGAATACCATTTGCAGCAACATGGATGGACCTAGAGATTATCATACTAAATGAAGTAAGTCAGAGAAAGACAAATATCATCTGATATCACTTATGTGTGGAATCTAAAAACATAATACAGATGAACTTATTTACAAAACAGAAACAGACTCACAGACATAGAAAACAAATTCGTGGTTACCAAAGGTGGTGGAGGGGGAGGGATAAATTAAGAGTTTGGGATGAATAGATACACACTACTTTATAGAAAATAGATAAACAACAAGGTCTTACTGTATAGCACAGGAAACTATTTAATATCTTGTAATAACCTATAATGGAAAAGAATCTGAAAAAGAATATATGTATCTATGAATTACTTTGCTGTATACCAGAAACTAACACAACATAGTAAATCAAGTATACTTCAATTAAAAAATAAAAACAAAGCACACGAGCAAGAAAGTGAAAAGACAACCCACAGAATAGGAAAAAATATTTGCAAATCAAATACCTGATAAGGGGCTTGTATCTACAAAAAAAATAAATCTTACAAGTCAACAGTGAAAAGAGAAATAACCCATTTTAAAAATAGGTGAAAGATTTGAATAGAAATGTCTTCAAAATAGGTACCAATAGCCAATATGCACATGAAAAGCTGCTTGACATCATTATCCATCAGGAAAAAAAATGCAAATCAAAAGCACAGTGAAATACCTCTTCACACCCACTAGGATGGCTAAAATAAAAAAGATAAACAGTAATAGCATTGGTGATGGTGTGGAGAAATTGGAACCCTCACACACTGTTGGTGGGAATGGAAAATGGTGCAGTCACTTCGAAAAACAGTCTGGTAATTTCTCAAAAAAGTTAAACATAAAGCTGCTATATGACCCAGCAATTCCACTCTTCAGTAAATACTCCAAAGAATTGAAAACATACATCCACACGGAAATTTATATGTGACTGTTCCTAGCAGAATGAATCGTACCAGCCAAAAAGTGAAACAACACAAATGTCCATCAGCTGATGAGTGGGTTAAGAATATGTGGAATTTATGTTAACGCGTGTATGTGGAACCTAGAAAAATGGTGCAGATGAACCGGTTTGCAGGGCAGAAATTGAGACACAGATGTAGAGAACAAACGTATGGACACCAAGGGGGGAAAGCGGCGGGGGTGGTGGTGGTGGTGGTGGTGTGATGAATTGTGCGATTGGGATTGACGTGTATACACTGATGTGTATAAAATGGATGACTAATAAGAACCTGCTGTATAAAGAAATAAATAAAATTCAAAAATTCAAAAAAAAATCCAGTTCACAAAACACCATATATTGCATACTTCCACTTACATTTAATGTTTGGAATAGGCACATCTATGGAGATAGAAAGTGGACTAGTGTTTTCCTAGGGCTGGATGGCGAGAACTTGGGCAGAATGGGAAGTGACTGCGAAAGGGTTCGAGGTTTCTTTTGAGGTAATGAAAGTGCTCTAAGATTGATCACAGTGGCAACTGCCTACTCCGTGACTGTACTAAAAACCATAGATGTATTTTATGACATGTGAATTATGTCTCAATAAAACTGTTATTAAAAAAATAGAAAGATGCACTAACAGGGTTTAAATAGAATCCCAGGTGTTATTAGAACAATTCCAGTGTAAAATCAGTCTGGATTTACTGTGTACAGCTAAATTTAAAAGCATGTGTTTTTTCAGTAAGGAATCTCAGTAACCTAAGCTTTTTCAGTTCTTTACTCAGTGATCAGTTTTATTTTACTATTTTATTTTTTCCAGTTTTACTGAGATCTAATCGACATGTAACATTGTATAAGTTTAAGGTGAACAACATAAGGATTTGATATAAGTATATAGTGTGAAATGATTTTTTTTTTTTTTTTTTTTGTGGTATGCGGGCCTCTCACTGTTGTGGCCTCCCCCGTTGCGGAGCACAGGCTCCGGACGCGCAGGCTCCGGACGCACAGGCTCAGCGGCCATGGCTCACGGGCCCAGCCGCTCCGCGGCATATGGGATCCTCCCAGACCGGGGCACGAACCCGTATCCCCTGCATCGGCAGGCGGACTCTCAACCACTTGCGCCACCAGGGAGGCCCTGATTTTTTTTTTTTAATTAAGTTATTTGTCCAAGGTAAATCACCAGGATCTCTCAGACACAGAGTGCTTTTCTTTTTTTTTTTTAAGAAGATGTTGGGGGTAGGAGTTTATTAATTAATTAATTTATTTTTGCTGTGTTGGGTCTCCGTTTCTGTGCGAGGGCTTTCTCTAGTTGTGGCAAGCGGGGGCCACTCTTCATCGCGGTGCGCCGGCCTCTCACTATCGCGGCCTCTCTTGTTGCGCAGCACAGGCTCCAGACGCGCAGGCTCAGTAGTTGTGGCTCACGGGCCTAGTTGCTCCGGGGCATGTGGGATCCTCCCAGACCAGGGCTCGAACCCGTGTTCCCTGCATTAGCAGGCAGATTCTCAACCACTGCGCCACCAGGGAAGCCCGTGTGAAATGATTTTTCAGGAGCCAGCTCTTTGCTCTCAAAGCCAGATACAGGAAATGAACTAGAATGTAAAAAAGACTAACTAAAAATTAAACTTACTTTACTAATGTAAGTTAGTGTTCCCTTTTATTCTGGAAGGAACCTCCTGTGTGCTTGGGACTGTCAGATTGCTTTACACACATTCCTATAAACCTATTTTACATATAAATAAACTGAGGCTCAGGGAAGTTACTTAGCACAGCTTCTTTATGGTGCTTTCCAAAGCCACATTGCCCAGGATGGCAAAACCTTATATAATTGCCATAATTATTTTAAAAGGAACAGTATAACAAGTACTTAACTGGGACTAAATATCTTACTTGGTGTTGGTGGGGACGGGGGAGGAGACTCGTCTTGAGAAAGTTTTAATTACTTTAGGTTAAGTCTGATTTCCTGTGGGAAGGCATCTCTGACTCCACTCTCTTTACTTTGAGTGTATGTTCAATTGCTGCAGTTACCTGTCAATTTTATTTTTATGCTGCACTGAATATTATGTTTATATCTCTGTTTCTACCACTAGATGTTTCTATGCTAGACAGGTGTTAATCTTATCTAGCTTGGTCTTGTCAGAATCCATCAGAGTATGCAGTCTTAAGGAAAGAAGAAGGGGTTTGTGTAATTACAATAGGGAATTCCATAGGAATTCCTATATTTAAAAGTAATAAATGTGATGGAGAACATCACAAGAAAGCTGGTTTAGACTCCTCTTTTTTTTTTAATGTTTATGTGTTTGTTTATTTTTGGCTGCGTTGGGTCTTCATTGCTGCGCGTGGGCTTTCTCTAGTTGGGGCAAGCAGGGGCTACTCTTCGTTGAGGCATGAGGGCTTCTCATTGTGGTGGCTTCTCTTGTTGTGGAGCACAGGCTCTACGGTCATGGGCTTCAGTAGTTGTGGCTTGTGGGCTCAGTAATTGTGGCGCATGGGCTTAGTCGCTCCGCAGCATGTGGGATCCTCCCGGACTGGGGATCGAACCTGTGTCCCTTGCATTTGCAGGCAGAGTCTTAACCACTGTGCCACCACTCTTGGTTCTGATCTGAGGCTGCTGCTGTCAGAATTTTGAAGGTGATTATTCTCAGTCTTTACCCTTGGGCCTCTGTTCTTTTAACTATTACTGAAGTCCCATCTTTTAAAACTAATGACCCAGTATGAAATTTCAGAACTGCTAAAATTGATTTGTCTATTTACTTACCTGTTTTAAATGTAAAATAAAGTTGCATTTGTGTGGAAAGTCCCCTAGCACCAATGAAAATTGCAATTCTACATTTGCTGAGAAATATCTTTATTTGTCCTCTGGGACATCTTAAACTTTAGTTGGCTTCTATTAAACTTTTATGAGAAGAAAACGAGTGAATGACTTTTTCTTCAAACAGGTACTTTTTGTTGTTTCAGTGAAAGAACGCACTCTTGAAACAGAACTTGTTCTTTTAAACAAATTACTCAGTGTGCCTTACAAAGAAAAAAAAAAGAAAAGGGTGGGGGACAGGTTTGAGTAGATCACTACCACCACGACAAAACTGCAGAATATTAAAATTTCCTTATAATTACGTTTTTATTCTGCCTTTGTTACATATTGCCTCAGATGTCTCCAAGGAGCCTAACATGCTTTCATTATAAAGTCATATCTTTATGCAAAGCATGAGTCTCCCTTCTCTGTCCTAGTTTAGAATGCAAATGCTCCTGGGAGCAGTGATTAAGGAGGGCTTTTGCTCAAGGGTCCTGGAGTGAGGTGCCGCCAGGGGGAATGCAGAACTACTATCCAAAGGCTGTCACTCTGCCACTTAATAGCTCTACCTCTGTTCAGCCTTGTGTTTTTACTTGAAATAAAACCACCTGCCTAAAGCCCAGAAAAGAAAAGAAAAGAAAAAAAAAAAAGGAGAAAGTATTCCTCATTAAGATCCATGAAGTGAACGTCCCAAGTTGAACAGTCAGTTGGCTTGTAACTTAATAATCCATGGTGTTCCTATGTCTTCCCATCCCCAGTCACTAAAGCACACACTTGGGGTTGCAGTAGGTTGATATATGGTCCCCCATAGATATCCACATCCTAATTCCCAGAGCCCATGAACACATCATCTTACATTGCAGATGTGAATAAGGTCAAGATCTTTGGATGGGACGATGATCCTGGATTATGCGGGGCGGGGGGTGGGGGTGATGTCATCACAAAGGTCTTGTAAGAAAGTGGCAGGAGGCTGGGAGAGGAAATAAAATATTACACTGGTGGCTTTAAAGATGGAAGGAGGGAACGTCTAGAAGTTGGAAAAGACTACTACTACTACTACTACTAATTATTCGCAAGTGTCTCCAGAAGGAATTCAGCCCTGTGGACCCATTTTAGACTTCTGACCTCCAGAACTGTGAGATAATAAAATTATGCATTTCCCATGCTACAGCCAGACCCGTCTGGTGAAAACACAAATGGGTTTATAGAAAGCCCTATGTAGAAAACCTTTCATTTCTTTGTATTAACATTAAAAAGAAACCAAATGTCATCCTGTGAAGTGCCCTGCCCTGCATGATCTGGTGGTCCCTGTCTCGTTTTCCACCTTTATCAGAGGACAGTGGTGATTTTTGAGTCAGAATGTCTGAGTTTGGCTTCAGCTTGTACCACTTACTACCTGTGTGACCTTGGACAAATTAACCTCTCTATGCTTCAGTTTCCTCTTTGGTAAAATACCTCATGGGCTGTTTGTGAGGATTAATGTGTTAATACAGTGCCTGGCCCTGTTCTAAGCACAATATAGTTAGATAAACTTATCTTTATTGTGAGTATTCACGCATGTCATTGGTCATAGTAGACACTAAACAAACATTTGATGGATGGATGGATGAAAGGAAGAAAGAAAACAGTGTTACATTCATAACTGCTATACATACACCATTACTTCTCTCTAGTTTGCAGAAGTGAATCAGTTTCAGAGGAACACAACCAAAACATAGATGAGTGAAGAGACAACTAGACATTTGGGAGCCAAATTTTGGCCACTTAGTTACATAGACTGGAATCAAAGATCTGATTTCCTGTGAAGAAAGATGGAAGCTGTCCACTCTTAAGAGAATCTTTAACCAGCACTGAACTTATATTGCAACAAGCATTAGTGAGTTTTCAAACGAGCACTGATAACTGTTAAGACCTGAAGTTGGTATATATAATAAATATTGATACATGTTTCTAAACTGTTCTTATCTCAATTTATTGACATTTCTTTTTAATAATACATTGCCTTCTAACTGCAGCATCACACTCATGGCTGTGATGTTTCCAGAGTATAGATACCTGCCGAACCCTAACAGTCCCCTCTGTTCATAATGTTTACTTTCGGGTATATACTATACAAAGAGAAAACTTCCTTTAGGATTTCAGTGTGGTAAATGTCAGCTCCTTGGCAGGTAATGTTTATGGTCCTTAGGATGGGTCTGTGTTAAGAGGTAATAGTACACATCCTGTGTGGAGGACACAGGACTCCTCTAGAGCCCTGGTGAGCTTCGCTGCACCGGGGAGGAGCGTTGAGGGGCATTTGATCTACAGAGTTCTTCCCTCTTTAGTTTAATACCCTCAGTTCTTCATTCTCCTTTTATATGTCAGTGCTTTAAAAATGGAATCCATTTGAATAAGCATTCCTTGAGAGCCTTTAAAAATATATTTTTTAAAAACTTCATGTTCTAGGTGTTTTTTTGCTAATATTATAGAAAGACAATATTTTGGTCAGGTTTATTAAGGTATAACTTACATACAGGAAAGTTGACCCTTTTTCGTGTACCTTTCTGTGTGTTTTGACAAAGACACAGTCATGTGATTGCCACGATTATCAACATGTAGAGCCATCCCATCACCCCCCAAAATCCTCTCCTGCCCCTTTGTAGTACACCCCTCCCTCTGCCTCCAGTCCCCGGCAACAACTGATCTGTTTTCTGCCTCTATAGTTTTGCCTTTTCCAGGATGTCGTATAAGTAGAATCATTCTGAGCCTCCCGACTCTGGCTTTCTTGATTGGAGTTTTAGACGTGTTGTGTGGATCAGCAGTTAACTTTTTTTATATTGCTGAGTAATATTTCTTTGTGTGGATCGACCACAGTTTACTTATCCATTTATATGTTGGAGGAGAGTTGGCTTATTTCCAGGCTTGAATGATTATTGATAAAGCTACTGTAGCCATTCACATACATTTTTTTTAGTATGAACATAAGTTTTTATTTCTCTCAGGCAAATATCTAGGAACAGGATCGCTGGGTTGTATGGTGGGTAGTATATACATCACTTTATCAGAAATCATCAAACTGTTTTGCAAAGTGGCTGCAGCACTTTGTATTCTCACTAACAATGTATGAGAGTTCCAGTTGGTCCGCATCATCAGCACTTGATATTATCAGGGGTTTTTTTTGTTTCTTTTTGATTAAAATGTTCTATAGGTATGTAATGACATCTCACTGTGGTTTTAATTTGCATTTCCCTAATGCGTGCTGATGTTGAATTACTTTACCTATGCTTGGTTACCAACCATATAGCTTCTTTTATTTCATTTATTTCTACATTATACTATGTACCTATATATCTATATCTATATCCATATACTTTAGCTACTCTTAAAATTTGAATTTAGAACTATTTGCTGCTACTGTATAAAAATACAAATAATTTTTATTTATTAACCTTGAATCCTAAGACCTTGCTAAGTTCACTTACTAGTTCTAGTAGTTTTGCCAATTCCTATGATTTCCGTGTAAATTATTATGTCATCTGAAAACAAAGACAATTTTGCTTCCTTCTCAATTATTACATCTTTTATTTCTTTGCCTTGCCTTATATTAATGGCTTGAACTATGGTAAAATGTTGAAAAGAAGTACAGAGAATGGGCATTCTTGTTGCTGATATTAGGGAGAAAGAAGCCAATATTTTACCATTAAGTATGATATTAGCTGTTCATTTTTCAGAGATACCCTTTGCCAGATTGTGGAAGTCTTCTTAATTTTTGGAGTTTTTATCATGAATGTGTGTTGAATTTTAAGTGCTTTTGATGCTGAAAACTCGGCCTCTGTGCACTGGTGCCAAATCAACTCTCAGAGACAGAGTTTTGGGTGAAGTAGAAAAGAATAGCTTTGCCACGCAAAGGGGGACACAGCCGGCTTGTGCCCTACAAAAACAGAAAGTCTCAGCCCGGGAGGATTTAGTGAGGAGTTTAACAGCAGTGGTTCAAGAGTGGAGTTGCTGATAAGGATCAGGGTGTGTGCAGGTCCTGCAATCCTTTAATCTAGCCTCAGGTGATCTACTAATGAGCTTCTCCCCGTTCCTTTAATCTGGCTTCATATGGTCTCACGATGAGCTTCTCTGCAATGAAAAATGCTAACATCTTCCATTTGTTGGGGGGGGTTTTAGTTCTGTAAAAGAGCTCAAAGATATTGTTACGGACCCTGCCCCAAGGCTACACTAATGTTTTTTGACTGCTCCTCCCTTGTCTCTGCATCCCCTCCCTTCCCTGATTAGCAAGTGTTTGAAAGGCTTCTGTGCCCAGGAGCCCCACAAGGTCCTGCTAGGTTTCACCTTGTCTGCATCTATTGGGATGATCATATAGTTTTTATTTTTTAGCCTGTAATACGGTGAGTAACATTGATTGGTTGTTTTTTTGTTTTGTTTTGTTTTTGCAGTACGCGGGCCTCTCACTGTTGTGGCCTCTCCCGTTGCGGAGCACAGGCTCCGGATGCACAGGCTCAGCGGCCATGGCTCACGGGCCCAGTGGCCATGGCTCACGGGCTCAGCCGCTCCGCGGCATATGGGATCTTCCCGGACTGGGGTACAAACCCACGTCCCCTGCATCAGCGGGCGGACTCTCAACCACTGCACCACCAGGGAAGCCCACATTGATTGGTTTTTAAATGTTAAATCCACCTTGCATTCCTGGAATAAACCCAACTTGATCCAACTGGCTGGATTCAATTTGCTAAGATTTTTTTAGAGGTATTTCTTTCTGTGTTCATGTGGATGTTGAACTGTAAATTCTTTTTTAGGTAATATCTATTTCAGTTTTGTTATCAGTGCTTTGCTGGCCTCAGATGAGAGAAAGAGTGTTTCCTCCTCTATTTTCTGAACAAAAATTGTTCACAATTGGTGTTATTTCTTCCTTAAGTGGTTGATAAATTTGACCACTGAAACTATCTGGGCCTGGAATTATCTTTGTGGGAAGTTTGTTGAACAAAGTTTGATTTCTTTAATAGTAAAGGGCTATTCAGATTTAAAAGTTTGATCCTGTTTCAGTTTTGATAAGTTGTATTTTTCAAAGGATTTGTCCATTTCATCTATAATATCAAATTGGTTGGCATACAGTTGTCCATAGTGTCTCCTATTATCCTGTTAATGTCCATATGTCTTCAGTGATGGGCTCTTTTTTTTTTTTTTTAAACTTGTGAGCATGGTTCTTCTTTTTTTAAAATTTAATTAATTAATTAATTTTTGTCTGTGTTGGGTCTTCGTTGTTGTGCACGGGCTTTCTCTAGTTGCGGCGAGCAGGGGCTACTGTTTGTTGCCGTGTGCGGGCTACTCATTGCGGTGGCTTGTTTTGTTGCAGAGCATGGGCTCTAGGCACGCGGGCTCACTAGTTGTGGCTCGCGGGCTCTAGAGCGCAGGCTCAGCAGTTGTGGCGCATGGGCTTAGTTGCTCTACGGCATGTGGGCATATGGGATCTTCCCAGACCAGGGCTCAAACCCACGTCTCCTGCATTGGCAGGCGGATTCTTAACCACTGTGCCACCAGGGAAGTCCCCATTGATGGTCTCTTTTACATTAGATGCTCTCTGTATTTTTTTCTTGGCCAGCTTAGTTAGGAGACATATATATGTATTTTCATTACCGTGTTAAGGAGTGGGATTGAATCAGTGCTTTGTCTCTGAGTGGCAACTTGGAAGGCTAGTTATATGTGCCTCAAAATGGGACACTTAACCCCTCTGAAGATAAGAGGTCTCATAAGGGAAGCCACAGAAATACCACAGCATATGAATTTTTCTAGGACAGTTTTAGGGACATTAAAGTTAAAGCAAAAAGACTACACTCACAATATTAAAATGACATTACACGATGCAGATTTTATTTTTTAGGTTATTGGAAAACTTCTTGGAAGTTTCCCATGTTAAGAATTTAGGGCTGTCCTCCCACTCTTTGGCCACTTTCTTCATTCTTCTCTGCTCTCCGAGAAACGAAAGCACTGAATCAAATCCAAGTTCTTCATTCTACAGCTGCAAAAGTCTCCAGACCGTGAAAGCCAACGGTTACAAAACTCAGATGGGAAAATTAAAATATGCCCAGTAATTTCAACGGACCGGAGGCTTTTAATTAATTAATTAATTATTTTATTTTATTTTTTTTACACTAAGACCTTGAGTTCTTTTAAATTTATTTATTTATTTATTTACGGCTGTGTTGGGTCTTCGTTTCTGTGCGAGGGCTTTCTCCAGTTGTGGCAAGTGGGGGCCACTCCTCATCGCGGTGCGCGGGCCTCTCACTATCGCAACCTCTCCTGTTGCGGAGCACAGGCTCCAGACGCGCAGACTCAGCAATTGTGGCTCACGGGGCCAGCCGCTCCGCGGCATGTGGGATCTTCCCAGACCAGGGCTCGAACCCTTGTGTCCTGCATTGGCAGGCGGACTCTCAACCACTGCGCCACCAGGGAAGCCCCGAGGCTTTTAATTTAAAACGAATGTCTCTCGAACCCTCTGCCTAGGTCTTGTCGAGGTACGTGTATTTTAAAAAATGTGTTCTTACTCCTGGGCAGAGATTAAGGTATAGAATAGTAACATGAGTCAAGTGCGAACCGGGGAGCAGGCAAGAATAACAAGTTCACATTTATTGAGCACTTCCTCTTTACTAGGGAATAACATGATATTTAAGCCTGGCAAGCCCCTGAGAGAGGTTCTAGTGATCGTCTCATTTTACAAAGGAAGCCGGGGTCACTCGACCAAGGTCACACAGGTATGCAGTGCAGATGGGCGCCTAACTACCTCAGGGCCAGAGAGAGGCGCGGTGAGATGTAATTAAAACAAATGTACAGAGCCTGGTCCTTCGGGTACCCCCAGGAGCAACGACTGGCCGCGCAGCCCTCGGAGTAGCTGGGGAACCGCGCTCCAGCGAGCGGATTCTGCGGGGTGGTGGGAGGGCCGGGGAGAGCCTGCGCGGGCCCCGCCCACACCCTGCTGCGACTTCCCATTTGCCGTCGACCGGCGCGCGTCAGTGACGTCCCCTCGCCTGCCGCCGGGAAGTGCGCGCGGCGATGACGGCGCAGCGGGGCCGGTGAGCGGGCGCGCGGGGTATTTGCGGGTGCGCGCCGCTGGGAGGGGGAGCAGCGGCGACGACGCGAGCTGCCTGTGGGCTCTTGCGCGGGCCGGGTCTTGGGGAAGGCGGGTGCCGGGGGCGGTGAGAGGCCTCTTCCGCACTAGGGGACGGAGCCCGACCTGGAGGTCGTGGGGCCGCGTGTGCGCCACGTCTCGCTAACCGCGGGCTGCTTCATTGGGCTTCCCCCGGGCGCTTTCCCTTCCTCGCGGCCGGGCCCCTGAGGGTGTCCGTCTTCTGTCCAGCACCTGTCGTGGGAGGGGCGGGACACGCCGTTTCAGGGCCTGGGTCCCCCGCCCTGGGTTTTTCTGAGTTGAATCGGAGGTGGAAGGAAGCGCGGTGTTTGTCCTCCCCAGTGGTCTGGATGAGGGGAGCTCGCCCCCTGGTGGGAAGCGCCGCTCTTTGAAACCTGCTTTCCAAGTGTAGGAATGGTTCTTCTCTAGTGGTTTCCGTCGGGAGTCACTTGAGCTCTGTTGTTGCCTCACGGAAGCCCACCTTATGTGGAAAGCGGGGTGGGAGGACGGAGGACGGAAGGCGGGGTTTGGGTGGGTGGGATTCAGGAGACGTGATGGGAGGGGCGGATGGTGAATGAGGAAGAAGCGGGCAGCAAGGACCGGTCATGGGGAAATACCTTATTTTACAGTGCCTAGGAAATATCCCTGGGTCGTAAGTCTCAGGTGCTTGTGGGCAAGTGTGTGACCGTGACTTGTTCTGGAGGAGACCAGGTATTCCTGCAAGTCTTTGAGTTACATTTTCTAGAACCACTGTTCTCGGCAGCCCTCACGCTTTAAACCACCTCCCGGGAGAGCACCCTAACAGTAAAATACATATGCGGGGGTAGTATCAGTAGTATGTGCTTCATGAGTGCAAAACCGGATAACGACAAGCGTAGTTCCAGCTGTAATTCTCCCTCCCACTGTCGCTTTTTTCAGTTTTTCATCTGAACAGGAGATGAATGTCTGTCTCTGTTGATAAGTAAAATCGCAGAATATCCCTTTGTTGTCCTTCACTGGGAAGTTTCATTGTTGGGCATGCTTGCTTGTCTTGTAGATGTGTGGTTGGTGACTTTCTCTCCAGATGCTGAGGTGCCTGGGTCCCTGGCGCAGGCAGTTGCTGAGCTGCAGCTGGAGTAGCCTGTGCCTTCTGAAGCACTCTCTGTTTACAATGAAGTTGCAGTCTCCAGAGTTCCAGTCACTTTTCACAGAAGGCTTGAAGAGTCTGACAGGTGAGACATTAGGATGCCTCTTCTTGCTTTGGAAGCCTGTAAAAATGGAGAGGCAGAGGGTTAACGTTTTTTAGCCAACCTTCATGGGTTTTTGTTGTTGTTAAGCTAATGAAAGCAGGGTTTACCATGCATGGGTAATCCAAAACTATAGCCAAATCATGAGAAGAGGCAAATAATGATTGCAGTTAAATTAAAGCATGGCTTTGGGGCTTCCCTGGTGGCGCGTGGCGCAGTGGTTGAGAGTCCGCCTGCCGATGCAGGGGACACGGGTTCGTGCCCCGGTCCGGGAAGATCCCACATGCCGCTGAGCTGCTGGGCCCGTGAGCCATGGCCGCTGAGCCTGCGCGTCCGGAGCCTGTGCTCCGCAACGGGAGAGGCCACAACAGTGAGAGGCCCGCGTACCGGGGCGGGGGGGGGGGAACATGGCTTTTTTGTGTGTCACCCCAGGTACTTTATATGCATCACAGAATTGGGCCTACTAACTTAAGGAGTAGGTACTTTTCCTCTTGTTTTATGGTTGAAGAAACAGGCTTAGGAATGTGAAATGCTTTTCCAACGTTTTTATAGCTAATAAGTGGAGAGCTGGGTTTTGAACTTGTGCAGTCTTGATTTGAGAACCCAGCTTGTAACCACTAAGCTATATTTCCGCCCCAGGTATAAGTGCTTTTTGAAACAACTGAAGGTAGAAGGAAGTGGGGGTTAACTTACCTGGAAGGAACACGGGAAACCACTGGAGCTAAGTGCCAGATTACAGCAGCTTCATCTTGCTTGCCGCAGTTCCATCATTTCTTATGTTGGTTCTCAGTATCAGCTACTGCTGTTGCAGTGCACACGGCTGCATTTCAAAGCCTATGGTATCTTAGTCACGCCTTCAGAAATATATTAATGTGTATGCATGTAGAAACATGACCTTAACTGTTGGTTTGCCACTCTGGCTGTCCATTAGATTCACCTGGGGAGCTCTTTTTTTATTTTTTTATTTTTTTAAACGGTACGCAGGCCTCTCACTGCTGTGGCCTCTCCCATTGCGGAGCACAGGCTCCGGACGCGCAGGCTCAGCGGCCATGGCTCACGGGCCCAGCCGCTCCGAGACATGTGGGATCTTCCTGGACCGGGGCACGAACCCGCATCCCCTGCATCGGCAGGCGGACTCTCAACCACTGCGCCACCAGGGAAGCCCCGTGGGGAGCTTTTTATAACATACAGGTGCTGGTGTCCCACTCCTGCCCCACTGAACTGGAATCGGAATCTCTAGGAAGCATGGGCATTCATAAATTTTGATAAAAACTCTCCTCTCTTAATTCTCATGACCAGAAGGTGGAGGAACCATTGCTTTAAAATGACTTCCCTTGCATTAGCTTATTGACAGAGCTACTTTCTTATTCTTGAAATAAGGTGATTTTTTTAGGTGAATGTCAGAGGTAAATGGTCCAGAACTTGTTGATTTTTATAGGTTCTTCTCATAGTCTTGAAGTGGAGGGCCTAAAGCAGATGCTTTGCTGTGATTTTTAATTAGAGTGAAAAATGCTAGAAACTCACTGTCCCATAGAAGTGAGTCACATATGGTACATAAACTTTTCTGGTAACTGCATTAAAAAAATAGAGAAGTGGGTGAAATGAATTTTAATAACTATTTTTAGTACATCAACTTATTTAATTCAGTATATTTAAGATACCATCATTTTAATGTCAAATTTGTGTAAAAATTATGAGTGAGATAATTCCTTCTCTTGCTTGTAAATCTTTGAAATCTGGTCCTTAGCACGTACAGACCGTCTTAATTCAGACTCGCCGCATTTCATAGTGCTCAAGAACCACGTGTGGCTACTGTTTGTATGGCTCATGTCTAGAAGCTTCAACTTTGAGTTGAATTCTAGCTTATTCTTTCCTTACATGCCTTTCCCAGCTCCCACTCTTCCCGTCTTCCATTGTAAGGGCCAAATGATTGGATGTAGGGAATTAACTCTTGGGGGCCTATCTCAGATCCTTCTGCATTTTTCTTTTGGAAACAAGGCTGTGGATATTGATTACTGTAGGTCCTTGAACATTTTTTATTTTAACAGTTGCATTTGGCTTACTAACCCTGACTTCAAGAGCTGAGTTTTCTCCACCTTGAGAGGTGAAGTCCTAAGGAAGTTAGAGACGGAATAGTATGGTAAGAGAGTGGTAGTATTTGCCCAGTGGTCTGGTCCTCGAAAGACTGGCAAATGGGAGCATGGGCATCTTCTAAGATTGCGTTTTTCTAGGTTATAGTGGAACCGGCAAGAATGGAGTCCTTTAGTGCAGTGCCCAGTGGTTAGAAAATCAACTGATTAGTTTTATTTGATCTTTGCTACTTTCTAAAGACTTGAGTATCCTGGTAAAATACAATGTTCTGTATGAAAACAATGCACAAAAACACACAAAGGAAAAAAATGATGGCTGTTGTACCGTGATGCTGTGCAGTTTCATACTGTACCAGTTCTTAAATCGTGATAGCTGTTTTGCCAAATGTAAAATTAGTTCCCAGTGAGCAAGAATTTGGGAGGTTAGGACAGTGTATTATGCTCATACAGCGTTTTATAATGCCAGTTTATGTCATGTAATTTATGTTTCCTTTTGCTTAAGGACAGCCATATAATACCAGTGGCATATAAAATTATTTCTTCATTGTATACATGAGACTGAAGTTCCAAACCTAGTGCTTTTTGTGTAAGTTACACGGTTAGTGGACAAGCCAGGGTTGCTGGGAGATAGTGCTCCATGGTTAGCTATCCGCTGCTGCTTAGGTATGTGATGTCACCAAGTCATATTAACATTTGGGACAATTGGAATAGCTGATCACTCTTGAAGTTTGGGATTTCCTAGAAACGCTAAGGAACAGATAGTTTGTTTTCCGGTAGTAACGGTCGTGCTGTGTAGTGGTCTTTTTACTAACACTTCCTGCCCGCTCTCCATCCCTACGACCTCCAACACTCAAAACTCAAAATTGTAAAGTGAAGCAGTTTATGAAAATTTGACTGAAAATTAAAATAAAATTTAGAAGATAGAAGACAATTGTAAGTTTTCTGACAAATTAATGTCATGGTCTTTTGGTTGCTCTTCAGACTGATTAATAATAGCTTGCTATCAGATGTGGCAGCTGACACAAATGAAGACCATTTGGAGTGATGAGATCCTGCGTTTCATGAGTCTTAAGCTTGAATTTACAATTAAGTTTAGTTGTATGAGGTGTTTTGTTCACTTGAGTATGTATGTAGTTTACAAAGTTTGTTGGAATGTGGAATGTGTCCTTGTTTCTGTAAGATTGAAGATGTCAGTAACGGGGAAAAGGAGCCTCGTTAAGCTGGATGATTCTTACTGTTTGGGGTCAGTATAAAATCATGCCTTTCTTGCAGTTTTTATGACTGCTGTTTCACACAGGCACGTACATATGCCTTTATGTGCCATTCTCATTTATAAAAATGTTAGGATTGTGAGGATTTTTGGACATAGTTATCCATTTCCATAGGGCTAATCAAAATGATGAATAGATTACTTCGAGTTCTGGAACATTTTTTTCTGTAATGTAGTTAATACACTGGGTGACTTTGAACTTACAATTTTATTTTAGTAGACGCAGCTTGAGAATCTCAAAACAGTGGTTATCTTTGTGTTCAGCCTTGACTTTCATCCTCTTAAAGTAGGTTCAAATGAAAGTAAAACTTGCCCATTTTTTGCATTCCAACAGTTTCTTATGTACTCTCAAGTTAAAGGAAGAAAAGCTTTTTAAAAAGTACACTTTTCAGTGAAGCGATCCCTCTTTGTTTTCTTTTTCTTAAGCTTGTGTACCACAGTTCAGTTCCATCGTGAGCCAGTTTGGTATAAAGTTGAGTGAGCTAGGTTTTCTACTCTGAGAAGTGGGGAGACAAAGACATAAACAGGTAATTTTAATGTAATTAAAGATAGGCTGCTCTCCTAGCTTAGGTGGAATTCACTTTACTCCACCACGAGGAGAGGCTTCCTAAACTGAATCACAGGAGTTGAGTAAGGGTGAGCTGGGTCAGTGTGTGTTCCCCACTGTGTGACCGGTGAGTGGGTCATAAAGTCAACTTAGTGGTCATGACCAGCATTAAAAAATAGAGGAAAAGAGATAAAGAATAGATTAGATTGCATGGTGTGTATAGTAAGGGTAAGTACTACTTCATGAAACTCTTCTTTACCTTACCTCTCTAAGTCTCAGGAAAACTTTGGACTAACAGATGATTTTTATATTTTAATTTAAGGGGCCATGGACCTCATTTTAAGGACTCATTGGGACTTGAATGGAAATGTGGAGTTAAAGGAGTTTGCACACTTCCTCTGGGAGGGGGCTCTCGGAAGTGGTAACCCTGTGGGAGAGCCTTTAGTTAAGGCAAGAAGGTAGAGGGAGGGAACCATTGTTATTTTTAGCAGATCATTTGAGGGAGTCTGCAGAGGTCTGCAGCTGGAAGGCCTGGGAAGAACAGGTAGAGGAGGAGGATGACAAAGAGCACAGAGACTGGCGTGGGGACGGAGGATGACGTTTTGAGCTGTGATTAGTGTTGCTAGAGCTCTGACGCCTTTAGCCGAACGCTCAGGTCAGCGCCCTCCTGCCAGAGACCAGCAGGAACACCCCTCGCCGAGACGGGGAGCCCTGACCATGGGGAACCTTGGGGCACCTTGGGGCCTCTGAGTAACAGGGGTGTACAAAGGACGTCTTGTAGGATGTGAGCTTGAATCATGTGTTTTGGGGGCAAGTTGAAGAAGCGGGGCTTTGCTGTGCATCAGGTGGTGTCAGGAAGCAGGGGTTAACCTGTGATTGTCTTAATGACTCTTACCTGGAAGGTGGGAAGGCTACACAGTGTGAGGCTAACGCTGACTGGGAACTAAGGGTATCACACGTATGAACTGTTACAGGGTGCTGTCTGGGCAGTGCTTGTGTCTCATCTGTTCAGAAATGATGACGAGTTGTCTTGATCCTGGTCACAGGGTGGCCTTGTCTGCTGTGGATGTTCTCTGCCACCGTTATGTTCACAGGAGGACACCTGGGCCTCACTGTGCGCGTCCGGCTCATAGCAACACCAAGGCTTGGGTGGTGGTGTCAGGCCGGGTCCTGGATGTCATGCTCACTGGGTCCCTGTGGTGTCCCTTAGTCACATGGGTGGTTGTGGTGGACTCAGCCTTGTCCTCTGCCTGCTTTGGGTGTCCTGGACTCAGGTCCTCACGGTGACCCCAGTGTCATATGGCTTCTCCATAGAAGAGCTCTGAGCTGGTTTCAGACATCAGATGTCGATTATTTCTTGAAGCGTTCTTAGCTATAACGTTTATCATGTGTGGTGTGTTAGACTAATGTTTGATAGCTTCCTGCATGAATATGTCACCTCAGCACAATATACAGAGAGAAATATGTGCAAGAACACTTCACATTTCTAAAGTATGCACATAAACCCGGAGAGAGAGAGCGGAATTCTTGACTTTACTTTTTAGTAGTAATTCAAATTTACATCGATGACCTTGAAGCACTGTGGAATTCTAAATGATCTTCCGAATTAACCTAAAAGAAATTCTGCACGATCCCTGCTTCTCATGTTTGTTAGAGGCTTTCCGCTGTAGGCAGGTCACTTCATTGCTGTGGGCCTTGTTCTCCCAATTTTTATGTAAAAAGGCTGATTTCAGTAATCTCTGCTGTCCCAAGTAGGTGGGAAAATTTGTACTTCTGCGCTTAAAAGAAACACACTGAAACAGAAGACGTTCTTTTTCACCTCAGAACTATTTGTCAAAGAAAATCATGAATTACGAATAGCAGGAGGAGCAGTGAGGGACTTACTCAGCGGAGAAAAGCCGCAGGATGTGGATTTTGCTACCACTGCTACCCCTGCTCAAATGAAGGAGCTGTTTCAGTCGGTCGGCATCCGTATGATCAACAACAAAGGAGAAAAGCACGGGACGATCACTGCCAGGGTGAGTGAAAAGTTTGACAGGAACCACATTGCCTTTTTTGGTAAGGTCAAGAGTGGTTATAGATCATTTCTAGTTTTTAAAAAGCAAATAACAAAAAGCCTAGTTAAAAAAAAAAGTCAGTCCCCTCTACCCTCTATTAAGTACTGCATCCTCCTTTGCTGAAGGCCCTTTTATTTTTATAGTAGTTACTTTTTCCCTCCACGTTTCTAAAAAAGACCTTTCTACGCTCCAGTGTTTCGTTTTCGTTTTTAATTTCCGGTCTTAAGATGTTGCTTGTTGACTTGCTGCAGGGAAGACGATTGAGCCTTCTTATCACACCCTCCTCAACAGCAAGCACATACGATGCTCCTTCCCTCATTTTCTCAGTACACATATGCCATAATTTTTGGTTAAATCAGTTCATAAGTGTTGTTTATGGCTAGATCGTGCAGTGTGTTTCGACTACATTCCTCGTGTTCTGTGCTTTGGGTTTTCCCTGGAGTTAACGGCGTAGTTCTGTGACACAGCTCTCGTGTGCTGCTCATTCATTCATCCTGTGCTCTGCAGTTCCTCGTGGTGGCTTTCACTGTCAGGTTTCAGTTCCTTTTTCTGGAGCCAGCTCACCGGCTGCAGTCTGTCTTCTCCCATCTGTGCGTCCTAGGCCGGCTCCCCACTCCCGTCCTGGGATTTCCCCGCACCAGATCTTGGGAGCTTCCTTGGCCTCTTACTTACCAGACCTCCTGGTTCCTGATCCCGTGGTAGTCTTTCCTGGATTATGCCCTCATTTTGGTAACCTGAGAGAGCTTTACATGTGTGAAATGTTTTTTTATTTTACCTTCACACTGATCTGATAGTTAGCTTGGCTGTGGAATTCAAGGCTGGGAATTATTTTCAGGCAGAAATGTAAAGACTTTGTTTTTCTACCTTCCAGTGCTGCCACTGAGAAGTCTGAGCTCATTCGGATCTCTCCTTTGTTTGAGACCTGATTATTATTATTTTTTTCCCCTCTTGGAAGCCTTTCTGATCTCTTTATCTCTGGTGTTTTTAATTTCAAGATGACGTGCCTTGGCTCGGATTTATTTTTTCATTCATTGTGTAGGGCACTTAGGGCCCCCTTGTGTTCCCCTCATGATGTCATCCCCTTTGTTAAATGTCTTTCCCTTTGGAAAATCCCGTGATGCTGGACTTTGGACCACGGGGACTCATCTCCTAGTTTTATCTTTTGTCTCTTATTTTATATTCTCATTTGTTTTTATTTTACTTTGAGATTGCCTTAACTTGATCATCCAGTTTTCCTATTGTATTGGCAACTTTTGCTGTCTTCTAAATTTTCAAGAGGTCTTTCTTACAGTATTTTTGAAAGCTTCCTGTTCTTGTTTCAGATGCAGTATCTTCTCTTATTTCCCTTAGGGCATCAATTTTAGGTACTTCGACAATGTCTTTATTTCCTCTGAGCTTGTTCCGTCTTTGCTGTTGGCTTTCCTTCAGTGTGGGTATTTTTCGGTCTCTCTTTATGTTTGGGTGATCTACTGTGTGCAGAATGACCTGAACACTCTCCTGTAGTTCTGTGTGGGAAGCGTCAGCCAGTTAGTTATGGGACCACCACTGTCAATATCAGGAGGACTTTTCATTAGGAGACGTCAGAGGAATCCTCCAGTGTTACCCAGGTTAGAATAAGCCTGCTTGTTAGCATTTTGAAAACCAAGTGGGGAAAGTGATAGGGGTCATGTTGTTTTTTTCTTCATGTTATTTTCATTTTGGTGCATCACTCCCATGGTCATGTGTCTGGTGCCCCAAGTTCTGATTATTTTGGGGTCAGCCTTTCTGGTTAATCTCTGTTTCTCTGCTTGGGTGAGGGAGTCACTCTGGAGGTCTAATTTTTTCTTACACGGATTTTCAACAGGCTTCATATTTCATACCCTTTTCTTTGGGATAACTTGTGCCTCAAATTCCTGATTCTGGAATTCTGTAGTGAGCACTAGTTTGTCTGTAGAGAAGAATATGCATGAGGTTGAGAGGAATTCTAGAACAGACTTTTACTGATCATTAATGACTTTCAGTCCTAATGAAGAGATTCCAGACCCCTGCTTGGCATGTAGCGCCCTCTGCTGTCTTCCCCTCCGTGCTGATGTGCTCTTGGTCCAGTGTGCTTTCCTTACAGGTATCCCTCTTCCTCGCCACTGTGCCTTTGGTCATCTTTTCTCTTCATCTGAATGTTCTTCTTCCCACATCTGCATGTACATATCCTATTTATTTTTCAAGGCTAAGACCACATGTCCCTCTAACATGAGGCTACCCAACTTTTCCCAGCTGGAGGTAATCGCTCTTCCCGAGATATATGTGGCACTGTATTTTAACGTCATTGATGATTACCAGTAAAGGAGCTGCAGGATGTGGTACCTGTATTCCTTCCTCTGTCAGTCCTTTGCTCAGTGGTATATATTCTGTAAATTGATATTCAGCTCTTTGCAAACTGAAGCTGTTAAAAAATATTTCAAAGAGTAGCCTGGTTTGAAATTGAAGAACCAGAATATACTATTTTTAAGGGCTCTTCCCTTCTGCCACATGATTTGTCAGACATGCCATTTTTATATGTCAGACTCATCTTTTTTAATTAAGATGGGTTTATTATTTCTTAAAAATATTCTTTGGATCTATCTTTGAATACTATGGGTGTCTTCCTGTCTCAAGGTATATGTGCACTAGTTGACTGTAAAAAGAAAGAAGATACCTGTCAGGACTGACATGTTAATTTCGATTTACCCAGTGATACTAAAAACGAATTTAAAAAAAACATATATTTACTTCCAGCTTCATGAAGAAAATTTTGAAATTACTACACTACGGATTGACGTTGCCACTGACGGAAGACACGCTGAGGTCGAATTCACAACTGACTGGCAGAAAGATGCTGAACGCAGAGATCTCACTATAAATTCTATGTTTTTAGGTAATATATGTAGATAATGTTTTAATTCAGTCCGAATGCCTTCTTTTTGAGTGAAACCTGCATCCTGGAAATGTTCCCCAGCTTGAGGGGTTACAGTAGTTTCTTCCAAGAGCCAGCCTGCTGGTTAGACGACCCTGGAGCCGAGATCCCTGGGTTCCTCGGACTCCCTCATTCTCTCGCTGTAAAACGAGGAAGGTGGTATTAGCTTCCTTTGCAGGGTTGTTGTGAGGATTAAAGGAGTTGGTCATGGCGATTCCCTGGCGCAGTGCCTGGCACCTTATTAATCGCATCTAAAAATGTTAGGTTTTGGGTCAGAAACGTGCACACAGACACACACACGCTGTGCCCCTTTTCCTCTGTCTCTCCTGTGCGCACATTTCACCCCTTCCTCTCTGCTGGTGCCGGTAGTGCACTCGGTCAGTGGCTTCACCTCTTCCGTCGCCCGTTGCTCCATGTGCCGAGCCCCACTTCACAGTCTTCTGTTGCACTGCGTCTCAGCAATTGTCTGTACTCCGTCAGAGGTGGCGTGTGAGAGGGAACCTGTGTATCATCTCAGCTTAACTTGTTCATGAAAGGAGTGAGAATCATAATGGGAGTAGATGTGAATTAGGTTAGTGTTTTGGTGCGCAATTGAAGCATTATTTTTTTGTCCTTTAAATTTTAGACAAGCTCTTTAGGTTTAAATCTCTGGATTAGAAAAGAGAGATGGAGCATCCACTCTTCGTAACCTACTTTGGGGCACAGTAACTGTGAAAGGATGAAGCAGTGGGTTCCACTTCGTGGGATGGGGAAGGGGGCTGTAGGCCCAGATGGGATCTCTTGCTGATTACATTAATGCCAAATAACATTTCTAGAGCACCTACTCGGTTCGAGGCACATCAGTGCTCACTTGATAGACTTTAGCTCATTTAATTCTCAGAAAAGTTCCATAAAGTGGGTATGAAACTCATTCGACAGATGAGGAAACAGACTCAGAGATGTTAAGTACTTGAGCTCAAGTCATGGAGAGCCTTGACTGGTTTCCAAAGCCTGGGTGATTTATGGCCAAAGGCAGCCCAGCTGGAGGCATGTTTTCTCTCCATTAGAGGGTGGAACTCCAGGTGTTACTTTCTTCTTACATCATTTTTATTTAAACTGCTCGAACTAGTGCAATGTATGAAAAATCTTACAACTAGCTTCTCATATGCAGACATAACTAAGAGAAACTAATAGCCTTTTTCAAGATGCTATTTTATAAAAATAAAAGCTGTTCTTATTGGTACTACTGTTTTCTAACATTTGCTGAACCCTCATAATGTGCCAGCCACTGTTCTAAGCCCATCACATAAATTTAATCTTCCCACCAGCCCTATGAGTAGTTCCTGGTATTTAACTTATGATAATTTGCTCAAAGTCCTGCAGCTGGTAAATTGGAGAATTAGGATTCCAACTTAAGCAGCCTGGCTCCAGAGGTCACATCCTTAACCACCACATTATGCTCAGCAACACAGCTTTATTTCTCATTTTTATTCATCATTTTTTTAAAGGGTATTCAGAGCAAAACAAAGTACACACTGATATATACTCAGTAATCCTTACCTTTAGCCCATTTTCCCATCCAGACTTTTTTCAAGCCTTATCAGATAAAGCATTCCTGGTTCTGGGGGTGAGGGTTACTTTGCTTTTCAAAACCCTTATTTTCTGTTTTGTCACACTATGTTTTTTTCCTCCAAATTTGATCTTCCCTTTACTGAAAAAGATCTTATTATTTCCACATTCCCCAGGGAGTTAAGAGTCTCTTCATTAAGTAACATGAAGAGACAGATATAGACCACATTTATGTTCTACTGTAATCAGTACCTTTGTCTCTTTACATAGTTTTTTATTCTCATTTCCTGCTATATTTTTCTGAATCTGGAGCCTTATAAATTGGCTCTAAGTGTCAAAATGCCACATCAAAAGAGTTTGGCAAGTATTAAGCCTGAGTTTACCAGTGTCGTTGCATTTGGGATAATCGAAGAGCATTTCAGGTTCAAGAGAATGAAAATGACAAGCGGTTATTTTTTGTATTAGTGGCAGTGCTTCCTTTCTGTGATGCCACGAGGTGAAGTCTCTCTTAGGCTCACAGAGCTCCCCGTTTGGGTGGTTGAATGGTACCTGTGTCTTTGCTCGAAGTGTTTCTCTTTTTCCTTCTTAGTTCTCAGGGTGACCATCTGTCTCCGTTTGCCTGGGACTGAACTAATTCCCTGAGACCTGCGATTTTCAGTTTTAAAATCAGCAGAGTCCTGGGATGACTGGGATGAATTGATCACTTTATTCATACCTGAGGTTTTATGCACTTTATATTAAAATTGTTAGTTTTTTTTCGTTTTGTTCAACATGTGAGAGAGCATATTGTGGTAGAAATTGGTTTACAACATTTTGAATGGATATTAGGTTCACATGGTTCAAAATTCGCAAAGTTTAAAAGGCTGCATGGTGAAGTGTCACCATCAGATTTACTGTCCCCTTGCTGACAGTGTAATAAGACTTGGATCCTTGCCAAGCTGATACAAAGCTGAAAAATGGTATCATAAACTTGCATTTCTTATGACTAAGGTTGAAAATTTTCATTTTTTTTTTTTTTTTTTTTTTTGCGGTATGCGGGCCTCTCACTGTTGTGGCCTCTCCCGTTGCGGAGCACAGGTTCCGGACGCGCAGGCCCAGCGGCCATGGCTCACGGGCCCAGCCGCTCCGCGGCATATGGGATCCTCCCAGACCGGGGCACGAACCCGTATCCCCTGCATCGGCAGGCGGACTCCCAACCACTGCGCCACCAGGGAGGCCCTGAAAATTTTCATTTTTAAAGAGGCTTTTTGTATTTCCTGTATATATTTTTAGCTCATTTTTCCATTTATGTGGTCTTTTTCTATTTAAGAGCTTTTTGTAGATTATCAAAATTAGCCATTTGTCTCTATGATACAGACTGAAATGTGTTTTTCCCAGTATGTCATCTGTCTGATGCTTTGCATTGTGATGTTTTTTGCTATGCAGGCATATCTGATGTTTTATGTAGTTGGATTTATTAATTTCTTTGAAGGCTGTGGTGTTGTGTTTTGTTGTTTCTTCTTGGTAATTATATTGTACCAAAAGGGGTGACGAAAGGCCGTCCCTATTTCAGGATTATAAAATTTTTTCCTATGGTTTATTATTTATTACTTTTAGTACTTAATTTCTCCAGGGAGTTTTTACTACTATGTATTTTTTTCCGGATTATTTTGGCAGTTCTTGGGTATTTTCCATTATTCACTTGAAAATCAGCTTGTTTGATGTTGTCTCCGCCCACTTCATACTGGAATAGGTCTTGTTTAGTTTACTGAGAGTATTTTAATTGCTGGTGTAAATGCAGCCTTTTATTCCATTATATCTTCCATTTGATACTGGATATAGATGAATGCTATTCAGGTCTGTATTTCAACCTTGTAAGTCTTCACTTTGCTTAGTTTTTACTGTTTGTGATAGTTTTTAGCTAATTTTCTTAAGTTTTCCAGTTTTTTTCTCAGTTCCTTTTAATTTTTTGAATTGAGGTAGTAATTGAGATACAACCTTAGTTTAAGTATACAATATGATTTGCTACTTGTATATATTAAGAAATGATCACCACAAAAAGTCTAGTTAACACCTGACACTATACATAGTTACAGAATTTTATTCCCCTTGTGATGAGAACTTTTAAGGTCTGCTATCTTATATAGAATACAGTATTGTTAACTGGAGTCACCATGCTGTGCATTACCTCCTCAGGACTTATTTACTTTAGAGCTAGGAGTTTGTACCTCTTGACTCTCTTCACCCACTGCACCGGCCCCTGGCCTCAGCCTCTGGCAACCGCCAGTCTGTTCTCTCTCTGAGCTTGTTTTTTTAAGATTCTATATAAAAATGAGGTCATACGGCGTTTGTCTTTCTCTGTCTGGTTTATTTCACTTAGCATAATGCCCTCGAGATCCATCCATGTTGTCACAAATGGCAAGATTTCATTCTTTTTTATGGCTGAGTAATATTCCATTGTGTATGTGCCATTGTTTTCCAGGTCTTATTTGTCAATAGTGATTTTTCTTCCCTCTTTTCTAATGAATAGGTTTCGATGGTACTTTATTTGACTATTTTAATGGTTATGAAGATTTAAAAAATAAGAAAGTTAGATTTGTTGGACAAGCTAAACAGAGGATACAAGAAGATTATCTTCGAATTTTAAGATATTTCAGGTAAGGATTTTTATAAGTTACATTAATGATACAGTTTTGAATATTATCACCAGAGCACAATTCTGATCATGTGAAATGCACAGCAGGTTACTGTACACAATGGTGACATCCCAAATGTCTGTCTCCAAGAGACAGGATACTGTGACTCATGAGATGATACCTAGATACTTCATCTTTTCATTGTCCAAAACAGTTATTTGCTCCTTTCTGTGATGATCTTTTAAATAATTCAGCTTTAAAAAGGTCTTTTTTCTTTTTGATTGAATATTTTCTGCACCAGTCATTCATTACACAGATAAGAGGGCTTACTTATCACAAGCCAACCCTTGTGCTAGGTGCTTTGAACAGAGTAGTGAGTCAAAGTATGCCTTCACATGGCTTACCGTTTTAGGTGGTCATGGGAAATCTGTCCGAAGAATTGGGAAGGTATGAAATGCATTTGGATGGTTTTGTGGGTAGCAATGCTTTTTCAACTCTGAACTGTAACGTTTAAGAAAACTATTGTAACTGGCTAATTTATGTCTACTAATACTAATTTTTCACTGGTTGGGATCACTCTCAGAATATTCTTTGACAGTCTACATATTTTGTCAATAAATGCTATCCCTTTAGACTTCAGTGTTTGCAAACCGTCTCTACAAATAATAGGACACAGACTGAGGCACAGCCATAGCCATTTAGTCATTTAATTTAGATCACTAATGAACTGAATTTTGAAGATATGAGTGGTAAAAACAGGTATACTTTAATGCTTCCAGTTCTGAGAGTCCATGAAATACACTCCCTTGTCTGCAGCGAGATTTTATTTGAAGCTCTTAATTAAAAGTATTGATGTGTACAGACAGGCAACCTTCGAGGGGTTAAGACTCCTCCAGCATGGCACTTCAAGTCTTGTTTTAGTGCCTGGAGAAGACTGCTCTGGTTTATTTATGCATCCACTGTCAGTACCAATTCAGAGACCTCTTTTGATGGCCATTCTAACGTTTCAGTCAGTGATGTGAAAGTGCAGTGAGGAGGAGGTCTGGTTCTTGCTGACTTTAAGAAGGTTACTTATACTTTATTGGACCTCACGTTTCCTCATGTGAGAAGAGAGAAGGTGAACTGACCAGATGATTGTTAAGGTCCCTCCTAGACCTAACTACTTCTCTGTTGTTTCTGATTAAATAGATGTCTGCAATAGTACTGGTAAAATGAAAAGCAGATTTTTCTGCTGAAACACCAGCATAGAGGTAGTACATTCTGAGACTTTTGCTTTGTAGGTTTTATGGGAAAATTGTAGATATACCTGGTGACCACGATCCTGAGACTTTGGAAGCAATTGCAGAAAATGCAAAAGGCTTGGCTGGAATATCAGGAGAGAGGATTTGGGTGGAACTGAAAAAAATTCTTACTAGTAACCACGTAAATCATTTGATTCACCTCATCTATGATCTTGATGTGGCTCCTTACATAGGTGAGTCCAACTTAAAAAATGTTTGCCTTTTTGGCCATGAAACACATCTGGTTTAAAAATTTCGTAAGAAAAAAATATGTTTAACAATTCTAAAAGGAAAAATGGAGTATTTTAAAAGATGGTAAACTTTGAGGTCAGGACTAGGACAGTTTTTTCACAGGTAGGGGACAGCTCAGAGACAGCACATTGTGGTGGAACAAAGTGGCCTCTGGAGTCAGTCCATCGTGGGTTTCAGTGAGGCTTTGCCACTTATCAGCTTTGTGACTTGCGTTATTTCCTTGCGTGTTAGTTTCTGAATCTAACAGAGGGGTATGAAAGTGATGGCATTTGTCTAATGGAAGGGCTGAGAGCTTCTGGGAGTTTAATATATGTAAAGCATGGAGAAGACCTGCCTTATACATGGAAATAGTTCAGTAGGTGTTAAAATTAATATTCAGAAGCAACAGCGGGATTTTGTGATGTGGGAGAGGCCAGTAACAGTGTACCAGTGGTTCATCTGTAAGATGGAGCAGCACATTGGACCCCATAGTGAGCCCTGGGGTCAGGGCATATCTGCAAACGGAAACAGTGTTTGCCTAAGATATGAATTTAGGGCTTCCCTGGTGGCGCAGTGGTTGAGGGTCCGCCTGCCGATGCAGGGGACACGGGTTCGTGCCCCGGTCTGGGGAGATCCCACATGCCGTGGAGCGGCTGGGCCCGTGAGCCATGGCTGCTGAGCCTGCACATCTGGAGCCTGTGCTCTGCAGCGGTAGAGGCCCGCGTACAGCAAAAAAAAAAAAAAAAAGAATTTATTTTATTAAATTTATCCTCTCTAAAAAATGGGTGAAAAAATGCTTTTATCCCTACAGGCTTACCTGCTAATGCAAGTTTAGAAGAATTTAACAAAGTCAGTAAAAATGTTGAAGGTTTTTCCCCAAAGCCAATGACTCTCTTGACCTCACTGTTCAAAGTACAGGACGATGTCACAAAATTGGATCTGAGGTTGAAGATTTCAAAAGAAGAGAAGAATCTTGGTTTATTTATAGTTAAAAACAGGAAAGATTTAATTAAAGCAACAGATAGTTCAGAACCTTTGAAACCCTATCAAGACTTCATTATAGATGTAAGTATGTTCTAGGCTTGGTCAGACTATATCATCTTTGCTAATTGTGGAACAAATGTATTAATACTAAGACCCACAAAGTATTATGTGAATTTCTTTTATTTTAAATGAAAAATTTCACATTGAGCATTTATTTAAATTTTAGGATAAGATCATTAGCAAGTGGGGTAATGTTTGATTTTGGCCCTTAGTCTAGAGACTCCGATGCAACTGCTCGTGTGTGTGAACTCCTCAAGTACCAAGGAGAGCACGGTCTTCTGAAGGAGATGCAGCAGTGGTCCATTCCTCCATTTCCTGTAAGTGGCCATGACATCAGAAAAGTGGGCATTTCTTCCGGAAAAGAAATTGGGGCTCTCTTACAGCAGTTGAGAGAACAGTGGAAGAAAAGTGGTTACCAAATGGAAAAAGATGAACTGCTAAGTTACATAAAGAAGACCGAAAATTGATGAGAGCTGGCTACTAAAAAAGCAGAAACGTTTTGGTAAGACCATCCCCCGCTTAGTGAGAGTGAAGAGACTGGAATAAAAGCCAGCTTAGAGGATCTCTTCGGAAGGGTAAAGGTCTTATTTTGTGAAATATAATATATTTCAGGCGCTAAAGGAAAGTCTCCCTCCTCTTAATCTGATTTATATCACTGAACCTTGTAATTCTTTTGGAATAGTCCTACTGAGGAAAAAAAAAGAGTTGGCTTCACTTAATCTGTCTAGGTTTTTTTTAAATAGCAGGTTTTTTGGTTTGTTTTTGCATAGGGCAGTACTAAGATTAATCCTAACACATGGTAACTGTCTTGAAAAAGATGTTTCTTAGTATTTGCAATTGAAATACCTGGTTTAATTTTCTACGATTGTGTATGATAAGTGTCGGTTTTTATCTGAATTCCAGAATAAACTTGTGCTTGAAAATAGCTGACAAATTTGCATAAAGTATCATATATAAAATGTGAAGATCAGAGGTGTCCCAGGTGGCCGTCATTCCTACACCCAGGACTTGTCCTAGGGAGCTGTAGTTTAGTATGTAGTTTGATACTTTTCTCTGCCATAATGAACGATTTCCGTGACTTCCTGCTAAGCCGGGAAAGATTAGCTTGAGGGTTGGTTAGTCTTGAGGAATTGGACGATAAATGTGGGTATCTATATATATATGTGTGTGTATATATATATATGTGTATATATATATATGAACAGGTGCCATATATACATAGTGACAGTACTCCTGTTGCTTTAAAGTAAAATAAAGGTTATGGCCTTTTGCTCTTTAAAGATTTGAGGCCAGATGCTTGCAGGTGTATGGCACAAAGTATTATTTATTCTGACATTTTATAATTTTCCTTTCTGTGTAGCCAGTCAGAGCATCTTTGTGTGCTACTGGTAAATAGCAATTTTGGACCTTGATAAAACAATTTTGAAATGCATATTTCTGTTAAAGCCCTGCTAAGAGGAAGTGTGACAGACAAACACTCAGTGTACAAACAGGGGCTATGTTGCAAGAAAGGGAGCCTCAGAAACGACTGCACACAGGTCAGTAATTAAACGTCTTATAAAATAACCCACTGAAATATTTAAGTATATTAAGATACATATTTGGAACCAACACTGTAGAATTCATACTGTGCTATATATATAGGAAGTATGCAGCTATTTGAGGTCTGGTTTTGTCATGTATAAAGAGACTTTTTGAAGTAGGATATGCGTGTTTTTATATACCAGGAAATTTTATTTGCAAGTGTCAGTAAATAATATAGAACATTCTGAGATTACACTCTTCAGGGGGCGAAATGTTTCCTCACTACACCTGGTTTAGATATAAAGAGATGTGCCGTGCTACTGAAAAGAACTCCCTGGAATCCCCTTTAGAGGACGTTTTAGTTCAGTGTAAGACTGACTGACTATATGAACAAAAAGTAGAGTCATTAAAAAACCCAAGGTTGTTATTAGTCGTAACAAAGTAAAGGTTAGGCATATGGAATACGGAAGGAGCACATGCTAAAAAACGACAGCGTTCTCGAGTTGCTTTTCATTTACTCTCTTTACATAAATATGCAACATGATACTCAGTTGCGGATTCCAGGCTAGGCACTCAAAACCACTGCATGTTTGGAAGAAGAAAATATTGACAAATTCAAACATAAGAAATTTAACAGTCTGTTTTTGGCCACATCCATTGTACCCGATTAGCTGAACTTTTCCCAATGAATTATGTAAAGCAGTGAAGGAACATCAAAATTACGCAAATGTAAAAGTATCCAATAAACCCCTTGAATGTATAAGCAAAGAGGTAGGTGGCAAATCAGTCTGTCTAGAACTTTATCTTAAGAATTATTTCTTAGACCTAGATTATCTGCTTATGAGTAGATATTTTACATTATTTAAACAAAGAACATGTTTAATTTAGTTTTGCTCTTAGTTTACTTACAGAGTCTCTAGTTTATATTGAACAAAATAGCCTATAAAATACATTATTAGCACATCTCACTTGGAGGAAGGGGACATGTTTTAGCATCTGTGTTCCACAGTAGTCTTAGGTTCAAATGAAACTTTGGAACAGAATAACCAAACACTGAGCAAATACACAAATACTCTTCACTAACAGACAAACATGTTGGGGCTCAAACTGTGTATTACGTAACTCTTTAGTTTCTCTGAGATACTGATTTGTAAATTTTGGAAGTATTAAAGAAAATCAGAAAGAACAAAGCCCTTTTAAAATAATACACTGCTTTGCCTCTTTCAAAAAGGAACAGTACTAGTGCTTGGCACCCTAGCTTCTGGAAACTTCCGCTGTTTGGAGCACTGATACAAACGTGCCATTCTGTTCCATGGATCAGGATCAAATGAGGAACCCTCACATTATAAGAATTTATAGGAATTTCAGGTATGTTTTGCAGGAAATACTCTCACCAGTTTGTTTCACAGATGTCTTCATGTCCTACAGAATACGAGCACCAAGCTCCTAAAGTAGGTAACTCCCGAAACCAAGTACTCTAGACTGCTTTTCATCCTCTTCAATAGTATATTTTAGTCTAAATCTTCAAATACTGTTGTTTGACTAGGAAACTGCAACCTTCCATGTAATGTCGCTTTTTACTTCGGTATGCATCAAAAGTAGTAATCTCCAAAGCAGACCTGATGTTAGAATACCGATTTTGCTAATAAGGAAGGAACCTTATCCCTACCGTATTCGTTTATAAGCAGAGTATTATTTTGTCTGGGCTTATGTCCTCTTCAGTGTCTGGGATCGTGGGCAGCAGAGCAGATCGAGTCAAACCCCAGAATTTTTGAGGTGACATGTCTTTTTTGATTGCTGTAAATTTCCATCCAATATGACTTGCACAGATCCTGCACTGGGCAATGGTCCAGGCGAACCTATAAAATTAAGGAAAGGTATCAGCTGAGGCTGTGTATCCCAGCCTATCACCGTATAAACCTGTTGGGAAGACAGATCTTAGAGCCAAATTCTAAGGATGGGAAGAAGGAATACTCTGAGTTTGGATTTATACAGTTTCCTGAAACAAACCTCACAAAAAGATTTTCTAGTTTGTATGGTTCATCATGGTAATGCGTCAGTCTTTATATATTATTGATTGTGCTCTTAAGCTGTGCTTAAAATTTTTTTCTCCAATGCCAAGAAAGAAAAAATAATAAGCTTATTAATACAGGTGTATTTATACAAATTGCTGGTTGCCAGGACCACACTCTAAATTGCATCTGCATTTTCTTTGTTTTGTATTGCACTCAAGTTAGAAAACAACAACTACCTGTAGAAATACGCACTTTTGTGTGAGTTAAAACTGGGGATGGGGGAGGTGTTTTTCTCACGTATGAAAGATTTCAGGACTACTCTTCTAAAATGAGAATGATTTGTCAGGTAATTCATCCAAAAATACAAGCCATGGCATTACAGAAAGAAAACCCAAACAAACCAAAAGCCCAAACCATGTAATGGTACTTTTTCCCCTGGATATATCCCCCATTTAGTATTTATGTTAACACATTAATTCTAGTTTTAGTCCTTTTAAGAAGGATATGAAATAAGACTGGACAATCCAAGTGATATGGTTCTAGGTCCAGAAGAGTAAGTATAAGCACTAATCTCTACTCAGCTTGCCTCTTTCAAAGTAAAAAGGCTGGGCCAGTATTTGGACAAATAATAGGGGGTCTTGAAGATAAGATGGCTCAAGGAATCGAACAGGTGGTGCTTTTGGTCCCACAGTCATACTCTGAAGGGCACTGGGCTAAAGCAAAAAAAAAAGCAAGCGTGGTTTCTGCATGTTTCGTGTCTATCACTGCTTGGGTAACATTCTCTAGTACAGAATATGATACAGATAGATACACAGTGGACCCTCAATCAACACAGGGGTTAAATCCGCCTGTAATTTACAGTTGGCCCTCATATCTGCGGTTCCTCTACATCCAACGATTCAACCAACTGCAGACCACGGAGTACTGTAGTATTTACTGTAGTATTTTACTAGTGAAACATATCTGCGTCTAAGTGGATGCAAACAGTTCAAACCCACTGTTGCTTAAGGATCAAATGTAGTTTTACTGGGTCATACAACAGTTGATTTTCAGATTGAGCTGACAGGAAAATGAGTGTGGATTGATTAAGTAAGTGTATAGTTAATCTGAGAAGTGCAGTTGGCCACCTTCTTTCTCCCTAACATTACATTCAGTGAGACTGTGCAAGAAGACCTTTTTCTAGCTGTTCATGAAATGAACATTTAAATAGAATTATTCACTTCATTGTCTACTTCTGATTATAATTCTAGCAGCTCTGCTTATTAAGACTCTGGGTTTTTCTTCCCAATTAAGGCAAAACCAAAAAAAAGTGACCACCACCACATTACCCAGGAAACCAGCTGTGCTCTGTAGAAGGCCGGCCAATCAGATTCAAGTTGCAAGCCTTATACACGGTAAGCGTCTCATGCACGTATCCGTGAGGATTCACATAAGCTGCCATCGGCCCACATAAGGATAAACTAAAACAGAGAATCAGCACAGAGGATAAGTCAAGTCAAAATGGGGTGGGGTGGGGTGGGGTGGGGGTAGTAAATAACATACTTTAAAAGTTCACCAAGAAACAAGGTTCTAAGAGCTATAGTTTTGAACCTTTTAGTTAAAACTAATAATAAGAGTGGCAGTCAGCCCAGTTTCATTTGCTATAAATATTTTCCATGATGACAAAAAGGAAAATACTGCTAGTTTTTAAAATCTTCCTCAAGATATACATTGTCAAATGTATGGACTCAACTTTCCCCTAAAGGAGCCCGAGAGGGCAAAAATCCAATGAAAAGTTTCCACTTGGTCATTCTTGGGCATCTGAGTACTCTGCAAACAGCAGTTCTTCCCTTTTTGATTCATAATGACTTTGTCAGAAAATAATTTTCAAACACTATCACACAGCATCAGTACATGTTCAAGCATGTCCTCCTTTATCTTTGACGCTATGTGGTGAAACTGATATTTGAGTGAAATATCATGGTACGTAGGTCCTTAAGCACTAAGAAGATATCCTCTAATTGACAGATTTTCAACAAGGAAGGTGGAGGGCGGGGGACAAGAGAACTGCTCAGCTGTTTTACTTCATTCACCATGCTCATTACCTATGAAAAATCATTTACATCATACCCCCACTGTTGTTCTGGGGTTCTTCCAATCAGGAAGACTGTCTTACCCAACGTAGGGTTAATTCCCCCCTATTCCATTTGCTGAGTATTTGTAATTTAATGGAGGGAAATACATGGAGAACGGAAATACAGTCTTGCCTGTAATTCTATTATAGCAGTTGGGAAAACATATTCAGACCTATACTAAAAAAAAAAATGTAATAAAGATCTCACCTGAATATTTCATTTTTGGTTGTTATTTCTGTTTCTTGACATTGTTTACAGCAAAGAGACGTACACTAAAAAAATTGAAGAGAAACTTAGTGGGGAAAATGCTCCCAAGGTGTTGATCCCTCTGATTATCATATTTTCCTTCCAAACCATTCAACAACATAGTTTTAAAGATGGGACAAGAAAAACACAATCTGAGATCTAACACATATTCACTCACAAAACTTATGACCTTCTAGGATAGAGAAATAGTGACATGTATATACATATATATATATAAAATATATATATATAAAACCATACATGGTTCATGTAGAAATCAAGTGTTCAAAGTCTGAATGAAGATCACATAAAGGTTATCTATGAGGAATGCAAAACAATTCAAGTTTCTGTCTTATGATCCCAAATGAAATATATATATAAAATAATCCTTTAAAATATTTTTAATGCAAACCATGACGGACAACAACTAGTTCTCTAATTCCATGACCACATGAATGGACCCTACACATAGTTCTGTTCTCCTAACAGTGCCCCCTCGCTCTCTAGACTGACTGAACATGGGCATCCAAACATATTCACTTTACTCACTTTATTCATAATGTCTAGTTCACAGCGAAGTCGTTGGATCGCACTACCAATTTTAAGGAGCTGAATTCTTAATACATCATCAATAGGAAGACAAGCAGCTACTCTGTAAGAAAAATCTTAAAGACATGGTGGGTTTTTCAAGCTTTAAACTTAGGAAGGCGTTAAGTATCAGGATAGCTTTTGAACACGGTAACATCCTTTTGAAATAAACTCTTCTCTACAGGGTTCCCAAAGAACACATTGCACACAATTATAAACAGTACTGCAGTATACCAGCTCTCAAGTATATATACTCTTAGGAGGTTCTACAATGTAACTTCTTTTCCCATACTTGTTTTTGTAAATGTAATCTTTTAAATTAAACATGAAATCAAACCCATGTTAGGATAAGTCACTTATTTGCTACGAGACTAGAAGAACAGCTAAACGACCTAACTGACAGATGTGTAAATAAGGTAATAAGTCCTGGTACTGCAGTCACTTTCAGTGGCACCTTGAAGACCAGGAAAAGGAGAGTATTTACACTTGGTGTTTTTGGATGCAAACCATTTATTGCAACTTGAACTTTTCATGAAAACCTTGCCTAAAACAGGAGTGCTCAGAGAATTTAAGAACTTTGCTACTATTAACTAAAAAATAATTTGTTTGTAATTGCTCAAAGCAAAAGAAGTGGGTATGCTTTTCAGAATACTAATTAAAAAATTTTTTTTGTTTCATTTTCATTAAACAGAAAACATACAAAAAAATTTCTTTCAGTAAGGCGTCACAGGAAGGAAACTGATTTTTCATACCTATTGGATTTGAAGGAAGAGAATCCTCTTTCAGATTTTCATCCCATTCGTGTAGCTGTCTCTTGATTCTCTCCATTAAGGTTTCCTTGTTTTGTTTGAAACAAAAGTAGCCATAATAAGGTTTACAGACTTTTTACACTTTACCGGCAGCTTGTCAACTCAATAAACCTAATATATTAGCAGCGATTTAAGTCATCACTACCTAGTAAAATTCCGAGTTTAAATGTGTCTGCTTTCTTAGGCAGATACGATGGAAGACCCAGCTTTGCACAGCACTAGGCTGGCTTTCCAGGCCTCTCCTCCCACGCTCTGGCTATCTCCGAGGCCTCGTCTTCCCTTTTCTAGGAAGCCTTTTCTGTCGGTCCCTGTAAGCTGCACCCACACTTGCTACCTACACACCTTCCTTGGCACTTACTACATAAGATGCTCACTGTGTTTTCACCAGTGGACGCAAAAACCACTCTTGTCTATTGTGTGTTTGTAATGGCTCAAAAGCTGCTGAAGGGCAGACGGAACTGTAGTTTCCTTTAGTGTTGCCCATGTGGGAAGTGCTAACAACCTATGGGTTTAGTTTGCCCAGGGCTCCATATCTGTGGGCGGGCCGATTCCCTAAGCGAAAGGCTAACATTTGTTGAATGTCTACGACATCCCAAAGACAATAACTACCATTATCCCCATTTTATAGATAATCAAGTTTTGCCCCACACCACAGGAAAAGTAACAGAAATCAGGCTTTGAACACAGTCTTTGTGTCTAAAAGCCAGATTCTCTGAACTATTCCAGTTAGTCTCTTGATGAATTTTTCAAGTTGCCTAATAAAAAAATCTGAAAAAAAACATTGGTGGATACATCAGTTAGTACACTAGGGATCAGGAAATTGATTGAAGTTAATACACTTGTTTAGGAAAAAACCAAACCATTGTTGAAGGATTCTTTATTTTTCCTAAATGTAACCAGCCCTTGACTCAGCGAAATTTCAAATACTTAATAAACCCTAAAATGCCTCAGTATCTTGTCCTGAAGCTGCAAGTCTATCCAGCAGTATGATTCCTGCCTGTTCCACTTAAATGTAATGAATGGCATTAGTTCCAAAAATAAAACCCTAAAATGCCTCAGTATCTTGTCCTGAAGCTGCAAGTCTATCCAGCAGTATGATTCCTGCCTGTTCCACTTAAATGTAATGAATGGCATTAGTTCCAAAAATTAAACCCCACTGGGTATGAAAGCCTATTTTGTTCTAATGACCCTTAATTATGCCATGGCTTCCCCCAGGAGCACAAAGTTCAAGGTAAGTTACTTACAGCATCATATAAGGAATACAGCCAGCGAGGCCATGAAGTCAAATTTGCACAATGAAACTTTCTCTGAAAACAGAAAAAAAAAGTCACTTAAAAAACACCACAGAATCAAGATCTTATAGTAGAAAGAAACACATTTAAAAAATGATCTTGGCCCAGGAAGACTTTAATTTCAAAAAGATGGAAAAGCTTGCAGATAGTCCCATAATAGACGATTATCTATTTATATTTGACAATGATGTTTTTGAATTCCTGCAGCAGTTCAATGTTGCAAAGACCCAATAATTAAGATGTCTGTCCTCAGAGTATATATTCAATGCAATACCACTGAGATTGGAACTTAGAAGTATAAAGTTCATCTGAAAGAACAGATGTGTAAAAACCACCAAGAAAATCTGGAAAGGGAAGTGTTCTACAGGACACGAAAACAGGATTGAAAGGATGCACTGCAGTTGTAAGCAACCTAACCATCTCTCAACAATAGTTAAATACAATAGAATACTTTGACACCAAAGAATGTATACAATATAAAGAACGATCACATTCTCTTAATAAACAAAACAAAACCTACATATGTACACACATATTTGTAATTCTGTACACAAGCTGTCAATTGACAGAGTGCATGACACGTGAAACTGGGTGGGAAAGGGGTACGGGAGACCAGAAAGAACTATCAGAGTGGAACAAGAAAGGCAAGATAACCTTTAACAAAATAAAAGGGAAATCCTACGCTTGCACCTGCAAGACCAAGTGAGTGGGTGTGAGATGGGGAACGTGGGCACACGGCACATGCAGAGAGGACTTGGGGTCTTAGCTGATGGTCGTACACTAACCAACGCACTGCAGAGCTCACCCCCTACTCCCCCCCACGGTCTTACTCTAGCGCTATTAGAAGAAGACTAGGCACCAAGATGAGGCAGTAATGTTGCTCTTCTGTGACGGTCACAAATGGGAACTTTCACCGTCAGGGGCCCGGATGCTGAAGATAAGGTCTAGAGTTCACACGAGGGGTGTGTGGTTTGGAGCTGCCTCTCAAGAGGATGTGATACTTGCTTACGAATAAATCAAACTGCTACGTGGATGAGGACAGACTTGCCCTCAAAGGCTCGTGGGCTACTGCTGAAACCAATGGATTCTTATTAAAGAAGAATTTGGGGCTCAATATAATTCTTATGTTTGAAGCTACCCAAAGATGGTCTGGGGCCTGGCCTCTGAGCACATGCTCAGGTAGTGATTTAAGCCTGAGGAGTGAGACCAAAACCTAACGCTAAAAAGAATTTTTGTCAGAGTCCAGTTACAGAATAAAAATGCTAACAGCCCATCAGGTAACTGAATATTCAGTAATAGTAACGGCAACCACTTTACATGTCTTAAAAGATTTTGATAAGATGGGCAGTATTATCACCCCAATTTAAAGGTAAGGAAACAGGCACGGAAGGATGCTTGCTCAAGGTCACAGCTGGTAAATGGGGGTTGGCTAGGATGTGCATTCAGGGGGTCTGACTCCAGCCGTTACTTATTCAACAAATATTTTGAGCACCTAGGATGTACCTGACATTTTTATGCATTTGGTGTATACCAATGTTTAAAAGCACAGCAAAAGAATAAACTCATTGCCCTGTGGAGCTTACATTTTAGTGGGGAGAAGCTTACTTTCTAGAGGGGTACTTAGCATTACGAAATGACAAAGATCCAATGAACTTTCAGTTTGATGACTGACACACTCTGAATTCAGTCACTAATATGTACTTTAAACATCAAAATGATCACTTTTGTGATACAAAAGCAAGTAATTTGACACCCACAGAAAGATAAAAAATTATTTATATATAAACATTACTTCTCACTATAATATACAGTGAACAGGATATGAAGGGCAAGGCACCATCAGGGTCAGCGTCATGACCATCCGGTCTGCCTCTACCAGGCTTTGTGAATGTGAACCAGCTGCAGCCTCAGGTCTCTGTTCCCTACTTTTCAACGTGAAGCGGCCTCTAAAATTCTTTATCAGGATTACCCTGACAGATTCTACAGTTGTATTTACAAATCAATTAAATATACGTACTACAACCTTAATATTACACCCTTTAGAAAGTCAAGTGTACAAACTGAAGAGAAGTAAACCAGAAGAGATCAGCTAGCTTTTACTGAACTGCCAAAATTTAAGCCACTTCAATATCCTCAAATTTAAGAGTTCCATTTAGATTCCTGGCACAATAGGAAAGGCCCGACTTATATCTGGGTAATACGGATGATAAGTCCCAGCAATTTATGGGCATTCTTCAAGTCTATCAACACCATGATTCACTTCCTAAAAGGGCTATACTTCAAGAAAATTTTAATACTAGCCAAAAAGTTAGGTGCTTGAAAGTGACCAATGACTGATTCTCCAACGAAGTAGTATTCGCTCCAGGAATAGGACTTACTCCTGAAAGCAGGCAGAAAGGCCCTTCAAATGACTGTCTGTTACGTGGAGGTAATCCATCAGATTTTTTCCATTTTTAAGCCTCATAATATAGCTTCGGCTTTGCCTCCCAACAATGTAGAATGTTCAAAAAATGTCAAACTCCACTTAAATGGTTCTTTGAAGTGCAATGAAATTGGAAGAGTAATGTGAAAGGCTAAGTGTGAATAGTAAAATGTTACCACTGGTTTACATAGTGACCAAAGGTTGTCGTTTGTTGTATTAAGACCTATCACAATCAGCAATGTAAATGATAAAAACAATTTATCCAAATAATTCAAGCTTTTGAATTTTTGAAACAAGTTTCTGTTTCCTTCCTTCCTTCATCAAATCCTACTTGCTTGTAAGAACTGGAATGGAATGGCGAGCTTTTTCTTGATCCCGAGGCTTATAAGCTCATAATGGCAGATGGACAACTATAAGCTTAAGGTGTATGCCAGGGAAATCACTACTCTGGTTTGAGGAAGTCCCTGAATACACATAGCCACGATTCCAAGACTTTTCTTCTCTTTACGATAAAAATAGACAACAAATATCATTGCTCCTTCTGCTACTATTATTATCCTGGAACAAGGCAACAACAGATTCTAATGTTCACTGCAAAAATTAAGAAGTAACAGGAGCCAAACAAACCTTAAAAGGAGAAGAGCAGTGGGGGGTTTTACTGCTCATAGTTTTACTTACAAAACTATAAACTGTCGACAGTTACAGCCGTGTCCTGGTGAGGCATAAACAAACTGATCACAGAGCAGAAGAAAAATAAAATAAAAAACATGAATCTGGTCTATACTAAGGCAGCATCTCAGGGAAAATATGACCGTCTCAGAAAATGGTCACAGGACAACCAGGAGCCACCTGGAAAAAGGAGCACTGAAATCATACCAGGATCAACTACACTTGGATCAAAGCTTACATTCTGGTCATAAAAGACAATGAAATCAGAAGTAAAAGATGACATGTTTTACTGTTCTTAAAGAATGAAGACTCCTTTGCACAGGGAAGTATTTCTAGTTATGATTCAGAATATGGAAGTATTAAAAAAAAGATAAATTCAACTATGTATGATAGCACACCAAAAACAAAGTTAAAAGACAAAATAAAATGACAAACTAAAGGAAATGTTTGGAACTCATTAATCATAGACAAAAGGATAAGCTTCCTAATGTGTAAAGAACTCCTAGCAATCAATGAAGGGCAAAGACTATGAAGACAATACCAACCAAAGGAAATATGAATTGCTCTAAAACACAAAATGCCACACATCTCACTCATATTCAGAGAAATTCAAATTAAACCTCCAACAAGATACTGTATTTCACTTATCAGATCAGCAAAAATTAAGCTGGATACTCGAAAGCCTTGGTGAAACACTGACAATCAGGACACAGATAGGAACAACCTTCTTAATAAGGTACTTTGAAAACACCTGTCAACATTACAAGTGCAGTCGCCCTGACATCCAATAATCCCACTTCTTAAAATCTGCCCTGTATATTCACCTGTATGAAAGGTCATTTGTACACAGCACTTAGTGCAGGTGTGTCATCCAGAGGGGACTGGTTACATAAATTATAGTGCATCCATACAGAGAATACTGTGCAGCTTTCAAAAGAAGGAAGCAGTGCTCCAAAAACGAATACAGAAGAATCTCCTACACTCTTAGGAGAGAAAAAGGTGCAGGACAGTATGGATCCTTTTACATAAGAAAAAAGAAAGAAGTTAGAATATTTATCTGTATTTTCATAAGGAAACTTGGGCTTAGCTGCTCCGTGGCATGTGGGATCTTCCCAGACCAGGGCTCAAACCCGTGTCCCCTGCATTAGCAGGCGGATTCTTAACCACTGCGCCACCAGGGAAGCCCACCCACATTTGATTTTTTATACTTCATACTCAACTCTTTTTCTGATTAACATAGTGGGCTTTACAAATGAACAAGTAGATAGATAGTCTGGGCAAGCAGGGGGTGTACTTAGAAACACTCACATTGTACTCCAAGTAGGTGAAACAACACTTTCCTCTCTTTCAGGGAATCCCACTACAGTAAACCCAGTGAAGAGAGAAAGGCACTGTGGTAAGAAAGGAAATAAGTAAACATGAGTTTCCAAGATCGAACCACTGAATGAGGAAGGTTTCCAGATAGAAGTGGGTTTGGAAGAGCGCTTCCTGATAATACTCGCCTAACTCCTTGATCATTAGGGGCATCTTCTCCAATGTTCCCTTGTCAGGATGGAAGATAACAGAAGTGTAAATAATTTTGTCATTTGGATTTTTTAGTTTTCAATGGCAAATGTTAAGAGAGGTGTGCGCACAGTTTCAAGGTTAACTGAATACATGTCAGGAAGACTACACTCCACTCCTAGACCCTTTAAGTATCTTTTCTGGTGGAAAAGTGTGTGGCAACCCGATTACTGCGAGTTGGCTTAAGAATCAACTAAGCATCTCCCAGTTCTGGCCCCGTGAACCATTTCTCAGACACAAAGACAAAGACGCACAAGTCAGATGTAAATAAACTCTGCAGAGAGGGCTGACCCGAGCCCAGATCTGCCTGAAGACAAGCGCTGTGACGCAAGTTAGTGTCTGGCTATGGGTGCAATAGGACGAGCCACTGAGACGGGACCAGGGCCAGTGGAGTTCCCACCGGGGTCACCTGCCATCCCTTCCCTCTGCTCCACTCCACATTTTGATGCTGGCAGAATGGCTGTAAGTGGTCTCTCTAAAGTAGAACAGAGACTGTAGGGCACCTGGAGTCCAAAATAGATCAGCTAGCAATTTTTCTCGGCCTAGTGATCTAGATCCAAATTTCAGAACCTAAGAAACTCTACCCAAAGTTTAAGCAAGGGAACCCCTTGAATGATCTGAAAAATACACGGGATGAGACATTTCTATCTCTGAAAACCTTTTATGTCTCTCTCATGCCTTAGCACCTTTTGTTTAGTTCTTGGCAACTCTGAGTATGAAGATAACTGAGGGCTAATGTTTGAGAGTCCAGAATTACTGGAGAAATAAGACAACAGAGAAAGGTCAAAAGATCTGGTTCCAAACAAAAATGTGCTTCCTTGGCCTTTGCACATGTGTCCTTCCTTGCTGTCGTTGAGCCAGTGACAACCCAGCTGCAAAGGCCTAATTCTGAATTCAACGTGAACATGTGGAGGTGCTTTAGCCACAGAATAGGAAGAGTTTAATCAGTAATTCACACAAAAATTACATGTAAAAAGTTTTATCTGCCTAACCCACGTTCAGGTTTAAGGTGGCAAGGACCTGCAAAGAGAACACGGAACTAGTCGCCCAGAGCACTGAAGTCAGGAATTAACTCCAATCACTCTCACTCTATGCTTAGAGCTGTGCTAAGAGTTAACTTAAGATTATAAGCGGTTAAGAGTTTTTAACAAAAATCTTGGTGTGGAAGAGCTATTATATAAATCAAAATACTTCCTACCTCCTGAAAACTTATCCAGTGACTGAACTACACAGCTGTGTAAATACTGAGAGGCTGTGGAGGTGCACACCCTGATGCGGTTACCCCACCAAAGAACCACATCTCAGCACCACCCAGTGCCAGACACACTGTTAGGCACTAAATGACTCCACGCGTTCCAAAGCCGCTCCACGGAGCCACGTACCAATGGAGCTGTCCTCCACACACTTATTTCAGCAGTTACACTGAAAATGACTATGACAGCAAAACCTTCCACTGTTCTTCTGCTAAAATAAACAAGAGTAAAAGGATATTTAAAGTGCCTGTATCAAGTCTGAAAATACAAGTATTGCACAGCTACACAAAAGCTACTGTAAACTTATGGCAGTATCAATATTCTGAAACCTTCAAAAATTTTAGTGTCAAAACCTGGGAAACTTTAAGCTGTCTAATTAAACTTTCCCATCAGAATCTCCTTAGAAACACGAATTAAACCACAGTATATCATGACACAGACTGGTCAGCTGAAACACAAAATAACGAGACCAAGGCGCCTACAGAAAGCCAGTCACAAGCCTGCTGCCCGTCAGCCACCCATCCTGCACAAAGCTCTCTCTGGAAACCGGATGACTTCTACTGCAAGACCACTAAAAGTGGAGGTACAGTGACTAGTGTATGAGACCCTCTTATGAATAATATATGCTAATCACATCCAATTAGGATCCTATGCTAATCTACATCAAAATTAAAAACCACTATTGTACATGACAAAGAGTAAAGGATGATGAGCACAGGATTTTTCAGGTTACTATGAGAACTGTCTTTCCATATTTTTAAAAGATAAATCTCAAAAAGCCAACTGATTCTAAATTTAGGAACTAGTAAATTTTTTCCTTTAGGTAGAAATCATAAATATTAGGTATTTTATACTCATAACTGATACATCTCACAAATGAGTACAAACAAGCTTCATCAGTATTTTTTCTAAGAGAAAGAATGATCTAGCCAAAAGGATATACACAGGAATTAATGCCCCAACAGGCAATACTTTTAAAGAGCACCTCGTCTCAAGCCAATTTTTGTGATGTCAATAGTGTTGTACAAAAAGAGCAAAAAAAATCTTCCTTTCAGAAGTCCAGAAGGAGGCAAACGCGCTTCACTCCTGTGCACTCTCCCAAACGCTTTTTCTGAGGTAAAGCGTTTTATGACTCAAGAGCCCAGCATCTCATCTGACCACAGTCTAATAAGAGACTCCTGCAGAACTTAACACCACGAGTTATGAATTAATACATAACTTACAGGCACAATAGCTGGAATACCTCACAGTATGGTAACATTTTACTACTGTTGCAAACTGCTTTTACATAAACAGCTGCCTATGAAATTTTTAGAAGCTCCAGCATGATCAAACGCGGCTACAGTATTGTCCAGAAGGAGTCTGGGGAAGGAAATCATGAGAGTGGTTTGTGTTTGTTTCTTAAACAGGAAAAAAAGCGACCTGTCTTTGTTTTATTGAAGAGGCATAAAAAATAAGTTTCTCACCTTCTGGTATTTCTGCCACCATTTAAATGAACACTGGTCTTCCGATGAGACAGGTTTTGAAGGAACTATCTGGCACTTATTGAGGGATTCTAACTGAACTGCAGACATGGTTGAAGGCAACACACACTCAGGAAGAATTTGCACTTTAGCTTGCTGGATTCTGAAATAAAGAGAACCAGGCATGTTGTTCATTTTTTAGATAATCTTAACTCCAACTATTAAGTTTCTAAACATTATGGGTAATTTTAAATACTAAGAGTTTCACAGTCTTCTTTCTTAAACGTATTCATCAAATGCTCTTATGATACAAGAAATTTTCAAAAAATACTGTATTTCATAAATCATACCAAAGTTAAAACCAAAGGTAACCTAAGATTTTTTATCTCACTGTGGAATGGAAATGGAGATTTTTACATTTCAGATAGCCTATAAATGAAACAAAGTTTAAAAAATCAATATACAACCAACCCCTATGCCTACCTTGATAACTTCTAAATTAATTCCTCAGACGTGATTAGACACCCCGCCCCTCCCCTCGCCCCGTCTCTTTACATTGCCCGACTCTTACAACTATGCCTTCTCATAAATCACCGAACCTGAGGAGTCAGTAGAGAAAGGAAGAGAAATCAAGAACCCATTTACATGGATAAGATTAGATAAGACTAAAGAATTACATGTAGCCTTATTTCTATGTGCATTCCTTTTCTCATTCCTCAGTATTTACCCTGAATATGCAAAGAATCAAAATATCCATCATATTATCTTTTTTCACTTTAAAAATTATTTCAACTCTCATGACAGTAAAGTCATCATTCTAGAATGCTACTTGAGAATATCATAATTGCAAACATCTCATCATGAATTAATGCCAAGAGGAAGGTTGTACCTCCGAACCATTGTCTTATGAGCCATTTTATCTCCTAGCATACCTTTTCAAATGCAGAAGGCATCAACATATCCAAACGCTGGAACAAAACACTGTCCGACTGATGAAGTCAAATATATTACAAAATAATTACAAAAATATGCCAAGTCTCTGCTTCACTACTAATCATGCTTAGGAGTTCTAAAGTGGTCTTTCATTGTAACCACTGTCTCAACCCACAAAAACTTACGATACTTCTTCTGATTTATTAAATGAAAATAGCTAAATGTGTCTGAAAATATGTAGCTTTAATTTAACGATAATATTAGACTCACTCCACTAACTTCAATTCCTTCCTGCAAGCTCAAATTTATGTCTACATGACTCTGGAAAACGGTAAAATAAATCTGACTATGTTCAAACTACGTTCTAATGTTCTTATGTTATCAGAGCTCATTAAAAACAAAAGTAACTGAATAAGAATTATGTTTTACCCACCTAGTATGTAAGATTTTATTATGATAAAAACATTAATGCTACTGAAAAATCAGCTTAGTGATCGTATTAATCATTAGTCTGTACACAGGCTGTCTGAATTGCCTCACAGGCTTAAGCACTGCTCTCTCTTCCTTTTGTGAAGCCCGCCCAGGGTCTGCTGCACACAGCTGCTTCTTCTCCCAGCAGCTGAGTTTTGGTTGTAACATAAACTAGTTTTATTTCTTCCTGACCTGTTTATGGCAGTTGTTTTGTGATTACAGTTGCATAATTTACATAAATATTTTTTTGAAGTGGAAGTTTTCTTTTAAATTTTATTTTATTCAAGTATAGTTGATTTACAATGTTGTGTTAATTTCTGATGTACCGTAAAGTGATTCAGTTATATACACACACAGACGCACACACACACACGTGTGTGTGTGTGTGCACGTCTGTGTGTGTGTGTGTATATTCTTTTTCATATTCTTTTCCATTATGGTTATCACAGGATACTGAATATAGTTCCCTGGGCTATACAGTAGAATCCTGTTGTTTGACAAGCTATATAAATATTATAGCAACTGATAAAATATAAGTACAGAATTAAAAATGCTTCAATGAATATTAGGTTGAGCCAAAAAAAATGCTTTCAAATTAGGTTCAGACAATTCTAATGGTAAGAAAAAAAGCGCACAAATCTGCAAGGCTTCTGGTGCTCAGCCAGCCTTGTGAGTATCTTCAGAACCTCTCTTTGAAGAAAAACTACAGGTATAAACTGCAGGTAGATGCACAATGAAAGCTGTTAATGCAAGAAAGACTAGTGCCATCTCTAATCTGCAGACCCAATTCGAAGAAAGTATCCTGTCTTTCCATCAAACATAAAATGAGTGAAGGGACATTTATATATTTTAAGTTCAAGTAAAATGTTTAAGATATATATATGTAAATTTTTATGACTTCTATTTTTAATTAACCCTTTTCACTAAAAATTATTCATCTCAATTATGACAGGTAAGAGAGCTTCTTTTGTAATTCCAAATAGAGTATTAATCTCCTTTTCCTCTCTACATGTAATAAATACTCAGGAACTCCTGAAGAGTCCTACGGTGATTCAATGATACACTTCCATTTTTTTAAATTAATTTTTCAAATAAATTTCCATGTGCTCAGAAGATGCCACAGAAATAAAGACTCACTCTGGAAAAGTAGCAGTATGCTTTTTACATATGAAGAGTCATTTACGTGGAAGACAAATGACTATTACCTGGTACTGCATTACTAAAGAAAAGGAAACTGGCCTGAGGTGCAAACGTGAGATGGAGGAATTCAAGTTTAGTGGGAAGCGCACTGGTTTGGAAGTCAGGGATGTAGAACCAGCCAGCTGGTGCCTGTTAGTTGTATGGCCTTAGGCAAATTACTTACCTCTCTAGCACTTCGTTTCCTTATTTGAAAAAAGAGGAGCTCCCACTAGATTATCTCCATAGTTTCTTCTGTTTCACCATTTCCAGTGAAGGTAGTGACAGGACCAGAAGGACAGTGGAGACAGAGGATTCTCACTCCGTGGAGGTCTTTTAAATTAAGACAGACTCACTTTTGTGAGAGGCTGTGTTAGTGGGTCTCGGGGATACTACATAGAATGGGCCCTTTCCCAGTCCCGTCTGGCCCTATCAGTTTCACGCTCATCTCTACTAGAGTCAAAGGTATATCCCTTGACTTGCTTTCACAGTTAAGGGTCTATTGCCATCTCGTGTTCAAACTAGTTGTCCACAATCACGAGTCACTGATGTCGACAGTCTCAGAAGTATACTTTTCCCCAAGTCAATTTGCCATTATGGTTTCTGGAATACAGTATTCACAAATACTCAAAATTTTATAAGCATGAGGATAGGAAGTACTTTAAAAATGGAACTGTTAGTAAAATCCACAGCAACAAAACAGCTTGCCAGCTGTCTCAATGCAGAGCCCTCGGGAGACACTCTTTCATTCATTCACTAACACTGATGGTCCTAAATGCAGAACACATAGAAGTCTCAGCCACTGTCCTGAGCAGCTTGCCTCTTGAGGGAGACACACACAACCCTACGATGACAGTACACTGTGTTCAGTGCTCGGAGGGTTTGTGCAGCGAATGCTCTGGGTGGGGGTCACCAGGGGGGCAGCAGTAACCCCCCGAGGGCTCTGGCACCCTACCCCTCCTTCTTCTATGCTCTCTCAAGCTCCAAAGGGTGGCTGACCCCTCAATATTTTCACAGTTCGATAATATTTATGAATGCCCACTACGTGAACAGAACAGACACAAAGTTACCGCCCACAGGCAGCTCATATTCTTTTTTAAGTCTTTAAAGATCCCTCTGAGTGTCCATGTGTTCGGAAGACGTTACCTGTGCAACACAGAGACCTGACAAGCTTTTCAACCGTGGCTACAGATAAGAGACCAATTCACTAGGGCTGGGGGGACCCAAGAATCTGTTTCTAAGACTTCACTGGTGATTCACTGGTGATTCTTAGGTACCATAGTTAAGAACCACTCCTATGAAAGGAAACGTGCAGTGTTGAGGACAATATGCTGTGTGGTTTTTTGGGGAGGTTTGCTTGTTTGTTTGTTTTAAGAGCAAAGGTGAACTGCCTTTTTAAAAATGAGGTATTCCTTAAATTTGTGAAAAACCCTAACTATGAGAGCCATGCCAGAATAGTTAACTGCTAAAACAGAACACACTGAGAATTTCTAAACTGTGTACGGCACAGAGATGACAAGTGCTTCCTAGTCACTTCTTCAGTATATGACCCGTTACAGGTGAGAGCACATTCACGGTGGAGATGGGCACTCCGTGTAAACGCCCCTCCACAGCCCAGAAGGAGCAGGCGGCAGGCTGACCGCCATGGCTCCCCAAGCACAGGAATGCCGCACACAGCTTGCCAGGTTCTGACCTCCCACCCTTTTCAATCTGAAGAGAGGTCTTCAACCCCAAAGAAGCCCTGCCCCACATGACACTGCCTGCAGGGCTTACATTACCGTTCCCAAACCTAAAGGGACATTAGAATCACCTAGAAACCATCAGAAACGATGCTGTGGCCACCCTCCCAGACTGATGGCTCTCTAGGGATGGGAGGGGAGGTTGGAACTCAAGCATCTATAGTTTTAAAAACTTCCCAGGGCATCTGATGCACAGCAAAGTTGGAAACCCCGAGGCTATACTTTCAAAGGGAAAAGAACAACTAGTTAAAAGTCACAAAATGTGAAGGGTCAGCAAAACAGAAAAAATATAAGAAAACCATTTCATTTTATGATGTTCAAGGAGCTTTAAGACAGATGGTGTTTCTTACCCGTCTGACTGTGTCCTGAGCTCAAGGACTTTGAATCTTTGTCTTCCGATTGCTTTCACTTTCACAATCTCAATTCCAAAATCCTGTTCTTCTCGATATGCGTATATCTCTGCTGTTGTTCCAAACTGTGCTTCCCTTTCCTGTACGTTACTTCCAAGGTAAATTTTAAAAAGGAAACAGTTTTGAACATTTAGTTTTCAGATATGCCAAGTTGACAAAAGCAATACACATGGGAAAACAATTTATAGCAATCTGCTCTCATTGCAAAGCTATTTAATTTTATGTATTTTAGAATCACACAGGGAATTGAGATACATAAAGAGGCTTCAGGAAGTACCATTAGAGCCCATTAGGAACAGAATAGATTGCTAGGCATTAAAAATGACCTATAGGACTAACAGGAGTTTAAACTCTCACTTCCCAAACCAAGCATTCCTTTTATTCAGCAGACCATCCTTTCTGCTGCTTATGGGCAGCACAGTACTGGGGGCCAGGCCGGAGGGGGACCTTCCTGTATGGATTTCCTGCCTCTACCACCGATTTCCTCTAGTTGTCACGGGATACTTGAAATTCAGCTTCAGTTTAGCACGGGTCTGTAAAAGGACAGCTTAGGAATTTTGAGACGGTGAAATAACTAGTTGCTCTTTTGTAAAAGTAATACTTTACATTACAATGTAAAGCCCTCTTTTTCTTTAAATAAAGATAGTTCTTGAAAATAAGATTCTAGAAATGTTTTTCATTAAATATTAATGATATAAAACCTTTCAAATACCAGAAAGTTCAAATGTGTGTGAAAGGTAAAGCCTGATTTAGATGGTAATGATCATACCAGAATACTCCAACTTGCACTTTCACACTTTTTATCCAAATGTTTTACTTTGCAACCTCATCCCATGTCCTGTACATGCAGAACAGTCATCAGTTTTGGCTTTAAAACCACCTCTCCTGGGACTGCATGAGAGAGTGTTAAGTCAGTTAGCACTAGGATTTTACCTGTATGCAAGCACCGCAAAGGTTCTGTCCTTCTGAATTAAATTCCGCACCATACTGACTTCTTGGGGACTGAAAAGCTGAAGAGGTAAGGTCTGCCCGGGGATCAGGATCATCATCACCTGGGGCAGAACTGGAATCACCGGACAGCTGTCGTCATCGTGCAAAGTCCTGCCATGAAATTCCTCCATATCAGAGCCCAGATACTACAGAGGAACACACACAGGGTCAGTGTCATTAGAGATATGGGACAAAAACACAAGCTCAACAGACTGAACAGCAAATCAGCATAAGGAAACACACACAGAGGTTACAAATATTTAAATAATAAACTTGCTGTATCAGCTCCCACATGAAAGTCTATTTTTGACTCTTAAAAGTAGAATTTCTAATTTCTTGTGAAGAATCTCTCACATACATAAAAATTCAAGAGTATTTTTTAAGTTCAAAATATTGGGTTGGCCAAAAGCTTCATTCGTTTTTTTTGTAAGATGGCTCTAGGAGCGCTTAGTTGTCTTCAACTTCACTCGAAACAATTTTGTCAGACTGTATCGTGACAGCTGTCGTATCAGCGTGCATTAAAAAAAAAAACTGATCAAAATTGGTGAATTTTTGTGTATTCATTTAAATATTGAAGATGGAAGAAAAAAAGCAACATTTTCATCACAGTATGCTTTATTATTTTTAAGAAAGGTAAAAATGCAACTGAAACGCAAAAAAAAAAGCTTTGTGCCATGTAGGGAGAAGATGCTGTGACTGAGCGAACGTTTCAAAAGTGGTCTGCGAAGTTTCGTGCCGGAGATTTCTCTCTGGACGATGCTCCAAGGTCGGGTAGACCAGTTGAAGTTGACAGCGATCAAATCGAGACAGTAATTGAGAACAATCAACATTATACCACGTGGGAGATAACCGACATTCTCAAAATATCCAAATTAAGCACTGAAAACCATGTGCACCAGCTCGGTTATGTGAATCACTTTGATGTCTGGGTTCCACATAAGTTAAGGGAACAAAACCTTCTTGACCGTATATCCTCATGCGATTATCTACTGAAATGTAACAAAAATGTTCCGTTTTTAAAACAAATTGTGACAGGTGATGAAAAGTGGACACTGTACAATAATGCGGATGCAAGAGATCGTGGGGCAAGCGATATGAACCACCACCAACCACACCAAAGGCCGCTTTCATCCAAAGAAGGTAATGTTGTGTATATGGTGGGATTGGAAGGGAGTCCTCTATTATGAGCTCTTTCTGGAAAAGCAAACGATTCATTCCAACAAGTACTGCTCCCAATTAGACCAACTGAAAGCAGAAGGCATCCGGAATTAGTCAACAGAAAATGCATAATCTTCCATCAGGATAACGCAAGACCGCATGTTTCTTTGATGACCAGGCAAAAACTGTTACAGCCTGGCTGGGAAGTTCTGACTCATCTGCTGTATTCACCATACATTGCACCTTCGGATTTCCATTTATTTTGGTCTTTACAAAATTCTATTAATGGAAAAATATTTTCAATTCCCTGGAAGACTGTAAAAGGCACTTGGAACAGTTCTTTGCTCAAAAAGATAAAAAGTTTTGGGAAGATGGAATCATGAAGTTGCCTAAAAAATGGCAGAAGGTAGTGGAACAACAGGGTGAATACCTTGTTCAATAAAGTTCTTGATGAAAATGAAAAATGTCTTTTACTTTCACTTAAAAACCAAAGGCACTTTTTGGCCAACCTGATATTTGATTTTGACTAAGCTAGACATCTCTATGTCCAAAGAGCATAAATGACAAGTATAAAATGCTAGAATGTTAAATCACACCCTGGGACCCAGTGGTACAGAGAATAAGAAGTACTTTAGTAGTCCCATTACTAGCAAAGACGTAAGAAGGGCACCAATTCTTTAAAGAATTACAACTAGTAATAGACATGGTATCAAACTGCTTAAAAATTACAGCTTAAGACTGTTTATCTATTGTCAAGAGCCCACGTCCTCATCCACAACTTCTGGTGTGAGGTAATTTCCAGTAATGCTAAAAGTAGTCATTCGTTTTCAAGAAGTTTCACCTACAGTTAAATGTACGTATTTATCATACTAGATCTGTTACAAAATTACATACTGTATGTGATGTCGGAAGACTAGTGTCAAAATTTATGATGTTTGGTTTCCTGGGTTCTTGGCTATCCTGGTCTTCAACTTCCATTTCAATTTCATCTTCTTCCTCATCCTCTGCTGTAAAAGTACAATATTATAAGGAAAAAGAAAAACAAAAAACAGAGGCATGAACATGTAAAAGCTATGTTCCCTTTCAAATACATAATTCCTTCATGAGGATTCTGGGCCCATGAAAAGAGAGGTTCTTGTAAACACCACACACACTTGGGAATCTGGACAGTACTGTGAAGAGGCAGCTCGAGGGCTGGGGTCTAGGCTGGACTCTGCCACCAACAACTTTTTTTAGATCAATGTTTCATTTTAGAATAGTTTAAGACTTACAGAAAAGTCGCAAAGATAATAGAGAGTTCCTGCATACCTCACATCCATTTCCTGATAGCTAACGTCTTGTATTAGTGCGGTACATCTGTCATAACTAAGGAATCAGCATTGGCACATTACCGTTAACTAAACACATTTTATTTGGATTTCCTTAGTTTTTATCTAATATCCTTTTTCTCTTCCAGGACCCCATCCAGAACATCACATTACATTTAGTTGTCATGTCTCCTTAGCTTCCTCTGGGCTGGGCTGGTCTCTCAGAGGTTCCTTGTTTCTGATGGCTTTGACAGTTTTGAGGACTACTGGTCAGGCATTTTTGTAGGATGTCCCTCAATTAGGATTTGTGTTTTGGGGAGGAAGCCTAGGGAGGTGAAGAGCCATGTTCACCATGTCCTGTCAAGGGTGCACACTGTCGATGTCACTTATAACTACTGAAGCTGACCCTGATCACCTGGATGAGGCAGTGATAGCCAGATTTCTCCACCGGAAAGCTACTTCCCCCTCCTTTCCACACTGTACTCTTCGTAAGCAAATCACTAGGGACAACTCACATCTAAGGAGCAGGGATTATGTTCCACCTCCTTGAAGGGGGACTACCTGCATAAATGATTTGAAATTCTTCTGCAGACGAGGTTTACCTCTTCTCCCTTGCTAGGAACTAATTCTGACACCTCAGACAATTCATCCCACCTGATTAAACCTTAGTTCCCTCATTTGGAAAATGACAGGCGTGAACAAGAACAATCTCTAAAGTTCTTTCAAACGTTTAACTTTAAAGAGTTTCTGGAGAAGACAGGAGGGAAGGAAGGAAAGAAGGAAGGAGAGAGGGAGAGAAGGAAGGAAGCAAGCAAGCCCCCAAATAAACTTCTAAATGGATAAAATGTCTTTCCAAAATAGTTATTTTCCTTTGTGCATATCATTATTTAAATCAAACCACCTCCAGCTAGGTCCCTGACAAGAAAATATAAATGTTTTTCAACATGGCAATTGCCTTGGACTATCTATCAATTCTTATAAATTCCTTAGATATAAAGCTTTGCCAAAGAGAACAACATAATTATTTCAATTTAAATTCAAATGTTCAGTGGTTGAACACTTCATACAAAATTTTCCTAAGCACAAAGAAATTTCATTAAGAGACCGAGAGATAACAAAGAAAAATCTAAACTGATGACAAAAATATTCTGAATCTACTTCCTTGCATTCACAATTCTGACAGCATAGCTTTCACTAAGCATTTTGACACTTTATTGCTCTATTACACAGAGTTTAAAAGGTCAAATTTTAGCTTAAAGACTAGAATTCATAATTTTAAAATTTACATTTTAACTGTTCCAACTTCCGTCTCTAAATGATTTCCTTACACAAAGTAGTCTCTCTCATATATAGCGCAGAAACCCACTTCCCCCACTTGGCTGTTTATCTATTGATGTTTTGTTTGGTTGGGACAGATTCTTCAAATCTTAAATATTAAGCTAGTTCCTTAGCATTTAAAGTGGATTACTCTTCAGAACAATTCATTCTACATGGATGTATGGACAATCCAATGTTGCTACAAATAAAACTCATGTATGATTTGCAAAAGCATGATTATCGTATTGACAATCTCTGAGCCCTTTCGCACCCAATTTTTTTTGACAAAACACACTGACTGTTGAGAGCTTCCAGGGTGAAGTGTGATGACTCATCTCATGCAGGAGCACCATGCGGATGCCAACAGAACATCAGATCAGCATCTTCCCTGACACACTGGCTTTGGCACAGACAGCGGGGCTGATGTCTCTGAAAAAACAGCTCAGCTCTTCAGTCAAGTTCAATTCAGCTAGGTTGCTTCCGGATCAACCACTGAGTCTGATCCTGATTTATTTCTCTGGAAAAGGTCCGTCCTATATGGAGGGCATGCCTTCAGTCTCTTCCTGTTCCAACCCACGCCACTCCCAGTGGGCAAATTAGTCCTCCAAGAACAGCTTCTCTTAGGTCTGAAACCCACAACTGTTTCTTTGCAACCCACGGAAGAAACCCCCAGTCTCACTGGCAAGAGAAGCAAGCAAGATTCCAGGCCTTATCTTCTGCAAGCCTATCCTAAGTTATAGGCTTTTCCCCCAATCCGTTTCGGCCCTGAACAATCCCTCTGATGGAGGGTAAGAGCATTTGCTTAACTGGCCTAAATCAACGGCCTTCTGCTAGTTATATATTCAGGAGCCTCATATAGATGATAAACCTCCTCAGGTATCAGACTGTGTATCATACCTCTTTTCATCTCCAGGACACCTAACATACTTCCTGACACACAGTGAAGGGACTCAGCTAATAGTCTCAGTTTGGCTGATACACCTCTTGGAAAGCATCTCCTGTCTAGAGCATTCCACGACAAAACTATACAATTATTCCAGGTTTTTTTGTACCCAGTATTCCAACGTAAGTCCAAAGTATAAATTTTCATAAAACATAAAAGAGAAAATATCACAGTCCTAAGTATCTCTAATTAAGCTTGTTCTACCATGTGTTTGAACTATGTGCCTAAGAACAGACCAAATACTGTCTTGGCCGTGAAGTGGTTAAGAGACACCAGCTATGCAGACAGACTCGGATAGGAGTCTTGGCCCTACAACTGTGTGACCTTACACACTAATATGCCAATCCATTTCTCACCCACCAAATCAGGATTAAAAAAGAAATGTGGAGAGGATTAAACGGAGAAACGCATGCAAAGCGCTTATGGCAGGGCCCGTGACGTGGTAAGCAGTTAATACATGGTAGCTGTCACCCTTATCAAAGGGAAGAAGTCGAGGAAAAGTCTGGGCTGCTGAGCTCTGTCCCAGTCCCCCTCTTCCCCCGACCCAGTTTCAGACCATTTCCTGGGAGCCAAGTTCTGGGCACACGGAGGATGGAGAGCACGGGATCCCTGCCTTTTGGGGGAGACGCCCTCCCCGCCCCCCAAACCCTCGTCCCCAAGCCGGGGGACCGAGCCGCTGGGAGAAGCGCCGCTACTGGGTCCCTGGCCGGCGGCCCGATGCGCGGCCGCTTCCGGCGCGGCCCCGCCGGCTCCACAGCGCCCGCCCGCCTCCCGGCCCCGCCGTACCGCTCACGGCTCGGGCCTCGCCCCCTCCCGCCGTCAGGGACCGGGCCCGGGCAGTTACCGGGCAGGAGCGGCAAGTGATTGCCCATGTTGTTCGCAGCGTCCTGCGGATCTCCCTCGCCGGCCATGTCTGTTTACCCGCAAAGGAGCTTGGGACAGGGCGGCGGCCGAGCCGCCGGGGGAGGGTCCGCGCCGCGCCGCCGCCGTCACGTCCCGGGCCACAGCGTCCTCTGGCGGCGCCCGCGGGGCGGACCGCGCGCCGGCCCGCCAGGAAAGGCGCAGCGAGCGGGAGGGCCGTCGCCACGGGGGCCGAGCGCTGTGTCCGCTGCTCTCGGTGACTTGGTGCCCGCCTCGCTAGGTGCCGAGCCCTCGCCTGTTCCCGCCCCTGGCACGACATTTTACACGTGGAGAAACAGGCTCAGATTCCTTAGTCTCCACCTCGCTCTTAACGAGGGGGCCGGGGAGCAAATAGAAACCCAATTATACAGCATTAGCTCCAATTTTTAAAATAAAAACCGTATAGATGGAGACTGGGCCAATGCATCAATTATTCCAAGGGCGGTTGGGTTATAGCTGATTTTCTTTTCAACAGTCTTAAGTAGTTTACATATATAATTAACATGTGTTGGTCAGAAACAAATACTAGAAATGATAACACAGAATACAAAAAGGCCTATGATTAGCAAGTGAGATTGTCAGAATATAAAACAGCTTACTCATTATTACTTTACAAAAATGAGTCATTATATGGCCAAAAAAAAAAAATACTGCAGAATGCAAAAAGATACATAATTCTGTTGACTGGTAAGGTTCCTGTTTTGGAGGATGGAGAAAAGTTTCCTTAGTATCTTTTCAAGTCATCTTTTCAGCGAAGGAGGAAACTGAAAAATCCTTATATGCAATGAAACACCTAAACACGGTGGAGAGGAGAGGGGTGAGAGGACTGATCTGAAGAAAACAATAGTGAATGCGGTACTTTAAAGTATGTTTGTTCCAAAAGTTTGCTCACTGAAAAGTTAAAAGCCGAAAGAAAACCTCGGGAGAGAGGTTGATGAATACATTCATAGTCACTCTGCCTTCTGTCCCCGAATACACTCTCGAGCCTTGGTCGAGTCATTTATGGCCTCAGTTTACCCATTTGCAAAATGAAAATGGGTCAAACAGCATCTCAGATTTGTTCTAATGAACAATGGCTGCAGTATTAATGATAGCATCGCCTTTTATGGTTATATATAACAATTACAGATTATAGGTTAATAACAATTACATAGGATACATTATTGTGATGGGTTAGTAGAATTAAGATGGTCAGTCTAGACAGGTGAAGGATGAGAGAAAGGAGAATGCAGGAGAGAGAGAGAGAACAATGAGAGAAAGGTTGGGCTCTGTGTGTGTGTGTGTGTGTGTGTGTGTGTGTGAGAGTGAGAGAGTGAGAGAGAGAGAGAGAGAGAGAGAGAGAGAAGGGTGACAGCAAGTACATATATATATATACATTAGCAGTCTTACTATGGTTTACAGAATTGCAAAGAACTGTGCTTACCTGCAGCAGAAGTTTCTTTACATAGCAAACATCTGGCCCCTAAACAAGGAAGTTCTGACCTTCCCGGGTCCTCCCCAGAGGTGGTACCAGCACTGTGCCCTGCACCCCGGGTCAACCAAGAACCCTGTGGGCAAGAAAGGACAGCTGTGAGCCTGGCGGGGTCAGCAGATGTGGTTGGAAAAGCACTCGCTCCTCTTTCTTCCTTTGTGCTCAGCCCCAGGGTCACTGATGCTACCATCTGTGTACCTTTCACTCCCCATTCACCTCCTTTTCCTCGCCTCCATTCACATTCACCATCTGCTCCCGCCTTCATTTCATTACCCTCCCCCCTTCGCTGGAGTCTACCCAGTCATCCATAGCTTTGTCTTTCAATAGGGGTAACAACAAATGATCACTGAACAAAAACATCTCAGCAAGCAGGATTCTTGAATTAAGCCCTGGTTATTAAAACCAGAAAGGAAAACATGATCGTTCACCATTTATTTTTAATTGGGTAACTTTATCCTGAAATAAGGCATCACACGGAGTGGCTTACATTGCTTCTTGTTTGTACGAAATGTATTCATTGATAAGGAGCTCTGCAAACCAGTGGGAAAGGAAACTTATAATTTCATAGATCTTTGTCTTATAGCTCGAGAATTAACTTTAATAGGATATAATTAAGGCTGATATTAGATGAGAGAATATGAGAATCAAAAAAGCCCCACTGCACTTTTAATTTCTGGCTTCTACACTATGTTAGCAGCAAGGGATACACATACTGGGAAGAGACATTTTGGGCTCCCTTCTGGCTTTTGTATTATCTGCAAATATATTTTTAATGTGTTAAAGAAAACTACCGCCTTGGTCTAAGCATTCAGTGATCTCTTGCCCGGATTACTGCAATAGCTTCAGTGATGGTTTTCTGGCTTCCACCTTTGGGGCCCACAGCTCATTCTCAACAAAGGAGCCAGAGTCAGACCACGTGACCACCCTGCTCAGAGCCCCTCCTTCCCTCCCCACCTCACTGTAAGCCACTTCCTCCCAGTGGCCTCCACATCCTGCTCTGACCCCCCCTTCACTACTGTCCAGGCTCTCCCACTGCTCTGGCCCCTGTGTTACACAACCAGGCAGGGGCCGCTCCCACCTCAGGGCCTTTGCACTGGCTATTCCCTTTGTCTGGAATGTTCTGCCCCCGTGTGGGCATGTGATTTGCTGCCTTACATCTCCCAGGTCTTTGATGAAATGTCCCTCCTTAGGGAGTCTTTCCCAGACTACCCAATATCTAACTGCAACCCCACCCCAGTCTCATCACCCTCTATCCTCCTTCTCCGTTTTATTTCTTTCAGAGCACTGATCACCTTCTAAAATACTGTGAAGCTTACTTTTTAAAAATATCCTCCCCACTCCAAGAATGTAAACTCAGTGGGGGAAGTCAGAGATCTATGCCCCTTGTGTCTACTCCTGTGTCCCAAGGGCCTGTCACTTAATAAGTGCTCGAAAAAATGTTTATAGAATGAAGGAATGAATGAATTGCACAGTTATGGGAGACATTGCTGATTGACCCGACACCAATTCCTCTCTTCTTCCTGGCTAAGAACCCTCATTTTGTTTGGGGCAATGGTGTGCCCAGACCCACAGAGTCACATTTGCTCTAAGCCCGTCATAGCCCACTTCCCTTCCCTGTGATTTTTTGCAGCTCGTGGCAGCCAGGAGACACAATTCTGGCTGATGTAACACAGAGAAAGTCGGCTTGGCAGCCATGAAGAAGAGTGAAAAGGGAAAGTTTTTCCTTCATGATTAAAGGAAGAGATTTCATTCCTACTCACTCCTGCAGGGATGAAGATTAAGCTCCATACTGGTTTGCCCAATAAAACCAGCCAAGCTAGTCCAAACAGCCAAAAAGAGTTTTTAAAGGAAATCATGAACTTCAGAAAAATCAAAGCTAGGTTTACTTGTAGTTATAGTTATCATTTTTAAATGAAGGGATTAATTCATTAATTTTGGAACTCTGTAAATCTTCTGACTCTTTACCTTTCTGTGCAAAAGCACATTTAAGTGACAGCTTTACCTCGTCCCCAGAGCCCTTTCCCAGTCTTCCAGTGTGACAGTTCTGTCTACCACTCTTAAGACAGAGGTCAAAAACTGGTGACCCCCAAGAGAGAACGCAAAGGAAGTGTTTGGTCTTTGTGGTATTTTGAGTTTTTGAATGAATTGACAACATTTAGAAATTGAAGGATACACATACAAATATTGATTTCCTTTTAAAAATGGGAACATTTGGCAACTGTAGTTTAGATTCTTGTGTGGGAACAATTGCCTTGAACCAACTGGCAGCTGCCCTTTTAGATGGGGTGTCCCTGCCTGGATCCGTTCGGCATTGTGTTTGCCACCTGTTGTATGGGCACGTATAGGGAGAGTGACACCAACCCTAACTGGTCCACGGCAGCCGTGGTGTGTGTCTAGAGGACCAGAGCACCCACTGCCCACTCCCCTCTCCAAAGTGTGCCAGTTTGGACAATGAATTATATGCTCCTGAGGAGCTTGGAGCACTGTGCCGGGTCTAGGCAGTCTTCAACAACCACTGTGGAGGACTCACAGTCATGTTTAGCATTCCTTGACGAGAAAGGGTTGGAGTTAGGGATCTTCAATTCTTTGTAGCTCTGCAACATTTTCATGAAGTAGTGCTGTTACTAACTTAAGAAAAAAATCTTTGGAATTAAAATCCTGTTAAGTCTCATGTTCCTAATTTCCAGAAACCATAGCTAGTTTTCAAAACTTTTTAATTTGGGGGGGCGGGCAACCTGAATATCAGGAAAAGTAATACTCTATCGGGGCAATGCATCTCTTCTTTACTTCTCACCTTCAAGCGCTGGGTCTGCAAGCCATTGTCACGGGATGTGCATTTTGGCATCTATTATCCTGTAAATCCCAGAGTTAAAAGGGAATGAAAGATGGATCTTGGTTGTTTACACAGACCTAGAGGGGAGAGAGCAGGCATAAAACCAGATGTATAAGGATATTTCATGGCCCCTTCAAAATGCTGACAATTTTATTAACTACTCACTTTCATATTTCAGTAATATGGCGAATAATTTGGGATTCGAAAAAATACCTTTATATACATCTTTGACTGCTACGGTAATATTTTCAGATACACCAGAGCCTATTCAAGTCCAAGCAGGTTGGATTATTTGCAAAAATGATTATTTGTGATGATACTTAATGCTGCAATTTACTGAGACTTCCTGCCATCCCATCCATCTCTGACCTGACAGGTAAAAGGGAAGATTGTGCAAGATAGTAAAGTGTTGGGCAATTTATGGTTTTAAACTTGTACACTGTTTTCATGACTCATCCAGGAGCTTTTCCTGATGCCACGTGCTGTTTCTACTGCAGTTAAAGGCATCCAGAGTATCACAGGGAGATGAACGCAAAGCAAGGAGTGCAGAGTTCTGGGTTCTAGTCACTACCTTGTTTCCAGCTGTGGTCTTGGCTGGGTCATTTCAATGTCTCCCCCGCTGGCCTTTTAGTCTTGGTCTTGCATGTAAGGGTTTACAATGGCCAGGATGTGTGAAGCTTTGCGATTAGAACAAAATCTCAGTGGCTTAACACAAGTTTTTCTTTTTTTTCTTTTCTCCCAATTCCTTCATAAAAATTACTTACAGACTTAATGTTAGCCATCTGAGAGCTTAATAAAAACTAAGGACCCAAGAAGAGGGATCTTATTATGTAAAAGGATTCACCTTCAGTCCTTACATCTAGAAATTTATCCCATGGAAATAATTCACAGAGCAGACAAAAAAGTACAAAGATGTTCGAAACAGCATTATTTAAAACATGCAAGGTGGAAACCAAGTCAATGTCCAATATTTTCTGAGTCATTTGATCTCTTCCTTAGAAATTGTTTCTCTGCTTGAATGAGTCAGCATCAGTTTCTTGTTGTTACTGAAAATCCTGACTGATATATATGGAACGAAATGGACAAACAAAATAATACACAACCAAAATAATGAAATATTCTGACATAGTGGTTGCCTCTGGATACTGGGATTCCTCCCTCCCCGCACTGGCTCCTAAAACCTTTCTATTTTTCCAAGATGTCATGATTACAATAATTTATGAGTAAACATAACTAAGTACTGTCATAATTTTTTAAAAATTAAAAGGTGTATTTTTTTTTTCCCAAAGGGATCACAACAGTAGTTGAAATAAGACACACATAAGTGAGAGCACAAGCCACAATGTGACAAGCGCTATCTAGAAGAACTTCCTGCCATGGGAGAGTAGTGTATAAAGAATTACTTTACTAGATGGAGTCATACACTGGCCTCGAGGTTCATTGCTATCCAAACAGAAACATATAAAATCCACCTGAGTGGACCAAGTCTTGGGCCCAGCATCATGCTCTTGAGATTGTCCTTGTTTTATTATGAGTTTCCTGTGTGCTTGGGCCTCCTGGCAGCCTGACAGAGCACCTCCTCTAAGTTAGAAGACTTAGTTCTGGTTCTGTTACTTGCAGGCCAGCAAAAACACATGTTGAATGGTTACTCTGATCCAAAACTGATACGCATGCTATCCTTTCATTGAACCTACAGCAATCTTGAGAGGCAGGTGCTGTCATCCCTATTTTTTATGATCACAAGTCACTTTCTCCCTATGAAGTGGGAGGTTCAGGCTGAATAATTTTCTAGGTCCCAATCAGCTTTCATTTTCTATGACTTGGTGAACTCAGATCTTAGCTCACAGTGTGTTCCTTAACCTTCATCCTATCCACTTGGTCCTCACCTCTCCACTGCCTAGATCTACCTCCAGATTTGTCCTTTAACTATAGATTTGGAGCACTATTCTTGCTTCTTTGGACACCCCTCAGCTTCTCCCAAGACAGATGACATGGAGAAGCAAGTCCATGGGGCGGGAAGATGAAGAATGCATGTAGGTGTCTCTAGAGTAGTATTCTTAGGTGTGGTCTTGACTCCACTGCAGGCTGCAGGGGGTTTCCTGGATGGATGGTAAATGCATCCCAGGATGAAAGTGTTTCCTTTGGAGACAGTAGACACAAGCACATAGAGATTTTCATTTTGATGCACAAGTAGGACTATTTATTAATAAAGTTTAAAAATAAGGGTAACTAAAACTTGGTTTTCATAAACTAAAATTGGGGTATTATTAGAGTTTGCTAAAGGCTTTAATTTTCTGTTCTATCAAGAAGTCTGGAAACCACCCAATGCTTTGGCAGTACGGCAAGTAGGGCAGTATGAGAACGTGGAAGCGTGAGGCTTCTGAAGGGGTTCCCAGCACTTTCTGGAAGGGTTCTGTATTACATGGACTGCATCTGTGCGGTCTCTGTCGGTCTTGGTCCTGGACTGTTGCTCTCATTGTTTCATGAATTAATGTAATTGAGAAATTATTTTGGGATTTGCCCTTGCTGATCATTATGTTGGTTGACTGAAGCATTTTCAGAGATGTGATTGTTACTGCGTTCACTCCATCATCTAGCCATCCTGGAGTTCTTTTGTTCTAGAAAGCCAGAGCACATAGGATGGACAGAGGTAGGGCTTTTGCACTGCTGTAATGAGTCAAGATCTAAGAAGTCAGAGAGCCACTGATTTACAGTCCAGCTTGATGTCTTTTGATGTGCTTTATCACATGGCTATTGTACTCTCAGCAGGAGTCTCTCTGTGTTGGCTAAGATGCTTGGGCAGCCACCACATTCCAATCAAGCAAAGTGACTGTTCTGCTTTAAATATATGTCAGGCCTGTCCCTGGAAAAGCAGAGCATCCTGGGATTAGCCAGGCCCTCAGCACAAGCTCTCACTGTGCCAGGCTTGGGCTTAAAAGAACAGAGTGGTGAAGCTCTTATTATTCTGAAATAGTCAAGTGTAAATCTTGCTGATGATGGTTTGGCCCAATGCCTTGGGCAGAGATGTAATCAATGAATATGAAAAGCCATAACCCTTTTCCTGAAAAAGTATTTCCTACCTCACTCAGCTCAAGTGTCCCTTCATCCAAAAATCTTTCCTGATCTCTCCAAGCAACTATGGCCTTTGCCACTTTATTATGAAATTTTATTTTTATCTGTCCCATTGTCTGTGGAGTGTGTGCTGAGGACAGAGACCATGCCTCACTCATCTCTGTATGCTCCGTGAATAGCCCAGTGCTGGGATGGGGTTGATAAACCATTGGTGGACCAAATTCAACTTGAAAAAGAACGTGACAGACAGAAAAGTCCAGCCTCTGTCTATCCTGTCATAGTATGTGCTGTTAGAGGGATGGCTTACAGAGAGCACCCAACGCCACTTGCAGCAACATGGATGGACCTAGAGATTATTATACTAAGTGAAGTTAAGTCACACAGAGAAAGACAAATACCATATGATAGCACTTATATGTAGAATCTAAAAAAAATGAATCAAATGAACTAACTGACAAAACAGAAATGGACCCACAGACATAGAAAACAAACTTCTGATTACCAAAGGGGAAAGGGGGGAGGAATAAATTAGGAGTCTGGGACTAACATATACACACTACTGTATATAAAATAGATAACCAACAAGGACCTACTGTATAGCACAGGGAACTCTACTCAATATGCTGTAATGACCTATATGGGAAAAGAGTCTGAAAAAGGGTATATACATATATACACACACACACATATATATGTATAACTGAATCACTTTGCTGCACACCTGAAGCTAACACAACACTGTAAATCAAATATACGTCAATAAAAAAAAGGTAGTATAGGCCTCCAGGCCCCAAGTTAGGACAAAAGAAAGGGGGAACACATGGAAGATAATGATTGTAATAATCCACCTTAGCTGAATGCTTTCTACCTGCCAAGCCCTGGGAGAGAGTTTCCATCCATTATTTCAGTTAATCCTCCCAGTAGCCCCAAATGTAGGCATTTTTAAGCCCACTAGAAGGGAACCAGAGAGTTGAAGTTTGGTTATTAAGCCTACACAGCACGGAATCAGCAGAGCTGGCAATTCAAATTCACACCAGTTTGTCTCCAAAAAGAACTTAGTCACTCTAGCTGAAGACCGTGAGAGGTATGGTCTGACCACAGGTGGGACACGCCCTGTGGGACAAGGGGCAGAGCAGAAGGGAGGCGGGTGTGGTGAACGCCTTGGCAAATACAAGGGACACTCAGTCCTTAGAAACAGGAGGAAAAGAAGGATGTTGGGGGGAGGGTTGCAGCATATGCTGGGTGCAATAATGATCCTCCAAAGAGCTCCGCAACCCAAGCCCTGGAACCTGTGACTATGTTACCTTATGTGGCAAAAGGGACTTTGCAGATGTGTGAAACTAAGAATCTTGAGATGGAAAATCACCGTAGACTGTTTGGGTGGCTCAGTATCAACACTAGGGTCCTTATAGGAAGGATGCAGGAGGGTCAGAGTCAGAGAAGGAGATGTGATGCAGAAGCAGAGGTGTGGTGAGGAGGGACCCCGAGCCAATGAACTCAGCGGCCTCTAGAAGCTGGAAAAGGCAAGGAAACAGAGCCTCCCCAGGGCCTCCAGGAGAAGCGCAGCCAACACCTTGATTTTAGCTCACTGAGACTGATTTTGGACCTCTGACCTCCAGAACAATAAGACAATAAATTTGTGTCCTTTCAGGCACTGTGTTTGTGGCAGTTTACTACAGTGGTGAAAGGAAACTAATGCAGGGCAGAATGTTGAAGATACAGAGGTCCTGAAATGGAGTCAAGATTTCTGAGGTCAGGTTGGTTTGGGGAGGGGATGGAGCAGTGTGTGGCTGGGCCAGTGTTTTCAAGGTAAGCCCATGCTGCCTGGGGTCCTTGTTAAATGCAGATCCCTGAGCCCCGCCTGAGAACCTCCCAATCAGACCGCCCATGCAGTACCCCCCACAACCTGTGTGTGTTGCTGCGACAGAGGGTGCATCAAGCTATAGCCTACCCACACAGATGAAAACAAATGAAAGCAGCTGACGGGAGAATATTGCTTTGCAATGGCCTTTGTGGAGAGGAAAATTCTGAGCAGATCTAGGATAAAGAGGTTGCTCACTGCCCCCCACCAGCTGTGCTCATGGAGGTCAATTACCCCTTCATGACATCTTTTTTGAACGATGCCCATGTTCCAGTGAACTCTTAGGTGCTGAGGACACACGATGGTGAACAAAACCAGCATCTTCACCCTCCCCGAGAAGCTACATTCTGGTGGGAAAAACAGAACAGACTTGGATTTTTTAGACATGCAAGCACATATCACAAATGATGAATGCTGGAACAGAAAACTCCAAGGAGCTGTGAGCCTCTCACGGGAGGAGCTGGCCTGTCTGGGGAGGGAAGCCCCAAACCCCTTCCTCGGGAAGTGATCCCTGAAGCATGAGCAAGGGCCAACTAGGGGGAACATGGTGTCTGTGGGGTAGGGGATGGCATAGCGGAAAGAGCATATGTAAGAGCCCTGAGGCAGGAGGGACCCAGGGGGCTGGAGGACAGGGTGTGAAGGTGAAGGTGGCTGCGGTGAGGCTACAGGGGGAGCACACCCTGAGGACCACACTAAGAATTTTCACCTTCCCCAGAGCAGGGAGTCACGTCATCAGGTTTGGCAATTAGCATTTGGCTGCCAGGTGGAGGATGAGGTGACGTGGGGAGGGGAAGGCGAGGAGACGCCTGAGAGCCAGAGGCTGCCCAGTGAGACTTAGCTCCCCCAACTAATTCCACAAGAGCGCCGCACAGGTTCAGCTTTTAAAGGAAGTCAGATTTTTAGCTCACCCTACACTTCAGCCCGACGATAAATGAACAAACGAGCTCTCATAGTTTCTCCAAATCTCAACATGTGGATGCAGCATCCACGATGAGGAAAGTGCAGTGGCTGTGTCTATAGGTGCTTCAACCGCATTCAAACAATTGTGTATAGGAAAGGAATAAACCGGACAGTTTTCCTATTGGTTACGGCTTTGGGAGCAGCGTGGGTCTAGGTTTCGATTGTAGAAAAGGCAAAGGACTGTTCTCACCCAAAGACAATTACCATCTGCAAGAACAAAGTACAGAAATCAAAGCGACAGTCAGTAAAAGTAGCTTCAAGCACATCAGAAGAATCTGTGGTTTTTTTCTCCACAGTGACAAGGACGCCTGAAAGACCAGCTAAAAGAAGATAAGGACTTCAAAAAAAGGTAAAGAAGAAAAGATACTGATGTCATCTGCCATATTTTTATGAGCTAATATGACCAGAAAATACTGATGACTGTAAAAGTTCCCTGGAGTCAGGAGACCTGCTATGAATTTTTCTGTCTCATTTACCATAATCCTGTACAGTTTTACAGTAAATCCTCTTTATTTTTGGATTGGAGTATGAAGATAAAAATGAGTTAGATTGATCTGAATTGTTATCTGTTCTACTTGGCACCTCCTGGCTGGATGACCTTGGGCAGGTTACTTAAACTCTCTTGCCTTTATTTTCTCATCTTTTCAGTAGGAATAGTGAGAGTTCTCATCCTAATGAGCTGATGTGAGATGAGGTGTGATGATGTGGTGAAGGTTTACAGCAAGCGGGTACACGGCAAACAGGTGCTTAGCTTAGCTATTTTAACTATTAAAGGTTAGCTATTTTGAACTGCTACACATCTCAAGCCTAGATTCAAGCCCGTTGTTGGCTCTATCTTCCCCACTCTTCGCCTTCGTGTTCTCTTGATAAGTATTAAGCTCTCGTCTCTCAGCTCGGACCCCGTTCTTCTCTATTTGTGGAAATGGGGCCCGACATGGCCCACCAGGCTCGGCTTGGACAGCCGCCGGTAGGGGGCGCTAGCGGGATACTGCGAGGCTGGAGCAGGAGGGCACGGAGCCTTCCTGCCTGCTTCTTGTTCCCAAGGCACCAAGCACTTCATTGCAACAGTGAGTTTGCTCCCAGAGCAGCCATCAAATCCAGTGTGGAGCTTTTCCAGCACTCGTGCGTTCCGTCTCAGAGACCCAGCACCAGCTGGCTGTGCCTCTTCCTCAGAGACGCAAATTCCTGCTCAGCGGGCTGGGCGGGAGCCCCTTCTCAGGGTTTCTGAGTTTAATAGTGTCAACATTTCCCTGTGGTACCCCGGTCCTGGGAGGCAGGTCGGGGCAACTCTTTCTGGCAGCTGCTACCTCCGGGAGACCTTAGTGTTTTCTTTTGGTCTGATATTCAGTTACAGAGATGGCAGTTTTGTATCTAGCTAATAATTCTTTGTATTAAACTCTCTCCTTCCAAGTAACCTGGGGTGGTTTATATCTCCTGACTGGACCCTGACGGAAGCACTCTTGTGGTGTCTTTTGATGAAAAGAAGTTCTTACTTTGAATATAATCCAACTTATCAAAGAACTTGTACAATTCTTTTTTAAAAAGTCCAAGAAGAAAAATGAGCAAAATATTTGAACATGTACTTTCCCAAAGACGATATCCGAACACCCAACAAACATGAGAACTCGTTTGACTTTCTTAGTAATTTAGGAAAATGCAAATTAAAACCCTAGGGTACTATTACTATTACTATTACTGATTACTATTAAATATACTAAGAATACCAAATCTTGATGAGGATGTGGAACAATGGGAACTCTCCAACACTACAGGCAGAAGTATAAATTGGTTCCAGCCACTTTGGCAAACGTTTTGCAAGTGCTTACAAAATGCTCACACGTGTGACCCAGTTATTACATCGTAGGGATGTCCCCAGTAGAGATGCATGTACAAGAACGTCCACAGAAATATTTTTGGGGACAATTCCCAACTGGAAGTAACACAAATAACCTCCAAACACAGAATGGATAAAGAAACTGAAGTCTATTTATATAGGGTGATACTATACAGTAACAGAAATTGGACGAACTATAGCTATATAGAACAAGAATAATTCTAGCAAAACTACTGCTGAGCAAAAGAAGACAGAAGACAAAATATGTAATGTGATTCCATCGATATAAGTTCAAAAACTGAAAAAAATATTTGGTGTTGGAAGTCAGGATAGTTGCCACCCTTGGGGCTGACGTGAGGCGTATGGATGGGGAGGAAAACAGAGGGGTTTCTGGGTTGGTAATGTTCTATTTCTTGACCTGGGTGATGGTTTCAAGGATATAATTACTCTGTTCATTGTGTGTTAATGCAGTGAGCCATGCATTTTGATTTAGAAAGTGGGCTCTACTTCAGTAAAAGATTAAAATATTTACAACCTGAAGTTTCCCATCTTTATTGGGTATTTATTTTGAAAAATTACCAGCTTCTCCCTTACTATGCTTTAGCTTGCTTTAGAGAGTCATCGCTATCTAGGGTTTCTTGGAATCCCCTGAAGATCTAGAAGACAAAACAAAGTTGCTCTAACCATTGGTTGTGGTGCCAGATATTGCGTACTAAGAGAACCCTCCTTCAAAGCAGAGTTTTACTTGGTTTCAAATCTCCAAGACTGAATGCATTGTCTGCCTCAAGTAAGTGCTCAGTAAATGTCTCTTGAATGGATGCTGGGGAACTTCTGCCTAGAATGTCTCATGACTATTCTCACCACTCTAATACAGTACCTTGCATAAAAAAGGCATCCAAACATATATATTGAGTGTATAAAAATGAATTTTGAAAGCATGATTATAAACTACATGGTGCCTCACTGAAAGACCAAATTCTTTTGAACTTTTCCATAAATTGTCACCAATTTCCTAGGTAATGTACATCACCATCCAAATATATTTTCTGCTTTGTTGTGGGTTTTTTTTTTCCTGCCAAAGTTTTTAGATACCCAAGAAACTGTTACTTGATTTCCTATTTTCTAGAAGTTGTGAGTTGATATTACAGAGGCAGCCAGTCCTGCTCAACCACAGACCAGCTGGTTGACTGTCACCAGTCCTTTGAACTATGCTTGGCCTCAGGTTATTCATCTTTTTTTTTTTTAGTTTCTAATTTCTGAAAGTATCTTTTTTTTTTTTGACATCTTTACTGGAGTATAATTGCTTTACAATGGTGTGTTAGTTTCTGCTTTATAACAAAGTGACTCAGTTATACATATACATATGTTCCCATATCTCTTCTCTCTGCGTCTCCCTCCCTCCCACCCTCCCTATCCCACCCCTCTAGGTGGTCACAAACCACGTAGCTGATCTCCCTGTGCTCTGCGGCTGCTTCCCACTAACTATCTATTTTACGTTTGGTAAGTGTATATATGTCCATGCCACTCTCTCACTTTGTCACAGCTTACCCTTCCCCCTCCCCACATCCTCAAGTCCATTCTCTAGTAGGTCTGTGTCTTTATTCCCGTCTGACCCCTAGGTACTTCATGACTTTTTTTTTTCTCAGATTCCATATATATGTTAGCATACGTATTTGTTTTTCTGTTTCTGACTTACTTCACTCTGTAGGACAGAGTCTAGGTCCATCCACCTCACTACAAATAACTCAATTTCGTTTCATTTTATGGCTGAGTAATATTCCATTGTATATATGTGCCACATCTTCTTTATCCATTCATCTGTCGATGGACACTTAGGTTGCTTCCATGTCCTGGCTATTGTAAATACAGCTGCAATCAACATTTTGGTACATGGCTCTTTTGAATTATGGTTTTCTCAGGGTATATGCCCAGTAGTGGGATTGCTGGGTCGTACGGTAGTTCTATTTTTAATTTTTTAAGGAAGCTCCATACTGTTCTCCATAGTGGCTGTATCAATTTACATTCCCACCAACAGTGCAAGAGGGTTCCCTTTTCTCCACACCCTCTCCAGCATTTATTGTTTCTAGGTTTTTTTGTTTTGTTTTCTTTTTGCGGTATGTGGACCTCTCACTGTTGTGGCCTCTCCCATTGTGGAGCACAGGCTCCGGATGCACAGGCTCAGCGGTCATGGCTCACGGGCCCAGCCGCTCCGCAGCACGTGGGATCCTCCCGGACCGGGGCACGAACCCGCGTCCCCTGCATCGGCAGGCAGACTCTCAACCACTGCGCCACCAGGGAAGCCCTGTTTCTAGATTTTTTAATGATGGCCATTCTGACCGGTGTGAGATGATATCTCATTGGAGTTTTGATTTGCATTTCTCTAATGATTAATGATGTTGAGCAATCTTTCATGTGTTTGTTGGCAATCTGTATATCTTCTTTGGAGAAATGTCTGTTTAGGTCTTCTGCCCATTTTTGGATTGGGTTGTTTGTTTTTTTGTTATTGAGCTGCATGAGCTGCTTGTAAAGTTTGGACTTGTTAAGGACAGAAAATATGTGCTCTGCCAGTGACTATTCTTTCCTCCTGCCCAGGGCAGACATTGCTAATCGATCACATAACACTCGTCCATTGAGCCCCAGTAGCCAAAGAGTTCTTCTCAGCGTGGCATACCGGAGCCATACCAATCAATTGTAGTTGGCAACTATACAAAACCTAGTTATCAACCCTCACCTGAATGACATAAGTCCTGTTCAGTTCCAAAGTTCTATGGTCCCATGATCTATAAAAAGCAATATTCTCTGCAATGACTCCAAGGCACTGCATGATTTTAAAGTGCATTCAGAATGATCAAAGTAAGATTACATTTTATTACTCACAGTTTCAAAGTTAAGAGTATTTTGTGGCATTATCAATCTTTGCAAATGGATAATCCACATATAGTACTCATTGAACACAACTCGTCTTACATATGCGTTTCACGTCTAGGATGAGATCTGAAACTAGCACAGGGACACCCATCAAGTATCAGAGTAGAATGCAGATACCCCAAATCTGAAATCCTCCCCAGTCCCTTAAGCGTTAACAGTAAAATGAATTTTCCTAAAATGGTAGCACTTGACAGGTAAGCATTTTGGGTGCCTCTTCATTCAGAGAGTGAATTTAGAGAAATCAGGAATAAAGATCTGAGCAATCTGAGCAGAGGCCTGAGGTTTGAAGTATTTGAATAATATCTTCAAATTAGGTTTCACATCAAATTCAAGTTTATCTAATGACTCTGGATGGACATCTACTGTTAAGTATATTAAGCTGAGTGTCTGGATAATCACTGTGTAATAACACTGCTCACACAGTGCTACTTGGATGAGAGGATAGTGAGTAAGGAGTTTGTGGTTTTACCAAACACTGTGGTGATTAGAGTATCAAATCACTGGCGAGTAACGAGTGCTTTCCATTCCAGTCTCCTTGAAAAAGCTGTGTCCTCAGCCTAGAAGTGGAATGCCTTTTATTAATTCACCCAAGAGTTGGGATTACAAGTCCATTTTTTTCCCCTCTATCGGAGAACATGACTTCTGACCTCAAGAGACACAGTTCTCAGACTGACAAGGTAGTACATGCGCTGAAACTAAAACCACTTTTCATGATACTTCAAGGGTCTTCACTCACAGAAAAGCATCATGTAGGTTCCAGTGATCAGAGGGCATGAGCAAGTGCCTGGGGGTTGATGAATGGGGCTGAAATGCTGGCTCTGTCACTAGGATGCAGCCCTTAACCTCTGGAGTCCATTTTCATGTGCATGATTCGAGGAATGAACTAGACACTCCTAAGGTTTCTTCCAGCTCTATCATTCTAAATGGTGATCATTAATGTTAGTTAAGGGATCAAACAAACTAGTGATGATATCTAAATTTTCCAGATAATTTAGGCCAAAGTAGATTGTAGACCATGTTAAAGCAGAGATTCTGTTTAGTATTTGGAGATGTGTCTGCCAGTCTCCAGTCAGCCTGAGCTGACAGCTTGTGTGTCAGCTTGTACATCCAGCTGCCTCGCCTTCCACGGCTGTCCCCTCAAATCAAGGCCAGTTTCCTGGTTTGGGGAGCAAGACCTCAAAACGTGATGCACCCGCTGATTTGCAAGGTAGGCTCAGGCAATGCGGATTCTAAGATACTGTGATAAACGTTTACTCTCCAATCCTGCTTTCTTCTCATTGATGAGAACTTCTGCTGTAGCAGAAAGAGTACTTCAGGTTTTGTTGTGGAGCAGTTCCTGATCCTTTGAGCCTCAGTTTAGTTACCTGCAGGTGAAGGAGGCGGCCTGGGAGATCTTGACGGTCCCCTTCTGCTCTATCATTTCACATGTATCTGGATGCTACTTTTGGCTTCCAAGTTCCTCAGACCCAGACTAATTACCTTTATGATCCAGAGCTACATGATAGAGGCTAGTTGCCTCAGAAGGTTCTTTTTACTATTTATACTGGGTGTACCCACTGCAACTGGCTTAGCCTGAGTGGCATTTGTTATGAGTTATCAAGTGTGTTTTTAGACCATTCAGTGGTTTTCCTAGGGGTGCTGAAAAATCACTCTGGCTGAATATATTAGTGTATGTACATATACATACACATATATGTACACACACACAATTTTGAAGGAATTCTTTAGAAACCAATGTCAAAACGTCTAAATGTGAGGATCCTGATGAGTCTGAGACCCAGGCCAGATGACCCCCATGAGTCCTCTCCCAGGAGGTCCTGGTTTTCCCACCCAATGAGCTATGGAAAGTGCCAAACTCCTGAATAGTACTTGGATTCTTAGGGCATTATTTGTTACTTTTCTATTGCTGCCACAGTAAATTACTACAAATGTGGCAGCTTAAACAATACAGATTTATTATTTTACAGCTCTGTAAGTCAGAAGTCCAGTTCGGGTCTGGCTAGGCTGAAATCAAGGCACTGGCAGGGCTGCATTCCTTTCTGGAAACTCTAGGGAAGGCTTGAACCTTGCCTTTCACAGCTTCTGAAGGCAGCATGTGCTCCCTGGCCCCTGGCTCCCTTCCTCTGTCTTTAGAGCCAGCAGTGACCTCTCTGAACCCCCTTCCGTCATCACATCTCTCTTTCTGATCACAGTCAGGAAAGGTTCTCTGATTTTGAGGACCTGTGATTAGACGGAGCCTACCTGGATGATTCCTGCTAACCTCCCCATCTCAAGGCCCTTAACCTAATCACATTTGCAAAATACCTTTTTCCATGTAAGATAGCACAGTTTTGGGGATCAAACACAGACATCTTTAGGGGGGGCATAATTCCGCCTCCCCCAATATACTCAGTGGAAGCCTTCAGGAAAGTCTGTTTTTTGCTCCCAAGGATGAGGCATGGGGGGAAATCCAAAGCCTCAAAGTGATTCTAAAAAACATGTACAGCCAACAGGGCCTTGGAGACCATCTGCTGAAACCTCTCACTTTACTGGTGAGGAACCTGGGGCCCAGAGAGGGGCGTGACTTGCTCAAGGTCACACGATGATTACAGAAGAGAGGCTGTCGGTGGAATCCAGCTGTTCTGGCTCACAGCCTACCCTCTTTCCACTGCCCCCCTGTAGCCCTTCTGATGGGACTCTCATGGCAAACAAGCATTTTGTTTTTATAAAACCACTGATGGGAGGCTTTGTTCTACTTGGAAGAAGAGTTTTGAGTGAGAACAGGAATTTGTTAAAAGGTCTGTTATGAAATGTCAGGATGGTTTGCCATTTTACAAAAATATCATTTTTAATCCCAAGTGACAAAATTACTCTGTTTCTAAAGAGAGATGGTATTTAAATAAAGGTCACAGAAAATCAGGGGGCAAACGCAGCATATGATGTATCAGAAATTTAAAGATAAATTCAAAGAATCCGTGGGAACCTTAGAAATTTCACCATTCTCTCTTCTACTCTGGTTCACCCTGTCTTTAAGTTCCTGAATATACATAATCTTGTATCATTCCATCCAGCATTCCACCCATCCACCCATCCCTCATCCCCACCCTACAAGGTATCCATTGCATACCGACCATGTGCCTGGGGTGCTTGGGATATAGTGGTGAAGAAGACAGAGGCCATACACTCTTAGGGCTGAGAGTAGTAAACAGCGGTGTCCCAAGGTGTGTTCTATGCCTCACCTGGTTACCAGACTCCTGGCTCCTACACATCTATAGATGTAGAAGGAGCTGGACCCAGGACTCTGCATTTTAGCAAGCTTCCCAGGTGATTTTAATAAACATTAAGTTTTGGATCCTACTGTTGTAAATAACAATAATTCAGCTGGTAGAGCCCCACTTCCATACTCTCTCCAGGGTTCACTGGGATCCCCAGCAAGCATTGAGGGGCCAGGAGGAGGAAGAAAGGCCAACCAGAGCACATCCCCTCCCCTAAACATGAGCAAGACTTTACTTCAATGGTTAATTCCTCTGCACCCCATTTTCCTTTGGGAGGTTCTTGAACTTTCAGTAAAGTGGATAATGCCCCTAGAAGGATCTTCGTGAACCTACAAGATTGCTCTCTAAATTGAATGTACTCAACTGAACATAAAATCTGCACCATGTCCACCTCAAATCTACGTGCAATTCAGTTATCTTTCCACCATTTCTTCTGCTGCTCAAGTAGATTTGCATAATAAGAATATGTATGTCAGGAAACACTTGGCATTTATCAGAAGTCAAAGTACAAGTGTGGTACTATGATTGAAAATGAATGCTTCACATGACATGACTAAGTTCATGTCCAAGAAAGCAGGGCCCAAGCACTATGCTTCCAATGCATTGACATCTACAAGCTTAGCGAGTTATGAAGTTCCCAATGGTGGGGCTTAAGTCAGTTATCTAAATGTCACTTAATAACCCAGGGGAACCTGGCAAACATCGAAATGTGTATTTCCAGCTGTTCTTTGACTTGACTGTTGATTCTGAAAGGCACCAGTTTACTGCTAAAGACCCCAGCCTAAATAAGCGGGCTTTTAAAACGAATGCCAGGGCCTCCCTGGTGGCGCAGTGGTTGAGAGTCCGCCTGCCGATGCAGGGGATACGGGTTCGTGCCCCGATCTGGGAGGATCCCATATGCCGCGGAGCGGCTGGGCCCGTGAGCCATGGCCGCTGAGCCTGCGTGTCCGGAGCCTGTGCTCCCCAACAGGAGAGGCCACAACAGTGAGAGGCCCGCATACCTCAAAAAGAAAAAAATAATAATAATAAAAAAAAAATAAATAAAATAAATAAAACGAATGCCACCCCACTGAAAAATGGATGCATGCTAGCTGTTTTACTGTCAGAAGTATGGCCTCAAAAATTGCAGTTTCTGAAACTACGGGGGATATATCCATACCACTTAGACTGAATTTCTTGAAAAATGTTAGTCTACTTCACTCAGAGAGAGTTTTCTAATTTGGTTGTTCATATAACTGCTTTTCTTAAATATAAGGTTTTATTATGAAGTATTTTTAGTTCAGCTAAATTCATTGACAAATATTTATTGACTGTCTACTATAAGCACTGCGGGTACAAGGGTGAAAACCACAAAAGCAATCCCTAATCTTGTGAAATTTACTTCATTTTAAAAGCAATGCTGGAGGTAAAGGCAAATAAAAATAATAGGAAATTATAAAAAATAAATCTGAAAGAAATAATAAGGGGCTGAAGTAGAGAAGGATGAGGGTTGAGGGGGGCCCCCTTGAGTTTGGGTGGAAAATAAAAACCTTCCCATCTGTCATCACAGACCTGGACAATTTCTCAAGCTTTGTTTATGGGTAAGAACCTGATAAAAGTTTTGTATCTATTAAATTTTTAATTGCCCTTCATTTCATAACAAATATTTTATAACAAGCATCTAATTAATTTTCACTTTGAATTCTAGTTAATATTCATGGCATCAGAATTGGTATCTAATGATTGAAGGTAATGAGAAATCATGATATTGATATTTTTCAAATTTGATGTTCATCTTTCAAAGCGAAATTTAGGCCAGGTGCACCAATACCCATTTGCCACCAGATGGCGCAGTTGACATTTACAGAGAGTGCATGGGGAGAAATTGGATCTCTCGCTCGGGCTCTCTTGCACACACACTCGCGCGAGCGCACACACACTCTCTTTCTACTTAATGAATAAAGAAACGAAAGCAGATGGGAAAAGAAAGGCATTAAAAATTGCTCAACTAAGTTTTTAAAAGTGGAAAAATTTCCCCTAACCTTGCCTGTGAAAATTAATAAGTGGGTCAGTAGCCCCTCTTAGGAGGTCTGACTCTACATACTGATGCTAATGATTTGAATTCATCAGTTCCCAAATCATATTTACCACTAGAATAACCTTATTCCCTCTCACCAAGACAAAAAAAAAAGAAAAGAAAGAAACAAAGAAAAAGAAAAGAGAAACCAAGAAAATATTCTCTTGGTTATTTTTAAAGCCCCTCACTTTAATGCGTTAGACCATGGTGAGAAATTTCTACATTTTTCTCCTACTTCTTCACTGGATCACACTCCCCCTCCTTGTCTTGCCCCACCTGCACCTCTATACACTTTCCTGTTTAAATCATCAACATTTCCATCTTCTGGGTTAAAGGAAAGGAAATCCTGCTCTTCATTCTTCAGCTAACTCTCACGGTGAACACTTTTCTTGTATATTTTCATTCCTATTAAGAAATTTCAAGAACTCCTTGGGTTGGCTCTATAATTTAGCATCTGGATTTTCATATTATTCTCATAAGCCCTCTCCTTTGTACGGGCAACTTCTCACTCCCCCATCCACGTGCCCCAGCAACTGGCTTCAGAAACCTCAAGTACCCCATTGATTTTCTAAAATTCTTACCTTTGCTTTCAAAGGGTTTTTATTTCTATAGAACTAGAATGATTTCTTATGCCTACTCTTGCTCTGGACACACCTCAGATAAATTTCAATTTCATTCTGCTCCGCATTACAGCCAATATCTTCATCTTCATATTTTGCTACCTGATTTTCCTCACAGTATGGAGCCTTAATGAAAATGAGAGCAGCTCAGAGTCACCTTGTTTTAGTCACGTTTCTTTGTTTTAGGTGAAAACACTTCATACTTTTTATTTGTCTTGTAGGCAGTACAAGACTGGCATAAAATCAGGGATCTGGGCCGCTAGTATGACTTCCACACATTAACCGTGTGACCTTGTGTGTGACCTCTTTGGGCCTCAGAGTCCTCTGTAAAATGAGAGCCTTGGAAACATGCTCTTGGAGACTTCTTCTGGTTCTAACATTTTCTAATTCTGTAAATCAGTGGCTTCGTACTTTACCCAACCTCCTCCAACAACGTGTTTTTTGACTCATAACTAATACATGCAAGGCTGCTCTGGTGGAGTAGAGAATGGGGTGGTAAAAAGGAGAAAAGGGGTGGAGGGCCCTCCACTGCCCTCTCCTCCAAACCCTGTCTCCCCTGCACAGATATCCCAGAGACAACAAAACTGGACTAAAACTTCACCTACTTAAGATGACTTCACTGGATTTTGTAAGCCATCTTAAATCCCACTTGGATCCCACTTGGAGCAATGCAAGGAATAACTATGACACATACATAATGATATTAAATCTTAAAGAAATTTAGCCTCTAAAAAACTTAAAGACATCTCTCCTTGACAGAGAATACAGGAAAGACAGCTGCTCCCAAGAGCATGAAAAGAATATCAATCTTTGATTCCCCACATCATTCCCCAGGCTAGTGGTTCTCGGACTTCAGCGGTGTGTCAGTATCTTCCTAAGTGTTCGTTAAAATACTGATTGCCGAGCTCCACTTCCCTAGAGTTTCTGATTCTGCAGGTCTGAGGTGAGGCTGAAGAAGGTACATTTCTGTCAAGTTCCCAGGTGCTGCTGGTCCAGGAAGCGCACTCAGAGAACCACTGATCCAAGCAAAGCAGAGAGCCCGCAGCACACTGCTCACTGTTCAAGTTGCTTGTTACCTGCTTAGGACTCTGGGATGGAATAATGGTCCCCACACGTGTCTACAGGCTAATCCTCACAACCTACGAATATGTTACCTTACATGGCAAAAAGGGACTTTGCCGATGTAATTGAGTTAAGGATCGTGAGATGCGAGATTATCCAAGATTATTTGGGTGGACCTAATCTAATCACAGGCATCTTTCGAAGAGGGAGGCAAGAGGGTCAAGGGGAGAAAAAGGGAGATAGGACAACAGAAGCAGAGGTTAAACCAATGTGCTGTGAAGATGGAGGAAAGAGGCCACAGGCCAAGGAAAGCAGGAGGAATCTAGAAGGTGGAAACGGTAAGGAAACAGCTTCTCTCATCTGGCTATTCATCTCTGTCCTTTATTACATTCTTTATAAAAAGGCAGTAAATTATGTTGTCCTGAGTTATGTGAGCCATTCTAGCAAATTATCAAACCCAAGGGTTGCAGGAACCCCGATTTATAGCTGGTTGGTTAGAGCGCAGGTGACAACCTGGGACTTGTGGTTGGCATCTGAAGTGGGGCAGTCTTATGGGTCTGGACCCTTAACCTGGGGGTTCTGGCCTAGCTCTAGGTAGTTAGGGTCAGAACCAAACTGAATTGTAGGACACCTAGCCAATATTACAGAATTGGATGGTGTGGGAAAAAGCTGACACATCAGGTGACAGAAGAGTTCTGCATGAATAGTAGAGGTGAAACACAGAGTTCTTCCTATGTATACATTGTCTCCCCTGTCTGGCTATCTCATTTTAATAGATATGGGAAATTTCACCACTTTCATAAAAGTGGGGAAAAGCCCGGGCCTGGCATGAGAGTGAACCTGGAGTCTATCATCCCTTTGGTTACACCAGGCATTTCAGAATATCTGTTTTCAAAAACACATGCCAACCTGCTGCTCAGGGTGTGAATTTGTAAGCCTACCTGCCTCTAATACCATCCAGCAATGTCTGATTTACAGAAACATAATTAGAGACACTTAATATATGTTTTCTAAATCATTCATTATTACATCCCCAACAGTGGTACACTTAGGAGGAAATGCATTTGTTTGTATCTAGTGCCTCTTAAATCATGCCTGTTTTAAGGACCAATGAGTGGAAAATTTCTAAAAAGTCCCTGATTCTTCCTAGTTCATAAAACACACATAATTATACTCTGTAAGAACAGAAAGCTTAAGGATTTTCCCATCCCTTTTTCAGGGCAAGGAACTGGGCAAATCTTTACAACTTAAGCTGGAGTCTTTTCCAGATACATACAAATTATCCAAGTTCTAGTGTCCAAAACTGAAAAACAAAAAACCCAAATATCTGCAGTCAAACATATACTCCCACCAAGTTGCAAATACATCTCTCAAATTAGACTCCATGGCCTGCATTTCTTTTTTCTTCCTGCACCACCGTTTGCTTAGGTGCTAGAAATTTGCAATTTCCTATATGGTAGCCACTAGCCAAGTGTGGCTATTTAAATATGTTATTTAATTTATTTATTTATCTATTTACATCTTTAGTGGAATATAATTGCTTTACAACGGTGTGTTAGTTTCTGCTGTATAACAAAGTGAGTCATCTATACGTATACATATATCCCCACATCCCCTCCCTCTGGCGTCTCCCTCCTGCCCTCCCTATCCGACCTCTCTAGGTGGTCACAGAGCACTGAGCTGATCTCCCTGGGCTATGAGGCGGCTTCCCACTAGCTATCTATTTTACATTTGGTAGTGTATATATGACCCTGCCACTCTCTCAATTCGTTCCAGCTTATCCTTCCCCCTCCCCATGTCCTCAAGTCCATTCTCTATGTCTGCGTCTTTATTCCTGTCGTGCCCTTAAGTTTGTCAGAACCATTTTTTTTTAGATTCCATATATATGTGTTAGCATATGATATTTGCTTTTCTCTTTCTGACTTACTTCACTCTGTATGACAGACTCTAGGCCCATCCACCTCACTGCAAATAACTCAATTTCATTTCTTTTTATGGCTGAGTAATATTCCATTGTATATATATGCCACATCTTCTTTATCCATTCATCTGTCGATGGACACGTAGGTTGCTTCCAAGTCCTGGCTATTGTAAATAGTGCTGCAATGAACACTGTGGTACATGACTCTTTTTGAATTATGGTTTTCTCAGGGTATATGTGCAGTAGTGGGATTGTTGGGTCATATGGTAGTTCTATTTGTAGTTTTATAAGGAACCTCCATACTGTTCTCCACAGTGGCTGTATCAATTCACATTCCCACCAACAGTGCAAGAGGGTTCCCTTTTCTCCATACCCTCTACAGCATTTATTGTTTATAGATTTTTTGATGATGGCCATTCTGACCAGTGTGAGGTGATAGCTCATTGTAGTTTTGATTTGCATTTCTCTAATAAATAGTGATGTTGAGCATCCTTTCATGTGTTTGTTGGCAATCTGTATATCTTCTTTGGAGAAATGTCTATTTAGGTCTGCCATTTTTGGACTGTGTTGTTTGTTTTTTTGATAATGAGCTAGATGAGCTGCTTCTAAATTTTGGAGATTAATCCTTTATCAGTTGCTTCATTTGCAAATATCTTCTCCCATTCTGATGGTTATCTTTTCATCTTGTTTAGTTTCCTTTGCTGTGCAAAATCCTTTAAGTTTCATTAGGTCCCATTTGTTTATTTTTGTTTTTATTTCCATGTCTCTAGGAGGTGGGTCAAAAAGGATCTTGCTGTGATTTATGTCACAGAGTGTTCTGCCTATGTTTTCCTCTAAGAGTTTTATAATGTCTGGCCTTACATTTAGGTCTTTAATCCATTTTGAGTTTGTTTTTCTGTACAGTGTAAGGGAGTGTTCCAATTTCATTCTTTTACATGTAGCTGTCCAGTTTTTCCAGCACCACTTATTGAAGAGGATGTCTTTTCACCACAGTATATCCTTGCCTCCTTTATCAAAGATAAGGTGACCACATGTCCGTGGGTTTATCTCTGGGCTTTCTATCCTGTTCCATTGATTTATATTTCTGTTTTTGTGCCAGTACCATACTGTCTTGATTACTGTAGCTTTGCTGTATAGTCTGAAGTCCAGGACCCTGATTCCTCCAGCTCCATTTTTCTTTTTCAAGATTGCTTTGGCTATTCGGTGTCTTTTGTGTTTCCATACAAATTACGAAACTTTTTGTTCTAGTTCTGTGAAAAATACCATTGGTAGTTTGATAGGGATTGCATTGAATCTGTAGATTGCTTTGAGTAGTATAGTCATTTTCACAATGTTGATTCTTCCAATCCAAGAACATGGTTTATCTCTCCATCTGTTTGTATCATCTTTAATTTCTCTCATCAGTGTCTTTTAGTTTTCTGCATACAGGTCTTTTGTCTCTGAGGTCTCTGAGACTGTCCTCAATTCTTTTCATCCTTTTTTCTTTTCTTTTTTTTTTTTGCGGTACGTGGGCCTCTCACTGTTGTGGCCTCTCCCGTTGCAGAGCACAGGCTCCGGACATGCAGGCTCAGCGGCCACGGCTCACGGGCCCAGCCGCTCCGCGGCATGTGGGATCTTCCCAGACCAGGGCACGAACCCGTGTCCCCTGCATCGGCAGACGGACTCTCAACCACTGCGCCACCAGGGAAGCTCCTCCTTTTTTCTTTATTCTGCTCTGTGGTAGTTATTTCCACTATTTTATCTTCCAGGTCACTTATCCTTTCTTCTGCTTCAGTTATGCTGCTATTGATTCCTTCTAGAGAAGTTTTAATTTCATTTATTGTGTTGTTCATACTTGTTTGTTTGCTCTTTAGTTCTTCTGGGTCTTTGTTAAACATTTCTTGTATTTTATCCATTCTATTTCCAAGATTTTGGATCATCTTTACTGTCATTACTCTGAATTCTTTTTCAGGTCGACTGCCTATTTCCTCTTCATTTGTTTGGTCTGGTGGGTTTTTACCTTGCTCTTTCATCTGCTGTGTATTTCTCTGTCTTCTCATTTTGCTTAACTTACTGTGTTTGGGGTCTCCTTTTTCTCAGGCTGCAGGTTCGTAGTTCCCGTTGTTTTTGGTGTCTGCTCCCCGTGGGTAAGTTTGGTTCAGTGGATTGTGTAGGCTTCGTGGTGGAGGGGACTGGTGCCTGTGTTCTGGTGGATAAGGCTGGATCTTGTCTTTCTGGTGGCAGGACCACATGTGGTGGTATGTTTTGGGGTGTCTGTGAACTTATTATGATTTTAGGCAGCCTCTCTGCTAATGGGTGGGGCTATGTTCCTGTCTTGCTAGTTCTTTGGCATGGGGTGTCCTTCAGCATTGGAGCTTTCTGGTCATTGACTGGAGCTGGGTCTTAGCATTGAAATGGAGAGCTCTGGGAGAGCTCACTCCAATTGATACTACGTGTGGCCAGGAGGTCTCTTGTTGTCCAGTGTCCTGAACTCGGCTCTCCCACCTCAGAGGCTCAGGCCTGACACCCAGCCAGAGCACCAAGACCCTGTCAGCCACACAGTTTTCCCTCTTGGTGCTGGACTCTGTGTGGACCACTGCACCGTCCTCATCCCAGACGGATGCTTTCATGTAGGTAGATGCGGAAGGAATGTGTCACAACTGGTGGAGAGGCAGGGGGCTGGACAGCCCGATGAGCTCCAACAACGGCTGAAACAGTGCCAGTGAAACACATTGCAAGTTCTCCTAAATATGTTATTTTAAATTAAGTAAAATTAAATATTCAACTCCTCAGCACTATCTGCATTTAAAGTGCTCAGTAGCCACATGTGGCTAGTGGCTGTCATAGTGGTCAGTACAGACACAGAATGTCTCCATCACCACGGGATGTTCAGTTGGATAGAGTTACTTCCGATGTTTCTCTGTGCTACTAGGTACAAACCATTCATGGACAATGGGAAGGATTCCTTTTTTTATGATTTGATTCCAAGAATTTTAGAGCTAGAAGAAACACTGGAGTCAACCTAGTTCCTTCATGGTGATGTTAGTGATAGTTTACAGTTTCATAGCATCTGGGACTGGAGTTGGTCAATAAATGTATGCTGAGTGACTGAATGAAGGCTTTAGAGTTTATGGAGTGCTCATTTACAGAGCATTTCACTTGATATTTACCAAAACTTTGGGGTGGGCTGGGCTGCTGATTCCATTTTGAAGATGAAGACACTGAGGACTGTACAATTCGGCCAGTACCAAACCAGAAAAATTAAAAGATGAACTGAAAACCATGTTTCTTAATCTAAATTTAGGGAGGAAGATGAGCTGCAGAACAGACAGTTTCTGCTACATTTTCAGGAACACACAGCAGTTGATAGCAGAGCTAGGACTAAAATCCAGGTCTCCTGAAAGTGTGTCCAATGTTTTTCTAATTTACCATGACATCATGTGTAACTTTAGAACATATTTCTTACTTCTCTTTGCCAGAATTCTTTGTAGCTAGTTCTTAGCCTCTTCAACAAGGAATTTGTGTCTTTGGTAATAATCTTCTAGACACTGCCTTCAAACTACTTGTACATTATATTAACAATAACAACATTTATTACTAGATCTTACTATATGCTAAGCTCTAGTCTAAACACTTTACACTAATAATATCATTAAATTCTTTTCAGAGCCCTATGAGGTAGATTCTATTATCATCTTGTTTCAAAGGTGGGGAAACTGAGACATCAGGGGTTTGGGTAATTTATTCACAATTATCGGTGTAAACTCCTGTGGTATTATTCCAGAGCCTAAGGGAGGGAATCTTATGAGACTTGATGAAGAGAAATATCCCTGTGGGGCAACTGGAGGTTCCTAGAAGGGAATCACTGAGAAACCTACAAAAGTAGTCAACTAGAGAAAAAAGTGCACCAAAGAAAAAGAGATAGATTCAAACATCCTCCAAGTGCAGAGGGTCCTGATGCCAAATCATGGCAGCATCAGCCACATGAGACTGAGCTCTTTTCACCTGCTTGCCACCCCCTGGTCCCAGGCCTGGGGTGTAAATCAGCTGATGAGGACCAGGAGACCAAGAAGTAAACCACGGGGCTCCCTCTATCTCCTCTGGCTTCAGCAAAACTAAGAGACTCAAAGCACTACTGAGCCTGGGGCTGAGAATCTTTACTATCAGATAAGAGTTTAGAGTTTTGATTCTTGCACTGGAATGAAGATTTTATTTTTGAGGTACGTGGGCCTCTCACTGTTGTGGCCTCTCCCGTTGCGGAGCACAGGCTCCGGACGCACAGGCTCAGTGGCCATGGCGCACAGGCTTAGTTGCTCTGCGGCATGTGGGATCTTCCCGGACTGGGGCACAAACCCGTGTCCCGTGCATCGGCAGGCGGACTCTCAACCACTGCGCCACCAGGGAAGCCCTGGAATGAAGATTTTAATTCCTTGATTTGAGATTATTTTGAGGATGAAAAGTGATGGGGAGATTTTATAATTATCTGCAAGGTCTGAGATACGACCAAGATTTCATCCAAGTGGTGAATTCGAACATATAATGGGAGACAATAAAGTTGTCTTCTGCCTGCATGTCATTGAGCACAGCTACGTAAGAAAAGTGTTACAGAAGTTAAAAAGCGAAGTTTGCTGCCATCCAGGCTTTAGGACTTTCTAATTTTATCCATATCTCTACTCAGCTCAATTTGCCAACTCTCAGACTAAAGGCCGGGCTATTTTAAAAGTCTGAGGGGAAAATCTTCCACAATCTATGCTGCCCGACTTCTTTCTGGAATAGTAGCGAGGAAATGGATTTCTCCCAATGAAAATGTCGGGAGAGAGTTCGTGAGGGCCTGAGGCCTATGGCCAGACCCTGGTGAGAAGCTGCTTTGCCAGGCAACGTCCAACTTCCAAAATGAACCAAACCCACAAGGAACAGAAGAAGGACTCTCATCCCTCAGGTATTCTGAGACCCAGACCCTGAAGCAGAAACTTCCTCTACCACGTCACTCGGTGAGTACATATCCATCAGTAAGCTGAGAACAATAAGCTATATCAGGTATTAAAAGAGATAAGAGCTGTGGAGTAACAGGAACTTTATTCACTGCTGGTAGAAGTGCAAAATGGTACAGTTTGGCAGTTTCTTACAAGACCAAACATAACTGCACAATCCAGCAATCTCACTCCTTGCTATTTAGCCAAAGCAGCTGAAAATTCATATCCACACAAAAACCTGCACTAGATGTGTATAGCATATTTATTCATAACTGGCAAACATGAAAGGAACCAAGATGTCCTTTAGTAGGGGAATGGATCAATTCTGGTATAACCGGACCATGGAATGTTACCCAGCACTAAAAATAAACAAACTGTCAAGCCATGAAGACACAGAGGGAACTTCAATACATATTACTAAGTGAAAGAAGCCAATCTGAAAGGTTACATACTGTGTGACTGCAACTATGCGACATTCTGGAAAAGGCAAAACTATGGAGAAGGTAAGAAGATCAGTGGTTGCCTGTGGTTGGGGGGAAGGAGGGATAAAAAGGCAAAGCACAGAGGGTTTTAGGGCAGTGAAAATACTGTGATATTATAATGATGGATTTGTGTCATACATGTGTCTAAACCCATAGAATGTACAACACCAAGAGTGACCCCAATGTGAACCATGGACTAATGATGAGTCACTGTAGGTGCCTTGATTGAAACAAATGTGCCGCTTTGGTTCTGGATGTTGATAGTGGGGGACACTGTGTGGGAACGGGGGGTACATGAGAACTCTCGGTACTTTCCACTCAATTTCACAGTGAACCTAAAACTGCTCTAAAAAACAAACTACTAAAAATACATTAAGAAATCAAAAAGAGGGCTTCCCTGGTGGCGCAGTGGTTGAGAGTCCGCCTGCCGATGCAGGGGACGTGGGTTCGTGCCCCGGTTTGGGAAGATCCCACATGCCGCAGAGCGGCTGGGCCCATGAGCCATGGCCGCTGAGCCTGTGCGTCCGGAGCCTGTGCTCCACAGCGGGAGAGGCCACAGCAGTGAGAGGCAGGCGTACCGCAAAAAACAAAAACAAAACAAAAAAGAAGACCAAGATAAACGTGGAGTGGGAGGAACCCAGGATCCTGGCTGTTCTCTCTCCTTCTCTGTATCTCTGGCTGACTCTCTGTCTCTCTCGGGCTTTCCCTCTTCTTTTGCGTCACTTGGTCGTCATGGAAGATGGAAGTGGGCAACAGCTCTGGCCTGCTGAGTGTCTGCCTGTGTCCCAGGACTCCCAGAGTCTCTCTCCCACCACTGCACCTGCCCCGACCAGGGCCAAAGGAGAGAACTGGAATAATTTGAAAATGTAAAGCAGAGATGGAAAACCAGCAGCCTGAAAACAGGCCAAATTCTACCTGTAGATCTATTTTGTTGGCCAACATTTTGTTTTATCTTTTATTTTGAACCACTTGTTACAATTTCAAGTAGATGATTTTCACACAAAAACATTCACTTTTGGCTTTCTCCTTAAAAAAATCAGAACTAGTAACAGAGGGCTCAGATTTCCACAAAGCAGTAGTTGGCTAAAGCTGAGCTGTTTCATGTGCAGTCCCTCCCTGGCCCTGGAGGCAGGGAGGCTTGGGACCGCTGCTATAAAGGGTTGCATCTATTTAAACAATTATCTAGGGGCAGATATGCATTTTTTAAACTGTAAAATTCGTCTAGGATATGAAAAGCATAAACTAGGATATTACCGATCTGTTGTTCCCTATAGAAAAATTCTGAAATCTTCTAAAAAGGAAGCATTTATAAATGTGTCAATATCAGATGAGCTTCTGCCAACAGGCAGGCAGTGACTGAGCAAGAGGGAGTGGAGAGCCGAGAATCAGGGAATCTGAGATTTTATTTCTAGTTTGACCTTGACTCACTTGGGTGTCCTCAGAAGAGTCTCTTTAATTTCCTGAGCTACAATTTTATTATTTTAACAGTAGGGACTGGTGTAGCCAATGTTCCCCAAAGAGCATTTCTTGGCACACCCATCTCTTGAGTCTCTGTGAAAAGAGGGTTCCATTTCCACATAGTTTGGGAATGCGTTTATCCGGCTTTGGACAACTCTTCAATATAACCATTTTAAAGAATGCTCCTATGGGAATAAAACTTGGTTAACTTTGGTTAATCTAGTGCACTTTTGCAAACTGACTTGACAAAAGATAGCATTTATTAACTGCCCAGAACTTGCATCCAGTGGCTCACACATTGATGAGTCACAGCTACACTTGGATCGATCCAGCCTGTGTGTCCAAGGGTCTTGGGAAGGTTTTTAAGTATAGGTTTAGAATTTGAGGGATTTGCATTTCAGGATGTTTCTAATTCACTTGCATTTTATCCAATATTTTTTTCCTGGAGAGAGCACTCTATTTTTCTCCCTTGCTAAGATAACTGTGAAACAAATTAGCAATGGAAAGTATATTCTTTGCATTATCTGAATTTGATTTTCCAAGGTCTTCCTTCTCTAGACACAATGGGTGTTCATCCCTTCCTAAGTGACCATTATGCTGCTAAAATACTGAAGTCTGGCAAAAGCAGAGCTGTTATGGAAACATTAAGAAAACATAATTACTGTACAATGGCACCACCTAATTTGCATATTGTTGAAATGCATCTTGATGGGAAAAGGAAACAGTTTTCAGAAAATGTTTTCTGTGTCATGATTTCTATTCTCTTTGTTTCTCTTATCCACATGGGGTCAATCAGAATGCTTTACTACACCAATCTGAAATAAATCAGGATTTTAAAAAAAGCTACTTCCCATGAATGAGGCAAGCTTAACCTTTTATGGTATCTCAGGGGTGAGTTTGGGAGCCTCTGAAAAATATAGCTCCTTCTGGAGCACTAAATTCCTTGAAAGAGCTTGTGGAAATGCCATTTCCTTCCAGATGATGTGATACTCGCACGCAGGCATGGGGGAGGGAGTTAGCCTCTGAGCCGGGTGTGCCAGATATTAAGCAAACCATTCGGTGTTGTATGGATGAACTTAAGATTTATATCTTTAAAACAGTCTGAATGGCCAAATGCTGCATTTCACAGAACAATGATACATCATAGAGTACGTAGAAAAGGCTCTTGGAAAGGCAGGGGTGGAGGGTGTGGAAACCATGACAATTTGGAGACTGTGAACTTTTCAAGGCAGAGGTTGAGTCCTGATGATCTTTGAATCCCCAAGTAGCTGGTTGCTTGGAAGAACTGAGAACATATGGCCCCATGAAGAAAATGGAGATGTGAGAGCTGCAATGTGGAAGAAGCATCTGACTTTCTCTAGGGGAAAAAAATAGGGCTGGTAGGTGCAGATTACTGCTGTGTGATACTGGAGAATACCATGTCCCCTTCACCCTATTGTCTGCCAAAGACCTGCGATATTTCTCAAGGCAAAAAAGGACCTTAAGTGGATTTTCAGGAATTGATGTAGAATTACAAGATGGCTTTTGTGATGTGTTTCCCCTTCCTGTTGCTTCAACTAAATGCTTTAGAGTATCTCTGTTTTTTTCTACAGTATCTCTCTCCTTCTCTCCCCAGCAACTCCAATGATAAGCAAAATTTGGATTGTCAAATCACAAGGAGGTGAGTTAATCTGATATTATTAATCTAGGAAAACCCAAGAATGAGATGAGGCCCCTAATCAGACTCCTCATCCACGTCCTTTTTGCTACGTGGGACGCTGTGGTGACTGGGGAAAGCTATTGCAAATATCATAAAATTCAGCTTAAAAATATTTGTGAAAGTTTTCCTTCCCCAACCGTGCCTGAATTTGAACACAGCGTGGTTCCTATTCCACAGGAATGTAATGTGTTAATAGAGTCTCCCACGATCCTTCTAAATAGTCTTCTATCTTATTTGTAGGTAACCTTAGGCCCTGAAGGGATCACAACCATACGAAAATGGCAGGGGTCAGGCTGGTGTTCACATGTACATAGCAGTCCATAGCTGTGACATAAAAACCATAGAGGAGAAAGGTAAAAGTTGTAGAACTTGGAAACAAATAGAATCATCCAATAATGTGAGGGCACTGATCTTTTGACCTTGGAAATCTTCAAGCAAGGAGCCTGAAAGTCTAGCCAAAGCAGTGAGTAGTTTTATGATGTAAGAAACATTGGACTAATGGTCTGTTTCTGAGTTTCTATTATTCCAAATCACTAAAAAGCAATAATCAAACAACGAAACCACAGGAAGGGTAGATATCCTTCTAGCTGTTACCCATACAGGAAATCAGCTTTCGAGTCCATTACCAATGGCTGGCTCCATTCTCTGTCTAAACCTGAGAGGACTATCCATGATATTAAGACCCAGAAAGACCTAGGTTTGCTTTATCATGGGGACCAATTGCCTTCTGTCCTCTAGGGAGCAGAGTTTCTGGGAATAGATAGCAAAAATGTTGTGGGAAGGAATGAAATTCAGCAAACAACTATTGAGCTTCGACTTTGTACTAAGGACTATGCTAGATACGTCAGGAGATACAGACACGAATAGAGTCCCTTCCCTCTAAGACTTAACAGTCTAGTTGGGGAGACAGACACACACACACAGGAACACACATCTCTAATTCTTCATTCTCTTCTCATCCCTTTGTAAAGCTAACTGCTAAAATCATGGAGTCAGCCCCCAAAGAACCATTTTCCTCCTCTTATCCCCTCCTCCTACATCTTGACTAGTTTAGATTTATACCTCTGTATACTAAGTGGCCTTCAAACCTCCAAACCTTCCACTTCTAATGCGTTTACACTATGCCACCACTAGTCTAAGGATGTTACTCTCACCTGAAAAACGTCCTGACTCCCTACATCCTCCTCAAAACCCCAAGCTTGGCATTCAAGCCTTGCAGTTTTCTGTTGCAAACTATTTTCTATCACTACCTATCGCTGCCTCTGGGATATTAACTATGGCTGCCCTCTGTGATATACATGCACACATGGCCACCTCTAGGCCTTTTCTGATTATATTCTCCAGCTGAAATGTCTTTCTCCCAACCTCTAAATATTGAGATCTCACCATCCTTTGAGATCAGTTCAAACTCCACCTTCTCCATGAAGTCAGTCTCAATGATCTCACCTGGAAGTATCCATTCCTTTGTTGTAAGGGACCAGTGGCACTTGACTGTCCTTGTCTTATAGCAGTTTTCACACTCTAGCTTGAAATATATTTCAGTGTACAGAGTAAAACATTTGTAAAAGGTTATTTTAACTTAAAAAAGGTATGTAGCAAATGATAAAAGAAGCAAGATAAATGATGTGTTTTAAATTTATATACAATAGACTATTTCACATGTCATTCCATTCAATGGTTATTTGCCCCGGAATAGACCCAGATGGGAGATAAGAATAAATATTGGGTCCCACCCCCCATGGACTTGCTTTTAGGACATGCTGTAATACAAACATGTATCTTTAAACACTTGTCCCATACAGTTTACTGAGAGGTTCACATAGTGAACCTTGACTACAGAGGTGGGCATACAGCTTTTGCTGCGCCAGATGTAGTTCCCAAGGCAGAGACAGCACTGAGGATCACCAAATTTGATTTGATTTTCCTCTTTCTGGGAAGTCAACTCCTTCATATCCTACTCAACCAAAGAACTGATTATCTGTTCCAACTACTGGAAAACCTGGCTCTGTTAGACTTACTGAGCAAGACATCTTGGTCCTCAACACTGCCCACACCTTTCCTTGGGACCTCGTGCAGAATGCTGACTACAGGCATTTTGGGCCTCTGATGCTGACTTTAGAATCTCCTTCTTAACTAGGTGACTCTGTGATAGGTGTATCTTATCTCCCCAATTCGAATAGGACTCTTGAGCTTTGGAACAGGACCTCTGTCAACTCACAACAATACCCAATGCACTTTGGGCACTTAATAGATGTCTTCTGAATGAGGGAATGAACAAACTCTCAATTCTGAAGATGCCAGAGTTAAGGATTGCCCTTTAAACTTTTTTTTTTTTTTTTAAATTCTAGGAGTAACAATACCTTCAAATTGCCCCATCCTGTCTCTGCCACAAAAGCCACCTTGGACATTTACACAGCGGTTAGTCTAAGGCAAGGATCTCAGCTATGGCTGCAGAATAGAGTGAGGCTAACCTCCCCGCTTCTCCCCAACACTGCAATCCTGTCGGGTGCAACTAGGTGTCTTTCTTTCCTAAGAATAACATTTTAATGAAAGGGACTGAGACCCATTTTCCTGATAAACAGACAAGTAGCAGACGGTATAAGTGCCAAACTACCTAGAGAAGTTGGTGGAGTAATCAAGACGTTCTCCAGTCTCTGCCTTCTAGAGATGCTCTTTTCTCTGCTCTAAGACATACGATGCATCATGTAAAACTGATTCATGTTAATGATCGACCGCAAACAGGGCACAGCTGATGGCTGTTTCCTTATTTACCAACCTGTAGATCATCAATTTGTCATTCAGATGCACAAAGTGGGCTGTGTGGCAAATGACATGATATCGCCCAAACCATATTTCAGTTAAGAGACTGTCAACTCACTGAAAATGTGTGAAAATAAATCTACCCGATAAATATATTTTTGATCTGTTCCAGCGGGACATGATAAAAATGTCTCTGGGTAATTTTTTTTTTTTTTTTTTTTTTTTTTTTTGCGGTACACGGGCCTCTCACTGTTGTGGCCTCTCCCGTTGCGGAGCACAGGCTCCGGATGCGCAGGCTCAGCGGCCATGGCTCACGGGCCCAGCCGCTCCACGGCATGTGGGATCTTCCCAGACCGGGGCACGAACCTGTGTCCCCTGCATCGGCAGGCAGATTCTCAACCACTGCGCCACCAGGGGAGCCCTGTGGTTAAGTTTTATTGCAGATGAAAAGGAGAGGATGAGAGTCCATGGGGCAGGTTTGCAGGGCACATCGCCTGCAGGTTAGGTCTCTACTCCACTGCCCAACAGCTCTCCTTTTCTCCCTCCATTCTTCCCCTCAGATCTATCCAGTTGAATCATGAAGTGTCAGACTTGGAAGGGGCCTGATGTATCATTTTCTAGGATTGTGACCTGAAGCACATAAGCTTTGAAGGATGTTGAACCCACTAAATCTTTCTTGTGTCTATGCAATTTTTGGGTCCTTGGCTTCTGCAAGACTTTCAAAGAGGTCCATGACCCCGAAATAGTAATATTTAATTTTGACATTTTACATATGATGAAAGAAGACTCCTGGATAAAGGGTTTACTGCTATTCTTTCTAAGTTAAAGATACAGAACCAGAGCTGGTTCCCGGTTCCTAAGCCAGTACAGTTAGTGACCCAGAGCAATGTTACCTTGCAGAGTGGACAGTGGTTTCTACTGTTCAGGATTTCTCACTTTTCCTATTCTCCTTTTGTAATAAAGACCACAGAGGTGGGACATGGCTTAGGCTGGGCAAACATAGTTCTTATGGCAGAGATTGAGCCACCAGATAACCAAATTCACTTTCGTTTTCTTCTCCTTGGGCACATGGGAGAACTTTGTTATTTTCCAGCCTGCTTTGCTATTAGGTGGAATCATGTTACTTGGTGGGCTATGGATGAAAATGGTATTGCAATCTCCAATCACGGCCCTTAAAGACATCCTTTATAAACTTCTAGCTTTCTTCCCATGTCTCAGGACCTTGGAGGCCAGGTATTTAGATCAAGTGGTGTAAGAAGAAGGGAGCCTAGACCCCTGAGTTATTTGATGGAGGAGAGCCCTGCTGATACACACTGGTATTTGTATGATTAGAAATAAAGTTTGATCGGCTGAACCACGAAGGTGTGGGGAATGTTACCACAGTACAGCCTAGGCTACCTTCAGTAACATGGTGCTCCATTCCCCTGGCTCAGTCATTGGTCCAAGGGAGGGCATGTGACATTAAGATAACCAAAGGGAGACTCCTTGGCCTATCCAGCAGCTTTGCTGTAATAACAAACATCCTCAGTAGCTCAGTGGCTCAAAACAGCAAACATCTTCTTTTCATTCATGTTATACATCAGCAGATTAACGTTGGGTTTGGGCCTCTATGTATCTTTTCATTCTTGGACCCAGGCCAATGGAGCAGCCCTTGTAAGGGGTATGCCTGGTCTCATGACACAAGAGAAAAGCAAGAGGGCTGGCAGAAACCTGTGATGTCTCTTAAAGCTATAAAGCTTATGTTTGTAACTGACATACACTGTTCACTTTCATTCCAGGGTCTAAAGCACATCACATGGCCAAGCTCAAAGCCAATGAAGTGGGATGCAGGCTTATCCCATGAGAAGCCTGGCAAGTCCCATGGCAATGGATAGGGAGGTACAATCCTCTTATTGGGAGAATAATTATTTTGAATAATAATATAAAATGTTATACCTTGGATTGGTATATAAATGTTGGGAGAGAGAAATTCTATTCTGTCTGGAATCTACAGCTGTAATTGCTAATGTCCATGTTTGACATCCTGTGGAAGAGGCCCGTCAAAGGTGGGAGACATTAAGTATGACGCTCAAGAGAAGAAGGCAATAAGAGGATGCCAGGTGCACAGAGAGAGAGTCCTACTGGCTCAGAGCCCTCAGTTCAGGTGCTGAGACCCCAGGTTCCAAAGCTCATGCTTTGGTTCTATGAGTTACCTACCCCAGTATACTTCCCAGCCACACAAGTCAACAGAGTTGACTACCCTCTCCTTTACTTTATTTTCTATATTTTTGCCTCAGTTAGCTTCTCTAGAATTTCTGCCACTTGTAACTAAGAGAATCGTAAGTAATATAATTTATAAGACATATTATCACACAATACATATTTTGTAATTTATATTTGCCATGTAGAATTAAGGTTGATAGAATCAAATAAGGTTAGGGTCAAATCCACTTCATCTTTTTCTACTTATGTGATCTTGGGCAATGCCTCATTTTCTCCATCTGTAAAATGGGGCAACAATCCCTACCTCAGAGATGTAGGTTAACCTGCTCCTTTCTCGGCTTTTCCCATTTTGGAAAATGGCAACTCCAATGGTCCAGCTGAAAGCTCTGGAGATCCTGTTGGCTTGTTTCTTTCTATTATACATATTCTACATTCAATGCATTAGCAACTGTATTGAGAACTCAACCACTTCTCACCACTTTGACCACCATAGTCCAAGCCATCACCTCTTGCTGACTCTTACTGCCTTCTACTTTCTCTCCTGTGGTTTGTCACACAACAGAAGGAGTGAATCTTGTGAAACACAACTTACCTCACGGCACTTCCCTGCTCAGCGCGCCTCATCTCACTCAAGGAAATCCAAAATTCTAACCCCGACCAGAGCATGCGTGACCAGGATGCTCTCTTCCTTCTTGCCTTCACATCTACCGCTTGCTCTGCTGCACTCCAATCCCACCACACCTACCTCCATGCTATTCCTGGGACACAGTCAACATGTTCCTGCCTCAGGGCCTTAGCACCTCTGGCCCCTGTGCTTATACCGCTCTTCCCAGCATGTTTACTCCCTCCTTCCTTCCGATCTTTGCTCAAGAATGACATTGTCAGGCAGTCCTTCCCTGATCCCTTTATATAAAACAACAATCCTCCCCTCTCCCTGTCTGGGCTTTGCTCATTTTCATCAGGGCACTAGTACCACCTGAAATATTATATATTTATTAGTTTATTTCTGTAAGTTTTAGGAGAGCAGAGACTTTATTTTGTTAACTGTTTTATCTCCATATTTTGAAACTGCATAGATGCTTTGTAAATGTCATGAATATACAAACGAATACAATTATCTAGGGATTAACTTAAAGCACATAATATCTGTAAAACGCAGAGTGTGAGACTGAGCACATAGTACGACATGAAACTGTATCTATTATCTCAAGATATTTGTATGCTGAGCTTTTACTTTTGTCCACAGTCCTTCAAAGAACAGAGGCTGACCTGGGAGAGTTTGGCAGCAAGGCCCCTTCGGAAGCCCCTGAAACCACACATCATGAACAGCTGTCTCTGAAGTCTGCAGGATCGGCCCTGAGCTCCGGACAGCTGGGCTCCAGGGAGGAGAAATCAGGACTGACACCCTCCTGTCCCCAGTGACACCCAGCCTCAACCTTCCTTATCAGGGCCTCTCCAGCAGCTGCTCTGAACCTCAAGTAATGAAAATCTCAGGCAGAGACAACCCTGGAAGAGGATTATTAAATTCTAACAGGATGGCTGAAAATAGACAGAAATCCCCCAAATCTACCTTGCAGAGAAAACAGGCAGCAGCAGCTGTAGAGTGTAGGGAAGGGAAGAACCAGAACTATGAGCAAGAATCACAGTGAGAATTATCTCCATGGACGCTGAGGCTGGCTGCATCCAGGGGTGGTGGTGGAAGGGGTCATCATTTTAGAGCTCATGAGCCTCTGAAAGGCTAACTCCTTCCCCCTCCAGCCCTTCCAACACTATAATTCCAGTGGTCCTAGTTTTAACACATTCTGAGATTTCATTAGAGCTGTGCACAGAGATAGCAAGGGGTCTAAGCAGCGACTTCATCAGAGAGCCTATTATACGTTCCCTCGCACAGAGAGCCTATTGCACATTGTCTGATGACCACACAGGGATACTGTTTACACAGAGTGGCTTTATTCTAGCACAGATCCCACTGAAGAGCTCTAGGAGCCATTTACTGGCTGGCAGCAGCAACCGGAGAAGGAAAACCACAGTCGTAGACCTCTGCTCTGCTTTTCCTTCTCCCCGACTCAGTCCTTCCCTACTCAGCCCTCTGGGGGTGGGGTGGGGGGCTTCTTTTATATGTATCTGTGTTCTCATCTTCCATTTGCCTCTTCTCCCTCTGGCTCTCATTCCTCTCCCCTCATTTCCTTTCCCTCTGCCTCTCTCATCCCCCAGTGTTAGCACCTACTATCCACTGGAGGCTGGCATTGGCACCGTGACTATAACTAAGATGACCAGGACATACTTCCTGTCCTCACGGAGTCTGTGGTCCACTGCGGACTGCCTGTCTTTCAGGGAAAAGAAGAGGAAGCAGGAGAGCTAGAGGTGACATTCAGAGGAGGTGGGGAGTCAGGAAGCTTTATGAAAAGGCACGTGAAGGATGGATTTGGACTTGGAGAGACGGGGTGGGAAGACTCTTTGAGCTGGAAGGACTAATACACACAAAAGCCTGAAGCTAGGTCACCACTAGCGAACAGAGAGAAGTTAAATTTATCTTCGTAATAGCTAACATTTCTGGTACACCGACTTGATGTCAAACACGGAGCTAAGTCCGTGACATAGGCTACCTCATTGAATCCTCATGTACGCCTATGATGAATGAGCCCTTTTACAGCTGGAGACTATCTCATCCAAAGTCCCACACACAGTTAATGGTAGAATTAGAAATTAAACCCAGATGCATAACCCTGGGCTTTACTACTTTCTGAGGGGAGCAGTAGGAAATCTGTTTAAAACACAGAAGCAAAGGCGAGATGGTGAAGGATCTTGATCGCCAGAAGCAGTTTCCAATTGCCTTGGAAAGTAATGGCTGGGGGTGGGGAAGGGACTTAAAAGGGCTGAGCAAAGCATTAATAAGCTCTCATTTAACCTCTGTCTTACCCCCACCCCCGCCCCCGTAAATAGGCAAACAACACAAATAAATCTCCTTCACCACAGTTAACCATCTCCTATCCCTTTCATAATTCTATAGAACACTCAAGATAAAGGTACTTTTTTTTCATCACAGCTGTTTGATTTCTCTTTCACCCCTCCTTCCAAGTGTCTTTATTACTGTTTGATATTGTTACAGGGTATTTTAATACAGCTAGTTAAAACAGGATTTTAGAAATCCATATTTAACTGATGTTGGTCATGGCAGATCTTGTGGCAGTGGTTTGTTTTCTTTCTAGTGCATTACTTACTAATGAAGAAATTTTCTGGCTCAGAAATTGTGAGCTAATTATCATTTACATAGTTATATGGTAAACACATTCCCAAATTGTGATTTTAAATTTTTTCTGAAGAGTCCCCAGGAATTGTATTTTCTTTAAAAATTTGCTTATTACTTATTCATTAAACAGATTTATTCTGAAGTAGATAATATAATCTCTCTTGAGTGCAAGTTTCATTACCTTTCTTCAAGGTTAAGAGATGAGGTCAGATATAAACATGCCAAAGAGCTTTTGCCTCTCCTGTATGGCCATTATCTGGATGGTTACTGGCTGCATTTAAAAATATTCCACTGGAGCTTTGATTAGGGACTTGACTTCTAAGTGTAGCCTCCAAAGTAGAATGTTAAGTAAATGAGTTCTCTGTCTGTTGGGAATTGGGACCTGCTATCAACAGTTTTTCACATTCTAGAGATTTCTTTACTTGGAGAGAAAAAAAAGGTATTAGCTCTTATCAAGATAGGCAGGCAAGCATATACAGTGGGGAAAGGACGGTTTCTTCAATAAGTGATGCTGGGAACTGGACAGCCACATGCAGAAGAATGAAACCGAACGACTCTCTTATAACATGCACAACAATTAACTCAAAATGGATTAAACACGTGAATATAAAACCAGAAACCATAAAACTTCTGGAAGAAAACACAGGCAGAAAGCTCTCTGAGCACATGGAGAAGATATTTGCTAATTGTATATCTAGTACGGGGTCAATGTTAAAACATACAAAGAACTATGGTGAAAAACTGAAACCATTGCAACTAACATCAGGAAAAAGACAAGGTTGCCCACTCTCACCACTATTATTCAACATTGTTTGGAAGTTTTAGCTACAGCAATCAGAGAATAAAAAGAAATAAAAGGAATCCAAATTGGAAAAGAAGGAGTAAAGCTGTCACTGTGTGCAGATGACAAGATACTATACATAGAGAATCCTAAAGATGCTACCAGAAAACTATTAGAGCTAATCAATGAATTTGGCAAAGTAGCAGGATACAAAATTAATGCACAGAAATCTCTTGCATTCCTATACACTAATAATGAAAAATCTGAAAGAGAAATTAAGGAAACACTCCCATTTACCATTGCAACAAAAAGAATAAAATACCTAGGAATAAACCTACCTAAGGAGACAAAAGACCTGTATGCAGAAACTATAAGACACTGATGAAAGAAATTAAAGATGACACAAACAGATGGAGAGATATACCACGTTCTTGGATTGGAAGAATCAACAATGTGAAAATGACTATACTATGCAAAGCAATCTACAGATTCAATGCAATCCCTATCAAACTACCAATGGCATTTTTCACAGAACTAGAACAAAAAATTTCACAATTTGTATGGAAACACAAAAGACCCCGAATAGCCAAAGCAATCTTGAAAAAGAAAAACGGGGCTGGAGGAATCAGAGTCCTGGACTTCAGACTACACCGCAAAGCTACAGTAATCAAGACAGTTTGGTACTGGCACAAAAACAGAAATATAAATCAATGGAACAGGATAGAAAGCCCAGAGATAAACCCACACAAATGTGGTCACCTTATCTTTGATAAAGGAGGCAAGAATATACAGTGGTGAAAAGACATCCTCTTCAATAAGTGGTGCTGGGAAAACTGGACAGCTACATGTAAAAGAATGAAATTAGAAGACTCCCTAACACCATACACAAAAATAAACTCAAAATGGATTAAAGACCTAAATGTAAGGCCAGATACTCTTAGAGGAAACTCTTAGAGGAAAACATAGGCAAAACACTCTATGACATAAGTCACAGCAAGATCCTTTTTAACCCATCTCCTAGCGAAATGGAAATAAAAACAAAAATAAGTAAATGGGACCTAATGAAACTTAAAAGATTTTGCACAGGAAAGGAAACCATAAACAAGACGAAAAGACAACCCTCAGAATGGGAGAAAATATTTGCAAATGAAGCAACTGACAAAGGATTAATCTCCAAAATTTACAAGCAGCTCATGCAGCTCAATATCAAAGAAACAAACAACCCAATCCAAAAATGGGCAGAAGACCTAAATAGACATTTCTCCAAAGAAGATATACAGATTGCCAACAAACACATGAAAGAATGCTCAACATCATTAATCATTAGAGAAATGCAAACCAAAACTACAATGAGATATCACCTCACACCGGTCAGAATGGCCATCATCAAAAAATCTACAAACAATAAATGCCGGGTGTGGAGAAAAGGGAACCCTCTTGCACTGTTGGTGGGAATGTAAATTGATACAGCCACTATGGAGAACAGTATGGAGGTTCCTTAAAAAATTAAAAATAGAGCTACCATACGACCCAGCAATCCCACTACTCGGCATATACCCTGAGAAAACCATAATTCAAAAAGAGTCATGTACCACAGTGTTCACTGCAGCTCTATTTACAATAGCCAGGACATGGAAGCAAACTAAGTGTCCATCGACAGATGAATGGATAAAGAAGATGTGGCACATATATACAATGGAATATTACTCAGCCACGATATTGAGTTCTTTGTAGTGAGGTGGATGGACCTAGAGTCTGTCCTACAGAGTGAAGTAAGTCAGAAAGAGAAAAACAAATACCGTATGCTAACACATATGTATGGAATCTTAAAAAAAAAAAAAGATCACAAAGAACCTAGGGGCAGGACGGGAATAAACATGCAGACCTACTAGAGAATGGACTTGAGGACATGGGGAGGGGGAAGGGTAAGCTGGGACAAAGTGAGAGAGTGGCATGGACATATATACACTACCAAATGTAAAATAGATAGCTAGTGGGAAGCAGCTGCATAGCCCAGGGAGATCAGCTCGGTGCTTTGTGACCACCTAGAGGGGTGGGATAGGGTGGGTGGGAGGGAGGGAGATGCAAGAGGGAAAGAGATATGGAGATATATGTATATGTATAGCTGATTCACTATGTTATAAAGCAGAAACTAACACACCATTGTAAAGCAATTATACTCCAATAAAGATGTTTAAAAAACATATATATATATATATATATATATATATATAAAGAACTCATATAACTCAATAACGATAACAATAAAAAACCCAAACAATCTGATTTAAAAATGGGCAGAAGATCTGAATAGACATTTTTCCAAAGAAGACAAACAAATGGTCAACAGGTATGAAGAAGATGCTCAATATCATTAATCATTATGGAAAGGCATATCAAAACCACATGAGATATCTATCACCTCACACCTGTTAGACTGGCTATCATCAAAAAGGCAAGAGATAACAAGTGTTGGCAAAGGCAACATTTGTGCACTGTTGGTAGGACTTCAAAGTGGTGCAGCCAAATATGGAAAGCAGTATGGAGCTTCCTCAAAAAATTTATAATAGAACCACCATAAAATCCAGCAATTCCACTCCTGGGTATTTATCCGAAAAAAATGAAAACACTAATTTAAAAAGATACATGCACCCCTATGTTCAATGGAGCACTATGTACAATAGCCAAAATATAGAAACAACCTAAGTGTCCATCAATGGATGAATGGATAAAAATGTTACATATATGTATTTATATATAATATAATATAATGGGATAGAATATTATTAAGCCACAGAAAAGAATGAAATCCTGTCATCTGTGACAATATGAATGGACTTTGAGCATTGTGCTAAGTGAAATAAGTCAGAGAAAGACAAATATTGTATGATTTCACTTATATGTAGAATCTAAAAAACAAAACAAATGAACAAACAAAACGAAACTCGTAGATACAGAGAACAGATTGGTGGTTGCCAGAGGGGAGGGGGATTGGGGGTAGGCAAAATGGGTAAAGGGGATCAAAAGGTACAAAGTTCCAATTATAAGATAAATAAGTCATGGGGATGTAAGGTACAGACAGCATGATGACTGTAGTCAATAATACTGTATTCTAAAAATGAAAGTAAATCTTAAAATTATCATAAGAAAGAAAATCTGTAACTCTATATGGTGACTGATGATAACTAGACTTATTGTGGTGATCCTTTCACAATGTATACAAATGCCCAATGACTGTTGTACACCTGAAATGAATATAACATTGTATGTCAATCATACTTCAATTAAAAAAAAGATAAGCAAACAAATCTTTCCATTTAAGCCGAAATCAGTTTTAGACAGCATGAGACCTCCTTATGGTGACCTTATAAAAGGAGGAGGGAAGGAAGTAAAAAATGAGTAACTAAATCCAAGATGATTTTAAAGCACTAAATACCAGAGAGAGACTTTTTGTTGTCTTGTCCTCTTTTCATGTAAATTTCTGGCAGAACTCAAACTTCTCTGGAAAAGTTGGATTTTGGGGAATGGGATTGGGAATAAACAATCTGATAATCAAATATCCAGTAGACCAGTACAAAAAACTCTCGGGTATAAGATTTGTGGTATACACTTTCAAACACTGGTGGCATATCCCCATGGACGGGCTTCCTTGGTCCATAAAGCATATACACACTTCTCTTCTGTGTTAATTCATTTGTTTCATTCATACTTTTCGTGCCCTTAACAAGAACACTGTGATGGTTGATTTTATTTGTCAAGTTGACTGGGTCACAGGATGCCCAGATAGCTGGTTAAACATAATTTCTGTGTGTGTCTGTGAGGGTGTTTCCAGATGAGATTAGCATTTAAATTGATGTCCTGAGTAAACCACATGGCTCTCCCCAGTGTGTGTGTGGCGGGGGGGGGGGGGCATCATGCAATCTGTTGAGGGCCTGAACAGAACAAAAAGGCAGAAGAAGTTTGAATTAGCTCTGCCTGACTGCTTGAGCTGTAACATTAATCTTCTCCTTCCCTTCATGCTCCCAGTTCTCAGGTCTTCAGACCTGGAGTGGAATATACACCATTGGCTCCCCATCTCTCAGGCCTTTGAAATGCAACACCAGCTTTCTTGGGTCTCAGGTTTACAGATGGCAGATTGTGGAGTTTCTCAGCCTCCATAATCACATGAACTGCTACCTTAAGTAAGTCCTAATGATTCTGTTTCTCTTGAGAAGCCTAATACAAACTTTAAATGATGGAGAACAATAGGTTAAATCAGAGAGTGCCAACTCAAGTGCTGATGGGATTCCTGGGGGAAACAACTGAATGTAAGAAGGCTCCCTCCTACTCTCTGTGAGACATGCGGCCCTCTCTGTTTTTTTCATCTTCCCTCTTTCTCTATGGACATGGATACATGAAATATTTCACCTCAACATCACTGTAAGAAAAAGACTCACACAAATACAACATAGCAACTGTTATTTTGTCTTTACAGAGGCTATAGGACTTGATGCTACTGAGGCACACTACAAAACGGGTGTTCTGTAAAAAAGGGCCAGGTGTTACCAAGCCTTGGCAAACTGGTGCGGATTGCAAATTGATACTCCAAGATCTGCCCCCTTTCCAAAGAGAAGCTAGAAATTTGGACTTATGTAAACAATCCAATTTTTGAAGCTGGCCACTAATACAAATTTTTTTCAATGACACAGATTTTAAAATTGACATAGGGAAAACACTTTTCTGGGCCATCTCTGGCTCATGGATCACCAGTTTGAGAAGCCTGGGATAAATGGGGTGGGTGGGATGGAAGTGGGGAGAAAAAACACTGTAAGAACATAGTAATTTCATCATCCTCAGAGTGTGACAAAAGCAGATGCATTCATATGGCTTCTTATACGAGACAGTGAGAACTTGTCAAATAAGGACCATATTCAATACAAGGTAGTTGACAAGATTATCATACTGGTATGTTGGTAATTTGAATTAATTGCATAGTGATCCGTCACAGATTACACTAAGTGAAGGAGAAAATAAAAATAAACACTGAGCTGGAATAGATTTTCAGGAGGAGCAGCAAACGACTAATCCAGAGGCAGTGGTAGATAAGGGATAATTCCTATTCACTTACCCATTTACTGAAAACATAAAGGGGACTGAAAAGAATATGGGCAAAAATAGTTATGTTTTTTACTCTTATATAAATAAACAATTTCAAATTCAGAAGCACCAACAAAAGGTCTTCAAAAGAGTTATCCCAGGGCTTCCCTGGTGGCTCAGTGGTTGAGAATCTGCCTGCCAATGCAGGGGACACGGGTTCGAGCCCTGGTCTGGGAAGATCCCACACGCTGCGGAGCAACTAGGCCCGTGAGCCACAACTACTGAGCCTGCGTGTCTGGAGCCCGTGCTCCCAACAAGGGAGGCCGCGATAGTGAGAGGCCTGCGCACTGCGATGAAGAGTGACCCCCGGTCTCCGCAACTAGAGAAAGCCCTCGCACTGAAACGAAGACCCAACACGGCCAAAAATAAATTTTAAAAAAAGTTATACTTCTTGTCTAGAAATTATTGTTTTGGCCTATAGTGATCTTTATACTCTATTAAAATGTTCTGTACATGGCTTCCCTGGTGGTGTAGTGGTTAAGAATCCGCCTGCCAATGCAGGGGACACAGGTTCGAGCCCTGGTCTGGGAAGATCCCATATGCCGCAGAGCAACTAAGACCGTGTGCCACAATTAATGAGCCTGTGCTCTAGAGCCCTCAAACCACAACTACTGAGCCTGCATGCCACAGCTACTTAAGCCCGCATGCCTAGAGCCCGTGCTCCGCAACAAGAGAAGCCACCGCAATAAGAAGCCCATGCACCACAACGAAGAGTAGCCCCTGCTCTCCACAACTAGAAAAAGCCTGAGCGCAGCAACGAAGACCCAATGCAGCCAAAAATAAATAAAATAAATAAATTTAAAAAAATGTTCTGTATAATTTGTAACCTTGGGACAGGTGACATTCTCATTCAGTCTTAATTTCTTTATTTGAAAAAGAGTGGTGAACTTGAGGCCTTCTGAAAATTCTTTCAACTCTACTATTTTAGGAGATGCTATTACAAAAGGTGATAGTTGTCCATGGATAATTGGTACTGTCAAAAGCCCATTTAAAATGAATGTAATTAATATGGGAACCAAAAATTCATAGCAAATAGTGAAATGTTTGATTGGAATGATATCATGAAAAATGAAATCAAAATTATAAAATTTTATTGCAACATTAACAACATTTAAGTTATAAATGTAATTATGTATAAAATGTCAGAATGAGCACAGCTTGAACCAAGCAAGCATTGATTATTTGGGGGCGAGAATAATTTTTTTCTGACCAATCTGAAGAGTAGAGTGAAACAATATCCTTTATTTCATGTTTGACTTTCACAGTGTGATAATCAAGAGAGTCACTTCTGTAAAAGTGTTTGAAGCCTTCACCAATTTTCCCAGGAGTCTCTCTTTATCTTTGGTATTTAAATATTTCTCTTCTGAGGCATTTATCTTGCAACCATTCTTGTCGATTTTCTCTTAATTGCTAACTGTCTAACTCTTTAGACTCAGATGTCCATGGCTTTGTGTTCAATTAGAACAGTTTTCCTACTTTAGACTTTCTGAAATCCTACATTTTGGGGGCAAGATTTGCAGCATTTGAAATTTTATTTTGTAATTGCTTTGCATTGCTGAAGCACAGAATTGACAAATATTCAGTCAATAAGGTACCACCCAACATGGACAAATAGCCTGAGTTCGTGGGTAGGGGCTAACTATGTAAGGGTGCAGTTATTAGTAAACACTGTTGTGCTTCCAAGATTCCCAGCCCTCAGGTAATTCTAGGATAAAAATCAAGCAATTGAATATTCTTTCATTCTTTTATAAAAATGAATTTATAGACTTTTGCATGATTCGTTTCCATTTTAGGGGTGAAACTAGTATTTTTCATTGAACACAGGATAATGTCATTACAGAAAAATTCTGATTTTTTTACCTCCCCAGTGATAGAACCTTCAATGAACTAATTTTTATTTTCTGAAGTTTATATTGAGGAGAAAGAGACAAGAAAATGAGCTCAGGTAACGTGCCTGAAAATTCAATTTCTGGGTATGGACCAAGGTTGGTACAATTTCAGACCAGGCCCCTGTGCATTCTCCAATAATAGAAACTGAGGTTCAGAATGCTAACATCACACCTGTTTAATTGCATGCCATGAGTTATATGCCATTATAGAAAGATTTAAAAAAATAAAATATAGATTACAAGTGAAAGGGTAAAAATAAGCTAAAAGATAAAAATTGTAGGAAAATCTTCAATGAAATAGTCAAAGCACCTGAAATAAAAACTATCACACTCCTTTGATCAGAACTACCCACATGAGGTTCCTTTTTATAGTTGAAACAATTTAAAAAAATGGTTAGCAAAAGGCCCACACATCTGGTTATAACAGGACCAAGGACAAGACTGTAGTTCACTGCTGGGGCTCTCTCTGAATTAAAAGTTAAAATAAAGATACTTTATAATCAAATAATGTGTTTGGGAACAAGCAGAAAATTACAGCCAATGGTCAAATCACCCAACAAGAATTGTCAACCATAAGGTAATATCTGAACTTTATCAAACAGGGACTTGGCCTTCAGATAAGATAAGTGGCAGTCGCTGAATCACTTCCAACACTTCCAGTCAGGATAGAGCAGGGTTTCTCCCCCTCAACACTACTGGGTAATTGTTTGTGGTGAGCTGTCCCCGTGCACTGTACGATGTTTAGCAACATTCCTGGTCTCTACCCACTAGATGCCAGTAGTACAACACCCATCTCCATCCTCCAAATTTTAACAACCAAATGTGTCCAGACATTGCCAAATGTTCCCAGGGGGAGAAAACTGCCCCTGATGGAAAACCGTTGGGACTGCAGCTCTTACTTGAGGGCAGGATTCACCCTTTTACAGTGGCTCCTATTAGGGCACCTCTATTGTATTTCAGTGGAGAATGTCTCAAATTTTGGTCTAGAATATACCACATTTACGTTTCTGAGCATTGCTGTTGTACTACTTTTCATGATTTTTACGCCACCTGTACTATTATTTACTCAGTAACATTCCTTAAAGCTATTTTTTCTTTGCACACAGATAGAACCATTCTAGATGCTTAGGAGGATAGTGAATTAATTTACTATATACAGTAGACACCTCTGTACATCAGAGCTTTTGATGCTGCCAGGAATCTTGGTTGAGAAAAGTTGAATCTAATCTGAAACCTGGCAGCCACCCAAGACAGTTCCATCTCCCTCACTCCTCCATCAGCTGTCCTCTTAACTCTATTTTTCACCCTGACTTTGCATGGAGGGAGCCTCACATGGAGATTTGCTGAGGAAAGCTCTGTCTACTTCTCATTTTCCTGGTGGGAATCCCCTTCCTCTTATTTATTTACTTATTTATTTATTTATAATTGACATACAACATATTGGTCTTAGGTGTACACCTTAAAGCTATTTTTTTTTTTTTTTTTTGCGGTACGCCGGCCTCTCACTGCTGTGGCCCCTCCCGTTGCGGAGCACAGGCTCCAGATGCGCAGGCCCAGCGGCCATGGCTCACGGGCCCAGCCGCTCCGCGGCATGTGGGATCTTCCCGGACCGGGGCACGAACCCGTGGTCCCCTGCATCGGCAGGCGGACTCTCAACCACTGCGCCACCAGGGAAGCCCAAGCTATTTTTAATGGAAGTAGATTTATAATAAGTGGAAATATACTTAAAAAGGAAACGTATCCCATTCCCATAAATAGAAGTACAGCAGCAATTAGAAATTAATTAAAAATATGTACTGAAAGCAAGAACAGATATTAATTTCTAGCTGGACAGTAGTGGCAACAGAAATCTCATCAGCCTGAGGTCTGCTCTCTCGGGGATTAAAAAGCATTAGAGAGGGGTGGGATAGGGAGGGTGGGAGGGAGACGCAAAAGGGAGGGGATATGGGAACATATGTATATGTATAACTGATTTAATTTGTTATAAAGCAAAAAAATAAAAAAAATTTAAAAAAATTTAAAAAAAATAAAAAAAGCATTAGAGGAGTTAAGAGATGCCAACACCAGGCTGAGAGGTTCTTCTTGTGGTACAAAAAAAAGAAGGGAGTAATTTTCTTACTATGCTAGTCAATGTTACTTAATGTCATGAACAACTTAAAATTATCTTCAAACAGTCAGGGGTACAATCGCACACAACGCGAAATACTCTCTTTTATCTGTGGATTTATCTGAAAGAGGTTCCCCTGAGGACAGGACATAACACAAGGTCATTGCCAGCATGGACTTTAAAGCTGGATAACCTGCGTGGTGACCTAGAAACCGTGATAATAATTGTACCTCCTCATAAAGCTGTCATCTGAGGCTTACATGAGATAACTGATGTAAAGTAGTTAGCATGCTTGGAACATAATTGACACACAAGGGTTTTGAAAAGTGCCAATTCTCAAAAACAAAGCCCGTCTTTGACGTTGAGTCTTGGGGGCAGTTAGCAATCTTATGCAAGTGAAACTTTGCAACCTCTCTCTCTCTCTCCCTTTACTCCCTGCCCCGCCCTTCTCTCTCAAATGGTGTAAGGTTCTGAATTATCACTGTGTAGAAGAGTCACAGGCGCTTTCTGCCCTTGACATTTCTAATTTCTTCTCAGACTCAAGAGGTTTGTGAAGTTCACCCAGGAGGGCTCGCCTGATAGATAGGCAAACACTCCATCTGATAAGTTTCAACATCTCCAATTTGTGCCAGGTGACCTAACCTTTCGTTTACTTGGAGGCATGTAGTGATTTCCTGTTTGGGTTAGCCAAAGGACCACAGCTTATGGTGACTTCTATTCATTGTAGGTTCAGAGCTTCAGCAGTCACGTGCCAAATCCTGCACCAAGGACATCCACATTCATAGAGAGATGCTACCGACCCTCATGCTGTGAGGAAGTAAGTGAATGAAACTAATGTCAACTGAAGCACTGTGCCAGACCCTTCTTGCTTAAGCTTCCTAACTGTGAAGTTCCTATTATTCCCAATAAAAGATGAAAAAATTAAAGCTCAGTGAAGTTACAAAATTTGCCCAGGCTGTGATGTTTAATAAATGGTGGCTTTGAAACCAGATCTGATTCCAATAGGCATGTGATACCTGATCTGCAGCAAACATGCCTCTGTGGAATATGAAGAAATCTACTGAAAATGTTAACAGTCTGCATTTGTGTAGTACTTTAGACCTTTCAAAAGAATTTCATATCTAGTATGTCATTTGTATTTACAATCTCCCACTTTGCAGAAAAGCAACGCTTTGATTCCAGAGGGTGGCTTACATGGAGATTCAGACATTAACCTCGTCTAGTCAACTTACTTTGTCAATAGGGGGTCATTCTAAAGCAAATGTGTGTTCTCTGGTCACTTGGAGCCACAGTGCCAGGGCTGGAAGAGGTTTTTATTTGTATGACTGCATTTCATTTGGTACTGATTTATTCTTGAGCTGAGTCCAGGCTATTCTAGTCTCAAAATTTCACGAAAGCTGAATTAAAATAAGATTTAGAACAGAGTAGCAAAGGGTATTAGAGGTTTCCTAAGTACAGAGATTTCATCAAACATACTCTGTGATTTCCATCTGGTACCTTTGTTTCTCCTAACCCTGGGCTGTGGACGAGTATACATTTTCATGGTCATTTTAAAACTACAGAAAATAATGGGCTCTAACATTCTAATTCAAATTATTCAGACATGCTGAAAAGATTACACATGGCTTTAAAAATCCATACCGTATCCTGATGCCTTTATTTTCTATGGGACTGCCCGGTTTCTTTCTTTCCTCACCAGTTGTTTCATTTTACCAAAACACTTGGTAACTTGGAGGCAACTTTGCATTTAAGCTTAATTTTCCTGTTCCTCAAACCCAGAGAAAAGGCAACCTGATACTCCAAATCCTATCTAAAACTAACTTCAAAAGTATGGAAGGAAAAGGCTTGCCTCTAAAAGTAACAGGGCAGGACAGGAATAAAGACGCAGACTTAGAGAATGGACTTGAGGGCACCGGGATGGGGAAGGGTAAGCTGGGACGAAGTGAGAGAGTGGCATGGACTTATATACACTACCAAATGTAAAGCAGATAGCTACTGGGAAGCAGCCGCATAGCACAGGGAGATCAGCTCGGTGCTTTGTGACCACCTAGAGGGGTGGGATAGGGAGGGTGGGAGGGAGACACAAGGCAGAAGAGATATGGGGACATATGTATATATATATATAACTGATTCATTTTGTTATAAAGCAGAAACTAACACACCATTCTAAAGCAATTATACTCCAATAAAGATGTTAAAAAAAAAAAAAGTAAAAGGGAAGTTTTGTGATGAGAAGAGAGAGGTGCTAGAAAACTCACTTCAACTGAGTCAATCTCCCTAAGAGCTCCTTGGACTCTGTCTGTGCTTTGAGGCCAATTCCCAGTTTTCTAATTTCTTTCTGCTTTTGTTATCTACTAATCAGCTTTAGAAAGCAAAATGGAAAGATATTTTCTTTCACTTAAAAAGTATTCCTTTTTACTTTTAGAAGGCATAAATTTGGTATCCTAGATGTTCTCAGTTCATCAGAGAGAACTGTCTCAGAGGAAACAGTTCTATGCATATTCAGTGTGGATCAGCTCACTGGTCTCTAATCTGGCCTGGGACATTCGCAGTCATTCTGAGTTACTGCAGCAGACAGTGTGGCTCAGCCTCCAAGGCTCTCTGTTTAAGCCAATCCAGACTAAGTTGTTGACTTCAGATGTTCAGGCCTTCTCCACTCTTCCCTATGGGTCTTTGGCAACTATGAAGTGGGAGCTTATCTTAGTTATGTCTCTATTCCCTTCCAGTGTTTTTTACCCTCTCAGACCGTCCTCTGCCCTCATTTCTAAATTGGATTATTACAACAGCTGGAGAATGTGACAGATGCTGGTATAAATTTACAAAACTCTTTCTTTTGTCTCTTAGGCATCAACCCATATTTCCCAGTTCCTTTGAGTTTGGGGAGGAAGGCAGGCATGTGATCCCGTTCTGCCCAATGGAATGTGGGCTAAAGTGAGGTCCCTAATTCCAGGCCTTTTCCAGGCACAAGATGATTGACTGTTTCTAATTGGCAATGGGCTACTAAGAATTAAAGCACCACGTTTATTGGAATAGCACCAAAATTAAAAGAAGGAAGGCTCTGAGCTGGAACTCTCCAATGAATGGAGTCCATGAACTTTTAACGTATGGTTATTATGGCATATATTTGGCATTCACTTTGGTAGGCTGAGTAATGCCCCCTCCCGCCAAAGATGTCCACATCCTAATGCCTAGAACCTGTGAACTTGTTGCCTTACATGGCAAAAGAGACTTTGCCAATGTGATTAAGAATCCTGAGATGGGGCTTCCCTGGTGGCGCAGTGGTTGAGAGTCTGCCTGCCGATGCAGGGAACACGGGTTCGTGCCCTGGTCCGGGAGGATCCCACATGCCGCGGAGCGGCTGGGCTGGTGAGCCATGGCCGCTGAGCCTGTGCATCCGGAGCCTGTGCTCCACAACGGGAGAGGCCACAACAGTGAGAGGCCCGCGTACCACAAAAAAAAAAAAAAAAAAAGAATCCTGAGATGATCCTGGATCATCGGGGTGGGCCCAATGTAATCACAAGAGTCCTTATAAGAAGGAGGCAGGAGGATACGTGACCATAGAAGAGGAATGTCAGTGTGAGACTTGACCAGCCATTGCTGGCATGGAAGATGGGAAGAAAGGATCAACCTAGAAGTTGGAAAGGACAAGGAATCAGATTCTCCCCTAGAGCTTCCAGAAGGAATGCAGGCCTGCTGGCACCTTGATTTTAGCCCAGTGAAACTGAACAGGCTTCTGATCTCCAGAACTGTAAGATAATAAATTCATGTTGTTTTTTACTTGTAATTTGTTATAACAGCAGTAGGAAAGGAATACACAGGCCTTTTGATTTTTGCCCTCTGGTTCTCTTTTATACTCTCCTTTGTATTGCTGTCTAAGCCACTTTGGGTAGATGAGACTGTCCTGTGAATGATAACAACAATAGATAATACGTACTGAGCCTTAATCATGGGCAAGCAATTATGCCTACCATTGTCCAGTCCTTATATCATTTAATTGTCAAAACAAGTCCATGAGACAGATCAAATGATTCATTTCCTATCTCTGGAAAATGAAGACAATTCTTAGAGAGATTAAGTAATTTATCTAAAGTCACAGAGCTTATTACTGATACATGTGAGTGGTCCGATACCTCAGTTTATGCTTTTAACTGTATATAGTGTATGTATGTAGGTATCTCCATGTGTGGGGTATACGTGCTCTAGAAGCTCTCGTAAAACTTGGTTTAGAAAACTGTTAGCATAAATAATATGAGAGTGGGCCTCCCTGGTGGCGCAAGTGGTTGAGAGTCCGCCTGCCGATGCAGGGGATACGGGTTCGTGCCCCGGTCTGGGAGGATCCCATATGCCGCGGAGCAGCTGGGCCCGTGAGCCATGGCCGCTGAGCCTGCGCGTCCGGAGCCTGCGCGTCCGGAGCCTGTGCTCCGCAACGGGGGAGGCCACAACAGTGAGAGGCCCGCATACCGAAAAAAAAAAAAATAATAATATGAGAGTAAAACACCACTTTAAAACCCCCCATGTAGAATATGCGTTCCCATTTTCCTAGGCAAAAAGGGTTCTTTTTATATTCATCTGTAGCTAGGGCTTAAAGACTGACCAATTAATCAGGTCAGGTTGGAGCAGTTTTATCCAAGTGGCTCAGTTTCTGTCATCAGACTGTGCTACAAAAAATAAGTGCAATAAAAATTAATATGTTTCCCTCATTGTATCATAATAGGTTATAAAGGACTGAAATTATGTAGAGTACTTAAATTTTTGCATAGAATGTATTAGGTCATTTTCAATAACCCGACTTTAGTCAAGGAACTGTTAGGACTTAGCCAGCTCGAGAAAATCATTTCGATGGTGGAGAGATGATAAAGGACCACGGCAGTTCTTATCTTTCTAAAACAGAGGTGCCTGTTGTTACTGTTCAGACTTTACTGGGCACTTCACTCCCCCAAGTCTGGGTTTCTTCATCTATAAAATGAGGCACCTTCCTGTCCTATCTATCCAGTGGGGTTGTTGGGAGGCCGAACCAGATCACATGAGTGAAAGTACTTAGAAAACAGAAGTCCTACTGAAATAGAAAAGGATTCTCGTTAAACTTTAATTATAACAGAAAATACACAACATTAGATATTAAAATCTCAATCTTTCAAAAGCAGTTTTTAGGAAAAGGGAAACAGATACTGAAATCTCCTTAGTTTTATGAAGTTTCAGTTTAAGAAGATGGAGATTCTCTTTGTTCTGCTGGAAGCCCAAGAAGCAGCAGCAGCAGCATAAAGCTGCCTAAGCTCCACCTGGATCTTTATTTACATCTGTCCGGCTCATCCTTGTGATGTGCTGGATTTCTTGGCCGTACCCAGGTTTTGAGATAAGGAAAGGCCTGGATGACTATAAATACTTTAACACCCTTGCTATTTTCCCGCAAGATCAGCAGATACTCAAAGTATCTCACCGACCCCTTTAAGTCTGAACTGAATCAGAGGACAGGCTTCCTCTCAGCTCCTCTGAGCCAATTTCCGGCATCTGCTCAGGGAAAGATAATGGAATAACACATAGGTTCAGGAAGAAGCTGCTAGCACTGACATAAAACACAGAGTTCTCACTATGCCTCCAACACCTGGAATAGGGCCTGGCATGAGACAAGACCCGGTAAGTGTTTATCAAGTGTCAAATGAAGGCAGAGGCCACTTTCGAGGTAGGTGTAAGAAGTCAAAACAGGGTGCGATGTAATTAATCGCTGCAGTAGGAGGATGAGAAAGAAGAGGAAAAAGGAGAAATTACTACAGAAACTGCCCTACCCTTAGTATTTATTATTCTCATATAATGAATTAGCAAGTAAAAAATATACAGCAGAAATGTGAAATCCTGAATGTAATTCAAAGGTCCATGACACAATAAAGATGGAGATTTACCAGAAAGATGACCCCTTAGTCCAAGTTTGATGGATTAAACCAGACTTTGAGTCCAAACCCTGGCTCCATCACTTACAAACTGTGTGATTTTAGTCAAATTCCTTATCTTCTCTGTTTCAGTTTGTTTTTGTAAGGTGAGATGATAATAATTCTACCTCTAAAGTTGTGAATATTAAATGAGTTAATCTATAAAAGCTTAGAGAAGTACATAAGTATGTATTTACTATAGTATCAGCCTACCGTAGTAAATAATATATGTTTATTATGGTAGGCCAATAATGGCTCCCAAAGATATGCTCACATCTGAATCCCTGGGTGATAGTTAATTTTATGTGTCAGCTTGGCAGGACCATGGTGCCCAAATATTTGGTCAAACATTATTCCAGAGTTTTCTATGGAGTGTTTCTTGGATGAAGTTAACATTTAAATAAGTAGACTTTGAATAAAGCAGATTACCTTCCATAATGTGTGCGAGCCTTAACCAATCAGTTGAAGACCTTAATAGAACAAAGACTGACCTTCTCCAAGCAAGAAGGAATTCTTCCTGCCGACTACTTTTGGACTTGAACGGCAACTCCTTCCTAGGTCTGCAGCCTGTTGGCCTACCCTGCGGATTCTGGACGCACCAAGCCCCTCACAGTACCATCAGACAATTCCTTAAAATAAATCTCTCAATCAATCAATCAATCTATGTGTGTGTGTGTGTCTGTGTGTGTGTGTATACACACATATATACACATACATGTATATATATGCATACTATACCTCATTTTATTGCACTTTGCTTTATTGAGCTTCACAGACACTGCATTTTTTTACAAATTGAAGGTTGGTGGCAACCTTGCATTGAGCAAGTTTATTGGCGCTATTTTTCCAGCGGTATTTGCTCACTTCATGTCTCTGTGTCATATTCTGGTAACCCTCACAATATTTCAAACTTTTTCATTATTATTATATTTGTTATGGTGATCTGTGATCAGCAATCTTTGATGTTACTACTACAACTTACTGAAGGCTTCGAAGATGGTTAGTATTTTTAAGCAATAAAGTACTTTTACATTAAAGTATGTACTTTTTTTTCTTAGATGTAATGCTATTGCATACTGAATAGACTACATTATAGTGTAAACATAACTTTTATATGCAATGGGAAACCAAAAAAATCCATGTGACTTGCTTCATTGTGATATTTTATTTCCTTTATTGTGGCAGTCTGGAACCAAACCCGCACTATCTCTGAGGTGTGTGTGTACATATATGTACACACACATATACACCCTATTGTGTGTGGACATATATATGCATCTCTCTGTGTGTACACACACACAATCCTTTTGGTTCTGTTTCTCTGGAATACTGTGACTAATATACCCTGGAACCTATGAATGTTACCTTATTTGAAAGAAGGGTCTTTGAAGATGTGATTAAATTAAGGATTTTGAGGTGGAGAGATTATCCTGGATTATCTGGGTTGGGTTCCAAATTCAGTCATAAGTGTCCTTATAAGAAGTAGACAAAGGCGGAGAAACACACATAGAAGAGAAGGTTATGTGAAGATGAAAGCAGAGATTGGAGTAATGTGGTTACAAGCCAAGGAGTGCCAAGGAATATGAAAAGTCCCCCAGAAACCAGAGGAGTCAAGAAATGGGTTCTCCCCAGAGCCTCCAGAGGAAACATGGTCCTGCTGAAACATTGATTTTGAACTTCCAGAACTGTGAGAGACTATGTTCCTATTATTTTAAGCTACCAAGTGTGTGGTAATTTGTTATAGCAGCCCTAGAAAACTAATACACTTACCATACAGGTATTTTCTATTAATATTCAGTATCTCCTCACTTACTAACCATAAAACCTCAAGTAGTTTTAACAAAGCCCAGAACCAGGAAGAAAACAAGTAAAATTTCTGAATATCCATATCAGTGTTTATCCATGAATATTTTCTCACATTACTCCACAGATCCTCACTCAGAGGACCACTCTAAATGCTGACCCTTATTATTACAGATACTGATGGAGAAAATTTCCCCTCCCCTGGCTCCATGGAGGATAGTACCCCCAAACGGCCTTGATCCCCTGAGGGTAGGTGAGGAAACTCACGTCTGAGTCCCTCAATGAATCATCCACCCGCCCCAACCGGGTTGTCTAGCAGCACTCAGCGGAGTCATCCCTAGAAGGAGGGGCCCAAACCACCATGATACTGGGAGAAGCGTCATCAACACTTCTGTGTTTGAAGGTCCAGGGGAGAAGCTGGAATCTGGGTCCAAAGTTGGCAAACACAACTGGAGCTCATCTTTATCCTGCATTCTGGTGTTGGCTCATGGACTGGGACATGCCAAATGTTTTGGACAAGGGAAAGTCTGCTTCAACCTGGCATCATGACAATCTCTAGGGCACAGTGTAAAATCAAGGGCCCAGCTCTGCACAAGGCTCCTGGTAGAACCATCCAGGCCCGCTGCTGTGGGTGTCTTACCTGTGCTCCTTAAATCCTCTAGTGTGAGTGCCCTTGACCTCCAGTCATTTGTGCGGCCCTTCATTATTTTTCAATATCTCTGTACCGCCTGTATGTTTATTCTTTAAATAAACTCACCACTTCTACCATAGCTTCATCCTACACAATCCATAAATTCATGAGTTTGATGCGATGTGATAGTTATGTTACTCAAATAGTCATCGGGTACATATTTATACCATTGAAAACTATCCTGGGTATCTTCCGTCATCAACCTATCACGATGTATCACATGTGCACTATGGAAACAAATGCTGCCATTATGGATACGTGACTTGGAGTTGGGCCTCACTGGGGCCTTCAAGGGCCTCTTTAGTGGGCCTTGGGTGTGGGGTAGGGGACCAGAAACTCCTTTTCTACTTAGTGCTAACAATATTAGCAAATGGGCAAGATAAAACACCAGTCTCCACCCATCTGCCCTAAATTCTTCTCATTCCAACCCCTCTAGGGGAGAAAGAGGCTCTCTTCTGATCCCCCAGAGCAGGGGAGGACTGAGCTATTTCCCTGACAGGCTATAAGTGGCAAAAGGACAAGGTGGCCTTGAGATGGCAATGACTAGAAGTCTGCTAACGGGAAGGAATCTGTAGAGACTCTGAGTCAGGGAGCCAAGGCATGACGCCTTGACAATCCAGTCAGGTGGGAATTGCACCGGGAAACTATATTCACACCTGGGGATCAAGGATTTAGGAATCAATCAGCAGCGACAGGTGGGTCTACTCCCATACAGTGGTGGGAATGGAATTTCTGGGACTTCTGACAACCCTGAGCAATGGCAGAGGTCCTGGTAGATGACCCTGGAAAATAAACTCACCATTCATGGAAATTCAACAGCTGGCTTATTCCAGGGTAGGGCATATTCCTTCTTTCTCCTCAGTTTCTCCAGATACCTCCACATTCATGACCTAATCACATTTCAAGTTTTTAAGCTGTTTTTTGTCCCCTCCCATTACGTGGTAAAACCTGAGTAACATCCCTCTCCAGGGTTCTACCTTACACTGGTTTCATTTACATTCCGTGCTGGGTCTCATAGGCAAAGCAGCATAAGGGTGGGAGAGTGTCTGAAAGGGGGACACTGCCTTGTCACACCAGGACTCAGCAGCATCTCCCAGAATAAAGTAGCTGAGTCTTATTCACCCCAGTGATGTGGGAGTGACAAGCCCTCTGGATAACTCCCACATCTGTCCTCTCTGCTCATCCTCGCACCTCAATACATCTGACTTTGCTTAGAAACCACCTCCGAAGAAATGGCTACCCGGCACTACTTTCTCTAGACAAATTCTATTGCTTCTGGCATCATCAGTCATAGAAAGATCTTTTAAAATGTGAATAACTTGATTCATTTATATAAAAGGTCAATATGAGAAAATGTCTTCCCCCTGTGTCTCATCTACACCTTAACATAACGTTCTATACTTGCAGTGCACTCTCTGTGACACCAATGCAGGGAATAAATGAGTATAGAATGAAATAATTATGGGAAAAGGCAAAATTTATTCTGAAACTGATGCTGACTTTTTTCTTTCGGTCTACTTTTTGTTTGTTTAATAAGGCATCTGAAGCTAGAAATTAAAAAAGAATGATACGATAATATCAGTTTCTTTCTAGTTGATCAACATTGGCCATAAATCTAAATTTAAATTTATATTTAATAAACCCCTCCACATTCCCTGCATCAGAGTCAGGAAACTGATTTGCTTCATCCCAATTGCTTTTCCTGCACATTAAGCTGAATATTGTATCTAATCATCTGCTTTGGTGCCTTCCAAACATACCCAACTTAAAACCTGCCTCAAAATTGGTCCAGTTGATAAACCTTGTTATCCTTTTTATATGATTTATGTTGAGTCAACCTTTTCGAACATTATTCTTAATTATCTTTGCTGCCTTGCAATTTATAACTCAGGCCACCTAAAAATTACAAGTCATTATTTGATTTAGCTTTGCTCTCACATCTTTGACAGAGCATACTTTAGCTTCTGAGAACTTTCACAGTTTGATTTTATGCTTTGCCTCTGTGTTTAATAGTTCTCTGAAGCAAAGACAACAAGATATTCTAAAAGCTTCTTCTAGTAAGTGTGAAAAAACAGAGATGGGATGGAAATTCGTGTGGTACGTGGGTGGTGGCTGGAGGAGAGCTTTGAAATGAGTTTCTACCAACCTTTTTGAAATAACGTTAGCAACTGTACACAGTTCAGATCGTGCAACCATGCCTTTTTACATCATCCAAACTTGGGAGACCAAACACCCACTCAGACTGAATATATGCTACCTCTTGATCAGTAGTTATGGGCTGCTGAAGACACCATTTCGTACAGATTGTATAAAATATAAACTTCTGTGTTAGAGTGTGTTTTGATGAATCATAGGTTGACCTTTCTATAGGTCGAAGTGGTTCAGTGGTGGCAATTTCAAACGGTTCAACCTAAAAGTGGGGAAATCTTAACCTTCTCTGCCCTCTCAGTAAAGACTGCCAGTGTTCTACAAATCTCCATGACATGACATGGAGTCATGTCACTGAATTCAGGAGATCAAAACTGCTGTTAGTGGAGTAGGGGCTGGGCATAGGGGTCTACTTCTAATGGTGGTGCACTTGGCACAGAAGGGGGAAAAGCTGTGGAGATTTAACCCAGCTCCAGATTAGCTCCTATGTTTTGGACCATATGAAAATTGTACATGTTCCTTCCAAATCTTGTCTGTCAATCTGTAGCTACTCTGCATTCACAGAAGGTTTAACTAAAGCCTAAGTAGCTCACTTCTTCCATGATGTGATTATTCCCAAGGCTACTGGTCTAATCCTTTTCCTACATCCTTTCCTCCCATAAGAATATGGCAACATATTTTAAAATTTTTAAATAATATAAACTTTTTGTGAAATATTTAAACAATTCAGCAGAAGTAAAATTTCCTTCATTATCCTGAGTCCCCATGAGATAACCAGATCATCCAGATTCTTTTATGCATACATATAAACACATACATCTTAAATGAAAATTAGGTCACCCTATATCTCCTATTCTGTATCATGTTTTGATCACATGAAAGTACACTGTAGACATTTTCAAATGTCACTACATAAGGATCTGCTGTAATCATTAAAATCATTGAACAGTATTCTTCTTTATCACCATACCATCATTTAAATGTTAATTCCCCCAAAACTGGACAGCCAAATGCAAAAAGATAAAACTAGACCACTAACTCACATCATACACAAATATTAACTCAAAATGGTTAAAAACTTCAATATAAGACCTGAAACCATAAAACTTCCAGAAGAAAACATATAGTATGTTCTCTGATATTGGTCTTACATATCTTTCTAGATGTGTCCCTTTAGGCAATAGAAACAAAAGCAAAAATAAACAATTGGGATTACATCAAACTAAAAAGCATCTGCACAGCAAGGAAACCATCAAAAAAAACGAAAAGACAACCTACTGAATGGCAGAAGATAGGTCACATAAGGGGCTAATACCCAAAATATATAAAGAACTCATACAACTCAACAACAAAAAAAAACAAACATCCCAATGATAAAATGGGCAGATGAGCTAAACAGACATTTTTTTTCTCAACAAGTACACACTGATGGCCAACAGGCACGTGAAAAAAGGCTCAGCATCACTAATGATTAGGGAAATGCAAATCAAAACCACAATGAGATATCATCTCACACCTATGAGAATGGTTATTATATATAAAAAAAGAAATAACAAGTGTTGATGAGGATGTAGAGAAAAGGGAACCCTCATGCACTGTTAGTGGGAATGTAAATTGGTGCAACCACCATGAAAGACAATATGGAGATTCCTCAAAAAATAAGAATAGAACTATCATGTAACCTCTGTATCCCACTTCTGGGTATTTATTCAAATAACATGAAAACACTAATCTCAAAAGATATCTACAATAGCCAACATTTGGAAACAACCTAAGTGCCCATCAATGTATGAATGGATAAAAAAGATGTGATATATACACACATACATACATGTAAACATAAACACAATGGAGTACTACTCAGCCATAAAAAAGATGAAATATTGTCATTTGTGACAATATGGATGGACCTTAAGGGTATTACATTAAGTGAAATAAGTCAGATGGAGAAAGATTATTTCACTCATGTGAGGAAGTAAAAAGCAAATAAACAAATAAAACCAAAATAAATGAACAAAACAAACCAAACAAAAACAAACAAGTAGATACAGAGAACACAGTAGTGGTTACCAGAGGGGAAGAGGCCAGAGGTAAAGAGAAATGGGTAAAGGGGATCAATTGTATGGTGATGGACGGAGAATAAATTTTTGGTGGTGAGCACATTCTAGGGTATACAGAAGTAGAAATATAATGGCATACACATCAAACATATAATGTTATAAATCAAATGTTACCTCAAAAAAATCCCCCCCCAAAAATAAAATCCCCCAAATAGGGACATGTGGGCTTCTTCCAATTTTTTGTTATTATGAATGATTCTGCAGTAAACATTCTTGTACATGCACCTTTGTAAGCTTATACAATTATTTCCTCAGAATCAATTACTAGAGGAGGAATTACTAGGTTAACAGGAACGCACATGCCACATGCTGGTTCACACGTTCAGGTGGCTTTTGAAGTTACACCCCCACCAGGAGTTTATAAGAGTTCACTTCTTGTACCTTAACCAGCCCTGAGTATCATTATACATTTTGGTCTTCTTTAGTTTGATAGAGAGCTAATGATATTACTGTTTCACTTCAGTTTTTTAATTCTTAGGCTGGTAAAGAACTTCGCATACATACAATGACATTTGGACTTCTTTAGTGATTTCTTTTCTATTTGTCAGGACCCTTGCAATTACAAGTTATCCTTCTCGAATTAGTCTAAAACAAATCAACCAACAAGTATGCAATGTATTGGCTCACCAGCTGGGAGAGACACAGGAGTGGCTCAGAAAACTGAAGGAAGGACTGGAATGTTCTAGGAATGTTATACAGGACTCACTGAGGTAATGGATGGAAAACATTAAGCCCAGTTCTGGCACATAGTAGGTGCTCAATAAATTACTGAATGAATGAAGCAAGTACATCCCTGCTATACATCACTGTTTAATGAAAGATGTGCTGACTGGATATTCTGCACTAGATCCCAGGAGGTCAGTGGAACTAACAGAATCAGACTCACATTAATGAACTGAGACCATATTGCACCTACCTTCTACTGAAAGCTACTTAAAGCCACCAATCCTTATTCTTATCCTGTGTAATGAGATACTATAGAAATCCATTTGGTCTCGTGTAATGTGAGAATATGTAAAGTGAAATTCACACACTTCACTTTTTGGCACCTTACTATATTGAGCTCTTAATTGATCTGCATTACTTTGTCAACTGTCATAGTATTTTCCTGGGATTTACTTGGAGGAAGATCAGCTGGGCCTTTGTTCCCAGTTAGGCCTGCCATGCAGTTCTCAGGGGAAATGACATGCATGTGGGGTTCCAATGCAGTGCAGGCTTCAAGGGGACAGATTTTGGAAATGGCTGGGCCTTTATTTACCCTTCTACAACTCATTTCTTCGGGATCAATACTACTCCTTTGAATGTATTTTATTTTTAAAATGGAAGCATGTGGCATAAAGAGGGGAAATCTAAATTAGTAGATAAATTTCCTAGTTGACTTTGTCTTACATGGGTTAAAAGGATAGATATTTGTATTCAAAATGGGCTCTATGTTGTGAGTTGAGGAAGGAACACTTGACCAGTGTCAGGAGAGTGACTGAGGACAGTCACTAACCAGCTGTGTGACCTAGAGCAAGTCACTTGACCCTTCTGAGCTGCAAATTCCTTCTTACTTAATCAAATCATTGGACCAGATTAGAAGTGTTCAAATTCTACTGTTACTGTGAAACCACCAACAGGATCCAGACCCCCACTCCCACCACGTACACACACAGACACACATTCAGCACCCAGAGCAGCTCCACACACAGTGGCTTTCTAAGAATTTCATAGAAAAAAGCTGTGCAATGTAATGCTTACAAGAATGTTCTCCAGAATCACACTGAGAGTTTGAATGTCCACTGCACCACTGGCAGCTCTGTGAAGTTTTATAAGCCTCCATTTGCACACCTGTATAAATACTAACAACATATTCTTTATTAGTTTTACTATTAAACATATTCACCTTACAGGGATGTCTTAAGGGCTAAAAGAAGTAAACTGCTTGCTGTAGTGTCTGGCATACAGTATCTACTTAATAATATTATTGTATTTGGGGAAAGGATTCTGAACACAAAAAATGATTTGAAAACTGATCTTTAAAATTCCTTCTAGTTCTAAGAATCAACATTGTGAAAATGACTATACTACCCAAAGCAATCTACAGATTCAATGCAATCCCTATCAAACTACCAATGGCATTTTTCACAGAACTAGAACAAAAAATTTTGCAATTTGTATGGAAACACAAAAGACCCCGAATAGCCAAAGCAATCTTGAAAAAGAAAAACAGAACTGGAGGAATCAGGCTCCCTGACTTCAGACTATACTACAAAGCTACAGTAATCAAGACAGTATGGTACTGGCACAAAAACAGAAATATAGATCAATGGAACAGGATAGAAAGCCCAGAGATAAACCCAGGCACATATGGTCACCTTATCTTTGATAAAGTAGGCAAGAATATACAGTGGAGAAAAGACAGCCTCTTCAATAAGTGGTGCTGGGAAAACTGGACAGCTACATGTAAAAGAATGAAATTAGAAGACTCCCTAACACTATACACAAAAATAAACTCAAAATGGATTATAGACCTAAATGTAAGGCCAGACACTATCAAACTCTTAGAGGAAAACATAGGCAGAACACTCTATGACATAAGTCACAGCAAGATCCTTTTTGACCCACCTCCTAGAGAAATGGAAATAACAACAAAAATAAACAAATAGGACCTAATGAAACTTAAAAGCTTTTGCCCAACAAAGGAAACCATAAACAAGACGAAAAGACAACCCTCAGGATGGGAGAAAATATTTGCAAATGAAGCAACTGACAAAGGATTAATCTCCAAAATTTACAAGTAGCTCATGCAGCTCAATATCAATAAACCAAACAACCCAATCCAAAAATGGGCAGAAGACCTAAACAGACATTTTTCCAAGGAAGATATACAGATTGCCAAAAAACACATGAAAGAATGCTCAATATCACTAATCATTAGAGAAATGCAAACCAAAACTACAATGAGGTATCACCTCACACTGGTCAGAATGGCCATCATCAAAATATCTACAAACAATAAATGCTGGAGAGGGTGTGGAGAAAAGGGAACCCTCTTGCACTGTTGGTGGGAATGTGAATTGATACAGCCACTATGGAGAACAGTATGGAGGTTCCTTAAAAAACTAAAAATAGAACTACCATATGACCTACCAATCCCACTACTGGGCATATACCCTGAGAAAACCATAATTCAAAAAGAGTCATGTACCACAATGTTCCATGCAGTTCTATTTACAATAGCCAGGACATGGAAGCAACCTAAGTGTCCACCAACAGTTGAATGGATAAAGAAGATGTGGCACATATATACAATGGAATATTACTCAGCCATAAAAAGAAATGAAATTGTGTTCTTTGTAGTGAGGTGGATGGACCTAGAGTCTGTCATACAGAGTGAAGTAAGTCAGAAAGCGGAAAACAAATACCGTATGCTAACACATATATATGGAATCTAAAAAAAAAGGGTCATGAAGAACCTAGGGGTAGGACAGGAAAAAAGATGCAGATGTAGAGAATGAACTTGAGGACATGGGGAGGGGGAAGAGTAAGCTGGGACAAACTGAGAGAGTGGCATGGACATTATACACTACTAAATGTAAAATAGCTAGTGGGAAGCATCCACATAGCACAGGAAGATCTTCTCGGTGTTTTGTGACCACCTAGAGGGGTGGGATAGGGAGGGTGGGAGGGAGATGCAAGAGGGAGTAGATATGGGGATATATGTATACGTATAGCTGATTCACTTTGTCATAAAGCAGAAGCTAACACACCATTGTAAAGCAATTATACTATAATAAAATGTTTTAAAAAATTCCTTCCAGTTCTAAAATTTCTTTTTCTAAAAAGTAACTCTTATGAGACAATAGCAAGGGGCCATCAGTAGACAGGGTTTCTTAGATTCCTTGACTTCAAAGGCAGCTTGTCTTGCATGGAGAATTTATACATATATTCAAGCTTACTGGGTAAAATTTACAAACAGTGAAGTTTACCCATTTTTGGTAGTGAAGTTTACCCTTTTTTGGTACACAACTCTATGAGTTTTGACAAACACATACAACCATGTAACCACCACCACAATCTGATATAGTTCCATCACCTCCTTTACCATCAATCTCCTCACCCATCCAGTCCCTGGGAACTGGTGGTCTGTTTCCTCTCCCTATAGTTTTGTCTTTTCTAGAAAGTCACATGAACATAGTCACAGAGTATACATAGACTTTTGAGTCTGGTTTCTTTCACTTTGTTACATTCGAGAGTCATCCTTGTTATTGTTTGCATCCCTTTTCTTTAGTGAGGTCACCCCCTTTTTATTACTGAGCATTCCACTGTGAATATACTACTACATATTTATCTACTAATCAGAGATAAATTATGAGAAAAGTAGCAATTAACATTTGAGTGGATCAATGTTTAAATATCTAGGAATGAGATTGCTGGGTCATATGGTAGATGTATTTTTAACTTTATTAGATAATGCCAAGTTTTGCTTTCCCATCAAAACAATTTTTGTACTCATTATGCATTCATCAGACATTTAGGAGCGTTCCAGTTAGTTTCTGTATTAGTTTTCTACTGCTGTTATAACGAATTGCCACAAACTTGGTGACTTTAAGCAGCACACACTTATTTCTTAGTTCTGGAGGTCAGATATCCAAAACACCTCATTTCTCCCTTAAAAAATCTAATATAGGTTATCAGGCTTGTAAAACATGTAGTAAACACTATTCAAAAGAAGAGTCAGCAGAATAGAGATGGCACGTGGTGGCAGACTGCACTTCTTTCTGGAGGCTCTAGGGTGAAAAGAGTTCCTTGCCTTTTCCAGCTCCTTTTGGCTGCCCACATTCTTTGGCCTGTGGCTCCTTCCATCTTCCACACAAGCAATGGCTGGTGGAGTCTTTCTCACATGGCTTCACTCTGACACGGACGCTTCACCTTCATTTTCCACATTTAAAGGATCCTTGTGACTACACTGGATACTTGGCTAGTCCAGGATAATCTCTTTACTTTAAAGTCAACTGATTAACAAATTTATTTTGATTTGCAATCAAAATTGCCCCTTGCCATGTAACACTACATATTCACAGGTGTGCGGGGGGTAGGACATGGACTTCTTTGGGGGCTGGTAGGTGGGCAGCATTATTCTGCCAACCATGGTTTGCAACCTCACAGGCATATAATATTGTCAATTAAAAAAAATTAAGTCATTCTAATGGTTGTATAATCATTGCTCATTATGGTTTTAAATTGCATTTCCCTAATGACTAATAATGTTGAACATGTTTTCATGTATTTCTTTGCCAACATATGTCTTCTTCGGTAAAATGTTTGTTCAAATTTTTGCCTATTTAAAAAATTGGGTTGTTTATTTTCTTATTATAGAGTGTGAGAATTCTTTATATATTCTTGACTGTAGTCTTTTATCAGATAGGAATTTTGCAGATACTTTCCTTTGGCTTATGGCTTTTATTTTCATTTTCTTTAACAGTATTGTTGAAAATAAGATTTTAATTTTAATGACATCCAATTTATCACTCTTTTTCTTTTATGAACCATGCTTTTTGTGTCTTAAGAAATCTTTACTAAACCCAGGGTCACAAAGGTTTTCTTCTACAAATTTTGTAGTTTTAAGGTATCACATTTGGATCTATGATCCATTTTGTGTTAAATTTTTATTAATTTTAGCTAATCTGGGTTCAGGATTATTTTTTTGAACATGGATAGCCAACTGTTTCAGGACCATTTCTTAAAGGAAGAAATTTAATTTTTACCCTCATATACTTCTTTCATTTAAAAGACCTTGAAGGAAAACTTTAGCCATTTTGATTTTTCATCACTTCAGAACTTTTCAACTGTTTTTGATTTTTTTTATTACCTATGTGCTAATGACAACACACTTTTGAAACCAAAACATTTATTCATTACAGACCAGGTTAGACACATACCAAGATGGTCAATACACAGCCCCAGATTTATGATAAATAATTGATTTCTCACTGTCATGAGTTGAGCCTAAATAATTTGATTATGTGTTTAGCTAGTAATAGACACTCATTAGCAGAATTCTATTTCATGCTTGTTTGCACCTGCAAACAATTTCTTCTTGTTTAAGGGATTATTCTGTTTGGTCTGCCTGATACAATTTTGCTCAGTAACACTATATTGATGACCATCACTGAAGCTCACCTAGAAGTATAAAGAAATCTCACTCACCCCTTCCCACCTGGCTTGATTAATATTTCATACCACCCTGGTGCCTTCCTGGCACAAAAGCCTTGGAGTTCCATGTTTGGTTTTGAGAGCTGACTCTCAGTGACTTAAGGGAAGTTAGTTAAGCCAAGAATAAAGCCTGGGAGGCCCAAAGAGCAGATTCTTAAAATCACACCTATGTGTATATAATAAACTTCTGACATTTGTTTTACGTGATCATTCAGTTTAAGTGTTCGTTCTGTCTGTGTGGAGTGGGTTGGAGGGAAGAAGATTTAAAATACAGACTGATTTGGAAATCACTGGAAACTGCCTTTTATCATAAAGAACCAATGATGATGCCTCAGACCCAAATATCACTGGCTGATGCAGAACACAGATTCTCCTTTTGTTTTGAATATGAGCTCACAAAGCCCTTGAATCAGATTGAAGTTGGATTTTTAGGGATGGGTGTGAACACTGACTGATCCAATGTATGTGTGACTGCCTCTTCTTTTTTTCCTTCATTATTTACAGGATTCACTTATCCACAGTCCTTCAGAGCAAAGAGTAGCAAGGATGCAACAACCTAGGGTTAGTGTTTTGAGTTACTTCACCAACTATATGGAAGTAGCTATAGAACCAAAGATCTTGGATTCCTGATGTAAAAATCAGCAAGGAAGAGGCCTGCAAAACCCTGAAAAGTGGTGGGTAAATTATGCCTACCCACCACCTTTAGGAAATATTTTATACACGTTAATAACCCTAGGAAGACCTGCAGCAAAGAATTTTGTTAGTTTCCCAAACATGTTTGGGCATGGAACAGTTGTCTTCTCAGCATACCTGTGAACCTGAGGCACAGCGTCTGCAGGACAGCACTTTGGGAAATGTTGACCTGGAATGCTGAGAGCTGGAACGTGCTCAGAGGTTATCCCATTTATGCTACTTTTTCGTATTCTCTGAGTGTCTTAGCTTTTTCTTCCACTCCCCTAATCACAATGAATTTCTGTTTTCTTCCATCTTGTTAGACATTTAATGTTTCCAAGTAATATTGGGCCGATGAGATTTATTTATTTATTTTTGGTATCCATAAAGCAATGAGTGAGAATGGTGTTAGGCCTCTCGTAAAAAAGAAGATAATAATATTGACTAGCCTTATTATTAGGAAGCTTAAATAAAATATTGTCCTTGGAAATCCTTAGTAAAATGTATAGTAAGAGGATGATATTTAGCTCTTCAGAGTAAATTTTTTTTTTGCCTTCAAGTTGAACTGGGGCCTAGGGCAAAAATACTGAAAAGATGAGGTTTCTCCTTCGGCAAACACTGCCTCTGATTTCTGTGCCACTCATGGATCTCCCCCTTTTGTGTTGTCACGAAGTCCTTTGTCCTCTGACTCAGACAGAACCTATTTGCATTTCAAAAGGAATGTAGGAAGTTGCATTTTCAGCCAGGAGGTGAAGCAGGGGGGAAGTGGGTTTAGATGGGCTCTCTCCTCTCTACTTGTCACCAGCCTTGGAGTCAGGGGATGCTCAAGGCTACCGTTATTCCATATTTGGTCCCATCAAGAGGACTTTATGGGGTGTGTCATCGTGGCAGCTTTTAGCCTCCTTGAGAATCTGCACATTCTTGTGTGATTTGGGGAGCCATTTTATACTCACCTATAGAACTTTTGACTGTTTTAGAAGAGGAAGAGAATGACAGAGGCATCTCTAAGAGTCATTAGAATCCTTCCTAGAAATGCTTTGTGTCTCTGAGAGGTGATGTGGGTCCTCCAGGAGTACAAAGCTCATATCTGGGACAACGGGTGGCCCAGTAGGTGAGTCTATGAGGTGGGGGGCGGGGAGAGACTAGACTTCAAGCTCTAGTGTTTAGCTTCAGCGTTACACTGATACCACCTTCTCCCACCCCCAAAGGTTCTGACAACCATCCAATTCTTTGTTCAGTCCACCCCTGAGTGAAGGGACACAATTCAGGGCTAGCTTTCAGGTACAAATGTCCAGTGAAGAAAAATCTTCAGTGTTTTGAGACTGACATAGGACCTCAGACTTCTCTGGCTGAGATGGAACAGCAGAGGAGTGAAGTCTACGTTAAGGATGGATAAAGAAAGGAGAGGCCTGGAGACTTGTAACTTCCATTCTTTAATTTGAGTGTCAAATTTGCAAAAGAAAAATAATCTCTGAGGAGCTGCCGTTTGAATTGGATGATTTCAAGCATGACCTGAGAATCAGGCACACAATTAGCAATATGAGTCATGGTCCAGAGTGAAATCCCCTTGGTGAGGGGGTGACACTTCTCTTCCAGAGCACTTGGCAGCTCAAACAAAACTGTCTGCTGCGTCTGAGGCCTCCTCCTCCTGGGAGATGATATACCAATATGCCTGATAATATCTTTTGGTGTGATAGGCCACATGTTTAAAAACAAGACTTAAAAATATACAGCACCTCACTATGAGAAGAATGAAATCACATAAGTCCTAATCTACTTGTTCAAGAAAACATGGCTAAAATAGCCTATTTGCATTACTTTTGATAGCCTCGTCCTTTGGAGGGCAAACTTACTATAGTTTAGAGTTTCATCAGGGCATTCAAAAGGAGTCAGATAAAACCTGTAGGCCAGGGCCTCCCTGGTGGCGCAGTGGTTAAGAGTCCGCCTGCCGATGCAGGGGATACGGGTTCGTGCCCCGGTCTGGGAGGATCCCATATGCCGCGGAGCGGCTGGGCCCGTGAGCCATGGCCGCTGGGCCTGCGCATCCGGAGCCTGTGCTCCGCAACGGGAGAGGCCACAACAGTGAGAGGCCCACATACCGCAAAAAGAAAAGAAAAAAAAATTAAAAAAAAAAAAAAAAAAAAAACCTGTAGGCCAGATTTTGTGGTTTTGTTTTTAATAATTTTTTCCCCCTTACATAAACAAAAAATTATCTTTATGGCTCTCTGGAGAGTAACTGACCTGTAGATAAGTTGTTTTGTTTAGTTTTGTTTTATAGCCTCAAGAAAAGTTCTGAGAAATACTTTGACAGAACACCACTCACGTCATAGAATTTTCAGCCAAAGGGAAGAGCAGCTTGGTTTTTACACCGACACATTGGGGATGGTAATTTAAGGGGTGCTGCAGTAATTTAAAGGGTGCTGCAGTAAGCTCCTACAATGAACCAGAGCTCATATTCTCCAAGAATTCTCCAAAGTATATGATTGGTTGGGTGTCTGAGTCTTTAAGGCTGTGTTCTTGGGGTTGTGGCATTGGTGAACTGCAGTGCACCTAATGCAAAGTTCTCCTGATTGGATCTCTACAGGAGCCGTTAGCTTGACGGTGATGTGGCAGCTGCCAAATTTCCTGTGCATGGCAACAGCTTCACGTGGAAAATCTTTATTTGCATGATGAAGGCAAACTGAGGTAGGCTGTTATTACTCCTCCAAAATGTCCTTTTCTGCCTCTGCTTCTCGTTTCCCCACGATGCACAATGAGATGAGACCAAGGGACATATAGGGATCCGAGTCCTATTGCTTTGTCTCACAATACTCAGAAAGTGCTAGAACAACCATGCAAAAAGACAAACATCGCTCCCGTGATGTTCAATGTTATTTTGTTAAATTCTCTCAGAATTTCATGCTTAGAAAAACCCAACACTCCTTTGGACTGCTGTTAGAGTATGAGAGCACTGCAGCATTTTGTATTTCCCTTTTTGCATTAGTTGCCAGGAAGCTCAGAAGTTGCTATGTGCTCTGTCTTAGTTGCATTAACCTCCATTTTCTGTACAGTTTTTCTCTCCCAAGATATCTTTATTTCATTGATTTTTCTCTTTACTTTTTCTTTGTTTTTAATCATTCTATCTGTGTCTTTCACTATAAGCAGCTAGAAATAAGTACACAGAACACATTTATTCTACTGCAGGATATTTAACCTGGTATAGTTTTGTCGCCGGTGTTCTTCAGAGCAATGGTTTTCATAATGGGGGATACTCTTTTTCAGAGTCCATTCTTAGGTATAATACCAGGGGTAGTAATGAAGGGAATACTTGGTATGTGTGCTTCCAAAGAGGTTCCTTGAATTTTACATCAAGCTCCGCCACCCAGACTGAGAGCTACTGGGGAAGAGCAATATTTTAAAACTTCACTGTGATATGTTCTGATCGAATAGGTCTGGCATAGGATCCAGAACTGTGCAGTTAAAATTTGTCTTAAAGGAATGTTCACATGACAGATTTGAAACACTGTTAGGAAGACTCTGAGAAGCAGTGACTAATCACAGTTAAACAAAACTGCGGGGCAGGGTGGAGACTAACTTCATTCTACAGGTCAAGGTCAAATGCCAATTTCATTCCCATAGAATATTCCCTGTCTCAATGGAATAGAAAAGGCAGGTGACCTGGCATCTAGTCTCTGCTCTGCCTGGCATCTTGGTGACCCGAGGAGTCCATTTAAAGCCCACACCTCTCAATCACGTCATCTGTATAAAATCGGTGAGCCTGTGATCAAAAGGACCCTTTCCACCCACAAAACGCAATGATTCTTCACCACCATCCAGGGAGACGGCGAATTTAGAAACAGGAGGAATTTTAGTGCCACCAGATAAGCCATGTGCTGTGAGAATGATGGGGAAAGACTTTTTTGTAAAAAGTCAGTATGGCTTGGTTTTCTGCCAGGGAAGCGCACAGCCACTTTTGTTCTCAGCATTATATATGGGAAAAGTGGATTCACAAGTTGTGCAAAATGGTTGTTTCATCAACAGGAGTTGGAAGCCAAATGCAATTGTTAAATATTCACAATCGATAAAACAAATCTGTAAGCTTCATTTTTCTTGGAATAAGGAATCCTGGCTGAAAGAGATCCCTGGACGGCACTGAGCAGCTGGTAGGGTGAAGAGAAGAACATACTCTGTCTCTTTCCTCCTATACCCGTTTCACCCGGGAGAGAACTATTTCCCCACCTCTGAAGATGAACATTCTTTTGTAGCAATGACCACTTGAAATTAATGAGTTCAAAATCCAGTGTCTCTCTTGGAAGCAGTTATGTCCAAGACTAATTACCTTCAGTGTAAAAAATACCTTTATTATTTTTTTTAGTAACAAACTCCTTTTTCCATTGCTGTACCTTAGAGTACAGCACATTTTACAGAAGAAATGTAATTAAATTAGAACTCGTGGTGGAAAGCAGTGGCGGCTGATAATAATTGCTTTTCAGAACACACTATAATTATTTCAAAGCATCACAGTCAATTTAGAAGGCTCACTTTGTCTGGACTAGAGCTGCTTTGATGAAGACACTATGCCTTCATGAGTCTAGGTTTTCTTATATTTAACTAAACTGTTTTTTTTAATGATTATGTTAATAATTACAGTACCATGATGCTATTTTATGGACACTGGAAGATAAAATTCAAATTCCCCTTCTGCCTATTTGTTAAAGTTGTAACCACAAAATGTACACAATTCTTGCTCATTAACTGTTTGATAAGCCCTTGAAATTCTACAACCAATGAAAACACCTTTTTCATTTGGTACCTCCCATGATTTAATACATTAAATCAAGGCATAAGAGGGAGTTTGTTAACACCCTAATAAACCACTTGTTTTTGCTCACCCTGTTTCCTCTACCTGGAACGTCTCTCCTTTTTTTTCTGATTCCATGAATAAAATTCTATGTTATCCTTCAAGTCCCAGATTAAATGCCATCTGTTATGGAATGAATGAATTCTCCCTAAAATTCATATGTTGAAATTCTAACATCCAATATGATGGTATTAGTAGGTAGGCCTGTGGAAGTAATTAGGTCATGAGGGTGGAGCCCGCATGAATGGGATTAGTGCCCTTAATAAGAAAAGATAAGAGCTTGCTTCCTCCCTCTCTGTTCTCTACCACGTGAGGACAGAATGAAAAGATGGGCATCTGTAAACCAGGAAGAGGGACTTCACCAAGAACTCGACCATGTTGGCACCCTGATCATGGGCTTTCAGCCTCCAGTGCTGTGAGAAATAAATGTTTGTTGTTTACACCACCCAGTCTGTGGTATTCTGTTATAACAGCCCAAGCTCACTGCAACACCACCTCTTCCACAAAGTCTTCCTTGATTGCCACAAGAGGAGTGCATCATTCCAAATCCAAGATCCAGGAGCTTAAGTTTTCTTATCTACAGTACAGTGACCACAGGGATGTATTGACCATAAAATGAGTTAACATTTGTGTAACCTGAAAGGATACTGTTATCACCATTATGAAGCTTTCTCTGCTTACCTCTGTAGATGCTGCCAGCTTAAAGACATGGTATACAACACAAGTCAGCTAAACACTGGAGTCATCAGGGCACAATTTTCACCTCTAAGCAGTGGGTACTAATTAATTATCTACAGAATGGTATTTTGTGTCTGAAAGAAAGCACTGGGGTCCTGAGGTAAACATATTATGCTGCTGTGTGACCTTGGGAAAGTCCCTTTACTTTTCTGGTTTTCAATTTTCTTTTGTGCACAATGAATTTATCAAACTAAAATTTCATTAAGATTACTTTTGCCTCCAGTACTCTATGAGTATAATTACAGGTGGTGCAAACCTTAAAACTGTGCCCAAGATATTTATAGCATGAAGACTAATTGACATCCTACCTAATCATGCAAACAGAGATCAAATTTCTTCTATGCAATTACCGTTTCCGGCTTCGTAAAGACAAAACAAAGCAAAATTTCGTTATCTTACCATGCCATACAAAGTTGATCAGTTTTGTGAAGTATGCCAGGTAATTAATAACTGGAGGCGGAATGCTCCATCTCATTGTCGTAGCATCATCTTGACAAAATTGCAGAGTCCCTCCTCTTTGGCAGGGAACATACTGGAATGTTTGCTGGTTTTATGGAGGGTAGAAAAAAGTAAACTCAATGATAGATCAAATAATGACTAACATTATTATCTTTATTATTATTATTTATAATAATAGCACTAGCAGTAAAGTGTTAACATTTGCTGGGCCAGTACTCTGGGCTGGGCACTATGCCGTGTTCCATAGGGATTATATCATGTATATAAGGCTGTTGAGGTAGGTATTCTCATTATTTGCTTCTACTGAGGAAACTGAGGCTCAGAATGGACAAGTAACTTGACTAGCATTACACAGCTGGTGTGTGGTAGAAATGGAATTCAAATGCAGTTTGAGCTGACTCCAAAGTCCTGACCCTCAGCTAGAAGGTTAAACTGACCCATATGCAGTATCACTATTCAGGATTAGCATCTAATTTGTAGAGGACCAGGCCTATAAGGTATCAACAGAGAGCCTGATATTCAGCTGCTGTGTACATGAAGGGCTAACAATTATGTCATCCCGTTCCGATTTGTGTCTGTGTGTGTGTGTTTGGAGGGGGCGGTTTCCCAAACATCCAAGCAATTCTCAGACACCAGATGGGTGGCCTGTAATTCCACTCAATTCTGACACTATGTACTACCTGGAGACAGCATCAGATCCCACAAGACCGCCCTTCCCCACTTCGGATGCTAACCACAAATTCAGGTTGTCACCTGTGCTTCTGACCAACTGGGTACAGATTTGAAGTTCCAATGCCCCCCTCCTTGAATTTTATTCAATTGCTAGAGTGACTCACAGAACTCAGAGAAACATTTTGCTTACTAGATTACTAGTTTATTGTAAAAAGGTATAACTCAGAAACAGCCAAATGGAAGAAATGCATAGGGCTAGGTAGGGGGAAATGGCGTGGAGCTTTCATGTCCTCTGAATGCACTGCTCTCCTAGAATCTCCAACCTGGAAGCTCTCTGAACCCTGTCCTTTTGGGTTTTTATGGAGGCTTCATTACATATGCATGACTGATTAAATAATTGGCTGTTGGCGATTGATTCAATTACCAGCCCTTTTCCCCTTCCCCGGGGTAGGAGGTTGGGAGGGTGGGACCGAAAGCTCGAACCTTCTAATCACATGGTTGGGTTCCCTGCCAACCAGCCCCCCTCTTCAGGTGCTTTCCAAAACTCAACTCATAACCTAAGAAGAGACATCTTTATCACTCTCAAACTTATGAAATTCCAATGGTTTTAGGAGCTCTGTGCCAGAAATGGGGATGAAGACCAAATATATATTTCTCATTATAAATCATGGTATCATGATGGCTCTACCAATACTTAAAGTACAGAAACAATCCTACCAGTGGGAAACTGTTGCTGCTGAGTCCCCTGCATGCCTGTCCCTTGGCCCTAAGCTGCTGTGGCTCCTCCTATGGGTCCCCCTTACACTTTCAACTTTCCCAGTATCTCCTCAAGACCTAGAAATAAAGGATTGTAAATACCTGTCACAGGGGGCAAGTCCAGGACCCTGCCCCAGAGTTTAGGCTAGCATTCAATGTGACTGGTTGTTGCCCATGCCATGATTGTGAATTTTAAAAAATGTTACTCTTGGTCAACACGATTATGTGTCAATGTGTTAGATATATTTAGGGCTGAGGGTTTGTGTTTTATGTTTTGTGGGGGAATGGGTGTGGATGGGATGGGAGACTGTTTTAGTCTGGGCTGCTATAACAAAAACACCATGGATTAGGTGGCTTAAACAAAAAACATTTATTTCTCACAGTTCGGGTGCCTGGGAACTCCAAAATCATGGCGCTGGCAGATTTGGTGTCAGGTGAGGGCCCTATCCCTGGTTCACAGCCTTTTCATTGTGTCCTCACCTGGCAGAAGGGATGAGGGAGCTCTCTGGGTCTCCTTTATAAGAGCACAATCCCCATTCATGAGGATCCACCCTCATCAGCTAAATAACTCTCAAAAACCCTACCTCCTAATACCATCATGATGGCATTAGGATTTCAACATACGAATCCTGGGGAAGACACAAACTCTCAGACTGCAGTACCATCCGGAGGCCCCACCTCCTATGACCATCACGCTGGGAGTTAGTATTTCAACATATGAATTTTTGGGGACACATTCAGTCCATAACAGAGACTTCCTGAAGCACTGACCTGGCAAATAAATGTTAAAAATGATGAATTTGTGATACTTCAATATCACCATTTTAAACACCATTCTCCAATAAAAGCAACTAAGGGCTCTTTGGTGAATTGGTTGATTCCAGGACTGGGGCAGGGAAAATAGAAGATGAATCTGGAGCATCTTGGAGTGCCAGATAGTGAGGAAGGGCTCAAAAAACAAAACAAAACAAAACAAGAAGAATGGGGCATATTGAAACGGTACATATTGAAAGAGCTCTGAATGGCTAAAGTTGGACCAACGTGAGCATCAAATAAATGACAGTTTTAGATTATAACCCAAAGTACAAAATAAATATCCATGAGCCCACCCTGATATAGATGCATGAATAAAAGAGGGAGAAGCGATGACTCTTCTGTACAGAAGAATTCCAACTAATAAATGTAAGTGGAATGAAATAGAAAATCATCCTTGGCACACCAGAGTAACAACTGCCTCTGGGAAGATACACTGACAGATGCTAACATTCATGGGTGAAAGTTTAAGCAGGAAGAGAGCATTTGCATAGTTTCAAAGGATCTCCTCTAAGTATTTAGCAATAACAAAGGGAAAAAAAGTAACTTTATATTTAAGAAATCTGGCAAATTGTCTTAGACAAGTGACCAAGTTAACACCACCCATAATACCTATCAATGATCATGTACCCCTGATTTGATACAGAGAGAAGCATATCGCCTGTGTGGTATCCCTTCCAAGAATGCACACCTCCAATTTAATAGTGAAGAAACATCAGAAATACAAACTGAGGGACTTTCTCTAAAACAACTGTCAGTACTGTTCAAAAGTGACAAGGTCATGAAGACAAGGAAAGAAAAAGTTGTCACAGATAAAAGGAGACTAAGGAAACATGCCAACTAAATGCAATTTGGGATCCTAACTGAATCCTGGAACAGAAAAAGGTCAATTGTAGAAAACTAGTGAGACCTGAATAAATTCCGCATTTTAATTAATAGCAGTGTAGAAGTTTCCTTTCTTTTTTTTTTTTTTCCTTTTTTTTTTTGCGGTATGCGTGCCTCTCACTGTTGTGGCCTCTCCCGTTGCGGAGCACAGGCTCCGGATGCGCAGGCCCAGCGGCCATGGCTCACGGGCCCAGCCGCTCCGCGGCATATGGGATCCTCCCAGATCGGGGCACGAACCCGTATCCCCTGCATCGGCAGGTGGACTCTCAACCACTGCGCCACCAGGGAGGCCCTAGAAGTTTCCTTTCTTACATTTGATCAGTGTTTTACAGTTATGTAAGGGGTTAACAGAAGGGGAAGCTGAGAATGTGGGAACTCTGCACTATTTTTGCAACTTTTTTCTAAGTCTAAAATTATCTCAAAATAAAAAGGTTTGAAAAATGAATTTAAGAACCAAAACCCAGGAGAATTTTCTACATTATAGCATCTAAAAAAACCATTTCTCCCCTTTCATGAAACTTATGGAATTGTGTATGGAATTTATCAAAATAAGCACAAAGTTTGAAGAAAAATTAAACCATCAACATCTTTTAACTTAAAAATATTTAACCAATCGTTATGGATCTCCTACTATGGACTAAGTTATGTGCTCTCCTAGTATACATTTTCCTTTATACTGTATAACCTTCACTTCAGAATCTTTCTTTCTGACATTTGTAGCAGAATATTCTAGATATAAGCCTATCTGTTTTCTCTGGAGAAATTGTTTCTGATCAGCTTGTGCCACCAAAACTGCCCTGGGTGGCTGTTGGTGGCTTTCTGGGTCTCCCTGTATTACCCTGGATACCACTGGTTATGTGAGGGTTCAGGAAATTTTTGCTCTGGAAAAATAAATTTTAGTGCCTGTGAGTTCCCTCAGTAAATAAATGAGACTATGCTATCACACCAGTCAGCTTGGGAAACGTGAGGCTTAGCTGGTCTCTCACCTCACAGGAGAGAAGGACCAGGAGCGAAATCTTGACAGGGTGCTATCAAAGTGTCTCTCCAACACCCCACCAGGAACTCAGTCACTTCAACGTGATGTGACTCGATGTATGGCTGCTGGACTATAGCTTCAATTATGTAAGTAACATAATTGGGATGGGAAAATCAAACTAACCTGATAATTTTGCTCATGGATAATATTTCAAATGCACAGTTTGGTGAGAGGATTACGTAGCATCTTGTAGGGAGTAACAGGGACATAATTATGGGACCTTACAGTGGCTGCAGCTCAGTCAGTTGACATGACATACTCTCAACTTTTCTCCATCAATTTCTTCTGAATGCTTCAGCTTAAGTGTTTACCTGCCTCAAACTTTGGACTGCTGATTAGAAAAATTAAGGCCCACTTGATAGATGTGATGGCAGTGAACTGAGGAATAACAAAACAACCAACCGAAAACCTTAAAGAGCCAAGAGAAAAGGAAGGGATGCTTGAATGTGAGGTCTTACAGGACTGGGAAATATTTGTGGATGTAATAGTTGTGATAATAATGATGATTTATTTTAAAAAGCAGCTACATCTGTGAATCTGCTTCTTTTTTGTTATTATATTCACTAGTTTGTTGCATATTTAGAGGACAAGCTAGTGGTTACCATTGGGGGTAGGGGGCAGTGGAGGGGTGGGGGAGTGGAGGTAGAAACTATTGGGTATAAGACAGGCTCAAGGGCATATGCTACAACATGGAGAATACAGCCAATATTTCATAGTAACTGTAAATGGAAAGTAACCCCTAAAATTGTATGCAAATAAAAAATTTTAAAAATGACAACCAATGAAAGAGAGAAAAAGGCAGCTAGAATTTATACATCCATCCATACACACACACACACACACACACACACACACACACACACACACACACACACATATGCTGAAGGTGAGTAAGTTATGTAGGGGAGAAAAACAGCAGAGAAATAAATACAAGGTATTTGCTTTTTGGGAATGAATATGGGTAAGATGATAACGTGTAGCCTAAATCTATCTGTGGGCCTCACATGGTCCAGTATTCACACAAAGTTGCATTCTAAGAAGCACAGTCTTGGCACTGTAGGGTATTTAAAAGAAATCCCAATCCTTACTTGTGCCTCCTGAAAAACATTAAAGGAACCCCACTCATACTGATCAGCAACACTTCTCCAAACATCCTTCCTATACTTATACCAACTCACCAAACACTCTTTAAGTCTAAGTTCAAGGGCTTTTCTTCCACTATTCTTATTCCTTTTTTCCCAGTTCTTTATTATGTGGGTCCATTCTGCTAGTTGTCCACTTGCCCCTGATCTCCTTCTTGTAATTTTCATGTGTCCTTGGGAGGACGTGAGCTCAGGGTCTTCCTGCTCTGCCGTCTGGGCCACACCACCCTCTGATCTTATTGCTTGTGACTGTGCTTCATAAAAGGTTAGGAAACTGGAGTCATTAAGACCCTCTTAGTGGATAGATGATGACAGGGGAAGCTGTATGTGTGGGGGGGGAGGGGGCACTGGGAACAATCCCATGGTACTGAAGCACCACAGAGAAAGGTGTGGCTTGTTCCAGTCTCACCCTGGAAGTGAGCAGAACCCTTTTTTCCATGAAGAGGTTTCTCCTTTCCCACCACACAGTGGCTTTGTTGTCATGCCCTCCATTACAGAAAGAGGTTTTCTCAGACTTAAAACTTGAGAAATTCAAGCAAGGAGCCAACTTGTAATTGTCACCCACGGGCAATTCAGACACAAGGGGTCCCTAGGTAGCACCAATCCTGTTCTTGCTAAGCAGCTGTCTCCTCAGCCAGCCCTCTTCCCCACAAAAGTTTCATAAAAGCTTTTTATTACATAAGTATACTTCTGTGCTTTGTAGTTGTGAGGTAACTCACAATTAGCATATTTAATTAGGAAATTAGGTGTTATAATCACAATATGGAACAAAAATTTGTCATGAAGTTTTAGTTCATAAACAAAGGGATTTTTTTCTTTAAGGAGGGAAAAAACCCCACAAAATCAATGTTAACTTTCTGTTTTGGCATATAGTGAGATTTAATTTATGTGTGCTAAAAGGGAGCATTCCATCTGTTTTCCAGATGGATCCTGCCTTCCCCTTTAGCTGGGAATGAGTCATTCTGGAATGTAACTGTCCGTTCAGTCACTACCTGCGCTGTGCTGGGTTTTCTCTCTAGGGTAGACCTTGAGCTGATTTTCCTTGGAACATGTGGTGTAGAGGGTTGATGCTCAACGGATCCAGTTCACTGTTCAGGATACGTTTAGTGTGCCCTACTGTGTGTTAGGTGCTCTGAGGTGATGAAGATGAAGTGAACCAACTTAGATGGGAGACCAGCTTCTAAATACATTGGGCACTGATACAAGGACATAGAAAATGGTGTGGGAACATAGAAGAGAGAGTGCCTAATCATGAGGGCAAGATAGCCACTTTATATGGCATTTCCCAGGAATAAAAATCTGTGTTTGAACCAACCAACCAAAGATGCAAAGAACCTGTTCACATACACTATATGTCCTACACCATAGCTCTTAACGTGGAGTCCAAGGACCCCCCTATAGATTTTAGGAGCAGGCTTGATTTTCTCCCGGCCCCGCCTTCATTCTATCTGAGAACAGGAGATGAGTTTACCTATCTTGTGACACTTAAGCTATGAAATTACAGGTAAAATTTTATGAATTTGCATTTTTTTCTGGAGAAAATGTACATGACTTTATCTCTATTTATATGCATATACTCAGTGGTGTCTGTGACCCACAAAATATTAAAGTTACTGATCTATATTATAAATATATACATAAATATACATACATATATATTAGAGGATAGATAGAGGATAGACAGAGGGACACAACTCCCACTTTCAAGCTATCAGGGAAGACAAAGAACTAAGGAATGGCATAGATAGTCAGTTAACCAAAGGTATATGTTCCTTTTCCACAAGTACCATTGCTGCTAGGAAGCAGTTGCCCTGTCAGGGATATTTCACAATCCTTCTTGCTTCCAGGTGTAGCCACATGATGACTTCTTGACAATAGAAAAGGGATGATGTGATGTGTGTCATGTTCAAGCTAAGTCAAGAACTAGGTCCAAAAATAAAAATAAAAAAAGAACTGGGTCTAATTTCTTCACTCTCTTTTTTCTCTTTTGCAATGACTGTGGAGGATGGCAAACCACAAGATGGAAGGAGCCCGGGTTGCTGAATCCCAAGTGGAAGGCTGCTTTGTTGAATACCTGCACTGTTCAGGTTCAACAGACTGTGGTTTAAGCCAAAAAAAAAAAGCATATATTCTAATGTCTATTAACATTTTTGTGTTTATATATTATAGAAACTAAGATTTACTTATGATACAAAAGCCAAGTTCAACAGAATGTGATAAGTGACACATAAGTGTTAAATGCAATAGGATACTAGAAAAGGAGTGGTGAGGAAGATTAAAGAAGCATCCAAACTGGGACAAAGCATAAGCAACACTTAATGATGAGTGAATACCAAAGTGAAGGGCCCATGGAAGATCAAAGGGGTTGGCAGAAAAGTGGGTGATGGAAGGTGAGCATTTCAAGCACAGAGAACAACACATGCAAAGCCCTGGAGATGACAGGGAGTAGGGATTGGCTGAAAGTAGCTCAGTGTGACTGGAGTGGAGGATGGGATATGGGTGGAGGTAAGAGAAATCTGCAAGGTCTAGATCCTGAAGGAGTTTAGACTTGATCCAAAGGACAAGATAATGGTTGTCATCAGATTTGGGTTTTTGACAGATAATTCTGGTTGCTGTGTGAAAGATAAAGGGAGCAAGATGACAACAGGGTGGTCACTACATAGGCAATATTCTAATCCTGATATGTAGGGACAGTGGTCCAAACCAACGAAGAGGCAATGGGAAGAGAGAGAAGTGGCAGGAAGAATGGTGACTAGATAAGGAAGAAAAAGAATCTGGAGCCAGAGATAAATGTCGATATGCGAGTGGAAGGGGCAGAGAACTTCGAACACATGATAATGCTGCCACCCTTGGTTTTGCTATTAGCTTGGCATGTGGTTTTTATCTCTGTAGGTTTCATTTTACCTGTAAAATTGATGAGAAAAACTAGTTTGCAGGGGTTTAGTCAGGATTAAATGAGACCCTGACTGTGGTAGTGTTCTATAATTCCACAGTAAGGCAAGGCTCTCACCTACAGATAGATTCCACATAACCACAGTCCAATTCTCTTTGCCTCAGGAATCTAAGGATTGGAGTCTTGTTAAGACCGTTTACAAGTGGAACTTTAGAGGGTCTACATGGAGAAGGATCACTTTCTACTCTGATGGATCAACCTCACAAGTATTGTGGTGTCTCCCCCAACAAGCCCACCATTTCCCTCGAAGTGAGTTGTTTCTAGGTGCCTCATTTTTCCTTAACTAGATGACACTTGGGGATATGACGTGCCTGGATGTCTCTGAGGTCATCGTATCTTCCAGAACAGCCCCTGACACCGTGCATTTGTAGCTTCCTTGAACTACACTTCCGTCTCAGTCTTCTGGTTACTAATGGTAGTAAGACGTTCTCCATGATAGAGATCAGTGTTCCTAAGTCTCCTCATCTCTACCAAAGGCACTGAGAACTGTAGATGGTTGAACAATAGACAATGGCCTTTCCTTCCCCAAATTAATTTGTATAAGGCCTCTTTGTGAGCATAGGGTGGAAACACACTTGAACCTCAATAAATATTTCCTCTGTGGCTCCTACTACCACACAACGCGTCAATAATGTGGTTCTTTTCCTTGATTCCTGATACCAGCTGGGCTCACTTTAATGATCAAGACACTGAGTTCATTAAAAAAACAAAAACAAACAGAACCACCTCTACATTTAACTAATAAGATCTAGATAGTGAAGTCTGACTTGCAGAAACACTTGCCATTTTCCTACACATCTGGATCTCGGAGATAATTCAAAGAACTTCTCTCTTCAACCAGATTGACAAAGCATTTTGGGGACCAAAAGAAACCTGATTCAAGCAATTATTCTTACATGTACTTTCCAAGTCTTGGCCAGTCTTGGCAGGGGGCAAGTCATTGTTTATAGGGGAATGAATCTTTGATTGAAGTATCTTTGGGTCAAAGATAAAAAGGAGCAGTTCGTACAACACGGCAGCTGGTATGACAAACTCTCTGCATAAAACAACAATTTGCAACAAGTATAGATGTATCACTAGTGCCTCTGGAATCATAAACCTCTCATTTGACTGCACCATTTAAAATGTTTGATAGAGTGTATTGTGATACCTAATTTACTTGTACTCAGATGGCAGCATGGATGATGTTCCTCATTTATGTTTGCAGTTTATCAAACGTCTGCCATTCTCCTGTGATGATAAATGATTTCAAAAGGGAAAGGGAGGATACAGGGTGAAATATAGTGGAGACTGGGGCTGCCACCTTGAATGTGCCACCTGCACCTTCAAGGTGGCAGTCCCAGGTGGACGGTACTGGAGTCCAGGCCGGGCAGCCCTCTCAGAGGGTGATTCTGCCTCCTTCTGCCCCACAAGTTGGCAGTAAAGCCTTCTGCACGTGATGGGCACTGCAGTGGGCAGTGGTTTTACCTGGTTTTTACCTGCTCAGTGTATATTTCCATCTCCCTTCTGGTAACAGAACCCCCTATCCTTTGAGAAATTCCTCCCTCAGTACAGGTGGTCTTTGTGAGACTGTCAGTCACAGTGCCCCTCTCCCAACACTGGGACTGGAGTGGGTGTGTAGACCAGCCTGGGCCAGTCAGTGTACTTCCCTCTGGAAATGGTGACTGGCTCAAGAACACACCTGTGACCAAAGTCAGACCAATCAGATTCCATGTTCAAACCTGACTAAATCAGTCAGAGAGACAGCTTGCTCTCGGTTTTGGCTCACAAGTTGTGAATACATAGGCCAGGGCCTCTCAGAGACACAAGAGAGACACGACACAGAGAGAGCATCAGAGAGCATTCACACTCCGAATCCCTGCAGCCAAGAACTAAATCCACATTTGGACTCCCCAGGTATAAATACGAATACATTTCATTCCCTCCAGTTCTTCAGGCAGCTGGTTTGAGTTGGGTTTCTGTCACTCAGAACACAGAGTTCTCATACAGTTGTTAAACAAATGCAATTTCAATGAAGGGATCAATTAAACATTTCCATGTCTCACTGTATTGTGACCCACGTCTAGGCACGACTCATGATAGATTTCTGATTCTAGAGTATATAAAATGATTGCTCCTAGGAATTTTTTTTTTGCAAGAGGAATAAAAATCATGTTAGGGTGAAGTCAACCAAGAGTCCATTTTTTTCCATGTGTGGAAGGAGATTGTTTTTCAGTGTTAGAGGTAGGATGTCACTATCTATCACTGCCATAAAAGCCCCGTTGTATACAGCAATTTCCTCTTGGACAAAGGCAGAAAGAGGTGAATTTAAAGGTGAAGGGTTGTCATGGAGAAAAATAATCCTTTTCGGGCCTCCCTGGTGGCGCAGTGGTTGAGAGTCCGCCTGCCGATGCAGGGGATACGGGTTCGTGCCCCGATCTGGGAGGATCCCATATGCCACGGAGCAGCTGGGCCCGTGAGCCATGGCCGCTGGGCCTGCGCATCCGGAGCCTGTGCTCCGCAACGGGAGAGGCCACAGCAGTGAGAGGCCCGCATACCACAAAAAGAAAAAAAAAAAAATTTTTTTTAAAAATAATCCTTTTCTACACTTGTATCCCGCCCTCCATTTCAAAACTCCATTTCCTATCACTTTTTTAAAAAAATAATAGCTTTATTAAGATAGATTTCATATACTGTATAATTCATACAGTTAAAGTGTATAATCCAATAGTTTTTAGCATATTTACAGAGTTGTGCACAATTCACCACTATCAATTTGAGACTGTTTTAATCACCCCCAAAAGACCCTTTAGCAGGTATCCTCCAGTTCTCCCCTCTCCTCAGCCCTAGGTACCCACTCATCTGCTTTCTGTCTCTATGGATTTGCCTATTCTTAAATTTCATATAAATGGAACTGTACAATATGTGATCTTTTGCGACTGACTTCTTTTACTTAGCATCATATTTTCAAGGTTCATCCACTCAGGCATTCATTCCTTTTTGTGGCAGAATAATATTCTATTGTATAGATATACAATGTTTGTTTATTTACTCATTTGCTGATGGACATTTGGGTTGTGACCACCTTGGGATTATTAACGAATAAACTGCTACAAACATTCATGTACAATGTTTGTGTGGACATATGTTTTCATTTTGCTTATGTATGTTCCTAGGAATGGAAATGCTGGGTCATATGGTAATTCTATTTTTAACTTTTTGAGAAGCTGCCATACTGTTTCCAAACTGGCTGCACCATTTTGCATTCCTACCAGCGGTGGGGTGTGAGGCTTCCAATTTCTCCACATCCTTGCTAGTATTTACATCGCTCTGATTATAGCCATCCTAGCGGGTGTCAAGTGGTATCTCACTGTGATGTTGATTTGCATTTCCCTGATGGCTAATTAGGTTGAGCATCCTTTCATCTGTTTGGTGACCATTTTTTTCTCTTCTTTGGAGAAATGTCTATTCAGATCATTAGCCCGTTTTTAAACTGAGTGGTATCACTTCCATAGCAGTGGTAAGGTACTTTGGTGAACAGAGCTTGGCCTCAGGCTTTGGAATGACTCAGAGTGCTGGGAAATGCACTCTGTATGATCAGTGGAACCAGGAAGATGAATGTGGATGGGGACAGAGCAAAGAGAAGACAAGCATTTTATCCCCATCCTGGGGCTGGGGTAGGGGAGGGGGCAAGGGCTAATATTTCAACTTTCAGGACTCAGTGTGCATGTCACCTCCTCAGAGAGGTCTACCTTGATTGCTTTTAGAGAGATCCTATGAATTATGTTTCATATTAGGCCTATTTTTTGTTTCCTTCCTAACATTCTTATGACATAATTATTTGACTAGTCTGCTTCCATTTATTTCTTTGTTTGTTTATTTATTTTTAACTCTGTCTCCCAGGTCTTTGAGGGCAAAGTTCACATCTGTCTAATTACTGCTGTGTTCTCAGCAGCTACCTTGGTGCCTGGCATAGTGCCTCTGCTCAAATATTTCTTGAAAGGAAAACAGCTCATGTTATAAGATATAGTCGTTATGTTAGCTTATCTTCCTCAAATATTGGGGAAAACTTTACAAAATAGTCTCTCCTAAAAGACTAACTTTCAGACAAACTCACTCCTGTCCCATGTGTAACATTTACGTAGTAGAATCAACAACTGTAATGTATTCCCAATGTTCATGCTTGAAAACTGTGAAGTATACTACACAGTCTTCACATATTCCTCATGCAAAGAAAAGTTTAGCTGAGATAGGCTCCTCCTACCCATGGTCCATTATTCATGGACCAAAAGGATTTTATTAACAAGGCCACGTTATCTATGTTATAATCCTACCATACGGGGCCCACCTGTGATGGAATTTAAAGACCACCCCATCCCTCCAAAGGCTCAACCCTTTGTTCTGATTCCACGCTAAGGAAAAATCTTCTTTGGGATGAGACTAACACATCTCATCTTACATAGGCACAAGTTCTGAATTTCACTCTGCTACTGAAGCATCATTTTCATGTCATTTCTTATATTAGTCATGCTTGTGTAGAATAAATATTTGAAAAATAGTCAGAAATGGGACATGACATTCCAGACTGGGCTATGAGGAATTTTCAAAATTATGAGTGCTTTTTAATGCCTGTTCGTCTATTTACCATGTTGCAGAACTCTAGGAAAATGGAAGGGCCTCTTTCTTCCTTCTCCACAATCCTCCCTCCTGAGCATTCAAGTTCCCTGCTGGTGGCTGATTGGATACTGAGGAAGAGGGTGTATCTAGGTTCATTCTCAGGTGACTGGATGGGTACCAGTGCCATGTTTAGGGTCAGGGAGAAGTAGTGTGCAGGGTGGCACTGAAAGCCAGTCCTTCTGGGTTTGAATCCTGACATTGACACTACTACTATGTATCTTTGGGCAAGTTACTCACTATGTCTTTGCCTCCATTTCTGAATCTGTAAAATCAGCACACACCTCATAGAATTAATGGAAGGATTAAATGACTGAACATACACAAAGCACTTAGAACGGCACTGGAAGAGAGCGCTTATAATTATTTGCTTTCTTCTTCTTTCCTCCTCCTCTTTCATCTTTATTAATATCCCCATCATCATATTCGAGAATGTAGGAAGAGGAAGAATTCAGGGGAAGTTAGGTCAATTGTTGACAGGTTCCACTTGGGATATGCTCCTTTGGGGTGCCTAGTTAGGGATAAATGGAGAAATTGGCCAGGACCTGCTGATGTTGTTTTGGAACCATGTGTACATAGGTGACAGATGGATGCATGGGACTGGATAAGAGCACACAGGTAGAACAGGTGGAGGGAGAAGGGAAAGGGAGATATGGGCAGTGTCTTAAAAGGGAATACAAAGGAAGAGGATCCAGTAACCCCAGGCTAGGTAGACATAAAGTGGGAAGATACTAAGGATGGGGCTGTGTTGGAACTTAAGGGAGGAGGAAAAGCTTTAACAAAGGGAGCAGTCCATGATGTTAAATGACCTAGAAAGTTCAAATAATATAGGCGACTAAGGAGTCTACTGATTGAGTAATTAGCAGATCACTGGTAACATTTACCAGGGCACAGAACATAGAAATGGCTGAAATAAAGTTGGAGGCCATGACTTGATACATAATTATATAATATCCTCTGGTAGGAAAGAAAGTAAACAGTTGAGGCTAAGAATCTGGGGAGCTGAATCCTGCCTTGGTACCTCTTTTCTACCAGGGCTGTTCAGGCAACAAGCTTACATCCAAGGAAGAATAATTCACAGAATGGGGAATAAGGTAAGAGCTTAGTAGTTGCTTGGCAAATTCTGAATCCCAAGGGGTGGCCTTTTTTAAAAAATAAATTTATTTATTTATTATTTATTTTTGGCTGTTTGGGTCTTCGTTGCTGCACATGGGCTTTCTCTAGTTGCGGTGAGTGGGGGCTGCTCTTCCTTGCGGTGTGTGGGCTTCTCATTGCGGTGGCTTCTCTTGTTGCGGGGCACAGGACCTACGCACTTGGGCTTCGATAGTTGTGGCTCACAGGTTCTAGAGCACAGGCTCAGTAGTTATGGTGCATGTGCTTAGCTGCTCCGCGGCATGTGGGATCTTCCCAGACCAGGGCTTGAACACGGTTCCCCTGCATTGGCAGGCAGATTCTTAACCACTGTGCCAACGGGGAAGTCCTGGGGATGGCCTTTTTGATGAATACAAATTGGAACATGAATCTGAACATCTGGCCTGGCCCTTGGACTTAAGCTTCTCATCTCTATCATATGGAAGCAGGAACTTAAAAAGGTGGTGGGAAGAATATCCTCCCAGAACTGGGACAGGAATTCAAAAGCAAAGTGGAGCATGGTTGCATTTCTGGCAAGGCACAGGTATCCTGCTGCTATGGACTGAATTGTGTTCTCTCAAATTCATCGGTTGAAGCCCTAACTCCCCAATGTAATAGTACTTGGAGATGGACCTGTGGGAAATAATTTGGTTAGATGAGGGTGGGGCCCTTATTATGGGATTAATATCCTTATAAGAAGACAGTAGAGAGCTTACTCTCTCTTTCTCTCTCTGCCATGTGAGAACAGATATCTACAAGCCAGGAAGAGGGCTCTCACCAGGAATTGAGTCAGCTAGCACCTTGACTGTAGACCTCCCTGTCTCCAGAACTGGGAGAAATAAATGTCTGTTGATTAAGCCACCAAGTCTATGGTATTTTGTTATAGCAGCCCAAGCAGATTAAGACATCTGCTCGCTAGTAAAATATGGCCCCATGAACAGCGCCCATGAACATTCCTCCTCTGTGGGCTTCCTCCTCTTAGCAGTCCCTCATGGTTTTGCCATATGGAGAGTCCCGGAAATGTAAGATGAGGGGCCCAGCTATGCCCCCTCCTTCTTCTGGTTATTTGACTGAGCTGAGGTTGGGGGTTACCAGGCTATATATGCCAGAGAACGTGATTTCCATATCTAGCATATGATCTACAAAAACAATACTTTCTTGATCTTTTAAGAAGAGTTCATAATGACTGAACACTTGGAGCTTATTATGCTCTTCATAGAACACCATGAAATATTGATACATTTAATTCCAGGAACAACACCACACAGAAAATAAGACTGTACTGTATGTCACAATATAAAATCATAACCACAAACACATCCATAAAAAAAACATGCTGCTGAATTAAGAGTGATTGGTTGTTTGCCTTAACTTTTGCTTTCTACTTATTCATTTGATTTGTTATCAGCTAGCACTCACCAGCAGATAAGCAGTAGCAGATGCGGAAAGCCTAGAAAATTTTGCCAAGGAAAAGCTTAAAATTGAGGAAATTTTATCCATTAAGTTATACTTTCGGAAAATTGCAAAAACCCAGCAATTATTCCAATTTAGCGATGGAACACATCTGTTTTGCACCGACTGAAAATCCCTAAGCTGGTTCCTAAAATTTCATACTACAAGTTGTCCTATCCTACAAAGGCCATGACTTGTCTGTTAATAGACTCTTTTCTGTTTGTGGGGTGTGGTAGGTGGTTAAAGGCTAAACACGCCATTCTTGCTTCCACACATAGAACCCTGGACTTGAACAGACCCAGTCGGCAAGGAGATTCTCCATTTGCTCACCACAAGGGTCATCACCAGCTTGGAGTTAGGGAGAAAGGGCAAATAGTAACCATGAAGGTGAGCCCGTCAATCTAATTTTGGATGAGACCTGGTCTCTGGAGGTGGCCCAACTGAAGGACACCTGCACATTAAGCTTCCCCAATCTAGACTCAGCAGTTTAAAAGTATCTAGCATTAAAGATGATCTCATCACTTCCAGTGGTTCCTGTTGAAATATTTATTGAGCACATTCATCATACCAGGCACTGCTGAAACGGAAGTGCACACTAATCCTACAATTATTTTTATTACCTCATTAATGCCTTAGTGTGAACCCACTTATAAGAAAAAAATTCCTCTACACAGGGTAGAGAGGAACAGGTGGGAAAGAGAAAAACTGCTGAACACTTAGAAGGTGGAGATAATTGTAATATAGATTAATCAGAACTTTTGGGTGTAAGTAACAGGAGATAATCTGATCAATTTTAAGATACTGTCTTTTCAAAGAACTAGCTTTTGGTTTGGTTGATTTTCTCTATTTTATTTTTATTTTCAATTTTATTGATATTCCCTTTAATTTTTATTATTGCTTTTCTTCTGCTTGCTTTAGGAATAATTACTCTTCTTTCTCTAGTTCCCTAAGGTGGAACCATATATTATTGATTATACATCTTTCTTCTTTTCTAATGTATGTATTTTATGAGGTAAATTTCCCTTTAAGCACTGGTAAGCTGAATTTTATAAACTGGTAAATTGTATTTTTATCTTCATTTGATTCAAAATATTTTAACATTTCTTTTGACAGTTTTTCAGTGATGCACATGTTATTTTGAAGTGTGTTGTTTAATTTTTAAGATACTTTGGAATTTTCCAGTTAAGCTTCTATTACTGATTTCTAGTTTAATTCTGTGGTCTGAGAGCATACTTTATATGATTTTTGTAAGTGTGTTTAGGTATAGTTTATGATCCAGAATGTGGTCTATCTAGGTGAAAATTCCATGTGAGCTTGGGAAGAATGTGTATTTTGCTCTTCTATAATTGTCAATTAGATCAAGTTGATTGATACTCCTGTTCATGTCATCTATATCCTTACTGATTTTCTGCCTGCTAGATCTACCAATTACTGACGGAAGAGTGTTGAAGTCTCCACTATAATAATAAATTTGTCTATTTCTCCTTTCAGTTTTATCAGTTTTCGCCTCATGTATTTTGACACTCTTGTTAGGTGCATACACAGTAAGGATTGTTATGTCTTCTTGGAGAATTGTCTCTTTTATCATTACGTAATGCACCATTTGTCCCTGATAATTTCCTTGTTCCAAAATCTGCCTCGTTTGGAAATAATGTGGCTATTCCAGATTTTTAAAAATTAGTCAGTATAGAATATCATTTTACTTTTAACCTATCTAAGTCTTCACAGTTAAAGTGGGTTTCTTGTAGATAACATATAGTTGGGTCTTGTTTTGTTTGTTTTTAATCCACTGTAACAATCTCTGTTTTTAATTGGCATAATTAAACCATTCATATTTAAAATGGTTATTGATATAATTTCTATCATGTTTTCAACAGCTCTTTAGTCATTGTATTTATTCTTTGATACCTACCCCTACCTCCTATTGCTGTTTTTTTCTGCCTTCTCTGGTTTTAATTGAGCATTTAATATGACTCCATTTTATTTCTTGTTTAGAATATTAATTAAACTTTTTAAAAAGCACTTTTAGTGGTGGCCATAGAATTTACAATATACATTTTTATAGTCTTTAAAAAATCTTGGTGAAATATACATAACACAAATTTACAATTTTAACCATTTTTAGATGTACATTTACACTGTTATCTAAGCATCACCACTATCTCCAGAACTTTTTAATCTTCCCAAACTGAAGCTTTGTACTCATTATACAATATACAGTTTAAACTAATATGACTTCACCTTAAGTAACATTATATTCGTTTTTGTAATTCAGGTACATTGTAACAGAGTATTCCAAATTCATCCCTCCTGTCTCATGTGATGTTGCTGGCATTCATTTCACTGATCCATAGGCTATAATTACCAATATGTTATTACTCTTACTTCTTTACAGTTATCTTTTAGATCAATTAAGAGTAAGAAAAATATTTTGTTTTATTTTACCTTCACTTATTTCTTTTCTAAAGCTCTTCCTTTCTTTATGTATACTCAAGTTTTCAAGACATTATTTTCCTTCTCTCTCTCTGAAGAACTTTTTTACTATTTTTTGCAGGGCAGGTCTGCTGCTTACAAATTCCCTGTTTTTGTTTGTCTGCAAAAGTCTCTCTATAACCTTTATTTTTGAACGATTAATTTTGCTGGATATAAAATTATAGGTTGGTAGGTCAGTTTTTTTTTTACCACTTTTAATATTTTACTTCATGCTCTAGCTTGCATGATTTCTAACAAGTAGTATGCTTTAATTCCTATCCATTTTCCTCTACAGTTAAGGTATTGTGTTACTCTGACTTCTTCCAATATTTCTCTTTGCCTTTGGATTTCTGCAGTTTGAATTTTATACATAAGCGTAGTTTTTAAGTATGTATCCTATTTGGTGTTTTCTCAGCTTCCTGGATCTCTGGTTTGGTGTCTGTCATTAATTTTGGAAAGTTTTCAGTCATTATTCAAATTTCTCTTTTGCTCCCTTCTCTTTTCTGATATTCCAATTACATGTATCTTATACATTTTGAAATTGTCCCAAAGTTCTTAGTTTTTTTTTTTTTTTTTTGGCAGTACGTGGGCCTCTCACTGTCGTGGCCTCACCCGTTGCGGAGCACAGGCTCCAGACGTGCAGGCTCAGTGGCCATGGCTCACGGGCCAAGCCGCTCTGCAGCATGTGGGATTTTCCTGGACCGGGGCACGAACCCGCATCCCCTGCATCGGCAGGTGGACTCTCAACCACTGCGCCACCAGGGAAGCCCTCTTGGATTTTTTTGTTCGTTTTCTGCTATTTTTTCTTTCTGCCTTTCAGTTTGGTTTCTGTTGATCTATCTGTAAGCTCATGGAGTCTTTCCTCGAATGTGTCAAGTCCATGAAGGCATTCTTCATTCCTGTTACAGTGTTTTTGGTTTCTAGCATTTCCTGTTGATCTTCTCATAGAATTTCAATCTACTATACCCATCCATTCTTACACATCGTCTATTTTTTTCCATTAGTGTCCACATCATGTTAATCATACATCTTAAGTATCCTATCTGCTAACTCCTACATATATGTCATACCTGAGCCTGTTTCCAACAATTACTTTGTCTCCTCAGACTACCTTTTTTCCTTGCTTTTGGCTTGTCTTATAAATTGTGGTTGAAAGCAAGACATTATATCAAGTAATGAAATTTGAGATAAACAGGACTTTAGCATGAGGATTTATGGTACTATGGCTAGGAATGGAACTGTGTTTAATGTCTGTCGTAGCTACAGGTGACAGAAGCCTCAAACTTCTCGAGTGTCATCGTTCTTATCTCCTCTCTAGATTTTGGGCTTCCCCAAGTATACTTCCTCAGAAGGAGTCTGCACCTTGTAGCTCTTTCAGCTATAGTCTACTGTTATTATACTGAGGCCCTGTTGGTGTGGTACTAATGTAGGGAAAGGGGAGCATTATAATCTGATGAAATCTCAGTGTTTTAGTGGCCTGAATCTTGGGCTTGTCACCTTCACAAGTATTTCTCGAGTGGTATAACTTTACCCACATGCTTCTTACTCCCTTCCTTGACTACAGCATTTGCTACTGATTTCCCTGAAGCCCTGACCCCTGTTGAGTGGCCCCCCTGCTCCAGCCTCCACACTTCTTCAGAGGACAGACAGGAAGGCTTGAGGTGCTGGAAGTGGAGGAATGTCCTTCCCCTACTGGCATAAGACTCTGGCAAAATCTTTTTCCTGGAGAGTAGATCTTTGTTACAGAGAAGGTTCTGGGTGAATTTTACTATGATTACCTTCCCGCTGCCCCTTTTCCAGAGCCATGAGTGGCTCATTCTGGGAACTTTAGACTGAGAATCTAGTGGGGTTCCTGGGGGTGATGATCATGGAAGAATGGGTTCTCCAAAGCCTGTTGGTCCTTGGGACTTACAATAAAAGTCAAAATAAATTAGTTGATTTTCAGTTTGTCAAGTTTTTTCTTTTTGTAAGGATGGGAAGCTGTCTCCCAGCTCTTTACATGTCAGAGCTGATACCAGAAGTCTCTATCAAGAAATGAGGACGGGCTTCCCTGGTGGCGCAGTGGTTGAGAGTCTGCCTGCCGATGCAGGGGACAAGGGTTCGTGCCCCAGTCTGGGAAGATCCCACATGCCGCGGAGCGGCTGGGCCTGTGAGCCATGGCCGCTGAGCCTGTGCGTCCGGAGCCTGTGCGTCCGGAGCCTGTGCTCCGCAACGGGAGAGGCCACAACAGTGAGAGGCCCGCGTTTGGGGAAAAAAAAAAAAAAAAAAAAAGAAATGAGGACATATTTATTTACCTATACAACAAATTCATGGGCAGGGCAGAGATAAAGCTTCCCTCAGGAATGAATAGGACTAAGGCCTTGAATGCTGCCAAGACTGCTTCTTTACATTTTGACTCTCTCTATTACAGCCTAACTCTTTATTATTGCTGATTGCTGACCTGTTTTCTCCATGGCTGCAGGGAGCTCTATACTCACACCCTAACAGCTCTTTTACCACACAAGCAAAGAACCCTCCTTTTCAGCTTCAAATTAAAAAGAAAAATCTGCCAAAGGATTGTGAATGGTTAACCTTGCTTCACATGTCCATACTCTGGACCAATCACTTTGACTGAGGAGGGGAAGGACTGTGATTGCCCCAGCCTGGACTATGTATACATCCTTGGGGCCCCGTAAATGGGACCATTACTAGAAAAGACAATGGAGGTTCTTCCTAGGCATAAAGACAAGCGTTTTAGAAGCAAGAATGTAGAAGAAAGAAGGACAAACAATCCATGCCTAGGAAGGGGAAATAGGGCATAGCTCACTGAAGGCAAAATTTGCCCACTTCACAAGTTCATGTACTTGGAAATCCTTTTTAATCCTTTCTGATGTTTATGAGAAGGGATGATGTGAAGCCTTGCTTCTTACAGGCCTTTGGTGAAGTGGATAACTAAGTCCGTTACTCTGACAATACATTTAAACTGAGTTATTGTGACAACGGACTTCCATTATCTATTTCATCTAATGCAAACTGTCAGAATAAATCTCACGAAGGGGGAAGATCAAAGCTACTTTGTTTTATTATCCAGTTTTATATTCCATGAATTCTTAGATTTGACATGGTTTAATACACAACTCAGGACAGAGGTGTAAGTGGTGATTTCTACTGTAACCTCCTACACCCCCAAATCTCACAAAAGTAAAACTACCCTAAAATGACAATTCCTGGCAGTTCAGTCTGAATGAGATTGTCATATTTTGATTAATTTGTTTGCTCGTTCAAGTTTGATCTGAAATGGCCTGAATCTACAGGAAAAACTTCAAAAAAGGGACACAAGTTTCAATAAAACTTTCTGAAAAAATATTTAGAAGGGGTATAAGAGCTCTTTCTGATAAATCCAACTTCAACTCATGTAAGCCAAAAGGATATTTATAGCCTCACATAAAAAAAAAAATCCACGGATAGCAGGGAGGGCTAAATCTAGGGGTTTAAATGTCATTGGGACCTGCTCTTGTTCCATCTGTTGGCTTTGCTCTTCGTAATGGGCTCCATTCTAATTTACTTCCTTATGAGTTGATGTCCAGTGGAAGAGAAAGCATGCCTCTCTCTCTCACAACCCCACCAAATCCAAAGTTTACAGCTCACTGGTTAGACTGAGTCACATACTCAAACCACAATGCATCACTGCGCCAGGCGATGATGGCTCTAACTGGTGAGGCAGGACTAAGGATGGTGGAGCCAGCATTTGTAGACTATGAACTACAGTAAAGCAAGGGGTGGGTTCCCAGAAGACATGCAGGGTTTTTCAACAAAATAGTTGTAACAGGTTAACAACCAGGATGATAACAACTACAGACGTTTATAGAGTGCTTAGTACGTGCCCAGCACTCTTCTGAGCATTTTAAACGCTTTAATGAATCTAATCCTCCATACCACCTCATGAGAAGATAGAGAGGTTGAGTAACTTGCCCCAAGCTATACAGCTAACAAGAGAACCAGGATCTGAGCCTAGGTAATCTGGCTCCAGGGTTAGTGCTCAACACTAACCACTGCGCAACACTGCTGCTTCAGAGACATGGGGCAATACAACTCAAAGGGCCACCCTAGAATGCAGGGTACAAGAGATGACAGTCAGTACCCCTTCTCAGAAGACAGTTCTTCACGTGCTCTTTAGCTGACTGTAAATTGTATCCTGATCCCAGACTGCTTGGCCCATTTAGAAAAGAAACGCATCTGGGACCAAAGGCTAAACATCTTGACTTGCAATCATATACATTATTCTGGCCCTATATCTCCACTCTCAGCTTTACTAGATGAATTTCTATAAGAAAAGTTTTCCCTTTGAAGTGAACTTTGTTTATACGTGTGTGTCTGTATCTGTCGGTTTTGTTCCTCCCCTGAAGGAAAATATCCCCAGTTCACAAATATTGTAGAATTCAGACTGCTCCTCCATTCCTTTTCTCCTCAACCCCCAAGGGAAGCCTGCTGAGTTGGACGTCTGGAAATTGATTTCACCCTCCATGGCTATGCAAACCATCTGCAGTGCCCTTTGACAGCAGATGAGTTTTAAAAGAATTCCAAAGAGAATTTGCACTGGCAAGGCAAAACATCTTGTCTCCACCCGATGGAGAGACTTGTGGAGTTTACAGGGAAAATGACTTAAGAAGATTTAAAGACAGAAGAGTCAATGGAAGGAGAGAAAACATTTGGAACTTTGGAGTTAGAAATTCTGAATAGCTTATTTGAAAAAAAAAAAGTCTTCATGAAATCAGTGAAAAATATCTTATAAACATACTTGAGGAGCGTGTTTTTTTATTGAATAAGTTGATAAGTAACTGGATTTAATCAGTTATTTTTCTCCCTAAAATGATTTATGCTGTGTAACAAACCATCTAAAACCTGAAGGCGTAAGACACCAATCATATCTGATTTCTCATCAGTCCGCAGGTTGATTGGGGGTTGGCCCTTCTAGGCTGGCTGGGCGAGGGATGGCTCTGCTGCCCACGTTTTTTAGTCTCCTCCTGAAATCAGCAGGTCAACTTGGGCATGACCTTCTCATGACAGTGGCAGAGATGGCAGAGAGAATGAGCCCAAATGTGTAAGCACTTTTCAAACTTCTGTTTGTACTGTCAGCCAACTTCCCACTGGCCAAAGCAAGTCACATATCAAGCATAGAGTCAAGACATGGAAAAGATGTCCCACCAACACAGGAGGATACTGCAACCTTATACAACACAGGGAATGGATACAGGGAGGGATAAAGAATTGAAGCCTTTAATGCAGTCTATAGACCCTATCAACCAACCTTTGCTGATTAGACTGAGGGGTGATAGCTGACAAAAGATCAGCCCTCAAAAACTTCGACATTGACTGGGGCACACCCACAGCTTGAGTGAGCCAATCACATACTAATAATAGCAAATGCCTACATCATGCTTACTATCTGCCAGCCATAGTTCTACTTTACAAATATTATTTAATTTTCCACAACAACCTTATGAGATAGATAAAATTATTATCCCATTTTACTCACAAGGAAATTGGAGCAGAGAGAAGTGAAGTAACCTGTCCAGCTGGTAAGTAGAAGGACCAGGATTCAAACCAGGGCAATCTGGCTCCAAAGCTCATGACTTTAACTGCTAAGTTTTCTCTCTTGGAGAGAAACAAAGAATTTTCAATATAATGCAGCAGAACTTACAGGATGCCATGGCAAGCAAAAGCCACATGTCACCTTCATTTAGGAAGGAATAAGAAAGTGTGAAGAGGTTGAGGAAATTAGTATGGAGAGAGAGGAGGAAAAGAGAACAGATGTAGACAGAGATGAAGGCCAGAAGAGTGAGGAAAAGAAGGTAGATCCCTAGCACTGCTTTGGGTCCTGATAAGTTTCCAGTTCTCTCCTTCTTCCATGGAAATCTCTGCTTTTATGGTGAAATAATGACAGCAGATCCTTGTTTCCTGGAAAGTATATCACTTGTTACTAGGCATTTAATTTGGAAAAGTGTTAAGAAGATTTAAAACACTTTATGATTTAAAATTTTACTGCTTGTTGCAGTGGCTTTAAACTTTTATAAATTCATTTGTAGATTTTAAAGTATGAGAAGTAAAAGCAGAACCATTCTGAGCAGATGGGACATCTTCATGGAGCCTCTCCCTGGGGCCTCCCCTTCCCATTCCCTACTCTAAGGTTAAGCTCTGTTGAACAACGAGGATCTTTAGGAAACTGTTTTAAAAACACTGACCCAGACTAAGCACTGACAACCTTTTTCTTAAAGGGACAGATAATAACTATTTCAGGTATTTTAGGCTCCATGGACTGTCATGACAACTCAACCCTCCCTTTGTAGAACACAGGCATCCATAAGCAATATGCAAATGAGTGTGCATGGCTGTGTTCCAATATAACTTTACTTATGGACCCTAAAATTTGCATTTCATTTCAAAATATCATTTTCATGTGTCACAAAATCTTCATTACTTTTTTCCACCCATTTTAAAGTGTAAAGTCATCTTCAGCTCACAGGCCGTATAAAAACAGGTGGGGGGCTGGATTTGTATGTGGACTGTAGACTGCTGTACCCTGAACTAGATCTTTGTTAAGAACTCTGCCCTTCAATAGAAATAAAAACAAAAATAAACAAACAGGACCTAATCAAACTTACAAGCTTTTGCACAGCAAAGGAAACCATAAACAAGACAAGACAAAACATAAAAACAAAAAGACAACCTATGGAATGGGAGAAAATATTTGCAAATAATGCAACAGACAAGGGCTTAATCTCCAAAATATACAAACAGCTCATACAACTCAACAACAAAAAACCAAACAACCCAACCGAAAAATGGAGAGAAGACCTTAATAGACATTTCTCTAAAAAGGACATACAGATGGCCAGTAGGCACATGAAACGATGCTCAACATCACCAATTATTAGAGAAATGCAAATCAAAACTACAATGAGGTACCAACTCACACCAGTCAGAATGGCCATCATTAAAAAGTCTACAAATAACAAATGCTGGAGAGGGTGTGGTGAAAAGGGAACCCTCATACACTGTTGGTGGGAATGTAAGTTGGTACAGTCACTATGGAAAATAGTATGGAGGTTCCTCAGAAAACTAAAAACAGAATTACCATATAATCCAGCAATCCCAGTCTTGGGAATATACCCAGACAAAACTATAATTCAAAAAGATACATGCACCCTTATGTTCATAACAGCACTGTTCACAATAGCCAAAACATGGAAACAACCTAAATGTCCATCAACCGATGAATGGATAAGGAAGATGTGGTACATGTATATATACAATGCAATACTACTCAGCCATAAAAAAGAACAAAATAATGCCATTTGCAGCAACATGGATGCAACTAGAGATCATCATACTAAGTGAAGTAAATCAGAAAGAAAAAGACAAATACCATCTGATATCACTTATATATGGAATCTAAAATATGGCACAAATGAACTTATCTACAAAACAGATACAGACTCATAGACATAGAGAACAGACTTGTGGTTGCCAAGGGGGAGGGTGGGAGGGAGAGGGATGGACTGGGAGTTTGGGATTAGTAGATGCAACCTATTACATTTAGAATGGTTAAACAATAAGGTCTTAATGTATAGCACGGGGAACTATATTCAATATCCTGCAATAAACCATAATGGAAAAGAATATAAAAAAAGAATGTCTATATGTGTATAACTAAGTCACTTTGCTGTATAGTAGAGACGGGCACAACACTGTAAATCAACTATACTTCAATAAAAAGAGACATAAGAAAATAAAATAAAATATCAAGTGAAAAAAAAAAGAACTCTGCCCTCACTTATGTATAAGGGACAGGGACAATCTTGAACACAGGTTAAGTGGGTGTTTCCTGTATAAAATATGACTTAACACCCAAGGTGGTTTCAAACTTTGAATGTCTCCCAACTCCTAAGATTCTTCCTCAACCAACTCACAGATATTTTCTGCCCTTTTCAACCCATAACCAATTTTATTCCACAGTAAATAAAAAGATTTTAAAAGCCATCTGAAACTCTTCAGGTGTGAGATCCTTTTCTGAGAGCAAGTTTTGACCTGAGGGGTTAGGGAGGACACGGCTGACCTTTTCCATTCTTGAGGTTTTAAGATTCTATACTAATAAAGACAGAAGAAGGTATGGCCCCTGAGGGCATTCCGAAGGCAGAACTCAGCTCTCTTCGCTGCCTTACTGGAGCCAATACCAATAGCAAATCCACAGAAGCTTCCTAACTTGGGTTTCTGGAATTGTATTGTCAACTTTCAATTTGCTGGACCAACGAGCCGGTGGAGCAAGCGTGGATGATCAAAATCTAACCAACTCCCAGCAACTCTTTTACATCAAAGTCTTTTTAAAGTGTTTTTGGAGCACCTGTGGTTTCTTCCTTCCCACTTGGAGCCAGTAAAGAGAAAGACAGGAAATGAAGGAAAGAAGAAACTCTCTAAAAGGCCCCAAATGTCAGCTTCAGAGCAATTAAGAATTGACTGTATTTTTATTATCATCTAAATCCCCTTTGAGGTCGATGCTAAAAACTAATTCACTTTGGCTGTATCTTTAGTGCATGGGATTTATTTTTAAAAAGTCATTTGCAGAAGAAAAGCAAAAGAAGACAGAACTTCTATTTTTACTGACTATGATTTGTTAATCGCTTGACCAGTCAAATTAAATTGAGTTAAGTATCAAGTCAACCAAAAATGTCAAGGACTTTTCCATAGATGTAGATACAGAATACACAATAGAAAATGAATGGAAGTAATCAATCCTCCCCCCAAATTTCACGTCGCTCTTACTTTCTGGAGAAAACCTCAGAATTCAAACTTCCAATCTCCGAGAGGATTGATTTAACCTGAAGCTTTGCTTTTCTACTTTTCTTTGATTAGATAAACCCCTGAATAAAATATTCTCTATTAATATCTGTTGAAAACACATCATTCACCTTGGAAAAATGTGATACGATGGTAATTTATGAGTCTCCCTCTCCCTCTCCCTCTGTCTCTGTCTCTCCCTCTCTCTCTTTTGTATCAGCCACTCTGGAAGGCAGCTATGCTAACCACCATACCACCAACACTTGGGCACATCAGTCCCTCTGGTTTAGGTGCTATTTGTGATTAGCAGATCTGGTTTAATGGAAACATGATCCCACCGATACAGTAAAGTAGTAAGAGAAAACAAGAAGTGCATATCTTAGAATCCTTCTCTATTGGGGAATCAGCACTTATACCAACTAATTGTATGCTTGCAAACTCTAACTATTGTATAAAGTGCTAAAAAATCTTAATTCATGATTTTCCCAGAAGCTGTCATTTGTTCTCAGTGAGTGGTCAGGAAGTGAAGTACAAAACATCAGCGGGTTGTTTCTCAGTGAGTCGTTCCTTTCATCAAGCTTGGAGCCCAGACAGGAAACAATATGCTCATTGCTCTACTGCCATTGAGGATTGTTCATTAGTTTTAATTATTTTCTAAGATGTAGAGGGAGCCATCAAGAAAAATTAATCATGAATGCAAGGCAAGGCAGGCTTCTGTGATCATAAAAACATAAAGCATTTTGGATTATGGACTTTTTATGATTTACACTCAAACTTGAACTGAAGGGGGCATATGGTACAGCAGCATTTATTTAAAAAGTGTGGGGATTTATGATAAATCATAAGTTTCGTTGTAAAATAAGTTGCCTTTCTAATGTTTTTTGTTTGTTTGTTTGTTTGTTTTGCGGTATGCGGGCCTCTCACTGTTGTGGCCTCTGCTGTTGCGGAGCACAGGCTCCGGACGCGCAGGCCCAGCGGCCATGGCTCACGGGCCCAGCCGCTCCACGGCATGTGGGATCTTCCTGGACCGGGGCACGAACCCGCGTCCCCTGCATCGGCAGGTGGACTCTCAACCACTGTGCCACCAGGGAAGCCCTAATGTGTTTTTAAAGTCGATTTTGTGAGTATGTGTGGAGGAGTCCTTTCCTGGTTCTGACCTTGCTAGAAAAATAAATTGAAAAAGTAGCATCTCATTGTTAGGAGGGAGTTTAAAGATGAGGCCAATTATGCAATATTTGAGTTTTCTCTAAACAGTCCTACCAAACTCAGGCCATTCTCCAGTCTGGAGCAGCTTATTCCACTCTGGAAAGTTGAGGCATTCAGAACTTTGTTGCTCCCATACTTTACATACTTCCTGACAATCACAGTTTCATAAAATAAGCCCAGTCTTCCTCCCATGGTATCCCTTCAAGTAAAGAAGCAGCTACTGAATCCTTTTACATTTTCTGAAAGGTTTAAGTTTACAGGCCCTGGAATTCAACTGCTCAGGTCCCATTCAGGGTTCTGCCACTTACCAGAAGCGTCTTGGGTGATTATTTAGCCACTGTGAGCCTCAGTTTCCTCCTTATGAACATGATTGTGAAGATTAAAATGAGAACACTCACCTAAGTGCTTAACAGAGAGTTTGACAAATGGCAAGCGTTCCATAAGTGCGAGTTATTATTACTGATACTATGACTACGTTTCTTCCCACCTCAGAGTCTTTGACTAGGAATGTTCCTTCCCCAAATCTTTGAATGTATGGCTCCTCCATCATTTAAGTGTCAGCTCAAGACGTCTCCCCAGAGGGTCCTTCCCCAACTTTCCACTTAAGAGTTGCCCTCCCAGGGATTCTCCTATCTCCTCATTTCTATTTTCTTCTTTGTTTTACTTGATAATCTTCTCCCTCTGCCACCAGAATGTAAGCTCCATGAGAATGGGCTGTTGTCTGCCTTGTTTACCCCCCTGAACTCTATGCCCAAAACCATGCCTCGTGCATAGTGTACTCAAGAAATGTTTGGTAAATAAATGAAGGAGCCTCCAAGACTCTCTGAAGACCAACAGCATCTTTCAGGTTTTAATAAACCAGCCGGGATTCTAGGTCTCACGCCTTCTGACTCTCTTGAGGGTTAATTCCATAAGCCCTATAACCTTCTTTGTCTCTATGGAAACAACTACATGAGACCTTGCAGCTGTCCCAGTCGGAAACAAATTGTAGGTCATGAATACCTCAACAAAGAGCCACAGAACAGATTTTCCTCACTATTTGACTAGAGGAGGAAAAGAGATCCTTACGGAGCTAAGCAATCTTAAGAGAAATGGGAAATTAATCCATCCATAAATACCTTTAAACTCTGCTGCTGACTCCATGGATTGGATTAGGCTACAATCAGGAACAGGCTCAGCAGCGATACGTGTGTGTGTGTGTGTGTGTGTGTGTGTGCACGCACGTGAGTGTGTAAATAAATATACAGACACAACATCTGTGGTTTGTCTAATGTCCCTTCTTTTAGGGAAAGCCCCAATCATTTCTTCTCTGTATATGTGGCTCTTGGTGGTGGTTTCCTTACCCACAGCTCAAGGGCTGGACATGGGACCCAAGCCTAGCCAATCAGATTACTCTATTCCTCTCCTTTGTGATTGGTCAAGAGATATGAAACTGCATCATGCTGGGCCAATGAGAAACCCCTCTATGAATTCTCCTGGTGCTACCAGGAAATAGACTCCCTCTGCAATAATGAGAAGGATGTGAGCTTGGGGGCTTTGGTGAGCTTGGGGGCTTTCATGGTCACTGTGTGAAGAGAACCTATCTGGGAAGAAAGCAGAATCTAGATAGAGACAGAGTCATCAGTGTAGCCCCTAGATCCAGGTGTGCCTGAATCTAACACTTGGATTTCTTACTTAGGTGAACACATTATTTTCCATTTGTACTTAAGCGAATTTGAAATATATACTGTCACTTACAACTGAAAGGGTGCTGAGGGAGCCAGCAAGTCCCACATGTCCTTATGAGACTCTTCCCTAAATTGCCCTGCTGTGCTGTGTTATTTTTCTGTCAACACCTAGTTCGGAGGCAGTTAGGACCACCCAAAACACAGCACTGAAGCTACTGTGGATCTTGAGCCCACACACCGTTGCCAAGACAGTACAGAAAACGTTATTAATAACAAGGCCTCCATTTCTATGGAGTTTTCTTCAAAAGATGCCAAAGAATCTAGTATATGTTTCTTTTCTCTTCACCATGTTCCTGTAATGGAGGAAGGAAAACAGACACTCCCAAGCTATGTGACCCTAGGAAGTTATATCACATCTCAGAGCATCCATTTTCTTAAGTGTTAAAACAGAGGGAGGGACATGAGACAGGAATTTCCGATCTGACATTCATGAGACTGTGAGGCATAATGTGAAATCATCAGTATCTTGACTTCAGGGTTTTCCAAAATAAAATGTTGGTATTGAATACTACTGTCTGCAAATAGGGTCTGAGAAAATTGGTTCTAGGTCATATCAGAATCTTTCAATGTCAATTAGAAGCATGGAAAAATCACTCTCATGCTTCTCAAGCGATCTTTATCTAAAAGGAGCACAAGATGAACTGAAACAGTTTTAAGAGACCCACTTATTCTATTTTACTACCAACTTCTCTAGGGAAATGACATTGTAATTTTACCATAAACTTTGCGGCATCAGCCAGCATAATGTGCCCACGAGTTAAGGTATGAATTAAAGGTGTCCTCCTGGTTTCCTAAAGCAAATCTGACTCTGTGAAAGATGAGTTTATGTGACCCACACTTAGGGAAAAATACATCTAATTCCTTCTTAAAGGGCTGTAATTCAACTGATAATCTGCACTCTGCCACTTCATTCAAAGCTCTTCAGGCCAGTGCAACTCAAACATGAACAAATAAGGAACCACTGGACTAACAGGGCATTTGTGTCATCATACACGTGTACAGTATGCATCAGCCCTTTGAACACTCTATGTACAACTGGGAAATATTTTATATTTATAAGATATAGTTATTGCTTCAAGTTATAAAGCAACCCACTGGAAGTCCATGGGAGATATCAGAAAACATTTCAAGGAAACATTTAACTATCTGCTAATTGATAAAACAAATAGAATAAAAATTGCAGAGAGAGAGGGAGCTAGATGGGATTAATGAGAAAAAGCTTATTGGAAGAATTGGGCTTTACTATGAGATTTTCTAGAAAGTAGGGACTATGTATATATTTGGGAGTACTTGAAGAGTTGTATGTTTTTTATAAGGGTGGAAGGAGGCTGTTTATCAATGCGGGCCAGAAAACAGTATTATGAGGCATAACTGAAAAATATTTCATTTTACAACATCTGAAGTATCAGTGAAGAGACTAGGACACTCTTAAGGACTGGTGTCTCAGAATCAACAGCGGTAGCAGTTGTTAATTTTTTTAGTTAAAGTATGCTCAAATATTGCATGGAGCATACTTATACCAAAAAATTATAATTTGGGGTACTGAAATTAAAATTTAACAGGGCATTCTGTATTTACATTGACTAAATCTGGAAACTCTATTTAGAAGGATCTCGGTTGACGCTTACTGTTTTTATAAAAGAGGGATTACCAAGTGTTACAGATATTCCTGTCAACACCATATTGCACTTACTATGTGCCAGGCTCGATTCTGGCCACATGACACATTTTGACTGATTTAATCCTTACAAAAACCTACGAGGAAGGTTTTAGTACTTCACCCTTTTTCCCAGAGGAAGAAACTGAGGCACAGAGGAATTAAGTAATTTGCCCAAGATGACCAGCTAGTAAGAGGCAGAGCCAGAATTTGAACCAAAGCAGTTTGGTTGCAGAATCTGTGCTCTAAACTACCATGTAATTGTGCCAGATGAGGTTTGTGCCAGATGAGGTATGTGGCCACACAGTGATTGGGAAAAACACCTCATCATGGCTCCTTTTTTTTTTTTTTTTTTTGCTGTACGCGGCCCTCTCACTGTTGTGGCCTCTCCCGTTGTGGAGCACAGGCTCCGGACGCACAGCCTCAGCGGCCATGGCTCACGGGCACAGCTGCTCTGCGACATGTAGGATCCTCCCAGACCGGGGCACAAACCCGTGTCCCCTGCATGGGCACGCGGACTCTCAACCACTGTGCCACCAGGGAAGCCCCATCACGGCTCTTTTAACATAGTGAGTCCTAGTGCTTAACTGTTGGCTCAGCCCTTAAAACCAAAAGCACGGTCCTGGGGAAAGAGCAGTCCTGATCTTCAAGAGAACCCCAGGCCCCCCTCCCTTGAGTGTGAACGCCATCTAGTAGTGCATTCAACTGTCTCTTCATCTTCCCATGCCTCCCAGCCACCCCCTCCTGACTCCCCCTAGGGCCTCCTCTGTCTCTCCCCGACTAGCTCATGACAGTCATTTTATGGTTGTATCACATGATGAAAAGGCAGCATTACAGTACACCATTGCTCTCATAGTAGGTGGGAGGGCCCTACAGGAGCTGAGCAAGGGGATATGCCATCCACAGGCTTGCTTTCTTTCTTTCTTTCTTTCTTTCTTTCTTTCTTTCTTTCTTTCTTTCTTTATTTTGTGGTGCGAGGGCCTCTCACCGTTGTGGCCTCTCCCGTTGCGGAGCACAGGCTCCGGACGCGCAGGCCCAGCGGCCATGGCTCGCGGGCCCAGCCGCTCTGCGGCACGTGGGATCTTCCTGGACCGGGGCATGAACCTGCGTCCCCTGCATCGGCAGGCGGACTCTCAACCACTGCGCCACCAGGGAAGCCCCACAGGCTTAATTTATTGCCAGGGATTCAAACACTCGCTAGGCTAAAAGCCCATTCCTTACGTGGTATTTTATATCTGTCAAGGTTTGTCCCCAAGATCAGCGAGGAGCTCCTGATATATTTTCAAAAAGGAGCAAATACCATACAAATCCAACAGATATATTCCAAGAATTCCAGTGAGGAGAATTATATCTATCACTTAAGAGTGCTTTCCAGTGAATTGATGCTCTAATTTGTACAACGTAAATGAAAGCAAATCATAAATATGCATTGTTAGCATATTTAAATATGATTAGGTCCCGGTATTGACTGATTTGGGCTTTTTGTATTATTCTATCAATCTGAGGAATGTTCAAGCATTTTATTTCTAGTGAGACATTTATTTCAATAAAGTGATATAAAACCCTTCGTCCATTCCTACTTGAAGCTGAGGAATAAGCCTATTTGTAATGACTCTTAAATGAGAACCATGTTGAATACTTCTCTATGGTAATCAGACATTACATGAAACTAGAAACAACAGGGGAGCAAAATCAGTCAACCATGGCAGAGGGATTGAGATAAAAATGACTCATTTGACTGGCTTGATTTGGGAAATGAATAACAACAGAGGTAACTACTAACCTGGGAGAGCCAGACTCTTGATCATTCTTTAACACTTTTAAACACAAAGTGCACAGAAACTCATCACTGCAAGGCACAGGTCTGTGTGCTGCAGTCAACAATCAACCGGCTCAAGTGGCTCAAAACCCACATCCTCCAGATCAGTGGTTCTCAACTGGAGGTGACTTTGTCCCCAAAGGAACATCCAGCAATGGCAGGAGACATTTCTGGTTGTCTCAACTTGGGGCATGGATGCTACTGGCATCCAGTAGGTAGAAACCAGAGATGCTGCTACACAGTCTACGATGCACAGGCAAATCCCCGCAACACAGAATTGCCCAGTCCCCAGTGTCAATAGTGCCAAGGGTGAGAAACCCAGGCCCTGGGCCCTGGCTCACAGTCACTGACTGCCCTGACACAGAGCTCACAAGGCGGATGGTGAGCACACAGGAAAAGAGGCAGTGACGACAGGTCCAACACAAATGGCCCATCTCCCACTTCCTTTGACTGAGGTCTCTATTCTGCACAAAGTGCTTGGCAAATCCCTTCGTTTTTCTTCTCGCTCTATCGGCTCTCCAGCGCAGAGGCATAGATCACTGCCACCTGGCTGCCCGCTGCAAGACACCGCTATGGGAACAGACAGATCAACGCATCAGAGAAAGGACCACTCTAGACACAGCTGGCCAACAGGATGCTCACTGGGGACATTTAACCTGGCTCTTTTCTCTGAGTCCTCAGCCCTTGGTTGTTTGGAGGTGCTTTGACCCTTACTATTGAAGACACTTACTGAGGCAGCTTCTGGGGGTAAAACGTATACGTGTATAGGAAAGAATGAGATCATTGAACAGACGTGCTAAAGCCAACCGCATCACATGCCCAAATATCGCCTGTTTATGCCCCAAGTAATCCTACATACACTTCGCTTTATGTTGTGCAAAGCTGACAATGACCACTTTGCTGGCAACCAAAACAATAGAGCAAATTACCTACCAAACCCACCATCAGGTCCCGAAGAACTTGAAGTAATATGGTGTTCCCTGCCACCTTAGTCCATTAGACATCTGGCAGGTTTGGTAGGGGAGGATTTAGCATGCCTCAGATCATGCCATTTGGATGGCTTGCTTAGCTACTGTGTGAAACCCTCTTTCAAAAATCAAGCAACTATCACCACTCCTTTATCTCACGTGACACAGACACTGTACTGTATTGTCCAGAGAAGTTACCCATTTTCCCAGAGACAATATTTAACCTCAGCCTGGATTTCCCAATAGGCATCTTTCCCAGCTTCTCAAATGTTACATTCATTTTATTAGAAGCATGGGATTTTCAGAAATGCCCAATCCTATCCTCCCATTTTACACATTAGGAAACTGAAGTCTAATACCTTCCCGAGGTTACTTTGTAGATTGTTACTCTTCAAGATATTTGCTGGGCTTCCCTGGTGGCGCAGTGGCTGGGAGTCCGCCTGCCGATGCAGGGGACACGGGTTCGTGCCCCGATCCCGGAGGATCCCACATGCCGCGGAGCGGCTGGGCCCGTGAGCCATGGCCGCGGAGCCTGTGTGTCCGGAGCCTGTGCTCCGCAACGGGAGAGGCCACAGCAGTGAGAGGCCCGCGTACAGCGAAAAAAAAAAAAAAAAAAAAAAAGATATTTGCTGCTCCTCTCTGTGGAATGGTTTTATGTCTTCACTTCTCTGCCATAGGATTTTACCACGTTATTTACTTCGGCCAATGAAATATGAGTAGAAATGGCGTGTGCCACTTTCACACAGGAATTTTAAGAACCATCATGTGGTTCTATCATATTCTGTACCGCTTTCTACAAAATGAGCAGCAGCATCCTGAATAGGGACTGTTTTTCAGTTTGGATTTCAGATCAAGGATGAAGCAAGGCAGAGCCACAGCCAACTTGAAACAATGCAAACAAGAAATAAAGCTTTGCTGTTGTCAGCTGACAGGTGAGGCCCTTTGTTAATGCACCATCATCAGCCTATACTGACTGATAGTCACCCAGCTAGTTAAGAACAGAGCTGGTTTAAGACCTAGTCCTTATTTCAGAGACCAGCTTTTTGTACCACAATGAACAAAATATAATTCAGCTATAATGAGCTACACAAAGAATAACATCCAACGTTTGAGCAGAAAGGCCTCGGTTTTGAATATTTTGAGTTAGCTTGTATCCCACAACTAATTGGAAAGGCTTTGCAGATTACCCACACCGTGGATCGGCAGCATTTGTGGGAATAATTAAGGGCAAAATTCCTCAGCAACACCTGGCCCCAAAGTCTAGACTTTCCATAAACGTCTCTTTCAGACTATGCAGAAGGTAAACCTCATTTTACACAGTACCAAACAGAGCATGTTATTTAAAATCAAAGGAAGAAGCAAAACACAACAAAAACTCCTGAAATTCAGAGAGCATCAAACAGAAAATAAGACAGAGTGACACAAAAAAACGAAGAAGAAAGAAAAAAAACCTCCAGACACGGCACAGAACTGTAAACATCATTTAGGTGTATAAATTTACTGCATTAATTTCTAGTTAACGAGTTTTCAAATAAGCTAAGAACATTCTGGCAATGTCTTTACTTAACATTGTAATTCCACAAACTGTGAAGAATGAAGAACTCCACTAGGGTAAATGAAGATATGCTTGAATTTTCTTAATTGCCACCTTGCTAAGGCTTGGAGCTCATTGTTCAGCTGTGTGACAGACGGCTCTAAGCACTGTCAGGCAGTCGCAGGGGAGACTGGGTTGCTATACAATGTGCCCATCTCATTACTGTGTTGCTGACAGCCCAGGGTGAGAAAGGAAACAACACTAGTTTCAGGAGTGGAGTTCCCGGGACCAGTGCGGCAGTGACTGACAAAGCAGAGGAGCTCTTGCGATTACTGCTGGAATGTTAGCTCTCCCCAGCCATCCACCCTGGGAGAAGTATGGGCTTGAAGGTAAAGACTCAGTGCCCTACACTGGGTCTCCGAATCAGCCCCCAACACACAGTACCTGGCACATGGCGTGTTCCCAATAAATGTTTGTTGAATGAATGAATGAACATCTCTCCTACTCAAGCTTATCAGCTCCTTCCTTTCCTCTCTCCACTTGCCAGAAGAAAGACTGAGTAAACTTAATGACATGATGATAACAGAGTGTTCCAGTTTTTCACTTTGAGGCTCCAGCCCACACTAATTACCTCCACTCCCACCTTCATTCACTCTTTTGTACCCACTTCTCTAGTCCCACCAGTTCTGAACTCCTCTGAGAGATGAGCCTGCAGCTGAGTCAGCTCTCAATCCTTCCTAGCGTTTAGCAAAGCATATTGTTCTTAGCAGGTGTCCTGTGTTTTAAATTCTAAAATGTTTTGTATTCCTTATATTTTGTGTCTCTGAAATGTTTTATACTTAAAAGAGAGACAGGATGAAAATGGAAAATGATGAACACAAAAGAATGAATTGCTGAAGGAGGGATTTCAGACACAAAGGTGGGATAGTATTTCTTGGAATCTTACTTCCTACGAGAGTGGTTTTGAATCCTGGTTCACAGACTGGCTTTAGTGTAAGATATGCATTATCAATGGGGGTGATATTGTTCCCAAGAGGGTGAAAATTGGTTCTTGGGGGCTGAAAAAATTCTCATATTGTACAATGGTTGGTGACTCTCCCAAGGGCCATAATACATAGATATATAGTATATCTGTTATATTAAAATTTCATGGGGTTGTATGATTAGGAAAAAATTGTCTAAAAAGACTCTGTGGGGGAATGGGAAAGATAATGAAAACAAGGCTGAGAAACACTGGTTTGTGAGGATGCTTTTCCCAGCCCAGAGGAAAGTGGGTTGTGTATATTATTATGCATGTATGTATATATGTCTGTATAGCATAGGTAAGACAGATAGATAATCTGTGCAATTTTGCTAATAGGACTTTTGGGGAAATACCTAGCCTTTTTTTTTTTTAAGATATTGCCTTTCTTAGCAAATTGAACATTAGATAACTGTTGATATCTGCATTTAAAGGATGCCTCTGGTTATTCTATTCCAAAAATCCGTAAGTCATTATTTTGAACAATGGACAACATAATCCATGTGTAAAATGAGTCCTGTCAAATTTAACAAAGCAAGTAGTCTTAAAGTCTGTGAAGAGAATTACCTCAGTCCCAGAGAGAATTTGTGAAAGAGATCACATTTCTGTAAGTCCCTGTACAGGGGTTGAGTTAGTCATACTCTTCAGTTCGGAGTAAATGATTGCTGATTGTCTGGGCTGTTTGCTTGAATCATTAATTCATTAAGTCCACCCATACTCCACACCCATGCTTCCCTCCCTCAACATTTCAATGTGTTAATGTGCATTCTATTTGATATATTATTACAAAATGTGTACTGCTGTTCTATGTGCATGCGTTTTCAACTTCTGTACATGGCACTGTTAGATATCTTACTGTTTCTTCTTTCTATTTTTACTATGTTTTAAAGATCTCTCCAAGTTGTTCTACTGCTTCCTCTCCCGCAAAATCCTCCTGGATGTGTGTCCACAATGATCAATCCACCACTATCCTAAAAATGCACACCCAGGTTGCCTCCGAATCCCCAGTAACCCAAATATCCCGTCAACGCGGGTCAGAGCTTCCTGGGATGTGTCCCAGGTGGAGACTTTCCAGATTCATCCTGAAGATGAATAAACCATTTAAAAAACTTTTTTTTAAAACATCATTTTCCATAACCATATGAATTTTCTACTGCTTAGCAATACTTTATATTTCTGATATATTCCAGTTGATTATGATATATATGTATACTTTTTTTAAACAACTTTATTGGAGTATAATTGCTTTACAATATTGTGTTAGTTTCTGCTGTATAAAAAAGTAAATCAGCTATATGTATACATATATCCCCCTATCTCCTCCCTCTTGTGTCTCCCTCCCACCCTCCCATCCCACCCCTCTAGGTGGTCACAAAGTACCGAGCTGATCTCCCTGTGCTATGCGGCTGCTTCCCACTAGCTATTTTATATTTGGTAGTGTATATATGTCCATGCCACTCTCTCACTTCGTCCAGCTTACCCTACCCCTTCCCCATGTCCTCAAGTCCATTCTCTACATCTGCGTCTTTATTCCTGTCCTGCCCCTAGGTTCTTCAGAACCTTTTTTTTTCTTTAGATTCCATATATATGTGTTAGCATATGGTATTTGTTTTTTTCTCTTTCTGACTTACTTCACTCTGTATGACAGACTCTAGGACCATCCACCTCACTACAAATAACTCAGTTTTATTTCTTTTTATGGCTGAATAATATTCCATTGTATATATGTGCCACATCTTCTTTATCCATTCATCTGTCGATGGACACTTAGGTTGCTTCCATGTGCTGGCTATTGTAAATAGTGCTACATTGAACACTGTGGTACATGACTCTTTTTGAATTATGGTTTTCTCAGGATATATGCCCAGAAGTGGGATTGCTGGGTCGTATGGTAGTTCTATTTTTAGTTTTTTAAGGAACATCCATACTGTTCTCCATAGCTGCTGTACCAATTTACATTCCCACCAACAGTGCAAGAGGGTTCCCTTTTCTCCACACCCTCTCCAGCATTTATTGTTTGTAGATGTTTTGATGATGGCCATTCTGACCAGTGTGAGGTGATACCTCATTGTAGTTTTGGTTTGCATTTCTCTAATAATTAGTGATGTTAAGCATCTTTTCACGTGCCTCTTGGCCATCTGTATATCTTTAATGGCCCCCAAAGGTATCCAGTCCTAATCCCTGCAACTGGTAAATATTACCTTATATGGAAAAGGGATCTTTGCAGATGTAATTATGTTAAGAATCTTGAGATGAGGGAGGAGATAATCCTAGATAATTTAGGTAGGTCCACAATGCAATCATAAATATCCTTATAAAAATGAGGCAGAGGAGATTTCAGATGTACAGAAGAGGAGAGCAATGTGACTACAGAGGCAGAGATTGGAGCGATGCATCCATGAGCCAAGGAATGCTGGCAGCCACCAGAAGCTGGAAGAGGCAAGAATGAATCCTCCTCCAGAGCCTCTGGAGGGAACACGGCCCTGCCGACATCTAGATTTTAGTCCAGTGAGACTGGTTTCAGACTTCTGGCCTCCAGAGCTCTAAAACAATCAATTTCTGTTGTTTTCAAATGCCAAATTTGTCATAATCTGTGTTTTTTTCCTTGTCATAATTGTTCATAGCACAGGAAACTAGTACAAACACAGAGCTTTGTTTTTATTTAGTTTGGAACCAAAATCCTAATACAATCTACACTTTCCTATTACTATTTATTACTACTGCATGACAGCTTGTTAGATGTGAAGAATCTCAGGCTCTGTATCTCCAGAATAAGAATTTGTAATTCATCAAGATTGAAGGTAATTCGTATACACTTTCAAGTTAGAGAATCACTGCTCTAAATGAGTCTGTAGCCTTTTGGTGAGAAGCTGCTTCTCACTTGTAGGCAGGTGTGAGGTCACCATTTGGTGGAGGGCAAGTGTTGCATTGACAGGCTGGTGAGAGCCCTATGAACGCCTGAGAGTGGGGTTACACTGTAGGGAAAATCCCTCTCAAACTGGAATCGGAACACATGTTAGTGAGGAGGAATGTGTAAATGGCAACTATCTTGGAGCTGGATCAGGAGGACTTCAAGATTCTTTAAGATGGTGCTCAAATACCTAAAAATGATTCTGATATTGACAGGACCAAATCACACATTTTTCATCTATTCTAACAATTAACAGAAAGAAATTTCTTAAAGTCAGAGCTACCCCTAGAGAAATGAGGTACTCATAGCACCGCAGGTGACACACTGACAGGGATGTAGCAAGGACACAAGCTTTAAATGAGACAGGAGTGACCAGGTGACCTTTGCCATCCCTTTCAGTGGAAAGCGTGTATTTCTATGATGCCTGAACACCACCGAAAGTCAGAGCTACACTTTTAACAACAGTTTTTAACAAAGCACAAGTGCTGAATTACAGTATCTACAGCCAAGGAAGGACTCATTAAACAGTTTGGATGGATTCCAAAAGCTGTGCAGGACTGTTTTCTGACCTATAGAAAAATCCAGCAGAAGAAATTTACATGTCAACTCCTGCCTTAATAGGCAACGGCAAACTTCTGGAGTCAACAATACAATCTATAAATGTGGATGGGAGCTAAGTTTTAATTGGCACTTTCTCTTGCACCTGCCATAGGAGTTTTGCACATTTATCAACAAATTGAAAACGCTTACTTGGTATTTGCAATCCTGTTCCTTTCACATGCAATCAATGCTACTCAAATTAGTGTCCCTGGGGCTTCCCTGGTGGCGCAGTGGTTGAGAGTCCACCTGCTGATGCAGGGGACACGGGTTCGTGCCCCGGTCCGGGAGGATCCCACGTGCCGCGGAGCAGCTGGGCCCGGGAGCCATGGCCGCTGAGCCTGCACGTCCGGAGCCTGTGCTCCGCAATGGGAGAGGCCACAGCAGTGAGAGGCCCGTGTACCGCAAAAAAAAAAAAAAATTAGTGTCCCTCCGAATACTCAGAAATATTTGGAGTGAAGAAAAGATCATTTTACACTTGGCTAGTTGGGGAGGATCTCAGGGTTCACAGTTCTAAATCTTTCACTCTACAAATGAAAAAAAAAAAACCCTCTACGGTTAGAATACTGACGCCAGTGCTTCCTCCTTCAACTCTCAATAGTATTCGAAGTTTCTAGAATGATATGGACATTCTAGCAGGGACATGAGATGTGAGTAGAAACTTCATGAGGGGAGGAGATGAAGAAGTTAGAGCAAGAATCTGAATTGCCTGTATTGAAGAGTGTCCCTCCAAATTTCATGTCTACCTACAACCTGAGAATGTGACTTATTTCCTTATTTGGAAATAGGACTTCCACATGCAATTAGTTAAGACAAGATCATACTGGATTAGGATCAACCCTAAATCCAGTAAGTCCTGTCCTTATAAGAAAACCATGTGGAGACACAGACCCACACAGAGAGGAGAACACCATGGATGGAGGCAAAAATTAGAAAAATGGAGCTACAAGCCAAAGAATCCAAGGATTTCCAGCAACCACCAGGAGCTAGGAAGAGCCAAGGCAGGCTTCTCCCCTTCAGTATTCAGAAGAAGCACTACCCTGCCAACACCTTGATTTCAGACTTCTGGCCTCCAGAATAAATTTGGTGAGATAATAAATTCCTATTGTTTTAAGCCATCCAGTCTGTGGTACTCTGTTATGGCAGCCCTAGGAAACTACTAACTTTCATCCCAATTTATCATGAAAAATGATGGTAATGATGCTCAGGTAGGTTTCATTATTATCTTCATTTGCACTCACTTGCCCAAGGAACCAGAGCAAGTGGCTGAGCCAGGATTTGAAGATCTGTAACTCTGAACAGGGCTCTTGCTCCTCACAACCACATTCAACTGCTTCCCAGTGATGATGACTGATTTTGTTTTCTTTTTTTTTTTTGATGATGACTGATGTTGATGATGTCTCCCAAATTCACTGCTCTTAGAGTCAACTGTGCCCTCTCTCTGCTTCACTATCACTTAACTACTCCTTGAGTGTGAATCTAGAACTATCAGGCAAATGATCAAGTACTCAACAACTTCATCAGCAGAAAGCAAATAAAAATTTTTGCAGCAGGAAATTCCTGCAATCAACCATTAGGCCTCATGGTAAAATGGGGCCTAAATGATTGGTTGTAATCAACTGGCCTAATTGATTACATTGATTAAAACTGCATTCAATGCCATCTTGTTGTCTAAGACTCAGTTGCTCTGATTAAATGGTCTTACTACTGAGAGAAGAGAGACAGATGGCACATGGGAAAAATTATTTTTTTCCAGGTGGGAGCATGTTTAAGAGCCACCCTGAGGGAGCTGGGTCATATATTCAGTCATATTTTCAATCTAATGGAATCATAGATATTTCACAAATGAGGAAACGGAGAACTAGAAATGAGAAGGGTCTTATCCAATATTAGAAGCGAGCTAACTAAAATTTGGGGTTAGAACACAGGTTTCCTGACCACTAGTCCAATGTTCATTATATTCACCCTTCCATCCACCCATCTACTCTTTTGTTGATACATTTGTCCAACCATCCATCATCCATCCATCCATTTATCCATCACGCACCCATCAAGTAATTATAAAGCATCTGCTAAGGATAGTTACTGGAGATACAAGGCTAAAGGGACACTATCCCTGCTCTCAAGAGCTCCATAACACATGATATTCGAACATTTGTTTCACCATTTAAGACTCTCCCGAAACAGAGTGTTAGGAAAGCAGACACGAGGAGGTTAATCTCGAGAGTGGGTTGGCTGTCCAAAAGAGTTCCAATTCCAGCACCTTCTATATCTGACCTACAGTACCCACATTTCCCCTTTCCTAATTTTTTGAAATCAGGTGACCGGTTTCAGGAAGATACAGTTACTGCAAAATGACCAGAAAAAGAAAAAACATCATGGGCTCTGTTTGCAAGATGTCCTCATGGAATTAGCGTGTGGTATTTTTTGTGTTTTTTTAGCCCACTAAGTTGTCATGCATTTCTACATGTATGCACTTTTAAATGGGGTCTGTTTCATGTTATACAATGAAAAAAGTCTGAGAGAAGTGTTGTTACAGAGGAAAAGAACTTCATCATGTGACCACATTCAGTGATGCAGTTGTCTTTTATTGTTCTCTTTCTACTTCCTCCTAACTATGCAGGGATATTTTTGTATTGAATGTCAGCACGGGAAAGGGGCTAAGAGCTTGGCTTCTACGAGTCAGACTAATTTGGATTCCAGTCCTGCTTCACCTGCTGACCACAGGTAAAATATTTAATGATTCTGTGCCTCAGTTTCTTTAACTGTAAAGAAGAATTGATGAAAATACTAGGTCCACAGTTGTTGTAAATATTAAGTAAGTTTATACACGTGAGCATTTAAATGATGGTAAAGTTATTAAAAATACCTCCTGCTCTAATATATGTTAATCTTATAATGGTTAGTCACAACAAAAGGAGCTCATTTAAGATACAAACCAGCAATGGCATCCATTGTCTGAATATATTTTGTACCATGACTTGGTTTTTACTTACACGTGGAGTAATTCAGTGCCTTGGCCATTCAGTGCCTCTACCTGTCTGACATATTCTTCGTGGCAGATACCATAAGGGTAGAAAAGTCACTGAGAGAGCTCAAAAGACAGGACTTTGAGTGCTGGATCTTCTGTTTACTGCTTGTGGCAAGTTATTGGTTCATTAAGCCAGAAGGGACTTGTGCAGTGATCTGGTATCAGTGTCTTCTCTACAGACGAAAACACTAAGATCCAAAGGGTCTCATTCCTTACAATTAGATTTTAACAAATGATTGTGCCACTAAGAGAAATGGGGACTGTGTGAATGACAAGTTTTGGAGGGTGAAAGAAAAAAAACTGACTAAAGGTAAGCACTGGACACAGAACAAAGGTTTGCTTATTTTTCACAACAAAATAAGCAAGTTAACTATCTTGTACAAATAAAGCTTGATTAGTTACAAATGTTTATGTATTTGTTCACATACTTAGTAATATTTATTTCTTTAAAAAATTTGGAGCAAACTGAATCACTTTGCTGTACACCTGAAACTAACACAACACCGTAAATCAACTATACTACCAAAAAAAAAAAATTGGGAGCAAATTTGACCAAATCTTTTATTTGTTAAATCTAGATGATGAGTTTTTGCTATGTTATTCTCTTTCTCATTCTGTTGTTTTAGTAATGTTATAATAATCAAGTTTAATTTAAAATAAAGATTTCACACATTGGATGATAAAAAAACAAAAAAGAAAAAACAAACAAAAAAACAAAGGGGCTCAGACGCGTTCAAGTTCACACAGCTAATTAGTGGCAGAACTCATTCACTTTAAACTAAGTCTTTCTTCCCTCAACACAGACTAGAAATGTTTCATTCCTGGCATCTAAATTCCTCTACTCTGGGGTCAAATTGCCTGGATTCAAAGCTCCACCCAACCTCTCACTAGGCATGTAAGCCAGGGCAAATGACTTATCCTTTATGTGTTCTAGTCCTGACCTATAAAATGGGGAAAAAATTAATGATCTCATAGTGATTTTGGAAAAGATTCAATAATATAACCTAGAGACAATACTTTGCACACTATCTGGCACTCTATTATTATTATTATTGTAGGTTTAAATTATGTCATTTGTCTTCAATTGTAAGAGTTTTGATAAAGGCAAGAACTTTGAATCCTTCATATTTTCAAAACAGATTACTGAATAAAAGATCTTGGGACTTCCCTGGTGGCGCAGTGGTTAAAAATCTCCCTGCCAATGTGGGGGACACGTGTTCGAGCCCTGGTTTGGGAAGATCCCGCATGCTGTGGAGCAACTAAGCCCGTGCACCACAACTACTGAGCCTGAGCTCTAGAGCCGGTGAGCCACAACTACTGAGCCCGCGCACCTAGAGCCCGTGCTCCACAACTAAGAAGCCACCGCAATGAGAAGCCCGTGCACTGCAACGAAGAGTAGCCCCTGCTCGCCGCAACTAGAGAAAGCCCGCGTGCAGCAACAAAGACCCAACGCAGCCAAAATAAATAAATAAATTAAAAAAACAAAACAAATCTTAATTTCACTCATTAATTTGTGTATTAATCAAATATTTACTGAACACCTATTATCTTCTAGGCACTGTTTTGGGTACTGGGATATAGCAAAAAATACACTTAGCTCCCTAAGAGTACGGTGACAGGGACAATAATAAAATAATAAATAAGTAAATTACATATGTATTAGAAGGTGCTATAGAGAAAAAACAGAAAGGGGATAGGAATACAGTAGGGATGAAGGGAACTGAGCAAGAGAGCTGACATTTTAAATATGGTGACCAAGGAAGGTGACATTTAAGGGATATTTGAGGAAGGGGAGGGAGATAGGTATCTGGGTGAAGGGTATCCAAACAAAAAGAAGAGCAAATGAAAAGCCCTCGAGGCAGTGGTATGCCTCACACGTCACTGCAATAGCAAGGAGTCGGATGTGGTTGGAACAGAATGAGCGTGCAGGACAGAAGTAGGTAGTGAGACCAGAGAGGAAACTGGAGCCAGGCCATGAAAGGCCTGTAAGGTATCACAGGGACCTTGGTTTTTCACCTTTCATGAGTTATAAGCCATTGGATGGTTTGAAGCAGAGGAGTGTATAATCTGACTTATAGTTTAATTGACTGTTTAACTGCTTCTGTGTTGAGAATAGACAAGAGGATTCAAGGGTGGGAGCAGAGACACTATTGAGGAGACATGACACAGACAGTGCTACATGTTGACCCAAACAGCTTCATTTTCCTCCTAGTGCACAGGAAGACTACATTTTCCAGCTCCTTTTTTTTGGAAAAAGAATTGACTTTGATTTTCTGAAGAGAATAAACAAAAACGATGCCACTGATTCTACCAAAATTTGTTCCTCTTGATGACTTGAGATTTCAACATATATCACAAAAACTTGACTGTGGCCTAGCATTCTGGCTAGCGTTCAGACTCTCATGTTGTGAAACGTCATGAGAGAGTGCAAACTAATAGGGATATTACATTTATTCCCACTTTGCAATTGTAAGACCATTAACTAATAGCTGATTTTATAATCATTCATTGCCTCCAGACGGCCGGTACTTTTTTCTATCATGGACCATTCAAAAACAATCAGTCATAACGTACAAATAGAAAGTAACTTGTTTGTAACAGCAAGAACAGTTTCTATCCAACAAAATCCTGTTTCTATTTTTCCAGCAACCTGTAAAAATATTGCTGAATATATGCAGAATGAATGAACTGTTAATAGGAATTTCATATTTGTATTACCTTGTGAATTTCACAAAATTTTTAGAAATTGGTTATTCACCTTTACAGCCTTCGCTTTCAGCAAGAGGAATGTTAGGCCTATTTAGGATGAGGAAACTGAGGTTCAGAGCTGTTGCATGGTTTACATAAAGCTACAGAGTTAGCAAGTGATAGAGCCGATAATAAAACTAATGTCTTTTGTACTAAAGGAAGGTATCTGACTGCCAAATATCTCCTTTGTGTCTGGGTATCTGAGCCATATGCCCAGTTCAAGACAACAGAATGTGAGTAGAAGAGATATATGTATATTCCTTCCAGGCCTGGCTCCTGAAAGATCTGATGCCTTTAGATGCTCTCTCTTTCTACTTTCTGTGGGGCTGGAAGTTAACCATTGAATAGTAAAGACGTGATGGAAGCAGCATGGATCCCCAAGGCATCAGTTTAAGGGGAGCTACCCAAACAATGAGGTGAGTGAGAAATAAACTTTTATTACACTAGGCCACTGAGGGTTGGGGATGTTTGTTACAGCGCCTAGAGAGCTTCACCCTGACAAATACAGGAGGCTAACACAGTAAGTCAGGCAAGAGATTATAACAACTCGGATCTGGGACTGAGCAGTGGCAGTTGTCAAGAGTGGTTGGAACCTGGATATATTTTGAATGTAGTGGCTACCAGATTTTCTGACAGATTTGAAAAGGCATGTGAGAAAGAGTCAGGGAAACCCAGGATTTGGGGATGAACAATTAGAAGGATAGAGTTGTTGTTTATTGAGACAAAGAGGACCACAGGAAGAAGAGGTCTATAGGTGAAGAGACTGCAAGGCAAAAGGAGATCAGGAGGTCACCTCTGGCCATGTGAGGTTTGAGATAATTATCAGACATGTGAGTAGAGATGCTGAGCAGTAAGTTACACAACTCTACACAAGGGTGTGCTGGAGCCAGCTTGCACAAGCTATGAAAACCAACTATAGAAATTCCATGAGATTTATAAACAAGTTATTAAACTATTGGTAGCTCGAAATCAGCTGTGGTAGGAGTACTTATGCCACATAAATGCGCAAATGCCCATGTCAGGCCTTTTGGTTTTTTCCCAGGCAGCTGGTTGTTAAATATTCACTAGCACCCCATTAGGTATAAGAGTTGAGGGAAGAGGTCAGGTTTACCAACAGGATTATTTCTTTAGGACTTTTCCCTCACAAGACATCTTACAAATCTACCTCAAGTGTCAGAAACATCTTTCATTTAATGCTATTTTCTTGGCCATATTCTATTAACCAAAGCTTTTTTTTAGACAATACATACACAACCCACTTATGCGGTTCACTCTGTGTTCACAGCTATTACACACTGAAAATAAGTATCTTAATTCTATTTTCTAGTGTATTTAAGGCAACAAATACAAAATTAAATAATTTCAGTTTTAAATCCCAGAATGTACTTATACACCTTTGCTGAAATTTCCCATATTTATAATACCCCAAATATTCCCATCTAAATAAGGAGTCCACCCTCCACCCCCGCCCCCCACTGCAATGAACACAACAATCTCCTCTAACCTCTGATTAACCAACTGTAAAATAAGGATTGTATTTCCCCTGCCTACACCACCAGAAAATTGCAAAGATCAAATGAGATGATGCACATAAAAGAGAACTGTCAAATGTAAGCAAACAGAATAGATGTTTATAGATCTAAAATAAAATGACAAAGAGTCTCTACATTGATTGTGGTCTTCAAAAGATTTATTAATGCATTTTGTGGATGGCTAGGTACCATTCAGAGCCAATCAGGTTGATATGGACCTACTCTTCTAGAACTTCAAAATAGGTTGACACATAATGGCAATTGATCTGGAAGGACTCCATGCCAACTTATATTGAACTTATGCAAGAGGAATGTAAGAAAATGCTTTCTTATTTCTTCACTTCATTACCTTCCTCACTCTGGACATATCCTCATTCCTGGAGAGGAATCTGATTTTCTTTCATGGAAAAGATGATAGTAAGAATGAATCTCATTTTGTTGACATCAGTATTGTGTTTTTGCCTTTAGCTTTTAAACAATGTTTGTTGAAGAAGATGCTTCTCTCAATATTTTAATTCAAACTGAGTTAAGCTAAGAGGGGGAAAATAGTGACATAAAATAGTTATATATGTTTATGAGATGAAGTGAATAAAATTATTTCTTTATCATTGATTCCATTGTAGAACTGACTGACAATATAGTCCCAACAAATGGGATCTCCAATACTTCAGGCCTTTTAGTTCTTTACTAAAAATGGCAAATTTGAGCATTAATAAATGAGAACATTTATTTGAATACAATATAAATTAATTGGAAATGTCTATAAATATAAAATGTCATAGGGGATTTTTATGTGTTTAAATGTCTTTCAATGCACTTAGCCTTGTATGCACCGTGGTATCTTTGTTTCTGCTGGTGAAGCTTTAAGAAAGGGATTAGGTGAAACATACAGGATGTGTAGCATATAAAGTAGGAATTACTGTCTACTCAGTTTGCTACTTTATTTACATGAAACTTCTCTAGGCAACTTAAACTTTAGTTGATCCATGGAACTGAAAGGCAAAGAGTGGATATGTTTGGGACAATAGATGAACCATTTTTTGAGAGAATCTCTAAATACTCTGGTAGCTTAATGGCTGTTTCCTTCTATTAAAGCTGGTGCTGTGTGTGCGGTCTCTAACACAGGAAAAGAGTGATTGTTGGCAAATCTGGTTAGGACCGATTTCAAGGAAGGGAGGTATTACCATTGACACACTGAAACCTGATGCAAAACAATGAGGTAGAATACCTGATGCGGGCTTTACTCATTCAATTTTTTTTTCAATATCTTGAAGACCCAGATGGAATACTGATTGATTTAATTATGTCTGACAACGAGTATGTTAGCCATAGCGACTACACTGAATGATAGACCCAACAAGACATCATGAAGTTGTAAAGAGGGACCGATTAACAAGAGGGCATGTAATAGTTACACATACAAAGTCCTGCTGTAGGTTAAAAACATCAACTGCGTGACTGTAACACAACCCGTGGTACACCTGGATGCATTCTTGGTTTTCTTGACCTCATTGGTCTTGAGGGTCTTGTTTACTTTTTCTAGCCTGCTGCTGCTCAGGTGACCATCTTCAGATGGACACAACTAATTGCACCTTGTCTCTTACTTGCCTCATTTATCTCTTGCCTCCTTCTGGGAGTCAGACACCTGAGGATCTGCTCAGTGTCCATGCAAGTGAAACTCCAACTTATCCCTTGAAAATAGAAACTGACATGAGTAGATCAATACACCTCCTTTCATCATGGTCCTGAGAAACAGGTATTTACATAGCTTCTCAGAAGATGGTGACATGCAAAATCTATGTAACTGTCATGCTTGATTCTCTTCAGAGGCCAGCAGGACATCACACCACCTTTTTGTCTCTTATACATCATGCCTTCCTGCCTTTTCCATGTTCCTGCTCCCTTCATGGGATTCCACACTAAGATTACCCCTCCTGTCTGCCACTCTCATTTCACCTTCCCACCCCCCCTGAAATAAACACCAACTGCAAAATTACATCACATAGATGACAAAGACCTGGGGTTTTGATGGTAAATTAAACGTGAGAAACACTATGGTGTAACTGCCCCCCAAATCATAATTCAATATCAGACTGCCTTTAACAAAGAATTTTATAAAGACTACCTTTATCAAAGGAGAGGGTACCTGATTTGGTTAAAGTCCTGTAGTTAACAAGAAGTGGAGATTATATTTGAACCCATCTTTCCTGAGTCTACACCATATGCTCTGATCCTCTGACCCACTATGCTTTAGGGATGGGATTCAAATCCATTTTACAAAATAAATGGTTAAAATAGCAAGAATATTCTGGAAAAAATTACTTTGGTGGGATACGTAAGTGGTCTTCAAACAAATGAAGGACTATTATTTATAAGATCTCAACTTACCACATCAAATTCCAGTGGGGAATATTAAGGTGAACAAGCAGAAGAGCAGCAGCACGACTACAACAAGAAAGCTTTAAGATACGTGCCAGTCACTGTGCTGCTATGTATTTTATAAAAGTCCTCATTTATCTTCCCAACAACCCTACACAATGCTTACTGCCACTATTTTTCTTTTAGAGACTAGAAAAGTGAGGTTTAGATATATTGAGCTATTTGGTAAAGGCTCAATCAAGTAAGCGGTGGAGCTAAGATCAGAACCCCGGTACTTAATCGCACTCTTATCTTGCCACTGCAAAGGTACAGACGTCAGCTCAGTTTTAGGGAAAATATTTAGCAATCAGAGGTTTTGAAGGCTGCCCTCATGGTGATGAATTCCCTGAGAGTGGAGATTTACCAGCTGACTTGCTAGGTGTGCTGAGGCTGGTCCTCCTAAGACGAGACAGAACCTACACTGTATCACAGCTCTATTACTTCCTCCACCTATAGGTGGGGCTGGAGGGCAGGACGCAGTTAGAGCAGGGTCCAGAGGAACCAAAGCATGAATGCAGAGCATCCAGGCCTTACTCCACAAAAGTGTTAAAGGCTCATGGTGGGGTTGGGGCAGGAGTGAACTCAGAGTTTGGCAAGATGGAGCACATCAGTGGAAACACTGAAGTCAAGATCAATAGACGTGATTGTTGAATGGGAAGAGCCACTATGCTTTAATCAACATGAATCTTCTCAGACCAGAGGCATTTATCCCTTAATAAGACCTCAAATGGAGTTGGCAAACGAGGTTTCCAGAATGGCCTGAATGTTTACTTCCAGAGCTCTTAGAGCGTGAATGTATGCTTAGCCAAGTGCTGGGCTTCATGACCTACCCAGCTGCTACAAACTCAGATAACCCAACTAATTTAGGAAGCCTAGTAAGGTCTGGACCACTGGGAGAGGCTGCTTTAAGACACAACAGTTTTTGATGGAAACCCAAGAAGTTGCCAACACATACCTGGATTAGTTAGTAGTTGATTAGCAATGAAATGTTTCCTAATACAGCACTAGTATCCTTTGGGAATAAAAAAAAGTTGGTTCCTGTTTGAATCACACCAGACTTTTGATTTCTTTCAAATCTTCTCAATGGATGCATTTAGGATAATCCCTTTAAGTCCTCCCTCAGCGCTTCTCTAATTAGTGAACACATGGAACTGCCATTCATGCACAGAGACAGGGAAATCAGCCTGGCAGCCCTGACAATGGTTTGCACAAACTGGCACAAGACTACATGACTCATGAATGGCAGGCACATTTGGAAGGCGGAGAATCACAACGTAAGTAGTCCTAGAGTCACTGGGAACTCATCATTTCTTACGGCAAGCTTCTCTTGTCTTTTCTCAATTATGCTTTATGGGCACTTATCTCAAAATTTAATTGAATTGGTTGCTTCACAGATGGGCTTCAAGGATATTTTAGTTTCCAAGTACGGGAGACAAAAGAATGACTGGTACTGGTTCTCAAATTAGAAGGCATTAGAAAGGGGAAGTTTTTAGCGGGTTTGAAAGAATTTAACCACGTTTGAGCATGGTATGTTTCCTGAGCATCAGGAGGATTTAGTCCTCAGTGGGGGGAAGAGAAAGAGAGGCTGAAGCTAGACTGTGGATCAGGTCTGTCTGTTGCTGAAGAGAGGCTGTGAGCCTCAGTCCTGCTGGTGAGAGCTACATGGGTGATAAAAGGAAGGAGGGCTCTTAGAGAAGTGAGGTGAGAAGCCCTGGAGGGAAGAGAAGGAGGCTTCAGGGAGGACTGGAAACTGGGAAGAGGTAAAGCCAGCTGGTTTCCTTCTGCACCATAACCCCCTGGCCACATAATTAATTGTGTTTAAGCTAATACTTACACTAACTGCAACACTAACCCAAATCCAGTCCCAACTCAAATATTAACTTAATGGAAGACCAATTATCTGGGAGTCTAATGCTGAAACCTCTTAAATAATTGTCCTGAAAAGATTTAAAAATCAGTTTCAGTCTATGAAATTACTCTACTGTAATAACCAAACAATGATTTGCCTTGGGCTAAATAATCTCTGGTGCTTATTTTATGCAGTTTTTACATGAGGCATTAAAATTATCCCCAATTTATGGATGAGGAGTCTGAGGCTTAGAGGGGTTAAATGACACACCTAAGGTCATACAATTAGCTTCTGGGGAGTGAGCTGGGATTGAACTCTGACATTCAATTCTGGAACAGTTGGTGAGGATGTGACAGATGGCCAGAAATGGGCCCTCAGTAATGAAGACTGTACGTTGAGGGCTTACCAGTATCCCAGGTGCTGTGTTAAGAGTTCCTTTGCACTGCCTCATTTAATCCTCCCAATAATGTACTGTGATTTGGCACTAGACTAGCCTCCTTTATCGATGAGAAAACCAAGACTCTTAGAGGCAAAGTTAATTTTGCTCAAGAGAGCTTCTTTCAAAATCAGGGTTGAGGCTGGCACTCACATTCAGAGCTGCTGGACCCCAGAGCCCCACCTCTACTGAACTACACACAAAAATATTTTGACATTTTTGAAGAAGGAGATGAGAACCACATGGGCCAGATGGGAGGTGAAGACAACTTGTATTTCACAGTCCTACTTGCTGCACTGCAGGTAATCAACAAGTATTTTAAAACCAATTGAGTCAAATGGGTCAAACCACAGAAAGAGAGACTTTGATTAGACATGAAGACGAACAGAAAACTGAACAGTGAGACCGGTAGCCTGGGGGAAGCAACTCTTCAAAACAAGAATAATTGCATCTTCAGACATAGGAGTTCGGTGAACCAAATCACTGGTTTTCAACTCTGTTTGTTTGCTATTTTAGAGGCACTTAAAAAAAAAACCAAAACTGATGTATGGGACTTCACTCAAGATCAGTTACATCACAGTCTCTGGGGAGAAGCCCTGAACAGTATTTTTAAAAATCTCTTCTGGTGCCTCCAGTGTGCAGCCTGAATTTAGAACTGCTGATCTTCCCAGTAGAGGCCCCTTTCAACCCTGGGGTGCCTTGAGCACTCTTTGAAAGCCTTAATTGTTTTGTTTAATATATATTGCTCCCCTAAAACCCAAAGTGAAGACTATGTAAGCCATATGTCCTTCCCCTTCCAACAAAGACACTGAAGTATGAAGGTGACATATCACTTTCTCAAATTCTAGCATGTGCCAGACTTACCTGGAGGGCTTCTTAAAAGACAATTTGCTGGGCCCCACCCCCAGAGCTTCAGGTGTGGCTGGGGCCTGAGAATTTGCACTTCTAATAAGTGTCCAGGTGATGATGATGCTGCTGGTCTGAGGACCACAATTTGAGAACCACTTTCAAGTAGGGTTTACAGGAAACGTGGTGAAAAAGAATACACTTATTTTTTGTCATCCTTATCAGTGTAACATATTCAAAGGAAGGTTTACACCTAGTGGTGGAATTTCTGCATCAAAAGGTATCATTGATGGCTCTCTTCTCATCTGATCCCCATTTACTGCCATTTCTAACTCCTGCTTTTCAGAAGTTTAGTCAATCTGTTGCTGAACTAAAAGATCTTGTCTGATTTGTCACTTAGGCAAGTTTATTTTGGTATCCTAGAGAAGTCAAAAGGTAGCCAAAATCAATCAGATTCTTTACTTTCCCATAGTCACTTGGCAAAGTTCTCACACTTGGGGCTGGGCAGAATCTCAAACCCACTATATGGCCAAAGTGCTTTGTGTTTATGACCAAGAAACTAAGTAACAGGGTGACAAGGAGGAAAAGCCAACTCTGATCTGAAGTGCTATGGAGGAAGTCTTCAAAAAACCATCATGCTTGGATTCAAGGGCTACCATAGAAGAGCATTCTTCCACTGAGTCATACAAAACCAGGAAAACCTGAGGGGTGGTGAGAGCATCTGATGTTTGTGTGAACTGATTCTGTCTGGTCTACACATCCATCTCACCCCACTCCCCTAAATAATTAAGCTTCCTTTAATTTAAAGGGTCCACCCTGGTTTCTGACCAGCTTTCTCTGGGTATAATTTTCTGGTCAGTCTGGGAGTTAAAAGACTGGCTCTTTATTAGTGGACTGAGTTAATATAAGTGTTTAATTCCCAACTCACCAGCACCCAGATTAAAAAAAAACCACATTATTACTCAAACCCTAGAAGCCTACATTCTACCTTCTTCTAGGGATTAAGCCTATCCACAGGTAAGCATAACCTAACTTCTTACACTGCAGATTAGTTTTGTCTATGTTTGAACTTTCTTTATATTACTGGAATCATGCAGTGTGTATTCATTTGTGCCTGGCTTCTTTCACTCAATATTATGTTTGTGAAATTAATTCATAAAAGCATCAGGAGTTTGTTTTCAATGTTCTATAGTATTCCAATATATAACTCAATTTATTTATCTAATCAAGTGCTGATAGTTGGGTAATTCCTAGTTCAGGGCTATTAGAAATAACAGTTATAATTATTCTTGTGCAAGTACTTTGGTGACTATCGTAGACAATTCTGTTCAGTATATACCTAGGAATTTCTGGGTTATGGGACATGCTTATGTTTAGCTTTAATGGATACTGCCAGATGGTTTTCCAACAATATATCAAGTTTTACTACCAGTAACAGTGCCTAAGTATTGTAGTTGTTTCATATTCAGGCTAATACCTGGTGTTGTCTTTCACTTAAACCATGCTGGTGTGTGTGTAATGGTATATCACTGTGGTTTTACATTGCATTTCTCTGCTGACTAATGATGTTGTAGTCTATTTATTGCCATTTGGCAATCTCTCTTTTATATACCTAGTTCAAGTCTTTTCCCCATTTTTCAAATGTGTTGCCTGACTTTTCTTATTTATTTTTAGGAATTGTTTATATTGAATATGAACTCTTTGTCAGATTATCTATCTATTTAGTGTCTTCTTCTGGACTGTGGCTAGCTTCCTCTCTCTTTCAATGTTTTTTTTCCATGAATAGTCTATATATTTCTAAAGGGTGTTTTGGCTTCTAACCCCCATATAGTTTTCCTTCTACAATTCTGGCCAACACAGAAACACACTGACTTAATAGAAATTAACAACTTGAATGGTATGACTTCTGACAGTCTGAGTCATGAAATTAATACCCCTAATTCACTGATCAGAAATCATGGCCACATTATTCTTCATTAATTTATATGCTTGGGCTTCTGGGTAGTCATTTCATACATGTAGCCTGCCCATTACAATCTCTTCAAAATGGTCAACTGTCAGTCGAATTTGGTAACATTCTGTTAGATACAAAACGATTTCTAGTTAGGATTCAATCCCGTCCATCTCACAAGTTCACAAAGGGAACAAAGGGAAAAGGAATAAGGGAAGGAGAATATTCAAATACAAACAAAGTGACTTAAAAAGATAACTGGGGGGCTTCCCTGGTGGCGCAGTGGTTGAGAGTCCGCCTGCCGATGCAGGGGACACGGGTTCGTGCCCCGATCCCGGAAGATCCCACATGCCGCGGAGCGGCTGGGCCCGCGAGCCATGGCCGCGGAGCCTGTGTGTCCGGAGCCTGTGCTCCGCAACGGGAGAGGCCACAGCAGTGAGAGGGCCGCGTACAGCAAAAAAAAAAAAAAAAAAAAAGATAACTGGGGGGCCTCCCTGGTGGCGCAGTGGTTGAGAGTCCGCCTGCCGATGCAGGGGATACGGGTTCGTGCCCCGGTCTGGGAGGATCCCATATGCCGCGGAGCGGCTGGGCCCGTGAGCCATGGCCGCTGAGCCTGCGCGTCCGGAGCCTGTGCTCCGCAACGGGAGAGGCCACAACAGTGAGAGGCCCGCGTACCGGAAAAAAAAAAAAAAAAAAAAAAAAAAGATAACTGGGGAAGCAGAGAAAAGAGGCAAGGTTTTATTCAGCTGCAAATGAGGCTCAGAATGAAGTCTTGTGAGGACTTCGGTTTAAGTGTTCTCGGAGGCCAGTTTCTTTCCTACTTTTCCACAGAAGACAATTTACATAAGTAGAAGCCCGGTATCTGAAGTAACCATAGTAACCATACCCTTCCATCCTATTCAGGGTGTGAATTTTTCTCCATTTAGTGAAATCTCTCTGCGTAATAGATATGTGAAACTTTACATGTTGATGTAACATTGAGTAAATGGATCAGAGTTGGAGTAAATGCTAGAGGAATTGTCAAGAGGATTGGGAGAAGAGGGGGGGATGGAGACTGCCAAAACGGAGAAAACGGATCCTTAGGGGATTTGGTGGAAATCACACCTACCTGGGAAAATAGAGACCTAGTCTGTGATTACCAAGATGTATGATTTTTTTTATTGCCTGGAATTACATAAACTAAGACAGAGAGGAAACAAGTTAGAAAGGAAAGGGGCTCCCTATAGCTGTGTTATAACACAGCTGTGTTATACTGTGTTCTCTTAAAAATCCAGTAACTTGTATCCCAGCTCCAGCTTCTCGGAGATGCTCTCTCTGGGCAGTGAGATGACATACTAATCAAGGAGTTCAGCAGGTGTGAGGCTGGCTTACCTAAAGCTTGTGGACTGAGAAGGTGATTCATGGAGCTGACTTGACCTGTAGGCCCAATGCAACTCCCTATTCTGCAACGCTCCTATCAGACCATCTCCAGATTTTTCTAGGTTCCATTAGTTATAAACTTAAAACTGAAGCACACATTGATGGCCTGTTCAGTGTTAAAAATTCAATGATCTCGTTCAAATGATTAACACTGGTATCAACAATATTATTCATTAGGGAAGGTGTTTCTTTCCCTACTCTGGTGCCCCCTCTGAAGTGATTTTTGGTGTGACTGCTTGGAAAGGTGAGAATCTGTTCCACTGAATCTGTGAGAGGAAGGAAAACCAAAGACCAGTCCAATACAGCTGACCTAGCCGATGCTTTGATTGGAAGTGTCTTAAAATCCCAACGAGGGGAGAGCACAACATTATCATATTTCGATTCGACAGCCCATCAGCAGTGCATTTATGTGTTTATGACCTTGTGGAGAAAACACTGAGGTGATGTCATCAATAAATGAAGCCATGGAACTTTTTTTCATTACAGAGATTCCATTTCTGGGATTAAAGGGTTCATGACTTGTGGCCAAGTGGAAGATACTGAGGAACAACCTTTTGACATAGAAAACACTCATTTTTATACAAATACTGCCATAAAGTGCTCACTCATTCTAGTATGGAGTAAGTATGGATTTTCTAGTATAAAACAGTGTCTCAGCAAAAAACACTGTGAATATCAATTTTCAAGAAAGAAAGAGGAAAAGTTGCATAATAAATACAATTCTCCAGAGTCACCACAATCATTTAATATATTTTAAAGCCTTTGTATATCAAGGTTTATATATTCCTTTTCACAAACACAATCTCTCCCTATGCACTGAATTGCTTAAAGCATTGTCCCTTCTGTTCTGTAAACATTCCCTGAAGGCAAAAACATGTACTAAATTTGCATTCATGAACCAAAATTTGGCTTGTGGTAACTTTAAGACTTTGCTTACTAGAAATGCCAGTTGTTTTTGCTGTTATTTTATAAGGAAATTGGGTTTCTAGCTAACATTTCTCCCTAACAGATGCCTACAGTGAAGTTTCAATTGTGAACACTTTCTTTACAATTTCTCATGTATAATTCTGCAGGAAATCTTATTTGTGGGTAATGGACCTATTTCTTTCAGAGAAAATTTGCTGATTGTACACATTCTTTCCTCTTTGTCTTCCTATAAAAAGGGATAATAAATGTAAATGAGTCACCTTAAATGTGATAGGCACTATATATATATATACATTTTAAAAAATTATGTTTGCATTACTCTAGCTATTTCATAAAAGCACACCAAAGGAACTAGAATTTGACTTTAACCCTGAAAAATTGCTTTATAAGTAGTATTCCCTAATTCAGTTCCACAAATGTTATAGGGATTCTGATGAATTCATATAAAACACAAAGCAAAATCAGTTCAGACAATACCAAATACAGGAGTTTTAACTTGCTATAGAATAGCATATCAGAATATTAATCACTACCAATTTTAAGATCAGCAGTTTATGGTTTGCTTGTCACAGTGCTGTGAACATAATAGGTGTTTAATAAACATCTTTCAGCAGACTGATGGATATGTGGGGTTCAGGAGTTTAAAAATGAGGTGGGCTGTATTATTCACAACAGCTAAAACATGGAAGCCACCCAGGTATCCTTCAGCAGATAAATGGATTAGCATAATGTGGTACATGCATATAATGGAATACTGTCCAGCCTTAAAAAGAAAGGGCATTCTGACATATGCTACAACAGAGATGAACCTTGAAGAAATGATGCTAAATGAAAGAAGCCAGTTACAAAAACCAAATGTTATATGATTCCATTTACATGAGGTATTTAGAGTGGTCAAAATCATGGAGACAAACAGTAGAATGGTGGCTGCCAGGGCCTGGGATGGGGGTGGGGGGTGGTTAGTCTTTAAGGTACACGTAGTTTCAGTTTTGCAAGATGAAAAGAGTTCTGTAGATGAACGGAAGTGGTGGTTACCCAGCAATATAAATGTTTTAATGCCACAGTGGAATATTACTCAGCCATAAAAAGGAACAAAATTGAGTTATGTGTGGTGAGATGGATGGACCCAGAATCTGTCATACAGAGTAAAGTGAGTCAGAAAGAGAAAAACAAATACTGTATGCTGACACATATATATGGAATTTAAAAAAGTTGTACTGATGAACCTAGTGGCAGGGCAGGAATAAAGACACAAATGTAGAGAACAGACTTGAGGGCACAGGCGAGAAGTGGAAGCTGGGACAAAGTGAGAGAGTGGCATCGACATATGTACACTACCAAACATAAAATAGATAGCTAGTGGGAAGCAGCCACATAGCACAGGGAGATCACCTCGGTGCTTTGTGACCACCTAGAGGGGTGGGATAGGGAGGGTGGGAGGGAGGGAGACCCAAGAGGGAGGGGATATGGGGATATATGTATACATATAGCTGATTCACTTTGTTATAAAGCAGAAACTAACACACCATTGAAAAGCACTTATACTCCAATAAAGATGTGGGGAAAGGGCTTCCCTGGTGGCGCAGTGGTTGAGAGTCCGCCTGCCGATACAGGGGACACGGGTTCGTGCCCCGGACTGGGAAGATCACACATGCTGCGGAGTGGCTGGGCCCGTGAGCCATGGCCTGAGCCTGCGCATCCGGAGCCTGTGCTCCGCAACAGGAGAGGCCACAGCAGTGAGAGGCCTGCGTACCGCAAAAAAAAAAAAAAAAAAAAAAAAAAGATGTGGGGAAAAAAAGTCACTGAACTGTAAACTTAAAAATGGTTAAGAGAGTAAATTGTATCTTATGTGCATTATACTACAATTTTTAAAAATGGGAAGAAATGTACTCATGGCTATAATGTGAAGTGATATAGTTTATTACAGAATTTTCTCAGATATTCCTATAAAAGTTGGTTAAGATGATACCACAATTTAAAAAATTGAAGCAAAAAAAAACAAAAAAAGATGGGCTGAGAATCTTGATTTATCTAGTTTCCCAACAAAGAACAGAACCATTTGCCTCATGAGAGCTTTCCATATCCCTTCACCCCAGGACTTTAAATCCTCTTTACATGCAGATGACCTGCAAGCTCTATCTCTGGGCCTGACTTCTGTTAGGGACTCCTGGACACATGTGTCCCATCACCTGCTGCAGGTGTCCATATGGAGGTCTCACAGGTACCGCCGAGTTAACAGGACCCAAAGCACACCTTTCTACTCTCCCCCTCCTCCACCTATTTCTCCCTCAATCACTCCTGTCGGAGTAAATGACACTATAAGCAAGTCAGACGCTTCAGAGAGAAACTGGGGTGTCACCTCCTCTCCTGTGTCGCAACAGCAGGCCCTGTTGGTACACCCTCTAACCTGCCTCCCAAATATGCCCCTCCCCCACACCTCTGCCCAGCCCGTGCCATCATCTTCCCTCACCTGGACAAGTGCTAAGGTCCTCTCTTGCTCTCTGTAAACCGCTCTCCACCCAGACACCAGAGAAGTCTGTTAAATAAATAAGACCATAACATTCCCTATGGAAATGATTTCCCCTTGCACTCTGAAGAAGATCTAAACTCCTTCCTATGGCCTAGGAGACATGACCCCTGTAAACCCCTCTCACCCCACCTTCTGCCCCTCACCCCGTCCCTTGCTCATCCTGCTGCAGCCACACTGCCCTGTGCTCAGTGACATCAACATGCTCCCCCTCTTTCCTCCTTAAGGCCTTCGTCGTGCCATTCCTCCTGCCTAGAGCATTCCTTCCCTGTTCTTTGAAAGGCTGACTCCTTTACAAGATCCTGGTCTCAGTTTACATGTGAGCCCCTCAGACCATCCTGGACAGCCCTATCTAAAATATTTCAACTTGGTGTTTTCACTCATTTAACTCTTCCTCGTATGTGATTTTCCCAACTTATAATTATATATGTATAAATAAAATGGTATAAATAATTATACATATAATTATATACAATTATATAAAATATATTTCTAGATATATATCAATATGTTTATATTTTATATGTATATTTAATATCTGTTTGTCCTATGAAGTGTAGACTGTACACTTCATAAAAACAAGGCGTAAATTATGTTCACTTTTGTTTCCCAAGCTCTTAGCACACTGGATAGGACAGACTAGAAACCAATGACCCATTTGTGCAATAAATAAGTGAATGAATGGGTTGCATCTAAATATCATTCAAGGGCTTCCCTGGTGATGCAGTGGTTAAGAATCTGCCTCCCAATGCAGGGGACACGGGTTCGATCCCTGGTCCAGGAAGAGCTCACATGCTGCGGGGCAACTAAGCCTGTGCACCACAACTACTGAGCCTGCGCTCTAGAGCCCGCGAGCTACGACTACGGAACTCACGTGCTGCAACTACTGAAGCCCACATGCCTAGAGGCTGTGCTCCGCAACAAGAGAAGCCACCGCAATGAGAAGCCCGCGCACCACAGTAAAGAGTAGCCCCCGCTCGCCACAACTAGAGAAAGCGTGCATGCAGCAACAAAGACCCAATGCAGCCAAAAATAAATAAGTTTATAAAATAAATAAATAATCATTCAAGGAAAAAACTGTAGGTCCTTTCAACGTAAGTGTTGACTGCATTTGGTAAAGAATGTGAAAACCCTTTGTAAGGCACACGCAAAGGTTAGGCATGATGATTTTCACTTCTTACTGAAGAGCATGGCTGATTTAGGATCATAACACTATATAATTTTATAGCTAAAAGAATCCTTTAAAGATAATTTTGTTCAACCTCATTTTAGAGCTGAAGAAACTGCCCAACTCATTAATTCAGATGCCCCACCCCCATCATTCATGGGACCTACACCACCTGCCTCCTTCCTACCTTTCCTGTCAATCTCTACTTTAGGCTCTGAGCATTGGTGGAATATTCTAAAATTGTCTGAAACTCATTTATGAGGACAATTAGCTGATGGTCATATTTAGTTTTTAAATGCAAAGTTCTGTGTCATTGTGCATTGCTCTTGAGGATAGAAACAGATTATTGAGAGATCACCTCTCATTTCTTCTTTTCCTAAATAATTGGGCAACAATAAGCATAAAAACCACAGAAATCCCTTTTTCTCTCTCTATGTCTCAATAGTACTTTGGATTACCAGACTGCATGGGGAGAACATAAAAACAAACGAATGTTTTCATCTCCTTTTCGTTTATCCCAGAACTACTGATCTGCTATTCAGGAATATGATTACCTTTTCAACTTAATGGAAAATGAGAGATTCCCAACGGTTACATGCCACGTCTTCTCAAACTTCAAAACGTGTTGCAAATATCTAGCTCCTGTGAACTACTTTCATTTGTGTCTGAATAATTTTTTTTTTACAGATGGGAACATTAAGGTAGGCAGGCTATTCTGATATCAACATAATTTCTGCAAGAGTTGTCAGTGTGTATGTGGTGTAGACATAACTACTCTGTTAAAAGTACAGACATTTATGGCAGTTTGACAGGTCCTTGCATAAAGGATAACAAACAAACAAACTTAAAACCTATGTGGTGTCTTCCTGAAGTGGCTTCTGCTGTATTCTTCCATTCTCCAGCCTGCGTGCTCTGTACCTTGTATCAAGTACAAACCACACATCAAATGCCGTGGTTACCGTTCTAAATTAGGAGTATTTTGGTGGAGACAGCTAAGGTAATCAATGACTGCAGGCTGCTACGGGAGCCCAGACATGGAGCATAATTCAGACTCAGGGGTCAGGGAAGGCTTCCTGGAAGTTTCTAGATTATGGAATGAGAAATGCATTTTAAGCAAAGCCAAGCGCACAGAGACAAGCGAGGGTGACAGAAAGAAGGAAGGGAAAACAATTCAGCTCACACAATGAAGTGGAGTTTAAAAAGAAATCAATAGTCCTTCTTGACAGTTTACGCTGGTAAATCTGGTTATTTGGAATCACTGTTAAACTTAACCTGTTAATATCGGTCATAAGGAATGGCCAATTTTGCCTGCATTCACTTGTCTGGAAAACTAATTATACGAGCACTCTTGGTGAGTAGGTCAGGAAGCAGATCTGCACAAAACCCAAGCATTCCCTGAGGACAGTGCTAATTTGCTAGGATTTTCTCTTTTAAGTGATATTTTCCATTTCCTAAATCTTTCACACTCTGAAAGCAAGTCCTGTGTACTTTTTCATTTTGAGCAGTTTATTAAACTGCTCAAACAGATTCCAAAGGGAGCAGCTTTGGACTCTGACCTTTTTTATGAGTCATTATTCTTAACGTTTGCAGCTCTCTATCCACTAGCAAGGGCAATGACTTCTGTGAACCAGACAGGGTCTCGGTAACAAATCTTGGTATCCTCCTGTTTTCATCTACCTCATGGGTTTAAAATGACTCTCGGCAACATGTGACAGATATGAATTATACTGTGCTCTGGTACACAAGCATAAATAAAATGCCGGTAGATGGAGGAATAATTGCAAGCCTCATATATGCATTTATCTTTGTATGAAGCCTAGTAACTCTATACTATGTCAAAGATAACAAAAAAGCTGATAGCCTGAATTATGAGCATCTATGTTTATCTATTGAAAATTACTCAGTTATTGAAAATAACACTGCTCATGATAATCACAGGTGTGTGTTTTCTGTGGGGCAAATAGCAGGATTTAAACCAGAAAGCAGAATTTGCGTTAGTAGCTTGACATTTCCTTACATTAAATCTTTGCAGAGTTTATTTGATCACTTGCTTTAAAGCTGTGTGTCATATGAGGGTGGGTCCACAGACCACAAACAATCTTTTTTTTCCTATAAGAAGAGTCAAAACATTAAACTCTGGATTTCCGAATCAAATACGTCAGAAGCCTCTATGCCTTCCTCCACAATGTTCTTCCTTTTTATGTATGGCCCCCTCATTATTATAGAGTGACAATAGGCCTAGGCATGCTTGGGATCACGGTAAATAAAAGTAGGATTTGCATTTCTCTAATGATTAATGATGTTGAGCATTCTTTCATGTGTTTGTTGGCAATCTGTATATCTTCTGTGGAGAAATGTCTATTTAGGTCTTCTGCCCATTTCTGGATTGGGTTGTTTGTTTTTTTGCTATTGAGCTGCATGAGCTGCTTATAAATTTTGGAGATTAATCCTTTGTCAGTTGCTTCATTTGCTCAACATCATTAATCATTAGAGAAATGCAAATCAAAACTACAATGAGATATCATCTCACACCAGTCAGAATGGCCATCATCAAAAAATCTAGAAACAATAAGTGCTGGAGAGGGTGTGGAGAAAAGGGAACACTCTTGCACTGCTGGTGGGAATGTGAATTGGTACAGCCACTATGGAGAACAGTATGGAGGTTCCTTAAAAAACTACAAATAGAACTACCATATGACCCAGCAATCCCACTACTGGGCATATACCCTGAGAAAACCATAATTCAAAAAGAGTCATGGAGACTTCCGGGTAAGATGGCGGAAGAGTAAGACGCGGAGATCACCTTCCTCCCCACGGATACACCAGAAACACAGCTACACGTGGAACAACTCCTACAGAACACCTACTGAACGCTGGCAGAAGACCCCAGACCTCCCAAAAGGCAAGAAACTCCCCACATACCTGGGTAGGGCAAAGCGGAGAGATCCCCGCACAGAGGATCGGTGCCGAGCGGCACTCACCAGCCCGAGAGGCTTGTCTGCTCGCTCGCCGGGGCGGGAGGCGCTGGAAGCTGAGGCTCGGGCTTCGGTCAGACCGCAGGGAGAGGACTGGGGCTGGCGGCGAAAACTCAGCCTGAAGGGGGCTAATGTGCCACAGATAGCCGGCAGGGAGTCCGGGAAAACTCTGGAGCTGCCGAAGAGGCAAGAGACTTTTTCTTCCCTCTTGGTTTCCTGGTGCGCGAGGAGAGGGGATTAAGAGCGCTGCTGAAAGGGGCTCCACAGACGGGCGCAAGTCACGACTGAAAGCGCGGAGCCCAGTGACGGGCGTGGGACACTGGGGCTGCTGCTGCCGCCGCCAAGAAGCCTGTGTGCGAGCGCAGGTCACTCCACACCGCCCTTCCGGGAGCCTGTGCAGCCCGCCACTGCCGGGGTCCCGGGATCCAGGGACAGCTTCCCTGGGAGAACGCACGGCGCGCCTCGGGCTGGTGCAACGTCACGCCGACCTCTGCCACGGCAGGCTCGCCCCGCACTCCGTGCCCCTCCCTCCCGCCCTCCCTCCCGCCCGGCCTGAGTGAGCCAGAGTCCCCGAAGCGGCTGCTCCTTTAACCCTGTCCTGTCTGAGCGAAGAACAGACGCCCTCCGGCGACCTACACGCAGAGGCGGGGCCAAATCCAAAGCTGAGACCCAGGAGCTGTGAGAACAAAGAAGAGAAAGGGAAATCTCTCCCAGCAGCCTCAGAAGCAGCGGATTAAAGCTCCACAATCAACTTGATGTACACTGCATCTGTGGAATACATGAATAGACAACAAATCATCCCAAATTGAGGAGCCAGGAGTCAGTGCTGTGCCTCTGAGGTGGGAGAGCCAACTTCAGGACACTGGTCCACAAGAGACCTCCCAGCTCCACATAATATCAAACGGCAAAAATCTTCCAGAGATCTCCATCTCAACACCAGCGCCCAGCTTCACTCAACGACCAGCAAGCTACAGTGCTGGACACCCTAAGCCAAACAACTAGCAAGACAGGAACACAACGCCACCCATTAGCAGAGAGGTGGCCTAAAATCATAAAAAGTCTGCAGACACCCCAAAACACACCACCAGACGTGGACCTGCCCACCAGAAAGACAAGATCCAGCCTCATCCACCAGAACACAGGCACTAGTCCCCTCCACTAGGAAGCCTACACAACCCACTAAACCAACCTTAGCCACTGGGGACAGACACCAAAAACAACGGGAACTACGAACCTGCAGCCTGCAAAAAGGAGACCCCAAACACAGTAACATTAGCAAAATGAGAAGACAGAAAAACACACAGCAGGAGAAGGAGCAAGATAAAAACCCACCAGACCTAACAAATGAAGAGGTAATAGGCAGTCTACCTGAAAAAGAATTCAGAATAATGATGGTAAAGATGATCCAAGATTCTATTTCCCAGATCCAAAATCTTGGAAATAGAATAGACAAAATGCAAGAAACAGTTAACAAGGACCTAGAAGAACTAAAGATGAATCAAGCATCGATTAAAAACACATTACATGGGGCCTCCCTGGTGGCGCAGTGGTTGGGAGTCCGCCTGCCGATGCAGGGGATACGGGTTCGTGCCCCGGTCTGGGAGGATCCCATGTGCCATGGAGCGGCTGGGCCCGTGAGCCATGGCCGCTGAGCCTGCGCATCCGGAGCCTGTGCTCCGCAACGGGAGAGGCCACAGCAGTAAGAGGCCCACATACCGCAAAAAGAAAAAAAAAAAAAAAAAAAACACAATACATGAAATAAAAAATACCTAGATGGGATCAATAGCAGAATAACTGAGACAGAAGAACGGATAAGTGAGGTGGAAGATAAAATAGTGGAAATAACTGCTGCAAAGCAAAATAAAGAAAAAAGAATGAAAAGAACAGAGGACAGTCTCAGAGACCTCTGGGACAACATTAAACGCACCAACATTCGAATTATAGGGGTTCCAGAAGAAGAAGAGAAAAAGAAAGGGACTGAGAAAATATTTGAAGAGATTATAGTTGAAAACTTCCCTAATATGGGAAAGGAAATAGTTAATCAAGTCCAGGAGGCACAGAGAGTCCCATACAGAATAAATCCAAGGAGAAATACGCCAAGACACATATTAATCAAACTGTCAAAAATTAAACACAAAGAAATCATATTAAAAGCAGCAAGGCAAAAACAACAAATAACACACAAGGGAATCCCCATAAGGTTAACAGCTGATCTTTCAGAGAAACTCTGCAAGCCAGAAGGGAGTGGCAGGACATATTTAAAGTGATGAAGGAGAAAAACCTGCAACCAAGATTACTCTACCCAGCAAGGATCTCATTCAGATTTGATGGAGAAATTAAAACCTTTACAGACAAGCAAAAGCTGAGAGAGTTCAGCACCACCAAACCAGCTTTACAACAAATGCTAAAGGAACTTCTCTAGGCAAGAAACACAACAGAAGGAAAAGACCTACAATAACGAACCCAAAACAATTAAGAAAATGGGAATAGGAACATACATATCAATAATTACCTTAAATGTAAATGGACTAAATGCTCCCACCAAAAGACACAGACTGGCTGAATGGATACAAAAACAAGACCCATATATATGCTGTCTACAAGAGACCCACTTCAGACCTAGAGACACATACAGACTGAAAGTAAGGGGATGGAAAAAGATATTCCATGCAAATGGAAACCAAAAGAAAGCTGGAGTAGCAATTCTCATATCAGACAAAATAGACTTTAAAATAAAGACTACTAGAAGAGACAAAGAAGGACACTACATAATGATCAAGGGATCGATCCAAGAAGAAGATATAACAATTGTAAATATTTATGCACCCAACATAGGAGCACCTCAATACATAAGGCAAATACTAACAGCCATAAAAGGAGAAATCGACAGTAACACACTCATAGTAGGGGACTTTAACACCCCACTTTCACCAATGGACAGGTCATCCAAAATGAAAATAAATAAGGAAACACAAGCTTTAAATGATACATTAAACAAGATGGACTTAATTGATATTTATAGGACATTCCATCCAAAAACAACAGAATACACATTTTTCTCAAGTGCTCATGGAACATTCTCCAGGATAGATCATATCTTGGGTCACAAATCAAGCCTTGGTAAATTTAAGAAAATTGAAATTGTATCAAGTATCTTTTCCGACCACAATGCTATGAGACTAGATATCAATTACAGGAAAACAGCTGTAAAAAATACAAACACATGGAGGCTAAACAATACACTACTTAATAACGAAGTGATCAATGAAGAAATCAAAGAGGAAATTTAAAAATACCTAGAAACAAATGACAATGGAGACACGACGACCCAAAACCTATGGGATGCAGCAAAAGCAGTTCTAAGGGGGCAGTTTATAGCAATACAATCCCACCTTAAGAAACAGGAAACATCTCGAATAAACAACCTAACCTTGAACCTAAAGCAATTAGAGAAAGAAGAACAAAAACATCCCAAAGTTAGCAGAAGGAAAGAAATCATAAAAATCAGATCAGAAATAAATGAAAAAGAAATGAAGGAAACAATAGCTAAGATCAATAAAACTAAAAGCTGGTTCTTTGAGAAGATAAACAAAATTGATAAACCATTAGCCAGACTCATCAAGAAAAAAAGGGAGAAGACTCAAATCAATAGAATTAGAAATGAAAAAGGAGAAGTAACAACTGACACTGCAGAAATACAAAAGATCATGAGAGATTACTACAAGCAACTCTATGCCAATAAAATGGACAACCTGGAAGAAATGGACAAATTCTTAGAAATGCACAACGTGCCAAGACTGAATCAGGAAGAAATAGAAAATATGAACAGACCAATCACAAGCACTGAAATTGAAACTGTGATAAAAATCTTCCAACAAACAAAAGCCCAGGACCAGATGGCTTCACAGGTGAATTCTATCAAGCATTTAGAGAAGAGCTAACACCTATCCTTCTCAAACTCTTCCAAAATATAGCAGAGGGAGGAACACTCCCAAACTCATTCTACGAGGCCACCATCACCTTGATACCAAAACCAGACAAGGATGTCACAAAGAAAGAAAACTACAGGCCAATATCACTGATGAACATAGATGCAAAAATCCTCAACAAAATACTAGCAAACAGAATCCAACAACACATTAAAAGGATTATACACCATGATCAAGTGGGGTTTATTCCAGGAATGCAAGGATTCTTCAATATACGCAAATCAATCAACGTGATACACCATATTAACAAATTGAAGGAGAAAAACCATATGATCATCTCAATAGATGCAGAGAAAGCTTTTGACAAAATTCAACACCCATTTATGATAAAAACCCTGCAGAAAGTAGGCATAGAGGGAACTTTCCTCAACATAATAAAGGCCATATATGACAAACCCACAGCCAGCATCGTCCTCAATGGTGAAAAATTGAAACCATTTCCACTAAGATCAGGAACAAGACAAGGTTGCCCACTCTCACCACTCTTATTCAACCTAGTTTTGGAAGTTTTAGCCACAGCAATCAGAGAAGAAAAGGAAATAAAAGGAATCCAAATCGGAAAAGAAGAAGTAAAGCTGTCACTGTTTGCAGATGACATGATACTATACATAGAGAATCCTAAAGATGCTACCAGAAAACTAATAGAGCTAATCAATGAATTTGGCAAAGTTGCAGGATACAAAATTAATGCACAGAAATCTCTTGCATTCCTATATACTAATGATGAAAAATCTGAAAGTGAAATCAAGGAAACACTCCCATTTACCATTGCAACAAAAAGAATAAAATATCTAGGAATAAACCTACCTAAGGAGACAAAAGACCTGTATGCAGAAAATTATAAGACACTGATGAAACAAATTACAGATGATACAAATAGATGGAGAGATGTACCATGTTCTTGGATTGGAAGAATCAACATTGTGAAAATGACTCTACTACCCAAAGCAATCTACAGATTCAATGCAATCCCTATCAAACTACCACTGGCATTTTTCACAGAACTAGAGCAAAAAAATTCACAATTTGTATGGAAACACAAAAGACCCCAAATAGCCAAAGCAATTTTGAGAACGGAAAATGGAGCTGGAGGAATCAGGCTCCCTGACTTCGGACTATACTACAAAGCTACAGTAATCAAGACAGTATGGTACTGGCACAAAAACAGAAAGATAGATCAATGGAACAGGATAGAAAGCCCAGAGATAAACCCACGGACATATGGTCACCTTATCTTTGATAAAAGAGGCAGGAATGTACAGTGGAGAAAGAACAGTCTCTTCAATAAGTGGTGCTGGGAAAACTGGATAGGGACATGTAAAAGTATGAGATTAGATCACTCCCTAACACCATACACAAAAATAAGCTCAAAATGGATTAAAGACCTAAATGTAAGGCCAGAAACTATCAAACTCTTAGAGGAAAACATAGGCAGAACACTCTATGACATAAATCACAGCAAGATCCTTTTTGACCCACCTCCTAGAGTAATGGAAATAAAGACAAAAATAAACACATGGGACCTAATGAAACTTAAAAGCTTTTGCACAGCAAAGGAAACCATAAACAAGACCAAAAGACAACCCTCAGAATGGAAGAAAATATTTGCAAATGAAGGAACTGACAAAGGATTAATCTCCAAAATTTATAAGCAGCTCATGCAGCTCAATAACAAAAAAACAAACAACCCAATCCAAAAATGGGCAGAAGACCTAAATAGACATTTCTCCACAGAAGATATACAGACTGCCAACAAACACATGAAAGGATGCTCAACATCTTTACTCATTAGAGAAATGCAAATCAAAACTACAATGAGATATCATCTCACACCAGTCAGAATGGCCATCATCAAAAAATCTAGAAACAATAAATGCTGGAGAGGGTGTGGAAAAAAAGGAACACTCTTGCACTGCTGGTGGGAATGTGAATTGGTACAGCCACTATGGAGAATGGTATGGAGGTTCCTTAAAAAACTACAAATAGAACTACCATATGACCCAGTGATCCCACTACTGGGCATATACCCTGAGAAAACCATAATTCAAAAAGAGACATGTACCAAAATGTTCATAGCAGCCCTATTTACAATAGCCCGGAGATGGAAACAACCTAAGTGTCCATCATCAGATGAATGGGTAAAGAAGATGTGGCACATATATACAATGGAATATTACTCAGCCATAAAAAGAAACGAAATTGAGCTATTTGTAATGAGGTGGATGGACCTAGAGTCTGTCATACAGAGTGAAGTAAGTCAGAAAGAGAAAGACAAATACTGTATGCTGACACATATATATGGAATTTAAGAAAAAAAATGTCATCAAGAACATAGGGGTAAGACAGGAATAAAGACACAGACCTACTAGAGAATGGACTTGAGGATATGGGGAGGGGGAAGGGTAAGCTGTGACAAAGTGAAAGAGCGGCATGGACATATATACACTACCAAACGTAAGGTAGATAGCTAGTGGGAAGCAGCCGCATAGCACAGGGAGATCAGCTCGGTGCTTTGTGACCGCCTGGAGGGGTGGGATAGGGAGGGTGGGAGGGAGACGCAAAAGGGAGGGGATATGGGAACACATGTATATGTATAACTGATTAAATTTGTTATAAAGCAAAAAATAAAAAAATAAATAAAATAAAAAATAAAAGAATCATGTACCAAAATGTTCATTGCAGCTCTATTTACAATAGCCCGGAGATGGAAACAACCTAAGTGTCCATCATCCAATGAATGGATAAAGAAGATGTGGCACATATATACAATGGAATATTACTCAGCCATAAAAAGAAACGAAATTGAGCTATTTGTAATGAGGTGGATAGACCTAGAGTCTGTCATACAGAGTGAAGTAAGTCAGAAAGAGAAAGACAAATACCGTATGCTAACACATATATATGGAATTTAAGAAGAAAAAAAATGTCATGAAGAACCTAGGGGTAAAACAGGAATAAAGACACAGACCTACTTGAGAATGGACTTGAGGATATGGGGAGCGGGGAGGGTAAGCTGTGACAAAGCGAGAGAGAGGCATGGACATATATACACTACCAAACGTAAGGTAGATAGCTAGTGGGATGCAGCCACATAGCTATTTTTTTTCCATCTGCTAGAAACTTTTCCTATGATTAGTCACTATAAGGTAACAGATTCATCCTTTCTGTGTAACCTGTTATACTAATCTCATCTACACGTCTGTATTAAAACATCTGAACTCTAACCATATGTAACCAGTAAGAAGATAATTTTTACTGTGGAAGATATGAAGGAAAAAATTTGGATAAAAATTTCCTTTCTTACACATCTTTGAACTGTTATTAGTTATTTACAGTTAACAGTTTTTAATTAAATGTTCCTTTCTAATTGCGACTCCTAGTTGTGACTTAAAATATCATTGAAAAATATTGACTTTGCAAGGTACACACTAAATTCTGCTAAAATATTCTTAGGCCCTAGGTCTGGGATTTCTTTAGGTACTTCTAGGAGGTGGAATTGCCAATGAGGGCTTTTTCCTTTTTTTTTTTTTTTTTTTTTGCGGTACGCAGGCCTCTCACTGTTGTGGCCTCTCCCATTGCGGAGCACAGGCTCCGGACACGCAGGCTCAGCAGCCATGGCTCACGGGCCTAGCCGCTCGGCAGTATGTGGGATCCTCCCGGACCAGGGCACGAACCCATGTCCCCTGCATCGGCAGGTGGACTCTCAACCACTGCGCCACCAGGGAAGCCCAGGGCTTTTTTCTATAGCTAGAATTGCTGTAAGCACTGATATCCTGGAAAGGTTTTCCCCTTCCCCCATAATAATTCTTAAAATATCAGCAATGACACTGATTAAAGCCTGACATTAAAATACGATTCAAAACATGTTTTAAATAAGAACAGCTATTTAAATACAACTGAGTACTTTATAACTGAGGTAGATTTTTAAAAATGAAAATCTACAATATATTCAAGATTCCTGGTGGTGTAAAGGCTTGGCATTTGGCCTGCACATGCCAATTCTACTACCTACACTTACTCAACAGGGTGGCCTTTAGAGACCGGCATTAGTTGCACTGTTAGGGATGTAAAGCCACATTTGCAAACAGAAATGCCTGTGGGAGCCAGACAGGCAAAGGAGAGAAGCTGTCCCCACCTCCTCCATCTCTCCGCTGGCTCAGCCAGGTTTCTCCGAATTGGAGTGTCATTTCAATGTGACCAGGTCTTCAGATCATTTTTACAGAAAGAGTAAAAAAAGTAGGTTTTTATGTGAAATCTGTGTTTTAGGTGTTGCTAAGTCACTAAAAACATTCACTTATACACAGTGTGAGCCAATACAGTGCTCACCAAAAAGATGACAATGGGATGAATTACAATCCATGGATGGCTATTTGGAAAATTCCTTAAAAAAAAAAAAAAGACTTCTTGTTTTTTATTTATCTTAGCTAGAATACAACCTACCCATTTTTGTCTCCCTGAGTTAAGTTTCTTTTTTTTTTTTAAAAAGTTTATTTATTTTTATTTTATTTTTTTTGCGGTACGCGGGCCTCTCACTGATGTGGCCTCTCCCGTTGCGGAGCACAGGCTCTGGATGCGCAGGATCAGCGGCCATGGCTCACGGGCCCAGCCACTCCAAGGCATGTGGGATCTTCCCAGACCGGGGCATGAACCCGTTTCCCCTGCATCGGCAGGCAGACCCTCAACCACTGCGCCACCTGGGAAGCCCATGAGTTAAGTTTCTTTTACTTTACATTCAGTCTTCCCTCTGACTCGTTTATGTTAGGTCTACTGAAGTACAATTTACACACATCAAAAATCACCCTTTTCAAGTGTACAGTTTGATGAGTTTTGGCAAAAATGTATAGTCATGTAACCACTACTACAATTAAAACATAGAACGTTTCCTTTGCCCCCAAAAGTTTCCTGGTGCCCTTCTGCAGACCCTTAGCCTCTGGCATCCTTGACCTACTTTTGATCACCATAGTTTTGCCTTTTCCAGAATGCTGTTGTATGTATCATTAACTTTTTCTTTTTTATTGCTGAGTAATATTCTGTTATACAGATGTACCACAATTTATTAAGCCATTTACTTGCTGATGGGCATGTTACTTTTTCTAATTTTTGGCTCTTATGAACAAAGCAGTTGTAAACATTAGTGTACAGGTTATCTTGTGGACATATGCTTTCATTTCTCTTGGCAAATACCTAGGAGGAAAATTGTTGGGTCATATGTTGTATATGTTTCACTTTATAAGAAAACTGCTAACTTTTCGAAAGTGACTGTACCATCTTGCATTCCCACCAGCAACGTATGGAGTTCCAGTTACTCCATGTCGTACAGTGGTACCTCACTGTAGTTTTAATCTGCATCTCTCTAATAATTAATGATGTTCAGCTTCTTTTCATCGGCTCATTTGAAACTCATATCTCTTTTCGACAGGAATTCATTTAAATCTTCTGACATTTTTATTGGGTTCTCTGTCTTTTTATTGAGATTAGGAATTCTTTATTTGTTCCACATACAATTTCTTTACCAAATAGGTATTTTGCCAATGTTTTCTATCAGTCTGTGACGTATCTGTTCAGTGTTTTTTTTTTTGTTTTTGTTTTTTTCTCGATACGCAGGCCTCTCACTGTTGTGGCCTCTCCCGTTGTGGAGCACAGGCTCCGGACGCGCAGGCTCAGCGGCCATGGCTCACGGGCCCAGCCGCTCCGTGGCACGTGGGATCTCCCCGGACCAGGGCACGAACCCGTGTCCCCTGCATCGGCAGGCGGACTCTCAACCACTGCGCCACCAGGGAAGCCCTGTTCAGTGTTTTAAGAGCAGAAGTTTTAAATATTTTTCTTTAGGATTTATATTTTCAGTCTTAATAAAAAAAATTTTGCCTAACCCAAAGTTACAAAGATATTTCTCCTATTTTGTTTTTCCAGATATGCTATGGCTTTACCTTACATTTGGGTCTGTGATCCAATCTGAAGTATTTTTTTTTTTAACATAGTATGAGGTGAGGGTCAAGTTCTTCTGAGTTTTGGTATTAAAAGACCCAGAATGCAAATATGGTAGCCAGCCACATATCAAATATTGCCCTATATGATGATTTTCTCCAAATCTGAGAAAGTTGTTTTTCAGTTCCATACCAACCTATGGCTGCCATACTCTCCCAGTTAAATTATTGTTAATTATTTTCCTCTAATAGTATGTTTAATGTTATCTCAACTCCTAAGCTTTATGCTACTGAATTAGATCGCTGAACAATTACTATTTCCCTTTTCAATTTTAGTTTCAAGCTTCAGAGAAGCTTTGTGTACCTGTCCAAGAGAGTCACTTGATAGCTGTGAAATCTTGGGTAAAAACTTTGTCTCCTCATTTCTAAATGGGCATTAAAATACTGGTTACAGACAGAAGGTTGGAGGAGGAGCAAAATAGCTGAGTGGGATTAAGAGATACAAACTAGTAGGTATAAAACAAATAAGTTACAAGGAAGTAATGTAAAGCACAGGGAATATAGCCAATATGTTATAATAACTTTATATAGAGTATAATCTACAAAAATATCAAATATGCTATACACTGGAAACTAATATAATAATGTAAGTCAACTATACATCAATAAAAACTTTTTTATTGACATATAGTGATTTTTCTACTCCTTGCAAAATTTCTTGGTACCCTGTAAAGCAGTTAATGTAAATATTATTTGAGGTAGCAATGTTACTGAAAGAGCTTTGCCCTGAGCTTTGCTTCTGAGCGTTTTAAATGTATTGTGAATATGACAGAACTCTGCCAAACAGATGACAACACACACTGGAATTCAGATGCCGGAAGTCTGGCACGCGGTCCAGGACCTAGGCCCCTGGCATCAAAGCCCTTCCCAGCTTGCCTACATCTCAGCAGTCAATAATTTAAGCTACTTCAGCGAGAGTGCCCTTCCTTACTCCTTCCAAGTTAATCACAGAGAAGCTGTTGTGACACAAGTCACAGGGAATCAGAATATCTGCTTCCCTCCTTCAGCACAGCTTTAACAAGCAAGACAATGGGGAAAACAACTACAAAGCGGGAAGATTTAGAAGTGCCAAGGCCTCAGAACGACATTTCTGTTGTTTCCTTTTTCACAATCAGGATAAAACTTTCCACCTTGTGCCGTTACAAGAGGACGAATCACTCCTTTACAACTTGGTTTTTCCATCTTAGGCGCAGCCTGGTTTTCATTTGCCACAGGGCGCTTCTCAACAAACCCCTAGCAGCACTTAGCCAATCTTCCACTCTTAGAAACTTGGAGAGGTGGGGAGAAAAGCTTTAGCGAAATGGGTGCCAGAGAGAGTAAGAAGCCAGGAAGCAAAGATAGTGTTATAAAAAATGTTGCTAAGAGAGGAAAAGAAAAATAGGATGGTGGAAATAAGGCTCTTTAAAGATGGAAGATACTGGTTACAAGGAATAAACAACTTTACCGCGTTCAGGTGCTTGTGAAACTGATCATATGAATAGTGTTAGTGAGCAAGGCAGTAAACAGACCCACATGCAACTCACCACTCAAACACCTTCTGTCCAAGTCACCAATGCCTTATACTCACCAAACCCAATGGTCCATTCTCAGCCCTCATTTATTGATCTATGGTGCACTGTGATGGCAGGGCATTCCTTCTTCCTTGAAAGATTTTCTTCATTAGGCTTCTGCGACTCCACCCCCTTTTCCTTATTTTTACTCCTTCCATTCTCCCTTCTTCTACTCAGTCTTCTTTGCTGGTCCCACCTCACCTCCCCAGCCTCAGGCACTGGACTGCTCTTCTTCTACATCTGTACTCACATGCTAGGGCATCTCATTCAGTATCAACTTATATACCAACACCATAGGCAGAATAATGCACCAATCCCCAAAGATGCCCTCATTCAAATTACTGGAACCTGTGAATATGTGACCTTACCCGGCAAAAATGGAATTAAGGGTGCAAACGGAATAAAGGTGACCAGTCAGCTGTCCTAAAAACATATTAGTCTGGATTATCCAGCTGGGCCCAGTGTAATCACAAGGGTCATTAAACTGGAAGAGGGAGGCAGAAGAGGAGGTCAGAGCAATGCTGTGTGATGAAGACTTCACTCACCATTGCTACCTTTGAAGATGGAAGAAGGTGGCCATGAGTAGAGGAATACAGCAGCCTCCAGAAGCTGAAAAAGCCCAGGATATGAATTCTCCCCTAGAGCCTCCAGAAAGGAACATAGCCCTGTTGACATCTCAGTTTTAGTCTAGTAAAACTTGTGTCAGACTTCTGACATACACGATTTTAAGATAATAAATCTGTGCTGTTTGAAGCCACCACATTTACAGTACTTGTTACAGCAGCAATAGCAAACTCATATAACCAAAACCTGATGTCTTCAACATTTTTTTAACTGGCCTAAATCGTGCCTCTGTCCTTCGTATTGTTCACTTGGCATCTCTACACAAACGTTTAACGCAGAAAAATTAAGTTTATGACTTGCCCCCCAAACTTAATCCTTTGACTGTCTTTCCCTTCTCAGTAAATGGTGACTCCATTCTCCCAGGCCAGGCCAAATAACATGGAGTCACCTCTGATTCTTCTTTCACACCTGCCGTCTAATCCATCAGCAAATCCTATTAACTCTACCTTCAAAATATAACTCAAATCTGACCACTTTTTCCTTCCCCAGCACTATCATGCTTTTTCACCACTTTTTAAGCCACCATCATTTCTCAGATTTACTGCAATGTCCTCCACATCGGTTGCCCCCTTCCTCCCTTTTCCTTTAGAATTTAGAATATAAAACACTGACTGGCCCTTTCAAAATATCAGACATGCCACTTTTCTCCTCAAAGTCCCATGGTTCCCCTTCTCATGCAAAGTGATCTTGATGGTGGTAATGGTATAACTGGTGCACGTATATGGCGAAACATTAAATTTTATCCATGAAATATGTGCAGTTTTTGGTATATTAATTATATCTCAAGAAAGGTGTAAAAACAGCAAATACAAAAGTGATTTTCTGGTTCTCACATTTTAGCATGTATCAGGGCTTGTTCCAGAACAGATTGCTGGGCTCCACTCCCACAGTTTTTGACTCAGCAGGTCTAGAGTGGGAACCCAGAATTGGCATTTCTAACAAGTTCTCCGGTGATGCTTACTCTGCTCATCCTAAGAACCCCACTTTGAGAACCACTGCTCTACAGCAACAACCTGAAACAGATGGGTTAATTATTTTCAACTTCCTCATCTGAGAATCATGAGGACTTTAACGTTTAAATCTCTTATTTCAACAACAAATAAAGGGTCAACAAGAAAATCTCTATAATGACCCAGTGGCTATGCCAGTCTTTCGTGGCTTGAGCCCACTTTGCACTGCTGATTGCACGCTCCCAAGAAATAAAGCTAATGTGCTTGGTTTTCTATTGACACATGAATGTGTGTGAAAGGCTTACCTGGGGAATTCTATAGAACATGGAAGAATCAGACCATACCATATCAAAATCTGGCATATCTGTTAAGGGCAAGGGTGCTTAGCAGATTATCAAGATTCCTGGAATAATATTCTTTTGTGCAAGGCCACATGTAATAACCCAGAACCAGAAAAAGTCAGTAACTTTGGTACTCCACACTGAATTAATAAGTTATGGATCAACAGCTTCCTCAAATTTCCTTTGGTTTTAGGCTGCTGTACCTTAGGACACCAGTGAAACTTGATCCTCTTAAAATGAATGATTCTCTACCCTGGCTGGGTATCAGAATCACTTTTGGCCCTTTAGAAATTGGACCCTCTTTAGCCTTACTGAGTTAGCAAGCTCACAGGGATGAGGCTGGTGCATTTCTACTGAAAACAAACCCAGCAATCAATTTCTCTGCAGTCATTTTGATACACGGCAATGCTGGGACATCTGAGCAATATTAAAATGTGACTATGCCTGGAATAAACAAGATGAGTCCCACATAAAGACTGTGCTAGTAGTAATTGGCATCTCAGTGTGCAAGGGCCCAGAGAGCAGGTTTCAATCCGGGGATGGATGAAGATAATTTGAAGGCATTCTGAATGTCAGTGAAAAGAGGGGAGGTTGCTGGGAATCTGACTGGGAAAAGTATAGGCTTTGTTGTGAGAAAGGAGCGAGTTGAATCCTGTCTCTGTTACTGCTACATAAACTTGGCCATGTTACTTAACCTCTGGGAGTCTGACTTTTTTCCTTCTTTATCTGTGGAATTGAGAGACAGGAAATAGTGTCTACCTCTTAAGGATTCTATGGGGATTAAATTAAATGAAATTATGAATGGCAAGTATACAATTGTGCCTTAACAATGTTCTTGGAAATTTGGGAGAAATATGAGTGTCTTTTATGCCAAGCATAAAATACAACTCAAGCATACATACAACTAGTTATCTCACCAAGAAATGGCAGCTGGGTTTGCTAGTTTCATAATGACACAGCCATGAAATATTAAAATTGTGTATGATTGAAAATTGCTAGGGGGGACACAAAAAAAGAAAGCATCCTGGTGAATAAAAATGGAATTTGAGGCAGCTACATTTGCTCTAGTAGCATTAAGTAGCAAGTAATTCCTGCATTTTAAATACCCAAAAATTATGCTATGGCCGTAAGTGTCCCTGGAGTAGATGAAGAAATAGTGACAAAGCAGGGGCTTTCGATCTGAAAATCACAATGACACATAGATGTTTTAAAAAAAAGATGCCTCACGTCTGATTTTTCGCATGATGTCAGAGTCTCTCGTTATTGATGTTCACTACTCCAGAAGTTAGATTCTTGTCCATTAACCATCTATTAAATGTTTTCTGGCTAAGGGTTTTAAGCCGCAAAGCCAGTCTCTCTATGGATATACTGGCATTGCCTTTGCTCCCAAATAGGGAGGCCAGACACACCTCAATGCAGTTTATGAAAAAGGACAGCGAGGTCCCTTCTCCCTTCATTTCTTTCTGGCTGGACTTGAATGCAGCAAAGCTGGCTTGTAAAGTCAGAAGAATGCACCGCCAGAGATGGCAGCCTGGAGACGATGAAGTGGAGAGACCTCATTTCCCTGGTTTTTATGCGATCATATCATCTGTAAATTATAGCACTCAGCTGTTTTTCCATTTAGTCATTATTCTGCCGTTTGTATAGCTGCCAGTCCTCTCCCTCCTCAACCATGTGCTGTTATAAACTCCAGAAGCAGCTGTTTCAGGAGTGAGCCAGTTCAGGGAGAAAAAATATACAGAAAAACAAATGGTATAAAAGTAGATTAACTTTTGTTTAAAATCATTGTTTACATTATCTTTTCATCACCAGCTCCTAATCTGACCCTTTAACTAAGTCCTGTCCTTATTCTGGTTTAGATTTGAATGTGACTTGAATCTTTACCGTTAAACATTTCAGAACTGGCCAAATACCCATTGTAATTATAATCTTAGGTTTGTTCACTGGTGGGAACTATCAATACTTTAACCTCAGTTCTGGTCGTTTCATATTCATGATTCTGGAAGCTTTAGTGAGTTGTGGGAAACAGTCAGTTTACATAATTAAGATGCCTTCTAGTTGTACGTTTTGCCATTTGGAAGCTTTTCAACACTTTTCTAAAAGAGTAAGTTAGAGAACCTACTGACATGATGATTCCAGGATGAATGTGACTGAACCATCAACCTCATGAATGAGGCTGATCCGTGATGTCTCAAGTCCGAGAGATGGCAGTTTCTGTGTCTAAGTGGCTGTAGTAGGCATCTGTGGTCTTCGTTTGGCAATATCCATTTACCCTTCTAATTAAAAAAGAAAAACATTGTTCTTCTTTGGAGAAATAATCCTCTCCCACTCTTAGCCCATTTAGCTTGGGTAGTGCTGGTCCCACGCCATGGGATGGGTTCATGACCGAAGCCTGGCCAATCACAGCACTCCACCTCCAGTACAGTTGGTGGTTGAGGGATGGGCATGTGAACTAAGGCAGGCCAATAAAATTCAGTTCTGGGACTCTTCCCTGGAACCACTGGGGTAAAATGCTGTTTCTACTGGTTGACTTAGCTACAAAAATGTAAGCTTAAGAGTTGTTGGTGGCTAGACTTCTGTTGGAGAAGAAAGACAATGAAGAAGCAGAGCCAAAAGCTGGAGAAACTAGGGGGAACAATAGAGAGGGAGAGAGAGAAAAGAGGGGAATGAGACACAATTGGAGCTCCTGGATACAGCCTTACCTGAAGATATAGTTATCTGTGATTTTTCAATTACATGAGTCAATAAATCTTCATTTTGGCATAAATCAGTTTGAGTTGTATTGCTTTCACTTAAAAGATTCCTGACTTCAAAGCCCAAGACCAGGACACAGAATATGTTGGGATTATTCTTTGCTTTCTCTCCTTTTTTCTTATATGTGCAACTTTAGATGAATCACTTCATCTCTTAGCCTTAGCTTTTGTTTTTGTAGAACAAGAAATAATGATGCAAAGTACTTAGCACTATTTTTAGCACATATTGTGTTCAATAAATGCTAGCTACTATTATTTTTGTTGTCATTTATAACAATAGTCACAGCAACAGCAGTCATAATAGTAAGGTACCTTCTCTTCCCCAAACTACTGGCAACCCTGACAAGAGTATCCTAATTTGGACAACATGACTTTGATACTATCAGTTGCCTCCAAAAAAGCCCAAAGATAGGGTTATTTTCACCAATTGTACAAGAAAATAGATATCCTAATTTGCTGGAAACCACATAGAGTGGTTCACTTAACATGAATATACATACACACACACACACAAGCACTGGCATCTTCTTTCCTAATAGTAATAGGGGAATTCATCATGCTTGCTATGATCTAAAAGTATATTTCCTCAAGCATTGCAAAAACATAACTTATATAAACGTTCAAAATGCTACTTCTTAACAATCATTCCTTTGGGAATGAAATTAACATGCTTGAAAATTGCAGTGGCAAAGCACCACAAGAATGCCTTATTTCACAACCTGAGTGGATGTGAAAGGCTTAAACAGAGCCTTACCTATGGGCTAAAACCTAGGGTTCTGGTTATCAATAAGAACAGTAATTCAATAAGAAAAAATGTAAAATGCCAATAACAGTGTTTGAGACATAAAACATGCTCAAATATGCTCATTCCCTCCCCTCACATCCATCCATCCATACACCCACCCATCATGAATTCAGGCCCTTAATGTGCCAATACAAATAAAAATCACTCAAACACATTTCTTTTTACACTTCCAATGACCAAATAATAACTTAGCAAAATATTTCTACTCCTCCAGTTGTATGGAAGAGAAAGAGTTTATGTTGTACATAATAGCATAGCATATTAATATATTTAAGTATTACTTATGAAATCTGGTGTATATCACAATTAATGCTAAGTTACACTGGCATGTAACAAAATTTGATAGATGAGAGAACAACAAAACAACAGTTACTGATGCATAGGCAAGCCTTGTTTTCCAGCAAGAGGCCCTCATCATCTAGTCTGGATAGATTAATTGAATGAGAACCCAAATCTGCTCCCCTGTATTTTATGTGCAGGGGAGACCTATTCTACTTGGAATACCATGAGAATTTCAAACTCGGCTTGTGCATGGTTCAGGAAGTAGAGACTAAAGATCTGTGATGGGTACCTGTTTCTAGTAATGTGGGAAAAAAAAAAGGTGTCCTCTATTTGAAGCAGAGCAGAAGGGGCTCTTGATGTACAAAAGTAGCTTCAAATGTACAGAACAAAATAATTGATTTTCCCTTGAAAGAACAGGAAATAGTACTTCTGTTGCAACTGTTCTGTCACAACAAAGTTTCACAACTTTTCTTCTTCTTTATTCCTTACCTTTTGAAACAGACCTTCTGAAAGTAGCTCACGGTTTAAGGGGAAAAACTCTTACTTTGACTATGTCCTTTCAAGAAGGGGAAAAGTGTTCCTATACAGAGATAATTTATGGTGAAATTGAGAACCTCCTGGTCTGTGCAGCAGCCAGTCCTCTCATTCCCAGAGAGTGGGGGAGGGAGCACGGGTTCTAGACACAGAGACCTGGATTGAAATCCTGGTTTTGGTCTTAAATGTCTAAGAACTTGGGCAAGGACAAACTGCTTAAACTCTCTGAACCTCCATTTCTATATTTACAAAAAGAGAATCATTTAATCTACTTCAAACAACTGTAAGAGAACTATAGAAAGAAGTGTAAGCAAAGAGCCCTGTATTCTCATGTGGTTACTTATTTATTTATTTTATTTTTGGCTGCATTGGGTGTTTGTTGCTGTGCGTGGGCTTTCTCCAGTTGCAGCGAGCAGGGGCTACACTTCGTTGCGGTGCGCGGGCTTCTCATGGTGGTGGCTTCTCTTGTTGCGGAGCACGGGCTCTAGAGCACAGGCTCAGTAGCTGTGGCACACGGGCTTAGTTGCTCTGCAGCATGTGGGATCTTCCCGGACCAGGGTTCGAACCCGTGTCCCCTGCATTGGCAGGCGGATTCTTAACCACTGTGCCACCAGGGAAGCCCGGGGAAGCCCTCAAGTGGTTACTTCTTAATATGCCCTTTCACAATGCTAAAGGAAATAGCTTGCACTATACATTAAATGTCCCTCTATCTTTTTCTCAGTCAAAATGTACTTATGATGTATTTCATTTTAAACGCAAGTGGGATCGAGTGTGTCCAGGATGAAGGGCTGGCCTGTCCTCTTCAGGATTCCCTCCTCCCCAACCCCAGCCCACAACCTCCCTCCACCGTGGAAGAGCTCAGCTCAACCCTCTGTGGTAAACGGCAAGTCTTTTCTTGCCTCTGATGATGGACTCCAAAAAGCAGCACTGGACAAGGCAGAAAACAAACAAACAAACAAAAAACACTGAAAATGGGAAGTAAAAGACACTCAAAAAGATGCAGGGTGGTATGTGGCCAGGAACAGAAGAGCTCGTTACCTTGTCCGCCAGCACTCCACAACCCATCTATTTTGGACAAGCCACTTGATGCCTCACACTCAGCTGGAGTCTCATTTGCAAAATGATAATAATTTTACCTCTCTCATAGGGCTTCTGTTTAGATGATACATCATTCCATGTAGGAAAACACTGTATAACATATTGTGGGAAAGTACTGTCAACTAGCAGTTAATTACCGTTGAGGTGGACCAGTGTCTTGACCTGGTAAAAACGCTCAAGAAATCCCAGTGAAAATAAGGTAGGTTTGTGATGTGGTAGAAAAAACCCAGTTCTTGAAGTCACACTGATGTAGAACCTTCTAATTCCATCACTTTCCATCACTGTGACTGTGGACATATTTCTTTATCTTTCTGATCTTCAATTTTCTCACTTAAAAAAAGGCTTTCCCACTCATCTTACAGATTTTGTGAAGATCAAATGTTATATGTATGTAACACAACTAGCAGAGTATCTGGTACAAATTTAGTCAATAAAAACCGCCATTACAAAGAAATGGATTTCAGACAAGGTGTAGGTTGGGCAGTAGGGTCTTAGAGTAATTCTGCTAATATAGGTTCCTGCTGCTTTCCCCATCCACATGGAAGTTCAGCTTTTTCTTAAAATGTTGGGGTTCTCATGGAAGCTGGTATATAGTTGAGTGCCTTTGGACTACTGTTGAGATGAGTGGGTAGAAGACAAGATGGTCCTTCATGTAGTCGTTGAAAGCACCCCATTTTCAACTGATTACATGAAGGACCATCTTGTCTTCTACTCACTCATCTCAACAATAATCCAAAGGGGCTCCCATGTGTAAAATAGATAGCTAGTAGGAACCTGCTGTATAGCACAGGGAGCTCAGCTCTCGGTGTTCTGTGGTGACTTAAATGGGTGGGATGGGGTGGGGTGGGAGGGAGGTCCAAAAGGGAGGGGATATGTGTATACATATAGCTGATTCACTTCATTGTACAGCAGAAATGAACACAACATTGTAAAGCAACTATATCCTAATAAAAAAAGAAAATGGGGTGCCCTAAAGATCCCTTCTAAGTCCTGATTTGGGGAAACAGACCATAAAATGGGTTCCTTTTGCAATTGCAACTAATAAGAATCAACACAAAAGGAATGAGATTAGCTGGCTGTAGAAGTATGCAGATCATTTGTAAACTCGGTCCTGAGGAGCCTTCAGTGTCTCTGAAATCTAATCAAGATAACAAAGGCAGATTATCATGTTGCGTTGACTGGTTTCCAAGTGTCTCACAGAAAGTTGTGCTATACTCAGTTGTTGTGACTTGACTAACAGAGTTAAAATGTGTAAGATATTAAGAAGATCTGTCCAAAGGTAAAAGAGGATTATAATAACTGCAGAGGTTTTACATGGCCCAGTGAAATATTCCTTCAGATCATTAACAAACAAACAAAATCTTTTGCTTTTTTCTTTGAAGGTTTCTGAAAACTAACTTGGTTTACTAGTTAAGTTCATAAAGATAAGGGTGTGCCATAGAGACTAGAATACAATATTTTATTTATTGGGTCTCTATTGTAAGTTAAAACACAAGCATTACAGTTCATAGACCAATCTCTGGTTTTCTGGTTAGCATCGATGACTTCACTAGAGCTTAAGACATTTTTGAGTAAATTGTTAAGATAAAATGGTAAGAAATGGGCACAAAAAGGAGAGGGGAGAAGCAGCTGAGAGTGAGCAAGAATATGAATTACCTATTACTTCTGAACTTCTTCAAACTTGTTCAAGACTTATTTCTGAGTTTATTAAAGGTTTACATTGGATATATATATATATTTTTTTTGTGGTACATGGGCCTCTCACTGTTGTGGCCTCTCCTGTTGCAGAGCACAGGCTCCGGACGCGCAGGCTCAGTGGCCATGGCTCACGGGCCCAGCCGCTCTGTGGCACATGGGATCCTCCCGGACCGGGGCACGAACCTGTGTCCCCTGCATCGGCAGGAGGACTCTCAACCACTGTGCCACCAGGGAAGCCCCTACATTGGATATTTAGAACAGAGTGAGCCCTTAAGAGAAAGGATTACAGAGGAGACTGAAAGTGCAGTTGTCAATGCATTTGGAAAAATGAGGCAGTCTCAAGATGAGAAATATGTGATAGAAGTATGTGTTGAGTGAGCCCTCTCCAAATTTTGAAAATAGCTCCAGTTTATAAATACTTTAAAAGCCTAAGTATATTTATTGTCAATAAAAATACTTAGAACAGTTATTTTTATGGCAATGACTTAGTATTATTCATGATTTTTTTTTGTAAGTTCCTGGTATGTGTGTAAAGTATAAGCAAGAGGCTCTTATGATCATTTTCTCCCCTGTGAAAAGTGAACAAAGTACAGTGACTGAGACCGTGGGCCCTGGGGCCCAATGGTCCAAGTTTGTATTTGGCTTGCTATTTACTATGATTATGGTTTCAGACAACTTAATTTACCTCTCTGAGCTTCTGTTTCCATTTCTGTAAAATTCTGTGTATTAGTTATTTAGTGCTACATAAAAATGATCAAACCCTGGTGGCTTAGAACAACAGATATGTATTATCTTAGGCAAGTTCAGAGACTCAGGAGTTCTGGAGCAGCTTAGGTGGGTGCTGTTGACTCAAGGTCTCTAATGAGGCTGTAGTCAAGGTGTAGACTGGGGATGCAGTGATTTGAATGTTTGACAGGGGCTGGAGGATCCACTTCCACAATGGATGTCTCACATGGCTGTTGGTTAGAGGCTTCAGTTCCTCACCATGAGAACCTCTCCAGTGGGCTGCTTGAGTATCCTCATGACATGGCAGCTGGCTTTCCCCAGAGTAAGTGATCCCAGAAAGAACAAGATGAAAGCCAGAATGTCTTTTATGGTCTAGCCTTGGAAGTCACATACCATCATTTCTTTCACTTTCTATTCGTCACACAACCAATCCTGATACACTATGAGAGGGGACTATACAAGGACATTAAATACCTAGAGGTAAAAACCATTCTGGACTCTTGGAGGCTAGCTAGAGTAACAGTTTATCTTGCTGTTATAATAAGAATTAAATAAGATACTGCACACAAACCACTTAACCTACACCCTGATACAGGAAAGGGCTCAATTAGTTAGTGGCTAAGCCTAAGTGATATCTTCATGCTTTATTCATGATGACAGCTTAAGTGCCTACTTATTATTATTATTACTGCCAATATTATTATTATTATTCTCATCAATTTACCAAAGACTTTAGTGCTGTAGTAATTGTGACTATTAGCAGACAATACATCCTTGTAGGAGATTAACCCCTACCTCCAAACATAAATACTACAAAAGAGCCCCCTCTAAATCCTGTCCACACATCAAAGCCCCTCCTCAATTGAATCAAAAATGTAATATATTTCCCTTTCTCCCAGCCAATGTATTCTGAGTCCTAACATGAGAGAGAAAAAGACAGAAAGCAATAATTAATTCCATCCTATTCTTCTATTATTGCTCTGAGGCAGAGAGTACTATTTGTATCTTGTTTCATAGAGAAGGAAACTCAGACTCAGGGAAACGACATGGCTTGTCCAAGTTACCCCAGCAAATCAGATGGAGAGCTGCAAATGAACCCAGGTCTTTCACACACAATGCTCCCTGTGTTTTCCCCTTTCTTAACTGTTACCTAGAACCTAACTAGAGCCTGGTATAATGGGGGGTGCCCTGCTAGAGACGGGACTTTCTTTTTCATATTTCTTAAGTACTTCAGTAAAGAAGGAACCAGAAAACCACATGGAAGTCACTAGCATCAACCTCCTCCTGGTGTTACCGACTATGATAACCCTTAGAAAGGTACTTAGAAGTAGCCTCCCTCTGAAGGATAGAGTCAGAAGGGCTAGTCCTGTTTTACACGAAAAGAAAATAGTTGGCGACCCTTTGAACTCTGAAGGCTTAAAAGAAGAGCTACCTAATTCCTGGGAGAAGAAAAGGAAATCAGGGCCAGAATGAGGACAAGAGCCATGGGTTCTACAGAATCAGATGCCTGAAATCAGCTCAACCCAGAGCTCGGGGGCTGACTCGTAGTTTTACACAGTTGTCTGTGTCCACGTTGACTGGGTATATGGAGCTGATGGAGGTGACAGAGCTTCGTGAAAGGGCCTCGTGCCACCACCACGAGAGTAGCCCAAGTAGAGGACTTGGGTCTGTCGCCCCCTTCTAGGCCTGACTCTCAAAAGAAGGTTTTACTCAGTGACTGGTACCCCTACCCCATAGTCACTGTGGTTGATGACATGTCCTCATGCCGCTAGTTGTGAGATACACAGTTGCCCGCACCTTTGTCCTTGGGCTCGCTCTGTAAGGCCAGCTTCTCCTTAGTCCTCAGCACTTCCTCCCATGACAAACGGGGAACACAGGGGCTTGGAAGCTGATTCTGTAACTCAAGTAACAATGAATGCTTTGAAGATTCCCCTGCATAAGACGCAATTCTCGGTGGTTAGAGAGGGCAGTTCCTCTAAAACATTTTAACGGTATGACTTTTCTTCTACTGGGGTGTTTTCACAGGTACAGTTTTGCACTAATTCTCTCTCTTTTATAGACCCCCAACCACTGTCCTGGCTTCTTCTGCCTGCGTAGGAATTAGCATCAGTGGACGCAAGACACAGTCTGAGTTGAAATTTCCCCCACCTTTCTGACATGAGCAGGAGGGGTGCGTTATCCATGTGCATTAATCTTGTGGCAAGAGACAACACCGGGCTCTTACACTACTCTGACTCAAGAGTTTTTGTTTTTATTTTTACGTGAGCAGTCTAAGCATCGGACTGCCCATGACTTGAACTACTTTCTAAGTGGGACAAACAACCAAAGCCCCCTTAGTCTTGCTCCTAATGGACTGCCTTGCTTTGCACTTGGAAATCCCAGGGGTGCAGGTGGGCGGCTGCACTAAGTGCTGAGTTCTGGGGCAATGTATGGTCTTGTTTTATCCCTGCAGACACAGCCCCTGAAGCCACGATATAAACCCTGTGGAATTTCTCACCCTCGTCTGTAAAGGAGGCTGAGCCATTCCTAAAACTGCAAACATTTTCTGCAAACTGAAGTACAGCTCTATCCTCACCAAATAATGTCTTCCCTTTCAGGTGCTGAAGTATGAAGAGGGACACCTTATTTTATTGCAAAATGAACAGTAAGTAAACAGAGAAATGTGATTAAAATTCATCTGAGGGCAGGCAGGAATTAAGCTATCCCATGCCCATCAGTTTGTAGTGCACCCAAAGGAAGACAAAAGGAAAAATGTCACTGCAGCTCAGCTGGAAAACTGTTGGGGCATCTTACTAAATGAGTCTCTTGCTATCCTCGACTCCCTCTCTCTGCATGCCCTATGCTCTTGAGAGCACAGTGTGCAATACCATGTAGTGTGATGTTCTGGGGTGGGGCTGGGGGGGTGGCGGTTGGGATTTGCTTGTTAACATGATTCCCTATGGGACTTCTTATACATTACTGAACTCAAAAGCTTAAAGTGACTACCTCCTTTACCTTCTGAGCCTTTTGGAGCCATAAATGAAAGATGATCCAATCCCCTTTAAACAAAAGGCAACAAAAATCCTACAGTCTTCTAGCTATAGTTTCCATAGCAATTCCAAATCCTGAGCAGGACTATATTTTAAAAAATGTAGTTCAGTTGCAATGGACCCTAATATTTCAACAGATATTAAGGTATTTCTCCTGAAATGGACCAGTAAATTTTATTTCATAGACTCAAGGGAGGCAGTTGATAACTAGTCTAGGTCAAGGGCTGCAGAGTCAGCAGATCTGGGTTTGAATTTAGTCTAGACCATTTAACAGCTAGAGAGCTAACCTAGGAGAATTTAGTTAACTTCTCTAAGCTTCAGTTTCCTCACCTGTAAAACGGGTTTAAAAATCAGAGTGCTGATAGTATGACTATGATGACTACATGAGACAATGTATTTATCTTAGTATAGTGCCTGGCACATAGTAAATGCTCAATAAATGCAAGTAAGAATTGTTGCAGTAAACAAAATAATAAATTTCTTGCAGAAATATATGCCTGCAAAGGTGCAGTAACCTATCCAAGGTTACAGAGCTAATTAGTTGGGAGAATTTGTACTAGAAATCAGATCTCTTAATTCCTAGAGTATGACCATTTTCTGTTATTCTGAAAGATGGAGGATGGACATGAATTGGGCCCTTCTAGAGCACTGGTTCCCAAAACACAACTATGAACCTTTAAAAAATTATGTGTGTGTGTGTGTGTGTGTGTGTGTGTGTGTGTGTGTGTGTGTGTGTGTGTGTGTGTGTGTGTGTGTGTGTGTGTACAGACAGATAGATACATAAAATTTGGGTTTGAGCGCTTCCCTGGTGGCACAGTGGTTGAGAATCTGCCTGCCAATGCAGGGGACACGGGTTCGAGCCCTGGTCTGGGAAGATCCCACATGCTGCGGAGCAACTAGGCCCGTGAGCCACAATTACTGAGCCTGCGCATCTGGAGCCTGTGCTCCACAACAAGAGAGCCCGTGACAGTGAGAAGCCCACGCATCGTGTTGAAGAGTGGCCCCCACTTGCCGCAACTAGAGAAAGCCCTTGCACAGAAACGAAGACCCAACACAGCCATAAATAAATAAATAAATAAATAAATAAATAAATAAATAAATAAAATTTTTTTAAAAATTTGGGTTTGAGTTTAGACCCATCAGATCACAATTAATGTTTTTTAAAAGTTTCCCAAGTGATTCTCATGAAACCCCTCCATTAACTGTCAATCAGAAAGAGTGACAGGAGCCTTCTAGGTGAGGAAGGACAGTGTGAGGAGGGTACAGATATAAGAAGGTGTAATGGCATTTGGAGGAAGTGCCGGAGATGTGTGGCTTGGGGCAGAGGGCACCTGTGTAGGGTCCTTGGATACTGTGACCAAATGGTCAGGTGGAGCCCCCCAAGACAGCCCAAGCCATCTAGGCATCATTACATGATGATATCCTAAAGAATTTTAAGGTTCTAAGAATACAAGAAAATGCACTATTCTATCTGGTGCACAGACTATCGACTTGGACGGAAATATCAGTCAAAAGAAGACTAGAGATATGCTCAAACCAATGAATAAAGTGATGAGCTTGGGTGGGCTGCACACTTCTTTGTCAAAGAAGTATCAGGTAGGGTATTACTTGAATCCAGACCACGGACTATATGTCCATACTCCCTTGTGACTTACAGAGTCACTGATGCACAATTACCAATAGTGTTTGGTGTTTCCCATCAGGGTTGCCCACAGATCTCAGTCAGGAGGCTAAGGTGAAATTACCAATCATCTCTCTACCTCAAATAATTTCCCAAAGGCATGGGATAAAATTATAGTTTCCTTAGACGGAAGACTTATTTTAACCCTTAGGAGATTTCAAATTAAATATAGAAATGTTTATAAGACCCAAAGTATTAATATTTTTGACTTAAGAAGTCTGTGCATTTGGCATTTTATATAATTGGGGATTTTATGTAATTGTAATGTTTAAGAGAGTTTGTCCTATTAAGTTAGCCTTAAAATTCCACTGTAAAATGTGCAGTTCAGCAGTTGATATACAATTGGGATTTCAGATTCAAATCTTATACATTTTTACATGGCACTGGGAACACTTAAGGTGACAAAGTTCACCACACTTGTACATTTAATTTGTTAGATGCATAAGGATAGTTTAGGTGCGTAAGAAACAGATGATTGAGGAACCTCAAGGGATCCTCCCACAGGGGTCTGGAAGAAGCCATCCACATCAGAGTAAACCCTACCAGACTCCTTGTTAGGAGAAGGGTCATGACATTCAGCTCTCCTGGCTACACTAAGCTCATATCAAGGGGACCCAGAAATAAACAGGAATCTGGCTGGGACACTTGTTGGGAATTCACTGTAATGGGATCAGGGAGACCCTACGATCAATAGTCATTGCAGAGCGGCTGCCCCAGCCTGTGCCAAACTAGAGTCATGGCCAGATGATGGCAGTGGGAATGGGGGAGATGTCTCATTGTCACGGGACTACTGGACCCTGACTGAGCTGATGGAGTGTACCAGTCTTCCAATGCCAACAGCTTGGGCAGCTGAGGGGACAGGACCGCAGAAACCTGTAAGGGCAGAGAACCCTTTTTCCATAAATCCTCAAGGTCAAGTAAGCTTTGCTATCTGACCCCCCAGACACCATTTTAGAGAGAAGCAAAGGGAGAAGAGAGGACTCAGAGATTATGAAGGACTTTCTAATATTACATTGGACTAGGTCATATTGGACTACAAGTTTAAGTGGAGCACATGAGGAAGACAAATCCATTGCAGACAAAAATGAGGAAATATTTTCTCTGCACATTCCACCAGTAGTGTGAGCAAACTTGTGGCCCTCTTTCAAACTTGGTTAAATCTCATCTCATAGACTCAGAGAAGGGAGAGTTGGAAGCCTATTCAGAAATTATACCAACATCCTCATTTTGCATTTGACGAAGATAGGGCAAGAAAATATTAAGCGACTTGGAGAGGTAGAACAGCATAGTTACCAAGAGCTAGACTTGGAATCCGAGAGACCTCCACCTAAACTCTGCTGCTGCCATTTCCTGGCTGCGTGACCCATGGGAAAGTTACTTCACCTCTCTGAGCCTTAGTGTCCTTTTTTCTAAACTGGGAACACCATAATAGCTACCTCTAGGGTATTTGTGAGAATCAAAGAGAACATATTTCAAACACAGCATAGCACCTGGCATAGAGTAATTGCTCAGTAAACAGTAGTGGTGAGTGAATACTGTCTAAGTTCACACTGACGGGAAGAGACAGGACAGGAACTGAGGGCAGGATGCACAGATCCCCAACAGCAAGGGTGGCCTTAGTTCTGTGATTAGCACTTGATCTGCTCAGGTATCAAATAAGGCTGGTCATGATGAATACTGCCCATCTAGCTAGATTACAGTAAATGCCAGAGTTAGTTCCCCAGTATTCATATTAGCTGATCAAAGCTTTTCTAACATGCCATCTGCACAATTAGAATCTTCTATACTGTTCATATTGGGTTGCTATTAGGCTGTTTACCTTGAATAGTTTTGCTCTTTTTGAAGACAGAATGTGTCAACTCTTCCCAAGAAGTCTAAGTCAAATTTTGAATGAGCACTGCACTGTGGATGCATAACAAAGCAAAGTGGGAGGGATCATGGGGAAAGTGGAAAGAGCACCAGATTGAGTCAAGTCCTGCTTCGAGTGACTTCCTGAAACCCTGAGAGCTTCTCTGAGCTTTGAGCTCCCTATTAATTTTTTTTTTAAGGGTAGAATTTGGATGTGATGATTAAGTGCTCTTCCAGCTCTGAAGTTCTGTGATCTTTTGGGCACAATGTCAAGTTCATTGAAAGCAAGTGGATGATTGAACATGGCAAATGTGACTTTCTCATCCATTTTCAGGTTCTATTAACAACCCTTACAACAAAGGGCAGACTGTTCCCCTTTCATAGATGATAGAATCGGTATGGGGATAACAGGTATCGACACCAAACAGACAAGTTAAGTAAAAGCGTATACAAAATAAATAGCTACCCTTTATGAGAACTTACTATGAATCAGGGAGAAGGCTTTCTTTATACAGTATTATTTCATTTGATCATAGGACAACCCTGTTGGGTATGTATGAGTGCTATCTCCATTTTGAAAATATAAAACTGAAGTCACAAATGATTGTACAGGGCTTTAAAATTCATCTCTACAGGGCTTCCCTGGTGGCGCAGTGGTTGAGAGTCCGCCTGCCGATGCAGGGGACACGGGTTCGTGCCCCGGTCCGGGGGGATCCCACATGCCGCGGAGTGGCTGGGCCCTTGAGCCATGGCCGCTGAGCCTGCGCGTCCTGAGCCTGTGCTCCGCAACGGGACAGGCCACGGCAGTGAGAGGCCCGCGTTCCGCAAAAAAAAAAAAAAAAATTCATCTCTACACATTTGTTTTATTTGAGTCTCATGAAAATAAGATGGGTATTCTTCTCAGTCTACAGATGAAGAAACCAAGGACCAGAGCAAGTTAAGAGATTCATCCCTGGCCACTATACCAAACTGGGGTAGAGCCAGGACTTAAATCCTTTGCTTTTTCATGGTATCAGCTGCCTCTTCACCAAAACAACTACTCTAACTCTCCCTATTTTTTCTTCTTTCTCTGCAAAACTCCCATTTTTCCATTTGTTCTCCACTGGTACATCATGCCACACTCACTGATGGAAGCATTCATCACCTCCCCACACCACACTCCCACACCTGCCTATGTCTGGACGCTCCTGATAAAGGGAGTGTGGCTCTTCCCATCAAAATCCAATGCCCTTATACTGGCCCTGGATCCCACCCCTTTGCTTTCTTAGTATTTCGTTCCTTTGTTTATCCTTACTCTATGATCCCACCTATGGCTCCCTTTCTACTGCATCTTTCCTGTGAGTACATCAACAGGCGCTGCTATCTCCCATCTTTAAAACACCTTCCTTGAATCCATGTCTTCCTCCAGCTCGTGTCCCACTGCTTTAGATGCCTTCAGAATCAAACTTATCAAGAGTTCTCTATTCACATAGCTCCATTTCCACATCTCCATTCTTTCTTCAACCTACTCCAATCTGGGCTCTCCCTAAACTTCTCTAAAGAAAATACCCTTGCCAAGGGCATGGGAACCATGGTGCTAAGTGTAACTATCTTCCTCTTACTCAGTCCCTCAGCACAACTGAACCGGGTGGACCCTCTGTTTGTCTTCACACATCTCCTCTCATGGCTTTTGTGATCCTGCACTCTTTCGGTTTTCACCTTGCCCCACTGGATGCTCCTTTTTATTCTCCTTAGTGCTGCTTCTCCTCTCTAAGACCCCTAAATGTTGGACTTCCTCACGGTTCTGCTCAGATTCCTCTGATTTGTCTCTACATTTTTAATGTGATTCAATTCTTCCCCATAGCTTTAAATGTGTCTACATTATGGCCATTCCCACATTTATATCCCTAATCCCAGACCTCCTTCCTGAGCTTCAGATACTCATCTCCAATTGCTTAGATAATATCTTCTCTTAGCAGTTTCTGGCATCTCAAAGTAAGTCAGTCTCAAACGGAACCCGTGACTTGCAACCTAACCTGTTCTCCTTACTCTCTTGCCTCACTTGTTTCAAGCATTTTGATAAATGGCATCACCATCATTATCCACGCAACTGCTGATAACAGAAACCTATGCAAGTCTAATAAGCACTGCTTCCAAAATAGATCTCAAGCCCATCTCCACTGCTTCTCCTCCAGCCCAGTGGTATTTAAAGCATTGACGATGACGATTCATTAAATAATAAACTTTTTTTTGAGGGAGGGACAGTCTTTTGAAATCAAGTTATACCTATGCTCCATACATGTGAACTTCAGTATGTGGTCTGTAGACTAGCAGCATGAGCATAGCCTGGGAGCTTGTTAGAAATGCAGATTCATAGGCTGCACCCAGATCTACTGAATTGGAACTTTTGGATTCTGGAGGAAGCGCTTAGGAATCTGTTTAGTTGTGATCTCTAGGTGCTGCTCATTCATGTCAGAACTGGAGAACTAGGGGGCTACACTGCAGCCTACTCTCAGAGCATCACTGTTGAAAAGTATAAGCTTCCTGCCCCAGTGGCCCTGGAACAATTTACAGCATGGGCAGAAGTATCTGGAAGTGACTGTCCCAAGGGATCTTAGCCTGTAACCAGGCAATGTTTGTATACACCTTCAGAAGGTAGATTAACAAACTGAAACACTGGACTTGAAACCAGAAAAAAATTTTTAGAAATGGTATTACGTTTTTATGAAAACACAGTACACACAATGGTAAAAATGAGATTCAAACTGCAAAAAATTATCTACAAGAATTTTCCACTTATTCCAAAGTTCCCATTGTCTTTTATATTTCTGTTATTTGCTCCAGAAATTTTCTTTGCATATGCAAACATATATACATGTTTTTTACTCTCTCCTGCTTTAACAGAAAATAAATTATATCATATTACTCTTCTGTGACACTTTTTTCCCCTGAAAACTGTTGCTATTGACACATACAGAGGTTCCTTGTTCTTTCTAATGGTTATTCCTTTGAGTTTATCTATCTTATTTTACTTAACCTACTGCTGGCCATATAGATTGCTCCTGAGTTTTTGCTATTACAAGCAGTGCTGTAAAAAAATATGCTTATCTTCGGATATGTGTGCAAATATATCTGTAGGACAGATCCCTGAAAACAACACCTACCACCTATGTTTGTCTTGGTTCCCTCATCTGATGATTTCCGGGGACCATTATAACTCTATGAATCTTAGCTCTCTTCATAGAGCATCCTGTTCCAGCAACATTAGAATATGTAAACCTTGGCTGATTAAGAAAAGATCTCAGTTAAGGCATGCCAACTTCTGCAGCGTGTTGTGATGTACCACACAACGCTGATCAGGAAAAAGAGAGGGGTTTAAGAGGTTAGGGGAGGTAAACTGAATAGTGTAAAATATCTCCAGCAATGGTCAATCAGTGTTTTAACATCCCTTCTTTCTACACTTTGCAACTGCTACCTACTTTTATAAGACTGCAAGGGGAAAAAAAAGTATTAATTTTCTTTTCCCCTGTGTTGTTGAGCTCAAGGTATTTCTGAGAGCTCTACCTTTCCTCAGGTTTGCTTAGGACATACCTAAAGTATAGCTTGGTGGCTTCTGTTTGCAGGGGTCTATTTTTAATAAACCTTAGTGTTTTTTACCTAGAAGTGAACTCACAGCATTCAGCAGGATATGCATATACACGGACACATACACTGTCACACTCACACATCACCAGTAAGATTTTGTGAGAAAATTCCTCCGCAGTAGGGTTATGGACAAGATTTTCTTTGCTGCTTGGAAGATGGAAGACTCCCTGACAAGGATTTTATTTTCATTGTAGTGGGCTGTCAGCATAGCCATTTATCATAGCCGGAATTAATAAGGAAAGAACAGAAGAAAGACGGCGTGTTGCCAAACAGCTTGGGAACGCTCGGGGCTGCACAAATCAATCAGCTGGACACCCGGGCTATTGTCTGCTCATCAATTCATTTTCATTGAGTTTCAGAACAGATAACACCAGGCCTTTTTCTGAGGCATGATCCTAAACTGCCCGCCTATGCTTGCTTTCCATTCCACCCTTTTAATCCCATAGGACACTCATCAAGGTGGCATATTGTGTTTAGATTAAGCTCCTTCTCTGGAAATCAACTCATGGTAGACCACTGCTCCTTTCCATTGCCCAAGTGCACAACAGCCTTAAGAAACCAATAGGCAAAAGAGATTAGCATCAAGCACATCTGAGATGCAAAGTCAGACCTTTGTGCACTGTGACAGCATAATAAATTAAACAATAAAATGCTTTCTAAGATAATGGGAGACCTGCAGGCCGCAGAGGAAAACTACAACATTGATTTCCAGTGGGCTGGTATAGTGGACATTTTGTTGTTCTCTTTTATCCATAATTCTTTTTTTCCCCACAACGTTATTGGAATATAATTGCTTTACAATGGTGTGTTAGTTTCTGCTGTACAACAAGTTGAATCAGCTATATATGTATACATATACCCTCATATCCCCTCCCTCTTGAGTCTCCCTCCCACCCTCCCTATCCCACCCCTCTAGGTGGTCACAAAGCACCAACGAGCTGATCTCCCTGTGCCAAGCAGCAGCTTCCCACTAGCCATGCATTTTACATTTGGTAGCGTATATATGTCCATGACACTCTCTCACTTCATCCCAGCTTCCCCTCCCCCGCCGTGTCCTCAAGTCCATTCTCTATGTCTGCGTCTTTATTCCTGCCCTGCCACTAGGTTCATCAGTACTACATTTTTTAGACTCCAATCCCCTTCTACCAAAGACAGCTCTCTGTTTTTTTTTTTGTTTTTTTTTTTCAGCAAATCATATCCTCCGCCACTTTCAGTTCTTGTGCTTCTGGTTGGGCTCCACACGTGTTTTCAAAGTCAGAGCATCTGACTGAGGTGAGGCCCATCATAACATCCCATTCCCCAGGTCACAGCCATTGGTTCATGAACGGACCCATGACACAACAGAGCCAGTGAGATATAATTAGATTTCCAGGATACTTAGACATATTTTGCTGGCCTCAAGAGGGTAAGAATATAAATGGAGAGTCACCATGGGCCACTACAGAGAAGTTGAGAACTTCTGCCAACATGGCAGAAAAGTGAAATGAGAGAGAGTCTGAAATCAGTCCTGATGGTATTATTTGAGCTGCTGGTAGAAACTTTCTTGAAGCTTATACCCCTTCGAATTAAAGAAACGAATAGAATCTTCCCATTTGAAAAAATGGCCAGTGTGAATTGGGTTTCTGTTACAGTAAAAAGGATCTTAATTAATACAGGCAAAAATCTATTAATTGGGTTTATTGACTTTAGTGCTCTGAATTCTAAAACTTTTAAAGGATTCCAAAAGTTTCAGACAGACCCAAATAGCTTTTTAACTTGGAAATCAGAAAACATGAAAATACCATGGTTTAGCTAAAGAGCTAAAATAGCTAAAATTCCTCTATAAAATTAGTTCTACCCAATGCTATGAGAAGTGAAGAATAGGACTTTCCACTTCTGGTAATTTTTGACAGGGTAATATGGACCAAACCTTTGATAAGGATAATTCTTAAGGCTGGAAAAAATAGAAAAACAAAATAAAGGTATTGCAATGCTAATAAAATAAGAAAGAATTATTGGACTAAGATAGATAGGAGGAGACAGTACTCGAGAGATGTAGTGTTCAGAATTTGCTATTCTGGAGGAGGAAGCTAAGAGTCTGAGCCATGTATCTGAAAGCTTGTGGGGAGGGATAAAAGCCCAGGGCTTTCTATGGAGGGAGGTCATGATAAATGCAATTTATGATGGGGCCCTGAATGTGTGTGTCTTAGGAGGAAGAATAAATTGCAAGTAAAACGTTTCTCACATAAACTGATCTGAGCTAGGAGATATATGGATAATCTAGAAAATTAATCACCCCTAGAACTGATTAAAGTAATCTCAGATCACTAGAGCCTCCATACATGTGGCAGAAACAAAAATCTTTTACAGAGGAAGATAACATCACCATGGACCACACATTATTTCTATAATTCTTAGAAACAATGGCTGGCATACAATCAAATAAGACTCACAAGTTATTGAGATAACATGAAGGATGATCACCAGGGGAAAAAGCAAAAAGAAAATAGAAAGCAATCCACAGACTCTTCAGGCACTGGAGCTAGACTTTAAAACAAACATGCTTACTATTTCAAGGACCTAAAAGATGGACTATATAGACAGACGATATAATACTATATAAATTACAGAGATGATCTCAAAAGTATCAAATAGAAATTCTAGAATGAAAAAAATAAACCACTAAAATTAAGAATTTTGTGGAAACACTTAACAGCAGATTAGACCCAGTTAGAGAGAGAATTAGTGTCTTTTGAGGAATGGAATTTCTTAATTTTAATGTATTGAATAGTACAATTTGTCAACATTTTTCTTGTTGGTTAGGGCTTTTTGTCTTATTAAAAATTAGTTCCCTTTCCTGAAGTCATGAAGATGTCATCTACATCCTCTTCTAAAATCTTTATTGTTTTAACTTTCATGTTTATATCAGCAATCCACTATAATTGTTTTTTGTGTATGATATGAGGTGGAGGTCAAGGTGTTTTTACCCCACACTGTATCCAGTTGTCCTGCTATTGAAAACAACACCTTTCCTCATTACTCTGTGGAATAATTAGAAGATAATTTAGGCAACTATCCTCATGACTTTGGAGAAGGAAACTACCACAGAGTGGTAGAAGATTTTTGTTGAATATACAACAGAAAAGAACTCATTATGACTCCCAATCATAAAATGATAGACAACCCAATAAATTCATTCCCTCTGCTTTCTGATCTTTTTTAAATCATTCTTTTTTTTCATACGCTCTTTTGTTCTCTTCCTTAAAACTCCACCTCAACATTTGCCATTATGCTACAGTTATGGCACTGGATGGCAGTGACAAATCTGGGACATGGAAGCACAATCTATGCTGATTTTCTGTCAAAGTCTCTAAGGGTTTGTTACTCAGTCTTTTTTTTTCATTTCCCTTTTTAATTGTAGTTGATTTACAATCTTGTAATAGTTTCATGTATACAGCAAAGTGATTCATATATATATATATATATATATATATATATATATATATATATAAAATTTTTCAGGTTCTTTTCCATTATAGGTTATAACAAAATGTTGAATATAGTTCCCTGTGCTATATAACATCAGTTCAGTTTTCATAGGCAATTCAGACCTTGGAATGTTTACTCTCATGGCTGACCATCATACAGATGTATTTGAGTTCATTATATAGAATGCCCTCCTTGAAATCCAAGTGTTAAGAAACACTCAAAATCCTACATAGTCATTCTTTTTCATGCCCACATTGGCACATGTACCTTTAGTGCTAACTATTGTGTCATTGATATGGGAAACCACTAAAACAAAAAAGACTTGAGACAAACTCAGCTGAAAAAGCTTAGTTCTAGAAGAGGAAATCAATGTTATAGTTTTGTTTCCTTTTCTTATAAAAGATTTCAGGACAAGTCTTTAGAAAATTGGAAAACAGGACTGATTTTGGTTTGTTTGTTTCTCAATTGGTTTCTTTCTGCCATTTTTTACTCTGGTGAGAATTACTCACTACTCTGTACAGGGAAAGAAAGCTAGAACTAGAAGTCTAGATGTTAATTAATTTATGAAACTTTTATTGGGTGCCCACTGTTTTCCAGACATTGTGCTAGAGACTGAAGACAAAGTGGTAAACAAAATAAATGAAGTCCTGGCCCTCACAGAGCTTACAGGCTAGTGAGTTCTCAACTATAATCACAAGCAAGTCACTTAATCACTCTAAGCATTGTTTTGCTTACCTCTCAAATGGGGATGATGATTCCTGCTCTATTTAACAGTACTATGATGATAAATATGAGATATATTCCTGAGGACTAGGATGTGGCTGTGTTGTGAAAATCTAAGTCCATTAAAAATGTCAGGTGAGTTCTGGTCCAAGATGGCACCATAAAAGTTGCCTGAATCCACCTCCTCCCATGGACACAATGAATCTATAGTAATACATGGAGCAATTCCCTCTGAAAGAAATCCAAAAACTAGCTGATCAACTCCTACACATCAGGCCAATGAGAAAATACCCATATCACCCACATTGAAACAGGGAGGAAAGGCCATAAACCCCACCCTTGACACAACACCACACAGTCAGATGGAACTCCCAATTCCAAGCTTCTCTCTGAGAAGTGAAGGCTTCAGACCCCACATCTAGCATCCCTAATTTTAAGACACCCATCTGAGGGATGGGCTCCCTAAACACTTAGCTCTGAAAGGGAACAGGCAAAAAATGCACATCTTCCAATCTTTCCCTGAGAGGTGTCTATTTGCACACTTTAAAAGGTACTTTAGCAGGCATCTAGGGGCTCACTGCAATCCTCCCCAAAGACTTAGAAAGCCAGCAGACACTACCTCCACCTTCTCATTTGAGCCTGTTACCAATTGCCAATATCTCCCTGGTAAGAGACTGTATGCATGCCTGGCACCTCAGCTTTTCAGCTGCTGCCTAAGGGAAGGGCCCCTAGATCACCTAGATCACCTCACTGATAGGCAATGAGGCCTGAATCCATGAGCCTCACAGGATTGTAGCAAACAAAGAAGTTATTAATGGGTACAGGAGCACCCCTTGCAGCTATGCACCCCTTGCAGCTATACACCCAGGTCCAGTGCAGAGGGGCAAGCATAAAAGCCCATCTCCCAGTTTCTCCTTGGAAGTGCCCTAACTACATACTTTCCCAGCTGCTGCCTCTGGATCCAGCTTCTAATCAGCCTACATATAGACATTAACTGGAAAATCTGCTGTTAGTCTGATGGGGGTTCCCTTGTATGTAACAAATTGTTTTTCCCTTGCTCCTTTAATATTCTCTCCTTGTCTTTAATGTTTGACATTTTAATTAAAAAGTGTCTTCGTGGGGGTGGTCTCTTAAGGACCATCTTATTTGGAACTCTCTGAATTTCCCGGATCTGGATGTCCTTACCCAGGTTACAGAAGTTTTCAGCCATTATTTCTTCAAGTGATATTTCTGCCCTTTTCTCTCTCTTTCCTGATGGGAATTAACAGAAGGAAGGAAATACAAATATCTTACTAGAAATAAATAAAACAGAAACTAAGAAGACAGCAGAAAAAAATCAATGAAACTAAGAGTTGATTTTTTGAAAAATAAACATAAAAAACAAACCTTTACATTGCCTTACCAAGAAAAAAAAGAGAGAGGGCTCAAGTAAAATTAGAAAGAAAAGAGGAGAAATTACAACTAATATCAAAGATATTCAAAGGATCATAAGAAACTATGATTAATGACTGCTTCTAAAAAATAAAAGTAGAGGAAACACTTCCAAACTCCTTTTACAAGGCCAGCATTGCCCTAATATCAAAACCGGCAAGGACACCACAAGAAAAGAAAATACAAGCCAATATCCCTGATAAACATAGATACCAAATCCTCAACAAAATATTAGCAAGCCAAATTCAACTGTACATTAAAAGGATTACACACCATGATCAAATGGGGTTTATTCCAGGGATGCAAGGATGGGTCAATGCACACAAATTGCTCAATGTGATACACCACATTAACAAAAGGAAGGATAAAAGTTACATGATCATTTCAATAGATGCAGAACAATTTTTGACAAAATTCAACATCCAATCATAAAAATTGTCAACAAAGTGGGTTTAGATGGAACATACCTCAACATAATAAAATTCATATATGACAAGCCCAAAGCTAACATCACCTTCAAGACAAAAATCTGAAAGGTTTTTCTCTAAGATCAGGAACAAGGCAAGGTTGCCCACTATCACCACTTTTATTCAACTCCTATTGGGAGTCCTAGCCAGAGCAATTAGGCAAGAAAAGGCAATAAAAGGCATCCTAATCGGAAAAGAAGTAAACTGTTACTATTTATAGATGACATGATATTATATGTAGAAAACCCCAAAGAATACCAAAAAATTGTTAAAACCTTAAGAATAAACAGATTCTCTAAAGTTGTAGGATACAAAACCAATATGCAAAAATTAGTTGCTTTCCTATACACTAACAATGAACTATCAGAGAAATTAAGAAAACAATCTCCTTACATCGGCCTCCAAAGTTTTATGCAGTGAAAACAGTAAGATATCGGTGAAAGAAAGTGAAGAAGGTGCAAATAAATGGAAAAAATTATCATGCTCATGGATTTGAACAACCCAAACTGTTAAAATGTCCATACAACTCAAAGCAATCTGCAGATTCAATGCAATACGTATCAAAATTCCATTGGAATTTTTCAAAGAAGTGGAAAAAGAATCTTAAAATTTGTTTGGAACCACAAAGACTCCAAATAGCCAGAGCAATTTTGAGAAAGAAGAACAAAGCTAGAGGCATCAAGTATCCTGATTTTAAACTACATCACAAAGCCTCAGTAGTCAAAACAATATGATATTGGTACAAAAACAGATACATGAATCATTAGAACAGAATAGAGAGCCCAGAAAAGGATAGTCTCTTCAATGCATAGTGCTGGCATTACTGGACAGCAGATGCATAAGATAAAACTGTAAACCTATCTTATACCATATTGAAAAATCAACTCAAAATGGATTAGAGACATAAATTTGACACCTAAAATCACAAAACTCCTATAAGAAAACATAGGGGGTAAGCTCCTTGACGATGGTCTTGATAATGACCTTTTGAATTTGACACCAAAAGCAAAGGTAACAAAAGAAAAGATAAATAGGTGGGACTACATCAAAATTTTCTGCACAGCAAAGGAAACCATCAACAAAAAGAAAAGGCAATCTACAGAATGGGAGAAAGCACTTGCAAATGATATATCTGATAAGGAGTTAATATCCAAAATGCATAAAGAACTCAACAGCAAAAACAAAAAGACAAAAAACAAAAGCAACAACAACTCCGAGACAAAAATATGCAATTAAAAAATGGGCAGAAGATCTGAAGAGACATTCTTCCAAAGTGGAGATACAGATGGCCAACAGGTACATGAAAAGTTGTTCAACATCATTAATCATCAGAGAAATGTAAATCAAAACCACAATGAGCTATCACCTTACAGCTGTTACAATGACTATCATCAAAAAGACAAGAAATAACAAGTGTTGGCAAGCGTGCGGAGAAATGGGAATCCTTGTACACGTGTGGGAATGTAAATTTGTATATTCCATATGGAAAACAGTACAGAGAGGTTCCTCAAAAAATTCAAACTAGAACTACCATGTGATCCAACAATTTCACTTCTGGGTGTAATATATCCAAAGAAAATGAAAACAGGATCTTGAAGAGAAAGCTGCATTCCCATGTTTGTTGCATTATTATTCTCATTAGCCAAGATATGGAAGCAACCTGAGTGCCTGCCAGTGGATGAATGAATAAGGAAGATGTGATATGTATGTATGTATACATATATATGTACATATGTGTGATATTTATAGATATGCATGTGATATCTATGTCTATATACACACACAATGGAATAATATTCAGGCATGAGAAAGTAGGAAATCCTGCCATTTGTGACAACATAGATGGACCTTGAAGGTACTATGCTAAGTGTAATAAACCAGACAGAAAAGGACAAATATGGCATGGTATCAGTTATATGTGGAATCCAAAACAAAAGTGAAACTCAGAGAGAGAGTAGAAGATGGTTGCTAGGGGCTGGTAGGTGGGGGAAATAGAGGTTGGTAAAAGGTTACGAACTTTTACCTATAAGGTGAATAAGGTCTGAGGATCTAATGTATAATATGGTGACTGTCGTTGATAACAGTATCACATAACTGAAATTTGTTAAAAGATGAGAACTTATATGCTCTCACCAAAATGATAAATAAATAAGATAAATACGTGAGGTCACATATGTACTAATTAACTAGATAAGAGGACTCCTTTCACAATGTATACCTATATCAAATCATCATGATGTACACTTCAAATACCTTACAATTCTACTAGTCACTCATACCTCAATAAAGGTAAACAACATTTAAAAATGTCAGGTAATATTATACTATTTTTCATGAGATACTCATATTTACATTCCTTATAATTAAAATGTGCTTCCAGATTATAGGGATTGAGCCTTCTTTGCTCACTTTTAAAAGCAATAAAGTTTCATAACTATCAAGAAGTGAATTATTTAGATGTAAAAGAAGCTGAGAAACTTATCTTTAACCCAAGAGAAGAGTATTTATCTTCTTGAACTGGACTAAGCACAATCCTTAGGATACAGGCATACCTCAGAGATACTGTAGGTTCAGTTCCAGAACACCACAATAAAACAAATGTCTCAATAAGATGAGTCATAAATTTTTTGGTTTCTCAACACATATAAATGTTTATTCTATACTGTAGTCTATTACGTGCGCAATAGCGTTATGTCTAAAAAAAACAACGTACATACCTTAATTAAAAAATACTTTATTGCTAAAAAATGCTAACCATTATCTGACAACGCAGGGTTGCCACAAACCTTCAACTTATAAAAAACACAATATCTGCAAAACAGAATAAAGTGAAGTGCCATAAAACGAGGTGTTCTGTGTATGGGAATGTGCCTGAGGGTATACAGAGATACAGCCTTATTTCATGGAAATGTGTCATTGCTTTAAAATTAAAACAATCAAAAACACATTATAGGTTGAATATAAAGTTCAAATGACTTTTTAAAAATAAAATAAAAACTGTCAAAGATGTTTCAAACTGGTCATAGCCTGCTATAAGCTAGGTCCCCAGAACTGTGTGTGTGGGGGGTAATCAATCGATTGTACTATTTTGCGCTTACAGATTATTGGGTGAAAAAGTTTGAGGTAGATCAGATAAATGATCAAAAGGAACAATCCTATGTGGTAAAGATTAAATCAGAAACCCAGGAAGGTTCTCCTCCATCAACTCAATATTGTGGTTCTCCTGTTGTGCTGATTGTTTGCTTCCTGGTGTTTCAATACAGGAAATAGTGTTGCCCTGATGGAGGATTGCTCCCAGTCAGCTGTTCTGGCTGTTTGAAACAACACCCAAGGGTACAAAGCAGCAGCTTCTCAGTAATGAGTTGGCAAGATGGCTAATGCTCCCCTGTGTTCAGCTTAACTTCTGGATAATGGTTTATCTGTTACCATTTCATGTTGCCTTTTACAGAGCACAATTATGGTGAGCTTAATGTTTGGAGAATGCAAATCTTGCCTTTCAAACTTGATGAGGAGCTCCTTCAGAGTCCAAATGTCTTATATTCTCCATATGGCCTAGAACAGTGTTGGGTATAAAGAAATTTTACCTCTCTTTCCAGCTAGCTAGACCCATCTTATTTTCCAAACATATTTGAGGTGGCTCCAGGCAGTGTAGACATTCCATGAATAAGACCAACTTAAACCTGTCTCTATTCTTAGATAACAAGATGTTACCTAGGTCTTTTCCTATTACAATTTGGGCCAAGGTCTGAAACCCAAGCTCAACTGGTAATAAGCACACATTCTAAAGAGAGGTGCTTGGTGCTCCCCTGTGAGATATTAACAAAAGAGAGCAAAACCAGTCTAGTGACCACCAGTCCATCCAAGCTGGTAAGAAGGCAAGAGATTGAAATAAGAGGTTCTCTGAAATTCATGTGAGTGGGAAAACAGGGGATGGAGGTACTTGCTGTCTTTTCCTTTCTGTAGTATTTGGACTACCTGTGAGAAAGGTACCTTATTCATTGGCTGGTGCTGCCCATTGTATCAGGCAGAGGAAATGGGCCAGCAGGCATATTTCCATGATTTGGAGGGACAAAAAGTATAAATTTTTGAGAACGAAGTGAACCCCACCATGCTAAAAAAATGTTAACCAAGATCTGCCCACCAAAGTGAGGGGACCTCACAGAATTGAAACTGTGAGTATACCACAGCAGGGGGGGTTTCAAAAGGTCAGCTGGAGAATACATCACTTGGATCAGAAGTCATTGGAATCTCCAAAGAACACAGTTATGCACCCCACAAGAAAATCCAGAATTTGGGTGACTGCCAAGACAGAATTTGACAAGCGAGAGAGAACTATAAACAACAGGATGAGTAAGAAAGCTTTTACTTCTTTTCCTTCCATCATTCCCAAATACTCTATTAAACCAACCTTTGAAGATTCAGAGACCTCCCCCCACCACCCCCCGGCTGAGAGAGAGAGAGAGAGAGAGAGAGCGAGCGAGAGAGAGCGAGAGAGCGAGAGGGAACAGTGGCAGACAGTGCCCTTCTTCCTCCAATTTCATCTCTGAGCAAGGGAGTTAAGACTGTGCTGGGGGAGAAGAGAAGCTTTAACTGACCAAGAGATTGAAGTTTTGATTTAGACTGGCACAGGCTTTTTAATATCTATATGTGAGAAAACTATGGGGTCTAAGAGTGGGAAAGAAAGATCCAATTATTGAAGGCAATAATGGAGAAGTTAAAGACGCTCCCTGATTTTATCCTAATAAATTGAACTGACTCAGCAAATGGGTGATAATTAATTGCTATAAAATGTTACAATTCTTTGATGATTCATCAATTAAATGTCCAGAGAAATACTTAATACCTCTCAGATCCCAGTATCAGAGGACTAGACCTTCTTTTAACTGGGGAACAAAGGCTCAATACACTTTATAGAGGACAAAGAGCAGCTCCCAGTATGATAGGAGAATTTTATGGGCAAGTAAAAGATATTTTCTCTTCTGTTATCAGAAAATGCACAGAAATAAAATTCATACTGACTTTAGAGAAAGGCTAAAAGTGGAGTTTTCACTGTTTGTAATCACCCAAATGTCCACCAACAGTAAATGCGTCTACAAATTGTGGCACAGACACACTATGGAATCAGAATATACCACCGATCATACAACTATGTACAACACTATAGATGAATCTCACGAGTGCAATGTTAAGTGAAGGATGTCAGACACAAGTGTGCATACCACGTGGTTCAGTTTATGTAAAGTTCAAAAATAGGAAAAACTAAGTGATACTGGTGGACATCAGGAAAGGGGTGACCTTCAGGGGGGAGCAGGGGTTACTGGGGGTATGAAACGGTTTCTGGGAGGTAACATTCTGTTTCTTGACTTGGACTTGTGGGTATGTTCACTTTCTGAAAATGTGAGTTATACATTTCTCATTTGCATACTTTATATAAATATATAATAATTCAATAAAATGTTCAAAAATGTTTTCCTACTCCTGCCCCTGCCAAAGTAGATTAACTATTAGAAGTTCAAATAGGGTTAATCTTATGGCTGGGGGTAGTAACTAGAAGGTGGCCTGAACAGGCTCCTGAGTTTTTGTGGATGTGTTTCCTTTGTGAACAGTCATTGACCTGTGCACTTATGATATGTGTGCATATATACATATGATATGTGTGCACATACATAATTCAACATATTTTACACTAAAATAATGAAATACTTAATTCTGAAATTTCAAACTCTATTCCTGAATAATACCCTACAAAAAATGCAACCTATCAGACCTTAATTTATTTATTTAACTTTATTATATAATAAAATATTCCCCAGTTAGCATTTCGCTATGCTAAAACATTATCGGTGATAATCAAATATTTATTGACCAGAGATCTAACTTTCTAGACCTGTGAAACTCTTCTTTGGTTCTCCTATTGTGCTTTTCCGTTAGCCTGCTGGGATATTAAAATGACTATTTCGCTTGGGTTGGCGACAACTCTATCCCCCCGTGCATGCATTTAAAACACCCATAGTCAGGGCTTCCCTGGTGGCGCAGTGGTTGAGAATCTGCCTGCTAATGCAGGGGACATGGGTTTGAGCCCTGGTCTGGGAAGATCCCACATGCTGCAGAGCGGCTAGGCCCGTGAGCCACAATTACTGAGCCTGCGCGTCTGGAGCCTGTGCTCCCAACAAGGGAGGCCACAATAGTGAGAGGCCCGCACACCACGATGAAGAGTGGCCCCCGCTTGCCACAACTAGAGAAAGCCCTTGCACAGAAACGAAGACCCAACACAGTCAAAAATAAAAATAAATAAATTAAAAGAAGGCTCAACATTAAAAAAAAAAAAACACCCATAGTCTATACATGTGGCATATCTACATGGCTCACTCTCTCTCTGCAAGTCGTGCAAATACATCAAATTGGAGCCTGAAGCATGGCATCTCTGGGAAGACTCTCACCTATGCAGGCGAGCTGTGAGATAGCTCACTTCACAGCTCTTAAAAACTAGGCAAACACCTGGAACAACAGATGCTCCATCAATGTGACAATCAGGGGCAGATTTAATTTCCTGAGATTAAAGATTCCAGGCCTTAATCTGCTAACTACATAGAAACAAGGAGAGCAGTTAGAGTCATTTTACCAGATAACTAATAAGATTTGGTGAGTAGAATCATTTTATCAACTAACTACATACAAGATTTCAGCTGGCAACAAATTTATCTGTTGTGACTGGGTAGTTACCGTTTAATTTATGCTGTTTTTTTATTAATGAGGAAGGTTGTGAAATTATGTCATTCAGAATATAGATGGGCTTTAGTGAACATGGAAAAAGAAGATAAATACTGCATGTACCTTATTAACTTTTCCATCAGTAAAGTTAAATCTATTTAATTTGTCCCATTTGAAATCAGAAACCACCACATGCACATGAAAAATGCTGAGTCATAGGGCCTGTTTCATTCACATTTACATTAAAATAATCACAGAAGGGCAAAATGGTACACTAAAACAGAAATGGTGCTCTTCATCACTGAGCAGTAAATAACAAGAAGGAATCATGGAAGGAATAAGAAAAGAGTAGGAAAATTATTTCGGTGTCTGTCTTAAGCCAAACATGCTTGGCAGCTGTAGAAGACGTTGGATGCCAACCATGACTACTGAAGTAATCTCAGGAAAACGGAGGCAAATAAGCAGATTTGAATGTTACTCCCACCATCGTGATTTTGAATCTTTTTTTAAAAATAAAACAGTTATACTAGGTTGTATCTCATGATAAAGGACACTTCTCAAAACTTCGTTTTTAAGTTTTGATGGGTAGAAAATTAACTGGCCCTCAAAGTGTATGATTAAAGGAAGCATTTTATTGTGCTGGGGGAAAAAAAATCCTGATAGGAGAAAACCCGTCTTTGAGTTTTTGGAGTTTTGCAGTTCAGAGGCAGCAACAGCTCAGCAGTCACTATGTCTGTTATCAGGGAAGTCACTGAGACATGAAACAAGGATGAACCCCATTTGTCTGGGTAAAGAGCCCAGGGAGGAAGTAGTTGCTCATTGGGGCACAGCTGCAGAGAGCAGCTGATCAAATCCAAAGTTCAAATGCTTATTTCATTCTGATAAAAATCATTAAATCACGAATAACTTACCCCAGGCTCCTGTACACTCAAGGAACGACTATGCATACCATCTGCACATAACTGTCCCTTAATACATTGAAATGGTGACAGTAGCTTTCATTATGAAATCCCAAGATATAAACAATGTATCAAAGTGCAAGCAGTCATCATTCACATTTGATTCAGCTACCAGAATGAGACTCCACATTTGAACTCAGTACAGGAAATTTCAAAACAAAACCTAAATTTAGGAGAACAGAGGCTCTAAAATGAGAAGTTTGCTACTAACATTTTTAGTATAATATTTCTCATTTGGCTATTCTTTATTTATTTACATTGTGCTGACTCCGTAGAGGAAATTTCTGAAAGGTTATTACAAATTATATGTTATAAATAGAATAGTAAAGCTTGTTACTGAGTCCAAGCTTATACTGCTCATCGCACAAAAGGAAAATAAACTGAGAGATGAGGTGTTGGGACAAGGAATAGTGACTTTATTCAGAAAGCCAGCAGATGGAAGAGATGGTGGACTAGTGTCCCAAAGAACCATCTTATCCGAGTTAGAATTCAGGCTTCTTTTATACTGAAAGGGGAGCAGGTGTGGTTTGCTGTTCCTATAAACCTCCAATAAGGCAAATGTTATTCTCTGTTCTGCAACTTTTTTCTCTACATAAATAGAAGAATGTTACACCTTTAAAGGTCAGAGCCTTGAGAATGGGCTATCCTATACATTTCAAGCTACAGGCAATATTCTTTCAGTGCTTAAATTATAGCCAAAGCAAATACAAAGGTTAAAGTAAAACAAAAACAAACAAACAGATCCAATATGGAGTCAGATTTGTTCTTCCTTATTACAAACTGACAAAGAACTACTTTTTTTTAAGAATTAAGAATATTTTTTCACCATGAAACATCTTCATAAAATGTCTGCAAAGAAGTATCTGATGCCTTGAGCTCCAGAAAGTAGTAGCTTAAAAAATAATTCCATATTATTTTCATATCTAAGTTGAAAACAGTAGGAAAGTTTGGTGTTGCTAACACCCAAAGACAGGATAAGAGGTTTTACAACATACAGTTGAAAATATGTATATATGCAGTGAACTGTAACCACTTTGTTTTATGCCATCAGTTTTAGTTACTACCAATATTCAGGTGACTTGTGAATTTATATGTACAGTCTCTGTGCTCTTCTAACAACAAGATTCTACTCTGCATCTCCTCTTGAGTGTCTCAAAGATGCCTCCAACTCGACTTGTTTAAGAGTGAACTCAAAGTCTCCCTCACCTTTCATATTTGTCTTTCTTTTTCCTACCACAGGACCTTTGCACATGTTGCCCTCGGCATGTTCCTTCTTCACTTATTAGTTACTGCCTACTTATGTTTCAGACCTCAGCTCAAATGTTATTTCCTCAGAGAAGCCTTTCCCAATCCATGACTAGGTTAGATTTATATTATTCATATAGTATAAATACATAGTATTTATACTATTATATATGTTGATATCTCTGTGAAACTTCTTCATAGCACTTATCACAGCTCTAATTTTACATTTACTTGTGCCATTATTTGATTTATGTTTGACTTTACTATTAAACTGGCATGGTCTCTTTCACATACATACACAATGAATATTTGTTGAATAAATGAGAATAAATGAATTGTGCTATCTTTAATTCTGTGGTAAATACCAAGCTGAAACTGATATCTGTGTTTGGTCTCTGTAGTTGCCATGAAAATGAGCCCCTTGACTATGGGTAGTAGGTGGCATAATTGATGGAAAGTCCCAGCTGCTGGGCTCTGAAACCCTTCACTGGGTTTGCATCCAGGTCATGCCTCTCCTGGGTGGTTCTCAGCCAATGGATGATCATGACAGGGGTACTAAGGCAGTCTCATTCCTGGGAGATGCAAGGATCTTCTGATAGGAGGCAGTGACTGGAGGACTCCCCAAGGTTCTTGCCAAATTCTACCATACCACCTTCCTTCCCTCTGTCCTTCACAAGGGCCAGACCTAGATCATGATGTATGTTTCTCACAGGACCGAGATTAACACAGTTTAACAAAGACTGTGTGCTTGGTAGGTCCAAATGTGCTAACACCATACAGAAGACGCAATGCTGAAGGCATAGTGCCTTTGTTCGAGTTTATATTTCTGAGAATAATGATCTGTTGTATCTATTCAATATTTTACACATTTCTGCTGTGTGATATTGAAATACAGAGCATCACTTTTGCACCCCATGGAGAACACACTAGTAGTACTGTGCAATTAAATGAGATATTTAACATGAAAATCTTAGCATAATACCCATCACATAATAAAAGCACAATAAAGGTGAGCTATCACAAGGATTACCATGATCACTGTCACTCTTCTCCTCTCCAACAGGTTCTGCCCTCTTTCGAAGAGTGGAGTTAGGTATACAAAGTGGGCTTTACTTATTTAAATCATCCAGCGTCCAGAAAATAGTCTATGATTGTTTCTGGTGATGAACACAACTTTACTAAATATCGACCAATGTTAAGTAATCTGTTCCTTTTCTGCAAACAGCCTTGTTGTTTCATTCTACAGTTGATCAAATACAAGGTCAACCAAGCCAATTTTTCCCCCACTTTTTGCCAACCTAAGCTGATCAAAATTTATGGCTATATTAAGCAGATAACAGCAGTCTGGATACAGAAGATGAAGTCTTGTTAGGACTTACCTTAGTACAGAACAGTTTTCCTGTGATTTGACCCTGACTTCTGAGAAATCACACACTGCTTCTGGAACATTTGGTCACTGTGGAATATTTCCAAATGTACCCTTCTGGCTGTGCAGAAACATTGCTCAATAGCCTTAGTTACTAAAACTTGCTTCTCATTTTGTAATCTATTTTAGTAGTGTCAGAAGAGATTTCAGAGCTTGGATAAAAATATCAAAATGACCATTATTTCAAGTGAAAGAAACTCAGTGAAAATATTTCAGTCCTTTAATGTTTCCTGATCTGCTTCTGTGTCCTCTGACTTCTCACTTCCAAAGGCCCCATGAAGTCGGCACAGGGCATGGAGCTACTGATCAAAAAGGAAAGATCTGCTTTTTACCATTTGCCTACAGAATATGAAGGCATTAACTTAATCTTATTTTAAAGTCCCAGGAAAGAGAAAATACTGATAGTAATTTATTTTTCTAATTGAAAAGATGGTCATTGTAAGCATCCAGAGGAAAAAGACAACCGGATGTGAAAATATAGAGAGACAATGACTTTTTAAGAGAATTTTCCTCTTCATTAGGAATATTATACATATTATATTAATTAAATCTTTAAAATGTTAAAATTATTATCTGTGGGTAGTAGAAAAATGGGAATTTAGGGACTTCCCTGGTGGTCCAATAGTTAAAAATCCGCCTTCCAAAGCAGGGGACCCAGGTTCGATCCCTGACTGGGGAAGTGAGATCTCACAGGCCGTGGGGCAACTAAGCCTGCACGCCACAACTACTGACCCCGCGTGCTCTGGAGCATGCACGCCACAACTAGAGAGCCCGCACACCACAACTACTAAGTCCGTGTGCTCTAGAGCCTGCATGCCACAACTAGAGAGAAGCCCGTGCGCTGCAACAAAGAGTTCATGTGCCACAATGAAAGACCTTGCATGCCGCAACGAACATCCCGTGTGTTGCAACTAAGAGCCAACAGAGCCAAATAAATAAATATATATATATTTTTAAATGGGAAGTTATTTTCCTTTCTTCCAATTTTCTGTGCCTCAACATACTAGTGCAGGAGTTAACAGTCTGAGGATTAAGTGAGAAGAATTGATAGTGGGTCTAGAAATTAGAGATTAATAGGATTCAGGGTGTCAGATTAATTTTCTATTCTCTTGAGAGCTCTGGAAGGATAAAGCTGATGTCAAGTAGGCCTCTCTGAAACAACTGTCCAAAGCTCTGCTAAATACAATCTCCAGACCTGCCCTGTGGTCAACGATATGTGTTTTTTTTCCTTCAAACAGCTTAGAACTATAAACTATTATCATTGAAAAGTAAAACTGAGATTCTGTAGAGGAAGAGCTGACATGCATGAGTTTTAACTCAGGATATGTTGCTCAGCTGTTGAAAATCTGTTCATGTCAAGCATTTGCTAGCAATTTATTGCTGCTGAAAATATACCAACAAATGAAACAATCATGGTGCTTGTCCTGGAAGACCTTCCACTGTATTTGAACAAATTGAATAAAATTATGGTTAAGAATGATTTACCATTATGGCTAAGCAAATATATGGTTTTAAAGTATATCAAAAATGTGTTTCCTTTATGTAAATATTCCCTTCTATAAATGTATTTTCTTGTACTATTTATTCCTACGGTAGGATTTTTTTCATTAGATGTCAAGTATAAATCACATTCTATATATCTATTATCTAAAGTTCTAAACTTTGGGGAGCCTGTATATGCAGTTTTACTATGTGGATAAATGGAGTTTTCTAGAAGCAGAAGTTAAGGTGAGAATTTGTGAGGGATCAGGACATTTAATGAGGTAAAACCCCACAGGGTGGTAGAGAAGCAGGATGGGCAAGGGGAGGTAAAACATGGGGTGAAATCCAGTAGAGTCTCATAAATGGGAAACATGGGCATATGGCAGAGGACCTCTGGAGACAGTATTGGTCACACCTCAATTACTCCAATGAAGGGAAAGTACAAAAGTATTGATACCATCTCACTTATCCCTTTTGAGATAAAGTGTTCTAGAAAACTCAACTTAACACACACTCCAAAACTACAGCATTCTCTACAACCTGCTTGCCAACTGTCCCTATCCAAATCTTGGCAGTGAGCTTGGTTTCTACCTCCATCCAAGACTAATCAAGAGATGAACAGAAAATGACTGCCCATTACAATCCACTGTTTAGTCGCACCCTCAGGGTCTCATTTGAAGCTGGCCTCAATCTATATATTCAAATTGGACCTGTTACTTGGCTTTCTAGAATTATTTACAAAATGTCCTGCAAACTAATTATAGTTAATCTTTTGTGGTTTGTTTAGGATCAATATACACAAATCTACTGAAAAGATTAGATTATGTCATTCAACTTGGCAGTTTCATAATGAAGACTGCAGGAGGTTGAAGTGCTATGTCCAAGGTCACTGACTCAGCTAGACCTGGAAGAGTTAGGTGTCCTGACACCTAGTCCAGTGGTGTTCCTCCTATAATACGCAACCCTGTGCCATTGGTGTAGAATCAGGTGGTGTTTCTATTTATCATGATTCAATTCCCTTTTCTCTATGAACTTCATAGGGGTATTTCTTACATATTACACCCTTTCTGTGGATGTGGAATTCTCTTCTAATTTTTAAAATTAATCTATGCAAAATATAATTACTCTCATTTTCTCTTTCTATATTTTTGCAGGGTCTGAATGGATATTTATAGGTGCAAACCAGAAAGCTCACTGAGAAGAGAGCGAGTCATCTTTTCCTATACCTTTGCACTTGTGGGCAGATTTGCTTGGAGTTCACTAAGTAAACTAAGTAGTTCTATGATCTGGAAAATCCTAGACAAATATCTTTATAAATAGGAAAATGCCAAGCTATGGAAAAGTGGGAAAAAGTCCCCAAAGTTAAAATGTTCCTCTTCTTATTGCTGAATAAATAATTAACAAACCCATCTATTTCTTGACTTGAATTTTTAACTCTGTAGGACATATTTCATAATATTGATATCATTTCATTTTATATATTTAATAATATATATTTAAAATAATGAAAACCAATAATTTTTCAAAGACATTCTAAAGTTGGCATTCTTTTCCAAACTTTGCTTCTGATCTGTCACACTTTAAGTTTTGAATGTAAATATGAGAAGCAGTTTTAAAGAAATCATTTTACTCCTAGAATTATGTTCAAGTATTTTTCAGGGTGAATAAAGTAGATAGTGGAGGGTTATTCCTAAAAACTGGACTGATTAAAAGGTTTACTGTTCTACCAATGCAGAATTCTTCTTTTATATCAAACTCCATATTATTTATTTCTGTATGATTATGACAAGCCTAAATACCTTGGGAGGAAAAGAAAAAAGAAGGAAACAAATGCAACTACAGATGAGTTGTTAAACCAAATGACCAATGCTATTAAAAGAACCTAAATTGTTTGCTGCACACGTAAGTAGTTTGGTAGATTTATACATACTCAAGTCTCTAGAGATGGAAAGTTAAATATAGCAAATTACTCACTAATAAGGGCATAACACTGAAGACAGTGGATATTGTTAACACACTCAATTCCCCATCTTTTTCCTCTCCTGTCATTCAGGAAAATTAGCAGCAGGTTGGAGAACTAGAGATTTTGAAAAGGAGCACTACCTTTGAAATTTAAAATTTTATTTTCCCCTTAAAGTCAGAAGAGAGGGAGATGAACGAGCCCAGGTGTGTAATTCATATCTCATCACCACCTGCATTTGGTCTCTCTTTATCTGACATACATGTTCTTTCTCCTGAGTTTCCCTATCACCTCCAATGACTGGCAGAAAGCAAATAAAGCAATGAGGTTTGGGGCTGAAAGGTACCAGGTGTGCTACTTCATTAAAAAGAACTAATGAATGAATGTAACACACAATCCACATAATTGTAAATAAGCAACATATGATTATAAAACATTAGAAAAATACTGAGTATTCTGCATGCAAATGCTAACATATAACTCAACTTCTCATGTACCTGGAAGACTATTTTAATGTTATAACTCCATTCATGAATGCCTTTTCCTCAGAAAGAGACACAGCACCGCTTTGCATAATGAATGACTCAAAGCCTGTTTCCTGCTCTCTCAATGGCCCAGGAAGCAGCAGGGGTAAAAAGGAAAGGAGTAATATTTTTTCCGCTCTAGATATTTCAAGGTAACATCAGGGGATGCAGGCTGTGAGAGAAAACCATCTATTCCCAGAACACTATGGAGAGTTGCCTTCTCCATTAGTCATGAGATTATTCTGTAGCCAGGTACTGGATGGTTTGTGCTTCACCTCCAGAGGCTAGGGTTGGGATGATGTCTTTGCTCTCTGGCCTCTTCGGCTAGGTGTTAAAGGAGAAGAGAAAGAAACGCAAGGCAGGGCACATAATAATCTGTGGTACAAATTATAGACTGCGGTATGCAAAAGCATCACTTACATATGCTTATTAAAATGTAGATTCCCAGGACGTACACCTAGTGTAATGGTTACTATGGCTACATAAACTCTCACAAAACTTAGTGGCCTGAAAACAACCGTTTTTATTTTGCTTACTGTTTTATGCATCAGGAATTTAGGAAGGGCTCAGATAGGATGCTCTCAATTGGAGTATCTGGCATGGTTGGAATCGAGTGTTGGCTGAAACTACACTCAGCTGAAGGACCAACCAGACTAGACATTCAATATGGCTCATACATATAGCTAGAAGGTAACGCTGACTGTTGGCAGGAGCTTAGCTGGGGCCGTTAAAAAGAGCCCATTTATGGGCCTTACCAGCATAATGGTGTCAGAGTAGTCAGACTTCTTACATGGCGACTAGCTTCTCCCACAGCGGGTGTCCCAGTGGAACCAAGTGGGAGCAGCAAAGCCTTTTTTGGCTTAGCCATAGTGGTCACACAGTGCCACTTCTGCTATAATCTGTTAGCTGACATAGTCACAGCTCTGCTCAGACTTAAGAGGAGGATACATAGAGCCTACCACTCAAGAGAATTATCAAAGAATTTGTTACTATTTTTTAAAAATAATCTTCCCTCTGAGATTACAAATTGTACACATTCCTCTCACTTGCAAAATATACTTGTCTCTTCACTTAGACCCCCAAAGTTTCCTCTTATTATGACATCAACTTCAAGTAGGACCCTGTCATCTAAGTCAGGTCTACTGTGGATAAGGGTCCTTAGATATGATTCCTTGAGTATGGGTCCTCTCGATCAAAAAGCTACCAGCCAGGGCTTCCCTGGTGGCGCAGTGGTTGAGAGTCCGCCTGCCGGTGCGGGGGACGCGGGTTCGTGCCCCGGTCCCGGAGGATCCCGCATGCCGCGGAGCGGCTGGGCCCGCGAGCCATGGCCGCGGAGCCTGTGTGTCCGGAGCCTGTGCTCCGCAGCGGGAGAGGCCACGGCAGTGAGAGGCCCGCGTACCGCAAAAAAAAAAAAAAAAAAAAAAAAAAAGCTACCAGCCAAAGAAATAAGTTATTTGCCTTCCACTAATATAACATACAATTGTATATAAGCATAGGATAACTACTGTATATATTCCTATTTTAAAAAGGGGAAAAATAGTAGACAGAAGCAGTCTCTGGTCCATAGCAATTCTGAAGTCCAATCAGGTATGTATTTCCAGTTCCTTGAATTAGACTCAACTATTTTCCAGGGATCTTTACTCTCCTTCTGGATTTTGATTCACCTTTCTAGTAATCCTTCTCTTTCTATTATAAATGGCCTGTGTTTACACAAGCCATTATAATGACTTTAAAAGTATGATGGCCTTCCTGCCTGTGCATTTATAAACCATTCCATTTAACAAAAGCCACACACACACATCTCTTTGAAGTAAATATTTCTCTCTACCTTTGGTTCCCTTTGGGACTGCCATGGAATAACACAATTAATATTTTTAGGAGACCTATTGTTTGCAGAAAGGGTTTGTGAGGTTTTTTCTTAAGACCCTTAGGAAGTTTCATTTAAAAGGGTCTATGAGGTAACACCTTAAACCTTTCCATATTCTTAAGAAATTGTTTTAATCACACACTTAATTTTTACTGAGACATTGTACTGAAAGTTCTCTGGCTTTGATATTTGTCCCATGGCCCTTTCTTATCTCCTTTCTGGAAGATTTTAACAATCACCCAAAGCCTCAAATTATCTTTATCACTTTTCATATGCACTGTTCAACATTTATTCAGAAACAGAGGAAAAGACCTGTTTATGAACAGTGAGAACAGTGAGAACTTTTATAGTTCTATAAAAGACAGTCAAACAAAAATTCTACAACTAAAACTACAGAAATTTAGAACTCAAAGTATGAGTTTAACAGCACATTAGAAGAATCAGGATTAGTGAACTAGAAGGTAAGTAAGGAGAAAATGTCTAGGATGAAACACAGTGAGAATAAAGGATAGAAAATGTAGAAAAAAGCATAAAACATAAATGGAACACAATGAGAAGCCCTAATATGTGTTTTCAGAATTCTAATAGAAAGGAGAGGACATGAGGATAGAAACAATATTCTAAAAGAATAATTACTGGTAATTTTTTGAAATAGAAAAAATACACGAAGAATCGCCAGGAACCCTATAGGTTGAAGAGGTGCTGGGGACCCAAAGTAGAAGAAATGCCTAGTCATAGCATAATAAAACTGCTAAAAACCAAAGAGCAGGACAAAATCTTGAGAGCAGTCAAAGAAAAACAAAACATAACCTGCAAAGAAGGAGTAAGACATATTTGACTTCTCAACAGAAACAATAGAAGCTAGAAGACAAAGGACTGACATTTTCAAAATGCTGAAATAAAAGAACTCTCAACATAAAAATCTACACCCAAAAGTCAAAGTGAAAGAAAGAGACATTTTTAGACAAACAACACTTGGAAGAATTTCTCACTATCAGGCTTTCACTGAAGGAAATACTAAAGGGACATCTTCAAAACAGAAGGAAAATTATCTCAGATGCAAGTACAAAGAAACAGGAGGGAATGAGGAGAAACAGGAAGGATAAATATGTAGGTATGTGGACTGTATAATAAAACATAAGCACAATGTTTTATGGGATTTAGAATATTTCTAGAAATAAGTCCATGAAAACAAATGTTTAAGAGGGGTAAAAAGGCCATTGTGTTGTCCAGTATATGGCAAAATTTCCAATCTATATTTGACTCTAGTAAGTCAATATAAGTATAGTAATATTTGTTGCTGTCTCTAAAAGGAGAATAATAAGATGTATGACTAAAAAGCCAATAGAGGGGAATATGGGATAGAAATTAACATAAGAGGCAAGAAAGAAGAGAAAAAGCAGCACAACTAATGTGACAAATAGAAAACAAATAGTAAGAAGGTACATTTAAACTCAAGTATATCTGTAGTTACATTAAAGCTAAATAAAATAACGACTATTTTAGAGACAAGATTGTCAAACTGAATTTTTACAAGTCCAGTTCTATGTTGCTTACAAGAGCATGCCTTAAATACAAACATTTTAAAAGGCTGAAAGTAAACGAATGGCAAAAAAATACCATGCAATTTAGAAAGAGCTATATCTAACAATAAGCATTATAGTGTTACTGATTACAAAATAGTCTTTAAGGGAAGAAGCATTAGTGGAAATAAAGAGAGGTATTTCATAATCATAGAAGAGTCCATCCACTAGGAAATTATAGGAATTCTAGATTTTTAGGTACCTAATAAAACAGTCTTAAACTACCCAAAATTGACAGAACAAAAGGAGGAAAAAAAAAAAAACCCAGTCACGGTGAGAGACTAACACACCTCTATCAGTATATAACAGGACAATCCCCAAATGAGTAAGGTATTGATATAAAATATTTAAGTAACACAATTAACAAACTGATCTAATTGTCATATAGAGAATGTTTCTCCAAAAACTGCAGAATATGCACTATTTTAAAGCATGTGCAAAGCACACCCAAACTGAGCATATGCTGGGCTATACAGCAAGAATCAACACATTTCAAAGGACAGAAACCTACAGCATATTTTCCCTGATTGCAGTAGAATTAAACTAGGAGTGAATAATAAAGATAATGAAGAACTCTCTCAATGTTTGGAAATTAAGTCTTAAACTATAACAATGAGTAAAGCAAGGAATCATATAAATTAGGAACTATGTTGATTTGAATAAATAACAAAATATAAAAATTGTGAGATGCAATTAAAATCATGAGTAGAGGGAAATATATAGCCTGGACTATTTATAATAGAAGTGAAGAAGGAAAATCTATTATATAAATATACATCTTAAGAAACCGTCCAAGGAACAGCAAATTAATACTCTGCAAAAATGAGGAAAGGAGGGAAATTATGAGTACAAAAAGTTATTAATATAATTAATTAATTAGTTAATTAATTTGTTAGAATCAACAAACCCAAAAGATGGTTCTTTGAAAAGCCTTAATAAAATTGACAGTCTTAGTAAACTGATGAAGATCAAATAGCCAACCAAGGATTTATATCCATAAAATATAAGGAAATCTAATAAATATTTAAGAAAAGGATAGATAACCCAATAAAAAAATACACAAAATATGTGAAAAATATTTCACAGAGGAATATATTCAAATGGCCAATAAACAAATAAGAGTATTCAATTTCAATAGTCAATGAAAAATGCAAATAAAATCACCATGATGTATCACTCTAGATCCACCAGCATAACCTTCAAAAACAAAACAAGTGACCAAGAGTGCCATCTGACTATATCAAATGGTGAAGAGGATTTGGAGCAATTGTATATTTTAAATGGGGGTGAAAATTGGTACAACCACTTTGGAAAACGAATTGACAAAATTTGCTAAACGTTGAACATGTGCAAAACCTCTGATCTATATATTTCACATCTAGGTATATACACACAAAAAATGTGTCTATATGTGCACCAAGTGTACTGAAATATCCATTGCACCATTATTTAAAACAGCCCCAAACTGGAAACATCACAAGTGGTCAGCAACAGTAGAATGCATTTGGCATATCTGTGCAATGGGATTCTAACCACCAGGTAAAATCAATGAGTTACTGCCAAACAAAACAACATGGATGAGTCTCACAAATATAATGCTGAATGACAGAAAGACAGAACAGTAGTACCTTCTGAGTGATTCCATTTATACAAAGTTCAAAAACAGACTAAATTCAGAAACTCAGGATCCCTCCTTCCTAGGTGGTAAATTAGCTTACTGCAGTTCACACATACGGGCAGATATGAGAATTCTGGGTCAGAGACAAAGCAGCTTTTTTGTTGTTTGTTTGTTTTTTTGCGGTACACGGGCCTCTCACTGTTGTGGCCTCTCCCGTTGCGGAGCACAGACTCCGGACGCGCAGGCTCAGCGGCCATGGCTCACGGGCCCAGCCACTCCGCGGCATGTGGGATCTTCCCGGACCGGGGCACGAACACGTGTCCCCTGCATCGGCAGGCGGACTCTCAACCACTGCGCCACCAGGGAAACCCCACAAAGCAGCTTTAATACAGCTGACACAGCCAGCAGCTTAGCTCGTTTTCACATCAGTTCCCCTTGCCCTGCCCCCTACCCCAAGATGCACAGGGGCAATGCAAGGCAGCCTAGGTGGATGCTGTGCACGGAGTGGATTTGCATCCCAGCTGAAGATCCTCAAGTTTAGGAAACCCTAATCTTTTATAATGGGCTGCAAGCAAACCTGTCTGATCTTTGCACGGGAAGGACAAATATTTATTATACTATACAGTATAATAAACAGCAACCAAATCTGCCTTCTGCTCCAGAGGGAAACACTATCTCTACCATCCAGGGCTGTTCATATATTCTGGAAAAGATAATCCAGAACAAAAGCTGTCAGTGCCCTTGTTTTCAAGCCTTCCAGAAAGAGAGAGACCCATGGAGAACTGTTTCCCAATAAAACAACAACAACAACAACAACACAAAAAAACAGACTAAACTCATCCGTGATGGTAGAAATCAGGACAGGGCTGACCACTAGGGAGGGACCACAAGGCAGACTACTGCGACACAGGTAACGTGCTGCTTCTTGATTTGGGTGGGGTTAGGCTTACATTCATAATTTGTAGGTAAATACAAAAGTTTATTGTAAAACAAATAAAATACAGGTATTCCTTGCTTTGTGCTATGTGCAGGAATGTAAAAATGACAGTGCAAACTGAAACTGTGTTCATTCTCACAAAGAGAATGAACTTGAAAAGTGACTTCTAGTTACCTATTTTCATTTGATTTCATATATACTAAAATAGTAATAAAAATTCAAAAGATCAATATTTGCTAACAGATTTTTATTAAATAGAAACTACGGGTCTAACATTTTGCTAGGTAATTAAGAATCAGAAATCAAGGACACAAACATTTGTGTCCTTCCTCAGGAAGCTTACATATTGGGGATGGGGGAGAATAGGTGTGTTACTGAGGGCAACAGAATGAAGGCTGCTGACCTTTGCCTCTATTCATTATTAACATTCATGTCACCCATGTTGTGCCCTCATAAGAAAATAAGCCATAATTTCAGTCCTTGCTGAGTTACTACCCAATGGAATGAAGCATGAGGTCGTTCTCAGCAGTCACAGAAACATGTGCAGAACGTAAAGCTGTTATTCATTCACAGCCTTGATCCTACAATGCTACTCACGTATAGCATTCTGTGTTCTCACCCACACCTAATCAAGTGAAACATAGAATCTTACTCTGTGGAGCTCAGACCCCTGACCCTCCAGTCCAGATCAAGAACTCCCCCTAGATGTTCTTATAGTACTGTATACCTTTCCTTCTAGCACTTCAAAATTTGCAATTATATATTATTTGTGGGAAGATTTGATTAATGCCTCTCTCTTCCAAGAAGAGCTCAGCTCCATAAATTCACAGCACCTGACACATAGCGGAGTCACCCAATAAATATAGCTGAATAAGAGAGCGTGGCTGTGGTTAAGCCAGGTTTTAGACATAAGAATGGGATAAAAGAGAAACTGTGCTTTGACTTTTAAATTTACTTTCTGATCATTGCCATTTAGCCAGAGTAGAACCGGTGTCTGAAGAGGTTTTGTCATTACATCACTTCTGGCCTTTATCCCATGACCTTATTTCTTCCCCTCTGCTCAGGAGAACATATTGTATAAGGTCAGTAAGATGGATCTGGAGCCCCAGCATAATGTCTTCCCTTGCCAAAAAGACTGCTTCTGCTCTGGGGCACACACCTGCTTCTTCTTTGTCTGCCAGCTCTGAGAGGTGAGGTGAATTAGAAACGCTCTTCTTTCTGGAGCTGGTGGGATGAAAGCTTCCAGCTCCTTATTCATCACTCTCTATCTTCCATCAAACAGCAAATATTCCGTAAGCACTTACCATGTATGCAGCACAGGACCGAACACAACAGGCGATAGAGTTATGCCACAATGAACCTAGCAGCCGACTTTGCCCAATCAATCAATGAGTCCTGTTGGTTTAAGTTCCCAAATATCTTTCCCATCAACCCACTTCTTTCTGCCTTCATCACCATCACCCAATATCAAGGCACCATCTTCCTTTGCCTTTGTCTCCTAAATGGTGTCTCCACGTTCACTCTTGCCCTCTCTACCTGTTCTCCTCACTGAAGCAGAAGTGATACGTTTAAGTGGTAAATCAGATCGTTTTGCCTCTCTTTACTGACCCCTTCCCCTCCCACCCCCCGCACTTGTTCAAAGCCTGACCATGTAAAATCTTCTGCCATTGCTCTTAGGATAACAAATATCCACATGATACCACATAAGGCCCAGCATGTTCTGGTCCTTACCTACTCTTTTGGTTTTACCCTATGCCACTTTCATACTTACTCTCTGTGCTCCAACCACTGTGACCTTCTCTAGGTTTCCTGAAGGAGCTTTGCTTCCACTCACCTCTGTGCCTTTGCACATCCTGACCCTTTCATTATTGATGCCTCTCCCCATCCCCATTCAGCCAATTCCTCCTTCACTTTCAGGTATCATCTCAACTATTACTAATAAATAGACCAGTTAGATTTTCAATCTAGGTCTGTTTGTCTCTAAAACCTGATACTTTTCCCATCACATTTTGTTTCTTCCCAGGAAAGAAAGAGAACATGGTGGGCAAAATATATGGGCCACACGCTAGTTCAAAAGCCACGAATAAACAGACATTTTTCCAAAGAAGACATACATAATGACAACAAGTATATGAGAAGTTGCTCAACATCACTAATCATTATGGAATTATAGGCAGAGGGGAAGGGGGCCTTCGGGGCGAGAGGAAAGATGTGTGAGATGAAGCTCTGACTAGCAGGAATGAGCAAGACATCTTCCTAGTGATGAAGGAAATATGACCGGATGGATCTAGTTGGGAAAAATTAAGGAGGAGAGTGTCACTGTAGCCCCTAGATGATCATCTTTGGAACTGACAGTCTGTGAAGCACCACACGTGGGCTAAGTTCTAAGGGATGGAGGGTGAGGTGCCTCTGAAGCTGATGGAGGTGCCGAATGGGAAAGGAGTTGTTCTGCCAGAGCAGGGGAGCAGGAAGAAGGCTCTGCTGGAAGGGAAGGCGTCCTCCACTCCAGATGCTCGGCCAATATTTGTCACATAGAATTTAACCCCAGGGTAGTGGGGCATAGAAGACAAATTGTCCCCTGGAATCACTTACTAATCTACTTCAGGTGTGTTAGTCAAGTGTTGTAGTAGCTCAAACAATGGGAAAGGAGATCCAGACCTCTGAGAGTGTAAAGATGGAAAGTAAGAATGGTGTGGGTGGACCACATGGAAGAGGGAGGAGGGAGGGACTGTGGCAATGAAAACAGGAAAACAGTGGAGCAAGTTAAGGTGGAGCTTTCAGGGATGAGCACTAGGAACTCGAGGTAGGATAGAACAGGATGATTTGACTTTTTAATGCATGCACATGAAGACATCCTACGTTAGGGGCTTCCCTGGTGGCGCAGTGGTTAAGAATCCGTCTGCTAATGCAGGGGACACGGGTTCAAGCCCCGGTCCGGGAAGAGCCCACATGCGGCAGAGCAACTAGGCCCGTGCGCCACAACTACTGAGCCTGCGCTCTGGAGCCCACAAGCCGCAACTACTGAGCACGTGATTCACATCTACCGAAGCCTGCACATCTAGAGCCCGTGCTCTGCAACAACAGAAGCCACCGCAAGGAGAAGCCTGTGCAAAACAACGAAGAGTAGCCCCCGCTTGCCGCAACTAGAGCAAGCCTGCGCACAGCAACGAAGACCCAATGCAGCCAAAGATAAATAAATAAATAAATTAATTAATTAATTAAAAGAAAAAGACATCCTACATTAAATTCAATGATTCTTGTGTGTGTGTCAGAGAACAGAGGGAGGGAGGGAGGGAGGGAGGGAGGGGGAGGAGGAGGATAAAATGGAGAAGACAGAGAAAGAGAGAAGAGAAAGAAAAGATGGTGATATGGAGCCAGGAAGAATGAAAAGGAGGGAAGAATGAGAGAGAGGGGGAGAGAGAGGTCCGTCAGTGTACATAATCCAGGGGCCACTCGCTGGTGTGAGCATGAGTCCTAGGTGAGCATGAGGGTGAAGCGTCCACAGGCTGGCACTGCAGCTAAGTTTCATTCCCTCTTGCTTCTTAAACAGTGTGAGCTTCTTGGCACGCTAGGTATGATTGTACATGATGGCTACTAAAATAAAAAAACAAATTAATTCCTCTCATGTCCAAATGAGGAAACAGCAATGTGTTCCAAGCCTGGAGGAAAATCTGGTTGCATTGGACCTATTGAGAGTGGTATGTGGTCTCCAACTTGAGATTTTCATAGTTCAGTTTGAGTCTAAATGGTACCTGTTCTTTATAGAAGGACTGAGAACACAATCCCTTTCTAGAATGAAGCTCGACTGAGGAAGAGACTGTGCATCTTGGTAGCGCCAGCTACAGAAACGTGCTGTGCTGGCGAGCAGTCATGTAGAGGTAGCAGCTGCCCCAGAGCAGTACCCAGTGCTTTCTGAAGAAATTGATTCTGCAGGGAAATCAGGGAGGCTAAGGAGAAATGACGGACAGGGAGGGAGCAGGGCTGAAGCCAGGCCAGTAGATGCAAGGGTTCTAACTCCAGCTCAGCTGAGAGGAGCCAGCGGCAGGTCTCCAAGAGCCCCACACACCAGAAGAGATTTGCCAGACTGTCCAGGGCTGCTGACAAGGGGCTGAGAAGACCTGCTGGGGAGTGAGTTCATCCATCATCTAGGACAATAACTGTCCAGGCTGAGCATCTAGGAGAGGAAGAGAAGCCACTTCCAGGGAGAGGAAAGTGCGCTCTTTGAAGGAGGGAAAACATCAAGAGGAGATTTGGCTTTTCAAAGGGAATAATGCATGTTGGTTAAAAATACCGCTTGATGGCTTGTGCTGTTTGTTATGCAGCCCCCTGTCATTTTAAGCAGAATTCATCACTCACTGCTTTGTCAAGCAGTGAAGGCAGCCAGAGACTTCCTCAAAGTTGATAGGATGGAACTTCTTCCATCTGCCAATTATGGTGACCTTCGACCTTCTGTCGGGCATATGCAAGCAACTTAACCACGAGGAAAGCAAGAATACATTTGCACGAACAGAAGACCTGCTGTGTCTAAGCATCTTAAGTCACTTCAAACAACCAGGAGAGAAAATGTAAGTTTAGACAGACCTCCGCAGAGGAGCAGTGACAAGCCCATGAATGGCAGAGATGGAAGATTTTAAATTTTGTTACTTTGTAGGCTACTGTACCTAACTTTTGGAAAAACATCATTAATGACACTAAAATGTGTCCCAGGCTGACTATACTGTCAGGCCGAAAAGTTCTCTGATGCACATCACTCTCCACCACAAGGCTGCATCTCTGAATAAACCACTCAGGGGAAGTTGGGGGACCTGGGCCTGAATCTCCCCTCACCAGAAGTCTCAACACTGCTTTACCGATAACACAGGAAAGGGGACCTAAGGGGTGATTTCTAACATGATGTGCTGACAATTGGCCTGGGCACAGATTGCCCAGCCCAGCTCACGCCGGCCCAGGTTTGGAGGGGCTGCGGGAGTGGGGGACACATGTTTCCCGGGCTCAATTACTTAAAGACCTGCAGGTTGGGCCGTGGACTTTTGAGTTCAGAAAGATGGAGGCATCACCCTGTGGCCTGCAAGTCACACACTGCCCTGCAGAATAATGACAAATCAGCACCATTATTTACACAAAGATGAAAGGCTCCTTGACTCACTTCTGGCGCTAGTGCCCGGACTGCAGGGGCAGCTGCCATGAAGTGTTATCACATGGTGAGAAGCTCAGACTCCGCAGATACTGCAGATGTTGCCCGTGAACTTTTTCAGCTACAAGAAGAGCCACCAAATTTGATGGGGGAGGCACATCTAATCAATAAAATGAGTTGTAGAGATCAAGACAAAAATCTCCTCAATGACATACCTAATAGTTTAAGGAAAACCAAGACTGACTGAGTAGAACACTGCAGAAGAGGAAACACTAACTCCTCTATTACAGACCAGCTTATCTGTCAAATTCCAGCTTAAATGCCACCCACTTAGCCAAGCTTTAACCCATCATCCTCTTTCAAAATTATATTTGCTCGTGTGCTCCTACATCATGGTACATATACCTCTACTAAAGCACTTTATAAATTCTATTTTGCACTTGTGTTAATTATTTTCTTGTTGGTTTCCTCTGTGATCAGTTATTCCTTGAGATGAAGTCTGAGTAATCAAAGAAAATAATTATGTGTTCATCCTTTAACATGGAAAGGAAAGTAGTGCTTAATACCTGTTTTTAAAGAGAATAGGATAAATGCTTTTTTTAAGATAAAGAAGGTGACCAATCCAAACCATTGTTACTTGCCTACTACTAAAGGGACTGAATTCTTATGACCAGCCACCCAAGGTTTAGAAAAAGTATTTAGGTTTTGTTTGTTTATTTTTTAGTTTTTTTAAAAAAATAATCTGCTCATTGGGCTAACTAAAATAACAGGCCTTTTATTTAACCTAGCTGAGAACAGAGTTTGGAGAGTGAAGTTAATATTCAGAATGGGTATTATTTTTTTAATCTCTTTTTGTTCACTGGAGCTTCCTAATTGGTGCTCCCACTAATGGTGTTTCTTGTTTGGGTTCTCAAAGAAAAACAAACAACCTAAAAGCAACACGGTGGAAAACTCTTTAGATTCTCAAACACCAGCTTCCTCCAGGGAGCGATGCTCAGATGGAAAAGCAATTGTGAACTTTTCCCGTGAGAAATGGATGTTCCTATGTTCAAGGCCCAGAGAGATTAAAAATGAGTTCTTTTAGAGAGATTCACATTTTTTAAAATGTGTAGACAAAATGAATACAGAACTCTTTACCAAATCCTGTGCTCAGTTAATCAGAAATTTGCAGCACACATGCAGGTCTTTTCATCTTTAAAAATAAACCTTGCTGCCGGATTTTAGGAGTATCTGTTTTTAAAGAAAAATCTTAAGGAATGGTTTCCTAGCATAGTCATACACTCTTAAAAACACAGTTTCTCCAGCCCAGAAAAGTTTTATTTGCCTACTTCACCACATAATTGTTCTGTTATCCTAATTGTCATTGTTATTTTTGTTGTCATTACTAGTCTTTCCATAACCATCCACCCCTCTTCTGAGAACAATACACATCTTTTTTTTTTTTTTTTTTTTTTTGTGGTATGCAGGCATCTCACTGTTGCGGCCTTCCCTGTTGCGGAGCACAGGCTCCAGATACGCAGGCTCAGCGGCCATGGCTCACAGGCCCAGCTGCTCCGCGGCACATGGGATCCTCCCGGACCGGGGCACGAACCCGTGTCCCCTGAATTGGCAGGCTGACTCTCAACCACTGCACCACCAGGGAAGCCCCCAATACACATCTTTTGAATAGGAATCTATTCCATCTGGTTTGAGTGAGGCTAAACTCTTTCTGCCAAGTGACATGCAAGATATGCTCAGTCTCCAACCTGACCCAGGCTCAGCCTGCAACACTCCATCCCATGGGTTGCTAGGATGGGCACATGACTTACAGTGTTAATAATAAGCTTCCCAGAGATTTGCAACATGGGCACTTGGAGAAAGAGACTATCTCTTCCTTTTAGTCATCAGCCCTAGTGATATAGACTTGGGGTTATCAGGTGCCGTATCACTGTACAGACAGAAATAACCTGCCAGAGAATGAAGTCAATGCGTAGAGGTGGGCAGAGTTGAGAGACAGAGGAAGAGTCGAGGTTCTGAAGCTGTCATATAGGTCTCTGTGTCCAGTGAGGCTTGAGATTTAGTTAATCTGAACTTCATAGGCAAGTGAACCAATAAATGAGCTTTTTTTTTTTTTTTTTTTTTTTTTAGTGAATTTGACTTTGGATCCTGTGACATGCAACACAAAGAGGGCTAATCATGATCCATAGTTTACCTGTTTCATGAAAACTATGCAACAGTGAAGTTCTGAATGCTTCAGGTGGACTCTCGCATCTACACATTTGGTCATGCTGCTCTCCCTGTTTGAAATCCTTTTCTGTCCATTGAATTCTTATGGTTCAACCCAAGTTCTATTTCTTCCATGAGCTTGTTTCCTCCATTTTGGGGAACCTCTTACATAGGACACATTATACATAAAAGAATTTCTCAAACTGGAATTTAAGAACCCTTAGGATCCCCAAATTATCTGGGAAGGTTTATATTCTAATTTGTTATTCGGTATTAACCACTTAGTGAGCACTTGCTTTCAGCCAGACTCAAGGATAAGTCCTGAGAATAGAGAAATGAACAAAATATTCAAGGTTTTTGATGTAGCTCAGATTCTAGTGAGGGATGAGTAATAGGTAATAGATAAAAATCTAGTGATGGAAATAAATAAGTAAGCAAATTTCAGAGAGTGACAAGTGCTGTGAGGAGGGAACCAGGATGTTGTGTTACAGTGATTTTGGTTAGAGGGAGCTGTTTCCGACAGGGCGGGCCCATCTGAACATATACCTGAACATATTTAAGTAGAGAGCACAACAAAAATAACATGACAACACTAGAAACAAGTAGTACTTTTCCTTTATAAGTTGTCTCCAACATGCTAAACAGAGTTACCCTATGACCCAGCAATGCCACTCTTAGGTATATACCCAAGAGACATGAAAACGTGTGTCCACACAAAAACATGTACATGAACGTTCATAGCTGCACAATTCATAATAGCCGCAAAGTAGAAACAAGCCACATGCCACAAACTGATGAATGGATAAGTATAGCCGAACAATGGAATATTACTTGACAGTAAAAAGGAACGAAGTATATATGTGATAACAGGAACCTTGAAAACATTACTCTAAGTGACAGAAGCCAGTCACAAAATGTCATATGTTGCATGATCCCATTTATGTGAAATGTTCAGAATAAGCAATTCCATAGAGATAGAAAGTTGGTTAATGGATGCCTGGGGCTGGAGAAGTGGGGCATAGGGAGTTACTGCTAATGGGTAAACAGGGGGTCTCTTCTGGGGTGTTAAAATATTCTAAAATTAGGTAATGGTCATGGTTTCACAACTCTGCACAACTAAAAACTACTGTACCCTTTAAATGGGTGAATTTTATGGTATATGAATTATATCTCAATAAGGCTATTTAAAAAATTCAGCAAAAAGTCTCTATATCACTTGGGTTTAAGGGACACAAGTGTACAGTTCAACTTCATTTAATTAATCAAATATTGTTTGCATATTGACTGCATTGTGTTGTTACTTTGTATCTCCTACCTCTTTTGACCCAAACTAGACCATCAAGCTTGGGGCAGTAGGGATTGTGCTTTTCATTTCTTTAGTATTTCTACTATCCCAGGGGTATGCACACAATAGGGTCTCATTAAATTATGCTGACTGATGCGTCACTTTATGGAAGGCAACAAGGAGCGTGGAGTCTGTGTTGGTTTTCCAGGGCTGCTGTAACAAATTGGGTGGCTTAAATAACAGAAATTTATTGTCTCATAATTTTGGAGGCTCTAAGTCTGAAATCAAGGTGTTGGTAGGGTTGCTTTCTTTTGAGGGCTGTGAGGGAAGCATCTGTTCTAGGCCTCTCTCCTGGGCTTGTAGACAGTCATCTTCACGCTCACATGGCCTTTTCCCTATATATGTATGTGTGTCTCTACGTCTACATTTCCCCTTTTCATAAGGACGCCAGTCCTATTGAGCTAGGACCCACCTAAATGACATCATTTAACGTGACTACCTGTCAATGATGTCACATTCTGAGGTACAGGGATTAGGTCTCCAATTTAACTTTTTGAGGGGAGGGGCACAATTCAACTCTAACAGAATCCATTTTCAATTTCTATTAAAAATCTTAACCATGAAGTGCATGATTTTGTTAACTCCCTGAAAGCTCCCAGGCCAGAGTATTTCGGCCATGCCTCAGGTAGTGACTATCATAAAGCTATTATTAAATCTCCCAAGTTGAACAGAAAGTGTCTCACTCCAGTGACCAGGCTGTAATTCAGCCTTTTTGCTAAGACTTTCTTATTTTGCAGTCCACTACCTTGCCCTATGACCAGATGAATTCATTTGGCTTACCTTATTCTTATATCCACTGATTTCTTAATGTCAAATAAAAGGGCAAGCCAAGTGAGGTGTCCAATTTTTCTGAAAGGTACAAAGCATTATTATTTCCCAAGTCACTGGGAGGTAGGCCAGTCGGTGTAAGAAAAAATTTTGGAAAAATAAATGTACACAAAGTTTGAACTGGATTCAATCCCTGTGGGTATACTCATACACTAAGCATATATCCACCTGGGAGTGGGTCAAAGAAAATATTTTCTGAAATGGGTGCTTCTTTAACAAATGGAGCAACATAGTTTTTAAATGGTCTTCTAGTTGTTTTACTTAAATAATGTTTCTAAGGAATTTGTTGTTGTTTCTCAGAATCAGGGAAATGTTTACCTTTAAATCTTCTTGGATGCTTCATTTGCTGTGTAAACAGTGTTTGCACAGATGAAGGCAGGCCTCAGCTGTTGTAGTGTAATAGGGAAGAACAAATCTGCCTTCATATCTGACTCCACTTTACTTTAACCTTTGTATTTTATTGCTTTTGCTACAAGTTAAGGATGTTGCCTACAGCCTGAAATATACAGGACAGCCCATTCTCAAGGCTCTGACCTTTAAGGGTGTAATGCTTTTCCATTCATATAGAGATAAAAAGTTGCAGAACAGAGAATAACATTAGTCTTGTTGGCAGTTTACAGGACCAGCATGAACTGACCTATGTGGACAGATGCAAGAACAAAGGGTTCTGACACCAAGAAGTTTGCAGCTATCAACCACACCCCCTCCCCTTTTAGTACATACTAAATAAAGCCTGAATTCTAACTTGGGTAAGATGGTTCATTTGGGACACTAGTCCACCATCTCCTTGGTCTGCTAGCTTTCTGAATAAAGTCACTGTTCCTTGCCCCAGCACCTCATCTCTAGATTTACTGACCTGTTGCGCAGCAAGCAGTACGAGCTTAGACTCAATAACAGTAGGAACTCTGGCCTGGAAGTTAGAACATCTGGGTCCTGTTTCTGGATCTGTCCCAAATCAGGTATTCAACACAGACAACCTCCTTAACCTCCCAGAGCCTTATTCTGTTTACCTTTAAAAAGAACACAGTATTACCAGGGTATTTCACCAGATTGTTAAGGAGAACCAGTTAACTATACCCTGAAGAAACTGCAATTTCGTAGAGTTTGTGTTAGAGGGTAAATTGCTCACTGCTTATAACCCCACTGATTAGAAAAGTGCTTGGTACAGAGTAGGTGCTTTATAAATATTGGTCAAATGGATGCAAAGCCATGAATATATCCTTAGAAAAGTATAGTTTTAAATGATCTCAATGAAATGTTAAATTTCAAAACCGAATTTTGGGACTTAAAATTGTATTTCTATTTTTGAAACTTCCTGTGAATTTGCAATCATTTGAAAATAGATGTTCAAGATAACAATAACAAAACAGAGTCTCAGCAAAACTGAGGTTTTCCCATGTCTCTAAAGAGAGTGTTAGCTGTCGTGTGTAGTAAGCCTGGAAAAACGTGAGGATCTGTGGTTTAGGACAAGGTTGGCTGGCTAAAGACGACAGATGGACAGATGCAAAGGGTCTGAAGAAGAAAGAAAGACAAAAACAAAATAAAACTCAGTATACACACACACACACATGCACAATGAAATAATTTATAGGAAAATAAAACTTCCAGGGCCTCCGTGGTGGCGCAAGTGGTTGAGAGTCCGCCTGCCGATGCAGGGGATACGGGTTCGTGCCCCGGTCTGGAAGGATCCCATATGCCGCGGAGCGGCTGGGCCCGTGGGCCATGGCCGCTGAGCCTGCGCGTCCGGAGCCTGCGCGTCCGGAGCCTGTGCTCCGCAACGGGGGAGGCCACAGCGGTGAGAGGCCCGCATACCGCAAAAAAAAAAAAAAAAAACTTCCAAGAAGGTTTTGTGGCTTCAGATTCCTCAAGTTGCCAGAAACAATTATAGTTGGCACACCAGATTACTTTTTTTTTTTTTTTTTTTTTGTGGTACGCGGGCCTCTCACTGCTGTGGCCTCTCCCGCTGCGGAGCACAGGCTCCAGACGCGCAGGCTCAGCGGCCATGGCTCACGGGCCCAGCTGCTCCGCAGCATGTGGGATCTTCCTGGACCGGGACATGAACCCACGTCCCCTGCATCAGCAGGCGGACTCTCAACCACCACGCCACCAGGGAAGCCCCCAGATTACTTTTTAATATTAAAAAATTTTTAACTAGTTCTTTCACATGATCAGTAAGTTGGGCTATAATAGGATCCAAATTAGAAAGTAAGTTATATCTACAGCTAATTTAATGTTCTGAGCATTTAGGGAGAAGTTTTGAGTACTCAGTTATATGATACAGAACTTAAGACAAAATGTATAGAAAAAATTATTATTTTTTTCCTTGGGTTGACTTTCTCTGATGGTTTTGTTTCAATCCCGAGAGAAATGCAAATGTTGAAAGTTACAATGTGTTGCTATTACAAATGCCTTTGTCAAGAACACATTTTAATAGCATTTAATTCTTTTCTTTCAGATAAATTAAAAAGTGTGGGAAGCATTATGTAGGTGGTTAACTTTTTCCCACTTACAAGCTTTTTTCTTCTTAGTTATATAAAAAAATTTTAACACCACGGTAAAGTGGGGAAAACTCTTTAAGCAGCTCTAGATTACAGATGGACTCAGGCAAGCATGTCCTGTACACTGGTTCTATTTTTATGGACTGCTGATGTCTTTGGGAGGTCATCAAACACATGAATTTATGTTACTGGAGGCTATAAAATGGGGCAAGCTAGTGTTTGCGTTTTCAGTCTTGGACCATTTAAATTAACTGAATAAATATTTATTGGTTTTGATCATCTACCCACTACATAATGTAAAGCACAACTATGATAAATACCAAAGGCAGATGGCACCTCAAGAGCACATAATCGGAAGGATTGATTTAATACGTTGGATCAGAGAAGATTTCCCTGAGGAAAGCGAGGCTTGGGCCCAGGTCTTATGAATGAATAAGAGTTAACTAGACAAAACCCAAGAGAATTTAAAATACATGTTTGCACAAAAACTTGCACACACATGTTCATAGCAGCATTATTCCTAATAGCCCAAGGAGGAAAACCTAAATGTCCATCAACGGAGGAATAAATAAACCAAGTGTGGTTTATCCATACAATGGAGTATTATTCAGCCATAAAAGGAAATGAAGTACTGATTTGTGTTACAATATAGATGAATCTTTAAAACATTATGTTAAGTGAAAGGAGCCACACACACAAGCCCACTTATCGTATGACTGCACTCTATGAAAAATCCATAATAGGTAAATCCACAGAGATAGGAAGTAGATGAGTGGTTGCCAGGGGCTGGGGGAGAGGAGGGTGAAGAGTGACTGCTAAGGGGTACAGTGTTTCTTTTGGGGGTGATAAATGCTCTGAAATTAGTGGTTATGGTTGTGTAACTTTGTAAATATACTAAACATCACTCAACTGTGCACTTTAAGAGGATGAATTTTATGGTATGTGGATTATATCACAATAATGAAAGAACTAACTGGACAAAACAAAAATGTAGTGGGAACAGCCTGACAAGTAAGAGGAAATGAAGGAAGCCTGGTGTTGTTTGAGCGGAGAGCCAAGGGGCTGTGGGCGATGAAGCCAGAAATAAGGGAGGATTCAGACCAGACAGTGCCCCATAAGGTATGTATGCTTTCCTGTTGTTCACTGCTGGTCTCCATTACTGGGTTGATCTTGGCATCTTTTGACGTGTATTCTAACCCAAATCGACTTGACCAACCTCTCTGGCCATTTTTGCCCCAGAAAGCACTCTCCCTTCATCGATTCTACCTGCTGGTCTCTAAAACAAACCATGTTCTTTGTGTCGCTATGTCTTTTCCACATTCTTCCACACCTGAAATACCTTGTTCTGCATTGGAGGGGAGAAGTGGCACACATCCCAGAGGCAGGCAACTCTCCTGCTCGGCACAACACCTGGGTGACCATCTTGGACAAGTGAGATGAGGTTCTTAAACACAGTGTTGATTTGTTAGGAAAAAAAGGAGCTGACTTTTTCTGAAAAATAAAGTCACAGAGATGTGACTTTTGAAGGTTTTATTTTGAGGGTTCTGGGAAAGGAGGGAATGGAAAAGACTATCAAAACAAGATAGATCTTGAGACAGGAAATAAGACAAAGAAAGGGGTCTGCAAGGCAATACAAATAAAAACAAGGGCTTCCCTGGTGGCGCAGTGGTTGAGAGTCTGCCTGCCGATGCAGGGGACACGGGTTCGTGCCCCGGTCTGGGAGGATCCCACATGCCGCGGAGCGGCTGGGCCCGTGAGCCATGGCTGCTGAGCGGGCGCGTCCGGAGCCTGTGCTCCGCAGCGGGAGAGGCCACAACAGTGAGAGGCCCGCATACCACAAAAAAAAAAAAATAAATAAAAATAAAAATAAATTAAAAAAAATAAAAAATAAAAACAAAAATAAATAAATGGGACCTAATCAAACTTACAAGCTTTTGCACAGCGAAGAATACCATAAACAAAACAAAAAGACAACCTACAGAATGGGAGAAAATATTTGTAAATGATGCGAATGACAAGAGATTAATCTCCAAAATATAAACATAGCTCATATAACTCAACAGCAACAAAAAACAAACAAGGCAATTAAAAAATGGGCAGAAGACCTAAAGAGACATTTCTCCAAAGAAGACATACAGATGGCCAATAGGCACATGAAAAGATGCTCATCATCACTAATTATTAGAGAAATGCAAATCACAACCACAATGAGATACCACCTCACACCAGTCAAAAGAGCCATCATCAAAGTATCTACAAACAATAAATGCTGGAGAGGGTGTGGAGAAAAGGGAACCCTATTACACCGTTGGTGGGAATGTAAGTTGGTGCAGCCACTATGGAGAACAGTATGGAGTTTCCTTAAAAAGCTAAAAATAGAGCTACCATATGGTCCAGCAGTCCCACTCTTGGGCATACACTCAGTCAAAACTATATTCAAAAAATACATGCACCCCTATGTTCATGGCAGCACTATTCACAATACCCAAGACATAGAAACAAACCTACATGTCCATCAACAGATGAATGGATAAAGAAGATATGGTACATATATACAATGGAATATTACTCAGCCACAAAAAAGAACAGAATAATGCCATTTGCAGCAACAGGGATTCAACAAGGCATCATCATACTAAGTGAAGTAAGTCAGAAAGAGAAAGAGAAATACCATATGATATCACTTATATGTGGAATCTAAAATATGACAGAAATGAACCTATCTATGAAACAGAATCACGGACATAGAGAATAGTCTGATGGCTGCCAAGTGGGAGGGGTGTGGAAGAGGGATGGATTGGGAGTTTGGGACTAGCAGGTGCAAACTGGTTTATATAGAATGGATAAACAACAAGGTCCTACTGTATAGCACAGGGAACTATATTCAACATCCTATGATAAACCATAATGGAAAAGAATATGAAGAAGAATGTATATATATATATGTATTACTGGGTCACTTTGCTGTACAACAGTGATTGACACAACATTGTAAATCAACTATACTTCAAAAAAAAATAAGATAAAAATGAATTGGAGTCTGACTATGGACGGACCCCCGGGGAAAGCTCAGACTTTTGTGCTGTCCCTCAGATTTCAGAAACAGTTAGATTGTACATTCAGCTTCAAGTCCCTTTTTTCCCCCTACACTGTAGTTACCATAGTTAATAGTTACACCCAAACTTGAGTAAAAGTCACAGGCATGACTTATTGACTGTTGGCTGGTTCTTTTCTTTCTGAGTGCCCTGCACTTATTACTAGTTACTCTCAGGACCATTCCAAAGGCAGAATGAAAGCTGTCTGGATGATAGAGTCTAAAGAACAGAATGCAACTCTTCACATGAAATGTGTTTACTAGTTCCTTCTGTCTCGGTGTCTACTAGACCCATGTCTAGGTGCTGGTGATTCTGGAGTATGTAAGACCACTTCCCTGACCTCAATGGGCTTCCATTCCGTACCCCTCTCAAATATTTATCGAACGGCTTTTGCTTGCCTGGCACTATGCCACACACTGGAATAGAACAGAAGAAACTCAAAATGGGCTTTGGTAATCTTGCTTAACAGCAATGCCCATTGCTTTGTGAAAAACTAGAGCAAACTAAAAGGAGCATAATTTATTGACCGGTGGCTAAATTACCTACAGTTCCTAAAATAACAGCTAAATGTGTCAATTCTAGGTCTCCTAGCAAAGGTACCTGAAAAAGTATTCTTATTCTTTATTAAAGGAGAGCAACTACCTCCTGTCTACTATCCCATCCCCAGTGCTTGGTGCGGGAGGAAATCTCATAATCAGAATCTGTTCCACTGACATTAAGGTCAGTCTTTCAAGATACGAAGCTAAGCAAAATGATGGGGCCACAGACTTACACTCTGTTTAAGGGATTTTGAACAGCTTACATCTATAGCTGAGCTCAGTTTCCTCGTGAGAAATATGAGCTAACAGCTGAGCTTTATAGTTTATCATGGGAAAAGAGTGGGTTTTTAGAAAATACTTTTTATTTGGAAATAGTATGAATCACAAGAAGTTCCTGCATACCCTTCACTCAGCTTCCCCAAAGAGACCATCTTGCAGCGCGCCATAGTAAGTGGTCAAAACCAGGAAACTGACACTGGTCCAATACTATTAACTTAAATATACACCTTATTCAGATTTCACCAGGTTTGCATACACTTTTTCACTTGTGATGTATAGCTCTAGGAAATTTTTATCACATACGTCAATTCTAGTCACCATAACCAAAATCAGGATACAGAATGGTTCCATCACCACAAAGAATTTCTTTCAGATTATCCCTTAATAGTAACAGGTCCCTCCCAACCTTAACCCCAGCAACTGCTTCATCACTATAATTCTGACGCTTTAATAATGGATTTTTAAAAATTATAAATTCAGTGACAACGACAAGCTTAATTATATTTTGGTGTTTTTTTGAGGGGGGCTTATGATTAATCCTATTTCCTGCCATACAAATCGTCTCCTCCTTTTCTGCTGTTCCCCCTTTCACATTTTCCACTTAAAAAATTCTGAAGAGAATCTCACCCCTCATCTAAGCTATCTCATGGATTTCAGATTTCTTTGTTACTTTACTGTCCCCAACCTATCACTGGCCCCAGCACAGTAAGAGGGAAAAGATTAACATATGTTTCTATCAGGCCGCAGAGCTCAGCATGTTCATGCTAGTATGGGGAAGAAAGAAAAAGAAGAAAAGCAATCTAGAGAGTTCTGCTTCATGTCCTCTCTGGTCACAGCAGAACAAATAGAGATTCATTTCAGGCTTTGTGGATTTTGGAAAGATCCTGAAATTTAAGACCACTGACGACATTTCAGAGCCTCTGCACACATAGCCTGGTTGACATACTATCCCTGTGTCGATGTGGTATATGACTCATTAAAAAGTCATTTTTGAAAATGTGGATTGAAAAAAACGAAAAGCTATGACTGTGACACTTCTAGTATGTTCAATGGGAGTTCTTGACTGTCATTCCATGGAAACCCTGTGGGAACAGTCATAATGTTCCGTAGTTACCAGATGTCATCTAAAGCAAGATGATGAAGAAACAATTTCACAAAATTCTATGTCATTATCACAACTCTTCTCAACATGGAGAAGCTGCCGGAAAAGAAATTAACACTCAGGAATGCTGCCCAAAGTATGCAGACCTAATTCATTTCCCTCTATTATTACAGTGTTCTGGAAGGCTGTCTATGAAGGGAACAGGCTAAACACACAATCTTTAGTCCTGTTCTTTTACATAAATACAGATATGCTTCTAGAAAGTGAAGAATATGTAAGGACCAAGAAGTAATTTTTTAAAATGTAACTGCTTTTTTTTTTTTTGCCGTACACGGGCCTGTCACTGCTGTGGCCTCTCCCGCTGTGGAGCACAGGCTCCAGACGCGCAGGCTCAGCGGCCATGGCTCACGGGCCCAGCCACTCCGCGGCATGTGGGATCTTCCGGAACCGGGGCACGAACCCGCGTCCCCTGCATTGGCAGGCGGACTCTCAACCACTGCGCCACCAGGGAAGCCCTGTAACCGCATTTTAATGCAACTTTTTCAGTCAACAAATATGTTAAACTTTGTTTCGATTCAGCTTAACCTGTGGGGAATGCCTCCTTCCACATGCCAGGTGTCATGCTACTTACAAAAAGGAAAGGAAACTCTCCTGAATATTAACAGATTCACCCCTTGGCCCATAAAAGGAAGGACTTAAGCATAGAGGGAGGGAACAGATCTCCCACCACTGGGCCATCTCGCATAGAACCTCGGGCTCCAAACCTCTTGTCCAAGCACAGCTTAAGACCTCATTCGCCACCACTCTCCAAAGAAACTAAAAATTCCCTCTGGAAGCTCTGTCCTCATAAATGTTCTCTGAATACTTGCTGCCTCTCCTATTTCTGCCTTTTTCTTTCCCACCTCCTTCCCCAGCCTTGATGACAGTATCTTCCATCCTCTTCTAGATCCATCTAATTACCCTAACCTTAAAGGGTCCGTTCAAATCCCAACAGCTCCATGGAATTTTCTTACCTTCCAGCTGGCTCCCAGGCCCCTCTGAAGTCCCACGGGAGGGAGCTGACATCTACTAAATATCCATTAAGGGTCAAGTATTTAGTATGTATTATCTAATTTAATCCTTGTCATGAGGTGAAGAAGGCACTATTCTCTTTAAAATGAAGATAAAAGAGCACTCAGAAAGCCCTAGTGTCCTTGTTCTAATATAGCTGGGAGTGGTTTAGCCACTTCCTTCTGATTCTAAAGCCTGTGACCTTTAACCTCTATCCTTGTCTGTTTCTCTCATTTACAACTTCTTACCCCTAGGTGGTAGGTATTTTTACTTAATGTTTGATAAGTCTCTGACTTTTCTTTCTATTCTGATTATCAACCTCTTTGGAGCAAGGACCCCATCTTTCCGAACATTTACCATTCAGAGCCCCTAGAGTGCCTTTTAAATAGAAACTACTCGATAATGTTTGCTTGGTTGAGAGTCTTTCTCCCCCTTTGTTCCCTTTTCATCTACTTCAGGTTTGCCTCACTGATTAATTTTTTAAACGGCTTAAGGGGCTCCTGTCTCAAACAGAAGGAAGCTATGGAGTAAAGTACACACAGTGAGAAGGAAACACCCAGCCATTCTAGCAGGATCCCCAGGGGCAATGACACCAGAGGCAGAGGTGAGCTGGGGAGTGGGCCCCGCTGTGTGCTTACTGGCCTCCACAAGACGAGAGATTGCAGAGGCAAAGGAACTTACGGAAACCAACATCCAGTCCCCACATTTTAGACAGAGTCCAGAGCCCAGTGAGGTCAGGTGGCACAGTGCTGTCTCCCAGCTCAGTGTTCTTTCCTCTGTGTCTCAGAGCCCTATTCTCCTCATTACTTATTTTCCCCCTAATAATAGAAGCATGCATACTCAATGTCATGAAGAACCTAGGGGCAAGACGGGAATAAAGACGCAGACCTACTAGAGAACGGACTAGAGGACATGGGGAGGGGGAAGGGTAAGCTGGGACACAGGGAGAGAGTGGCATGGACATATATACACTAAGAAATGTAAAACAGATAGCTAGTGGGAAGCAGCCCCATAGCACAGGGAGATCAGCTCCAGGGCTTTGTGTCCACCTAGAGGCGGGGGAAAGGGAGGGTGGGAAGGGAGGGAGACGCAAGAGGGAGGAGATATGGGATATATGTATATGTATAACTGATTCACTTTGTTATACAGCAGAAACTAACATACCATTGTAAAGCAATTATACGCCAATAAAGATGTTAAAAAAATTTGTGAAATATACTAAAAAGTGGGCAAAAAAGGAGAGAAATACACCAATAACACCACTACGTAGTGATAATAACCCTGTCTACCTGGTGCTCTGCAGGCTTTGCCCCTGCCCTTGTTTCCTGCTTCATCTCACACTGCTCGCTGCTCAAGTCTCAGGCGTAAGGACCTGGTTTGAGTTCTTTCCAAGTGCCCTGCTCTTACCCACCTCAAGTTTCTACCTTAGGTACCTTCATCTTTGTCCTACCACCTGCCATCCTACATTTTCTCACCTCCAGCTCCTTGACCTTTAATTCTCAGCTCAATCACCTCTTCCTCGGAGAACGCATTCCTGATCTCCAGGCTAGACTGGCTTCACCTTATGCAACTTCCTTGCACCATGTACTTCTCCTTGACTGTACAGGTCAGCTTTCTAATTACTTCTTTCCTTTCTGTGTCCCTTATGATGCTGCTGTTCTTTTAACCTCTAGTGTCAACCACTGTGCCCACGATGGCTGCCAAACAGATGCTGGATAAATGGTTGTGTAAAGGATGAATAAGTACTATGGCACTCGTATTTTCTTTCCTGTCTGTCCCCCTCCCTCCCCACTCCTCCCTCTCTCTCCACACATACACACACTCACACACGTCCACTTACTTATGATAATTCATTTGATAAAACCTCACTAAGGCCTATGAAAATTTGCACACTGCTTTTTTTTTATAGGTAACCATAGTATAAGCAATTTACCATTACAAAGGGTGTTTTTTTTTCTTTTGGTGAAAGGCATTTTAAAATAATTGCATACTCTAATATATAAGTGTAATGTAACCTATATATTTCCCTTTTATTGGCTGCTTAAAGCATTCTAATTTTTCAAAACACAAACAACATTACAGTAAGTGTGCAAACAGCTGTCTGCATTTTGGATTCTTTTTTGGATGAATTCCTAAAAGTGGAATAACTGGATTAAAGGGGGAAAAAAAAAACATTGAAAAACAAACAAAACTCTGTCTTGAAACATGTGGCTAATGATTTCCAGAGGGAAAGTTTATTTTTGCAGCAGCGTGCTTTTCTTTATGTTAAAGTGCTTATCTCTGAATTGTCCTCAACAGTAAAACTGACCTTGACATCAGCAGTCACGGGGCCATTGTCACCCAAGAGCAACTCAAGGGTCAAAATTGTTGAACAAACCTATTAAAAATATTTTTTGCAACCTCTCAACCTTTGCTCTTGACACTTCCTTACTCTTCTCTACTTGTTCAAGCATTATTCATGCTTTAAGCTCTGGTTCAAATCTTGTTTCCTCAACGAAACTCTCAGCTCATGTAGCACTTAGCATCATTTTTAGGTATCTTTGTTAACTTTAATGTTCAGGAGAAAATGCTTGAACCTTGTCTAACACAGTTGTACATTTTCTTTTGGTGCTTAGCAGACTGCCCAGTATGCAGTAAAATTCTTTAAGACATAAAGGTTGATTGACAGATGTGTTGGACTCCTGTTACTTTTGGAATATCTAGCAAGTTCTCATTTGAGGAACTGTCCCTTCTCTGCCAGCTGGAAGCAGTCACTCATATGGCCCCAGCTTTCCTAACTTAGGGTTGGACATGTAGCAACTCCAAGTCTGATTCTACTGTGTGTGGTTTTCCCCACATCAAGCAATTCTCCAACCTCAGCTCGGTGTCTTACAGTTCAACCCAGTGCTGACACCATCTTCCTGGGGATGGTGTCAGATACCACAGGTTAATGGCTCAGTCACACAAAACTTCTCCCCACCCCACTTTGTCAGACACCAGTCAAAATCCCAGGTTGTTTCTGATGCTTCTGACTGACTGGCTACAGATTGGAGGTTCCAATGACCCCCTCCTTTGGTTTGATTAATTTCCTAGAGGAGCTCACAGAACTTAGAGAAACATTTTACTCACTAGATTAGCAGTTTATTATAAAAGGATATAACTCAGTAACAGCCAAGAAGTGCATAGGGCAAGGTATGGGGGGAGGGCATGGAGCATAAATGCTCTCCACGTGTACCACTGACCTACCTCTCCATGTGTTCATCAACCTGGCAGTTCTCCAAACCCTGTCCTTTTGGGTTATGGAGGCTTCAGTAGACAGGCATGATTGATAAACCACTGGTCATTGGTGACTGAACTTAGTCTACAGCCCCTCCCCCCTCCCCAAAGGTGGGGGACTGGGAGTCTGAAAGTTCCAGCCTTCTAACCATAGGGTTGGTTCCCTTGGCAACCAACCCCCATCCTTAGGTGCTTTCCGAATGACACCTCATTAACGTAACAAAAGTCACCTTTTATCACTCTCATCACTTAAGAGATTCCAAAGGTTTGAGAAGCAGAAATAAAGATCAAATATACATTTCTTATTATAAATCATATCACAACATGATACCCAGAAAGGCCAGTAAGAGCTCTTCCTGGGATTTTTGGTTGATGCTATTGAGCAAAAGCTTTCTGTTAGAATCCTAGCCGGGGGCACAATGTAGCCTAGAGCTGCTGACGGTCGGGTTTCTACCCCGTGGACAAAGCCCAAGTGACAATAAAACCAACGGGGTGGAAAGCAGAGCCAAGGGAGGGAGAAAGGACACAAAAGACATCATTTGAGTATCTGAATCTAACTATTACAAGGCACAAGCTCTGCTCTTACATGACACAGTCAGTTCTCCTCTCCTCCTTTTTATTTTCTTAAGTTAGTTTGACTTGAGTATCTGTCACTTGTAACTAAATGATTCCTCACTACCACAACTCTACTGTAACGGATAGTAATACACATTGAAATAAGCACATTATCCTATCTATTTAGTTGCCACTTTAAATTCAACACTTCTTTTTTGGAATAGGAGTTATGTCCTATTTTTATGAGTTTGTAAGCCCTTAAGAATAATTTTATACTAGTGTTTGCCTCTTGGCCCTCATATTTCCCTCAAGCCATCTCGCTCCTATTTGACTTTAAGAAAATGAAACAGTAATTTCAAATTACATTTTAATTATTTCTTTCATAATAAACCAAATTAAATTTTAAAAGCTGAAGACACCTTCTGCTCTTGAACTTAGAGATGTAGCTTTTAATGAAATCTGCTGTACTTTAAAAATTTTAATAAATTTTCTGCATCTCACCATGCAGCCTACCTTTTTTTGAAAAAGATTATCAATGTTTAATTTTGCTTTATTATGATGTTCTTTTTATGAGAGTCATAGAGAAACTTCTCTTCTGCTTAGGTATTTCCTGGTAACCTATGTTCTAATTTCACCTCTGACAAACTTTGATTTAAGCTTTACAATTCTAGTTAACCGAATATTTTCCTCCTTTGAGAAACTCTAAATTCAGTAAAAAATTATGATTGAAGCCTACCTCTAGAAAACTCGTATTAATTTGCGAGGTACCTACTTTGTAATATAGTTGGTCCACTCTACCCACTGATGCAAGCTTGAGTCATTCCTCATAAATTCCATTTGACTTTGTCCACATGCGACAAGTTTATCCAAACTTGTCAATTGCCCAATTGTTTCTTTTCAACTCTGAATTGAATCTGGGGTTACTTTTTCTTGGAATGGAACTACTCGAAACAAATTAAATATTTTATTGCGTATTCACACATACACACAAACTTCTAAAAATCATATAATATTCATGTGTGTAAAATAGATATAAAAAAATCCCAAAAAAGAACCATTAGTAATTTTTGTGTATAGCTTTCCAGACTTTTATGTATATTTAAACATATAAACATAATTTGAATCAAACCATACATACTGTTTTGTATTGCCTTCCCCTCACCAACATACACATATATAACACATCATGGTTATTTCTGCAATATTATTTCAGGCAGATTTACCTCATTCCTCATATGGTAGCTTAGTATCCTTTTGGATCAATGTAACTTAAAATAAACAATCCTCTTCTAAAGGGCATCTGGGTTGTTTCTAGGTTTGTGCTATTATAAACAATGCATTGACAATCAACATTTATATATATCTTAACACAATTATTAGAAAATTTCCTTAAATATTAAACAAATACCATTGTGAAATTATAAGAAGCAACTTCTTAAAGGGTATGCACATTTAAAATTCTAACACATATTAACAGATAGGACCTCCAAGAAGGTCATAAAAAACTACACACTCACCAAGATCACAGAAGAGAACCTATTCTCTTACTATTAAAACCTCTAGGCCAGTGTTTCTCAAAATACAGTTTAGGAACCACCTGCCTTAGACGGTGATACAGGTACAGCCAGCCAACTAGATAGTAACTGAAACGAGTTGAGTCTAAGCATCTCTATTTTTATGTTTGAGAAACATTATCCTGGCCATATAATTATAAAGGTATTTATTGAACAGAATGGTTAAAGATATTTTCTCATCTTCTAAAAGACATTTATCTATATATCTTTTCATATATTTATTGGTTATTTCTCCCTCTGTCTCAACTGTCAGTGTATCTATTTTGATCATTTTTCATCTGGGATGGAGTTTCATTTTTATTGATTGATATATAACCTTATTATGTATTAAGGATATTAACTTTCTCTTAGTACTATATCTTACAAATACAGACTTCTACTTTAGGTGCTTATGTGGTGGGATTTTTCACCATGTGCAAGTTTATAGTTTTTATGTAGTCAAATCATTCAGCCTTCTTGACTCTCTCAGCCCCCCTCCCCACCCACTATTAAAAATATTTTTTAGATTATCTTTTGCTACTTAAATTTCTTAACCAACCTAAGCTCTTTTTTGGTACATGCAGCTGACCCCTGAACAACACAGGGGATACTTCAGGTATAATTTATAGTCAGCACCCTGTATCCTTGATCCCTGCCCATCGGCAGATTCAACAAACCACGTATGCTGTAGTAGTGTACTATGTACTATTGAAAAATATTTGCATATTTAGTGGATCCATGCCGGTGAAACCCACTTTGTTCAAGGGTCAACTGTACTTTTAAAATAAAATATTTCTAAACATTATTTACTGAACAATCTCCTAATACTGCCTTACCCAAAACACTAAATGCTAGAATTCTGATGCCACTCAATTGTTTTCCTTGCCTGAATAAACATTAAAAAAAAAATCTCAGAATTCAGGAATTCTACTAGAATTAGGATACATTCATTGATTTAGTGCTTGGAAAGCTTGATCAACATTAAAAAAATAAAGTTTCTTGTCCTTTTTGTAAACCAGATATATTATTTATTACTTTTTTTAAAAATAGTTCTTTCATACACTCTGTTCTCTTTATGATTTCTATCATATAGAAGAAATTTGACGTTATGAGGCTTTCTTCCATGTCAATTCTATTTCTAAAAGTCTGCATAAATACTTTCAGGTGTTAATATTAACAGAAATTTTTGCACATAGATGACTATCTAGCTATGATATTATCTATACTCATACAAAAGGGGAAATATGATTCAATGTTTTTCTTCAGCGAGGAAATAAAATATGGGCATGAAGAGCTAAGGATAACATAAGAAAATACTTTTGCTTCAATGTTCAGAGAAAAAGGGGAATGCAGACTTGTATGTCGTAAGATTACCACTACATTAAATAGTAACAAAATCCATGCAAGGAAATAGACCAAACTCTTAACAGTTTTCCCTAGGACATGAGACTGTGGATAATTATTTTTTTCCTGCTTCTTTTCGGAGTGCTTTTGTATGCTTTTGGCATTCTTTTATAATGGGAAAACTCAATACGTATTCTTACTTTAAAGCTAAGAATGAGCACCAAGTCAGCATCAATAATTCCTCTGAGTTAAAGAAACAACTGCCTTGGTGGTCTGCGAAGCCTCTGTCTGATTGAGCCTGGCAGCTAGAATAGATGGCAGGAGTGAAGGGGCTTTGCAATGAAAGAGGGAGAAAAATTGGAAATGCAGCCTTGAAAATCACTAAGACATCTCAGGCGTGACCTTCAACTGCCCAGAGGGTGTGTTTCTTCTCCTTTCAGCTTTGACATTGCATGGCTCGTCATTTTATTTTTATTCCTACCTCAGGCAAACAGAATTCCTCTTAGCAATTTTTGTTTTCTAAAATTTTATGCCATTTTAGGCCCTTTACCAAAAGAAGATAAAATGGCAGACACAACATTATACCATAAGAAGCTTTTTTGTATTAATAAAAGATAAAATACAAATAGAAATAAGCAAAAGATTATATTTGGCTTTTATTCATTTTTCATGTGTTTCATTTATTTATTTTTTGCAATACAATTCTAAAACTGTTTAACCATCTCCCTTGTTTAAAATACCAAATCTCTTACATTTGAGTAATGAATGGTTTTTCTTCTGTGTAAAAATTATTTAAAAATTGTTAGTGATGAGTGTAATCAAGATGAAAATATAAATTCATATTTTTAATCTCATCTGCTGTATTAGCTGTATCAGTCAGAACTCTAATGTATAGTCAAGTGACAAAAACTCAAGGCTAAATAGCCTAAGATATGGTAATTTGTTGGTTTCTACTTCCAAAGCTCTAGAAGGATAAGGGATGAAAACAAGGATTGAACTGCAGTGCGCACCCTTTCTTGTCATCTATTTATCTCTTTCAGCCTGCTGGCTTTATTCTCTCAGTCTATGGACAGGCTCCCTCACATGAAAGTGTATCTTAATCAGACAGAGAAGAAAAAGACTCTTCCTGACAGCTCCTTTCACAAGAGAAGTGACGAGGGAGTCTGATTAGCCTAGTGTGGGTCACGTGTCCATCTCTAAGCCAATCACTACTCTCTGTGACACGGGTACAACAGTTGGTCAACCCTGGTGTTGACTAGCGAGGGAAACTGTTTTCTTAGCAGAAGAGACTGTGAAAGAGGGCTGGGCAGACAAACGCAGCCGGAGCCAGATTTTATACTTTCCACAGCAAAAGGGATTTTTAGACTTATCTGATTCTACCAGACACGTCTAGAAACATGCTCTTAGGTAGGTTTGGGCTCAGATGTGGAAAGTCTTGAATGAATACACTACTCTGTAGATCATGGGAATATTTCTGGAAAAGCTGTTTGCAAAAAATTATGTATCAAAGTATTTTACATCTGCACTAAAGAGCCGGTTCCTTGATAGATATTCAAATTCTTCCACTATGAAACAGTGACCCAAATTCTTTATGGGGATAAGTGTCTGTAATTGGCATGCCTCCCAGGTTACCAACCTGAGAATCAGCCTAACAAAGCAGTTTCCTAAATTAACTAAATGTGTTCCATAGCAATTTTGTTTGGGCAGAAATGAAACCACTTTGAATCTACAGATGATGTTCAAATGGCCACAGTTAAAATTTTATCAGTTAGAAAAACAAATGTCTTAAACACACTTTGCCAAGATGGTGTTTTCTAGGATTATTTCATAGTCATCGAGGACCGCGTTTCTGTCTCTCACGGGAAGCTGGGACTCTCTCTGTTCATAATATCTCAGATTGTTACAAGCAGGCAGTAAATGCTGTGAGTAGGTCTTTGACCAAGATTGTCTGTCTGCCAGGCTGTGTATATGAAGAACACATTTCTCTGGGTGTAAGACCAAACACCCAGTGATGCAGGCATCTCATAAGAGGAGACATTCTGCAGTTGGTCTTACCTTTCCATGGCTCAGAAAAGCCTTTAGGGCTATTTCTGGCTTCTGCTCACCATCCAGACTGGAGACAGAATTAACTACGTTAGGGGGTGCACTTGCACAAGGGGAATCCTTTAGTGAGAAGATTTTGGGTATCATCTTTACTTTTTCTCAGTGCATTTGGGAGTCCAAATGATTATTTGGGTTATTCTCAAAAGTGTGTTCAAAAGATGTGTTACTATCTAAAGGACACGTTGAGAAATGATTGCTATTGCTTCTTAAAAAGTATAACAAACAAAAGAGAATGTAAGTTCTTTGACATGTTGTAGTTTCAAATTGACAGTTTTATACATGAAGAAAGCCATTTGGAATAACGAGCCTGCCAGGTAGAAGGCAACGTACACAGGCTTACAAAGTAATATCATATCTGATATATATTTTAAAAATCCCACTAAATTCTAAAAGGGTAGGTAACTTGTTCACCATATTTAAATAGCAACTGGGGGGCTTCTGCTTCCACCCAAATGGAACAGGAGATACTGGATTTACCCTCCTGCCTGAAACAGTCAAAAAGTGGACAAAACACACAAAAGCAATTTTCAAGATCCTGGACCTCAGGCAATGAAGGACAATGATCTCTGAAAGACAGGAAACAAATGAGGTGAGCCCTAAGATTATGACTGCTTACTGCCCACGAGAGTTTCCAGGTCACGATACAGGAAGGGGAAACAGGCAGAGTCCGGTGGACATCCTGGGTTAAGGAGATGGAGCTGAGATTCAGGGGAGACCGCAGGACAGATACTGAAGAGCAGAGGGCTGTACACAGAGACATCTGGGAAATGGCCAAGTGTCCCTATTGAGTATTCAGCAGAGTAGTAATCAGGGTATATGTGTGAGAGAACTATGTACCCAAGACTCTTGGAAAGAACCACCCAAAGGAATGAGAGGGACAAATGTTCAGTGCTCACAGGAGTTGGGGAGACAAAGTTTCTATTCATCACAATGGTTACTCCTGTATCAGTGAAATGTTTGTGCCACAGAATGGGGAAGTTTAAGCATAGGAATACTTTGTTATGCTGGATATATAGGCCACATTGTAACACAAAATGTCACAGGTCCATTTTACAAATGTCATCACAAAAGGCAAACAGGCCTGAATCTGCAGTCACGAGAAAAGGGACTACTTTTACAGGCTGTGTAGTGGATAATATTCTCATTACAATCTTAGAACTTTACAGGGAAGGTAAGTGGTTTGGCCAAAAATGTTAGTAGAATCTAGGATTTTGACTCTAAATTCAACCACTTTTCCTTTGTCCAATGTTTTTCTTCCCACCACTATGACCTGTGTTAAGGCGACACAATTCTAAATATAGTGTTTCTTCTTATCTGAGCATTAGACCACTCGAAGTGCTGACAGAGACCGCGGAAGACTGCTTTGTGGACTTCCGTGTCAAGGCCACTGTCAAAGCTTTAGAAATACAGACACAAATCTACGCTGTTGCAGAAACCACCAGTTAGTACGAGGGCCCATTTCTCCGCCATCTGCCTCAGTCAACAGCTCAGCTTCGTTCCAGCCCTTTACAGCCGGGGGGGGGGGGGGGGGGCACGTGAGCAGATTCTGACCAGTACAATGCTTGTCCCTTTTAGGGGTGGACCACTCAATCTCTCTCTGCATGACCTTTCTCCTTCTTCATCTTCCTCTGGCACCTTAGAGCCACCTGTGTAAGAGGGCCGTGTCACATGTAGGAAGAGCTGGGGTCCCTGAGTAAATCTGTGGTGTGGAACCCTCCCCCTTCACCCAGCTAACCGCACTGGGCAGTCTTAAACCACTGTACAATTTTCGGATTTACTCTCACTCATAAAGCAGGAATCCTAAGGTAAGAGATATATCTACTCTGTATTAGATCAAATAGGTGAAGTACATCAGTCAGTGGGGACAAAGACTTTTATATATTATCTAGTAAAATTAGCAAAGATGAATGATTAAGTATCAAGAGAACTTTAATGATTTTCTAAGAAAATGTAACAGCCATTTTATTCTTAAGACTTGTCTACGATTTGGGGTAGTAATTCCTATTTTATACTTTAATTAGGGAGGGGAACCTACTACCAAGGAGAAATATGTTCTGCCCTTTTTCATTATCCATCTAAAGCTCTTGAAAAATTTATAAAACGCATAGGTCCCTTGGCTTTCATTTTTCAAAAGATTATTTTTCGCTTGGAACAAGTAAGATTTGGAGCTCACACTGTGAGAAGTTCACTGAGACCATTTTTTTATTGAATGCTGAGCACTTAGTGGTCTAAGACTAGTCAGTTTCTCAAAGTTAGGTAGGAATGACCTTGCTCACAACTTAGAGAGTCAAATAAGGGTTTAAAGGGTAAATTTTTGCTTGGATTAAGTGTTTTCAGTGAATTACCCACATAAAGGAAACAGAGTTTTCCTTTATAACACTAACTCTGTAGTTAGTGTTAGAGTGGCAGGGTGTCTTTTTATTTTCCCCCTCAATTCCCCTTTCTCCTTTCAAGGTTAAGTATAAAACAGGAACAAATATTATTTCACAGTAGCAGCTCCAGAATTTCTACAGAAGAGGGCATGATGGCTGCAGACTGGTTGAAGAGGGGGCTAGGAACTTATCAACAGTGTTTGCAACACAAAGATGTTATTTTTTTTTATACTGAAGTATAGTTGATTTACAATACTATGTTAGTTTCAGGTGTACAACATTGTGATTCAATATTTTTATAGACTATATTCCATTTAACGTTATTATAAACTATAGGCTATATTCCCTGGGATGTATAATATATCCTTGTACCTTATTTATTTACAAGGTTGCTATTTCTGTTTTCAAATTGAAGGGAATATAAAAAACAGCAAAGTTTACTAAAGATGCTTTTATTCGTGTGTTAAACATAGTATTGAGAAAATATCAACTGTTCATAAATATATATTTTTCTCTGGGATGGCTTGAGGAAGCTGCATATTTTAAGGGGGAGGTGGTAAGACTGCACAGCTGCTATTTTTTGGAAATATTTATTGAGCACAAACCATGTGATAAGCATTGTTCTAGGCACTGGAGATAGAGTGGTGAACAAAACATACAAAAACCATGCCCTCATGGAACTTAAATATTGTGGGAGAGACAGGTGATGAAAAATTACCTAAAATATATAAATATATAAATATATAATATGCAATACAAGAGAATTTATATATATATAATTTATTTACATTTACATATATATGTATGTGTTTTCTTTACATATATATTGTGTGTATATACAGGTATATAATGTCTAGCATACTATAAGAAAAGTGAAGGAAAGGACAGGAAGTGTTGGGGGTGAGGGTATAGAGGTGGCATTTTAGAATTTTAGGTAGGTTGGCCAGGATGAGGCTCAGGAGAAACCTCCTGTGTGAAAAATGACAAATGAGGCTGCACTCTATGATCTCTTTTTAAAATCTCTCCCCTTAGTCAGTCTCCCAAGACAATAGAAATAAAAGCAAAAATAAACATAAGGGACCTAATCAAACTTACAAGCTTTTGTTCAGCAAAGGAAACCATAAACAACATGAAAAGACAACCTATGGACTGGGATAAAATATTTGCAAATGATGTGACTGACAAGGGCTTAATTTCCAAAATATACAAACAGCTCCTACAATTAAATAACAAAAAACCAAACAATACAATAGAAAAATGGGCAGAAGACCTAAAGAGACATTTCTCCAAAGAAGACATACCGATGGTCAATAGGCACATGAAAAGATGCTCAATCACTAATTATCAGAGAAATGCAAATCAAAACTACAATGAGGTACCACCTCACATCGGTCAGAAGGGCCATCATTAAAAGTCTACAAATAATAAATGTTGGAGAGGGTGTGGAGAAAAGGGAACCCTCTTGCACTGTTGGTGGGAATGTAAATTGGTGCAGCCACTATGGAGAACAGTATGGAGGTTCCTCAGAAAACTAAAAATAGAACTACCACATGATCCAGCAATCCCATTCCTGGGCATATACGCAGACAAAACTATAATTCAAAAAGATACATGAACCCCTATGTTCACAGCAGCACTATTTACAGTAGCCAAGACAAGGAAACAACCTAAATGTCCATCAACAGATGAATGGATAAAGAAGATGCACAATGGAATATTACTCAGCCGTTAAAAAGAATAGAAATGCTATTTGCAGCAACGTGGAGGTACCTAGAGACTATCATACCAAGTGAAATAAGTCAGGAAGAGAAAGACAAATACCATATGATATCACTTATATGTGGAATCTAAAATACAACATAAACAAACATATCTACAAAACAAAAACAGTCTCACAGGTATGGAGAACAAACTTGTGGTTGCCAAGGTGGAGGTGGGGTGGGGGAGGGAAGGATTGGGAGTTTGGGATCAGCAGATGCAAACTATTATAAATAGGATGGATAAACAACAAGGTCTTACTGTATAGCATAGGGAACTATATTCAATATCCTGTGATAAAACATAATGGATAAGAATATGAACAAGAATATATATATGTATAACTGAGTTACTTTGCTGTAGAGCAGAAATTAAACACAACATTGTAAATCAACTGTACTTCAATAAAACTTAAAAATACATAAATAAATACAATATCTCCTCTTAGAAATCCAAGTTTTAAAAATATGCCTTAAAGAGAAAACTAAAACCACCTCATGGAATCACAAACCTTCACAGGGGATGGAACACACTTAGAGATAATCTAACTGAATTCATTTTATAAAAGAGAAAAATGATGAAACAGATTTTGAGAGGTCAGATGACATGTCCAAGATGACACAGCCAGTTGCGAGCAAAATGAGATTGTCCGACTGCATTTTTAATTCTGTGTCCTCTACAATTTGAATGATACTTCCCTTTTTAAGTGTGATTATCTTTTAGATTATGTTCTGGAAAGAACTGGTGCTTTACAACAACATAAACAGATACAGATAATATAATATAGTAGAAAGCCTTTGACTGGGCACTCAGTTTAAATCTTGGTTCTAAAGGAATGACCTTGCCTACTGGATAGACTTGGCATATTGTCACTTTCCTCCTGGGTTTGCTGAGATTAACTGTGAAGTGCTTAGCACATAGTAGGAGTTCATGAACTATAATTATGACGAGAGTCTCAGAAGTCACTTATATATGGAGGGATATCAGATTATGTCTGATTGCCGCAAACCAAAACATTCCTCATCCCAGTACATTAACACCCACAGTGCCTCCAAAGGATCTTGTGCAAATTGATCCGTAGAATACATGGGAAAATAAGGCCCATGAGCCTTGCTAAGAGCACTGGAGGGCTTTTCCCTGCAGGCGGTCAAGCAGTGTTGTAAAAAAAAATCCATTACGAATCAACTCTTAGTGAAAGTACATACCCTTCTCATCCTGTCCTATCAGATGGAGGGCAAGACTGGGTCTCAGAGTAAATGCAGTGACTCCTCCACAAACACCAGCATGTTTCCAAGACAACGGTGTGTGAAATGACGGTGAAGCCCGCAATCACCAGACTGGTGAAGCAAATATTTTAATACTGGAACCTATCACGACTTACGAGTGAGTTGTGAGCTCTTTCCATCTAAATGCAGGGCAAAACTATCACATTTTTGGGAACCACAGTGTGTGAAATGATAGCCCTTGTTAAAACAGCTGGAGTGCAGGAGCAAACGCTTTAAGGTAAAAAGCTTATTATAGACTCATGAGCTGTAAGCTTTGCTTCCCTCAGGCAACAGCCTGCAGATGTTTGGAATCCGCAGTCTTATTTCTTCAGTCAGGAATCTGTGGCCATAACACACGTGCAGGGATTCAGTGAGGTGTGAGGGCCTTTGTTCCACAGATGCTAATTGTTCCTGCTTGCCTTGTGCTCACCCCACCCCGGTGGGACTCTGAATAGTTGCTCGAGTGATACTTCTCAACCAGGGGCTTTTCGAAAAGTATCACAAAGGCTCTTTTTTTTTTAAAAAAAGTCTTCTCTGTACAAGTGCAATTGTGCCTTAAGTTTCAACATGCAATCCCTCTTGAGGCACTTTGCCACTTAGAATATAAATATACCCCTTGGAGGAGTCAGACATTAGGCTATTTTCTACACAATATGAATTAATCCACCAATGTGTGGTCATTCACACTTGAGGGACACAGTCATAGCAAGAAACCTGCTTTACAGAGGGTTTGTCGTGCCTGCAAATACATTGTGGAGAGTGGTTTGAGATGGGCCTTCAAAATCAGTAGAATAGGGATGAACAGGACAAAGACAAGAGAGCAAGTGCTTTGGAAAGTGGTTGTTTTCCTAGAACTAAGTCTCCCCTTTTATTTGGAACATATTATATTTAAGGTCCCTTTTCATTTCAAAGATACTTAAAATTGGAAATACCATTTCTGAAGTTTTTCCTAGAAAAGAACAGACAGAAGTACTTGGAAGATGGGTTTTATTAGCTCAAAACTCATTTTCTTCTGTTTAAATAACGTTGTATAAAGACTTCTTGTAGACTATAGAGGACAAGTTCAAAGTTCTGTCTCACTTTGGCTCAACTTGAGGCTTTTCACAGCCTCAGAAGCCCAGGACGTTCCATTTCCCTGAGTTGGAGGCACTGCATCCAGGTTAGAAGTCAGTCGTGCTCACTGTAATACTCTATCTCAGGCTACCGAAAAGAAAGTTTGAATTTTGACCAAAATTCGATTCTACAATTATAGCAGAACATTACGACAAAACACTAAAAGATGGGAGGAGACGAATTTTCCCCAAATGATTCATGTGTAAAATTGAGATGGATTGACAGATGGGATTATTTGGCCTATTGTCATAAACCATGAAGTGTACTGGGGGCTCCCACGGTATCCTCAACACCATGGAAAAATACAGCAGATGATGACTCACAATCTCTAACTTTAAGATGTTTACAATCTCCTTGAATAGACATAAATTAAACGTAGGAAACAAATAATAAGAAGTATTACTAAGCACTAAATTTGTGAGCGAACTTGAGCTGCCAGCAGGGAGCGGAGGGCGGGCAGGTGAGGAAAGACAAGGGGATGGAATCAGGGAAGGTGCCTGGTGGACCTGCTGTCTCGAGGAACCTGTGAATGTCAGGTGGGCCTTAGAAAGACAGAGAGGAGAGCACAAGGCATCCCTCAGTCCAAAAGGAACACAACCACCATAGAAGTTCACCTAAACCTACTGATGCACAAGAGCGACAGGTCCCTCCTGGCGAAGAAACACTGTACGATGTGATGTAAAGGACTTAGAGGAGTAATACCACAACATTTCTTCAAACTAGAAGGACGGACACTGAAGAGACAGACCACAGGGAAGGTGTCGTATGTGATTTCAGAGGCTAAGCAGACAACATAAATGAGGGAAACAGGTTGTGTCTGAGAAAAAAAGAGATGGTCGGGACTGTTGGCACCTGTGTACGCCTGGCCTAAAGACATTCAAATGAAAACATAAATGCATTTTAAAAGCAACGGAGCTAGGGGCTCATTGCTAAACTGCAACGACATTCCTACTTCCTCTGGGCTGTGCTTCTCCTTATCCTGGATTTTCACATACTCAGTACTAACAGCACAATTTTCCTGAGGACTCAACTTGGAACTCCCAGCGACCCGCCCCCCACCCCCACTCACGTCTCCAGATGGCACTCCCGTCCCTGCACTCCATCCACTCACACGAATGCTGAACTAAAGCGTTTTGTTCCCTGAAATGACCCTGAGCTTCCCTACCGCTTCCCTTCACTCCCTTCCCTCTGTCTCCACTGTCCTTCCCTTCAAAGGCCTCCTCATTCTTCAAGGATGTGTTAATTATGACTCAGTTATGTGGGGTAGAAACCCAACCCAAATGAGCTTAAGTAAAATACAGGGATAGCTGGGCTCAGCGCACGTGAAGACTCGTCCGCTCTTTATCTCCCAGGCTCTCGCAGCTCTGTGTTTTGTTTCCTTTTTTCCTGTGTATTGGCCTCATTCTGTCCTTTAGTAGCCATTCTTCCTTGCAAATTCAGGGGTGGCAGGCACTCAAGGGGAGTATGGAAACAAGCAGGTCCAAGTTTTATCATCCTAGCCTAGTGACTGTGGAGAAGAGGGTGCTTCCAGCATCTAGAAATAAGAAAATGTCAAAAAAGAACTCTGCTTGGCCTGACTTGCATAGTAACCTGTGCATCATTGGCACAGGTCACTATGATAGGCCAGGCATGAGCCACATGGGTCCCTTTCAGTCAGAGGTACCACATGGAGTGGGAAGCGTCCTTTCCATAAAGAAAGGGGAGGGAACGCACTGATATAAGGTGTAAATACTGAGCAACCGTAACCGACACAACCATCAACCACACCAGCCCTGTTCTAACGCCTCACTTCAGGAAGCAACGCAGCTTAGCAGAAAGAGCACAGAATTTATCAGCCCTCAGTTTCTTTATCTGCTAAATGGAAGTGGCAGTAGCTTCCTCCCCCCACCCCATGCCATATTTGTTGTGCAAATTAAGTGAAGCTGTATACAATGCCTTCAGGGGAGTACTTGGAATATAGGAAATGCTCAATATACAACTGCCGTTGGGATGCTGCTGATGATTAGGATCATAATTACTACTGTTGTTACTACGATTACTACTCTTTTCCCCTTACTCCTCCTCTTTTCTTATGCTCTGAGACAAAACAGATCTCTCTCTTTTACCTGCATCTGTGGACAAACTGAGTACCTTCACCAATCAAAAATATTTATTGGTGAAGGTACTTAGGCTTCTTTTTTTTCCTCTTCATGCTAAGTAAGAATTTCTCCTTTCTTCACTCTCTTTCCCCCTTCACCCACTCTCTTGTACTAGCCTGGCTCCTTGATTTTGAAATTGGGAAACATAAGATGAGAGAGAGAGACAGAGAGACAGACAGAAAACAGGAAATGGAAAAGAAAGGACACAGGAGGAGAAAAGATGAGAGCCAGGTAGCCTGAATGAAAGGTATGACTGGGGGGTGTTGGTAAGAGAAAAGTTCCTGAGCAGCTGTTCTGTGTGGAGAAACAAGAGAGTAGATTAAAGACGATAAAATGGAGATGAAATAGAAAGACCTATTCAGAATTTTCAAGATTGACAGCCTATATACATCAAATGCAGTCGTAGTCTGTCGTCTTTCCTCCTCTCCTCCCTCCCGGCCTCCCTACATATACACCCCTCAGATCATTAACTCCCAACTGAAAATGGGAAATAGGGGTATATTTTTTGCTGTCGCAAAATGTGTGCACTGATTATGAGTTCACAGAACAAATGCAAGAAAACCCAGGTAGACCTACAGTTTTAAAAAATCACATCTTTTCCCTGTATTATTTGTGTTTATTAAATTATGCATTAAGGCCAATGTTCAGGAACAAACCAAGGAATTAAAAGTAATGATCTTTATCACTATCTTCCCTTGAGCTAACGTTCTGACACAGGGCAGGGTACACCCAGGGGCTGGGCAGTAAAGCTGGGTTACCTGATAGGACAAAGGGCACTTGCTGCCTCTGCTCACACAGCACACTGCAATGCAGTGCTTGCGTGTAAGCAGCCTGCCTCCAATGTGGGCTAGAATAAGACCAAAAAAACCCAAAAAACTCTGTGACTATGGTTGATGATCAAAAACATTCTCCACAATGTATGACATGTATTACTTATGACATGTAGTTGGTATTTCACACCAGAGAAAGGAAGGGAGTTGCACTAAACCAGTAAGTCTATTGAAACAAATGCCAGTACTTTCTCACTTAAAGGGTCCCGCTGACTTATTTTAGAAGATTGGGGACACCTTTGTGCCTTAAACATAACAGAGAAGAAAGATTTACAGATGTTTCTAAGTATGCGTTTCTACTTCCGTTTCCTAAACACTTCCCTTCAAAAAACAAAAACATGCAAGAATACTTTAGAACTTCTCAGGTAGCACAGCACGTTAAGATGCAAACAGCCAAGGTGCAATCTGTTATATTCTTTATTCTATTGGCTTCAGACAACACATTTAATAGCACGATAGGGATGCTTATGTATCCAGCAAGGCTGGCTAGGAAGTTCAACTGGAAATCACAAAGCATTTGGCAGGTAATATGGATCGATGTTTAGAGAAAGGCTATTCCCACATTTTCCTGCCTTGGCTGCAAACTTAGCCCTGGAAACACAGGTGCCCTTGTGAGATTATCAGTCCAAGTCTAGATAGGGGATAAGGCTGAAGGTCTTCTGGATGCAATTTTCCATCAACACAGAATAAAAGACTAGAAATGTTTGGACTTCGAAACACCAGTGCTACTCCTCTTCCTGTTGTCTGGTTATGTACATTTATTAATAGCTATTAACTGAAATGCTGATGCAGGTAAAATTAAGATATATGTTAAAAAAGATAATTAATAAAAGGAAATTCTTAGCTTTGCTGAATAATAATAGAGAAAACTTGACAGTGTGTTATTCAAATCTTGCATTTTTAAAGATGAAGAATTTCATGTTTAGACCAGAAAGGTTATGCCACTTGTCCAAAGTTGCACAGCTAATCAATGGCTCAGTCATGTGAATACATGAGGTCATGTGGGGATACAGAGATGATTCAAGGCTGAGAGGGCAAATGTTACAGCCAGAAACCCCAAATGAAAACCATAATTAATTCTTATCATCAGCCATTAGGGTTTTAGATTTCAATACTCAAATCAGAAATTTATAACCTCCTAGTGTTATCAATATTTAATTTGATCTTGTTTATACTGATTATCCTTTTATCCCTCTTGCATATAATGCATTGCTCTCCATTTCTCTTATTTTTAAGGCTTCATTTAAATCTCCTACATTTGCAACAGACTCACTTAATATTGCTTGGGATGGATAGAAGCTACCAACTAGCATATTCTTAGAGTGACATCCAAGTAGCAAAAGGCCCGCCTTAATTTCAGGCCCTCATGCTGATGGTGTCACCTGTTTGGTCAAAGACTTTTTTTTTTTTTAAAACATCTTTATTGGAGTATAATTGCTTTACAATGGTGTGTTAGTTTCTGCTTTATAACAAAGTGAATCAGTTATACATAAACATAAAAGGTGTCTCCTTCCCACCCTCCCTATCTCACCCCTCTAGGCGGTCACAAAGCACCGAGCTGATCTCCCTGTGCTATGCGGCTGCTTCCCACTAGCTATCTATTTTACGTTTGGTAGTGTATATATGTCCATGCCACTCTCTTACTTTGTCCCAGCTTACCCTTCCCCCTCCCCGTATCCTTAAGTCCATTCTCTACATCTGTGTCTTTATTCCTGTCCTGCCCCTAGGTTCCTCAGAGGCATTTTTCTTTTTTTTTTTTGATTCCATATATATGTGTTAGCATATGGTATTTGTTTTTCTCTTTCTGACTTACTTCACTCTGTATGACAGTCTCTAGGTCCATCCACCTCACTACAAATAACTCAATTTCATTTCTTTTTATGGCTGAGTAATATTCCATTGTATATATGTGCCACATCTTCTTTATCCATTCTTTATCCATTTTTTTTTTTTGCGGTACGCAGGCCTCTCACTGTTGTGGCCTCTCCCGTTGCAGAGCACAGGCTCCGGACACGCAGGCTCAGCGGCCACGGCTCACAGGCCTAGCCGCTCCGCGGCATGTGGGATCTTCCCGGACCGGGGCATGAACCCGTGTCCCCTGCATCGGCAGGCGGACTCTCAACCACTGAGCCACCAGGGAAGCCCCATCAGTCTCAATATTTGAACAAAATTTTGAATGGATAGTCATCCTAGGGTGATCATAGCAGCACTGAATATTTCACTTAGTCTTTTAGATATTGTTGTTTAAAAACCACAGTTGATCCATAATACCAACTATTTTATACCGGATTCATTTATTCCAAGGACATTTATTAAGTATCTATTGTGTAGGCACACTATTCCAGATGCTGTAAAGATACCAAAGAATTTGTCACCAAGGAATTATGAGATAAGATTCTAGCTTTGGGAACTGAAACGTTAATTAGAAATATACAGCAAAATACAGGGGAAAAACCTATAGATTAATTCAACTCATTATCAATGTGCTATTCCCTTATGAAAGAAAATTAATCTATAGTTAGTTATGTAAAGCATTTGCTATTCTCATCATTACACGAAATTAAAGATTTCTTTTGCCACATAAAGCTAAAGCTCACCATGCGTGTTTGCCTTACAAATCTTGAAACGTTTTCTTATATTGATGGCAGCTTTGTAACTGTAGTTTGAAGAACCAAAGAACGGCATTCAGAAAGTTTGGAATATTAACTTTAACAACTAATAGGGGACTGTGACTTCATAGAGCCCTTTTATGTTATGAAATATGTTTGACCTGATTTATGATTCTGAGCATTATTGGTTTTTTTATTTTTTTATTCATTTAAACTAGATGCAGACCTAATGTTAGGTGACAATCTACTTCTCATGGTGGCACAGATGGCTCCATGATAAGATATATTTATCAAAACAGAGGAAATGGAAAAACAAGTTGTATTCAGCAACATTTAAATAAGGCTCTGCAAAGTGCTGAGACTTTCCAGGGGACTGCAAAATGAAAATACAGTTATTACATCGGTCTTCTGATTATTTTCAAGCATACTTTGAAGTATGATTAATGATTTTATAAATACTTTTCTCACTTCATCCATACCAACAAAGTATTTCAAATTAATTCACTATTTCTGACTCCTTCCTTTTTAAGTCCATGGCAACAAATCAATCTACTGCAGACTCAAATCCATGAAATGTGATACATTCTTTTATATCCAAAAAGGAATGGGAATGTGACAATATAAATGATCCTGTGAAATAGATTGGTACTGTTTGCCCTAAACAGGAAAAGTGACATGGTCATTTTAAGAAATTGGTACCAAAATACCTAAAAAGTTATAATACCAAAAAAGTTATATTTTTGAATTTTTCTAGGCAACAAATAGGCCCTGTAAGATTTTAAAGGCTTATAACATACTATAAATTTTAACTAAATGTGTTCTTCATTAAAATTTCTTTCCCCAGATATTTGAGCCCTTAAAAAAGCAAGATAAGATTATAAACACCCAAGAGATATAAATGGTTCCCAGCTTCATGGAACTTACACTCATAAAGGAAGAGAACTCTGTCACTTGGAAAGCAAAAGAGTTTCAAAAACTGCCAAGAGAAAAGAGATTTTTGAAGGCTCATAAGGAAGAAAACTGCAAACATCAAAGGCTGAAAAGTTGTAAGAATAGACAAATAGATAATGGCATAAAACAGACTTAAAATAATCAGAAAGTAAATGGAAACATGGAATATGACAGAAGAGGGAGGAATAGCAAATCAGGGAGGAGGAAGATTGATTCAGTAAATGATACCAGGGAAATTTGCTCTTCAGGTAGAAAATGATAAAATTAGATCCCTACTTCACAGCATTTCCAGATGGATTAAATTTAGAAATGCCAAATGAAAAGAATTGAAGAAAATACAAGAGAATATATTTTGTACACTGGACTAGAGAATACTTTCTTAAACAAGGCACAAAAAATGCAAACCATAATGGTGAACATCGTTTGTCTTCGTTAAAATTTTTATATGAAAAAAATTATAAAACATCGTTAAGTGACAAGTTGCAGACTAGGAACATTACTTGTAACACTATGAGGCAACCAAGGTTTAGTAATAATAAGAGAAATAATATGGCAGTGAACAAATAAATAATGGATTATTTACCTAGAATAAAAACATGGCAGCAAAAACTTTTACTTAGTATGTGCCAGATGCTTTTCCAAGCACCTTTTATCAAAGCCATTTAATCCTCACAACAAATTTTAGGTATAATTATTTAGGTATTCCTCCCATTTTACAGAGGAGGAAACTGAATCATATGTAAATTATGTGAGTCACCAAAGGTCACAATGCTAGCAAGTGGCAGAATTAGGACATATAAAGATCTCCTACAAATCAAAACAAGTAAAGATGAATAAACCAATAAGAAAAAAGAAAGGCTGTGGAGTTGTAATTCATAAGGGGGGACAGTGAATGGCTAATATATACATGAAAACTTGCTCAATTTAATTAAAAATGCAAATTAAAACATGAAGATACAAATTCACATGAATCAAACTGGCAGAATTTTAAAGGTCTGGAAACCTCAAGTGTTGGTAAAGATTTAACAAATGGGAATTATTATACTCAGCTGACATCCAGGAGAGTTCAAAAAATTATAAACCCTCCAACTTAAGAACTATACTTTTAACCCACACACCTAAGGCCAACTAAACTATGACAAAGGAGGCAAAGATGTACAATGGAGAAAAGACAGTCTCTTCAAGAAGTGGTGCTGGGAAAACTGGACAGCTACATGTAAAAGAATGAAATTGGAACACTCCCTAACACCATATACAAAAATAAACAAAAATGGATTAAAGACCTAATGTAAGACCGACACTATAAAACTCTTAGAGGAAAACATAGGAAGAACACTCTTTGACATAAATCACAGCAAGATCCTTTTTGACCCACCTCCTAGAGTAATGAAAATAAAAACAAAAATAAACAAATGGGGCCTAATGAAACTTAAAATCTTTTACACAGCAAAGGAAACCATAAACAAGATGAAAAGACAACCCTCAGAATGGGAGAAAATATTTGCAAACCAATCAACAGACAAGGGATTAATCTCCAAAATATACAAACAGCTCATGCAGCTCATATCAAAAAAAAAAAAAAAACACCAAAACAAAACCCAATCAAAAAATGGATGGGGCCTCCCTGGTGGCGCAGTGGTTAAGAGTCCGCCTGCCGATGCAGGGGATACGGGTTCGTGCCCCGGTCTGGGAGGATCCCATATGCCGCGGAGCGGCTGGGCCTGTGAGCCATGGCCGCTGGGCCTGCGCATCCGGAGCCTGTGCTCCGCAACGGGAGAGGCCACAACAGTGAGAGGCCCACATACCGCAAAAAGCAAAAAAAAAAAAAAAAAAAAAAAAATGGATGGAAGACCTAAATAGACATTTTTCCAAAGAAGACATACAGATGGCCAAGAGGCACATGAAAAGATGCTTAACATCACTATTAGAGAAACGCAAACCAAAACTACAATGAGGTATCACCTCACACCAGTCAGAATGGCCATCATCAAAAAATCTACAAACAATAAATGCTGGAGAGGGTGAGGAGAAAAGGGAACTCTCTTGCACTGTTGGTGGGAATGTAAATTGATACAGCCACCATGGAGGACAGTATGGAGGTTCCTTAAAAAACTAAAAATAGAATTACCATATGACCCCACAATCCCACCAGTGGGCATATACCCAGAGAAAACCATAATTCAAAAAGACACATGCACCCCAATGCTCATTGCAGCACTATTTACAATAGGCAGGTCACGGAAGCAACCTAAATGGCCATCGACAGATGAATGGATGAAGAAGATATGGTACATATATACAATGGAATATTACTCAGCAATAAGAAGGAATGAAATGGGGTCATTTGTAGAGATGTGGATGGACCTAGAGACTGTCATACAGAGTGAAATAAGTCGGAAAGAGAAAAACAAATATCATATATTAACACATATATGTGGAATCTAGAAAAATGGTACAGATGAACCTGTTTGCAAGGCAGAAATAGAGACAGATGTAGAGAACAAACATATGGATACCAAGGTGGGAAAGCAGGGGTGGGATGAAGTGGGAAATTGGGAGTGACAATATATACAATAATATGTATAAAATAGATAACCAATGAGAACCTGCTGTATAGCACAGGGCACTCTACTTACTGCTTTGTGGTGACCTAAATGAGAAGGAAATCCAAAAAAGAGGGGATATATGTATACATATGACTGATTCAGTTTGCTGTACAGTAGAAACTAACACAACATTGTAAAACAACTATACCCCAATTAAAAAAAAAAAAAGAACTATACCTTGGAGATACTCTCACTTGTAAGAACAAAATTAATGTATAAATGCACAATGGTTATAATAATTATAAATGTGAAAAATTACAATTTTGCAAGTTTCAGAAGGATACATTTAACATGAAAAAGATGTATATATAGATGATAAAAGCACAAAACACCACCATGTTGTTTATGACTATATATAAACACACATATGTATACATATATACACACACATACACACATGGTAAAGATTTTTAAAAACACATAGAAATGATACACATAAACTTCAAGTTAGTAGTTACCTCTAAGAAGGTAAAGAGAAGAACAGGGGTGAGGTTTTAAGTTTATTTCCTAAGGAAAAACTTTATAGAAATCAAACTTGGAAAAACATTGGCACCTATTACGTGTGTACAATAGATATACAAGAGTCAGTTATATTGCTTTTAGTACTTACGTTATAAATATTTTTTCAATTACTTTTGTTTTTGAAATTAATGATAACTGTGGAAATAAAAAAGAAAAAATATGCTTTGAAAGTAAAAATGATGAGGACAGCACAACTATACTCCAATAAAAACAAAAAAAACCCAAAACAATAAACAACAACAAAGAATGATGAGGACAGACATAGCTATGAAAGGAAGATGCTTTCAGTTAGTAGCAATTGAAGGAAGACTACATTTTTCAGAGAGTCCTGTCAGCAGAAGAAAAAAGAAGGAGAAAGTAATTTTCAAATCTAAGAAAGGAGAAGTCACAAAATGCTGACCATCGTTGCCAAGAGTTGTGCATATTCAGCTAGCACAAAATTACTCAATATTTGAATATTTTTATCTGGTGCATATACTTTCTATTTCACCACAGTCTCCTCAAATCCCTTACAAATCCTTTGTATCTTCCATCAGGCCATTTTGTTTATTTATCTGGTTAAGAAAATTTCTGAGCTCGTAATCCTCGCAAAAGAATGAAAGGAACAGGAAGATAGAGGGCTAGTTTTGAAACTCAAGAGGAATACCTCTTCATCAGAAACAATAGAGAAGGAGAAAGGAGGAAAAGAGATGGAAAACATTTGAAAAGGGAAATTAGGGAAGGTGAGGTTTTGAATGAGAAGAAAGTATTAGAAAAAGATTAGTGAGGATGTAAAATGGTAAAACACCTGGGTACACATTAAAATACCTCATAGGTCTTTGGTATGCTCAGATTGTTAAAAGCATCTGTATCGGCAGTTTGTCCCAATCTCTTATATGACATTCTGCCTCCAGACATCTGGATTTTTTCCACTTCAAATCTTTCTTCTTCCTATAGGCATGAAGTATTATTTCTGTGACTTCTGAATACCCTCCTTGACTACTCTGTATACTACTCCTTCTTGGACTTCTATGGGTAAAACCTTTCCTGGCCTCATCTGGAAAGGAACCTTGGGAATGTTTCTTTTCTTCACATAAATAAGATCTACTTACATGACTTTCCTGAATGTCATAAGAAACTTTCTTTTCATCAACTCTGGAAGGGTCAGCCATTTTCTCTTCAAGTCCATTCTCTTTATCTTCTCCTTCAGAAACTTAAAAAAACTTTCAATTTTACCATGCTTGAAAGCATGGCACTGGTGTTCAAATGTTGAATAAGGCTGCATCTCCAAAATATCAGAATAAGTGATTCAGTTGATTTTGTAAAACCCTCTCTTTTTATCATTGGGGAAAAAAATGTCCAGTCAATTTTACCTCCATGGGAATAGTGGATTTACTGTTTCAATTGAACTGGCTGATCAATCCAGTCAGATAAGAGGTATATTGTTTTTCTCTAGTGAATCAATTAGTTGTTTAATTGAATTGAAGAGATTTGTTTATTGGGTATTCCATGGACAAACCCACAATGAAAATCAACAGTTCTATGCGTCACCTTATAGACAACACGATTTGTTTGATTTCTTTTCATATTTGCAATTAAGTTTTGGCTAAATTTCTTAACCCTGTGAACTTTGTTTATACAAATTTAAAACTAACATTTCCCAAAATGTTCTGGGTATTGTGGAAGACTGGTGAAGAGGATTATTGTAAAGTAGTAGAAATGGAGTAGTAAAGAGATGGGTCACAGGCTTGGCGCAAGAGGTAAGTTTATTCACAAAGAAATTGATGTACCTAGATCAAGATTTATAGAGATTTTACATTTACATGCAAATACATTTTTAATGTAAAACACTGGTCTAGATACAAGTGCCTTCAAAATGAAAATAATAAAGTTCCTACCTTCAGTGAGTATACCAGTTAGGAAACTTTTGTCTGCTAGAAACAGAAAATGCTGTTTGGGCTCAAATGGGTTTTAAAGAATGTATTATTTCACATAACTGGAGTTTTAAAGACAGGGCAGTTTTTTGGTATGATTCAATAAATGACTTAATTATGACACTAAAGACACAATTCTCCAGATTGTTCATCCTGATATCTTCAGCGTCAGCTGTACCTTAAAGTACGTTCCCCTTTTGCTTACAAGGTGGCTGTTAGGGCAATTAGGACTATAATCTCTCTTGCTGATATCTATCTGAGCAAATATAAGAATGAGGAAGGAGGATTCAGGGGAGCTAGAGAGTGAGAGAGACTGAACAGGGAAAAGACAAGAGCACAAAAATAGAGAGAGAAAAACTCCCCCAGTTTTCGAATGTAAGCCTTTACCTTTCATTTGGCGGGGCCAATTTAACACAGTTGCTCTGTGCTAAGACTAGGTGCTAGGAGGCATGCCAGGCATTGGCTTAGAATAATCAGTTTCCCCACCACCACATGAAAGAATGTGGATGTTTAGTGGAGGACTAGATAAAGAAATAAAACTGTGATTCTGTTAGGCAGTGAGAAGAAAAGAAATGGATGTAGGGTAACCAACTGACAATATCTTCTACACTGATTTTGCAATTTATTTTTGCACGAGGATAGGGAAGAAGGTAAGGATACATACAAACAATTACAATATAAGACATAATGCAATAAGTGGACTTCCTCATAAGTAGTCAGAGTTGGTATCATGCCTTCCATCCCTGAAATAAACCCTTAAAATTCTGGATGGAATTATCATTACCTTCTGAAATCCTCACTTTGTGAATGCTAGTTTGTACAGATTCCTGAGCTCCTCTGGAATCATGCTCATTTTGATTTTCTTTTTTCATGTACTCACAATGTACATTGACCTTTGAAACTTTATTGAAGATTTTTCTCTGATTTATGGCCGTTTTTCACAAAAAAGCAAAGGTTTCAATTACTGCAGAGAAATTACCATATATTCAGTGAAGAGAGAATAATATGTGTGTTGAGATGTGGGTGTCAGGCAGAGAGCTAGAATTACCCATTAGCTACAAGACTTGTTCCCACACATCAGCCTGTCTGTGTGCTCAATTTGAATATGTACCTCAGCAAAATTTCAAATCAAAGCATGTCATGGACTATCGGGTCATCTGCAAATAGTCAAAATCACATATTAAATCCATAAATGTCAAGGGTCTTCAATACAAATGTAAGGTATTAATAAATTTTGTGAAAGATATATGAACCAATTATTAGGAAAACTTGAAAATCCCTTCCCAGCAAAGAGTCACTGGAACTATTAATGCAAACTGTCAAATATTCATGGCAGATTTAGAAACTTCTTTTGCATCTTTTATGGTGATGATTTGATGTGGATGGCTAAAAAAAGTCCACGGCTCTGCAATATCTTCATTAAGTTAAGAAAAGGAAGCAATTCTTGATCTAAAGAACAACTTTTGAAACGGGAAATGGGAACACATTCAACTGTCTTTGTCTTCAAAGACACATGTAACTGGGCTTCTAAGGGATTCTTTGAAAGTGCAAAGAACAAATGTACTATCAAGAAAATAGGGAAAATATTTTCAAAAGAAGAAAATAAGCAGATCAAATAGGTCAATTTTCAAAACAATCACATAGCTTGCAATGTACAGAGTGAGTGCCCCAGTCACATGTAAAGCAAGAATTCTGATGGAGAAGAAAAAGCCAATTACTTAAGAAGGGGCTTTCGCCTCTCTCCATGGTGCTGAAGGCCAGTGGGTGAAACAACACAACCCTCACAGCTTAAACCCATGATTCTTTTCATGGACAGTGTAACTAACTTCATGCAATGATCAAGCTGGATGGTTAACATGTCCGATTTAGCAGTTATACTGTTAGTTCTAGAGGAGTGCCAGATTAAGTTAGATAGTAAGCTTGTCACCAGAGGAGGATTACTTACTTTTTAAAGCCTCCTTCAAGTGGGCTGTATAACTGTGCAGTAACAAATTAACATAATTAACCAGGAGATTCGGCTGGCTGTGTATAAAAACAAACACGTCTCAGACTTCACAATAATTTGGAAAGTAGATTGTAATAAAAATATGTTCAGCTGTTTGCCCAGAACATTTAGAAATGAAAGTTACTAAGGCTCTGTTGGCTATAAATACATAGGATATGATTTCAACCTCTCTCATGAAAAAACCTCTCCAAACTATCTGAAACTCATTATACTTCACTTTGCCTCACCAATGCACTCTCAAAATACAAGGATATTCAGAAACATTCACATCTTTTAAAATAAAAAACTCAAAGCTAGAAGGAATAAATGATTATTAAACACTCATATAGTTAAGGTAATTAATTTAATGAGAACTTTACCCCTAACACTTACTTGAGAGCGTATCTGCATTGAGGGAATGAAAGTTTTGATGGGGATAAAGAACATGTGAGCCCTCTAAGTGGAAAAGGACTGAGTGGGTCAATAGAGTAGGGGACACTTTGGGAACACTGAGGGTTCTTAGGATCTACAGACTAGAGAGGGAGATATCAGATGGATTTCCCAGGGTCAGTTCTGCATATCTGTCACTTAAGAAGCTAGGGGGCACAAAATGGGGACTCTCAAAGCTGATATGTCTCTTTAAAATTCATTGCTTCCTTCTCTATTAATTGTTCATTACCTACGGTTTTTTGCATCCAAGTGTCATCAAGAATTTATTGAGTACCTACTATGTGCCAGACATCATAAAATTACTTTACAGAGATTATCTTATTTAATCCTTAAAACAATGGTAAGTATATAATCCATGCTTTAAAGACACAGAAACTGAGTAATTTATCTAATACCACTTAACTTGAAGTGACAGGAAAAGGATGTGAATGCAGATATTCTGCCTTTAGGGACAAAGTCCTTAATAAGTATTATGTTTTCTCTGGATTCCTAGTTCCTATTTAGTCTGACCTTCTTCTATGTGGCTATAATTTTGGTTCACCTCAATTATTTTTCTATCTGGACACCTCCCTTTTTCTAGAAATTCCTTTCTGTTTTCTGACCACAGTGTTTTCTGTCTAAGGACTCTATTCGTTCTGGGAGAGTGCTGGTAATTTGCTGTTTCAACCTGTCTCCAGTGACCTTGCCTGTCTTTGGCCCACAGCAACAACTAAGCCTCCAAGTCCTTGATCTGAAAGAGAAGGCACGTAAAGACAGAAGAAGTGAAAGGTGGGGAGGTTGATGAGGCCAAAGGCAATCTTCTCTTACTTTAAAACCTTAAACTTAACCTTAACTGAAACAGAAGACTCTCCTAAAGTTGACGCTATACCATGACCCTCAGATAAATTAATTAACTTCTCTGACACTATCAGTTAACAAATGATATTTGATGCTACTTTGGACAAAATGAACATGTTCTCTGCTCTTATGGGACCTACAGTCTATGAAACTCTGGGTAATAATCAAACTCTTGTAGAGTTGTTGTGATGATTAAGGACCTTGTGCTCATAATAAGCAGACATTTGTTACAATTTGGTTTGCTTCTTCTGGGTAGAAATCAAATATTATCTATTCAAAGTTAGTTATGCTAAATCTTGCTTCTAACATTGGTATTGCAAGTATTTGAGTTGTGAAACCAAGGCAACTATTGATCACTTTCCTGTCCTTATAAGCTCCAGCCTAAGTACTGAAGAGTCTGTGGATATGTGAATCGACTAAAGTACAAGATTGAATTGCTGCTGAGTGCTTTTCCTGTACAGAGATTGTTGGTCTTTGCTCTTCTTATTGCCCATGGGGTAAGAGAAAGCCTTTTAAAAGAAAATGAAAAGTGGCAACAGCTATGGCATCAAAGTATGTTCCCAACTACATGGAGGAAGACACTGCGAATGGTAGCCTTAAGGTCTGTCTCTGGATGGAATGGCACGAAGAAAGGCCCATACCATCATTCTAAAGCTTAGAATTGTATGAGTAGTCCAGTGATCTTGGGTGAAAGAAATATCCTCTGAAAGTGAAGTATGTATTGGTGTAAAGGGTATCACCTCAATTCTGAGACAGGATTTATCAAATACAAAGCTGCTACTAACAATGCTAGTCAGCATAGCTCTGCTTCAAAATATCAGGCTTCTTCCCCACACCCTTTCTTACCCATTCTCACACAATCCAGCTTCTGAGTGAGGTGAGCAAGTTCATCTCTACCTGGGGCATGGGAGCAAATGGGTCTTATTCACATTCATGGAGACAAGGACAGTAACCCCTCTCCCCAAACCAAAAGGGTTTCAGGTAGAAGCATTAGGATTCTTTTGACTGTGAGTGACAAAGACACTATGCAAACTGATTTACACCTAAGGGAGTTTATAGATATGTGTACCCAAATTGTAGGACAGTGAATCTAGCTACAGGGATGGCTGGCTCCAAAGCTATTTTCAGGACACTACCTCTCTTTGTGTGTGTGTGTGTGTGTCTGTGTAAAGATAGATACACACACACATATATATATATACATACACACTTAAAGTGAAACACTCCAATCTTAAATATACAATTCAGTGAGTTTTAATAAATGTGCACAACTGTCTACTCAACATAGCAATCAAAGTAAGTGAAATTTCTATCACCCCCAAAGTTCTCTCATGCCCCATTCTTATAGACAAATCCTTTCTAAACTGTGTTGACCTAACAGCACAAATTTCAAGAAAAGTTTAAGCTAAGTTTATGAATGCCCTAAAGAATGCCTTATTAGAGTCCAAACGTTTAAACACGTTTCCAGTGTTTAATTAACCAGTATGAATTGCTTTATTAATATATTTAATCCAAGTGCATGTTTGCCTTATAATCTCATTAAACTGTTACTGGTTTTGAGTGTTTACAAGTGAGATAATATAAGGCTAATAAAAGTGGCATTTTGGTGTTTAAAGCATTTGATATTTTGGAACTATGTTTTTTACTTTAGCTATGGTTTACATTTTCTAAGCCTTCTCTAGGTACTTTGCTGAAGATTAACTGTCTATCAGGTTTATGTAAACAGGAGAAGATCTGTATGCATATTCATTCGTAAATTAAAAACAATGCTTTCGGGCCTCCCTGGTGGCGCAGTGGTTAAGAGTCCGCCTGCCGATGCAGGGGATACGGGTTCGTGCCCCGGTCTCGGAGGATCCCACATGCCGCGGAGCGGCTGGGCCCGTGAGCCATGGCCGCTGGGCCTGCGCATCCGGAGCCTGTGCTCCGCAACGGGAGAGGCCACAACAGTGAGAGGCCCGCATACCGGAAAAAGAAAAAAAAAAAAACAAAAACAAAAAAAAACAATGCTTTCCACCAGTTAGCTCTATAAAAGGGAAATAGACCTTGACTAGATATAATGAGGCATTTGTGTTCACTATAACTGTAATTTACTATTACTGTTTGAAGAGGCATCAGTTCTCATTTACTCTGTTAAGTGACAGTAAGTGAGGCTAAAGTAAATTCGAATCAACACTCCTGGGTCACCTTAGTGAATATATGGAGCATACCATAACATTATTTGAAACAACGGTAATTTTGGTCCTGTTGTGTGACAGCACAAACTACTGGTTTGTCATTTTGTATATCCAGTGATACTTAAAGTGCACGTCCTCTGGAAGGATGAACTTGAGCCATGGCTATGTGTTAGGTGGTCTGTACTCTCATTTAACACATGATGCTCAAGGTGATCCATGGGGAGAGACTGGTTTCACAGTCAAACAGGAATTGCTAACTATTTTAAGATGCTTCAGTAAAAGGCAACTCTGTGGTGTATGCAAATCCTAGATTATAATTATGTGTAAATGTATATGTAAACATATTTTTCCCTAAAGCTAGTAATAAAGGGAAGAAATCAATAATAATGCAGCGTTTTTTTTCAGTTAGCATAATTTGCAGATTATCCAGAGGGTGAATTTTAGAAAACTATAATCCTACAAAACTTAATAGAAAAATAAACTAGAAATTCCTTGATGCTAAAGGTTTTTTAATGGTGTTGCCCCTGCCCTAACAGTTTTTAGAATGCATGGATTCAGGGGAGACTGGGCCCATGGGATTTTACCTCCTTGCCCTTCAAACTGAACACTTCTGCTTTTACCTAATGAATTATCTGAAGTTCTGGTGAGAGAGAGTCAGAGAGAGAACAGGTCACTGGCCTAGGCTGTACATCACAGAGCCAGTGTACCAAATCCAGTTTATTCTTTAAGAGAGGCTCCATAACTCTAGTCATATGCAGGTATTATAAACTTGGTTGACTGGTGTTTTTAAGTCACATAGATTAGAAATAGCAAATGTGAGATGGGGTAGCAAAAGTCCAAGAATAAGTACAATCACTGATACAAAGCAACAAAAAGCAATCACTGATACAAAGCTACAGTAATCAAAAAGGTGTAGTACTGGCATAAGGATAGACATATTGACCAATAGAATAAAACTCAGAGTCCAGAAATAAACCCATACATCTTTGGACAACTGATTTTTGACAAGGGTGCCAAGTCCATTCAACAAATGATGCTGGAACAAATGGATTTCAACACGCAGAAGAATTAAGTTGGACCCCTCACCCATACCGTATACAAAAATTTAGTCAAAATATGACAATGATCTAAATATAAGAGTTAAAACCTTAAAGCTGTTAGAAAAAAATGTTAAATGTTTATAACCTTGGATTTGGCAGTGGCACCAAAAGAATTAGAAGCAAAAGAAACAAAAAAGATAAATGAGACCTCATCAAAATTAACAAAATTTTGTGTGTTAAAGAACATAATCAACAACATAAAAGGATAACCTACAGATTGGGAGAAAATATTTGCAAATCATACAGCTGATAAGGGTTGTAATATCCAGGGTATGTAAAGAACTCCTACAACTCAACAGCAAAAAGACAAGCAACCCAATTCAAAAATGGGCAAAGGTCTTAAATAGACATTCCTCCAAAGAACATATATAAATCACCAAGAATCACTTGAAAAAAATGCTCAACATCATTAGTCATTAGGGAAATGCAAATCAAAACCACAATGAAATACCACTTCATACCTACTGCAATGGCTGTAATTTTTTAAATACGGAAATTAACAAGTGTTTGCAAAGTCTTGGAGAGATTAGAATATTCATACATTGTTGGTGAAAATATAAAATGGTGTGGCTGCTGTGGAAAACAGTTTAGCAGTTCCTCAAAAAATTAAAAATAAAATTACCTTATGACCCAGCAATTCCACTCTTAGGTATACACTACAAAGAACTGAAAACATGGACTCAAACAAATACATATACGGACGTGTGCATAGCAGCACTGTTCACGACAGCCAAAAGGTAGAAGCAACCCAAGCATCCATCAACAGATGAAGTAAAGAAAATATGATATATGCATACAATGGAATACTATTCAGCCTAAAAAAGGAATGAAATTCTAATATATGCTACACCATGGATGAACCTTAAAAAATTACACTAAATGAAACAAGCCAGACACAAAAGGACAAATTTGTATGAAACCACTTATATGAAATGTCCACAAAAGGCAAGTTTGTAGAGACAGGAAGTAGAGTAGAGATTACCAGAGTTGAGGGTTGTGGTGATGGAAACTTTATTGCTCAATGGGTACAGAGTTTCTGTTTAGAGTGATGAAAAAGATTTGGACGTAGTGATGACGGTTTCATAATACTGTGAATGTAATTAATGCCACTAATAAAATACACTTAGAAAATGTTAAAATGGCAAATTTTAACACAGCAATAACAACAAAACCGATGGCTGAAAGACTGGAAATAAGGGATAAATTTTTAAAAATAACAGTAAATATTTACAACTGGTAAAGCCCAGCTGCACAGTAACTAATCAGCATGGATGCCAACTATAGACATGGGTCCAGAGGTACTGTGAGTTCAGTTTAATTACTACAATGAATCCAGCCAAAAATTAATAAAGCTCATATATGAAGAAGCACAGAGGAATAAAGACTCAGTGCCCTCATTACGGTGTGACAGTTATCAAAGCACAGCTTGTTTGAACAAAATAGCTGTGTATATTTAAGGCCCTCATTTTGTGGATGAGAACAATGAGGTATGGAGAGCTGCAATAACTTGCCAAAGCTCCCCTGCATGACGCACGGAGCCTGCACCACAATCCTGCGTACAGGACCATCTATCTCCCCGAACCTTCCACAACACACTCAGTAAAAGGAGGCGCAAGAAATCCAGTCTGTATGAATACGAAACAAAGGCTACAAAAAGGAAACATCAATTTCTGTGATTGAAATGACAGTATGTGGAACATTTCTGATTTTCTGTTTTCTCATCCAGGTTGCTCAGTGAGCTACTCAGTCTACAATTCCACTGACTGCCATTCTTTTAGAAGCAGTGGTATTCGTATACTTCCTGAAGTGGACTGAGGCTGTGAAGCAGAGTGGCTCAGAAAACAGGCAGACAGACCAGCGTTTGTTGTCAGCTCAGCCACGTACCGATGGTATGAACTGGAGCGTAGACTATGATTATGAACTAATCTTGCTATCATGAATTAAATCTTGCTAAACCTCAGTTTTTCACCTGTAATATGGGTATGATGAAGTATCTATATATGCCTCATGGCACTGCGGTGAGAATGGAATGAGATAGCACCTTTAAAATATCAATGTCTTACATGTAATCAGCAATCAGTCAGCGGTAGTTACATTAATTACTGCCCCCCACCCCTGCCCAATGCTGCCACTACTGCATCCAAAGGCTTGCCATCCTTATACCTATAGGGAAGACTTTTTCTGACTCCACTTTATTCCATTTCAAATCACTTTAAGTTACTTCTCTAAAAGTATGGTCTTTCATCCTACTTTGCTTCCTTTATAGTTATAAAACCTTCTTTGCAAGTTGTCTGTTCTGATACCGGTCCCGGCATTACAAAGGTATATTAGTCCTCTCCTGCTCCCTACTCCCCATCCCAGCACCCTTTCCTTGACTTTCAGGAGAGAGTAGGACTGATGTACATAGCTGACTGGGGGATGCTGAGGGACCTGCATGTAGCTAACAGTACACTTTTGTAATTTTCACACAGAAGAGAAAAAAAGAAGAGAATAAGCCTACTCAAGACCAAAGTTCAGTCAATGACTAAAATGGAAAACTCAATTCTCATACCTTTCATGCTATTCAGGGTCAATCATTAGCCTAATAAGTCTTATACTTGATTAGGATTAATGAGAAACATGAACTCTCCATCTCTCTTAGGTTTCTTGGGGAGACATTGATGGAAAGTCCAGAAACACCCGCATCCAGGGGGGAAGTTACCTCATGGAAATAATCAGAGCTTATTCTTTGTCCCTGTCTCTGTTCAGCCTTGACCTTTAAAACACAAATATTTGGGGGTACTTCTGCCAAATACCTGCCTATAACTAAGCAACACATGAATTTACGTCACCTCCTTATAAAATAATAGTCCATCTAAAAAACACTCATGGAAAAACAAAGTCTAGGCTAAAACACACTGACAGTGAAAGCTCCAGTTCTGACATCGCAGCAATTGATATGCTACATCACTGGGAGCAACATGATTAAAATCAATATGAATCTCTCAAAATGAATTCTTTAAAAAAATCTAACACAATATATACTTATATTAATATACTTATAAAAATATACTCGAGATATATTTTCTGTATCTTTCAGAAATCAATAAAAAATATTCTACTTTTTACTATATCCAAGCTGTCTTCTGTTAATTAACAGAATTTCTCCTTATGAATAACTTTTTTTTTAATGTGTCTATATAATGGCAAGCTCTTGCTGTCACTACCTTTATATTTTTATTTTTTTGGCCACACTTATGGGATTTTAGTTCCCCAACCAGGGATCGAACCCAGGCCCTTGGCAGTGAGAGCTCAGAGTCCTAACCACTGGACTGCCAGGGAATTGCCTATGGATAACTCTTGACCCTTTGCTGAAATGCACATCAGGGTACAAAAGCTTTAAGAATTATCTTATGTTCTAACCTAAAAGATCAATTTTTAAAGATTAATAACCTTGTACAACGATTCTTCATTGATAAAGAAAAATTACCTTTATTAGGTGAAATATAGATAAATTCATAAACTCAAGTACCTAAAAATTCCAGGGCTCTATCTTCAGGTACAGTTTGATCCAGGAGTCAACAGATAGCCTCAATACCTACCATATTTGATTCTGCTTACCACTTTTGCTTTCATTTAGAATGTTTTTCACTGCTTGCCCTCTGCAGCACCAGGCCTATAGCACCAGTGGCAAGAGGTCTAACTGCTCAAACCATGGTCATCCATTATTCCAGGATTGCTCTCGTTAGAGTAGTCAAGAAAATGGACTACACCAAGCAGCCACACTGGGGTCATATTCTCACCCTTAGAGTCAGGGGATCAAACTCACCCAAAATACGAGGACAGAAAGTGGTAGAAGTCTCCAGAAAACTCAGGCTACTGCTTCCAGAAGACCAAATTCTAAGCAGGCAGAAACAACTTAAACTTTTAGGCCAGGTTAATTGTTTCTTAACATGGAAAACAACTCAGAGCTATAATTTCAGTTCCTCACAGTGACTTAGAGCCCAGAGTAATACAGCTCTCTATACTGGTGCTTCCCCATTTGTGATATCAGAATATTCAGTTACCTAGCTTGCAGGCACACTATTTACACTTAATGCTTGTAAAATGCCCAGGGCCCAAAACATGCTACATAAATGCAAAGTATCAATATAAATTGTGCTAAGAGAGATATTCCCCAGTTAACAGAAGGAACAGCATGCCTGCAAAGATATATCAAATTCTATAAAAGAAATGTTAATTTCTTTTCCTCCTCACCACATAATTTAAAAATTGCTTTACCCACATCCTATACTTTAGAGGTTATATTTTCTCTCAGAATGTCTGCACTTCAATCACTTGACTTTCCAAAGGTTATCCTAACATGACCTTTTTTTTTTTTTTTAAACCAAGCCACTTCTAGAGGATGACAGAAGAGTTTGTTAGAATTCCCATACAGTGACAAAATTCTCTGTGCTCTCGCTGTCAGTCCTGAGAAAAACTGATTTTCCAAGTGCCCCTGATAAAGAATTTCAGTCATTTGATTCTTTTTTTTTTGTCTTTATTGAAAAATAAAAAGAAGTGTTTTGGGTTAAAGGTATAAATTGCCCTATTTAGGCACAGACACCAATTTAGATCTTATAGCACATAGTGAAGATGAATGAAAAGCTAGCACCACACGGATACTGCCAGGATGAGAGGTAGAAATCTCACCTGACAGGTGATCAGTGAGGCAGTAAAGATTAGAAAAATGATTAATGTGGGGGCAGAAGAGCAAAGGACAGAAGAAAAGGCCCAAAAAGCAAAACCCTTTGGGGTGATTTCTTTTATTCACCACAAGGTAAAATGATCTAGATGTACCAAATTTTCTCTTGTAACTGTCACTACTGGTTGAAGGCCAAGTCAAAGCATTTTCAATTACTGACGTAGTTACATGCTTTGTTGTCATAATGGTGGTTTTCTATTTTTGTTTGGTTTTCATTTTTGTTTTGACTTTTAGCAATGAAAATTAATTTTGGACTAAAGTGCTAAGAAATGGGGTAGAAAGATATTTTTCATTAACTAAGAGTTGGTGAACATTAACGAATGATAATATACAACAAAGGAGATTATAAAACAGCATGAAATACAACCCATTTATTTTTAAAAGATGGCTATGTTATATTCGATGGTGCTTTGATGGTGCCTCCTACAGGCCAGACACTCTTCTGAGGGCTTAACATTTAACTCATTGACTCTTCATTCTATAGCTGGATACCAATAACCATCTAATACGTGAGGAAACTGAGAGGTTAAGGAAACTTCCTGTGGTCTCAGTAAGATGGAAAGAGAGAGACAGACGGGTGGATCAATCTACCATGATGCTTCCCGAGATATTAATGATGATTCCTTCTGAATATGGGAATAAGATTCTGTTATGCTCACCTTGTTATTTAAAAATGCAGAAAAACATAAGTATTTCCCCTTGAAAAATGTGTATCTTTACATTAGGAAATAAACATCAATGCTATTGTCATTTGGGGGGTAATATTTCATATCCTGAACACAGCTTCATGCTTCTTTGATGATTCAGTTACCCCATCAAACACCTTAATCTGACTGTTGCACAGTCAAATCAAACTCAATCAGTTCCAAACGGATGGAGGTTCACCTTCTCTCCAGACCTTCTCCTCATCCTCATTCCTGTTCTTGGTGAGTGGTGCCATCACACCACCAGCCATACAAGAAAGAAACCTGGACATCACCTCAGGCAACCTACTCATTCTGTCTCCATCTGGACAGTAGGTGAGCAAGCTCAGTTAATTTCACCACCACCTGGGTCTCAAACCTATACCTTCCTCCTGTTTGCCCTTTCTCCATCACCATCTTTACCAACCTCGTTAAAACTCTCAGTATCTGGGCTTCCCTGGTGGCGCGGTGGTTGGGAGTCTGCCTGCCGATGCGAGCGACGCGGGTTCTTGCCCCGGTCTGGGAGGATCCCGCATGCCGCAGAGTGGCTGGGCCCGCGCGTCCGGAGCCTGTGCCCCGCAGCGGGAGAGGCCGCAGTGGTGAGAGGCCCGCGTACCGCAAAAAAAAAAAAAAAAAACTCTCAGTATCTTCTGCGAGCATTTTTGCAATAGCTTCCTAACTGCTTTTGCTCCCTCCACCCATCACATTCACTCTCTTCTCTCCATCCTTCTAATCTACCTTCCATCTTGCCTCCAAAGCTACCTTAGTGGGAATATAACCGTATCATGCTCCTGCTTAAAAATCTAGTGCTGCTCCCTCTTATGAAAAATAAAAACCAAACTCCTTCACGTTAAACAGAAGGCCCTCCATGATCTGGATCACACATACCTTTCTCATTTATAGCACACGCCTCCCTGTTGCTCTGTTTCCTCCTGCATGGGGTTTTCTGGGCTTACACAACCATATACTAAGGTTTCCCACCTCCAGAACTTGACTTATACTATTCTCTCTGTCTGCAATGCCTTCTGCTGGATTTAAATCTTTCTACTCTTAAGCCCTAGAACAAAGCCTAGCATCCATTCATTATTCAATTAATATTTATTAGCCACTTGTTATGTATCAAGCAATTTGGCCAAGCAGGTAATATAAAAGTAAACCTAATTAGACCTGATTCTTGCAAAAGGTGACCAACTCCCTCCCGTTTGCCCAGAACTTTCCCAGTTTTAGCACTACAAGTCCCACATTCCAGGAAACCCTTCAGCCCTGGACAACCCAGGGCAGTTGATACCTCATTCCTGCATTCCATAAACTTACATTCTAACCAGAGAAGTTGGTTAATAAATGGCCATTGAATGAAATTAGTAACAGAGATTTCTTTTTATAGCATCTGAGGATGGTCATTATACACATCTTTTATGTTTATATAATTTTACAATAAACCTAAAGTCAACTTTATGATGAAGAGAAAAACACTAAGTAGCATAATACACTAAACACAAATCCTAACATGAAGTGAACCAGATTATCTGACTTGCAGAGTACAGAGGAAGCCAGAGCAGCTTGTGAAGGGCTCCCTGAAGAGAGGCAGGTGAGAAGGGAACAAATCTTTGTCTCCCACCAAGGAAGTGGAAACTGAGCTTGTGTCTATTCCCATGACATGTGGCCAGCAGGACAAAATGCTCCTGAAATGGTTTCAAGGGAGGATGCGGTGGAAATACAGGAAATAAGGGAGAGGGAGTTCTCAGCCTCTGTCACTGAAACTCTTCATTATTCTCAACTGTAAAATGGCGGTAATAAGGATACTTAACTCACAAATTTTTTTCAAAGATTAAGTTAATTCAATGTATCTAAAGTGCTTTGGACAGTGCCTGGCACATGGTAATACTCGGTCAGTAGTTAATACCACCACAACCTCACTACTCATCCTAAATGTGGACCAGAAACACATGCAGAGGAGCTGGAGATAGTGGGGCTGACGGAGCTCAGCATCTCTATTCTCTGCCTTATCCAAGAAGAGGCCTATGGCAGGAGGGTAGAAAGAGGGCTTGGATTTCTACGCCTACCAGGTTTCCCAGCATGCACTGGGGAGCAAAACAGTTTAAGACTTAACCTTCAAACCTACCCTGCTTCAACTCCTGAAAACACCTGCATCCCCATGAATATGTGCTGACAGGATCAGATTTTTAAAAGATGGGTCATGCACTGAGAAAGAAATCCCTCTTTCAAAATATTCCAAGACAAACTATTCTATATTAATAATAAAAATAAAACTTGGTAAATAAGGAAATTATTTTTCATTCTTTAGCTAAACATTATTGAACTTGAAAGTCATGGTAAACTGAGACTTTTTCACACAGATTAAAATTAGCTCTGATAAACCAAGAGCAAAACATGCATCTTTTGCCAAGAGGCTTTACACACAATCTGATATTTATACTCTAGAAAGAGGAATACAGTCATGTCCTTTTAAAAGTTAGTTGAATTAAACAGGCAAAATAATTAAACTAAGTATATGCATTGACAAGTTTCTGGCTCCCTTTAAAAAAAAATTGGTTATTCTGAGTTAACTCAAATATGGAGGGATAATACACTCAGGGCTCAGGCACCAAAAGTACAACCAGATGGTAAGACAAGTCCATCTGAGTTCAACGGTTTGCATTCCAATGATGCCCAGGTGGGGTTCTTGAGTGTGTCGGGCCAATGCAGCACATGCCTCTTCTTCAAGCATCTTGCCCAAACATATGGCCTCAAGGAAGTACAGCTGATTATTGGGGATTGTAGTTGAACTCAAATCTCAGTTACACCGATGGTTAAAAAATTTGAAAAATAGATGGTTTGAGTAAAGATTCACCAGGCAGAGGAAGGTAGAGTAGGGGTGGGGCTCGCTGTGTGGGAAAGACCAAAGACAAGCAATCATCCCCGAGGGAAGCGCAGACGCTTTTCTGTAAGGCTTCTGCCAAGGCTCCTTTCCAAGAGCCCCTACTCTCACAGCTCTGGGCAAATGAGAAAATGGCCATATTTTTCATGAACAAAACTGCATCCCACATTCCATCGGAGACTTTTCCAACCCTTTCCCCTACCTCTGCCTGCAGTACAACAAACAACCCCTTTTTAATGCTGTGTGTGTATGTTCATATTTAAAGCCTAGTCACCATTTTTAAAATGTCTAACTCTTTCCTGGACCACAGTGCCTGGCTTATTTTAACATTGCCTAATTAGACACAAAAGTAGCCAATGGTTTACTAATCTGGTTTCCAATAGAAATCACAGCAGGCTGAATAGAAATCATTCAGTATCTCTAAAGAGAAATTGATTGTGAGCTTCCTTGCAGCTCTACAATCAGTAGACTAATAAAGCATGTACCATAGAAGGCCAAATGATATTCCTTTAACCTAATTATCCAATACCAATGAATACCAATGTGGCTAAAAATTCTTAAGAGCCTGAACAAGACTGAAGAAGGATAGGAGAGGGCTAGATCTTGACCTCCCATGCCATCTCCTCCATTATTCTCTGTGCTTGGTCCCTCTGCATTTTTCTGTTCTTCCAACTAGCCAAGTTCTACATCTCAGAGCCTCGGGCACATCCCCCCAACACACACACACGCTGCTCCTGCTGCTTGCATGATTTAACTACTCCTTTTTTGCTCAACTCAACTCTTTTGACCTTTGAGCAACAGTTAATAACTTTCTTGGGAAGCCTACCCTTTCTCTCTGGAACAACTGGGGACCCCATTATAGTTGCTGAGCCTGGAGTATTTTTCCCTTAACATGTCTCATTACAATTGCAGTCATTGTGTATTATGTGTCCCCCCCTAGGTGGATGACAGTTTCAACTTACAGCTCCCTTCCAGTTCCTGGTACAGTGCCTGGCATCTAGGACTTGTAAACATATTTATATTGAATGGACATTCTTAATGAATGACTAATGGGGTAAGTAGATGAGAGGCAGTGGGGCCAGGAATAGGGCAAAGGCCCTGATGCTGAACACAAAGGTGTGGCCAACGTGAAGTAAAAATCTGTTAATGTCATGAGAAAACTGAATCATGGATTTTCACTAAATTTGTTTCCAGAATTACCTTCTTTAAAAAAATACAGACAGTTGAACATTTAGCAGAGAATTCCATTGCTTTAATACCAATTCCAGTGTTTTTGAAATTACAGTCCTTACAATTTTGACATCTTCACATGCCAAATATTTATTAATGTGTGTCTTAAAGTAAAGCCTCTCAATAACTAAAGTTGACAATTTTTTTCTAATGTAATATTTAAAGATTTACAGAAACATAACATTTTCGGGATGATTCGTGTTCATCTGAATATGACCTGGTCTTAGGAATTTTGAAAAAGGAGAAGAATATTGACAAGCCAATGCATAGTCCCTTTCTTAGCCTTACTGAAATGATTAAAATGCAGTAGAACATGGCTGTTCCACATACTTGGGAGGAGAAATACCAAACCATGGTTCCCAAAAGACACTCACAAATACGGCATGCTGGGGACACGACTGCCTCCTGTATGTAGTCACCATACTTCTCTCTGGCCATGCTGCTTTTCTAAAGGGCATTTCTCGATGTTTAATTTAGAATTTTATCCTTACATGAACCTGGAATCCTGAAGAGTCTAAAACATCATATTGGTTATGCGTATGAGCCTCAAAATGAAGTTGAATTACGAAGGTGACATGGGAATGCCTAAAACTCCAGCTCAACAAATTCAGTGTTTCATTCAATGGATGATAATTGAATCTTTTGTAAACTTGCTTTACCTGTGTTGTTAATAACAAGGTGACAGTTTTGAAACTAACAAACTGTAAAGTCCATTATGGTTTAATGACAATTCTTAAACATGAACCTTGTAATATATTCATTTATAAAAATCATTTCATTCATTTAAATATCATTAAACCATGGCAGAATAAAAATGAGTTTTCTCCCCATGGGCTCAGGTGTAGGAGAATAAAGTTATTACTCATGTTGGCTAGTAATTCGGTTTGGAGCCTGATGTCTGATGGTAGCGGGCTGCTCCTGTCATCACCCAGGGTATAGAGTCAAATCAAGGAGTGTGTCAGTTTCCCAGGGTAAAACTGGGGAAACTCATTTTACTCCCTATTGCACAATCAGAAAAACAGTGAAGCATAATTAAAATCTTTCTCCTGTTGTCCTCGCTGTCTATGTCCTCTTCCATGATTCTCACTGTGTGGGGACTGACCATTAATTGAGAGAAGCTGTGGGAGTTTCCTCCAGAAATCAACTCTCTCCTCCCCATTGCCCTAGCTCACTTTCACATTCTTCCTCATCTGGAGTACTGCTCTAGGAGCTGGTCTCCTGGCCCTGGGGACCTTCTCTTTCCAACCAATTTACTCCATTGTCATTTTCCTAAATACATCATGTTTCTGCTTAAAATTCTTCAGGGCAATATTTAAACCCCAAAGCATGGCAGAGAAAGGTGTTCATATTTGCCTCCTCTCAATTCCTGAAGCATGTGAAAGTCAGAGAGGGAAGGAAGCAGTGTGTACCCAGCAGTCTCCAAAGAGGTAACTTACATGGGTAAGCTGAAAAAATTTCAGGAAATATGTAAACTCTAAGCTTCTGACCGAATCAGGTTGATCAATCATTTCCTACACTAACACTATGAATTCAGAAAAAGAGCCAGAAGTTGAGGACGTGATGAATCATATTTTTTTTCTCCAAAGAAACAAAGAATTTACTCAAACTAGCCTAGTCAAAACTCCTTTCTGGAGATTGTCTGCGTTTACTATGTGTCTGGAATGTCTGATTGCTATATTTGCTTAGTCTGTATTGGATTCTTGTCTATAGAGCTAAATTAAGGAGGGAGTCAGCTGGACAGCTGCCTGGGACATCAGTGCAGGCACATTAAAACATCCCTAGGATAAAGTGTAAATACGATCCTAGTTAACTCAGGCTTCCACATGAGACCACTAAAAAACTGGCAAAAGTCGGCAACATTCTCAACTGGAAATTGTGAAAACACTTCTCCCAGTGCTGAATGTGCTCTGTTGAGTTACTTGCAAAGCATGATTGCAAATTGCACGTGGCAATTACAGGCTGCTCCAGTAGCCTTGAGACAGGCCAGCTGAGCATCAGTTGCCGTTTTAAAAAAAACTAAGGCGTGGTAAAGTGTTTTTTTTTTTTTTTTTTGGTTTTTAATCGAAAAAAAGTGATTTAGTTCATTATCTAAATTTCAACCCTTGGAATATGCCCCTAAGAAACACTCTGTTTCAAAAACTTAAATATCAATTGGAAGAGAGAACAAGAATTGTGAAAGGTAGGAAATGATCTGTCAACCTGAAGGCCAGAAAATTAGAATTTGGGGTTATAATTTGAACAAAATGTAACACATTTACCTAAGTAAGTTACCTCTTTTCTTTGTGATTATGGGTGACTGCTAATATCCAGTTATTGGTGATTGAAAAAAACTCCTGAAAGACAAATCATTTCAACCAAGTTAAAAAGTTGGCCAGAAATGTATATAACCTGTCAATAGAAAAGCCAATTCTTTTGGTGTCTCTTAAATAAATGTTAAGTACATCTTTGGAGAACATCAACTTGAAGGAGTATCCCCATATGGTTAGACTGTCTGAAGTGCCCACTTGTCTCCATCTATTCTGGTCCTGGCTACACCCACTTTCACCCTTGACAAAAGAGAGCTAGAGAGGTTAATACCATCAAGAGGCTACTTCCAAGGAATAATTTTGTCAGAAGCCTGAGAGCAAGAGATAGTATTTCCATCCTGGATCCTTAGAGGTTAGCAATAGCCCATAGCCCAAAATTGTTGAAAAGTGTCTTTTTTTTTTTTTTTTTGGTTTTTAGTTTTTTGATATAAACTGACAGATGACATGAAATAGAGATGGGTAATAAAAATACTAGATAGCAGAATCAGGATCCCAAGAGCTTGAAATGAGCTGATATGAAAAAGGTGAACTTAGAAGACTAAATATAGTAGAAATAGGGTTTAGGTTCTACACTTAGACATAAGAAGGAGAGAAAGAAAAAAAATACAGAATGAGGGAGGCAAAACTAATGTGTGAACAAAAGTATAGAGTTTTTATGTAAATGAGCAAAATGAAAGGGGGAATGCAAAATATGGGTACTAATACTGTTTGAGGTTACATGCCTAATTGAAAATCTGATGAGGGAGGTCCATCGCTTGTTTTACTGTAACATGCCGGTAACAAACCAAATTTGGGATTCAATATCAAGGGGCCGATGGAGATGTGAAGCCCATTTACAGATCCCCAAACTATTCACAGATCTCAGATTAAGACTGAATTAGAAGAACTATCTTAGAGTTCATACAACCATAGGTTTGAATACCAACTCCATCACTACTAAAAGGATGACATTGGTTACATTACTTAAACTTGATCAGCCTTAGAATCCTCATCTGCAACACAGGAATAAAAATATTTACCTTGCAGGGTAGTGTTATGGTTAAAATGAGATAATTATTTAATACAGATTCACCTCCCACTCAGTAAGTACTCCCTCACTGGTTGATTTTCATGGAGAAGATGGTAACATGGAAGAGGGACCCATGTGTCATGTATGACTCAAAGGGAGCTATGGAGGGCTAGAATTTTGTTCAAAATAGAGTGAAGTTTAAATTGGTTTAGCTGGTATGCAAAACAGTATAAAATTCCTCAAAAAATTAAAAACGGAACTACTATATGATCTAGCAATTCCACTCCTATATATCTATCTGAAGAAAACAAAAACCCTAATTAGAAAATATATATGCACCCCTGTATTCATTACAGCATTATTTACAAGAGCCAACACATGGAAGTAACCTAAGGATCCATAAACAGATGAACGGATAAAGAAGATATGGTGTAGATATACAATGGAATATTACTGAGCCATAGAAAAGAATAAAATAATGCCATTTGCAACAACATGGATGGATCTGGAGGGTATTATGCTAAGTAAAATAAGTCAGAGAAAGACAATACTGTATGATTTCATTTATATGTGGAACCTAAAAACAAATGAACAAACAGAAAGAGTTAATAGATAACAGAGGACAAAACAGGAAGTTGCCAGAGTGGAAATGGGTGGGGGGAGGAAAGAAATAGGTGAGAGAGATTAAGAGATATAAAATTCAGTAGCAAAATAAATGAGTCATGGATATGAAGCGTACAGTGTAGGGAATACAGTCAAAAATTAATATCCTTGTAAGGTGATAGATTGTAACTAGTCTTATCGTGGTCTGAAATGTACAGAAGCATGAAATCACTCTTATACAATAAGAACTAACATAATGTTGTAGGTCAACTGTACTCAAAGAAAAAGAGATAAGATTTGTGGTTACCAGAGGCGGAGGACGACGGGAGGGGGAATTGGATGAAGGTGGTCAAAAGGTACAAAATTTCAGTTATAAGATACCTAAGTACTGGGGATGTAATGTACCACATAGTAAATATAATTATTACTGCTGAGGGTTATATAGGAAGATTGTTAAGAGAGTCAATCCTAAGAGTCATTATCACAAGAAAAATTTTTTTTTCTATTTCTTTAATTTTATATCTATGTGAGATGGTGGATGGTCATTAAGCTTCTTGTGGTCATCATTTCATGGTGCACGTAAGTCCAATCATTATGCTCTATACCTGCAACGTGTATAGTGCTGTATGTCAATTATATCTCAATAAAACCGGAAGAAATACAATAAAATAAAGCATAGACAGTCCAAAAAATAAAAAAGAGAAATAAAGCATAGACAGTCCAAAAAATAAAAAAGAGAAATAAAGCATTCCACTTCTTGGAGCTACTCCCATCAAATCAACTTTCTCTTGAGGTACTGAGGCTTCCATTGGTGGATATGGTCAACGAGAATCTCAAGAACTGGTTATCAGAGACAACATAAACAAGGAAACAGAGGGCGGCATTAAATCCAAAGAGGCCAGCCTGGGTCTGTGCACACCTGGCAGGGGGTCGCAGCATGGTAGGTAAGAGGTGTGGGAAGAGCATAGCATGAACCAGATCTCTGTTTCCAAATTGAGACATGATGTTTGTGAATTCTCAACCTTGTTAGGTAGTTGACATCTTTTTTACTCCTATTCATAACTTTAATGCAAATAAACATCCTTTGAAAAGTGTGATATGTTTATGATTGAGAACATTGTACATTATTAGATGTCTTTAGTAACTGTTGGCTTATAAAGTTTGACTGATTTTAGCATCATGTTTCTTTTAAAACATCTTAACTACTCTGCTTACATGATAGATTTCCATGGGAAATAACGTTTTCTGTTAAAAGGAAAAGACTGGGAACTGAAGGATTCAAAGCTCCCCGCTAAGGTCACTTCCTAAACCGAAGTTTTCAGATTTGGTAATCCCTAAGGCTAATGAGAATTCTAAAATAAGGGGGTGAGGAAGAGGGAATCTGGGAAAGGAAAGGGTGTTCTGAATATATCACATCTCAGGCACTGTACCGGAAGGATGCGGGCAAATCTGTCACGGCCTCATAAACACATTCTGCAAATGAGAAAACTATTCTCTCCGACAAGCTCTTGGGATGCAACACAGCACAGTGTATCCTTTTAAGGCAGTCTCAGGGATGAGGAGGGAAGAAGGAAGCTGTGAAGACGAGATAAGACAAGGAATAAGAAAGATGCATCCGTCATACACAGTGAAGTTAAGTCAGAAAGAGAGAAACAAATACCGCATAGTAACGCACATATATGGAATCTAAAAAAAAGGGTGCTGATGAACTTAGTGGCAGGGCAGGAATAAAGATGCAGATGTAGAGAACGGACTTGAGGACACGATGCGGGGGGGTGGGAGAGGAAGCTGGGACGCAGTGAGAGAGTGGCATGGACATATATACACTACCAAATGTAAAATGCATGGCTAGTGGGAAGTGGCTGCATAGCACAGGGAGATCAGCTGGATGCTATGTGACCATCTAGTGGGGTGGGATAGGGAGGGTGGGAGGGAGGGAGACGCAAAAGGGAGGAGATATGGGGATATATGTATACGTATGGCTGATTCACTTTGTTGTACAGCAGAAACTAACAAAATATCGTAAAGCAATTATATTCCAATAAAGATATATTTTAAAAACCCCAATGAAACAAGGAAGTCAATCTACAGGACTGAAGACTTCTAAGCTTGTACTTTCAAAACATGTATGAATATTGCCACTTGTGATAAAGGAAACGACTGTGCTTGCTAATCAAATAATGTATGGGTTCTTTCTGAAAGAAATAATTTTCTGATTCTTGGAGATACCCTATCACTGGAAGTCATGCTTACTATTTGAAGGGAATAGCAACTTCAAATGAGACTGCGTTCCCCATTCTCAGCTTAGCTTCCTGGAAGCTCATGAATTAGGCAGCGACCTGAGCCCTCCTGCACGCCCACTTCAACACTCTAAACGTTACATTTTTAATGATAGCTGAGAGTTCTCACTCTTTTATCTGTTGACAGAAGCTGCTGATAATGCATTATCATAGCAATCTGGTAAGAAATACTGGGATTTGGTTTTTTGTACTACTTCCCATGTGCAAAGTCACGTTTACTATCTAACCGTATGCTTTTCTTTTCTCATTTTATTTTATTTTATTTTACAAATTTAATCAGTTATACATATACATATGTTCCCATATCCCCTCCCTTTTGCGTCTCCCTCCCACCCTCCCTATCCCACCCCTCCAGGCAGTCACAAAGCACCAAGCTGATCTCCTTGTGCTATGCGGCTGCTTCCCACTAGCTATCTACCTTACGTTTGGTAGTGTATATATGTCCATGCTGCTCTTTCACTTTGTCACAGCTTACCCTTCCCCCTCCCCATATCCTCAAGTCCATGCTCTAGTAGGTCTGTGTCTTTATTCCTGTCTTACCCCTATGTTCTTGATGACATTTTTTTTTCTTAAATTCCATATATATGTGTCAGCATACAGTATTTGTCTTTCTCTTTCTGACTTACTTCACTCTGTATGACAGACTCTAGGTCCATCCACCTTATTACAAATAGCTCAATTTCATTTCTTTTTATGGCTGAAAAAATTAAGTAGAAAGTCTTGTTTCTCATTCCGCTTGCCTCCACTAACAACCAATTTCTTAACCTACTTTTCCTTATAGAACAAAAGGAATTTATTTTTCTACAGGAGGCTCAAAAAAGATATTTTATATTTCACAAACTAAACAGTTTTCCTGTTAATTCGTGAGCACCACCGAGTGTCTGCATGAGCCATGTTCCTTTTGAATGATCCAACCTAAGAGCAGTCTCTATCGAGTAAAAATGCTATTGGGCTGGAGACCGCAAAGAAACACGTAGTAAACAAAAAACAGAGGTAAGTCAACAGTATTAGTAACATTTGTAGTGCTAAAAAGTGTTATTACAGTCTGATAGTAGCAGCTATCATTGACGAAGTGCCTGCTGGATGATAGGTGTATTGCTAAGTGTGCCATATGCATTATTTCATTTAATCCTAAACAGTAACCCATGTGGTGGCCATTACCTTACCCATTTTGTGGATGAGGAATCTGAAGCTAGGCAAGTTAAAGCAAAACTTATGTGTATGGATGGAGTCAGAATTCAAAGCAAGCTTCCCTGTTTTCTGTTATTTATTTATTTATTTATTTATTTATTTTTTGCTTTATAACAAATTTAATCAGTAATACATATACATATGTTCCCATATCCCCTCCCTTTTGCGTCTCCCTCCCACCCTCCCTATCCCACCCCTCCAGGCGGTCACAAAGCACCGAGCTGATCTCCCTGTGCTATGCAGCTGCTTCCCACTAGCTATCTACCTTATGTTTGGTAGTGTATATATGTCCATGCCACTCTTTCACTTTGTCACAGCTTACCCTTCCCCCTCCCCATATCCTCAAGTCCATTCTCTAGTAGGTCTGTGTCTTTATTCCTGTCTTACCCCTATGTTCTTCATGACATTTTTTTTTCTTAAATTCCATATATATGTGTCAGCATACAGTATTTGTCTTTCTCTTTCTGACTTACTTCACTCTGTATGACAGACTCTAGGTCCATCCACCTCATTACAAATAGCTCAATTTCATTTCTTTTTATGGCTGAGTAATATTCCATTGTATATATGTGCCACATCTTCTTTATCCATTCATCCGATGATGGACACTTAGGTTGTTTCCATCTCCGGGCTATTGTAAATAGGGCTGCTATGAACATTTTGGTACATGTCTCTTTTTGAATTATGGTTTTCTCAGGGTATATGCCCAGTAGTGGGATTGCTGGGTCATATGGTAGTTCTATTTGTAGTTTTTTAAGGAACCTCCATACCGTTCTCCATAGTGGCTGTACCAATTCACATTCCCACCAGCAGTGCAAGAGTGTTCCCTTTTTTCCACACCCTCTCCAGCATTTATTGTTTCTAGATTTTTTGATGATGGCCCTTCTGACTGGTGTGAGATGATATCTCATTGTAGTTTTGATTTGCATTTCTCTAATGAGTAAAGATGTTGAGCATCCTTTCATGTGTTTGTTGGCAGTCTGTATATCTTCTGTGGAGAAATGTCTATTTAGGTCTTCCGCCCATTTTTGGATTGGGTTGTTTGTTTTTTTGTTATTGAGCTGCATGAGCTGCTTATAAATTTTGGAGATTAATCCTTTGTCAGTTCCTTCATTTGCAAATATTTTCTCCCATTCTGAGGGTTGTCTTTTGGTCTTGTTTATGGTTTCCTTTGCTGTGCAAAAGCTTTTAAGTTTCATTAGGTCCCATGTGTTTATTTTTGTCTTTATTTCCATTACTCTAGGAGGTGGGTCAAAAAGGATCTTGCTGTGATTTATGTCATAGAGTGTTCTGCCTATGTTTTCCTCTAAGAGTTTGATAGTTTCTGGCCTTACATTTAGGTCTTTAATCCATTTTGAGCTTATTTTTGTGTATGGTGTTAGGGAGTGATCTTATCTCATACTTTTACATGTCCCTATCCAGTTTTCCCAGCACCACTTATTGAAGAGACTGTTCTTTCTCCACTGTACATTCCTGCCTCCTTTATCAAAGATAAGGTGACCATATGTCCGTGGGTTTATCTCTGGGCTTTCTATCCTGTTCCATTGATCTATCTTTCTGTTTTTGTGCCAGTACCATACTGTCTTGATTACTATAGCTTTGTAGTATAGTCTGAAGTCAGGGAGCCTGATTCCTCCAGCTCCATTTTTCGTTCTCAAGATTGCTTTGGCTATTCGGGGTCTTTTGTGTTTCCATACAAATTGTGAAATTTTTTGCTCTAGTTCTGTGAAAAATGCCAGTGGTAGTTTGATAGGGATTGCATTGAATCTGTAGATTGCTTTGGGTAGTAGAGTCATTTTCACAATGTTGATTCTTCCAATCCAAGAACATGGTACATCTCTCTATCTATTTGTATCATCTGTAATTTGTTTCATCAGTGTCTTATAATTTTCTGCATACAGGTCTTTTGTCTCCTTAGGTAGGTTTATTCCTAGATATTTTATTCTTTTTGTTGCAATGGTAAATGGGAGTGTTTCCTTGATTTCACTTTCAGATTTTTCATCATTAGTATATAGGAATGCCAGAGATTTCTGTGCATTAATTTTGTATCCTGCTACTTTACCAAATTCATTGATTAGCTCTAGTAGTTTTCTGGTAGCATCTTTAGGATTCTCTATGTATAGTATCATGTCATCTGCAAACAGTGACAGCTTTACTTCTTCTTTTCTTATTTGGATTCCTTTTATTTCCTTTTCTTCTCTGATTGCTGTGGCTAAAACTTCCAAAACTAGGTTGAATAAGAGTGGTGAGAGTGGGCAACCTTGTCTTGTTCCTGATCTTAGTGGAAATGGTTTCAGTTTTTCACCATTGAGGACGATGCTGGCTGTGGGTTTGTCATATATGGCCTTTATTATGTTGATGAAAGTTCCCTCTATGCCTACTTTCTGCAGGGTTTTTATCATAAATGGGTGTTGAATTTTGTCGAAGCTTCCTTGTTTTCATACCTAGCTGTTACACCACATTGCCTCTAGTGTTAAAGTAATGGTCATCTTAACGCCAGTTTCCATTTAATGGAAAAAAATTAACTGGACAATAAACTGATAAAACATGCTTTTTCTGTTCTAGAAATTGGAAAAAACATCTCTTCTCATACACCATATGAGGTGGTCAGTCAGGGCACGTGATCTGAAGTGCAGGTGTTTTTTCAGGCATGGGTCATTATACATGCTGGGCTTTGGCAGGGTTTTTGTGAACCAATGGGATCTTAGAAGTCCAAGTCCAAGCAACTGTTGATGCTTGAACCACCCTAAAATATTCCAGCCAAACTTTTCAGGAATCCTCCTAGAAATGAAGATTCATTGCCTTCCAAGGTCGTTCATTCCATCTTTGGATCATTCAGAAGCTGTCATGGCATTTCCCTGCTCATGAGGCATGCAGTGTCACCTTGGACAGACCCATCCTTTTTAAAGGAAGATTCACTAAAAAGTGAGAATAATTAAGAGTTGTCATATCATGACACAGGTAGGTCCCCACAAGACCCCCAGGGTAGGCTGCATTGGTCACTGATGGGTAAGGGATCAATTTGCATAAGGCCACTGGGATATTTTGTGAGTAAAATGTCCTACATCCTGTGATTTCAAACTGGTGAAATTGCCTAAACCAAGAAGTTTTTGTTTAAAAGACATGCAGAGGCACACACATACATGGTTTTTTGTTCCTGCTATTAAAAAAAAACTTTCTGCCCCTCTCTAACTTCCACATATTCTTCAACCATCATGTGCCCCTAAGTCTTCCCTTTCTTAACTTGAGCATCTCTCTTTTCTTCAGTCACCCCTCCTAAGGTAAGATTTAATGGTCATATGCTTCTGAAGTGCTCTTGCTGCTTTATACCTCATTTTTAAGTTCTCTTGCATAAAACCTACTTCAGAAGCTCAGCTCTGGTATGAGGATTATTCCCTCACTCTAGAACAGCAAAGAATGATATTTTCTCTCTCTCATTCCTAAAACCATGCTTGTATCCAAGTCACCAAGAGTGTACTACTATCTTGCACAGCCACATCACACAGCTGTCTTTTGAGTTAACTGTCAAGACCACAAAACCCCTTTGATGCACTGCAGCACTTTAATGTACTATTTCTTCTTCATCCTTCATTTTATAGTTGGTATTACAGGCTCAAGATCCAAAGTCTAGGCTGGAGCTTATCCTGTCAGATTCTGTCTATACCTTTGGTTTGTTGCTACCTTGGTATTTCTATTCTGCCCTCCAGAATATTCCCAATCTCTTGTTTTTTTAATCCACACATAAACCAAGGACACCTTCTTAATTCAAGCATGATATAGCTGGTTAGAGTCAGAGATTCTTTCTGTGGCTGTGGATCTCAATGTACCTAACTAGCAAGATACATGCCCCCAATTTCTCTTAATAAAATGTTCAAAATTTTTAGGGGAGGCTGCTCAAAGTAAAATGGTAAATGCTGATGAGAGTGGGTCTGTAAGAGATTTTAAAAACATTCAAAATTTTCAACACTTATTTGTTGAGTGGTTAAATAAACTGTAGATCCTAATTTCAGCTTTTATATTCTTTAATGTCAACATTCCTCCATCACTCATTCATTCAATGAACTGTTACTAAGTACTTACTACGTACCAGGTGTGTGTTAAGCTACAAAGACAAGTAAGGCAGGCAATCTCATCTTTAATGAGCACCCAGCCTGGTTACAGTGGTAGGAACAAAGGAGAGGACAGTCAATTAAAATGCAACTACGAAGCAGCACATAGAACTGTGAGAGCACAAAAGAAAGAGCTAACTCTGCCCAAAATTTGTGTGTAGAGCTGAGAGTCAGGAGAACTTCCTGGAGAGGTTAATATCTCAGCTGAATTCTGCAGGGGAAGTGAGAATTAGCCAGGTGAAAAGGAGGGGACCAACATTTTCCACTAGAAGAAGCTACAGAAAGTACAGCTTGCCTGGGTTAGGGCAAGTCATTTAGTACAGTGCAAATGCAGGTAACTGGGACACGGTATCGAAAGGTGAGTCAGGAGAGGCAGACAGAGGACACGTAATAGTGACCCTCAGGTGCCATTTCATGACATTGAGACTCTACTTATAATTTAAAGAGCAAAGAAGGATTTGGAGACTGACAGGATTAGATGTACATTTTTTTTTGTGGTATGCGGGCCTCTCACTGTTGTGGCCTCTCCCATTGCGGAGCACAGGCTCTAGACGCGCAGGCTCAGCGGCCATAGCTCACGGGCCCAGCCACTCCGCAGCACGTGGGATCCTCCTGGACCAGGGCACGAACCCGTGTCCCCTGCATCGGCAGGCGGACTCTCAACCACTGCGCCACCAGGGAAGCCCCAGATGTACATTTTAACAAGATCATCCAAGTTGCAGGGAAGGAAAGGCATCAGAGGTGGGTGATATTAGAGCAGAAAGGTCATTTAGGAGATGTTATATAATCTAGGTGGAAATAATTATGGTGTTAACTCAGACAATGGTTTTGAAAGAGTGGGATGAATTCCAAAGATATTAAAGAGGTAAGTCTACATATTTTAGTAACTTTCTGCATGAAGTAGAAGAGGGAAGAGCTAAGAAAGAAGCCTAGTCTTCTGCCTTAGGAAACTGGTGGAAGATAACCCTGTTGACTAAAACAGGAAGCTAGTGCGGGAGACAGGTTAGGGATGTGTGTTGATGGGACACACAGGAAGAGGTTTGTTGTGGCCACACTGAATCAGTGGTAGTGGGACACTAGGATGGAGATGTCAAGGAGACAATCAGTAGAGAAATGTGGATAGGACTTAGGAGGCATCAGTATCAGTTAGCTGAACCCATAGGAGTAGATGTTATCTCCCAGGTACCTAAACAGAACAAGAGTAAGAAAAAGAATACAGCAGAGAATAAAGTCTGCTGAGCGTTGCTAATGCTAACTTATGCTCTCTACATAGTAGTTTTCTATGTAATATCAAAATAATCTGTTTTAGTCAAATAACTAAAACCAATAAAGAAAAATTATTCCAGGGGTTGATTATACAGGGACAAGGAAGAAATAAACAAAACAGACTAACGAAATTTTTAACACATGTATACTTTGTTCTTTAAAACACCTGGGAAGGTTATTTTCTTTAACCAAAAAATATGTTCTCCTCCATTTTTCTTGACACAAGCAACTCTCTTGGTCTATATTTTGTTTTGAAACATTTTCAGACATTGGTGGAATTTTACTTTACAAAAAAAAAATCAGCACAGCTTCACAGATAAAAGGCATGTGAACATGGCATCAGGTATACAATAGAATACAGTGAAGACTGGAAAACTGGAACACTGAAGCCCCAATTAAAGGGGACAGATGCTACTTAGCTCGTGGCACTTGATGCCATAGAGCAACTCAGGCCCCATTTTGCAAGTTCTCCATTTTTTAAGCAGAAACAAAAACTCTGGATTTATATGGGATTTTGGTGGGGAAGAACTAATTAAAAATGTTAGGAAGCCCAATATAGGCCAATTTTTCAAATTAAACACATATGCTGGCCACTAGTCCCCAAATTTTAGTTTAGGCCCTTGATAAGCAACTTCCTAAAAACTGATAGTTAGGGCTTCCCTGGTGGCGCAGTGGTTGAGAGTCCGCCTGCCGATGCAGGGGACACGGGTTCGTGACCCGGTCCGGGAAGATCCCACATGCCACGGAGCGGCTGGGCCCATGAGCCATGGCCGCTGAGCCCGCGCGTCCGGAGCCTGTGCTCCGCAATGGGAGAGGCCACAACAGTGAGAGGCCCGCGTACCGCAAAAAAACAAAAACAGAAACAAAAAAAACCCTGATAGTTAGTTGTTCCCCAAATCTCAGTGCCAAGTATAAAATTTCAACCAGTTAATGACATATTTAAGGCACAAATGCAAATCTTTCATTTCCAGCTTCTGGATGACTTGTAAGACTTCATACACATCTCACCCTTCACTCTTCCCAGATCCCGAAGTGATTTCACCTCCTTGTGGCCACCAGGATGAGCACGCATTTTAAGTGGCTGATAAATACAGGCATCTTTCTGTTGAGAGTTTGTCGCTGTGATTAATTAAAGAGCCAAGTGTAGGAGGGAAACTTCTGTATTCTTCCCTGTGCAGTGATTTTTTTTTTTTTTAGAGAGAGTATCTTATCACAATTAAAATCCAGTTCACGGTTTACCAAAATTTTTCCCGGCAAACACGACAACATTCATAATGCCAAAGCAATGCAGAGGAGCTGACATCCTGTCCACTGCTTGACTGCACGTTAAATTCCCACATGAAAAGCAGTCAGTACACAGATAAACATGGTTTGGGGGACCTTAAATTGGCTTGTGCAAGATTAAACATGTAATTTGAAAGGGATTTTCCTTCAGGAATGCCTTTTCCTCCAACTGTGGAAGTAATTCAGGGGGTTCCTACCATTTCTTATTTGAGTTCTCTTATATCTGCGTTTGACGGTCGCCTAGCTTTCTGTGGAAAGGCTAGGAAGTGTTAAGGAATTATTTTACTATAAACAGCCAGTTGGACAAGCAACAAGCATTTATTAAGAACCAACTACAAAAAGGAAGAGGTGGAGGGAAGGAGACACAAAGGAAGAAACAAACAAGAAACGTAACACTAGCCCTTAAGAAGCTTGCTGTCTGGTTGCACTGGCGGGCCATATACCAACCTGAGAATACTTTCAAAGGAACAAATCACAATTTTTGACTACCAACATGTGCAAGCAGTGCTGTAAAATAGAATGTGCCAGCTCTGATACAAACTTGAGCCAATTTGAAAGTGACAAAACACTTTCAACAGAAACTTGAGTACTTCCTTTTGGTATGGACTTTTTTTTAAAGCCACCACTTGAATGTTCATTAAATCTCAGGAATGAATCTAAGCATTCTGCATGCATGAGTCTCCAAAACTAGTTGGTAAATATATAATTACTCTCACCGTTCACTTGAGGAGTTTGAAGTTAGAGAGGTCGAGTAACGTACTGAGAATCATACAATCAGCAAATTGGGATTTGTATCCAGTTCTGCCTGACTCAAAACCAAGAGTTTTAATTACCAGGTGACACCATTCAGTACCTGTAACATTGCCTGGCACAAATTGAAGCGCCCAGTAAATATGTGATCAAAGAATATTTTCTTGGAGAGAGATTTATCACTAGCCACAAAGATTTTTCTCACCCCTCCCAAAAATGCATTTGTGATTTAAATATTTTGAATCAGTACGCTTGAAAAAAGACATTATGTATGATGTCATGCATTATTAAATATAACACTTTAATAAACTCATTCTCTTTCTAGCCACATTTAAAAAATCCTACTTGAAATACCTTGACAATTTTTACCATGCCTTCTGAAAACAAGTATTTCTAAATTAAGTTACATTCAGAAAATAATTATCTGATATTTGGCAAAGGAACATATAGACAAGGTTTTGGAAGGCTGCTTGTCCTTGGCCAAATCACTGTCCTTCACTGATATCAATTTCAGGGACTGTCCCATGAGAGTGCAACTTCCAGGTTTGCAAGTCTATGGTTCAGTGATTTGGAAACATCAAGTATAGTTTCAGATCAGCAAGTGAATAAAGGAATTTTTGTTACTTATACCTCTTGAGGCAACATGGAGCCAGTGTGGATGGATGGAAAACCAGGACTCCTTGACCCACTTGGGGAAGGACAATGGTCAAGGAAACTAATCCATCTGTAGGGGCTACCAGAGTCCAAGGCCACAACTAGTTAAAACATCATAATTTGGATATAAAAACATAAAAGATGTTTAAATAGCTGGCAGCCTTCTGGTTTAGACCCAGTGGGAGTTTTCCCTAATGCAGCCAATACAGTTCTACACATAGTAGGTACTCAGTAAGTATTTGTTGGATGAATGAATAATTTCCCCCTTATCTTTTATGAGAAAGCAAGTTCAGCACAACAAAGGGACGATGGAGGTCTGCTTCTGGGGAAGAAACCTAAGAGTTCAAGGGCAGATGTGCTTTCAAAGTTTCATAAAGTAGAGGATCCTTGTCGATGAATCAGTGCCCAGGGCTCTATATCTCCCAGACATCTAGCTGATGTGATGGACATTTTAAAGGAAGGTGAGTAATTTACAAGATCATTATAAGAAAATCAAGTTTGGATTTACACTCCAAACCAATAGTCAAAACTTTTATTTTCAATGATGTCAACTCTGAATTATTTTGACTTCTCAAAGATTAATTACTTCGGGAAAAGTGCTTATAAAAGAGCAAAAAGTTATCTTCTGTCAATGAATATTGGACAAGAAGGCAGAAAATCTAGCACTACTGCATTCAGCAAGCTAGGGCCAGGGGGTCTGATCTAGTAAAATGGGGATGGACACGAGCAAGCACTAGCTGTGTGTTCTGGGATCCCAGTGAGGAGCTAGAAGTCGTGGCAGGACTCCATCCTTGGAATGTGTGTATGGGAGGAGAAAGGAGGAGAAGCAAGGCATGCTTTAGTTCTAACAGCAGAATCAACGTGGTACACAGTGAAGGTTAAGTAAAGTGATTTTCATAGCCTCCCAGAACGTTCTGTGAGCCTAACAGATCCTTATGGAAGTAGGGCTCTAAGGAGGTAACTTAGAAGCTTAGTCATTGTTACCGTGACTCTGGTCCTGAAGCTGGCGTACGGCTGGCAAAAGCCATTTAATGCCATCAATTTGTCCCTGCTTCTTTCCAATAAACATTTACTGAAAATGGGTGATGGTACCAGACACTCTGCATATGAAGTTGAAATTGATTCAGATACAAAGATTCACCACCTCAAAAATCCCATACTAATCCTCCAGGGGATGGATTAATTAATTAATCTATATTTTAATGAGGACCTTTCAGGGAAATATCAGAGGATCCAGGTGTGAAAAAAATGATAGAAAGAGGCAGGAACTAAAAAATGACTCTTGGGCCTGAATTCTGGTTCATATTTTGTGGAAGACTAATAAATAATTTGATTCTGGGAATAGGCGAAGTGAAAGTTATGGCAGTTATAAAGTTGTAGGAAAGGGTGGGTTCAGGAATTTTACTGGGCATGGCAAACTGACTGGCTTATTTAGAACTGATTTGTTTTATGAAGGAATAATTAGACATAAAGTAGGAAAGGAAGGAACAGGAGAAGCTGATGATGACACCGGAAATCTGAATTAAGATATAGAATAACAGGGGGGCACTGTAGATTCCAGAACAGGAATGAGATAGAAAGAAAAGGATATTTATGGAAGACTGTTCTGGCAGGTGTGTGTGTGGGATGGATTGGCAGAGGGAGGAGAGATGACAGAGACACACTGAGAAGCTATTTTAGGAACAGCTGTGAAGTTTTCATCTAGGGCAGTGGCCCTTATTTTCAAATGATAAAATGCTCTAATGGATGGTCTAATTTGGAAGACTAGAAAAATAAAATAATTATCATGTTGGTTCTCACCTCTCCCTTGAATTCCTTCTTCCATAATAGGGGAATATTTATAGGAACTTAGGTATAACCTAAACATTTTTTATAGAAAACTATTATTTGGCAGCCGGACACAAGAAAGGAGACTGTCTTTACTCATTCCTCGTCCACTTCCATGTAGCATCAGACAAGATGGTCAGAGATTGAGAAAATGTTTGAAAAGCGCATGTGCCAGGGAATCTGTAAATTATAATTCTCTAACCAGGTCCCCAGGGGCCAGGATGAACTTCTAGTGACTCAAAGAGAAATGACATTACTATTTGCAATAGTAAATGATGATAATGAGGATGACGATGACAACATCAAGAACGTTCACCATTTAGAAAAAACCTAAATGTACTATAAACCATGCCCTGTAGGCATTTCACACACAGTGGCTCGAATCATCGCAATAGCCTTGTAAATCAGGCAGAGTCGAGCTACTCCGATCTTGTATAAGATGAACCTGACTGTTAAGTAGCTTAAAAGACTTGCTTAAGCTCTCAGCTTATAAAAATAGTCTGGATTTGAACACAGGCGTGTTTGGGTCTATAGTACAATGTTCCCACTGCATTGTTCCATTAATTGGGAGAATGACAGAAAAAGGAGTGTCTCATAAGCTTGTAAAATATAGTTTATGGTCAGATTCTAGTGCTACAGTGTATGATTAAGATATCAGAAATCTGCCCTCCATGTTTGAGAGTACTTCACAGTTTTTTTGTTTTTTTTTTTTAACATCTTTATTGGAGTATAATTGCCCTACAATGGTGTGTTAGTTTCTGCTTTATAACAAAGTGAATCAGCTATACATATACATATGTCCCCATATCTCTTCCCTCTTGCGTCTCCCTCCCTCCCACCCTCCCTATCCCACCCCTCTAGGTGGTCACAAAGCACCGAGCTGATCTCCCTGTGCTATGCGGCTGCTTCCCACTAGCTATTTATTTTACGTTTGGTAGTGTATGTATGTCCATGCCACTCCCTCAGTTTGTCCCAGCTTACCCTTCCCCCTCCCCATGTCCTAAAGTCCATTCTCTAGTAGGTCTGCATCTTTATTCCCGTCTGCCCCTAGGTTCTTCATGATCATTTTTTTTTTAGATTCCATATATCTTCATAGACCTTTTATGGAAATAGAGATGCCAATATTTAGCGAATTTGATGTGTTGTCTAATATTGATAAACAAAAATCTGAGATGAAAATCTGTTTCATCAGTGTTTTGGTAGAATTACCAATATCTTTGGAGAAACATCAGAGATAAGTAAGAGGCTATCTCATCACACATTATTTCTCTAGCAAGCCGTCTATTACCTGTGGACACTTAGCCAATATTATAATAGACTTGTTGGAAGCCTAGTGGAAATAAAAATTTATGAGGCACTGCTTTATCTTTGAAGTAATTCAGACTTTGAACTTTTGAAGAGATCAGTTCTGCACAATTTAATAAAATGCAAAACCTTAACCACATTTTAGTTGTATATTATATAAACGTGCAAATATCTTTAATTGTTTAAACAATAAATCTGGTGCCCTCATCAAGAGCATGCTCTATTCTACCCCCCGGTCAGTCTTCCTGGTTATCTTCCACTCATCCTCCTTGAAGGGTGCCTGGGTATCTGCTGGGAACGCTGCCCTCACTTCCCAGGCAGCATAAGGCCTTCTGATCCACTTCACCACCTCCCTGTCCAACATCTTGCCCAAGCCTCGATGACAGCAGCTACTACATCATCACTGGCTTTATATTAGAGAATAGCAACACGAGCTAGAGAATTGCACCAGTCCTTGTTTGTACCACTTGAGGGTAACCCAGCTGAAATTCTGATCCCGGCTGGTCAAATTCTAGGGCCCATACTCTTAACCACTGCGTGAGGTCTTTACAGGACACACACTTTATATATATATATATTTTTTTTTTTTTTTTTTTTTTTGCGGTATGCGGGCCTCTCACTGTTGTGGCCTCCCCCGTTGCGGAGCACAGGCTCCGGACGCGCAGGCTCCGGACGCGCAGGCTCAGCGGCCATGGCTCACGGGCCCAGCCGCTCCGCGGCATATGGGATCCTCCCAGACCGGGGCACGAACCCGTATCCCCTGCATCGGCAGGCGGACTCTCAACCACTTGCGCCACCAGGGAGGCCCACACTTTATATATTTTTGCATCTCAGAACTTAACAAGATACCAGACATGTTAGTGGAACTCAATGAAGAAATAAATACTTTGAATTAGAAGGGGGCTTTAGCTGCAGCCCACACCATGGTTACCAGACATGTTAGTGGAACTCAATGAAGAAATAAATACTTTGAATTAGAAGGGGGCTTTAGCTGCAGCCCACACCATGGTTACAACCTACCCAGATGGACTGTCAGACAGCGAGTGAAAAGGCAACAATAACTGAATACCTCCTCTACACCATCTTCTGGAGGAAAATAAAGGTAAAAAAGATACTTCGAAGAAAGCTCTCTCCTTGTCTGTTCCCACTGCTCACCTCCTCACACCCCAATAACAATAGCAGCTGGCTCGCTTTGCTGAGGTCTCTTTTGCCATGTGCCAGATCTCTTTCCCCCAGACACCAAAGGAGAGGCCTTCACGCAAAGCTTTCAACAGTTTTCTACTTTTCTACATGTTTAATCAAAAACTCATCTCAGCTATAGATCTCTCTAATCCAGTCTTATTTCTCATTATTTCCCCAAATGCATCTTTTAATTTCCACAATCACAAAAATACACCACTCTTACAATTCTCCTGAATTTCATTTTGTAGTCTCTTTATAATTTTCTGAGTAATGCAAGGGTCGGCAAACTACATCCTGCCACTTGCTTTTATATTGCCTGAAGAAGAATGCTTTTTAAATTTTAAATGGTTAAAAAAAATCAAAAGAAGAGTACTACTCTATGACATGTGAAAATGATATGAAATGCAAGATTCAAAATCTATAAATAAAGTTTTATTGCGACACAACCAATTTGTTTATATGGTATCTAAGGCTGATTTTATGCTGTAACAGTAGAGATGAGTAAGTTACAACAAAGACCATTTGGCCCAGAAAGCCCAAAATATTTACAATCTGCACTTTATGGGAAAAGTTGGCCAGCCTCTAGGATAATGGGATAAAACAATGATGCCCAATTGTTAAGTATCTACTCTGCATGAGACACATGTCTATCCATTCGTTATTTCATTGAGACCTCCCATCTGGGGGAGATAGGAATTTTTTTCTCAAATTGTAAATAAGAGACTAGGACTAAACAACTACACTAAAACGTTTTAGAACTAGAAGCAGAACTAAAAACTTTTGGATTCCACAGCTCATTCATGGTTTTTCCTCTGTGATGAGCTCTCTCTTCATATTCTTGAGAACAAATGAACACATCAATGAGTGTGAAATCACACAGTACACGTTGAATACATAAGCAATGTGGGATGCCAAATAATGAAGTGGCCCTACAGGAATCCAGCCAATTCAGGAAGAGTCTTTGCATCAATACAGCTTCTTGGTCTCCTTCTTCTCAATTCCTAACTGTACCTGGCATATAGTCTTTTTTGGGGGGCGGGGGGGTGTGGTTAAACATTAAACAATTGCAGATCCTTTCAGGTAGAACTTCAGAAGTACTTTTTATCAGTTTTGTCTTTTATCTGGTGATCAATTTGTTCTTTAAAAGAAAAGATTTTTAAAACTACAATATTGTTCCTTGAATCCCATATGACAATTTTAAAATCAGTGTTTCATACCACTGAGCTGTCTGAGTTACCTAGGGTCACTGTCCTTTATTTTCCAGGACATATGGAATGTATTAAAGAGAAAAAGACAAAGAAAAAAGCTCATTTTCCCCCCTAAGCACCCATATCTGAATCTCACAGTCAAAACTAAGGAGAATCTACAGTGATATGGAAAGTAAACAAAAGAAATCCAACCAAGATAACATAGGTAAACCTGTGTGATTTTTTTTGTGACCCAGTGAAACTGATGCATTCTGACTACTAGTTAGTTCTGGCTCATATTCAGAAATAACTGACTGAGTGGCAGGTCCCAAGCTTAATCCTTGTAAAGGTAACGGACCCTTAAGAGAACAGTATTATTTTTCCATAGCTATCTTCTGGACTTGCCTCTAATAATGAGAGCCAACGTTTATTGATTATCACCATGTTTTATGCTCTCCACATATATTAATTTATTTAATCCTCATAATGGCATTGTGAGGTGGGTAATATTCATCTTAACCCCATTTCACAGACGAATAAGCAAAAGTACAGGGAGGCTGGGGGACTTGCCTACTGCCCTTCAGTTAGTGACAGAGCCGGTACTGAACAAAAGTAACTCAGAGTGTGCACCCCTAACCACATGATACACTGCGTCTGGCTTGCTTCCTGATGTTTCACAACCATTTAACTAAACATCAAATGGTAAGTATATCATGTAATTAAATATTTTCACTATGTAATTTGGTGACTGCTCCCCAAGAAAAATCTGTTCATTTGGTTGTCACTATCTTTTCCTAAGGGGCAGTTGTCATGAAGATGGATTCCCCCAAAAGACTTTTGATAACATCATTTAGTTTGGCGGCTCTGCAAATAAACAAGAAAAACAACAGCAAACATGTCCTCGTGGGAAATTCTAAATCTTATTTAGTACAGTCTTTAAGATTTTAGCATTTACATGAGCATCCTGAAAACATCTCTCTATGTCTATAACTTGTCTGGAAAGTAATTTCACATCTTTAATGAAAAAAGATGATCAATAAAACAACAGTTTATCATGTTTTAAATACAGCAACACACATGCAAAAATCAATATGAAGTCATTAATCTAGTCAATATGGAGATCTGGAGACCAAAAATTATCCAGATTGCAATGAATCTTTTTGTAATGACATTCTTATTACAAATCTATTTGTGCAATTCTGAAGTAATCAGTCCTAAGGACACACCAAATTATACTGAGAAGTTGAAAAACAAGGGGGAAAAAAAGCAAACCCTTTGTTTTCCCTCAAACAGCATTTGTTTAAGATAAAAGGAATAGCTCTAATTTCCTTACCTTCACAGTCTCGTTTATTTTGCTATTTCAGTGGGGCCACATATCACCATTTACTTAAGAGGAGAAATGTATGTGGTTTTTTTTCATATTTTCTATTCTACCTCATTCCACAATAAGTTTATGGAGTCAAATAGACTACAAAAGAAAAGCGTTTGTCATGGACTTTGTTCTAGGTTTATGCATTAAGGTACTTAAAAAAAAAACAAGGAAAGATATGGTGACCTCTAAACCAATCTCTAGTCCCTGAGTTAGCTGGGGACTTTCAGGAGAGAACATTTGGTAACGTAAGATTTTCCATTCTTGCACTATTTACAAATCTTAGCTATCATCATTGTAAGCAGGGCAGAGAAAAAGACTGATTGGATTTTCCACAAAATGGCTACCTCTAAATTAAATATAGCTTGGGAGCTGCCCTGCTATTTTCTAGTGATACAGAATTACTGATTTAATCAGGTAAATATAAAAATTATTTTCTGAGTCCCTTCACTTGTTTAGGTAAATTTCTATACTATGTTCCTGAGGAAACCGATGAATATCTTCAAGCTTGATTTATTTTCTTAGGATGCCATTGTAAGCTCAAAAAAATCCTAAAAGAAGATGCATTTTCTTAATAAAAGCAGAGTAACTGATGCTAAACTATTTCACATTGTTCTTGCCTGCTGAAGTTTATGCTAGTGCCACATTATATACCACTTTCATTATAATACTTTGCTTGTAATTATCTTATGAGAAAATATGGTCAATAACATGAAAGCAAATCACATATTTGGAAAGTAGTAGAGTTAGTGTCAAATGCAGTATCATTACATATGCTTTGCTCTTTCATTTTGATCTTGATCAATCTGAATTATGGATACATACTTATTCTATTCTGAGTAAATTCAGTAACAATATAACAATGAAAGAAATCTTGTTACAATCACAGATTTGTGGATTAATTAAAACCAGTACTATAAAGCAACGTTATCCTCATCCTTTCAAGTATATTGAGAGAATACTGCTTCCAGTTACAGTGGTGTAGTTTCTATCAGACCCCAGAGAAAAACTATAAATTCTGAACAAAATTACCTGAAGGCACTGGAGAACAACAAAGAATAGGCTACCTGAAGGCACTGGAGAACAACAAAGAATAGGCAAGCTCTGTGTTGGAGAAGGCTGGGGGGAGCAGGAGGGAATATAAACTTGGAAGAAGGTAATGACACAGTGAGGATCCTGTTTTTACATCTTTCCTATCAGAGGACAGGCGCCAGTCAATACCACGTGAGGTACTACAACTCGCATATAAACCTGCAGTTTTACTGGCATGAAGAACCAGAGGATCGAGTCTGAAGTGCCCACAACAAGGTAGTGAGAATGCTACTAAAGAAATATAGTCAGAGGGAAAAATCCCATATTCTGGGCAAAAATTCTGCCCAAGTCTCTGGCTGACCCCATGAGTGGAAAAGACTCCAAGGAGCCCAACTAACAGAAAAGAGCTGCACAGATTCTAGCTACTAAGATCACAAAGGAGATAGGCATTTAGAATTTGAGTTGAGTCATGTCGACTGCTAAATTTTGTTTCAATATGCATCAGAAGAACATAATAGAAAACAGAGTTTCTACAACATATTGACAAAATCAAGGATAAAATCCAAAATTTAGATATACACAGAAACAAGAAAACATGGCATATAATCAAGGAAAAGGAAATTAATCTAGATTGAGCTTGAGATATTCAGTTAGCAGAAAACCATTTAAAAATAGCTAATACCAAAAGCACAAGCAACAAAAACAAGTGAAACTATAACAGACTAAAAAACCTCTGCACCGTAAAATAAATGATCAACAAGATGAAAAGGCAACCTACAGAATGGGAGAAAATATCTGCAAACCACTTAACTAACAAGGGGTTAATATCCAAAATATACAGGGAATGCATACAACTCAATAGTGCACGCGCACACACACACACACACACACACAATCCAATCAAAAAATGAGCAAAGGACCTGAATAGTTATTTTTCCAAGGAAGATATTCAAATGGCCAACAGATACATGAAAATGTGCTCAGTGTCACTAATCATCAGGGAAATGCAAATCGAAACAATAGATATCACCTCACCCTGTTAGAATGGTTATGATCAAGAAGACAAGAAATAACAAACGTTGGTTAGGATGTGGAGAAAAGGGAATATTTGTGCACTCTTGGTGGAAATGCAAATTGGTGTAGCCATTATGGAAAACAGAATGGAGGTTTCTCAAAAAATTAAAACTACTATATGATCAACAAATTCCACTTCTGTGTATATATGCAAAGAAAATAAAAACTCATTCCATGACACCACCATCACTCTGATACCAAAACCAGACAAAGATATCACAAAAAAAGAAAATTACAGGCCAATATCACTGATAAACATAGATGCAAAAATCTTGAAAAAAATGTAAGCAAACTGACTCTAAAAATACATTAAAAGGATCATACTCTATGATGAGGCGGGATTTATTCCAGGATGCAAGGGTTTTCCAATATCTGCAAATCAATCAATATGATATACTACATTAACATAATGAAGAATTTTAAAAAATCATCATCTCAATAGATGCAGAAAAAGCTTTTGATAATACTCCACATCCAATGAGGGGAAATGTTAAACTAATAAATATGGTGGGGAGGGGGAAGGGTAAGCTGGGACAAAGTGAGAGAGTAGCACTGATGTATATACAGTACCAAATGTAAAATAGATAGCTAGTGGGAAGCAGCTGCATGGAACAGGGAGATCAGCTCGGTGCTTTGTGACCACCTAGAGGGGTGGGATAGGGGAGTGGGATGGGGGGGTGGGAGGGAGATGCAAGAGGGAGGGGATATGGGGATACATGTATACATATAGCTGATTCACTTTGTTATATAGCAGAAACTAACACAACACTGTAAAGCAACTATACTCCAATAAAGATGTTTAAGAGTATAAACAAACAAACAAACAAACAAATAAATAAATAAGGCATTTCTTTCTTTTTGGAAAAAAAGTTCCACATCCATTTATGATAAAAACTCTTCAGAAAGTGGGCATAGAGGAAACATACCTCAACATAATAAAGGCCATATATGGCAAACCCACACCTAACATCATACTCAACTAACATCATACTTAAAAATAAAAAGTATAAAAAACACTAATTTAAAATGATATATCCTCTCCCTGTTCACTGCAGCATTATTTACAATAGCCAAGACATGGAAGCAACCTAAGTGGCCATCGATGAATGAATAAACAAAGAAAATAAGGTATATATACAATGGTATATTACTGAGCTATAAAAAGGAAATCTTGCCATTTGTGATAACGTGGATGGACCTCGAAGGCTTTATGATAATTGAAGTAAATCAGACAAAGAAAGACAAATACCATATGATCTCACTTATACGTGGAATCTTTAAAAAAAACAAAAACAAAACATAAAAACCCCCACAAAAAACCTGAACTCACAGTAACAGAGAACAGATTGGTGGTTGCCAGAGGTAGGGGGTAGGGGTGGCGGTAATGTGAAGCTGGTCAAAAGGTACAAAATTCTAAAAATAAATAAATTCTGGGAATGCATTATACAGAATGGTGACTATAGTTAACCATACTGTACTATATATATGAAAGTTTCTCAGAGAGTAAATGTCAAAAGTTCTCATTGCAAGAAAAAATATACAACTCTGAGAGCTGATGGATGTTAACTAAACTTATGGTAATCATTTTGCAATAGATACATATATCAAATCATTACTTTGTACATCTTAAATGATGTTATACGTCAATTATATCTCAATAGGCTGGAAAAAAAACACTAATGCTTGAAGAATTTGAATCATGTGCTTAAAATTTCACAGAGAGCTGAAAAGTGAGACTAGCACTTACTTCAAAGGACTTTGCAAATGCCATGCCTTTACCATAAGGCGGTGGTTTGAAAAAATCCACTTTCTCATTTAATGCCAATATCTTCAGCCTTAACTGTCCAAGTTCCTAATATATTTCCCAGGGACACATGTAAGTTCTTCCTTCAATGTATTTTCTTGTTCTTTTAAAATATTTTCTTGTTCTTTTTAAAATTTACATTTACATTGTCACCACTTAGAGCCCTTCTTATTTCACACATCGAGTCTTGCCTGTGCTCCTTCTCTAGTCCTATCTTCCTCAGATCTTTCCTTCATACTTCCTACTAAATCATTCTTTATAAAATATGGTACCATACAGCTCCAAATTTATTGTAAGTCAACACAGTCTTAAAATAATATTCAAACCTAGAATGACCTAAAGTTTTATTCATCTACCATCTGGCTAATGCCTTCAACCTTATTTTCTATAACCCCTTTATTCGAGACCTCAGAAAAGAGAAAAAAAAGGTCACATACCATGTACATAAATATTTAAAAGATATAAATCAAGCAACATAGTAAATAAAATCTACTTTATGCTTGTTTTATATACTTTCATATCAATAAAATTGAAAAATATGTGCAAAGTGAGCAAAAATATGAGCAAGTTACTTAAAAGATAGCTAATATAACTATGCTAAAGGTTATAAAGGAAAATATGCACTTAGTAAACAAACAAATAAAGAATCTCAGCAGAGAAATAGCAAGTATACAAAAGAACTGAATGAAAATTTGAGCGCTAAAAATACAATATGTGAAAATAAAGAGTTAATTCAATGAGGTTAAATAGCATATTGAGGTGAAACAGGAATCAGTACCCTTGAAGATAAATATATAGAAAACATCTAATCACAAGAGAAGAGCAAGGAGAAAGGGTTTAAAAAAACAGAGCCTCAGAGACCTATGGGACAAAATAAAATGGTCTAATATAAAGGTAACTGGATTCCAGAAGATAAAGAAAGGGAAACAAAAAATATTTCAGGGGTTTTCCCTGGTGGTGCAGTGGTTAAGAATCCTCCTGCCAATCAATGCAGGGGGCACAAGTTCGAGCCCTGGTCCGGGAAGGTCCCACATACCGCGGAACAACTAAGCCTGTGTGCCGCAACTACTGAGCCTGAGCTCTAGAGCCCATGTGCCACAACTACTGAGCCCACGTGCCACAACTACTGAAGCCCGCACACCTAGAGCCCGTGCTCTGCAGCAAGAGAAGCCACTAAAATGAAAAACCCGCGCACCACAACGAGTAGTCCCTGCTCGCTGCAACCAGAGAAAGCCCGAGCACAGCAACGAGGACCCAACGCAGCCAGCCATAAATAAATAAATAAATAAACAAATAAATAAATAAATACTTTAAAAAATAAAGGCAAAATTTGTCCAAAATTTGGTCAAAGACATAAATTTACAGATTTCAAGAAGCACTGCAAATCCTAAGAGGGATACATGCAAAGAAAACCACACGTAGGCACATCTTAATCAAATTACTGAGATCTAAAGATTTCAAAACCTCACACCAGCCAGAGAAACACAACACTTTTACACGTAGAACAACAATATTACTTACTAATGACTTCTTATCAGAAAAATTAAGTCCAGAAGACAGTAGAATGACATCTTTAAAAGTGCTAGAAGGAAAAGAAAAACACTATCTGCTCAGAATTCTGTATCTAGCAAAAATATTCTTCGAGAATAAAAGCAAAAGAGCTTCAGTTAAATGAAAATTAAGATCTGTCATTAATCAATGTGCATCACAAAAAACGCTAAATGAACTTCTTTAGGCTGAAGACAAATGCTCCTTGGATCTTTAGAAAGGCACTAAGAGTACTAAAAATGTTAACTATGTGGGTAAATATAAAAGATTAGCTTTTTTCCTTCTAATTAAAAAAAATATGATGCGACTTACAGCAAAAATTGTGAAACTGTATTTTGGGGTTTAAAATGTATCTAGAGGAAATAAATACATATGACAAATAGAGAAAAAGGAATGAGGAGAAATGGGTAAATACGGCTAAACGGTAGCAAAGTTCTTTTCATTTCATGTGCAGTGATACAATATTAGATTTGAGTTGATGGTGGAAGGATATATATATATATTAGTAACCACTATATATATATATATATATATATATAGTAACCACTATAAAACCCACCAAAAATAATTCAAAGAGGTATAGTTACGAAGACAGCAGATAAATGAAGTACAAGGAGAACACAGACTCCAAGATTACCAAAGATGCAAGAGAGAGAATTCAATGTTTGATTCAATGCCAGAATCCCTTCTATAAAACATCTGACCCATTTTGCCCCTACACTGCTCAAATACTTCCAAATGAGAGGGTTCATAAAGTAGCCTGTTGCCCTATTTTTTCTGGTCCTAGGTTACACTTGTATGGAACAATGCCTCTTCCCTCCCACAAAAGTCTCTATTATCTTTCAATTAAATGTCTGAACATCCATTTCTTCTCTATAGTTTCCCCCCATTTAGGCCTGGAGAGAGGAAGTTGTTCTTTTCTAGATGAGCTCCTAGATGACTTCATGCCACTCATCTCCTCTCCCAGCATCCAATTTATTTCCTTTATACCATTTGCCAAAAATTTAAAGGACATGATGGTTCAATTTATTTGTTTAGTGAATATGCCTAGTATATAACACGTGCCCAATCACAATAAAATGAAATTAAAGCAAAGAAATAAACATCACCAGTACGAGAAGCTAACATTCAGTGGGTGTGTATCATGAGACAGACTCTTCTAAAATATTTTACAGGTATTATCCTATTTAATCCTCACCTTAAAAAGGTATATTTTATACATAACAAAGCTAAGACACAGAGGCGTTAAGCGACTTGCCCAGGGTTATACAAACTGATAAGTAAAGCTGGGATATGAACCAAGAATGAAGCATGTACCTGCTCCTGGGTCTTTACATAAGTCAGGGCTACTGTCCTGATGTCTTCTGCCACAGTGTGTCTCTAGTTTTCTTTGCGTGACTTTACATGACCTTCCTCCTTCTCTGGCCTCCCCATACCTCCCTATAAGGGATTATCTCTCATTCTCTTCCCTGATTTTCCCGTTCTCCAGAAACCTACTCCAGCTGGCTTTAGGGTACTTGCCCAGTTAACAATCCCATCTTGGTCATAGACCTCAATTTGCCTTCTGATGCCAAATGGAATCAATAAAATTGTATTTTGTCAGGGATTACTAATCTTGCTTTGCATAACATAATCAATATTATCATTATATATTATTGAAAGTACATCCTGGTTATAAGATAGCTCCCAATGTGTGAATTTCCAGACTTCCCTTGAACGTTCCTTCAATTTTCAAATTTGATTTAGCTCTATCTGAATTATATTCTTGATTGAGTTTCTTGGTGTATATTCCTGAAGTATATATCTTCTGAATAAGGAGCAAGCTGATGTATGGACATGTTCCAAGCAGCAAAATATCTGGTTTGCTGACAAGAATTTGCTATTCTGTTAAAGAGTTACATAACTTACTTTTATAGGCTACTGTTTGACATAGTCTTGGTTTCTTATGCATGATACTGAATCAAATATACTGTGGATGGGCTTCCCTGGTGGCACAGTGGTTGAGAGTCCGCCTGCCAATGCAGGGGACACGGGTTCGTGCCCCGGTCTGGGAGGATCCCACATGCCACGGAACGGCTGGGCCCGTGCGCCATGGCCGCTGAGCCTGCGCGTCCGGAGCCTGTCCGCAATGGGAGAGGCCACAACAGTGATAGGCCCGTGTACCGCAAAAAAAAAAAAAAAAAAAAAAATATATATATATATATATATACTGTGGCAATAGGCCATAGAGTTCAATTTTATATTTCACTGTCTCATAACATCAGAGTTCACAGGTATTATCAAATAAGGTTTGTTTTCTTTGCTATTCCCTTTGATAATTAATGTCAAAACTATGACTGTTTTGGTCTGTCTCCATCAAAATCTTCTGTCATGTTGAAAATATCACTTTGCTTTAAGTCTAAGTCAGTTTCATCAGTGATGGTATGAAGATCTAAAACACAGCTGGTGTTCTTTCAACAAACGTTAAGCTCTACAAATATACTGAGTGGCTACTATTTTTAAGATTGCTAAATTCAAGAGAGACAGTTGAGTAGGTAATTGGTCTGCTTCAAGCAATTTACAGTTTATTAATGGAGACAAATATGTACTCAAATAAGCCATAAAATGCATCACAAAAATTATTTGGTAGCCTTAGCTTTGTACTAACAAACTGGATACTGGCCAATGATACTGAATTACGTGCAATGCCCCAAAGCAGAGGTTATTAATTCACCACTGGTTACTGTCTGGGACAAATGGTAGACTTCAGTTCTCTAGACCAGATAGAGATAGAGAAGAAATAGGTGTTCAGAAATGTGTATAAATATTTGAATGTAAATTTATGCCTACTGAATATAAAAATAAAATATTGAGGCTTGTATTTTTATTACTAATTTAGTTGACATTAATGATGAATTATGAATATTTTATTTACCTACATTCATCAGTTCTGAAAAGTTCTTAAAACTAAGCCAAGTATTGCATTAGCTCTCATCACAACACTGATCATTTTGTAAAAATTCCAATGTTCAGTTACCTAAACTGTGAAAACCAGGATATTGGATGAGATATCTTCTTATGTTGATATTTTATTCTATTTTCATTTTGGAAGATAAATATAACAAAAACCAATTTGTGTTTCTGAAAAACTATTCAATTTCTTTATCATTTTCTAACTTCCTTGGAATATAATGTTTCATTTTTAAAGTTAAGTCCATTTTATTGTATGGAATGTAATAGCTTTATTGAGGGATAGTTTACATACAATAATATGTACACTCATTTTAGGTGTAGTTTGATGAATTTTGGAAGTCAGATATAGTCATGTAACTTTCACAAACAAGAATCATGAAAACACAACTACCCTTAGCACGAGGGGAAAAGCTACAAAAATGGGGAACTCACTTCAGATAGCTCCCTACCTTCCCTCCTGCAACCACATACTCCTCACCAGAATCTGTCTGCTTCTGTTCACTCTTCACTGCTTCTGCATTTTATAATTGATTTCTGTGGTAGAAACCATCTGGTAGATCTTAATCTATCATTCCCTGGGGCCTATATTTTGTATTTGTCTTTAAGTTTCATTTTTTAGTAGTTAATTTTATTGTATTTTACAAAAGTATCAGTTTATGATGTTTGAACATTTTTTTAAAATCTGGTTCTTCCTTATAGTTTGAGAAGCACATCTCCCAACCAGAGGGTATCAAATCTTGCTACATACCCAACTAAGGAACTTGGTAAAAAGAAAGAGATCCAGGAACCATACTAATTAAATGAGCTCTGTATTTTTTCTTATTGCTTCAGGTAGTTCTGATTCACACAAACTCTGAGAATCAATCACTAAATTAATCTCTAAATAATTTTCCAAATTTGAGTTTCACCTCCTCTTGAAGCCATTCTGCTGTCCCATTCATTGAAGGCTGTACAGTAGACAGAGTTAACTAAGCAAGCTAAGGCCTATTACTGGGTGGAGAATTGTTGAATATGTCATGGTTGTTAGTTTACTTTGAACCTTGGTCTCTTCACTCACGGATTGAAATTGGGATAGTGAAATTAATAAGGACCATGTTTTGATAGTACATACTGGCAGGAATATAGAAATTATTTTGCTATTAGTCAGTTAAATGGGCACAAAACATGAGGAATATAATTCTCCTGCTTGTAAAGCATAAACATTTTCTGTAAGTTGCCAATATTCTCTCAAACACAACCTTCCCATTTTCTTTCAATTTAACCTTCATGAAACGAAAAAAATCTGAGGGCCTATGTGATACCAGCAAACAATCCTTACCTTTTTCAGCAGACTGTGCACCCTCCTGCTTTTCCCCCAAATGCATGTCAGTTGCTTACTTAACAGTGGTTCTCCAGGTGTGGCCTCTGAACCACGAGCAGCAGAATCACCTGGGAAATTCTCAGATTCTTGAGTCTCCCCCCAACCTGCTGAATCAGAAATTCTGGAAAGGGGCTTTATAACTAAGAGGCCCTCCTGGTGACTCTACAGAATGCTCCAGTTTGAGAACCATACTATTAGGGTATACTACATACTAACTCATACCACTAACCTTGCTGGTGGCCTTAACAAAGGGGGTCTAAGAATATAGCTGAATTATGTCATCAAACTACAAAAATGCAATTCCCTATCAATGTTCCCCAATCCTCCTCTTCTTCTTTTTCCCGGTCCCTCCACCTACATGGCCAGAGTTCCCAACTCACCCATTCTGACAATGAAAACCTAAAGTATTATCTCTCCTAGCAACATTAACACTTCAAAGAGGATGGCAGCTGGCAGGGAGTAACCTTCAGTAGAAGGTAACATTCTAATGCTGGGATTTGGGGCATCTGTCTTACATCTCTATACCCCATGATAGAAGACAAACTTCTGAGATTCATGTTTGAGGCTGGCCCTGGTCTAGTGTTCTGAGAATTTCTCTCCCACATTTATCTTAATTTCAATAGGAAAGCATTTACTTTCATCTACATCTACCTTTATTTCCCCATTTCATCTTTTAATCATTTATTATGAAATAACTGCACAGCAAGATTAGAAAATATATGAAGAGATTTTGTTGACTGACCTCATACCTAGGTTTAAAGTAATAAAACTTCTTTGCTATTTTAAACAGTTTAACTGTAGTTCTGAGCTATGATTATCCTGGTAGCTACAGAGCAGGTAGTGTCTTAAAGTCCCCTTCAGAGTGACCAAATTCCACTAAAAGTTCTAAAGTACTCTGAGATAACACAATATAACCAGGAAATCAAGATGTCTATAAATTTTAACCTGAATATTTACTTAGAAATTCCCTATGTTTCTTAGTATATACATAAGTTGAGCCTTCCTCTCAGAAGCCAGTTAACATTACACAGAGTTGTTTGTATAAGCATCTGAGACATTAAACAATTTAAATGATATAATTTGGAAAAGGTAAAAAAAGGAAAATTACATCTCTCAATATCCCTGTTTTCTTTCAATGGAAAAATGATTGAAAGGGTCCTTCTTAGCATTCACTCCAGTAACCTACGTAAAAGTTGAATTGTAATTTAATTATTTTCCTTCCTAGTAATTAACTGGGAATTTCTAATCATTCAATCTGAGCATGTTTTGATTCATTAAGTATCCTGTTGAAATTTTATTTTTTCCCCAATCAGAGTGTTAAATCCTCTTAAGAGCAAGCACATAGAGAAACTGATGTGTTAAGGCCAATAAATGGTTCTGACTGCCTTGCTTAGGTGAGAAAGGAGGGGAGGATTTCCGATCAAAATTATTTAACAATTATACAATCCACTGATGAATTAGCAGGGTGTTAATTGACTTACACCTGAAAGGCAGACACCACATGACTCAGGAGAGATTAGGAGTGGTTTCCAGGAAAACCACAGAGTACAAATAAAATAACAAATGCTGATTAAAGCATGAAAAGTCCTATAAAAATGCCATGGTAGCAAGTGCTGGAGCTTATTTTTAATTTGGCAGAAATGGAAAAATCTTTGTTTTGCATCAGATATAAATGTATTCTGTGAGACTCAGCACCGTGAAAAATGTCATTCAAGTGTTTGAATCTTAAGAGTCAGTGCATGCGTTCATTAACGTGTCCAGAAGTCTCCCTCCAATCAACTGAAAATGTCCAGTGAGCTCCTCATTCTCTAGTAAGTATGTTACATATCTCTGAAAGGACAGCCTAGAAATCAACATTATGGTAAAGTGATATTTTATTCTTTGAATTTTGTTGTTCTAGAAAATGATCAAATGATAGAAAATGATTTTTCTGCCACTCTATTTTCTCCAGGAGTCTTTGGTCCTGAATATGTGAGCATTACCTCCAAATAAAAATTTTATTTGCATATGTGGAGATATCATGTTTATTATTATATTTAGGTTATGAAATTCTACATATTAGCTGTATGGCACTTGAAACACTGTTAAATTCTAACTGCGTCACTGCAATTTATAGTGAGTCAAGCAGCAGTGGGAAGCGATGAGAGAGGCACATATGGTCTCTGTCACAGGGTCAGCTCCTTACGGCAAGAACAGGTAATATGTAAACTGACAAGTATGGCTGTGTTCCAATAAAACTTTACCAACACTGAAATTAGAATTCCATATAATTTTCATGTGTCACAGAATATTCTCCCTCTGATTTTTTTTAAAGCACTTAACATGTAAAGAGCCACTGTTAGCTTGTGAGCCATACAAACACAGGTGTTAAGCTGGACCTGGCCTGTGGGTTATAGTTTGCTGACCTCTGGGATAGATGTACCATCATTTAATCCCATGGTGATGGACACTTGGATTGATTTTAACCTCTGTTGTAACAGTGCTTCAATAGCTAGCATTGTACATATGACATTTATCACCTGTAAAAACATGAGTTTAAGCTCCTCAAAAGAAACCTCTTTGTTAAAAGGGGTTTTTATATTTTTATAAATATAAAAATTTTTATGTTTTTATATTTTTGATAGATATTCCAAATTGTCTTCCATTGAGGTTGTATTAATTTAGACTCCCACAGAGTAAGCCTGTTCTCCACAGACTTACCAGCAAATTGTGTTAAGCTTCTAGATATTTTCAGACTGATAAATGAAAAATGGTACGTAAGTATAGTTTTAATTATATCTCTCTTATGAATGAAGTCAACTTTTAAAAAATTTCCTTTATTGGTTAAGAGCCATTTGAATTTTCTTTGCATGACTACTGTTTGTAACTTTTTCTCATTTTTCTATTAGGTTGTCAGTCTTATTCTTAATTTCTAGACCTCTCCATACATAAGGAAGGTACAAGTGGTAAACTAACTAGAACATGAGGTACAAGAAAGCAGACATTTTGTCAGTTTTAGTTACTGATATAACCCTTGCTCTTAGATATGTGGCAGATATTAGGCTTTATAAATGAATTATAACATTTTTTCCTATTTAGTCATTTGTATTTACACTTATGTTGATTTTTGCTATGTAAAAGTTTTTTAATGCATGTATGTAGTTGAATTCATCAATCTTTTATAGCTTCTAGTTTTTGAGAAATACTTAGTAAGACCTTCTCTGCTCCAAGGTTATAATGTAGTTCTTCCATGTTTTCTTCCTACAGTTTTATGATTTCTTCTTCTTTTCATTTAAATCTTTTTTCTTTTTCCTCAAGACATGGTATAAGAGATAAATTCAACTTTTTTTTTTTCTGGACTACTACCCAGTTTTACCAGTTGCATTGCATAGTCCATCTCTTGCATGGCAACCTTCCTGCCTCCACCATGAAATGCGTCTTTTGTTTGCTGCTTATATGTACAAAAGCTCTTGATATCTGCACATTAACTGCATACACTAGTACTTGATGGAATTTTTGATAGTTTCATTTTTTTTTTTTTTTTTTTTTTTTTTTTTTTTTTTTTTTTTTTTTGCTGTACGCGGGCCTCTCACTGCTGTGGCCTCTCCCGTTGCGGAGCACAGGCTCCGGACACACAGGCTCCGCGGCCATGGCTCGCGGGCCCAGCCGCTCCGCGGCATGTGGGATCCTCCGGGATCGGGGCACGAACCCGTGTCCCCTGCATCGGCAGGCGGACTCTCAACCACTGCGCCACCAGGGAAGCCCTAGTTTCATTTTTTTAGTTACCCTTTTATTTTCCAGGTATGTGATCATATTATCTATATCATCTACAGAAGAGTATGAGTTTTACCACTTCCTGTATTAAAGACAGCTTTATTTAGATACAAATCACATACCATAACATTCACCCTTACCACCTCTTTTTAAAATTGGTTAAACTGTAACATCTTTCTCTCTCTTGTCTAAGTGTTCATCCAGTAAATGTGGAACAAGAGTGATAAAGGGGGGATTTCTGATTTTTTTCCTACCTTTAGTCAGGAATGAGACTAGTGTTGTCCTATTGAGTTTGATGCCAGGATTTGAGTTGAGATAGATGTAGTTTCATAACGTTAAGAATGCATTTACCTATTCCCATTGTAAACAGTGAAATTTGTCAAATGTATTAAACATCTATGAAAATAATCGTGGCTTTCACTCCCTGCTATTACCATCAGTGTATATCTTTTTCTTTCCCTGTTCTATTTCATTTTTGATTCCCCACCTCCCCGCCCTACCCTCCCGATGTAGCTCGTGGTGCATTCACTCCACATGGCTTCTGTGGTAATCTTAGCTGCTTTTGGCAGCCCTTAGGCACTTCTGACTCAGTACACTTAGCTGTCACCTACTTTCACTGAAAACAGAGTCACCAGGTTTTTTTTCTTATTCATCTTTTTGCTTTAGTATGATATCCAGAAGGAAAAGGAAGAAATTGCTGTCTCATGCCACCAGCCTCGTATAGAAACTAAATGCCCTTATGAAATATAAGAATTGCGGGGAAAAGTTACGCAATCTAACCATTTGTCCTCAGATGGACAATAACCACTGTCCAGTTATCGTTATCCTCCCATTTTTCTCTAGTAGGAAGGCTGTCCTGATACCCACAACAACTGTCATATCCCTTCCTCATTCTCCTTAAATAGTAAAATAGCTCGCCTTTACTGCTGTCTTGTTACATGCCAGGCACTGATCTTAGTACTTCATAAGCATCCCCTCCCAGCTCACTTATGAGGGAGGCACTAGGCAAGCAGGAAAGAGGAGTGGTAAGAGGGTGGACTCTGAAGCAGAGAGCCTGGCTCGAATCCCATCCCTCCCACCTGTTTTACCTTCCTAGTGCTGCGACTGCAGCCATAAACTAAGGATGCTGAGGGGACCTACTTCCAGGGCTGTGAAGAGCAGGTGGGAGAACAGACTAGTACCTGGGACACAGTGTGAGATGAGATACTATGAGATACAGGTGAAGAGCACCCAGAGGAAGCTCTCCCCAAATGTTTGCTATTGTTATCCGAACTTCACAGACGAGAACAGAGTTAAATGACTTAATGTTCTATAGCTACTAAATGATAGAGCCTGGATTCAAATCAAGCCAGTTATTCTCCAAAGCCTCTGCTCTCACATGTTCTATCAGTTTGCTACATCTGCCATAACAAAGTACCACAGATTGGGTGGCTTAAACAAAAGAAACTTACTGTCTCACAGTTCTGGAGGCTAAAAGTCCAAGATCAAGATGTCAGTAGGGTTGGTTGCTGGCAATCTCTGGCATTCCTTGGCTGTCAGGTGATCCATCACCCTGATATCTACCCTTATGTTCACAGGGCATTGTTTCTGTATCAGTGATTGTGTCTAAATTTCCCCCTTTTATAAGGACACCAGTTATATTGGATTAGGGCCCAACACTACTCCAGTATGACCTCATCCTAACTTACTGTATTACGTCTGCAATGACCCTACTTCCAAATAAGGTCACATTCTGAGGTACTGGGGGTTAGGACTCCCAACATATAAATTTTAGGGGATTCTAATTCAACCCATAACATACACAGTACTATGCAATACTGTGCCCCTCATCCCTATATATATATATATATATATATATATATATATATAATGCTCTAAAAACTACACATAGATGATTAACAGATGGATAAAATCTATCTATTCTTTACTTAATTTTTATAAAATCCCGTGAATGAGGTCCTATTATTACATCTATTTTATGGATGAAGAAACTGAGTCACATCTGATAAACATTCGATCATTCTCCCCCATCTTCATGTCCTCTCTTTAACGTTTGGTCTTGTACTTCACGGAGTCAAGAGAAGCTATCAGACAGGATTCCACCAGGCTCCCACCTGCACCTCTGCACAATCTCCTTCCACCTCTGCCCTAGCCATGGACACAGCATCTTGACCCATCTTGTTGGGTATGGTCTTTGAAGAATCACCTTCTTCTTGAGCATCAGTAAATAATCATTGAAATAAACATATAGAAATTAATGTAAGTGCTATAAAAAGAAAAAGGGTTGTGATAGAAATTACAGGTCAGTGTGGATAGAACGCTGTATGAAAGGCAGGGGCACTAAATTAAGCTAGAGAGGTGGACAGAGAGCCGACGGCAGAGAGCCTTGCATGGCATGGTTAAGAGGACCTATTTTATCCTCACTACAGTGGGAAGCCAATGCAGCAAATGGCATGGGCCTCCTTACGTGTAAAGAGATCATTACAACAATGCGGCCAGTGCTATAATTGAGCAGAGTATTGTGAGGACACAGAGGAGAGGTGACATCTCTACAAGGGGGGTCAGGAAGGTCTTAGAGAAAACGTTTGATTTGACAAATGAAGGGTCAGGTGGGAGTTCTCAAAGATGACTAGCACTTAATTATATTCTTTGCCTTTTCACAGCAATAGAGTACTGTTTTCTCATTGTATAAACCCATATTACGCAAGCTTCCTTGGGCCGAAATTCAGATTTTTATTTGCCCCATGCATTTAAAATAAAGAATGAACTCAGTAACAATAATATGGAAATCCTTTTTCAAACAGAATCTGGGGTGTTAAACAAATAATAAAATTTAAACTAAGCTGGGCTCAGAGCCCAGAAAACGTCACATTAAGGCAAACGAGTGAACATGAAAAAAAAACCCCAAAGTGATGGCAACAAAGAGCTGGTGGCATAACAGATATAAAGCAAGGGAGAGCCAGACATGGGTGACAGAACCCAGGATTGGCACCCAAGTTTGAGTCCTAGCTTTGCCACTTCTTGGTGACCTTGAGCAAGTTACTGAACTTCCCTTGGCTCCACTCCGTCAACTGGGAAATAGTCAGGTGGGCCTGATGATTTCAAAAGTCTCACCAGACTTTAAACATTCAGGGTATCTGTGAGTCAATGACAGCTGAAGCAGAAAGGCCTCTCCTAAGAGGTAAGAGTAAGAGAGAGAGAGAGAGAGAGAGAGAGAGAGAGAGAGAGAGAGAGAGAGAGAGAGAGAGAGAGAGAGAGTGTGTGCGTGTGTGTGTGTACCTGAAACACATTTTAGTTTATATGAAGACAAATATGATAAACTCCTCTCTTATGCCCTTGCTTTTAGGGTTGTACTATATCTGTGCTTCCAGAAAAAGTCCATGGTGGGAGAATTTCTGTATGTAGCTTATGAACTTTACACTTCATTAATATCAAATGAGCAGCCAACAGTTCTGTTTTGGCTTCCCTTAAGAGCCTCTTTCTGGATCCAAAGTCACTAAACACAGGTTCCTCCATCAGCAATTTATGATATCACAGTAGTGGATTTGGTTCCAATAAGACACTTGTACTTTGGAGAGAAATGACTATAGATCACCTTGATGTTCTTTTCTTTTCAGTTTTACTCTGCAAGGTTTGAGCTATTAATTCTTCCCATCTATATGGACTAATATTTCAAGAATCCTTCTTTTATAAGTCCTCTTGCAATCCTAAATACAGAAGGAACCCCACCCCGGAAATCAAACTGCTTGTATCTTGTTGCACCTATATGAAGTGTCATAATCAAGCAAGGTGACCACACTCACAGTTCTGGAAAGCAAGCTCCAGTAAGGGGAGAAATTCAGCCCAGTTGGCATTGTACTTGCTGAAAAAATCACAATCTCCCAGACAAAACAGTCCTCACATGGATCAACAGGAAAAGACAAGCACAGCTTCAGATCTCTTTAAATCACAGTAGAGAGATTATGCCATTAGTGTTGAAACTAGGAGGCACCATAGGTTTCCTCAGTAAAACGCCTCTTATTTCACAGATGACTTGGTTAAGCGATTTACTTAAAGATAGTCAAGGAGTTAATGAAAAGAACAAGATGAGAAACCGTTTCTATTTTCGTAGTATGCCTTTCTCCCAAAACACTAAGTTCTCATGCCTTAGATTATGCAGGAATTTAAATGAGGATTTCTAGTAGTATGCATGCTTGGCTATTCCTACTGGTCTGCAGGAACTACAAGGACCATTCCTTCAAGAACTGTCAGGACAATTTATTTACCACATCACTATCTACTTCAGAACCTAAGCCTGTTTCTTTGGCTACGGGGTTGAGGTTATTAGAAAAGGCTCCAAGCCTGCTTACACGACTTTTTGCAAAGCTCCATTCCTTTTCAAAGGACTTCACCCATTCATTATCTCATTTGACAACCTCTTTATTAGAAATTTAGGTATGATTATGAAGAACTACACCTACTTTTAGGTAAGAAATGTAAGGCACAATTGGTTTTTAATTTCCTTTTTAGGGTCAACAATGTCCAATTTACCCCTATGTGCTAGACAAGTTTGAGGTACGTTGTGCGTAAAAATAGAGATCCTGGTCTCATAGAAGTTACCACTGAGATCACAGGGTGAGTGGGTAAGATTTGTAGAGATTGATCCCATTTTCAGATTTATAGTTTTGTTTTCATTACCTACTGATCTCTCTTAATTAGATATACAATTCTCAAAACTGAGGGGAAAGTATTAACTATGCCATGAGCAGGCAAGGCAGAAAAACGACATTAGTTTTTCGTGTTAACTGTCTAACATGAGGGTTATAAATAATTTCTTAGAGATAATAAAGACATTACAGATGTAATTAAACTATTTCTTACAGACTTATGACTGGTATATTGCCAGGGTAAAAAGCAAGGCAAAAAGTGTCATCTAATTTTTCACTTTAATTTTTTTTAACAGCTACTATAATCCTGGCTGTGGAGGTAGTGATAAACAACTATCATAGGCCTGGTCCCTGCCATCCTCGATTTTTAACTAATGGGAGAGACAGACATTTAAAAGTAAGTCCCTCTGCTTTGAAAGTTGATAGTAACTATACTTATCAAAACACCTAACTTTGAGCACACATTATTTTTATAATAAAAAACTAAATAATTTGGGTATGCTGGCTAGTACAAGTCACCACATGGGAAGACAATCATAGTTTAAAAGAGCTTGGAAGATGTAATTACAGGATTATTTGCAGAACACTGCATGACCTTGCATTCTGATTTCATGTCATAACTCCATGATTGAAGGTTTCAAAATCAGAACCAAATTTAGATCTCCCACTTGGAGACTGTGGTAATCAGAATCTTCTGTCACTGAGTCCCAAATGATTTCAAATACATTGCACTCCACCAGCAAGGTCAGAGTATGAGGAAAACAGTATGAGCTTTATTTTTCTCGTTCTTATCTTTTCTAAGGAAGTTTAAGAATTCTTCCCAGGTCATTTAAAAAAACTCAGTAGGATGTATTGTATTTCATTCAAAACTGCTTTATGTTTTTCTTACATACTTAAGAGAAATGCAAGCCAGCACAGATGTAGGCAAGCACAAAGAGGAAGGAGCATGTGCACCGTAGATCCAGCTCTACCATAAGTGTCCTTTCTTAGATTCACTCTTATGAAATGGAACGGTCTGCCCTGCACATTCTCTTCGTTGTGAAAATTAACCAGTACACAGAAAAGTCTGAGCATAGTGACTGGCACAACATTAAGTACTCAGTAATTATTAGTCTAGGGCAATTTATCATTCTGTATGGTGTGAGGTAGTAATTAAACCTGCTTTTCTAAATGCAAGCCAGTTTATCCCATCATCCATTAATGAATCATACACTTTCCCCACTAGATTTTAAGATTCAAATTTTAAGTTACAAAAGTAGAATATACTCATTGTAAAAATTTCAAATAATGCCACAAAAGACAGGTAAAAGGTTTTTCTCACCCTCCCCAAATGTGTTCTACTTCTGTCTCCTGAAGTATTTTTATGTTTCAATCAATGTAATTAGAACACTACACATACACAAATGCATGCATATATAATTTCCTCTTTCATACACCGGGTTGCCTATACTTACAACTCTGTGACTTGCTCCTGTCAGTCAGTGATATACCTTGAAAGTATTCCCATGGCAGTGGGAATTCTTCTTAAAAAGTTAAGATTTTTAATAAAGTAATTCCAAAACCCAAGGCAATCCAAGTCATATCTTCCAGTAGGAGATAGATAATGACATAGAGTATTTGAAAAATGCTGAGAAAACTCCAGGAGTCGAAACCCTATTTTGACTTCCAAATCTAAACTATTTTCCATGAATCATTGTGCTTCTACAGTTTTAAAATCACTATGCATATCCTCAATCCTCTACTTCATTTTTGCAAATACTAATTTATCTTAAAAGATTTCTTCTATCCGAAATCTTAACAACAGAGGCAAAGGAAATAACTTCCATGTACAAAAATGATGAGAATTTTGGCTTAAGAGATCTCAAAAGATGGCTGGTGAGAGGGTTCAAGATAGGGGCGGGATATCCTGAGCTCACCTCCTCCCACAGACACACCAAAACTACAAACTACATAACAATTCTCTCTAAAATAAGACCTCAAGACTAGTAGAACAGCTCTTCAACAACAAAAAAAGTCTTGTTGAGACAGGTGGGATGGACAGAGACACAGCTTTGCCAGGGCTCCCACCTGCCACGTGCTGACAAGTGGAAAGGCCATCACAAAAATGGAGCTCCTCCCTGAGGAGCAAGGGGTGCAAGTCCCACATTGGGCGCCCCACCTCAAGGGACCTGCACCAGAAAGGCAAGACCCCAAAACAAATGGCTTTGAAGACCACTTGGACTTCGATCTGGGAGAGCCAGTTGGCTCCAGGAAACAGAGACTCTGCTCTTGAAGCCCTCTCACACAAACTTACTCCATTTAATGACGTCAGCATTACCCTGGCCTCATACCAAAACCATACAAGGACACCACACAAAAAGAAAATTACAGACAGTATGCTCAATGAACATAGATGAGGGATAAAAATCATAAGATCATCTCAAAAGATGCAGAAAAAGCATTTGACAACATTCAACATCCAAATATGATAAACACTCCCAACAAAGTGGGTACAGAAGGAACATACCTCAACATAATAGAGGCTATATATGATAACCCCACAGCTAACATCATACTCAACAGTGAAAAGGTGAAATGTTCTCCTCTAAGGTCAGGAACAAGACAGGAATGTCCACTCTTACCACTTTTGTTCAACATAGCTTCGGAAGTCCTGGCCAGAGCAATTAGGCAAGAAAAAGAAACTAATGTATCCACACTGGAAATAAAGAAGCAAAATTGTCACTATTTGCAGATGTCATGATACTTTATATAGAAAAGCCTAAAGATATCACTGAAAATTAATAAACTGTTAGACCATTAGAACTGATAAATGAATTCACTATGGTCTCAGAATATACAATCAATATACAGAAATTGCTCACATTTCTATACACTAATAATGAACTATCAGGAAGATAAATTAACAGTCTCATTTATAAATGCATCAAAAAGAATAAAATACCTAGGAATAAATTTAAACAAGCAGGTGACAGACCTGTACACTGAAAACTCTAAAAGACTGATGAAGTAAATTAATGAAGACACAAATAAATGGGAAGATATTCTGCACTTATGGATGGGAAGAATACTGTTAAAATGTCCACACTATCCAAAGCAATCTACAGATGCAATCCCTAAAGCAATTATACTCCAATAAAGATGTTTAAAAAAAATTCCAATGGCGTTTTTCACATAAGTAGAACAAATAATTTTAATCTGTATGGAACCACAAAAGACTCAAAATAGCCAAAACTATATTGATAAAGAAGAACAAAGCTGAAGGTATCATGCTCCCTGATTTCAAACTATATTTCAAAGCGACAGTAATCAAAATTGTGTGGTACTGGCACAATACAGACACACAGGTCAATGGAACAGAATAGATAACTCAGAAATAAATCTATATTTGCATGGGCAATTAATCTACAACAAAGGAGGCAAAAATATACAACGGGGAAAAGGCAGCCTCTTCAATAAATGGTGTCAAGAAAACTAGACAGCTATATGTGAAACAACCAAACTGGACTACTTTCTCTCACTGTACACAAAGATAAACTCAAAATGGATTAAATACTTGAAGGTAAGACTTGAAACCATAAAATTCATAGAAGAAAATATAGGGGAGTAGGTTCTTTGATATGTCTTAGCAATATTTTTTGGATCTGTCTCCTAAGTAAGGGAACCAAAACCAAAAGTAAACAAATGGGATTACATCAAACTAAAAAGCTTCTGCACAGCAAAGGAAATTAGCGACAAAATGAAAAGGCAGCCTACTGAGTGGGAGAAGATACTTGCAAACTAACTATCTGATAAGGGGTTATTATCCAAAATATACAAAGAACTCATACAACTCAGTATCAAAAACACAAACAATCCAATTGAAAAACCCAACAGAGGACCAGTATAGACATCTTTACATAGAAGACTTAGAGAAGGTCAACAGATACATGAAAAGATGCTCAACATCACTAATCATCAGGGAAATGCAAATCAAAACCACACTGAGATATCACTTCACACCTTTCAAAGAAAACAAATAACTAGTGTTGCTGAGGATGTGGAGAAAAGGGAACATTGGTGTATTGTTGGTGGGAAGGTAAATTGGTACAGCCACTATGGAAAACAGTACAGAGGTTCCTCAAAAAATTAAAAATACAACTACCATATGGTCCAGCAATGTCACTCCTGGGTAAACATCTGAATAAAACAAAAACACTAATTTGAAAAGATATTTGCAACCCTGTGTTCATTCCATCATTATTTACAGTAGACAAGATATGTAAGGGACCTAAACGTTCACCAATAAATGGCTAAAGCTTTTTGTTACATATACACAATGGAGTGCTACTCATCTGTAAAAAGAATGAAGTCATGCTATTTGGGACTACATGCATGGACCTAAAGGGTATTATCTTAAATGAATAAGTCAGAAGCTTAAAGACAAAAATCATATGCTTTTGTTTATATGTGAAATCTAAAAAAAACAAATAAAACAAAAACAAACTCATAGACACAGAACAGAATGATAGTTACCAGACGGGAAGGGACTTAGGGGGTGAGCAAAATGGGTGAAGGGGGCCAACTGTATGGTGAAGGATGGATAACTACACTTTTGGTGATGATCATTTTGTAATGAACATGGGTGTCAAATCATAATGATGTACACCTGAAACTTTTTTTTTAACATCTTTACTGGAGTATAATTGCTTTACAATGGTGTGTTAGTTTCTGCTTTATAACAAAGTGAATCAGTTATACATATACATATGTTCCCATATCTCTTCCCTCTTGCATCTCCCTCCCTCCCACCCTCTCTATCCCACCCCTCGAGGTGGTCACAAAGCACCGAGCTGATCTCCCTGTGCTATGTGGCTGCTTCCCACTAGCTATCTATTTTACGTTTAGTAGTGTATATATATCCATGCCACCTGAAACTTTTATAATGTTATATACCAATTTTATCGAGGGGGGGGAGGGAGGGAGGGAGGGAGGAAGGGAGATATGGTTGGTTTCTAGAAGCCAACTGAAAGCTTCAAGTTGATAAACAATGTATGCCAAAGGGCTTCAGTGAAAGACCTTATTCCAGCTGCTTTGTTTTACCATTGGGTACTAATCTGCATTGGGATTAAATGATTTGCCCAATTGTCTCCCAGCTAGTTTGTCAGAACTTCAGTCATTTTCTCTCTGGACCAATGCTGTATGTCTCTCCACATGGAGTTGCCATAACATAGGGATATGGGGCAGTGTGCCTGGAGGGCCTCAAGCCACCCAAGCAATGAAGCTCTTTCAGGATGGTGAATTTTCTTGTTGTTACCTGATACGTCACTCTTACAACAAGAAACACCTTGAAAACATGTATCATAGAGCAGAATGACAACCCTAATAAGATACTGCACGGTTTTGACACAACTTCCCTATGCGTGAGGATGATGGGGTACCACCATTTGAGAAATTCTTCACTATATCACGCTCCATCAAGTATATACTATTTAAAAGATACTATTTACTTCTTTGCTGAAAGCTTAGCCAGGATGGTTTCAGGTCCCTAGGTCATCCCGACTAAATGGTAAATTGGCTGTGACTGTTTTCCAAAACAGCAGGTCAAGATCCATCAGAGGGCTGGGAAATCAGTTTAGTAGGTTATGACTTATACGGGTTTTTTTTAAAGAAATTAGAATATACATACATATATATGTGTATATATATATGAATATAATTCTATATATGTATTTATAGGCATTGTACGTATAACAATATTTGTTGTTTGTAAAATATTTCAGTTGTGTACGTATTTGTGCATGAATAAATCAAAATGTATTACTGTGGATCTCAATAAAAAATTTTTGCAAAATTGCTGTTCTGTCTTACTGTGCCCTTAAAGGACACAAAGCTAGAGACGGGTTCACCTTACTGACAAAAAATATATTCTCCTTACAATAAACTACATGCCCATACAGTGATTGGACAGGGCTAGGTAGAAAGTTCTAAACAAATGTTTACTCTCCCACTGAATATTACAGTGAATCAGATCCCTAGCCCAACCCAAACCAGAAACCATGGAATAATGAAAGAAGTTAACATTTCAGGGCTTCCCTGGTGGCGCAGTGGTTGAGAGGCCGCCTGCCGCTGCAGGGGACACGGGTTCGTGTCCCAGTCCGGGAAGATCCCACATGCCGCAGAGCAGCTGAGCCCGTGAGCCATGGCCGCTGAGCCTGCACGTCCGGAGCCTGTGCTCTGCAACGCGAGAGTCCACAACAGTGAGAGGCCCGCGTACCGCGCAAAAAAAAAAAAAAGGTTAACATTTCAGGGTGGAGGAACTACATGGTGGGTTTCCTTTTTTTGCTATTTGATACATAAATTGAAATCAAGAGAGAAAAACATGCACTCTATAAAATTACCTAGGCTTGCATAAGGGGTTCAGGGGAAGCAACACTGTATACTGCTACTTGAGCAGGGTTTAGAATAACTCTTTTAAAGCTGAGAAGAAATTACCGATATTATCTAGGTCATTCTGCCATCCTGCTCATGAAATGGAGTGATTTATTTAAGATCATGCAACGCATGAAACATGAGGAAATAAAACCAGCTCCTGATTGACTCCAAATCTGCTGTTTTTTCTACTGCACTCTCCTGCCCTAGTTGGTAGCTGGATGATACCAACAGCCTTTGCTGTAGAGTATATACTTAGGAGGAAGCAGGGAAAAGGAGGAGACACACAGCGCAGGGAAAGAAAATGCAAACAGACAACTTTAGTTAGGACTGCCTCAGGCAAGAAACATGGTCTTTAGTTACCATATCCTGAGAAAGAAATCATGAGATTATCACACGGTGGATAGAAGAGACCTTACAGAGAGTAGACTGGTTCTTCTCTGACCTGGGAAACTGAGGTGAAGAGAGAAAAGACTTGGTGAGAGTCACATGGCAGCCTGGATGAAGAACAGGGATGAAAGATAACTGGCTTTATAAATGCCTGTTCCACAGCAGGAGGACAAATCACTGCCTATTCCTCTAACTTAGTTTACTTAATAATCTTTACCTCATAACGTGTTTCTGGGCAAAGTAGATTGCATGGATATTTGGTGCAAAATCAGTTCATGAACTTTGGGGAACTTTTTTCCTTTAGTGACATCTCTCTTGAGTTCTCAAATGCTCATTTCCTACTGTTAGGAAAAATAAAGAGTCTTCAGGGGTTAGCTGGGCTTAGAAGAATTCTTTAGGAAATTTTATTCCCACAAGACGCAAGTGATCAATAGTTGTCATTACTAGTTGTTTTAATAGGCAAATGTCATTGCTAGTTGTTTTCATAGGCAAAGAGGATAAAAATTCAAGAGTTGGTAAACTAGACTTCTCAGCTTTGCTGAGTGGATGACTTCATATACTGTGCTAACTTTTATGCCTTGATGACTCCACACTGAGGTGGGAGATCATCACAATTACTAGCCTGCTTAATGGGCTTTGTAGAGCCTGTCAAACAGAACTCCTGGCAAGCAGAAACTTAATGATGTTGTTAATGGAGACATTATTGATGAAAATGCATGTCTCCTAAACAGTAAGTCAAAACTATGCACATCTACCCATCTTCAAAAAAACTTTGAGAAATCACTTTACAGCAGGATAAAAACTTCAGCTTTTGTAGAGTTACAGAGACTTGTATTCAAATGTCAGCTCTGCAACTTTTCTAGGATTACAGGTTTGAAGCTCCCAATAGGAAAAGAACTTACTCAGTTTTCCTAATTGTAAAATGTGGATACTAGTGTCCTCCTTCATTTTATTAGAACATTTTGAAGAGGTAATATATGCTCATAATACAAAATATATGAGGTAAAAGAGAGGATTCATACAACAAATTCTTCTTTCCTGTATCTCATAGCCACTCAACCCTTCTTTCTGGTACAGCCATTAACCAATCCATGAGTTCCCTTCTGGAGATACCTTATGCATTTACAAAACAAACGTTTATACAATACATATTTTTAAAATTTATTTAAGGAACACTCCTAAGCTCATTCTATGATGCCACCATCACCCTGATACCAAAACCAGACAAAGATGTCACAAAGAAAGAAAATTACAGGCTAATATCACTGTGAACATAGATGCAAAAATCCTCAACAAAATACCAGCAAACCGAATCCAACAGTACATTAAAAGGATCATACACCATGACCAAGTGGGATTTATCCCAGAGATGCAAGGATTCTTCAATATATGCAAATCAATCAATGTGATACAACACATTAACTAACTGAAGACCAAAAACCATATGATCATCTCAATAGATGCAGAAAATGCTTGTGACAAAATCTAACACCCATTTATGACAAAAACGATACATATTTTAAAATCAGATTTGTGTACTTAGATTTAGCATCGGCATTAGGCAAAGAGGTAAAGTTTGTAAAGCATCTAGCCCACGGTCAGAGTATTAGAGAATTCTTCAAAACATTTTATAGAACCATTTATGAAATAGAAGGGTGCTCAAATTCAAGGAACAATAACTGAGAGGAAGCCATCACCCACTGAGGAGGAAGAACATCTGACATATCACTCAGCTGACACACTGTATGGTACTGATGATGCTAACCATCTGTTCTTTTTCCTTCCACAGCCAGGGAATCATAAATTATCTTCTGCAGCAGTCAAGTTCTACCCCTTTCTGTAGCAAACCTCCATGGTGGAAGTAATAATCAGGCCAAATAAAGTTGGGGACAGAAAACTGGCTGGAAGGTCTTTGTATGAAAAGAAATGGTTGCAAAGGAAATTTAGGTGGATCTTGGAAGCCAAATTGGATATTTTGCTTAAGTTTAACTTTAAATGAAGAGAAATTATTGAATTCAACTTAATAAATCAAAAATCTCAAGAGATGACAGACAAAAAAATAGCTTTAAAACTACTGCACATTTAAGTTAGAAGTTCTCTCTGTATAGATAGCATTATTGTTCCTAATTCTCACATTTTCTTACGTTCATGGCCTTTGACATGTGATTTTTCAATTTTTTCCCACTAGAAGTAGAGCATATTTCATTACCTCTTTGATTCTGGTTTTAGCCATATGACACGCTTTGGCCAAAATAATGTAATTGAGAAGGATACTTACACAGTTTTGAGCTCAGGTCTTAATAGGTATTGGATGTTTCTATTTGCCCCTCTGTGCTTTCTGCCATCTCTATGAGAGGACCCTGCTCTAGAAGGATGAAAGTCACATGGAGCCTCAGAACAGGACCCTAGCAAGGAGACAAGCCAAACCTACATCTGACGAAGCTCAGCCAATCTGAAAATTCACAACTGACAATTATGATGTCGTTTTGAGTCAGTCAAATTTCATGTGGTTTATTACACAGCATTATGGTGACTACAGCTGACTCAGATCATCATACCTTTCTGAAGGGGAAGGAACTTTTCTATTTTTCAGGTTAGCATGGTGATAGGTACATAATAGGCACCTATATTTTGATGCACTGAATTGAACCTGATTCAACAACTTATTTTCAAATGAGAAACCCCCTGGGTTTAGAAAGGTCAAACTTTTTGCTTAATATTATACAGCAGAATAGCTGTATAGAATTGAATTTTCCTTTCTCACAAATTAGGGGAATATGACCTTAAAGCAGAATTTCTCAAGCTTGTCACTATTCACATTTTGGGCCACATTTAATCTCTTATCTACTAGATGCTAGTAGCATCCCCACACTAGTTGTAAAAACTATGTCTCCAAACACTGACAAATGTCACATGAGGAGCAAAATTGTCCCCACTGAGCACCCACAATACTTTCGATAAACTGTAACTGCTGAAACCTTGTAGTCTTTTTTTTTTTTTTTTTTTTTTTGCGGTACGCGGGCCTCTCACTGTTGTGGCCTCTCCCGTTGCGGAGCACAGGCTCCAGACGCGCAGGCTCAGCGGCCACGGCTCATGGGCCCAGCCGCTCCGCGGCATGTGGGATTTTCCTGGACCGGGGCACGAACCCGTGTCCCCTGCTTCGGCAGGCGGACTCTCAACCACTGCGCCACCAGGGAAACCCCCTTGTAGTTTTTATGGTGAGCTAAAATAATGCTTACAAGAATGCAGACTGGCTAAAACACAAGGCTGATATCTCACTTATACAAATTGTCACAAGTATTCAGGACACTGGAAGTCACAGCTTTTTTTTTTTTTTTTTTTTTTTTTTGCGGTATGTGGGCCTCTCACTGTTGTGGCCTCCCCCGTTGCGGAGCACAGGCTCCGGACGCGCAGGCTCCGGACGCGCAGGCTCAGCGGCCATGGCTCACGGGCCCAGCCGCTCCGCGGCATATGGGATCCTCCCAGACCGGGGCACGAACCCGTATCCCCTGCATCGGCAGGCGGACTCTCAACCACTTGCGCCACCAGGGAGGCCCGAAGTCACAGCTTTTAATCAACTAAAATCCAACATATAACTCAGATGAAACATCCTCATTTGATTTCTAACAAATACAGCTTTCTGAAGGGTGACAAGTCTCTGTCACTGTGAAGTTCAATCTTACCTTTCGGGAATACTCTGAAGAGTTTTCTTCCTTGTACTATGGGTTGGACTTGAAAACTTCCAAGTTCCCTGCTAATTCTATGATGCTCTATTTTTTATTAAGCACTATGTTTATTAAATAATTATTCTCCTTTGCCTTGTTGTCCTATCACAGCACAGAAAAAATGGCTTGTCTCTATCTCATCCTGAGACCTGGCTGCTGGGCCTCAGCAAGTGTGATAAGGAGCCCTGGAGCCCAGCCATGCCACATCTGTCATTGCAGGGAAGCAGTCATCGCAGTGCTCCCATCCTTTGTCACTCATCCTGTGCATCACTCACAGGGGGAAGAGTAGAAAATCAGCAGTCAGACTTCCAAAGAGGAAACTGACAACTTGGATCCCAGCAGTTGGTTTTATTAATCCCCTACAGAATGTGAGCAGTTGAAGCTCCTCCTGGAAAGTCAGTCAACAGTAGGATCAGATTCCAAGTTGTTTATTTGTGAGTGAGAGCCTCATCTTCAAACCGTTTTCAGAGGAAGCTTGCCCCTAAGGACTGAACTGAACTTTCCATTTCAAGTCTTAATTCTCTAAAGGGCTTAGCTGTTTTTCCTACTGCTTCTACTTCCAGAAATAAACAAAATGCTTCCAAAGTGAAATCAATTACACCACTTATCAGATAGCAGGCTGTTTTATGAAGTAACAAATGAGGTCTTTCCACTAAGTCCAAAGCAAACTGTAGAAATCCTGTACACTTTTCTTTTGAATCAGCATGATGAACTGGACATTTTATTTCTTTGTAACTCATGCCCCCACTATAATTTTACTTCAAATTGATATTTTGGGGGCTAGGGCTAATAACCTCTTCAACTCTACTCAAAAGTGGTAAAACTCAGGGCTTCCCTGGTGGTGCAGTGGTTGAGAGTCCGCCTGCCTATGCAGGGGTCACGGGTTCGTGCCCCGGTCCGGGAAGATCCCACATGCCGCGGAGCAGCTCGGACCGTGAGCCATGGCCTCTGAGCCTGCATGTCTGGAGCCTGTGCTCCACAACGGGAGAGGCCGCAACAGTGAGAGGCCCGCGTACCGCAAAAAAAAAAAAAAAGTGGTAAAATTCAAATGTTGATGTCCTCTATTATGCAGAAATGCTTTTAGAAGCAAACCATAACTTCAAAGAATTATTTCCCAAAGGCAAAATTGTTGCTGACACTGTTTAAAGAAATACTACTTAGGTTTGGCTCAGCAGGGTTAGAGACACGCAAGTAAGGAGATGTTTACCCAGCTCCAGAGGGAAAGAAGGAGAGAATATGTCTGGTGATGATGGCTCAATGCACCTTTGTCAATGGGATTCAGAGCAGACATTCAGGCTGAGTGCTGAAATCTCATTCATGCATCAACTCCTCAACCTGCCTTCCCTGCTACTCCCCATAATCCTGACAGAAAAGGAAATTAACTCAGACACCATGATGTCTTACCACATTTTTGTTGCTATTATTTCCCTTGTTAATCATTAAATAAGTGTTTTGATGTCCTCTTCTCTGAAGATATTAGTTTTCCTTTGCTGCTGTAATATACTACCATAAACTTAGTGGCTTAAAACAACACAAATTTATAATCTTAGAGTTCCACAGGTCAGAAGTTGGTATGGATCTCACCGGGCTAAAGATCAGGCTATTGGCAGAGCTATATTTCTTTCTGGATGTTTGAGGGAAGAATCTGTGTTCCTGCCCATTCAGGTTGCTGCAGAATTAAGTTCCTTGTGATGTAGAACTGAGGTCCCCATTTCCTTGCTCACTAAGGGCCATTCCCAGGCTCTAGAGACCACCTGCATGTCTTAGCTTAAGTCAGAAATTGCCAATGGAAGATGCCTTAGACATCACATAGTTTGACCCACTTTTTGTCTCTGGTAGGACACAGCCCTTCTCTATTCCTACCCTCAATCATTTATGTTTTCCACCACCACAATGACAGGACAACGGGCACTGATTGATCAAGTTCAAAGGCATTCGTGAGGCTGTATTTTCTAGGGTATCAGAACTTTTGCAGAAATACATAAATAGGCCTACTTGGGGGAAATTCCCTTTAGGTATTTACTGGAGTAACAAGTCAGTTGAGAAGGTCCACTCCTGGTATTTTGTTTTCCTGTGGCAAGATAAGAAGGCTGTGCCTCTGCTTCTGAGCTATCAGAACCTGCCCCCCACCCAAAAAAACAAAAACAAAAACAAAGAAACAAAAAAAATCCCTCAGGGGCTGAGAGATGCTGGGCATTGAGATATATCCCCTCATGCTCCAGGTCTTTTCTTGGGCATGATTTGTCTCATAGGAAGATGTGCTCTTCCTAGCAGGGCTGTTCTTGGCATTAGAGTGGTAAGGTCAGAGGATTAAGCATCAACGTGAACTTGGGGGAAAGTCACCAGCTGACTTCTTAGACTTGCATTGCTTGTAGACCCAGCTAGGCATGAGCATGCGTGAAAGCAGCACCTGTCAGGTCAACAGGGCATGAGGCAGCCGAGGAGCTACAACTACAATTCCACACGGTTTGGGGGCCAAGGGCATAACAAGTAACAAAAGCATTACTTTGCCAAGTGTCATTCCCATTCTCTGGAATGCAAAGTATGTTAAGCAGCCAGGTATTGAAATATTCAAGGAGTCAGTAAACTGGACCTTAACTACTTCAGTTTCTCCCATTCCATAACCCTTCATTTTATAGATGTAGAAACGGTTTCAGAGATGCAAGTTAACTTAGTGATGGTTACCTTGCTGGTTCAAGGCAGAACTAGGAATAGGGCTCAGCAGACATTATACAATATTCTCTCCATACACTGGTGACTGAAGAAATAATTGAATACTCTTCATTTACTTGGCACAGCTGGGAAATAGGTAATACTGGTTACCTCCGGGATAAACAATTTAGGAAGTGAAACGACCCAGTACATGGATATCACTGCTCAACCTTGGAACCAAAATATCTTTTGGGGATGCTTAACCTCCCAGGTTGGGAAATGTCACTCCTGTGCTTTCAGAAACATAGCACTTTGACAAACACCAATCCTCCGTCTAGGGAGAAGACCATCCATCACACTGTTACTATACTTGAAAGGCTTCTCACAAAGGTGAAGAGGTCAGGTGGCTGCTGACAACGATAGCTAACGAGGATAAATCTAGGAGATAAAATATAAATCTGTTCTCCAAACTTCAAAAAACCAGAAAGGAAAGTTCTTCAGCAACAGACTAGGAATAGTTATTTCTAAAATATCATTCTGATTCAAAACTAAGAGCTAGAAAGGATCAGAAAAATTGGCCCATGTTTATGAAAGCGATGACTGAGAGAAAATGTGAACTTCTGGATACCCCTGGTGTCCTCAGCTAGCCACCTAAACTGAGAATTGAATGAGGCTGTTGAGGAAATCTGAACACCTACTGAGTGCTCAGAAAGCAGGTTAAAAACCTCTGTTAGCCATTGCTGTCCTTTTGTAACAAAGGCTTCGTTTTTGATTTGCTAGAGGCCCCACAGTTAGTGATTTCCTCTTTATAAGGCAGAGAGATCACTGAATTTAGGGCTCCAATGGACATGGACCTCTCAACTGGTCCCATCCTACCCCAGGGGCTTTGCACAGGAACACTCCTCTCAGATGTTTTCATTGCTATCTTCACCGTTCATTTCAGCTTTCAGCTCACATGTAACTCCAGAGAGGCCAGTCACAACCTTATGAAAGGACCCCCCTGCATCCCCCCGCCACCCCACTCCCACCCCATGACCTCTTTTACTTTCAGCATGATATAGTCATGGGATTGAATCCATTGTTTACTAAATACAAGTCACTTAACCTCTCTGGGCCTCCCTTAGTTTCCTCATCTAAAACAGTAAAACGTTCCCTACTGCAAAGGATTTTTTTTTTTTAAGGATTAGATGATAATACATGTTAAGCATTTATACCTGGGACTCGCAAAAACTGACAACTCAATAATTCTTAACTATTCATATTACCATAATATGAAATTATTTATTCACTGCTTGCTTTTCCCCTGTTTTCTACCCTCCCAACTGTAATAGAAGCTCCCCACGAGAAGAGAGCTAGCTGGTCATTCTACTTCACAAATGTATCCCTAGTAGCTAGAACAGTGTCTGGCACATAATACTCAAAGAATTTGCTGAATGAATCAATCACTAACCTAGCATAGGTCCCAAATTATTTGAGCCTCAGTTTTCTCACTTGTGAAAGGGAGATAATGGCTACCAACACATATGCTTTTGAAGAATCAAATGAGAATTTATGTCCCTATTTCTCCAGCTATAATACATGTGCCCTGGGGAATAATTTGGAATCCTAAGGCTACATAAAGCTAACCAAAACACGCAGCACAGCTATTCAGAGGTTTGATTTTGCAAGAATGTTCAGGGGAAAAAGAATTTTGAATTTTTATACTCAGAATAATTATTGAAAGTTATTAATTTGATTTTGCTCTTTCTGCATTAACTCCTGCCCATTTAAGGAGTCTGACATTTTTATTCCTTTACCTCAGGAGTATATGTGTTGGCGAGTGACAATAGCAGCTCACTTTTGTCCCCACCCCCCGCAAAAAAAAGGAAATGTTGAAGGTGATTATGTTAACTGAGCCAGCGGGAAAGAGAGGATAGAGATAAGGAGAGGAGGAAAGATTCCCCCACGAAATGCAAGAGATTCTTTGCAGTGGGGTGAAGAAGATAAAGGGACAGATATTCATACAGAAAAACTTTGGTACCCACAGGGTCTCAAAGTGGAAAATATAAGCTTCTGGGACCTTTAGATAGCTCTAAGGGACAAGGAACCCCAATAATGATTAAAACTAAATTTCCCACTAGCCAGGCAAACTAGGCACTCAGAGGAGTTGAATACTGGTTTAGTGAAATAAATGTGTCATTTCTTACAAAGTTATGAATAAAAATCACTCCAATACATTGCCTTACAAAGCCTCACAAACCTTACTCAAATCCTTACACAACAGGCAAAATACTGCTTTTCCGTGCCAGTCTGTTTTTTATTTTGTTTTTCTTTCGAGTGTATGTGTATGTATAAGGAAGAACAAGCTCAAAGACTCAAAATATTAATTTGCAGTGACTGATTGGAAAATGTACTTTGGAATTCAAGAAAGTCAATGGTTATAGCGTCAACCCGTATTAGACAAACCACTTCCATGAAAACAGATTAAACTCAAATCAGCGGCAGTGACAGAACTAAAAGCATCCATCAGAGTGGCCACTTGAGACTTTTCTGATGCCCACAAACTAGTCTGATGTGTGTTCTTACCATAAAATCCAATTCCTTTATGTAAATTAGTTATATAAAATTATAGCATTCGTGGTAAAATAAGGCTTCTACCATTCACCATTTTTCTTCACCCAAAAATTCCATTGATGAGTATTTCCCAGAGGTGATCAAAGAGGTTGACCACAACAGAGGCCTTTCAATCTACCAATAATACAAGTACCCCTTGAAAATGTGTTTAGAATGGCCACTGGAGCCTGAAAATGTGCTTGATCACCTGTGGGTATTACTTGGGAACACTGCTCTTCGGTGATGAGTTTTTGAAACTCAAACTTACTGAAGTTTGTAATACAATAAAAAATACAGTCATCATCTCTACTTATATAATTACATGATTCTGGACTCTTGAAAGACGTGGCACCAAGACACAGAAGAAAATTGTCTGAACCTGTTGTGTTGGGTGATGTTTAATTTGCTCTAATTGGACTCAATTGTCACAAATGGGTAGATTCAATAAAACAACATCTTGCCAATAACCTACAAGTATAAAACTACATTCTTCCTAGTGTAACACTTAAAATATTATTTCAGTAAGGAGAGTAAATACATAGTAAAGAATAGAATACAAAATTTGGATGAATGTGAGACTTGAATTTCTTCTACACATTCAGTAGCCCACTGCTGGCTACTTGCACTCAGGTGATGTTTGTTCACTCACTCACTTTTAAAAACACACTTAATATGCGAATGAACTTTAAAAGTAAAAAATAAATGGTCTCCAAGTTCAAGGTACTTTTACTGCACAGTTATTCAAAAGGCTTTCTGAGAGTGTTCTTGGGTTCTTTCTGCCCTACAGCATGGACTCTTATTTTGACTAGGTACCAGAGTTGGTATTTGGTGTTATACACAATAACAGCAACACTGGTTGGTAAAAGATTGAAATACTTGCATAGTGGCTGGTAAATTGCTGTCATTCCTAGCTTCTCCTATCCCTATCCGTGAGAGCCCCAGGATATCCCCTGATCCAGCAACTCTCTCTGCTGGGTCCCCCAGAACCCCACAGACCTTTGTTCCCATTGGACAGTTCCCATACTATCGAGGTTGTTAAGTATCATGAATATTCGCCATGTGTTACACTCTTTCTTTTCCTCTCCCCCTATGCCAGCCTTGAATGCCTTTTGCTCTCCCTTCATCTCTACTTTAGGGGCAACCTTAGTCCTCATCTCAGTCAGGATGCTCTCCATGTCAACAGCATACAGTGACTAGTTAAGGAACAGAGGGTGCCACCTGGCTCAGCCTTGAGAACTTTGCTGGAGTCACTGAGACGAAGGCACCTGCTTTCCCCTGGGATGTAACTGGTAGAATAAAGGCAGAGGCTGGTGGGCACCATCTTTGCCACCCCTGTGGAAGAGTCTAATGGGCGACTGAAGACAACACAAAAAAAGCCAAGTCTAGGGGTGGTGAGAGACTGTGTGAGCCCCTGGATCCAGGTACTTGATGCTGGCTACATGCATCCCCAGATTTCAGGTAAGGAGACTAGAAGTTGATTATTTTCCTTGAGCTGGGATATCACCTGGAACAGAGTTCTCAAATAGAACTTTTAAATCATTTTCCCATCTCCAAAAGGTTTCAAGCCTAATTTCTTCCCCCATAGGCTTTTCAGTCCTCATAGCTGGTTTCTTCCTCTTTATGTAAGTCTCTACCATTCATCACTATTTAAGTCATACGTTAACAAGTTCACAGAAAACACCACTTAGGGAGGATTACCTGGCTGAGATTTCCAAGGGTAGCATGAAGCCTAGATATTTTATAATATCACCTGAGATGGAAAAGTTGCAAAGGAAAGTGGTAGGCAACACCAGGAGAGGAATTTAATAAACTCTGCTACAAAATTACCTGATTTCTACCCGGCCAATTAAATTCTGACTAAACTAACTGCTGGGTACTAAGACACAAAAGGCAAAATGGTCTCACACTGGGGGAACAGTCTTTGTTCTCCACTTTCTTATGTCGCAAAGAATGGTGGAAGAACAGGAAGTAAAATTAATATTTTGAAAATAGAGGTGGGGATTGTACTGTGTTTCTCTCCAAGGTGAGAGGGGTGAGGAGGAAGCACACTGTGATGAGAGTCAGGATTTTAATTTTACTCAGCTAGATGCCACTCTTCCAGCAAGTAACCTGATCATATGCATTATAGGAAGAGCTCTCAAAATGTAGTACTTGGACGAGCAGCAGCATCACCTGGGAGCTTGCTAGAAAGTTAAATTCTTGAGCTCCACCCCAGACCCACTGAATCAGAAATCTGGGGGTGGGTCCAGCAATCTGTGGTTTAATAAGCCCTCCAGGTGATGCTGATGCACCTGAGTGCTTGAGAACCTCTGCCTGAAGAGTTCCACAATCATGCTTTACAGGAGCATCACCTGGGGAGCTTTTCGAACTCTCCAGGCAGCCTGCCATGCCAATTATAGCAGAGGCTTTGGGGGTGGGAATCAGTTATCAGTTATTTTTCAAACTCCCTATGTGATTGCGAAGTTCAACCAAGTTTGAGACCCACTGTGTGAAGGTGTCACTGGCTCAATAACTGCCACCTTGGGGAGATCCTAAAACTCTGTTTTTTTATTCTGCTGGCAATCTCTTCTAAGTGGGTGCCCAGAGTAAGAGATGGAGGCAGGGCTGGAGAGGGGTCTCTGAGAACTCCAGCCCCGCAGTGCGTTCACCATCTCAGTGCCCTCCTAGCTCTTAGCAAGAAGAGCTTCTCTCCTCCATTATTCCCTATCACCCCCCTCTCTCTATTTCTTTCATGGCATTTATCCCTATCAATATTCACGTCCGTATATGTTTATCATCCACCTCCCCAAACAGAACTATAACCATAGAGGGCGTGGGCGATTTGTTCACCATTGCTTCAGTAGTGATTAGTTGAGTGCCTGAGATACAATAAGCACTGAAATATTTGGTAGTTGACTGAATACATCTTGACATAACTCGTATCAGGTAAAGACAGCTGAACTCTTTTCTCAGCCATTGTGTTTCAAAGACTTGGCTGCCCCAAATTACACAAGTGAAGTGTCCAAGGCAATGAACCCCTGGACATAAAAAAGAAATGTGCCAAACCTTCCTTTTAAGCAGTAGCATCATCAAGAGTCAAAATTCTTAATTTTCACTTTGACTAAGCACTAGTTAATCCGGAAATTTCTTGCAGTCTAACCCCTTCATATTAATAACTGTCTCTTTTTTTAAATATCCAAGTCCCTCCCACTTTTAAAATCTCACTTTATACAAAATCTTTGTGAGGAACTTCAAGGGACCTTGGGCTACTTTCTCCGATTGCCATTCACAAAGTTCAGGGAAGGTTATTTCTGGTGTGGCTAAAGTGATCTATCTCTTGCTTAACTGAATAGAACTACCATTGGGTTGTATATCAGAAGCAGGTGGGAAGTAGCTCATATTTATTACCTGCCATCATTTTCCTTAAAAATTCATTTTTCATTAAATCACTTAAACCCAAAGAAGTTAATAAATTCACTGAGGCATTGCATCCCGGAGGATTAGATCATAAAGTTCAGTCAGTAACTGTATCAGTCAGACTTGAAACTCACAACAAAAACATCGACAGTAGTGAATACATTAAAATGTTAATATATACCTTGCCTACTTGTACTTTTACTATCACTTTGCCCTGCTTTACAGGAACAGGAGAATAGTTTACATAAATATTTACTATAATAAGAGTTCAATACATTTTACATCCAGCAAAAAAAGAAAAAAAACTAAAATTAATCCAAGAAAAAAAAAGCTTAATCCCTCACAGCCAATCTTTTAAGCATAGGCACTAGCCAGGAACCTTCACAGGAAGTCAGTCCACTCTCCTGACTACTCAGACTGGAGGCCATAAGAGGCCTGCAGAACTTGATTACTCTGAGGCTGTAATGAGCACGGCGCGTCCTTATGTAAAAGACAACAGAAAGATAGAGGAGAAAAGATTCACTACCTTGTGTTCTAAGACTGCAGGGACACCAACATTTCATTTCAGATGAGAATGCAAAACACCATACCTAGGTACTGCATGTGAACACCTTTAGAGTTTAATAACAAAAAACCGTGAGAACAAGAGATGTGAAAGTACCTTGAAAAATGAAATGACTGAAAAGGAAGGGACGCATAAGTCATACGCAGCCAAGACCTTATTTTTTTTAAAAGAATATTGTTGAAAAACGTCCTACCTGTCTCAGTTCTGCTCTCCACCTCAACTCTGGAGCACGGAGAAGGAACACTGCGTTTAATCTTTCCGCAGGACCCGCTTCCTGAGTTTTCTCACTAGTGTGGGCTTTCTAAAAGAGACCGTGAGGAAACAGCGAAGCTTGAGGAGTTGTCTGCCTGCAGGTGCTGACAATACACAGACACACACAGCTGTGTCTAAGTGGGCCACGCCCAGCACCGGGAACGGCACGGACAAAGCGGGGGAGGCCTTCCCCGCACAGCTGAGCTGAGTCTGCTCATTCAGTCCGGCTTTCACCAGCCCAGCAAACCCTTCTCATTGCTTTTCATTCGCCTCATCTCTCATGACCATCCAGCAGGGTTATGGGAGATGGTGAGCGTTCTTCTCTCATGGGCTCTAATTCCTTGCTACTCATAGTGTGGTCCATGGACCAGCAGCACCTGCATCACCTGAGAACTTGTAGGAAACGCAGAATCTTGGGCCCCACCCTACCTGCTGAATCGGAATCTGCTTTGTACCCAGATCTCCACGTGATCCTTTTGTTTCTACTTTTTTTATTGTGATACATATACCATAAAATTTACTACCTTAGCCATTTTTAAGTGTACAATTCAAGTGTATTAAATACTTTTATAATGCTGTGCAACCATCACCACCATACATCTCCATAGCTCTTTTCATCTTCCAAAACTGACACACTATATCCATTAAACAATAATTCCTCTTTTCTCCCTCCCCTAGCCACTGGCACTCACCATTCTACTTTCTGTCTCTATGCTTTTCACAACTCTAACTATCTCACTCATATACGTGGAATTGTATAGTATTTGTCTTTTTGTGACTGGCCTATTTACTAGCATAATGTCCTCAATGTTCATCCATGTTGTATCGTATGTTAGAATTTCCTTCCTTTTTAATGCTGAGTAATATTAGTGTGTGCATATACCATATTTTGCTTGTCCATTCGTTCCACATTTTACCTATTGTGAATCATGCAGCTATAAACATGAATGTACAAATACCTCTTTAAGATCTTGCTTTTAGTTCTTTTGGGTATATACCCAGAATTACACTTGCTGGATCATATAGTAATTCTATTTATAATTTTTTGAGGAACTGCCATACCATTTTCTGTAGCAGCTGTACCCATTGTATGCTCCTACCTACAACACATAAGCGTTCCAATTTCACTGCATTCTTACCAACACTTATTTTTATTTTTTGATCGTAGTCATACTAATGGGTGTAAGGGTATCTCAATGTAGTTTTGATTTGCAGTAATTTTGACCATTTTTTCATGTACTTATTGGCCATTTGTATATCTTCTTTGAAGAAATATCTTTTCAGGTCCTTTGCCCAGTATTTTTTTTCTAATTTATTTATTTTATTTATTTTTGGCTGCGTTGGGTCTTCGTTGCTGCACGTGGGCTTTCTCTAGTTGTGGTGAGCGGGGGCTACTCTTCGTTGCGGTACATGGGGTTCTCACTGCGGTGGCTTCTCTTGTTGCGGAGCAAGGGCTCTAGGCGCGTGGACTTCAGTAGTTGTGCCGCAGGGGCTTAATTGTTCCGCGGCATGTGGGATCTTCCCAGACCAGGGCTCGAACCCATGTTCCCTGCATTGGCAGGTGGATTCTAAACCACTGCGCCACCAGGGAAGTCCTGCCCAGTTTTGAATAAAATATTTTTGTTGTTGAATTTTAGGAGTTCTCTATATATTCTGGATACTAATCCCTTATCAGATAATTGATTTGCAAATATTTTACCCCATTCTTTGAGTTCCCTTTTTACTCTATTGATATCAACTTTGTTGCACAAATTTTTAAATTTTTCATGAGGTCCAATTTGTCTATTTTTTCTTTGGTTGCCTGTGCTGTTAGTGTCATATCCAAGAAAACTTTTCCATATCCAAAGTCATGAAGATTTTGCCCTATGTTTTCTTCTGTTTAATAGTTTTAGGTCTTACATTCAAGTCTTTGATCCATTTCAAATTAATTTTTTATATGCTATTAGATAAGTGTCCAACTTCATTCTTTTGCATGTGGATATCCACTTTTCCCAGAATCATTTGTTGAAAAGACTGTCCTTTCCCATTGACTGATCTTGGCAGCTCTGGCAAAGATCATTTGGCCGTATATGCAAGGGTTTATTTCTGAGCTCTCTATTGTGTTCTATTCCATTCCATTCCATTCCACTCCATTCCATTCCATTCCATTCCACTGATCTCTGTGGTTGCCATTATGGCAGTACCACACTCTTTTGATTACTGCAGTTTTGCAGTAGGTTGTGAGATAAGGAAGTATGAGCCCTGCAGTTTTGTACTTTTTCAAGATTTTTTTGGCTATTTAGGGTCCCTTGAGATTCCGTGTGAATTTTAGGATGAGTTTTATATTTCTACAAAAAATGTCAATGGGATTTTGATATGGATTGCATTGAATCTGTAGATCTCTGAGTAGTTTTGACAATCTAACAATATAAAGTTTTCCAATCCATTAACATTGGATGTGTTTCCATTTTTTTGTATCTTTTAAAATTTCTTTCAACAATGCTTTATAGTGTTCATCCTACAAGACTTTCACCTCTAGTGGTTAATTCCTAAGTATTTTATTATTTTTGATGCTATTATAATCGGAGTTGTTTTTGTCATTTGTTTTTCAGATTGTTCATTGTTAGTGTATCGATATGCAACTGATTTTTTTTTTTTTTTTTTTTTTTTGCTGTACGCGGGCCTCTCACTGCTGTGGCCTCCCCCATTGCGGAGCACAGGCTCCGGACGCACAGGCCCAGCGGCCATGGCTCACGGGCCCAGCCTCTCCGCGGCACGTGGGATCCTCCCAGACCGGGGCACGAACCCGTATCCCCTGCATCGGCAGGCGGACTCTCAACCACTGCGCCACCAGGGAAGCCCTGCAACTGATTTTTATGTGCTAACTTTGTATCCTGCTACTTTGCTGAATTCATTTATTAGCTTTAATAGTTTTTTTGTGGAATCTTTAGAGTTTTCTACATATAAATCATATAATCTGTGAATAGAGGTAATTTTACTTCTTCCTTTGCATTTTGGTGCCTTTTATTTCTTTTCCTTGACTAATTAAACTCACTAGCATTACAGTACTAGTTGAATAGAAGTGGTGAAAGTGGACATCTTTTTCTTTCAGTCTTTCACCATTCAGTCAGATGTTTGCTGTGGATTTTTCACAGATGGTTTTTATTATCTTGAGGTAGCCTCCTTCTATTCCTGTTGTTGGGTGTTTTTATCATGAAAGAATATTGAATTTTGTCAAATGCTTTTTCTGTATCAATTGAGATAATCATGTGGGTTTTTTCCTTCATTTTGTTTATATGGTGCATTATATTGATTGATTTTCTTATCTTGATACATTATATGCCCAGAAACACAAACTAATAATTTTTAAAAATGTGTTAGTCTCCTAAATTATGTAGAAAACAAAATTTACAATTACAAGCCAAAATTACAATAATATTAGATTTTAGGCTAACAATTGCTTTTTAAAAAATATATTAGTATTTTAAATCATGCAGAAAACAAAAAGTTGAGCTACAAACCACGTTCCAATAATACTAGCTTTCATAATTGCTCATGTATTTACCATAATTGGGATTTTTATTTCTACGTATAGCTTTGTTTTACTTTCTAGTGGCCTTTCATTTCACCCTACAGAACTACCTTCATCATTTCTTTCAGGATAGGTTTAGTGGTAACAAATTCTTTCAGCTTTTATTTAGCTAGGAATGTCTTAACACATTATTGACTGGGGGATTTTTGCAGAAACTAACTCCTGTGACCGTAATACATCTCCCGTCAAAGATGTGTTAATTTTGCCCTCACTTTTTTTTTTTTTTTTTTGCGGTACACGGGCCTCTCACTGTTGTGGCCTCTCCCGTTGCGGAGCACAGGCTCCGGACGCGCAGGCTCAGTGGCCATGGCTCACGGGCCCAGCCGCTCCGCAGCACGTGGGATCTTCCCGGACAGGGGCACAAACCCATGTCCCCTGCATCAGCAGGCGGACTCTCAACCACTGCGCCACCAGGGAAGCCCATTGCCCTCACTTTTGAAGTACCGTTTTGCTAGATAGATTCTTGGTTGACCATTTTTTTCTTTTAACACTTTGAATACATCAGCTCACTACCTATGGCCTCCAAAGTTTCTGATGAGAAATCTGATGATAATCTTATTGATGACCATTTGTATGTGATGAGTTGTTTCTCTCTTGCTTTCAAGATTCTCTTTGACTTTTGAAAATTGCATACAGTATGTCTCAGTGTGGGTCTCTTTGAATTCATCTTACTTGGAGCACATTAAGCTTCTTGGATATTTATATTTATATCTTTCCTCAAATTTTGGATGTTTTCAGCCATTTTTTCTTCAAATATCCTATCTACTTTTTCTCTCTCTTCTCCTTCTGGGACTCCTCAGTGAGTATGTTGGTCCACTTGGTGTCCCATAGGTCCCTTTGACTCTGTTCACTTTTTTTCAATCTTTCTTTTTCTGTTCCTCAGAAATAATAATTTCCATTGCCCTATCTTCAAGTCTGCTGATTCTTTCTCTGCCTATTCAAATCTGTCTTTGAATCCCTGTAGTGAATTTTTTATTTCAGTTATTGTACTTTTCAACCCCAGTTTCTTGTTAGTTTCTTTTTTAGGTTTTCTATATCTTTATTGAAATTTCCATTTTGCTCATACTTTGTTTTCTTGATTTTCTCCACATCTTCCTTTTGTTCCTTAAGCATCTTTAAGGCAGTTGTCTTAAAGTCTTTGTGTAGTATATCTGCCATTAGGTCTTTTTCAGGGACAGCTTTTGTTGATTTATTTGTTGCCTTTAAATGGACCATACTTTCCTGCTTCTTTATATGCTTTCTGATTTTTTGGATGAATACTGGGTGTTTGAATATAATAATATATAATATATTATAATGTGGTAACTCTGGAAATCAGATTCTTCCCCTCCCTCGGGGTTTGCTGGGCTTTTTGTTCTTGTTTTTATTTATTGTCTTTTTTGCATTGTTGTAGGGTGTCTCTGTGCTGAGGATCAGCCTGTGGTCTAAACTTAAGGTCTTCATAGGTCTTTTCTGAACCTTACCCTGGACATGCACAGCAGATGTCACTTCCGAATATTTTGATTTGTGCAGTTGTTTTAAAATGTCCCAGTCTTTAATGTTTGTCTCCCAAGAGGGGAAAAAAGAGTAAAATGAAGGAAACAGTGAAGGGGGCCATTCCTTTAAATCACCTGGAGGTCACTTCAGCCAGAGAGGGAGGGGCTTACAACAACAGGGGGGAGGTACAACAACTAAGACTGCCCATGGTTCCTGGAATGAGTGGGAGATGGGTAGCTGGTACCATGCTAAAAGCTGAAATTGACCAAAATTAAACACACTTTATCATCCAAGCCTTCCCCTGAAAGTTGAAGCCTTCGATAGACTCCAGAGTTCCAAAATAGTTATATCAGAAAGATTCTGCCAGTGCAACTGTTGTCTGGGTGGGGAGATAAATTCCCACTGCTTCCTACTCTGCCATCTGTCCAGAATCCTCTGTCCCTGGGTGATCTTTATACATATTTTAATGTGAGATGGCTGCTCTGAGTCACTTTTGGCTCACCACTTGCTCCAGACCCTTTTCTGAGCACAATGTCTCCATCTCCAGGCCTTGGCTGGAACCTGGCTTTTCCCTTGATGATTCTACTTTGCAAATCCTCTCAAGTAAAGCCTGTCCATTGTCACCTGTCCTTGGATTTGAGGGACAAGAGACTGCTTTGTATGTTTTAGGAAAAGCCTCTCTCCTCAGTGCCATTTCAATGCTAGGCACTGTTAAGTGCTCATACATCCATTATCTCATTTAAGCCTCACTATGAGCTAGTGCAGGAGATGCTGTTGTTATTTCCAGTTTGTAGAGGAGGAAATCAACTGTTATAAAGGTGTGGTCTCCTAAGTAACAAGACCACTCAGCTAGTAAGTGACAGCTGAATTTGAACACCATTTCATCCAAGTCCAGAGTCATTACCATTACTGCTTCTCTCCCCATGTCCATTCTAGATTTGAGTTTGTCATCTCTCCTGCAAAAACCCCATTGCCTTTTTCTTATGGATTTCTATTGCTGCCATATGAGAGTACCACAAATTTAGCAGCTTACAGTGACACACATTTATTACCTCACAGTTCTGTGGGTCAGAAGTGCCAGGGTGCTTGGACTTACTTCTCTGCTTTGGTCTCACAAGAACAAAATCCAGGTCTCAGACAGACCAGAGGCTCTGGAGGAGAATCTGCTTACAGGCTCATTTAGGATACTGGCAGAATTCAATTTCAAGTGGTTGTAGGATGGAGGTCCCTGTTTTCTCACCAGCTGTTGGTCAGGGGTTGTTCGAGAGGCCTGCACATTCCCTGGTTTGTGGCCCTTCATGTTCAAAGTCAGCAGTAGTGGGTTGAGCCCTTCTCATACTTTGAACTGCTCTAACTTCCCTTCCTGCCTCATCTCTCCTACTTCCAGCTGCAGAAAGTTCTTTGCTTTTAAGAACTATTGTGATTAGATTGGACCCATGTAGGTAGTACACAAAAGTTTCCTTATTATAAGGCCCTTAACATTAATTCAGTCTGCAAAGTCCCCTTTGCTATGTTATGTAACTTACTACCAGTTTGGGGGTTTTAGACCATGGACATCTTTAGGGACCTTTCTGTCTACCACGCCTTGAACCTCACACTGCTCAATTATATCATTCTTTTCTTTCCTTGTCATATCATTAATATTTTCTATTCTTCTTATAGTCACAATAAATGTATAGTCATTTAAGTAAATGTGTGGTGTCCTTCTCTTCAACATTCTCTTCCTGTTTCACCCCGACCTCACCCTGAGATACATTTGTGACCACTCTGGTGACTTTCTTTCTTACCATCAAGTATTTTCACCTCCAATCCACTTTTCACGGTCGTGCTTTGTTTTGCACTTGTCAGCAGGGAACCTGTAGAAAGAAGTAAAAAGTTATCCCCCAGATGCATATGGGGCTGAATTTCAATCACAGCATTACTGGTTTTTATTTGATAGTTTATATATGCAAAATGGATTAAAATCAAATTTAAGAAGCATGAACGATACCTGGTAATAGAGGATATGATTATACAGCATCCATCAAAACATTTCAGTAAACTGATTTTTAAAAAAAATCAAGGGTAAACAATTTCATCAACTCAAATGTCAGGGTTTGGTAGACAGAAATATGATTTTAGAATGAAACCTTTTAACAGTTCTGTGGAATGACAGGAATTGATTTTGGCATTGAAATTTGAATTTCCTTGCTGCTTTTAAAAACATATTAAGCAGGAGATCAGTACTAAATTTGGTTACATCAATATCATTTTAGAGGAGGGAGTATGATTTACATGCTATATAAAACCCATTTTCTCCATTAGGGATAGAGAAATGGGCATCTTCTTGATGAAATCACATATGATCTCAGTTAAGCAGGAGCCATGGAGTTGCTGTTGTACATAATGAAGACTTAAGAAGATGCTGAGGTTTTCTCTGTGGGGTTTTGTTTTACTGCATCAATTTATCCACTGTAGCTGTGAAAGGCAACCCAGGAAGCATGCATTCCATTGCTTCTGGACTGCCACAGAAGTGCCAGCCATGAACCTTCATATTTTATAATAGGCGAAATAGCATCTTTCAAAATGAGATTTTTATAAGTTACTTATAAAAATAAGGTATTCAGGCATTGAGAAAAGATTTTTTTTAATTGGGCTTGATTTTGCTTCCCTGAATTCAAGCACACAGCCCAAATTGTTTGTAAACTTTAAGAGCATAAAATAAGGTACTTGTTTAAAAAAAAAATCTTGTTTAAAAAAAAACCTTGTTAAAAAAAGAAATCCACATAACGTGGAGATTTTTCTGATTTGGTAGGTTTGGAGTAATGGTCAGGAATCTGAATGTTTAATAAACATCCCATCTAATTCTGTTGATGATCATCATAAATGGACCATGCTTTGAGTAATACTATTCAAGCACTACTTCTCCCAGCTGCTATTTCAAATTATGGGGGAGGGAGAAAGAAAGAAAAAAAAAAAAAAAAAAAAAGGCTGAGACAGAGGAAAACAGGAAGGGAGGGAAAGAACTGCAACTTTAATCTTCAAAAAAAAAAAAAAAAGGTGTGTTCTGCTTTCTGTCTTCCCAAGTCTTCTCATATTGTAGCACTAATAATAATACCTCCAACTAAAAGTCAAATTTCATCTTTCATTAAGAATTCATAGCTTCTGGAAAGCTGTGAGGCTCTAAGAGCCCTTCAATGACTCAAGAGGAAATGCTTCTAAAAGGCTAAAGTAAGAGCCAAAGTTTGACCCATGTCCCCAAAATCTCCCTGAGATGGGCTTCTATCCAAATGGATACAATAGCAATTTACTCTCTCCTCACTGTTAGTCTTTCAAAAACACCAAAAGAAAAAAATTACATATCATATTCTCAGTGAATGGTCATCCTAATCATTTCAAAATGCAAATGCTTATAGGAGTTTGGAGCAGTGGCGATAATCACAAATCCCCACTAACTGTGCAGTCGTTGAAAAATCATTGGAGTGAGCTACTCCTTCAAGAGTTTTAACTTGCAATCAAGTCAAGAGCTATTCTAGTGAAGCAAGAAGCAAGAAACTTCTGTTTGAGGGACAGAAGTTCAACCAAAGTGGGAAGCAACACAATAAGGGTGCCATGAAAACTATCCAAGAGCCTAACACGTAAAGCTAATCTACCAAGTTTTTCAAGTTACCAAATGAGTCCACGCTGACAAATCTCCTATAGGTAGTCTTTCTCAAACAAGCGATTTAGATCCTTTTAATGAAATATAATACTGAACACAGGAAGTAAACCTCCAGTTGTAACACCGTACTTACTCTCAACTACATTTTTAACATTTAATGAGCACCTATTGTGTGTAAGTGCTACCCCATAAGGTTGGGAATGAGAGGTAGTATAGTTAATAAGACATCATTTGATGCCCTCAAATGGACTCACAGTCCAGCAGGGATGTAACTGTGAGTAAATAATTTCCAGACAGGAACAGAAGGAAAATGGAATATTCCATTCTCAAGGTTCAAAAGAGAAATGAGAGCAAGGAAATAAAAGGAACATTTCTTTAGTGCTTCCTCCTTGACGGGCACTATGCTAAGTTCTGTGTATTTGTTATTTATTGTTGGTCAACTATGCGGCTACTTTTCCATTATATCCTAGAAGCAGATTGCTGGAATGTAAAGCAAAGTTTTCACCATATGGCCATGATTTCCTCCATCAAGCAAACAGAAAACAAATATAACCTTCAGCTTCTTGAAGTCTTCCTCATTTCTAAGTTCATGGCTCTTTTTACTATAAAATACCTCCTTATCAGGAAGTAGGAAATGCCTTAGGGGTAAATATCCAATAGCAAATTCAGAATTCAAGAGAAAGAACACAGTCTGTTTGCAGATCTGTTACTTCATACTCATAATGCCTAGAGGGCTCTCTGGGTGCCCCATTCCCACCTAAAAATGTGTTCTCGAATGTAGGACCTAAAATGAAGTCAGGGCGAAACCTACACTTGCTTTGACATAAAACCACATCGAGGGCTTCACTGGTGGTGCAGTGGTTTTAGAGTCCGCCTGCCGATGCAGGGGACACGGGTTCGTGCCCCAGTCCGGGAGGATCCCACATGCCGCGGAGCAGTGAGGCCCGTGAGCCATGGCCGCTGAGCCTGCGCGTCCAGAGCCTGTGCTCCGCAACGGGAGAGGCTACAACAGCGAGAGGCCCGCGTATCGCAAAAAAAAAAAAAAAAAAAAAAAAAAAACCCACATCGAGAGCTAGCCCCACCCTCAGATCTAGTGTTTTGAGTTTTCCAACACTACTCCTCTCTCCAAGTCAAATGCCTGCACTGCAGGGGCACAGCAGAGTTTGCATCTGTACCATATTGCTGCGCTCCCTCTGAACCATATTGCTGCGCTCCCTCTGAATATGGGCTTTTGGGAAAGAGACCCTCTCCTTTTTCCGAAGTACAAAACTGGTAAACTGAGCACAGAGCTACACAGTCTTTTCGGGGGGTGCTCCTGATACCTCCTGGAGATAAGATGCTACTACTTTTGAACCACCGATTGAGGTCCTGAGCTGCAGGATCCCAGGTCTTGAATGCAAACACTGACCACCTGCTTGAGTCAAAGGCAGAGTGGAATATTTGAAAACAGAACCAAGCAATTTAACATTTTGCTTCAACTTCCAAATTACTGAGAGAGAAAGCTGAGTAATACCTATCTACCTCTCAGGATGAGACAATTAATGAAGATTTTTGCCTTTTTCTAAAATTCTAAAAACCAATGAAAGTTGATGTTTTATATTCTGCCCACATCGCAGAAATTAATGGGTTTCCCTGTTCAGAATAAGCAATAAGGACTTTGTCCTAACTGGGAGGAGTCCAAAATGTGGTAAAAAATTTTTACTGATCCCTTTTCAGTTCATTTTAATTTTTGTCTCTTGCATGGTCCTGAAAGTTAATTTTCTGAAATGGTAGCTTTATATATCACTATGATTTTCTCAACTAGTCTTTCTATGTGGGGTTATAAAGTCAAAAGTTGGTTGATTACAAGCAGGGAAATAATATTTTCTCTTTTGGCAATTGCTTCTTCTGATTAGATATATTGCTCTGTAAGTTATACTTGACCCTCTGATTACTCAAAATGAATAAAGACCTTAAATACCCTTTGGAACAATATATTCTCTTGATTTTTTCATAAAGTTAATAATAATAACAATAATAATAATAACAGCAATATTAGTAAGAATTAACTAGTTTAATTAAATGACACACTTTATCAATTAATCCAAATGGTGGTACATAACCCTTTTCTTCTGTTATTTGTTTTTCTTTTTCATTTTTAAGATACCTTTTAAAGAAAGCCAGAATAATTGAGTAATTATATGTCCTACATGGCAAGACTTTGCTGGTGAGGGTATATTCTGGTACCTTTAGACAGCTGACAATTTTAATTGTAAAGTTATATCTGTTAGGATTACCTCTGAAAGCGTATTTCCTGTTGTATTCAGTTTATGTGAGATGAGCCCTTTGGATTAATTATTTCCTCCATACACAAACATCTATTTTCATGGTGGCTTGAAATGCAAACCTAATTTTACACAGTCACTTTTCTTTGTAAGGAAGTGGATAACTCTAATGAACGTGTACCCAGAGAGCATATGGTGATATAAAAAAGAAAAAGCTAAAAATAATAATTCAGGGTGAAGAGTTTCCCCAAGTGTGGTACAAGGAATAGGCATAATAAAACAAAATCATTTCAGGTGGCACATGGATAGACTTTCTTGTTTATATGGTTATCTATTTAGTTGATTACCCTTTAGAGAAAACATATAACTAGTACAATAAACCCCCAAATTTTCTGGCCCAAAATGCTTGGAATAAGTAACAGGTATAAAAAAGTGAGTTGATTTAGGATAAACATTAAGAAAGTACTATTTGGGTGGTATTGAGATAAGGCAAACATTGCAAAGTGTACTGAGAATGACTGGTAAACATTGGCACGGCAGTACAGAGTGCTACAGAACCTGGCCCGGGACCCTGGCTCAGCCATTTAATAACTGTCAGATTCTGCATTTGTAAACACCTTCCCACAAGAGCCTGTTGGAAGAATTTTTAAAATCCACCTAAATCTTGTAGTATGGTGCTGATCACCTAGTAAACCCTCAATAAATGTCAGTTGTAATTACTCATCACAATAAAAGTCTCATCCCAAGGACTCACCTAGCAACAAAGCAAAGCAAACCACTTGCACTGGGTGGTTATAGGCCCAGAAGAGTATTGTTAGGAAAATCATACATAGCTGTTTAATTTTTTAAGAAAAAATTGATGAAAACATCAAACAAATTGGTCCTTAATAATAACTCTTACATTTTTTAAGCTAAAAATATGTGTACTCTAGCTATTTATTATACAGCATTAACCTTAAGTTCCTTTTGCATAGCGATAGTGTTTTTTTCAGTCCTGACATCTTCTAAAGTGTTAAACATGGTATTTTCACCTAACTGGCTCTCAATATAGAAGTATGGAGATAGCTATCATATATATCGCTTTGCTAATTTTGAAAATTTCCTTATCTACAATGACTTTGGAAGGAAGTAAATATTCAGAAAACACAGCTTTTAACTGATGTGTTTTTGCATTCTTGGTAAGGAAAATCCTCATATTTCATAAAATGTTACCAGAAGTTTTCTAAATATTCTCAATATTGTTATATTCTCTATGCTGCATATATCTACCTTGTTTCTGAAATCATACATACAAAGTCCTAAAACATCAGTGACAACGTGTGATTACTTTAGTCCATTCATCTTTTCCAGCTCTACTTGCTCATAGAGTATAGGTTCTTGTATGAAGGATAATAAAAAAATCCCAAATCTTTTCCTGTATCTGTACTGGGCACTTCATACTTGATCAATGAATACTTGCTTATCAAGTGGTTTTCTAGCTGTCAGGGGTAAATTAGTCAGAGAGCAATCCCATATTCCCCCTGAGAGTCAGTGGTTAATCACTGTTATTTTTTAATGTTTTAAAACTTTTTTAGATAGACAAAAGGCATAGCAATGATACCCTTTCCTCCCCTGAATCACACTAAAACCCAGAGGAATTCTGATTAATGGCTAGCATTATGGGACCTTAATAAATGTCATACAAACTGATTTTTAGGTGATACTTGAAGATGAATGCCTATTATACTTACCTGCCTTTTAGGATTTATAAGGGTGGATGATTACATTTTTAGTCCTCCTAGCAGTGTTTCTGAAATATGGTCTAAAATGAGTAAATGAGGTACTTTAAAGAGAATTGTTTCTGTTCACTGAAGTCTGGTATGTAATAGCAGAAATGTGGAGACAATCAAATGCTCATCAGTAGAGAGCTGGTGCACCATGGTATATGCCATGTAGCTCTGAATATAAATGAGCCAAATCTCAGTGTATTCATACCTCAGGGTGTCCATGGTATAATGTACAATCAATAAGAAGCAACTGGGCCTCCCTGGTGGCGCAAGTGGTTGAGAGTCCGCCTGCCGATGCAGGGGATGCTGGTTCGTGCCCCGGTCTGGGAGGATCCCATATGCCGCGGAGCGGCTGGGCCCGTGGGCCATGGCCGCTGAGCCTGCGCGTCCGGAGCCTGCGCGTCCGGAGCCTGTGCTCCGCAACGGGGGAGGCCACAACAGTGAGAGGCCCGCATACCGCAAAAAAAAAAAAAAAAAAAAAAAATAAGAAGCAACTATGAATGGTATGAAGTGTTTGAACACAACCCCATTATATGCATGTATCTGGTCTGCCCATAGAAAAGCCACATAGAAAAGCCACATACCAAACTGTGCATAGGGGGTCCCCGATGACTGGAGTGAGGAGAACAAGAGGAGGGTTTTTAGCTTTTGCTTTATGTATTCCTGTCATAAACTTTTACTATAATAAGAACTTTTAATAAGCATTTTCATTTTTATAACTTTTTAAAAACAAAAAAATGTGTTTTAATAAAGGTAGTCTTAGACTAGCATTATCTACTGCTTAGATTTATTGCCATTCTACCAGAAGTCATTGTCTACACAGCCTCCTCCTTTACATATTTGTTTTTGTCTCCTCACTTGATAGCTCTAAAAAGACGTGTTGCTCCATGGCCATACTCACTGGGCCCTTTTCTTCCAGTGTGGAAGAAAAACTGAGGATGACTTAGAGCAAGCGTGGGCTTTGGTTTAAAGTCTAAAAGCAAGAGTTTGAATCTTAGTTCCATTATTTGCAAGTTCAAACTTTTGGTTGCAAGGAATAGAAACCCACTGAAGCGACCTGAAGTCGAAGGAAGGTTATTGTAAGACTATAGATCACATATGGAAATGAATTGCAGTTGGAGCTCCTGGGAGATGCAGGTGGAAGCTATGAAACTATCAGAGACTCAGCCACCCCCACTCAACTACATGCTTCCCTGTTCTCTACATCTCTGCAAAATAGTTTCCTTGCCCATGGTTTTGATTCCCAATAACTCATTTGCAAGTGACTTTTCTTACTATGAAATCTACTCAGGCCTAGACTTCATGGGATCTTTCAGCTTCTTATAATTCTTGTGATCTCTTATTCCTGAGAGATCACATGAATTGAATGAGACAACATTTTGTTTAAAACGCTCTCATATTTCTTGACACAATATACAAAAGATACCCAACTTCTTTAAACATCAGTATCTTCAACTGCAAAAGGCAAATCCTAATCGTGTAACTGTAATAAATTTTCTGTAAAATTCTTTGTGTGGTGCCTGCCATACAGTAATGCTTAATAAATGTTAGGTTATGTTCTTGTTCTTGTTATTATTAAATCCATCATGGTTATTAAGGATTTTAAGAAAATGAATGACCTGCTTCATCAAAGTGGGCACACTTCACGCATGCCTCAATTTCCACATAGATTCTCAGAGCAGAGGACATCTTAGCACCTGATAGAGAAGTTCACAAGTAATAATCTTGACAGATCTGTAAAACAATTTATGATACATCAACAGTTCTTCAAGGCCAGGCAACAATGGGAAAAGACAAATGCTCTTATTCCTCTTTGAGGTAAAGGCATGTGGAATTGCATGGAGACAGTAATGCGTTTAAAGCAAAGGCAGGGCCTCCCTGGTGGCGCAAGTGGTTGAGAGTCCGCCTGCCGATGCAGGGGATACGGGTTCGTGCCCCGGTCTGGGAGGATCCCATATGCCGCGGAGCGGCTGGGCCCGTGAGCCATGGCCTCTGAGCCTGCGCGTCCGGAGCCTGCGCGTCCGGAGCCTGTGCTCCGCAACGGGGGAGGCCACAACAGTGAGAGGCCTGCATACCGCAAAAAAATAAATAAATAAAATAAATAAATAAATAAATAAATAAATAAAGCAAAGGCAATCGAGATGCTTTCATTAAGCACCAGCCAGAAGCTTGCTTATAATACAAGGGGGAAAAACCTGTGCTGCTCACAGCCCTCTCTGTGTTTTGGTCCAGTGGAAAGCAATCTGACAAAGCACATAACAGGTAGTTCCCTGCCAAACTGTCAGATGCCCAGGGAATTCAATAATGAACAGTTTCCAAACCATGAGGTGACCCATTTCAGATCCACAAATGAGGAGGGCCTGGCATGAACTTTGGAGATGCTGTAACAGACACACAGAGATGTTTTAATTTCATGTTTCTTATGAAATTAGCAAACAAGTGCTTAGTGATACTCTAAACATAACACGCCACCATCTGATTAAGGCAACATGTCAGCTCAGCTATCAACACTGAACATTTATTATGCTCAAAGACATTCTTGTCTTAGCTCTCAAAAGCACAGGTGTTTCAGCGATGAAAAGTCAAGACAAAAGTGAGAAGTGAAGGCTTTCACATACTTTTCTTCAAAGTTTGCAGCAACACAGTGTTTGACAGAGGGCTTCTGACTGCTCAATTTGATGGCCATACAAACTTATAAAAGCTGAAGTACAAGGTTTCCCGGGGGACGACATAATGAAATAAATGCACTCATGAATATGCATGGTTGGAGGAGGCCATCTGTTCTCCACCAACCTCTTTTCTTTCAACAACTCACAAATACCCAGCCCCACCCCCATGCCTTCCCCACGTTCCAGAAAAAAGAGCCTTCATCCAAAGATTTTAAAAATCAGTGATGTTTCATCTCAGGCAAGAAACATAGTTACAAGAGAAATGCTTTTATGGTCAGACTAAAAATAATAAATTAATAAATCAAAGAGTGCTTGTGCATGCACCATGAACCTTGAAGTTCTTTGCTACTCTTCCTTCCCTCAGGAATGAAGCTCTTGACTCTTCACCTAAACTGAAAGCCACATGGACCTGCCTCTTGGGCTACAAATATGAGAACAGGAGAAACTTCAATAACAGCAGAGTAGATAACACTCTATCATTCAGGAATTCCAAGTTAGTTCCAGTTGCTGTATATCCAAGTTCAGTATTAAGTATTTTCCCCTGATCTCTTTGGAATTCTTTACTCATCACTAATTTTGAAGGCACAGGATGAGGCCAATCTCACTGTTCAAAGATGAAAAGAAAATTTTTTGAGAAATGAGAAAATATAGTTGAGAAAGAACAAGAGACAAATTTCTTGGAAAAATTGATTACAAAATGATTAAAATTTTCTGGTCCACTGAATCATATTTGAAGTGCATAAAGAACACTTTTGCATATTTATAGGATTCTTTTGGTAAATCTTTAATAAAGTGAATGCATATGAAAAGCATAATCATTCCTAATTCCTTTGCTTTGCAATTTCAGCTTTGAGACTATCTTGCCTTCAAAAGCAAGGAATACTTGTAGTGAGTCTCTGTATTTCAGAAGAAAATAATCTAAGGTTAAACTCTTCTAACAACAAAATAGGACTTGGAAACAACAACGACATAGTCACAGCAGCAGCCCCTGTGTTGTATTAAATTTTCTCAAACTAGCCTGCTTACAGATACAGTCTGTAATAAACTGTTTTATCAGGAAACTGAAAACTATAGGAAAACAATATCTTAAATTCCTAAATGTAGTAAGATAGATAGGAAAGAGCATATATGTTCCGGAATGAGAAGACCAAGCCTTAAACACCGTCTCTGTTTAGTTAACGGCAGTGTGACCTTGGGCAATCCACCAACAGTTTCTAATACTCTATACTTTTATCTGTTGAACTGGAATAGCAATACCAACCTCATGGTGCTATTAGGATGATGTGATAAGGTAATAATAAATATGAAAGCACTCTATAAACAAAAAAGGACTTTCTAAAATAAGCCTGAAACACATGTTAAAATGAATTAATTTATAAATTACATTCCTAATAAAAATAAAATGCATTTACTTCCCAACCACTTCTCACCATCAGGTCTTCCTTAAATAGTCACTTACACAGACTAAAACAATTTCACTAATCTTTGCTCTCAGTAGCCTGCTACCGTAGCAAGATACTGAAAATAACTTGAACTATTAGAATTGTGCCCTACCTATATGAATCTTAAAAATTCTCCAGAACACCAGCACCACATCCTAAAAGGACGCTATCAAAGAGGAAGAGAGTTCTGAGACCACCTTGCAGAACTTACTTCACATCTCTGTGGTCAGCTGCCTCTCTGAGGACGAGTTTTGGCTGGCATTGTCCAAAGGCCTCTTCGGGCTCTGAAATTCTGAGATTCTGAGAGAGCAGTTTGACAGGACGAGCACTGGGCCGGGACCCACCGATTGGCTATGTGGTTTTGGATGAAGCAAGTTAAAGAACCTCTCTGGGCATTACTTCCCCCATGTGTAAAGTAAGGGGTTTGAGCCGTGTATCTTCTGAGGTCCCTCCAGCTCTGACACCATATGCTGCTGTAACACAGTTGCAGTGGAGATGGGGATCTGAGGACAAACTGCCTGGTGCGACATAAATTGCTTCCAAGGCTTAAAACAATGTAGGCAGGGCCTCTATAATTAAAAACAAAAATCTCATCTTCTTTTGTGGCATTAAGGCAGAACTTGAGACTTGTGTGAGCGATATGATTCTTCTTAAGGGGTCTAGAGAAAACATGTCACAGTTTAAACTTTTTTAAAAGGCAGAGTGTTGGGCTTCCCTGGTGGCGCAGTGGTTGAGAGTCCACCTGCCAATGCAGGGGACACAGGTTCGTACTCCGGTCCGGGAGGATCCCACATGCCGCGGAGCAGCTGGTCCCATGAGCCATGGCCGCTGGGCCTGCATGTCCGGAGCCTGTGCTCTGCGGCGGGAGAGGCCACAGCAGTGAGAGGCCCGCGTACCGCCAAAAAAAAAAAAAAAAAAGGCAGAGTGTCTTGTTCTTAATTAAAGAACAGAGAAATGCTACATCCTTGGAATAATGTCAGCCAGCTCTATAAAGCTTTTCACAATTGGAACATCAAAAATATATTTTCCAAATATTTCAAAGTTGTACACAATACAGCTTTTACCCAAGGGAGATGGTGAAACTTCAGTTTGACAGAAATGCCAAATTTTGATGGTTTGATGATTTGTTTCAATTGTGAAAATCTTTCTAAATTAGATCAGTTTCCAGAATGTACATTTTAATACTGTGCCAGATCCTGTACCAAAAAAGTCATTTAAAAGTAATTTAATATAAGTTTTTATGACAAAGGGACAAATGACCACTTCAAAAAGACACACTGTAGCCATCAAAGGACTTTGACGTGCACAAGGACCCACCCCAGAATCTCTACTCCATGTTAATCCTAACTCCACAGCACACACTGAAAAAGAATTTGTATAAGATGCAAAAGTGGGCAAAGTCAATGATAATATTTTATAGACCTGCTACTTATTATTTATTTGGAATGCACTTCTTGTGGGATTGGAAGCTTGAGTAAAGTAAAGGCTTAGTCAATGAAATACTCGTAGCGAATGGGTACAGAATGCAATTCAACATTTGGCATTGAAATCCAGCCTGGATTCTGTCAGGAACTGCTCAGTTTTATGCATTTCATTCTAAATTCATTAGTAAAACAAAGTTGAGAGGAATATCTAGAATACAACCTCTCTCTTCTTTTGAGACCACTTAAAAAAAAACTAGCTTTATTGATGTGCAGTTTACATAACATAAAACTGTTTTAAGAACACAATTGAAAACTTTTGGTAAATTTATAGAGTTGTATAAATATCATTATAGTGCAGTTTCAAAACTTTTCTATCGCTCTGAAAAGACCTCTCATGGCCATTTTGCAGTCAATCTCACTCCCTGTCTGGGCAACCGCTAATCTGCTTTCTTTCTATAGATTTGCCTTTTCTGGGTATTTCACCTAAATAGAATCATACAATATGTAGCCTTTTGCTCTGGCTTCTTTAATATTTTTGAGGACCATGCATGTGGTAGCATATCTGTATTTAGTTTCTTTTAATTGCTGAGTTGTATTCTACTGTATGGATATAGCACATTTTCCTGATCACCTGTTGACAGACATCTGGTGTGTTTCTACTTCTTGGCTATTATGAATAATGGTGCCATGAACATTTGTGTGCAAATCTTTGTAGTCTTTATATCAAGATAGGTTTCATTTCCTTAGGGTAGTTATCTAGGTGCAGAATAGCTATGTCAAATGGTAAGAATTATATCTAACTTTTTAAGAAACTGACAAATTGATTTCTAGAATGGCTATAGGATTTTACATTCTAGGGATGTAAGGAATCCAGTTTCTTCACATCCTTACCAGTACACATTACTGTCTATCATTTTAATTAAAGCCATTTTAGTGAATGTGAAGTAGAATCTCGTTGTGATGATAATTTGCTTTTCCCTAATAACTAATGATGTGGTGCATTTTTTCATATGCATATTACTCATTTGTATTTCTTCTTTAATAAAATGTCTATTCAAATCTTTTGTCCAATTTTAATCAGGTCATTTGTCTTACTGGTGAATTTTAAGAGTTCTTTATATATTCTAGATACAAGTCCTTTATCAGATACATTTTTTGAAAATACTTTCTTCCAGTCTGTAGCTTATATTTTCATTTTTTCAATTGTGTCCTTTGAGGTACAAAAGTTTTTAATTTTGATCAAGTTTGATTTATCAATTTCTGTTATGGATCATGTTTTTGATGACGCATCTAAGTAGTCATTTCCTAACCCAAAGTCACAAATATTTTCTTCTAAAGTTTGAGTTTTAGTTCTTACATTTAAGTCTGATTCATTTTGATTTTATTTTTGTGTACAGTGAGACTTAAAGATCTAAATTCATCTCTTTCCACATACATACCTAATTGTCTCAACATTATTTGTTTAAAAGACTATAATTTTCCCCAACTAAATTTCCTTTGCCCCTTTGATGAAAATGAATCGATGATAAATATAAGCTCACTTATTTTAAATGAATCAATAGGGAATAGTGCTTAAAGAGTTCAGACTGTGGATCCAAACCACCTGGGAAGGAAACTTAATTCTGCCCTCTAGAAGCTATATGGCCTGGGCAAGTTACTGAACCTCTCTGTGCATCACAGTTCTTCTCTGTAAAAGGAGCATAATAGGGCCTCCCTGGTGGCGCAGTGGTTAGGAGTCCGCCTGCCGATGCAGGGGATACGGGTTCGTGCCCCAGTCTGGGAGGATCCCATATGCCGCAGAGCGGCTGGGCTCGTGAGCCATGGCCGCTGGGCCTGCGCATCCGGAGCCTGTGCTCCGCAACGGGAGAGGCCACAACAGTGAGAGGCCCGTATACCGCAAAAAGAAAAAAAAAAAAAAAAAAAAAAAAAGGAGCATAATAATAGTACCTGGTTCCCGGGACTGTTCTGAGGATTAAATGAGATCATACATGTAAAGTACTTACATGAGGACCTGGAACAGAGTAGTAAATGCTCAATAGTTGAGAGCTGTCATTACCATCTCCTCTGGGGGCAAAGACAAGAAACCAGGCAGTGTTTTTGTATCTTAGGGTACAAATTGGAGCCAACTGGTCAAAATTCAGATGATGACTGGGAGGTGTGAGTGAAATCCCCGGGGCAGACTCCACTTTTTACCCTGTCATGCTATCCACTCTCCCCTTATTGTTTCATCTTATTTAATTTTCTTTATTCTCAGCTTTATTCAGGTACCAAGGTGACTTTTTATACTACTCTCCCCTCCAGACTCCCCTGCAGCTAAGAGTTGCTTTGTTGACCCAGTTTTGGCCAAAGAAATATAAGCAGAATAAACTATGTGGGGTTCAGAGAAAGCTATTGATTTCTTGACAGAAAGTAGCCAAATTCAACTGGCATGACTCTTTTCAACCACCCCTCTTCATCCTGCTTGGAACATAGCCAAAATGCCTAGATGGGGAGCAGCCCTCTTGCAGACAAGAAGCAGAAAGATTTACGTTAAGGATGACGGAGCAGAAAGATAGAAGCTGCCTTGATCAGCTGCAGCAATGCCGGATTGCCTTCCTCGGACTTCCTGTATCGCCTTGTTACACTTGTCGCAGCTACTTGCAATTGAGTGTTTACTGTGGGCAAACGACTTTGTGTGCCCCTCCAAACACTATAAAAAGTTCTGTAAAATAAGTTTTACTATCTCCACTATACACTGAGAATCAAATAAGTTTAAATTAGGTGTCTGAGGACAGGCAGCAGTGAAGAGGTCAGGCTGGGCTCAAATGGATGAGCCTGGCTCAAAGTGTGCCCCTGTCACTGCGAAGTGTTCATGTGCTGTACCCAGTAAGCAAGAGGACTTACCAGGGCAGGAGTGTGTGTCTCTTTGTATCACACACTCAGCCTAACTCCTTATACAAAACAGGCAAGGTGTTTTGCCTCGTAAAGCTTACAGCCAAGTCTTTACATTTTAAGCAGATATTTCTCTTCAGGGAAATTACCAGTTGGCTGCAAACAAAGTTTCTGGTAATCATTTTTAATCAAAATGGCTAAGTAATTGACTATTGGTGGCTGTGCAAGCTCCACAGATGAATGGTTAGCAACAGAGTAATTTAAAGCATTTAGGAATTCACTTCACAGAAATCACCCTTAGGTGGAAAGTAATCCAAACATTCTCCCTGTTCTCTCAAACTCAGCTGATTGCCCTTTCCCTGCAAAGAATATTAATTGTACCGCTCATGCCTTCTAGAATATGAAAGGTTCTAAATAAATATATTGTCTATAACTCAGGGAGAGTAGCTTAAGAAAAAAAAATGTTTATTATTGTTGTTGGTTTGGTTTGGTTCGGCTGGTTTTGAAGAATAGTTTCACTTTCCCAAGCAAATAGCCTGGAAGGTGTTAAGATCCTCAGAAAAAGTTTCCGTGGTCAATTTTGGAAATAGTCTTTCTTAGAAATTATTCATTCACATTAGCATATAAAAGGTTCTGGGGGATAAAAACTTTTTAACTTTGCTTAACTCAGTGTTTCCCAAATTTATTTGATACAAGAATTAATTTATTTACAATACCTATGGATATTTGTGGGACAAGAGTCTAAGAGTTGCTATTTTAGGAGAATTAAAAGAATATCCCAGCTGGTTTGTTTAACTATTCACTCCATCTAGGCCAGGAGTCAGCAAACAACAAAAGTTGGCCAGTCATCTGTTTATACATGGCCCAGGGGCTAACAATGGTTTCTACACTAATAAACAGTTGTAAAAACAAAAACAAAACCACAAAGAATATGCAGTGGAGACCTATGTGCCTCAGAGGCCTAAAACATTTACTGTCTAGCCCTTTATAACTAACATTTGCCTGCCCCTACCCCAGTACATTAAAATTTTTTAAATTAAATCCATATATCCTGAATACATAAAGTATGGTTAAGAAAAGGGGAGAGACGGTGGAGGAAAGGAAGGAACAAGCCTAGTGTCTAAAATGTAGTGCATGGTGTAACACAAGCAGTAACCCTTAGGACTGTGCAGAATAATTTCTATTATCTTCTATTTATTTATTTATTTTTTTTTTGCGGTACGCAGGCCTCTCAGTGTTGTGGCCTCTCCCGTTGCCGAGCACAGGCTCCGGACATGCAGGCTCAGCGGCCATGGCTCACGGGGCCCAGCCACTCCGCGGCATGTGGGATCTTCCTGGACCAGGGAACAAAGCCGTATCCCCTGCATCGGCAGGCGGACTCTCAACCAGTGCGCCACCAGGGAAGCCCTACCATCTTCTATTTGACGACCCAAAGTATTCTCTCATCCAGAGTAAATGTGTCTTGTTCGTTCACCTTTCCTCATATGTGTGTGAGTCTCCTGGCCACCATGATCCTTTGTCTCTAAATATGTTCCTGTTGGTCCATGTCCCTCTGCAACAATGGTACCCAGACCAGCTGTTATTCTACTGAAATCCCATGGAGGACAAGTAGAGCAGGCCTTCCTCTCTGGTCCTCCAGACCAGAAGACACAAAGTGGCTAACTACATGCCCAGTTACACACATGGGTGTCTTTTGTGAGGCTTGCCCAATGTTTTAAAATATAGGAAAACCACACGTTAAAGTTCAGACTTTCAGTTTTTCATGGAGGAAGGACTAGATGGGAAGATCCGGCAGCATCAGGCCCGCGTTTCCCCATGCCACAGTCAGCTGGAGCTGAGTAGCAGCTACCCCCTTGAGACAGGGTACCAGCTCTCTGGTTTGCCACAGTCCCTACCACTCCCTAGCATTGACAACAAGATGGTTCCACTCATTAGCATGTCCTGACTAGTCCCGGAGGCAGTTGAGTTTGTAGCCTATCCTGTCCCTTACCCCTGATGGCCTAGTTCTAGAAATATTCGTTTAGATATCTATATATTTTCAAATCATTTGTTAGCAGAGAATAGGCCTAAAAGAAGCGATACATTGGCATGAAGTTGTGATGGGGAAAAAGCTCAGGAAAAGAGCCTGGCTCACCTGGTGGTTTAGACTGGCCTCAGTGAAGAAGTGTGCTACACAACTGGGGATGAGTGGGTAGGGAATGCTCAGAACAAGAAAGAAAATGGCAACCTAAAGAAGAGGCCAAGTGGAAAGAGCAGTGGACTAGGAAAGCAAATCCCTGGCTTCTATTTCCCACTTCCGTTTAATCTACCGTGTGTTATTGGGCAGCTTGCTTAGCTGCAGCCAGGGGTTCAGCCAGCTCTTCTACAAACTGCAGGAAGGGAGCACCTAGCCTTGCCTTCCCTGGTTTGTCAGCACCTGATAAAATCAAGTAATAGATGAGATGTGGAAACACTTTAATATCTATAAAGTGTAACACACAAGTGTCATTAATCTTCTACTTTCCAATTTGGCCTCAGGCTGACCTGGTAGAAAAAAATCAAAAGCAAAAACAAAACAACTAAAAGATTTAAAAAATCCACAAACTAAAAGAGCTAAGTCCCTCTAGGACTAAAACATCCGTCTTTTACACTGTAAACAATGAGCTGTTAAAAGGCACAGATGGACCCAGCATGAACTGCTAAAGATGGATAAGGATGGTCTTATATTTACCAAGAGTTTCTGACCAACTAGGCTTTATGGCACAAGATAGCAGCCTCTTGGACTCAGAGTGTCAGAGGCGAGGTGTGAAGTAGTTTGAGACTCTCTGGCCACCACTGAGATCAACAGGGTTCCAATGGAAGGTGTGGAAAGGGTTTTTCAGTCTAGCCTTGGTTTTAATTCTCCCTGCTCAAGTTCTTCCACATTTCCACCTAAGTTCTACAGTGATTCTCTATCTGCCTCTCTCCGACTCTCCAAGGAGTTCTGGGTTGTTTAGAACAACTCCTGCATTCACACCTTCTTGAAGTCTGGTGTCAAGGGCAGACACATCCATAAGAACACTACTTGCTACACTCTCAGGACGGATCAAAGGATACACTGTGCCCTGTTGTTGTAAAAGACAAAAGGAAAATTCTGAAAACTCAAAGCAGCAGAAAATATTCCTGTTGGGAATGATTCAAGCTCAAAACCCATCCCAAAGTCATGCATTTCAGTATGAGTACCTATTTAGAGATTTCTCCTGACTGTTAAGTTCATTTGACAATTTTCCCATTCCTAAAGCACTGTTCACTTTAGAATAACTAATGGTTATTGAGCCAGTTCTTTTCCTGCAGAGTTAACCTCCAGCTAAGGTTTTAATGTGAGGACTGTACTGTAGCACAGAAGCTGTTCTCACACTAGTTCTGCAAACCATATAGAAAGAGTTCTCTGCAGAAGAAGGGAAGCTAAATGGGAGGCTCACTTGGACTCAAAGTATGAAAGAATGATCCACGGTCATCAGAGCTGACAAAAGATGCACTTTTTGCTTTAAGAGGCTATGCTCAAGTAGAGTGGAACAAACTTTTGCCCTGGGAATGTAAAAGAGAATCAAACATCCAATAGAGTGATACACTAGAATCTAGATGACTTTCCAGGTTCCTTCCATCTCTTTGATGCCAACGTTTTCTGTTTTATCCTTGGATAAGAGTCTTGATCCAGGAGCTGGCTTGCACTAAGTAAGGCCAAGGCACGCACAACCAGCAAAAAATGGCTGCAGTTTGATTTGGAGGGTGATGCAGGTGTTCTCTGCCCCAAATAAACATGCCCTCCACTCTAGCAGACTGAACTTGAAAATAACAGGTTAACAGAATGCCAGGTTTGGTTTGCCTATTTTAACAGAAGTGTAGATAAAGTTGGGTGTTACTATTAGTAGGATTTTCAAATCCATATTCAGCAAGTCAAAGAACAGGCTGTGATGGTTAATTTTTTTTTTTCTCAATTTGACTAGGTCATGGGGTACCCAGATTAAACATTATTTCTGGGTGTGTCTCCCAGGGTGCTCCTGGATGACATTAGCATTTAGATCAGTATACTCTGTAAAGTAGATGGCCCTATTGTCATCCAATCCACTGAGGGCCTGAATAGAACAAAAGAGGGAAGGAAGGAGGAGTTTGTCCCTCTTTGCTTCCTGTCTGCTTGCTTGAGCTGGGACGTGTGTATTCTCCTGCTCTTTGACTGATTAACACCATCCGCTGCCCTAGTTCTCAGGCTTTTGGTCTTGGACTAGAATTACATCACTGGCTTTCCTGTGTCTCCAGCTTGCAGATGGCAGACTGTGGGATTTCTCAGACTCCATCATAGCATGAGACAATTGTTCATAATAAATAAACCTCTCTTATAGATATCTCCTCTTGGTTCTGTTTCTCTGGAAAGTCCTGACTAATACACAGGCAGACTTCCTCTAAAACAGAAAGCATTAATGAAGGGGAGAGATGGTATGGAGAATGAAAACGATGGTAATTTCTATTATGTGCCAAACACTATACTAGATGTGTTACATAAATGACCACATTTAATTCTCACTATTACCCACCACCCCATTTTAAATATAAATAAATGAAGTCTCAAATAGGCTAAGACACTTTCTCAAGGAATAAGCCCCAGGTATATAATTCCAACTAAGACACTGGTATTCTTGCCATGAAGCAACAGTGTTATGGGCAAGAGAGGAGAGGTCAGATATGAGATGATAGTACAGGATGAGGACACTGGAAATGTGGTGCTAGGTAAGAAAAATCTCAGCATCTTAGACAACTTGGAACAAGCCACAGAGCCCTCTGGGAATCAATGCCACACTTTCCTAGAGTGTACAAAATGTGGAATAAACCCATAGCTTCCAGGCAGAGACTTTCTTTTCAACATCAATCTCTACCTCCATTCTATGCCCCATCTTGGGAATCTAAAAGTTGTGGAAGCCTGAAAAGGAAACAAAGCGAATCCTGCAGAGGTTTAGGGGGACCAACTAGGGGACCAACGCAGGTCAGTATACACCATGACAAGGGCCTCCTAAGCTGAGGGCATCAGGAATGTAAAAGAAGGAACAGATGTGAGGCGCTGAAGAGGAAAAAGTGTTAACAGTCTCCTGGCTGGTGGCAGGTCATACAACAGAGCAGGTAAGAAACCAGAGTCAAGACGGCCTCCAAGTAGCCCTTGTAGGTAGAGGCTGTGCTGCAAGCTCCATGAAGACAGAACTCCTGTCTGCTTCAGTCACTGTTTCCACAGTACCTAACACAGCACAATAAAGATTTATTTCTAGTTTTTGAATATGAATGATTGAAAGATCTCTGGTAACACTGAATGAAAATTTATAGCAATTGATTTCATGAGAACTGAGGGAGAGGGGAAAGATGGCGATTCTGCTTGAGACATTACTCAGTTTTAGATATACTGAAAAATAAAGCCCCAACAGGCACTAGCTCAGAAATTACTTGTTATTCAAAAGGAGAACAAATATAAATGCCCTGGAACGGTTCTCTCTCATCTCAGGTTCAGTGGGTTTTTGCTAATGCATTGGGCACTTAAACTTGTGCAGCGAATGACTTCAAACTTTTTGGCAACTACACTGGACTGTAGCTGTTTCCTCCAGTACATATTCCTATCCAGGATTCATTCAACCAATATTTATTGTGCAAGGCCCAAAGGAAGTACTCAGGATGATTCAGTCATGGAGACTACCCTTTCGAAGCTAACAGCCTAATGAGGAGATGAGTCAGATCCATAAGTGAACAGAAATGATATTCAGAATACTTAACAAATAGTAGAGTCTGATGATGGATATTCACTAAACTTATGGTGGTAATCATTTTATGATGTATATGAGTCAGATCATGATGCCATACACCTTAAATTTATACAGAAAAAGAATCGTAGACCCTGGCCAATCAGAATAGATTCCTGCTATAGAATTGGATCAGGGTGTTGGAGGATCCTAGTCAGGCTAGGCATTACTTCTTTAGTTGTTGGATTATAGGGAGATCCAAGGGTGCTGGGAGAGAACCAGGGTTAGGGAACACTCAGGGAGTTTGGAAAGAAACTATTTACCCACTGATTCAAAAGCATTTCAATACTATAGCCACTGGTATATAGAATTAGCATACACCAGTTGATTATCAACCCTGTGAATAATATTAACAGGGATAATAAATGTATCAGGTAGCTACTGCTGCCTAGAAAACCGCTCTAAGACATTGGCTTTAAATAATGGCCATTAATTATTATGCTTCACAATTGACACATGGTTCAATTCATCTTGGCTGGGTCCACTCATGTGTTTTTGAGTCAACTGGGGCCTCTATAATGGGTTGGGCTTAGCCGAAGTTGCTTCAGTTGGGGAAGCTCTGCTCTGCATGTCTCTCTTCTTCCTCTGGGATGAGTGGGAGAGTCTCCTCATAGTTGTAGCACAAGTGCAAGAGGCAGGTCCAAGCAGTAGGTATTTTTCATCTCTCTGCTTGCATCATTTCTGCTAAAATTTATTTTCAAAGCAAGTCAAGAATTCAGAATTAAGGGGCAAGGAAATATTCTCCACCTTCTCCATGAAGGAACAGGAAAGTCTCATGGGAAAGCTCATGGATAGAGGAGGGGGTTACTGATGCAGTCTACCCCAGCAAACATCTCCTTTACTCTCTGTTCTGTATCCATTCCTACTTCTGGAAAAGGCACCTTAACTCTGTTTTACAAAAACACTCCTCCTTCACTTTTGGTCCCTGTGTGGTTGGCTCTACCTCCCAGCTCCCAAGTGTGGCATCAGTCTCAGATCTGCACAATGACAACGTTCCATCCACTGTGGCCATGGTCATTGGTTCAGAGATAGGCATGTGACCCAAGCCAGGCCAGTGAGATTAAATTCTAGGAATTTTGTTGGAGTTATTGGGAAAGAGATGTCTCTTACCGAGGGAAGTTACTGAAAGCCTAGAACATAAACCTAGAGCTTCTGGTAGCCATCTTTCTACCATGAGAAGAGAACCTTGAGAAAGATGTCAATTCAAGGAAAACGGTGAGAGATAGAGCACAAAAGACTGAATGCAGTTATATTTTGATCTGCTTCCCACTGTGCCTGAATCAGTCACTCCTGAGATTTTTAGGTATATGTATCAATATTTCTCCCTTTTTCCCCTAAACTAGTTTGAGTTAGGTTAGAGAGGCATAAAGCCATTATGGAAACTAAATGTTGAGTAAATTTGTTTAGCCAGCAGGATTGTGGTAAGCTTTTTAGAAAAGTTGTCATCTGAGCTAACCACAACCTTGTTTAATATTTTGATTTTTATTAGTAACTAGGGAACCCTTTAAATTCTTCTCTTTTCCCTGGAACAGATAATTTATATTAAAAGGTCTAGCAACAGGAGACATGTTTTGAAAAACGAGTAGTTGGACACTTCTTCCGTTTCTTTTTGGCAAATTTTAGCATAGAATGAGATCTCTCCAGTCAACACCTTAGTTAATTTTCCAGCTGGTCTAACAATATATTTAAGGAACTTGCTTCCTAAAAGATTAGTTGAGCCCCACTGAGTCAGGAAGACAATGTACCCAATTGCTAGGCACTTAATCTATTCATTATGTATATTTTCATTCTTAATTTTTTCCCAAGGACCAACTGAAGCATGAGAGATAATATAACTTTCTTAAGCAATTGCTTTCAAGTTCTGATGAGAAAGTTCCAAGCATAGATTTCAACACAGTTTTTCTCGAAGTTGTCAAATGGAATTCAGCTCAAAATCTTTTCTAAAGGATGCTCCTTCTCCCAAACAGAATTCATATCCCAATCAAAGTGACCCACACTTGGTCTTGCTCACATTTAGACATCTTTCCCATATATTTTGTACCTCTTTAAAATATCCTCTAGGACTGAAAATTTAATACATTACCAAAAAACCACTTAACAGACACTCATATATCATCCCAACTGTTCCACTCAAATGGATAATATTGACTATTCTGTTGGTGCTGATGCTAATCTTAGAGATGAAAAAAATATCAAGGGGGAATATCTGTACACTTTTGCGAATGCTCCTAAAACAACCATGGTAACAATTCCCACAGCAACGTTAATATCCCAAGCTAACAGAAAGAAAAAGAAATAAGCACAAATACATTCCTTAGGCATACCATACCCCATCTTGAGACACTGAAGCATAAACCTTTACGCGTGTGTGTTTGTGTGTGTGTGTGTGTGTGTGTATTTTCTTCAAACTCAAATATAAAAATTATCCTGCAAGTCTCAATGATGTTGAAGACCCTGTTGGTAATCACCAGCCACAACCTCTACTTCCTAAGCTTAAATATCCTGATAATCACCTTCATATGTATCCCCTCCATCCCACCCCAACTCACATACACACACTCTACGAATCTTGGTGGTTTATCAGTTTCCATAGTCCTCAGAGCACAGGCAGGTACGGGTCCTTTTGTTCTGGGCAGCCCCTTCTCACATCTGCAACTGCTGCACTGTTGCCAAATTTAGAAATCAGTCATCATTTGGCTAGAGGACATATTTTGGAATACTTAAGCTGACGTTGGATTCACTTTCCTTGCAATTAACACTCAGAAGATAATGCTGCAAAATGCCACCTGTGACGTCCCCTATCCAGTTTTGCCTATTTTTTCTCCATATTCTCCTCAATATTTGTTAACTCATGTCTTTTTACAATAGACATTCTATCAGATGTGAGGCGATATCTCATTGTGGTTTTGATTTGCATTTCCCTGATAGTGATGTTGAGCACCTTTTCTTGTACATGTTAGTCATTTAACATCTTCTTTAGAAAAGTATTTTTTCACATCCTTTACCCATTTCTAATCTGATTATCTTTTGTGGTTTTTATGGAGTTGTATGAGTTCCTTACACATTTCAGATATTGATGCTTTATCAGATACATGGCTTGAAAATATTTTCTCCAGTTCCATAGTTTGCCTTTTAATATTGTTGATTATTTCCTTTGTTGTGCAGAAGCTTTTTAGTTTGATATAGTCCCACTTGTTTATTTTTACTTTTGCTGCTTCTGCTTTTGGTGTCATATCCAAAAATCATTGCCAAGACCCAGGTCAAGGAGCTTTTCCTTATGATTTCTTCTAGGAGTTGTATCTTTTCCAGTCCTACATTTAAGTCTTTAATCAATTTGAGTTAATTTTTTGTGAGTTATATAAGATATAAAGGGTCCAGTTTCATTGCTCTGCATGCAGATGTCCAGTTTTTCCAACCCCATTGTGTGTTTTTGGCACCCTTGTCAAAGATTAGTTGACCATATATATGTAGGTTTATTTCTGGGCTTTCTATTCTGCTCCACTGTTTTATGTGTCTATTTTCATGCCACATTTTTATACTCTTTTGACTACTATAGATTTGTAATATAGCTTGAAATCAGAAAGTGTGGTGCCTCCAACTTGTTCTCCTTTCTCAGTATTGCTTTGTCTACTTGGGGTCATTTATGGTTCCATACAAATTTTAGGATTTTTTTTCTATCTCTGTGAAAAACACAGTTTAAATTTTGATAGAGATAGCATTGAAGCTGTAGGTCTCTTTGGGTAGTATGAAAAATTTAACAATATTAATTCTTCCAATCCAAGAACATGCGATATCTTTCCATTTATTTGTGTCTTCTTCAATTCCTTTTCTCAATGCCTTACAGTTTTGCAGTTCTTTTACCTCCTTGATAAAAAGTATTTTATTTATTTGATGCTATTGTAAATGAGATTACTTTCTTAATTTCTTTTTCAGATAATTCATTGTTAGTATATAGAAATGCAACTAATCTTTGTATGTTAATTTTGTATCCTGCAAATTTACTAAATTTGCTTATTAGTTCTAATAGTTTTTTGGTGGAGTATTTTGGATTTTCTATATATAATATAATATGTCATCTGCAAACAGAAACAATGTTACTTTTGCCTTTGCAATCTGGAGGCCTCTTATTTCTCTTGTTGCCTAACTGTTCTGGCTAGGACTTCCAGTATTATGTGACTATAAGTGTCAAAAGTGGATACCATTGTCTTCTTCCTGGTCTTAAAAAAGCTTTCAGGTGTTACTACTGAGTATGATGTTAGCTGCTTGTCATATATGACCTTTATTATGTTCAGGTACGTTCCTTTTATATCTATTTTTTGAGAGTATTTATCATGAAAGGATGTTGAATTTTGTCAAAGGCTTTTTCAACATCTTACTGAGAGGACCATATGATTTTTATCCTTCATTTTGTTATGATCTTTTGTATTTCTGTCAACCAGTTGTAATGTACCCTCTTATTTCTGATGTTATTTGAGTCTTCTCTCTCTTTTTCTTAGCCTAGCTAAAGGTTTATCAATTTTGTTTTCCTTTTCAAAAAACTAGCTCTTAATGTCATTGATTTTTTCCATTGTTTTTCTAGTCTCTATTTTATTTATTTCTGCTTCAATATTTGTTATTTCCTTCCTTCTACTAACTTTAGCCTTAGTTCTGCTTTTTCTATTTTTTTGAGATGTAAAGTTAGATTGAGATCATTTTTTGCCTTAATATAGGTATTTATCACTATAAACTTCCCTCTTAGAATTGCTCTTGCTGCATCCCATAAGTTTTGGTATGCTGTGTTTCCATTTACATTTGTCTCAAGATATTTTTTATTTCTTCTTTGGCCAATTGATTGCTCAGGAGTAAATTATTTAATTTCCACATGTAAAATTTCCAGCTTTTATCTTGTTATGATTTCTAGTTTTGTACCATTGTCAGAAAAGATGCTTAATATGATTTCAATCTTCGTAAATTTGTTAAGACTTGTTTTGTGATCCACCACATGACTTACCCTGGAGAATATCCATATGTGCTTGGAAGAATGTGTCCTGCTGCTGTTGGATGAAATGTTCTGTATATGACTGTTAGTTCCATTTAATCTAGAGTATAGTTCAAGTCCAAAATTTCATTATTGATTTTCTGTCTGGATTATCTATCTGTTATTCAAAGTGGAGTATTAAAGTTCCCTTCTAGTTTGCATTGTTGTCTATTTCCCCCTTCAGATCTATTAATATTGGCTTAATAGATTTAGCTGCTCTGATGTTGGTTACATATATATTTATGATTGTTATATCTTCTTGAGGAATTGATCCCTTGTTCACTCTATAACTACCTTGTTTTTCTCTGTTACAGTTTTTGACTTAAAATCTATTTTGTCTGATAGAAGTATAGGTATTCCAACTATCTTTTGGGTTCCATTTGCATGGACTAGATTTTCCTATCCCTACACTTTCAGCCTGTGTGTCCTTAAAGATGAAGTGAGTAAAACTGTATGTGAGCAAACATACCTTTGAGTTTTGTTTTTTGTTTCTTAACCTATTCAGCCACTCTCTGCCTTTTGATTGGATAATTTAACCTATTTACTTTTAAAGTAATTATTGATAGGTGAGGATTTACCATTGCCCTCTTCTTTTCTGGCTGTTTCTTTGTTTCTTTGTTTCTTTCTTCCTCTTTTGCTGTCTTCCTTTGTGATTTGATGATTTTCCATAGTGGTATACACTGATTCCTTTCTTTTTACCTTTTGTGTATCTACTATAAGTTTTTGCTTTGTAGTTGCCATGAGGCTTAAACAAAACATCTTATAGTTATAACATTCCATTTTAAGTTGATAAGAACTTAACTTTGATTGCATACAAAATCTGCATACTTTTACCCCCTGACACACATGCACATTTTGGTTTTGATGTCAGCGTGTACATCTTTTTATATTGTATAGCCATTAACAGATTATTGTAGCTATAGTTATTTTTAATATTTTTGTCCTTTTACATTTATACCATAGTTAAGTGATTATATACCACCATTACAGTATTATAGTATCCTGAATTTGATTGTATACTTATCTTTATCAGTGACTTTTATACCTTTGTATGTTACTAATTAATGTCCTTTCATTTCAGCTTGAAGAACTCCCTGTAGCATTTCTTGTAAGACACATCTAGTGATGATGAACTCCCTCAGCTTTTATCTGGGAAACTCTTTCTCTCTCCTTCATTTCTGAAGGACAGCTTTGCCAGGGAAAGTGTTCTTGATTGGCAGTTTTTTCTTTCAGCACTGTGAATATATCATCCCACACTCATCCCCAAAGTTTCTGCTTAGAAATCCAATGGGGGTTAATTTGTGTGAGAGAAGGGTTTGTTTTTTAATGTTTATTCTGGCTGCTCTTTGGAGAATACACTATAAGTAGGAAAAAATGAAATCAGGAAGAGTAATAGAGGCTACTGCAACAGTCCAGGAGACAAGGGTGGTGCCTGCAGTGATGGAGAGAAATGAGTGCACTTGGACTATATTTCACAAATATCAACAACAGGGCTTGTTGCTTGATTGGATGTGAGGGGTGAAGGAGAGGGAGAAATGCAGGAAGACTCCTTAGGTTTTTGGTATGAGCAAATGTTTGGTTATCAATGTCCATGAGGAATAGTGGAATAAAAGGGGATAACTTTTAGATCAAATTGATAATCAATACAAAGATTTACTAGTGCTTTTCTCATCTTTCTCCACTAAGGATATCTGCAGTGAAAAGGTATTAAACAGGCATTTGAAGAGAACAGATACATTCAGGGAGGGATGGAGTGAGACTGGGCGTTGCTATTAGAATGTCCTACTGAAAACAGCCACATAATCCACAGGCCACTAAGACATAACCTTTATAAAGGTGTTTTGTTTGTGGCAAAAGATGGGAAGATGCTCCTTTTTTCAGTAGATGGTCTGCCTGTAGTGTGAGACATACCTTGTAAAGGTGCCCTCATTCTAAAGAATTAACTTGTATTTTTCATGTATTGTTTTCTGTCATTTTCATGCACCTTAAATTCAAAAGCATCTTTTCTATTTTTTCTTAGCCCCCACTACAAAAATCCTATAGTGATTCACCTCTTGTGAGCATCTCCTAAATTGGAAATATCAAAGGAACAGATGTGATGTATTAAGAATTTGTTAAAAATAGAGAGTGAATAAAGGGATTAAATCCAAATTCCTCAGCTTGACAGCATGGGCTTCTAAACAACTTGGAAATGAGTGGTACTCAAAAGTGCACTGAATTGACTTAATTGCCTCTCCCATTTCCATACCTGATTCAATATTTTATTTTGAGAATTTTTTTTAATTGAAGGTTTGATTCTGAAGTGCTCTAATTATATTGTATCTTGGGGTGAACTAACTTTGAACTATATTACCTCCTCCCAAGGCACAGGACTGGCTAACTTCATTAATTGTCTTTTGATTTCAAGGACCATTGAAATGCCAGCCTTTGTGGGTTCCTGTTGAGTGGCTCAGGGTCACCAGTGCCCTCAGGGTTTCTAATCTTCTTAATTTCAATTATTCCCTCCTTGTCTCCATAACCTTTTGGAAGGCCTCCTCCCAGGTTTGCTTTTGCCTAGAACTGAATTTCCTCTCCTGCTACCTCTTTCCCCAACTGCTTTATTTCTCTGTGCCTTATACTTTCCCTTGCCACATTACTAATATTTGGGGGATCCTCTGGCTGCACATTCCTGAAATATATTTCAGTTGTAGTAATCAAGGTCAACCTTGCCACTCACTATGGAAATAACTACTAGAATCATTTAACCCAGAAAAGATCTTGACTTCCGGAGTAAAACTGCTTAGAATTCAAATTCCTGCACTCCCACTTCCTGGCTGCATGATCTTAGATGAGTTGTTTAAATCTCTCTGAGTTTCTGTTTCTTCATCTGTAAAGTAGGCATGACAATAAAACCCATAAAAGATTACTGTGAGGACGGGAATAAAGACGTAGATGTAGAGAATGGACTTGAGGACACGGGGAAGGGGAAGGGGAAGCTGGGATGAAGTGAGAGAGTGGCATGGACATATATACACTACCAAACGTAAAATAGATAGCTAGTGGGAAGCAGCTGCATAGCACAGGGAGATCAGCTCGGTGCTTTGTGACCACCTAGAGAGGTGGGATAGGGAGGGTGGGAGGGAGACGCAAGACGGAGGGGATATGGGGATAAATGCATATGTATAGCTGATTCACTTTGTTATAAAGCAGAAACTAACACACCAGTTGTAAAGCAGTTATACTCCAATAAAGATATTTTAAAAAAAAAGATCACTGTGCGTGTTTAAAGAGATAATACACAGACAGTGCTTAACACAGTAACTGACCCATAGGAAACATCCCCTAAATGTCTGCTATTACTGCCATTATTATAATCATCATCCTAGGGATGTGGTGCAGTTTGTATATATCTCCTTTGTATACAAGAAAAGCATTGATCCCCGTGACCAGCACTGGTTAAGCATTCAATAAATTTCAGGTGTTACTACCTATGAATCATCTAGAATCACACAATAGCAAGGAAGAGGAAAGTAGAGATTATTTAGTTTAATCCTCTCATTTTACAGATGAGAAAACATGTTAGAGAAGGGGAATTAGCTGCCAAAGAGGACACGGAGGACAGCTCTGAACTCCACTGCAGTCTGTTTTCCAGGTCAACCTCCACCCTGATTAGCAGGCAGGGGACAGAGGGAAGAATTTTTAAGCCGGTGAGGAAGTGAGGAGCAGGAGAATAAAGAAAAATGCATGAAAGAAATGGATCCAACAGAGATCAGAACAAATATAGAAATAACATGGTAGAGAATGTTTCCAGTAATTTGCAGGCATAATCGGAGCCTCCTAGAAATCAAATTCTGACAATAAAAATTGAGACAAGGAAGAAAAAAGTAAGAGGGAACTAAAAAAGCTCAACAGAGAAGTACAAGGCGTTCTGTAAAAAGCTTAGGGACGTAAAGTGTTACAGTGTCCATGACTTTGGTCCTGAGATAAAGGAGCAGCTTAAACACAAATGTTGTCCTGGAAGCCTGGACCCATTTATCACCTGTGGGTCCCCGCAGATTATTCATGGTGGGTCCAACAAGGAACTGCAACAGTTGCCACAACTCTTATTATTGCTACTGCTAAACATGCAAGAATGTGACTTCATATGGTTTGACACTGATGACCCAGCACTGATAGGGTAGAAAGCCACTGGTGACAGCAATGGGGGAGTAAGTCTTAGATAAGGCCCAAAGTGGGAAGCCCAAAACAGAACTGCCAACCCAGTGTCATGAAGGGATGCTAGGGCTAACTTGTGGTTTTCTTATCATGAAAGGAGCATTTGACTAGATTGCAAAGGCGCAGACACAGCGGAAGGGACTGGAATGGAGAATAACTTGTCTGTAAAGAAGATGCAGATTAAATGGAAGATTACCAAGGGCTTTATAACTTGTACTTTGGCTTCCATATTTGGCTCCTGCTGTGTCTAATTTTCATGGAGGGGTCCCTGGGGTGCCCAAGCCAGTTAGAGCATAACTACTCCCCCTGTGCTTTGCTATATGGGCTTCATATGTCATGCAAGGTCATGGAGCATGAATTGTCTCCCTATAGCAGAAAGAACCTGCATAAAATGGAAATGGGCAGTACTCTTCAAATATGTCAATGTCATGGAAGACAAAGAGGTTGAAAATCTGTTCCATATTAAGGGAGACAAAACAACTACATGCAGCATGTGGACCTGGACTGGATTCTAGACCAGAAAAAGAACATTAGTCAGAGAATTCATGAACTTAAGGACTGTGGGTCAGATAACCGTTTTTGCTAATGTTAACTTTCTTATTTTTATCATTTCTCTATGGCATGAAAAATGATAACATTTGGGTAAACTAGGGGATGGGTATTCAGGAATTCTTTGTGCTATGTTTCTCACTTTTTTTTTTTTTTGCAAGTCGAAAGTTATTTCAAAATTACAAGTTGAGGGCTTCCCTGGTGGCGCAGTGGTTGAGAGTCCGCCTGCCGACGCAGGGGACATGGGTTCGTGCCCCGGTCTGGGAGGATCCCACAAGCCGCGGAGCAGCTGGGCCCGTGAGCCATGGCCGCTGAGCCTGCGCGTCCGGAGCCTGTGCTCGGCAACGGGAGAGGCCACAACAGTGAGAGGCCCGCGTACCGCAAAATAATAATAATAATAATAAAAAAAATTACAAGTTGAAAAATGAAAAAATGTATCCCAGGATGCATGTGCCCTTTGCCTGAGCAAAGGCTAAAGGGAAGACTAAGCAAACACTTTCTAGCGCCACAAAATGGGCTTCAGCTTTCAATATTGACAACAGGAAGGAAACCACCCGCCTCACCTCCACTGTTTTCGTCTCTCCCATGAAGGAGATGAATATCTCTCCAGCCGATGTAGTATGTGCGTAATATGTCTCTGGCAATGATTAGGGACAGAGAAAACTGGAACATGGACTGTGCCTCAACAATTTAAGGGATGTCAAGCCTCTTAGGTCTTCAAGCAAAAGTCCTCCTTTTAAGTGACCTCTTAGCAGCCTTCAGCACAGCTAACCAGCTAACCTGTATGATGTTTGCTCAGAGTCCTGGAAGAGATCAGTATAGAAGAAACACATGCTATTTCTCAATTTTGACATGTCCTGGAGTCTCCTATGTTAGGGCCCTATAGAGATGAAGTGAAGAATGATAGTTTCTGAAGTTCACATGTTACACTTTCCAGGGAAGGAAGTCCCTGGTGTTCATACCACTGTCACAGCACCCAAACCCACAGACGCACCACTGAGCCTAGATATGGCCTGAGCAAGCTTCCTAGCATCACACTCCAGGCAATGCTACCCAGGCAACAGGATGTGAAACAAGAGATGCCCTTTCCAGCTACTCCCCAGTTTTTAAATATGAGTTAGATGCAGAAGTAAGATTAAGATCCAAGTTCTGCAACACCCAGCTCAGTGCCTTTATACCTTAATTCTGGTCTTTATACCTTAATACCTTAATACCTTAATTCCTCCCCTCCTCTCTCCTGTGCTGATGAGGACCCCCAGCTGCTCTAATAATGCAATATCCTTTGAAATTCCACATTTCCCAAATGTGGGTTCAATTCACAAGATGGCCAGAGCTAGTCTTCTGGGTGAAAGTAAGACTGATGATATGAGAGGCTCACCAAGGGCTGCTTGCCCTAAGAGTATAGATTCTGGCAGGCTCGCCTCTGTGAGTCCTGACTGTCCTCGTCCACATCCCCCAGCTTCAGTACAATGCTGACATGTCAGCCTGTCATGACCAGAAATCAGTGTACTTACTTAAGGAGACAGAGAGTTCTGTGAAGAATAAGGACTTCAGAGTCAGCTAAAGATGAGTGACAATCATAGTTTCCCCTGCACAGACAGGGTGACCTCTCTGAGGCACAGTGGCTTTCTATGAAACAGGGCTAATATCACCCACCTAGGAAGCCTTTGAAATCAAATGAGATACTACCTATAAAGTGTGTCGTCTATTGACTAAATCATAGTAGGAGACAAATAAACGGTGGCTATCCAGATCATAATTGTGATTTTACCAGGACTGCTGAAGACAAAAGGATCCCCGAGGGAGTAGGATATAGGTAAATGATATATTAAAATGAAAATTAAGAGCAAGGGGCTTTATCTGACCTCTGAGGTGGTGGGCAACTGGGAGAGAGGAAAATGCAAAAGGTCAAGGTGAGAGCAGGACAATGATCACAGCCACAGACAAGGCTGAACACAGCCTGTTTGGCTATGGGGGCTGGATTTGGAGCTAGAGTGACACCGGGAGCCAGAGCAACTGCAGATACTGAGGAAAAACCCAGCCTGGCAGGCACCGCAGAGTATTCAAAAGGCTCAGCAAAAAATTGGGTCATGGAATAAGCAAGCAACAGGCACCTGGGATTCTGGGAGGGGGAGGAAACTTGGCCAGAATCACCAAAGGGAATCCAGGAGGCAGTCTGCATCTGGGGAATCTCTGGGCAAGCAGTAGGATCCCAGGGACAAACCAGGGTTCAGGGTGACCTCAGCCTTTGGCAGGGACATTATGAAATCTCATAAGGACCTCTGTACTAGAAGGGCTCTTGTGGCAAGCAAGTTCCTATGGTGTTATCTCAGCTACAGAGCCCAGAGGCCAAAATCAGGGCTGACTTACAGATGGGGGTCAGTTAGCTCCTAGATGTGGGAGAAAGAGAAGAAAGAGTGTTGGAAGCAGGTAAGGTCAGACATGCATAGTAAGAATAGAAGAACCAGAGAAACCTAAGGTAGAAACCATAGCTGGGGGCTTCCCTGGTGGCGCAGTGGTTGAGAGTCCGCCTGCCGATGCAGGGGACGTGGGTTCTTGCTCGGGTCCGGGAAGATCCCACGTGCCGCGGAGCGGCTGGGCCCGTGAACCATGGCCGCTGAGCCTGCGCGTCTGGAGCCTGTGCTCTGCAACGGGAGAGGCCACAACAGTGAGAGGTCCGCGTACCGCAAAACATAGCTGGCTTTTTATCTCAGGAACTGAGACACTTTGGAGAAATTAACTTTTCAAAGCCTCCAAGTGTTCATCTGTAAAATGAGAATAAAATCTAGCAAATAGCATCATTGTGGGGACTACATAAAATGAACATAAGCTATTTTTCTTCACAACCTCATCCAAAGCTAACTTAAACTCTCACACACATCTTAATAACTATATAGATAAAGGCATATAAAATATGATAATATATAGAACATTGTAGCTATAGGATATTCAACGATGGTTACTATAGATGATATTAACATCCCGTACATGTGCATATCACTTTTATTTCTTCCTTCCTTCCTTCCTTTCTTTCTTCTTTCCTTCTGTCCATCCTTCTTTCCTTTCTTTTTGGCTGCATTGGGTCTTCATTGTGGTGCGCAGGCTTCTCATTGTGGTGGCTTCTCTTGTTGCACAGCACTGGCTCTAGGTGCACGGGCTTCAGTAGTTGTGGCTCACAGACTCTAGAGCACAGGCTCAGTAGTTGTGGCGCATGGACCTAGTTGCTCCGCGGCATGTGGGATCTTCCTGGATCAGGGATCGAATCTGTGTTCCCTGCATTGGCAGGTGGATTCTTAACCACTGCACCACCAGGGAAGTCCCATACCACTTTTCAACTGATACTCTTTTCGCATCTGTTGTCTTGCTTGATCTTCACACTTTGTGAGGTAGGCAGAAGAATAAGAAAAACAACTACAAAGTGGACACAGCAAAATTTTCAGCAGAGAGATACTTATATTAACGACATTTTTATTTTCTATATTTTATAATGCTTTAACGTCTTGGGACCTTGTTAATCTAGGAATGGACTGTCCCTCCCAGGGTTAGCTAATGCTTGGAGATTACAAACAACTTGCCTTCAAGTATTCCTTTCATATGCAAACCAACCAATCCAAAGCCCATACTCCAACCACCTCCTTTATCTAACTCTCGCACACTGAGCCAATAATCTCTCTGCCCTAAATCACTCCAAGGCCAGGTACCATACAATTAGGAACTATCCTACAACCCAGAGTCCACTGACATTATTTCAACTATGCAATTTTAAGCTTGCTTAGTTTAGCTACCCTGCCTTGTCCACAAAAGCCACAATAAAGACTACGTTTTCCTCCACTCCCTCTGCTTCTTGACCAACGCTGGTGCTTCCCCATGTAGCCCTGCATGGCATGGCATAGTGTGTTCCTTCTTCTTGGGAACTGTAAGTAACAAACTATCTGTTCAATGGCAGTTGTCTCCTGATCTGTTGACCTCACCACATCTGAATAAAAACAATATCCCAGGTACATTTTAAAACAATGTTAAATCAAATAGCACCAGGGTATTTGGAAATACTTCAAAAATCTTTAAAAAGAAAGAAATAGAAGCATTGTATTAAATTAAAATGGAAAGATCTCCTCAACATTTCAAGTGGAAAAGAAGTCACAGAACAAATTTTATAGTATGATTCTATTTATGGAAAAAAGTTACATTTGTTTCTGTACATGCATATATACATGCATGTGTATGTAGCAGGAAGATAAAAGATTTATGCTCATCTACTGACTGTGGCTACAGCTGGGAATAGGGGTGGGCTGAGGCAAGTGGGAAAAGAATGTTGAAGGAAGAATTTCAAATTATTTTAGACATATGTCTGTAATCTTTGAGTCCCTAAAACAAAATTGGATTCATGTTTTACTGAATAATGATAGCCAGAAAATGATTATTCAGCATCCAATTATTAACATGTACACAACACAATAGCATAGGATAGATATTATTCAATCAATAAATATTATTTGGACATTATCACAGCAAATCTTTCCACCAAAGGGAAACTAGGAGTTACCAGTTTGGTACACAATGAGATTTTTAGAGCTTCTAATCAACTCTGATGAACTGTTAGAGAAGGGCTTATGTCAGAACCCAAAACTTTCAAAAGGCATTTATCATCATTATCTCCCTACTTCCTAATATAAAATGATTCATTTTCCAGCTTCTGTAGCTTGCAAGCGACTTTTAAATTAAACCTTAAAAGCTAAATTTTTCTAGAATCTGTCTAGACTTAGCACTCAATGCTAATAAAAAAGCTCAGGATAATTTGTTTTCCTCTGTAATTTCAAAGTAGATTGATACAAGAGTCCTTTGTTGCCTCCGTGGCTTCCATAGCACTTGATGGTGAATCATTAGAGAATGAGAGGTCTGGGATCCATAGATTGGAGGTGGCCAGACTCCATTTTTCATGTGGTTTCTGTGGTTTCAAGTGAATTTGGGGCAAAAGGAAGAGAAGCTAGCTTTGTACTATGTAGTCCATGGAACTGAAGGTATGGGCTGCTGAGAATGGGAGGGTAGGAAAAGGATTATGGCTCAGTAATATTGCAAAGGATAAGGCGCAGGCTTTGAAGTCTGACTGGCTTCCAATCCCAGCTCTATCCTTCTTGGATGTGTGACCTTAAGCAAGTCACTTCACTTCTTTAACTCTGCATTTCCTTACTGGTATAACAAGGATAATAATGGTATCAATATCATACAGTTATTATAGGGAATACAAATTCCTGATACATAACAAGTGCTACATACATGATAACTATCTTCCTTATATTCGAGATAGTACACATTTTGGTAGAATCTGTGCCTTCAATCAAATTCATATCAGTATATCAACTGCATGATAGCCTCAATCTCTGCTCACAGGGGGCTTACAGAGTAGTTGAAGAGGTCAAAATACTCCTACAAAAACTTAGGTAACCATACAAGGTTTATCTAATAATTTAGGGGAAAAACATGTCAGTGGGTCATTCCATATTAATTGTCTGAATAATGAAAGCTATAGGGTCTCAGAAGAAACTGCATTATGGAAGGTTTCATCAGAGCTGGGATTTGACCCAGGCCTTAGGCCAGGTTTGTTTGGACAGAGAACAAGGTAGAAAGCCTTTTTGAGTGGGAAAACTGAATAAGTAAAACCATGATGTATCAAGAGGGTGCTCAAAGCAAAAAGTAAACCAGTTGATGTAGAGAACGGGTTTTGAAATAATTAGCTGCAGCTGATTGAGAAACATTATAAAATTGATCATGTTCGGGCTTCCCTGGTGGCGCAGTGGTTGGGAGTCTGCCTGCCGATGCGGGGGACACGGGTTCGTGCCCCGGTCCGGGAAGATCCCACATGCCGCGGAGCGGCTGGGCCCGTGAGCCATGGCCGCTGAGCCTGCGCGTCCGGAGCCTGTGCTCCGCAACGGGAGAGGCCACAGCAGTGAGAAGCCCACGTACCGCAAAAAAAAAAATTGATCATGTTCTTTTTGACGACTTAAACCTTATTCAAATCAATTCTGAAGACTTGCTGTACTAAAGATCATGTTTTAGACACTTGTTACAGTTGAGAATGAATTAAAGTTCTGAAATCTCTAATATCAGGATTCACTCATATGAGAACAAACACTAACCAGCGTAATAAAATCCAGCAGCTAATGCAGTATGGCAGGGCATGGCCCTAGAGCAGTTCTTCCTAAAATGAGGTCCCCAGCCCAGCAGCATGATCATCACCTGGGAACTTATGAGAAATGTGAATTCTCAGGCCCACTTAGACCTACTGATTCAGAAACTCTGGGGGTGGGGCACAGAAATGTGTGTTTTACAAGTTCTGCACTTTATGACAGTGACACCACAATCTCAGTACATTCCTTTCAAGCTCACATATTTAGCATTTGTATACTGCTTAACACAGTAAACTGCTCCATTATTACTTTCAAAGAGTCTTGTAGCTGTCCTGCCATCCACTATTTTAGAGAAAATTCTTGGAAGGAAAAAATTCTGAGGATGTCTTAAATGAGATTCATTTCCCCCAACAGTTAAAAGAAAAAAAAATAATAATCAAATGGTTATTTTAATAATACAATTTAGCTTCTTGTAATTTGACTCAATAGAATCACCATGGAGAATTTTTAGAAGAATAGCCTTTGTAATTGGAGCTTTATGGTTTCGTTTTCTTTTGCTGAAAATGTTTTAGCTGTAGATGGGCCAGATCCCATTAGCAAATGTACTCTGGAGCCCAGACGAGCTTTCTGACAGGAATATCCTGTCATGGTAGTAGCAAAAAGCATAAGAATTGATTTTAATTATTTGATCTCCAAGTGAGGGATTGATGATAGAAGGTTAAAATGATGCTAGTACATTCGATGTCCCTTTGTAAACTTTTCTTTTTAAAGAAAGATTTTTACCTCAAAACATCAAAACATGTGAAAGAATAAAAAAGAAAGAAAACCAAAACTCAAAGTTCCAGAATAAACACAGTTTAGCTGGATTCCACTGTTAAAGCCCCATGGAGTTATCAAAGGACTATCCCAAAGATCTTTCTTCCCATGCTTAGTACTGGGACTTGAAATGTTTTCCACAAACACCCCCTTGCTGGAAATGCCTGTTTTGTTGTATCTGAACATCATTATATCTAAACATCATTAGTTCAACATTTCTTTTAGATATGCTATTTTATATTTTGAGGCAAACTTTGAGGCCAGACACACGCCCACAGCCCGAGTGAGCCAGCAGAGTTAAACCTGAAGTCCTCCTCGTGGCGTACCCGTCTCTCCACACTATGGCTCCTGACTGTTTCTGTATAACCTCGTCTACTACAGTTCTCTACCTTGCTCATTCTGTCCCAGCCACACTGGCCTCCTGACTATGGCTCAAATCACACACCAAACAGGCTTCCAACTAGCCCTTCCCTCCATGTTTATATCTGCATGATTCTCTACAGCATTTCCTCCAGCCCTCTTCACCTATCGCCTCCTGAGACTGCCCTCCCCTGAGCGTCTTCATATAAACCTCCAGGGCTCTCTATCCTCCTTTCCCTATCTTATCTTCTTGACATACTACCTACTTTACTTGATTTTGTTCGTTGCCAATTTCCCCCTCCCCCAGTACAATATCATCTCCATTAGGCAAGGGCTCTGTATATTCTGCTGACCACTCTAACCCCAAGGACTAGAAGAGCACCTGGTATATGGGAGACATTCAATACTGAATATTGAAATAAAGAATTGAAGTGATAGAATTGTAAAGGAACGACTGAATGGAACATAGTTATAGAAAAATCTAGAAGGTTTCAATTTGCCTATTAGGGTAGACAAGGAAAAACAGCCATGAGTATTTGCTCACAAATAATTCTTCAATAAAAAAGTAACTCTTCATATAAAAATTGATTAGCAGGATGCGCCACCATAAGATCAGATGCCTGTGTTGCCTGCAATACACAGAAGTGAGCCTTAAAACCCCTTCAGGTCCACCAAGGAAATGGGCAGGTCCACCCCCACCCCCACCCAGCACCTACTGGAAACCAATTCTCTGCCTCTAACAGAGTCCTGGAACAGTACACTGAGAACCAGGTGTCTAGAGGGACTATGGAAAGGATTTCCCAAGGGAAGAAGATACACATTCATTCCATTCCCTGGACACAGAGCCTTGTACCTGGAGCTGAGAACTGGCTGTCCTGAGACATCCAAAGTGGGTCTTAAAAGAGACCAGATGATTCACTTGGATGTTACCCTGCATCTCAGAGAAGAGAAAGGAAGATTTTTATCTTTTCTCCATCAAGGAGAGGACAGATCTTACTTAGAGCCCTAAGATCGGAGTTCTAACCCTAATCCTACCACCATCTAGCAGATAATCTTGGGCAAGTCATTTCTCTCTGAGCAGTAGCTTTTTCATATGTCAGTGATAATAATAATAAGAAAAGCTACCATATACTGAGAACTTTATAATGCTAAACCTTTGAGTATGCCATCTGATTTGGGCTTTAAAGTAATTCTTTGAAGAAGGCACTGAGGCCAGAAGAATTCCTATAGTTTATATAAGATCACACAGAAAGTGGCCAAGCCTGGCCTTAAACTCAGGCGGGTCTGACTCCAAAACCCAAATTCATAGTAACAGCAGTATAACACCTCTCTTATGGACCTCAAAGGTGGATAGGGGGAGAAAATGGCAACCTGAATAGGAAAGCACTTCAAAAATTAAAGCACATTCATCATAGGGGATTTTAGTAAGCATAGGTTTCTAATAGTCTACGACAGAGGTATACAAATGTGAGGTGGCCTTGTATTTTCCCCTCAGAACTAGTGGCAACTTTCTCCATTCAGCCTACATGGATTATCATCATTCTGATAATGCTTATTCAAAATCTCCTTGGCACTTATTTATTCCCAGGTTGTTTAAAAAGTGGACTCAAAGAGACAAAGAATATCACCTGAAGGCAGGGGAATGGCTTGTGGCTTCTCTCCCCCACTTTAGCCTGTACATGCTATGGGTGAGTTGGATGACGTAGATTAAATATAGGCCACTACCTACTAGTAGAATAATTTTAGACAAACCACCTTAACGTAAGTTCCAGTCTCCTAATGAAAAAATGACAACAATCATTCCCACTCCCTGGACTAAACTGAGGAACTAAAAGATCATAAACGTGAAGTTTCCAGCTGGCACCAGCCCTCAGTGACTGCTGACAGTAAGCTGACACACCAATAAGGTCCTGAGTCTCAGCCACAAGTGTTCTCTGGCCTCTGAACCAAGTTTTGCCCTCATGTAGCACAAACCAGAAATGTTGGAGCATCACTGTCCCTTGAAACAACCTTCTTTCAACCTATGGTGGTGGGTAGATATGAGCAGTTCTGAGGGATGTGCTACTCACTCTTAGAGGGTCCCATAAGGACTGAGCACTCATTGTCTGCAGTAGTAACTGACTCCTTCAGCCATCCTTTCCCGCCTTTCTTCCCTTATGGGACTTACTTCCTACTCTTTCACTGTGCTAAATAGGACAACCTCCTAAACAAACTACTTGTGCCCAAATTTGCACGTGCTTTTGGGATAACTCAAACTAAAACAAAATCCTAACTAAATTTTGTAAGTAACCAAGTGTGGTAGGTGGAATATAAGATGGACCCCAAGATTTCCCACCCCATGGAATACATGCCCTGAACAATCCCCAAGACTGAATATGATGGCTTTTACTTTCATGATTAGGTTATATTTTAGGACACAGTTGACCTTCACATAGGGTCATTGAAACCAAGTCCCCCTAAAACTGAGTTCCTCTGCCAAGTTTATAATTAACTTCTCTATCCAAAATTTTATTCCCTTTCTTGTCTGGAACCTGTTCCCCTCAAGATTGAGCAGACTCAAAGAAAAGGGGGGATTGAAACTGCATATAAGCCCCTGTGTCCCTATCCTTTGAAGTAAAAGTCTTTTGCTTTAGTCTCCCAGGCCTCTGCTGAGTCTCAAAAGACTCAAGAGTTAATGATTAGGAAATGTGAAGATGTAGAAACAAAGAACAGCTGTTGAGCCAGGAAACAGGTAACAATTTAGACTGTAAACCAGCCACATAGCAGAGTCACCGAACTCCTAGTTTTGTGAAGGATATAGATAAAGGTCCAGCACACATTCTTAAGTCGTTTTTAAAGGAAACAGACCACCGCCAAGTGAAAACCCCAGACCAGTTAAAACCTGAAAATTGGTGATGCTTGAAACTTCACCTTGATACCAACCAACCTGAGAAATGTGTACGAGCTGATCATGCAGCCTGAAGCCTCCTCCCTCACGCTGCCTTTAAAAACCTTTCCCTGAAAGTCATTGAAAAGTTTGGGTCTTCTGATGAGCTGCCTGTTCTGCTTGCTTGTCACCCTGCAATAAATGCTGTACCTTCCTTCACCACAACCTGGTGTCAGTAGATTGGCTTGACTGCATGGGAGAGTGGATGCAAGTCCAGGTTCAATAATAGGATTACCCAGCAGCCCTGACCTAATCACATGAGACCAGCTGAGAGCTTTCTCTGGCTCGTTGCACAAGAAGAAGTCAGAGAGATTCGATGCAAGAAAATGATTTAGCACATGCACCTTTACTGTCTTGAAGATGGAGGGGGCCATGTGGCAAGGAACACAGGCTGCCTCTAGGAACTGAGAGCTGACAGCCAACAAGGAAGCAGGGTCCTCTGTCTTAGAACCACAAGGAATTGAATTCTCCCAAGAATTCATCTTTTCCAAGAATGAGCTGGGAAGCAGGTATCTACCCAGGGCCTCCAAATGAGAACTCAGCCCAGCCAACATACTAATATCAGCCTTCCAATACTCTGAGCAGAGAACCCAGCTGAGCCCACCTGGACTTCTTACCTATAACACTGTGAATAAATATGGGTATTGTGTTAAGCTGCTCAATTTGTGATTATTTGTCACACAGCAATAGAAACTAATATACAAAGTGAAGAGATAAGTATGTAAATGTCTAATCTAGTGATACAATCAGGTGCTATTACTCAAGAAATATTCAAATAATATTTGATAAATAGGATGGTGTGTTTATCTATACTCTTTTCTAAAACACCTTAATATTTCTTTAGTTTTATTTCCAAGTTACTACATTAAAAAAATTAATACGATAATACAGGCATGTCAAAATCGGACAATTAAATAATAAATCCTGATGAAGGATTTAAGAGAAATTAAACCATGACAATGTCAATTTCAGGGAAAAAAGAAACTCCCTTCTGTGGGGATGAGGATGGGAAGAATAGGTCCAATGGTGTAATGCCTCTTACAGTACCATCTTATAGTTCAGTTAGGCTCTGATGTCTACATGAAGAAGGCATGATGTCAGGCAGGAATTTTAAGCCTCTCAGTTTGCTCTGGATTTGCAACAATCACAGATCTGCAGAAGCACTGAGAACTGCACAGTTCACTTCATGTCAACTTTCCCTACTTTTAAGTGTCAAAGCTGACACCCCAGACTCACCAAAATGATGTATATCTTAATGAAATCAGAAGTGAAAAGATATCAGATATGCCTTCTCTTGCTACAAGTCCACAAGCTATCCAGCCATGATGCAGCCAGGAGCAATGCTGGACCCAAGGAGCATTAAGAGGCAGCAAATGCCAAGGATAACCACATAAATGAGGATGATGTGGAGCCACCAAATGAAAGTCAGTTAATGTGTGCTGAACTCATGCAGAGAAAGAGAGAAACACCAGACCATGTGAACTGATGGCAGCCCAGGAATCCATTTCACCCTGTTGTTTTCCGTCATTCAAGTTTGGTGTTGGTTATAGCTTATGATTTCAGTCTTGGAAATTGTACTACACTCAGAGAGGCCTAGATCACTCAACCATATAATGTCAGTGTGCAAGAGCACTTAGGAGGGAAACTAGTATTAAAGACCAATTTTTTCTCTCTCCACGAATGTGACTGAGGCTCAGAGAGGGAAGGGGCTTTTCTAGACGACAGGGCAAGCGAGTGACAGAGACAGGCCTGACTCAGACTCTGTTTGTTCCATTTGCTAGGTAATGGCACTTCTTCCCAATTTTCTCTGACTTTTAGGAGCACTGATGGGTCCACTCTTTTATCCACCCCACCCCACCCCATGCAATTTATGTTGGTTCACAAGCTGGGGAGTTCCCTGGGTAAAACTTGAAATCTGAAACCCTATACGTTGGGCAGGAAGAAACTGAAGGAAGAGGCAGAGCACTGCAGATTGGTAGGGGGCAGGTTCAAGAGGCAAGGAACTCGTTGGGCTTCCCTGGTGGCGCAGTGGTTGGGAGTCCGCCTGCCGATGCAGGGGACGTGGGTTCGTGCCCCGGTCCGGGAAGATCCCACATGACGTGGAGTGGCTGGGCCCGTGAGCCATGGCCACTGAGCCTGCGCGTCCGGAGCCTGTGCTCCGCAACGGGAGAGAGGCCACAACAGTGAGAGGCCCGCGTACCGCAAAAAAAAAAAAAGAAGCAAGGAACTAGCATAAGAGGTTGGTCTTGGTCCGCCATGAGACAATCAGATCTCTGTACCCACCCGCTGAAATCTTAAAAGTTTATATAGAGGCCTTAACTGGGTTCAGTCACGCATACCATCCAGACGATCTCAACAACACCTTACTCTTTCAAGGCTACTTCCTTGAAACAACTGCTACTATGGGAATAATAGGCAGGACATACATTCCAAGGACAGGGGAGGGGTAAGGAGCCTCCAGTCACACAAGTCCAGCTGGCACGTCAACCAGCCATCACGTCCTCTCAATGATCTCCTCCAACAATCCATTGTACAAATAACTGTTAGAGTAATGTTTTAAAATATGCATCATATCACGTCACTTCTCTGCTTTAGCCCTCTAATGGTTTCCCGTCACATACAAAGTAAAATCCCAGGTTTTTAAACCTCAAAGCTTCAAGGCTCTGCATTATCTGGCTCCGGCCAACCACTTGGACCGCTCCACCCTACTTTCCTTGCTCACAGCATTCACTCCACCTCACATGGGCCTTCTTTCTGCTCATTAAACCCATTTACCCTGCTTCAACTTCAGGGCCTTTGCATTTGATGTTCTCTGTATGTTGAAGATCTCCTAGAACTTTACAATATTGGTTCTTTCTTGTTTCGATCTCAACTCTAATGACACTTCCTCAGAGAAGACTGCCCTGACCACTCAGTCTAAATCAAGCCTACCCTCCCACAGCCACTTTCTAATCCCAGGACCCTGGGACTTTTCACTATTTGAAATCATCATATTCATTTATGAATGTACAGGTTGTCTTCTCCCACTATGAGATCCCAAAACAGCAGGGATCTCATCTGTCGTATTTACAAGCATCTTATATCCACGGTATCTAAAATGGTATCGAGTACATGGAAAACACTAGGTAAACATTTCCTGGGTGGGTGAGTGAATGAATGAGGACCACAGCTGCCAATTGCCACAACATATATGATAACCTCTATTAATCAGAATATTTAGCTAACCAAAATAGTGTAGTCCCTTCCTGGACATATGAGAAAACAGAATTTCTAATACACTGATCAGCATTACAGCTGCCTTAATGGAATCATTAAGTGCCCAACTGATCAGGCCTATATAGAGAGCAAGAAAAACACATGTAATTTATGTCCACTGGAAATGGACCATCCAGGATACAGCTGGCTGTCAGAAACCCACTTTGAGTTCTGGAGATGAATTTGTTTATTTTCCCCCAACTGTGCTAAAACAGTGTCCTTCACTGTTTCCTTCTTGTGGGGAATTAACAAATTTGCAAAGGAGATAGGATCTCCCTCCCTTTGTTGTTCCTTTAGGGTAAAAGACAAAGCTTTTTCCCTTCATGGAAACTCACAGAATCACTTCTCATAAAGCTCATAAATGTCTCACTAAGTGACACAGCCAGAAAAAATGCTCATGTCAAAATGTTTCCTACATAATGCCAAAGCCCCTTCATTCTAACAAATTGTGTTTTTTCTTAAATTAATATATCTAGGTATTATATTCCCAGCCGATATTATTATCATCAAGTGTTTATGTGAAAGAAAATATGCAAACTACTAATATGTTTCCCAATTTCTGACAAGTTATACATTTAACATATGAAGGGAGGATTTAAGTTTTCTTCCAACAAAAGCTTTTTAGATGTATCAACCCCATATCTGACGACAATCACTAGTCAGAAACCAGCAGTTATTTTTGCTTCCTACTGACTTTTTGCCCTTGATAAGAACTCAACACTTTGGAGCTGACAAATAAAGATAAATTACCAGTCTAGAGCATTCTAACTAACTAAGCCACTGTAGTCACTTAAATGAATCTCAAAACCCACATTTTGCTGTGTTAGCAAAAATTTCTCATTGTCTTCTACTATGTGACTAAGAATTACATAACACCAAGAAAAGGTTGTAAAAGACAGGTTTACTATCATGCTGACTCTACCTTTGGACTTAATGATATTCCTTCACTGGAAAAGGGATTGCTTCATGCCTAGAAAAGTGTATGATGCAAGTCTTGTACTTTCTCTATCTTACAATCATAAAACTTCTCTTTTTCATATATAACAAAGCATATGACTTTCAGTTGATTCTAGACAATGTTATAGGGTATGATCAAATTAAAAGTCCCCTAATTTATTTTAAGGACTGATATTACTTAATACAGAAACACATTTCTAATTACAACAAGAATAGTAAAAGCTAATATTCACTGAGTTTTTCAATAAACTTTATGTATAATACTTCCTTTAATCTTCCCAGTGATCCCACAAGGTAGAAATTTTAATAGTATGATGATGAACTCACTAAAAACAAAGCATTCTAGAGACAGACTGCCTGAGTCTGTACCCCAACACTGCCACTTGCTTGTGACAGGACCTTGGGCAAGTTATTTAATCCCTCCAGGGCTCAGTTTCTTAATCTGTAAATTGGGAATATTAGTGGTTACCTACCTCATAGGGTTTTGTGAGAAATCAATTATAAACTATATATAACAGGCTTACAATAGTTAATCTCACTACAGAGAACATGATACTAGAGTTTCTCAAACTTTGGTCATTTTTATACCTTGTATAGGACTTGGGCTAAATACCTGTGTACCAATTTAGTATTAAATAATTAATACTGCTAGTTACTTAATAATGCCTTTGTGCAGTGCAATTCTGACACTTACTGCCTAGAGTTAGGTCAAAGTTTAAATGTGAAGGGAACAATTCTCCACAAGATTAACCTCACTTCAGACACCAGAACCAAGTTCCAGGACTCTCAGACCACCCACAAATTCAGGGGTTCACACTATCTCCTCAGGTTGGATAATTTCCTGGAATAACTCACAGAACTCAGGAGATTTCTATATTTATGATTATAGTTCCATTATAAAGGATACAGTCAGGACTAGCCAAATGCAGAGACACATAGGGTGAGATCTGAGAGGGTCCCAAACACAAAATTTCCATGTTCTCAGGATGCATTACCCACCCAGCATGTTAATGTTGATCACCAACCAGGAAACTCAATCAGAGCTCAGTATTTTTCTTGCGGTTTCAGTACTTGATTACACTCAATCTCTAATCTCCTCAGAGATCAGGTTGATGTCCTTTAGCTCAAAGCCCCAACCCTTGAATCACATGGTGGGTGTTTCCAGCATGGCTGGCCTCTATCCTGAAATGATCTAGGGGTCCACCACGAATTACCTTGTAGTATAAACTCAGGAAAAGCCAAATATGAAGAAAAGAAACACTTCTATCACACTTGGCAATTCCAAGGATTAAGAGGTTACTTCCCAGGAACCAGGGACAAAGGCCAGTCAAATTATTTATACAACACTTTTAAATCAACTCACTTTTGACCTTAAATAAGTTTACTATTATTGTAAGCAGGTTTGATATGCTAGACATACCTTTTCTAATACACATTAAGAAAGATGAGTGACTCAAAATTTAAAATGTTTGTCTGCATATCAACCAAAATCAACTCAGGTCACCATATACTCATTCATTTTAAGAGTTAAGTTTGTTACATTATTTCCCCACAAAGTCCATGTCCTTTTACTTTATGTGTCTTAGAAGTGTTCCATGTGAGTACAATCAGACTGTGTGAGCTCCAAGGAACTGTCAGAATCACACTGTCCCATCTGCTCGTTTTATAGATGAGGTAACTGAGGCCCAGCACAGGGAAGTGACACATCCAAGTCCACACAGCTACGACTCCATCTCAGTCTTTTGGCCTCCTGGAATACATTACAAATAATCTCTTGACAGCTACTATTTTGGATGCTGATATTTTATACCTGCATTTAAAATGGACTCTGATACTCTGATATGTTTTGACTCCCTGTTCTTTCTTCTTTTTTCCACCCAGTAGCAAAATACTGCAATGTTCCTTTGCAAAACCTCTCATTGTTATCCTCCTCGTCTCTCCTCTTGCAATCACATGAGTCCAGACCTTCTTTACTTTGTTCTGGGATAGCGGAAGCAAATTCTGAGCTGGTCTCTCAGAATCCAGGGTCCCATTACTGTGTAGCACCCCTCTCTGTGTACTGATGGTCTTCACCAGTCCCTGGGGTCCCCGGATCTTTACTCTAGCTAGGGAGGCAGGACAGGTAGTGTTAAGACTCAGGCTGTGAAACTGATTTCAGACCCTGACTCCCATGGTCATTAGTTCTGTAACTTTGGGAAGGTGAATTTATCTTTCTGAGCCACACTTTGCATATCTGCAAAAGGAGGATGAACTGCATACCTCCTTTTACTACTTTCAGCAAGCTCCTTGGTCAGTGTGGAATGGCTCAGAGGCGTGACTGTAAGGAAGGAGGTAAGGGAAAGGCTGACATGCTTCTTTTGGTACTAAATGCTGATGGCATTGTAAGGAGTATGCAGTGTGTCACGTGCTGAGGTTGGTGAGTTGGGATGACCAGCTTTCTGAACCACGAAGCAAATTAAATCAGGCTTTGTAATCTGGCTTTGTGGTCACTAATAGCTGGTTTATTGCCATTCAGGCCCTGAGTGCTATTTCTTCTCTGGTATTTAATGGACATTTCCATGCTATATCCTTACCCCAGCCTGCAGGTATGGGTAGGCACAGTTGCTATCCTTCCTATTCATCTATCTCAACTTGAACCTTAAAAAACTAAACACAGTGTGAGTCACTATGAAAATAAAACTGAAGAAAGACTAGGATAAAGCAATTATATGAAAAAAATGGACTCGATTTTAGGGACTTTCTTCAAGCCTGTTAACAACTCCACTCTGCACAATGTTGACTTGTCATTTGCCTAATGGGAATGATAAACTGAGGGCAGAGACGGGCATCTATTTGTAAAATTCAACATTGATTTCCCCCCTCCTTGTATATGTGCCCAGACACAATTGCGGAAAATGGTCTTATAAAAATTTTAAAATACATTAAATAGACTAATGAGCCTCCAATAAATGTGTATGTGAAGAGCTTTTTTTCCTCAACACAGCTTTCTACCATGAAAACTAAATGCATTCCCGGAACACATTACAAGTAATCTCTTGACAGCTACTATTTTGGATGCTGATATTTTATACCTGCATTTAAAATGGACTCTGATACTCTGATATATTTTGACTCCCTGTTCTTTCTTTCTTTTTTTTCTCCACCCAGTAACAAAATCCTGCAATGTTGCTTTGCAAAATCTTTCACTGTCATCCTCCTCATCTCTCCTCTTGCAACCACACCAGTCCAGACCTTCTTTACTGGGATAACGGAAGCAAACTCTGAGCTGGTCTCTCAGAATCCAGGGTCCCATCACTGTGTAGCACCTCTCTCTGTGTACTGATGCTCTTCACCTGTCCCTGGGGTCCCCGGATCTTTACTCTAGCTAAGGAGGCAGGACAGGTAGTGTTAAGACTCAGGCTGTGAAACTGATTTCAGACCCTGACTCCCATGGTCGTTAGTTCTGTAACTTTGGGAAGGTGAATTTATCTTTCTGAGCCACAGTCTCCATATCTGCAAAAGGAGGATGAATTGCATACCTCATAAGGTTATTATGAGAATTAAAAGAAATAATCCATGTAAGGTACATAGCACAGTGTCTAGCATATTGTAAATGTACAATAAATGGTAGCTGTAAAAAGCTATGTTATCTATTGAACAAGCCTAGAGTTCCTTGATTGTACTGCAAAATCCTCCAAAAACTAAACCATTTCCCATGTTTTCCAAGTTTTTATTATTTGTTTCTTAAACAGTATAACCAATGAATGATTCAGTCCAATCCTGAAAACCCTGAAGTTCTGAGCAATCTATCTCCCAGGAACTGTGCTCCTGTTGACAAGGCTAGGCAAGGCACCCCAATATACCTCTTTATTAATTTCCATTAAACCCCAGGCTGGAAAAACCTAATTACCAGGCTGAAGGAGTCACCACTCATCACTCCAGATGAAGCTGCCTGGCAACCATGTTGGTAGAAATACAAACCTTATGAGTCTGCTGCTAGCCCTACCAAAGGGTAAGCGCCAAGATTACCAGAGGTCGGAATTTTTGCCCTGACTACTGAGACTTAAACCTTTATATTGTCCTGTTTTCATATTTCCGTATTTCGTATTCTAAGCCTATCTCCCCAGCTAAACTGTGAATTGCTTGAGGACAGAAAAAACCACTCATATATTTTTTTGTCACTTTCAGGGACAAAATTCACTTTGCAAATGACATAAAATCGTTGTTTTGTTCTCATTCTGAAGTACAGAGCTTAGTCAAAGATACAGTAGACCAAACACTGATTCTCACTCTAGATTCCCATTCACTTCACCTGAAAATTTAAATGAAGAGACAAGATTGTGTCTGATGAGGAAACTTTCAACTTCAAGAACAGGAACCTGATTCAAACTGGCCGTAACCAAAAATGGGGACTTACTGTCTTGCTAATTAAAACTTTGATGATTATGCTACATTCAAGCAAGTCTAAGTCCCGATGCTCTTAATGATGTCATTGAGAACATCTCTCTTTCCATCCCTTGCCTTTGATGTTCTTTCTGTTGCCTTCCTCTCAAGCAACTCTACTTGCCTGGTGTCCTGATGACCTCCAGCAGCCGCCATCTTACCTTCTATCCTCCTAACGACTAGCAGGATACAAGTTCTCCTTCCCAGAACTGATGCCCACTGCTTTGACTAGATTCTACAAAACTATTCATTGTATTTGGGGGAGGGCAGAGTCCTTGGTTGGTAGTCTCCTGAGGATTGGATGCAAATGAAAGAAGAATAGTTCCCTAAAAGGCAACCTACAGAATGGGAGAAAATATTTGCAAATGATGCAACTGACAAGGGATCAATCTCCAAATATACAAACAACTTGTACAGCTCAATATCAAAAAGGACAAACAACCCAATCAAAAAATGGGCAGAAGATCTAAAGAGACATTTCTCCAAAGAGGACATACAGATAGCCAAAAGGCACATGAAAAGATGCTCAACATCACTAATCATTAGAGAAATGCAAATCAAAATTACAATGAGGTATCACTTCACACCAGTCAGAGTGACTATCATCAAAAAGTCTACAAATAATGGATGCTGGAGAGGGTGTGGAGAAAAGGGAACCCTTTTGCACTGTTGGTGGGAATGTAAATTGATACAGCCACTATGGAGAACAGTATGGAGGTTCCTTAAAAAACTAAAAATAGAACTACCATACGACCCAGCAATCCCACTCCTGGGCATATATATGGAGAAAACCTTAATTCGAAAATATGTATGCACTCCAATGTTCATTGCAACACTATTTACAATAGCCAAGACATGGACACAACCCAAATGTCCACTGATGTATGGATAAAGAAGATGTGGTACATATATACAATGGAATATTACTCAGCCATAAAAAGGAACGAAATAATGCCATTTGCCACAACACTGATGGACCTGGAGATTATCATACTAAGTGAAATAAGTCAGACAGAGAAAGACAAATATCATATGATATCAATTATATATGAAATCTAAAAAAATGATACAAATGAACTTATTTACAAAACAGAAATAGACTCACAGACATAGAAAACAAACTTACGGTTACCAAAGGGGAAAGGTGGAGAGGAGGGATAAATTAGGAATTGAGAAGTAACATATACGTACTACTATATATAAAAATAAAATAGATAATCAACAAGGACTTACTGTATAGCACAGGGAACTATACTCAATATTTTGTAATAAGCTATATGAGAAAAGAATCTGTATGTATATGTGTGTGTGTAATTGAATCACTTTACTGTACAACTGAAACTAACATGACATTGTAAATCAACCATACTTCAATGAAAAAAAGAGAAAGAAAGAGAGAGAAAGAAAGAAAGAAAGGGAGGGAGGAAGGAAGGAAGGAAAGAAGAAAGAAAAAGGAGAACCGGGGCTGTTTCAGATAAAGGATAAATTGGCACTATATAGACAAAGGCAGAAGATGTCTAAGACCAACTAAGTCTCTCTAAACCCTGACTTTCGACATGCAGCTACATTTGGAGCCTTTTAGCAGCTTAAAGAGCCAGTCTATTCCAGTGAAGAGTACTTTGGGCACATTCCCCTCTGCAGTAAGATTCTGGTTTATACTACACAGCCTTTGGGTAAGTTGATCCTCTATAAGTTACACATCTTCCCTGTTCATCTCATAGTATTCTTGTGTGGGTTCTCAGGTCTGTGAGGAGCTGATTTGTTAAAACTGGATTTCACAGGATGCTGGCACTGGCTGGTCTGAAGCCAAGTGGAAGAGGATAATAAATACTTCATTTTAGTTTGAGTTCTACTACAGTAAAGCCAAATGATCCCTCTCTGGATATCACAAGGACATTTGTGTTTCATCCTGTATGTTTCAGTCAGTCCATCGCCAATTAATATTTATTAATTGCCTATATATGCCAGGCACCAGACTAGGCGCAAGTGCCATGGCGTTGGCATTCAAAGTCCTTTTTTTGGGACAGTTTATGGTTCAATGAGTAGCTGATGTGCTGGTATGTGATAAGCACTGTTATGATGGGGTTACAAAATATTAAGGAATATAAAGAAGAAAAAGAGGTGAGCAAAGCCTTCCTAAAAAGATAGGATCTGGAGTGTTGGGGACTAAGACAGAGTTTGCTGGAAGAGAGATGGAGGAGTGGCAATCCAGGGTGAGGGGAAGGTAATGTGAAGGCATGGAGGTGGAAAACAGGAGTTTTTTAAAATCTGAAAGTGGTTACTGTGATGTGGGGGAGTTGGGAGAAGAGATGTGGTTTGGAGGTGACGGTGGGAAAAGAGAAGTGGTGTGAGATGAAGCCAGAGAGGTGGATGTAGGAGATGAGGAGATGGGCCGCTCAGGTTGCTTTTTTTTTTTTTTTTTAAACATCTTTATTGGAGTATAATTGCTTTACAATGGCATGTTAGTTTCTTCTTTATAACAAAGTGAATCAGTTATACATATACATATATCCCCATATCTCCTCCCTCTTGCATCTCCTTCCCACCCTCCATATCCCACCTCTCTAGGTGGTCACAAAGCACCGAGCTGATCTCCCTGTGCTATGCGGCTGCTTCCCACTAGCTATCTACCTTACGTTTGGTAGTGTATATACGTCCATGCCACTCCCTCACTTTGTCACAGCTTACACTTCCCCCTCCCCATATCCTCAAGTCCATTCTCTAGTAGGTCTGTGTCTTTATTCCCATCTTGCCCCTAGGTTCTTCATGACCTTTTTTTTTTTTTTTTTGGATTCCATATACATGTGTTAGCATACAGTATTTGTTTTTCTCTTTCTGACTTACTTCACTCTGTATGACAGACTCTAGGACCATCCACCTCACTACAAATAGTTCAATTTCGTTTCTTTTTATGGCTGAGTAATATTCCATTGTATATATGTGCCACATCTTCTTTATCCATTCATCTGTCGATGGACACTTAGGTTGCTTCCATGTCCTGGCTATTGTAAAAAGAGCTGCAATGAACATTGTGGTACATGACTCTTTTTGAATTATGGTTTTCTCAGGGTATATGCCTAATAGTGGGATTGCTGGGTCATATGGTAGTTCTATTTGTAGTTTTTTAAGGAACCTCCATACCGTTCTCCATAGTGGCTGTGCCAATTCACATTCCCACCAGCAGTGCAAGAGTGTTCCCTTTTTAAGGAAGGACTTGCTCTTCAGCGGCAGGAGTGCAGTCTGCAGCCGGCCTCCAACTGTCAGCACTCCAGGGTCAGCCTCAGCTGCAGAGAGTTGCTTTGTCTGAGGTTTTATTCCGGAGGCAGCCTGCAGGGTCTAAAGGCCCAGTCATTCTGGCCCGACAGGAGATACTCTGATTGGCAGGACTCCTCCAGACACCCCTGATAGGTAGGCTGGCTGAAGATCTGTCAAGGCCTGCACTGACCTTTCACTTCTTTAGTTAAATACTGCTCCCCTTCCTTTTTTTTCACTGACATTGCTCTCCACTAAATATCTTGAGCCCCAAATTCCATCTCACGTCTGCTTCCTGGAGAACCCAGTCTTAGAGGCCAGGGTGGATCAAACCACAAGAGGCTTTGTATATGAAGTTAAGGCTGGTCCCTGTGCTTAAGAGTTTCAAAAGGGGAACCAATGTATAAACTGTCCTCTGATAAACTCCCAGTATCTCTCAAGTCTGAAATAGATATCCTGGGAAAACAAAGTAAGGAAAATAAACACCTCTATTGTATTCATTCAATAGGCATTTACTGAATGCCTATTCAGTGTCAGATACTATCTGAGACATTGGAGACACAGAGTGAGACATGACACAGGGCCCACTTGGAAGGCTTCTTGGAGATAGCCCCTGAGATGACCCAGGCTGGTTACAAAGGACACGTGAGCCAAACAAATAATGTGAAAATGAAGATCCAAATCACACGATTATAGATATGGGCTCTGTATTTGTTTCCTAGGTAACAAAGTACCAGGCACTGAGTAGCTTTAAACAACAGAAAGTCACTCTTTCACAGTTCTGGAGGCTAGAACTCCAAAATCAAGGTGTCAACAGCCTCCTCTGGAGGCTCTAGGAAAGCGTCTGTCCTCGCTTCCTCCTAGCTCCTCATGTTGTGGCCAGTCCTTGACGTTTTTAGCTATGCCTCCATCATCACGTGGTATTCTCCCTGTGTGTTGGTCTGTGTCTCTGTTTTCTATTCTTATGAGGATACCAGTCATATTGGAATAGGACCCACCCTAAAGGAGTGGTCATGATTACATGATTACATTAACATGATTACATCTGCAAAGACTCTATTTCCAAATCAGATCACATTCTGAGGTCCTGGGGGTTAGACTTTTTGGTGCACACAATTCAACCCACAATAGGCTTCAACAAGAATGTCACTGGCCTAGGCAGGCAATAAGCACAATAGGAGAAGCCATGCTTTTAGAGTCAGAGAGTCTAATATTGGAATTATGGTTTTCCACTTACTACGTGACACTGAACAAGTTACTTTTCCCCTCGAAGTCTTATCCTATGTTAAAATAGGAACAATATCAGTGTGTGCTCATCAAGATTTCTGTCTCTCCTCTTTTTTCAGGCATACTACCCCTTGATGTTATGCATGGTCATTTGATTTTGGCTAATTCAAGCAGAAATGGCGCGTGTCACTCTGGTGTAGAAGTACTGAAGAGTTAGCACTCCATGCTCCTGGCTCTCTCCCCTGCCATGGCTGGTTCTAAAGATTTGTGTTGAGCTGACAGCATCATGCTCCATCAACCTATCTTCCTGAATGACGGTGATTAACAAATATTCCTATCTATCTGCATTGGAGACATACTGTGAATAAGAAAGAAATCTTTGTTCCATTAAGACATGGAGACTTTGGTGTTATTTGCTACTACAGTATAACCTACCCTATTCTGAAAGATACATAGTGTTGACCTCAAGGGATTGTTGAGAGGTTTAAATGAGATGAAGTTCATAAAGTGTTCATTCTGGGGCCTGACACATCGGAAGCCTCAATAGTACTGTTTTTATTCTGCCTAAAGGAGCAGATATGTTGCAGCATTTACACAGCAAAAATTTTGTGAGGTTCATTCTCATTCTATTGTACTGGGGAAAAAAATGAACTCTTGTATTCAACAGCTGATATATTTCACCCACATTGGGAACATTTGTTTAATGCTTACTATGTGCCAACTACTAGTCTAACAGCTTTACATGCATTAACTCATTTAATCCTTACAACTATGATGGGAGGTAGGTAATAGGACTACCCTTTTTCACAGGTAAGGAAATTAAAGCACAGGTTAAATAAATTGCCCAGAGTCATAAAGTCAGGAGATGATAGATCAGTACTTGAACTCATGCAACCCAGCCCCAGCCTGAGCCCTGTGCTAGACTCACATTCTTACACAAAAAAGGACAAAAAACAGAGCGTGTTTGAGAACTTTCCAGGACTATCTTGGAAGGGAAAGCAGAAGTAGAGGAAGAAACATCTTGCTCTCAAGATGTCCCAGGGTCAAATTACCCATTATCCCAGGAGAGAAACAAAATGCTTTCAGGTCTCATCTGCTAACTTGGGCAAGATGGATAAAGAATATTTGTGACCTAGAAACATCATTTTACAGTGCCATCATCAATAGACCAACACACTTGGTCTTAGCTAGACACTTAAAAACAAACAGGGCACACTGCCTTGAGGCTGAGCACACACAGGAGTGACAGATGCTGCCCACAAACGCCCTTCCTCTCCAAGGCTGCCAGAGAGATGGAGTGATTAAGAATTCCTCTGGAACCCAGAGCGATGGATTTATAACAGTCCCCTTGAACTGATTTCACCTGAGTTTATGTGGGTTTGGCCCTTACCCCTGCTCTCCATGAAAAGCCCTAGTGTGGCAGGTAATGAAAGCACAAAGCCTTTTCTAGAGCCAAGTTTTATTTGCTGAAAATACTCTAGGATCTTGGATTCAGAAGATCAGATGTGCATTTTATGGGCTATGGCTTTCCCAAGAGAAACATTTAGAATGACCCATCTACATTAGTTTCTTAGTACTTTGCCGTAACAAAGTACCACAGACTGGTGGTTTAAACAACTGAAATTTATTTTCCCACAATTTGGGAGGCCAGAAAGTTGAAATCAAGGTTTCAACAGGTTTGGTTTCTTCTGAGGGTTCTCGTCTTGCCTAGCAGGTAGTGGCAAGAAACTGCATCTTCACATGGTTTTCCCTCTATACCTGTATCCTAATCTCTGCTTATAAGGACACCAGTCATACTGGATTGGGGCAGCTCTAATGACCTCATTTTAACTTGATTACCTCTTCAAATGCCTTATCTCAAATATAGTCACATCCTGAAGTACTAGAGGTTAGGTCTTCATCATATGACTTTTATGGGGGCGGGGGGGGACACAACTCGGGCCATAACACATCCAGTACAGAAATTATAGCTCTCTAGCAAAAATAAAAATTTCCACCACCTCTTAGGTAAGGGAAGTGGTTCTGGAATATTCTGGATGGAAGGTTATTCTTCAAATTTAGCAGATTTTTTTTTAAGCTTGTTTTGTTCAATTACCTATTCTTCCGTATCCACTGCAAAAGAAAGTGTAAATTAGTGGAAAGGCTAAGACCCTTCATGAAGATGATTTTGTGGTCAGAACTAAAGAAAGGTGGTCACCAGTTGGCCATACTGAATATAAAACCATCTTATAGTCAACAACACCTCATTTTTCTACAGAGCTCTTCACAGTTCAATCACTTTCATATGAATTGTCTATTTCTATCTTCACACCATGTTACAGATTAGGATACAAAGATCCCCAGAGAGATGAGGTAACTTATTTCACATCACATGGCGAAACAGGTAAGAATACTAGTCTCTGGAATCCTAGTAGGACTCAATAACTCAATAAGTACTAGCACTCATTTTTCTGAGAACTGGTTTTCCGATGGAGAAATTTTTTTAATGGCCAGGACAGTTGGAAGCTTACAGCTACAATGGCAGATGAATAATGTCTCCAAATAGGAGAAATTATTTCATATATGAACATTTTTGTGGAAAGAATTATATTGACATTCTAAGCCAAGATTTCTCAAGCTCAGCACTATTGACATTTACGGCTGGATAATTCTTTTCTGTTGGGAACTGTCCTGTGCATTGTAGAATGTTTATCAGAATCCTTGGCTTCTACCTACTAGATGTCAATAGGACACTGCCCTTTCCCCTCTAGTTGTGACAACCCCCAACATCCAGGTATTGCTAAATGACCCCTCACACCCAAAACCACCGCTGATTAGGAATCACTATTCTAAGTCAAAAGAGGAGAGGCCTCAAAGTCTTTAAAAAGTATATATTATTAGTGTATACTCTTATAAACCAACCTAACCAGCATATTTATATCTCAACATAGGTACAGTATTCTACTCATTCTTCTCTGTCTAATAACCACCAAATGGAGCAAGTGGCTTCATAATCAAACACTTAACATCTACGTGCCCAGTTGCCTCACTTACAAAATGAGAAATAATGGCCTTTTGGATCTGTTAATTTCTTGAGTGCCTACCGCTCTTGAATTTGTGATACTAATTTTGACTCATTAACAAAAGATAATTTGAATTTTTTATTGAAAATTACTTAGCAGTGGGGCTTATATCAGCTAGGTCATTGCAAAGCACTGAGCAGATCTCCTTGTGCTATGTGGCTGCTTCCCATCAGTCAACTATTTTACATTCGGTAGTGTGTGTATATCGATGCTACTCTCACTTCACCCCGGCTTCGCCCTCCCACGCCATGTCCTTAAGTCCATTCTCTATGTCCAGCTCTTTATTCTTGCCCTGCGACTAGGTTCATCAGAACCATTTTTTTTTTTAGATTCCATATATATGTGTTAGCATACAGTATTTGCTTTTCTCTTTCTGACTTACTTCACTCTGTATGACAGACTCTAGGTCCATCCATCTCACTACATATAACTCAACTTCGTTTCTTTCTATGGCTGAATAATATTCCACTGTACATATGTGCCGCATCTTCTTTATCCATCCATCTGTTGATGGATACCTAGGTTGCTTCCATGCCCTGGCTATTGTAAATAGTGCTGCAATGAACATTGTGGTACATGTCTCTTTTTGAATTATGATTTTCTCAGGGTATATGCCCAGTACTGGGATTGCTGGGTCATATGGTAGTTCTATTTGTAGTTTTTTAAGGAACCTGCATACTGTTTTCCGTAGTGGCTGTATCAATTTACATTCCCACCAACAGTGTAGGAGGGTTCCCTTTTCACCTCACCCTTTCCAGCATTTATTGTTTCTAGCTTTTTTGATAATGGCCATTCTGACCGGTGTGAGGTGATACCTCACTGCAGTTTTTTTTTTTTTTTTTTTTTTTTCGGTATGCGGGCCTCTCACTGTTGTGGCCTCTCCCGTTGCGGAGCACAGGCTCCGGACACTCAGGCCCAGCGGCCATGGCTCACAGGCCCAGCCGCTCCGTGTCATGTGGGATCTTCTCGGACCGGGGCACGAACCCATGTCCCCTGCATCGACAGGTGGACTCTCAACCACTGCGCCACCAGGGAAGCCCCTCACTGCAGTTTTGATATGCATTTCTCTAATAATTAGTGATGCTGAGCATCTTTTCATGTGCTTCTTGGCCATCTGTATGTCTTCCTTCGTGAAATTTAGGTCTATTTAGGTCTTCTGCCCATTTTTTAACTGGATTGTTTGTTTTTTTGATATTGAGCTCCATGAGCTGTTTGTATATTTTAGAGATTAACCCTTTGTCTGTTGTTTCATTTGCAAATATTTTCTCCCATTCTGAGGGTTGTCTTTTGTCTTGTTTATGGTTTCCTTTGCTGTGCAAAAGTTTTAAGTTTAATTAAGTCCCATTTGTTTATTTTTGTTCTTATTTCTGTTACTCTAGAAGGTGGGTCCAAAAAGATCTTGCTGTGGTTTATGTCAAAGAGTGTTTTTCCTATGTTTTCCTCTAAAAGTTTTATAGTGTCTGGTCTTACATTTAAGTCTTTAATCCATTTGGAAGATCGAAGGGAGGCTGAAAAGGGAGGGGATATGGGGATATGTGTATGCATACGGCGGATTCGCTTTGTTGTGCAACAGAAACTAACACAGTATTGTGAAGAAATTATACTCTAATAAAGATCTATTAAAAAAAATTTTAAATCAAAGTGTGGCACCAAGTTCTTAACCCTAAGTATCATAGTGTGTTTACCTCAGAAAGTAAGTTCTATTGTAAAACAATTCACCATTTTAAAGAATCAGCAACTGAGAATATTTTTAAAAGAAGAGAAAGGCAAAGCTATAGAGGAAAGGGAGAATAATTTGCCCTTGCAAGAATGACTTACACTATGTACAGGACAACATCAAGTGGACTAACATTCATATTATAGGGGTCCTAGGAAGAGAAGAGAGAAAGGGCTAAAAAAAGTTATCTGAATGAATAATGGCTGAAAACGTTCCTAACCTTGGGAAGAAAACAAACATCCAGATCCAGAAAGCCCAGAGTCTCAAAGAGGCCCAGACCAAGATACATTATAATTAAAAGTTCAAAGGTAAAGATACAGATAGAATACAAAAAGCAGCAACAGAAAAACAACTTGTTACATACAAGGGAACTCCCATGAAACTATCAGCAGATTTTTTTAGCAGAAAATTTGCAGGGCAGAAGTGAGTGTCCTGATACATTTGAAGTAATAAAAGAAAAAAAATTCCAACCCAGAAAACTATACCTTACAAAGTCATCATTCAGAATAGAAGGAGGGATAAAGATTTTTCCAGACAAGAAAAAGATAAAGAACCTCATTACCACTAAGCTAGACTTATAAGACACATTAAGGGTGCTAACTAGTAACAAGTGAACATATGAAAATATAAATCTCACTGGTAAAGGTAAATATATCAGAAAGGTAGTGGATTAATTACTAATAAAGCTAATATAAAGAAAAAAACAAAATAGTAAAAATAATTATAATTACAATAATTAATTAAGGGATACACAAGATAAAAAGATGTAAAATGTGACATCAGGAACATAAAACATGAGGGGGAGCAAAAATGTAGAGCTTGAGATTGCATTCAAACTTAACTTGCATTCAACTTAAAAGAGAATGCAGACAGGAGCATTAAAACACAGCAAAACTCAACAAGCTACTTCCTGTCAGCTGCTTCTCAAGACTTTATGGGCTCATAACACTTAATAAAAAAACATGAGCTGTAAATAATACCTGATTTCAACTGCATTTTTCATCGAATGAACTGGACATTGGGAAGACAATTTTGTTCTCACTGAGGAGTACATAACCCCCATATGCATGAGATGTTCATTTCCTGCCCCTTCACTGAGGACCCACTATGTGCTGGCACTACACTTTTGGCTTCACTCATAGAAAATCGTTGCTACCCAAACAGCTTTGACCTACAAAAGAAAAAAAAAAAAAAGAGAGAGAGAGAGAGAGAATGTTATAAATATATGTTTTCATTTGTAAGCCTCCTGGTAACCACAAAGCAAAACGTATAGTGGATAGACAAAATGAATGAGAAACAGTATAAGCATACCACTAAAGGAAGTCATCAAATCATAAAGGAAGGCAGAAAAGGATGAACAAAGTGGCAATAAGTATATACCTATCTATAATTACTTTAAATGTAAAGGGACTAAATTCTCCAAGCAAAAGACAGACTGGCCAAATGGATAAGAACAAGACACACCTATATGCTGCCTGCAAGAGACTCACCACAGATGTAAGGACATAGACTGAAAGTAAAGGGAGGAAACAGATGTTCCATGCAAATGGAAACAACAAAAAAAAAAGCTGAAGTAGCTATACATTAGACAAAATATACTTTAAAACAAAGATTGTATTAAGACACAAAGAAGGTCATTACATAATGATAAAGGAGTCAATCCAAGAAGAGAATATAACGTTTGTAAATATTTATGCACCCAATATAGAAGCACTTAAATATATAAAACAAATATTAACGGACCAAAATGGAGAAACAGACAGCAACACAATAATAGTAAGGGACTTTAATATCCCACTTACATCAACGGATAGATAATCCAGACAGAAAATTAATAAGGAAACATCAGCCTGGTCTAATGACATGTTAGACCAGATGGACTTAACAGATGTATATATACAGAACATTCCATCCAAAAGCAGCTAAATACACTTTCTTCTCAAGTGCACATGGAACATTCTCCTGAAGGGACTATATGTTAGGCCACAAAACAGGGTTTAATAAATTTAAGAGGACTGAAATCATACCAAGCATCCTTTCTGACTACAAAGGTATAAAACTAGAAATCACTATGAGAAGAAAAACTGGAAAATTCACAAATACGTGGAGATTAAACAACATGCTACTGAACAAGCAATGAGTAATGAAGAACTAAAAAGAGAAATCAAACAATACCTTGAGACAAATGAAAATAGAAATACAACACACCAAAATTTATGGGATGCAACAAAAGCAGTTCTAAGGGGGACATTCATAGAGATAAATTTCAAATAAAATTTCAAATAAACAACCTAACTTTACATCTAAATGAACTAAAAAAAAGAACTAAAAAAGTCCAAAGTTAGTAGAATGAAGGAAATAACAAAGATGAGAGCAAAAACAAATGAAATAGAGACTAAAATGACAATAGAAAGATGAATAAAACTAAGATAAGCTTCTTTGAAACAATCAACAATATTGACAAAACTTTAGCTAGACTCACCAAGAAGAAAAGAGAGAGGGCTCAAATAAATAAAATCAGAAATGAAAGAGGAGACATTACAACAGATTCCACAGAAATGCAAAGGATCATAAGAGACAACTACAAACAATAATATGCCAACAAACTGGACAACCTAGAAGAAATGGATACATTCCGAGAAACATACAACCTTTAAAGACTGAATCACGAAGAAACAGAAAATCTGAATAGGCCAATTACTAGTGAGGAGATTGAATCAGTAATGAAAAACCTCCCAACAAACAAAAGTTCAGGACCAGATGGCTTCACTGGTGAATTCTACCTAACATTTGAAGAGGAATTAATACAAATCTTTCTCAAACTCTTCCAAAAAATAGAAGAGGGAACACTTCCAAACTCATTTTATGAGGCCAACATTTACCTGATACCAAAGTCAGAAAAGGACACCACTAGAAAAAAATTACAGTCCAATATCACTGATGAACATAGATGCAAAATTCCTCAACAAAATATTAATATTAGTAAACCAAATCAACAATACATTAAAAGGATCATAAAACATGATCAAATGGGATTTATTCCAGGAATGCAGGAATTGCTCAACATCTGCAAATCAGTCAGTGTGATACACAACACTAACAAAATGAAGGATAAACATCACATGATCATCTCAATAGATGCAGAAAAAACACTTGACAAAATTAACATGAATTTATGATAAAAACTTTCAACAAAGTTGATACAGAGGGAGTGAACCTCAACATAATAAAGGCTATATATGACAAACCTACAGCTAAAATCATACTCAGTGGTGAAAAGCTGAAATTTTTTCCTCTAAGTTTAGACAAGGATGCCTACTCTTGCCACATTTATTCAACAAAGTATTGGAATCCTAGCCAGAGCAATTAGGTAATGAAAAGAAATAAAAGGCATCCAAATTGTAAAGGAAGAAGTAAAACTGTCACTATTCGCAGATGGCATGATATAAGAAGTAGGAAACCCTAAAGACTTCAACATAAACTGTTAGAACTAATAAATTCAGTAAATTATAGGATACAACAGCACTATACAAAACTCTGCTGTGTTTCTATACACTAAAAACGAACTATCAGAAAGAGAAATCAGGAAAGCCCCCAGTTACAATTGCATCAAAAAGAATAAAATACCTAGGAATAAGTTTAACCAAGGATGTGAGAGACCTGTACGCAAAACTATAATATGTTGATGAAAGAAACTGAAGGAGACACAAGTAAATGAAAATATATTCCATGCTTATGGATTAGAAGAATTAAGATAATTACAATGTACATACTACTCAAGGCAATCTACAGATTCAATGCAATCTCTATCAAAATTTAAATGGCATTTTTTACAGAAATAGAACAAACAATCCTAAAATTTGTATGGAACAACAAAACTACCCTGAATAGCCAAAAAAAAATCTTGAGAAAGAAGAACAAAGCTGGAGGAGTCAGGCTCCCTGATTTCAAAGTCTATTACAAAGCTATAGAAATCAAAACAGTATAGTATTGGCATAAAAACAGACACATAGATCAATGGAAAAGAACAGAAATCTCAGAAACAAACCCATGCCTAAATGGTCAATTAAATTACAACAAAGGAGCCAAGAATATACAATGGGGCAAGGTCAGTCTCTTTGATACATGATGTTTGGAAAACTAGATAGCCATATGCAAAAGAATGAAACTGGACCACTCTGTTACATCATACACAAATATTAACTCAAAATGGATTAAAGACTTGAACCTAAGACCTGAAACCATAAAGCTCCTAGAAGAAAACAGACAGTAAGCTCCTTGCCATTGGTCTCGGTCTCAGCAAAATAAAAAGTAGGATTGCATTAAACTAAAAGGATTCTGCACAGCAAAGGAAACAATCAACAAAATGAAAAGTTAACCTATAAAAGGGGAGAAAATATTTGCAAGTCATATATCTGATAACACTTTAATATCCAAGATATACAAAGAACTTGTACAACTCAACAGCAAAAAAGCAAACTAACTAAACAATGGGCAGAGGATCTGAATAGACATTTTTTCCAAAGAAGACATACAGATAACAAATAGGCATAGGAAAATAAGCTCAACATCACTAATCATCAGGGAAACGCAAATCAAACCCACAGGAGATACAACCTCATACCTGTTAGAGTAGCTATTAATAAAAAGACTAGAAATAACAAGTGCTGGTGAGGACATGGAGCAAAGGGAATGCTTGTGCACTATTGGTGGGAATGTAAAATGGTGCAGCTACTATATGAAATAGCATGGAGTTTCCTCAAAAAAATTAAAACCGAACTACCACATGATCCAGCCACTCCAGTTCTGGGTATTTATCTGAAGAGAATGAAAACACTATTTAGAAAACACATAAGCAACCCCCATGTTCACTGCACTGTTATTTACAATAGCCAAGATCTGTAAACAACCCAAGACTTCATCAGTGGATGAATGGATAAAGAAACTGTGGTATACATATACAATGGAATACTATTCAGCTATAAAAAATGAATGAAATCTTGTCATCTGTGACAATAGGGATGGACCTTCAGGGCATTATGCTAAGTGAAAGAAGTCAGAAACAGACAAATACCATATGATCTCACTTACATACGAAATCCACAAAAAAAAAACCCCAAAGCTCAAAGATATAGAGAACATATTTGTATGTAGTTGCCAGAGGCAGAGGTGGGGGATGGGTAAAATGGCTGACGGCGAACAAAAGGTACAAACTTCCAGTAATAAAATAAGTAAGTTATGAGGATGTGAGGTACAGCATGCTGACTATAGTTAATAACATGTTGCATATTTGAAAGTTTTTAAGAGAGTAAATCTTAACTTTCTCATCATGAGAAAAAATTTTTTGTAACTATGTAAGATGACAGATGATAACTAGATTTACTGTGATCATTTCACAATGTATACAAGTATCGAATCATGCTGTATACCTGAAACTACTGATAATATAGTGTTAGTTATTGAGTTATACTTCAATTTTAAAAATTGACCTATCCTACCAGATATTAAGACATATTATAAAATTAAGTAATTAATACATGATAGGGGCACAAGAACAGCCAAACAAACAAATGGAAGAGGATGTGTAACAATCATAGTTTAGTATACAAAAACATTAGTACAAATATTAATGACCAATAAATGTCAGAAACTATGCTTAATGTTATTAATATTAAAGAAATACCAATTAAAACATCAAAAATACTACTTACAACTATCAAATGGCATATCTTAAGAAGAAATTTGTAAAATTATATTATTAACCAAGGGAAGCACTCAGGGAAATGAAATTATTGACTAGCTGACTTTGTAATTAACTAGCTTCTGGACTTGGATACATAAAATATTACTTTTAATTAAATAATGAAATATTATTAAAAATAATAAATATCATTCATTTTTAAAAGTGTAACTATGAGACATGATCTTTGTAGGCAATTTTGAAAATATGAAAAAATATAAATAGTAACACTGAAATGACCTAAGTTCTAGCTCCCACACATAGCCATTATTAACAGTGTGGTAGGTTTTTTAACTCCATATTTCATTCATATATATGATCATGGATTTTGTTTTTTTCTCATCTAACATATTTTGATCCCTTCCCCATTTTATGTAATATTCTTTGAAAATGCATTGATGGTTACAAAGCAGTTGATCATTTGCATATATGTGTATATATGTATATATATGTACATATATATCACAGTTTAATTAATCATTATTAAACATTAGAATGTTTCTGATTTTTGTTAAAAATAAATAATGCAATAAATATACCTATAGGTTATGATTTCTATACATCTCTATTTCCTTGCACTTCTAGAAATCAAGTGATTGGGCCAAAGGTCATGGATACTTTTAAGACTTTTGATTGCTCTTGACTCCCTCTAGAATGGTCATATTAACTCATACTCCTTCTTGTGTAGCAGTAAAAAAGTGTAATAGCTTATCCTGTTTTTCCACCCACAATTCCCATGCCTATGTTTGTGATCATGTCTTGAACATGATGCCACTAAACATTATGATTTTAAAAGTTCTCCCAAATAATTTTCACCCTAATAGATGAAAAATAATATATTTTATTAAGATTTTTTATTAGAAATTGAACTCTTTTATATACTTATTTGCCATTTGTATGTGTATTGCTTACTTGCACCAAAACCTATTTCTGTGCTATCTGTCCAATCCTGAACCATAACATCATATTTTGATTATAGGAACCTTCTAATATATTTTAATATCTCAGAAGTCAAATGTCCCCTTCCTTACTCTTCTTGCTCAAAATTTTCTTGGTTTATTGTAACATTTTTTAATGTTAACTTCAGAATAACTATGGCAAAATCTAGAGAATGTCCTTCAAAGATTTTAATGGAAATTGCATTTAACTTGTATATTTTTATGAGAAATTAGTGTTATGAGAATTAATTAATTCTAATATTCAGTTTTTCTATCCATGTGTTGAAGTGCAATATTTGATCCCTTGATTAAGTTTTTTCTCTAGGAACAATATATTACTTTCTAAGTTTATTCCAAAGTCTTTAGTATTTTTCTTGCTATTTTGAATATCATCTCTTATTTTAATAAGTTGTCTAGCATATTACTGGTACAGAGGCAAGGTAATTTTTAAAATATTTATTTCATGCCTCACTTAATTTTGGAGTTTTGTTGGTATCTCTAATAGTTTTTCAGTTAAGTTCCTTTCTAATCATTCACAATAATTTTCTAGTTTCTATTTAACATTTATATAAGTTAAAACCTATATTATGATATAAACCATATTTTTTTAAAAAATGAAGTCCAACTCTCAATGTGCCCAAGAAGTGAAACTGCCAGTCCAGAAAAACATTAGACAATCTACCTATCAGTGAAGAAAGTACAAAAAAGATCATTTTAATACCCATGTTTTCGCGGTAAGGGCTACCTTCCTGTTTTTTGTATCTCTTTACCCTGAATTCTCTAAATCTATATTTTTCAGGACATTTCTTCTCACTTCTGACATTAACTTAACATTAATGATTAATACCGAGGGGCCTTCAGACATTCAATAAATAGTTGCTTATTCTGTTAGCCTTTGAGCTAAACCAGAAAAAAAAAAATCTTTCCAAATAAAAGTGCTGTTAGAAGAACCTAACTGAGAGATAAGTTATAATGGTGTATAAAAGGACCATACTAAAATTGAAAAGAAAAAGTCTAGGTTTGAGAATTTCACTCCAATGTTTACTATTGGGTGACCTAAGATAATTAACTTAATTTCTCTTAGACTGTAACTTCATCTATAAAATGGAACAAAGTAATAAATAAATAGACAAATAAATACCAATATCAATATTCATAGCAATAATAATAAGCTCACGTTCAAATTCCTAACACCCAGCATACAGTAAGCATTCAAATAACACCTGGCTGATTTGTCACCATTTTAATTGGTGTATGTATATTAAGTATTGTGCAAGTATTTAATGTTGTAAATCTCAATGGAGAAAATAGATATGAAAATACCTTGTGAACCATAAAGCATGTATAAATGCAAGGGATTTTTACAAGCCCAAAGGAACATGTTAGTTCTTGCCATTAGAAGATATAAAATCCAAAACACTGTCTAAGTTCCCATCTGCCACAATAAAGTGGCAGCAACAGCAATTTCAGCATTGGGTTAGACTGGGGTTTAAGAACTAGGCTCCATGCCCCAAAGCACAGGGTGCTGGAGATAGGGGAGGATCTTCCTGACTCAGCAAAAGGGAGTTGAGAAGCACTAAGTGAGAAGACATAGCCCTTCAGAATTGTACTATGACCCACAGGCAGCCCTCCAGGCAAGCCACAGACTCCCTCTGCTTCCTCTGGTCTCTGGGAAAGGCAGTGTCAGAAGACACAGGGAAAACATATGGAGGGAGACACGCTGACATCTGAAGCACTGTTTTATAATAACACATAAAAGTAACAGCTATGCTAGTTAAAACAGGATTACTTTAAAATACAAGCATATATGTACACACAGATGTGTCTTGGAAACTGGGATAGAGAGGCTTTCTGAAGAGGCAGATTGAATCAGATGAAGAGTCAGGAGTTTGCAAGCTCTTGTAGACAACACTGACATACAACAACGCTGGAAGTTGGGAGGGGGCCAACATTCCCCCCTCCTAACCTGGGTCCTAACTAATGGATGCAAGAAACTGATATAACACATCAGATCTACCCAGGGCTGGGCAAGCACCCAATGACTCTCAAATGCGGGGGTTCTGGTAAATGGTTTTGGTGAATGTAGCTTGGATTTGAGGTGAGCACCTCTTATTTCCTTCAGAAGGCTGAATCCTGGGGTCAACCTGGGTGAGGATAGCTAGATCTGCAGAAGGGATGTATTCCCCCACCCAGCCAGAGGAATGGAAGACAAGGGCCTGCCCCAAACATCGTCACCAGCAGAATGCAGCACACAACACCACAACAGAAGGTCCGGGGTTGCCTTTTTAATTTGGTCATCCTGTCCCCTAGAAAATGTGGCTCAATGAATGTCCCCAGTTTTGATCAATCAAGTTATTCCTTTTAATTTGGGGAAGAATAATAAGGAGGGGAAGCATGGGGACAGAACTTCTAAATAGACAGATTAATTAGGAGAGAGAAACACTACACTTTTCCCAAAAAATTATGCATGGTGTCATTATCTGCTTTATATCTAAATGATATACTGAAGGAACTCCATGTAAATAATACGTGAAATCCAGAAGATTGCAGTGACTTTAATAACTATTCTATATTTGGGGTGATAATTCAAGCAATTGGCTGTTGCTTGTATATCGGTACAACTATAAGCAGCTAGGTTCAGAATCTAAGATACAGAGTCATTTGCCAGGGAATAAATTATCAATATGGCGCAAAAAGGTCCTGAGGAGAGAAAGACTGTTAGTGTAACCACCTGGGCCTGCTTATATGCTCAACTATGATAACATCTTCCTCATTTAGACACCAATGATTTGCATTTATTGTCATTCTAATTGGATCAGGATAGAGATTTCCCAGCCAGAGCATAATGCTTCGAGAAGATATTCCCCATCTTAATGAGGTTCAAATATTAAAGATACTTGGAAGTATGTTTAGGCACTAAGTTCTATAGTGAGAAGCACTGAGTTCTATACATGACAAGGCAGGACTGAGAGCTTAAGAGGAATTTGTGATTTTTAATGAAAGCTACTCATTTTGTAGATGAGAACAGTGAGGCCCTGGAAGGTGAAGAGACACCCCAAAGACACACAGCAGCAGAACCAAAATCAGATCTTCCAGTCACAAATGAGAGTTTTTTCTGCACAGTGCTGCACCCTCTCCCTGTTTTATAAATGACCACTTGCTCTTATCTCTTAAGTAACTCCTTATGTTTGTATTTGGCCATATTTGGCTGCCGACTTTTCCTACAAAGCTATGTTTCTTGTTAACTACTGTACAATTTGGAATTTCAGGAAAGCAGATGGTCTTTCCATCCAAACATCTGCATTAAGTTTGCAGTTATTGTTTTGTTTTACCATGTTATGTTACTATTTTTACTACAGCACATTGATTCATGAATGGAGAATAAAAGATAATGGATATTACTACTTGTTTGTAAACTACAACATAACTTTGGAGAAAATGCCCATTATTTGCTTAGATTCTTCTATGTAAATCTCAGAAGGGACATATGGATTTTCCATGTGATCGATATGATCAACGATCTCTATAGTTCTCCACACCAGATAGAATCTCAAGAGATAAGGAGGTAGAGAAGAAGCAAGAAGACAACAGAGAATTTCACGTTAAGAGGATACACTAAATGAATTTAGGTCAAGTTCTATTGTTCATTTATCTTAATCTATTCTAAGGATGGGGAAACCCTAAGGATGGGGAAAATTTGACCTTATATGGAACTGAATAGCCACCTTGAATTTTTGCCCACTCCAATCCGTTATGTTAGGCTCCTAATTCCCCAGTCACACTTTCCCCTCTCTCTTTTATGTATGCCTGAAAATACCTCTAGTGCAAATAACCGTGTTTACTCTCCCAGCTCAGAAGCACTTCCTACTCTCTTCTTTATTTACCAAATCCTTTCACCTTTCAATATCTAGCTCTAGGAAACCTTCGTTTGAATGCCAGTTCTGTGATTTACCAGCTGTGTGACTAAGGACAAGTGAAGCAAATCATTTAATTTCTCTGACTCATTTCCTCAGCTGTAAAATGAGATAATAACAGTATCTGTTTTATAGGAAGTCACCATGCAAATTGTGTGTACATCACAAAAATACTCAACAGCATTACTTGGGTGATAGTAAGTGATGTTTTAAATTATTATTATTTTCTTCTTTCCACTAGTGACACCTTACGACTCCAGCAGGGTCATTTCACCTTATGTGAGGAAACCTGAGGTAGCTGGTCCTATAATTTCTAAATGATTCCAGTCATAGTTTAAAACCACCTATGGATTAGCGACTGAAAAGCTATCCTGTTAAACTGCCCTCTCTCCAGCTCTGAGAACAGGGCGGTGTTGGCTTCCTAGAGCTGCCAGAACCAAAAACTGGCAGCAATTTATTGTCTCACAGTTCTGGAGGATAGACATCTGAAATCCATGTGTCAACAGAACCATGCTTTCTCTGCTGGCTGTGAAAGAGAATCCTTCCTTGTCTCTTCCACCTTCTGGTGTGTGCCTGCAACGCTTGGTCTTCTTGGGCTTGTAGATGCATCACTCCAGCTACATGGCTCCTTCTTCCTATGTGTCTTCACATCGTTTTCCCTCTGTGCATGTCTGTCTTCACATCGTCTTCCCTCTGTGCATGTCTGTCTTTATGTCCAAATTTCCCTTTTTTATAAGGACATAAATTACAAGGGATTAGGGCCCACCCTAATGACCTCATTTGAACACAGTTACCTCTGTAAGACCCTATTTCCAAATGAGGTCACATTCTGAGGTACTAGGAGTTAAGAATTTAACATATCCTTTTTGGGGAAGGGGACACAATTGAACCCATAACAAGGATCAAACATAAAGTTGACATGATCACACAGAAAGGTGACCATGAAAATAGGCTATTATTTTTTTTATATTATGGGCAGAATTACTCAATATAGCAGTGTATCTTCTCTATTTCATGTACATTAGTCTTTTCTCCTCAACTGAACTTACCTTCATTGAGAATTGAAGCCATGTTTTATTTATTTACTTTTAGATGATTGTATTAGTCTGCTAGGGTTGCCATAACATAATACCACAGACTGAGTGGCTTATACAACAGAAATATATCTTCTCACATTGCTGGAGGCTGAAAGTCCAAGATCTAGGTGCCAGAAGGGTCAGTTTCTGGTGAAACTTTTCTCTTTGGATTGCAGATGGTTGCCATCTTGATGTATCTTCACATGGTCTTTCCTCATTTCATGCGCATCCTTGGTATCACTTCCTCTTCTTATAAAGACACCTGTTCTATTGGATTATGTTCCCACCCTTATGATCTCATTTAACATAATTATCTCCATAAAAGCCTTATTTCCAAAAACAGACACATTGGGGACTAGGGCTTCACCATATGAATTTTGGGGGATATAATTCTATCTATAACAATGATATTTTCTCCTAAGCAGAGGTCTGGTCATGTGATGATAATTAATCAATATGTTCCACTTAGCAAAACCTTCACAGGTTCACTGGAAGAAAAAGAAAAAAGAAGTTCCCGAATGTCTGCATGTGGGAAGGGTGATAGGAGAGTGTTCATCATAAATTCTCTAGTTGAATTACTTTACTTCATATATGTCACTACTTTGAAGGACAAATATGATGCGAATTTATAGATAAAGCAACCCCACAAAATGATCCAAATACTTGTTTCAGATCAGGTATTTTGCTGAATCCACAGGAGGATTCAAAAACAAAAATTACATTTTCAAACCTACCACATAGTCCTCATTTTGTTGACAGGGAGCAATCTATGGGTTGAAGGCAAAGTATAGTATCTTTTTTGAGTCTTCTGGAATGTTGCAGTAACAGTGCCATGGGTCGCCCATCAAGTCATGTGTATAAGGCTCAGAAATCCCTTTTTGCACAGCAGCATAAAAACTGACCTCTGTGACATTGTCTCCTTATGCTTCAAGGGACACAGGACTGGCCACAACACAGAGTCAAAAAAATCTTGAGATCCACCAGCATCCTGCATCCAGCTCACCTGGGACTCTGATAAAGCTACATGGTCTCTTCTCCCACAAGTTTCTGCACAAGCTTTGAGAGCTGAAAGTCTCTCACCTTATAACCACCACTCTCTCACCTACCTGAGGGACAGTTCCTAGGAGTCCTGCTGTCACAAATGGTCCATGAGTGTTTGGCGGCGGGGGGGCGGGGTCTGGGCAGTTTAATCCCCATAGTCTTTATCTTACTTGATCCTGTCTTGGGACGCAGGAGGAATGGGCTCCAAGAGAGGCTTTCCAGAAGTCTGACATCTTCTTACAGAACCTCATCCTGCTCTGATCATTCCTATATTCTGTTACCACCCTGTCAGCATTTACATATTTAGTTTGAAGTGGGTTAGTTTGACATTGTGTAAGTGGTGCCATAACTATTCATTAATTCATCCATCCATTTCTTAGCAAATCATTTATTAAAGTTAATGACTGTGAGCTATACCTGGTGCTAGGCAATGGGATATAGGAGCGAACCAAAGAGACCGAGTCTTTGCCTTCAAGGAGGATATCAAATTGTAGATGGCCTGCCTCTAACTAGAATTGAAGGCAAGGAAAAGGTCTCTGGAGTCTTTTGTGTTTCCCCACAGTGGCCATGGCAGGGCTGTGCTCACAGCAGGTGCTCAAGAAATAACTGGTGTGTCATGAACCAGATGTCCAGGGTCAGCTTTGTTGCCCGGGTAGCTACTGATTTATGGCCCCATATGGTCTCTTTCTCTACCCTTCTCATTGCCTTCTATTCCAAGGCTGCATCCTTTTTCCCTCTGTATCTGTTCCTCCAACTCTAAGAGCAAAGAACTCTTTCCCTATCTGTCCTCATATCCTGACCAGCCCAAGTAGAACAGAAAAATTAGAAGGAGTTGGGAGAGGTTTCTTCCTCCACCCACAAAGGTTACCACACAGACTGTCTGGGCTTGTTTCTCCCGATGCAATACAAAGTTATTCCTAATAAACCATTCCCCATCACATTAACCATTGTCAGGAATGAGCTGATTAGTTACAAAGCACGATAATGCAGAGAAAATTCTAATTAAGAGAAATGAAGGAATCTAACACATATCATCAGTCATCATGCTGTCATCCTTACCCATATAACAAGAGGTGGTTTGTGCCAAGAGTCTGGCTGTCACTTTTGAAAGAGAACTATTTATAATTAGAGTCGTGTTGAATATTTAAAAGTTGCAAAATTACCATGTCTCCAGGGGTGAAATTCCTGTGGAACCATGCAACAGCAAATCCAGAAAGATTTCTGGCATTTAAGAGCCTCCAATTTTGTATTAAACAAGGAAAATGGGCCATAGCAATTAAAAGCAATGTGCATTTTATAAAGCTATCTGGCTAATTAATTGTCATCTCTCAAATGCTACTAAGCTTATAGAGTCATGATGAATGTCACATTTAGCATTTATTCAGTAACTTAAAATTTGAGGTTCATTTTTTCTTTTTGCAGATTTTATAGAGTTCTTAATAAATAGTTCTTTTTATGTTCAGGGCCATCTATCTACCACCTCTAGCTACCCATGACACCAGAGAAAATCACCAGAAATAAAACTCTAAGTACCAAAATAGCTATTACAAAGCCCATGCACTTTTATTCACTGTGAAGGCCTCAGAATCTCACTTATTTTTTTAACTTACTGTTAAAAATGTTCAAAGTACAGAAAAGCAGAGAGTATGGTATAATGGCTCCCTTTTTACTCATCACACAGCCTCAACAAGTATCAACCCATGGCCAATCTAATTTCATCTACACCTATCTACTTCCCCTCTCAACCAGATTATTTTGAAGCATATGCAAGATACAAAATTTCATCCGTAAGTACTTCATTTTTTACCTCTAAAAGATAGAGGCTCTAAAAAACCCATGAAAATGACCATTATTATACCTAAGATAATTAACAATAATATCTCAGTATTAAGTACTTTTCTACTCATTATGGACACAATTGTATCAGACTTGCATATGTGGCTTTCTTTTCTTCAATAGACTCTCAGAGCAGTAAATATGATGGGGCTGGGGGTGGGGATAGAGATGGGGGCATGGAGAAGGAAACAGAGGCCATGTAGCTACCTACTAGCTGAATAATTTGGGGAGCTATTTCACTTTCCTTAAGCTTTAGTTGCTTCAAAAATAAATATCGTCGTTATAATGGTTAAATTAGAGATGACATAATATATGAAGAACCCAATACAATGCCTTGCATACACTTAGTGGTGCCATGTCAGCTATTCTACCTAAAATGGTTAAAATAAAAATATCAGCAGTGTGAGAAGTCAATCATAGGGCTCTGGAAATTTACTTAGATGACTCATCAATGACCACCTTGCTTCCAAATCAATAAAGGATACTTTTTGAACTCATTTAATGTAACTTCTCATTAGCTTTTGAAACTACTATTGAGCACACTCTCTTTTTGGAAATAGTCTCTTTCTTGTCTTGGCTTCTGTGATACCAAGAAAACTCTCTTGCTTTTCCTTCTTAATCTCCATTGAGGGCACATTCTCCATTCATGACCATTAAATGTTAGATTTCTTCAAAGCCTAGTCCTAATTCCATTTTGTGCTTTTTTTTTTCACTCTACATTCTCACTAGTTTTTTTTGTTTGTTTGTTTTATCAACTTCTATGGCTAAAAACACGATTTATATGCTAGCAACTCCCAAAGTTATATCTCTAATCCAGATGTCACTTCTGAGCTCCAGGCTTTATAACCAGCTGCCTGAGAGTCATCTTTACCTGAATGTTCCACAGCATTTCATAGACATTCCCCAAACTGAATCTCTATCTATCTCTGTTTTGGATAACTATGCTGTATAAAGAATCACTCCAAAATTGAAAGGTTTAAAAGAGCAAATTTTTTTTCTCATGATTCTGAAGCTTATCTGGATATTATTCTGCTCCATGTGGGGCAACTGCTGAAAGGTCTAAAACTCACATGGCTAGCAGCTGGTGCTGGCCACTTGCTATAAGTCAGCTGGGGTGATCAGCCATGGTCCTGTTTCTCCTCCGTGTAAGCTTCTCCATGTAGCTGCTTGGGCTTTGTCACAGATGGCAACTGGATTCCAAGAAGAAGTAGTCCAAGAGATGAGGGCAGAAGCTGTAATTCTCTTAAGGTCTAGTCTCAGAAGCAATACAGCATCACTTTCATTGAATTCTACTAGACAAAGAGGGCCATGAAAGCAGCCCAGATTCAAGGATTGGGGAAATAAATCCTACCTCTTTAGTAGTGGTAAGGTCAGACTGCAAGAAAGCAGACAAGATGGGAGATCTCACTGTAGCCATTATTGGAAACAAAATTTACAACATTGTCTCTGTGTTCTTCCTGCAGAGTTCCCCCCTTTCAGAAATGTTCTACCCAGATGATCCTCCCATGATGATCCTCCTTTAACTTCATCCTCCGTGTCTCCTCAATCACTGAATGTTGTAATTTTTACCTCTGATATTTCTTATAAATCTATCTCTATGTGTCCTTCTATATATCTTCTCCCTATACCCACTCTCACAACTTAGTTCAAACCATCATCATCCCCTGTCTGGGCTCCTGAAACAGACTCTTAATGGTCACCCCATTTCCACTTTGTCTTTAATCCATTCTTCCTAGAGCAGAAAGACTAATCAGTCCTCCAATGAAAGTAAGTCAGCATCTTTTTCTTGCTGTTCAGTAAATTTCAAATCCTTAACCTAGCCCACAAGGCCCTGTCCATCTTCACAACTTTACTTTTCATCACTCTCTCCCCCATATACAAAATTATCCTCTCACAGTGGCCTTCTTTTATTCCTCAAACAAAGCACACTCTTTCCTGCCTCATGGGCTCGCCCAGGCTGTTCTGTCTATCTGAAGCGCTCTTCCTCACACTCTGGACTCAGCTAATCCCCACATCTCTTTCATGTCACAGCTAAAATATAACTTCCTCAGGAAAGCCTTTCCTACTCTCTCCGATGAAGTTCCTCTATTATATACTCTCATGGTATGGAGTACCATTAATTTGTAATACTTATCATATAAACAATTAAAGAGGTTTTCATTAAATTATAGGGGATTGTTCAAGTACTTATGTTCTATAAAGTCACCATGAAAACTAAATTAGTGAATACTGAAGCATTGCTCCTGGGGAAATGTTATAACAGGGTTATGTTCCTGTGAATCTTTGGCCGTTACATTTTTGTCAACTACTCAATCCATAACCTTGTTTATGTGTATATCTGTTTAAAGCACCTTTTAAAATATATATAGTTGATTCATTAGCATTGAAATCAGAGCCAGCAGCACTATAATTATGGCTGAATGATGCTGATCTAACACAGGGATTTTCTCTGTAAGGCACAGCACAGCCTTCCTGTGCTTAGAAACACTAGACAGCAGTAAATTGGGAGCAGGGCATTTTAAACAGCAAACTCACCAACAAAAATACAAAACACCTGGCACTCAATCTGCCAGGAAAAGGATACTTGTTTACAGCATGTAAACTAAAATAAGAAGGCAGTGTTTTTTTTGTTTAATCTCTACTGGGATCACGGGGATTGGGCAACTCAAATTCTTTGCTGCTCTGTGCCTGTCTGCAAATGACCATGAAAGTGCTGATTTGGGGGTCATAATAAATTTTAGTGAATCAGTGAATTTGCAAATATGGAATCTGGGAGTAATGAGGGATTGACTGTCCTAGAAAAATGAATGCTTCCCTTGCTAGATCATAACCTTCCTAGTAGGGGTCTTGTCCGTCTTGTTCGCTGTAACCCACTGTGCCTGAGACATGCTAGGTAATCAATAAATATGTGTCTAATTAATTAACTTATATGATTTGATTCTTCCTTTAAGGTTATAAAATCAATTCTTAACCCTAACTGCCATGTAAACTGTAAAGAAACAATAGGATGTACTTGGCAAGAGTAGATGGACTATATAAAGACTAAAGTTAGTTGAGCCCTTGTGAAATGGGTAGGCTCGGATACGGGACAAGTAAGCACTTCTGTGCCTGGGCTGATAAGGAGGAGAAGCTGGGTATGGGTGAAAATCAAAGGATGAGGGAAAGTGACCAGGTGTAGAACCAGATCTTGGTACAGTAGTTAACAGTCCAAAATGCAGGTCCAAAAGACAGAATCTCTTTTGAAATTGTGCCTGGGATAGAGTAGTCCTCATAGAAGGGTAAGACGATCAATGAATAAATAACTGGATAGTTAGATGTTTGAATGCTAAGGAAAACAGAAAACTGAGGTGAGTAAATTCAGTCAGCATGATTCAATATCATAGATGTAAGTGACATCAAATTCCTTAGGTCAAATGTGTGGTGGAAGAATAGTCTTGGTCCTAAATACATTCACAGGAGAAATACAGACAGTGGCTTAAGTTTTTTTGCATATGATTCAGCCCCTTGGAGAAGGAACTAGCATGATTTAAGCAAGGTATCAAGACCCCAGCTAAGTTGAATCCTAAACAAGTTGCAGTTCTAGTGAAGAAATGAGTGCTAACTAGGGAAGAAAATCAAGGCAGAGTCACAACCATACATCCTAGGCACCCACAAAAGGAGCATGCTAAGGATCAGTGGACATGTACCCTCAGGTACAACAGATTCCATAGTCAAAGCAACAAATCTAATCCCAAAGCCCACTATTGGCTTGGGTTAATATTCTACCTACTCCCACAGGGACTCAGTAATCTGAGTTTACATTGGGACTTATAGGGCATTGCGGTTGAAAGGGACTGGTGAACACACAGCTCAACTGTTTTGAAATATTCTAGAGTGTTAACTGGACAGAGGACTTAAGGACTGACTTTGAAAGATTTAGAAGACATTTATTTCAACCAAGATTTATTGAATACCCATTAGGTGCAAAGAACAGGGGGATGGGGAATTGAGGAAGGATCAATGCAAGATAAATGTGTCCTTCATCAAGTATGTGAACCTTCAGGATGCAAGAAATAGCCAATTATGTTAATTTCCTGGGCGATTCCAAAAGACTACAAAGTCCAATGATTTTCTAATTAGCATCCACAGGACTATTGTACAAAAAATCGTTTTAAGGTATACTAATGGTCCTTGAGAAGTACAGAATAAATAGAAAACTGCTTTGGATGAAGAGTTCAATCAAAGCAAAAGAAACTTTCAGATTCTAAACTGTTCATGGGATTCCATTTGTATGCATATGCAGAATGTAATTTGCAGATGGCCATATCTGGGTCACACCAGTGAACATACATAATTGCAGCATTTGCCACCATAAGCACTGACAGACACCTGAACAACCCTTGCTGAAGAGCTAAGTCTGATTTGCCTCACTCTTACTCAGTCTGGAAGTATAACGTCACACATGCTGATTTTGCTCCCCAAAATAACATTCTTCAAGAGAAAACCGAGGTCACAGAAAAGTCTCGTGAGTTATGTTCAAGATAAACAGCTGAATTCTGTAAGATGTCCTGCTTCTTCATTAAACTAATACTATTTACTCATAGTCTTTTGGTCTTCAGAGACAAGTCGTGGTTTTGAAAATAAGTCTGAAGAAAAGTGTTTTAAGACAAGGGACAGGGCTTCCCTGGTGGCGCAGTTGTTGGGAGTCCGCCTGCCGATGCGGGGGATGCGGGTTCGTGCCCCGGTCCGGGAGGATCCCACATGCTGCGGAGCAGCTGGGCCCGTGAGCCGTGGCCGCTGGGCCTGCGCATCCGGAGCCTGTGCTCCGCAACGGGAGAGGCCACAACGGTGAGAGGCCCGTGTACCACAAAAACAAAACAAACAAACAAAAAAAAGACAAGGGACAAGTGGGGATCCATGGGTTGCATTAGGGTGTTGAGCCTAATGCAAAAACTAAACAAGACAAACTATCCCTGATTTGCAGTCTTGTGGGTGCATCTCCCAGCATATGTACATGTATCACACACTCCCTGGCTCATACACGCACACAGAATTTTGCATATCTCACGCAGTCTGATCCTAGGCGCTTACCTAATTTTGACCCTTTGGGGCTACAAGAAGTTGGCAAATGATCTGTTCATGTGATTCTTTCTGTATCTGGTGATAACTGTCTGGAAAATCTTCAGTAACAGCCACTGTGTTTCTTCTTCCCTCCCTTTCTCATCTTGAGACATTTAGCTTCCTCTCATGTCAAGATTTTTGCTGTTGTATTTCTATAGCTAGACCCCCAAGCACATTTCTCCAGCCCCTAACACTCAGTGTACATCTAAAATGTCTGCCAGGACAACAAGGATTGCTAGGAATGTAAGAGTCTAATCAAAGCCCTCCAGACCTCAAGTACTTAAGGAGGTATTGGAGGAGGACCCACCAGTGGTGGAGGAAGCAGAAGCTTTGGGTACCTTCTCCACATCCTCTGCCCTCTCCGCATCAGTGCACACTGCCTGACTTCCACCTGCCAACATCGAGGGCATTCTCCTACCTCTTGAGCACGCTTTGCCGTCCCAGTAGCAGAGCAGGGAATTAATGCACCCTTGGAGCAGTCCTCAAACAATGACTGACAAGAGTTGGTGTGTAAATACCCAGCTCCTCAGCCTGTTGGGTAGAGAACTCTGGGATGTGTATTCTTTCCTGGCCTCCAGAATTTCCTCAGTAGGATTAAACTCCATCGCCCACAGTAAATCTGGCTTGATGAATGCCATTCTTTATGGGCTGCCTTCCTTTCACTTACTGGCATTCTCTTTATCACCCAAATAAATTACTTACATCAAATCCTAACTCAGGGTTTGTTTCAGTGGAACTCATAGTAAGAAAGTAGGTAACATCAGTAACATACATTGGTAGTGTGTACATCATTCGGTTCTTTCAAATCTGTTCTAGCAGAGCAGGCACATAGAAGAGTCAGCATAGTGTTCAATGACAATGACACTCCAAAGATCCAAGTGAAAATGGCTGTGGAAGAATGGGTTTCCATCAGAGGAAATTAAAGAGCATTAAAAGAAAGAATGGTGAAGGCAATTCACAAGGCTGCTGAGAACGAGAAACATTCCGTGGAAATCTTGTAAGATACCATAAAATTAAATGATCCATTCTTCAGAGCACTTGAAAAGTAAAGTTTTCAGAAAGAACAAATGTGGAGTTCAAAGTTAGAAACAATAGGAAAAACTAATGAACAGCTCTAATTATAATTTTTCCTCAATAGTATTCTAAAGGAAAAATTGATGTATAGGTTTGGTGAAATATAAGCCAATGTCAATTAACCTCCACATAACTTTGCTCATCTCTACTAATACGACAGTCTTTTTAAATGGGCCACAACCATCCTGTTGCTGGTAATTAGGTTCACAGTTTGTGTCACAATTGTAATGGATTATTGATTGCCTCTTAAAGAACTTCATAGCTCCTCAGGCTTAGAATCCATTAATGAATGCTGGAGCTGATAAAGCTGAGTTTAATTACATCCTATATGTCTTGTTAGACATTAAACTTGCATTTTTTTTATCATTACTTTATTTCCTCAGTTGAAATTTTATTTTAAGCCTTTACAAAATAAATGCCTGTCTTAGCTGCACTTTATTCTTCAGAAGCTATGGGCATTGATGAAAATTTAATTTGGGAAAAAATGAGCACATTCTTCTTTATGATGTAATATTTTATGCAGTAGTAAAGCTGTATTTGTTCCTGACTGGGTATTGTGCAAGGAGATCTGTAACCTGATCAGGTATTCTCCATCATGAGGAGACTTCTTCCTTGCCCCTCAGCTCCCTGCTACAGTCCCATGTCCCATCATTTGTCTGCCTGAGAGGACACTGTATATCCTCCCCTCCTTAGAAGAGGCAGATGTGTGAATGGCACAGTGGCCAGGCTGACCACAGACTTTTGAGCTTGTACAGAAATGAAGAAGCAAACCTTTCACCCCAGGTTACTATTATCCAGGTTAGGAGTTCCTTGTTTGAAGAAATTCTAAAGGCTTCTTTTAAAGCGTCAGTGGGCTTGATGTGAAGCCCCAAGCAGTATATGAAACACATTAGCAAAATAAAATACCACCATACTTTATCATTAATCATGACGATATGCTGATGGGGAAATAGCAGTTTCTACTGGGAGCTCCACTCTCCCTAGTTTTCAAAACCCAGATCAAGTCTCTTCCTCCGTTGAACATTCTTGGACTACACAAAAATTTTTCTCTCCCTTGAACTAAAAAGTCTATTTTCTTTTTATTCTTCATCTGGAAATAAACAGTGCATTATGACCGTTCCTAGGGTCAGGGGTGACCTCTACTCCTAAGCTTCCCATTGGGGCTGACCGCATTATTCCTGTGCAGGGGTTTGCACCTTACTGGAAGCCTAGGGAGGCACTGACCACATAAAATTCTCTTTGAGGAGCAAGGCAGGGGACGGGAATATCAACAGATAAATATGTTTAAAACACAGGGGAGGGCTTCCCCGGTGGCGCAGTGGTTGAGAGTCTGCCTGCCGATGCAGGGGACACGGGTTCGCGCCCCGGTCCGGGAAGATCCCACATGCCGCGGAGCGGCTAGGCCCGCGAGTCATGGCCGCTGAGCCTGCAAGTCCGGAGCCTGTGCTCCGCAACGGGAGAGGCCACAACAGTGAGAGGCCCGTGTACCGCAAAAAAAAAAAACCACACACACACAAAAAACAAAAAAAACCCCACAGGGGAACCAGTAAGAGGCCCCACAATCTCTGATGCCTTCACCAGTAATATTGTAATGGCTGACTTTCGACTGTTTCAGAAAGCAACTTTGGGGCTTCCCTGGTGGCGCAGTGGTTGAGAGTCCGCCTGCCGATGCAGGGGACACGGGTTCGTGCCCCGATCCCGGAAGATCCCACATGCCGCGGAGCGGCTGGGCCCGCGAGCCATGGCCGCGGAGCCTGTGTGTCCGGAGCCTGTGCTCCGCAACGGGAGAGGCCACAGCAGTGAGAGGCCCGCGTACAGCAAAAAAAAAAAAAAAAAAAGAAAGCAACTTTGCTTGTAGAATATTTCCCAGGCCAAAAGCAAAAACAAAAACAAAGCAAAAAACTGGGAAAATCTAATCAAAGTTTGAGTATAAAAGAAAGCAGTAGCTTAATCAACAGTATTAGCATATCTGAAGAAAGAGCACGTCTATATGAATGGGGGACGGTCTGCATGGAATATTAAAAAAAGTATTCATTCAGGCCTGTGGAGATGCAGTGACCTCCACCAGTCGGCCCTTACAGAGTCATTTTAACGTCAGGAGGGGCATTCTTTAAGACTGCCATCATTTCTTAAGCATGGAAAAGCAAAGGGAAGATAGAGGTCATGTGCTTCAAATTTTTCAGAAAGGAAATAAATAGTATGTGTCACTATAAAGAACATGAGAAAAAGATCAGAAATATATAAAACTATCTGAATAAACTGTGATCATAAGTCATCATTCTATCTGAAGTTCAATAATTGAAAAATTGAAAAATTTCTTACCCACATGGAAAACAAACAAACGAACAAAACTTATCATTACAGAAGAATAAAACTAATACCGTATGCAGCTCTACTAATATGCAGAAGCGTGTGTGGACAGACCTCCCCTAGCATATCTAAACACTATGATCAACCCCGTGCTCTCCTAGGATTTTGCTTTAAGGGTCAAAAGCAACTTTGATAACGTAATTTCACTTCCCACAGTGGGTGTGACTCCAGGTGCAGCATTATTTAAGGGGGTTCTTCCCCTAACGAACTCTTCTTTGGACTTCATGAAATATAACTTCCTCAGGGTGCCTAACCAGGCCCCAGTCATTATATCAGTCATTGCCCTTCCCCTGTAACATTCAGTGCACATAAAATTACAGGCTTACAGTCCTGTCTCCACCACACTGTAATTTCCATGAAGTCAGGGTCTTTTTATAGGATGACCAACAGTCCTGGTTTGTTGAGGCTGGATGGATGGAGTAGGGGGTTGCTGGACGCGGGAATTTCAGTGCTAAAACTGGGAAAGTCACAGAAACTAAAACAGGACAACAATTCGATCATTCTGTTAAACACTGCTGTTTTCGGGACACCTACTTCAATGTCTACAAACTTTGTTCACAATATGTATAGGAAAAAATGTGAGAAAAAGCACAATAGATAATTGTTTGCACACTATATTATAACTCTAAAATATATAATCCCAGATTGAAAGGGAACATAAGAGTAGTTATTCTGGTTCCATGATAGGGTGATAGTTTTGTTTTATTGGGGGATTTTTACATTAAAAATTATGTTTATTATAATTTTTAAGTTGATGTGATGCCGATTTTTTTGGACTCCAAATCATATTCCACTTTCCTTCTGAAACCTTTCCAGAACCTGCTGGAAAGAAATAATTTTTCCTCTCTAAATTCATTCACAATTGTTGCTCACGACACTCATTTATCATATACCATTTTAGTGACTTGAAGTTCTTTCTATCCCCTTGCTTGTGTCCTAACTGCTTATCTCGAATAGACTCTATTCCTGGAAGAGAGGCATATGTTTGAGGGCCTCCCCCAGTGCCTTATAACCTCTCTGTCAAACTGCCCCCTCCCAGCCCCTTCCAGCCCTGCCCGGGGAACCTTACACTCCATAATCCAACAAGCTGCAGTTTGCAGCTGATCCTGCCATCCTGTGAAACTCAGACCCTCTCTGGAGTACAGAGAAATTCTCATGGAAATGGCTGGGCCATTCCTTCTCCATAATCCCCTCCTTTAAAAGTCTTTATTGGCCCCAGGACAGCCATTGTGAGCAGAGTCTCTGTAAATCAGTCAGCCCGAGCTGTGTGGCGTGGAGGTTGAACACTAACCCTGCTGCAGTTCACTTATGTTTCTGTGGTGCCCAGAAGCAAGAAGCAGTTTGCTTTTTTAGGTGGGGAGGGGAAGGAGCAGGATGTAGCCCAGAGACAGAGCAGCAGGTGTTTTTAGAGGCGAGATGAAATCTGGTTGGAGAAATACACTACCACGTTTAGGTGGATGCCAATTGTAAGACTTAGACGAACAAAGTTCTGCAAGTTAAACCTGAGGCGTCAGAAGATGGAACTGAAGTCTCAGAGACCTTTGAAAACATCTGTTTTTTATGATCACATACAAAATTTAGAGAGAAGAAATATTGTCCATAAAAGGACTTTGCTTATACCTGCTACACCAAAGTGTCTCTCCCACGGGTGGGCAGAGCTCTAGAAGCAGGGCTGACACATTTAAATCAGAGAGGAAGATAATCTTGATTCTAAAAATATGTATCTGTCAAATCACAGGGAAGGAAGGCCAAGGCAAAGAAACTACAGCTCTTGAATCTGAAGTTAGAAGAGAATGGAAGAGTGCTATGGAGAGAGAAGATCTCTGAGAAACTCTGCATTATGCCTGTTCAGAAGCCAAGGGGAAAAATCTCTCTTCCAGAGTAGCTGAGCCAGCACTGAATTCACACCTATTTACTGGGAATAAAGGAAGGAGCCAGAAAATCATATTCAAAATGCTTTGTAACCGTCGTACTAGAACCAAGACAGAGCAGGTGTGGTGCCTTTTCATGGAGGGAAAGTCATGGGAGGTTGCTCAGAGGCTGTAAAACTTTTGAAGAATAAGTAGGATTTTCTAAGTGGAGAAGGAGCTCAGATTCCTGGTTTATGAAGAGAAGAAGCCATAAGAGGGTCTTGGTGCTCCGGCCGGGTGTCAAACCTGAGCCTTTGAGGCGGGAGAGCCGAGTTCAGGATATTGGTCCACCAGAGACCTCCCAGCTCTACGTAATATCAAACGGTGAAAGCTCTCCCAGAGATCTCTATCTCAACACTAAGACCCAGCTCATTCAACGACCAGCAAGCTACAGTGCTGGACACCCTATGCCAAACAACTAGCAAGACAGGAACACAACCCCACCCATTAGCGGAAAGGCTGCAAAAAATCATAAGGTCACAGACACCCCAAAACACACCATCGGACATGGTCCTGCCCACCAGAAAGACAAGATCCAGACTCATTCACCAGAACACAGGCACCAGTCCCCTCCACAGGAAGCCTACACAACCCACTGAACCAAACTTACCCACTGGGAGCAGACACCAAAAACAACGGGAAATACGAACCTGCAGCCTGCGAAAAGGAGACACCAAACACAGTAAGTTAAGCAAAATGAGAAGACAGAGAAACACACAGCAGATGAAGAAGCAAGATAAAACCCACCAGACCAAACAAATGAAGAGGAAGTAGGTAGTCTACCTGAAAAAGAATTCAGAGTAATGATAGTAAAGATGATCCAAAATCTTGGAAATAGAATGGAGAAAACACAAGAAACATTTAAAAAGGACCTAGAAGAACTAAAGAGCAAACAAACAATGATGAACAACACGATAAATGAAATTAAAAATTCTCTAGAAGGAATCGATAGTAGAATAACTGAGGCAGAAGAATGGATAAGTGACCTGAAAGATAAAATAGTGGAAATAACTACTGCAGAGCAGACTAAAGAAAAAAGAATGAAGAGAATTGAGGACAGTTTAGAGACCTCTGGGACAACACTAAATGCACCAACATTTGAATTATAGGGGTCGCACAAGGAGAGAGAAAGAAAGGGACTGAGAAAATATTTGAAGAGCTTATAGTTGAAAACTTCCCCAATATGGGAAAGGAAATAGTTAACCAAGTCCAGGAAGCGCAGAGAGTCGCATACAGGATAAATCCAAGGAGAAACATGCCAAGACACATATTAATCAAACTACCAAAATTAAATACAAAGAAAAAATATTAAAAGCAGCTAGGAAAAAACAACAAATAACATAAAAGGGAACCCCCATGAGGTTAACAGTTGATCTCTCTGCAGAAACTCTGCAAACCAGAAGGCAGTGGCAGGACATATTTAAAGTGATGAAAGGGAAAAACGTACAAAAACATTACTCTACCCAGCAAGCATCTCATTCAGATTTGAAGGAGAAATTAAAACCTTTACAGACAAGCAAAAGCTAAGAGAATTCAGCACAACAAAAGCACCTTTACATCAAATGCTAAAAGAACTTCTCTAGGCAGGAAACACAAGAGGAGGAAAAGACCTACAATAACAAACCCAAAACAATTAAGGAAATGGTAATAGAAAAATGCGTATCAATAACTACCTTAAATGTAAATGGAGTAAATGCTCCAACCAAAAGACACAGACTGCCTGAATGGATACAAGAGACCCACTTCAGACCTAGGGACACATACACACTGAAAATGAGGGGATGGAAAAAGATATTCCATGCAAATGGAAATCAAAAGAAAGTTGGAGTAGCAATTCTCATATCAGACAAATTAGACTTTAAAATAAAGACTATTACAAGAGACAAAGAAGGACACTACATAATGATCAAGGGATCAATCCAAGAAGAAGATAAAACAATTATAAATATTTATGCACCCAACATAGGAGCACCTCAATACATAAGGCAAATACTAACAGCCATAAATGGGGAAATCGACAGTATCACAATCATAGTAGGGGACTTTAACACCCCGCTTTCACCAATGGACAGATCATCCAAAATGAAAATAAATAAGGAAACACAAGCTTTAAATGATACATTAAACAATATGGACTTTACTGATATTTATAGGACATTCCATCCAAAAACAACAGAATACACTTCCTTCTCAAGTGCTCATGGAACATTCTCCAGAGTAGATCATATCTTGGGTCACAAATCAAGCCTTGGTAAATTTAAGAAAACTGAAATTGTATCAAGTATCTTTTCTGAGCACAATGCTATGAGACTAGATATCAATTACAGGAAAAAATCTGTAAAAAATACAAACACATGGAGGCTAAACAATACACTACTTAATATTCAAGTGATCACTGAAGAAATCAAAGAGGAAATCAAAAATACCTAGAAACAAATGACATTGAAAACACGACGATCCAAAACCTATGGGATGCAGCAAAAGCAGTTCTAAGAGGGAAGTTTATAGCAATACAATCCTACCTTAAGAAACAGGAAACATCTCGAATAAACAACCTAACCTTGCACCTAAAGCAATTAGAGAAAGAAGAACAGAAAAACCCCAAAGATAGCAGAAGGAAAGAAAGCATAAAGATCAGATCAGAAATAAATGAAAAAGAAATGAAGGAAACAATAGCTAAGATCAATAAAACTAAAAGCTGGATCTTTGGGAAGATAAACAAAATTGATAAACCATTAGCCAGACTCATCAAGCAAAAAAGGGAGAAGACTCAAATCAATAGAATTAGAAATGAAAAAGGAGAAGTAACAACTGACACTGCAGAAATACAAAGGATCATGAGAGATTATTACAAGCAACTATATGCCAATAAAATGGACACCCTGGAAGAAATGGGACAAATTTTTAGAGAAACACAACCTTCCAAGACTGAACCAGGAAGAAATAGAAAATATAAACTGACCAATCACACGCACTGAAATTGAGACTGTGATTAAAACTCTTCCAACAAACAAAAGCCCAGGACCACATGGCTTCACAGGCGAATTCTATCAAACATTTAGAGAAGAGCTAATACCTATCCTTCTCAAAATCTTCCTAAATACAGCAGAGGGAGGAACACTCCCAAACTCATTCTACGAGGCCACCATCACCCTGATACCAAAACCAGAAAAAGATATCACAAAGAAAGAAAACTACAGGCCAATATCACTGATGAACATAGATGCAAAAATCCTCAACAAAATACTAGCAAATAGAATCCAACAGCACATTAAAAGGATCATACACCATGATCAAGTGGAGTTTATTCCAGGAATGCAAGTATTCTTCAATATATGCAAATCAATCAATGTGATACACCATTTTAACAAACTGAAGGAGAAATACCATATGATCATCTCAGTAGATGCAGAAAAAGCTTTTGACAAAATTCAATACCCATTTATGATAAAAATTCTCCAGAGAGTAGGCAAAGAGGGAACTTACCTCAACATAATAAAGGCCATATATGACAAACCCACAGTCAACATCCTTCTCAATGGTGAGAAAATGAAACCATTTCCTCTAAGATCAGGAACAAGACAAGATTGCCCACTCTCACCACTCTTATTCAACATAGTTTTGGAAGTTTTAGCCACAGCAATCAGAGAATAAGAAGAACTAAAAGGAATCCAAACTGGAAAAGAAGTAAAGCTGTCACTGTTTTCAGATGACATGATACTATACATAGAGAATCCTAAAGATGCTACCAGAAAACTACTAGAACTAATCAATGAATTTGGTAAAGTAGCAGGATACAAAATTAATGCACAGAAATCTCTTGCATTCCTATTCACTAATGATGAAAAATCTGAAAGAGAAATCAAGGAAACAATCCCATTTACTGTTGCAACAAAAAGAATAAAATATCTAGGAATAAACCTACCTAAGGAGACAAAAGACCTGTATGCAGAAAACTGTAAGACACTGATGAAAGAAATGAAAGATGATACAAACAGATGGAGATATATACCATGTTCTTGGATTGGAAGAATCAAAATTGTGAAAATGATTCTACTACCCAAAGCAATCTACAGATTCAATGAAATCCCTATCAAACTAACAGTGGCATTTTTTACAGAACTAGAACAAAAAATTTCACAATTTGTATGGAAAACAAAAGACCCCAAATAGCCAAAGCAATCCTGAGAAAGAAAAATGGAGCTGGAGGAATCAGACTTCTGGACTTCAGACTATACTACAAAGCTACAATAATCAAGACAGTATGGTACTGGCACAAAAACAGAAATATAGATCAATGGAACGGGATAGAAAGCCCAGAGATAAACCCATGCACATACTGTCACCTTATCTTTGATAAAGGAGGCAAGAATATACAATGGAGAAAAGACAGCTTCTTCAATAAGTGGTGCTGGGAAAACTGGACAGCTACATGTAAAAGAATGAAATTAGAACACTCCCTAACATCATACACAAAAATAAACTCAAAATGGATTAAAGGCCTAAATGTAAGGCCAGACACTATCAAACTCTCAGAGGAAAACATAGGCAGAATACTCTATGACATAAATCACAGCAAGATTCTTTTTGACCCATCTCCTAGAGAAATGGAAATAAAAATAAACAAATGAGACCTAATGAAATGTAAAAGCTTTTGCACAGCAAAGGAAACCATAAATAAGACGAAAAGACAACCCTCAAATTGGGAGAAAATATTTGCAAACGAAGCAACTGACAAAGGATTAATCTCCAAAATATGTAAGCAGCTCATGCAGCTCAATATCAAAAAAACAAACAGCCCAATCCAAAAATGGGCAGAAGACCTAAATAGACATTTCTCCAAAGAAGATATACAGATTGCCAACAAACACATGAAAGGATGCTCAACATCACTGATCATTAGAGAAATGCAAATCAAAACTACAATGAGGTATCACCTCACACCAGTCAGAATGTCCATCATCAAAAAATCTACAAACAATAAATCCTGGAGAGGGTGTGGAGAAAATCGAACCCTCCTACACTGTGGGTGGGAATGTAAATTGATACAGCCACTATGGAGAACAGTATGGAGGTTCCTTAAAAAACTAAAAATAGAACTACCATAGGACCTAGCAATTCCACTACTGGGCATATACCCTGAGAAAACCATTATTCAAAAAGTGTCATGTACCACAATGTTCACTGCAGCTCTATTTACAATAGCCAAGATATGGAAGCAACCTAAGTGTCCATCGACAGATGAATGGATAAAGAAGATGTGGCACATATATACAATGGAATATTACTCAGCCATAAAAAGAAACGAAATTGAGCTATTTGTAGTGAGGTAGATGGACCTAGAGTCTGTCATACAGAGTGAAGTAAGTCAGAAAGAAAAAAACAAATACTGCATGCTAACACATATATATGGAATCTAAAGGAAAAGAAATGGTTCTGAGGAACCTAGGGGCAGGACAGGAATAAAAACACAGACGTAGAGAATGGACTTGAGGACATGGGGAGGGGGAAGGGTAATCTGGTACAAACTGAGAGAGTGGCACTGACATATATACACTACCAAATGTAAAATAGATAACTAGTGGGAAGCAGCTGCATAGCACAGGGAGATCACCTTGGTGCTTTGTGACCACCTAGAGGGGTGGGATAGGGAAGCTGGGAGGGAGATGCAAGAGGGAGGGGACATGGGGATATATATATATATGTATAGCTGATTCACTTTGTTATAAAGCAGAACCTAACACACCATTGTAAAGCAATTATATTCTAATAAAGGTGTTAAAAAATAAAATGTTTTGTAGAAGGGCCTTTTGCCCTCAAACCTAAGCTAACTTTTCTTCTTTCATTACTCCTCTTTCCTCCTTCATTCCTAAATGAGTTCTCCTGGGTTTGTGTGAGTACTCAGGGAGGAACAAAAGGCCCATTTGTCATGCTGGAGACTGAGAACACATCAGGTCTAATGGGATTCCAGTCTGGGCAACCCCATCATTTGTTCTGACATCTAATCACTTTATCCTGATGTTCTGTGCAATTCTTCTACTTCTAATCTACATGACCTCTACACTGCATCTTCACAACATTATGTAATTAATACCTTTAAACAAATCTTTCTTCACTACTATGCCCTAGTAATTTCCTAAAAAGCTTCTGCCTTATTCCTCAATCTTGGCTGAATTAATACACTGTGAAAGCAAAGTCATATGCAGAGGACAGGAACAATTACTCATAGCATACTCAAGAATGAGAGAGAACAGGGACTTCCCTGGTGGCACAGTGGTTAAAATCCGCCTGCCAATGCAGGGGACACGGGTTCGAGCCCTGGTCTGGGAAGATCCTTCATGCCACCAAGCAACTAAGCCTGTGCGCCACAACTACTGAGCCCGCACGCCTAGAGCCCGTGCTCTGCAACAAGAGAAGCCACCGCAATGAGAAGCCCACACACCTCAACAAAGAGTAGCCCCCACTCTCCGCAACTAGAGCAAGCCTGCGCCCAGCAACAAAGGCCCAATGCAGCCAAAAAATTAATTAATTAATTTTAAAAATACTAACTTTAAAAAAATAAGAGAGAACAGAAAGGAGGGAACCCTAACCTATCATGTTATTGGATATGATTCATAATATCACAGCATGAATGCACTGCTACAAAAAACCATGAATTCAAATGATTTATAAAACTGCATTTCTAATGCAATTTGGCTTTCTCCAATTGGATTTTGCTTTACATATAGAATGGAGGTATTCTGCTTTTTGATTTTGATTTTATCCGTTAGGGCAAATACAAAGAGGGATGCATTCCGTATGATACTATAATGGTGGATATATGTCATCATAAATTTGTCTAAACCTACAGAATGTATGACACCAAAAGTAAACTATGGACTCTGGGTGATTACGATGTGTCTGTGTAGGTTCATCAGTTGTAACCAATGTACCACTGTGGGGCTGGATGTTGACAGTAGGGGAAGAGGTGTGTGTGGGGGGTCAGGAGACTTACAGGGAAGCTCTGTACCCTCCATTCAATTTTGCCTGGAACCTAAACCTTTAAAAAATAAAGTCTATTAAAACAAAAAGGGGGGCCTCCCTGGTGGCGCAAGTGGTTGAGAGTCCGCCTGCCGATGCAGGGGATACGGGTTCGTGCCCCGGTCTGGAAGGATCCCATATGCCGCGGAGCGGCTGGGCCCGTGAGCCGTGGCCGCTGGGCCTGCGCGTCCGGAGCCTGTGCTCTGCAACGGGGGAGGCCACAACAGTGAGAGGCCCGCATACCGCAAAAAAAAAAAAAAAAAGGGGAAGAAAGGTGGGGGGAGGGAGGTGCAGTGGTGAGAGTGAGTCCTATCAGGAATGTTCTCTGCACTCCCTGGAATGCCCTCTGCTTCTTTCGGCCTGTCTGAACCCTCCCTGTTGCTCAATACCCATCCCAAGTTCCACCACACTCAGGGAGCTTCCCCGTGGTTCTTGCTTGCAAGGCTCTGTTTTGCTCCTGCTTGTGGATTCACTGTACTCTGATTACCTTGTGTGAGGCAAAAAGAAGTCCAAGAAAGAACACCCCTGACTGAGAATCTCATGGGGAGAACTGGGTCCTATTCATCTTTAGAAATAACTGGGTTGAGACTTGGAGTAAATCACTTAGCCACTAACTGGTTCCTTCTCCTGAGAAAGGAAAAGACCAGATTAGATCAAAGTTTTGCTGAGTTGTTTTAGTTGTCCCTCAAGAAACACTGGTCTTTTTAAAGCAGGAACTTCTCAGAACTTTCATATGTTAAAATGAAAGATGAATCTAGAGCAGTTTAGAGTATGTGACATTTCCTAAACTTCTTGGACAATGAAGCATCTTACATGATTGAGGTCCTACAGAAAACTCTCTGGAAAATATTGAACCCTATTTCTAGGGTGTCTCATAACCTTGACAGAGGGATCAGCTACTTTTGTGTTGTCATTTAATTCATGTTTTTTTGGGGTTTTTTTTTTACTATAAATCATGCAGCAATATATTTGATCATGAATGGGTTTTTAAAATTATTTCTTCAACCTCTCCATATACAAGCAAAAAAAAAAGTATACTGTTTAATATATTGGAATTTGCAAACCTGATTATTGCCTAGAGAAGGAGAAATTATCCCTAAACCATGTTAAGCCAGGAGGCCAATTCATCTGCTGACCTCCAGGAATGTGGGCATGAAAATGATAGACAGACTGTCCCACATCTGAGCCTTCCTTCACCACCATTCTGTAACCCTTCTTCAGGCCCAGATCAACAGCACATTTCTTGCCAACAATCATTAAATAGCCAAGAAAATTTTTGTCATCACCTTCTGCTACAGAAATTTAAGAAATATGTTTCTTAGGTATCACCAGAAAATGTGTTGGTGCCTGAGAGGAAATATCATGCAAAGCAAGATACTAGTCACCCTCAAAAATGATTTCACCTGGAATTTCCTTTTAGGCAATCTTCCCAAAGATCATACTGTCATCAGGCTGGACAACCTGAGACCTGAGAACTCATTTACCATCACAGCCACCCTCCCATGTGATAGCTCTGGGAGAAGCCACATGTCTTACTTTATAATTTGTTTCATGTAGTTGTGTCTTGTCTTTCCAATTGGATCATGAGCCATTTAAGGTCCAGATTTATATCATGTATGTCTTCGTGGTTTCACACATAGGAAAACAAGAATGCGGTAAATACTTGTTGAAACTGCTCTTGCTTCTCATGTCTGTGAATCTTTATTATTGCCGTTATTCAGCTACCTCTCCCCATAAATGACAAGTCCATCTCCCATCTTCACCTGTGTAGATTATCTAATATCCACTTCAAATGGTCCTTCTTTACTAGGTCTTCTCTGTTCTTCCAATTTAGACTCCAAAGTTTCAATTGCACCTTCACTATGACATCTGTCATATCTCACTTCACCTCTCAATATCTGTCCAGTTTTCTTGTTTTCAGCTAAACTGTACATTCCTTGGGGATAGCAATATATCTTACTCATCTGTATTCTCACGTGCTACTCGTCCAGTGCTTGTTGCATTGAATTGAGCACATGAGTCTGTGCCAGCTTCTGCTGCATAACCACCCCAAAACTTAGTGGTGAACACAGCCCCCATTCCTCCTCAGCTGGAGAGGTTCTTCTAGCGTCTGCCGGGCTCACTCGTGCAAGTGCAGTCACCTGCTGGTCAGGTAGGCAACTCTGCCTGGAGGGTTGGCAGGCTGTTGGCTGGGGTAATGTGGGCAACACATCTCTCATTTTCCATGAAGCTAACCAGGCCTTGTTCATACAACAGCTGTCAGGCTAGGCTTCTGAGACAATGAATGGAAGTACACCAGGGCCCTTGAGGCCTAGACTTGGAATTGACATAAGGTCACTTCTGCCACACTCTATTGCCCAAAGAAAGTCACAAGCCAGCCTAGATTCAAGGGGTGGGAAAATGAACTCTACCTCAGTGGGACAAGCTGCAAAGTCACGTTACCAAAGCTCTGCACAAAGGGGTGGATGTGGAGTTCCGGCCGCTCTGCCATCTACCACAGAGTCTCTCCTTTCTGCAAGTCCAAAACTATTGAAAACACTCACTTGCCTAACTCAGCCACCAGCCCTCATGTTCTTCTCTTTCACAGGGCATCGAGTCACACACATTTACCAAAGACAGAGTTATTGCTGAAAATATTCACCATGCATGGAAATGTAAGGGCACGTGAAATGGGAATAGTCATTAGTTCTCTAGAATCAAATGCATAAAATGTCTACTTCACCTCTCTTTGTTTCGTTCATTTGCAGATGACTTAGCATTGGGGAGTCATAAACTATTAAAACTAGGAATAAACTTAAGGTCATCTAGTCCAGGGGTTGCACACTTTAATGCCTCCAGGGACCAAAGAGGTAAGGTTAATGAGTAAAACTGACTTTAAGCCAAGATGTGTTGGGAGACTGTGAGAGACTCACAGGCAACTGTCTCAAGTGAAGGCATTAAAAATCTTGCTTTAACAAAAAGAAAGAAAAACTGTTCAGAATAAATAAAATACACGTGTAGACAGAAGTCAGACCCCAGGCCTCTATGTTGTCATATCTGATACTAGACCAACTCTCACTTTACAGATGAGAAAGCCAAGGCCCAGAGAGGTCAAAATGTTTCTCCAAGGAGGCCCAGCTGGTCAGCCAAAGAAATGTGACTAGACTCCCTGCGAGTCTCCTGTGAATTGTCTCTGGCATCAACACTGCCTAGAGTATAATTTTTAAAGTTTTCTTCCTGATGGGAAAGCTAGATTCAATCTCTTCACAAAATAGCTGCCTCCTGGGTTTTGTCAGAATAGAAAAAGCTCTCCTAGAAAATGGTTGTCTCATGGGAGTGACTGCCTGGGTCAGTTTATGAAAGGAATGACAATTTGATTTGTGGCACTCACCCGTGGGAGCCCGGCTGTGTCTGCTGTTTCCTCTTTGCAGGCAGGAGGCCCAGGGACACTGAGGTAAAGCACAGAGGCAGCCATGCTGATGGACGCAACCAGCCTGGGCACAGGCTGTGCTTCCATACAGCCCAGAAGACATATCTGACTTGGCCTCCTGGCCCAGCAGAAGATACTGCCTGGCAGAAGTGGAAATGGCAGTACAAGACAAGAAAGGAGAGAAATCCAATACGATTCAGATCACTCACAGTTACATATTGATGTTTTACCTGTCTTTCCCTTTATTTTCCATTTTTAAAGTGGCCTGGTTTTTGCATTCTTGGCCCAGACGGATAAAGGGTTGTTTTTTTTCAGGGAAGAGAAGAAGATGAAGCCAGTGTGAGAAGAGTGAAGAAGGGTTTGTAACTCAAAGAAAATGTTACAACAGAAAAATCAAGTATCTGAATCTGTCCGGTCTGTTATAACAAAGAGCTATGGACTGCATGGCTTATATAACAATATAAATGTGTTTCTCACAGTTCTGGAGGCCAGAAGTCCAAGATCAGGGTGTCAGTGTGATCTGATTCCAGTGAGGAACCTCTTCTGGGTTGCAGGCCATTTTATCACTATGTCCTCAATAGAGGAAGGGGAGAGGGAGCTCTCTGGGGTCTCTTTCATAAGGGCACTAATTCCATTCTTGAGGGATCCACCTTCATGACCTAATTACCTCCCAAAGGCCTCACCTCCAAACACCCTCATGTTGGGGATTAGGTCTCAACATATGAATGGTGGGGAGACACAAACATTTAGTCTATAGTGCCAAGTATATGCAGGAGTGCAAACTACAATTTGGCCTGTGGCCTGGCTCTGCAATGAGTGCATGGCCTTCCTGTGACCCTCTCAGGGAGACCCCTCCAAGCATCTGTCCTTGACGATCACAGCAGGGATGCCCTTGGTTTAGATCTAAAAGTCCTCTCAAAGCTGGTATCTCTGCTCTTGATCCTGGAGTATTCTGAATAGATGAAACTGATAGATGAGATAAGAAATTGCTTGATTCCAAATTTTTTCCTTGCACGAAAAAACACAAACCAAAAAGATTTGACTAAAACACATGGAGATGGTAATTAAAACATTGGACACTGGGTGTGTAAAAATCAAAAAAGAAATAGGAACATATGAGCCACTTAGAAATGGATTTTAAAAGCCACTTATATGGTCACCCAGACAGGCAGTCAATTCTTTTAGTCCAGAGTACTATCAGGACGGAACTGCCATGCCTGTTCCTTCTAAAGACCTTTACAGTCTTTTTTCAGGAATGAATGGGAAGTGCTTGCTTGAGTTGTCTGTGGTCTACCTGAACTAACGGAGAAAAATTTAAAAGGCAAACAATTTCAGGACAAGTATCGCCCCTGGGTATTTTCAGAAATATATATACCCAGATAGTATCAGTTCTAAATACTACACTTTGGTTGCACAGCACCCAACTACAACCACACTGCTTTTAATTGTGACATTTCGGTACACATCAAATGAAAAATAGGAATGTGCTGTCCAGGTGGTCAGGTGGCCTAGGCTCTGCTCTGGGTCTGCTAAGAATTGAACCTGTGATCTCCTCAGCCTCATGTTTCCTCATATGTAAAATGAAAGATCTGAGCATAAATTTATGAAATTTCTTTTAGCTTGATAGTTCCATTTTCACTGATTTTGACATAGTGGTTATTCATTCATGCATTCATTTATTTTTTTTATTCATACAACAGATTTTATTGAACTCTATCTACTTCATGTGTAACTAAGCATTGTGCTGGTAACTAAGTGTAAAGAAGTGAGCAGTGAAAACAAAGTCCCTGTCCTCATGGAGCTTCCATTCGGGACAGTGAGACAGATGATACAAAACCAAATATGGAAGCAAGATAATATCAGACTTGTTTGAGGGAGGATCACCAGGATAGGCAACAGAACCCAGGTTATGTGTTAGAGAGTAAATGAAGCTGAGATGATTGGGAAGACTAGAGCAACATGTGGTCAAAAGTCCTGGGTACAGCTCCCAGCTTGGCTATAAACTAGGTATGTGACATTAGCCAAATCTCTTTCCCTCTGTGTCCATTTCCTATTGCTGATAGAACAAACTGCCATAAATTTAGTAGCTTAATACAGTATAAACTTATTATTTACATTTAGGTCAGGAATCCAATATGGGTCTTGTTGGGTTAAAATCAAAATGTAGGCAGGGCTGTGTTTCTTTCTGGAGGCTCTAGGAGAGAATTCATTTTTTGCTCATTCAGGTTGGTGGTAAAATTTAGTTCCTTGCAGTTGTGGGACCAAGGCTCCTGCTGCCCTGATGTCTGTAAGGGGAGGGTCACTTCCAGCTCCTATGGGACTTACATTCTTTGGCTGGAGGTCCCTCTCCTACATCTTCAAAGCCAACATCACTGGTAGAGTCCTTCTCACACTGCATCTCTCCGATCTACTCTTTTGCCTTCCTCTTGTATGTAGGGACTTGTGATTAGATTGGCCCACCAGGATAATCCAGGATAATCCCTCAAGGTCCTCAACCTTAATCACACCCGCAAAGTCCCTTTGCCATACAGGGTAACATTTTCACAGATTCTGAGGATTAGGACATGTGCATCTCTGAGGAGCCATTATTTTGCCAACCATAATGCCCCAGTTCCCTTTTCGGTAAATGAAGGCACTGATGAGAACCATATTTTGGCCAAACTAGAATTCATGTTTCCTTCCCATAACAACTCATGAAAAAGTTTGAAGAGGGTGCTCATCTAGGACCATTGATAGAGAGTAAGTTTTGGTGTTGTGGCTATAACCACTGGGCACTCTCAAAGATGGAGCGGGGAGCATGCTCAGGGTTGATTCCTTAAACTAGTTTTTGAGGCTGCCCTGTGTTCCATGACTGCTTGTGACCCTTCTGAACCTACTAAAATAGAATCACCTGTTAGAGCCAGATTTTACTAGCAAGCGTGCAAGTCAATGTGATGGACTGTTTAAAGGTGTAGCTACAAGGAAAATATGGGCAAAGCTTCCCCAGAGATTCCTCTGAGTGTGTATCTGAGGTGTGGTGACCTGGTATCATGTCATTTCCTGAAATGTGAGGCTTCACTGTGCCCAGGAAAGCACACATACCTGAAAGAGTGGAATTCCCATTTGGTCAAGACATGGTTGGTGGCTTTACAACTCAGTTCTTACATATTCTAAGAATTCTAACTCTGCTGGAAAGATGTGGATATTTTCTACTATTGTCTCTTTGTCTTTATAAACTGAGAGAAAAATCAGACTGGGGAGGGTGGCAACAACAAGAACTGTGGTACGGAGCCTGGCAACCAAGGTGGGTGGGAAAGGACCTCCATATTTATCTGGACCTTAAATGGGCTTTCCCAAAAGCAGTAATGGGTCCTAATAAAGCAGGGCTAAAATCTCAATGGCTTTCCTTGGTATTTACAATCTGCTTTGGGAGGAACTGGTTGTGATTAGAACGACAGCCTAGAGGTAGGCTGGTCACCTGGTCTATCCAGGAATTAAAGCCTAGAGCTTGGGCTCCAAAATACCATTTGTATACAAGTCCTTTGAGAGACACATCTATTTCTGGAAGCTGCTAGGCGAGTTTGGTAATTAAAAAATTCTTATTTTGCAGGTTATTAGAAAGCATGCAGAGTCTGGAGACAGAAGATCTGCCTTAAGTCTTTTAACAACATTACTGTGTGACCTTAAGCAAGTCATTTAACTTTTCAGTTTCTTGATCTCTGAAGTGGGAATTAGTAATATCTGTATCACACCACCATTATAAGGTTCAAATAAAACAAATAAGTACAAGGGCTTTGCAAGAGGTAAACATAAATATTACTTACTAATGTTGTTATGCTTCACAGTTCCTTGAGCAACAAGGGTAAATTGAGTGTGTGCACTAATTTTGGTTAGCTGTCACAGTTGCAATTGTATGTTCATGCCATTGTTGGATTAATGACTGCCTCCTGCCTCCTACCTCTGACATCCTGTAAATTCCCTGAGAGCTGGGACAGAGTCTCTTTTGATCACTTTTGAATCTCTTTTGTCTTCATGAGTTTTTGCCCATGTCATGCACTTACTGGGTACTCAAATATTTAAGAACGAGTTGAGAGAGGTAAGGAAACAGGGAGAGAGGACAATGGAATACAGAAAGAAAGGAAGGGAGAAAGGTGAGATTTTTAGAAAAGGGGACAGGGTAGTGTAAATGCTATTCCCTGAACTGTAGTCTAAGGCTACCTGTAGCCTAATGCTATACTTCCCAAGAGAAAGTTTAAAATAATAATAATGAAAATAATAGCTAATAATTATCGATCACATAATAACTATTATGTACCAGGTACTATTAATTTTCATAGTTAAATTTGAAAACAGTTGTATGAGGTGGTACTATTATTATCTCCATTTTACAGATGATGAAATTGAGGTTCAGCATGGTTAATTAACTTGCCCAAAATCACACAGTAAGTGGCAGAAATAGATGAAAGTCACACCCAGATAATCTAACTCAGAGCCATGCTATTCCATGCTAATTTTAATTTTAATTTTTAGTTCAAAAAGTATTAGGGGAAACCTGCCATGAAGATAAATGACTGAAAGCACAACTGTGTCACGGGAAGGTAAAAGGAGGCCTATGAACTCTCCCTACTAAAAACTGCATCTTACAAAAGGAAGCAGGGAGAAGTACAGTATAAGGTCTACAGATAGAAGATATTGTAGTATGTTACCAGGCTGCTTTCATATAAATTCTATAAATAAATTATTTTTCAAATATTTAATTAAAAAAACAGGTGATATTTAAAGACATGGCCAGGTAAAATGACAAATGGCTTACCATTTCATTTTCTCTCAGGCATGCAAGTTTTAGCTGAATAAACATAAAAGAAATCAATCTACATGGTGCAAATGTGGGGGAAAAAAACCCAAGATCTGTGTCAGCAATAATAAAAGGCATCTACTGTTCTATAACAGTCAGCTCATTGTAAATGGATACCCAGACCAGAGAGAGAAATGTATGATGGGAAAGCCAAGAACCTCTTCCAGTTAGTTCTAAGCTGTCAACATTCAATTAAGGACATATCTCTGGAAAAAACGTTTTTCAAAACGATTGCATGGTAAACTGAATAGAGAAACCCTAATAATGATAAACTCTTTGCTTTTGTCCTTCTGTATGTGGTTAGCAGCAATTACAGATGTTTGCATGATTTTCAAATATTAATTATCCTTCAAAAAATTCCAGGAAGCAATCTTTATGTTTGATGTCATAGACCATACCTGCCTGGAAAAATGGCAGCACAAACTTCATAAGTAAAAGTTGACTGAGAGATATTTTGGGAAAAATCAGATCACTCCAAAATTAACCGCAGTTTCCTAATCTTAGCAATATAAGTTTAAGGCATTCAGCAGAACAAAGAATTGGAGATTATTAAAATATTGAAGATCATCTAGTCTAGAAGTAAAATGCTAGTGACCTGTGGGCCAGATTTGGTCCAGAGACAGATTTGCTTGACTTGCTTTTTTTTTTTTTTTTTTAATTAGTAGCTAACATTTAAAAACCGGAAAACTCTTAAAGTTGAAAAATCTAGATTTCTCTTGAAAATGTGAAAGATCTGCACATTAGGTTTTTATTCCTGAATGGAAACAATCTGCTGGATTGGGAAGAGGTAACCCTTTCCAGACTGGGAAGCTTTCTAGATTATACCATCCCTACCAGCTCCCATTATCTTGCCCTCATTCTACTTCATTCATTTATACTGTCAGCCTGGACTCCGTGGTCTCCGACATCTTTTCATTTTACAAATCAAACCTAGAAAGTCTGTGTGGTTGGATCAAGATCACAGAAATAGCTACCATGTTAGGACTGGCTCTAGGACCCTAGACTTCTGGAGTTTGAGCTGAGACTGCTGACATCAGTTTCACCGGTTCTTTGGAATCTAACAAAGATCTATAAACACCCAGAATGTTCAATCTGCTGTTCCCTACGGCTCTTACTACTTCTTACCTTATGTTAGAGTTATTTCTAATACTCAATTGGTCCTTTATTCATTTATTCAATTAGTAGTTATTGAACATTGACTGCATGCCAGACATTATACTAGATCCTAGGGAAATAGCACTGGACACAATTTTGCAATCTGGTGGAGGAGACAGACAAGCCTTAGCTCCTTGACTATCCTGCAAGCCTTCAAATGCAGTTTCCAATCTGATTCACTTTTGAGCTAATACCCAACATCAACATGACAGTAAAAACATGCAAGTGTCCACTAAAATATAGAATAAATAAAGGAATTTGTTCTTTGTTTTTCACAACAAACCTAAGAAGGAAGAATGGCAGAGATTATTTCCACTAGTCAACAACTAAATCATGACACTGAGATTAAGTGACTTGGCCATAGCTTCAAGGTGGCAGAGAGAGAGATTTGTCCATTGATCCCTAATTAAAACAAACATCTTTATCAGAAGAGGTTTTACCAGCAAGTAAGCATAGCAGTACTCTGTGAAAAACACTACTTCCTGTTAATATAGTTCACTTTTATTCTAGAATCACGTGGATTCTAGTTCTAGATCAATTGCTGATTAGCTGTGTGATTTTGGATAGATCACTTAGCTTACTGATTCTCAATTTCTTCATTTATAAAATATTAGGTTGGACAAGATGAAATCCAGTACTCTTCACTTGGGTAACATTCTACAGTCTTTCAGATGCAAAGAAAAAGCTTTCTCTGTTTATTGAAGTAATGCTATGGATTTACTCATTTCTTCCTGGATTTATGCTCTTAATAATAATCTCTCTAGAGCCTATTGTGTGCTGGCAGCTTAAATAAACTATAGCTAATGTGGTTTCATAATTGGGCCATGATAAATTTTCAGAGATACTCAATGCTGACTCATTTTTAACAGAATAATAATGGTTCCAATGGGTTGATCCCCACTTCACAGGAGCATCATTGGAATAAAAATATCAGTATCTCATTATATTGTTTTAACTATCTTGATTACTTTCTGACTTACGATGAAAATGAAAATCCTAAACTACTAAGTTCTTTTTTAATTAGCCTAGTGTACATAAAGACCAGTTCCTTTCATCTTGCAGCTCTTCAGTGGTTGAAATGTTACCAGTTTACTACAATGGCGTCTTTATTAAATTGCTCTAGAAGCACAAGAAACCAGGGTCCTATTTTACTTTAAAGTTGCTTAATGTTAATATTTTATATGGAAATTAGAGAGTTATATAGGCTCTGGAACTCTTAGAATATTATATTTTATTATGCACAGTGAATCGTTTACAGATAGTGAACTAGCTGAAGGTCCTTTAGGTCTTCATTTGGGGAGACTTAAGTTCCAGGCAATATCTTGAAACAAATCCCACACATACATATCCCATGCTACTGTCTCATGTACAGTTTTTCTCTTGGTGCTTCATGGGCAGGGCAGGGCCTCTGTAATCCTTACAGCAAAAGAGCTAATGAAATATGACTCTTCTCAAGTTTAAGGTCAAGTAGTAGATATCTAAGTAGGTACATGGGCAGCTTCCATGAAAGATACAGTTCAAGATCTCCCAAATTAAATACTCTTTAAATTAGGCCCAAGTTTTTAGTATTGCTAATTTGTTCGTAGGACCTTTTCTAAACAAAACTGTATTAAAAATTTTTTCAGTACCATTTTTTATCTATCAGCAATCCTTCTGGTTGTCCTCTCATTCCAGAGCCTTAATTCGATCTCCCTAATAAATATCCAATTCCTTTGCCATACATGATATTATCTATGTTCCACATTGAAAATTAGTCTCTCTACTTCCGTGAGGTTCTGCATTTTGAAACTGGACCAGAGGAATTGCACTCAAAACAAATGTATCCCTCATTCATGAATTTTTCCATTCCCACCACCACTGCCCTAGTTACAACTGGGTAACAACCATAATAGCTTAATTGTATAGCAGTGTTATCACTCACCATTTTCCCTTAGCCCACACTCAACCAGAAACAAAGACTCAAATAATTAGCTGACAGAATTAGAGACAGAAAAGTTTGCAGAATTTGCTTTTCTATAAAAATAGATAAAACGGGGCTAGAAACGGGGAGGTGAGATTAGAAATATAACTCTGTAGGAGTAGAGAAACCAGTGTACTTGAAGCGAGAGTGAGGAAAAAAAGGTTCTACCTGGAGAAAGAAAATGGATTGGGAGCTGAGTGATGAACTCCACAGTCCAGCCTGCTGGCCACTGAATATCCAAAGTCTCCATCTTCCCATGAATCCCAGGATCCTCATCCCTTGTTGTCCCCAAACAGAGGGTGGGGAATTAGTGGGAAATTGAACTCATGACCCACCACAATGGGAGAGGACAGAATCCACTAGATATGGCCCCTATAAAGGAGAATACTGGTAAGCACAGCAACATCTTTTCATATGCTGTTTCCAAAAATGGCCTTCCCCTTTCCCAACTTTGAGCTCTTACTCATGTCTTCTCCACCTATCATAGCTTCCCTCCAATGATTAGGGTGATCACCCATCCCAGTTTTCCCAGGAAAATCCCAGTTTATTCCTATTGCATCAGTGTAATCAGTGCAATTATCTCTCTTATTGTCCAACTATGAACAATAAATTGTCACCTTACCAAGGTCCATTTTTAGCTTTAAGATTTTCCCCTTTCTTCAAGGTAGAGCATAATTACTACCTCTTACAAGGAGAACTCTGTAATTTCATAAGTTATAATCTCTCCCTTTTCTATGACTTCATAGCTATTTGAAGGGATATGATAATATTCTACCTTTATAAAACAGAAATTTGTGAATATATCCTTCCGCTGCTAGACTTGTAAAGGCCAGGACAATATTCCTTTTTAAGTGTTATCAATGGTGATTGGTATGTAGATAGCTAATATATATTTCTCAAATTGGTTTAAAGTTATATGTAATTTCAAATATCATAATCTTTGAATGTAAAAAAAGGAGAGATAGATTTTTTGTAAAATTAGTATTAAATTATAAAATACGTAGCACAGTGTCAGTCTCACAGTAAGTTTCATAATTGGCAACCATTTTAGTGTCATTACAGTTATAAATTATTATTATAAATGATTATTTTATATTATGTACTGATGAATCAATTGGTTTTTCCTCTGCATCACCATCACACTTTGTCCACACATCTATTACGGCAATTTTCATGTATTATTTAGATATACATCGCAGCTCAAGTATGAGACACACAGGACAAAGATAATATTTTGTAACTTTTTTAGCACAATGCCTGGTTTATAGTAGAGCTGAAATATATATATATAACATATTGAATTAGATTGTTGTTGTGTATGCAACAAATTCATTAATGTAATGTATGATTGTACATGGGCATTAGGTAATGGAAATCTTCTGAAACTAGATTGTGGTGATGGTTGTATAACTATGAATATACTACAGTTTATTGACTTGTATACTTAAAATGAATGAATTTTATAATATGTAAATTATACTTCAATAAAGCAAAGGAATTTACAAAGCAATTAAAAGACAACCTACTAATTATGGAATAGTTACGCAGAAAACCTGGATGCATCTCCAACTTGCCAGCCACCCTTCTGCCCCAGTTGCCCAACCCAAGAGTGTTCTTCTTCCCTCTAACTAGGAAGAAATGCTAGAAAGGTGTGACAGACATAATACACCTTTGATGATTAAAAAAATGTGGAGCGAGCAATGTGGTGTGGACTGTAGAGGAGTAAGGAACCCTGGGTTCTATTACTATCCATCAGTCAATAACTGGCTACATAACCAAGGACAAATCACTTCCCCCCACAGGTGTTCAGTTCTCTTATCTTTAAAGTGAAAGTCTAGCAGACCTGGTGTGCCACACTTGCCCATCCACAACACGGGAGAAACAGTTGGCCCAGGTAGCCAGAGCTGATAGGATGTAGGATGGACACATAACTCAGGCTGAGCCAATCAGATTCTTCTTCTAGAAATTTGGCTTTGGGCCTCTGGGCCAGTAAATGTGTGAAGTTAAGGGGAAGTCATGTCAACTCATGCCGTTAGTCCAGTAGTTGGATTGCTGATAAATATGAGGAATGCCAGAGGAAAACAACCCATAGCGAAGGCAAGAAAATGAAGCAAACCTGAAGCAGAGGCAAACAATGTTGAGAAACGGTGGCAAAGGCGGACCTAGTTTCTGCCAACTTCCTGGTTCCCATGAGATCAAGCAATGCTCTGTGTCATATTCGTGGATTCCAGGAAACCTGCTGAATCCGTATAATAATGTCCAATTTTCTTGCTCTAACTTGAGTGGCCTTGTTCCTAGCAATCAAAAGAATCCTGTCTAGAAAAGAAGTCATTGCACAGATTTCTATGGTGTTTCCCAGCTCTTATGCTTTCTTTAGACTTGATGGCACTGCCCAGCATGCCTCTGGCACCCAAGCCCAGCAATGAGACAATGACTTCCTCACAGATGAGTCAGTAATTACCCCATTAAAAACCACTTTCTTGGGCCTTCCTGGTGGCGCAGTGGTTGAGAGTCCGCCTGCCGATGCAGGGGATACGGGTTCGCGCCCCGGTCTGGGAGGATCCCATATGCCGCGGAGCGGCTGGGCCCGTGAGCCATGGCCGCTGAGCCTGCGCGTCCGGAGCCTGCGCGTCCGGAGCCTGTGCTCCGCAACGGGGGAGGCCACAACAGTGAGAGGCCCGCATACCGAAAAAAAAAAAAAACCACTTTCTTTCTCTTCAATAAAATTAGCCTTGAACTGACCAAACCAGAGTATGCAAAAGTGAAACTTACATCAGTGTGTGTGTCAAGACTGAAATACTATACAAATGAGTTGATTTTTGTTTAAACTCCTCTATTCTTTTCCTCTCTGCAGTTTCTAATCTTTGAAACAGCATAATAGCACGCAAGACGGGAAGTCAAAACTCTAGTGATTAAAATCCAACTATACCATTCTGCTTCACTCCCACTTCATAAAATGGATTTTTAAAATGGCAGGCAAATGCAAATCACCATATTATCTCATTTTACTGGGCCTAAATGATTTTATGTGCCTTCCAAAGAAGGAGTTATATGGCCCATAAATAAAACAATCAAAGTGTAAAGCCTCCAGCCTGCTTTCTCACCGGACCACCCACTCTGACTTCACAGCCAGACTGTAGGAAACCAGACATCCTATCTAATCACACAGAACGTATGAAACTATAGGTTTCAACTCAACCATATCGTTGAGTCGTAAGAATTTAGAATGACCACAGGTCTTTTCCGGATATCATATAAAAATTCTTGGAACACAGCACACTGGACTTAAATGTGCTACCAGTTGCCTACTTAGCAAAGGTTCATTTATGCTCTGGAGCAGCAGTTCTCAGTCAGGGGTGATTTTGTCCCCCAAAGGTACCTAATAATGTTTGGGGACATTTTGGTTGTCCCATCTTGGAGGGTGTTGGGTATTACTGGCATCTGCTGGGTAGAGGACAGGGATGATGTGGAGTGTCCTGTGTCTGAAATTTGGTTCAGATATCAAGACTGATGATCACATGCACACACAAATACCAAGGGAGTATAAAAAGGTTTACTGCTCACATAATAAGGCTTCCTGAAGAGTGCAGGTGCCCAAGCCAGCCTGAAAATGGCTTGGGTTTTTATTGTGGTTAGGAAGTAATTCTAGGGTAAGGGTTCCCACCCACAGGCCTGGGGTTGCCTGAGTTGAACTTCCCTGCTAGAGCCAAGGAAAGGAACATCCTAGCTTTCTTAGGACAATTCAGCTGCGGGGCAAAAAGGCAATGGGAAGTGGCAGGGTTTGAAAGTTGTCAGTGATCATCAAAAATGGAGTCAGTTTCTTTATCACATCCTGCAATACACAGGACAGACCCCATGAAAAAGTTTTTCCAGGCTTGAATTCCAGTAATGCTGAGGTTTTAAGCGCCCCTGCACTGGAGTTGGGGTGGTCTGACTCAGGCTCCATCTAGGTAGTGGCTGAATGGATGCTGTGGGTGCCTCCAAGATGGCCCCCTTCAGCACCCAGGGCCCTCACTTTTCCAGCTGCTCACAGCAGAGTTCCTCTGCTGGAACTGCCCTTGGCCAATGAAGGGAGCTACCTCACCCGTGGTAATGCCCCTCCCCTGGGAGCAGCCTACAACCAGTATCAAGCTGCGGGGCTACAAAGGCCCTGCCCCCTTCCTCGGTTGAGTACAACTGCAGGTCTTCCAGGCCCCCAAGCTCCCCATAGGGATCAGCTGAGACCTCTGTTGTGATTGCATCTCTGTTCAGTTTCTTCTTCTGCCCAATCCTGCCTCCTTCTCCTTCTCTCAGATGTTGTTCCTGCACTGTACTCCCCAGTAAACCCAATGCACACAAATCTCCACCTCAGAATATCTTTCCCCAGGAACTTGACCTTTTTGTAACCAGACCTAGAGTGAGAAATAAAATTTACATTGTGACCAGGAACATATATGCATATACATGTGTTTCCTGTATATAAATAAAATTAATTTTCACAAATCAATACTATTATTATGATATATTCTGATATTTTCTATTCTAGTCTGTATTATTTTTTTAAGGCTGCCCCTGAGCTAATACATGGATCTCGAAACCTGCCAATCTGTCTTGATCCACAGACTGAAAAGTATTTTAGATTTAGAACTAGATTAACTTTTTTGGAAGACTATACTTTTTCAAAGGTAACTAATTGTTTTTTCCCTCTTACTCAATTTGATAGGCCAATTTGGATCCAAAGGCCGAATTAGTTCTATGTGTATAGCCACAAACAGAGTAAAAAGCCTCTACCGTAAAACCCCTCTGAAAGAAATGGGCCTCATTACTTTCAATCATGTTTTATAAATCCAGCTAAGGCTAACAGACTGTGAGCCCTTGCCAAAACCTACTCCATTTAGTTGTGTCATTATCGCATCATTAGGACAACTGGCTGCAATGCTTAAAGAGATAATTTTCTTAAGGAAATCAAACATTCCCCTTACAAACTTGATTTGCATAGTTTTAAGTGACTGCCACTTTCTTTTCTGAAAGAGAGCAAAGAAAAACTATGATAAGGTTACAACAGAGAAAGTTTTACAAGTTTTCTACATGTAGGAAAAGTGATTTAAAAGATGAAGAATTGATACATGTGCCTCTTAGCTTATAAATATCATTTCAAGGGTAGAGAGAAGCTGTATCTCATAAGGATACAGTGCCTCTGGGAGGTGGATTCATGAGAAGCCTGGGAAAGAACCATAGCTAAATCACCAGAAAAGGACATACACGAAAAAACACTAGTGAAGCCTTAGAAATGGTCCGTTGCCCTCCTTCTACAGAGGGAGAAACTGAGGCACAGGTAGGGTAAGTGATTTACCTAAGGGCAATATCTGATAGGCAGCAAAGCTGGAATTAGAACCTAGAAACTCTGCTACCCTGTCCCAATGCTCTTTCTGCTACATCATGGAGATTCTAGCAGTGGGATTTCCTTATCAGAAAGAGCTTATTCTTTGTGATTTCCCAGGAGATTTATTCAAAAATAAGCTCAAAGAAACAGGTGGGGTCCTTTTCCATTCAAAATACACCTACCGGGCTTCCCTGGTGGTGCAGTGGTTGAGAATCTGCCTGCCAATGCAGGGGACACGGGTTTGAGCCCTGGTCTGGGAAGATCCCACATGCCGCAGAGCAACTAGGCCCGTGAGCCACAACTACTTAGCCTGCACGTCTGGAGCCTGTGCTCCGCAACGAGAGGCCGCGATAGTGAGAGGCCCGCGCACCGGGATGAAGAGTGGCTCCCGCTTGCCACAACTAGAGGAAGCCCTCGCACAGAAACGAAGACCCAACACAGCCAAAAACAAATAAATAAATAAATTTATTTAAAAGAAAAAATACACCTACCACCAGTCTTGCTGCCAACATTAGGAATATTTTGACATCTTAGAATTATCTCTAATAGAGGCAGAAGTTTACTCTATTATTTTCTTTTGATAAATCAGGCAAGTCCCAAATTTATTCTCTCTTCTAGAAATCCAGAAAAACTGCTAAAACCTATGTGCTTCATTCTTTGAAACATTAACTGAGTCCTTGGCAGTGAAAAGAATTTAGCAAGATTTTGGCTTTTGGCTTAACGTCTTGGGGAAATTATGCCTTATTTGCTCATTTTGCAGGGGTTTGAGCTAGTGTAGACTCTTCAAGTCAAGATCTTAAGGAAGTTCTTATTCTAAATGAGCCTTATTTTAAAACTGCCCTTTCCAAATTCCTATCTGATTCTTTAACAGGCTTTGTAAGGAAATCCCTTTATCTCTTTTGGATTGCTGGAAATCCTGCTGGTTGGACCCAGAAAAGCAAACAATTTTGGTTAAGTAAATTTCAGATCTTTAGCACATACTAATGTGAATGTTTGCTCTTAGAGCATGTGTAAATATTTTATGAAAAAAATGCTTGCCTAAAATAAACATTTCAAAAGGATCAAACGAAACTTTCATTTAGAAAGTACCTTTCTCTAAGGGGTTCACAAATGCTTCATAAACACTTGCTTGATCATAAATCAAGATTTTTTTTTTTTAGCTTGAATCTATCAAAATACATTTCTTCTGTTGTGTCTAACGTTTGAGCAGCCTCTCTTTAGGGGAAAATGTCCATGATTTCACTCAAAGTTCCCCAGGAACTTTGGAAATCTAGTTTGGAAATCATCTGGAAATCTAGAAGCCTGGCCTTTGGTCCTTTTTGTACTGTTAACCAGCTTGGTGACCTTGAGCAAGTCAGCACCTCACTCCTTGTCTTAAGACCAGGACGCTGGCCTGAAACTTCTGGAAGAAACTTTCTAGTCTGATTGATAGGGACTCACCTAACCCTGAAATATGGGGATACTTGGCGCGATATCATCAGCCTTTGAATCTCTCATTGTTTATGGACAGTTGTACTAAGGAGATTTGCAATTTATTTGACAAAGATAAACTCCATTCAAAACAAAGCCCAATTTTCCATTTCTCTTTTTAGCATGTTTACAGTTTCAATCCAAAATTCTAACTGACATGAAGGGTCCATAGGGACTATGAGGTTAAGACAAAGAACTGAGTTCAAATCCTATAGCTCCTCCATTTCCTAATCTGTAAACTGGGAATAACAACACCAACATCATAAAGATGGTAGGACCGTTAAAGGAAATAAGATACATCAGGCCCCTTGCACACGGTAAGCACTCAAGAGATGTTAGAGAGTCTTAGGATAGTTAACATGGACACATTTATCCAGCTCATGAGAGGACTAGGAATAATTATTTCCAGATGAGTTTAGGGGAAGAGGAGTGATTAGAAAGAATGTCGAAATTAATAATGTTCATTTTGAGAATAAAGGGCATATATTCATACAATGAGAATCTTCTGGAAGCAAGAGGATTTCATAAATGAGGAGAAGGATGTATCATGCAGATCAGAATAATGCAGGTTATAACAGGATGAGCTGGGCTTTTAAAAGGACCCTACTTGATTTGGAGAATGAAATTATGGATCCTCTGTAAATTCTCAGTAGATCTACAAGTCACTGAATGTTCTATGAAATGACAAAAAGATCCATGTGCTCCTGAGAATGACTGGGATTTTCTTTAAGTAATATGCAAAAAAAAGGATGCTGAAAAAATGTAATGTCGAATCACATTGTCACTGAAAATGGAACTGGAAACAATGATTTCTGAACTCTGCTACTTCTTTAACATCACAATTATTAATGTACAGTCTTAGAGATGATACAGATCCCTCATTTATTTATTTGACACTTAAAGACCACCAGCCATATGCCAAATTCTGTAGTGGGCACACGAGAAAAAATATGGTAAGAGTCTCTGTTCTCTAGAATTCTAGAATCATCTATCATTACTCCCCAAAGATATAAGAAAACCCTGTACAATTATTATGTTCCATTGACTAAGCACCTGTGACATCCCCATGTACTGTGCTAAATGTTTTCTGCATTATATCATTTACCCTGACAGATGCACTTCTGCCTCTGCTGGAAAATGACAAGGGATTCTTCAACCCAAGGCCATACTCTCCACTTGTGAACAGATGCTGTAACCAAAATCACACCCCTATTAACTTCTGCCTAATCTCCCTGGAGCCACACAGTATCAGGCTAATTCTTTTTGCATATGTCAGCTGTTCAATGGATGTCAGCTACCAAGGACCCTCATATCATCTCCACATTAATCATCCCCTTTCCAGATTGACCGTGTTTAACTCCTGTTTGCCACTATATCCCTAGTACCTAGGACATTGTCTAGCACATAAGAGGAATTCAGAAACATTTTTTTTCTGAATATAAAATCCTATCAACATACCTTAGATATCCTACAGTTCATTGATATCCAACCCAGAAGCTAAAAATCAGAATCGAGCACACTCTTCCAGGTATAGTTTGACCACTCCAAAGTACAATACAACCCAATGAAACATTATCGTTTTGGCAAAAACCTCATCTATTCAGCTTGAGTGTGAAATTAACTCAGACCCTCAGGTCATGCTCACAGAAATACTTTTTCAGGCAGGCCTTGCCCAGCCCCTCATTTGTTTTGTTTTACTCTTTTAAATTCTAAACCCAGGTCTTTACATTTATCCTTGTATATTTTTTATCTTGTTAAATCTGGCCCAATTTGCCTATCTGACTGGTTTTATTTAAATCTCTCATGTGGTTTCTAATATAATGTCTACTCTCTCCTAATTTCAAGTCTCTCAAAACTCTGACTGGCAAACTTTTTATTTGTTATCTAAATTATTAAAATGTTGAACAAAGCAGAGCCTCACAGAATGCCACTGGTAACCTGGCTCAAAGTTGATGCTGATAATACCATTCAACTATGAATCCCCTTAAATCACTACCATTTGGCGGACATTTTTCTCAAGGGCATTATGTAAACTTTATCAAATACTATGCTCAAATTTAGTTACCCCAGAGAGCCTAGCTCAAGCAGTAGTAATTCCAGCCTAAATCTCAGTATGCTGGGGGGTATCCTGTATTTCAGTTTATCTAATCTATTGTTTATTGTATAAATATAAAACCCTGAATCCTTCAGGACTTCAAATTTTGAAGCTAAGCGCAGGTTCTTGAGATGGAAATGCCTTACTTTTTGGTACTTAAAAGTAATTTCTCTGCTTTTCTGCCATATTCCCCCCTTACTTGGGGCAATGAATGCTTATTAGTAAATAAGAGAAGAGCAATTTGTTTAACAGAATGGACAATGAAAGGGCCCATTTTAAGGGAACTCTAGTTAAAAACCTCAAAATACTATCAAAATACTACCTTGCTATATAGGTTTAGAAACCAGTCTCCCTCACAGCTGGTTAACTTTTCTTCCTGATGCAGGAATCTCAAGGCATGGACTAAATATACATGATGACCTTCTATCCAACTATGAGTAGAGTAATTGAATAATCATGAGAGGGGCAATTCTTGGTATTGCACAGTGATTGAAGATTAACATGGAGATTAAACTTTGCATGAAGTAAACTCTTCAGGAACTTTACCAAAAGGAAGAGTATAGGTTTTTATAAAGAAAAAATTTATTATTTTTATTATTTGGCCTTTAGAACAATTGACAAACCTAGACATTTAGAATATGTTGTCCCTAGTTGTTCAGGCTTTACCATCTGTTAGTATAGAATAATCTACTTTTCTTGGGGGGAAACCAAACATCTATGACATATGTTTGCTTTAGAAGATGGTTTGGATTCTTCTATAGATACGACAGATGGCAAGCAAAACTGATAGACGTGACTGTCTCCTGAAGTGAGTACCCCACGCCCCACTTTCCAGTGTCAAATTTTCAGCTCCATGGAAATGATGCTGTAGTGGTAGCCACAGAGATGGTGGCAGCAGCATAAATTTCTGGTCTCATAATCTCAGCTTCTAAGATATTTTGAGGAGCAGCCAAGATGGTGGAGTAGAAGGACGTGCTCTCACTCCCTCTTGCGTGAACACCAGAATCACAACTAGCTGCTGGACAATCATCAACAGGAAGACACTGGAGCTCACCAAAAAATATACCCCACATCCAAAGACAAAGGAGAAGCCACAATGAGATGGCAGGAAGGGTGCAATCACAGTAAAATCAAATCCCATAACTGCTGGGTGGGTGACTCACAGACTGCAGAACACTTATACCACAGAAGTCCACCCACTGGAGTGAAGGTTCTGAGCCCCAAGTCAGGCTTTCCAACCTGGGGGTCCAGCAACGGGAGGAGGAATTCCTAGAGAATCAGACTTTGAAGCCTAGTGGGATTTGATTGCAGGACTTTGACAGGACTGGGGAAAACAGAGACTGCACACTTGGAGGGCACACACAAAGTAGTGTGCACATCGGGACCCAGGGGAAGAAGCAGTGACCCCAGGGGAGACTGAACCAGACCTACCTGCTATTGTTGGAGGGTCTCCTGCAGAGGCGGAGGGGGGTGGGGGGTGGGGGCTGTGGCTCACCGTGGGGACAAGGACACTGACAGCAGAAGTTCTGGGAAGTACTCCTTGGTGTGAGCCCTCCCAGAGTCTGTCATTAGCCCCACCAAAGAGCCCAGGTAGGCTCCAGTGTTGGGTTGCCTCAGGCAAAACAGCCAACAGGGAGGGAACCCAGCCCCACACATCAGCAGACAAGCGGATTAAAGTTTTACTGAGCTCTGCCCACCAGAGCAACAGTCAGCTCTACCCATCACCAGTCCCTCCCATCAGGAAACTTACACAAGCCTCTTAGACAGCCTCATCCACCAGAGGGCAGACAGCAGAAGCAAGACAAACTACAGTCCTGCAGCCTGTGGAGCAAAAATCACATTCACAGAAAGATAGACAGGATGAAAAGGCAGAGGAATATGTACCAGATGAAGGAACAAGATAAAACCCCAGAAAAACAACTAAATGAAGTGGAGATAGGCAACCTTCCAGAAAAAGAATTCAGAATAATAATGATAGTGAAGATGATCCAGGACCTCAGAAAAACAATGGAGGCAAAGATCGAGAAGATGCAAGAAATGTTTACCAAAGACCTAGAAGAATTAAAGAACAAACAAACACAGATGAACAATACAATAACTGAAATGAAAACTACACTAGAAGGAATCAATAGCAGAATAACTGAGGCAGAAGAACGGATAAGTGACCTGGAAGACAGAATGGTGGAATTCACTGCTGCAGAGCAGACTAAAGAAAAAAGAATGAAAAGAAATGAAGACAGCCTAAGAGACCGCTGGGACAACATTAAACGCAACAACATTCATAGTATAGGGGTCCCAGAAGGAGAAGAGAGAGAGAAAGGACCCGAGAAAATATTTGAAGAGATTATAGTTGAAAACTTCCCTAACATGGGAAAGGAAATAGCCACCCAAGTCCAGAAAGCGCAGAGAGTCCCATACAGGATAAACCCAAGGAGAAACACGCCGAGACACACAGTAATCAAAGTGGCAAAAATTAAAGGCAAAGAAAAATTACTGAAAGCAGCAAGGGAAAAAGGACAAATAGCATACAAGGGAACTCCCATAAGGTTAACAGCTGATTTCTCAGCAGAAACTCTACACACCAGAAGGGAGTGGCACGATATACTTAAAGTGATCAAAGGGGAAGAACCTACAACCAAGATTACTCTACCTGGCAAGGATCTCATTCAGATTTGATGGAGAAATCAAAAGCTTTACAGACAAGCAAAAGCTAAGAGAATTCAGCACCACCAAACCAGCTCTACAACAAATGCTAAAGGAACTTCTCTGCCTGGGAAACACGAGAGAAGAAAAAGACCTACAAAAACAAACCCAAAACAATTAAGAAAATTGGAATAGTAACATACATATCGATAATTACCTTAAACATGAATGAATTAAATGCTCCAACCAAAAGACACAGGCTTGCTGAATGAATACAAAAACAAGACCCATATATATGCTGTCTACAAGAGACCCACTTCAGACGTAGGGACACATACAGAATGAAAGTGAAGGGATGGAAAAAGATATTCCATGCAAATGGAAATCAAAAGAAAGCTGGAGTAGCTATACTCATATCAGATAAAATAGACTTTAAAATAAAAATGTTACAAGAGACAAGGAAGGACACTACATAATGATCAGGGGATCAATCCAAGAAGAAGATATAACAATTATAAATATATATGCACACAACATAGGAGCACCTCAATACATAAGGCAACTGCTAAGAGCTATAAAAGAGGAAATCGACAGTAACACAATAATAGTGGGGGACTTTAACACCTCACTTACACCAATGGACAGATCATCCAAAATGAAAATAAATAAGGAAACAGAAGCTTTAAATGACACAATAGACCAGATAGATTTAATTGATATTTATAGGACATTCCATCCAAAAACAGCAGATTACACTTTCTTCTCAAGTGCGCACAGAACATTCTCCAGGATAGATCACATCTTGGGTCACAAATCAAGCCTCAGTAAATTTAAGAAAATTGAAATCATATCAAGCATCTTTTCTGACCACAATGCTATGAGATTAGAAATGAATTACAGGGAAAAAACCGTAAAAAACACAAACACATGGAGGCTAAACAATACGTTACTAAATAACCAAGAGACCACTGAAGAAATCAAAGAGGAAATCAAAAAATACCTAGAGACAAATGACAATGAAAACACGACGATCCAAAACCTATGGGATGCAGCAAAAGCAGTTCTAAGAGGGAAGTTTATAGCTATACAAGCCTACCTCAAGAAACAAGAAACATCTCAAGTAAACAATCTAACCTTACACCTAAAGCAATTATAGAAAGAAGAACAAAAAAACCCAAAGTTAGCAGAAGGAAAGAAATCATAAAGATTAGAGCAGAAGTAAATGAAATAGAAACAAACAAAACAATAGCAAAGATCAATAAAACTAAAAGATGGTTCTTTGAGAACATAAACAAAATTGATAAACCATTAGCCAGACTCATCAAGAAAAAGAGGGAGAAGACTCAAATCAATAAAATTACAAATGAAAAAGGAGAGATTACAACAGACACCACAGAAATACAAAGCACCCTAAGAGACTACTACAAGCAACTCTATGCCAATGAAATGGACAACCTGGAAGAAATGGACAAATTCTTAGAAAGGTATAACCTTCCAAGACTGAACCAGGAAGAAATAGAAAATATGAACAGGCCAATCACAAGTAATGAAATTGCAACTGTGATTAAAAATCATCCCACAAACAGAAGTCCAGGAACAGATAGCTTCACAGGTGAATTCTATCAAACATTTAGAGAAGAGCTAACACCCATCCTTCTCAAACTCTTCCAAAAAATTTCAGAGGAAGGAACACTCCCAAACTCATTCTATGAGGCCACCATCACCCTGATACCAAAACCAGACAAAGATACTACAAAAAAAAAAATTACAGACCAATATCACTGATGAATATAGATGCAAAAATCCTCAGAAAAATACTAGCAAACAGAATACAACAGCACATTAAAAGGATCATACACCATGATCAAGTGGGATTTATCCCAGGGATGCAAGGATTCTTCAATATACGCAAATCAATCAATGTGATACATCATATTAACAAATTGAAGAATAAAAACCACATGATCATCTCAAAAGATGCAGAAAAAGCTTTTGACAAAATTCAACACCCATTTATGATAAAAATTCTCCAGAAAGTGGGCATAGAGGGAGCCTACCTCAACATAATAAAGGCCTATATGACAAACCCACAGCAAACATCATTTTCAATGGTGAAAAACTGAAACCATTTCCTCTAAGATCAGGAATGAGATAAGGATGTCCACTCTCACCACTATTAACTATTATTCAGCATAGTTTTGGAAGTCCGAGCCATGGCAATCAGAGAAGAAAAAGAAATAAAAGGAATCCAAATTGGAAAAGAAGAAGTAAAACCGTCACTGTTTGCAGATGACATGATACTATACATAGAGAATCCTAAAAATGCCACCATAAAACTACTAGAGCTAATCAATGAACTTGGTAAAGTTGCAGGATACAAAATTAATGCACCGAAATCTCTTGCATTCCTATACACTAATGATGAAAAATCTGAAGAGAAGTTATGGAAACACTCCCATTTACCAATGCAACAAAAAGAATAAAATACTTGGAATAAACCTACCTAGGGAGACAAAAGATCTGTAGGCAGAAAACTATAAGGCACTGATGAAAGAAATTAAAGAGGATAACAACAGATGGAGCGATATACCATGTTCTTGGATTGGCAAAAATCAATATTCTGAAAATGACTATACTACCCAAAGCAATCTACAGATTCAATGCAATCCCTATCAAATTACCAATGGCATTTTTTACGGAACTAGAACAAATCATCTTAAAATTTGTATGGAGACACAAAAGACCCTGAATAGCCAAAGCAGTCTTTTTTTTCTTTCTTTTTTTTTTTTTGCGGTACGCGGGCCTCTCACTGTTGTGGCCTCTCCCATTGCGGAGCACAGGCTCCGGACATGCAGGCTCAGTGGCCATGGCTCACGGGCCAACCGCTCTGCAGCATGTGGGATCCTCCCGGACCGGGGCACGAACCCGTGTCCCCTGCATCGGCAGGCAGACTCTCAACCACTGCACCACCAGGGAAGCCCGCCAAAGCAGTCTTGAGGGAAAAAAAATGGAGCTGGAGGAATCAGACTGCCTGACTTCAGAGTATACTACAAAGCTACAGTAATCAAGACAATATGGTACTGGCACAAAAACAGACATACAGTTCAATGGAACAAGATAGAAAGCCTAGAGAGAAACCCACACACCTATGGTCAACTAATCTATGGCAAATGAGGCAAAGGTATACAATGGAGAAAAGACAGTCTCTTCAATAAGTGGTGCTGGGATAACTGGACAATTACATGTAAAACAATGAAATTAGAACACTCCCTAACACCATACACAAAAATAAACTCAAAATGGATTCAGACCCTATAAAACTCTTAGAGGAAAACATAGGAAGAACACTCTTTGACATAAATCACAGCAAGATCTTATTCAATCTACCTCCTAGAGTAATGGAAACAAAAATAAACAAATGGGACCTAATGAAACATAAAAGCTTTTGCACAGCAAAGGAAACCATAAACAAGATGAAAAGACAACCCTCAGAATGAGAGGGTTGCAAACAAATCAACGGACAAAGGATTAATCTCCAAAATATATAAACAGCTCATGCAGCTCAATATTAAAGAAACAAACAACCCAATCCAAAAATGGGCAGAAGACCTAAATAGACATTTCTCCAAAGAAGACATACAGATGGCCAAGAAGCACATGAAAAGCTGCTCAACATCACTAATTATTAGAGAAATGCAAATCAAAATACAATGAGGTATCACCTCACACCAGTTAGAATGGGCATCATCAGAAAATCTACAAACAACAAATGCTGGAGAGGGTGTGGAGAAAAGGGAACCCTCTTGCCCTGTTGGTGGGAATGTAAATTGATACAGCCACTATGGAGAACAGTATGGAGGTTCCTTAAAAAACTAAAAATAGAATTACCATATGATCCAGCAATCCCACTACTGGGCATATACCAGAGAAAACCATAATTCAAAAAGACACATGCACCCCAATGTTCATTGCAGCACTATTTACAATAGGCAGGTCATGGAAGCAACCTAAATGCTCATTGACAGATGAATGGATAGAGAAGTTGTGGTACATATATACAACGGAATGTTACTCAGCCATAAAAAGGAACAAAATTGAGTCATTTGCTGAGACGTTGATGGACCTAGAGACTGTCACACAGACTGAAGTAAGTCAGAAAAAGAAAAACAAATATCGTATATTAATGCATATATGTGGAACCCAGAAAAATGGTACAGATGAAATGGTTTGCAGGCAGAAGTTGAGACACAGATGTAGAGAACAAACGTATGGACACCAAGGGGGGAAAACCGCGGTGGGGTGGGGATGGTGGTGTGCTGAATTGGGCAATTGGGATTGACATGTATACACTGATGTGTATAAAATTGATGACTAATAAGAACCTGCAGTATAAACAAACAAACAGAAAAAAAACAACTAATAATAAACTTTCTTTGGGTTATTTGTATGGAAATATGTTAATATAAATGTTTCAGACATTACATGAAATTTCTAAAAATCTTATATGTTCTGGTATAATGTTATAAGTCATAATTCTAGTTATTACTTTAAAATGTATATCTCAGAAATAACTAAATTTCCTTGTCAACTGCATTATTATGAACTTTCATCAAATCTTTAACTGTGGTCATTTTTAAGTCTTTTGTCATTTACAGACAGTTCTGGGTGTACTCTGATGCTTTTGCAAAAATGTTCCGATAAAAGGGTTTCATCTTCAAGGAATTCATGGAAAAGACTCTGACGAGTACAGGTTTCTACTAACTGACTATACTGCTGAACTGAATGAATAAGCATTTTCAGAACTCTAATGGAAAACTGATGAATTCATAAAAGTGCTAACAAAAGATCAAGATAAAAAAATTAATTACATGGGACTGAGTGACCTGATGAGGATGATTATAATTTTTATGACTTTCTGTTTGAATAATAAAAAATAAAGAAAGAAAGAAAGGAAGAAAGAAAGAAAGAAAGAAAGAAAGATGGTTTGTTTGAGTTGTTGGAATAAATCACAATGTCCTGTTTCTACTTTTGTCCTTTCACAAGGATTTCCACAGTCCCTATTAAGATATAGTTTTTAATAAAGGGAAAATATCCATTCAATGGATAATTGAAATTCTATCATGTGCATTCAGCAGTGTAAAGATCTTACTCTGGAGGAGCTTAAAATATAATAAGGATCAATATTAAGGTCAATCAAAATTGGTACAATAAATATCTACCACCACATTCTTTAATAGCTAATTTATTCATTTATTTATTTTATCTGACTGGTTATGTTACTGTGATGCTAGCCTTCTCTTCTTATTATTTCATATTACAAGGTTTTTGGACCTTGTAATATGAAATAATGAGTTTCTTGCTTTTTTTAGCGTTGGTTGAAAAGTCTCATATCAACGTTTATGTTCTTCCTTAAACAGTCTTTTGTGATTAGATTCTTAGCTGTAGTAAGCCTATCAAGTTCTTCTATATTTGACTCATCGTATATTTTAATGAAAAACAGGATGTCCAAAATCTCAATAATATGTGATTATTAGAGTGATTTATTAAAAATAATATCTCATGACAACAATGCTTCTGATATAAACTATTTTAAAACTCTCTTATAAGCTCAGCCTTTTCATTGCTCTTTGAATATAATATCACTTATTTTGGTGTACAGCAAGGATGATAAATAGAAAATTAATACATTTTTAACCATAAATATTCATTAGAACTTGTTCCTGGTCAATCTGTGCATCTTTCTTTATTTTAGCTCCTATTGTTTCCTTTCAATTCTTTCTAGTCCTTTTGCTAGAAGCCAAATGGCATAGTCATAATTCTGCAGGATTTGTGTTTTCTCACTGGTGAAGCTACTGAATGTACATTAACTTTGAAGGAAAAAAATTAAATGATAGACGGAGAGCTCACTGATGACAAATGTCTTACTGATTCTGGATGAAAATTAAAATAAATTATTGGTTTAATAATACTGCTTAAGAACTGCCAGCCTTCTGGAAATATTAACAAAATGACATATAATTTGTCACAGTGAGTTTTTTCTCCAGTTGAAGGTATTTAAAGATTGTAGTCCCTTGAGGATAAACTAATTTGAATTCTTCTGAAAATCCAATACACTTATTTTAAAAAGACATTTAAGTAAAGCAATAAAAAGGGAGTCCTCAATTTATTAACAATTTCTCCATATCACTTATCGTACTGTCATGATTTCCAGATGAAAGACTTATTTTCAATATAGTCTTTTTTTTTTTTTTTTTTTTTTTTTGCGGTATGCGGGCCTCTCACTGTTGTGGCCTCCCCCGTTGCGGAGCACAGGCTCCGGACGCGCAGGCTCCGGACGCGCAGGCTCAGCGGCCATGGCCCACGGGCCCAGCCGCCCCGCGGCATATGGGATCCTCCCAGACCGGGGCACGAACCCGTATCCCCTGCATCGGCAGGCGGACTCTCAACCACTTGCGCCACCAGGGAGGCCCTCAATATAGTCTTAATATTTATTATAGACCAAGAAGAAGAGACACAGATTTTATCCTTGTTTAGGGAAAAGGTAATAAAACAATTCAAAAAGTATAAAACATTCTCTCTTATGTGGTTCAATAAATGGAATGGGATATTCTGGCTAATCAAATAAGAGATGTAATATTAAGAAAATTCTGGCTAATCAAATAAGAGATGTAATATTAAGAAACCTGTAGAATCCTAGTAGAGTTTTGATTTTTTTAAAGAATTTACTACATTAAAATTCCTATGGAAGTACAATGGCTGCTTTAGGACATACTTTAAGACTTTCCAGTGCCTCAGAAACATTATTATGTCATTAAAATGTAGATAAACTCATTCTTTCACACAACAAATACTGACTGAGTGCTTATTAGGTGGCAGGTTACATGTTAGAATACAGAGACATTTAATCCATGTTCCCTTCTGTAAAGAAGCTTCTAGTCTGAGAGGAGGAGACAGACAAAAATGTATATATCTAGTGATAAGTTAAATATGGTCTTTTAATTTGGATTTCCCCAAAAGCAGACTCTGTTAGAAATACACGGCTACATGTAGTTTATTTGGAAGACGATCCTTGGATCACAAATGAGCAGGTTACCATGTGGGCAACTGAGGTTCAATTCCATGGGTCCTTGTGAGGAACCCTGTGCAGCATACCTCAGAATCAACCCAGTGAGGGTTAGATAGACTTGAGTTTTCCATTATACACTTCCTCATTGGTTGAAGCTTGTCTTTGGAACTTCTAGGCTGTCAGCTAGAAAACACCCTTAGGCAGAGAAGCAGAAAATGCAGTTTCTTGAGGTGGGAAGCCATTGCCATGCAGGGGAAACTATTCATCACAGATGCAGGTAGGCTCTGAAGTAGCCCAGAGGGTATGGAATGTATAGTACCAGCAGTCTCTGCTGCATATGATGCTGTAGAAGCCTATCATTGTGGAGTAGGGACCCAGAAGAGGAAAATATTAGTCGTATCTGGTGAATCAGGGAAGACTTCAACGACAACAGATGCCTAAGCTGAGTAGGTGTTCTCTGGGCAAATGTAGCGGAGTGATGTGAAGGGCTGATACTTACTTGCAAATAAATATAGTGGAATACCGGATTACAGAGAGACCAGGGAGCATGGAGTCCTACCTATGCAGTAGCCGGGGTCAAATTCACTGCTGAGATAAATACACATGTGCTTTGGCTTAGGTAGATACAGGCCCCAGTGGAGCCAGTTTTCAAAGCCAATGTAGATATTTTGAGCTATTGACCATGTAACAGGCAGTTTCTTGTGAGAATTACAGAAACAATTGCTTTACTTCTCAATCTTGGATTTGATCAGAAGATGTGAAGGTGGAATCAGGAAGCTGGAAGCAGACAGACTAGAGCTTGATTCCCTGGAGTTCTGTAGGTATAGAGACTAAGTTCCAGGAGAACAGAAGAGGGCGGAGTCGGGCCTTGGCCTCACAGAAAATGGGGAACTGGATCAGTTTTCATGGCAGGTACTAGAATGTAGAGTATGAGGTAGAGACCAGAAACATAGTTCTTGAAATTGTGCTCCAAATAGAGACAGAGAAACAAAGCAGGATCCTACTGACTAGAACTGAGACACCAAGTCAGAGCAAGAATAGTAGCAACAGTGATAGCCAGAGCACCTAAGCTATAAAAGTATGATTTCTGTATTTCCTTCTAGACTAAGTCAGTAGTTTGGAAACATTTATGAGCATAAGAATCATTTGGCAGGGCTTCCCTGGTGGCGCAGTGGTTGAGAGTCCGCCTGCCGATGCAGGGGACACGGGTTCGTGCACTGGTCTGGGAAGATCCCATATGCCACGGTGCGGCTGGGCCCGTGAGCCATGGCTGCTGAGTCTGCGCGTCCGGAGCCTGTGCTCCGCAACGGGAGAGGCCACAACAGTGAGAGGCCCGCGTACCGCAAAAAAAAAAAAAAAAAAAAAAAAAAAAAAAAAAAAGAATCATTTGGCAGGCTTCTTTTAAAGATGCAGATTCCCTAAGTTCTAACTGTACCTTGCTTACCTATCACACTTCCATAAATTTGTAGGGAAATGGAGGAATCAGCATTTTTAACAAGGGTCCCAGGTGACTGACTCAAATGCAGGTGATCTGGGCTCTATATGATAAAAAACAAGACAAAAACCCCCTCTGTATTAAGGTAAGGTTGATTCCAGGATCTGGGATAGAAGTGAGTTTCAACTGACCCCAACAATGAGTAAAGCAGAGTGATCAATTCATCCCAGTATACCTAGAACTTCCCCAGTTTTAGCATGGACAGTCCCATGTCCCAGAAAACCAGTCCTGGGACAGTCAGCCACCCTAGCATAAAGGCAAGTTCCGTTGAACCATGTAGCTCATGGAAGACCTAAGCATCATCACATCAATTCTGTGCATCCCTGTAGACTCCGTATTACACCAACATTCTATTCCCCACACACAGCTCGTTACTTCTTTCTTAAGTCAAATCTATAATTTTTGTTGAGGTAAGATCTGATGTTTAAAACCTCATGACGTGCTGGGGTGAGGTCCTGCTCCCAGAGGCTACATACCTACCCCAAATTCCCTTACCCTCATGCTTGGAAATAGAAGAACTCCAGAAAATAAAAGGGAGTCAAAGAAAATAAAATACAAGAGCACACTAGCTTTTGGATGACTATCTAAAAACCACCCTATTATCACGTGCAAGACTGGCTCTGGGGCCAGGTACCTGGGTTGTATCTCTGCTCTACCACTGACACGATATGTGAACTGGGTCAAGTTACCTCTGCTCTAGGCCCCTGTTTCCTCATCTATAATGTGGAAATATTCATATTAATCATCATAAGAATCATAATAGTGTCTACTTCATAGGATTAAATTAGTCAACACATGTGATGCCCTCAGGACAGTGTCTGCCACATAGTAATCACTCCACAAATGGAAGTTATTATGATTATTAAACGCCTAAAATTTAATATAACTCCGAGTCATCCAGTTACTTGTATGAATAACCCTAGTCTTTCAGGGCCTAAACAAATTAAGTTGTAACATTCAAAGTCATTTTATACAAAGAAACTTCTTTTCCTATCACCTAAAGTACCATGTGGGAAAATTTACCTTGCACTTCAGCCTCTCTGTGGCGCTGGTGGAAGGAAGGATGAATCAGCCGCATACAGGATGTTTATTAGGGCTCCAGTAGGGCTGGAGCATCCAGAAAACTCACAAGCACAGGGAGGAGGCTTGGAAACACTTCAAAGCCTGCAGAGACTCAGATTGCTTCCTGAGGCGGGTGGATTAGTATTGGTGGTCTGTCCTTACCCACACACTTCACCTCCATTTTTCTCAGCCCTCTTCACCTTTCCCTCTGACTGTGACAATGAGAATATTGAAATCAATAAGTTCACCTCCTTGCTCCAAATACTCAAGTGCTTTGAAATGAAAAATGGCTCAGGAAGAAGAAGCCAAGGCAGAGGCAGGGAGGACACAGGTGAAGTTAGAACTGGCAAGGACTACAGTCTAAAGGGAAAGGGAGAGAGGACAGTGGACTAGAAGGGAGAAGACTCAGGTCTCACACCCGTTTTTCCACTAGTCAGTAGTGGGGACAGGTAATTTTAACTCAACAGACCCTGCAATTTCTCCTCTGTAAAATAAAGGCACTGATCCAGATAAACAGCCATTATGCCTTCTGGTTCTAAAAGTCCTCAACATATTTTTATGATAAAATGTCAGACGGTTGGTTTCAGCTTTATTCATCTCTCTCGTAAGTTCCCCTCTCCTTCTCACCCTGTTACAAGACATTCTTCCAATATGCATTCTCAATTTAAACCAACTTACACGTTTGTCTTCCCTGCTAGACTAGAAGTTCTTCAATGGAAGATATTTTGTTTTAATCTTGTTTTATCCCCAGAACTTAGAACCACGCCTGACATGTAAAGATGTTCAGTAAGTGTTTTGGAACTGAATTACCACACTAACCTCCAAACGTGTATTAGTCAGGATCTCAGCTAGAAACAGATGGCCCACTCACACTGAGTGACTGAGGAGAGTTGACTAAAGGGGCTACGTACAAGGTCTAGGCAGAGTGAGGGTAAGTTCACCATCACTGGATGGTGAAGCACCCTCGGGTACAATAGCAAAGAGTTACTACCCTTTCTAGTCCTGAAGGGGTAAGGGAAGAAAGCTGTTGCAGAAGCCCTAAGAAAGTTGCTGAAGCCATAGATATTGAAAGAGGCCTGCCTGATAGGAGCTGGGACCCTCTTTAGAACGAAGCAGCCAACCTGCATCCTAGTAGGGAAGGAAACGGGTGTCCCAACCTCACCCTCCCCTGCCCGTGAAGTCCCTCAAGCTCCTGCCAGTGCCTCTATTGGTTGAACACAACAGGAAGTTGAGAGCATGGTGGAGGATCTAAGCTGTTCACCAAGGTGAGCCCCTGGGGCACAGAGTGCAGTGACAAGGGTGGAGAGCAGATCGTGTGGAGCGAACAGAGAACAACCAGCACGCTTGTTCCCTGCATCACTGCCTCCTCCTTTCAAAATGACCCTGAATGACTGTTCTTTCAGGTAATTTCTTTTCTCCACAAATATATGGACATTTCTTCATCAAATATGTACATACTATATACACACACTCCCTGACCTACAATGGTTTGACTTACAATTTTTCAACTTAATGATGGTACGAAAGCCACACACATTCAGTAAAAACCTAACTTTGAATTTTGAATTTTGACTTTTTCCTAGGCTAACAATAAATGGTACCATCCTCTCTCATGATGCTGGGCAGCTGCAGTGAGTTGTATCTCCAAGTCAGCCCAGGATAAACAACTGATACACTTACAACCATTCTGTACCCATACAACCATTCTGTTTTTCATTTTCAGCACGGTATTCAATACATTACGGGAGATATTCAATACTTTATTATAAAATGGGCTTTGTTAGATAATTTCACCCAACTGTAGGCTAATGTAGGTGTTCTGAGCACGTGTAAGGTAGGCTAGGCTCAGCTATGATGTGCAGTAGGTTAGGTGTATTAATGCATTTTCAACTTACGATAGTTTCAACTTACGATGAGTTTGTCAGGATATAACCCCATCATAAGTTGAGACCTGTACACTTGTTTACACATTGCTTAATAAGGGTTGCTTAGTTTCTACCATAACTTTTTTTTTCTCACTAATGAGACTGTAAGCTCCCTAGGGGCAAGGATGATGTCTTCTACTTCTAGAGATATCTCTAGTGTATTTTTGCTATACATACAACAGGCACTCGATATTTGTAACTTTAATGATCATCTTTAACTAAGTTTTCGTATATCAAATTATACAATCAGTTAGCTCTGTCATGTTAGCCAATTTCTAAATCTCTAGGAAGAGCCCAATAAAATATATGGTATGGCTAATTGCCTACTAACTGCGTTTCTGCTGAGGGATGATCATGGTGGCAAGGTATGCGTCTCCTCCCTTAGAAGACAGGCTTTGCACTTCACTCCATAGTAGTTCCTGGAATTCATTCATTCAACATGCCTTTATCAATATTCACTAGAAGTAAAGTGCTATACAAAGCACTGTGAGAAATCAAAGACCAATCTGACTTATATTCTGTCCCAAGGAACTTAGAGTGCAGCGGGAGCGAGAAAGTACTGATATAACTGGGTGGAAAGTAGGAAAGGAGAGTCCTTTAAAAAAGAGATGAAATGCTAGGAGAGTTCTAAGCAAGAGCAACAGTTTTGATGGAGGAATTCTGTATAGGTTTGAGTTAGGTCTTAAAGAACACAGGCTCTTTGGTCAAGAAGAGATAGGAGATAGGAGAAAGGATACACAATATGCATATGCCTCGGGTGTTTCAGGGGAAAACAATTCTCTTGGTTTTCCTGTAAGTTAAAAGAAAGTGTCTAATGAGTATGTGACTAGGAAAACAATATGCTGAAATCAGATAGAGAGGGCCTTGAATGGCAGGCTGACTCTGAACCACCTTTCTGTAGGCAGCAGGGAACCACTGAAAGATTTTGAGCAGGTAATGAGAGCTGGAATTTCAAAGATAAATACAATGACAATGCACTGAGTGACAATACACTGAGAACTTTCTGTACCAAGCACTGCTCTCAACACTGTGTCCCAGTGGTGTAATCAAGGGTCAGGGTGGAAGGAGCAGTCCACTCCAAGACTCATACTGTTTAGAAAGTGCAACCACATGAGGATAGCAAAAAGCTTCCAGACTTCCAGTTGGTTTCCTTATTCTTTCTAAACTCTCCAGGGACAATGCACCCCTCTTCTTCTTGCCTGCATCTAGGGCAAACCAATATACACATATTAACTCATTTAATCTTCAAAACATCCCTGAGACGTAGATACCTTTATTATTGCCAGAGAGGCACAGAGAGATAAGTGATTTTCTCAAGCTAACAAAGTTAGTAAATGGCAGAGCCAGGACTTAAATGCTGGCTGGCTGGTTCCTAATAACTACTCCAACTCGCAAGAAGATGATAACATCTTTGAAATTAAAAGTTATGCCTATTAAACATAACTCCATGTAAACCCATGATAAACAGGAACTTAAAGTGGGTTTTTTGAGATGACTCCAGGCCTAAAAAAATTGATCCATTTTTCTATATACACATAGGATCCTAAACAGCTCTATCCTGATTTTCAGTTGATTCTATTTTGAGTCCCAATAGACATAAATCAGGGTGTTTACTAAGAATCCAGGTGTATTTGACAGAAACCAAATAACTACAATTGTCTAATCAGGCATATAGAGGTAAGTTCTACGCCAGCAGCTGTATGGGCAGGTCAGGGAGTTACCATTCTCAATGGTTAAGTGAAATCACTTCCTCCATTCTGACTGGACAGGCTATTTGCAACATTTCTTTTCAAGTGGTACAAGCACTGCTATTCAAATGGTTGCTCTTGATATTAAACCCTTTAACTATTATAAATGCCAAGGGCAGAAGCTCCTTGTCAGACTACATTTCAAGCATGATTAGGCGTTACAAGAGAGTTTCACGTTATTAGTTTTTACTCAAAACTTACATTGCATTTTGGATAAGAAACCCTTCTGATTTGTGGATTCGGTGCTCATAGTTTCGACTGTGTGATGCTTCCTGATTCTAGGTGTTCATCCAGCCTCCTCCTCTGCACCATGCCTGCTTCCCCCAAACCCTCTTCTCTCTCTCAGTCGCCACCATGTCCTCCACCACCACCACACACCCTTGCCTCAGAATCCAGGACTACTGGCACAGCTACACAACCTGGCAAATTATGACAGCCTGAACTTGAATCAAACCCCTACAGGTTAAAATAATAGTAACAGGGCCTCCCTGGTGGCGCAGTGGTTGGGAGTCCGCCTGCCGATGCAGGGGATACGGGTTCGTGCCCCGGTCTGGGAGGATCCCATATGCCGCGGAGCGGCTGGGCCCGTGAGCCATGGCCGCTGGGCCTGCGCGTCCGGAGCCTGTGCTCCGCAATGGGAGAGGCCACAACAGTGAGAGGCCCGCATACCGCAAAAAAGAAAAAATAAAAATAAATAAATAAATAAATAAATAAAATAATAGTAACAGCAACAATAACTACAATTGCTAATACCCATTTAGTGCTTACCACTTCACCTGCACAATTTCACTTAATCCTCAAATAACTCTGAGTAGGAACTATTCCTATCCCCATTTTCTACATGAAAAAAAAATTGAAACTCAAAGGGGTTCAGGGAAGTAGTCAACATCATACTGTTCATAAATTGTAGTGTCTAGATGTGCTGGGAGGCCTGTGTGACTTCAGAGTCCTTTCTCTTAGCCCCTCCACTGCACAAAGGTTTTCCCCTGCAGTGGTACAATCAGAAGAAATAAAACAGCAAAGGAAAGATGGAGAGTCTGAAAAAAAGGAAGGTTTAAAGCCATTTCTGAAAGAAGCAAGACTCTTAAGATAGTTGTCTCTTTGGGTGGGTATGGCAGGTAGGAAAGGGTCTTTTTTCCTCTTGGGCAGAGATGAGCATTTGCAAAATTCTGTGAACCCCTACTGAGTCATCCCCATGGCTGTGACTGGCTGACACTCCTACTATTAAAAAAAAATGATTCTAGGAAACTTAAATCACTTTCCCCAAAATATGAGAATCTCAGATCTCTGACCCTCCCCAATAAGACCTTAGTCTATTTAGTGCATAGAACTCTTTTGCCTAGCATTAGCAAAATAAAGTTTATAAAAACAAAATGAGATTTTATCCACAATATGTTAAATGAAACTCTCCAAATTAAGCCCATTTTTTAAGGTAATTGAATGGCTTGTTTAAGTTTTTTACTTATTTAAGAGCAATTCCATTCCACCGACTTTGCCAATTAGCATATAAGACATTCACCAGCACACTGTAAATGTAAGGGTGCTTCACCTATTCCACTCTTCTCCTAGTCAATATATCTTTTTAATCAGAGAGAAAGAGGGAAAAAAAAAAAAAAACCCACCAAATACCCCTGCACAGCAATGCCAGACCTGAAGATACATTATAATGGCAAACATGTCCTCAATCCAAAATGAACATACTTCATTTCCCCCTTGCTTATCTCATTTTAATCTCATAATGTATGTGTAGATCATTCTGGATCCAAATAATGCAGAGTGTCCACAGAGCTTTTTTTTAACCTCTTCCAGCTCTGCACTCCAGATGCTCAGATGGCCTGGTACAGGAAAGATAAAGTGGTAGAAGACTTGCTTAATCAGCAAGTGCATTCGTGCAATAAGTTCTCTCCTAAATAAGCAAGATGGTACATAGGCCTTTTCATGCATAATAATCCTGAACAACTCTTAAACACTGCTTGGAAAGTTCATTTACGAATGTTGATTTGAAAATGGTTCTTTGACGCTGCCAGGGCTCAGAAGGAGAGTGCTGTGATAAATTAGTGGTGTCTTCCATAGGTGCAGAAAGGCGGGGCAGCAGGAGGCAGTTTAGAGGATGGCATAATATGCTGGATAAGATGACGGTGTAATCAGTCTTGGTCAACTTCTGCTGATACTAAGGTTGGGTTTACCATAAGCCATTTTCATTATTTGCCCCTGGGCTCCCTTATGTATTCATTTCCTGTCTAGGACTTGGAGTAATGGATGCAGTTTAAAATATTTGAAAGAATGCTGTGTTAACTCCTATATATCTATCCAACTGGTCCCTTCGTCACCATTTTCACTGACATCACTATAGTGCAAGGCACCATCACTTCTCACTTGGCTTTTGGCAACTACTTTCTAAACAGCCTGCATGAATCAACTCTTCTTAGCCCTACAGTGCCTCTCCTCACTACCAACAAAAGATTCATTTCAAAATATTGACCTGGTCACGCCATACTTTGCTGAAAACAATTCAGTGGCTGCCCATGGCTCCCAAAGTCCAGACTCCTTAACAAGATGAACAAGCCCCACATACTCAGCTCCCAAGTCTCCTTTCCAGCTTCATCTTTTACCATGCTCCCCCTAACCCCTCTGAGCTCCAGCCACATGGGCCTTTCAGTTCCTCAAATGTTCCTTACTGACCCCCACTATGGGCCTTTGCACACACTGCCCCATCCGCCTGTCTTTCTTCCCAGACCACTCCCTCCACATTTGTCAAGTCACTCATCCCAATCATCTTTCCTCTGGGAAGACTTTCCTGAAGTGACTATGTAACCTGATATCCAAACCAGGATACTTTTGAGAGCTAGAGTGCTATCAAAAATTAAGTTGGGGCTTCCCTGGTGGCGCAGTGGTTGAGAGTCCGCCTGCCGATGCAGGGGACACGGGTTCGTGCCCCAGTCCGGGAAGATCCCACATGCCGCGGAGTGGCTGGGCCCGTGAGCCATGGCCTCTGAGCCTGCGCGTCCGGAGCCTGTGCTCCGCAACGGGGGAGGCCACAACAGTGAAAGGCCCGTGTACCGCAAAAAAAAAAAATTAAGTTGGATCACTGGCTGGGACCCTCACATGATATGTGTTCACAGTAGCTCATACAGGTATATAGCTCTCTATCTTAAGGGATGAAAAAGTAAGGGTGGAGGAGAGCATTAAAAACTATCTTGCTTATTGAAACTCAAATCACCTCCCCCATACCTATTGCTCTAATGATTAAGTACAACTCAAAGTGTGGCCACCATGTGTTTAAAAAATCAAAGATGTGGCTTTATCTCCCAATTCTACCATAGGAGAGAGTCAGTATGGAAAAGAGAATACATTCACCATGTAGACACTGTGTGGAGAGAAACAAACACATGGTTACTAGGACAGATATCCCAGTTTCTATTTTCCATTTACAATTATTTTAATTTCTTGTTCTGCTTGTAAAAATAATATGTGCTTATTATTTTTTAAATTTTCAAACAAAACAGAGAAGCAAAAAGTGGAAAGTTAAAAAAATATTCCACAATCTAACCTTCTTTAATGGAGTCATCATTGATAATGAGCAATCTAGTCTTCCAACCTTTTCTCTATGTTTGAAGAAAACATATGTTGCTATTTTTGAAATGAGATTAGGTCTTAAGTAATGTTCTGTAACTTGCTTTTATTTTTTACTGAATATACCATGGTGTCTTCAGAGAAAGAGAGAAGCAGCCTCTGATATCTGACAGCTGGACTGGTACTACAGCTAGAAGTTGATGTTCTGTTAAATGTAAACAACTTCACAGAGCATCAACAATAAACGAGGCCACTATGTGACCACGATGGATCAAGACAAAAACAAGACAACCTGTACCAGGTCTGAACATGGACAAAACGTGAACATTGTCCAAGCCACCACAAAAATAACCAGACATTTGCCTTTCCTGACTAATATCAGTGATTGCTGCTTCTTTATCAATTACAGCTTTAGCTTTGCTCTACTCTGTCTTCCTTCCAGAAAAGATTGATTAAGATATACATGCACTGCTTGACAGCAACCAATCCACAGCAAAGCCCTGCTTCCTTAAACCCTCTCCCAAACCACCTGACACAAGGACAAGTCCCCTATAAGTCCCTTCTAACACCTCTAACTGAGATGCCCCACCATTCTCTGTGGTGTGGTTCTCCCTCCTTGTAACAAGGAATAATCCCAACTTGTTCAACTACATGTGTATTCCAGGTGAGCATTAGCTGGAGGAAATTTGATGTCAATATGCATATATCTATATATTTATTTTCAAAAATCATTTTATGGCATTCTACTGTATGAATTTACCATATTTTATTTAACTGAAGATCTACTGATAGATATTTAGGTGTTTCTAATGGCACTATAATGCATACCTTTCTTTACATATTTGTGTACAATTGCTTTAATTATTTCCTTAGGATAAATTACTAAAAGTATAATTGCAGAGTCAAAGACCAGGCTCATTTTCATTTCATTTTAAACTAGTTTTTTATAATATAAAGGTAATATATGGTCTTGGCAAAAAATAAATAAATAAAAAGTTCAGATGAGCATAAAATTATAAATAAAAGCTCTCTTTCTCTCCACAATCCTCTGGTATCATTCCACAGAGATAACCATGTATATACTTCCATAACTTTTACCCAAATAAAAAAATTGATATAAATATAATTGTGTGTGAATGTGTGTGTGTATAGATAGATAGATGGATGGATAGATAGACATTCTCATTTTTTAAAAAGGTTATGTTATGCTTGCATTTAATTTTGATTCCTTTGCAAAATTATCTAGTACAACATTTGCATTCTTACCAACAGTGTATGAGCATGTCTATTTTTCAGCATGTAAATTTAAGGCGTATAATATTAAGAAGAAAGACCTACAGCCAAACTCACTCAGCTTTGCTTTCCTTATTTTTAAACGTCAGCTAACAATATCTATTTTGCAAAGCTGTTTTGGACATTAAATGAGATGATATATAAAGAGAAACTCCATGCATTGTCTGGCCAACAACATATGTATAAATACATAATAATAATTGATATTATTATCATCATTTGGTTCATCTGCCACATTTAAGTAGCTCTATGTAGCAGTCCTAGTTCTATTCTTTAATGTTAAGAAAATAAATGTAACATTTCTAACCTTAAAACCTTGAGTTACTATCTTTAATAACAGGGGGCTAAGAAATTTACATGATGTGAGTTAAGCTGGCTATAGTCTCTAGGAAAGAAAAATATCTTCCATACTATCTTGCTAATCAGTCCTCTGCTACAATTTTCTATTGATCTCTCCCTTAAAGAATTTGAGAATTATTCTAATAGTGAGAACTTTGGCACACCAGCACTTGATAAATGTCTCCAGATTCTATCTTAAAGAGCAATAATGCAATTTGGGTGAAAATAAATAGGCAGCCAAGCAGAGGCTCTGAAGGATGAACGGATAGATTTCATGGGCCCATTTCCCTGTTACAGAAAGAGATATTTATTGCCTGCAGCACAGCTGAGGGACTGCATTTGGAAATGCCATAGACAGTGGTCTGTGGCTGAGGCCCTGGGGCTTAGCCCAGGATAAGGCATTTGGCAGGTTCAGGCCCAGAATGGCAGGAAGCCTGCTTTCCAAACAGCAGCTGCAAAGAGAGACAGTTTGTTAGAACTGATTCGGCCTCGTTCTCATCGCCCACGGCACCCTCAGCACTCTCCCAGGCACAGTGCCGTCTTTGTAATCCAAGACAGGGAAGCAGGAGAGGAGAAGAGAGGGGAGAAGGACAGTGTAGGAAGAGGGATGAGGGGAAATGAAAGGAAGAAAGGGGGAAAGATTGAGAGGGAGAAATGGGAGAAACCTGGAGAAAAGAATAGAATTCACTTCTTAACAATAAGAACCACGTTCAAGATAATACTAACAAAGGGATCTTTTCCACAAAGGAAACCTGAGGTCTTCCTGCCTTCAGGCTTCTAATCTGAATCTATAGATGCATTATTATTGTTATTATTATCATCATAATTATTTCCTTTATTAAAACCCTTGACATCTATTATTATTTTAACTTCAATAATAAAATTTTTAAATAATAATTTTCCATTTTTCAGAAGAAACAGCACAGAAATATTAAATAACTGTCTTAATATTACTTCAGAAGCTGATGACCAAGGGGATATTAAGAAATAGATTCCCAAGCAGCCACATAGCACAGGGAGGTCAGCTCGGTGCTTTGTGGCCGCCTGGAGGGGTGGGATAGGGAGGGTGGGAGGGAGGGAGATGCAGGAGGGAGGAGATATGGGGATGTATGTGTATATGTGGCTGATTCACTTTGTTATACATCAGAAACTAACACACCATTGTAAAGCAATTATACTCCAATAAAGATGTTGAAAAAAAAAGTTAAAGCTTGATGTTAAACAATAAAGAAAATAAAAGGTGTTGATAACAACAACAAAAAAGAAATAGATTCCCAGAATCCCAACCCAATGCTTCCTCTGCTATACCAGCCTTCTGATTACTTCTCTGTGTTTTCCCATTTGTTTAATAGATTGATCATACCATTACCTAATGTCACCTAATTGACAGAAACAGTTTGATAAACTAGGTCATGTTCCATAAACACATTGTCTCGGTATGCGTTTGAATTTCACTCATTAGCTTTTTGACTATTAGCAAGGTCCTTATCACTCTGTGCTATAGTTTCCTTATCCATAATGGCAATATCCAAAATGGGAATAACAATAATGCCTACCTAAAAGGGTTATGACAAAAATGAAATAAAATAATGCTCATGAAGTGCTTAGCACGGTGCCTGACACAGAGTGAGGACCCAATAAATGTTAGGGCAGGTGGTGGTAGTTAAGTACTAGTGAATTATTATCAATACCAACAGCAATTCCCACTTACATAGCAGACACTAAAAAAGTATTCTCATGATCACGGCTAAATTTTTGATGAAAAATGCAACTGAGATTGGGCCTAGAGTAGAGAGTTGTTCTAAGAGAACACACACCAGAGGGCAAACTTTGGTCTTTATTTAGCTAAAGTGTCCAAGTTTCAAAACATTTGAGGGTGGGAGGTACCATGAATTCTACACTTTACCAGGGCAACATTAGGAGTCACTCAATGCCATGGAGAAAAACCAGCTCATCATGCTGGTGATTCTTTACCTTTAGGGAGAGATTTATCTTTTCAAGGCTGTGATGAAAGCTATGGAGAAAAATTCACAAACATGCAAAATGTTGCATCCAATAATAAGAATTAAGCCCCTACTAGATGCCAAGCATGCTTTGACAGATGAAGAAAAGATATAAGATGCATTAGGTGAAAACAGCTTTGCCTTTCTGCATTTAAGATTTGCAGCAAAGCGGAGTTTTGATTCTAGATTATTCTCCCTGCTGATTTGCTGCTTTGGAGCATTAGCATCTCCTCTAACCTATTTAACTGCTAAGTGTATAAATGGATATTAGGTCAGAAGTGGAGAAACAGAACAGAAGTAAGGGGAGGAGGGCTTCCCTGGTGGCGCAGTCGTTGAGAATCCGCCTGCCGACGCAGGGGACGCGGGTTCGTGCCCCGGTCCGGGAAGATCCCACATGCCGCGGAGCGGCTGGGCCCATGAGCCATGGTCGCTGAGCCTGTGCATCCGGAGCCTGTGCTCCGCAACGGAAGAGGCCACAACAGTGAGAGGCCCGCGCCAAAAAAAAAAAAAAAAAAAGAAGAAGTAAGGGGAGGAGATGTAGCAAATGTGTAGCTAAGAATCTAGACCTTTTTATTATGCCTCTCCTTCAACTTTCTCACATGATGGGGGAAACAAAACAAAACAAAACAAAACCCCCGGATGTTTTATAGGAGCAAAGGAAGGTCTCTTCTAGCCCTGTGATTCACTACTGAGAAAATTCAATCTCCTACACATTTTCCATAAGGCTCAGATGCTCTTCATAGTTATTAGACAGCAGATTATTAGTAGTGCTAATGAAAATACTGAACTACAGTCGTTCTCAGGAATACCTTGCTGCTTAAGCTTAAATGTCACAAGGTATTTGATCATAGACACAAACAGGGAAGGCAAAAGCCTACATACAGCCCAGAAAGAGAAGGGCACAACGAAATGACAGAGGTGGGCACAAAATAGGTCTGGGGATGACAGAGGCAGATAATACATTCTTTCTGGGAGTGGTGATTTAGCCTTAGAATGCGGCTTGCCAACCTCTAGTTGTCTTCCTTTCGCTTGTTCAGCTAAGGTAGCCATTCCCCAGCCTTAGATTATAGTAGCTCCTTATCACTTATTTGATAAAGCTGAGAATAAGAAATTCCAAGCAATGGCTTTGTAGTAGAAGTTTTCACTCTCTTTCACCTGGCCTCCCTATGGAAATAAATTCAGTATTTCTAACAAAGCCTTTGCGAGGATCTATTCAAAATAAAAGTAAAAAAGAAAAGTGTGACTCATTCTATTTTATATATCTTAAGAATGTAACTGATTCATAGCATCAAAACCTCTTGGTGTTGAAAGGAATTTCTAAAGTCACCTAGATTTAGCCACCTCAGATGTAGCAGAAGAAGAACAGGCAGATTGAGGAAAAGGACAGAATCAGATTTCCTTCCTTCCTCCCTCCCTCTCTCCCTCCCTTCCTACTTTTTTTTTTTTAAGTAAGGAGGTTTCATCAGCTCAGGCACACTGTATACACTTGAGTAACTAGAATTAAGCTGACAATGTGTTGCTGAGCAGAAAACCAGCTGTAACACAGGTAAGGGTGGTTGATAATCATGTATCAATTACTTCTGTACACATAGATTTAAGATTTCCTAAAGGACTTGAAGGTACTGTGTTTTTCAGTCTCCCTGTAAGCCTATTCAGCTCTGAGTTTGCTAACCACTTTTTGTCTTTCCACATACAAGACAAAATCTCATTTAATCCAGACTCTACCCCTAAAATTGTGAATTATGGGGTCTGTGCAATGCAGATTTTAATGTGCACGAATTTCTGCATGTCCCTAATTTTACCTTCAGCCCATCCTCTCTCCTGAACTCCATACATTTCCAGTTCTCCACTGTAGCAGTCTTCAAACTGGGATTCTTGTGCCCTCCTGTGTACAGACTTTCCAAAGGTTATGGGGGCAAGAATAGTTTCATGGAAATACATTTGCAGACCTTCAGTTTCCATGTATCCTTTTCCCTAAAACTTATCTGACTAAGTGCCTCTAGTCAGCATTATGCCAATTTCCTATCCATCTCCCCCACCCCCATTTTCTCTCTTTTACTAAGGAAGGAATAGCTCTCACCTATCTTGATGTTTACTATCATAAGATACATTGGATGGTTTCCAATTCTTTGCTTTCAATACATCTGAAGGAGAATTAAATGAACATATCCATTAACACATCATTAAAAATAAGTTGATGATAGATTATTGTGACTTTTTTGCAAATATCTTTAAAAGTGTTCATAGCATTGAGTAACATGGCTATTTAAAAAAATAAACAGAGAAGTGACAGAGAATGCATGTTGTATAGTGTCTCATCCTAACAAAAAGTAATTTTTATCCTTAACACAGGAGCTAAGTATAAAAGAAAACTGGCCCCATTTATTTCATCAAAAGATGCATTTCCAGTACAATTCTACTTAGTGTTTACTGAAATCTGTATTATTTGTTATTTTGATCAGTTGTCAACTAAATGTAACAAATAATTTACTCCAGAAGAAATTTTAAACATTCAAACCTTATGGACATAAGAAATTTTAATTTTTAAAATATTTCAGTTTATATGCATTTTTGTGGTAGCTAAGTAGAGTGATCAATAAAAGATTCCAACAGAAAATTGTGTCACTTTAGGATAAAATTCTGTGGGGAAGTAGAATGGAAATGTGAGTTCAATGAGAAAAAGGAATAGCGTATAATTTTTTGACTATGTAAGAAAAGCTTGTTCAAGTATATTGTTAAATAGATGATGATCAGATCCCTACGGTTTATAGACCCGGGGATACATTTAAAAGAGAGATGTAACATTTTACTTTAAGGTATGAAGTGACAAGACACTGGAAATCATACCCTTTTAACTGTATAAACACAATGAAAAGTATCAGATGTCAAATTACAAATGTGCTAGAGGGTAGGTTTTCTTTTTTTTGTTTGTTTTTAACATCTTTATTGGAGTATAATTGCTTTACAATGGTGTGTTAGTTTCTGCTTTATAACAAAGTGAATCAGCTATACATACACATATATTCCCATATATCCTCCCTCTTGCGTCTCCCTCCCTCTTGCGTCTCCCTCCCACCCTCCCTATCCCACTCCTCTAGGTAGGTTTTCAAAATGCTTTAGATGGTTCACAAAAAAAGACATGTGAAGCCCTTTGCCCTTAAACCCTGCTCCTGGAAGTGTGACCCATAAGCATCATCTGGGACCGTATTAGAACTAGAGATTGCAAGCCGCAACCTCAGACCTGAAGAATCAGAATCATTTTACTAAGATTCCCAAATGATCCACACCCCACTAAAGTTTCAGAACTGCTCTACAAGATTCCTTCACCTGAGTAGGGTCTCCAAGTTAACCTATTGTCCCCTTAACCTTCAACATTTCCTCCACTTGTTTCCCTGTCCTGGTTAATATAATAGCAGCCACATTCAGATAATCCTTGCTAGAAACCTTGGGGTCATCCTTGAGGCTCACTCCTTAGTTACTCCACCGCTCCTCACATCCAATCGGTAAAGAAGCCCAATCAAGTTTACTTCCTTCATTAGTCACTGTGAACCAGGCAATAAGGATAGAAAGTTAAATAAGATATATTCTGGGCCTACCTTGAATATCTGTCCTCCAAAACCCTCTCTGGAGGACAGACTCTAAGGTGACCCTCCTGAACCCGACCTTTTGCTCTTCACACCTTTCTCTAATCTCCTCCCCTTGCTTTGGGGGGCAGGGGTCGATCTGTCACTTGCTTCTAACCAATACCAATACGAACCAAATAGGTCGCCCTGTGATTACTTCACATTCTGTGACTCCTAGCAGGGTCACTCTGGAGTCTCCCTCTGCACTACTGGTCTTGGAGAAGTGAACCGAGAGGATGTAAACTGCATATGGAGAAGGCCACGTGGCCCGGAACTGAGGGTGGCCTCTAGGAGCTAAGGGCAGCCTCTTGCTGACAGCTGACAAAATACTGAGGCTCTCAGAACTACATCTGCAAAGATAAATAAATGCATAAATTCTGCCAATAACCTGAGAGAGCTTAGAAGATTCTTCTCCAGTCAATCCTCCAGAAGAGAATACAACTTGACCAATACAATGATTTGTGAGTGACCCAACTGAGAGAGAACCCAGCTAAGCCATTCCTGGTCTCAGGAAAGTGAGATAATACACAGAAACTGTGGGATATTGATATGTGTTAGTGTAAGCCACTAAGTCTATGATAATTTGTTATGCACTGTAGAAAGCTATACCTGTCCTGACAGCCTTAGCTGGGCAGGTACAAGAAGACTCTCCTCATTGCCTTTCAGTCCATAGTCTTTCTCCCCTCTTTATCCTGCTTGACTGCCAGCAGGGTAACTGAAAAATAAACCTCACCACCTCACCATGTCAAACCCATACTTAGAACACTTAGAAGACCTAAAAACAAAGGCTTTCAATAAATATGTTAAATGCATATAAAGATAAAAGTCCTAAGAAGTTACTTGTATATGATACAATCCTCTATATAAGCAACAAACCAATCTACTTAAAAAGACACAGTTCAGGCCCTCAAGGTACATAAAGTGAGCTGAGGCCGTGGTAGTGGTTATTCTGCTTTAATTTTAGCTTTACAGCTATTCGTTGCACTCTTTGAAAAATAATCTCTAATACCTGAATGCCCTTTTCTTTAGTAACAAAAAGTAGGCGATCCTCCATAAGTGCCTAATTTATGTATTTTAAAACCATGTCCCATTTCCAACCACAGCCAGAAAGGAAATTTCTGTTTATTGAACATTGACTCTCCTGCTGTACTTTTCACTGGTTTCCTTGATTTGGGGATCCCACACATGCCCAGCAGACACACTTCCTCACATCAAAGTAACTTTCACATTTGCCTCGATTTTGCTTCATTCATTCACAGAGAGCTTTGAGTGTTGCCAAGTTCAAAACGTGTTGCTAAGAGACAAACTTGCTCTGTGGATAAGAAGCAGGAATCAAAGGCAGCTGGCTAATGGATTCATTACTAACGCATTTACCAACTTCGGAAGACACAGGGCTGCTCTGCCTCTTCGTTTCCCCAAATGGTAATTAGAAAAAAATATAAAGATGGATGTTCCATGCAGAGATATATTCTTATTCATTCCCATTGTGACAACACAACACTGGGCTGTAGTTACCACACCCCACCACCTGTCTTACCTCTGTCCAATCCATGTTGCACACCAGTGCCAGGTTAACTTTCAGAGAGCACATCTCTTATCTTCTAAAGCCCTGCAATGACTCCCCAGTGCTTTAAGGACCCATTCAAACGGGTCAGTGAGAGCCCTTTAGGCTCTGGCTTTTTCTGATACAATTCTCTGTGTTTACCTTGCAAGTTCTTTGTACCTCAGCCATCTGGCTCTCTAGCTAACCCATACCTTCCTGTCCCAATATTTTTCTGCTGCCATTCTGGCTGGTTTAGAATGAAGTCCTCTAATATTTCTGCCAGTTGGAATTTCCCCCACCATTCAAAGCCTTGAGATGCTTCTCTTCACAACATGCCCCTAACAGAAGGAATTCTCCCATCTTTTAATTCCTGTGACTTTTCTTTTCTGGGATTCCTGCTGTCTTCACTGTGGTGGTTACAATGTGTGTAACCATGTCTTTCCCACACAACTAGTCTATTGAGCTACTTGGTTATATGTACTGGGTCATCCACACTGTATCCCATATGATAGCTCATAAAAGCAGACACCCAATTTGCTTATTAAATAATAATATCAGTTGAGTGTCTTATACCAGGTTCAGTGCTAACTATTTTACATAGATGATCTTACTTACTCCTTATAATCCACAGAGGTACTGTTATTGACCCTACTTTGTAAAGTAGGAAACTGAGGTTCTAAAAGGTTATAATCTAGCTCAGGGTCACGGTCACAAAGCTATTAAGTGCCCAAGTCAAGATATGAAAGATAGTTAGTACAGCACTATTTGAAACATCCAATATAAGAAATAATTCTAAAATCTTTAAGTATTTGGATAAATTGATTATGGTTTGACAATACAATGTGATAATGCTCTGTGTACACGGTTACAGTACATGGTTAAGTGAAAAAGCAACTTGGAAAAGAGAGAGTAGAACATAATTAAACTTTTAAATAAATATATCATATATAAATAACAATGTTCATGTTTTACTTTATATGCTCCTGTATTGTTCTAAACATTTTCATCAATGACTATGTATTACCCTTATAATGACTTGTTTTTAAGTTAAAAATTTCATTATCAAAAAAAAATAAAAGAGCATCTTTAACCTTAAGATCTTTTACATCCCTTCATACAATTTTCTTTGTTATTTCTCCTGCTTCTGTCTGGTTTCTTAACATGGAGAAGCAGCCTTATAAAGCTTCCCACTCAAGACTATTAGGAGATTGCTTTTTAGCCACTCTAGGAGAGTTACTCCCAAGGTTATCACTAACACCTCTTCCTTTAGACTGCTCCAGCCCTATCCCCTTAGGCTATTTCAATGCAGACCCAGGAAACACTGAGATTCACAGTTCTGTAATGAAGTTTCATTATCAGGAAGTTTGGGAAATGCAAAGTTAAAGTAAAATGGATTTCCTTTCTACAGGATTTTAGAACCTTTATTAGTGAAAGATTGTTGTAAATCTATAAGAAAATAATAATGCAGTAATGTGTAGTTTTTAGAAAGCACTTTACCAAAAAGAAACCATTATTTTTTCAAAATAGGTTTTCAGGTCAAACAATGTTCAACCTTTAGCAAACTCTGTTCCAGAGAAAAACTTAGGTAAAGTGCCCAAAACACACAGGCTCTTTTTTAAAAAAATATATACATATTTTATATATGTATAAAATATATATTTTATACATATATAAAATTTATTTATTTATTTTTAAACATCTTTATTGGAGTATAATTGCTTTACAATGGTGTGTTAGTTTCTGCTGTATAACAAAGTGAAGCAGTTATACATATACATACATCCCCATATCTCCTCCCTCTTGCGTCTCCCTCCCATCCTCCTTATCCCACCCCTCTAGGTGGTCACAAAGCACCGAGCTGATCTCCCTGTCACACGCAGGCTCTTAATAGTCTGATGCCATCAACCTTCTATCTCCCAGCACCAGCTCACCATTCCTTTTGCTCCACTTAACAAACTCCTGTAGGTTTTTCAGATTTATTCATCTTTTGTTTTGCCCTTCCCACCCTTTTTGCTAGACAAATTTCTACTCTTCCTTCAAACATCTACTCAAAAGTTAGCTCCTCCAGGAAGCCTTCCTTGCCCATCTTCTTACCTCTCCCACCTGCCACATGCCACATAATTTTCTTTACTTTGACCACAGTAATGCCACTCTGTATGTAATGTCTAATTCACTTATCACTCTCTACCAGTAGAATGCAAAGCCCTCAATAATGAAGGCTTAAGCAAACTGACAGAAACAGAGAGCAGAGTGGTGGTTTCCAGAAGGCTGGGGAGTGGAAGAAATGAAGAGATGGTGGTCAAAGGTTACAAACTTCCAGCTGTAAGATGAATACGTTTTGAGAATTGGATGTACAGCATGTTGATTATAGTTAATAATAATGTATTATACACTTGAAATTACCAAGAAGGTAGATCTTAAATATTCTCAACAAAAAAAGAAATGGTAATTATGTGACATGATGGAGGTGTTGGTTAATACTCTGGTGGTAATCGTTTTGCAGTATGTATCAAATCAATACTTTGTATACCTTCAACTTACAATCGATAAAGCTAGAAAAAAAAACATGTGAACAGAATGGAGAAAAAATAAAATTTCTAATAAGAAAAAATAATATTTTTATGTTATAATACAAAAGCTTAAGTATCATTTGCTTCTGTATGTTCAGGGCCTAAAGTAGCACCTGGAATATAGGAGATAGTGTTAAACATACTTTTGGATGAATAAGTGGATAAAACTGATAATAAAATAATATCTTTCTTTAGAATAAGTTACAAAAAAGAGAAATTCATTACTATATTCCAGCTAGTAGAAAAATCATCATTTAAAAGATAAATAAGAAAGTCAAGAGCTCTTTACAGGAAGGAGGTTTCATGACTGAAGGCACATATTAAGTAAGGTTTCAGAATTTCAAATAGCTGTCATGAAATAAAAAATTTGAGCTACTGAGGATGGCAAGTCTTTGAAGTGACACTCTCAGGATGGAATCCTCTCTGACGTTCTTCCAGTCTCAGAGCACACCTACCCCCTCAGCATATTTAGCCAACTTGAGACATGGGTGCCTTACTGTGTCCAGTGTCTATCCCAACAACTTTGGGAATCCATGGACTTCCTGTTATTGCTTCCTCACTTGGGACATTCATCAGGAGCTTCTGGGCTCCTGAGGCCCTTGAGACCAAAGAAGAGGGGCCAGGTCTCCTGGGAAACCAGCTGGAGGCACCGAAAGACTGGTGGTGAGTTGCAGCTCTTTCTGAAGGCCTGGCTGGGAAGCCACAAGCAATCCCGGCTAGCCACCATAGTGCCCTCAATAGCCTGACAGTAGGGCTCATTGGCAGGTCATCCAGGTAATTGTCACCTCAAACAAAAAGGAACCAGAGACCTAAGGGAAATAGTAAGATGGAATTTGTAGGTCAGCCCAGGAATTGGCAGAGGAAACCGGAGTCTGAATTAGTTTATCCTTTGCAGAGATCAAGTCGTCAGAGGGTTCCATGAAAGATGGGTTCCCTGGGAGACTTTGAAAACATGGATCCTGGGGAAATTAGGAATCATGCCTTTCCATGTTGAAAATATGTTTGGATGGTAATAAGTATCTTCAGGAAACATGAAAAAAAATTTTGAGTTGAATGCTTATTTCTCATAATCATAAGTCCTGCTACATTTTTCACATTAGGATGTAAAACATGCAGTGTTTCCATTAATAAAAAGGTCCTGTCATGGGCTTCCCTGGTGGTGCAGTGGTTGAGAGTCTGCCTGCCGATGTAGGGGACATGTGTTTGTGCCCCAGTCCGGGAAGATCCCGCATGCCACAGAGTGGCTGGGCCCGTGGGCCATGGCTGCTGGGCCTACGCGTCCAGAGCCTGTGCTCTGCAGCGGGAGAGGTCACAGCAGTGGGAGGCCCGCTTACCGCAAAAAAAAAAAAAAAAGGTCCTGTCAGCAAATGTGTAGGATGTTGTTGTGGACTGAATGGGTTCTCTTAAAAAGATACATATAGTCCAAACCCCCAGTACCTGTGAAGGTAACCTTATTTGAAAATAGGGTCTTTACAGATGCAATCAAATTAAGATGGGGTCATACTTGATAGGGTGGGCTCTAATGCAATATGACTGGCATCCTTACAAAAAAAGAGGACACACAGAGACACAGAAAGAATGCCATGATAAGATGGAGGCAGATTGGAGTGATTCATTTACAAGTCCAAGAACTTCAAGTGTTACAACACCAGAAACTAAGATAAAGGCATGGAACAGTCTCCCTTGGAGCCTGTAGAGAGAGTACAGCCCTGCTGACACAATCTTCTGGCCTCCAGAACTGTATGAGAATAAATTTTTATTGTTTAACACCACCAAGTTTGAGGTACTTTGTTACAGCAGCCTAAGAAACTGATACAGATGTTTATTGCTGCATGTAATTCATGTAAGCCAGTGGCTCTCAGATATTTGATTCCAGGTTATACTTCTACAGCATCTGATTGAGTAGATCTGGAGCAAAGTCCAGAAATATGTGTGATTAATAAATTCCTCTGTTAATTCCAATAATTGTGGATTACAGAGAAAATTTTACAAAACATTGATTTAAACTTCTAAGATGTTCTGTTTTTTCCCTGACTTTTATCAAAAGCCAGGCTTTTTCTCCTGTGCTTTTTCACAAGTATTCTGGAGAACAAAAAACAAACACATGTATTTGGTTCTATACTAACTCATAAAGGTCAACAACGATTTTAATAATAAAGCAACGTTAGCTGAACCGACATACCATGTCCCAAATTGTAGACCAGAGGGAAAGAGTTAGCCAAATGACCCTCCCATTGAATAGGGGGAATAACGGAAATTCTGACAGACCCTTATCTTGCACCAAAGGGAGCAGGTGTTGCAACAATGCAAATAACTTGTGTTGCCAAAAGCCTTCCCCTCTCGTCCTGGTGGCTCATTTCAAATGTTTTAGTGTGTCCTCTCACTCACAGAACTCATGCAGCAAAGCCAGCATGAGAATGGAGGGCTACTGGGGGCTCATCAAAAATCATGTTGCTTTGACAAAGCCCTGATTTAGAAGCTCAGAGCATGGTCGGCACCAAGTTCACTGCCTGAAACTACTCCAACTGACCAGACTCTGAAGAATGTGAGAAGCATATTTAGGTGGAACTGGTTAAAGTTCAGGGTTAACAGCATCAGGACCTGGATCTCAGTACTGAGTGGATCAGTTAATGCTGCCACTCAAATCAACAGGCAAACCAGTCTTAATGGGTTAATAATGGGTTTTAGACCCTGTGACTTGTCTTAGGCATGTCTACTTGGTGTGTGATTAGGCCCAAATCATCTAACTTCTCTAAACCTCAGCAGCCCCAACTAGAAAACAAGGATAATTCCTACCTCCCAAGGGCTATTTGGAGATTGAATAAAGCAGTGTATGAAAAATTATCCATCAAATACTAGTTCATATGGGTAAGCAGTCACACAAATTTTCTTTGGCCATGGAATACAACGTCAGCCCTAGGTGCCTGCTTCATAGTGTGAGCTCAAAAACACCTGCTCAACCCACCACCAACACTGGCTGTTCCCAAAATAGCTTGTGCTGTGGATAGCAGATGTATCAGGTATCACGGTGGGTACCTTGGACAGTAGAAACCCTCTATTGTCATCCACTGTGAACAGACAGGTAGTGGGTCAATTCATAAAAAATATTGGTTAAACTGGGAAATCCTTAAAAATGATGCATACATACCTTAAAATTACATTGTCACTTAAAATACATAAAATAGATTCACTCCTAAGCTTTGGATGTAGGACAAGTTTTGTTGTTGTGGTTGACTTTAAAACAGTACAGTACAGTGATCAGAGTTCACACCATCTCTCTTGCATAAACAACTCAAACATCATCTGCTAGGATTTCCAGGTTTGCTTTCTATAAAGCAGACTGAGAAAGTAAAGACCTTTGTGAAACCATCTGAGCACAGACTCTTCTGCTTTTTATGATTCCCTCCACCCCTCAAGTTTTTAGAGTTGTCTCATCCACATCTAATGCAACAGCACTTTTAGCAACTCAACCTTACTGTTTCCAAAACATTCACCGAGTGGACAACTCTCTTTCTGCACTTATATTAAATCAGTTGTGAAACATTTAATTGAAATATGTAATTACATAACAAACAGAACTGGCATAAACACATATGGGCAGCAACACAGCTGGCTCTTGGCAAGTATGCAACTGCAGTGATGGGAACAGAAGAACCAGGATGAAACAGAGCAGCCCACTAGGTGGGAGCAATCCACATTTTTCAGGCCTTAGGCAATATGTTTTATAAGGGATAGAAAGCTCTGGCTGATCGAATGGGTAGAAGGAGATTGGTTAAGAGTTTCTGATGCATCAATTTGCCTAATAGAGAAGCACTAGGCTCTCAGCAAAGAGAGACGCTGGGGCCAGCAGAATCGGTATGGACCAAAAGGCGGCGTGTTGTAGAGCTGCAGTTCTGGGATCTGCTATCAGAGGTTAGGCAGAGAGCTCTGGAGCTCTTTGTAAGTTCTACTTTAAGAAACAGTTTATTTCAACAGCTCCTTGAATATTGAGATAGTCAGCCCCCCAATGAAGCTTCTGTCCATCCTGACCCAGGGAGAAAGAAAGCCCTGAATCATCCTGAGTATCAGACTGTGAGCACTGGCAGACGGCGAAGCCTCCCTCCCTCTTGATTGCAGCCCCAGCAGGAGTTCCCAAGAGGAAACCCCCTTGCATTAGGCCACAGGGCTCACTCTCAACTCAGAGTCAGACTAGCTCTCTCAGGACAGCCTCTTCAACAAACAAACATCACCAACATCAATGACGAGAGCGGTGGCAACTAACAGCTATAAGGCTCTTTCTTATGATCAGTTACAACACTAAGGGCTGTAGATACATTGTCATACAGTAACCCTATACAGTATCCTCTTATATTTGCCCCCTCTCACAGACAAAAGCACTGAGGATCAGGAGATTTAAAACTTATGAACATACAGCCGGTAAATAGAAGAACTTGAATTTAAACCCAAATCTGACTTAACAATGGAACAAAGGTCTTTAATCACATGACAGAACAAGGAAGAGAGAAGGGGAGTGTTCATGGGTGTGGTGATTTACAGGAGCATGTTGTGACTTTAAGAACAACAGTTGTAATTATTTACATGGCACCACTGAAGGCAGGGAGAAGCTTAAACTTCCAAATCAGCAATACGGATGATGCAAAAAGGCTTTAGAGTATCTTGGGCAAGACAGTGGTCAACATCACTTTCCTGGTGAGGAAATCTGGACTAATCTGTTTGGGGTGATGATGATGACATAGTGGGGGATAAAGATATAAGAAGAGAAGGAAGTGTGTGTATGGGGGTGGGGGGTGTTCAATATCAGGCAGAAGAGTAGCCCTTCCAATTTATTAATATTTTTATTGTTCCCTCTGAGAAAATCTCATTACAAAATATTGCCCTAAAACATCCCTTTTGTGGCAGGCCAAACCTCGGTCACTAAGTACCTAATAGCATATGGTACATCTCTCTCACTATGGTCAACAGAAGGGACCCTTATCCCTGGAACCACATCAACCATAAGTTAAATGCTTTGGAAAGTACTTGGTCCTTTTTAAAGAAAAGTCATACATATATCATGTCATTTTCTTTCTCTAACATCCCAGTGCGACCGGGAGAGAAGGTATTAAATTAGAATCTCAACTTTAGCAAAGACAATATTCACTCAAATTCACACAGCTACTTATAGATGTTAGAACCAATTGTTTTCCATAAGTACTCATTTGGTTAGAAATAAGAGAGCATAGCAGAAGAAAAAAAAAACTGACCCCAAATTAATATTTCCTACTGATAATTCTCAAACCAAAAATAAACCTGAATAGTCAAGAGATGACCAAGTTAATATTTTGAGATGCTTGGTTGAAAGGCACATTATAGAAATTCCAAGTCTAATTTTCCTCATTCATTAAATATGTATCTATTAAAAAACCTACTACATACCTTCCAAAGTGCTGTGCATTAGGCATACAGTGGTAGATATGAGTGCAAGATCCCTGCCCACGATCTCTTAGCTGTCTGGTCTGCCTTGTCAAGCTTGTACTAAGAGGCCAAATTCTCTAAGGCACGTCCACAACTGGCCTATAAGGCATCCATTAACCTCCTGAAAGTAAAGATAGAGTTTTGGTTATTTCTGTATTTACTTTTCTAAGGAATGGGTTCACAGCTTTTATTCATTTCCCAAATTCTTAACTTTTTAAGTTAACAACCAATAGTAAAAGAACCATGATTGGGGCTTCCCTGGTAGCTCAGTGGTTGAGAGTCTGCCTGCCGACGCAGGGGACGTGGGTTCATGCCCCAGTCTGGGAGGATCCCACATGCCGCGGAGCGGCTGGGCCCGTGGGCCATGGCTGCTGAGCCTGTGCGTCCGGAGCCTGTGCTCCGCAACAGGAGAGGCCGCAACAGTGAGAGGCCCGTGTACAGCAAACAAAACAAAACAAAGAACCATGATTGAAACCAAGGAATAAACAAGCAGTTATTACAAGTGAAGGACCACACTTCTCCTCTCCCTGTCTTTTTATCCCACCCCAATCTCTGGCCATGTCTTATCTAACAAATCCCACAGGCACTAGGGTGTAACTGTATGATATTTGCCTTGTAAATCTCTAAAGTACTATATATAAATAATAGTTCATGTTATGGTCCTTATTGCTAAATTTGTAACTTTCTTCTTCGAACATTTCCAAAGTAAGTCAAATATTTAATGACCAGCCACTGTGTTTCAAAAACATTGCCTCACAACACAGGTCACTTCTGAAGTAAGGGAAGAGAGACTTGGCATTCAAGCTACTGTACTGGCCAGTTAAGTTTGATCTGTTCATTTTCTCTTTCTTCCTTTCCATCCTGCCTTCCTGGCTATGTTTCCTTTTGAAGGATAAAAAGACAGTGAAAAACTTAGGTTTCTAAGGGATTTTTAAATGGTTATTAATTCTGGATATTTTAAAATGATATTAGGGTATCCTGAGGCTAAATGGGACCAAGTGGTTTTTATGAATACAATAAATAAAAAAAAATGCATTCCCACAGGGCTAGGAATAAGCACCTATGTTCCAAAACCCTTCTAGGAACTAAGGGAAATTAATGTTTTTCATCATAAGAAGACTGGGCACAGTGTACAGACTGCATCCTGAACTGTGCAATGGCTGGCTAGGTTTCTCCTCCTCCTCCTTCATTTGATATACTACAATCAAAAATCCTCTGAAGAATTTAAGCAAGCGCTGTCAGATGATTGCAGCCTTTGAAGACAGACACCTAAAAACAACCACATGCACACACACACGCACGTGTGCACGCACGCACACACACACACACACACACACTCTGCTTTCTACAGCTTACATTTCCAGACTGCTTCACCCATAAAGATGACTTATTTTTTAGAATAATCACACATATTTTGACTAGTTTTGTTTTTTAAAGACAGTTCAGCTATATTCATTACAAAAGCATTTGTAAATGGTCTGTTTGTTTCCTCTATCCCGGCTCAGGCATTATCAGTTCATCTTGTGATTATGACAGAAATAAACACCCCACAAGAATCCTCTGCTTTCAGAGTCAGGTAGGTGTGTAATATCTCTAGGTTTTTCAGGATTTAAAGCAAAGTAAATCTAGAGAAAGTGCTGCTGTAAAATTCAAAGGAAACATGATTATTCGGCTTTGCAGAACACGAGCAGTTCCCTTCCTCTGACAGCTCTTGCAGTAGTAGCTGGAATAGAGGTAAGATCCCAAAAACATGAAAATCACACCTTATATAATCCGCTTACAGGGGAAGCAAATTAAAAGCTATTTTTGCGAGTTTCTGAGCCCAGCACATGGTGTCCTCCACAAATGGAATTTGACACTCAATCCATCCCCACCACTGACCTGAGGAATGTAAATCTGTCAAGAAGCTTAAAATTAGCTAACAAGTCCACATGAGCAATGGGCTATCCAGTCCAAATTTAAGATGTATTTGCTTAAGCTTTCTAAACAGAATCTATTTCCTACTTTTTATTGGTAGTTTTCCTGCAAATCACTTAAGCATTCTAGGTTACTGCATTATCTCAAGAACAGCATAAGTTTCAGCCTCTCTCTCTCAGTCATAAGATATTATGATGTCAAGTCTAAGCCATAAACATAAGCCTGTCTGAAAGCAGCTCTGTTGAGATGCTATTTTTGTTGTCACTGTTACATCCACTCTTGAAGGAGGTAGAGATGATGCTCTAGCCTCTCTCACGATGACCGTCCGCTAGCTCACTGTGCTGGTCATATTGCTACAAACCACATTAACCACTTACAAATACAAAAGGATATAGCCTAATGGTTAAAAGTGCAAGTTTTGCCATCAAATAGAATGCATTCAAACTCACCTCTGTCACTAGTTAGCTGTATGGCCTTGGGGAGGTTACTAAACCTTACTGTGCACTGTCTTCTATTTTATATGAGGATAAAAATGGTATCTCTCTCATACAGTCACTGTGAAGAATAAAGTATATAATTCTATAACCCCTCCTTCTTGGGCCAACTTTGGAAATTGGACATTCTCCAGCTTCATCACAAACAGCTTTAAGATCTTTCCATATCCTGCTTTTGCCCATAAAAAAATGAGATGCAGGGAAGACTTCTTCACATACATCCAGAAAAGCCACCAATCCAAGCATTTCCCTAAACAGAAACAATCCCCTCCTTAAGAGGAATTCTACTTTCGGCTTCACAATGAAATAATATAGGTAAAAGCATCAAGCACAGTGTGTAGACTATGTTAAGTTCTTAGCAAATGTGAACTGAATCTGAAGCTGCCATAGCTTGTCCACTTTTGTTTCCTCAAATTCTTGGTGCAAAATCTTCTGGCTACTGTTCAGAAGCAACTGTCTGGCTGTGTACCCCTCAATACCATTCCATGGGGAGATGCTCTTTATCCTGCCTCAGAACTTTCACTGGTCCTATCTTTCTCATATATTGGATTTTCTGTTTCCTGAAGCCTCTACTGGCAGGAATCATAGAAGGAGGAGCAGAGGTTAGGAGTAGGAATCAAGGAATCTGCTCTGCTGATGGGCAGTGTCACAGCAGAGAGGTGCTGGATTCCTCCAGTGTTCAAACCATATCCAAATCTCTGAGAGGATCCAGTCCATGGCCAATATTCTTGTCTCCTCTCTCCATCCATGAATCAATATGATAAACCTCTGGATCCTTAAGGTACCTGAGTGTCTCTACTACCAAAAGAACCTACCTCACATGCTTCCCATCACACTGGGCATTTTGTCCTCTTTATTCACACAACTGACTTTCAGGAAGGAACAGTGGGCTGGGTCTGCACTTCTTCCTCACAAGGTAGCTGGGAACCATGCAGTCATCTTCAATTATGAGCACACACCTGGCTCCAATCAGAGTTCCAGCAGAGGATGTCAGGTGGCATACAACCCTCCTTGAAACCCACTATTTCCCTATCATGTCTCCATATGAAAATAAGAACTAAGTGGGAAAGAGTCATACAATCCTTGGTGGAACCCATGCTTCTGGAAATGTGTTCCCTCTAGTCCCAAGGAAGAGTTCCCAGGGAGAATCATCACCTAAGCTGCCTCGGTCTATAGAGATCCCTGCACCTTGACGGCATGGCTCACCTGCCCTCTCCTCAGTGAATTCTTGGGCAGCTGGAAGGGTGGGCTTGACTTCAAGTCACCAGTTCTTTGACTTCTTTAGTCATTAACCACAGCTATTTGACCCTTGAGCCGATTGCTGTGTTATTCTTAGCACATGCCTGCAAACCCCACAACCCAGCTGCTTGCTGTGATTCAGAGTTGTCCACTGTGTCTGAGCCTATGCTACCTCTCCAGGTTCCTCCACCTCTCTCATCTCAACTGGAGAAGAGGATGATATTCTAATTAACTCCTGCTCCTGATACTCATCAGCTGCAGAGAATGGTTCATGTCCTCTTATGCAGGCCTGGCACCTATAATCAGTAGAATCTGAAATTTTCATATCACGGCACTAGGAATCAGAAAATCCAGGTTTTAGTCCTGGATCCATTCTTAAAGGGTCTCGGCAATAGTCTCTTGATATGAAGTCACTTCCTAAACTCCACTGATGTATTAGTTCACTAGGGCTCCTAACAAAGCGCCACAACTTGGGTGGCTTAAAAGTGCAAATTTCTTGTCTTACAGTTCTAGAGGCTAGAAGTCCAAGATTAAGGTATCAGCAGGATTGGTTTCTTCTGAGGGTCATAAGGGAAAGATCTGTTCCAGTTGTCTCTCTAGTTTCTGATGGCTTCAGATGTTCCTTAGCTTGTAGATGAACATCTTCTCCCCGTGTCTCTTCCCTCTATGTGTGTTTGTGTTAAAATTTTCCCTTTTTATAAAGACATCAGTCATATTGGATTAGGGACCCATCCTGCTCCAATATGACCTCATCTTAACTAATTACATCTGCAGTGACTATTTCTAAATAATGTCACCTTCTGAGGTACTGCGGGTTAGGGCTTCAGTATGTGAATTGGGTGAGGCTGGGGAAGGGGCAGGGGAGACATAATTCAACCCATACCAACTGGTAATCCCTGTTTTACCTACTTGCAAAGTTGATGTGAGAGAGATTGAATATAAAAGCATTTTGCAAACTGTGAAGTACTACACAAACACTAGGAATTATTAGGACTTAAAATACTTGATGGAGTTTGTTTTTTGAGACTTACAGCACATGGCCATCCTACTGATTATTCTGTATAATAACAACAGTCAAGAAGTGGCCATGCTACACCCATAAAAGTGAATTTATTTTTCTGCAAGTGGTGTTTCCCTCTCATTTATTGATTTGCATAAAATGCCACTTAATGGCTTAAATATTTATAATATGTGGACTCAGTAAGAACTTAATTTCCACAAAATAAAAAGGTGCATTATCTCTTACTGCAGACAGAGTCCCTTTTTTTCCAAGCCATTTACATTTCCCTCTCCCCTAGACAGAACTTATGTAAATGAATTAGTAGCACGGAAACAAAATATAGTCTTCGCAGGGGAAAATTTGACTGGGAAAAGGGCTTGTACTCTGAAACTGTTTGAATCTTTTCACCCACAAGAGTTTCTCCAACGCCGAAGTAAATAGAGGGACACTTGAAAATCGAACTAACTGACATGACAGAGATTTATTATTTCCCCTAAGGAGGAAAGAGACAGGAAGCTTTCTGATTCTATCCGGGTGCTTATCCAAGATGTTACTATTGGGCCCATCTACTGCCCATGGAAGGAACAACAATAATCAACAATTGTTTTCGTAGAGTAGCTACAGAAATCTTTTTACATCTTTGAAAACTGGATTTTAATTGCACAGCGGATTAGTTCCCTGTGGCTGCTGTAACAAGTTACCACTAGCTTAAATAACAGAAATTAATTCTCTCACAATTCTGAAGGCTACACGTCCAAAATCTAACAGGACAACGGTCTCTCTGGGGGCTTTAGACAAGGATCAGTTCCTTGCCTCTTCCAGCTCTTGGTGTGTGCCCCAGCTTTCCCGGGTTTGTGATAACATCAGTCCAATCTCTGCCTCTGTCTTCACACTGCCTTATCCTGTGACTGTTTCTTCTCCTCTTTTGTCTAAAATCTTCCTCTCCTCCCTCTTGTAAGGACACTTGTAACAGCATTCAGGGCCAACAGGAGGAATCTACTGTAATGTCCTCATCTCAAAATCCTTAACTTAATCACACCTGCAAAGACACTTTTTTCCAAATAAGATAACATTCAACGGTTCCAGGGACTCGATGTGGATATATTCTGGTTGGGGAGGGCCCACTTTTCATGTATCACACATGAGTAGAAAAAAGAAGCTTTCAACACAATTTTTTAGATCATTAATTTTCAAGCTTTCTCTAGGAAGCCTTGTGGCCCTGAGATGGAATAGCTGGCATGGCAGAGGGAGGTGAGCTGTGACCAAATCCTGAGCCCTTCTCTCCTCCATCAGATTGAACAGCTCTGCTCTTCTCTTGGAAAATGGTGCCTGGTGGGAAATGTCATTTCAAGAAAGGATTCAGTGGCTTAAAAACAAGATTGAAAACTATTGTTCCAGACTGGTGATTCTGAAAACGCTTTTCTGGCTACACAAAATTCACGTGGAAAAGAATTTTCATAAACAGAACATATATTCCATTGTGGGAAATTCTGAGTCATAGGTCTGAGGAGGAACCTTGGAATCTGTATGTTAAGAAGTACCACAGTGACTTGATTTCATCACCAGCAGTAGGGGTCATACAGCTCCAGGGAAATCAAAGTCCTCATGGACCTATTCTTGATCTATTATTTGAAACTATTGGCAAGAGTGAGAGGGGTCTCTAGTACCCTGTAAGAATAAGAGAGGGCTGGGAAGGCCATTTCTGTGACGTAAACATTTTAGGGCACTATTTCTTAAAGGATTATTGGCACTTGTTGAAAAACTTTACAGTTCCCCAAAAGGAAAGATACTGTATGATTCCACTTTTATTCGGTACCTAAAATAGTCTAAGTTCATAGAGAAAGAAAGTAGAAAGGTGGTTGCCAAGAGCTAGGGAAAGAGAAGAACGGAGAGCTATTGTTGCATAGGTACAGAGTTTCAGTTTTGCAAGATGAAAAGAGTTCTGTGGATGGGTGGTGGTGATGCACAACAATGTGACTGTACTTAAGGCCACTGAACTGTACATTTATAAATGGTTAAGATGGTCAACTTTATGTTATGTGTATGGTATCACAATTTTTAAAAATTTCTTATGAAGCAAGGTCACAGACAATGTTGGTGGTGCACCTAGATCCCATTTGATCCCTGTTTAACATATTTGTGCACCCTTTTCCTGTATAATTTGGATTCTAAAAAGCAGCACCCATAGCTTATCCTTGGAGAACTTCCCTCAGGCTATTTGAGCCACTCTTTCCTCACAAGTGCCCAGGGAGTGAGTGGGTAGCCCTTATCCAAATCACAGGTACTCCCTGGTGAGGACAACTCTAAGGCAGTTTATGCCCCAGAGTTCCCAATGTGGTCAGGCTGAACGTAGCCTCTGAAAGATGCTGCATGAGATCTCACTTTTCCCTGGCTTCCTCCCATACCGTGGGTCCTTGTCATAAAAAATCACTTATGCACATGGACACACACACACACACACACATACACACAAAACGTTACTTTTCACAATCTGACTGAGTCTAAGAGAACAAATTCATGCACCAGGACCAACCACATGATTCTTCCACCAAGAAGTATAAAGAATTATGCCGTCTTCTGGAATTTGTTGAGATTTTTAAAATGTTCATAAACGCCATCAGGAAGTATGTGAAGAAGGCCATAAGAGTGATACAAAATGTTAAGGCACTTCAGGGTAGGAGGAAAGTAATTCAGGCTGGAATAACCAAGAATGGCTGCATGGAGGAAGAGGTTGGGCCTGAGGGCCTGAGAAGATAAGAAGGATTTGGTTAAGTGAAGATTGGGGGATGGCAGCTCAGAGAGTCATGCCAGAAGTGAAGACAGGAAAATTTTAAAAAGTATGTTCTGGGAAGGACCATTAGAGAAAGCATGTTAGATGCTGTGCTTCCCTAAGCTACTTGGCCCATAGGCATTGCAGAAGAGGGAGTTCGAGACCAGAAAGTAGTAGGTTACTGCAAGATTTAGACTAAAGCTGCTGAGCTGGAAGAGAAAGAGAAGCCAGGGGCCAGAATCGGCAGGCCACAGGGGCTGGATGCACAGGTATATGAAGAGATCAAATTCATAATAGACTTGAAACAAAATGAGGTTCTGAGTATAAAAGGGTAATTTTTAGAAAACAGAAAAATCATGCTTCTCCTACAAATATAAAATTAAAATGGGTCAAAAAATTTATTTATGATAAATATAAAATTTATAATAAATAATGAGGGAACAAGTAAGATGTAAAAAAATGAGTTCAAAGGAGAATTCAAAGAACAGACACATATATAGGCAATCAGGAATGCAGAAATAAAATTGCTAGCAGATGCATCTATGCAACTCCACCAGAAAAAAAAAATACATTTGCACTTCAAGAACAAGAATCATTTACATTACTATCAGTTGTCTACAATTTACAGATCTATAAAATAGTTTGGTCAAAGACAGTAAAAGACGAAGACCCTATAAAATCAAATAATCCAAAAGGCTAAGGTAGTTAATGCCTCATATTCAATTGAAAGGACACCCAGAAATCCTGTGGCCATTTCAAAGCCTTTCAACTTTTCCTGACAGTGATCAAATAAGCTTGAGTTGCCCTGAGTTAAAGTTATCAGGTATCTTTTCTCAGAGCCTTTAATGGGTAACATACATTTAGAATCAACAAGAAGAGAACATAGTAAGGACCATTTCCCAAATGTATTCGCTCATGAGGCCCTTTTTCATGTATTTCTTTTTAAGATATTATAAAATATCAGTATAGAGCTGCTTAGGGAACCTGCACATGAGCCCTTTAAGCTCTTGGAGCTAAAGGAAGGAAAGGGTGGGGACATAATTCCCCTAGCCTGAGGATCTTGCTGGTTTTCAGAGTTATTTCTCATTCCTGTGTGAGCAAATAGCTCCAACAGCTTTCTTGTAACTTGTCCTTGACTTTTCTTACATTCCCACCTTCCTAGCCCACCACATGGTACACAGCACACGTTCAAAGTAGCACATGAAGGGCTGAAAGGATTAGATTGGAGATGCTGGGGAGAAACTATTCTTGTCCCTTCCTCCACTCCACCCCACTTTTATATTATCTGTTATTTGTGTCTAGTGTGCCTTGGGCTTGATTACAGACCAAGACATTTCTCAAAAGAAAGGAATTATGGCTAGGATACACCTGCCACACTTATGTCTGTCAACTTAGCTGTATATTTAGAGCCCAAAAGAGCACTCACTGAAGAATGAACAACTGTTCTCATCAGCAGTGAGCTGTTTAGAGACAAGGATATCTTCTTCCACCCTGGTTGAAAAAATAAAGCAGAGGCACCAAGCCACTGGAAGTACCTTTTTTCTGGGGCAAACAGAACTCCTGGTCATTCTGTGGACCAGTGGACAAAGCTTGGCATTTGAAACCAGAAGACATGAATTCAAGTCCTAACCTCTTCATTCATTAATTGTATAACTTGAGGTCAGTATTTCCCCTCTCTGAGCTTCTACTTTTTTATCTGTAAGACAAGTATAAAAATAACACTGATGGGGCTTCCCTGGTGGCGCAGTGGTTGAGAGTCCGCCTGCCAATGCAGGGGACACAGGCTCGTGCCCCGGTCCAGGAAGATCCCAAATGCCATGGAGCTGCTGGGCCCATGAGCCATGGCTGCTGAGCCTGCGCGTCTGGAGCCTGTGCTCCGCAACAGGAGAGGCCGCAACAGTGAGAGGTCTGCGTACCGCAAAATAACTAACTAACTAACTAACTAAATAAATAAATAAATAAATACACTGAGTTCAGAGGGTTACTGTGAGCATTAACCTATTCACTGAGATAACATATATGAAGCACCTACTGTGTATCCGGCATATAATAACTACTCAATAAACATTCCCCCCAATTTATTTCATTTACTTAAATATGATAAAACATTGTTATTTAGACAGCAGACATATGGTGTGCCACCCTTGATGGTACACAGGTGGTTTTACCTGGTATGTATATTTATTTTTATACATAATGTAAAAAACAATACTTCCCCTTTAAACCCATAGTTTCACAGATATTTTGTTTAGGACAAAATTAAAGCATTTAAGTTTAAAAAATCCATTAAAAGGAAAACATCCAGTTGATAGTATTACAGATAGATCACAGATATAGAACAATTGTAAAGGTGATGCACGAATGACAGAATTTTGGGAAACACTGAGATTATATGTGCTGAGTGGCCCAAAGAGGTTCTAGAAGCAAAAGATGGAAGCTTCTGGAAGAACACTTCACTCTGGAAGAACTTTCTAAGATACCTGAACAAAAATGGACTGGACCAGATAAATATCCCACTGTTGCAGACATTGCAGCAGAGACTAGCAGACCTGTTTGCAGAAATGGCGTAGCGGGGATTCAGATGTCAGATGGATCATTAGAACACATGCCCATTAAGGTCCTTTTGAACCACATGAAGCTGTGCTTCTATGATTAGAAGGACTTCTGCTGTGGAAGCCTACAGATCACAAGCAAAAATACTTAATAATAGACTCCTGGGAAAAGGTCTCAGGAGTCCTGAGAAGTTTCCTGACGAAGTTTCTATAGCCTGTCTCCATCTCTTTTTGCATGCCAATTTCCATCACATTTCACAGGCTCTGCACTTCCTATTCACTGAATGCTTCCTTTGAGAATAAAGTCCAGATCCTCTGCTGCAGTGATTTCCTTTGGGTGTGAACTATGAGAAGGCATAGGGTAATTAAAGCCCTCTCGCAAGCCTGTCTGACTGACTGACGTGTACTCCCCTCTGATTGGGGTCTGATTTGAATAAGAATGCCAACCGGCAGAGCCAAGAGAGAGCAGAGGTGGAAGGAAGCCTCTTTAAATTCTAACAAGGATATGTCAGACCAGGGCTGGGTTGGCATCTTCAGCCACACTCTTCCACCTTCCTCCCGTAAGACCCACATGCACTCAAACTGAAGACTTGCTCTACCATTCCGGGAGAGCCTCTGAAGAAAAAAATCCGACCTCCTAGCCCACCTACCTGGTTGTTCCACATTAAACACGTTGTATAGACTGTCGGAGTATGCAGCTGCCCTAGTGGCATGCTTTCCAAGGAGCTTGGAAAGCCCCTCAAATACTCCCTTTCGACTGAAATCCCTTTAACAGCTAACCATGTCTTTATAAAGCAACTACCTCCAGAGAAAGGAAACACCGTGATTGAAATAAAGGCTAAGGTGGAAATAACCAACCTGATCCTAGACCAGAGAATTTTACATTAGGAATATGACTGCTACTGCTGCTACTACTAATAGTATGTGCCAGGTACTATCCTAAGAAATGCCTCGTTTGCACTGACCCTTTTGCACCACTACCTGTGAGGTAGGGGCTTTCCTTATTCCCATTTTAAAAATGAGGAACTTCAGAATTGGGGAAGGTGAGGGCTTGTCCAAGTTCACACACCTGGAGATTCTTAACCTGACCATCTGCCTCCAAACCTATCATTTTAAACTAAATTAGCAGATTATTCAGACCGGCCCCTTCCTTTTTAAAAATGAGAAATTGAGACATAAAAATGTAGAATTAATGTGTCCATCGTGCAGCCAGTAAGTGGCAGAGCTGGAACCCAAGTCTAAGGATTTCAGAAAAATTCAAATTCCAGACTCTTTCTAAGAAGCAAGGGAAATGTGGAGATAGGCAGAGATGTCAAGAATTCTGGGTGCCTGAAATTTAGGAAGACAGAAAAGGGTAACACTGAGAACAACCAGCACATACTGTATCTCCTTCACAACTCTGCCTTGGTGTCAGTGCAGTGTCCTAGAGCTGAACCTTTTGAGCCTTTACTATGTTACGTGCCAACACCTTTCTAAGAGGAAGCATTGTGTTTTGATACCAACAGAGGCACAGGATAGAATTCCAGCCATGCCACATTAGCCAAGTGGCCTTAGATAAAGTACTTACCCTGCGTGACCACAGGAGAAGCAGAGGCTGGGAGAGGGGAGGCCACTTGCCCATAGTCACATGGCCAGGGACTGGTAGAACAGAAGTTCAAATCTAGGTTTTCTATTACAACAATTGGTAAAACAGAATAGAATAAGCAACTATAGTTACAGTTGTCGCTGTTTTGTTTTTTTGTTATTGTTTGCTCATTTTTAATCTGAGAAACAGGAGAGGAAAAATGAAACAGGTTGCTGGCCTTCTAGGTGCTGTATCCTGGCTGTGATATCCCTGCTAAATGGAAGAGCCCTGTGGCCTATTAGCACTGAGCCTGCTTCCCTGGCTCTCCCCAGGCACCTGATGCCGCTCTCCCCAACAGGCCAGCTCGAAGTAAGGAGCAGCCTCTCTGACTTCCCGTGGGAAAGGGTGCCCCAGTGACCTGGAACAGACAAAAGGGTCTCTTGGAGAATGGAGCAGTTAGCTGCCCAGGATGAAATGCTGTCATCAGTGACCTGGTAAGTGAAGGCCAAAGAGCCCTGCCCCCATCCTGATACTACAGCACTCATGAGGGAGGCTGGGCCCAGAGGAGGTCTTTACCACTTGGAAGCTGACAAACCTAGCAACTGCTGCTACCCAAGATGCTAGGTCCATCAGCTCTGCTATAAGAAGAAATCCATGTGTTCCCAGGTCTTGCTGGCATTTACAGGGAGTGGATTTGCTGTAGGTAACCGGCTGGCTTGGAGGGATAACACGTGTCAGGGCCTGGGGCAGGTCTGGGCCCCTGTGACTCACTACTCCATGCCAGGTTTCCACGTGATGGATTGCAGCCATTAATTAGACACATGGGCAATGTTTATGGCCCATGACCTCAATCCCTGTTAGGTTTCATGTTTGTTTTGTTTGTTTGTTTGTTTTTAATAAATCAAACACTTCTGAAACCATCTGCAAATGGAGAAGAAACAACTAAATGAGAGGCAGCTAACTAAATGGCAGAGTTCTGTCTCTGAAATCTTACAAATCTGGGTTTAAATCCCTAGTACCTCTCAGTTTCTGTTGCCCCTGGGCCACCTCTCAACCTCTCTAAGCCTTGGTTTCCTTATATGTAAAATGAGAATAATAATATTTCTTATTTGTATTAGAATTGCTTTTGAGACTACACAATAAATGTTAGCTGTTAGCATACTGTAATGGGATTCCCTATTCTCTTGTCTGCATCCCTGTGAGTAAATCAGTTATGTAAGAATAGAAACCACAACCTCTCTGCTCACCACTTGACTTAGGCTGAGTTGACCCCTAGACAGGTATTTGAGAGCAAGTAGTACATTTAAAGCTGATCCAGTGAAGCATGGGTAGGGAAGTAGGAAAATAAGGCAAGAATGGAGGATGGAGCCAGTAATGAGGACATGCATTATGTAGCCAGGACTTCCCACGGGCAGCTGAAGCTCCATCCGATTAGAAACCTCTGGGAAATCATGCTTCCATGTCCCATGTGGGGGTGGGAATCAGGGGTGCTTAACCACCAACAACCTTTGGAAGAAGGTAAGGGCTGAGGAGATGAGGAAGCTGGGCTGCTTATCCACTAACTCCCGGCATCACTGAGTGAGGGCTGCTCCCAGGGGCATTAACTCCCGGGCACTGCCACCTGCTCTGGGCTCCAGGTAGAAAACCCTGGGGCAGAGAGTTGTGGAGCTTGCACAAGACACCATCAGCACGTACTGCAACAGTGGATGCCAGCAGGGAAGTGGGCAGGGCGCTGGCAGTGTCTGCTACACCTCTATTACCTGGCCTTTGGTACAATGCCTGATACGTGGGTGGTGCCTGATACATACTGAATGAAGAATAGGAGAAAGAGACACAGATATTGATAACTATATAACACAAGACAGTAAGTGATCAGAATCATAAAAGAGGCAATTAAATTAGCAAGTGAGGTTAAAAGGAGATACAACGAATTTTTATCCGGGAGTTATTATCAAGGTTTTAAAGAAGAGATAGCAATTGAATGGGGGTATTTAAGGATATGTTATGGGCTGAATTGTATCCCCCCAAAATTCATATGGTGAAGTCCTAATGCCTAGTACCTCAGAGTGTGACTATATTTACTGACAGGGTCTTTAAAGAGGTGATTAAGTTAAAATGAGGCTGTAAGAATGGGCTCTAATCTATTATGACTGAAGTCCTTAGAAGGAGAGGAAATTAAAACACAGACAGTTACAGATGATAAGACCACGTGAAGACACAGGGAAAAGACAGCCATCTACAAGCCAAGGAGAGAGGCCCGGAACAGATTCTTCACTCATGGACTTCAGAAGGAACCAATCCTGCTGGCACTTTGATCTCAGACTTCTAGCTTCCAAAACTGTGAGAAAAAATATTTCTGTTGTTTATGCCACCCAGTCTATGGTACTTTGTTACAGTAAACTATAGAAAACTATACAGGATAGGTAGCTCTGAGCTTCTGCAAGGTTGTATCTCCAGCCTAGCAGACTGCTTACACAGTGTAGGGGCTTAAAAACTTTATTCTGTGATGAGTTTGGCTGTGTGGCAAGTGGAGGAAAGGCATTCTAATAGAGACAAGTGCAAGAATAATGACATGGGGACCAGAAACTGTGGCAGCTACTAGAAACAGCAAGTTCAGTTTGCCTGGAGCCTAAGTGCTAATGGTGTACAGTGTGGCATAGTGTTGGGATGCTAGATTGCATTCAGAATGAATTAATACCGTGATAAGGGGTGTGGACCTTATTAAATGGTGTTGTAGCAGTGATCCCCTGCAACAATCACAGCTTCCTATATCCCTGTTTTGATTCTGGGCTTGACCAGTTAGTTGGACATTAGCAAGTGTGGTGTAAGCAAAGTCTTAAGAAGCACTGGGACATTGGGGTTTGCCCTCTCTTACTGCTCTTAGGAACCCTGAGATCACATGTGAAGAGGCCAAAGCTAACCTACTGAAGGATGAGAGACAGGTGCACTTCATACAAGCTGTGCCAGATAAGATTCTCAGACCCACCAGCCTACTCACCTCCAGATATATGAATGAGGCCATCCTAGACATTCCAGCCCAACACAGCCAACCCAGACCAGAAAAACAACCCACCGAATTGCTACAAGTAATAAATATTTATTGTTTGAGTTCACTAAGTTTTGGAATGGCCTGCAGTGAAAGCTACCTGATATAATTGGGAAGTCATTGAAGGCTTTTGGAGGTGGGAAGGGGGTATAACTGAGGCTTTAAGATTAATCTGGAAATAGTGTGCATGATTTAGAAGGAAATTGTTTTAGCTGTTCTCTAACAGGAACAAGTAAATCAATCCTTTGCTCTGCCTTCTCTGAATTTCTCTAGCGCTGAGACCAAGATGGGCCACAGACTGGAAACCTTGTTTATATTATAGATCTGCCATCTAGAGCTACTGTTCACAGCTACTGTGAGATCTGCTTTTTTGGATCTAAATTTCTCAAGGAAGGACCAAATGTTAGAGGTGGAATTCCAAGATAATAGAGCAATGGAACTATTATCAAATGCCAAAACAAGAGGGAGCAAAACAAAATAACAAAGAGGGAGCAAAACAAAATAATCTAAAGTTCATAGCAGCTGAACTATAGGGGAAAACAGCTGGAGTTTAGGTCAGGCTAAAGGAATGGTTCTCACAACTCTAAAAGGCACAGCCCATGTCTGAGCTGATTGTGGCTGGTTGCTTATAAGTGCTTGGCCCTGACTCTTTCACCCTTGGAGACAGCCAGTGTCACTTAGCATAACTGGAATGTGATGAAGATTTGGGGGATTATTTTGACTTCAAAGCTATGATAAAAGCCTAGGTGAGACAGAAGGTAAAAATCATTGCCTGATATTAGCCATGATATTCCTCTCCAACTTTTCTAAGAATTTAATTCACTGTGTCATGCAAACAAATTCTACATAGAGGCAGGGTTCCATAACAGTGGCCTTCATTTTTGAAGACCACCATATTTCCAATCAATCAGAATAAGCCTCCCTGCAACTTTGCACTGCAACTCTGGACTATGTTTTTCTGGAATTCACAAGTAACCCAACCAAAGTCATGGGAACAATGTGACTTCCCAGAGGGTCAAAGCAAGCCAGAAGCAGAACCTAAATTAGAAACCATATCTCCAAATGTCCAGCCTATGACTTAATCCACAAAACCAGCTCTGCCCCCACTTAGCTATTCATAAATCCCCCAAAGATGAGGATGAGGATAATTTATGAAACTAAAGAAACTGCATGCTTTGTTTTCCACTAAATTCCAGTGTACTCTTTAGCATGGCAAACCACATGAGACTTCAGCTGAGATACAGAGCAGAGAGAGGGTGAAAAATTTGGGTCTGGCTCTGCTAAATTTGTTTCACCCTAAAAAAAAAACTCATAATCCACCTTAATTATGATAAAGAACCCAGAAATGATTCTCTGCCTACCCCAAACCCCCTCCACACACACATTTTTGAACTTCAAAGGAAGCTGATCCTCTGATTACCGGCAAGCAGCATCTCTGACGCATATGTTGAGAGCGTGAGTCCTTGTGTCTCTATGGAACCAATTATCTGCAGGGCTGGAAAATTAAGAAGTTGAATTGTGTTTCCGTGGAAGCACGTTCAGATGCTAGACATTAGTGCAGAGTTGAGAGCTATAATAATCCTCTTCAGATAAATCCTCATCAAAACACAGGACTTTAACAATCTGTTGTCTTCACTTGCTCAGGATGTAGGGTTTCAGGTTTGGGTGGGTATTACGTGCAAGGCCTATAGTTAGTGATCTTTTCATGAATTTTCTCTCACAGAGTTTCACACGTGTCTCACATAGACTGTTAAGGGCACATTTCCTTTAAGTGGAGACTAACTGGTGTCTGAACTTGGCCAGCTGCTCGTGTATAGATCACTGATTTCATATTCAGTTTTGAGTAAGATTGATGGGTTTTTGAATCTGTGACAAGCAAGCCCCAATTGTAGCATAGTGGATGGATAACAGTATAGTCTTAGCAGAAGGGAAACAACAGCCCCAAGTTTTAGTATTAATAATAACATTAAATATTATTGCTAATGTTATAACTAGTAATAGCAGATATTATTTATTAAGCTCTTAGTAGGCCCTATGTCCAAATACCAGCTCCATCACTTGCTGTTTGTTTGACCTAGACAAGTTACTGTATTAGTTTCCAGAGCTGCTGTAACAAAGTACCAAAACTGTGTGGCTTAAATAGAAATTTAGTGTCTGTAGTCCTAGAGGCTAGAAGTCTGAAATCAAGGTGTCTTCAGGACCATGATCCCCCTGCTGCTCTAGGTGAGAATCCTTTCTGCCCTCTCCTAGCTGCTAGTGTTTGCTGGTAATCCTTGGGATTCTGTGGTTTGTAGATGCATCACTTCAGTCATGTGGGCATCTTCTTTCTGTGTTTGTTGATATCTGTGTCCAAATTTCACCTTTTTATAGAGACACTAGTCATATTGGATTAGGGCCCACCCTAATGACCTCATTTTAACTTGATTACCTCTGTAAAGACCCTATTTCCAAATAAGGTCAAATTTTGAGACACTAATCGTTTAGGACCTTAACATATCTTTGGTGGAGGTGGAAGGGGACATATTTCAACCCATTAACAGTTACCAAACCTCCCTCCTACCCTCACTTCCCCTTTATAGAATGAGGATACAAGGAGTACTGACCTCACAGGGCTGCTGAGAGGATGAAATAAGATAATGTACGTAAAGTGTTTAGCATAATGCCTGGCATATAGCAGGAAGGCAGGAAATGCTAGCTATTATTATCGTGAAAGTGCGGATATAGATCCTTAAAGCTCAGTTTGTTTTGCTTTGCTTTACAGAGGAGAAGCCCATGCTGATAATATTTTCTTCCAACTCTTAAGGGCATAATGATTTTTCATAACAGTATGAGTTGATTTTTACATCTTGTATTTTACCAAAGAACTGTGTGTTTGAAAAAATCTACTTTTTATTTGAATATTGCCATCTATTCATACCATGATAAAATCACTTTGAATAAATACCTTACTCCCAGCAAGTAAATAAACCTGAAAGGTTAAAACCCTAATCAATTTTTAAAAGGTTAGTAAATCTTCTAGATTATCGCTAACATATGAGAAATAAAGGCTCTAAAATGTAAAATTAAGGACTTCCATCCCCCTAACAATGCTGATACAGGTAAAATATATTGCAGATATTGGGAGATGACCTCACAACTCTGAAAAGAGCATGACTTTTAGATTCAAGTATATCTGGGTTTAGCTTGTAATGCTACTGTTTATGGCTCTGGGACCAAGGGGAAGTTACTGAACATTTTTAATTCTCGGTTTCATCATCCATGAAATGAGGATAATAATGCTCCTTCAAAAGTAAGACAGCCTAACCATTGACGGATAAAAGGTAAACAAAATGTGGTATATATGTATAATGGAATATTATTCAGCCTTTAAAAAGAAGGACAGGACTTCCCTGGTGGTGCAGTTTTTGAGAATCTGCCTGCCAATGCAGGGGACATGGGTTCGAGCCCTGGTCTGGGAGGATCCCACATGCCACGGAGCAACTGGGCCCATGAGCCACAACTACTGAGCCTACACGTCTGGAGCCTGTGCTCCCAACAAGAGAGGCCGCAATAGTGAGAGACCCGCGCACCGTGATGAAGAGTGGCCCCCACTCGCCGCAACTAGAGAAAGCCCTCGCACAGAAACGAAGACCCAACACAGCCAAAAATAAATAATAAATAATTTTTTAAAAAGAAGGACATTCTGAAACGTGCTACAGCATGGATAAAACTTGAGGAGGTTGTGTTAAGTGAGATAAGCCAGTCACAAAAAGACAAATACTGTATGATTCCACTTATATTATACTACATGAATAATCAAATTCATAAAGATAAGAAGTAGAGTGGTGGTTGCCAGGGGCTGGGGGAGAGGGGGCTGGGGAGTTATTGTTTAGTAGGAACAGAGTTCCAGTTTTTCAAGATGAAAAGAGTTCTGGAGATGGATGGTGATGATGACTACACAAAAATGTGAATATACTTAATGCCACTGAATGGTACACTAAAAAAAATGGTTAAGATGGTAATTTTCATGCTATGTGTATTTTACTACAATCTTTAAAATAAGTTTTAAAAATAAATTTTCAAAAGTTAAAAAAAAGAAGGCCTAAGTAAAGCCCCTAATTAGTATCTGGCATATAGCTGGTAGCAATAGACACATCCCATCATTAATACTCTCCTTCCTCCCCACCAACAATCCTTGCAAAAAGAATTGGGGTGTGCACATAGCAAGGGATTCAGGGTAAAAGACTGCAGATAATCCACTAACATTTGATTTTGAAATGAAGCTAATTAAGTAGATAGATGACATTGGTCAGGTGACAAGAAAACTAGTCCAAGTGCTGGTATTATCTAGTTCTGTGATTGTGAGCAAGTCACTTAACTTCTTTGAACCTATTTTCTCATCTGTCAAATAAGAGGGGGTTGAACTAGATGATCAATATTACATCCCAGTCCTTAGAAGCTTTCATTACATAAATAAAGCCAAGACATGGTACTTAAGAACAAAGGGTCATAGCTTAGTATGCTAATGTGTCCTCTTTATGCAAAAAATAGGAGAGGGGAAATAAGTATCTTTTATAATGCTAGCAGGGTAAATTGGCCAAAGGGAGGGAAATTGATTTAAAAACAGGATGAAATGAGCAATTAATAGCAAAATGTTATACTATTCCAATGTTACTGTATTTAAAAGAATATAGCTTTGCAAGATGAAGAAGTTCTAGAAATCTTTACACAATAACATACATATAATAAACACCACTGTATTGTGCACTTAAAAATGGTAAAGATGGTAAATTGTTTTGCTATGTGTTTTTTACCACAGTAATAAAAAATAAAAAGAATATAGGCACATGATTTTCTTTCTTTGACCTCACTTCTCACAAACAGTACCAATGGCGTGCAAATTTTTTTAGTTAGCAAATTCATTCTTCAAAGGAAGTTTTATGGGAAAATGATTGTTAAAAAAAAAATGAAACTGAAAATGGAGTACCAGATGGAGGGGGACTAAACCTCCCAGTCTGGGTCTTTCCTCCTTGTTCTCTGGGCCTACCCCTGAGCCCTCTGAAGACTCCTAGGTCTCCAGCAGGCAAGTTTGGAAATCAGTGCTGTGTACTCTATAAAGAAATGTAGATGCCTTCTCAGTGCACTCAATTGGGAATTAATCAGTAATGGTAGAGCTTTACCAGTCTAAGCCTTACAATCCACCCAACCATTTATTGTAAGTAATGTTTAAGTGGACCTTAGAGGAGGTATTTCACCTGTTTCATGAAAAGAGTTTATGGATATAATAAAGGGGGAAAAGAAAGCATCAGTGTCTGATGCTTTCACTAACCCCAGAGTTTAACACATACTCAATAAAGATATGTATAAATGATTACATTCCAGAAGGGACCCAAGCTCTTGGAAAGACATAGCAGGAAAAGAAGTATTTCATTCATTCAGAATGAATGATTTCCTATCATCAACTATATTCCAGGCAATTCTAAGCACTAGGGATGAAAACATGAATCACACACAGTTTCTACACTGAAGGAGCTCAGTGTCTGGAATGAGAGACATGTTTCAACAGGTCATTCTAAAAAACTGTGGGAAATGCAAGGAGAATTCTGCACAGAATATTATGGGAGTGCCAAACCAGCTGAGAGGGAGCCAGGGACGGTTAACTGAAGGAAAGAAAGGAGAGCTAGCAAGCCAGTGATGGGGTCAAGATTTGGGGACAAGTCCAAAACACGAGTGCATGTGAGAAAAACTTGGTGTGTTGGGACCACAGAACATACATATAAAGAGAGAAATGGGAGAGATGAAGCTGAAGAGCTGAGTCGTGGAGAGTTTGTGCATGAGTAGGGCGACCTGTGTTTTCCTTCCCTGGCTTTGCCTGGCCCCTTTCATCCATCCTAGGGAACCTCCAAGTGACACTTCCATGGAACCTTAGAATTCTTTAATCCATAGTTTACTTGTATTCCATGGAGTATGCATGGAGAAACAGGAAAGAAGATTGCTAAAAAGAAAAAGCAAGGAACGTTTCACCTCCTCAATGGAAGCAACCATTAAAAATCACAATAGGACATTTACCCATAGAAGAAAACAATGAGGATGCCTGTTGAGAAAAAAACATGAGTCCTTCATAGGCGTCTGAGAGGCAGAAATATTTGACCAAAAGGTACTGTGCTGAAAGGGCCCAGGAGGAATACCTACTCCGTCACCTCCAAAGGACCAAGCTGTGTACAGATGCTGGGTGTCCTGGGTTGATTTACTTGGCATCCAGCAGGCCTGATCCTCAAGCCTCAGCTCAGTGCCTTCAGGTGCTCTCAACTCAAGACTTTCCATTCTTGGGACACTTCACTTCCCAGTTCTATTTAATAAAAACGTTCACTTATGATCCCATTTTCTTACCAAATGTTAGGAAATTCAGGCATCATTTCTCTGTAGGCAAGTGTGAACACCTGAGTACTTTTCCTTTGGCTGTGGGGTGGGGGGTGCCCTCTAGAGTTTGAGTCAAAATGCTGACTCTAAGGGAGGGACTTCTTGATATCACTTTTCCTTTCCTATATGAACAGCCACCTGCTCAACATCAAAGAAGCATAGAAAATGAAAATGCTGACCTAGGGAAGACTTGAATTCAAATCTGATAGTAAAGATCTCAGAATTCTCACCACTGTTTCTAAGAAAAAAAAAACATATGTATATCTTAAGTTTTAAAATCCTTCAGTTGATAAAAATCAAAGCAGTGTTTTGTTCCATGTGCCAGACTACATGCACTGTTCTCGTGTCAAGGCACACCTCTGGAACCCAACAGTCCCATTTGCTACATGCAGACCACAGGTTACTTAGGATAATAGGGAT